>NC_138986.1:62734649-65251486 GCF_964341445.2 Mesoplodon mirus | reverse complement strand
CAATTCTGGATAATAATAATAATGATATTATTACTATTGCTACTACTAGTAATAGGAATGGTCATACAAAAAGTTCACAGCAGGTTAAATGTGATATCTATTTCCTGACCCATCATATCACTTGCTGTAACCAGGTGAGGACATTTCTTTTCACTGTCTAACCAGGTAATACAAGAGAGGCTTCTAAGAATACTGTATACCTAACTAAGTGACTAGGTTAAGCACAGTAACTCAGTTGTGAAAAGGAGAATACTGTGATATTACTTCAGAGACAGAAAACTCTCTTGATTAACTACACAAGTCATGAGCAAAAAAAAAAAAAAAAAAAAAAAAAATCCTAACCAGGAAGTGCTTCCAGACACTCTCTTTCCAGGGAATTTACAATTATTTGCATTGTACATTCTATCACAGTACAGTTGAAGTCCTAGTTTCTTTATATTTTTAATTTTTTATTTACTCACACTCTAGTATGAGTTGTGTTGTATTCATCTTTGTATTCTAGTTCCAACACAGGTTTGGTCACATAATTGTTATTATTATGGTTGTTGAATGAAAGAATGCATAACATAGTCTGGAAGTCAGCCCAAATACAATGCCTAGGCATCTCCATGGAACATCTAAAAATAGGACAGGATGAGTGTGCACATTTGTCTTTTCTTAAAGTCAGTTCAACCATCATTTTTAAATAGAGCCTCAAAGAGTTGCTGAAAATTATGATTTAGGATTATTGTAATTTGTATTGAGATATGAATCCCCCAGCATAGTGCAATCTACAAAGTAGGTGCATAACAAATACTTGTTGAATGAATGTGTAAATTAATGGGTGAATACATTAAAAATCCACCAAAAATTGTAACTACTAAAAAATTACATCCACCTCAAAGATTAAAAAAAGAAGAAAGAAAGGAAGAGAGGAAGGAAGGAAAATGGAGGAAAAAGAGGGAAGGAGGAAGGGAGAGATGGAGACAGAGAGAGGGATTAAGGATGAAGTAGGCTTGGCAGTGAGCATTGGAACTATTGACATAGAATTTTCCTAATGCTTATTTATATATATCCAAAACAAAGTTCAAAATCATTAATAGCTTTTGAAGTAAAAGATGCACATAGTTATAACACCTTAAAATAATAGAAAAGGGGAGAAGGATGTCAAAGATGACTCCAGGTTTCTGGCTTATTAAACTAGGTAAATGGTTGTGCCATTCATGGAAATAGGAGCCCCTAGACAAGAGTCAGTTTATGCAGAAAGATCATGTGTTTGATATTAGGTGAAGTTCGAAGTACCTTTGAGACAGGCAAATGCTAGAGTTAAATAACTATAGGAGAGGTGGAGAATATAGCATGTGAGTTTGAAAGTGGGTTTGTGGCAATTAGATTGTAATTAGAGCCATAGGTGGGGATGAGCTGGAGTAAATAAAAGGCACATGTTGAGAAGTCGTTATCTATTCATTTCACTGTACACAACCTTGTATTATATATAAAGGACTGTAAGTCAATTATGTAGTTAAACAGTTTCTGATTAATAACTAAGGTTTTGTTTGTTTGTTTTGGCCGTGTGGGGAGGCATGCAGGATCTTAGTTCCTTGACCAGGGATAGAACCTGTGCCCCCTGCAGTGGAAGGTCGGAGTCTTAACCACTGGACCGCCAGTGAAATTCCCTAAATGAGATTTTATAGACATCCTTTTTTCCTCTATGCCTTTTACTTCCTATCATTTATACTTGATATTGTACAAATAACTGACCACCCTCATCTCTCTTCATACACTCCAAAAAGTAGGTTTTTTATGTAAAATTCATTTATTTCTTCATTCACGAAATGTGTCTCATATAAATTCATGTTTTATATACATTAGTACAAGCTTCTGGTGGGGAATTATGGCATCGTTACCTATATGTTCTTAAAAATGTTACTTTTTAAGGATGTTAAAATTCACTGCTTCTACACTAATAATTCCGTATGTTGTAAAACAAGCTAAATTGGAAAAACAAAGCTTCTGGAAAAATATTACTTAAGGTAACAAAATAACATTTTTTTTTTCAAATTTCACATTCAAAATCAAAGGAAAAAAATCTTTATGTTTATCCAGAGCTGCGTTTACTATATTACACTCAGAGCTAAACTTTCTATGTATGTTCTGCTTTGTCCTTATAGTCACTTTTTAAAATAGTCCCCTTGGAAAGATAATTCTTCTGATACAGAAAAAACAACAAAGAGGAGCAAAATGTTTTGGAAATAGTTCCAAGAGTTGATGTCCCCAACCACCATTGAAAAAAAATATTTTATTTTTCTTCCCTAAGAAGATTTATTTCTGAAACTTCCTCTTTCAGATTTTTATATTTTAACAGAGTTCTCATATAAGTTGTAATGTGTGAGTGCTGTCTACCCACCCTTCAGAAAAGCAAAGCATGGAGAAATACCAAAGAAGAACATGGAAATGTGTCAATATGTCACAATTTTCATGGCAGATTATTAGTGTGAGTTTTCTCCAATTCTCTAATTCTGTCTGACTTCATCAGAAGATATTCATTCTTCCTACAAGAAATCTTGTTACTTGTAACTATTCACAGTTCACTAAAAGTAGGCAAAATTAGTGGATAAAATCAACGATTCTATTTACTGTCTGTACCTTCTTCACTAGATTGTTAAATTTCTAATGACTTCATTTTGTATCATTTAGTCCAGTTTCTTTCTTTCTTTCTTTCTTTTTTTTTTGCTTCTCCCCATCAGGTTGGCCTGAATTCTCTAGTCTTCAATTCCTGGTAATGGAAATGTATAGCTGCTTTTTGGTGCCTAACATTGCTGCATAGCTCTAATGCAATGGATACTGCTGATTTTCTTCTGAAAACTGTCTATTCATTTGACTTCCATGTATTCTCTCCAGGTTTTCCATGTGTCTCTGTAATACTGATTGTTCTATTTTTCTCTCCTCCCTCCCACTGTGAACACTGATACTCTCCCAGCCACTTGCTCCTTAAATATTATTACTTTGGGTTCCTACTTTGGCTTTTAGCATTTACTTCTGTGTATTTTCTTCAGATGGTCTCATGTATCCTCACAGGTTTTTTTTTGTTTTTTTTTTTTGCAGTACGCAGGCCTCTCACTGTTGTGGCCTCTCCCATTGTGGAGCACAGGCTCCAGATGCGCAGGCTCAGCGGCCATGGCTCACGGGCCCAGCTGCTCCGTGGCATGTGGGATCTTCACGGACCGGGGCACGAACCTGTGTCCCCTGCATCGGCAGGCGGACTCTCAACCACTGTGCCACCGGGGAAGCCCTATCCTCACAGTTTTAACTATCATCTGCATGTAGATAACTTTCAAATGCTTCTTGAACGGCGATTTGTCTGAGATTTAAATCATAAGGATATTTGGATTATTTAACACAATCTTTCACTTCAATATGCTTAAAACTGCCCTTCCATCTGCATTCCTCACCACCACACATCTAATCCACCAAGTCAGAGGCCTGGGAGCCACTCCAGAGTGCTTCCTCACACCTCTACATCCTGCCATATATAGTAAGTTCTGCCACCTTTACCTAGAAACTCACATAATGATTTCAAGCAAGCTCCACATATGTATTTACTGTTCTAGTTTAGAGCTTATCCTTGATCTCACTTTAATTATTCTAGTAGCCCCTTACAGGAGTCCCTGCCATCACAATAGTCATCACAATAGTCCATAAAGTACCATATCTATTTATCCATAAAAATATATTTCGTCATTAAAAACAGTTTATTTTATACATCATTGAAAATAGTTCTAGACATTAATCCTAAAGTTATTGTATTCAAGAAAGAGTAAATTGTCTTAAATAATTATGCCTAATAAATTGTTAAAATTTTAAAAGCTGAGAAACTTCATTCTAGCATAGAAAGTTTTAATTTTCTGGGTTCCAAAATACCTTAGATATATTTTGTGTGATATGTGGCAAATAATATAAAATCATCTCTTTCATTAAACTTACTTTGAAGTTTCAGATTTAGTTAAGCAGGCCTCCTCTGTGGCTACCCAACCCTCCCTACACGTATTTTAACACAATACATTATATGGAAATTTTTAGTTTATGATTTATGCATTTTTCTTTCCCATTATACCATAAAAAACCTACCCTTTTTTATGTTTTCCTTCTATTTAGTACTTTGTCTAGCATGCGTTAAGTACTTAGTAAATATTTATGAGCTCACATATTAGGATTAAGTGCATATTATTAAGTAAAGACACTAGGTCTCAATTCTTAGAGTATGAAACATACTTGATAAAATTTGGTGACTTAGTCTGGGTAAAGAGCTGACCTTCTGTGATGTGATGTGGTGTGCAAAACCTCTATTTTACATTTTTCATATAAACGGGGAAAATGTTATATTAAGCCCTTTTAGGCCAAGGGTTAAAGTGAGAATTCAGTGCTCTGGCACATATTTGTTTATATCACATAAGGGCACAGCACTAATGTGCTTTGAAGTGATTACTGCTGTGGTAAAATACTGAAAAAAAATACAATCCAATGTGACATGGGAGAGTGAAAATCTAAATGAAAGCAGAGCATGCATTTGTTTTTACATTGTACCTGCCTGTCAAGCTAAAATTTTATGAAGAACCGAGAGGCAATTTTCACTCATGTACATTATATCATGTAAGTCATATTCTTTTATGTAAATCTCTTTCACTTGGGTGTTTAAATATCAATATAAATGTAGTTCTAAAAAGTATGGCTTTTATTTCTTTCTCTCTTTAATTCATTCTGAGTTTTGGAGAGCAAATGTTTTATGGAACATGACACCTACAAGGGGCATTGTCTGAAGAGGTGTTAAAACATGAGCTGCATGTGTTTTGGATAACAGTGGTATTGCAGGAGAATGTTTCTTCCACCTTTGTACTTTGTCTCACAAACAAGGAACAGGGAGATGAGGGCTTGGAAGATGTGTATTTATTCACAGGTGAAATGAAACAGAAAAGATAAAGGCTCAAGTTTATCCTTTGGGGGAGACTAGACATCCATTCGCTTTAAGATCGTTTTGTTTCACATTTCCATAGAGCTAATTGACAAATTCCACATTTTTGCATTCATTTTCCCCAAATACCCAATGCTTCATGTTATGAAAATCTCTCTTTGCCAGTTAATTATAATGTTGGGCATTGTCTTGTGTATATTAGCTTTTTCTTTCTTTATAGGAATGTGATCAATAGCATTCCCAGATTCTGCCAGGACATGTCATTTTTGACTTTCTGCCTGGGAAAGAAACAAAACAGGCAAAAAAAAAAATCCTAAATATACACAAATACACACATTGCTTGTCCATAATTATTCCTATAGTAGTAGACAATGACTTGTGAACTAAACATGTGAAACTCCATGTCATCTGTTTAATGTTTCCTTATTTACTATTTATGAAAATATCATTAAAGTGACATATATTATTTTCATTATTTGGAATTTGATTAAGATAAATACATGCAGCATACTATTAATTAATTCTAGTGATTCTATTTTAGTTCTGAAAATCCATTTCTGACAAAATATACACTTTAAAAGATTCTGGGGGCTTCCCTGATGGCACAGTGGTTGAGAGTCCGCCTGCCGATGCAGGGGACACGGGTTCGTGCCCCGGTCCAGGAGGATCCCACACGCCGCGGAGCGGCTGGGCCCGTGAGCCATGGCTGCTGAGCCTGTGCGTCCGGAACCTGTGCTCCACAACGGGAGAGGCCACAACAGTGAGAGGCCCGTGTACCGCAAAAAAACAAAACAAAACAAAAAAAAAGATTCTGGAATTAAGGACCCAAGCAGGTGAAAGAGTTCATATTACCTTAATCAATTATTCATTTAATAATTGTATCATTCATAGTTGTAACAGAAAACAGAAATCTCAGACAAGATAGTTCAAAATAATTTAACAAAAGGACTAATTACAAAGGTGAGGGCAGGGTTAAGTGATAACGGATAAAGCTGCTGAAGGATCTCAGTCCTAGCAGCCTCATTCTGCATATGAACTTTCTTATCAAACATAGCATGTTTAGAACCTGAGTAGTATTTCCTCCCCAAAATGGGCTTCAGTTGAAGACTTTGCATCATAGTTGAAGCCAATTTCATACTTCAAGCTTCTCAAGCCCCAAATCATCCCTGATTCCTCTCTTTTGGCTACACTGTATATCTAATCAATCAATAAATCCCTTTGACTCCACCATCAAAGTAGTCCCAGAATCGGAACACATTTTACGACTTCTACTGTTCCAATACCAAAGTCCAAGCCTGAATTACTGTGACAGCCTCTTAGCTGGTCTCCATAATTGTACCCAGGCTCCCTAACAAACTGTCTTCAAGACTATCACTGTAATCATTTTAAAGTGTGAATTAGATCCTGTCACTTCTCTGCTCAAAACCCTGCCATGGTTCACACTTCATCCACTTATAGACCATAGGGCACCACATAGCCTCACTGTGTTTCTTTTGTTTTCATCTGCTTCCTCTATCTTCTTTTCTCAGTATACTCTAGCCATTCTGACCTTTTTCTTTGAACAAACAAGCCATGTCGTTGTCTAAGGGACTTTGTAGCCCCATTGCCTTGGCCCAGAATGTTCTCCCATGCCTTCCCTAGTAAATTCACATGGCTATCTTGCACATCTGTTTTAAGTCTTTGCTCAAATGCCATTTAAATATATTATTCTATTGTCTCTGACTTCTGTAGGTTCTGCTAAAAATTTTGCTATCCATCTAGATCTTGTAGCTAATCCTTATTTTTTTCTTTCTTGTTGCATTTACAATTTTTTTCTTTTCTTTTTTTTTTTTTGTGTGTGTGTGTCCTCTAGTATCACTGTAAAGTAACTGAGTGTTTCTACCCTGATTGGGACTCAGTCATTCTGAATTCATCTTTCATCAATTCTAAAACATAACTCTATGAATATTTTCTTCAGTGTTTACTTAATCTTTATTTGTGTCTAATCTGCAGTTTAATTTATCTACTGAGTGTTTCATTTCAAAGACTATATTTTTAACTATTAAAAGATTCATTGGATTTTCTACAAAGCTGATTTATCTTATTTCACAGTCTTATTTTATAGTATTTACCTGAAAGTTCTATTAAATGAAAATTCCATTATATAATGGTGGTTGTTTCCATTGATTTGTTCAAGGTGAACTGTTTACTCATGTATTTTCTAATTTCATAAACTCAAACCTGAAAAAATACATAATAATAGCAGTCTAGAGTTGATGAATAAATGAATTTGGACATGGGACAGAAACAAATGCAGAACTTCTCCAAAGAGAAACACTCTTGATCTAACCAAAAATGTATTTCACCAATAAAATTCTGAATCAGGACAAATCTCAGGGCAAATCAGTACCAACCCAAGAGAGACAAATTTCCTTCTGCTGCAGGTCATCTTAACTTATTTTTTTCTACTCCACCAGCTTCTGAAGGACTAACCCTCAGTTGCTCTTAGCTTTTTTGTGGAACTTATATTTAACTCACTCTGCTTTCCCAAGACCTCATCACTTTTGTTTGCTCCTGTGATAACTACAATCCTGGTTTACTGACCCTAACAATCCTTTCCCCAACTCTGCTAGGGTTTTATCTCAGTTTCTGGTCCCTGTGGATTTGCAAACCCAACTGCATATTTAAAGGATATTTGGGACTTCCCTGGTGGCACAGTGGTTAAGAATCCACCTGCCAATGCAGGGGGCACGGGTTCGAGCCCTGGTCTGGGAAGATCCCTCATGCGTGGAGCAACTAAGCCCATGTGCCACAACTACTGAGCCTGAGCTCTAGAGCCCTCAAGCCACAACTACTGAGCCTGCGTGCCACAACTACTGACACTAGAGCCCACGCTCCACAGCAAGAGAAGCCACCACAATGAGAAGCCTGTGCACCGTGATGAAGAGTAGCCCCCGCTCACCTCAACTAGAGAAAGCCCGCGTGCAGCAATGAAGAACAAACACAGCCAAAAATAAATAAATAAAACATTTTTAAAAAGGATATTTGTTATCTATTTCAGTAGTTGCAGACTGTATGATCATCCATAATAAGGTATTACAAAGTGCTAGACATTCTATATGTTATGTTCTCTGATTACAGAAATGAATAATAATTCATAGTCCAGTTTACCTCCATATTTTTAAATTTTCTATCCTTGAGTCTTATTAGCTTTGTTCTAAGATTAATTGGTGCTTATTCAATAAAATCAGGTCTAAAAATTGCAGACCATTATTTTCCTGTGTTCTGTTGCTACGATAGTGAGTTCAAATATACCTGAATACCTGTTCTTCTTCCATAAAATAGGTAAATTTGATGAGCTCCTAATTTTATAATTTTAGATTATGTGCATAATTAAAATGTTTGTAAAATATTATGTTTCAAAGTATGGTATATAAATATGCCTTATAATCAATTAAAATTTCTCACTGCATTCTCATACAAGAGTATTTTTTCCACATGCCTCAATGTCAGCAAACAACATTGGTGCAAATTGAAATTATTTCAGACTAGACATAAAGAAGCAATCCAGAGTTTTCATCCCTGCATGTGACAGTGTACAAGTCAGGGAGGGGGCATGTCAATATAACATCTAGTTTTAAACCAAACTAAATGTCTGTAAAGGATGTTAGTAGCAAACCTTGTCATTCTTTCTGGCTCTGAGAAACTGATCTTAGCAACACTCGTATAAGCCTTCCTGGCTGCCTGTAGAGTACCACTTTTTGACCTTGTCCACAGATGCTGTAGATCAACCAAGTCCAGGACCAGTTGTGATTACATACCTGCTAAGGAGGTTCTCAATGTCCTCTACCTGGGAAGCAGGTGTGTCATGAGGGATTATCAAGTTGCTGTTCAAATTGTAGGTTGACACAAGCTACCCTTAAGTCTTTTCAGCAAGACAAACAAAGCTCCAAACAACTTGACTAGTGGAAAAACAATGTGACCTTCCCACAGGGAGAAATCCCTAAAATGACTCTCTTATCATAACAGGTTCTCTGAATAGTTTCCAGATGGTGATGGAGTGCCCTCACAGCTCCACTATCCCTAAGAGGCAGGAGCTAGGACAGCCTCAGGCCCTGCGGGGGAGAGGTTTTCTGTATAAAGCCAAATGGCCTGATTAAACCACTCCCCCAGTGCCCTTCGATTATTGAGCACTTTCTTCTAACCAGCTAAACTGACACCGTAATGGTGCCTTAGGTAGAAACATCTTCTAACATTGCCAAGGAGTAGTGCTAGCTTGTATATAAAAGGTGGCAGCCAGCAGGTAAAATGTGGGCTGAATCAGGTAAAAAAACAGGGCATAGCTGAGCCAGAAACACAAAGAGCACTTATTCACAAACCAAAGCTATTCTTCTATGAAGGCATTATGGACAAGACTGCTGTTCTCATGCTGATTTTCCCTGTTATCCCTTTACATTCTGATGACAACACTGTCAGCAGAAGCACTATCCAACAGGGGCACGTCTGTGTATCTATCCCTTGCCTTGTTTTTGTAACCCTAAACTCTAACTGCTTCCCATTTCTTTTTCCCACTTCTTTCTCTTAAACAAATAAGTGCAGAGGAAAATCACCAGGCAAATGTCTGGGTTTGTAAAAGGGCTAATATTCCATAAAGGAGTTTTAATATTCTTCTAAGGCTTACTCTCTTTTGTTCTTTTTTTTTTTTTTCAGGCATGTCATTTGGTATCTATGACAAGAATCTAAATATTCAGTAAGACCACATTCCTTGATATTTTACATTTCCTGACCTACAATGACGTGGATATTCTCATCCACACACTTCAGAATGTTTACATATTTCTGTGTTGTTCTCATTTTTGGTACATGATGAAATAGCCGTTATTTTATAACAACAGGGTCCAGCTAATTCCAGAGAACTGAAGAAATGATTTCATAGGCCTTAGTTCTCCTTTCCAAAAAAGGTTACAAGCTACTTCAGGGCAGAGGTCGTAATCCTGCTATATCTTTTCCTTACAGCACTAGTTATTTGTGTCCTGATATATCCGCCTACCCACTCTCCCTTCATGCCCAGTCCCTCCTGCACTCCACTGAAAATTTATCCTTCCCAGATACCACTTTTATCATGAACTCATCTGCTTTAAAGCCTTTAATAGAGTCTTGAACCCTACAGAATAAAGTGTGCAATTCATGATCACATTGGTCATTTCTATCTTGTTACCACACTGCTCCCCACCCAAATACCAACAAGACTGTGTGTGCAATTGGTGGTCCCCAAGCCTGGAAGTGGGTGGCAGGGGAAGGCTGGCATCAGGGATAGGAGCAGTAAAGTGCAAAACAGTGTTCAGTGACTGTCCAGCCAGGCTTGCAGTGGTGCAGGAGTGGAGGTTGAGGCAGTGGCTCCCAGGCTAGAAGTTTACCCTTGTAATCAAGAGCATGTGAGAGACTGTGAATACTCTGAAAGTAGGCTGCTTCCTTCCCAAAAGCCAGAAGTGGAATTTGAAAAGAAGGAAGAAACAGAATAAGAAACAAGGTTTGGATTATTCAAAATAGTGTAAGGAAAACGATAATGTATTTTATTTTATAAATTTCACAATAGCCCTGAAGCTCTGCTCATTACTGCTCATGTAGGAGATCCTACTATGTGCTTTTAGCAAATGTGTGTGCATGTGTGTGTTCTTCCGAACAACAGCAACATTAAATAACTACTTAATATATAGATTTTTGGGTGTTCAAGTCATGTGTTTTTTTCCCCAATTTTAAGGATAGGATGGATGTGAAAAAAATGTTAACCAAAATACTTTTGTAGAGAACTGAATATTTTCAACCCCAAATCAAAGGAATGAAAGAAACTATCTTATTACAGTATTTTAAATACATACGTATGTTATTCCTTGAGTTTTAAAATAATAGAGTCAACATCACAATCATGTAAATTAACCAAATAAAATTGAAATTAAACATGCACAAAATAGTGAAAAGATACTAAATTATAAGGCAAGATATACATAAAAACTTCAGAGGCTAACAAATATTTTCTTCATTTAGAATCTAAAAATTTAGTGTCTCCTCTGCTTGTTAAAAAGAAACATAAGTTTTTCTTATATAATTTGTTAACAAACACACAAATCGCCTACACCATTTTTGTTATTTGATTCCTGCTTTCAACTCTCTGGATTTTGTTGGATATATTGAACCAGCACGTCTTACATTCAGTTAATTGCTTTGCGTCCCTGGCTTCTGCTCTTTAATTGCCTATGCCTCCGTGATTAGGGCTCCCTCTCTATTAGTCTGTCATTCGGGAACTCAAGACTTGTGTATCATGAAGTGATGATGATAAAAAGATGGTTTCATACACAACCAGAATCTACAGATTAGAATGCTAAGTTTATATCCCATTTTCTTCATTCTCATGAGGAAGCGTACTTTGCAATAAACATTTTTGTATTTGGTGCTTTGTTCCATACAGACAAAACAGATCACATAAGCTACTTTCTCTTGAGTGTGTGATTTATGAATTATCACCTATCCTCTAATTGCTATATCAGAAGTGGAGTTGCTTGAGGAAGCTTAATTTAAAATCCTTGAATGAACAGTTAGTATTGCCTGTCTAACATTTTGTGTGAGTTCATTTTCAAACACACCAGCCATGGAACACTATACCAAAGGACTAAGAAAAGAAGATACACTCAGGAGACATTTTTCCTTATCTGTCATGCAAATGAGTGTTTTTGGATGGGTAATAACAATTTGATGTTGTTTGAAGGTGTGCCTTTTTTATGCAACTCAAATCAGAACACAATTAATGCAAACGCATATATAACAAGCAAGCAGATAAATGAATATCTTCTTCGTGTCCTAAAAAAAAAATTACAACTGCTGATGACAAGAGAAAATAATGAAGAGAAGGTTGGACCAGGAGTCAGAATATGTAGGTTGCTTAACTGACCTTCCACTAAGGACATTAAGCATAGAGTCTTCCAAGTTGAAATGTCACTTAAAGGTCATTTAGCCCAACTTTCATTCAATATAGGAATTCCTTTAAATATCTCTGAAAAGGGCCTTTTAACTTGACTTACATCTTGGAAACCTACCATCCTACAAGGCAGCTCATTTCATTGAGACAAATAAAATCTATTCCCCCTTTACCATTCATGACTCTAGGTTCTGCCCATTTAGATTCACGTAAAACAAATCAAAACCCTTTAGCAATTAATGACTCCTCAAATATTTACAAATAGCTATCACAGTAGCTCTAATTCATTTTTAAATGTTACACCAGTAACCTTAGGATTGCATGGAAGTCTCCAGACGTGGTCTTTCCTATGACTATTATTTATTTTTCTTTCGATAATATCTTTAATTACTTCAGAACTCACTAATTAATTTTTCATTACTGACTAATTTGGTAGATTTTTCCAGATGAATTCAATTGAACCTAGGTCTGCTACATTGCTGTTGAAAATGTGTGTACCGAGATTGGCATGTTTGCTAAGAAAGGAGACCCAAATTACATTACCCCAGGTAGTGAGGCTTTCAGGAGAACTTGCCTTGAAATCTTTGGTTTTCAACTTGGCGTATCAAGAAAGGCAAGATTTTCAGCACCACAGAGTTGGTTGCACTCACATATTTATTAAATGCCAAAGATCGATATGTCATTCAAAAGTCAATTTCTTCATGTATAGTGAACAACATGCACCTTGGCAGAAGAAATTTAGAAGAATAGACTATGTCTGCCTTCTAATGAAGTCACCCACTCTACTAGTGTGTTGATATCAAGAACACTGAATTAGATACCAGAGAGTAAGTTCATGAACTTAGACTCAGAGGACAGGTTGGAGGAAAATCCTGACAGCTATTTCATTCAACTCAAGGAGACATCTAAAGAGCAATCCCTGCTCAGAAACAGAGTGTATCTCCCAGGGGAATGAGATGATCAGAAGACGCCCCAGATTCAGGGTTTCTCTACTCAGGGAAGTAGTGAGACATACCACCAAGTTTTGCTTTTCTGAACCCGTTTATTCTATCGATACTATTTCCATACTTTAGGTTTCTTTATTAAATACAGTAGGTCATTTTTTGTTTTGGAAACATTTTAGCTTTTACTGTATTATTGATTTCATTAGTCAAACTCTCAGAGTTCTTGAGTGATATGCTCTTCCCTGGACTCCCATCTGTACTAGTTATCTGTTTCAATTAAAATTCAAGGTTTAACATTTGTTGATATTTATTTCTATCTTCTTATTTCATCCTCAAGTCCCTTATTGAGATTTTTATTATCCGGTACAGTAGTGAATAGATTTGAGTACTATTCATAATTTATAAGGATATCCTGTAAACTTTAGATTAGTGTGATCCATGAATGACACTAGATGTACCTTTTCTATTTCTATCTTTTATTGTGATGATGAGACAACCACTTAACATCTGAGGGACTCAATTTCCAAATCTATTCAGGGAGCATAGTAATTTGAAAAACTTTAACTGTATTTCTCTATGGCGGAGGCTTTTCTTGTTTAGATACATGTGGAGTCCTGTTGGGAACAGTGAGAGAAGACAGAGCATCCCACTCACCAGCCAGATTTGCTCTAACTCAAGAAACAATATGAGCAGAGCAACAGAACCACAACCTGGGCAGACTTTCCAAACAAGTCATAAAGCACAAAAGAATGTGAAGAGAAGGAAAAATTCTTCAGGTAAGAAGGCACAGTTACAAAGACTGAAGAAGTCAGAGCAGACAGAAAGACGTTCACAATGGAGACAGAGATGTGAATCCTGGTGTCATTTTCTAAGTGGCCCTTTAAGTCGTTTTTAGCTACATATGGGACTATACCCTAAGGGCTTTAAGTGACCATCTTAGACTAGACACTAAATTCTCTTTTGGGGGGCTTTCACCTCTCAAAATTATTTTTTTCCCTTTGATTCTCTTAAAGCTGGAATGTCCCTACATATTCCTTCATTGAAAGATGGATTCTTAAATGTCTGTTGTAATCAGCAGGCACCAGAGATCTCTACCTGGCATTGTTTCACTCAACAACTTAACTTACTATACTTTGTATTTTCTAAACTTGAATTGGATTTACATGATTTTGGTGGCTCAGACATGGCAGAGCATAGTGTATGATGAAGGGAAGTTGAAGTCATAAGGTCATAGGGTTACTATCCTATACAATTGAGAAAAGTTGAGGTCCTCTACCCTTCATTATTCCTGGATGATTTATATGAATGCAGAGCAGAATCAGAAAATGTTTCCCACTTGTTTTCTCTCACCTGAGATATTGATCAATACACTCTATGGGCTGGCCCTTGGCAATCTGGAATGTGGCTTAAAGTTCTCTCTGTGTGGCTAGTAGTTTTCTCACGTACTGTCTCTCTGCTGGGTATCATTTTGAGAGAGAAGCAGCAAAGATAGAAACCATAGTTGTAGTGAAAGTGAAGAATGTAGTGAGTTGTAAAGTTTTCTTGGGGATTGGGTTGACTGTGGAAATCACCACAGAAGTATTTTCATATAACTGGTTGTTATATCCCATGATTGCCAATTCATCTCTGAGAGAAGTTTATAGACAAGGATAGGCAAATTGGCAGAGATTTGAAAAAAAACACCAACCAATTCTGATAAATAAAAGGGAGACTATGATGGGAAATTGTATCAATTGAGATTTGAGGAGGTCGGCGAGTTCAAAAACTGGGATGGTTGTGGTGACTTATGAATGGGGATGGAAAGAGAGCTGGTACCAGAATGTAATGCCCATGGCCATGTGGAGGAAATATGCTGGAGCTATAAATCTAAGTGGAGAAAATAGTCAAGTGTTCTATGGATTTTGAGTAATACAACATTTCTAGTATGTCAGTAATAGCAATAGACCATACTATCTATTTGGGTCTTGCTAAATGCTATCATATTAATATTATATCAACAAAGGCCTCACTATTCTGTTTTACAGTCTGAATGGATGGAAGTGACACCTAGGGCAACTAACTTCTTGGCACAGATAAACCTTCTTGGGTTGGTTGTAGAGTTCCCGATTTCAATAGCAGAACACTCATGAATTCTTTGCCTTCCCCCACTTGGAGATATCCCTTACTGCTCCTTGTGCTAGATTTCTTTTCTTAGTTGCAATTGTGTCTTGGATTGGAACATTTCCTAGGGTTTAGTTACTTATGTGGATAAAGAAATTGCCTGGGGTGTTGTTAAGAGTTGGGGGTAGTGTGAACACTGCCATCCAGGTGCTCATATTGTTAAGTGATGACAAGGATCTGGAAGTTGATAGATTGTCACCACTCAGCAGGGAAAAGGGGGAAGTAGCAATTGCATATCTAGAAAGATGAGGGGTTAGGATGATTCTTGTTGCTGTTGTGGCAGGAAATTACTTTTGAAATATTATCGATTTTCTCCCTCCTGTTATTCCCATTTCTTCAATTCTAGTAGATAGTCAGGTCTGTATTCATTTACCAGAGAAGAAATGTGAAGGAGAGTGGAAGGAAGCTCAGATTTTGTCTAGTTTTGGTTTTACACCTTAACGAGGAGAGAAGGAAAAGGAGATAAGTGTGTTTAGTAGTCCCTAGAGAGAGGGCTACAGGTGATGGGTCATTAGACAACATTTTGGTAAATGGTCTCTTTGAAGGGCCTTGTTTCAGTTGTCAGAGTTGTTTGGAAATTGAAACATTATTTGTGACTGTTCACTCTGTGCCCAGACCTATATTAGCTGCTCATGTCATAGGCACCAATGAAATCTTCCCTTGGTCGGGAGTTAGCACTCAGGTTAATGTTCACCCAGCAGGAGTGAGGCCCATCTATATCTCTTCAATAATTGAAGTTGTTTCTTGTCCCTGTCTAGTTTATCCCTTGTGGAATTTTTCCACAATCTTAACATTACAAGACATCCATAAGCCTCAAGAAAAGGGCTGTATCCCTGGTCACCTGGCAGGATTGATGGAAGGAAAAGGTGACACACCTGTATTTAGATAAGGCCGAAAGCAGCCTGTATTCAGACAATGGTTAAATACAACTCCACTTTCTCTGTAGTTTGGGTGGGCACAAGTGATAATGTAATTTACTGAGAGAGGAGAAAGAATACATTGAGGAAATGATGATGCTATTTAAAATATTGAGTTTAAGATGTATCTGGAACAGCTAAGTGGAGATCTGCCATAAGCAACTGGATAAATGGAATGAAATCTTAGTAGAGTCTCTGGTTTAGAGGTGTATATTTGGGATCTAACAAATTTTAAATTGTTTCTTGAAGAAAGAAGAAAGAAGAAAAAGTTTCAAAATGGGTATCTGTCAGGATACACAGTGAATAGAAAAATGAGTCAGAGTGTTAGGAATACATATATATAAGGAATACAGAACATTTCATAAGACTGACTTTAAAAAAGCTATTAGTGGTAGAAGGAAATAGTGATGTCAGATGAGTCACAGTGTCAAATGCTCGGGTAGTGGGACAAAAGAAAAACCACCACTTGTTCAGTGAATTTTGAAACCTATCATCGACCTTCATGTGCAATGCATTTGGAGCAATGTAGTATGGATGTTTGACTACTATGAGCTGAAGAATAAGAAAAGAAGTGAACATGACCTTGACCTGAAAAAAAGAAAAAGCATATAGTCAGCGTCTATAAAGAGATACAAAATCAATAGAAAGTTATATTTTTATAATTAAAATTTTCAAGATGAGCAAGTCTTAGAGGCGTTCACATGTTGAGCTGGAAAAACCAGTAAAGAGGGAGAGTTTGAAAATCATGTGAAATGGCACAAGCATGTTACCCAAGTCATGTTACCTTGCAAAATAAATGCATATGTATATCTACGAGCTTGAGAGGGAGCAAACCTGTGACCTCTGCATCTCTGGCAGGTGAACTAATTACTCTGATGACTTGTGCTTTAAAAGGGGCATTAATCATTGATGTCACCAGACTGCTTCGTGTCCTGCAGTGTACTGTGTGGCGCTAGAGTGATTCCTAAATACTTTCTCTGTGTCCTCAAATGCCAAACCTTAGGAGAATCTTATTCACCAGCAAGTTATTGACCATTTTTTCAGTGATCTTTCAAAACAGGCTTTGCAATAACTACTCCGTTTTAAAATCAAGTCCCCCAAAGACCTCAGGTGAGGGAATAGAAGTGTGTAACCACAGACATCCTAAACTATTTTTTATTTTATTGTGTCAGTTTACAGTTACCGTAATATCATATACAAGTAAAGATATGATGCCCTATATTCTTTGCTGCCAAGTCAGGACTATAATTTAGCCTGACAAATGGGCAAAGGTTTCCAAGCACCACATGGCTGGTATCTATGTCTTGGAATATGGTGAATCCACATTGTTTTTACATCCATGGAGGTGCTAGTCAAAGGTGCCTCTGTGAATTTTGAAATGAAAGCCTGGAAATCATAGGCAGTACTACTCAGTTCCTTTATGAACGAACGTGGGATAGCAGACTGCAGATTCTAGAAAAGGTATTAATGAATCATCCCCAGATGATCTTCCAATGACTCACAGGACTTCAAAATGAATCATATGACCTATTTTTTTAATTAAAAAATGCATTTTAAATGAATTATTTATGAACAAGTACAGCTGTAACCTTGATACTATTAAACTGTTCTGGGCTGTTGAAAGGTGTCTTATAGCAGTGACTATTCATATTCAAACATGCAGAATCTATTAATATAGTCGGTGAAAAATATGAAGTGGTCTCTGAAGAGGTGGAGATAAATGAGCCCATCAATTCCTATTGCCTTCTTACCATAGCTAGTCACCAAAGATTTGTGCAGAAATATTTTATTTTGGAGTTATTTGTAATCTGCAAATATCTATGGTTCTGTCTTTCAAGCTTTATAATGTGGCTATTTAACACACTATAAGTAATCATTAAAAGGAATATTGGCTATGCATCATATTTTCCTTAGGGATAGAATGAATGAACATTTTATTTTATTTTATTTATTTATTTTGGGTTTTTTTTTGCGGTACGTGGGCCTCTCACTGTTGTGGCCTCTCCCTTTGCAGAGCACAGGATCCAGACGCTTAGGCTCAGCGGCCATGGCTCACGGGCCTAGCCACTCCGCGGCATGTGGGATCTTCCAGGACCAGGGCATGAACCCGTGTCTCCCGCATCGGCAGGTGGACTCTCAACCACTGCGCCACCAGGGAAGCCCCATGGCATTTTATTTAAGACCATTTTGACTATCTCTCACATCTGAGATAAATTGAAAATTACTTTGACATTGGAAAAACAGAGGGAGTCTTTCCCAAGCGCTAGCCAGAGAAGCTACATTATTCTTCAGACATAAGTGTTCAAAACACAAAATGATGTTTCAGTTAGGATTCAAACTACTTAACCCTCTGGATACATTTTCCTAAATCTATTTTCTATTGTCTAACTTAACCATTTTATTTTTAAATATATAAGTTAAAGATATTAAATTCTTGTCTAATTTAAAAATATTTTAAGCAAAAGTTATATTGTGTACAGAGGAGAATGAGAAAGAAGACTTTAAAGTGGAAAAAATTTAGTGATGAGAAAAATGAAAGGAATGGGAATAATTAGGTAAATTAACATTGGAGGAGCCAAGAGTACTTTTCTCATTTTCTCCTTCCAGTAAGAATTTAGAAATCTCAGGAGCTAGAAAGGAGCTAAAATAAATCACAATGTAGAAAACTTAATTAGAATCTGATCTATATTGATTTCTGGTACACAAATGTTTGCAAAGGTCATAGAAACTAATAAACTAATTGTATTCATAAAGCATATAAGTTAATATAGTGAAAGGTTCTGTATATCTATCTTCTTTTTCCTTTATAACAGACATGTCAGATAGGATTATTATCCCATTTTACATACTAGTAAGCTAGGCCTCTGCGAACTTGCTTAACAATAACAAAGGTCTAGACTAGTGTTAAGAAAGTTAGGACAGGGCTTCCCTGGTGGCTCAGTGTTTGAGAGTCCGCCTGCCGAAGCAGGGGACACGAGTTTGTGCCCCGGTCCGGGAAGATCCCACATGCCGCGGAGTGGCTAGGCCCGTGAGCCATGGCCGCTGAGCCTGCGCATCCGGAGCCTGTGCTCCGCAACGGGAGAGGCCACAACAGTGAGAGGCCCGTGTACTGAAAAAAAAAAAAAAAAAAAGTCAGGACAAAGATTAAATGTCAGGTGTGTGACCACAGGGGCTATCCTATACCTACTGCACTGCACTACTTCTCATTAAGATTTTGAAGCAAAGATGCTATAAGAAAGAACTTGTTTCTCTTCTAGAAAAATATTTACACTTCTATAAGTAAATGCATCCCTTATTAAAATATCATTTGTGAATATGTATTATATTTGGAGGATGGCAGGCATACATAGACTCATTATTCTGTGGTGTTAAATTTATGGGCTAAAAAGATAGAAAGTTTCCTATAGCTGCTTTTTAATTTTTAATTTTCTGGTGGTATCTGTCTAACATCTTTTTTGAAATCTTCATTTGCACAGGACATGGTCACATATGTTTGGCATGATAAAGATTTAACAAAGTTGTTCTTTTGGGGTCTCCAAATCATGCAGGAAGAATTTTTAGGCAATACATTTAGATTTTCCAAATCTTTAAAAAATTATACAGATTATCTTAATTTGAGTTAGCTAGTGATATTAATTTGAGACATATATTAATTCAATTTACATAAGCATAAAATGGTTAAATTATCAACCATTTTATAGAGTTCACCTATGTAATATTTTATGTAATTATTAGCTGCTTATAGGTAAACTCTGTATCAGTTATAATAATAATGATGAACAATTTTGACAATATTTCACATAATTGACACTAAAAATCCAAATAGAAGCACTCAGATTAACAAAAAATTAAGTCATCATTATAGGTATTTTACCTCATATAACTATAGCTAGATCATTAAATATAGAAATTATAGAAAACAATTTACAGTATTTCAAAATATGTATGTATATATATATATATATATATATAAGCTAATGTTTTATTGGTGTTGATTATTTTAGTGTTTTAAATATAATATAAAACCCCATTTGAAATGCAGACATCTCTTAAAGGCTATGAAAAGTTCAGACATATTCATATATGAGTGCATAAATCATGATAAAATGAAAGCAAAATATTAAGGAAAACCTACCATGTTTGCTGTCCTGCTGAATACTCTTTGACCCTCTTATTCCCTTCTAACTTGTGCCTTGAGCTTGTCTGCTACTGCTGCTGCTGCTTTGTTTTTGTCATCTCTGTTTTTTCTTCTTTCTCTTAAATAACTACTATTGCAACAGCAGGTTGCAAAAATGAGCACAAATTCTTCTCTATTCATCAAGAGATGGAGTATAATTTTTTACCCCTTGAAATGACCTAGGCCATGTGAGTTTCTTTGGCTAATGGGACATTAACAAATGTGATCCAAATCGATCAGGGTTTCTCAACCTCAGCACGGTTGACACTTTGGACTGGATAATTCTCTGTTGAAGGGGATTGTCCTGTGCATCGTAGGATAGGATATTTTGCAATATCTCTGGCCTCTACCCACTAGATGCCAGCAGCAACCCTATGACTATATCAATCAAAAATGTCTCTCCAGACATTGTTAACTATCTCCTGGGGTAGGGAGAATTGCCCCTAGCTTGCAAACCACTGACATAGAGTCTTGAAAGAGCTTTCATCTGGGGGTTTGCCCTATCATGCTGCAATCCTAGATTCAGGCTGGAATCCTGAAACTACCATGTGAGTAGAGCCTCAGCTAACGTTTTGGAGGATGAGGCCATGTGTAAGAGAATGCAGACATTATGGTCAAGAACCTGTCCACTTCCAGACATGTAAGTAGGCTATTCTAGACCATTCAGGTGAGTGTACCCTACAGAGATCAGCAGAGCTAATCCAGATCAGAGGAACCACTTGGCTGATCCACAGAATCATGAACTAAATCAACAATTGTTAATTGAGGTCTCTAAGTTTTGAAATGGTTTATTATACAGCAAAACTAAATTATATGCATTTGGAGTTATTTTTATTTAGCTTTCAGTGATATTTGGTTTTCTTCTGATGGACACTATTTCATTATTAATTAGCTTATAATTAGCCAGTATAGCATAGTGATCAAAAATACGGAGACTTAAAGCCAAACTTACTGAGTTTAAATCCTGACTATATCACTTTCTATCAGTATGACCTGAAGTAAATTACTTAAACTTTCTTTACTCAGTTTCCATACATGTAAAATGGAGTTAATAAAAGTGACAGGAACACAGTAAGATTTTTGTTAAACAAATTTGATTTAAATCTTAATTGGGGGTTTCATCTTTATTTCCACCACTGAACTCAACTTTAGAACCTTAGATATACATTTATCTTCTTCCCTATTATAGACCATTTCTTTTCAGGGTCCTATCTGAGAATGCACATGACTTTTTGACTCTACTCAGAATATATTTTTACAGTGGAAATTTCTTTTACAGATGAAAAGACTATTTATAAATCCTGTAACATTAACAAACATTAGAGTGGCCAATTCAAATTTAATAAGAAAACTACATAGGAGTCTAGATTGGATCCCTATCTCTGTTGTAGTCCAAACATCACTCCCAAGGTGATATTATTCATTCCAGATGTCATTAGCCTGTAGTTTCTACCATCTTTAGGCTCTGAAGCAGATCTGGCTTCTAAGTGGGGAAAATCAAAAGATGCCCATATTCATATAGTAGCTGAATTTTATTGCTGGTTTTCATGCTCTGTCTTATATTCATGGTACTTGAGTTCTGCCCTAGCAACTCCATTTGCTGAGACTGGGTACTATTTATCTGCTGCATGAAACTTCTGATCTCAATTAATTTCTTCTCTGGTTCATTTCTTCCTGCTAATGGACTCCCTAGACCTCTTTCTTACAAGGATATCCACCTGATAGCAATTCCTTGACTTTCTTATTTTCTTCCTATTACCTGCTGTCAATCTCTCCTGATGCCCTGCTTACCTCCCAGATGCCTCCTCCTTGTATACCTCTGGGTCTCCTTGTCTTTTCCAGAAGATTTGTCTGAAATTCTTATTTTTGTGTTGCCAGAACTTGCCAGCTTAGCCAGATCCAGTTCAGTTCATTTCTACAAATATTGTAGCATCTATTACATTATAGAGATAATATAACAACCCCTTATGGCAACTTTTAAAATTAACCTGATAAGTTAGTTGTAGAAACTAAGACTGGAAAATGTTAGGTAGCTCCTAAAGTCATACAATACCCCAATGTTCATTGCAGCACTATTTACAATAGTCAGGTCATGGAAGCAACCTAAATGCCCATCGACAGATGAATGGATAAAGAAGATGTGGTACATATATTCAATAGAATATTGCTCAGCCATAAAAAGGAACAAAACTGGGTCATTTGTAGAGACATAGATGGACCTAGAGACTGTCATACAGAGTAAGTCAGAAAGAGAAAAACAAATATCATATATTAATGCATATATGTGGAATCTAGAAAAATGATACAGATGAACAGGTTTGCAAGGCAGATATAGAGACACAGATGTAGAGAACAAACATACGGACAACAGGGTGGGGGAAAGTGGGGGTGATGGTGGGATGAATTGGGAGATTGGAATTGACATGTATACACTAATATGTATAAAATAGATAACTAGTAAGAACCTCCTGTATAAAAAATAAATTAAAAAAAAAAGAAAAAAAATAGTCATACAAAAGTGACCGTTGAACTATGATTTAAATCCAGGAGTGCTAGTGACTCTGAGTCAGCACTCTTCTTATTCTTTTTCCCTTATGTCTTATTCACACTTATTCCAGTTCATCTGCTAACACAAACTCATAAGGACAGTTCAAACCACAATGAATAATCAGCATTTATTTTGTAATTATCTGTATTATTTGGTAGGCAATGGACTATCACTAAAAGTTGGTGAATAGAGAAGTAATAGGATCAAAATTGTGTTCTAGAAGAATTAATTCAAAGTAGATTAAGGGAGAGGAGAGGCTGAAGGTAGTGGGCTATTATAACAGTCCAGATCAGGGGTAATGGGGTCCTGACACAAAGCAGTAAACCTTTTGGGGAGTTTAAAACAACTAACAAAAGAATAAAACAACTAGCATTGAATACTGGTGCCCTCTGTCATGAGTGAGAAGATAAGGAATGTCAATGGTAATTACAGGCTATCCTCAAATGATTCTCCCCTAATTATTATATTGTTGAAACCTATTAAAATATGCTGAGTTTAAGTTTTTAAAGTTAATTTATTAATACATAATGTAATGAAACATCCATTCAGATTACTTTAGGTGTGGGGAATAAAGGCATTAGGAATTCAAAGTATTGCTGAATAATTAAAGATTCCAGGTAAGCATTTACCTCATTTGCTTGTGGCCCTGCAGAATGTATTCTATGATTGTCTAATTAGTTGAATAAAAGATTCTAAGTTTGGTGAATCATTGCCACATATATTCATTTCCTTATAATTTTGTATTAATCATTCCTGTCATTTTGAATGCCCTTGGCTCCCTTTTATTTTTCATCAGCTACCTTATTTTACTGCAAGACCCTGCTGAAATGCCAGCTCATCTATGAAACCCTCCCTAATGACTCCAAGTAAATTCTTCTTTGGTGATTGCATTGTATACAGGAGATTGGCTTATATTTTGTAGGGGAGGAAATATAATTTTTCCTCTACCCTTCTGAGTTCTTAACTGAGACTCCTGTAATAAAAGATTGATAAACAAGAGAAAAACAAACAAGTTTATTAACATGTATACCTCATGAACACCTGAGAGAAACTTGAAGAAGTGGCTTTAGAATTTAGGGATAAATATCATCTTAATAGGGAAAGGGGAAGGGGAATATGGGCCTTTTAGGGGAGAGTTGGTGATTTTTAGGAAAGATGAATAGGTCATGAGATGTAGGTCTGGTGTGGTGGTGTATTCCAGTACCCTCTCCTGGGATAAGTGCATCAGTCTTCCCTGTCTAAGGACAGATAAGAGCTCAGAGAAAAACTCTCCATGTATCTGCTGTTTTCCAAGTGTCTACAGCTCAAAACAATCAACATACCAAAATGGCATATTTGGGAACGGCATGTCCTTAAGTCCTACAGTCACAATTTGGGGTGACATATTCTGCTACTCTTCAATTTCCATTATGGCTCTTGCCTGGTTATATTGCATTTGCTATGTGTCTCCCCAGGCAGATCAGTGATCTTTAAGAGCACAGAAAATGTTTTAGCCATCTTTATTTTTCACTTTAATTACCACTCATAGACCTGGGGTCACCTATATATCAAGTCAGGAGGTAGAAGGAAAATGCAAGTGAAAGAGAAAACATTTTTGAAGCTAAGTATTTTTATAAATAACAAGTCATTTGTGGCCAGATTTTCTTCCTTAATATTTTGTGTTGGCAAGACAAATTTTGTGTTTGAATACCTTTTTCTGTTGCAGGTGTCTAACAGCCCTGCAAATTTTTATCTTCTAATACTCATCCAGATTTGCTTATTTATGTGACAAACCTGGAGAATTTTGTGTTAGTGACCTTTGCTTTATATATATGCTTTGATTTCACATATACAGTTTTCCTTAGAAAACTGCTTTATTATACCAATTTTATAGATGAAGAAACTGAGACTTCCAGAGACTAAGTAATTTTCCCAGTATCACTCTATTAATCTACCCAATGGAACTGAATCTTCTAAATAAAATCATTAGTTTCAGGAAGTTTTAACTAAAAGTTGAAGATTAACTGGAGAAATGGAAGCTATCACCATAATAAAATTTATTCCAGGTGGTTGACATACAGAGTTACATTTGAGCTATTAGTCCCAATACTTAATAGCTGGGTATCAGGGAACCATAACTAGTATCTAGATGCAGAGATAGGACTTAGTTGCATGCTCAAGCTTTATGGACAAAATGTATAAGAGTGGTTGCATAAAAGTACTCTCCACTCCGTTGGTGGTTTATCAGTAGTTATCATATCATAACACACTGTTTAAAATGTAAATACTATCAGTTGCAGTAGCAACTGTCAGGTGTTCTTGGAAAACACACAATATTCTGGGAAACAGCAGCACAATTAAAACATGGGTGGTAGGGCGTGAAGGGGGAATCGGGTACCATTTAAAGGCAGATCGTCTGTGCTGATTGTCTTCATCTCAGGAAGACAGGTTTGCTTCCAGAATCCTCAGTTTTTCTCACATTTATTTGAACTTAAAAATACCTGATAGGTTCCAAGTCCTCCCAAAGGTAAGAGGACAGTTTTGCTGTACTCCCAGGGAGGATATTGATACTGATGCTGGTAGTTATACTGTCACTACACCTGACTGTGAGCTCAGAGACTTTGCTGGAAATGAAGGCTGTTGCTGACCTTCCGGCTGAAAGTCAAAAGAAAGATATAAGGAGAAATACAAACTACTCCTTTTTTTGTTTAGTTTCAACTTCTATTTTAGCTAACCTAAATATGACGTCTGTAGTGAAAGGTAAACATAGCTTCAACCACATTAATATTGGTAATCAGGGTCTTTGACCATATGTAAGGAAGTTAAAATGTTCTTTAAAATCTCTTCATAGTTAACCTTCGTTTCCTAACATGTGTTTTAAAGACAAAGTACACTTGTTTAAGAAAATAAGCCTAAAAATTTTTTTAAAGGAAAATAAGCCATTGTTTATTAATGATAATAAGCCATTTGGGATAGGAGTTGAGGCTCCCATGGAGATGGGTAGGCCAGAGATAAATAAAAAAAAAAATCCATGAATGTTTCTATATTAAAAAAAATGAATAGTAGTTTGGAGACAGCTCAGAGTCATGAAGAAAATGAGAAGGGTGAGGGAATTAGTTTCAGAGAAGTACAACACTATGAATATAGTAGTTTTAAACATAGTGTTCAATACTGTGATACTGTTAACATATTTGTATTATAAATATCCCCAACTCTTCAAACTTTCAGTAAATGTAGCTACCTCACGCAAATGTCATGTGAGAGCGAAGTATTTGTTGGAGGAGGATTGACTATTCCATTTCCATCGAGACCCTGAAAAATGGAATTAACTTGCATCGACAGCAATAAGATCGAAGAACTAAAAGGATTAAGCAGGAAAAGCAGCACAAAGATAGAGAGGACCATAAGCCACAACCCTTTCTTGCCTTGAAAATTTGCAGAAATTTTCAGAAGGTCCCTGGAATTCTATAATGTGCAATAGCATTTCAATCAATACCCTCTAGAACTTTGGTGGCACGAAATGAATCTGAGTAGGGCAGGGGAAAAGAAAAAGCATTTCATCTCTTAAAGAAAAATGTTTTTGAGAGACATTAGAGGATAAACTGTGCTTGGAGAGGAAGATGATACAGATTTCTTACTAACTTAACTTACTTTGGAAAGCATGTAAAACTAGATTAATTTATTTCAGTACGTTTTCTGAGATTTTTTTAATGTGGCATTCTTAATTAAATTGGAGGGTAAAATGAAGGATGATAAGTCAATTGAAATAAAACAAAGTCTCTTTCAAAAAGGATATATCAGCGAATTAACTGATAGTCTAATCAGAAGTGAATGAGAACTTTGAAATCAGGGCAGAGGGCAAAACACAGATGAACAGACTAAAATACTGACCCCCCCCCCAAAACATCAATCAATAAAAATAGAAGGTGTTTTATATCCTCTACTTCTTTTAATAACAAGGATCAGATCAAGCAAAAGGATTCCTTTGCTTTTCGGCTCCTTAAATCAAGGACTTCAAAGAATTAAGTCTCTGCTCATATCATTAAGTGATACAGGAGAAATCTAAGTGCGCTTCAGCTTCAGAAACCCAGTGTCCCTTCATCCTTGATCAGTTCATGAGTCCTGATACTATTTGACTCTGTCCAGCCCGTGCATCTCAGCACCCATACTCCGGAATTCCTGCTTGGTCCATGTTTCTGGGCTTCAAGGATGATCTTCAGAGTACTGACCACTGTGAGCTTGACAAGTTTGCCCTTCTGACAAGGTGAAAGAGGTCATTATATCTACCAGTGGGATCCACAAAGCAATTCTTAAGGAGGTTCGAGCCAATATTTTTACAGTTGCATATCAGGGATACTGTGAGCACAGGGAAATCTTGTAAACAGTGCAGAATTAAAAAAAATAGTTTTCAAAATTTAGCTATCAATAACATTTGTCTTTTTAATTGCCTACAGCACCATGTTGGTAACACTAAATATGTATTTTACTGATTCATATGAAAATGACAAAAATAATTACTGCATCTTAAGTGCAATTCTCAAGAGATATTCTGCTGAGAAATAGTATCTTGTAACAAAATGACTATTCACTGTCTAAGTAACTCTTTAAAAAGTTAAGAAATGTAAGAAGAACAAGTTAAAAAAGTATTTCTTTCAGAACCATTCTCCATATAAAATTAATTTTTCTCAGTGATTATTGGAACATGTTTACTCCTTGACGTAAAGAACTGAATCACTGGCCCGGTCTTGACCTTGACTAAAAGACTCATAGAGTAATGAGAGAAAGCAACAGAGGTTAGGGCAAAATTAAAATTATTTCATCACTTATCTTTAAATTATTAAAGATACTTTGTTCTCTCTGCTGTCCCACCAGTCAAGAGAATGCTTTAATTATCTTCCTGTGGAGAACAGAGAACTGTGTCACTGAAATGAATTTAACCAATTTGACTTATTAAGATGTTTTACCATGATTCCAGGTGACTTGTATAATGCCAACAACTGTTTTTTAATATACACATTTTAATAATATACCAACAACAATATTTTCCAATAAACCACGGAGGTCTTTGTAAATTCCAGTGTTTCCTAAACGAATTTTACCTGGTATTGCTGCATGGGAACTTTACATTTTTCAAAGCACAGGTATAGTTGCATTAGTATTTCCTAAAACTCGTGAAAAGTAATCCAGATACCCTCACTTTTTTTTTTTTACAGAAAGTTTGTAAATCTCCAGGGCACTTGCATTTGCCACAAAAGAATACAACAAGGAGTTCCTGATGTAAAGTGAATATCCACGAGAAATATTCTTCCCTGCAGTATTTTGGGAAGACCTGGAAGATTGTAATTTGGTGACATTTATTTGGCGGGAAAAGGAAGAATTTTCAGTATGTTTGTTGAATGTATCTTCAACAGTGGAAACACCCTAGGATAGCTCTTAGGTAAGTAAATCTGATAAGCCTTTCTGAGGTATTGTTAAGAAAATGACACTATTTCTTCATTCTTTCTCTACCTCTGCCCCCTCCTTGTTTCCTTCTTTCCTTCCCTCTTGCTCTTTTCCCCAATATCTCTTCCTCCTCCTCCTGTCTCTGACACCATCACCCTGGAAGCTATCAGTGTATTGACTGCAAATATCATGTATCCACATAGAAATTAAAATTGTCCCATACTCTAGAGGACAGATCACAACGAATCCAGAAACTTAAACTCACGTCCATGATCTCTTATCTTTTGCAGTGATCATAACTGAGGCTCCTTCACAAAATTCATGTGGGTAACATTTTATTAAAGAGAAATTATAATTCTGGAGTATATCTTTTTTTAAAAATGACTTGATTTTTCCTTACAATAATGGTGAAATCTTGAAAGACAAAGAAAGACACAGGAACAATTCCACATTAAACGTGAGGAAAGTGATATGACACTAAATGCAATGAGTAACCCTGGACTGGATCCTGGACCAAAGAATAAAATAAAATAAATACACTAAAGGACATTATCAGGACAATTGGATATGTGTGTGTGTGTGTGTGTGTGTGTGTATACATTTGTTAGCTGTGACTGTTGGAATGTAGGCAGAAAGGATGCCTGAGTCCACCTTTTTGATTCATTAAGAATATATCGTTGTTGTTCATTGAGTAACTCAATTTATTATCTGAAGTTTAGGATCAACATTTCCATTACTGAATGTGGCAGGAAATTGGGGGTCCATTGTACAGGTTTCCCAGAATTAGAATATAGGTATAAATAATGATATATGGATATATCTATATAGATATATAAACTAGAATATATATAATAGATCAGTAATAATTTTGCATCAATGTTAATTTTCTAATTTTTATATTTGCATTGTTATGTAAAAGATGTAAGAGAATGCTCTTATTTTAAAAAATACACACTGAAATATTTAAAGGAAAAGGGGAACTATCTTCAACTTACTCTCAAATGGTCCAGGGTGGGGCATAAAATATAACTAGCTAGCTACCTAGCTAGCGAGATAGATAGAATGATTTTATTCCTCCAAAATAACCTTCTATTTCTGAAAAGCCATGCCATTGGAAAGCCTGTAAGGAAAATCTCCTCTATATCTAAACAGTACCTACTTCCACGTCCTGGAAGGAGACCACTAGTTTCCATGATGGAATCCTTAATCAATGGACAGTATTTGTAGAAAAACTGATTGTACGTAGAGTCCAGGGTACCTTTGAGCTCATACACAAGGAAACTTAAAAATACTCCCTTTTAACTGAGGTATAGAATGATTCAGCTGGAGGGCCTCACAGGCAATGTTCTAGAACAAGGGGTTGAAAAGATGATTAATCTGTTTGTGCCTCCACCTCAGAAAGGAGAACTTTCCTTCTGCCAGGGGAGAGTACTGTGTTGGTTTACTGAAAAATATAATTAATTCTCTATGACATTTATGTGTAAGTCAGTGCAAGAAGTTATAGGATATCTGGCAAAATACTTTGTTGAAATAGAGGTAGATAGAAAACAACCACACACATACACACAAATACACTAAATTAAAAACACACATCCTTAGCATTAAGTATTTACTCTCTGACCTACATACAATGCTAGACAGAGTTTGGAGCTTGGGAAAAGACATACAGGTCAAAATCAAAGATCTCTTGCTCCAAGCTTTGCTCTAGTCTGAATCTCAGCAGCCTACAACTGAGCAGTGGTGACAAGCTGGCCATATTTGACCAAGTGAGGTAACCGGGCTACCTGTATATGATTCAATGCCAGACTGAGTGAAACAGACAAGGTATACCTTGGGAACTTAGAGAAAGAGAAGGTAAATATGGGCTTCACTTGTGTAAAGTCACCAGAAAAAACTGGGAATTGAGTTGAGATTTGGTAAACCTATGTCAAGTAATTTCCTTAAAACAAGCAAGCGTGGAAATATGTTTCAGATGTAGAGTCCATAGTCACAAAAACCACAGGTTATACCAGATTTTGTTTTCACAAAAGAAAATACATCTCTTTGATAATATTACATGTTTTAATTTGAAAAATGTGATTATATAGTACATCTATTTTTCCCTTCCAGTTTCATTGAGGTATAATTGAAATATGACACTGTTTAAGATGTACATAATGACTTGACTTACATACATCATGAAATGGTGACCACGATGAGTTTAGTGAACATCCATCATCTCATAGGGATATGAAATAAAAGAAGTAGAAAAAAAATCTGTTTCATTGTGATGAGAACTCTTAGGGTTTACTCTCTTAACATTCATATATAACATATAACAATGTTACTTATATTACTCATGTTGTACACTATTCCTAGCACTTATTTATCTTATAACTGAAAGTTTGTACCTTTTGACCTTTATCCAGTTCCTCTCACCCCATCCTCCACCTCTGGTAACCACAAATCTGACCTTTTTTTTCTATAACTTTATTTATTTATTTATTTATTTTTTGAAGTATAATTGACTACAACACTATGTTAGTTCCTGGTACACAACATAGTGATTCATTATTTCTGTACATTACCAAATTATAACCACAATAAGTCTAGTTACCATGCCTCCATGCAAAGATATTACTTTATAATTGACTATATTCCCCAAGCTGTACATTTCACCACTGTGACTCATTTATTTTGTAACTGGAAGTTTGTAGCTCTTAATCTCCCTCATGAATTTCACTTATCCCCCCTCACTCTCCTCCCCTCTGGCAACCAACTTTTGTTCTCTGTATCTATGACTTTGCTTCTGTGTTGTTATCTTTGTTCATTTGTTTTGTTTTTTAGATTCCTCATATAAGTGAAATCGTGTAGTATTTTTCTTTCTCTGACTTATTTCACTTAACATAATACCGGCTAGGTCCATCCATGTTGTCATGTGGATTTAATTCTCTTTTATGGCTGAATAATATTCCATTATATGTGTGTGTGTGTGTGTGTGTGTGTGTGTGTGTAAAACAATCCCCTTTATCCATTCATGTATTGATGGGCAGTTAGGTTCCTTCCATATCTTGACAATGGTAAATAACACTGCAATGAACATAGAGGTGTACATATCTTTTTGAATTGGTGTTTTGATTTTCTTTAGATAAATACCCAGAATTGGAATTGCTGTGTTGTATGGTAGTTCTATTTTTAATTTTTGAGCAATCCCCATTCTGTTTTTCATAGTGGCTGCACCAATTTACATTCCCGCCAACTGTGCACAGGAGTTCCTTTTTATCTACAACCCTGCCAATACTTGTTATTTGTTGTGTTTTATAATAGCCATTCTGACAGGTATAAGATTATATCTCATTGTGGTTTTGATTTGCACTTTCTTGATGATTAGCGATGTTGAGCATCTTTTCATGTGTCTGTTGGCCATCTGTATGTCTTCTTTGGAAAAATGTCTATTCAGATCCTCTGCCCATTTTTTAATCTGATTGCTTGGTTTTTGACGTTGAGTTGTATGAGTTATTTGTATATTTTGGACAATAACCTCTTATCAGATATAGCTTTTGTAGATGGTTTCTCCCATTCAGTAGGGTTCCTTTTCATTTTATTGATAATTTCCTTTGCTGTACAAAAGCTTTTCAGTTTGATGTAGTCTCATTTATTTATTTATTTTTTGCTTTTGTTTCTCTTACCTGAGGGTACATAGCCAAAAAAATATTGCTAAGATTGATGTCAAAGAGAGTACTGCCTATGTTTTCTTCCAGGAGTTTTATGTGATCATATAATATGTTTATTTGTTTTAATATTGAATATTTTAAATATTTCAAACATACTAAAAGTATAAAAGTAACAGTTTCCTCCAACCACCTTTTTGGTATTCTGTTTACATAGTGAATATTGTATTGTTAGCAGTTTTATTCCATTAAATATTTTCACAAGATATAATTTCTAGTAACTGCATTAAAATATTACTTTTTCCTCTATCATAAATATTTAAGTTGTGCATCATTTCCCTCCATTATAGTTAATAGTGTAATGAACATTCTTGTACATAAGTCCCCAAAACTATATTTTTAAGACTACAAGGAGCAAAATTGCTAAGTTTTAAGACTTTTTATATACCATCACAGTGCCTCACAAAACTGCTGCTCAGTGAGTATGACTTTAAAAGCTATTAGGCTCATAAATCTCAGGCTTATAAATTTTGAACTAAACAGAGCAAAAGTTTAACTTACTTTTTCTATAACTGAAATCAATGCAACTCACCAACCTCTTTTTATACTGCTAGAACATTTAAAAAAATCATACAATTCAAGGTCGTCATTCATTTCTACTTTAGAAATAATGTCTGTTTTTAAAAATAAATATTGAGTTAGATTTAGGCCCGATGCTTATCTTCTTCCTTGGGGGTAATTCTTTGGGAGACACTCAAGTCTCCCTGATATCAGCAAGTGGGTATTTGAACAACTGGCTATTCTTCCCATTGGTCTCTGCTGAGGTGTAGACTGTTTTGAGGGAGCTCTTGCTATGTCTGGGCTCCCTAGTCTCCCTCTAGTCACATGATCCATGTGGGCACCTTGTCTGCATTCTCTCCAGTCTCTTGAACCCTAGTTCCTCTCTAAGTATGGATTTAAGCTTACCCCCCATCTCCCTGACTCTGGGGGTTTAGAAATTCCAGGAACCACATTCAGATCAGATGTCTCTGGACTGCCCTCAGTCCCGTCTGCTGAGACCACTTCCAACCTCTGCCACTCCCACCCAATCTCCCTACCACCCTAGCTACCCTTGCCTTAGACAGGACCCACCATCATGCAGATTGCAGGTCTACTCTCAGAGGCTGGGAGACCTTTACAGGCCACCTTTTGAGTAATAAAATACAAGATAGAACTGTTCTCAAATATCCCCAAAATTATTAGAGGGTTACTGTTAGGAAATTTTTTTTAAACCTTTTATTTTGTATTGGAGTAGAGTTGATTAACAATGTTGTGATAGTTTCAGGTGTACAGCAAAGTGATTCAGTTATACATATTTTTCAAATTCTTTTCCCATTTCGGTAGCTACATAATATTGAGCAGAATTCCCTGTGCTATACAGTAGGTCCTGTTGGTTATCCATTTTAAATATAGCTGTGCATACATGTCAGTCCCAAACTCCCTAACTATCCCTTCCCCCCACCCTTCCCCCCAGTAACTGTAAGTTCATTAAGTCTGTTTCTTGTGAGTCTGTTTCTATTTTGTAAATAAGTTCATTTGTATCATTTATTCTTAGATTCCACATGTAAGCAATATCATACAATATTTCTCTTTCTCTGTCTGACTTACTTCACTCAGTATGACAACCTCTAGGTCCATCCAAGTTGCTGCAAATGACATTATTTCATTCTTTTTAATGGCTGAGTAATATTCCATTGCATATATGTGCCACACCTTCTTTATCTATTCCTCTGTCGATGGACATTTAGGTTGCTTCCATATCTTGGCTATTGTAAATAGTGCTGCAATGAACATTGGGGTGTATGTGTCCTTTTGGACCCTGTTTTTCTCTGGATATATGCCCAGGAGTGGGATTGTGGGATCATATGTAGTTCTGTTTTTAGTTTTTAAGGAACCTCCATACTATTCTCCATAGTGGCTGCACCAATTTACATTCCCAGCAACAGTGTAGGAGGGTTCCCTTCTCTCCACCCACTCTCATCTTTTATATTGCCATATCACCCTCTAAGGCCAAGACCCCTGAATATAGGCATGGACAGATAACTCAGAGGCTCAGAGAGTGTCTAAAACCTGGGCACAGCACCACCCTCTCACCATCTGACTGAACATGTAGCATATTTCCCAGTGAAGAGGAGACTCTGTTTATGTCCTACCCTGTGTTTTTCTGCTACTTTATACTTAATTTTAAATCCTTTATGTTTTGTTCCTTCTGGCTTTGGCTCATGATCTCCCAATAAGTGTTGGGAAAGAAAATGATACTTACTATAAGAAATTTGGGGTGGGGGAGAGTAAGTTTAAAACCTTCTCTCAGCATTTCAGTTGACTTCTGTCTTCCAGGATGAGACATTGTGCACCAAAAAGGAAGGCTGATACCCAGATGGTGGAAGAAAGATAAAGAATTCAAAGAAGGAAGGAGGAAAGTAATCACACTTTATATTTAAAATTATCCCCTTCTACATATTCGTGTAAGTGTATTGGTGACAAATGTAACAACTTACCACTAGTAGTAAGTAGCCTCACTAGAACTTTGCTGGCAATGGAACATTGAGCTCTTTTATTTTCTTGCTACTTCTAGGAACATGTAGTAATTGATCGTCATTTTAATTCCTGTTTATCTCTGTGTGGTTTCTAATGAGGTTTAACATGATTTCAAATGAATAAGCTATTTTATTTCTTCCTTATGTATATTTATTATTTATATTGTTAATTGTTAGAAATTAATTAGTAATTATGGGAATCATTCAATTTAATCCTTTATATTTTCTATTTATATTAATCTCACAGTGCAATTAAAGAAAAATTTATTTCCTTCTATACAATAACTAAATCTCTTCTTCTTTCTAGTTTATGTGCTATTTTACTTAGCAGATTTCACTTAAAAATTATTGAAGAATAATAACCATGTAGCTTGTTTCTAGACTCTAAAAGAAATGAGTCTAGTGATTCACAGTTAAGTATAACATAGATTTTTCATTAAAGGTAGGTATTATGCATTATTTAAATATTTTATTCCTTTTTTTGAGTTTTAAATTTTAAACAAAGTCAGGAATGAGTATTAAATTTTCGTTTTCTTAAATGATGGTCAGATATGCATTTTTAATCTCTTAATGACATATATATATATTCATAGTTTAGACAAATGAGCCAAATTTGAATTTTCCTGGAATAAATCCTGCTTGGTTGAGATGGTGGATTATTTTTAGGAATTATTTACTTTGCTTATATATTAGTTAAATTTTTATCACTTATATTCAATGCAAAAGAAGACACATAATGTGCGTGTGTGTCTGTTTGTGAGATTTGTGTTAGAAATATGTTCTTTTTTTAAAAAATAATGAAGACATATTTCAATGTTTGCCAATTGAAAAAGTGGATGTGTTCTCACAGATCTTCCCATGACACCATTTTCCTGGGTACCTCAAGTCTTCTTTCAAATATTAAATGAGAAGATATTTGATAGTCATAGCTCAAAGTCACAAAGTCTAACAAGCATTTAACTAGTGTGTGTCTTCAGGATTTAACCCCCTTTTCTTAATTCCCTGATCATGAGGCATCAAATGTTTTCCAGAAAAACTTGATAATTTGGGGAGGGAGGGAGGAATGTCTAAAGTCATTATAAAAGTCTGCAGTACTCAACAGGCCCTACTCTCATTTCAGAGTTCAGGACAGAAGGCTACAGTTCTCTGGCTTTGCCACCCCTGGGCCATTTCTTTCCTGAGAGCAGTAGTAGCCCAGGTTGAACCAGAAAGGCAACAGAGAGTACACATTGCAGGGAGCAGAACCACCTGAGGCTTCACATGTAGGTCTGAGAGTGAAAATGTTATGTAATTTACTGTTCAAAAAATGCAACTATATGAATGGCAGACTATGTTGAAAATAATTAAAATCATAAAACTTTGAAATATTTACTAAATGATCATCCTATAAAATAGTTCTAAATCAGAAACTATTTTCAAAACAAAAATTCTTTCTGAAAATATATGTTCATGTATTGTACAATAAAGCAATTTTTTAAAAGTATGTTGACTATCTGAATATTAATAATTAAAATAAACAAAAATATTTTTAGTAAATATTCTACATACTCTATCCACTTTTCTTAATCATATCTGTCTCTCATAGCATGTCATTGATATATTTCAATAAAAAAGATTTTTTTCCCCAATAGAGTCTTTTCTATATAAAATTTTCTGTCTTTTTCAAAATTGCCTTTTATTTTCATAATTTAAAGTTCTCGATACCTCTAATTGACTTTTCTCTGTGGATCATAATATTTTAAAGTAAGAAATACTTTATAGAATTTGAGACACTTCATAAACTCAGAGAAAATACTACTAAATAGAGGGTATCTTAATGTTCTTTTTTTTTCTATACTGAAACGTGTGACTACTTTAGCCCAAATATTTTCATGGTCTGTCTTTTTTACTTCATTCAAAATACCTTTTTTGACAAATATTTTTGCATTACAAAGCTCATCAAATGAATTGTCCTTATTTTATGATTTGTTTGAATGATTCACCAAATCCAGTTGCAGTAAAATTGTAGACCTTGTCAATTTCATTCTATTCCAATGTTGAGTATAAATTCATTCAAGTAAACGTAGGGCCATATGATAAAATTTTTTTCTAAAAGTTAGGCTTTCCAAAGTGCAATTATAAAATTTGAAAATTAAAACATTCCTTTCAAGATATATTTACTATTTGTGAGTCTATTTTTTTCCAGCTTTATTGAGATATAATTGATATAAACACTGTGTAAGTTTAAGCTGTACAATGTGTTGATGTGATATATTTATAACTGCAAAATGACTAATGTCATAGCTTTAGCTAACATCTCTATCATGTCACATAATTAGCATTTCTTTTTTTTTGTGGTGAGAACATTTAAACGCTAATCTTCTCTTTTAGCAACTTTCAAGATTATAATACAGCACTATTAACAGTACTATCTGTATGTTAGGTCCCCAGAACTCACTCATCTTATAAATAGAAGTTTGTACTCTTTGACCAACATCTACAATTTCCCCCACTTCCAGACGCTGGTAACCACCATTTTAGCCTCTCTTTCTATGGGTTCAGCTTGTTTAGATTCCACATATAAGTGATATGCTACAATTTCAAGTAGCCTAATGTACATGTAATTGGAATTCTTTAAGGAGATAAGGGTGACAGAAAAATATTTAAAGAATTAGTGACCAAACACTTTCCACATTTGATGAAAGGAGCATTTTGTGCATCACCACGTTTCTCTGAAAATGGAGATTCAAAATCCAAGATGATTTACTGGGAAATTTTAAAATAACATTATAATCAAAAATAAAATAAATAAATGAATGTAGATTTTAAAATGTACAATATGTGACAAGAAACCTCTCTGTATAAGAGTTAGAATTTCTCAGCCTCTATTTTCTCCCCATACATATCAGATATATTTGAATCTATCATTTTCTGCTTTGCCCTCTGACCTGGCTCCTGGCAGCTTTGTGCTCTCGTTGGCAGTGGCACTAGCCAAGGCACAACTGGCTGGTGCATCACATGGCCAGCAGGGTCAGCGGCAGCATCACATATTTCTCTTGTTTCACCAGAGACCAGAAGTAGTGAAGTGTCCCTAGCCACTCTTGGATGCACTTAATTTTATCAGCAAGCACCTGGCATGACCACATTGTATCAGACTAGGGTAAAAGTAGATGTATTAAAATGAGACATCTCTTTGCTATGTACATGTCTCCCACATTACTGGGTGAGATTTAATATTAACTGGAGGTCTAAACTCATCCTGACCTATTTTAGGACAACGGTTAATAACAACAGCAGTAAGAACAACTACAACAAAAAAAATAAGTGAAAAAATGAAAAGTCTAGAACAAATGTTAAAAAGTCTTAACCAGGATTGCCAGAGGCATTCCAGATTGTATGATCATCCCATATTAAAGAACTAAGTTTGCATTTAAAAACCATTATGTTTTAGATGCTCCTGTGTCTCTATACATTTAAAAGATTGAATCAATACTTGTTTTGCTTTATTATCTTTTTTTAGAGGTCTAGGCAGATGTAACTTTGCTTCACTTTGCAAGATGTCCTAGATGAAATTGTCACTCTTTTCTCCCAGGCATTGATAGAGTTTTGAATAAAATTCATAATTTCTTGCAACTTTGGGGCTATACTTGTTCATGTGAATTGATTCCGCTGGGACACAGTACTATGTGCATTTATTTGATGGGGGAAATCCAGAAAGGTATAAGTTCCTGTATAATAAATATCTAATCACAATTTTATAATCAAAAATTCAATTGTTAATAATAAAATTTATAATATCAAATGAAAAAAATAATTGTATAAAACTAAACGTAGATACTACTCTTTTTTGATAAAATTATATTTATTCTTACATCCATGTTTTTATGGTTATAGATAAAGATGATATATTCAGATTATTTCAGAAGGATGATCTATAGGTTGAGAAATTTTGTGTGATGTCTTCCTTAGGCTCTTTTTGTTTAGGCAATTGGAAGAAAACAATGTTATGATAATTTATAGAACTGAGCCTATCTGAGAATCACAAGCAAGACTATTTCTCTATTTTTACTTAGCATATACTCAAAATTAACGTAGATGTGGTACTCTAGAAAGAGCTGAGAAAGGATACAAAAATATAAGGCAGAAATCTCATCTTTAATCAGCTGACAGTCTAAATGAGGAGACAGAACACACACATACAGACACACACATGAATGAAGACTACATTAACAGAGCAACATATTAAACAATATTAAACAATAACAATTAAAATATTAAACATAAGTAAATACAAGTTGAGGTTGCCAAGTAAGAGATGGCAGATGAGGTTAATCATAAAAGACTTCCTTGATAAAGAGAGATTTAATTGTATCTGAATAAAATGCTTCTTAAACGTAGAGAGTATATCCATGGACTTTTTTTGCGTGTCTGTTTTTATAACAGTTCCTGATGTCCTTACTCAGTCTTTGGGTGTCAGACTGAAGAAAATTATATTGATGATCCCTACTCCTGACGTTCAGCAATGTTAATACAGGAGGCATATTCCCATCCAAGTGACTGACAATAAACGGGCCGTGGGCCATGGCTCATACTTATTTAGCTAACACTAGCTGACAGCTACTCTTTGGAGGTCAGCCAAAGAAATTAAGAGAAAGGGGCATTACATGGACTTTCTTTTTCCTAAAATAATCAAATAGAAGGGAGACATTGAGGAGAGGCTGTTTTTACAACTTTTAGTTGAATACCTCTCACATCAAGTTGGGAAGTATTTCTAGGATTAAAGAGTGATGATAGAAAAAGGAGAACCCTTTTATGGTAACAGAAGATGCATTCATTTATAGGGATTGGTTGACTTATCTTCTTTTAATCTAGTGTCTTAGAATAGGTTTGAATAGGTTTTGTGCTTCTTCTCCTTGGATTTTAAAGTCTGTAAGCTGGGTATGAGCAAAAGTAACATAACAATTTTATATAACATGTTCTGTTTGTTTTAAATATCCACATGATTCATCCCATTGGGTTAGAGTGTGCTATTCAACATGCCATCTTTAGGAAGTATTACATGCTAACAACATTCACAGCAGGAATGTGTGGCCAGAGATCTTCAAGAGATTCAAGGCTTAGTATTTATTAATAATCTCTTTTACAAAGTCGAGGGTGTTTATTGATGAGCATAATGAACAGGATTAGTTTTTATGGGAATTAATTAAGAATAAATATCTTTCCACATCTTCTGATGTCTTTGTAATTGTGAGCATCTTGGCCACTACAGCTGAGCCAGTACCTCTCTTTCCTCTCTCTGCTTTTATTCTGGCCTTATTCTTTCCTGCTATCTGCTCTTTTCCCTTCTACTCTGTGACATAGTATATACTTCTTCCAAAAAACGATTCTAACTTCGTGATTTAGCGAGGCCAATCCCTTAATCAGTGCACTTTCTGTATCTTTGTATGGGTTGTACCTGTTCAGAGGTCACTGGGTAATTTCTTTAGCACCTTCATTCTTTCATTCATTTAACAGACATTTGCTGAGCCCATCTCTATGCCAGACACTCTGCTCAATGCTGATGATACAAAGAACCACAGCATGGATGTCCTACCCTTGAGCTTGCAGGTCAGAGGCAGAAGCAGGAAGAGATGATTCCAATATCAAGTGATGAGTGCTGTGAGGGAAGAGGCTTGGGGCACAGCAGAGCAGCTTTTGTCCTGGTTCTGGAGAGAAGAGTCAGAAAAACCCTCAGGGAAGAAGGAACAGAATGACCCTGCTAAGCTCTGAAGTTGAAGTAAGCTCAGCCCATGAAGGAGGTTAGGTAAGGAGCAGACTATGTTGGTTAAAAGAGCAGCCTAGACACCCAGAGAGGACCTATGCCAAATGAGCACAAATAATTCATGTAACTACAAGCCATCCTGGGTGACAGGACAGAGGAGCAGGAAATGTGTTAAGGAGTGGCAAAAATGCCATTTAAGGAGGTAGACAAGAATGAGATTTTAAGTTAAAATTAAAATTAAAACAAAGCATTCCAATAAGTTAGCAATTCATTTTAAAGGGTATTAAGCCACTTAGTTTATGCAAAATTGTGATTATGTCAAACTTGTGTTTTAGTAGATCACCATGGCTACAAAGTAGAGAATGGATTGAGAAGTCAAAGCTGGGGCCAGGAAGGAGAGTTGCCTGAAGAGACTTACAAGACAAAAAGATGGGGCTTGAACAAAGAAATCAGAAAAAAATGGTTGGATTTAAGGGTTAGTAAGGATGTAGACTAGATGGTAGCTTTTTGTTGATTTGGTTGTAGATTCTGAAGGAGATTCAAGGATGCTTCTTGATTTTCCTGTTTGATCAGCAGGATTGACAACCAGGTGTTCACTAAGATTAGGATATCAAGAAAGAATCTATATCGGCATTAAAGAAAAGTAGAAAGAGAAAACCGTGCTTTCTGATGGAAACTTACTGAGTTAGAAATGTGTAGAGTAATAAAGAATAAAGAATTAGTAGTGGTCAAATATGATATCTCTGGAGGGCAGAAGACTCATCTGGGACAAAGAAAATGATTTTGGAATATAAATGGTAGGGCAACTGAAATGGATAATATCATCTAGGGAGAACTTGTAGCGATACAAGGAGAAGTTCACCATTGGTGGGAATGTAAATTCGTGCAGTCACTATGGAGATTAGTATGGAGGTTTCTTAAAAATAAAAACTAAAAAACTAAAAATAGAGTTACCATATGATCCTGCAATCTCACTCCTGGGCATATATCTGGAGGAAACTATAACTGGAAAACATATATGCACCCCAATGTTCATAGCGATGCTATTTACAATAGCCAAGACATGGAAGCAACCTAAATGTCCATTGACAGGTAAACAAATAAAGATGTGCCATATATATATATATATATATATATATATATATATATATATATACACACACACACACACACATATGTATATATATGTGTATATATATATATACACATATATATGTATATATATGTGTATATATATATGTATATGTATATATATACATATATATATATATATATACACACACATATATATATATATATATATATATATATATATATATATATATATATAGTGGAATGAGTGGAATTTTACTCAGCCATAAAAAAGCATGAAATAATGCCATTTGCAGCAATATGGATGGACCTAGAGATTATCATACTAAGTGAAGTAAGTCAGACAGAGAAAGACAAATATCATATGATATCACTTACATGTGGAATCTAAAAAAATGATAGAAATGAGTTTATTTATGAAACATAACAAGACTCACAGAAATAGGAAACAACCTTACCGTTACCAAAGGGGATAGTTGGGGGGGGGGAGAGAGAAATTAGGAGTTAAGGATTACATATATACACTATTACATATAAAATAGGTAAACAACAGGACTTACTGTATTGTACAGGGAACTATATTTAATATCTTGTAATAACCTATAATGGAAAAGAATATGAAAAAGAACATAAATATATGTATATATGTATAACTGAATCACTTTTCTGTACACCTGAAACTAACACAACATTGTAAATTAACTATAATTCAGTAAAAATGGTTATAAAAAAAAAGAAAAGGTTCGAGAAAAGAACCCTATCCTTATAAGGACAAACCGATAGGAACAGTCTATAAAAGAGGCAATGGACAAGAACACTAGAGAAAGAACAGCAGAATATGGTATTCAGGAAGGAGAAGAAAGGATTCAGAATGAAGAGTGATGAAGAGAGCCAAACGTCAAGAGAGTACAAGAAATATAAAAAGTGAAAAGAATCCAATGGTTTCAGAATCAATGAGATTCCCCTTGACAAAAGCAATTTTAGTGAAGATGTGGAATGGAAAAGAGCTTTTGCGTTGAGTCACAAATAAGAAGTTGGGAATAAAGAAACCGCTTACTGTGGACTCTTAGCAATCTTGATTTAAAGGAAAAGAGTGTGAAAAAAATGGCAGTGATCTTGTTTCTCCCAACCTTGGGTATCCTGCTCTTCTATTATGTTTGTGGGTGCCTGTGACCCCAGTGGATGCACAGACTACTTGTCTCTGACCCCAAAGTTGGAAAAAACACTGTTCTTCTCCAATTCTTAGTTAATAATAGCAGCTATATTAAAGAGTAGTGACAAATCATACATCTAAACACTAAATGTTAGTTTTTAACCTTATTATAGTCATTCTTATTTAATACCTCTAAAAACTGTCATGGTTATAGAGATGTTGGGAACAGAGTTGATTGATGTTTCTTATTGACTCCCTAGGGGAATATAAGAGACTTTAAAAATTTATTCAATAAGTGTTTATGCTGCGTCTCCCATGTGCCAAAGTTGGTAGTGGGTGATTATTGCACTATGATATTATGAGGATCAGAAAACTTAATTTCATGATAGAATCATACAGATAGTAGATGACAGACCTAGGGGTTATATATGGGTCTTTCTGACAGCAAAGCTCATGGCGTGCACTCTATGTGTCACTTCTAAAAGAAGAGGCAACTATTACTCTATTCTCAATATTATCTGAATAATTCAGCTTGTAACATGGTAGAATATTGTTACTATGCTGTAATAGTTGGGCAGGGGCTCTGCCATCGGGGAGGCCTACATAATCTTGATTCCAAACCACCCTCAGCTTTGGATTTTCATAATTAAAAGGTAGGATAATAGTAGTAACTATTAAATGTGTTTAGTATAAAGGTTTTTAAAAGCTAATCTATATAAAATTCTTTACAAGGCCTGTAACGATGTAAAAACTCTAGATATGTCAGTGATAGTGCCAAGAGTAGCAGTCATACTAGTAGCCATTATAGCTTGTGATATTCTTATTTTACCAAAGAAATAACTATCAATATGAGGAAACTACAGCTACAGTTGCCAAATTTGGGTAATAAAGTCAGTCAACCAGTAAATTTAGCCACAGATAAAATTTGACAAGTAACTTTCTCTGCTAGTTGAGTTAAATTGCTTGAAAAAGTTGACATTATTTCATTATTTTCTCACAAATACTCAGACTATCACTGACCTAAACTTTTCTTTATCTGCAACATTTTGTCCCCTCAAAGCACATTTTAAACAGTTTATAGCAGAAGTTGAATTGAAAAGAATTTTTGAAATGCCTCTCTTTTTTTGCCGTTTTTAATATATTGACTCTGTGCTCTCAAGTGACGAAGCTATCTATTTTTATCCTAAGTGTTTAATATTCATTTCATTTCTCATGTCTTTAATCCTCTTCAGTCAGTTCTATTAAAAAGGGATTAAATTTTACTAAACACAACAAATATTTAATTTTTTTCATTTTTATTAAAAGTATAAGCTTCCTTGAATAACTTAGAGTTTAAGAAATGAAAATGTGGATGGAATAGTGGAAAATTATCTAAATTATGACATTGAAATCATATTTATAATGATGGCCAACCCCAGTCACATATACAAGTGACACTGGAAAGAAAATAAAAGCTCAGATGGTTTATTAAAGTAATGAAGTAGGGAATATATCTATACATTTTCCATATAAATGCTTTAGCTTGAGTTATTTTTCAGTATTTTCTGCAAGTTGAAGGGGTGGGACATACAACACACACAAAAAAACACATTATCACTTCCTTCTATCCAGGGTCTGAGCTGATACCAGCACCTCCGTTCCTTGTTTGTTTACTCCACAAAATAAGGTCCCTGGCTGTGTGAGTGAGAAATACTTATTTAACTTTGCAGGGTTTGTTTCTTAATCTTTAAAACTGTTATGCTATCTACCTCAAGTAACTGTGTTGATTAAATATATTAAGATATTATTTGACAGTTCAATGCCTCCTCCATAAAGTGAGGCTTCCTCCCCACCCTGATTTAATCTTTTGAAATTATTTGTCTAATAGATTCTGAAAAAAAATGATGATATTGAATGCTCTGAGACATTGATATCTATGTGGAGATACTCTTAGGAACCCCTGATATCTTTAAATGCCACCAATTGAACTTGAACCTGAAGCAAAGTGACCAGTTATGATTAGGGTTTAGATCTAGACCACTGGAGGTGATGTTTGGGGCTTCTTTTCATTCGGTTGCATTAAGCTCTACATTGAAAATTTTCAAATATATATATATATATATATATATATTAGATTTGTCATAAGCCAAATTTCTTTTTGGTGTCCATTTTTACAGTTGGTCACTCTCCCCAGCCACAGAGGTAAGCAGTAAATTTTCTACAAACAATAACTTCAGAAAGTCACATGGAGACCAACAATCCCACTCAACATGCTTGGTTTCTAAGAAACAGGAAAATAAGACACTTTCAGTTTTTCATTTTTATGTTCCTTAATTGTCAGAAGTACTTAAAACTGAACGAGAGTGAAAAATAAACTGTGGCACTTTCCCATGTGAATCCACGTGTCAGCTATTCCCTGACTGAGGTTTTGGATATCACACTTCAGGGCCTATTGCTTTCTTCTGGGTCTTTTTCCACAGCTTTACAGATTTCGTAGTGATTCACAGAAAATTTCCCTGATGCTTCTTTTGAAGACTGCCTAAAATTGACATCTTTTTTTCCTTTCAAATACTCCTTTTACTTTCATGGGTCATTATGCTATTTATTTAGAAATAATATGTCCTAAGTGTATTTACTATTGGATAAAAAGATACCTCCATGCGTCGCTAATATAAACACTTCACAAATTGGTTAATTACAGAGGAAAACCTGGAGGTCCTGCTGCTTCTAATTGTCGCTGTCCCATGGTAGCTAATAGTCATATACAAAAATAGGAAGCAGCCAGCCCTTTGAATGAGACTAGCCATGGAGTCCTAAAGTAAAGGCATTCATTAGCCATCTGTCCATGGTGGGCTATGACCAACTCCTTTCTACTATGAATAAAGCTCATATTGGTACCTTAATGTATTATTCTTAAAAAATTGCTATTACAAAAGATATGGAAATATGAGCTGGGTGGATTTCATTTCAGAAGTGTCTAATTATATACAAAATTATTTTAAGTACTTTTATCAGTTTGAAAATTCAAGAGAAATAAAATTTTAAATAGTAAAAGAAATAAAGAAAATTAACTTTTTAGGTAGGAGGATTTTTATTTTCTATTTTTCCCATTGAAAAGACAGCTGTGACATTAAGGACTTAAAAATGTACTTGTTAAAATCCAAACTAGAAAATAAATTGTTGGTCAAATAAAGGATTTCAAAATGATGTCAAAGCATAATCTACCTACCACAAAAAAGTCAAATTAGCTCATGTGACAATTCTCTGTGCTATAAGACAATACTAATTTTAAAATCCCACACCACATAGTGAGCTCCTTGGTATACAGACTTATATGTCCTTCAAGGTCAAAGAAAGTCTCCAGTCTGTTATCTGCTATGATAAATAGCTATTTCTTGAGTGGGAAGTATTTTTATTAATTTTATTAAAAATGAAAATCACAACTTACATAGTAATGAATGACATTTTTAAAACTAGATATTTATTATAGAGGTAATTGGTTTTTTTTTAAGGCTCACATTAGTTTAAAATAAATTCTAAGAAATTGAATATCCCCAAACTATTAAATGTTAGGTGTAAGATTTTGGTCAATAAAAGCTAAAATCTGCCACTTTTTCTTTAATCTTAGACACCATTGTAAATAAGACACAATTATTTTATCTACCCCTAAGAAATTAAAAATATGCTTCCAATTAAACTTTATACGATGTTTTCATATCACTTAACATTTTTTCTTTCATATTTAATGAAGATTATTTTACATTTAAGAGTCTTTTAAAATCACATTTTTAATGAATATATACAAAATATATAAATGTTAAATATATTGGCCTGCATGATAGTAATAAAAGTATATCCCAATTTCAAAGATTTTTAAATGTGGAAAAAATATAGATCTAAGAATAATAAAAGAGTTATGACATTTTATTTATTGTGAGACCTGGAATAGTTCAGAGCAGAGAACAATTAACTATATAGTAAAAAATATACCCAAAATAACTTTTAAATACAGAAAATATTTCATATATAAACAGTTGTTAACCCAAATAATCCACAATTAACAAGAACATGCATTTGTTCTGACTCACCTAAGTGTATGTTATCTAGGTTCATGTGTCTAAAACTTGATCTACTGCGTTCCTGTGAGATGTACTCACAATACAAAAATGATATTTAAATTAAAACCATTTTACCTTATTAGAACATGGATTTTACTTCAGAACTTTTCGATTTCATTTGCTGAAAACATCTCGTAAAGAATATTTTCTAAAAATGGTTGGGAGAGTTTATACTAGTGTACAGGTTATCTCTATGAACTTGGATAAAAAATATTTAATAGAGAAGTTAAACAAAAACATCATTAATCATTAGAGAAATGCAAATCAAAGCTACAATGAGGGCTTCCCTGGTGGCGCAGTGGTTGAGAGTCCACCTGCCGATGCAGGGGACACGGGTTCGGGCCCTGGTCTGGGAAGATCCCACATACCGCAGAGTGGCTGGGCCCGTGAGCCATGGTTACTGAGCCTGTGCATCCGGAGCCTGTGCTCCACAACGGGAGAGGCCACAACAGTGAGAGGCCTGCATACCGCAAAAAACAAACAAAAAAAACTACAATGAGATATCATCTCACACCGGTCAGAATGGCCATCATCAAAAAATCTAGAAACAATAAATGCTGGAGAGGGTGTGGAGAAAAGGGAACGCTCTTGCACTGTTGGTCGGAATGTAAATTGATAGAGCCACTATGGAGAACAGTATGGAGGTTCCTTAAGAAACTAAAAACAGAACTACCATATGACCCAGCAATCCCACTACTGGGCATATACCCTGAGAAAACCATAATTCAAAAAGAGTCATGTACCACAATGTTCATTGCAACTCTATTTACAATAGCCAGGACATGGAAGCAACCTAAGTGTCCATCAACAGATGAATGGATAAAGAAGATGTGGTGCATATATACAATGGAATATTACTCAGCCATAAAAAGAAACAAAAGTGAGTTATTTGTAGTGAGGTGGATGGACCTGGAGTCTGTCATACAGAGTGAAGTAAGTCAGAAGGAGAAAAACAAATACCACATGCTAACACATATATATGGAATCTAAGAAAAAAAAATGTCATGAAGAGCCTAGGGGTAGGACGGGAATAAAGGCACAGACCTACTAGAGCATGGACTTGAGGATATGGGGAGGGGGAAGGGTAAGCTGTGATGAAGTGAGAGAGTGGCATGGACATATATACACTACCAAACGTAGGGTGGATAGCTAGTAGAAAGCAGCCACATGGCACAGGGAGATCAGCTAGATGCTTTGTGACCACCTAGAGGGGTGGGATAGGGAGGGTGGGAGGGAGGGAAACGCAAGAGGGAAGAGATATGGGAACATATGTATATGTATAACTGATTCACTTTGTTGTAAAGCAGAAACTAACACACCACTGTAAAGCAATTATACTCCAATAAAGATGTTAAAAAAAAATTCAACCAGAAAAAAAAGAAACTGCAAAAGAAAGCTAAAGAGCTATAAGTAATTTGTAAGCCTTATGTTTTTCATAATTCCCTTATCTCCCTCTGTATTAGTTTACTCCTCTTTACTCAATAAATTTTTTGTCTGCTATTTCTCAAGGCTGAACAAAGAAATATATATATATATTTATATGTTTACATACATACACAAATATATGTATGTAAACATATATATATATATATACATAAAGAAAAACTGTGGCCAGTTAGGTTGCTTGGCAACAGACACCATGCTTTCGTGTGGATTTGAGACTCTTGCTTCTACAGGCTGTTAAAATTATATGTTTCTTGAGAGTGAGGTATGATGTTTGTTCTGTTTTTCTTTTTGGCTTTTATGCATGTGAAACAAATTCTCTCCTTAATTCCAAATTTTAGTTCTCTGAGAGTTGGTTATCATTCACTTGCTTGGAAGATAAAGCCAGTCTAATTCTGGAGCCTCTGCAAAAGCTTCACCCATTATGCCCTCATAAATTATAGAATGTAATCATGAGAGATGGGGATCCTGGGTACAGAGTGTGTGTAGCACAGAAACAGACTTGTTGGTTTAAAAACACTTTGAAGTTGTCCAAAAGTTATCATCAAATGGAAGCCTGAAGGGACCAGGGATAAAAAGGGGTGTCTGCGATTGGAAACTCCCATGTGGAGATGTGAGATGAAGTGAATGAAACAGGCTGAAGAAATAAAGATCCGAATGGAAAAGAGAAACTGGGACAAAAAAATGGACAAACATGAAAATGGTGAGGAGGGCAAGACCTCCACAAAAGATCAGAGAAGAAGAGAAAATACATAAACATGATCTGGGAAACCCTGAAAGGAAACAGATACTACCAGAGAATGAGGGATTCTTTCTTTCCCTCACCTCTTTCACGTGAGGGGTGACAGCTAATGTTATTTCTCAAGGACAGTGATAAAAAAAAAAAAGAAATTGCAGAGGGGAACTGCATCCTGCAGAGAGCAGAAGACTTTTACTCACAGCCCTCTGTGTGTAAGCACTACATTAATAGAAAAAAATAGCATCGCCAGTCCTCATGGCTTGAGACAAAGAGCAAAACTTGAAGGCCATACACAGAAAACAATTGAAAGTATCCAAAATACTCACAAGGTGTCTAGATCTACAATGGCATCTAGAAAAGCCTATGCTTATGAGAAGGCATAGTAGCATTTAACAGTGCTATCTATCAGGTTAGTCTTTGCCAGATCCCGAAAAGGAAATGATCATTTATTAGCCATGTGATCAACAGCATAAAGGAACTCTAGCAATGTCCTATATATATTTCTAGAGGAAACACTTAGGTTTCTTCTGTACTCCAAAGAAAACGGTGTTATCCAGTATCTTTCCTGAGGCCCTGATTCAAATTAACTCATGGAAGCAAGCATAGATCAGCATCAGATCAGTCCAGGCTCAGCAGAGAGAACTGGACAGGAGTGGACATGTAACAATGACTAAAACATTGATGAATGGATATTTGATGCATCATGAGGTTTGCTTTTTAGTGCCAAAATATAAAAATGATGTAAGTCAGGATCGTTTCTCTTTTTTTCCCACATTTTGTCTTTCTCCCTCTCTAGTTTCTTTCTTTTTTTTTCTTTCACACCTTCTTTGTTTCTACTCAGCATCTCAGTTCCCAAGAAGATAATCACTGGTAGCTGATCAAAATTTTCTTTCTTATTCTGTGATGGTTTCTAGAGTGTTCCTTTTCTTAAAGTAAATTTGTAAAATGAAACTCTATTATTGAGACCTTTTGTCACTTCACTGAGGTTTTAGGTCTCTAGTAAATCTCTTGGTAGAAGTAGATTGCATCAAAGACATCGTGTGTGTGTGGTGTGTGTGTGTGTGTGTGTGTGTGTGATGTTGTTACTTGCAAACATTTTAAAATACAAAGAATTTCTGTGAGAAATGATTGATTGGATTCAAAGTATGGACATATGATGAATTTCACATTAACAACACTTTGTCGAGGAAATTTAGTGGTTGAGCATTGAAACCTATAAATTGTGATCATAATCTAAATGTTTGAATCTATTGTGCCTCAGTTTCAAGAGAAAATTTCATCAGAGATGATGGAATAATCAGGCACACTTTTATGCATGTGTGTAAAGTTGGGTGTCAATTCCTAGAAAATCCTGTATGAGTATAGATTTTTGAAGGACAAACCTAGTAGGGAACAACTAATATTTGTTTCCACTATTGTCAAATTATTTGTTATCCTTTCCTTGTCTCTTGACGAAGTTTCACATTATTAGAAAACCAGAGGCTGTTGACTAAACTAATGCTTCAGGCAGGAAGCTAGAATAAAGAAGGTAGACTGCTTTATATTAAACAAAAACTTGGGTGTGAAGTCTTAATTTAACCACTTTTGCAAAAACCTTTAGACTATTCCTCAAATTTTGAAAAATTTGGGGGTATTTTGGCACTGCCATAAAAAGCAAACACCTCTACAGAAAACACAGATTAGATGAATTGTTTCATCTGAATGGAGAGAGAGTTTAATAATGCTCAGTGTCCCCACAAACATATATGCTCTCATTACAGAAAGTAGCTACTGCATGTAAGATTTATCACAGTTTTTGAAGTTCTGTGAAAACCACAATTAGTTTTCATTAGGGTCAGAAAATTTCCTAGAATACCATGTGAATGTACTGCATACACACACAGAAGCACATACAACCTCACATACACTCCCTGCTTTAATTTATTTACAGTTGTTAGCATGCTATTAAAACCACTAATTGAAATGAACTCACAGAAACAGAATTTGAAGGAAAATTGTAGAAAAGGAATAAATGTAGAAACTGCTATTCAAAAGATTACATTTCTCTGGATACATCGCTGTTATAATTCTAGAAAGTTTGGAAAAACCAAGTGAAATTTTCAGGTTGATAAAAATTTAGAGTTTTCTTGTTGCAGTTTAGATAGGTTAATATGAATTTTCTAAAGATCTCATTTCCCACCAGAACCTCCAGAGAAAGGTCAACATAATTATCTTAATTTCCATCTTCAGACAGTTGGTTAAAGCTGTCAAAATACTTTACTTTTTCTTCTGTGCTATCCAAGAAATTAATACAGGTTGTCAATACACTTGGATCAAAAAGTAAAGTGTTGTCAAAAAGACTCCCATGTTGTCAAATTTGTTGGGAAACTCTTGGGCAAGGGATGCAAAAGGACAAGCGTTTAACTTACTGACTTTAAAGAACTTACTGTCGGTGACTAAGTGGGAAACTGACAGTCTCAGGGAAGTGATGGTGGTCCCTAATGGGTGGCTAGTCTTACCCATTCAGTTAATATTCTCTTCATTTTCTTGGAAGGCATATGCTATGTTATTAAGGAAATGCCCCTTATGTTTGCCTGTATTCATGTTCGGCTTTCACCTGCCATTCTTACCTCTGTGTAACATGTTTGCTTTTATAGGTATCTGCATTCAGGAGATACCATTGGTTTTCTTTGAACTAGCATGAATGGCAAAATTTAGTTAGCATTAAGCATTTGAACCTCACCCTTTTCAGAGCATTTTAATTCCCTGAGGTCAGTTCACATTCTGTTTGCATCAAGTGCAAATCATTGTAGTACCTGGTGTGATTGTATACATAGAATGGGAACTCCAGGAAAGGTTGGATTTATTCTTTAGCTCCTGTAGTAGTGTACACGGTAGCTCAATGAAGGAAGGAGGGGAGAGGCAAAGACTACTATGATGTAAATAACAGTTTCATTAACAGATTAAGACTTTTTGGCTTAGTAATCCCACGAAGATCACTCACCACCAAGTATGGTAGAGCCAAGACTCAAACTCAAGACTTTAAGCTCAATGTTGTTTACATGTCATTATCCAATTTAATAGTTTCCTAGGGCTGCATTAGGTTCCTAGGGCTGCCATCACAAAGTAACACACGCTCGATGACTTAAAAACAACAGAAACTTGTTCTCTCACAGTTCTGATTAGCTTGATTGCAGTGTATCTGGCATCTACCAGATGATACCTATGAACAAATGACCCAAGACATGTAGGTAATGGGATTTCTAGTAGAAGTTTAGGTAGTGTATTATTACTCACAGGCCTAGCTTGATTCCTATTTTTTGTTTGTTTGTTTTTCTTGGGGGGGATTTTTTGGTAATATATTTGCCTAATGTTAGTGTAAGGATCTTATTACAAAATTAGCAGGGAGACAAGATTAAATGTTCATTTGTTATTCTGGTTAGGAATATACTTTGTCTTCTCTTGGAATGCAGCAGAGTACCAAGCATCCTGTCTGATTCCAGTCTTTTTAATTTTTTTTTAGTAATTTCTTTCCTAAGAGTTAATACCCGTCATGCAGTCATGTACATACTTAAATATTTGGAAATAAAATGGATAATGTTCTGTTAATTTGGACTTACCATAAAAACTTTATCACTACAGTATTTAATACCTGTGTTATCAAAGAATCCAATTTACATCCACATGTTTTTATCATTTTTCACACAATACAATAAAATCCAACTTATTCATTACAAAAAAGGAGGGAAGAGATTTTTACTCTGATAATATCATATTAATATATGGACATATGAATGTATGAATTCTGACAGAGCTTTCAAAATTACTTAAAATAATTATTTTATTCCTCAAACAGATATTTAATGAAAGTTACTATGTGCCAGACACTATTCTGAATGCTTTTGATAGAACTGTGAACAAAACAAACAAGAATTCTCATCCTAGGGACTTATATTCTAGTGAAGAAAGGATGACAGTTTATATTAATCTACAAATATATATTTACATATACATATATAATTAGAGCAAAATAAATTTAAACTAAAAGAAAAATATTTCATGTTAATTACCTGCTAAATAACAAAGAGTATTCAGAACATTTGATCAGGAAATTTCCTTCAGTGTTTGAAAACTTTGAGTATAACTTGTATTTTTTTATAATTCTCAGTTATATATTAAGCCAATATTAAATAAATATTTAATAATAACTAAAATTACTCCTATCAACCCAATGATTTATATTTATCTGTGCCCTAGTCTAATATTTCTACATATCTATATATGTATATCTATCTTTCTACACATATGTCTTTTTCATAGTTGCAATTATAGTGGCTATAAAATTGTGGTTTTTAATTATTTTATTAAAATTATTTAATAAACAGTTGCCTCACTTTTTTATATTCTCCAATACTTACCATTTTCTTGATTGCTCAATCAACCATATAACTATGACTTACTGTGTCCATTTTTTTCATATTTAAGTTTTTAAAATACATTTCTGTCATTATAAAATACAGTGTTAAAAAAACCTTTTACATAAATTATTTTAATTTTTTCTTTTGAATTTTTCCCTATGACAAGATGAGGGATTTTTTAGAATAAGGGTTGGAATAAGTTATGGTTCTTACAATGTATTGATATATTGCCATTCAAAAATGTTCCTTCATAATAGCCAATATTATGATTTTCATCTATCACAGCACCTGTCAATCAATCAGCAGATTTCCATCTGTGTGACACTTTAGATGACCACTTTCTTCATTAGAGTAATTGACACATTGATATTGTAAATGGTTGACTTGAGCTTGGATAGATGATAGCTTGTGTTTTGTCTTTCATTACACATGGTCTAACAGTTTTATCCTTTAAAAAATATTTGTTATGAAAATAGTGTCTAATAATAATGGTGGGAAAGAATTCCTTCATAGGTAGCCAAACATTAAGCTATAGTTTTGCCCATTTTTATTGTAATAAACAGAAACAGAGGTCAGTAAAATTAAGGGGGCAGGGTGATGACTAGGGCTACAATGGGCCATATTTAAGCTGCAGAATTAGGTGGGGAATAATGTTGCCTGTTTCTTCCCATTTCTTTCCCAATTTGATTTTAGTTTTGCTTAGGATCATCCATTAACATCATCCAGAGTAATCCCTAAATGCATAATGTCAAGTGCAGCAGAAGATTAGGAAGGAAAGACCGAAAAGACTTCCATCCTTCACACATTGAGAAATAAGGCATGTTTCATAAGATATCAATGCCCTTTGTGAGGCAAATCTGGCCATAATTATGTAGATAGTATATTTTAGTGTTTTATAAGCTAAAAAAGGAAATGAGAGTATAAATATTATTTTGCATTCAAAAATAAATTGATAAAAAAGTTAAAATACAACAAATGAAATCTAGAATTCCATCTATTTAGAAAGGTTAAATTTGTATTTGGAATAATATTGTGCAATGTACTTGATTCAAATTGTAAGTAAAATGGTATCTACTGAATTTGCAGGTGGGACACACATAGAAATAAGATGAATTTCTTTTTTTTTTATTTTTAAGCAATGAATTTTTAAGAAAATGCAAAACATTTACTGATAGGCATTAGTAAATGCTACCATGTGAAAAGATTGAGTCATCTTTTGGACCCATATATTAACTAGGAATCCGAAAATATAGACACCTTTTTATGAAGACAAAAACCAATTTACCTTTAAAATCATTACTTTTTGCTATTCTTTTTCTCCTGTATCAATGTAATTATTTACAACTGCAAAGGCTTGAGATCTCTGAGTTTTTATTTTTCTTCCCATGCCAATGATTTGTGGTATTAGTGCAAATCATCGATTCTGTACTTCTCAGCTATCCAGTGTATGGCAAAAAAAGGGGCTGAGGATGTGGTTTTAAAATACCCTTTACTTCAAAATTCACATTATAGAAATTACACCTCTGGTATTATAACTGTGCAGCTTGCACTGTGTTGCATAAAATGTTCTCCCAAGTGGACAAGGTCACTTGCTTTTGAGGCTAATTTTCATTCTTTTTGTTCAACTTGGGTTGAAGATATTAATGCATATCTTTGTGGTCTGGGTCTTGCAACTCTATTAGGTAATAGAATATTTTATGTTTTGAAATAAAAACTTATCTTACTTATTTTCTGATGAAGTAAATATGCCTGATATTTAGCAGTATATGCTTCATCATTTAAGCACGGTGATGTTAACATCAGAAGTAACGGAACTTGCTACAAGATAATTTTACACGCTGTATAATCTACAACATTTTCCAGCAACAGTTATATAATTTAAAAACTCTGCAGGTTTAAACTTTATATCTGGAAGAAGTAGGAAATGAAAGATAAGGTGACAAATATATTAATTCAGTCAATGTAGAGATCACTAACCTATATATACAGGACTGACAAGATAACTCTATATTATTGAATTAAATACATAGAATCACATACAAAAAGTATAGCAATAGAATATGTCTAGGTTATGTGCTCCTCTTTCCCCATATTCAAAATAATACAAAATTCAGGCCCATGTTGCAGGCTTAATATTTTTCTGTGCGACACCTTTCAAGAGAATTTGATTTTTCTGTTCACAGTTTGTTTAAGAAAATAATGTTATATGAAAGGAAAGAGAAAAATTACCAAGTAAGAATTACAATATAAGGCTAATTAATTTAGTTGTTATCCCTCCTATAGTTGAAGGAAATTTAAAATGATAAATGTACTAACTTTAGTAATTAGACTTGGAAATAACTCATGTGTCAAGAAAATGGTTCTAAAACAAACTGTTCTTAATGACTAGAAGATCTAATATTTACTTAGTACTTATTTTCTACCTTCCCTTGTTCTAAACATTTTGTGTGCATTCTGTTAAAAATTTTTTTATTAACATATAGTTGATTTACAATATTGTGTTTCAGGTGTACAAAAAGTGGTTCAATTATATATATATATATATATATATATATATATATATATATATATATATATATATATTTTCAGATTATTTTCCATCATAGGTTATTACAAGATACTGAAAATAGTTCCCTGCGCTATACAGTAAATCTTTGTTGCTTATTTATTTTATGTCTAATAATTTATATCTGTTAATCCCATGCTCCTAATTTATCCCTCCCTTCCTTCCCTTTCCTCTTTGGTAATCATGTTTGTTTTGTGTGCATTCTCTTTAAATCCTCACGATACATTAAAAAAAATACATAGAATCATAAGATTTTGTAGGTGCAGTTTTCTCTTCCTGAAAGGCTTTCCCCCTCCCCCCTTTTCCTGGCAAGCTCCAATCTATTTTTTTCAGGCCTTCTTCTTCATCTTCGTCTTCATCTTCATCTTCTTTTTAAAGATTAAGTTAGTTTTCCTACTGTGAGTCCCCACAGCAAACACAAATTTATTGCAGGTATTTATTAAATACAATTCCTCCCCTGATAGCTATGTGAATGGACAGGCCATGTGTCTTGTGCTCATATGATATCTTTAACACTAGCCACTCTGGTTTGAACTGGTTTTGAACACTTGCTGTGGATTTATACTGCCTGGGTTTAAATCCTGACTCAGCCACTTAGCAATCCTGTGACCTTGGCCAAATGGCTTAGCCAGTCTGTAACTTAGTTTCCTCATCTTTAAATTGAGGTTAAAAATAGCACCTACTTCACAGAGTGGTTGTGAGGATTAAATTATCTAATACTTGCAAAGTGCTTACAATAGTACCTGTCTGGCACACTACAAAACTATAGCAAATGGTAACTGTTAACTATTATAATTCTATGACATATATTCATTAACTGAATGTTGAATTTATATGTAATAAGCACTTTGTATGCAGAAAACATGGCCTTATTGACATAAATAAAAATCCTTTAATAAACTATTGAACAAAACCAAATCATCCCTTTGATAAATGCTTTACAGTTGAAATTATCTGACAAGTTAACTCACTAATTAGGGAGATGGTCTGAAAACTCTGTTATCTTCAAGACTTCACCACCAAATTATAACATCCAATATTTGATATATTTATTCAGATTTTATCAAGGTTATAAGAACCTTTGTAATACTTTAATTTGCTTTTCAAATAAAAAATGTTCTGTTCATGCTTACTGGTGTAGAATTTTGGAGCTTCATTCATTCATTTCTCTCTGTGTTGGAGAGAACACTACATTTTTGGGGAAAATATTGACTATGCACATGCCTATTTTGTTTATCTACCTGTTTTTAATCAAGGTCTGGAATCCAGATTAGTCTTCTCAATGTTCATAATGTGTCTTTGCGTCTGCTTCCCACTCAGTTGGTTTTCAAATCATTTGGAATTTTTCTAGAATTTCTCAGTGAGTGTAATCTCAAACACCCTAATGCCTAATCATTCTGAAAAATGCAAGTATAAGAACTAACAATTATGGAATATACCAGAAAGATGCACAGTTAAAAATCCATTTTTGTAGATAATCTGATTTTATTCTTGGATTAAGAATAATCCAAGAATAAATAAATTCCCAATCCAATATGGGAATTTTCATACTGGGTTCAAATCATTTGTTTTCTGCCTGAACATTTAGCATTATATAATTAATATCCATTGAAATGTGCATAACGACTTTATAATACACATTCCTGTGTCTATTGTAGAAATGTTTCAGCAGACTGTATACCATAAAATAGAGTATGAACATAGGGAAGAAATATCTCGCTGGTCTCATTATTAAGATTGCCAATGATCCTTTTAAATAATTGATTATTTGCTTTATGAACACTGTGGATCATGTAAATAATTCACATATCCCTTTTGGGTTGGCTGCTATGAATCTCAAAAGCAAATTCATAGCCCACCTCTTGCTGTTTTCACAAAATTTCCTGGCATGTCTTTTATATATGTTCCTCACCCTATTCCATCACACTTTTTCTACTCCTATTGTCCCTTCATGGATGCTCTCAATTTCCAATTACAAATATTTTAGTTTTGAGTAAAATTTTTCCATTACCTAAAATAAGTCTGGTAGAAACAAATACAATTTAGGATTATGGCTACAAATGTGGTCAAGGATGGATTTAGAGCATTTCAGATCATGGACAAAGTCATTGTATTATTTAAACTTCCCATTCAGTGTTGTGAGGTTATTTGTTAAACATCTTGAATATAATCATGGCATTATATAACTATCGTCACATGGATAGTGTGATTCCTGAAACTACTTGCTGATAAAATCCAAATTCATTTACTGCATATATAATCTGTATATGCTCAAATGAGCTGTTTTGTATACTCAATTTCTGTTGCTGCATTTCAATAAATCAGGAAGAATTAGACACACAGCTCCTTCTTTAGCTCTCTAAAAAGAAGTCAGTCTTTCTCCTTGATGTAGGTCCACTGATTTAACATAAACTCCTAATCGCTCCCTGTAAGTGCTTATTAACCTGTTCAAATAGTTTCCTAAAATAAGCTGAATTGTTACTTGCCTAACCTGTTTTCTAATTAAAATTATTTTAAACTCTTGGCATTTTAATTCTGTTCTTAGAATGACATTTCAAAAAATGTATATAATATAGCAAAACAAACCAAAACTACATTTTTAACATCTTTATTGCAGTATGATTGCTTTACAATGGTGTGCTAGTTTCTGCTTTATAACAAAGTGAATCAGTTATACATATACATATGTTCCCATATCTCTTCCCTCTTGCATCTCCCTCCCTCCTACCCTCCCTATCCCACCCCTCCAGGCGGTCACAAAGCACCGAGCTGATCTCCCTGTGCTATGCGGCTGCTTCCCACTAGCTATCTATTTTATGTTTGGTAGTGTATATATGTCCATGCCACTCTCTCACTTTGTCCCGTTTACCCTTCCCCCTCCCCGTATCCTCAAGTCCATTCTCTAGTAGGTCTGTGTCTTTATTCCCGTCTTGCCCCTATGTTCTCCATGACCCTTTTTTTTTTTAGATTCCATAAATATGTGTTAACATATGGTATTTGTTTTTCTCTTTCTGATTTACTTCACTCTGTATGACAGACTCTAGGTACATCCACCTAAACTACGTTTAAACACTATCACTGTTTTCACCAAAAGCAATGAGACCAATAAAGGAATATAAAATACTTCTGCTACTTTGTATGAAGTCTTCCTTGCTCTACCTAGCTGAAAGTTATCTTTCTTTTTTTTAAATTCCTTAGTACTTCCTTTTAGTATCTTTGGTTTTTAGCTCAACTGTTAAGTTTTTAGCCATGATAAAAATGATGACAGTATTTCATATTACCTTTTATTCTCCACATATTCTTACACAACAAATGAATGAATACATCAATGAATGAACAAATGTGTCTTTCTTTCTAAACACCATGCTAACTGGTAACAATATTCTATCTTTTAAAAATTATTTCAATTTGAGTTTAGCTATAATTCTATAAGTATACATTTAAGATCATTTAGAATCTTAAAAGCTGTATTTTCTCCTTCTTGACACATACTATGAAAATTCCTAGGTAATTTATTTTGTCTCTTATTTTATGCTTTCTTTCTTGTAAGTTTTAATCTGCAGTCATAAATCAAAATAAATAATAGAAAACAGGTAAGATAATTTTAGTTTAAAATGTGTTTTCCATTTATAATAAAGATGTTTATATTTATAAAACTTTCTATATTATCAGTAACATGTACACCCATAATATGTAATGTTTATTCATTCAAAAATGTTAATTGAGCACTAATTGTGTGTGTGTGTTTTAATTAATTTATTTTTGGCTGCATTGGGTCTTCGTTGTTGCACGCGGGCCCTCTCCAGCTGCGGCTAGTGGGGGCCACTTTTCGCCGCAGTGCGCAGGCCTCTCATTGCGGTGGCCTCTCCCGTTGCAGTGCATGGGGTCCAGAGTGCAGGCTCAGTAGTTGTGGTGCACGGGCTTAGTTGCTCCTTTGCATGTGAGATCCTCCCAGACCAGGGCTCGAAACCACGTCCCCTGCATTGGCAAGTGGACTCCCAACGACTGTGCCACCAGGGAAGTCCACCAATTGTGTTTTTTTTTCCAGTTGTGTTTTATACAGTGTTTTACACAATATGGATACAAAAGTCAATACAATATAATTTCCTGTTCTCTCAGAGTCTATAATCTACTAGGGGAAATAGTACAATTATTTTAAATAAATAATCCTAATGTAATATGATAGGGAAGAAAAATTAAGTACAAATTCTTATGTGAGTATAAATGAACTGTAGATAAATTATTCTTGTCTTCCACCTATAATAAGTTAATATAAAATACATAATATCTGGAGAATCATAAAAATGTTTACTACCCAACAGAGCCATGACTGAGAGACAGAAACGAGTACTGCAAGGTAAAATAAAGAATATTTCAGTTCATTATTAAGAGTGGCTTAAAAGTTGGGACGAAGTGAGAGAGTGGCATGGACATATATACACTACTAAATGTAAAGTAGATAGCTAGTGGGAAGCAGCTGCATAGCACAGGGAGGTCAGCTCGGTGCTTTGTGTCCACCTAGAGGAGTGGGATAGGGAGGGTGGGAGGAAGACGCAAGAGGGAGGGGATATGGGGATATATGTATATGTATAGCTGATGCACTTTGTTATAAAGCTGAAACTAACACACCACTGTAAAGCAATTATACTCCAATAAAGATGGTAAAAAAAAAAAGTGGCTTACAGAGAGGCCATATGTCATCAAAGAAATGCAAATTAAAAAACAGTGAGATACCACTACATACCTATTAGAATGTTCAAAATCCAGAACCCTGAGAACACGAAATATTGGAAAGGATGTGGAACAAGAGGAACACTCACTCTTTGCTGGTAGGAATGCAAAATGGTATACACACTTTGGGAGACAGTTTGCTGATTTCTTACAAAACTAAATTTACTCTGGTTATACAGTCCAGCAATCATGCATCTTGGTATTTCCCCAAAGGAATAGAAACTTATTTCCATACAAAAACCTGCACACAGATGTTTATAGCAGCTTTATTTATTGCCAAAACTTGAAAGCAACACCGATGCCCTTCAGTAGGTGATTGGATTAATAAACTACTACATTTAGGCACGGGAATATTATTCATCATGAGAAAGAAGGAGTTGTCAAGCCGTGAAAATAAATGGAGGAATATTAAATGCATATTACTAAGTAAGAGAAGCCAATCTAAAAAGCCTACATACTGGCCTTCTCTGGTGGCGCAGTGGTTGAGAGTCTGCCTGCCGATGCAGGAGACACGGGTTCATGCCCCAGTCTGGGAAGATCCCACATGCCACGGAGCAGCTGGCCCCGTGAGCCATGGCTGCTGAGCATGCGTGTCCAGAGCCTGTGCTCCACAGCGGGAAAGGCCACAACAGTGAGAGGCCTGCATACCGCAAAAATAAATAAATAAAAATAAAAAATAAATAAAAAATAAAAAGCCTACATACTGTATGATTCCAACTCTATGACATTCTGTGAAAGGTAACACTATGGAGACAATAAAAAAGATCAGTGGTTGCCAGGGGTTAGGGAGGAGAGAGAGATGAATAGGCAGACCTCAGAGGCTTTTAGGGCAATAATACTACTCTTCATGAAACTATAATGGTGGATACATGTCATTATACATTTGTCCAAACCAATAGAACCTGCAACGCTAAAAGTGAACCCCAATGTAGACTACGGACTTTGTGTGATAATGATAGATCAATGTAGGTTTATCAATTGTAACAAATGTAGCACTCTGATGGGAGATGTTGAAAATGGGGAAGCTATGCATGTGCGGGGACAGGGAGTGTATGGGAACTCCATACTTTCTGTTCAATTTTACTGTGAACTTAAAAATTCTCTTCAAAAAGTATATTTTTTAAAAAAGTGGCCTATCGTTATTTTGTTTATCAAAAAGGAGGTTTACTATTTTTTTTCAAAAACAGGGCAAAGACTGTCTATAAGACTTCTCAGTAGATGTAGAAAACTACAGGAGAGAACAACAGCCTCAAAAACCCATTGCCCAAATTCATCAACATGAGGCCCTCAGCAGTGGGGAATTTTCAGGCAAATCTTTCCTCTCTGTTAAAATTGAGAATAACAATAGATTAATAGTAAACTTTGCATCCTCATGTTTATGGACAAAACACATTTTACTGTATAACTTAGGCAAATGTCTTGAATCAAATAACGTGCTTCGATCTAGTATCATGTCTGAGAATGAATATGAGGTTGCCAGTCAGCAGTAATGACTCTCTACTATTTAATTCACTTTATAAATCTCCACTATGGAGCCTTGGAGTTTGCAACCTAATTACATATTGGAAATCACAGCCAAAGTTCCTGTGTCAAACTTTGATCTATCTCTGTTCAGCTCCTTGTAGTTCTGAGGTCAAACTCCTGAAAAGATGAGTGCATTGAACTAAGTAGGTTGATTAGGCCTAAATAATTTAATCTAATTTCCTGCTGTCATAGGGAGTTAGCTATTAAAGCAAATGGGTGAGTTTGGTTTTCAGTTGACTTCTGTGGAAATACATACCTGTAGATGAGATTCCTCATCTATAGACCCAACTGGGAACTCAAAGTTTACATGCGCTTGCTTTCATCTTTTAGCCACCCTTGATTCCCAACTATGGAGTATTAAATAGAGACACAAAGTGTGTGCAGGAAAATTTATTTTAGACTTGAATGCCATATGGGGAGGAAGGAGAAATAAAAAAATTCTTAGAAGGGTGCTGTAGCAGTCTGTGGCACAGCTCACAGTGGTGTGAAAGGAGCACTGTATGCCATATGCTGACTGTTAACCATTAATTAATGTGTAACAAGAAAGAAAAGTCACCTCTGTCACTCAATAATACGGATCTGAAATTTGTGCAGTGCTCTGTTTGTTAAGTAACCAATATACCTTTGGGAAATGAAAAAGAGGATTGATCATTATACTAAACCTAAATCTTTAAATTATCATAGTCTTCATGATGTATCTCACTCTTCAGGCTTATTTTCAGAAATAAAAGCATGAAAACTCAAGTTTTCACCAAAATGGCCCTCTCTGAATTAAATAAACCAGTGACTAGAATATAATAACTTTTTTTACTCCTTAGTTGAGCTTTCTTGGGATAGTTTTGTTTTGTTTTTTTGTTTTCTTTCTTTCTCAGTGAGTTACTTTGGACCTAAAGTCTGGCCATAAACTGTCTGAAATTCTCATCAACTGAGCCATCTGATCCATCAGGCACCATACACGTTTGCATCTGATAGACCTGGTTGAGTGTGCTCTGTTGAGTGTGCTCATACCATACATCAGGTATGCGTGAAAGTGCATTTTCTTAGCTTGTTTTTATTGCTAATTTTCCTTCTGGGACAATGCTGTAACATGCCATAGAAATGTCATCAGGCAATACATAGCAATCAGACTGTAATTAAATTTATCAGACTTCTTTGGAATCTAGCTAATGGATAGCATTTACTTCTTTCCTTTAGTTTCAATTCAGTTGTACATTATATAATTTTATACACAGGTAAACTGTCAGGTAAGATCAGTCAAACTTAAAATGTCTGTTCCAATCTTAGTGTAGATTTAGCTCATTCCTCTTATTCAATTTGCATGGCACATTTGGGCGTTTTAAATTTTGTTAGAAGCGAGACTCATGATAGACACTCAGTCCTTCCTTTACTGTTTTCCAGTAAAGAAGTAATTTTCCAGTGTGCAGAAGAATCTTAGAGTAAGAGAATACTTTCTGTGGTCTGTAATGGAAAGTCTTGACCTCATGCTGGTTATTTTGTTTCCACTTGCTGTCTTTAGCACAGATGATCTTAAATCTTGTCTTTAGACCTCTTCAAGGTCGTTCATGTGGCCTCTTGTCTGAAATCTTCCTTTTTGTTTACCAAGTTGGGATATAACTTTTTTTTTTTTTGCAAAAGCTAAAACTATTGTTTTATTGACTGTGAGTTGAGGAAGTTTATATTTTCCTCTTTTTTTTTCTCTTCCTGAGGACAACAATTGATCAGAGAAGCACAAAATGATGTTCTAGTTCTTTTTGTCTTGAATTGTCCAAATGGGCAATTTCTGTAATCTTGGACTTTTGGCTCACTGTACTATTGATTGTTTTAAAATGACTGTTGGGGGCTTCCCTGGTGGCGCAGTGGTTGAGAGTCCGCCTGCTGATGCAGGGGACATGGGTTCGTGCCCTGGTTCGGGAGGATCCCACATGCCGTGGAGCGGCTAGGCCTGTGAGCCATGGCCGCTGAGCCTGCATGTCCGGAGCCTGTGCTCCTCAATAGGAGAGGCCACAACAGTGAGAGGCCTGTGTACATCCAAAAAAAAAAAAAAATATATATATATATATATATGTATATATATATGACTGTTGGATAGGAGTTGCAACCTAGGTCAGTGCAGAGCTCTTCCTTAACCTGAACTTAGCAATCTTGTTTTGAGTTTGGCAGTGGAATTCAAAGACATCTCTGGCCTCCCTGAGAAAGTATGGCTTACAAATGGTTCGTTTGTTCTAGCAAAGGGAGATAGAAATTTTATGAACTTATAACATAGCAAAGTTAAATGTGTTGAATTGGAAATGATTCTAGCAGCACTATATGTTATAATTCTAAGCTGTATTACTGAAAAGAAACCAGCAGACCAAAATTGCTTATCATTTTTTATATTTATAAATTCTTTTATGTGACTGATTTACTGTGGCTTTTGCTATTTATGCTCATTCAGTTTCTAAATGTCTGGAACTTGGAACGGGGCTGATGAGTCACATTAAACATCCTCATACTCTGGGACAGCAAAGATTAAATGACACACTTAATTGCACTCATTTCACCATGAAGCCTTATTTCCAAGGGCTCTGCCAGTTGTCAGGTGCACTATATTACAGTCCCACATGGCATGTGACATCTTTGCTGCTTGCTGCATCTGGTTGGAGCCCTCTAGTAAACGCGAGTAGTTAAGCTGGTGAAAGGGTCTGGCTGTAGGACAATGACGCCCATGTTAATGATGGTGAAGCATTTGAAAAATAACCCTAGAGAATACTTCACATCTGATTAGACAGGACAACACATTTTCGTATTAAAATGAATGCAGTCATATTCCATAGTTGCATTAATTGATTTATTTTAAGAAATATGAGTATTGGTCATTTTTCAAAAGATTCTTCTTAAAGTAATTGCTAAACATAAAGGAATCTGTTAATTTCACAAAATTTCAATGTAAATGTTTCTGGGCAGACTTAGTAAGAGCTGGGTTAATGGATCTAGTGGACTTAAATCACTGGCACTTTACTAAAGATTTCTTAATTCACATTTCCTCCTTCCTCTCACTGATGAGAAAATGCTCAGCTATATGCAAATGGTCACTAAAACCTCACAGGGGTTCCCTTCCACTTTTTCTCAAATTAAAACTATAGCTACTGTTTTTATAAATAAAATAAAATACAAATATAGTAGAGTATGGAAGATATGAATTTATTTCTTCTCATAATATATTTATATATTATATACTATATTATATTATTTTAAGTAATAATAAAATATGTTATTCTATTCAGAGGAATCTCTGTCATCTCAACACAGTTTACAATATTAGAGTACTTAATGAAAAGAAATTCATGTACATGGTAGACTGATCAAAAGACTATCATTTTTAGTCCACTTTTTCTACTATGCCCTCACGTAATTTGGGAAAGCAATCAGATCAGGTGGAGAATGAAAATAAAAATGAGGTTTGTATTGTTTTGAGGAAAGATTTTGGGGTAAGTAAAGTGTTGTTGGCAGCCAGATGTTTTCCATCGTCATCAAGGAGTGAACGAGAAGAAAAGGTTTAAGTTACAATGGGAGGAATTAAAGCTAAATAGTATAACACAACCACAAAAGTAGTGAAACACAAGGACCAGCAACCAAAGGAAATCATGTAATTTTATTTTTTTCCTGAAAAAAAAATTATCTTTCTCTTTCTTGCTCTCTTTTTTGCTTTAATGTTCATATCAATAGACACTATCAGACACAAAACATATTAATATATCTTTTAACCAACTATATGATGGAATTGATGGAAATCAAATAATTTATTAGTGATATGGGGTAAAATATAATGCCCTTTAAAGGGATTATTCTGCTTTGATATGCCACCTTTTATCATGAAGGCAGAAAATTGAGTTTTAATGAAAATTATTTTCAATGCTCCATTAAAGGGCCATGACATATTCAAGAGGTTTTAAAATGTATAAACAAAAATATATACTCCATGTTAATTATTATTAAAACTTTACGTTTAAATTTAATCCATTTCAAAAGTGTTAACATAGTTTAAACTCTACATTTAAATTTAATCCATTTCAAAAGTGTTAGAATAGTTAAAATCAAAATGTCCTAGCAATTTAAATGAACGTTGTGTTAGCACACCCCAAAATATAGGCTAGTCTGGTTTCAGAGGCTGTCATATACAGATGCGTTTTGTAATACAGAGATGAGTTTCTCACAAACACATTATTAGAAGTTGTTATAATATCTGTGTACTTTTTAATGTTACAATGTTTTTAGGTTAGGTTTAATGAAGCTATAAAATAATCTATAACCACAATATATAACAATTATTGGTCTTTCCTTTGTCTCTTTATCCCAACTTCTTCCCTTCCTCCCTTCTTTCAAATTGAACAAATGTCGGTAATAGTTTGGGTTTCTCACTACACTAGATACTGAGAATACAGAGAAAATAAAAGTCAGTTTAACCTCCAAAACTACAGTCTGGTGGAGGACACATGCAAATGAACTATGAGAATGCAGTAAGGTACGTGCTATGAAATTCGGAAGTCTAGACTGTCTTGGATTCTGCAGAAAAGGAAGTAACACTTACTAGGGATATCTGTGAAGTAAGGAACATGAGTCTCTAATTAGAAACAATATTGTAGGGATTTAGAGACAGGAGAATATTCTCTGCGACTAGTTTAGAAGACGAGCCCTAACTCGTCTTCCCTGGAACCAAGTCCCCGGAGAAGGGAAGGGAACCCAATAGAACAAAGGTAGGCTTGAGCGGAGATGAAGGCTTAGGTGTAATCTCTATAAGTCTCTTAGGGAAGAAGTCATGGGAAAGTCCCATGACTTTCCAATCTATAAACCTCCAGTAGCAGTCATTTTTATTGTGGCATAAAAATGGAAATATTCTCCCTTTTTGGTTACATAAGTAGTGTATGTTCACTATGAAAATAACATTTTAGCAATCAGATTAAATCAAAAGGGGGAATAAAAGCTCAATGTTCCACAACACTGTAGCATATCTTAATTTAAGCTTAAGAAACCAGTCCATTTTTGTCTTCCTGAGTCCCTATAGATTTGTCTGGATGGTTTTAACCAGAGTTTCATTTGTCCTTGGGCCACTACTAGACAGAAAGTTGTTTCATAGCCTCTCTCTGTCCTCTTGTACCTGAGGAAAGCACACAAACCTCATAAGGCTTTCTAAGAGATTTTGCTGCTGGCACCAATGGTCAAGAGAAACATCAAATGCAAAGGGAAAGTTTAAAACAGTCAAGGAATCTAACTCTGTAAAACTGGTTCTGCTCTTCTAACTTGCTGTATGAATTTGGGCATAGTATTCATTTAATCATGTATTAAAAAAAACAAAAAAAAAGATTTGACCAGATAATATAAAACAGTACTTCCAAGCTCATAATTCTATTCATTGGAATATGATAAATTAAGTCCCAAATTTTATTCATTAAAAAAAAAGAAAACAACTTTTATTGCAACCCTAACCTGGCTCCTCTGAGAAGCTTTCATGACCAGGATCTAGTGCTCTTGTGTTCTTCTCCAGGACGTGGCAAAATTTGGTGATATTCGTCATTCCATTTGTTGACAAGTTTATGTAGTTTCTCTAGCTGGCTGGATGAATACCTATATTGTTTTTTTGTGTGTCCAGACTGGAGATCTCTTCTGAGGAAAGTGTCTTTGCAAAAAGAGGAAACCCATTTTTTTTCTGTTAATTGTACAGGAGCATTTTTACTCCCTAAGGCCACCAAATATACTCTATGATCCAGGAAGGTTAGCTACTCTCTAGCCCTTCCTCCCCTGATACCTTCCTTCTTTTACTTGGAACCTTTCAGAGGAAAAAGAAAACACAATAAGACAAAGTCCTACAAAGTGCTAAGGATGAGTCAGTAAATATGTAAGGACCAAAGTCAGTGATCTAGAAAAAGGAAGGGAGGAAAGACTCAACCTCTGGCAGTGGAGAAAAACAGAATGTCTCTGGTCAGGTAAATCATTTACAAAGTAGAGAATGTGAGAGTTAAGACCTGCCTGTCATGTGTAATCATATGCTATTTAGAAGCCTCATTTTCAAGAGTTATACAATGAAAGTAAAAGCACAGCAAATGGATACTATTTCATAGTTGTCATACACTTTTTATTCTGCTTTGAAGTTATAGAAAGATAAGAATATTTTACAGATAAGGAATCCTAGACAATTCTCAGAGACTGGTTGCCCCTGCTGAGGAATGTACTCATTTCACAACTGGATGACACAGGTCCACTGCTGGCCACTTGGCAGAGCTTCTATTCTCTTAGCAGAATCAGTAACTCCCCGTGAATGATGGTCACCAAATGATTTCTCAACTAAAATATTTTTCCATGGGCTTACCTGAAAAATTAATCTAGACAGTATTTTGTAATAATTATTTTGTTGTAAGTAGAAGGGCAACATGATTTATTAAATGATCACAGACTCAAATCCCAGTTTTAACATTACTGTCTCTGATATTACAGAAAATGTTACTCTACCTGTCTGAGCCTTGGTTTCTTCACTGTAAGACAGAAATAATAAAATACTTATCTTCAAAGATTATTTTGAAGATTGCATTTAATATAAATAAAGTCCTTAACACAGCATCTGTAAATAAATATTGTGTAGTATTATTTATCTACCTTCCAGTATATTACATTGTTATTCTGTTTACATTTTAAGATGCAAAAGTTAGCTGCCAACATTTTAAAAAATATATTATCCATTAACTTCTTTTTCTTTTTTTTTAATATGTTTATTGGAGTATAATTGCTTTATGATGTTGTGTTAGTTTCTGTTGTACAACAAAGTGAATCAGTTATATGTATACATATATCCCCATATCCCCTCCCTCTTGTGTCTCCCTCACACCCTTTCTATTCCACCCCTCTAGGTGGTCAAAAAGCATCGAGCTGATCTCCCTGTGCTATGCAGCAGCTTCCCACCAGCTATCCATTTTACATTTGGTAGTTCATATATGTCAGTGCTACTCTCTCACTTCATCCCAGCTTCTCCTTCCCCTGCTGTGTCCTCAAGTCTGTTCTCTATGTGTGTGTCTTTATTCCTGCCCTGCCACTAGTTTCATCAGTACCGTTTTTTAGATTCCATATATGTGCATTAGCATATGGCATTTGTTTTTCTCTTTCTGACTTACTTCACTCTGTATGACAGACTCTAGGCCCATCCACCTCATTACAAATAACTCAGTTTCGTTCCTTTTTATGGCTGAGTAATATTCCATTGTATATATGTGCCACATCATATCCATTAACTTCTTATCCTAAATATGTCCATGAAATTACTTATCTAAAGGCTTGTATCTAATCTACGGGCCCTGAAACTAAAGGATACCCAAACTTTAACCCTTGACATAGAGAAGGATGCTAGACAAATTGAGGGAAAGTATCTATGGTGAAATTCAGAACTGGTGACATTCTGCAGTGGAGAAGTACCCAGGGGTTGATTCAAGAATGTTGAGTTTAGAAATGGTGAAATAGTGGAGATGGGGTGAAGTCGAGGTCAAGGCTTCCTGATATTCCATTTGAGTTAAATCTCACCATGCAAAGTGATCTCAGAGTTTCCTTAATAACTATGAAAGTGAGTACGAAAACACCTTCCAGGAGAATCAAGAGCTAAGGTAACAACTCTCACATTTGTGGGAGAGAAAATAAGCAGTGAGTGAAAAACTGATGGAAGAACAAAGTGAGCAGGGACGAGCCTTTAAAATACCATAAGCTGGATGTGAAATGAAAATTTAGCAAAATGAATCATCTTGCGTCTTAAAGTTATATCGTGAGTATTGCTCACAGCACACTCTCTTAGAAAGCCTCATGAGGGTTGTGTGCTTTCCTCCCAAGAGGACAGAGGGAGGGTATGAAACAACTTTCTGTCTAGCAGTGACCTCAGGACAAATGAAACTCTGGTCACAACCATCAAGAAAAAAAAAAAAAAACATCTGTAGGGACTCAGGAAGTCAAAAGTGGAATGCTACAGCCTCAAATGGCCTCATATTCCATGGAGTGTGAAGAGAGAGAGAGAAGGAGAGACCTCTGGTGTTTGTTCTTATAAGGACACTCATTCTGTTGGATAAGGGCCCCACCTTTATGACTTCTTTTAACCTTAATTAACTTCCTTAGAGACCCCATCTCCAAATATAGCCACACTGGGGGTTACAGCATCAACATGAATTTAGGGTAAACACTAACATTCAGTCATTTACTTATAACATTACCTTCTAAGTAACTATATTCATTTGGCTTCCCCTGTAAGCAGAGTCTGAGATTAAGACCTAGGAGATTTCCTTGGAAGGCAAGGACTGAGACAAGGATTCATGAGATGAGCTCAGGAAGCAGGAGTGAGAGAGTGGGTAGAGCAAGCAGGAAAAGTCAATGAAAGAGTACATTAGGATGCTCCCTTAGGCAAAGATCTCCTTTCAACCAAGATATCAAAAAACCCCACAGACTATTCCAGAATTTTTAATCTGAAAGATGGGAGACTGAAACACTTATCCACTCTTATCATTGGTTGAAGGATCAACCTAGGGAAGCTAATACACTCGTGCTCTGGCCAGGCAAGCTCCCTCAAAGTACAGAAGGTGGAGGGACAGAATGAAGGAAGATGTGCCATCTGAGGGTAGGCTGGGATGCTGACGGCCAGCACAGGAGGGTTAGAACTGCCACCTGTGCTGCAGCTGATATCAGAGGTGGACCAGGAACATGTAACACGAACACCAGAGGCATCTGTGTAATATTTATCTTTGTTTCAATGCAAGCAGGCAAAAAGTAAATTGGTTTGTAAAAAGCTACATCTTAGCTCCATTTAAGAAGTACAGTTACTAATCATATTGCATTTCAAAATCAGAAGAATGGATGTGAGGTGGTGATAGTATACAAAAGGGAAGAATGGATATGGGTTTCAGTTACCTATTACTTCCTACTACTTTAAACCAACAACCATTTAATTAATTCTCATGATTCTCCAGTGCTGGACTCAGTTAAATGGTGTTCTGCCTCTCCTGATGATCATGAGAGCTTCAGTTTTCTGAGGGTTGATGGAGCTGCAGTGATCCAAGATGGCTCTCCCTACTGGCTGTCAGTTGGAAGCCCCTTTGGAATTGTTGACCAGAACACACTTGCATAGCCACTCCCTGTGTCTTGGGTTCCTCACTGCATGGAATCTGGGTTTCAAAGAAAGTATCTTAAAAGAGAAAACGCTGAAGCTGCTAGACTTTCAAAATGCTTGCTTACACTCAGAAGTCTTTGAATTGTACTTCCTTTGCATTTTATTGTTCAAAGCAGTCACAGGACCAGCCAGGATGCAAAGGGGAGAACATATCTCCTCCTTTGATGAGAGAAGCAGCATGCTTGTGCAAGGTGGAATATGATTATTTGCAACCATCTCTGTGTCCTAGCTACTACAGTAGGATAACAGGGCTTGTGGACATTTCATGAGAATTAATTCTTCAACAATTCTTTCCCAAAGTTCTACTTTTTGGTTAATGCTGTGCTTAATTATCTATTCATAGTAGGGGTTTTAGATGAGGAGCAAAACACTTTCCTACACTGATTGAGGACAGTGGGGAGTATTCCCAAAATTTTTCTCAAAAGGTAGTATTAAAACTTACATTAGAGTCCTCTGGTATGATTTTTAACTAATATGAATTCTTGGGCACAACATACCTGATGTGTCATAGTCTTTAGGTCATGCTCAAGAAACCGGCATTTTAAATGAGGCACACAGGTATCTGTGATAATATATATATATATATATATATATATATATATATATATATATATATATATACATATATATATATATATATATATATATATATATTGCTAGAAAGATACAATTCTATGTCTTTGGTCTAAAATAAGAGAGGGTCACTAGGGAATGACAGCTGTTCTGTACATTAAAAGCTTGAATAGATATTTCAGGTAGCATGTATTGAATAGCATGAATAGAGTTCTAGAAACTAGACAGAATGGTACTTTCCTGGAAGCAAGTCCATCAGCCTAGAGAACAATTAGGAGAAAAGGAGATATGATGAGACTAGATTAATCAATCTAAAGTCTAGAAATGGATGGATTGTGAAAGATTTGAATATCGTACTAAGTAGTGAGCTTTATCTTGAAGGTAAAGCATGATCCTTACAAGGTTTTAACAGGAGATGTCATAGTCAGAAGTATGATTTAGAAAGGTTATTGTGTCTACAGCTTAGGTAATGGATTAGAGACACAGGGATTGGGTAAGAGGGAACAGAAGTAAAGAAAATGAGAATGGATAATGGCACAAACTCAGGTAGTGATCCACGTGGGTGAAGTAATTAAGCCATTAGAGCTGCTTACATGGGAATAAATCAACTTTCTTGTAGAATGGTTTGCACTTCCACTAAATCTACAAGGACATCCATCCAGTCCTGAAACACAGGTGAATATATATAATACTAGCTCATCTACAATCTTAAAAAGATTCTCTGTGTTGTCAGGTTTTATGAAAAATTGTACAATTAAGTGCACAGGCATCAGATACATTTCTAAGGAGACAACTTTTTCTCTCTACTGCACATCCAAAGTAACATCAGGTGTCAGTGTTCTGGGAAGGATACAAAGCCTAACATTTCAGCTGATTTTATAGATGAGCCTAGCCACACCCCATTCATTTCACTTTGTTTTTCCTATTCTCTATATGGAACTTTATAAGGTATAACCATAAAGTAGTGGTTTTTTTATGTGGCTCATAAACTAACTCTGAAGGCAATTTCAAGAGATTCAACAGTTCTGAGCTGTGGCCACTCTGTTAAAATGGAGGAGGACCTCCTCAGATGATTACTTTGAAAAGGGCAACACTCATTAGAACGTGTTTCTCTGGCAAGTTGATTTTAAAAACATCCTTTTTCTTATCTTGACCCCTGCATACCCGCTGATTTCGCTAAGCATTCCATGAGAGTTTATTAACTACTTTATGGTTATGCCTTATTTTAAAGAAAAAGTTAGAGTTAATATAAAGTTAATATGTATAAATATATTATATATATATATATATTATATAAAAATATAAAGTTAATATAACTTTTAAAAGTTATATTAGGGAACTGGTTTCTTCCCTTTCAGGGAAAGTCAACTAGGTTTCTGTCTGGAGGGCTTTTGACAACCTCTGTATCCTTGATGGACACATAGCAGACCTGTGGCTCATTTGCTCACCCAGGAGAAAAGAATGCAGGGGAAGCCAGCACACTGGGCCTCAAAATGCTAAAGGCAAAAAGCAAGATCTGAGCAAATCTTGGAACAGTCTCAGCAACATGAAATATATGCTGACTCCAAATGTGCATTTCCATTTTTTAAAAATGAGGCAGCCCTGATCCCTGAAGAAGAAAGTTAAGGAAATCAACTTTTATTGAATCATGGAGGGACTATCTACAAAGGTAGTAAATCTGAGCATAGCTCTAAGCCTTTGCTTCCCCTTATCCTACAAACAAACGCATAACAATGGAAAGGCTCCTTCCTCCTCCTGGCCTAAGAAACCCCTAGTCACTCTCTAAACTGTCATTCTCTCACACACCCAAGGGAGGTTGCAAGCACTAATGACATCATTATTCTGTCTCCTTCCAAATGCCTTATGGTCCTGCTTTCATCAAGCAAGTCCTAACTCCCAACAGGAATCGTACATTCCCAACCAAACTTCAAGATTCACAAGCAACTTTGATATTAGACAAGGATGGCAGCCAGATTCTTCTCTCAAAAAGTATTTTCTACAAAAGTTATCAGGTTCCAATCCTTGTTATTGCAAGTGCCCAAGGAAGCTTCTGAATTTTACACTGCAATTCTGGTCTTAAATACTACTCCCGTCTTCTGTAGATGAGAGCACAGCATCTGTGCTCTGTAAAGGTACTGTTTCTTCTGGAGTCTGTGGGTGTACACTAGAGCTAATGCAGACACCCTCTCATGACAGTTTTAGGTGCCGAAAAACATGCAACCATCCATAACCTTCTTCTATGCTCCTGGTAGCATTGAGCTTGACACTAGAGAGTTATTGACAGTAATTGTAATGAATTATGTATAGACCAAAATGAGTGTCATCAAGAATCAGAATTTTTAAAAGCAAAAGTGGGTATATGTCCATGTCAACGCATACACATTGGGTAGAGATAAGCTAGTACAGAAGTATAAATGAAAGATGGTTTAAGACTTGCCAGTAAGTGAGACTTTTGTTCAAAACTCTCTTTTACTTTTTTATGATAAAATGAGATATTTATACGACAAAATGAGGTTTTTTCCATGCTGGAGAGATATGAGGAAGTAGACATGAGTAGAGCTAATAGTCTGTTTGTAATGGGGTAATTTAAATATTCTTTTTTCTTAACATCTTTATTGGCGTATAATTGCTTTACAATGGTGTGTTAGCTTTTGCTGTATAACAAAGTGAATCAGCTATACATATACATACATCCCCATATCTCTTCCCTCTTGTGTCTCCCTCCCACCCTCCCTATCCCACCCCTCTATGTGGCCACAAAGCACCGAGCTGATCTCCCTGTGTAAATATTTTACTTCTTAAACATACAATCTAATTTTTATGAGTCTGCATTCATTTCTTAGTATAAAAACTATGTTTCCTGTCTACTTGTAAGTTTAAGCTTAGATTCATACAGAGCATAAAATATAAATGTAGCAGACACATATACTTCCTATTCCCCAATTTCTCTGAGAGAAACTCTAGAGAAGTGCTTTGAAATGCAAACATTACATAAGTTCAAGGCAGAATTTTTTTTTTTCAAGGACTGGAAGAAATAGTCAAAATGAAGGATCTTGTGAGATCAGCTAGGCAATGGTTCCAGGGTATGTTTATGGGACAAAGCATACCAGTTTGTATGCTTTCAAATGGTAATTATATTGCCAAAAATGAGTATTTCAATGACACACTTTGTTATCAAAAAATTTATTATTCAAGAAGTCAACATAGACATGTGTTCCATGATTGGGCTTCTCCTTTCCCACCTCACTTTGGGGGCTAAGCTAAAGCTACTTAGAGAGTCTAACTCCCTGCGATGTGATTCTCCCAGCCAGAGGGGTTTTAACCCACATGGAGAGGCTGTATGGCCAGTGTTTCTGTATGGCCAGATAGCTTGGACTCTGATGCCAGACTTCTCAGGTTTGAACTTGACTCTGGCACTTAGTAGTCCTAAGAGAAAGGGAAGTTCCTTAATCTTTCTGTGTCTCAGTTTTTTCAACTGAGGGTAATAATGGAATCTACTTTGCAAGGTTGTTATAAGGAATAAAACACTCAATATAAGTTAAGTACTGAAACTCTGAGTAACACTTAGGAAAGTATTTGCACACCTATACACACCTACTCATGCACATATATACATACATATACATGTATACACACACATACACAGATTTCTGTGAGCCAGTGTGATGCTGCTAGTGACAAAGTTTCTGTATCTACAGAGGGCATTTTATGTATCTGATATCTAAAAAAGTGGCCTAACAAAGAAATATGTGTTCTTGAGATTATCTAGAAAATACAGAATACATCTAAGGTAGTACCATTTCCCCTTGTTTGTTCTTAGTTACTACTATGCTGGTCCTGTGTCAAGGAGAGCCACATTTTATCACTATTCCAGGCTGAAATTTTTCAAAGCAGCTTTATTCCCTACAACTTTCTAACCTTGGTATCCCTGTTCCTAGATAATTGGAAAAGTATAGGCTACATTTCAGATGATGGATATAATTTTGCCTTCTTATGAGTCACTTTTGGAATCACTTTTGGACATTTAGAAATGAAGATGATGATATTTTATCAGACAAATATTAATCATTGTCTTGTACGTACAGATTTTTATGAAAACCCATCTCACTACTTTCCATCACCCCTTTCTTTCAAAGGTTCTACAAATATTTATTGAGGACCAGTTAAGCTCCAATCACTCTGATGGATAATGAAAGTGTACAAATGAAAAACTTGGTCTCTTCCATCTCTGGGATGTAAAGAGAATAATAACATAGTGCGGTGATTCTTGAAGTGTGACTGCGTTCCTTAAAGTACGGATCCCATGATGCCTGAGAAATAAAAGTCTCATCTCCACGTTAGTTAATGCACTAGAAAATATCCATTGGAATATGAGCAGTTGTACACTTGTAAACCAGAGTACTTCATTATAATTGACTCTATAGAGTATGTGATACCAATCAAAGTATTGATGGTAAAATACATTGTCAAATTTCTGCTTAGAGAATGTTGTAAATATTTATCCATAGAAGTTAACTATGATCAATTAATTTATATTCATATTAGTCTCCTAAAACATGTTTTCATGTGATGAATAGCAACTTATACTTAAAGCTTTGATTTTCAAGAGGCAATGATCACAAACATATCTTCACTCTCTTGCCATGTAAAGTATTAGATAGGAAAACAATTTTTGATCCTGAGATGTTTCTGTTTTATTTTAGATTATCTGTTATGCAAACTCTCATTCTCCACCTTTTAAAATAACAGTTTCCTATAGGAAATCTCTTTTACTTTTTGAAAAGCTACTCTATGCACTTTGAAAAGCTACTGTGTATTTGGTACAAAACTGAAAATATACAAGAGGACAATTACCAAGTTTCATTACCTTCCCTGGCCTCACAACTCAGTGACTCTGAAGAAAGGATCCCTATTACCAATTTCTTGTTCATTCTTTTAGAAATAATCTAGAAAATGAAACACATACACACATAATTATTAAACATAGTTGATAGCATATTTTACATATGGTTCTACACTCTGCTTTTTCACGGAATGTAATGTGGACATCTGTCTCTAAGTTAGAGTAAGTTACAAGTGCCTCATTCATTTCAAAGTTCACACGGTGTGGACGACATGCCCTTAGGGTGACCCTGGATAAATGATGCCTCTTGCAATCCACTGTGCTTGACCATAGGAAGAACTTGCTTCTAACCAATAGAATATGTAAACGTGATAGGATGATACTGCCTTAGTTAGGTTCCATTAGGTGACAAAGGTTAAGGAATGGCACGCCCACTTCTCTTAGTATAAGATTCTGTCTTGGCAGGCTGAAGAGACAGTGTCCCCTTTCAGGCCTTGAAGAAGTAAGTAGTGATGCTGTGAGAGGTTTGTGGAGCAGGGCAAATGGTTAGGACCTGAAGGTAGTCCTAGGAACCGAGAGAAGTCCCTGACAACAGATAGCAAGGGAAAAGGGGTCTCATCATTTCAGCTGCATGAAACTTACTTCTGTCTACAATGCAAATGAGCAGATTCTTCCCCATCAAGCCTGCAGATACGAACAGGGCTTTGGGGCCTCAGGATTCTTCTGGGAAAGAACTCTTCTATGGGAAGAGCTGGTAAACCATAAAGCCTGAGCCAAGTCTGAGTCCCAAGTCTCAGGGCTGCAAGAAAAGGACAAGAAAACAAACCAGCAAATCTGGTGAGTGATGTAGATAATGGTGGAGGCAAGGCATGTGTATGGACATTGGGTATGTGGGAATTCTCTGTAATTTTCTCTCAGTTTTGTTGTAAACCTAAAACTGATCTTTTAAAAAATATGAGTGTAAGTATGGGTATTGACTGGAAAGAGTCTTGAAGGAACTTTCTGAAAGATGGAAATTTTTATATCCCTGTGCTATAAGAAAGCTTATTGAATAATACATTTAAGATCTAGGCATTTGTCTATATGTAACTTTATCCTTAAATCAATGATAAAAATAGGAAAGTAAAACAAAACAAAAACAACAACAACAAAAAAACCCCACAGCTTTGCAGACACTTGATTGTAGCCTGGTGACACCCTGAACAGAGAATCCAGCAAAGCCACAGCTGGACTCCTGAGACACAGAAACTGTAAGATAAGAAATGTACATTGTTTTAAGCCACTGATTTGGCATCATATTTTTACGGCAATGGCTTTAATACATTTGGTGTATCATTGATTGATTTATAGCTTTTTGAACCTTGAAGGCAAACAGAAAATTGAATTAATGAAACTCCCTGTTTTGTGGAATGCTATAACCATTGGTTCAAGATCCCTTTCCTTTTATACTTATTTGGTTACTTCCTTTAACCCATAATCCTCACTCACATTCTTCTCTTACCAACAGGCAACCATTTAAATGAGTTTGATGTGGATCTATTTTTGTTAGATTATATTTCTGCCAATTGTGTACATGCATATGAAATTTGCCTTAGATGTTCATGAGATATAGTCTCATATCATTGCTCCAAGTAAACATATTGTATACGATTCCATTTCAAAGAGTTAAGAGTTAATATGAGTAGATCATGTTCAAAAAATAAATCAAAAACAAGGTCAGTGTTCAGGTTAAGAGGCAGAAAACAGTAAGAGAGTGAGGTTGTGAGCTAGGAAGTTTTTCAGGAGTCAAACACCTGCTGTTTGGCCTTCAGTGTGAGGCTAGGATACAGGTCAATCTGCCTTGGAGTGGGAAATGATCCTTTTAAAACATGAAAGCTATTATTTCCTCAGTGGCTGAAGAATTTCCAGAAATGTCAAGTCAGACCAAATTTGGACGTTGGTAAAATGAAAACTACAATACAACAAGGAGGAGAGAAAAGTCAGGGCCAAGAATGAGCATGAATTGGGTGGCTGCATGGAAATATCCCACATATAAAGTTCTACTCTTTGCACCTAGAAAGTGGACAGAGGGTGGACCAAAGGAAAGAGGATGGGATTTGGGTTTGAAAACATGTGATCAAGTCCCAATGACCCTCTAAGAGGCCATGATGCTTTGGGGCATGTAATTGGATCTAAGCCTCATTTTCCTCAGAAGTAAAATTAGAGTTAACCAGAACACCTATTTTATGAGCTCATGTAAGAAACAACATATGATTTTTCATATATTTGCTAGTTACAGTCGTCTCTATTTGTTCTGACATTTAAAAAAATTATATTACATTAAAAATAACTGGTATATGAATCTAGTGTTGTAGGGGAAAAAAAGATTAATAAAACAGGTAGTACTTTTCCTAGGCTGTAACCACTGGAAGGACTAAAATGTCCATGGATAGATAGTAGCAAAGTAAATGAGTTCATGTCCTTCTTATAAGGCTCTTTTAAAAGTCTAATTCAAAGATTTCTTGGTACCATTAAAGTTTTAAAAAGTGTTTCTTTTTCTTTTCTCCATTCAGTCATTTATTCAACTGTAGGCTCATGTTTTTCTCAGACCTCAAAAGCTGCACATATAAAATAAGGTCCCCGGGCTTCCCTGGTGGCACAGTGGTTGAGAGTCCGCCTGCAGATGCAGGGGACACGGGTTCGTGCCCCAGTCCGGGAAGATCCCACATGCCGCGGAGTGGCTGGGCCCGTGAGCCATGGCTGCTAAGCCTGCGCGTCCGGAGCTTGTGCTCCGCAACAGGAGAGGCCACAACAGTGAGAGGCCCGCGTACCGCAAAAAAAATAAAATAAAAAAAGTAAGGTCCCCTTTGCCATTACCTTCCCGATTTCCTTTTCCTTTTGGAAAGTTCATTCTTTTACGAGTTCCTTTTTCCCATATAATTTTTGGAAACCCCAGAGGAACACTACATTTTCCACAAATCTGTATTGGTGGTAGGTTTTCAGTTCTGCAAGATATTCTAGCAATAGTTCTAGAAATATTAAACTTACCTCCGTTTTCATTATCTACTCTTGCAGCCAACTCTGTTTCTGCTTACTGATATGTTTCAAATGCAATCATACTTATTGCCCCCAGTGCAAATAAAATCGGGCTGTATGATTTTTTGAATTTAGTGATTGACTTAAAGTAAAAAAATTACCGCCCAGAAAAGCAACCTGAAACCTGCTCTCAGATATGACTAAGATTAGCATTTATAGAGCTCACTCGTGGTCTGCTCCCCCACCAGCATTATGCTGCAGGTCTTTACCTACCAGTCCAGAAGGAGATACCTTTTGTTTTGGACCAAAAAATGTTCTCCATTATTTTACAGAACAGTGAAAATTTTTGGTAGAAGTATATATATTTGCCATACAATGAAGCAGAAACCTGCTTACGCCTTCAGAGTAAGCACTCTTCTGGTCCCCAAATTTTTAGAAATATTAGGGTCCATTTTCAGAACACCACAGCACAATCACCATTAGTGAGAACTTACTGTTAGGTCCTAGGATCATTATGTACTCAAATTCCTCACATTAGAGATTCTGAATCACCCCTCCTGCTCTTTAGGTGTTTGTATTTTACTTAGAAAGACAGACATGAGTATGGATGTAGGCCGGGCAGCATGTGACCTCTGGAACAGAGATAGTTGTGCTCAGAGGAAAAACTAACCATTCTCGGGGTTTCAGGAATAAAATCGACCCCCCAAAGCTGTGCCTTTTGAAAGATGTAAATTTATTTTAGCCAAGGGTAAAGAAGGCATCTGAAACCAAGGGCACATCTCATGGAAAATTACAAAGTATATGTTGTAATTTGTGATCTGGGGAAAATGATAATTTGATGCAACACCGTGTTATGTGGAGAAAGTGGCTGCAGAGTCAAATAAGGGACAAAAACTGAAGAATCTTCCAAGTTATACTTAGGAGCTTGGATTCTGAACTGTACCTATTGGGAAGATTGACCACAGTCTCCTTGAGGTCAGATATTACATGCTAACTAGCCTTTTTTCCCTGTAATCAATTATATAAGATGAGAATGAACCATAAAATTTTTATTTCTTATATTGATGATCATAGATAAGGGAGGAAAGACAACTTTGGAGCTGTAAGAAATTGTATTCATTTCATTTTTTAAATTATAGAATATTTGAGACACATAGGAATATAAAAATACAATAGATGAAAAATATAAAAAATATAATATTACAAATGTAATATACTTTAAACCCCTGCTTTATTCCTCCTTGGTAACATTTTCCTCCATCCTCACCCTGAGGTTATGATTAATCTTACCAATTTAAAATGTGAACTGGGACTTCCCTGGTGGCGCAGTGGTTAAGAATCCGCCTGCCAATGCAGGGGACACGGGCTCGAGCCCTGGTCTGGGAAGATCCCACGTGTCACAGAAGAACTAAGCCCGTGCGCCATAACTAGTGAGCCTGTGCTCTAGAGCCCACGAACCACAACTACTGAAGCCTGCGCGTCTAGAGCCCGTGCTCCACAACAAGAGAAGCCACCGCAATGAGAAGTCCACGCACCACAATGAAGAGTAGCCCCTGCTCGCTGCAACTAGAGAAAGCTCGCGCAGCAATGAAGACCCAACGTAGCCATAAATAAATAAATAAATAATACAAATAAAATAAAATGTGAACTAACCTGAATTTGGTATTTTTTCTTCCAGTATTTATTGACTCTTCCTCATATATATGTATATATACACAAAGGTATACTAATATGTAGCTGCACACATAAATAAATGCACAAGTAGATATATAATTGTGTGGATGGCTTTTAAAGTTTTGAGCTATACGTATACTTCTACAATGTGTAACTTGATTTTCTTCAATATTTTTGTGTGATTCATCCATTTGGTGGATACATGTAACACTATTTTATTCATTTTCATTGTTGTATAGTATGCCATGGTATGATTATTACATGTTATATATACTTTCTCCTATTGATAGAAATTTGTATGCTTCCAATTATTTCATATCAGCAACAAAGCTGCTGTGAACATTTTGAACAGATTTCTTTGCACACGTGGGTGTATTTTTTTTGCTACATCTTACCAAAATTTATGGATCAGGTATAGTAGGGTATTATTTTTATATCCAGTGCACTATAATGCTAGAACAAGAAGACCAATATTTTTTCTTAAAATCATGTACCTATGTGCATCCATGTCCACAAAGCCTAGAACAAAAAATTAAGAAATTGAACAATGGCTTTTAAAGCTTCTAATAGATTATCATCAAACTTCAATTTCACTTCAATGAGTAAAACAGGTCAAAAGTCCACTCTCCATATGTACCTGAAAGTCTATCTTTATATCAAGGTTACCTTTATTTATTTCCAGGATCATTACTTACAGTATTCTTAATCAGTCATTCCCTCATTCTATGTTTAATGAAGTGTAAAGACACTTAAATGTTTACTATTTCAGTGATGATTGTTTAATTTATAAGACAAAGTCTCATCGCTCACATCAAAGTCATGCTAGTGAGGCTGTAAATTACACATTTTATGGTCTATAAAACCTAAGATGATCCAGTTATCAGGGTGTTTATTATTAAAATATTTTTACAATAGCTTTCTAGATATAACTAGACTTTAACTATTATGATGACCATCCAAAATATCTTCCCTGAAGAATAACAATTGCATGCTGACATTTTTTTTCTAAGTACTTTTATGAGAACAGGGTGAAATATCACAGGGATCTTCTTCAAATATCTACCATAGGAGATAATTTGACACATGCCACATTTTGGGAAGCATTAATCTTTTCTTTCGTATCCCAGAGGGAAAGAAGCTAATGGAAATATTGTGACTAACTTCATCCAAAATGCTCTAGCTTGATTTTCAGGCACCCACAGCTAAACCACAGGGAGTGAAGCATACAATACAGGATTAACTAATTCAAGTTCAATAAATATTTAATGAGCAACTTTTTTGTGCAACATTCTATTCTAGGAACCCAGGACACAGGATAATAAGAGGAAATCTGGCCACACATGGCTTACATTCTGGAGTATTGTCTTTAATAGCATGATGTACCCTTGGATAATATTCTAGAATTCTGCCTTATGAAGTATCTGATAGTTTTAGAAAATATATTTCTTCACATAAATAATGGCATATGTGAAGGTAAATATTTTTCAGAAATATTCTACAAAATGTATCTTCTGTCATTGCACTTAAAGTGTAATAATGGTTGATAAAAATAAAAATACTGACAATATGTAAAATAATAGGTAACCCAGAAACCATAAAAAGACATAGTAACAGATTTCATGACACCCAATTTTAAAATTCCCAAACTATATACAAGATATGTCAGACAGAAAATATGTTCCACAGAACTTTGTTGTAAAATGGTATAGTTGCTGTGGAAGACAGTATGACAGTTCCTAAGAAAATTAAACATAGAGTTACCATGTGACCCAGCAATTACACTTTTAGTTATAGATCCAAAAGATTTGAAAGCAGGGACTCAAACAGATATTTGTACATCCTTTTTCAGAGTAGCTTATTCACAATAGTCAAATCGTGGAAAGAACCCAAGTGTTCATCGATGGATGAATGCATAAAGAATATGTACATACATACACTGGAATATCAGTAAGCATTAAACAGGAATGAAATTCTATGACATTCTTCAACATGGATGAAACTTGAAAACATTATGCTAAGTGAAAAAAGCCAGAGATAAAAGGACAAACATTATATGATTCCACTTGCATGAATTACCTAGAATTGTCAAATTCAAAGATACAGAAAGTAGAACAGTGGCAGCCAGGTGATAACAGTAAAGAAGGGTGGGGAGTAATTGTTTAAAAGATACAGCTTTTTCATTTAGGATGAAAAAAGGTTCTGGAGATGGTCAGTGATGATGGTTGTACAGCAGTGTGAAAGTACTTAATGCCACTAAACTGTACACTTAAAGATGGTTAAGATGGTCTATTTTATGTTATGTATATCTTATCACCAAAAATAAGTAAATAAATAAATAAATAAATAAAATGAATGTAAAATGAGAAACTACAGAAAGAAAGTTTTGATTTAAAAAAAAAAGAGAAGTGAAAAAAACCTGGGAGACAATGGGGAATCAAAGGAGGTTTGTTTTGTTTTAAAATAAAAGAATCAGTGGATGTTTGGAGTATCCAGAGAACAGGGAGATATTGTTGGTGAAAAGAAAGAAAAGCAGTAGTAACTATAGGAGCAAAGTCTCTGTGTGTGTGTGATGGGGGGAATGGGAAAACCAAACCACATTGTATGGGGAAGCACAAATAGGTAGTAAAACTATAAAGAAGATAAGGGGGCAATTAATGTGAAAGTAATTGATATGAAAGCCGAGATAGTGTGACTTTTATAGTTGAAAGAGGGGTGTGACACATAAGGAACATCAGGGGTGACTGCTCTGTTTCTTGAACTCAGTGATAATAGACTTTCTATAAAGTGATGGGTGTATGTTTTTAAAATATTTCCTAAATTTCATATTTATGTATGTGTTCTATCGATACTATCAGAAGTCAAAAAAAAATCACAGCAAATACAGAAGAAGAATATTCCAAGTGTATGTAAAGTACTTACAGATCACTAAAGAAAAGGTGAACAGCCTGTTTTTTTTTAATAGGCGAATTACAAAAACAGCTAATTCATAAAAGAAGAAAACATTGATCACTAAACATACAATATGATGCTCAACCTCGCTAATTTTAAGTGCTAATTAAAATGAAAAGTTGTGCCTTTTTTAAATAAAGAGTTAGCATAAATTTTCAAAGATGGATACTTTTCCAGTCTGTTGAAAATGAAGGGACAGGACATTTTCTTTAAACAATAGGTGTGAACACTGTTCAGATTAAAAATGAACAAAAAATATGATCAAGCAATTCCACTTACAGGGATCTATTCTGCAGTAAGTAAGCAATTATCTTACAAATATACAAGGATTTCACTGCAGAATTATTATATAGCAAAACAAATAAACAACAACAAAGAAACAACCTAAATATCCCCAAATAATAAACTGATTATGTAAATTATGGTGTGTCTATGTAATACAATACTACAGAATTATCTGGATAAAATGTAATATGCCTTTGTACTAAGATATGTCCATAACATATTAAGTGGAAAACTTCTGTAAAGTGTAATCTCATTTTAGTTAAAAAGAAATTGTGTATGTATGTACTCATTTGTGCATGCAATATAAAGACAAGGGTAGAAAAAATACATATGAAGACACAGCAAACTACTAATATTTGTAACTTTTAAGGGTTGTAATTACAGGGTGGCAGATTTATTTCCACTTCAAATCTATCATCTACTTATCTATCTATCTGTCTATCTATCTCTCTACCTAACATCTGTTGATGTATCTCTCTACCTATCTACATGTCAATCAACTATATGAATTGAAGAGCTTATTGATGAATTTTACCTTCTTCTTTGTGTTGGTTAGTGTGTTTCAAATATTTTAAAACAGAAAAGTAGTTGAAAAGTAGTATGTATTTAAACCCTGCATCCTTTGTTCTCTTTTTCTTCACTTAGATTTGAAAGACTAGTACTGCAATTTTTATAGATTCCAATTTCTAGATTTAAATTCAAATATACTATTTTTCTAATGCTTTTTATATTGTTTTCATTTTCTTCTGAAATTAAAGATACAAATCCAAAGTTCTTTCTCTATTCTTTCTTTAAATCTAGGGTTAATGTCCAAGATAAAGAAATTTCCCCCAAATTAGGTAGCTATGTTTCTTAAGTGGCTTAGAGGATTGCAGACTCATTTCTATTGAGAGTAAATAATCTATTTCTAAACACTTTTCTTGATTTTACTCTGGAAAAATGCTAGTTTTATTGATTATTCAGGTGCTGATTACTAATAAAATTTTTAAAAGACAAAATAAACAATGACCAAATAAAGCACTGCAATCAGAAATGACAATTTACCTCTGAGAATATTGTGAGATAAAATTCTTGATATGCTATGCCTTGAGTGTTTCCTACTGATTATTTATATGAGGATAATGCTATTAAAATTAGAGCTAAATTTTCAAAATTTCTTTGAAGCTTCCCTGTAATGATGATTAAATCACCCAATCTGATGATCAGCTCAGTAAAACATGCAACTGACTTGATTACTAAATCAAACTAACCATTCTGATGGTTGCTCTCACCTGCTCGCTTACCTTCCAGGTTATCAAAATGATACTTAGTAGACTCAAATATGTAATGTAACCTGATTTTAGAAATGCAGCTTTCAGTATTTCTGAACAGATTTGGAAAATTACAGTAGAACTAGCAAAATGTGGTTCAATGCAGAATGCTAGGTGTGGTGACTTTGTAATGTGCAACTCTGGCTAAGCTGAAATTCACTTCCCAGAATTTCCTTTTCTGTGTTTCCAATTAGGGTGGACCATAAAAAGGATTCTTGTGAGAGATTTAGAGAGAAGAGGGGAAGCAGCAATGATTTTGTAGTTCACACATTTTGTCACTAAGTGTTGACTCACCTCCTTGGCAGTGGCTGGGCCTGCAAACACTCAAACTTGCCCTTCAGCTTCTTTGGCACCTGGGCCAGGTGTGTGTTGCATAATTCAGTGATAAAGGGCTTCAGCTTCTGCAGGACACCTGTACCATCAAGGTCAGAGGTAATGAATATTAAAATGGTTTCAGTCTGTCCTTGTGGGCCTCAGATAATTCCTGTAGGCTCTAGCTTTTTCCTGTTTTCCCCCAATTTAAATCCATCTTCCCGTCTCAACAACCTACCCTGGGATGTCAAGGTTCACCTTCAGATACTAAGGCTGCAGCTTTGCAGAGACAGCTTCACCACTTTCCCAACTACGTGAGGTCAAATCCTTCTCCCAAATAACAGATCCATAGATAGATACATAGACAGATAGACAGATGGATGGATAGATAGATAGATCTGCAAATGGTTCTAAATGAACCTAGACTAACATATTATGGTGTAACCTTAAACACTTTAACTTTGATTTCAATTTCTCACCAGAAAAAAATGATTTTAATATATTTAATAAATTATTATGAAAATGTAATTGTAAACTAGGCAAAAGTAATTAATACTTGTCTTATTAGGTACTAAATAAATGCTGAGTAGCATCAAAAATATGTTGAAGAAAAGGGATGTTCAAGAACAATATTGAAAAAAAAACACAATGTCATTTTGTTCTGTTCCAAAAATATCTGTTCTATTCACTGGGAAAAATGACACAATTCAAAATTTGCCTGCAACTGTCACTTTTAGACTCACTGTATCAAGGACCAGGGCATTGTTTCTAGAAGCTCAATGATAGTATTATTCAGTAGTTGCTCCTGTAACCCTTTCCCATCAGTACAGATTAGTTTATCGTATTAGGTGGCTCAAAATTTGCAATATCAGAATGCTGACACTAAGTGTTCAGAGGACATGGTTTATAGCTCTGTGGGCCTGGAGCATGCAAGCAACGAACCCCATATGGTAGAGGTCAGCCTGTGACTGTGGGCCAGGAAGGACAGGCTCCTGGTGATGGCACCATTAAAAGGGTACATGGGAACAGAGATCTGAGAGTCAAGGGTGGGTGTCACAGTAAACATTTCTCACAATATCCAATGGTAATTTGAAAGTATTTTACCAGCAAGATTATTGAAATCCAAGAGTCCAGAACATGAAACAAAACTTTTAAGGTTTGAGTATATTTTATACCATTTATAACTTTTAAAAACACATTTCATTTATTTTACCTTTATTATGCTTATAAAATTTTTAGTTTGTGCATATTTTATTAAGCACACAGTAGTGTGATATAACCGAAATTTAAGATATAAATTTTTAATAAATAAATTTCATAAATCAATATGCATATAATTAATTGGGAGTGTGTTCCATAATTTTTAATTTTTTCCTACAGGTTTAAGATATATTGGTTTTGAGTTTTTGATGAGGCCTCATTTTTCTTTGATGATCTCTGTAGCCTCCCCAAAACATTGCACAGTAGATTATATGTAGATAGGCAGTAAACATTGCTAATAAATAAATATATAAAAATGAGTAATTTTTATATTAGTGTTATGAAAAAGCCTCCATATTATTAAAATAGTTTACTGTCACAGTAACTGTATTAATAAAATACTAGAAAAGACACTAGAATGCCTTCAGGAAGGCAAAGACTTTTTCCCCCTGTTTTGCTGTATCCTAGATGCCTAGAACAGTGCCTGGAATATTGTAGGTGACAGAGTCATTTGTCAAATGTTGCTGCATCAAAGTTTGCAACATACTGTTTTTGTTTGTTTGTTTGTTTGTTTGTTTGTTTGTGTGACTGCATTGGGTCTTCATTGTTGTGCGTGGGCTTTCTCTAGTTGTGGCGAGCAGGGGCTACTCTTCATTGTGGTGCGCAGGTTTCTCACTGCGGTGGCTTTTCTTGTCATGAAGCACGGGCTCTAGGCACGCAGGCTTCAGTAGTTGTGGCACGTGGGCTCAGTACTTGTGGCTCGTGGGCTCTAGAGCACAGGCTCAGTAGTTGTGGCACACGGGCTTAGTTGCTCCGCATCATGTGGGATCTTCCCAGACCAGGGCTCTAATCCGTGTCCCCTGCATTGGGTGGATTCTTAACCACTGTGCCACCAGGGAAGCCCCCAATATATTGTATTTTGACAGTCAAATCAGTTTCTTCTATTTTCTTTCTGTTTTGTGTATTCAACTCCACTTATATATTGATAAAGTCAAAGAAAAAAACAAGCAGTGACACTGGATTTAAGACAGCTGATTCGGCACACAGAATGGGGTCTCCCCACCACCAAATGTTGAGAATGATAGAAAGCATTTTCAGAAAGCTAATACAGAGCCAGTTTCAAACAGAAAGCAAAGTTTTGGTGGAATAAGAACCCTAAGATTCAATTTTGGGTTGGAGAAATGTCCCAAAATAGCTGGCACAAAAGATAAAAACATGACAAGCATAAAAGAAAAACAGACACATGGGATATAAGACCCAGAGCAGCTTGATTTTTAATAGGAACATGGGGAGAGGAAGAGAGAGAATGGACATAAAGTAATATTTGAGGAAAAAACAGTAAAATGTGAACACAGTTGAGTAGATATATATGGAATAAGTTTCCAAGACAAAAATATAAAGAGAAACCTCAGAAAGTACTACTGTCAGAGAAAAATAAAGCACGTCATTTCCAAAGGAAAAACACTCACTGACCACAGAATTAATAACAATGCTGGATGTAGGAAGATAAAGGAACGACATCTTCAAAGTGCTGAACCAAGAATTCTCAAACTCATCAAAGATCATTCAAGAGTGAGAGCAAAAAAAAATTTCAGACATAGAAAAAAAAAACAGGAAATTTACCTCACTCAGAACTCCTCTCAAAAAATCACTAAGGCAAAGAAATTAGCAATATATTTTCATCAAATAAATGTGGATTGCAAAAGTCATATTTAAAATGAGACTACACAATTGAATTCCAGATGATTTAAACATAAGCAGATGGGAAGAAGCCCAAAGAGTGGAGAGAAATAAAATCTAAATTAAATGCTCTCAATTATTAGGAAATTTTAAGTTTAAGTGTGTTAGTGAATATTTCATAGGAAACCAATAGAATGGAAATAGGATGCAAAATTTGCAAATACGCAGATCTGGTAGAAAAAAGAAACTAAAAAAAGAGAAAACCTTAAGATTATACAATTTATATTTTGTAGAAAAAAAAACGTTCTGTTTAATTCTTTGGCCAATATCTCTCCAATCATATCTGAAATTTCCTTCTTGTGGTCAGAAAAATCACAGAATCTGCCCCAAAGAGGGTAGGCATTTGTACATTAAATAAACTCTGGAGCAGCCAGTCTTTCCTTGTCCTCTTTCCATGATAAGGGAGACCAAATATGGTACCCTCTACCTTGATACACTGTGAAAATGTACCACAAAAGAACAATAGGTGTATTTAATATGAAAGAATGCAAAAAACTTTAAAATATGCTTATAAGGTTTCTGATAGCAGCATTTTAACTTAAACACATTGCTTCCTCAAACCCCCAACTCTCAAAATGATTAAAATCACACTTCAATAGTCACACTTCATTGACCCACTCCACTGAATCCATTCCTGTCTGCTTTTTCAATGCATAAACAAAAACTCAAAACTAAAAATTTGAGATTTGCAAAAATACGGAAAGAAGGGAAGAAAGCATTTTTTAAGAAAATAAACATGTTGGGCTTCCCTGGTGGCGCAGTGGTTGAGAGTCCGCCTGCCAATGCAGGGGACACGGGTTCGTGCCCCGGTCCGGGAAGATCCCACATGCCGCGGAGCAGCTGGGCCTGTGAGCCATGGCCGCTGAGCCTGCGCATCCAGAGCCTGTGCTCCACGACGGGAGAAGCCACAACAGTGAGAAGCCCGCGTACCGCAAAAAAAAAAAAAAAGAAAATAAACATGATAACATTTTTTTCTGAATGTTTCTCATAATATTAAATTTAAATATATAGTATCACACTCCTATTCAACATAATACTTTCAATATTAACTTAAATATTTAGGTGAAATATTTGTAGTCTTGAGCAAAATAATATAACAGCTACCATTTTAAATTCCACAGGAAAAGACGACTTTAAGCATTTTAAATATTGTGATAGAACCGTTTACATATTTCTAAATCTGTTTCTAGTTGGGCATTTTTCCAAATCTATTAATTTGGACTTTCTCAATGTCGAGAATTGCAGGGAAGATTAGTCTAAATAAGAGACTGTGGCATTAGAGTCAGTGTTTCAAATGCAGATGTCAAGTTTATTTGAGTCTGGTAATAATGTCAGAAAAGACATTAATGAGCTATTTGAAATGGGATATGGGTAATATGAAATATTCAGAATGTTAAAACTTGATCAACAGGAAATGCTGACATAAGTAAAGTCATTTCTACTTAGACTGAGAAGGGGCAGGGATCTTGTTTTTTTGTTCTTTCTCCTGCACCCTTTTCTGTTTATCTTTTGTTTGTAGCAATGAAAGGCAAAACATTAGTAATAATGGCTAATTTTTGAGCACTTACTCTGGGCTGCACATTCTGCTAAGGATTTTATGTTGATGAACTCATTTCAGAGTCTTTGTCTTGATTTACCTTAAGGGGAAGCAGGGCACTCTATCATGTTCTTACATCCATGAGAATGGCAGAGATCACACTGAAGGGGATGTGTGGATCTGGGAGTCCTCATGAATCACTGATGGGAATGTGGGGTGCTCCCACTGTCCCCAGCTTAGAACTCAGACCATCTGCTCCTGGGCATCTGTCCCCAGGGAATTCTCACAAGACTTCAGAGCAGGACCTGTATTAAGTTGCCATTGCAACTTTATTTGAAGTGCCAGCTTTTACATGTGAACTTGGTCTCAACACTAGAAAACTTTGTACGTAAAAGGTGATGGAATTTCACTCTGGAGCACAGCAGGTCAAAGAATAAATGATAAAAACAGACATAAATATTCATAGGTCATGAAAGCATAAAGCTAAGTGGAAAAGAAACAATGTATACTGAAAGAACATGCATCAAAAACCAACAAAGAATACAAAATAAACATGTTAGAATTGTCTAATTAGAAAGGAAAATGGGTGGAAGAATGGGGGAAAGGGAGGATAAACAATTTAAATTTTAATTTGAAAAAAGAGAATGAAGAAATTCACATGGACCAAGGAAGATAGAATGCCATACCTGAAAAATATAATTAACTCAGTATTTTGAACCTGAGGCCTAACATGAAAAAAATATATAAATATAAACAAAAATATTTTACTCCAAAGATATTGAAGAATATTGTCTGTCAGTTCAGACAAAAAGAAAGATAACACCCATCACTGGCTAGGAAGTGAGGTAATAGAAACTAATATTCATCTTTAGTGCAAGTTAAATTTGTGCAACCATGCTTGGAGGAAATTTTTGTAAACATACATTCTCTTTGTCTAACAATTTATCTTCAAGGATAAATAAATGATTGGAAAAGTAACCAAAGATATATGTGAATGACTATTTATTGAAATAGCTATGGAAGGCCATCGGTTGATTTCACGTGTATCTAAAAGATTGCAAAACAAATCAGATATATGATAGTCACACTATTGATTTTCACATTATATAAAGGAAGGCAATTCCCTGCAACTTAAATATGTTACAAAAATTGATAATCATAGCTCAAATTTTAGATAAGCATTTCACATTTGTTCTTTGGAACAGATCAGCATTATGAAAATTATTGCTCTATTGAGGTTAAATTGATTCTTTTTTTTGAAGCATGCATAATTTCCATCTCCAAATCCATCCCATTTTTGCATCGTCTCTGTTACTATTAAACTAAAAAGGGTAAAATGCAATAAATTGATAGTTATTTTATAAATGCATACACAGACAGAATGTAGACAAAGGTACTTTTTAAAATTTGAAAAAGAATGATTGTCTTCTCTAGTGGAATTAGGTTTTGTTTTATTTTTACTTCCCTATATTTTCTATTGTTTTTCTCTAAAGAAGATACATAATCTGTAATATAACAGGTTGCACTTATTTTGATTTTGTTTGGAAGACGTGGGGATTTTTTGTGGATAAGGGGGACAATAAGAGTGAAGAAAAGGAGTTTCCTTACAAAAAGACACAGTTCAGCAAATTCATGATTTGCCTCTGAATTAGCCTGCAAAATTTCTAAGCTAGAACCTTATGACACTACCATTTTATAGGTACCACTGTTTATTAAACACATTTTTCCAACAGTGGTCAAATCTCAATATTTCTCCCTAAGGTAGAGACAAACGGACAGCTATCTTTTCCTCCAAGTAATAGACAAGTAAAATAAACTTGACTGCAGGTGTTCATACGTTCATCAATGTACAAGAGTATTGATCGAGAAAATCCAAAGATTCATTTCTCTTTTTTATTTACTGTTTTTCTCTAAGTTTTAGAAGAAATGGATTTAGAGAATTATTTGATTTTTTCAAGTTACAGAGCTGGAAATAAATCAGTGGTCATTGTTGGAGCAAAAGTAAGAAGTGGGTATCTAGGCATAAGAAAGCTGAGTGATATTTACTGGTAAATATAATCAATAATATTAGTCTTTGTCTAAGAAAATCTCTTTATATTTTTTAGAATGCAGATTTACTTTATTTACCTAACATTTTACTAAGAAATATGACAAACACACAGAAAAGTTTAAAAAGCATTACAGGGACTTCCCTGGTGGTCCAGTGGTTAAGACTCTGTGCTTCCAATGCAGGGGGGTTCTGTCCCTGGTTGGGGAACTAAGATCCCACATGCCAAGCAGCTAAAAAAATAAATAAATAAAATAAAAAATAAAAAGCATTACATATGGTGAACAGCCATATTCCCCGTATTTCTACCATTTAGATCCCAGAACTAACATTGTACACCTGCTTTATTACTTGTCTATCTATTGAACACTTTAATCTCTATAAATTCGTCTTATTTTTAGTGTATTTCAAGGTTGCAGACATCAGTATACTTCTATCTAAAAATATTTTAATATGCATATCATTAACTAAAATTCAATATTTTTTACATTACTACTTTTTTTCCTTTTGAGATAAATTTTTAAATTGATTTCCTCCAAAAATAATTAAGTTACTTTGAAATTTGGGGATTGAAGTAGCTAATTTTTCACCCTAAACAATTTCTGAGCTAATGTTCCTGTAGGATTCTTTAAGGGCACTCCTCATGGAAGATCCATTTTTGTTTTGCGATTCAAGTAGGGCAATTTAGAAAAGAAGTCATCAGAAGGAACCACCTCCATTTTCCTATCAGGAAGTCTACAAACTAACTATATCTGTACTTGTCTTCTCTATTCCTCTCGTTATAACCTAGCTCACTAGGGTTTTGCCAGATGCGAGCGTCTGCTTTGCAGGATGTGGTTTATTAAATTTATGAAGAATAAGGCTGTTTCAAGAAATAACAAAAATATAAGAGAAAAGGGGTAAAACTGTTTTTATGCTTAGAATCCCTCAGTATTCTGGGATAAGATTGCAAAACACACCAAAATCCAAGATGACAATTTGTTTTACCAAAAGAGATATTATCTATTAGATAAAGTATGCCTGTATAGATGGGGATATGATACACTCCACAGCTTATGTCTTCCAAAGTACAGAATAAGGATTATCTGACAAATTATGCAGCATCATTTTTTACTGGCTTTCTTCTGGCCCAAAGGATTTTGAAAGTTTTCACAGACGTAGTCTATGAAAGCAAAGTTGATATAACCAGAGACGAAGTAGTATAGAAGCTCTGATGGTCGTGACGGTCATGATCCATGGATAGACCTTCATGGATATTAGGCTATTTCCCAAAATTACCACCAGAAATAGTGTTTTAGTTCTAATGATGTCTTTTCCATCCTTCACAGTATCAAGTGATTCTCTGGTTATGATTCTCAAAGTGAAGAATTCACTGTAGAGCTCTATTGTAAGCACATCATGGGCCAGAATATTGCAGATGAATGTTTTACATCAGTGAAAAAGATGAACATCTTTACAAGAATGAATTCCCTCTATAATAAGGAACAAAGTAACTTTAGATATGGTATGGTTGATTGAAAAGAAACTCATGCTGCTATCCACAGACCCATGTTCCATTTTATGAGAAGAAACCAAAGAAAAAAGTTTAAAAGAAGAGGTAGAATTATTCCAAACTATCTGACTCAGAACAAAGTTCAGGTAGCTCAACAGTAGGCAAGCTACTTCAGAGTTTAGGAGCAGGGTATGACAACTGAACCAAACCATCATAGCTTTCTAAGATTTTTCAGACTAAAAAATAAAGTATGTTGATCAAGAGAAAAGTTACTTATTTTCCAAGGCCACTCCTTATAAATGTGGTAGTAATCCTTTTCCTTATAATCTTCTCAAGGCATCTTATCTCCCATATATTCCTTCCTTTTTCTATATCATCAATCTCTTCCACTCTCCTGGGTTCTTCTTAACATTTAATCAACATATTCTTCTATACACCACCTTAACTCCTATCACCCTTAAGTCCCTATAAAAGCCAAATCTCACAAAATATTATATGCACTTTTTTCTCTTCTTGCTCACCTCGCATTAATTTTAAATGCAATTTTTTCTTATACCATTTCAATAACATTGCACTTATTATATTCCCGTGCTTGCTGTCAAAATACCAGAGATACATTTCTGTCTTCATGTTACTCCACTTCTTATCTGTATGTGATTTAGTTAGTTCTTCACTCCTTCTCAGTTCTCTATATTTTCTTGATCTCTGTAACATCCTTGACCTTCATGCCAGAGTTAGATAGTACCAGAAGGCAGAAACAGACAAAGATTAAGGAATTATACAGAGGAGGGTAGTGACTGAGAATTAAGTAGTTCCTGGTCATAATAATAGTTGTGATGGGGGAACTTGAAGGTAATTAAGTATTTACTGCATTAACTTACAGCCTGTTATGTATGACCATGGATAGAAAAAGAAATAGAATCTTTCATTAGATCTTAAATTGTTTTTCATGTTTAATTCTCCCAAATTTATTTACTCCTTCATTCAGTACAATTTATTTACAAGGTTCTGTCCCATTGCATTTACTGAACAAAATTAAAGTTTAAATACGTATTTCATGTAGATAGTTATGCTTCAGAACTACCACAAAATGCTATATGCTTTTCTTCTCTTTAGCATTCTAATGTTATAAAATACCTGTAGCACTTTAATCCTAAAGTGCAAAAAAAGTCTTTTATTTTATCACAGAGGCCATTTCTAACCCATTATCGGGTATATTCTGGTTGTATTAACAGCTTGTACTATAATAAGTTGCTATAGCAACGTATCAATCCTTTAAGAATAACCTTCACAATTTACTACTGGTTTTGAACACAGAGATATACAAATGACTATTTTCAATCTACATTATTATTAAAATGAACAGTGTATCAATCCCATATCTAAAGTTTTTTTCCAGAAGTGTAAAGTGAAACCAGCAATACTAAGGTTTATTTACCTTAAGTATTTCTCCACATTGCTTCTATTCAAAATGAGGTTTTTGTATTAGGTATCCCAAACCCACATTGAAGACTCACCATCTGGAAGGGTCAACATTGTTAAGAAAATGATAAACGAGACCATGATCGACTCTCTATCACTTGGTGGTCTGAGTTCTTATCCAGCAGACAGAATGCTTTGTTTTGTTTTTTTGGTTTTTTTCTATTCAGCTATAATGAGTGTCTTGCCTGTAATTTGTTGTCTGTTGAAAAATTCATTGAGAAGGGCATAACTATGAACAAATAACCATAACTCTTTCTTACGGCTTCTTGCCAAAACTGGAAGACGTGAGCTGTCTTTACTGGAAATTTTCAATTAATATTTTATTCTGATACAAAAATAGTAAATGTCTTTTCTAAGAATTTTAAAACTATACTGATATAGAAGGAAAAATATTCTAGATTTCCAGGATTATCACATTTAATACTTGGGTGTAGACACAGAAAAATTAAGTTTACACTGTACCTACTGTGAGGTAACCTGCTATTTTCACCTAAAAACAAATCACAAATTTGTCTGTATATTCTTAACTATTATATTATGGAATGGAATTTAATATTTCCATAGTATTTGATTTCAAGTATGTACATTTCTTTTTAACCATTTCCTTTTGTGGCTCATTTAGGTTGTTTTCAATAGCTTGCTCTATTACATAATATCCCACTACCATATTTATATGTTAGGCTTCTTTCACTTTTCTATTTACTTGAACTTCTAGGTCAACCAACAGCACATTTCTTTACTACTTGTTTTTGTGTTTGAAGCAGTTTTAATTAAATGTTAAGAACATGGGATTTAGAGTCAGACCTCTTGAATTAAAATTAAATTTGACATTTTATAGGTCTATAACCAAAGAAAAGTTACTTAACCATCCTTTGCCTCCACTTTCTCATCTGTAAGATGGGAATACATACATTACTATCTCAGAATATTTTTTAAGTAATTAAGTCCATTAATAAACTTAATAAATGGAAAAAAACCTCTATCAATGACTGGTAAAAGAGTAAATACTTCAAAATATTAAATATTATTATTATTTGCCATATGAACTATCAGAATTGATGCACTAATTTACACTCCCAAATTTTGTGTATATATATTCTTATGTCCTTACAACATAATCAATATCATATATTATTAATTTTATAAGTTTAGATTTAATAGTCAAATTTTACTGGGTTTTTTGAGCATCTCTAATATAATTTTTTTTTGAAAATTTTAAACAATATTTTACATTTACTTTGTAAATTAGATGCCAAAGCAACATCTGAATTATTTTTAACCTTCCTTCATAGTACATGGAAACTTTATTTATGGATTAATAAGGTGACATTTTTTTCATAGTAGACAGTTTGAAAAAACATTCTCTTTCAAGTTTATCTAAAGCATAATTATAGCATTGAAAACAGTTAACCATGAAAGACATATTGATTATTATTTATTTATTTTTATAATCTAAGGTCAAAGAGTTTAAGAGACTTACCTAAATAAACATGGCTGATTAAAGTAAGAATAAAATGAAACTAACTTCTGTAAAATTCCAGGACAGTTCTTTAACTAAACCATAATATTTACACTGAAAAAAACCCAGCAAGTATTTTATCCCTATAAGTAATCAAGGTTCCACTATATCTGAAATGCTCTGTGCAAGCCAGATGTCTATAGTTTAAAAAATGGTCAGGGGAATAGGTTTTATATCAAAAATTTAAATAGTAAGAATGCTAATCTTAAAATGAAGGTAGGGAGGAATCTGATTCTTAAAAAGATATCTATATAATGAAAATAACTCAATCAGAAAATAGTCAACTAGTATAAACACAAGAATCCTCCCTTGAGTCTTATCTATAGAATAAACACAAACATATACTACATGGCATAGAAAATAATAAGTTTATGTAATTTATAATGCCATAGGATCATAGACAGACTGAAAATTTAGATTCAAGAAAATATTAAATACACAAATGGTAAGTCCTTCACAGATAAAAATATGTTAGGGAAGTTTTCTTAAATGCTTGATGTTTTCTGGAGGGCAAACAAAGTTTCCTAAAAAGACATAGCTAGTTTCTGTGTATCAATGGGCTGAATGTATGAATCCACCCAAAATTCATGTGTTGAAGCCTTAAGCCCTATTGTGACTATATTTGGTGATAGGGGTCTTTTAAACATAATTAAGATTAAATGAGGTCATAAGGGTGGGGTCCTTATCCAATAGGATTAGTGTCCTTATAAGAAAAGTAAGAGAGACCAGAGCTCTTCCTCTTTCTCTGAACACACACAGAGAGCAAGGACCAATGTAAGGACATAGCAAGTAGACAGACATCTTCAAGCCAGGAAGAAAGCTCTCATTAGAAACCAAATCAACTAGAACCTTGATCTTGGACTTTTTCATAACTGTGAGAAAATTAATTTCCAATGTTTAAGCCACCCATTCTGGTATTTTTTTATAGCAACCTGATCTGAAGAAATCACTGGGCCATCCTAGCAACCATGCTCAGTGTTCCTATGCTTCCCAGTTGCTATAGATTGAAGATTTTTGTCCCTCCCCAAAATTCATATGTTGAAATCCTACCCCCACATTGATGGTGTTAGAAAGTGGGGCCTCTGGGAGGTGATTAATTTCTGAGAGCAAAGCCATCATGGATGGGATTAGTGCCTTTATAAAAGAGGCTCCAGAGAGCTCTCCCACCCCTTCCACGCCAGTAATGCAGACTGAAGCCAAAACTTGCAAATCTGATCTTTAATGATAATAATGACTATCTTGTAGAAACTCTGTACTGATATTGGAAGAATGGCTATGAGGGAATTTCTGGTTCATTACACTAATTACATTGTTGGCTTTCTGTAAATTATCTGGATAATTGTAGCCAGTTGTCAGCTTTAACTGCAAATGAAGTTGGAAAAGAGCAGCCTTTGGAAGAGAAGTCAGATAGATTAAAATAATAAGAAAAGAAACAGTGAAGAATTTTCCTCCAAAGAGAATATGTACATATATATTTGCAAAGTGTTATCTATAAATTTAGAATTAGGAAGATATCCACAAAATCTTCTAACATTTGATAAGTCTATGAACTTTCATGGATTGTTTTCTCACAGACAGATTTTTGTTTTCTCATCCAAGCTCTTTTAGAACTATCAAGGTAAAGATATACAAATACTCTCATTGAAGTAAATCAGTTGAAAACTCCTTAATAAATCTGAGGAAAAACAGTATTTAAGGTGATCAACTATCAAACCATATTTATAATTCGGGTCATTTGTATTTTTCAACTACTGATTTAATGTAATTATTTAACAATTTGAGGTAGGTACGTAAAAGATAAAGTGACAAATTTTTAAAAATGTTTTAAGTAGACGTTGCGTATGATGGTAGTTAAAGTTAAATTACATGAGGAATAGGAAGTGTTCTCTGTCAGAGTACCTTCAGGAAGCAGAGGATTTTATGACTTGGTTTTTAATGGCCTCATGATTCCTGAGGGGAGTCATAAGTTTTTAATCAGGCACAGCTGCCATTTAGTAAAAGCCAACTTTGCTAGGCTAGGTCAGTGACAGTGCGTTTAACAGCTTCATTGATAGTTTTGTACACGTTTTCTCTCAAGCTTATCCACATTTCTGGACATTTTAAAATTTTTTTACTGATCTAATCGAGTAAAGTCATAGAGTTCACTGGTCATAGCAAAGATTTTGGCAATAGATACTTTTAGACATTCAGTCCCAAAGCAAGTATGAGACTATTCTGGTAACTTTTCATCCTTTTAAAAAAAATCTTCATATGGACATTGGGGAGAAAAAAAACATAGTATGATCCAATGTTTTATTATGAAGAATTTGAAACTGTTATGTAAATTTAGGAAAGTTCACTTAACAATTTTGTCAAGAAGTCTGGTTATGACAGTGACACTATCTGTCCCTTTCCCTTCACTTTCAAAAACAGTTTATGTCCTAGTGTTTTAAAGCTTATCTCAAATCTTGTTAATCAGTTTTTTCTCTGAAATTTCATCATAATTCCTCACCTCCTTTAACTGTATTCTCAAATTTACCTCAAGTGCCCTTGCATAGTGATAACTTTAGGAAGGCATTTGTAAAGACGATTAAGAAAAGATGGTGAAATATCAGGTATATTATAATGTCATGGCTTGGGCAATATCACCTCATCATTCTGTGCTGAGATTTCTCTCCTACTGACTGCTAGTGTTTCTGGTTCTGTTCTCCCTCCAGGAACATTGCATTTACCCACTCCTATGAAGTCAGGAATGTTGCTTTGCTATGAATAGATGGTCAGAAGAGGAGCATGTCATCTCTAGGCTGAAGTGTTTAATTTCCAGTGCAAGTCTCTCAGATTCTCTCTCCCTCCATTGATAATCATGGAGGTTTACTTTGAAAGGGCAACTTCTTAACATGGTAAAGCTTCTGTCTGCCTAGATCTTGGGTGACTTTGTTAGAAGAATGTCTCCTGTGAACCTGTGTTTTACACCTAGATTAATCGAGAAACAATAAACTTTTATTGTTTGAAAGCCACTGAGATTTGAGGTTGGTTGTTATCTGGCCTATCTTGGCTGGTCTACTCTCTAATTTTAATTCATTCCTAATTATCAAGCTAATTATGTGAATTATTCTGCTTATGAAATAAATGGCTAGATATGGTTGTTCAATAAAATTTGTATAAGTGAATTAAATTGCATATATCAGTTTTACTGACATGGAAAGTGTGTTTCCATTTAACTGTAAATAAGGCAGCTATTTCCTTTGGACTAGTATGCTAAATTATTAAAAACTGACTTCATGAACTAAGCTTAATACTCATCAAAATGATACTTTCTGTGTCACTCTAGATGGCAGTACTGATAAAGAATGAAGGCTTGGAAATTAATCTAATTTACTGAACTTACTGTGGAGAGAATTATATAGCTCTAACCTTTCCACCCCTGTTCCATGTCCTATTCTACCACATGCAGCCCTATAAACAGAACAGCCTTGCTGGATGGGAGCCATCTGCAAATAACTCGTCTCTTCAAAGGGCGCCTGGATTCAAGTGCTACAATGTCTTCTAACATGCAGTTTATTTTAGTTATTGTTTTTAAATAATTAGTTTTCTCTTTTGCACATTGACAAAGGCTTTAAATAGCAGATGTCAAAAGCACTTGATTCTTTTGCTTATTGACTTTCCAGAAATGTTATGTATGACGATCGGCTTCTACAGTGCAGTTTGTGTGAAATAATGTAATTCAATAATGTTTCTTCTATAGACAACAATGGTCCATGGATGAGAAAAATTCTGAATGCACTATCCAAAAATAAGTTTCAATAAGTTTTGTTACACTTAGCTCCTCCAGGATAAACAAAAATTCATGCCACTGATGCTGATGCACTAATTCTTATTTTACCTGCTGTGCATGAAAAATATACACTGGTAGGGGAGCACAAACAGTGGTAATGGTACAAAGATTCCTTATTCCAATATTTACCATTTGTGGGCAGATTTGGGAATTTTCTTTTTCCTTTAATGAGAATTGAAGATAAGCTAGCTTCACTGTGAAAATACGAATGTTAAAGTTATCATGAATGCTATGCCATATGGCACTTAGATAACGGTAGAAATAGGTTGTTGAACCCTCAGAATGGGAGAAAACATTTGCCAATGAAGCAACTGACAAAGGATTAATCTCCAAAATTTACAAGCAGCTCATGCAGCTCAATATCAAAACAACAAAGGACCCAATCCAAAAATGGGCAGAAGACCTAAATAGACATTTCTCCAAAGAAGATATACAGATTGCCAACAAACACATGAAAGAATGCTCAACATCACTAATCATTAGAGAAATGCAAATCAAAACTACAATGAGGTATCATCTCGTACTGGTCAGAATGGCCATCATCAAAAAATATAGAAACAATAAATGCTGGAGAGGGTGTGGAGAAAAGGGAACCCTCTTGTACTGTTGGTGGGAATGTAAATTGATACAGCCACTATGGAAAACAGTATGGAGGTTCCTTAAAAAACTAAAAATATAACTACCATATGACCCAGCAATCCCACTACTGGGCATATACCCTGAGAAAATCACACCTCAAAAAGAGTCATGTACCACAATGTTCATTGCAGCTCTATTTACAATAGCCAGGACTTGGAAGCAACCTAAGTGTCCATTGACAGATGAATGGCTAAAGAAGAGTGGCACATATATACAATGGAATATTACTCAGCCATAAAAAGAAATGAAATTGAGTTATTTGTAGTGTGGTGGATGGACCTAGAGTCTGTCATACAGAGTGAAGTAAGTCAGAAAAAGAAAAACAAATACCGTATGCTAATACATATATATGGAATCTAAAAAAAAATGGTTATGAAGAACCAAGGGACAGGGCAGGAATAAAGATGCAGGCATAGAGAATGGACTTGAGGACACAGCAGGGGTAAGGGTAAGCTGGGATGAAGTGAGAGAGTGGCATGGACTTATATATACACTACCAAATGTAAAATAGATAGCTAGTGGGAAGCAGCCCCATAACACAGGGAGATCAACTCAGTGCTTTGTGACCTGAGGGGTGGGATAAGGAGGGTGGGAGGGAGGGAGACGCAAGAGGGAGGAAATATGGGGATATATGTATATGTATAGCTGATTCACTTTGTTATAAAGCAGAAACTAACACACCATTGTAAAGCAGTTATACTCCAATAAAGATATTTTAAAAAAAGAAAGAAATAGGTTGTTGATCCTCAGATACATTCTCATTAGAATCTCACCATTTTTAGCATCTAACAGATGAATTTTCTATGGAGCAGTTTGTTCTAAGGATGGCTTTCTTGGCTGAACATAGGAGGTTTTAGAGTTTGATGAACTGTTGTATAACACTATGTATGAATTAAATAAAAAGTCAATTGTATTTCCCAAGGTGTGTGCTTCCTAATCTTTCCAGACACTTTGATATTTATTTAGTCTATATAACAAATTAATGCTAACAGTAAAATACATGGTATACTTTTTAAAGAAACATCTTTGCATTACTATCTTTTATGGCGGTAGTGATCCCCAACTTCTCAGGTTTGAAACAACTATCATTGATGGTGGTTGAGAAGAGAGCTTGTTGTTACCTCATCTGGATAGATAATGCTATGATGATATGCAGGTATAATTTGACTATTAGACCTTAGAAGTAAGATTGATATGAGAAAAATAACCTAAGACAAAACGAAGTGTCTTATACATATAGTTGACTAGTGTTCCATGCAAATTTGCATTATAAAATAGAAACTTATTTGCCTGTACTATTTGTTTTTATTACCTAACATGTCATTTTATTGCTATATTTATTTTAAATCTTTGCTTTCTATATTATATATTCCCTAAGATAAGATTAAATCTTTGTATTACTTTGTATTTTTTTTGCTAAAAGTGAAATATTTGTTCTAAAGTAAATACACAGAACTATGTTTACAATAGCTTTGATTGAGCTAAACAATTATTAACATAAATAGAACTGAAAAAAATTCAAATGGCTATGCTAAGAGAGTAGCAACCATCATTACTGAAAGTTTGATATTGATAGAAAGACCCAAACCCTTAGGTTTGAATCCTGTGTTTTTCCTTCAGTGACTTCCAATTTAAGATAACTCTTGGCACACCCTGTTTAAATGTGTTGGAATGTAAATACATTATTTATTCCATTAAGTACAAGCTCAATATAGTGAAAAAGAACAAGACCTTTGAATCTGGTATATCTAAGTCAAATTCTGATCATGTCACTTGCAAGTTGTATAACTTTTCAGTGCCTCAGTTTCTTCAACTGTCAAATGGTGATTGAATAGCATCTACTTTGGGGGGGGTGGTTTTTGAGTATTATTTAAAACACTTAGAATAGAGCCTAACATATAATTAGCACTCAACATTTGCTCATTGTTATTTTTATTTTATTATTATTACTTTGTATCATTGGACACTGTATCATTAGGATACTTTATCATTAGGACATTGTATCATTAATACATTATTATTACATTATATCATAAGGCAGTTTCAGCCTATGAAAGTTATTGACTTTATCCCAGATGCTCATTTTACAATTGGTGAGATGACAAATCTGTCATACTACTGCATTTTCCCAGTATATTCACTCTTTAATTCTCTTGGATAACACTCTGAGATGACTATTCCCTTCTTAACTCTCCAAACCCCTTTCTCCATCTTTACTTTCATATGATGACCTGGCTTCTTCTTCTACTGAGGAAACTGAGCGGATCAGAAGAGAGCTTTCTCATGCTCATCTACCCAAGGACGATATGCTCCCAAATGTCCCTCTCTCTTCTGTGTTATCAAATTTTTGTCAGATTCTTTTCTTTCCACTGAAGCATTTCCATTAGCACATAAATATATTATAACGCTGTATTTTTTTAAAAATCGCTTTACCCTTTATTTTCATCCAACAATATCTTATTTAATCTCTCCCACTCCCAAAAAACCAAACAAACAAACAAAAAACTCACAACCAAAACAAAAGCTCCTTTAAAGAGTTGTCTTACAAACATTCTCTCAAAGCTTTCCTCTTTCTTTCTTAAATCTATGACAAAAAGAATTTTCACCTCTACCACACAACTAAACCAGCTATTATCATTGTTAATAATAACATCAGGGGCTTCCCTGGTGGCGCAGTGGTTGAGAGTCCGCCTGCCGATGCAGGGGACACGGGTTCATGCCCCGGTCCGGGAAGATCCCACATGCCGCGGAGCGGCTGGGCCCATGAGCCATGGCTGCTGAGCCTGCGCGTCCGGAGCCTGTGCTCCACAGCAGGGGAGGCCACAACAGTGAGAGGCCCACGTACCACCAAAAAAAAAAAAAAAAAAAAATTAACATCAATAATGCTAAGTCCTATGCTGATTTTTGGTCACTATTTAAAAATATCAGCAGGATTAAAAATAAATTCTCTTCTCTTGAGTTTCCTAATTCAGTTCTATGACCTTGCTACTTCCTCCTTTTAAGTCTTACTTACTCAACTTTCAAATTCCAAATATTGCAAATAGCTCAATCTTTCTTTTATTCTCTGTTGACATCAACTCCTGAGATTATATCATGCAGTTCCTTGGCTTAAAATTCTAATATTTGTTAATGATTTAAGTTTCTATCTCTCATCTTGAATTTTGCCTGTAACTGCCTATTCAATAGCATCAGTTGGATGATTATAGATAATTTAAATCCTCTAACAGTCTTCCATTGGACTTTTTTCTAGTCCCAAATATAGTTTATATGAATACTCTAAAAAACAGCTTACTCAGAACAGAATATTTTACTACAGCAAGTATTATATATATATATATATATATATATATATATATATATATATATATATATATAATGTATATTATAGTATATTATGTTATATTACTTTACTTTGTCAATTAACTGTGTCATGTATATAAAACCTTTTTATCTCATGTAGAGAGAATATGATGTTGGTTAGATAAACTCAAATACATAGAAATATTGATGGGTTATGATTTTAGCTAATTTTATATGACAAAGAGTAAAACAGATTTGGTTTAATTTTAGCAATAGTACTTTCCCACTTCTCAGAAACTTCCAGAGTAATTAAGTTTCTTTTCAACCACTCAAAATACTTAGTTGTATGTCTCATAGTTTTCTATCATTTGGGTTTCCTTTTTAATTCAACAATTCTACCTGTAATGGTATGAGAGACACTTTGCAAGAATCCAACTCAACTTAGTCAACCATAACACCATGAGAAATAATAAGTTGTTGTAAGCCACTGAGTTTTAGGGTGTTTTGTTATCTGGAGATTATTATGTATGTCATTGGAATAGTTTTGAGCTGATAAGTCATACCAAAATTAATAAAATATAAACAATTTTAAAGTGTTCTTTCATTGATTAAGCTCTTTAGTTATCGATTTATTGATTTAAAAATTGGCTTATCAGTAAACCTATAAGTTAATTATATTAAAAATATATATTTTTAAGTTTTTAAAAGAATTGAAAGAACATACCACACTATAAACTCATTCAATATAAACAGAAGCCTTAAATAAAATATAAAAACATTTATATTGATTATATGAATATTTTATATAAAATAAGCTAAAAAATTATTCTCAATGTAGATAGATTAGATAGAACTGTTTTTTTAAAACTGCATTTGTCTCTAATATTGTGTCAGTGATAGTTTTCTCATGAAATATTGTGTTCAACATGTATATAGTCATTATTTTTCCATAAATTTTCTGGTACGTTCTTAAAGTTGCATTCTATATTTATGCATTTGAGATTAATGCCTTCCATTGATTTGTATGAGAATAGATTATGTTAAATGAATGATAGTTTCAATTCTATATTTCTACAGTACATCAATCCAGTTATTTTAAAGATCCACTCTCATTGCTACCTTTTAGAGTCCCTTTAAATGAGTTATTTTACAAAATAAAACTTGTCAGAAAGTTATATCTATTTATGATTCTTTTCACTATATCATCAAATTTAAATGCTGCAAAACCTTGGATGTTTTCAATTTCATTCCATATCCGAATAGAATATAAGTTCATTTAATGTGAACAGAAGCCTTATCAAAATATTCTTCTCACAAATATATCAAAGCACAATAATACAATTCTAAAATAAGTGTTGCATACTGAGTTCTCAACATTTCTTTAGTTTTTCCTGTGTTTTATATGAACAAAATTCAGTGTCTTTTTGCATGCTATGTTTTCAATAGCTGTGATTTGCTAACATCCTCAAAAGCTGAATGTTTGGGACATTTCATTCATTAAGTACTTGGATTACCCAAATCTTTGGATTAAAGTTTTCCAATTTTTTTAAAAAATTGCAACCAAAATATTACAGAGTGGTTTAATACAAATGTGCGAAATAGTTTGATTTGTGAAGTAGTTCTTTATAGGCTCAAATATATCTAAATTAAGATTAATGTTGCACAACAAAGGGAGAATTTCATATTACCATGATGTTTTATTCAACATCAGTTAACATCAGAAAAATGTTGTAGTTCATTTATCTGAATATGTATAAAAATAATTTTTGGCAAGTTTGGCTTCTATTTCAGTTGCTAGAATAGTGCAGCTTGTTTGAACACACCTGTGAATTATATGTGTCCCACAACCAATTACAAATAGTTCTGCTTTGCAGGTTTCTTAAAGTAAAACTTTGTAGTCTCACTACACAAAAAATAATTTGATTATAAATGTTGAAATTTATCTGAATTTGTGCATTACCAATGCTATCAGATATTTTAAAGAAAATTTACAAAAGCTCAACTTTGATTCCTTAAATTGTATGAAAAATCTTACCATTATTGTGATTCACTGATTTTCTATTTGAAGTGTCTGATGACACTGATTATCAAACTTGCCTTATTTAATTGATGAAAAGCTCTGCAAATGGAGTCAACACAGATCTAACTTCCCTTTTCAAATGCACAAGAAAACTTAGAATTAAAAATGAGAGATATTAACTGTTTATGACAGCTATTTGCTCTAAAAAAGTTGCATTTTTCAGAGTGATATGTATGTACAACTTCCTACAGCAGCTTGTGGTCAGTCATTTTGAAACAGAGTCTTCTTAAAATAGCTACTCATAATTTGAAGCTGAGGCTGATGACTTTTCAGTAGATTAGATCTTCTGATCAATGATAGCATTATTGACCCATAGTAGATGGTAAATGTCAGCAGGAGTTTGAGAAGGTGACATATACATATTACTTCCCTGGAATACAGAAATCTAGAACACAATTTTCATGTGGTTTGGCATTCATTAGTATAGAATGACTTAGGAGTGGACGTTCCCAGTACATTGGACATGCTTTGTCTAGAAGCAATCTCTACATTCATTGGTGACACCTCCTCTGGGACCAGACACCCCTGCTAAGTGTGCTATCTCAAGCCTGGATCTATACTCCTCTTAATGGTTCAACTCTGACAAGAATGGATTTGTAAACCTTGCTGGTGCCAAACTTATTTACCAAAAAAACAAAAAACAAAAAAAAAAAAAAAAAAAGAGGAAGAAGACTAAATATATAAAATTATTAAAAAGATCTAAAAAGAAGGAAAATGAAAAGACAAAATAACTCTGACAAAAGAAAGAAACACACAAATGAGAAGTTGAAAATAAAAAAAATTATAAAAAGTAAAAACTGTAGAAAATTAGGAAAAATAAATTTCTCATAAAGTTAGTTCATTGCTACTAAAATTAGGAAAAAATAAGCTTCTCACAAAGTTAGTTCATTTTATTGGAAAATAGAAATGAGTTTCCCAAAGTAACATAATTAGGTGACAATAGTTTTATGTTAAATCATAACAGTACTTCAGCAAAAACCTCCAGAACACTCTGTGGGCTCAATGACCTCTACTTTCTGTATTATATTATACAGAAATATTATATCTAACCTACATTCCTCGCAGACTACATAGGCCAGTGGCCTTGTGACTTTCAGGCACTTCTCAGGCAGTGAACAGAACAGAACCATGTGGTACCCCTAGTGGTCAGCAAGGGTAGCAGTGTCCGATACTGCTTTCCCTTGCTTGCACCCTGCACAGGCAACTTATCTCAGCACCCTTGGTTTATCAGCAAGTGCCTCGTACGCTATTGTCTTGAAAGGGAGAGGATAACTACTGTGCATCTGGAACAACTGGAAAATGAGTGGCAGGTTATCACTGTTTGCTCTTCATATTTATCCACATATTAAAATGAAAACTATGTCTACTCTACATGTGTCTAATTCACTACTAGAGGAAGCTATTGCAGAGCTGGAAATACAAAGCAGATGTTTACCCAAACCATCTCATCTTATGTTAAAGCAACATTTAGTAATAATATTCAGTAAAAAAAGAAAAAAGAAAGAAAGAAAATTCTAAATCAGGATGCCAAGATGGTCCACATCATTTGGGACTCTTCCAGGCCAACTGGGATAAATGTATGATCACTCAGTTCCTCAGCCACAAGTCTGCTGCCCTCTTCAATGCGTGAGTAAAATATTGACATCACTTATATATTCTCTGCTGAATGTTTCAATTTGACTTCAATTATTCCATTTTCTTCAGCTTTATTCAAGCACTTATGTATTTAGTTCATTAGAGATGGATAGCTTGACATTTACTTTGTATATTTTCCCATTATATATTCTTAGTTAAATCTTTTCTTTTGGTATTTGTCCTGTTACCCTCACTGGACTCTCTGTATTCTTAAGGACTATAGCCTCTTTTGTAAATCTCAGCACATAAATATTGTTGATGTACTAATTACATGGCTCTAACTTAATGTTCACTTGAAATTAATTTACATTTAATGAATATAACATTTAAAGTTGAACATTTAATGAAATAACAATTCACTTTTTAAAAAGATGCCTATGCCAGGATTGGAGGTAAAGAAAAACCTTCTGGTTTTTCTGGACCATTTGTAGTCTGATTTATGCCTTATATTGCCAAATCTATTTTTTAAGGTGTCTCATTTTATTCATCTGAAGTGACAGCTACTATAGATATTTTCCTAATCTTTTTTGGTTAGTTTTAGGTCCAGTTAGTTTGAGCTGTTTAGAATTCTCAGTAGTTTCCCTTCAAACACAAATGTCATATTAAAAATGAAAACAAAGACTGCAATGCTCAAGTTATTCCCCATTCTTAATCCCCTTAGACAGAATTTTTATTCACTTATGGGTGATTTATTTTTAATTCACTTTCAAAATGATTAACTAGAAACTTTTCAATTAGATCATTCTTTTACAAATATCACTGGGAATAAAGTACACCTATGACTGTAAAACTTTCTTGACAGCATACAATTTTCAGAAAAAATAAAAGAGCACAAAATGCCAATATAGGCATATTTATTTCCTTATAAATCATATATAAGGCATACTATACTAATATATTTTAGGTGCAGAAACTTAGTTGTCTACCTGACAGAAAACTTTTCTTTCTTGTTAGCAGAACAACCATTTCACTTGGGTGACTTGTCCAGTCTTTGGGCATTAACCATTCTTAGGCTCAGTCAATCATGGCCGTTCTCTTTGCTGCTGCCAGTGGGTTGGTCTGAAAATAATCATGAAAATCAGCCAGGGCCATGCAAACATGAGAAGATTATCTGCCAGCAATTTCCAGAGAAGATTTTCTTCATTGAAAAAAGAGTATTTCTACAAAGGAGAACCATCTTTCTGTGTTGACCCTTTTTGTGCTGTCCTTGAAGGCAATAGGTTAAGGACATGACGCAGATATCATGGAGGTTGCAGTTATAAGAATAGTTAAGAATGGTGGAATGGCAGAATAGAAGATTCCTGAAGAAATTACTTAGCTACTGAACTAACTGTAGCACTGCCTAACTCTAGACCTCTTGCAAAATAAATGCATATATTAGTTTCTTAATCATTGTTAAGTGTGTTTATTTCAGGCTATAGAATCCTAACTGATATAACTGTGTATTACAAAAGATTAAAAACAAATTTAAGGTAATTGAAACTAATAGTACTTTTTAAAAAGTATTTCATTAACATGTATTTATAAATTGTTCAAAAGCATTTTTATTCTCCCTAAAACATATTTGGTGACCATAATATCATTGAATATGCTTTATTATTTTTGAAAATCTTGGTTTAATATTTTGTAATATAACTGGGTTGGTATAATTCTAAGTCTCATTTGTTTGGAGGCTTGTTTTAATGGCTGTCAAAGGAAAAATGGTTTATTACTAGGGTATGTGGATCCAAATCAAAGAAGTACATTTTTGGCTATCCCTTCTAAATTCAGTTTCTCAATGGTTAGTTCTAACTACTTATTACACAGAGCATAAAGGCTTTTTTTTAAATTTGGTTAGGAAATGTCCATGTAATTATTCTTGCATACTCATTGAAAGTAATTTCAATGAGTAATTGAAAGTAATTTCAATATTTATAATGACTCAGTCCAAACCCTACTTCAGTTCTTCATTTTGAACATTGAAAATAGAGTATAAAATTCTATCTTGAATTTAAAATATAAGCATAAAAGACATTTTATAGGTGAAATACTTGCTTTTGGTCAAAATTACTTACTATGGAAACATTTTAAAATGTAATTTAAAAATGCTCTCTCTAGAGTGTCATTCTTTTCCTCTTTTATTTTCTACTGGAAGCAGTTACTTTCCCATTCTCTATTAAACTATCAGTTTTGCCTATAAGCACTAGACTAAATATTTATTGATTTATTCATTTCTCTTTCTTTGTGAGGTATGGTGTGGAGTGCTATCTGGTAGATAGCATGCTATTGACTCACCTCACACTCTCACACACACAAACACATGCAAGTTCACAAATTTGAAACACTTGTCTTCTTAATAAAGGAAAAATATATAATTATGCAATTCTTCCAAGTATTTTTCCATGATGTAACATGAGAACTTCTGCATAATACAAAAGATCTTCCTTCTTTCACTTTCAATCTATTACAAAACATTGTTTTAAAAAAAAAAGCTACTACATTTTAAACATCTTGGGGTTTTTTGCATTTTTTTTTAAGGAAAAATTGATCTCATGTAGTATTTTGACCATTTCTGGCAACAACTTTCCCACTGAAATAGCTTGCCCATGAATAATGCAGTGAATGAATTTCATGTGTGGTGCTATTTTTATGACATTAAGAGAAATTATGTTTTAAGTCAAAGCAGTCATTCCATCAGTGTTAAAACAATTTTGTAAAATAAAATTTATTTTGGCTTTAATTAAAGGAATAGATTTTTAAGACGTTACCTTCACCTGTGCTGAATCTCTCAATACTGAAGCCAGAAAAGCAGCTCACAAAAAGGTAGCTATTCATTGTAATCTAAAACCAAATCTCATAAATGGAGTCATGTTAGAAATATCTGTACATTCACTTGAATTATGCAACAGACCTTTCCTTTCTGGTCAACTTGTTCATCCATGTTGTAGCATCTATCAGTACTTATTTCCTCCCTTGTAATCTATCATTATATTCATTTGTTCACATCTTTATCATTATCTTCTAAAACTACTTGCTGAACAAAGAAATGAAATTGGTTCATTAACGTGCCATTTTTCATGTATCACCTCCGACGTTTTGAACTGAGGCAGGAAGAGCAAGGTTTTATTCAAAGTTATTTGGTAGCAGGGTCTCCTCCTCTTCCTCCTTCTCCTCTGGTTTTTCTTATCTTTCACTATTAAATTTTAAAAATTGTGTTTATTAAACTTAATGAAATTGTGTAAAATGCTCATTTGAATCTCACATGATTTAAAAAAAAAGTATTCTGTTTTGTTCTTTGCGTTTGGGGTACCTAGTTCTAAAAAGCCTTCCTTCTAAAAAGACGTCTGAGTTGCTATGACTTCAGAGTATCACTATCTAATCACTCAAGACACAGTGTACACTTATGGGAAATTTCACCACCAACTATAGTGGATGAGAATCCAAATTTCAAAGTGTCTTCTTGACATTTTAAAAATTTTGGTCAGATTTTTGCCAGATGTACCTAATTCTGATTGTTTTACTTCAAAACCTTTGTTGACAAAAAGCTTGTGTTAGGAGGAGAAGATGTGTCAGCTCTGCAGGTATCTTGTTGCTGTGCTTACACAGGCATTATTACTTTCTGTGATTTTCTTTCAAGGAAATTTTCTAAGACATTTGTCTATTTGAAGAGCATTAAGGTAGGTGAAACTAGATAATATAATCCACATTTATAAGCATGCATAAATTGCAACATGTCACAAAATCCTGCATGTATATGACCACATGTGGGTGCTCCTGTCACACTCTGCACATTACAGAATGTTCAGCTTTCTCTCGGGATAACTTATATGCCATGTGGACTTATCTGGCCTATGGCTCTGGTGAGCACTAATATTTATGCAAATATTAAATAGTTAATGGTACAGATATAAGTTGTAATAATTAATTCCCACAACCAAATATATGCTTTTGATCATTCCCTGGTGGCACACACCTCTCCCCCCATTCAAGGAAGCTGCATACTAGAAGCAGACTTAGGTTTCATGCATTCTTTTGGTCCAGTGAGTTATCAGCAGATGAGCTTAGTCATGATGAGTATATGTAAAGAAGGTCATGGGTATCATATATTAATGTTCATGAAGGAAAATCAGTTCCCTTCTAGCAAATAAATTTGTTTTCTAATGACACTGGACCCCCTGTGAATCTGAGATGTATTCTAGAAGAAAGTAAATGTAGCATGGTAGTAAAGATACCTGTGAGATCAACTGTCCTAGTTCCTGGGAACTTCATGTATATTTGTTGTTTTTCTTTCTTTCTTTTTTTTTTTTTTTACAGCTTTATAGACATATAATTCCCATACTGTACAAATCACCTATTTAAACTGAATTGAATCTTTGTATTAGGAAATTCACAGGATTGCACAATCATCACCACATCCTAACTTTACAATGTCTGCTCTCCCCCAAAACATTCCAGGCAAAAGCTAATCTTTCTGTCTCTGTAGATTTTCCTCTTCTGAACATTTAATGTAAATATACAGTATGTAATCCTTTCTGACTTATTTTTCAAAAAACAATATGGTTTTCAAAGTCTATCCATGTTGTAACATCCTTCAGTAGTTCTTTCGTTTTATTGTCAAATAATATTCCATTGTATCCATACAAGACATTTTATGTATTCATTCATCAGTTGATGGACATTTGAGTTATTCCATATATATTACTATTGTGTGAATTTGAATAGTCTTACAGGATGCTACCTTACTGTCCATAATTAATTGGTCTAAATGAGGCTCTTATAAAATTTCTGAAAACTAGACCCTTCCTATGATGTTGAAAATGTTTTATATGCAAAATATAGGGGTTTTCTGGCCACATTTCCCAGCATGTGAAGAAGCTGCTCATCATACAGAGACTAGAGGTAAAAGATGAACTAAGGGCTTCCCTGGTGGCGCAGTGGTTGAGAGTCCGCTTGCCGATGCAGGGGACACGGGTTCGTGCCCCAGTCCGGGAGGATCCCACATGCTGCGGAGCAGCTGGGCCCGTGAGCCATGGTCACTGAGCTTGTGCGTCCGGAGCCTGTGCTCTGTGATAGGAGAGGTCACAACAGTGAGAGGCCCACGTACCGAAAAAAAACAAAAAACTAAGAATGCTAAAGGTTTCTTCTTCACTGGCTTTCGTCTTGAGGGGGCTAGCAGCTTCCTGCCTTTCCCATTGTTTTGTTGTTCACCTCTTCCTTGGATTCATCTAGTCAATATACTCCTCATTCTTCTACCAAAGGAATAACTATGAGGGGTAAATTTCTCCCAGGAACCTGATGAAATAATCTCATACAAAGTATAACCTACACCTCAATGTGGAGTAGCAGGATGTGAAGTGAGCATTACCCTGTTGCCCCAGATTGGCCACTTTGACAGAACCCTGGGAGAGGTAGCCTGAGAGTACCCTAAAAAGAACAGAAATAACATTGTTACTAGGCTTCTCAAGATTTTAAAGTATTGCAAACACACACACAAACCTTCAACACCAACAAAAAACAAAACGATACTTTTTCCCCCTGCTACTTCCCCAGCTGGTATAAAAAGATGGCAGTGTGGAGTTAGGTCTGAATTAGGATATGTAAGCTTGAAAGTGAGCTCTGTGACTTTTTCCTGCTTTTATTTACTGTGCTGAATTTTCCACCCATAAATGTGAAATTCCAAGAGATTTATTTATAAATGTTAAGGGAGCCTATAACTGAGACTGACACCTCATGTCCAAGTTGGTCATCTGTCTACACAGTAAACTTGCCTACCTGCCGACTATGTTTATGTGAGCAAGGGAAGTAGTGAAGAAGGCAGATAATTGCAGAGAGAGAAAACAAGGCAGAGAGGAGGATCAAAAAAGACAACTGAGTTTCTAGAGACTGAAGTGAACAGTGAAGGAATTAACTTAACTTGAACCAGCTTGCTGTTATGTGACCCCAGGACTTAACTTGAACCAGCTTGCTGCTATGCAACCCCAGGGAGCTGAGACCAGGGGCAAATGTCTGTTCCACACGGAGCAGGAGTTGAAGGGAACTAGAAAAGCTTAATTCACTGTAGGTCTCTCCCTTCAGTGGCGTAAGCACAGCGGAGGACATCAGGGCTCCTAGAAGACCCATACGTGAACCTGCCTGAGAACCAGCACTGTAACACCCGCTGCAAAGTGGGTCCTGGGACACCAGTCTTGGGCACAGAAGCAGTGACAAGCAAAGAACAACTACAGCAGCAAGACATTGTTCCCTTTCAGCCTCCGGAATCCTCACTCCAGCCAAAAGAAGAAGAAAACGTGCAAAAGGGAGGGGAGGAGAAGTGAGAAGGCAGGTCCATATGCCTCTGGCCAGCGCCCAGGAGGCCCTGGGGGCGTGCAGGGCAGAGGAGCCATCAACTGGCCACGCAAGTGAATGTTCATTCTAGACAGAATTGTTATACTTAAAAGCGACCAGAGAATTAAAGAAAATATCATTTCAAGTTTCAATTGTTCTCTAAACTGGTTACACATGCAGCATTTTCCCAACATTCTCAGTAATTGCAGTGGTAGAATGTGTGTGTGTGTGTGTGTGTGTGTGTGTGTGTGTCTTTGGAGAGGAAAGGGACAGCTTTGACCAAAGCATGAAAGGTCATATACAGTGAGATCTAATGCGCTCAGAGATAATCTGGTCCAAATATTCATGCACATGAGGTAATGAGGTAACATGGCCTGCCAGGTCCACGTGGCCTTCTAATAGCCATGAGCAGCCCTTCCCTAAGGGATTAGTACTCCTGCTGCTTCAGGGCCTTCTCCCATTGCTTTCTTCTTTCCTAAGGGTTTCCACAGTTTGTCCATTTTCTGAGAAACCTCTGACAAAAGTATAAAATAATAACTCTTTCTGGTTTAGCATGAATCATGATTTGTCTCCGGTCATATGCCTAGCTAGGAAAATGGCTAGGTAATCAAGGACAGCTATTCTTATCACTAGCAAATATTTACCTGTTCTCAGTGATGAAAGCTAAATGCTTTGAATGTTACCATTTCCAGATAAACAGGAAGTGTCCTTCGGCCTTGCTTAAATATCTTAATGTGTAGGCCTTTGGATGATGATTTATCTTTCATCAAACAGAATTTTCAACCTTCTATAAGCCCTCATTCAGGACTGGCCCTGTGATCACTTTCTGTCCTCCTGTTGACATTCAAGAAAGTTCTTGGGTAGAACTGGGGATGGGAGTAGTGGGGAGACAGAAGGGAGAGAATGCAGTCCTGAGCAGTCCACACCAGGTTTTTATTAAGAATTGTCAGTGTGAAAGAGTTGTTAAATGAAGTATTTGTGATATGAGAATGACTATCTAATCTTTTAATTGTTCACATGGTTTTTAGATGCTTTTAAAAATAATATACAGAATATTTTTTGTCTTCTTAAATACTGCCTTTAACCTACTTTCTCTTATAAAAGGCCACATTTTTAAATACGAGAGTAGCATCTTTATTACTATATTGTACAGTATATAATTAACTCATAAATGATTCAGCTTAGGTAGCATAAAAAAGAATTATAGCATAAGTCTTTGTGTGTGTTAAGGTTATGGTCATGGCTACTGCAGGCTCCATGATACTCTAAATCTCTTCAGAGACTTCCTGGCTTCAGCTCTGAGATGTTATCTACTCGATTCTAAATCAGATGCTGTTTTATTCTTAAAATCCCATTACAGTTATTCTTAGAAAGGCAACGGAGCAAAATAGAGCACTTGCTTTAGGTAAGACATCTCTGTATTCAGTCCTCAGAATCTCCAGGTCATGGTCAACAGAGGATGAGTAAAAGGAGTGATAGGGGGCAGTTAGCGGAAGAAAGAGGAGGCAGAGAGGAAGAAAAGGAGAAAGGGGGTGAGGAGAGGAGCCAGTGGGAGGAGGATGAGAGAGCCTGAGAGAAGAAAACTTCAAGAATAGCAAGCAATAGAAAAGATGAGGAAGGACGATGGGAGGAAGGCAATCGAATGGAGCATGGAGAGTCTCCTGGGAAGATCTCATTGCTCCTCAAACTTGGTTTTCCCACAGAGACCAAGATATTATTTTTTAAATTTTTTAAAATTAATTTTTATTGGAGTATAGTTGATTTACAATGTTGTGTTAGTTTCAGATGTACAGTAAAGTGAATCAGTTATACATATACCTATATCCACTCTTTTTTAGATTCTTTTCCCATATAGGTCATTACAGAGTTTTTTTTTTTAATTACATCTTTATTGGAGTATAATTGCTTAACAATGGTGTGTTAGTTTCTGCTTTATAACAAAGTGAATCAGTTATACATATACATATGTTTCCATATCCCCTCCCTCTTGCGTCTCCCTCCTACCCTCCCTATCCCACCCCTCCAGGCAGTCACAAAGCACCGAGCTGATCTCCCTGTGCTATGCGGCTGCTTCCCACTAGCTATCTTCCTTATGTTTGGTAGTGTACATTACAGAGTTTTGAGGAGAGTTCCCTGTGCTATACAGTAGGTCCTTATTAGTTATAGACCAAGATTTTAAATGAGAGAGTAAAGGTAAATCTTTTGGAAATGTTCATTGTACATATTCTTTGGCTTTAAAAAATATATGTCATTGTCTATTATTTTAAAAATTCACTCTGGCAAAACATTTGAAATTTTTCACATTTAAATATTTTAGACTATACATTTTAAGACTATGTTCCTTAAAAATACATGGAACATTTTTTTTTTAATAAAATGACATCAGAGTGAACAAATGAGATCAAAGCAACTCCATTTTTCTGAGTCAAGAGTTTTTCACTTGTTCTTCCATTTCATTATATATTCCTCTAATAACATGTTAGTTGATGCAAAATATTCCAATGCACTGGAATTCACTGTATCATTGTTCATGCTTTCCGTTGCCATGAGGGCATTTTCTAGGGATGGGGAGGCATTTGGTGTTTTCAAATAGCTTTCTGTATTGTAAACTGGGTGATACTGAAAAATCTTTATACGCATTTCTGTGTGAACATTTATTATTTCCTTAGCACCAATTACGTGAACCTGTGAACCTGTGCTAATGAGTGTGTGAATTTTATGTCTTTTGTGAGTCATTACCAAGTCGTTCCTCAGAAAGTTACTGATTTACTATCCTTCTAGCAGTATTTGAAAAACCCCACAAATAGATGTTTCTACATCACTCTGTAATTAGTGAAATGTTGAATTATTTAACTACCTGAATAATATGAAATTGAAAAAAATGCATTGAAGATTAAAAGACACTATAATAAGTTAAACTGGATCAAAGAGCAAAACATTTTCTCCATGAATGATTTTCTTTAAATTCCTTAAATAATGTTCTAAGGGCACCATAATTGTTTGGAAAGGAGGAAGAACTGATTATTAATACCAAAAGAAGGCCTATAGGCTTAAAAATCAGTTGTTATTTGATTAAAGGCCTTACTTTTTTCTTTTCTTTCCATTTCTGTCTGCACATTATAAACAAATTACTTGTGGAGTTACACGGATGATCATCATTTGCCAAAATTATCCAAATTAGCTCTTTGATATACTATGCTGTGTATTCTGTGTATACCAGCTTCAGCTGACACAAGGTACATTTTAAACTCTTTCCAGTGCAGAAGAGTTCATCTATTTGAGCTTCACATGCAACTCCTAAATTATTTTGCTATGCTTACTACATAATAAATGCTAAAATTATATATATAATAAGTGCTAGAGTACACAAGCAATTAAAACATAGTCAATCCAATGGTATTTTAAGGTTATAAAATGGTAACTCCAAACATAATCATTCCAATTGATTTCTGAAGGTGTCCTTTGCCTGAACAAGATACAGAAAAGGAGAATTTGGATTTAGATAAGTGATAAAATAAATATGATCATTTACAAAGCAGTATTTTAATTGTTATTTATTTCTTAAGATCAATCCTAAAAACTGTTTAAGAGTTATAAATAAATATGTTGTTTTTAATTGTTTTGACATCTGGACAGCTCAAAAAACATCATAGAATAATTCTGATAGAAATTATGTTTTTATATCTTACCCAGATTTACTTTGCTCTTTAAGACTTTTCCCAGTCCATTTTTCCTATCTATTTCTCAGTATTTCTTTTTCTGATAGCTTCATATTCAAAGCCAAAGATATCAGTTTGCCTCTAATAAATCATGTCTCAAAATTGAATTTACTCAGAAAAAGAAATCTGGATTTTAGGAAGTATGCATTCTATAAAGGGAAGAAAAGAAAGATCTAAACTGAAAATGAGTTTAGATCTGATGAATGCTTTTAAAAGCATTCAGCCAAAGATAGAAGAACTGCCCAAGTGAAAAATATATATCTTTTCCTACTAAGAGACTATTATAAGCTGATGAAATATTTTAGATAGAATGATTTAAGGTAATTGCAGCAGCCAAATTTAATGTAAAGGAAAGGGAACAGCCAAAAGTGAGAAGAAATTTGAGAGTGTTCTTAATTAGATAATAAGACAGATTGAGATCCTTTGTGAGCTGGGTGGGATTCTTTTTCCTGCACTGTTTAAACATGTAATTTTGGTTGTTAAAATAAAAAAAGATCATTTCAATAGTATTTAACTGTTATCATTCATTTGTAATCACATTGTGTTTTGATGAATGGCTGGACTTTTTACTGCTAGTTTATGAGAACCAAATTTCAATTATATCAGAAAATAATACATCTTCATTTGTGAGGCATTTCATGTAGAAAACATTAAGTTTTCCCTGATCTATATCTAGGCATATTTTTTTTCTGTTTGTACACAGATAAGATTCTCTGAGGCACTCATGAATATTTTGGTGGCTCCCATGGAGGTCTGACATTTCAATATTTCCTGCCACGCTTGAGAAGGAAGCATTTAAAAAAATTAAAGGCACTGATAAGCAAATCCTTCATTAATAAAACAGACTATTAAGTTTGCAGCTCCAGTACTTAAAATTTCCCTTTTTTTTAATCTAAAATTAATTTGCAGGTACCATGAACCTTTTTGAAGTCTGAAAAAAAAGGGCAAGATTTTTTTTTTTAAATGGCTTCATCTACAGTACATCTCGGCTCCACAGATCATTTTCTCCCTTATTTAATAATTAATGCCAGCTACACCAGCATGTTTAAATCCTCAACAGATAAGAAATAATTAGTTAACACCACTCAAAATGATATGTAACATCTCAATCAGTGAGAATTTTTAAGTGGTAACAAGGAGAATGAAAGTACTGGAAGCTGCACAGTAGGATTTTTTTTTTCCAGTGAAAGTCAAAGGCACAGTCATACAGATGCAAGAAACACCACAATTTAGTGAAGTTGTTGTATCATCTGCTAAAATAAATGATGTAGCTGCCAGCAGTCTAATGAACATGCAGACAGTACTTTCTTGGCTTTCTCAGTTGGTTGTCTACAAACCCCCAAATATATTCCTAATTTAAATAGTAGACACTTCCCTGGACGTTGACCCTCCCTTCATTTTCCTCCTTCTTCCAATCTCACAAATTGCTTGGCTCAAGGAAAGAGGTTTAATAGTCCCCACCTTCCTCTCTAAGCTCACAGAATGTAATAGACATGAATAGCAAAAGTGTTTCATTCTCTCTCTCTCTCTCTCTCTCTCTCTCTCTCTCTCCTCCTTTTTTCCTCCCTCTGTCTTCTCCCTCAGTTTGCTGAGGCAGCTATGTGCTAGTCTCCATCTCTGGAAAAGCACCCATGTGTCTTTGCCCATACGCCATAGGAATCATGGTAAGGAAAGGAAATGCACCACACAAATGTAATCTTCCTGCAAGTACACACAGGCAAACACATTCCTTGAATTATTTTTGGACCACTATCTAACACCACGTTGACCCAGAAAATCTGCACACCTTAATTTGGCTTCCTTTCATTTCATGTGCCTTATCTGAGAAACAGGGAAAATGACATGAAACACAAAATGACACTAAAAACAATGGCAAAGAGAAATGATTTCCTCTTTCAGTTGTAGTTGTCTTCATCACCCAACACTCATCATTAACATCATCATCATGATTACATTTTATGAAAGCTTACTGCAGGGGCTTCCCTGGTGGCACAGTGGTTGAGAGTCCGCCTGCCGATGAAGGGGACCCGGGTTCGTGCCCCGGTCCGGGAAGATCCCACATGCCACGGAGTGCCTGGGCCCGTGAGCCATGGCCGCTGAGCCTGCGCGTCCGGAGCCTGTGCTCCGCAACGGGAGAGGCCACAACAGTGAGAGGCCCACGTACCGCAAAAAAAAAAAAAAAAAAAAAAAGAAAAGAAAGCTTGCTGTATGTCAGGCAGATTGTTAGATGTTTCCGAAGAATGATGGCCCTTTGGTTTTCCATTAGAAAAGGTGTGGAGATTCCACCCCATTGGCCCAGTGGTTGAATTTGTACAGTGCCACGGAGTGTGGTTACTCCCTTCTGCCCCAGAGAAAAACTTAAAAGGACACATTAACCCAAAGTCACTACACCACAGTGCAATCTTTGTCTGGAGCCATTCATACTATTCCCAAGCCAAATTCCCAGTCTAAACTGAGTGACCCAGGAAATACGTGGGGCAATCGCAGAGAGCGGGCTAATAGGTGAGTGGCAGCAAATCTCTGCTGTCTCAGTTTGAGGGCAAGGAGGAGGTGAAGGGCTGAGGCCTTTGCAAGTTACTCACAGAAGGGCTGGCTCACGTGCTTGACCTGTGGATACTTCTAGACCTGGTCAGGTCAGGCGGGGGAATGAGTCAGAGACGAGGTAGGAACAGCTCTGTTGCTCCCCATCACTGCTTTGTCCACGACTCCAAACCCTGGACTTATGACTTAATAACTCTATTAAAAGCAAGTCAGGCTGACGAGAGAACTTTTTTCCCATTTGTTCCCACTTATTCCTTCCCTCCTCATAACCCAATCTTTCAGGACATTTAATTTAGGTAGTTTTCCTTAGTGGTCAATGGCTTATTTTCTTAAAATAACCACAGGGCACTCTACTCCACAAAAAGCCTATGTACCATCCTGTGCTGTTTGTAGAGCAGTGTTTATTTATTCATCCTTGCAGGATATTCACATCGCCTCATGAGTACCCCAGGCTCACCTGTCTTTGCACTTACCGTGTAATATGGAACACTCCTCTCCTTTAGAGGAGAGATTCTGTCATTCGCCTTCTTTTTCCCAGCTCCTAGCACAAAGTCTGGCCTAGAGCTGGCACTACTCAAATATGTTTTGAAACAAACTAGACTGAGGCAGTGTATCTCATTTATTTATTCATACACATAAAATATGTTTCCATGGGTAGTAATTTTAATCCGTTAATCATGACATCTGAAGTCAAGGATAGTTCCACTCTTTTCCTGATAGCTCTGAGGGAGGAAACAACATGAAACCATTTCCTAATGAGTGAGTGCCCAAAACTCTCCTGAAGGCATAGATTTTTTTGAAATGCTGACAGTCTTCTCTGTATAATAGGGTTCTAGAATCAGTGGAAGTGAAACATTTGTCAGGGTTTTACAAAGAAATAGAAGAATAAGGTGTGTTTGAGTGTGTGTGTGTGTGTATACACACACATACATTATATACACACACACGTATATGTATATACATGTGTGTATATATATATACATATATGTGTGTGTATGTCTGTATCTATCTATCTATCTATCTATCTATCTATCTATATATCTATATCTATATATATCTATCTATCTATATATTCAAGTCCAAAAGACAGTCCACAGGCAAAATTCTGTCTTTCTTGGGGGACCTTGTTTTGTTTTCTCTTAAGACCTTCAACTGATTGGATGAGACCCATTATGGAGAGCAATCTGCTTCCCTGGTGGCACAGTGGTTGAGAGTCCGCCTGCCGATGAAGGGGACCCGGGTTCGTGCCCCGGTCCGGGAAGATCCCACATGCCACGGAGTGGCTGGGCCCATGAGCCATGGCCGCTGAGCCTGCGCGTCCGGAGCCTGTGCTCCGCAATGGGAGAGGCCACAACAGTGAGAGGCCCACGTACCGCAAAAAAAAAAAAAAAAAAAGAAAAGAAAGGGTCAACGTCCAGGGAAGTGTCTACTATTTAAATTAGGAATATATTTGGGGGTTTGTAGACAACCAACTGAGAAAGCCAAGAAAGTACTGTCTGCGTGTTCATTAGACTGCTGGCAGCTACATCATTTATTTTAGCAGATGATACAACAACTTCACTAAATTGTGGTGTTTCTTGCATCTGTATGACTGTGCCTTTGACTTTCACTGGAAAAAAAAATTTATTGATTTAAATGTTGATCTCATCTAAAAAATACCTTCACAGCAACATCCACACTGATGTTTGATCAAATATCTGGATATTGTGGCCTTGCAAGTTTGCCACGTAACATTAACCATCATACTAAATATTACAATAATATGAGAATTTCTGGGAAAAATCTTTTTGGAATCATTTCAGTTTGGTGTAGAAAAGGCTGTGGAAAAAATTAATTAAACACCCAGAGGTAAAGATTTCATTAGCCAACTTGCACTAACTGAAGTTTTGCCAAAATATACTAACTTTTTCTACATTAGCTCTCTGTGGAATTTAAATCTGTGAACTTAGGAAAAGTTGGAATTTGCATGCTTTAGCAAGGAGGTCAAAATCTTCTCTCCACTTTTCTAATTGCTGTCATTTCTTTGCATGCACACTAAGCAACCCTAAAGTAATTATCCACAAGAAAGCAGTTCCCTTTTCTGTCTCTCTAATTTTGTAAAAGTTCTTGGCCTGTCTATTGAAATTCCAACAAGAAATCAAGATTCTGCTCAAACATCACTTCTAGGAAGTCTTCCATATCTTGCATGTGGAATAAGTAGTTTCCTTCCTTCATCTATGTTTCCATAGTATATGGTTTATAACTTTTTAAAAACCAGTCTGATTTTATTCAAATTATTTAGATATAAATCTGTCCTCAGTAATTTGTGATCTCTCCCATATAAGAGGGCAAAGTACTAGTTCCTTGAAAGTCTAAGTGAAGGCCCCAAATCAGCAGCATCAGCATCACCTGGGAGCTTGTCAGGAATAGAATCTTGGACCCGTCTCTCACTTTCTGAGAAACTATGTGTATTTTAACAAGATTTCAGGATGACTTAATGATACTAAACTGTGTTAAATACAGTTCCAGGTGTTGTATTAACCAACATGACTAAGATAAGATTTCTGCATTAAAGGAACCCATGTTCTCCTAAGGAGATCATTATCAGTTTCTAGAACAGGCTCTCACATTGAGTTTGTAAGCACTACTCCACATGTCATGGATATTCAACTCCCCCTTTGACCTTCCCGTCTCTATTCTTGAACTCCTCCTGTTTTCCAGGTCACTTTATATTGATTCTGAGTGCAATTCAAAATAAAATGTATACTAAGCCATACAAATAAGTATAAGGAAATACAATACATTCCTTGTGCACCACCCACCACCCCTTTCTAATCAGGTATCTTAACATTCAAAGTTCTTGTTTGTGTTATTTTGTTTTGTTTTGTTTTCCAGTGTCCATTGCTAGTGACTCATCACAGGCTAGGTCTGTCTAGCCTGTTCCAACTGATTGGAAAACCATCAATTCTTGAAACACAAAGGTGAGGTGTCTTTTTTTTTGCACCTCCATGAAACTAGAATGATGGCACATCACACTGCCATTTTTGTTTGCTTCTCTAGTTAACCTGTGGTCAACTTGAAGTCGGAATAACTGTCTGCTATACAACATTACCTCTAGTGTCTTATTCACACCCTGGGGGCTGGGGGGTCCTCAATAACTATTTGTTGTTATACTAGTTTCATTGGCTGGTCTAACCATAAAAATTACATAAGACAGATGAACAGGAGACAAAGAAAGTTAATTATGCATGTACAAGACCCCAAAAGACATGAGACTCAAAGGCAGTTAGGCAGTTGAGGCTTATATGCTATCCTGAGCTAAGGAATGGATAGGCATCTGAGGCTTCAAAGGGAAGGAAGACAGTTCACAGGAAGATGAGAAGAGAAGGTGTTCGGTAACTGGATATGTGCACTGCCCTGCAGGTAAGTCTCTCAGATAAAAAAGCTATCTCTGTTAATAGCTCTCTTTCTGGGCCAGATCCCTATCTATATTTTTAGGCAATTAAAAGAGAGGTGAAAGTTTTTCCTGAGTCTGCTGGGTCTTGATTGCCTTCAGCTCAAAATAATCCACATGCCAATGTGGCTAAGTTTGGGGTGGCAAATTCTGCTCCCCTTCAATTTGGTGAGTGAGTGATGAATGCAGTTAGATAAATAACAACCACACATTTAGAAAAGGACAGATCCAAAAGACAGAAATTACCCCAGCAATTTATACAGAACTGGGTTATCAAAGTAGGAGTTCTTCTTTGACGCAGATATGGGGTTTTTTCCCTCTAAATTATAACAACCATAAGGGAGAGTTTGTGTAATATTTTTATTTATTTGTTTGTTTGTTTGTTTTGCGGTACGCAGACCTCTCAGTGTTGTGGCCTCTCCCGTTGCGGAGCACAGGCTCCAGACGCGCAGGCTCAGCAGCCATGGCTCACGGGCCCAGCCGCTCTGCGGCATGTGGGATCCTCCCGGACTGGGGCACGAACCCGCGTCCCCTGCATCGGCAGGCGGACTCTCAACCACTGCGCCACCAGGGAAGCCCTGTGTAATATTTTTGATTGTGGGCATCTCAGGTTTAAATCTGATCTTTTGAAATTAAATTCACTCCTCTCCTTCCCATCCCCCACATGTTAATTAGCAGGAAGTAGGCACTGAGCAGAAGTGAGGGCCATTAGAAAAATAGTTTGTTTCTAATGAAGTCAGTGGAAGGCCACCAGGTTCCTTTTCAGTTCTTCTAGGTACTCAAGTGGTCAGCTAAAATCAAGAATTTATATCTTTAATCTCATAAGTAAATTTCTTCCCTCAGCGCCATTGAAAGAAATTCTTGGCCAAGGTTAAAGAAATGTCTCCTTGAATTTGATCAAGAATTTCCATTTTAACTTTAGTAAACATTTGCAGAGTTTGATGTTTCTCTCAGGTACTTGCAGGGGGCTTAGTTTTAATACCATTTCTCTTAATGTGTTAGCTGTTATTTTTACATAAATAGTTTAGCAGCAGGCTATATATTAAATCTCAAATACACTGTCTTCTTAGTATTTCTAAAAATAAATAAAAGCATACAAAAGAAACATTGATGTAAAATGACACACATTCCTCTAGGTTCAGCTGAAAAAACAGAGGTTTATTAAGGAAAACAAGAAATGCTTTCTAGTGGTAGAAGAAAATGCCCCAAATAAACATGAATAAGATCAGCTTCTTGAAAAAAAATCTCTGGATCTTGTTATAGTCAGTTTCAGGAGCATATGGTGACAACTTTAATGATGGATTTATTAGGGCTCTGGCCGTATCTGTACAATGCCTTTAAAAGTAAGCACCTGGGCACAGAACTCTGCTGAGAGGACATTCATATTACAAGTGGCATTTGGGAATGAATGAGGAATGGGCTCAAATCTGCAGGCTTGTAGAGCATGATGAATTTTAGTAAAGCACTTGAGTCAGCTCTGCTCAGCGTCTATCTCTAGGGACCACGGAGTTTCCCCATCACCACACCCCTTAGTGCTCAGACAAGGATATTAGAAAGGCTGCCAAATTATCTTGACCTAATTAACTAGAATTCAAACTGGGGCAGTATTTTATGTAGTCTAAATTAGTGTGCACTTGGGTCTGGCTATTTTCAGCCCATAGTGATGATTTCTTATTATTTTGCACACATGTAGCACTCTTATATCTGCAAAGCATTGAAACATATTTGAATTAACTTTTCCTGTTAGAGTTTAATAATTTGTAATACTTCCATATTAAAGATGAAAAAAACTGAGGCATGAATACATTAAACTATCCATGATGGTTAATTTAATTCTGACTGATACATTATCTAAGCCTAGTTGTACTCGATTATGAGAAAGACCTATATGGAGAAGTCTAACATAATAACAATAGAGGATTATGAATTTTCTCATGAATGGCATTACCTGACAGATTTTCTCATCTGTGGCAGTGATGTGGCTTGTTGATGATCCTCACAGAGGTAGAAGCATCCTCCTCAGGGTAGAAAACTAGAATTTGTGTGTTTTTGTCTGGGTGTGAGTGGGTTTAATTTGCAAAAGTATCACACAGATAATTCTGATACCCTCACTCCTCATCCCTAGTGAGAATCACTGACCTGAAAGAATAGCATTCAGAAATTCTGGGAGAGCCTGAAATTATATCCTCTAATTATTTAGTCTAAAAAAAATTATTATACTTTGCTTAATGTGAATAAAATGACATTTTTTTCAGAATTGAGTAGCATTGATTTGTGTTCGCAGTTGAAGAAAGCAATACTCATGTTTTTAGCACCTATTATATGAGAATCAAAAGTTCAATTTTTTAACCCAGTAGGCCAGATCAGCATTCACAAGATTTTATCAAATTGTCATTTTATAAGGCCTTCCATAATTCTCCTTTCAATGAAACTCTCTCAGTTTCTTAAGTCGCAGATATTCCCCCATTGCCAAACACAGATATGAAAAGTACTCTATATACATTAACTATGTTTTAAGGTTCAGGATATACTTGTGCTGTAACAGATGATTAAAAGTGTCTGAAACAAACATTCTCTTTTATGTGCCAATTATGATCCATAGTATCTTCAAAAATTACATCTAAACTCATCCTTAGACTGTGGATAAAATACATCCTTTATACCAGTGGATAAAATACACCCAGTTGTTCTGTTCATTTCTTTGTCTGGTGACAGATAAATTACAAAATGTTGTGTTTATTGTGATGGAACGCCTATCATAGTCCAGGCATTGCCCCTTGTGTAATGCTCACAAAAGTCTATGAAGATGGTACTATAACTTTCACCACTTAACAGATGAAAAAGATGAGAGCCAGAGATATTAAGTGATCACCCAAAATAATGAGAGGTAGAGACAGAATTTGAACCCAGGTCAGATTTCAGCGGTCATGCTCTTATCTACTATGCAATACTGTCTATCAGAAACAAAACCATTTGCGATTCAGTGCCCCCATCCACCCCCCGACACAGTGGGGCTGAGGTATTCTTTTTTAGTAAAATTAATAAATCAGTTTCAAATCTGCTGTTCAGGTGTTTTAGGCCTACAGTACTACATTAATATGTATTTTCCATAAGATTTTATAATTTGATTCTGATAACTTCTGAAACTTGTTAATTCTCAAGGTCACACTACATTTGAATTCTGTCCTTCAAGGTGCTAAATAACCCTTCCCAGTCTGATGTTAGTTTTGAGATGATTGATGGAATTATTAAATAACACTCATCCTAGGACTAACCCCATCAGTCATGTTTCCCAACTTTGATATTGAACTATTTGAGCTACAATTGTGAAACAAATTATGTACCTTTTTAATAGTAATAGGGTAAGGATCTCAACTTTTTCAAATTTCTGGAAGTAAAAAGGTTATTTAAAAAAACATATTTCAATATTCAGAAATAGTTAAACTCTCTTAAAATCATTGATGAGATTGTCAGGTTAAAGAAAAACTTCCTAAAGTTCAGATAATCATTAATTACATATTTAATTAATGTAATTATTAATTCCTAATTCTTCGTAATTTTGGACTTTAATATAGGAGAGCCATCTGATAGTATTTGTTTCCTCATGAAATTGTTCTCATAGTTTTATAGTACCTAGTGCTTTACATACCCAAAAACAAAACAAGGCACAAGTTCCTCAAATGTCTCTTTTTCTTTTTTTTTTAAATAAAAAAAATCTATATCTGGAATTAGACATTTTTTCCTGAAGTTCCTTCTGCTAAAGTTCAAAATATAAATGCCACAAGTTTTGTTTCTAAAATATATTTTTGAAAAATTCACAAACATATCTAGTCAAGAATAAAATGTTCTTTTCATAAACTACTTTTTTAATATATAGTAGCATTAAATTTTCACAGTAAAATAATGTCAGTACAATACAACCTCTTGTTTAACAAATCATATTTTTTCTTATGTATGAAGATATTTGTGGTATTCCTTTTCTGGAGAAGTTTCAAACCCTCTAGACTTTGTTGCTACAGGTGTGTTGCTTTTATTTGTTTGTTCTTTGTTTAGTTTGATTTGCTTCTTTTTCTTTTTATAATTGAGATTTGTTCCTACAATCTTCTCCAAATTTCATCAGTTCCTATTATACTTGACAATTGTGCAGCAAATTCAATGAAGAAAAAGGCTGTTTTACTCTCTACATTTTCTTGCAACTTTTCATGGATTGTCTGAAATGGAGGTTTTCTCAATCAACATGTATTGTAGTATCTCTTCCCCTATACTAAATAAATTGGATCTAAATTTCACTTTGTTGCCCACTATTGCAATTAATTTAACTTGCAGTGCATTCTGGGGCTACTCCTTTTTGTTGTCTAGATGGTACAGAACAAAGGTTGAATTGGGAACTCTACACTACACCCAATTTAGAACCTAATTAACCACAAAAGGTAAAACTGAGGGCAGTCCCCAATAAGTTGACAATGAAAGTCGTGGCTGTCCTAAACCTGATAAGAAAGAAACGGAGAGTTTTAAATTGAGATCACTACCAGCATAGCCGTGGGTTTCGGCAGTGACAAACTGTAGTTACAGATTCCAACAGCCCCTGATGAAAAGCTGTTCTCATTCCCTAATGCTTTATGGGAGAGCTGCAGCTGCTTGGAATATTTTTCAAGCAGAAAGCCATCATCATGACAACACCAGAGTAAAAGAGGGCAAAAAAAAAATTCTTTCTGGTAGGGAAATAAAGACATCTTAAGCTTGACTTCAAAAGCTCTCTACAGCAAACAGTAGCTGTGGAAATACCGTTTCATCTTTGCCTCTGGGATATTATTAAGCTTTTCTAGTAGCTCTAACTGCAGGAGAAGGGATTACAGAAGTTGCTGCTGTGTATCCGCCTGCCATACAAATATCTGGAAAAGCTGGGATCATGGATTTGTATTTCGGCCAGTGATTAGCCAACCCCAAGAAACTGACCTGGTAATGAATACCGCAACACACCTCTTTTCACACCACACAAATAAAAACATGCAAGACACTTCCATTTCTTGCTGAAACGTCAAGGACTTCTCTTTGGTGAAAGTTTGCAAAATACAACAGGGGTCAGTACTGCTGCCCTTACCAATAGCATGCATTGTCCAGCAATGCCATTAACCCTGCATCATTTATGGTTGTGTCAGCATTTCCGTGATGAATCCCTACTTTCCAAGGTTGTAGCTCAATTGTTTAAAAATCCACTAGCAGCGGCAGTGACCCACGCAGTCCTGGTCTAGAAACTGTACCACATCGTTTTAGCACAGAGGGCAGGCACCCAATAAAAATTAGTAATCAAAGGTGGTTTATTATTACTGTTGATTTGATTCAGTTGCTCAATATGTTTTTTCAAAAATCATTTTCCAGTGGAATGCAACTAATGTCCATTTGATGGGGATGGATTACTTGTTATTTTGAAAAAGAAAGAAGAACAAACCAAATTTATTTTTTGAAATGAATGAGTGTATGTAGAGTGCATTTAAACATGTCATCAAAGATTTGCAACTGAGATTGAGTGAACTTTGGTTTCTCTGCCTACATAATAGTAATGATGTAGCTAAGTCTCCTAAAAAAATAAAATTAATGATGGTTACTAAATAATTACTTAATGTCTTTACAGTGGCATTTTATTCTTACAGATTAGAATGTGAAAGTGAATCTAAAGTGTATGGTGAATACATATATATTACATTAGTTGTGAAAAATGCAATACACTTAGCACTTGAAATTTATCTCCTCAGGACAAAGAAATGTCAGAATACACAATGAAGGACCTAAAACATATAATCAAGATTGAGCCACAAACTATTTTGAAATATAGGGTGAAATTTATTTTTAATGAATATTAACATAAATTTGATTTGGTTTTTTCAAATCCTTGCACATTTCACAACCCTTCTTTAGACACAACTGATTAAAATATGTCGCTGTTTTTAAGAGGTCTCCACATCAGAAGTTTATAGTCTTAATTTTCCTAAACAGTTGAAATTTCAAGAAAGCATTCTATGATTATTCTCTGATCCCCTGCCTCATCTAGATTAACAGTGAGACACATTAGTGCAGCCTCATCATTATTATTTCCCTCAATTTCCTTTTTATCTATTTCATTATTTCAATTGCAATGTACTTTATGACATCTATAATCACTTTCCGATAATAGAGATTTATAGTAAAGGGTGATCATATAGTAAATCCACCTCCCAACTTTGTACTGAAAATGCATGCTTTTAAATAAAGATACTATAAGTCTTTAGTCTATAATTGATATTTTATTTTCTTGTTTGTGGCTGTCCTTAGGCCATAAAACATTGAGGTCTAATCTTGCATATCAGTATATTTTAATAAGCATTCAATAAAACAGCGACAACTAAAACTTTATTTAATCCACTATTCTGAAAAAAAAGTACATCTGTATATCTAGATAGATGTGTACATCTATCTATCTATCAGAAGAAGAATGATATGGTTCTAAAATATGAATTGACATCATTGTAACACTTTTAGATTTTCATAATACTTCAGACTTTTTATAAAGCTTTTCAAAATATAAAGTTTATTTCAAACAATCAGCTGCTTTGGAAACATTTGTTTAGTAATGGCTATTAAATGCTATTTAAATGAATGAAATGTTATTGTAAAATATACCATGTACATTAACTTAGATTTAAACTAGGTTAAAGTTCTGGGATTTCTTTTTGAGAAGTAACTATTTGCATTCCATCTGTTGACACGAAATTTTAAATACCAAAGTGTTTTGATGAATAATAAATACAAATATAAATGAATAAACAATCTGATGCCAGGAAAGAGACAGATAAATATTCCAAGGAGGTGACTTTGTTTTTTTTTTTGTTTCTTTATTTTAGAATGTATTTTGCATTTGGCCTAGTCAACAAATAGATGAAAACAGAAAAATAAAATATTTACTATACAGATAAGCCACTCTCGTAGTTCCTATATTTCCTGATGAGTCTGAGGTGCATAAATTCAGTATTCTGTGAAGCAGGATGATGCTTCTGCCTTGGCATTTTATTGGTCATAATATAGGGGGTGACTTATGAATCGGGGGAGCTTCTAGAGTGATTTTAAAAATCAGTCCTCATAGCAGAAGAAAAACAGTATATGATTCCCCTGTGGCTGTCGCCGTTCAGATTATTGCTCACTTTAGGGCCCGGCTGGGAGGAGAAGCATTCAGTGCTGCCTCTGTTTCATGGCTCCAGGAGCAATGGCCTGGCAGTCCCATTCCAGGGACTCAAGTTTAAGGATCATGGATGGCGTGGCGGTGAGTATTCTGTGGCTCTGAACTAGAAAACTTCAGAGAAAGGTGCTTATTTTATGTGATATGCTAGGAAAGTTGGGATATATAATCAGAAATACAGACTCCTTCACTCCTTGCCTGAATGGCTGGGAAGGTCATGAGTCAGGCTGATGAAATGTAAAAGGCAGAGAGCTGAAGTTTTCCTCCTGCTGTGATCAGATGTTCTCAGGATTCCAGCAGAGGTAAACTTTAAAGGAAACATGGCGGAGCTCTGGAAGACTTTGTGATCATGACCCATCAGTGGCCCACAGGCTCATTGGAGGGGCCAGTTTGAGCTGGCCTGTGGTCAGTTTTTATCCTGCTATTCTTAGATACTCTAAAATTACATACCTTAATCTCTGAGGTAGGACTTTAACTCTCACCATGCAGAGGTGCCAAAAATAAGGCACCAGCGATTTCATCTTAAAATAAGCCGGTATCATCCCATGCATCCATGTCTTCTAGAATGTTCCAAACTCAAAATACCTTATGTGTTAAGATTATTCATAATGTACCAAGGTATTACAAACACCATATGATTAAATTCTCAGAAAAACCTTTGATAAGGAAACTATAAGTGATCTCTCCTTTTTCTTTTTTCCTTTTATTTTTTAATTTTTCTTTTCCTTTTTTAAACAGAAAACAAGAGTTTGCAAAGAAATAAGAAGTGATTTTCTCTGGTAAATAAACAAGAAATAAACATCAGCTTCCAGGCCCTGGTCTCAACTATGGCAGATATCAGGATTCATTGTGTAGTAGAATCTCTGCTAAATCTAAATTTTGTTCATGCAACCTTCTTGATGCACTATTTACAGTGTACAACAACTCAGAGTAGTTCACACAAAGAGGAGACAAATTACCATCTTGGTTTTATGGACCAATGAAAACCAAAGATAAGAACACAGAATGTCTGATTCCCACTTCAGGTCATCAGATTTAATGAGAAACATATCCTAACCACAAGTAAGTAAAATGTCAAATGTGATGTGCACTATTCTTATGCATGTTACTCTTATACACATGCAAGAAATAAAAGTAAATCAATGTGAAATTAAAAAAAAAAACCTGACTACAAAGAGAAACAAATGAACTCTGCTGTACTACACACGAATAATACAACCACAATGGAGGAAGAAAAAGCAAAACCAACAAACCAAATAAAAATACAAATAGAGCTTCCCTGGTGGCACAGTGGTTAAGAATCTGCCTGCCAATGCAGGGGACATGGGTTCAAGCTCTGGTCCGAGAATATCCCACAGGCCATGGAGCAAATAAGCCTGTGTGCCACAAATACCAAGCCCGTGAGCCACAATTACTGAGTCTGCGCACCTAGAACCTGTGCTCCACAACAAGAAAAGCCACCACAATGAGAAGCCCGCACACTGCAATGAAGAGCCCGCTCGCCACAACTAGAGAAAGCCCGTGCACAGCAACAAAAACCCATCACAGCCAAAAATAAGTAAATAAATAAATAATTTTAAAAAAAACAAAACAAAAACAAAAAACAGTCAAACCAAATTAATTCAAGGAACATTTGAACTTAGCATTTTAACTGTATATTCTCAAAGCAAGGGCAATGTAGAACTGCAAAAAAAATTCTTTAAACTCTTTCTAGTAGGTTGCATTTTCATAGTCATGTAAGCCCAGCAATTCTGAAGCTCTTTTATATGTTTTGTCAGATTGAGTCAATGCACAAGTGTGTTGGCATTTGGAGCCAGGATTGCCATTATGGAAGAGGGGATATACAATATGGACTGGGGAAAAGCAAGCAAGAACCCAGGGGGTAGACTGAAGTTGGAGGTATCTGTATTTATCTAGTAGGCATATATATACACATACATTCACAGATATTTTAATTCTGTGAGCTGAGTGGGACTAGTAGCAATTATATCCCAATACAGGCATATCTCATTTTATTGTGCTTCACTTTATTGGGTTTTGCAGGTATTGGGTTTTTCACAAATTTAAGGTTTGTGAAAAAACTGTGTCTCAAGAGTCTGTCAGTACCATTTTTCCAATAGTATTGCTCACTTCATGTTTCTGTGTCACATTTTGGTAATTCTGGTAATATTTCAAACTTTTTCACTATTTTATATATATATATATATATATATATATATATATATATATATATATATATATATATATATATATATATACATATATTATATATATATATATATATTTTTTTTTTTTTGCAGTGCGCAGGCCTCTCACTGTTGTGGCCTCTCCCATTGCAGAGCACGGGCTCCGGATGCGCAGGCTTAGCGGCCATGTCCCACAGGCCCAGCCGCTCTGCGGCATGTGGGATCTTCCTGGACCAGGGCACAAACCCGCGTCCGCTGCATCAGCAGGCGGACTCTCAACCACTGCGTCATCAGGGAAGCCCCACTATTATTATATTTTTATGATAATCTGCAGTCAGTGATATTTGATGTTACTATTGTCATTGTTTTGAGGGGTCACAACCATGCCTGTGTAATATAGCAAACCGAGTAAATGTCATGTGTGTTCTGACAGCTCCACAGACTGGCCATTCCCCCATCTCTCTTTCTCTCCTCAGGCCTCCCTGTTTCCTGAGACTCAACAATATTGAAATTAGACCAATTAATAACCCTACAACATCTGGTTAGGTATTCAAGTGAAAGGAAGTACCCCACATATCTCATTTGAAATCAAAAGCTAGAAATGCTTAAGTTTAGTGAGTGAGCCATGGTGAAAGCTGCGACCAGCCAAAAGCTAGGCCTCTTGCATCAGTTAACCAAGTTGTAAATGCAAAGGAAAGGTTCTTGAAGAAAATTAAAAGTGCTACTCCAGTGAACACACAAATGATAGAAAGCCAAACAGTCATTGCTGATATAGAGAAAATTTTAGTAGTCTGAATAGAAGATCAAACCAGCCACCACATTCCCTAAGTCAAAGCTAAATCCAGAGCAGGGCCTAACTCTCTTCAGTCCCATGAAGGCTGAGAAAGGTGAGGAAGTTGCCGAAGAAAAGCTTGTAGCTCACAGTGGTTGATTCATGAAGTTTAAGGAAAAAAGCCATCTCCATAACATCAAAGTGTAAGATGAAGTAGCAAGTGCTGATGTAGAAGCTGCAGCAAGTTATTCAGAAAATCTAGCCAAGAGAGTTCATGAAGGTGGCTACACTAAAAAACAGATTTTCAATGTACATGAAATAGACTTACACTGGAAGGAAATTTCAACTAGGGCTCTTATAGCTAGAGAGGAGAAGTTAATGCCTGGCTTCAAAGCTTCAAAGGAAAAGCTGACTCTATCGGTAGGGGCTAATGCAGCTGGTGACTTTAAGTTGAAGCCAATGCTCACTTACCATTCTGAATATCATATAGCCCTTAAGAATTATGCCAAATCTACTCTGCCTATGCTCTATAAATGTAAAAACAAAGCCTGGATGACAGCATATCTGTTTTTTAACATGATATACTGGATATTTTAAGCTCACTGTTGCGACTTACTGTGCAGAAAAAAATCCTTTCAAAATATTACCTCTCATTGACAAAGTAACTGGTCACCCAAGAGCTCTGATAAAGATGTACATGATTAATGTTGTTTTCATGCCTGCTAACACAACATCCTTTCTGTAGCCCATGGATTGAAAAGTAGTTTTGACCTTAAAGTCATATTATTTAAGAAATACATTATTTAAGAAATACAGTGATAGCTGCCATAGATAGTGATTCCTCTTATGAGTCTGGACAAAGTAAATTGAAAACCTTCTGGAAAGGATTCACCATTATAGATTCTATTTAGAACATTTTTGATTCATGGAAAGAAGGCAAGATATTGACCTTAACGGGAGTTTGGAAGAAGTTGGTTCTAACCCTCATGGATCACTTTGAGGGGTTCAAGACTTAGGTGGAGGAATTAACTGCAGAGGTTGTAGAAATAGCAAGAGAACTAGAATTTGAAGTAGAGCCTGAAGATGTGACTGAATTTCTGCAATTTTATGATAAAACTTTAACAGATGAGGAGTTGTTTCTTATGGATGAGCAGAGAAAATGGTTTCTTGAGATAAAACTGCTCCTGGTGAAGATGCTATGAAGATTGTTGAAGTGACAAAGGACTTAGTATAATATTCAAACTTAGTTGATAAGGCAGCAGCAGGGTTTGAAAGAATTCATTCCAACTTTGAAATAAGTTTTACTATGGGTAAAATGCTATCAAACAACATTACATGCTATAGAGAAATTGTTCATGAAGAAAGAGTCAATTGATGCTGCAAATTTTATTGTTGTCTCATTTTAAGAAATGTCCACGGTCTCCCCAGCCTTCAGCAGCCATCACTCTGCTCAGTCTGCAGCCATCAACACTGAGGCAAGACCTTACACTAGCAAAAAGATTACTGAAGGCTCAGATAATGATTAACATATTTTTGTCAATAAAGTATTTTTAAATTAAGGCAAGTACATTGTTTCTTAGACATAATGCTATTGTACACTTAATAGACTACAGTATAACGTCAACATAATTTTTTTTTTTTTTTGCGGTACACGGGCCTCTCACTGTTGTGGCCTCTCCCGTTGCGGAGCACAGGCTCCGGATGCGCAGGCTCAGCGGCCATGGCTCACGGGCCCAGCCGCTCCACAGCATGTGGGATCCTCCCAGACTGGGGCACGAACCCACGTCCCCTGTATCGGCAGGCGGACTCTCAACCACTGCACCACCAGGGAAGCCCTCAACATAACTTTTATATGCACTGAGAAAACAAAAAATTCCTGTGACTTGCTATATTGGGATATTTCCTTTATTGCCGTGGTCTGGAGTCCAGCCGACAATATCTCTCAGGTGAGCCTATAGCAATAAACTCACCTAGATCTTGATTTGCATATATTATTCCCCACCAAGAGGAAGCAGCTTCTTGGAGAACTGGCAGTTTTCATTTATGGACTGGAAGATCAGCCTGGACTATCTTTCAGAATGTGAACAACAACAAAAACAACAATAATAATCATAACAATAGCATAGCAAAAGGATGAAAGGGGTTACTACTGGGAAAATCTTGGACAATTTGAGCATAAAAATAAACAAGAAACAAATGGAAGATAGACCACTGAATAAAATAGGAATTTATAATTCCACACTTACAATAGAAAGATTATAGATGATAGATAGATAGATAGAGAGATAGATAGATAGATAAAGTACAAGCACACACACATAAGTGGAGAAGAAATGAGGGCCCTTCATTCCAGTAGAATGTCAATTGATAAATGTGGAAGAAATAGTGATGATAGAAAAATCACCATTTTCACCATCATTGTAAAAATTGGTTCTGGCAAGAATCTTAAATGGACGCTAAATCTTACCATGAATTTTTTTTGTGTGTGTGTGCAGTACACGGGCCTCTCACTGTTGTGGCCTCTCCCGTTGTGGAGCACAGGCTCTGGACGCACAGGCTCAGCAGCCATAGCTTATGGGCCTAGCCGCTCCACAGCATGTGGGATCTTCCCGGACCGGGGCACGAACCCATGTCCCCTGCATCGGCAGGCGGACTCTCAACCACTGCGCCACCAGGGAAGCCCTTACCATGAAATTTTATGAGAAAGGTATTTCCCACAGATTGTAGGGAAAAAAGTTAACAAATGAACATTACCTGATAATTTCACTTTTGTGAATTGGCTCAGTATTTAAGTGTTCATACTGATAGTCTGATTGATGGTGTTCAAATGGATAGTTTCCTCATAGGTACAAATAAGTTATTCAGGTCCTCCTGTTAGCCCTGACAGAAACCAATTCCTACCAATCTCTCATGGCTTCCTTATCTTCCCTATCCAAAGCAATTATTATTCTATTATGTAGACACTGACTCACTCCATGATGACTAAAGTTCCATTCAAATGTCCATCTGTTGAAAGATTGTTAACTGGGGGCTAAGAAGCTATTATAATACAGCACATGGAATCTGGACTGAAAAGAACCTCTTCAAATCCCAGCTCTGTCAACTCAAACTGTATGATTTTAGGAAAGTTACTCAGCATCTCTGAGCTTTTCTCATCAGTAGGGAAAATAAATAAATAAACAAACCTAAGTAGTTGTAAAGTGTCAGTTCCACAGGGCTGTTGTCATAAGGGTCAAATTTTAGAGAGAATGAATGTTCAAGTATCTTATAAACTATAAAGTAATGGCCAATCATTTGGTATCATTTGCATGAGCATTTCAAAGATAATCACCCATAACATTCTAGAATCATTTTATTAAATATGAGAAGAAAGTCATAGAAATCCCAAATGGATAAAATAACCTAAGAAAAATATGTGAAGAAAATCACAACAGGGCAACAAATTTGTACTGCAATGAAAAACCATGAAATAAAATACAATCTTCATATGATGACTCTTTTCCACTTTTTTTATGTGAAAGACTCTGATTCTGGGAATATGGTGTTATATTTCCTTTTAAAATGTATAAATATTATTATAGAATATCAAAACCTCTGACAGCTTAAAGGAATTCTGACAGATCTCAAACACTGAATTACAATAGGTTTTAATTTCCCTAGAAAGTTAAATGAACTGTTAGTCATACCTTAAAAAGTACATGTTATATAATAAATAAATGAGTATGAATATAAAGCACTTTAAATCTTGTGTTTTATATTGTTGAATAACAATAGCAATATCTCATCAATTTTACAATAAGAGAGTTATAAATCTATAAAAAAATTGATGAGTATTTGTTTATCAACTCAGAAGATATTTTCTAATCATAAAAGCTATGTCAGATTATGGGGACAAATGTAAAATAACAAAAGATTGGTATATATGAAAAAAGTCCATCAAAAACAAAATTAAAAGGCAAAGAATAGGATTATAAGATATTTTCAAGAAACAAACTAATTGATTACCTTAATTGCAAATTTTAGTGCAAGTTGTAATGACGACTTAAACCTTTAGGTTTAGGTTTAGAGCAGCATAAAAATGGCATAACCATATTTCAGAAAGAAAGAACTATGAATGATATATAAATCTATGAGAAATATTTCAATCTTTCCATTAGTCAGACATGTTCAAGTTAAAATAGCTAACCGTTACTACTGTTAAATAACTAATCATTAAAGATTTTAAGAGTCATTTAGTATGTGTGTACTCTAAGCCTCATCTATATGCTGTACTGGTGAGAGTGTAAACTGGTACATCCTTTCTGGAAAGCAATTTGTCAATACACACCAAGATCTATAAAAAGTTCTTACCCTTTAGTACAGTAATTTCTCTTCTACAGCTCGATTCTAAGAAACTAGTCAAATCCAGGCAAACATTTTAGTACAAAGATGAAAATCAGGGCATATTAATAACAGGAAAAACCTATGAGCAGACTAAATGTCTAATGTTTGGATGGTGATTAAATATATATTTAGTACAGCTATAAGGCAGAACATGCAGTATGATTAAATGCAGATTTTTTAAAAATTAATTAATTTATTAATTTATTTATTTTTGCTGTGTTGGGTCTTCGTTTCTGCACGAGGGCTTTCTCTAGTTGCAGCAAGCGGGGGCCACTCTTCATTGCGGTGCGCGGGCCTCTCACTGTCGAGGCTTCTCTTGTTGCAGAGCACAGGCTCCAGACACACAGGCTCAGTAGTTGTGGCTCACGGGCCCAGTTGCTCTGCAACATGTGGAATCCTCCCAGATCAGGGCTCGAACCCATGTCCCCTGCACTGGCAGGCGGACTCTCAACCACTGCACCACCAGGGAAGCCCTAAATGCAGATTTTGAAATAGTATATAATGATATGGAATAATGCTTACCATTTGCAGTTAAGTTAAAAATAAGGATGCAATTCTGTATTGTCTATTTAATTTTAATACATTGTATATAAATATTTAATAAAGATTTCAAATACATAAATTTAGAAACTGGCAAAAACATATGAAAGTGATTACAATAATTTTCTATATAAAATAATTTTTATTACATATTTTAATTTTTCTGTGCGTTCTAAATTCCCTACAATGAACATGAATTTTTTGAAAATAAAAATGTATAATTAATATAAGTACATACATTTCAATATATTTTATCACATTTTCAAAATATTTCTCATCAGTTCTTTTATCATTGATATTAAAATATAACTTTACTGTTAAGCCATGGAAAGAAAATGACAGAAAAGGACTAGCATGTCAGCCCGCACAACTGGTTTACGGAAATTAATGTTACATGTGTTGCTTTTTTTGTGGAGCTTGACACTAGTAGAATGACCCTGCTTTTCTTTCCTATCTTCTTTCCTTCAAAACCACTGTTAGAGAGAAACTCTAATCTCTTCTGTGTACTTGTTTGAGATTTTTGTGTCACAAATTATGTATTAATTTGTATTGAAGCAGTTGCATGGACTTTGAGTAGCAAGTTTTCAGGTTCTCAAACACTAAATCCATCTCAGGAGACTTGGGCATGGAGTTTAAACTGTGTCATTATAGAGGTACCTTGAGTGTTTTGGATGATACCCAAACTGTAACCATTATGATTAACTGTAGCTGGAAGCCCAGCCCCTCTGTGTATAAGCTATTGTTTCTTCTACTTTAACTGACATTTTCTTAGTATACCTTTCATTTCATTTTAAAGTAATAAAATATCAATGTAATATAAATATTTTCTAAATATTTAAGAGTATTAAATGCATCATCAAAAATCTTACAGGAGGGGCTTCCCTGGTGGTGCAGTGTTTGAGAGTCTGCCTGCCGATGCAGGGGACATGGGTTCATGCCCCGGTCCGGGAAGATCCCACATGCCGCGGAACGGCTGGGCCCGTGAGCCATGGCCGCTGAGCCTGTGCGTCCAGAGCCTGTGCTCCGCAGCGGGAGAGGCCACAACAGTGAGAGGCCCACATAACGTGCAAAAAAAAAAAAAAAAAATCTTACAAGATTATACATATGTACTTGAAATTATTTTGTACACAAGTACAAAAACATACACTATATGTTTTCATTATCTACTGCTTTTGCCTAGAAATTGTAAAGAACAACTTTTTATAGCAAAAGGAGGGGGGTTATTTTTTCCTAGATGGCATATTTATGAAAATTGTTTGATGACTATTTTTCCCTTTCTAATATTGTTTTTGTTGAGATGGGTGTTTGCAAAGAACAACTTTTTATAGCAAAAGTAGGGGGTTTATTTATTTTTTACCAGATGGCATATTTATGAAAATTGTTTGATGACTATTTTTCCCTTTCTAATATTTGTTTTTGTTGAGATGGGTGTGGCTACTAGACTAGACATCAAGATCACTTTGTCATTTTCTTTTGTCATTTCCTTCTGTCATTTTCAACTTGTATTCTGAACAGAATAGCAACTGTATTCTCATTCATATATTCAGTATAAATGCATCTCATATAATAGAATAGGAAACTGCAAGACACTTATAAAAAAGTTTACCCATTTTTTTCATTTTAGACTTGTGAAAACAAGAATAAAAGGGCTTTTCCCTCATATTTTTTCCCCTTAGAATTCCAGCAATCCTACTACCTATACTGATCATTTTTATTGCTTTTTTAATCATGTATTAATTGACAACTGTGTTAACATTTGTTATGAACAAACATACTTGAAATGGCTTTAAAACAGTCTTGATGGATATTCTGTGTTGGTGGGTGGGAGGAAGGGGGTATTGTGGAACGATCATTTCAACTGAGTCACACTTTAGGACTTCCTTGACCCTGCTGCACCTTAGAAGGAAGGAATTCAGGAACTGAGGTATGTATGTCAACTGGCCCTGAGAGGTTTGCTTTGAAAAGTAAATCCAAACTTTCACTAAGACAGGTATAGGAAAGACTTCAACTTTACTTTTGATTTGTATTTTTTAAAGAGTTATGAGCAGACCATAGAAGAAAATTAGATGAGTTATACAACTATACATACATGTTTACTAAGCTATTTACCCCAATATTTCTTTATCCTACCCTGATTTAACTGTAAGTAGAATGAGAGGCCAAGCAAGAAACTTTTACAATTCACCACTCTGATGTCTTCTATTTTTATGAGAGTTATCCAATACAAATAGATTAACCAGAAATCTCATTATAAGGCAGGATAAAATCCTTGGTACTAAACTTTCCCTGGTCTGTTTTCCTACTTGAGGATGCTTATACAACTCTTATCCAACTCTTCATTTTCTATTGCCATACAGAATCATAATAATAATTATTATAATTATAATTTGTTCTCAAAGGAAACGAGATTAAAAATGCAAAGGAGAGGAAAAAGGTAGTAAAAGAGAGAACAAGAATAATGCTGTGTTTATGAACTTATGAGGAAAAGAAAAAAATTATTGCAACAAATCACCTATTATTCCAAATAACCAATACACATTGAAGGTGTGTAAACTTGAACTTTGTAATGTAAACAGGCAAAATAAATTATAAATTGAATGGCAGATATAATTTAAAAAGTCAAAAAGGACTATAATAATGGTTTTCACGATTATATGGTTAGGTGGTCTCTGTGATGATTTAGATAGAATAACTATAAAGGGGATTTTGGAATTATCCCCAAACATTTAAATTTTAGACAATATAATTATTTCAAATATACATTTTACAAACGAATTTTAAAATACTTAAAGCAACCGAGAATTCTCCAAATTATGTTCCTATATATAACAAGTGAACCAGTTTCCACTGAAAATGATATTCCCAGTCCTTTCCTTCATAGGAAAATGTGCTGTTGTAAAAGCATGAAGGAGTATGATCAAGAGTGGTTTCTGTGCTGTAAGAACTGTAAGATACATGCCTTTCATCCCCAGGGCAGAGTGGTTTCTGTGCTGTAAGAACTGTAATATACATGCCTTTCTTCCCCAGTGGCTGGTAGGTGGGCTCTAGTGCTGTGTTTCTCAATATCACGTGCTGTTAAAACTAAAGAGTTTTCCAGAAATGTAATATAATGACTACTGTTGCCCCATTACTCCAGAAGGCTTAGCTGGGTGAGTTAACGTTGGCTTCTAAACCCTCTTATTCTGTCTCTGGATGACTTCAGGGGCTCAATTTTTACCCACACCATTTGTGCTAGCAGAGAGTTGTTTCGGCATGCCTGAGTTAGCTGACTAGAAGGAAAGGCTGCAACCATAGGGACACTTCTTTGAACAGAGAATTTCCATCCTTACATAGCTGAGTAGAAGTTCCTTTTCCCTCACCTGCTCCCTCTTCCCCCACTACACAGATTTGTATAGTATCCTGAGGGTGGAGTCTCTTTACAGGAACTTGAGCTGTGCTACCTACAAACCATCTCTGCCTGGCTTAAACCATGGGCTAATGTGAGTTCAGGGTCTTGTGGGTATTCAAGTAATTCCCTGCACGTAAGTCCTCCCACGACCCAGTGCGCCCAACTGTGTATCTGCACCGCGTGACCCCAGTAGTATGTGTTTCTGATCCATTGCGTGACAATCAGAAAAACTGAAATAAGGCTTAAAGATGGAAATGAAACATACCCACCCACGTCAGTCCAGACAGAAAATCTAGGAGGCTTATGCAATTAAAAATAAATTTTCTGGTTTTGTACCCAGTGTAATAAAATTATCTTTGATATGATTTGGAAATGAAAATAAATGCATAAAATTAAGTGACCAATAGGTGTGTGTTGAATTGATTTTATCATTTGTTCTTCATCCCTCTGATTTTTTTTTTCTATATCCTCTCTCGATTTACTATTTTCAGCTCTGTGTGTTCAACGCTATAAATATGCCATTTTCTGTAGAACTCTTTGATCTTTTTGAGGAAAAATGCCATTGAAATTTGATTAATACTTAACAAGAACTTGACAGCAATCAGTCACTTTCTCAGCAAGCATATGCCAAGTGGATTATACTATGAGAAATATCAAGTGAGGTAAAGAAAGAAATATTTAATATGGCCCTTGGCCTTTAGGACTCTACAACCAAGTGAAGAGATAAGTCATATGTGTCTGAAATGGGCAGCATATCTTTGCACACGTACTTATTTAACTGATAATTGATAGCAATCATAAGTATAAGATGGAGTGTATAATACAGTAGTATTAAATTGAGAATTATTTAAACATTTCAATTGTAAATATTGAAGTACATACTTATTTGAATAATCCACAATACTAATGCTAACTATGAACTCTGAACTATTGTCAAAATCGATATATTTTGCAGGTTAGATTTTTTTCCAATCATCTGTCATGACTTGTAATGAAGTATGAGAGACGTCTAATACTGGTTCCAAAATGTTGGAATGTGTTGTGTGCATTCTAGTTTTAGGAATAGCAGGTTTTTTTAATCACAAAGCTCAGTGAATTTAATTAAATCTCAATTGTCTCACAGCAATCCTTTTTATTGTACAAAATTTCACTTATCATTCAGATGGCAAAAACAATATAAAATGTTACTGTCTTTCAAAACAAGAAATTTACATATAGACAATAAGTGAAAAGGTCCATAACATGGCCCAGAAATGCCATTTAAACTTTCTGATGGATGCTTTAAAATCAATTCAGATTGGTGGATGGTGAATTGTGCGGATGTCTTAGAGACACTGTCATTCAAGGACCCGAGATGTTAGAAGTCATCTCAAGTGTATATATTCTCAATAACAAAACAGGAAGACAGTGAATGCCATGGTGAAGAAAGTTCTGTAAATATAGAGGTTTGAATTATACTGGCATATTTCTTTCCTTTCATATTTTCATTGCTTTCTTATCTCCCTTTCTCAATCTCAATATCATTTAGTTTGATCTCAGTTAAGTAATTATCTCATAAAGTAATTGTTCCAGTAGCATAAATGACCAATGCTTTTAAATACTTTGTGGTTATCAGAATGTGTGTGTGTGTGTGTGTGTGTGTAAATAGATGTCTCTCTCTTTCTCTTTCTTCTTCTTTCTACTTATCCATGAAGTATATGTAGAGAGGATCTGTTGGAATGTATGCAAGCAGTAAACCTTCTAATAACGTAGTCATTCTAAACTTAGGGCTTTCTCTCTCCCCCAATTCTATTCTGTCCCACGATAAGCATAGAATGGATAACTTTGGAATTATTTAGCACTTTGCTCCCTTTATTCATGTCTTCTTCTTGACTTTGTTGCATATAAATGTTTCTTCCGGGAAAATTCACCAGGCTAACAAGGGAATGTGCAGGCTCCTGTACATTCATATGGATAGAACTAGATGGCCGTGATGAACTATTCCCACAGCACTGCTATGATGTAATTTGTTTAGAATACGGAAACACAGGCATAGTAAATTAGTAACATGTAACACATCTAGACAAATAAATTCTATTAAAGCAACAATTTCTACAGGATGAGGCTCTCTTAATTTTACCCACTCTGGGTAACACAATTCATGTTTTTCAATATCATCAATATTTTATTTAGTATTTTATGATAGTAAGTGCCTGCTTATTATTACTGTTTATTATGAAAAATAGGAAAATAAAAAACTATTTTTAAAAATAAGACTCCCACCAAAGATAAATCTTTGTGTGGTGTTATAGCCCCTTAAATGTGTATATATATTCACAAGAAACATACGTATGCACACACAAATACTCTGTATTCTTAACACCAAATTAAAATAATGTTTTATGATTTATATTTAGTTTATGCTTTTTTCCTATATTTATTCACACTGTTTTCCAAGGGCACCAGTTTTCTGTAAGTAAAACTTCCACAATCTGTACTCTATTCACATCAATCATGTTCATTTCCATTGATCATCTCTTTTTCATTTTCTCACTCTAATGGATTTTTTAAAACATTCCCCTTCAGATTATTAATTCAATTTTCCTGAACGATTAATGCTTTTCTTTATCACCTCAATTATGGATTTTAATTTTGCTATTACTATTTTAGTTTCCTTGCAATAGATCAATGTCTCAGCCAAGCCTTTTCTCATCTCTGCTGCTCTTTATATTTTCATCTGTTTTCCTTTTATCCTATACTATTCTCCCCATAAGACTTTCAGCTCCTGATGAAGCTACGTGGTTCTATATCATATTTATACATTTTACACGATTTTTTTCTGTTTTTTTATAGTAAATTATGTATGGCAGTATGTTCTTCCTCTGAAACATCAAGAAAGCTTTCCCTTATGTGTGTGTGTGTATTTACAAGTGACTGCTATCATATTTTTATCTTTATTTATTACCAAAGGAGAATGCTAACACTATCAGGCATTCCCTCTCTTTAGGGTTTTGTGGTCAAGTACAACAAGAAAAAAATACAACCTTACTTATAGGACATGGTCAAATTGTACTGCTTTTATGATTCTTCCTTTACAATATTTCACAGTTCCCTTCTATTTTATTCTGTCTCCCATAAACATAACAAACCATAGCTCTTAACCAATGGCAAGGTCATTAAAAGAAGGGAAAGTAAAGCCAGTTAATGAGATCTTTCTTCCTAAACTAGGGGAGCTTGTTTTTGAGGGTTTCACCAGTAATCTTCACTGTTCTTATTGGCTCTTGATGTACATAAGCACTTAGCATAAAACTGGGATACTCTCCAAATCTTGGCATTCAAAGAATCACTTAGACCTATGCCCAGGTTCAAATGGTTGTATGAAAGATAATAATTTGGGTTTCTTTTTCAATTGAAATGTGATTGGGAAGTTGAGGCAGACTATGTCAGAGGCTACTAACCAAATGTTCTTTTGTTCTACAGTTTCTTATATGATTTTATAACTATATTTTTTGGTAGGATTCACTCACGCTGAAGTCTATAATATCTGTACTTTATGAAGAAAAAAATCATATTTAAATAATTATTAACTATATATTATAGAAAAGAATCATAGACATTCACCATGCAATATACATACATCTATATTCTATGCATGTGATATACAAGGAAATATATTTGTTCTTTGTCCCCGGGTCCTGGTACAAAGCTCCTCTAAAGAATTTTCTGAGTGATAAGGAGTGTTTTTTTGTCATTCACAATGAGCCCCTTTCAACAACAATACCTAAGTTTAGTTAATGAAGTGGCCTTTGGAAATCCCATAGGAAACCTAAGGGAGAAGGTTGGTTGGCAGGGGAATGCATATGATAGAGAGTTGGAACTTTAACAACCCTCCAGAGAGAGAGGAGAAAGGCTGGAGATTGAGTTCAATCATCACCAATGGCCAAGGATTTAATCAAGTCAAGCCTGTGTATGAGGCCGCCATTCATAACCTAAAAGTACAGTGTTTGGAGAGCTTTTAGGTTGGTGAGCATCTTTCAGGTTGACATGCAGGAAAATGGTGCACTTTGATGCATGGATGCTCTGCCCCTTTCCTATACCTTGTCCTTTGCATCTCTTCACACTGGCTGTTTCCTGAGTTCTATCCTTTTATAATAAACTGGTGATCTAGTGAGTAAATGCTTTCCTGAGTTCCGTGAACCACTCTAGCAAAGTGGCAAAGTAATTGAAACTGAGGAGGGAGTCATGGGAACCTCCGATATATAGCAGGTTGGTCAGAAGTGCAGGTGATACTCTGGACTTGCTATTGTCACCTAAAGTGGGGAGAGGGTAGGAAAGTATCCTGGGACTAAGCCCTTAACCTACAGAATATGATGCTATATAGCATCAGAACTGAATTAAATTTTAGGAAATCCTGCTATTGTTGCAGAATTGCCTGGTGTGGGAAAATCTACCATGCATTTGGTAACCAAAGGTGAAGTACTGTTGTGGTAGAATTGTGTGTATGTAAAGGAAAACAATAGAGTTTTTCCTTTACAATGCAGGCATTAAAATATACATATATATGCATATATTCAACATATATGCATTTATCTCATTTTAAATATATGAAATGTCCATGGCTTACCTTTATTTTCTGAGTTCTTTGTTTGTATGAAATTATTCTGTCTCAATGAAGTAACTGGATAGAAGATTTAAACTGTGTGTCCGTGTGTGTGTGTGTGTGTGTGTGTGTACAGGAAGACTAAGATTGTGATTTGGATTTAAGGTGAAATGGGGAAAGCATCTAGACAGTGGAATGAGCTTAGTATTGGAGTCAACGAGACCTGTGTTAGTACTTCAGCCCTTCCATGAGTTAGATGTGTGATCTTCACTTCTCTTAGGTCCTCATCCATAAAAATGTTGCAAAATATTTTGGGAAATACTACATGAGAAGATGTTCTGCACATATTACCTCTTTCTGTGCTCCCTTTTCTCATAAATGTGAATATCACAGTGTCTCTGGTGTAACAAATTCAATTATCCTCTCTGACTAGAGCATCTCAGCCAATATTCATGCTGAACTCTTTCATGACAGTCCTACAGGATTAACAAATAGGCTATCAGATAGATAGATAGATAGATAGATGATACAGATATAGATAGATAGACAGATAGATAGATAGAAAATAGATAGATGATAGATGATAGATAGATAATCTTAAAGAATATTTTACTCTATAGGTGCTACATTCAAACCTTTGAATTGGATGGAATTGAAGAATCATCATTATTTTTCTCCTGAATCAATATTTATTGGCTTTTGGTCATCAATAGTGTGTGAACCCTATCCTGAACATCACCAAAAATATAGATATGATTCCCCCAAAAAAGTTTGACTTCATTAACATATACACACAACAAATACTGAATGTCTGCCATGTTTAAATATTGTGTCAAGCACTGAAATTGAGACTGTGATTAAAAATCTTCCAACAAACAGAAACCCGGGACCAGATGGTTTCACAGGTGAATTCTGTCAAATATTTAGAGAGGAACTAACACCTATACTTCTCAAACTCTTCCAAACTATAGCAGAGGGAGGAACACTCCAAAACTCTTTCTACAAGGCCAACATCACCCTGATACCAAAACCAGACAAAGATGTCACAAAGAAAGAAAACTACAGGCCAATATCACTGATGAACGTAGATGCAAAAATCCTCAACAAAATACTAGCACAAGAATCCAACAGCACATTAAAAGGATCATACACCATGATCAAGTGGGGTTTATCCCAGGAATGCAAGGATTCTTTAATATATGAAAATCAAACAATGTGATAAACCATATTAACAAATAGAAGGAGAAAAACCATATGATCATCTCAATAGATGCAGAAAAAGCTATTGACAAAATTCAACACCCATTTATGATAAAAACCCTCCAGAAAGTAGGCATAGAGGGAACTTACCTCAACATAATAAAGGCCATATATGAAAAAAAACCACAGCCAGCATCGTTCTCAGTGGTGAAAAACTGAAACCATTTCCTCTAATATCAGGAACAAGACACTTTCACCACTATTATTCAACATAGTTTTGGAAGTCCTAGACACAGCAATCAGAGAAGAAATATAAATAAAAGGAATGTAAATTGGAAAAGAAGAAATAAAGCTGTCACTGTCTGCAAATGACATGATACTATACATAGAAAATCCTAAAGATGCTACCATAAAACTTCTAGAACTAATCAATGAATTTGGTAAAGTAACAGGATACAAAATTAATGCATAGAAATCTCTTGCATTCCTATACACTAATGATGAAAAATCTGAAAGAGAAATTAAGGAAACACTCTCATTTACCACTGCAACAAAAAGAATAAAACACCTAGGAATAAACCTACGTAAGGAGACAAAAGACCTGTATACAGAAAACTATAAGACACTGAGGAAAGAAATTAAAGATGGTACAAACAGATGGAGAGATATACCATGTTATTGGATTGGAAGAATCAACCTTGTGAAAATGACTATACTACCCAAAGCAATCTACAGATTCAATGCAAACCCTATCAACTACCAATAGCATTTTTCACAGAACTAGAACAAAAAAATTCACAATTTGTATGGAAATACAAAAGACCCTGAATAGCCAAAGCAATCTTGAGAAGGAAAAATGGAGCTGTAGGAATCTGGCTCCCTGAATTTAGACTATACTACAAAGCTACAGTAAACAGGATGGTATGGTACTGGCACAAACACAGAAATATAGATCAATGGAACAGGATGGAAAGCCCAGAGATAAACCCATGGACATATGATCACCTTATTTTTGATAAAGAAGGCAAGGATATACAATGTAGAAAAGACAGTCCCTTCAATAAGTGGTTCTGGGAAAACTGGACAGCTACATGTAAAAGAATGAAATTAGAACACTCCCTAACACCATACAGAAAAATAAACTCAAAATGGATTAAAGATCTAAATGTAAGGCCAGACACTATAAAACTCTTAGAGGAAACATAGACAGAACACTCTATGACATAAATCACAGCAAGATCATTTTTGACCCACCTCCTAGAGAAATGGAAATAAAAACAAAAATAAACAGATGGTACCTAATGAAACTTAAAACCCTTTGCACAGCAAAGGAAACCATAAACAAGATGAAAAGACAACCCTCAGAATGGGAGAAAATATTTGCAAATGAAGCAACTGACAAAGAATTAATCTCCAAAATTTACAAGCAGCTCATGCAGCTCAAGATCAGAAAAACAAACAACCTAATCCAAAAATGGGCAGAAGACCTAAATAGACATTTCTCCAAAGAAGATACACAGATTGCCAACAAACACATGAAAGGATGCTCAACATCACTAATCATTAGAGAAATGCAAATGAAAACTACAATGAGGTATCACCTCACACCAGTCAGAATGGCCATCATCAAAAAATCTACAAACAATAAATGCTGGAGAGGGTGTGGAGAAAAGGGAACATTCTTTCACTGTTGGTGGGAATGTAAATTGATACAGCCACTGTGGAGAACAGTATGGACGTTCCCTACAAAGCTAAAAATAGAACTACCATACAACCCAGCAATCCCACTACTGGGCATATATCCTGAGAAAACCATAATTCAAAAAGAGGGGTGGGATAGGGCGGGTGGGAGGGAGATGCAAGAGGGAGGAGATATAGGGATATACGTGTATGTATAGCTGATACACTTTGTTAGAAAGCAGAAACTAACACCATTGTAAAGTAATTATACTCTGATAAAAATGTTAAAAAATTAAAAAATTAAAATTGTGTCAATCCTTGGCCTCTGCATTAGAAGCAAATATACTTCACAGTGCTTTGTTCAAAATGGATTAGCATACTTTTAACATAAATTTACATGTAAATAAAAGAATACAATTTTTTAAGGTGATGTATAAAACAGAGTAATTGGAATCAAAGAACTTTTGTTAAATTATAACATTGCAATGTTTTGTGGTATTAGAACTCTGGGTATCTCAACATTTGTGAAAATGATGCATTAAAGGGGACTAGGATATGGAATCTGGAGATTGTGGATACAGGAGCAATAGGGAACTTAGAAGACGTTCACTTCTAGTGTGACTCTAAAGGGTCTTCTTATGGTATAATCTTGGGCAGGACAGTTAATTCAAGTATCAGAAACCTAAAAGTTAGCCCAGTGTTAACCTCCTTGCTATTCTCACTGAAGTGTTGTGAAAATTAAATTAAATAATGACATTGGAAGAATTTTGCAACATGTAAAAATTCTATAGAAATAATGTTACCATGACAAAAAAAACACATAAATAATATAAGAATATAATTTTTCCAAAATTCTTATGTGAATACTTGCATTTAATGTCCATTAACTGTCAAAGAAAAAATACACCAAACACTTATTAAAAATGCTAGGAAAGACTTTATTCAAGACTCTTGCAGTAGGGGAGAGAGATTGAACTCAACTCTGCTGAAACAAGACAGGAGGGTTTTTAAACAGTGGAGCAGCTAATGAAAATATACTGAAGGACATAGGGAAAGGAAGGCTGTCAGTGTGAATAGGTCGTCTGTGTTTGCTAATTGGTGCTTATGGAAGAAGTTAGACATCTGTCCTCCCACAGGGAGGTGACAGGGGCTCTCTATTTCCTGGTGATTACATTTCAAAGGGATGGCTCCCAGGGCCTTGAAAAAGACATCCCGAAGTTATTGAAGATTTACATCTCAAGGGAGTAGAGAAGTAGTTTACAATAGCAAGTTTTCTAAAGTAAAGGCTCTAAGAAAATGGAAGCCATGGGCCTATAGTCAGGATGATGCTAACGTTTAGACAAGTTGAAGGAATGTTAAGGCTTTCTTAGTCAACCCTAAAAAAAAATGCCGTGATTTTTGTTTAATTATATTGGAAAAAATGCTCAGGAAAGACCAAGTGCCTAAGTGAACATATCTCTATCAACATTTTAAATTAGATGAATTAGGCATTACACTTTTACTAAGAAAAAGTTGTTGCCAAATTTAAATATTCAAATGATTATAAAAATTATCAAAAACAGCATTTTAATAGATGCTGTTCAATAAATAGGCCTGCTCAATGTAAAGTCAGTGTGATTCTACTTGTCACACAAAATCTTTATTTTCATGTGCTTTAAAATAAGGTTGCCAAAAAAAGTATAACTGACAATTTTAAAAAGCTAGGTATAAAGTTTAGGTATAACTAAAGTTTATATTACCCTCCCCAAACACACACAAAAACAATTCTTTATTTTTATTTACTACCTTTCTTTTGTTAATTTACTTTTATCCGTTATAACAAAAGTCATATACAATTCATTTTGAGTCATTTCAGTCCTTCCTATTTCCTTTATTATTATTTTATTATTTTATTATTATTATTTTTTTGAGGTATGAGGGGCTCTCACTGTTGTGGCCTCTTCCGTTGCGGAGCACAGGCTCTGGACGTGCAGGCTCAGCAGCCATGGCTCACGGGCCCAGCTGCTCTGCAGCATGTGGGATCTTCCCAGACCCGGGCACGAACCCGTGTCCCCTGCATCAGCAGGTGGACTCTCAACCACTGTGCCACCAGGGAAGCCCGAATATTTTTTTTCCTTTATTATTGATGTGTATACTACTTTTTGACTCCGAAGAAGTCATTGTTAAACTAGGAAAGACTGTTACAAGCAATGTCTTCCTTGATCATAACAATTTGATGTGGACTCATTCTGTGTGCAGATCTAAAGAGGAAAGTAAAGTGGAATTTTTCAATTGGTGATACAGCAACATTGTTACAGCCACCCGGGAGACCTGTTTTCAAAGGCAGCCAAGAGACTTAGGTATCCCACACCAATTCAATTTAGGGGGTCCATTTTAGGAGACTTGTTCCCTCTCCAAACAGAACTGGCTACCAAAGGCAATGGGACACCTGCAAAACAGTCAATACTTTCTGTAGTATTAAGTGAAGCTTTAGTTTGACAGAACAACGTGATGTGTAAATGCTTTATATTGTCTTTTGCTTTTTCCAGTCATCTCAAATGTGATTTCACTGATTTGGACAAACATAACATATGTTACAACTTATACAGAAATAGAGATAGGAAAAATATAAATAAAAGTCTATGAAATTTGGAGAGTTTATTGTGGAACTGAGGATATAATTATATATTAAAAAAAAGCAAAGTATATCAAGATCAGTGATTATTTTCTATGAGACAAACCGATACAATTTGAAAACTAATCTGCAATCTGAATACTTTGTGTCTTTTCTGTCATTTGTCATAAGGGAAATCATAAAGAAAAGAAATGGGCCCTTAAGCTCCTTTTTAGACAAGAATATTTTAATTCAGTGATTCTTTTCAAAAGAGTAAAAAAAATACAGTGAGAGTGAAATAATGTAACAAAAAATATATTTTTTCTTTCTTGGTGTGGATTCTTCTCTTTATTTCTGAAATATTATAATAAGTTCTTCATAGAAGTCAAGAGTACAAACACTGATTCTGCCTCTCTCCTTAAATCTCTGCATGAAGCAGATTAGGGTAATTGGTGGCACAATTTTGGTCTGTGCTGCTGCTACTGCCCATATTGTAGGCAAAATCTTCAGGACATTTTGCACTTACTTGAATGGAAATTTTCAAGTAAATTGTCCATCACATTAGACAAATTACCAGCTTATATTAACAAAGTTCAACTCCTTATAAATTTCAACAACAATTATGTGTTGTAAGAATGTAACTAGAATCCAAAAGAATACATCATTAACATGTTCACTTTAGCTATCTGACATAGATAATATAGCCTACAAAAAGTATTTGCTTGAATTACATGAAATAGTTGATATTATGAGCCACAGTTTAAAGAAAGAGTTATCAGACCTCTTCTCCTCTTTCTCTTTGTGACTATACTTAAAATAATAAGACTAAAATTACTAGACTAGTATAGAATATATTTTGTAAATTCAGACATCTGAATGGAGCAACGGGTAACTCCAAATTGATTAGAAAATGGATTGGAACTCTAGTCCAAAACAGTGTGTCCACACAGCCAGATCTTCAGGTTAAGAGAAATAAGATTCTACTAGGGTTATTTAAAACCATGATTATCAAGTCACTACATTGCAGGTTTGATTACTGGATGCCTTGGAGAAGCACTAAAACTATTTCTAATAGTTTGTAATAAGAATCATGGAATTATGGAGATTTATAAAATCATGTGTGTTTGCATTCAGTTACATATGTAAGTTATTCATGTAGGTTACAAGTACAGATCAGTTATAAAATATAAATGAACACCTTGAAATCACTACATAAATTCAAAAGTAGGCTATACATCACCAATATCTTGAAGCTACCTGTGTGTTTCTCCCATTTTCCATTCATGTCTTTTCTTTTTAAAAGTAATCAGTATTCTGAATTTTGTGATAGTCAGTGTTCCTTTTTTTTTAGTTTTACCATTTATGTATCTATAAACAATGTAGCCTTTTATTTTGCTTGATTATGAGCTTTATAAAAATGGCATCACAAACTCTAAACTTTTCAGATTTGCTTCAAGGAGAGTTATTATATTTCTGAAATTTATCCATTTTGTTTAGTGCATTAATAGTCTGTTCATTTTCAAAGCTGTATAATATACCATTGTGTGACTGTTGCAGAATTTATGTATTCATTTACTTCTTAGTATAGGTCCCCTGCAATATGGTATTACTGTGTCACCAGACTTTGGATTGCTTTACTTCTTTTGTTCTAAAAAACAATGCAACTGTGAAACTAACCACACATTATATTGTACATGGTTGTGTAATATATTATATGAGTATATGATTTTACATATCTCCATGTGAAATTCTTTAGTCACAGGATATAAACATGTTTGAAATTATACAATAATACCCACTATTTTTCAGAGTGTCTGAATGTATTTCACTCATACTCACAGATATAAGAGCTTCTACTAAAATTCCATTTTCAGCAATATGACAACATAGGGTATCTAGAGAATTGTTCCAACCAAACCAACTCAAAATACTGGGCAAAAATATAAATATATTTTAGTAATTTTTAAAAGAATTAAATAACTGACAAGATAGTGTGGAACTGCCATACTAAAAATTAAGAGAAAGCTGAAAATCAGAGAAGAAAGGATTTCTTGAAGCCTTTAATGCATAGCATAGTATTATACTTAGCATAGCATAACATAGGCAACTGAAAAAATCTTATTTTGTTTTTGATATTTGATGTTCTGGAGTAAGAGAGACAAAACTTAAAACCATGAGCCTGACCAAGGAAGGAGTTACTGTAGTAGAGACTGGCCACAGTAAGCTGAGACACTGGAGAGTTACACCATCATTATGAGGGAAAAGACCCAGAAAAATCTATCCAAGAAGCTAAAAAAAAAAAAAAAAGTTTGCTAGTTCCCTTGGTTCTAAGCAAAGCAGCTAGCAGAAAAGAAATACTTGTTGAAAAATTATAACCACAAGGCAGCCATTGTGTGGGTTTGGAACCAAAATCACAACCTTTGAATTGAAATAGTCCTAGACTGGTAATGGCACCTCACACTGAAAAGGAGTAATCACAGACCTATAGGACGTCAACAGGAAGTCATTTTCTTCACCATCTCAGATAATTTGTTAAGGACATTCAGAAGGAAATCAAACCAAACAATAAATGAAAACCAAGTGCCAGAGCAATACAAAGAAAAATATCTGCAGGAGAAATACACACATAAGGAAACAAAACAGCAACTATAAGACACAGACACACATAGGAACAGATGCACACACACAATTTTAAACTGCTTTTTAAATAGGACAAGTTTGAAAATATCTTCAGGGACATGAAAACAAAATAGATATAAAAAGAAATGAAAAAGAACTTCTGAAAATAAAAGTTTAATCAAAAATAAATAAAAAATAAAAATGAAATTGATGAAGTAAAAGGCTATTGAATATTAGACACAGCTGAAGGAAGAATTAGTAAACCAAAAGGTAGGTCAGAAAAAACTTATTCAAGATAGCACAGAAAGACAAAAAAATAATAAAATTATGGATGAGTATAAGAAACATAAAGGACATAATAAGGTCTAATATAAATTGAGATTATATTTTAAATATATTAGATTCTGTAAAATATATTAATTAATTTCACCTGCTTCTTTTTACTTTTTTTTACAATTTTACTACTAGAAAATGTAATATTACAGAATTGGTTCTCCTTATATTTCCATAGAATGCTTGGTTTAAAGATGCATTATACAATGTAGCTACTCCAGTCTTTAATATTCAGTTCATTGTGATTAATTCACAATGCTCCCCAAACCTCAACCTCCTAGAAATTTCTTGTAAGTCAGCAATATATTCAAATATTTCTTTGTATTTGATCAAGGACTACATCATGCTGAGATAGAGTAGGAAGAGCAACCTAAGAGTATTTCATCCAAAATACTATTAAATATGGATATTCTCAAAATTTTTTTCTAAATAGAATGAGATTTTCTGAAAGCATCCAGGAGGTCTGATGTATTTCATTGACATTTCCAATAGCCATGGGTTAATCATTTAACTTTTCTGCGCCTTAATTTTGTAATCTGTAAGGAAATAGTTTGCTTCTAAATCTAATATTTTATCACTGGTTTACAATTATATTCAGAATGAGAAAAATCTTAGCAAATAAAAAGCTAAAAATATTTTGCCAAAACACAGTTAAACCTACTAAGGAAATTAAAAGAGATGTGTAAAACTATTGTCTGGGTGAAGAAAGAAAAAAAAGAAAGAAAAGACTTTCATGATGGAGAAATGCATTTTAAATGCCTTTAAACAGGAGAAAATAACTTCAGTTTTGACATGGAGAAAAAACATTTTACAGTTTAAGAGTAAATATCGTCCATTTTTAAAAGATTGCACTCATAGGAGGAAAGCACAGGATGTATGGTAATATTTATTGTTCAATATTTTGTAATATTACTACTGTAGTGCGGTTTCAGACAGGGGCGGGGATGTTGCTGGCACTCAAATTTAGAGAAAAGAACATGCAAAAGGAACTCTAAAAGTCACATAATACACTCATATAGTTGGGATTCTTAGAATATATTATGTCTACCTTCATGACTACTTATAGTTTTATACCATTATTCATCATTATACATTTCTTTATGTCAGGGATTTAGGAGGAAAGCTGTCACTATATTTTCTAGAGAAAAAGATGAATTTTCTGAGAAGACAGTCTATATATGTAATTCTCTACCCTTCTCCATCTCTTGCATTTACATAGAACTGTTCGTACCTTTAGATAAAGGACAGACATGCATACGGTGATCTTCTCTAGCTACCAAAGTGCTTATTGATGGTTTTAATTTTTTTAAGTCACTTTTTCCTTACTGTTAAAATAATTATGTTTTTTTATTATTCAATTGAGATGCTTTTGAACTTTGCCTTCATCTTTTTACATCACACACCACATATCCACCTCAGCTATAAAATGAATGCATATAAGCAATGTAAAATTTTAGATTATGTAAACCCATCTTTTAAATATCAGTTAAATTATTTGTAGCATACTATAACTTACAAAAAACAAAGAAGCATTTCCAACAAACAAGATTTATTTTATTAGATGCATGTTTCATATTTTATTTTAGAAGAGAGCTTTAAAAGTCTCATAATATGCAGTAAAAGAGATACAAAGTAGTCAAGATCAGTTGTTATTCATCATAAATAATAAAAGCATTATCTCAACTGTCAAGATTTCTATAAACACACAAAACAAAGTATGATTTTATAAGCTTACATGTGTCCTACATTTTTCAAAGGCATACTTGATTCCATTCTATAAAGGATTCTGAGGCAACTTGGGCCATCTAGAGAAATAATAATTAAATCTCATGAACAAAATAAGAGTTCATTCTAGTAATGAACTTTTTATACTAAGCTTTTTCTTAGAATGTTAATATTATATGAAGATCTTTATTTCTCCATGATTGTGGATATAACATTTCTACAAGAGAAAAAATAAAATAAAATAATAAAACGTTTACCACTCCAGTGCCTTCAATTCTTAAATGAGAAAGTAAGTTTTAAAATGAATATGTCATTGTAAATTTGACATTGTAATGAATTTGATGATTTTTGGCTAACAAAATAGTTTTGTGTTTTTTTAATATAGAGCACATTTCTTCACCTAATGAAGACAAATTGATTTAAGCAATGAGAATATCCCTTTGCTATCATTTTATATTCACTGATATTTTTCCCTTTTCCTTCTATCTTCCCTTTGCTACGTAATATTGTGAATTTCAATTTAAACACAAATAACTCAACATACTAAAATCTTACCTACAAATCTTTAGGAGGGACCCTAATATTTACTGAAGGGGAAAAGTTTGCTGTGATGAGATTATTTTCACTCCCTCTTTCTCTTTCAACTAGGGAAGCAGCTGTAAATCTTTCAAATTCTCAGTGTGACCAGCACCAAGATTAGAGCTAAGGCAGAATTCATTCTATAATATAGCAAGAATGTCACTCAATTATTGGTTTTCATTACTCTCTGTTGCTTCCTAAGGATGTCTAGATGACTGAAGCAAATATACTTACCTTAAACAAAATATAAGATTTATGATGGAGTTGAAAACTTTGTAAGATTTCAGAAAAAATTTTTTGATAGAAAAAAATGGATGCAGAGTCAAAGAAGAGATTGGAGTATAAATTTGGATTTGAAATGAGACCTGCAGTTCTGCAATGCCTGTCTGGCAGGTCTCAGCAAGACTTAGATCCTGATGCAACTGAAATTTCCAAAATGAAATCTCCACATGGTTATATCTCTTAAGCCATGTGATGGTACAAGTTAAGTGTGTCTGTCTGGGCTATCGTGTTTTGACAGTTAGAATGGTATTGATATTCCCAGATGACCACTTTGATTCAGGCTACATATCTTGCAACTTTCTTTGCTTTCACCTCTGAAAGAGTTACAGTATGAAATGCAAAACCATTTCTTTGGATGTCACTGAAACAAATACATTTTAATTGCAGAAGCAGATTTCTCCTATTGTCCTTAAAGAAGCTTTAAAGATTCCCAAAGATTTAATGGAAACCAAAAGTTTATGTTTCCCTTCTTTGGGTTTCTGCCAAACAGGATAATAGAATTGACTTGGTTGATATTACTATGGCTCATAATTTATTGTGAAACAAATATTATGTGACATCAATAGAACAGAAAAATGGGCAACTTTTTAAAAGATTTCATGGGTAACAAATAAGTTCTGCTTTTCTATAAGCTTTTTCCCAGTCCCATTCTTCCACTTCCACCAAAATAATCTCCCTTAAACCAAACCTAAAAAGAAAGTAACTTGAATTAAGGATATTTCAAAGCATAGTCAAGCCATCTTTATATCTTTTTGTGTACCCAAAAGCAAACTGAGTTATATGAATTTCTCCTGTAAATCATTAAATTCCAGTCATATTTTCCATTTAGAACTAGCCACCTTTGTTAGTTTTGTTAATGGAGAGGGATCTTCATTAAATCATCTTTTCCAGATTGATTTTTTAAATAAGGGAAGTAAAGGACATAACACTGTAATATTTGTTTCTTCCATTAAATATTGATGCACTGTATTGACAACTGCAGTATTTTAAATAAACAGCTGTCTAGACTTAGGATCTTCTTACAAGTATACAGTGCATGATTTAGGATTTAACTTAGGGAAATAAGGGATTTACCTCTAAATGGAACCAGATTTCTTTTCAATTTTTTCTGTCTATTACATCAATAATGCAATAGTTGTAGAAAGACCTGAAGCCACAAACATATTTTTATATTTGTGTGTAAAGCTTTTCAGGCTCTCAGTGAATTGGATAGAGAATATATCACAATAGATCTTTAATATTAGGAGGGAAGAAGCTGAAGATTAGTTTTGAGTGTAAATTTTCTTTGTCTGACTTTTAAAATAAGAATAATGACATTGATATCTTATGTTCTGTATTAACTTAAAAAGGATATAATTACAATTATATATTTTATACAGATAAAGTACTTTAAACCTCATTCTGATAATCAAATATTCCATATGGTATAGTATAGAGAACATACAGATTCTCCATTAGATACTTAGTTGTGATAACCCATATTTTGGTTTTGGAAGAAGTGTATTCTCACACAACAGAACAACTATGATGATAAAGTTTTAAAATAATCTAATAGCAAAGGAAACAATTAACAGAGTAAAAACGGAACCTATGTAATGGGAGAAAATATTTGCAAAACATACATTGATGAAGAATTAATATCCAAAAAATATAAGAAATTCCCACAAATAAACGGCAAAAAAAACCCCAATCAACTGAATCTTTAAAATTGGGCAGAGGACCTAAATAGATATTTCTTAAAAGAAGGCATACAAATAGCCAACAAGTATACGAAGATATGCTCAACATCACTAATTGTCAGGGAAATGAAAATTAAATCTACAATAAAATACCACCTCACACCTGTTAGGATGGCTATTATCAAATAAATTTATAAATTTATAAATAAATACTTAAAAAGTGTTGATGAGGATGTGGAAAAATAGGAACCCTTGAACATTGCTGGTGGGAATGCAAAATTGCACCACCACTATGAAAAACAGTATGAAGCTTCCTCAAAAAAATTAAAGAGAAAACTCCCATATCACCCATCAATCCCACTTCTGAGTATTTATTTAAGGGTTGAAATCAGCATCTCAAAAAGATGTCTGCACTCCCATGTTCATTGCAGCATACATCTCAATAAAACTGGGAAAAATTATAATGCAAAAAAGTGGTATATACATACAGGGGAATATTATTCAGCCTTAGAAAAGAAGGAAATCCTGCAATATATGACAACATGGATGAACCCAGAGGACATTATGCTGAGTGAAATAAGCCAGTCACAGAAGGACAAATGCTGCATGATTCTACTTACGAGGTATCTAGCAGAGCCAAGCTCATAGAAGCAGAAAGGAGGTGGTTGCCAGGGGCTAGGGGCAGGGGGCAATGGGGAGTTGCTATTCAATGGATATAAAGTTTGGGTTATGCAAGGTAAGCTCGTTCTAGAGATCTGAGATACAATATCATGCCTATAGTTTGCATAGAATAGTACACTGAAAAATTTGTTAAGTGGGTAGAACTCATGTTAATTGTTCTTAACACAATAAAAATGTAGACAAATATTTATTTGTCTAGTAATAGTGATCAAGTAATTTTATGACACTCCTTTTCTCATTAATTATTTGTGGTGGCTAATGAAAAATAGATACCCTTTTAAAGCAAAACAAAGGTGGACTCTTCCATTAGGTCCAATAGCTTAAAATAAAAATACAGTTTTTTCCTCTAATGTTTTCTCTTTAGAGATTATTATCTTACAGTTCCTAGAATGCAAATTCATTACTGTCATGTGTGTACTGTATCATACATACATAAGTATAATTCAAGTTTATTAGCATCACCTCATTTTGGAATTAGTAAGAGTAAGAGGAAAAAATGTGCCAGCTGTTCTGTAATTCAATAAGTCATCCAGAAATTATGGTGTAATTTTAAAAAATACTTTTGTCTAAAGGTATGGCCCAGGAAGGATATCTTTGGTGCTTTTAAATAATAGGTAAACAATATCCACTGTGAACCCAGCATGCTGACAAAAGAGGTGTCCTCATCTTTATCCTCTTTATATTGCCAGCTTCAGAGACTATTATCATGGTCAGCAATAAGTTTCTGTGAAAAGTTCTTAGAAAGTTAATAGACTCTTTCCTTCAAAATACAACACAATATGCCTTGAGGGTTTAGAAAACCGGTTCGGGATAACTAAATGTGAAAAGTATATTAAGTGTAGAGCAAGCCGCTCCTCTTACTTTATCCTAAATTAACAGCAGCCCAGGATTACACAATGATAAAACGAATGGTGATTATCTCAATTCAAGGTTGCCCTAAAGCAAATACTTGTGTTGCCCACAGTTTTGTCTTTAAATTCAATAGCAGGGACAAAAGAAACATGGTGTACATTAGAACCTAAGTTCAAAGTATGAATTGAGTACCTTGAAACAAATAGGAGGCTGTTTCCACGTAGTGGCCAAAATGCAACTACACTTCTCCCTGGTGTTAAGATTTCATTTTCCACAAACATCTGAAATTGGCTCTTGCGTTTTCAAGGGCTTCTTTTTATTGGTTGTGGTCTCCTTGTTACTTAAGCGCTATTCCTAAGAAACTCCTTCCCTTCCACCCCTATCCCTACCTTACCCCATGTTACTTATAGCAGATCAAGCTAGTTATTTCACATAGGGGGCCAATGTCATCAAAATGAAGTAAAATTACCATTTTAAAATATTTTTAAGCAGAAGAATGTATGTACACCAGGAATCAAGCGAAATGGACTTTATACAATTTGAAATACTAAATGTGGGAATCAGGTAGGTTTCATTAGAGTAATAATTATTTGTTCTGTAATGAGTCTGAAAGGGGAACATTTCTCCCCTCACTAGGTTTGTAAATATACTTCTCTCCCCTCCCCGCCCTACACACACCACTTTTGAAATTATGCCAGGATTTCAAACAAACAAAGAAGACAAAAGGAAAAAAATTACAGAACTATAATTGTGAAACCCAGGAATGTTAGCAATATTGTTAAATCCTTAACAACATCCTGCATCATTCAAATTTACCTAATTTATTTTTCCAGGATGTAGTTTATAACTGGGCGTTTCTCTATCAATGGGTAAATAGTTCTATGTGCAAAAGAATGAAATGTGAAAAAAAGGCTTTATATTGCCAGATAAAATGAATGATCGCGGCTCAAGCTGAGGGTGAATTAGTAAGTCCTTCCATCAGAAAAACGCTCATTGAAGCGAATGGGAATTATGTCCCTCTGTGTGGTTCCATCTGGCTGAGCCTGCTTGTGCAATGAATACTGGACAACACTATCACATTGATGTGCCATCCTCTCAATCAGAGAATAAATGTTTTTATATAAATACTAGAAAATATAACAATCTTTATTCTGCTTAGGAAAAAGTTAAACCATAATTGGCCAGCTGGATATCTGTTTTGTTTGCAGAGTCATAAATTCACTGCTTGACAACTTGATTTTTCACGTTTCAGTAAGATTGGAAAATAAGGTTAATGTTTTAAGCGCTCGAGCATTTTGTCACGTGTGAAGTCTAAGCTGCTCTACACTCCAAAGGAAAGTCTCTCAGATTCTGAAATACACTTAAGATATACGATTTACTAATGGGAAAATATTTGTTTCTTTAAACATTCAATTTCCTTAGCAAATGAAATATTTTTGGCTAATGTTAAGGAGTTTAATTCTTTTCTCCAGAGTTACTTTGAGTACTTTTGAGAGCTAATTGAAGTCTGTGTATTTTTTCTTAAGTTTAGAGTAACTAAATTTTAAATAATTATTTTAAAGGGACACAAGTATTTTCTGATAGAAATGTTTATTAATATCATATAAATCTTTTATGGTAACTACATACCCTCTAATTAATATAGAAGTATTATATCTTCATTAATGCTTTATTCTATAGATTATCTCTGAGGTATTATTGAGTGTAAGAGTCCTATGATCGTTTCAGTTCTGAATATTAATAAGAACTCAAATAGATTATTGGAAGTTTTAGGATTAGATTTGACTTTGGTGTTTTTAAAAATAGAGAGGTTTAAACAGAATTAAAGTTTTTTTTGCATAAAAATTCATGTCAGCAGTCTAAAGCTGGAGTGGTAACTCTAACAATATCAGTGACATAGGCTCCTTTTTTCTGATTACTCTATCATCTTCAAAGAGCCTCATGGTCCAAGATGACTGCTTCAATTCCAGCCATCACATCTGTACTCTAACCAACAAGAAATTTAAAAAAAAAAAGCCAGGAGAAATAAACTTGCCATTTATTTAAGAACACCTTTCAGAATCTGTACTCATCATCTACAGTTACATTCTGTTCCTTGCTGCAGAAGAGACTGAGAAATGTAGTGTATATCTATCACTTAAAATCAGACTGTGTCTGTTATCATAGAAGGAATGATATATGGATTTGGGGGAGGAATACAAGCTTCTGGTACCATTACTATACCCTATATCCTGCTTAGGGAAAAAAAAAAAACAATTTGCATAGCCTTAATCCCTCCCAACCATGATAACTGCATACTTGTAGGGAATTTGCAGCTATTACTATGACAGAATTATTATCAAAGGCAGTGGCATTTTTCAAAATGGTTATCAGTGACTTCCTGCTGATCAAGGCTCATCAGTATCTGCTGTGTTAAAAGACTTCTGACACATCCTTCTGTTGATGATATGTCCAGAAATAATTCACAACTGGCCATATTGAAGGTAAGCTGATGAAGATACTTCCAAGGACAGGAAGACTCAATACACAACTGACCATATTGAAGGTAAGTTGATGAAGATACTTCCAAGAAAGGAAAACTCGTCCATATGTGAATTGGAAAGCAAAGAGTAACATGGCAAATAAGCTAAGGGTGAAAGCATTCTATACCTGCTGTAGCATTTCTGGAGAATGTATTGAGGAGGTCTCAGTCAGCTACCTAAATGCATACTCATTATCTTCTTAGTCCCATTATTCTAACATGATATAGCCAATCCTTTTTGTAAAACTTACCCTATCATTTGTATAATTCACGGTTAACCCGAATTCTTGAAATTGCCGTTTAAGAAACTGATTACTGGTATTTTCTTAAGCTCCTTGCTCTACTATCCTAATTCACTGATGTTTTCCACCCAAACATGTATATATGTTATTATGGGTTTTTCACTTTCAAATGAAGGTAATATTTTGAGACATTGGTCAACTTTAGGTAAATTTTATATCTTTCTATTTCTCTTATTCCTATTTAAGCAAGTTGGTCAGCTTGTATTTATTACCTCCAGGAATGGATGTAGCAGGGCAGAAAACTGAAACTCCTATAAGACAATCTGGTCTATGCACAAAAAGCTTAAGCCCCAGGGAGAGGAAAGGATTTGCCAGAACAGACAAAACATCTTGTCCAAAAGCATGAGGAAGAGGATTGCAGAGTATAGAAAATAAAATATCTTAACCAAAAGCAGAAGGGAGAGAAGAGTTTCTTTCTCACAACTAGAAACACACTTCCTTGGGATTGCAATAGGATTGGACTGCAGTAGGGTTGCATCTGCACCCTGGTCTCCTGCAGTGTTCTAGTGGGTACAGAAAGACTCCAGAAGTCTGGGAACATCCCATGAGCAGTGGACATGGAGCCTAGCCTCTTTTTAGCATTACAGGAGTTTGGCCAGGACCCAGTGGGATATGGAGTGAGGTAGGTACTACCCTGTAAGAAGCTTCCTCTTCCCTGAGCACAGTTCCCAAGGGAAAGAACCCCTGCAAAGGACCAAGTCAGGCTGCCTAACTACTCAGGTTAATATTTGTGGGCAGTTGCTAGAGATGCATTTCTGAATGCCTTGGCATGCCCAAGCATTCCTGAATCTTGCCATGAGTCTGGAAAGGACTAAGATATTTAGAAATAAATTTGTAAAGAAATTTATATTTCTCACATCTGTGTTAATACAGCATGAGTTTTTCCATTATGTTGTTTAAACTTTTGCCAGTGGTCAGGGTGATTTGTGACCATTGTATTGATACAGGTTTTTGATGTAACTTTTTTGTCTTTTTTACTTCCCCTCTCCAGCTACCTGCAAAATCCTCCACCACATGCATGCACTTGCAAATGGACCAGTGCTTTTTAGTTTGCTTCCTGGCTTACCCTGGAATTATCACATCTTAAAATTAAAAGGTTATTTAGAGTCCATTTCATCCAATCTCTTCTTGACCTATCAATATTTTAAAAATATTTCTAGTAATTTATCATGCAGACTCAGTCTAAATTCACTTAGTTATGCAGATTATACTATCCTTAGTGATCATCTAGTTAATTGTCAAATTGTTCCAATTATTCAAAAGGTCTTTCTTTGTTTTCATCAGTCATCAATTACTTTCTCCCATTTAACAAATCTGAGCAAGCAGACTATGTACCATGTGTCTTTCTCCTGACATGTTTACTTGCATCTCAGTATAACCCTCATTTCTCTTTCAAGTCTACTCTTCTCTTTGCTAAAGTTCACAATTTACTCCAACTCTACCTCATGTGGTAGGTTTGAAAATCCACTTATCAGTGTGATCATTTCTCTCAAGGGCTCCAGCCTTTCCATGTCGGTTTTAAAGTGTTGATGCAGAAGTAGGTACAAAACACTACGTCTTCTTGCCTGAAAATGCTTAGAACTCTCAAGGCAACTAAAGATCACTTTTTTTTTTCTTGTAGCCACCAGCCACATTATTTTTTCATATCGAGCATCTTTTCACATAAGTTTTACAAGACATGAAAATGAGGTCAGGTTTTGACTCTTAGATTCCTTGAGACCACATGAATAAACAGAGATTGCTCTTGACCCAAAAGAACATGTTCATAGATTTCTGATTAAGATGCATCTCTGGTTGTCTGATATAGGAAATCATTTTCTGGTGTATCCTTGATGACCTCACAGTCAGTTAGCACAACATGTATGTGCATTATGGCTACTAAAACCTTTACACAACCCAGGTTAATAAGTGTTTTCATCTAAAATACCAACAAACTATTCTGATATGGAAAATGGGTGTTTACTACAGAAAATTTGAAAAATACACAAAATATATAGAAAAATATCACTCATTGCCCAACTACACAGATAATAAACACTATTAACAGTTGATATAAGTTCTCTTAGAAATTTTCCATATTCAATGAATCCATATTCAATGTTTAAAAAACAGGATTATATTTTACCACATGTTTTATATCTCCTTTTAAAATTGTTGACATGATTTTCAATGATGTGGAAATGTAATAATTTATTTACTTATTTCCCAAAGGTGAGACATTTAGATTGTTTTAGATTTGGCATTAATGGAAAGAAAAATATCCTACTTTAAAATGAAGATGGTTAATGCTTGCCTAAGTCTACAGAAAAGTAACAAAAAGGAATTTTCTATCAAGAATGTTTTCTTTACCTGGGGTGAAGTGGAGAAAGAGACATAAAGAAAGTCAGTCGGCTGAAAACGTGTTTGTAAGCTGGTTTGCAAGTGCCCATATTTAGAGTTACTGAAAAATTTTAGTTAGTTTTGTATTGTTATTGTTTGTACTAACAGACCTCACTGTTAATAAGTAATTATGATTATTTAAATCAACTTGATTTTCAACAGCCTGAAAATGGTAGATTTTATCTAGAAGGTTCCTGTAGAAACCAGTGTCATGAAAAGTTATATGTGTGTTCACACACACACAAAAACACACTTATATCTTTTTCATCTCCTATGAGCCACCCCCCACCAATGCACACAGTTGAGAATTCATATTACCCCCTGGGTCTCTTTGTGTATGTGGTACTTCAAAGGCATTCAATGAAGAAGATGACTAAAAAACATGGTTTAATTCAAAAAAACTCCGTCAAATTTTTTGAAAATTAGATTGCTTCTCAGTCCTGTGGTAAGATGTTTGGAAGCAGGCCATTTATTCCATTTACATATAGATCCAGATCTTGATTTTCTAAATCCATAAGATTTTATCAAATATAAAACCACAACAATATAATTTTCCAAAGTACACAGAAGAGGGTGAATTTGCAAACAAGAAACCAAAAGAAAAGTATTTAAGGCAGTTTCTTATTTCTCATAAGTGCTTATTCACATTTTTAGCAAGCAAACAATAGAAATGAAAATCATTCACATCCAGACATGGAAGCTGGGTTTACTTGTGTAGATTTCTGACAACTAAGAAAACACAACTGTTGCTATTATGTCTCAAAATAATAACACCAGTTCTTTATTAAGGACAGAAATACTACTCCCAAAATATTGTATGTTACAGTTTTAGAACTTGTTGATTGTTACAATGTGCTTTTACATATTTTAATCCATGTGATTTTCATAAGAATGTATAACAGTGGTAGTTGGTGAGTGAAATCAGCAGTCACTGGTAAAAATCACGAATAGAGTGATCAACGTGAACAATTTTTACCTTATATGTAATTTTGAGTGAATAAACTGAAGTATAGGATATATTCATATGGAAACAGATTAGAGGACTTTGAGATTGTATCTCTGATCAGAACAAGCACCATCAGCTGGAAAATACAATTTCCCATCTCATAACATATTTTATGGATTTAAAAATTTAGATCAAAACCCATTCTTGTGATCATCTCTAGTGTATGTACTAGCAAATACTTAACGGGAAGACATAGTTTGAAATCCAGCATAAACAAATTGTACATATTAGTAAAGTAAATCATACATGCCAATAAATTAGGAACATACTAGTTTTCTTTGTTTCCTGGGAATATGTATCTAACTAGAGAGTATTTCTTTACTTCAAAGAAGTTCCAAAAATGTGTTAGGACAGGGAAACCACTATGCCTCTCGCATTTCTATCTAGGTCGATTAAAATGAGTTAACTGCACAAAGGGAGAATGTAGGAAGAAGTTTCCAGGCATTAGGAAAGGCATATGTAAAGGCTTTTCTCTGATGTGAGAGTATGTGTAGATCACAGAGAGACTTTCATGTAATGTTGAGAAATGAGCCCAGAACACTTTTGAGTTGAAGGAGTTAGGGTCCAGGAACACGGCATCTCGTGTGAATTTCAAGTAGATTTCTCTGGCTGCGGGATGGAGGAGAGATGGGAGGGGGGAGGAGTGGATGCAGGTGACCCTCCACCTCTCACCCATCCAATCTCGTGTCAAGCATCAGTTGCTCAGAGAACCACCATACTTTTTTTGTGGTATGCTGTCCTAAACCTGTCATTTGTTTCTCCAGAATATTTTTAACATTACACTGGCTAGTATGTTTATTTTATTAATTCTATCTTCTCTGTGACCTTTAACTTCCCTCAGTGGGGACCATTGTACACCCGGTGGCTAGCACTGATGCTAAGTTATTTACATTTGTAGAATGAACATTGAAGAAGAGAAAGATTCACTATATTTCCTCTAGAAAATTATCCAAGAAACAGAGGTGCAACTCATGTCCTGACTCTGTAATCCTCTACTTCTTTCACGTGACTGATACTATGAGATTTTTTTAAAGCATCTAATTAATTTGATTGGAAAGAAGGGAACCACTTAAGTAGTTGTTTTGTTGACTGCTAAAGTGGATGATTAGGTGTAGTCTACATTGGTCTGTGTATTAGAAGTACATTTCTTATCTTCCTCTGAAGTTCATTAATCAAGGCACAAATCGTTTCAAGGTGACTTAAAAGCTTGAGAGAGATAGAAGCATATCAAAGTTTAACTTATCTGATGACATATACACTATTACAAACATAAAAATCAAGGAACTCGAGAAAAACAGAGGGAAATGAAAAAAAGGCATGAGCCAGAGACAGGTAGATAAGCACCTAAAACCTAGGGAGAAACAGACATAAACAGAGGGGACAACAGAACAATTGATAGAGGTAGAGAGGACACAGGTAGCTGAGGAGAGACAATGGTTAAGAAGTAGAGAGGTTTGTTCTGTCCAGTACACACCTCTCTCTGATGCTGTCAGTACTTCAGATGTTCATCTCGAGTCATGACAGCCGTGTGACACACCAAGTAGCTAATAAACATTCATCTCAATTCTTAAATCCCCTCTAAAAAACATCCAGAGCTTTTTCTAGATGGAATAGCTGTAGTCAGGTGGGAGGAAGGGATTGTTGGAAGGCTGCTGTTTCAAAATTTTGACTTTCTAGCAGCAGATACTACCTGTAGAAAGGTTCAAGGTCTCATTATATCCAACATTCTTTTGTGCATCTGTTTGGCATAGAACTTGTAAAGGATCAGGAGATTATACAAAATAAGAATCAAGAAAAGCATTTCTAAGGACAAAGAAAATTGTATAATTTGTCTTTTGGAAGCCATTTTGAGAATCAGATGAATACAGAAACCAAAATGTCAATGCTTTATATATAACAAGCATGAGGATATATTTAAGTCTCAAGAATCTTCATTAATATAAATTGGTATATTAGATTTTTAAATTGAGATACAAGATATAGAATTTGAGTCAGTAAATTAAAATGTTCTTGGAAATAATTACAATGTTACATTTTCTGATAGATGGATTTTTTAAAGTTATTAAAAACAAAAAAGTTACAGGCTTTCATATAATTGATCTATTCCTTGCAAACCTGAAATCAAATTCTTCTAATAAAATTAGATGGAAATTTTAACGATGCTCATTTTCCTAGTCTTGGTTATTTCTGGAATCTATTCTTAAATTTAAACTATAAATACATCAATATAAAGTGAACTTTAATTAAAACTAGCTGAAAGTCTATTTTAATATTATTAAAATAATAAGAATGGGAGAAGTAAGCATACTATTCAGTAGTCGTATTTACATGATGTGAATAAATAAACCAATGTTTATAATGTCTTAACTATACTATACATTGATGCTATTGTGAAATTCAATTGTGTGGATAAGACATTTTTTTAACTGAAGTAGATAATATACAATTTTGTTAAGAGTCAGAATTTCTGCATACTTTGTTTATATAATTTCCTCTTTTTATTTCTTAATCTGCTTTAACTTTCTATTTGTTTCAGTTTCAGGTACAAATAATGTCTGAATTAATCATACGTTTTCCTTCAACGCCCCTTTTATATATTTATACAACCCCACCATCCCCATTCTATACTCCCATCACAAACTCCCTTGTCTTTAGATCCCCGCTGCCCTCCATAACTTCTGTCCTTCCACCAATCTAATGTGTTTGATGAGTATGTGTTCCTGAAAAAATTTTATTGATATTTTCCTACATGAATTTTTAATTTATGTAAATGCCATTGTACCACACGTCTTATTCTGATTCTTACTTTTTTTTGCTCAGTAATGTCTTTAACAGTTCTTCATGTTGTCATATGTGCTTATAATCACCCAGTGTTAAACACCTAGATCGCCCCAACTTCATCCATCGCAACAAAATTGCTATGTGAAATTCTTGTGTATGGTCCATTTTAGGTTTGTGGGATGTTTTCTCTGGGACTTATATCCAGGACTGAAATTCGTGAGTCATGGAGTATGCATATACTACTTGATTAAGTATTGCTTAAGTATTGCGAAAGTGCTTTCCAAAATGGCATTACTAGTTTACAGACCTTCTTAGAATGCATAGGATCTCCTATACCTTCACGTTCTAGCAATGCTTAACATTATCTAGCTTTTTAATGAATTTAAGGTGGTATCTCATTTTATTTGCCTTTTTATAATTATTAATACTTGTATATCTCTTTCTATGTTTATTTAATGTTTGGATTTTCTTTTCTTTTAATTGCTTCTGTTCATCTTATGCAATTTTTCTGTTGTGTTCCTGTCTTTCTGTTGTTACTTTGTTGGTATACAGTACATGTTAATAGTTCATCAATTTTCAAGTTAGATTGATAAATAGGGTTGTAAATAAGTTTGTATAGGATATTGTCATCTGTTCATTTACTTTGGAAAGAAGCATATGATGTAATTCATTGGACAGAAAGCCTTAATTTTGGCATAGTCATATGCATAAAAATAATGCCTTACAATTTGTTTTGGGGGGTTGTTTAAAAAGGACTCCCCTGTTTTCCCTTGACTTTATAGTTTTACATTTCCCATTTAGGTCTTTAATTCATCTGGTGTCCAACTCACCATACGGTTTTAGGAACAAATCCACTTTTTTTTTTTTTTTTTTACAAATCCACTTTTATTTCTCTTTATATAGTGAGCCAATCCATCACAATGTCAGTTATAAATTTAGAGGCTCAAGTGTTTAATAAATGGATTTTGTAATGGTTATCTCAATTTTTTTAATCTTACCAGTATAGAAAACCCACCTTTGTCTCAGATACTTTTTTCTTGAGTTCTATCTTGCAGATATTAAATTTATACCCCAGCTTTCTTTCCCCTGGTGTATGTTTTTTTCATGTATTTATTCTCAAACTTTCTCTGTCTTTTTGTTTAAATGTGTCTCCTGTAGGCAACATATTATTGAATCTCAGTTTTGTTTTGTTGTTGCCAAATCCTATAGGAGTCTCTTTTTGTCTTTGATAGGTGTTATTCTGTTTGCTTTTCTGATAGAGTGGATGTGTAGCTTGTGTGTGTAATTGCCTTGTGCTTTCATTTTCCCTGGATGAAAGGCTATCTTGTCTGGTCGGGGACACTGAGACCAGTAAAAGCCACACTCTATTCTCTGTCACTTCTTGAGAGTTTAAGAGGAAGGGAAGAATCAGTTCTAGGGCAGAGAAGTCAGGCACCAAATTGTAGACAACCTCATTTGCTGGCACAAGCACCAAAGAAATACTGTTGTCAGGGATTTCCCTGTAATATTTTCAGGTAAAATGCAGTAAGACAAGAGGCAACCCACCAGCCCTGGAGGTTTGGATGAGGAGACACGGATAAACTGCATCTCTTATCACTAGATTCTCAACCCACCAGGGCTTTTGTGTTGCCCTAAAATTATTACAACCCCTCCTGCCCACTAGTGGACTCAATTGTTGCTGATGATTTATATAGAGAAGAAGGAGGAAACAATTTTTGCCCAGGCAATGTTGTGAGGAGGAAAATGTAGAATTTATAACTTCTTCTCAGTCTGCTCTGCCACTGCCTTCTGGCCACACCACTACAGAAAACAACCCATCATTCCAGTCCATGACAGCTTTTGATCTTGGCAGAAGTTTCTCAATGTCTTTATTTGATTTATCTTAGTACATGCTTTCTTCTCCTGCAGTTTTTCTAGGATTGGATTGGGAGAGGAAACCAGCAGCATGTGAAGGTTTGTCACCCTGACTGATCTGCACAAGCATTTACTGGAAGCATGCAGGTATGCTTATTACCTCCTTTCCTTACTATGTAGGCTTTTTGCTTTCTACCCACTACCGCCCACTGATCTTTTATCCTCTGGATAGCTAGTACATTCCCCTGTCAGGCTGGCATCCCTACTTGGCATCCTTCCCATCCAGTTTAGCCTTATCTCTACCTGTTTGCTCCTCTTATCACGTGACCAAACTCCCATCTATCTCCATCCACTGGCCCATTGGATCACATGCTGGAACTGCCCAAGGAACACCACGCACAAAGGATGCTCAGCAGAGAGTGGGAGGAAGGGCAAGTGGATGGAAAATATTTCCTTTATTTCAACAGATTACACCTCCAACATCCATTTGAAGCTATTAAATTATTTGATATTGTCTCTAAAAACTCGGAGGTGTTGGCCTGCACAAAATTAGTGAGGACATAATTTAGAGCATAGAAATCTCAGTGAAAAAAATTTCATTAAAAAAAGTTAATTACTTAAAAAGCAATAAAATCAGAAAGTTAATTAAATCACATCATCAATGTCATGTGACTTACTATGGATAAAGTCTAAATGTACATGGCAAGGAATTACTAAACTTTTAAGAAAAATCAAAATCTTAGTAAAATGTAAAATCAAAATCCTAACGGTTTATTTTTCCATTTCTTTGAAGAGCTCAAACTGGAGGGCACTTTTAAAAGCATAGAAAAGGCCACTATTGGATTTAGTTGTATATTGAGCCAGTATTAAGAAAATGCTAAAATGCACTTGAGTTAAACCTATCAGTCATCATCACTTTTATTGTGGAGATACATTGAAACTATGACATCCTTTGGAATTTACAACTCCATGAAACTTTTTAAAAGTCAGTTCTAATTTTTATTTTAGATTTTTTAAAAAATATATGACTCAGCAATACAATAGTTTAAATTAAGAAACAAATAAATAGCAGTAAATAAGTTTCTACATAGAGACAGCTTTAAATGTGCTTTTTTAAAACAATGTAAACAATTTGTAGTGAGATGCAAAGAAAACATTGCACTATTTTTCTTCTAAGTGCTGTATGACATACACATGCAAATGATTTACAAAAAGAAGGATCTAAGCTATTTTTATTAACATATGTTGTCAATAGGCTTTCATTGTCTAATAATTATCCCCAGAATTTACTTAAATATTTCACTTTGTCAATGGTTGCGTAGAGAAGAAAAATCACTATATATAAAAATATTTTTTTTTAAAAAAAGACATGTTCTCAATGAGATTAATTGAAAATTCTCTTTTTATACTTAACAGTGTGGAAATTATCAAGAAATTAAAAATTCAAGCTAAGAGCAATTCACAGTCAAAGGTAAAAAGCAATATTTCTATGTGTATGTAATATGTGTATTTATTCATAACAAAAATAAAAATGTATAATAAGAATGATTGGCTATCAGATATGTGTCAGGGTAGCATAAAGAAAAAATTTACAGAATAACTTTAAGACTACGAATTATGTTGCAAGATTATACTGCAGGCACAGTGACACCAAAGGCTATTTCCAACATTTTATTTGTGATGGCTTTCCTGACTTTTTTTCTAATGTCTCTTACTAGAATGAAATGTAGGGGCTGAGATTGTATGGAAAATCTATGAGATGTAAACTTATGAATTATTTTCTTCAAATGGAAGTAACCAAAACAAAAATTGTTCAAAGTGAGCTATTTATTACTTCTTTTATGGACTGACTTGCCCACCTCCTGAAAAATTTGTAAGTTGAAGCCCTAACCCCCAGTACCTCAGAATGTGATTGTATTTGGAGATAGAGCCTTTAAAAAGTTGACTAAGGTAAGAGGAGGACATTAAGCAGTCATGATCCAATCTAACTTGTATCCTTATAAGAAGAGGAAATTTGGACACACAGAGAGACCCCAGGGATGCACACACACACACACTCACAGAGAGGAAAGATCATTTGAGGACCCAGCAAGAGGACAGCCATCTTCAAACCAAAGAGAGAGGCCTCAAGAAACTAAATCTGCTGACATTGTGACCTTGGATGTCTAGCCACCATAACAGTGGTGTTTTGTGATGGCAGCCCTAGCAAACTCATACACCATCCTGACACTGTTTTTCATTTAGTTCTTTCATTCATATAAAGACTCAAACATTGCAGATCATAACTAGGTTCATGTGTCCCTGTGTTTGTGTGTGTGTATTTACCTCTGTGTTGTATATTTTTGTGTTTTTTTTTCCCATACGAGTTGGACCATAAATCTAAATTCAACCAATACATGCCAAACACTGTATTGATCATTTCAGCAAATGTAGGCATTCACAAAACATGCTATTAATATCTCAATCATTTAAAAAAAATACTTTATTTTTGTATAGCAGGTTTAGATCCACAATAAAATTGAGAGGAAGATGAAGAGATTTCCCATATACTCCCTGTCCCATACATGCATATCCTCTTCCATTATCAACATCGCTCTACAGAATGGTACATTAATTACAACTGATGAACCTACACTGACACATCATCACCCGAAGTCCATAGTTTACATTAGGACTCCCTCTTGGTGTTACGTGTTCTATGCAGTTCAACAAATTTGATAATGACATGGAACCACCACTATAGTTTCATTACAGAGTAGTTTCACTGACCTAAGAATTGCGTGTGGTCCGCTTATTCATTCCTCCCTTGTCCCTGACCCCTGGCAAACATTGATCTTTTTACTGTCTCCATAGTTTTGACTTTTCCAAAATATCATATAATTGGAATCATATAGTATGCAGCCTTTTCAGATTGGCTTATTTAACTTAATGCTAATGCATTTAAGGTGTCTCTGTAACTTTTCATGGCTTGATAACTCATTGCTGTTTAGAATAAAAAAGAAATGAGTTAACATTTATTTATCCATTCACCTACTGAAGACATCTTGGTTGCTTCCAATTTTTGACAGTTATGGTTAAAAGCTACTATAAACATCTATCTACAGGTTTTTGTGTGGACATTAATTTTCAACTCCTTTGAGTAAATACCAAGGAGTGAGAGTTCTGGATTATATGGTAAATGTTTAGTGTTGTAAGAAAATACCAAGCTATCTGTCAAAGAGACTGTACAGTTTTGCATTTCTACTAGCAATGAATAAAAATCCCTGTTGCTACATATCCTCACATGCATTTGATGTCGTCAGTATTCCAGATATTTCTCATTCTACTGGGTATCTCATTGTTGTTTTAATTTGCATTTTCCTGATGACATATGATGTGGAACATCTTTTCACATACTTATTTGTCATCTGTATATCTTCTTTGTTATGACATCTGTTCAGGTCTTCAGCCCATTTTTTTGAGTTGTTCATTTTCTACAATCTCTTTTCTGAAAGAGATTGTAGGAAACTGGTATAGTTTCTTCCTTAAATGTTTGGTAGAATTCACCAGTGAACCCATCTGAGCCTGGTGCTTTCTGTTTTGGAAGGTTATCAATTATTAATTCAATTTCTTTAATAGATATAAGCCTATTCAGATTGTCTATTTCTTCTTGTGTGAGTTTTGGAAGATTTTGTCTTTCAAAGAAATCTCAATCGTATTTGAACCAGCTAAAGAGAAATCTAAGCTGGTTTCTGAGTTAACCTAATCTAAGCTAAACATGCTAAGCTCTAAATATTAGAAAGTTTCCTGATTTGAATGAGTAATGGAACCATCCCACAGAATTAGAACTAGAACTTGGTGACTTTATCAATATTCAAAAGTTTAAGGTCACAGCTGGAAATATATACTGGAAATACAATTTTCCATAAAACTAACTGTCAAAAAATATGAATCTAAAGTATTTCCATCCATCAAGAAATTAGAATAGAATACTTGGTAAAAGTGTATGGGAGATTAATGTATTAGTTACCATAGCACATTATATTAAGATTTGAAAGTATATAGCATAGTATTTATACACGGGCATTGTTCAATTATATTTTTCTTTTTTAGTCTTCCTTCCATAATGTGTCTGAATTTATAATGCAGTTTGGGGAAAAGATTCCAGAGAAAGAAGCACATGAGTCAATCTAAAATCATTTGTCATCTCGGGTACTGAAAAAAAGTCAAATTGCTTAGTCAGTGTTAGAGGGAAGATGCTATGCTAATATAATTACATTGTCAGATATCAGGTCTTGTCAGAAAAGGAAATAATAAACATCAGGATGCCTGGAAATACACAGTCTACAAGAATCAGAAGTCCATGCTGAAATGGAGAGAATAAAACTTTCAGTAAGAACTTCAAGGGCAAAGCTCCTTACTCATTGATCTGCCTTAGTCCAATATTATGAAATGTCCGATTACTTCATGTCCATTTCAGAGTAAGCTAAATGTCTGTCTTGAGGGGAATGCAAGGTTTTCACTGAAATAGCTAGATGCTAAGTAGGAAGGAGACTTCCAGTTAATACAATTTTCCATGTGCTTATATAAGGCGCTTCTGTTAAACCATAAAGACAATCCTGTCTTCAGTAACCTAAGAGATTCTTTCTAGAGGAATGAGACGATTAATTATTAGTCTCTAAAGTGCCTAACTTTAGCTACTTCAACCATCAGAGTAAAAAATTAGATCATGCTGAAGGAGATCTGGTCTCTCTTCTATCTTAACCAAAGATTAATAGCATCTTGAAGCTTGATCCAGTCATTTTCATGAAAACTCATTTTCTGCAAAATTGGAAAAGACTATAAAGACCTTCTAATGACTAATTTGTTCATTACATGGAGATAAATGTGTTTTTTCCTCAGGAATTATTAGAACTCCAGACACAATATATTTTGATTTAAAAAAAATTAGCCTTCCATATAAACAGTAATAATACCCAATATTCTATGAAGATCATCATCATATTGCTTTTTATATAATTAACATACTTATAAAGATAAATTGTTTTTATTGTTTATTATGAGTTATCGAAGTTCAAGAACAAAAATTTGTTTATACTAGGCAGCAGAAACACATCAACCACCTATACTTCAGCATATATGTAGAGTTCTTTTTGTATTTAGTCTCATAACATCCAGTCAAGATATTGTTTTCCAAAGTTATTCGGTTTTAGTTTCCCCATTTCCTTCAGTGTAGTTATGATATTCATTTTTTAAATACAGTTAGAATCATTTATTAGTGGTTGTATTCCACTCTGGGTCCCCCACCCCATACCCCAGTTAGCTATAACTATTTGCTTATTTTGAGAATATGTAAAACATTATTATGGTCCTAAGAGTGAGAGTTTTTGCTACTTCTTTTACTGAGGTATGGTTGATTGACAGTATTATATAAGTGTCTGGTGAACAACATAGTGATTCACAACTTTTAAAGCTTATACTCCATTATAGTTATTATAATATATTGGCTGACTTCCCTTTGTTGTTTTTGCTACTTTAAAATACTTTAATTTTAAAAAAGCAGATGGAATTTTAACCATATATCAAATATGCTCTGAAAAATTCAGGAGTTCTGTATGGACTGTATTTTTGCATTAAAATGAAGTCATAGAAACACTGGTAACATTGTTAATGATTATATCTTTATTATACACGGGTTTGTTTTTAAGAACTTTTATTTATGCAATTTTATAACTAATCTAACATGTAAGGAAGAAGTCAGAAGGAGAGAATAATGTATGTCACTAACATTTGTAGCCCATCTGGAATACTTCCTCTCTTTCTCACAATATTAAGAGCGAAGAAGAAAACAAATAAGTGGTTCAAAGCTATAATGGAATTAAAGGTAAAACCTAAAGAAATGCACTTGTGTTAAGATTCAGCATTCACTCTCGGTATACTTTGTGTAATAAATACCATTTTTTTCTCAACAGTGATGCGCCATTAATACGTTTGCTTTTAATGGAGTTGAAAATATGACTAGTTTATGCAAGTGGCAGCATAATTTCTTGGGAAAATAAGAAACAGTTTGAAAAAACACTAATAAAACTTAGGAAAAAAATCATTTTATGATGTCAACATACAACTCCAGTCCTAAAGTCTACCTTTATTACAAAAATTAAAATGCACATGAGTGATATTCTTGCTGTTAATGTAGAGTACACAAAGACTAGTTACTCATTCTATATTTAATTAAAGTACAAAAGTATGTCTTCCATCTGCACATAACAAAATGAATGGATTTCAGTTCACACAAACTCGCACCTGGTATTCAAATATTAGCAAGTAGGTTTTTTTAACCACACTAAATATTTTGTAACTCCTTGATGTAAGTCAGTATATTGAATTTATTAACATTTTAAATAATTTGTAATATTTTCATTTTCTCACATCCTTCTTTAAGTTCTGAGTCATAATCCTTCTGTGTCACAAATGTTTTTTTTTTTCATTTTGAAAGTGTACCTCTAAATTTTTCTAGTGGAAAATATGCCTTGTATGATTTTATTTGTTACTTTAATCTTAGATTCAGTGTTTGTCCAAGCACATTTTAACAATTCAAAGAACAATCTTATATTTTCTACTACCATAATACTTCTGGAAAATTTTCCATGGGTCCACCAAATGGTTGAGGAAAATAACTTCTTTTTCTCCTATCTGGATTTTGTTTATTTAATGGAATAATACTGTGTTTGGATTTGATTGAAAACGATTGCATTATTTAAGTCCTTGCAATTTGCAAAGATTATGTACAAATTCAGGTTACCTCAGACCTTATCATTATAAGGATATCTAACCAACTGTGGAAGCACAGAAAAACCAGAAATGAAGCTGCATTTTCAGGCTTCACAGAGAAAGCATACAACTATATCCCAAATATATCGCAAATGCAATAGCTGTCCTAATGATACAGCAGTGGTCATGGTTCCCTGACCTCTTTCTCATACTTTCAGTAAGTAAGTTTCCCTCATTTTCCCATGTGATTCTCAGTATTGACTGTACATTGGAATCATCTGGGAGGTTTTAAAAAATACTGATGCCTGCATCCCATCCAATATAATCTGATTCAACTCATTTAGGTTGCATCTCACTCTCCCTCAATTCATCAGCTTCTATTTCTCTGCTATAGGTTCTTTCTATTAATTCACCTTTGTATGTTTCAGAATCAAAGCTCTCAGTGAGAAAGTGTCCCATCAGACCCAATCAGCCACAGCCAAGGTTTCAAGAGACAGAACAGAAAAACAACCACTTATGCTCAAGGAATAGTTGAGGTTGCTTTTCTCAGAAGATGGCTATGCATATGGTGGACATGCTGAGTCAATAGACTCTTCAATGTGGTCAATATTCACTTACTTTATGATGTAAAGAGGTCTTTCTAATGATAATTGCATACAGAACAGTTTTTGATGCTTCATGTGAATTAAGGTGCAATTTCCAATAGAGAAAACTAACAGTTAAATTTTAAAAGAATTTTCTTATTTGCATTCACTTTCAGATAGTTACAATATATTTAGTCATTCAAGTTAGCATATAAGAAAGAAAATATCGCTATTATTACAAAATTGGCTTGTTATTAATATTAACAGAACAACAATTCAGTTGTTGTTTTTACTAGAATCACCACAGAGCCTCAGGAAGAATCACTGTGATTATCACAGGCTTCACAGATATCCCCTTATTTATTTATCTCAAGGCTGTGACTTTGGAAACGTGTTTAATAAAATCTATGCTGTGTTGGTGATGATTCCAGAAGCTCTATATAAATTCTTTTTTTAAACATCTTTATTGGAGTATAATTGCTTCACAATGTTGTGTTAGTTTCTGCTGTATAACGAAGTGAATCAGCTATATGTATACATATATCCCCATATGCCCACCTTCTTGCAGCTCCCTCCCACCCTCCCTATCCCACCACTCTAGTTGGTCACAAAGCACCGAGCTGATCTCCCTGGGCTATGCAGCTGCTTCCCACTAGTTATCTATTTTACATGTGGTAGTGTATATATGTCAATGGTACTCTCTCACTTCATCCCAGCTTCCCCTTCCCCTTCCCCGTGTCCTCAAGTCCATTCTCTATGTCTGTGTCTTTATTCCTGTCCTGCCCCTAGGTTCGTCAGAAACATTTTTTTCCTTAGATTATATATATATATGTGTGTGTGTGTGTGTGTGTGTGTGTGTTAGCATATGGTATTTGTTTTTCTCTTTCTGACTTACTTCACTCTGTATGACAGACCCTAGATCCATACACCTCACTACAAATAACTCAATTTCATTTCTTTTTATGGCTGAGTAACATTCCATTGTATATATGTGCCACATCTTCTTCATCTATTCATCTCTCGATGGACACTTAGGTTGCTTCCATGTCCTGGCTGTTGTAAATAGTGTCACAATGAACATTGTGGTACATGACTCTTTTTGATTTATGGTTTTCTCAGGGTATATGCTCAGTAGTGGGATTGCTGGGTCATATGGTAATTCTATTTGTAGTTTTTTAAGAAACCTCCATACTGTTCTACATAGTGGCTGTATCAATTTACACTCTCACCAACAGTGCAAGAGTGTTCCCTTTTCTCCACACCCTCTCCAGCATTTACTGTTTGTAGATTTTTTGATGATGGCCGTTCTGACTGGTGTGAGGTGATACCTCATTGTAGTTTTCATTTGCATTTCTCTAATGATTAGTGATGTTGAGCATCCTTTGATGTGTTTGCTGGCAATCTGTATATCTTCTTTGGAGAAATGTGTATTTAGGTCTTCTGCCCATTTTTGGATTTGGTTGTTTGTTTGTTTGATATTGAGCTCCATGAGCTGCTTGTATATTTTGGAGATTAATCCGTTATCAGTTGCTTTGTTTGCAAATATTTTCTACCATTCTGAGGGTTGTCTTTCATCTTGTTTATGATTTCCTTTGTTGTGCAAAAGCTTTTAAGTTTCATTAGGTCCCATTTGTTTATTTCTGTTTTTATTTCCATTTCTCTAGATGTGGGTCAAAAAGGATCTTGCTGTGATTTATGTCATAGAGTGTTCTGCCTATGTTTTCCTCTAAGAGTTTGATAGTGTCTGGCCTTACATTTAGGTCTTTAATCCATTTTGAGTTTATTTTTGTGTATGGTGTTAGGGAGTGATCTACTTTCATTCTTTTACATGTAGCTGTCCAGTTTTCCCAGCACCACTTATTGAAGAGGCTGTCTTTTCTCCATTGTATATTCTTGCCTCCTTTATCAAAGATAAGGTGACCGTATGTGTGGACTTACCTCTGGGCTTTCTATCCTGTTCCATTGATCTATATTTCTGTTTTTGTGCCAGTACAATACTGCCTTGATTACTGTGGCTTTGTAGTATAGTCTGAAGTCTGGGAACCTGATTCCTCTAGCTCCGTTTTTTTTTTTTTTCTCAAGATTGCTTTGGCTATTCGGGGTCTTTTGTGTTTCCATACACATTGTGAAATTTTTTGTTCTAGTTCTTTGAAAAATGCCATTGGTGGTTTGATAATGATTGCACTGAATGTGTAGATTGTTTGGGGTAGTATAGTCATTTTCACAATGTTCATTCTTCCAATCCAAGAACATGGTATATCTCTCCATCTGTTGGTATCATCTTTAATTTCTTTCATCTGTGTCTTATGGTTTTCTGCATATAGGTCTTTCGTCTCCTTAGGTATGTTTATTCCTAGGCATTTTATTCTTTTTGTTGCAGTAGTATATGGGAGTGTTTCCTTAATTACTCTTTCAGATTTTTCATCATTAATGTATAGGAACCCAGAGATTTCTGTGCATTTATTTTGTATCCTGCTACTTTACCAAATTCATTGATTAGCTCTAGTAGTTTTCTGGTAGTGTCTTTAGGATTCTCTATGTAGAGTATCATGTCATCTGCAAACAGTGACAACTTTACTTCTTCTTTTCCAATTTGGATTCCTTTTATTTCTTTTTCTTCTCTGCTTGTTGTGGTTAAAACTTCCAAAACTATGTTGAATAGTAGCAGTGAGAGTGGTCAACCTTGTCTTCCTCCTGATCTTAGAGGAAATGGTTTCAGTTTTTCACCACTGAGAATGATGTTAGCTGTCAGTTTGTCATATACAGCATTTATTATTTTCAGGGAGTTTCCCTCTATGCTTACCTTCTGGAGGGTTTTATCATAAATGGGTTTTGAATTTTGTTGAAAGCTTTCTCTGCATCTATTGAGATTATCATATGGTTTTTCTCCTTCAATTTTTTAATATGGTGTATCACACTGATTGATTTGTGTATATTGAAGAATCCTTGAATTCCTGGGATAAAACCCACTTGATCATGGTGTATGATCCTTTTAATGTGCTGTTGGATTCTTGTCATAATATTTTGTTGAGGACTTTTGCATCTATGTTCATCAATGATATTGGTCTGTAGTTTCTTTTTTTGTGACATCTTTGTCTGGTTTTAGTATCAGGGTGATGGTGGGCTTGTAGAAAGAGTTTGGGAATTTTCCTTCCTCTGCTAAACTTTGCAAGAGTTTGAGAAGGATAGGTGTTAGCTCTTCTCTAAATGTTTGATAGAATTCACCTGTGAAGCCATCTGTTCTTGGCTTTTGTTTGTTGGAAGATTTTTAATCACAGTTTTAATTTCAGTGTTTGAGATTCGTCTGTTTGTGTTTTCTATTTCTTCCTTGTTGAGTCTCGGAAGGTTTGCTTTTCTAAGAATTTGTCCATTTCTTCCAGGTTGTCCATTTTATTGGCGTATAGTTGCTTGTAGTAATCTCTCATGATCCTTTGTATTTCTGCCGCATCAGTTGTTACTTCTACTTTTTCATTTCTAGTTCTATTGATTTCAGTCTTTCCCCCCCCCCTTTTTTTTTCTTGATGAGTCTGGCTAATCAATTTTGTGTATTTTCTCAAAGAACCAGCTTTTAGTTTTTTTTACCTTTGCTATTGTTTCCTTCATTTAATTTTCATTTATTTCTAATCTGATCTTTATGATTTCATTCCTTCTGCTAACTTTGGGGGGTTTTGTTCTTCTTTCTCTAATTGTTTTAGATGTAAGGTTAGGTTGTTTATTTGAGATTTTTCTTGTTTATTGAGGTAGGATTGTATTGTATACTAAGATAAACATAAAAGTCAGAAAGAAATCGGTCTCAGACAGCAAACCCCAAGTCTACAGTTGATCCCAAAGTCCACCTCCTCAATTTGGGATGATTTCTCATCTATTCAGGTATTCCACAGTTGCAGGCTACATCAGGTTGATTGTGGAGATTTAATCCACTGCTCCTGAGGCTGCTGGGTGAGATTTCCCTTTCTCTTCTTTGTTCGCACAGCTCCTGGGGTTCAGCTTTGGTTATGGCCCCACCTCTGCATGTAGGTCGTCCTCAGGCATCTGTTCTTCACCCAGACAGGAGGAAGTTAAAGGAGCAAATGATTAGGGGGCTCTGGCTCACTCAGTCCAGGGGGCCCGAGAGGGTACTGTAGTTATAATTGGAATGTGGGTCGAGCCTGCAGCCACTCTATCTAATATTGATTCTACTATTCTACCATGATTTGGCCAACTGAGAAATGAATCAAAAGAAATCTTCTAGAGCTTAACATTTTTTAGGTCAAATGGGTGAACCTGGGCCATGTCATAAAACTTTCTGCTACTCATTTGTGGTCTGGTCTACTGGTTCTGAGAAGGCCTATGGACCATTCATACACTTATGATGATTATCCTTTTCTTTGTTTGTAGTCTTGCAAGGAATTTAAAATCAGTGATATAATTTTAAAAGATAAACAACAGAAGGAAATAAATGTTCATTTTCACCAAATTGAACCATTTCATATGATTGTTTAGACAATGAAGAGCAAAGAATAATGTAGCCCTTTTAAAAATTCTATAAACTATAACTATATGTGTAAATATATGTTAAATTATGTTATTTCTTTTACTTCTAAGAATTTTGTGACTCTATTTATTATTACATTTCTCCTCTAAAATAGTTAGTTGGCTTTCTGATTTGAAGATTATTTAGTATGATTCCGGAGTGACCATTTATTTCTGATCAATGTTACAGATTGGTCTTTTTTTGCAGAGCAACAAATATTTCAGAATGTTTATTCAGGGTTTAGTCAATAGCACTTTATCGCTATGGCATTGAGCAAATGAAAATCCATTTGTAACAGAATCTTAGAAAGTACAATGCCATGCTGTAACTAAGCATATTATTACATAGGACCAGATTATGTAAAGCTTACTAGGGTCAAGAGCTACATCTTACATGAGGCAAGTGATAAACTGTACCTCAGTTGTGTACATTATCTTTTTAATTCTTAATTAGATATTAAGAAAACAACTGACTTTTTTTGAAAATACAACATTCTAAAAAGACACGGCAAACATTGTATATGTAATGTGCATGTTGCATATTGATAATTATATATTCATTTGCTCATTTCAAAATATTTTTTGAGCATCTACTATGTTTCAGTAACTTTCTTCTAGGAGTTTTTTTTTTTTTTTCCTTTTAATATCGGAAACAAACAGATGAGATCTGGGCCTTAACAGAGTTTATATTATAGAGATGAAATAAAACCATAAACACATAAAAAGTAAATAAGTTTAGATATTAATTAATAGTGCAACTGCTATGAAGTAAAGTTTAAAATGGTGAAGCAATATAGGAAAACCAGAGTGGTGAAAGAATCTCTGAAGAAGTGAGATTGGAGCTGCACTCTTGAGGATAAGAAGTTGCCAATTATACATAGAATTACGGGAAGAACATTTCTTAAAGGAGGAATAACAAGAGCAAAGAAACAGAAATAGGAGGTTAGATTGCCCACAGGAAGGAAAGTGGATAATCACTGTTATTAGAAAATAGGAAGCTGGGAAAAGAATGGATAAAGCATTGTTGGAGTGGGAGGCGAGGCCAGAGCCCACAGGGCATCATAAGTCATATCAGGGGTAATGAAACAAAGGCACCACTGGATTTTTTTAAGTAGAAGAGAACTTGGTGTGATTTATTTTCAAAGCTTCCTGTTATATCAGTAGAAACTATTTTATTATGAAAATATTTTTAAAAAATAAAAGTTGAACAAACAGCTAATCAGTAGGTATGGCAAGACTGCGATTGACCTATACACACTATTATATATAAAATGGATAACTTATAAGGACCTACTGCATAACACAGGGAACTCTACTCAGTATTCTGTAATGGCCTATATGAGAAAAGAATTTTCAAAAGTGTGGATATATGTATATGTATAACGGATTCACTTTGCTGTACAGCAGAAACTACCACAATATTGTAAATCAACTATATTCCAATAAAAAATTTTTAAAAAAAGATTACTCCTGTATCCACCTCCTCTTCTTCCTTTGCACAAAAGAGTGTTGTATTTCTCAGCCTCACTTGCAAGTAGGTATGCAAAACTGTGTGTACAAATACTGGGTCACATCTTTTAAATGGAAATTGTGGTCCATCTTCTCATTTCTCCCTTAATGACAGAAACACAAGGAGTTTCTAATGGTGGTCAGCTTCCCCCACACAGACAAAGAAAATCTCCTCTGGAAAGGTGGAGAGAAATTAATCTGATCACTGCATGACCTAATGGATCAGAACTGACTATCTGACCTGGAACTCTTGCCTACCTCCTGATTGTCACGGGTAAGAAATATAAAATTCTATTGTTTTTCTCACATCACTGATATTATGGGTCTCTTTGGGACAACAGCTTAGTCTATACTTATAACAAGAACCTAAAGTAACTTGTTTAAAAAATTAAAATATATATAATTATTAATAGAGGGTTCTGATGAACTTTTAACACTACCTCCAATAGTAACAAAGCTTAAAATTGCAGTTCTCATTTTCTTACATTGTCAGATTATTATTTAATAACATTATACCTTTAATTCAGGTTACATATATTCCATGACAACAACAAACTTTCAAGTAAAAATTTGGTAAACATATTGAAGGTGGCAGACTATCTCCAGGAAATCTATTCAGAGGGTACATAATAGTGGCTTAATGTGCTAAACTGAACTTTCAATTCTGTTTCCTCAATCAACTATTTCACAACGAATTTTTACTTGAACTGTCTCTCTCTAGTGGCTTCTTATCAATGCAAAACAGCCAATCAGGGCTTCCCTGGTGGCACAGTGGTTGAGAGTCCGCCTGCCGATGCAGGGGGCGCGGGTTCGTGCCCCGGTCCAGGAAGATCCCACATGCCGTGGAGCAACTAGGCCCGTGAGCCACAACTATTGAACCTGCGCGTCTGAAGCTTGTGCTCCGCAATGAGAGAGGCCGTGATAGTGAGAGGCCCGCGCACCGTGATGAAGAGTGGTCCCCGCTTGCCACAACTAGGGGAAGCCCTCGCACAGAAACGAAGACCCAACACAGCAAAAATAAATTAATTAATTAATAAGCTCTTACCCCCAACATCTTAAAAAAAAAAAAAAAAACAGCCAATCAGCCTCAGGCTTCCTAGAAACCCACTGTATCATTTGGCCTAGATAATTCCAGTCTGGCTTTATTTTTGCCACACAGAATAATGCATTAAGGCAATAAAACTATTTGGGGTCAAATGCAACCACTTTGAACAACTGGCAAACATGTAGAACATACACAGGGGTCAACGTGCACAAGAAGACCATGGTTAATTATAGGTTCTTAAACCATGTTTGAAAAACTGTCTTATATTTGAATTTCAGTGAGAAGTAGGGTAAAAAATGATGACGTTATTACTAAAAAGTGAATCTATTATTAGGTGATTCATCTATTTTAAGCCAAAAGGAAGACAACTTCAAGTTCGCATAACCACCTGGGGAATAAAAATGTATAACATTTATACAAATCCCTAAGTTCCCATACTGATGTTTACTCTTCCCATTCCCTTGTCAGTGTATGCTTAAATCAGATTTCAGCAAAACTACAGGAAGTTCAAATATTCACACCTATCCAAGCTCTGTTACACTCATATATATTGCATATAGGGGACTAATTGGCAGGGAAGGGAACCAGGAGCTTGGGTGACATTGCCTTCCATGGGAAGCAGATGGGCTACCCACCTGGGGAGTTGTGATAAGCACTTAATTGAAACGAAGTCAGAGTCACCCAGAAGATACCACATTTAGAGCAAGCCATACAATGATTCCATAGTCTCTATGGTTTTACTTCTGATCTTCATTCTCTTTCTTAGCTTTTACTGAATAAGTATTGCATAGGAAATATGGATAGAAATGTCCATATTTCTGTCTCTGGAGGATTCTATAATAATAATAAACATTCCCAAATATTTTTAAAAAATTAAAAGAGCCAAAGTGTGTGATGTCATTAAACTCTACACAGTAGACACTTATATAGAATGCTTGTGAGGAAGTAGAACATTCTGATTAATCGGTTTTCTGATGAACTGAATGATTATCAATCATATCATGAGGGGAAAGGCACTGTGTCCAGAATTACTAAGCTTAAAACAGGAATTCAAAGGGCATACTATTTAGCTAGGGTAAATGAAAAATCATTTTTGTTTCAATTTTCATTGTCAAACATTTTATTTTTCTAAAATGTGTGGGAATGCTTCCTTGTCTAAGTGGAGAAATTGATTACCTGCATTATTATTAAGACTTTTTCAGTGTCTCTCGGTGACCATGTTTAGGACTAATCCACATTTGTACTGTTGGAATTCAGTTCAGTAAACACTTTGAACCATTCCAGGTAAGGCAGGATGCCCAGCATGGGGACTTTAGAGATGATAAGACAATCTCCAGGAATCTTCCTCCAGGAAGTCACAGGCTGTTGATCCATAGAACTTCCTGACAGAAAGTTTCACACAGAACCCTCACCTGCATGGGCTTGCCTTCCATCTTCATTCTCCAACTTAACATTTTCAAGAGTACCTCCTATCCTCCCAATAAAAACCAAATTCTTTAGAGTAATGTCCATAGGTTTTCTATCTATTCTCAAGTTTAGAAAAGAAAAAATGAAAACGAAAAAATAACCCTAGTCTTTGTGTGGTAACTGGGAGCTGACAGGAACAAGAGTCAAGGATGAGAAGAAAATAGGTCCAATGAAGGCACTGGTAAACATCCTCCCAGGAAATGTAAGATATTCTTGGGAATGGAGGAAGTTTCATACAGTCAGTTCTGCTATGAGTGTAAGAAACATATGCTAAATATATGTTCCTAAAAATCATCACACTATGCAAAATCATGCAACAAAAACCACAGATGCTCAACACTCAAAAACTCCATCGATGGCACATAAGAAAAAAATAACAACTTAATAAAAATAGTGGTACGGTTTTACACATATTAACTGCTTTAGAAATATGTAAGTACTACAATAAATGCGACACGTCACTTTTAAAGAGACCAGGAGTTTCCTTGTGGAATTGAGTGATGGAAGGTTAGTTAAGTCTGCAAATTAATTTGAATGATAGGAGGGTATGATGGAAGGTTCTCAGAAATGAGATGAAATTTGTAACGTCAAATGTGCATGGTTGTAGCTCTCATTTACCATGGTGAGCTGAAGTAGCTAGTAGAGGTTTGAGATGTGTGTGTCTGAGTTTTGTGTATCCCAACGCAGCTGGATTCAGGTGGGTGCTGTTTTCTGAGTATATCTGGTGTTTCTAGAAGAGGAATTTGCACATAAGCAAATGTGAAATCGGCATTATGCTTAAATTGTTCCCTAATATATCAATCACATTGGAACAAATTCTGTTCTCAAACAAGTATTATAGCAGAACAGAGTGTATTTTTCAATTTCAGGTATTTTAACAACTCTGCGAGCCAGCTGCTCATGAATTTCTAACATTTATTTCACAATTAAAGATAAAAAGCTGAAGAGTCTAAGGCTTTAGGAGCACACTTGCAATCCTTTTATGTAAAGGGCAATAAGTGAGTAAATTCAAAAGTGTCCTGATGGGCATTAGAACCTTGTGAACTAGGAATAGAAAACAGAGGGGCACCGGATTCTCAAAGCAGGAGACAGCAGAGCACAGCCTTCAAGGAGACGTGGGAGCCGAAGAGGAACTTGAGATAAGAGCATAACATGTCCTGTCATCCTAATGGTGCCTGGACTGGTGGTTTCTGCTTATTGTCAGCTAAGCAGAAATAGAAGCTGTTCTCAGTGGTATTTTTGTCATCATCAGCTGCAAATGAATGAGCTCTTTTTTGCAGGATGTATAAGCATTTTATTCATGGCTTTAACATAAACGTCTTTACAAAGGTGATGTCCCCCCATCCCCCAGAGGATATATTAATTGAGGTGTACAGGACTGCGTCTGCCAAACGGCTTGAAAATAGTCTCCATGGTTGCAGCTAGGAAAACTCGACCTTTGTTGTCAAGAAAGAGGGGAGATTCCAGGATCTGTGACAATGTGTTTTAAGCTGCTTAATCCCTTCACATACAGTTACAATATCTGGCTCATCGCATTCCTGTGGGTCCTTTAAATGTTTGTCAGAATCATATTTTTTTGAAAATTTAAAACGTATTGAATAGAAACCAAGAAAATTAATATTATCAGACATGGGACCAAGTGGTACATTTTTTTAAAAAAAGAAATGGTACAAATAAGTGTCCCAAACTCATGTGAACTAGGTTTTAATCTAGTAGCAATGAGACTATCTGATCATGTGAAGATGAGTTCGTTTCTAAATATACAAAGATTCTTCTTTGAAATTGCATGAGCTTAGTAATGACATCAGATTTTGAAAAGTATCATTTTTAAAAAAACTTTATGGATTACTTTTTTTTTAATTTAAAGGAATTGATTCCTATAACCTAAAATGTAAATTCTGTATCACTTCCATATGCAGGATGATGGAAAGTAGCAACGAACAAATAAGTAAATGTATGTTTTAAAAATTATATACACAATGTGTGACTGACCTTTCATTTTAAATTAGTAATGTTTACCATTTTTTTCAAACACATTCTCTTACCCCAATTCTGTTCTTTTTAACAGCTCTCTTTTTCAATGAACTTGTATTTTACTAGGAAAATAAAGAAATATTTCCTAAATTATTTTAAGCCTTAAATATGGGAAGCAGCCGCATAGCACAGGGAGATCAGCTCGGTGCTTTGTGACCGCCTGGAGGGGTGGGATAGGGAGGGTGGGAGGGAGACGCAAAAGGGAGGGGATATGGGAACATATGTATATGTATAACTGATTAAATTTGTTATAAAGCAAAAAATATATATATAGATAAATATACCACCATGGAACTGGGGGCTGTGAGGGGGTATTGTAAGGGAATGAATATTTGCTCTCCCGTGATTAAGAGTCTTTCAGATTTCCTGGGATCAAATGGGATCCAGAGGCACAAGAATTTATCAGGGAAATAAAAGTGAGGGGTTTTAGTTAGCATTGCCTATCATTTCAGACACACACACACACACACAAAATGGTGTGTCGTTTTCAGGGATTTTTTAAAACACTTTCTAAGATCTATAAGAGCAACTAAATGGAGCCATGATGTGAAATGACCACCAGCCTTCCACTTAAGTCATGCTTGTCCTCATAACAGCTATAGTGATTTGTTACAAAGCAGTCCCTAGTTGATTTAAATAACCCCTGCCTGAGAAGTTGAGGAAGCTAAATACAACACACACACACACACACACACCAGATGCCATTAACTCTATATGTAAAATAATGGGTTCTTTAAACTCAGCACTCTTACCATGACTGGATGGTTGCTGAATAGCAGACACATAGCTGGAGAAGGCATAAGACGGATTCATACATCTGAAAAGTCAATATTTAAAATAAATGAACAAACCAAAAAAACTGAGTGCCTTTCAAGTAACTACTGATGGTGATTGTAAATTGTTTCCAATTTCATTTGCAACCTTTTTTTTTATTTCTAGAATTAAAGAATGCTGAATCTCAGCAACCATTGCCATCCAATCCTTATTGGATACATGTGGACACTAAGAGAACATTCAGATGCCTTGTTTTATGACACAAAATGATTAATTATAGAGCTGGGATTAGAAACCAGAAACAACACAATTCCTTAGTTTATCAAGCATATTAAACTCACTTTTACTGGTGTAGACAGAGCAGTTGTGATGGTTAAAGTTTCATTAAATATAAATGAGGAGATGTTTAAAAACCCTAACTTTACAATGAGTAATGGTCCGTCCATCAAAAGGTACCAGCTCTCTTTGCATTTCTGTCTCATATACTTGCAACATAAGAAAAGGGGCGATAAATTATTATTAATGTGGTGAAATATTTGGGATTCCAAAAGTAGGAAGAAGAAACGCTGAAATATGTGTGTCAGATCTTCCATGTTGAGTCCAGACTCCATTCCTGGCTGTCTCCTGCTGGGAGAGGGCGCTGGAATTCAGTCATATAAAATCGTCTAGCAGCAGGACCCAGCTGGATATACAATTCAGAGGCTAAATTGAAGACAGAGGCAGAATGTAGCTGCTACTTCATTGGCCTTCTGCCTTATTGGCCTGTGGATGTTAAATAAAGGGAGGCTGGGACTTCCCCCAAGGTACAGGTGGCTCATGATTTGTTTCTTGGATAGCAGAGATTCCAGTGTTTCCATAGCATTCTGCAGTGGGTTATTGGCTAAGCAGAAAAGTAGGGAGCCAGGGATACACAGCTTTATAGAAACCTGTTGGCAAATATCACCTCTTCTAGATGACTTTACCTTGTGTTTGCACATACTATTTCCACAGCTTCAAATATTCACCTCATATGTCACTTACCCACGAATAGTCACCACCATCACCAAACCTCCCAGATGGCTGGGCTTAAGCGTCCCCTTTTTTGTGAAACCTCCCTTAAATGCTTTCGGCAGAAGTAATTGACCTTCCATTTGTGATACCATAGGACTTTGTTCTCACTTCTAGTATAGAATCTACCTTTTTGTGTTGTAGTCTACCCCTCACCTAAGCCAGAATTACAGTCATGTCCTCTCCATATTTGGAACTCCAGTGCCTAGAATGGCACTTGGTCACAACCGGTGTTAACATAAATGTGTTGACTACATGAGTGAAATGTTGCAAGTTTATACCAGTCTATATATGATTGACTCTTGTGTATTTGATTTATTCCCTCCATCTTCTCCTTTTTTTAATCTCAAAAATCATGTTTGTTGATGCAAAATTTAAATATTCTGGCAAAGAACAGATGTTAATTAGGCATTTATTACATGCCAGGAACTCTTCTAGGTACTAAGTCTACCAGCAATTAAAAACAAACAGACAGACAACAACCATGCTCTCATGAAACTCATGAAAAATATACAAATAGTCAAATAAATATATTGTATGTCTGACAATGACAGGTTCTATAAAAAAATAAATAAAGCAGCTTACAGCAATAGAGGAGTGGAGAGTTATTTTGTATAAAAGGTCAGAGAAGAATTTATTACAGAGATGACAGCTGAGCAGAAACTGGAAGTGAGAGCCTTAGTTAAGTGGATATATTGTGAAAACACATACCCGAAAGTGGAAACAATTGTATATTCCCTAAAATAGGAAGTTCTTTATGTGGAGTTTCTTATTGTGCAAAACAAAAACGTGAAAGTAGGGGCTTCCCTGGTGGCGCAGTGGTTGGGAGTCCACCTGCCGGTGCAGGGGACACGGGGTCGTGCCCCGGTTTGGGAAGATCCCACATGCCACGGGGCAGCTGGGCCCGTGAGCCATGGCCGCTGAGCCTGCGCGTCCAGAGCCTGTGATCTGCAACCGGAGAGGCCACAACAGTGAGAGGCCCACGTACAGCAAAACAAACAAATGAACAAACAAACAAAAAAACAAACATGAAAGTAAAGTTCTGTCCATGGAAGGATGTTGTGTGCCAAAAGGTGTACATTCTTAATTTCAAAATGTTTGCATCAAAAAGAAAATTCTAAGACCACGGTTTCTTTGCAAACCAAACAAGAGGAGAATAAACAAGCAAATAACAGCAGCTAAATTTTTATCTTTATCCCCAAGTATTCTCTGTTCCAATGTAGAATCTTCTACATTCATCGAATAATTTATTGATTATAAAAAGGTGTGCAGTTTCAACCTTCTGCTTAAGGTCAGATATACCAATATCAATTCAATAAGGCAAATTGTACTTTTTAGCTATTCACTTAAGTGCTACAGAATCAGCTTTGTTTTAATTTGGTGGGAGCACTTCATGACTTCTTTAATAAAGGTGACAAAACATTCCTAGTGAAGGATTCTGTTAAGCAGTTGCTTTTCTACATGGAGCCAGATAATGGAGTAAGAAGACCAATCTGGCCAGAGCAAACTGGTTTTAGAGGACAGTGGTGGCAGAGGAAGTCAAAGAAGAAATAGTGGAGAGAGAATGTTGTAGATCAAAAGCATAGGCCCCAAGAAAGCCCCTGGTCCTGTTACCTGAGAGACTGAAAATCTCTTTGCAGTAAAAGGGTCTCCTTTACACACCTATGTAAAAGCACATGGTGGGGAGAGGAGGTGTTGGGTTGCAGCCAAGCTGCCCAGTGAACACCCTGTGCCATCAGTGCAATAAATGCTTCGGAATCACCAAAAAAAAAAAAAAAAAAAAGCATATGGGTAACTATGGGAGGGTTTTTAATAAAGTAGAAATACAATCTTACAGATACATTTAAAAAGATTTGTTTCCAGTTGGCCCCAGCGGGAATAGACCATAGTAGAGGAGTGAAAGTAGGAAGACCACTCAGTCCATGTATTAGTTTGCTAGGGCTGCTATAACAAAGTATCAAAGTCTAGGTGGCTTAAATAATAGAAATTTATTATCTAAACGTTCTGGAGGCCAGAAGTCTGAGATCAAGGTATCTGTAGGGGTGGTTCTTTCTGAGGGTTATGAAGAAGAAACTGTTTCATGTCTCTCTCCTAGCTTCTGGTGGTTTTCTGGCAATCTTTGGTGTTCTTTGGCTTTTAAATACATCACTGAGATCTTGACCTTCATTTCTACATGGCATTTTCCCTATGTGCTTGTCTGTCTCTGAATCTAAATTTCCCCTTTTATAAATAAACTAGTTATAATGGATTAGGACCCACCCTAATGACCTCATCTTTATTCAACTACATCTACAAAGACTCTATTTCCAAATAAGGTCACATTCTGAGGTCCTGGGGGTTAGGGGTTAACACCTCAACATATCTTTTTAAGGAAACAATTCAACTCATAACAGTAAACTGTGGAAATATTCCAGTCTGGAGATGCTAGTGGTTTAGACAAGAAAATAAACACTGGAGGAGGAGGGAATGGTCCGTATAAGAATTATTTTGAAGATAGAACCAACAGATTTTGCTAATAACAGATGGTTCCAGACTTTTAGGTTTGTTTACCTTATGATTTTTTGACTTTATGATGGTATGAAAGTAATAGAATTCAGTAGAAACTGTACTTCAAATTTTGAATTTTTTATCTTTTCCGGGGCTAGGGATATGGGGAATGATGCTCCTTGGTAATGCTGGGCAGCTCCCAGTCAGCCTCGTGGTCACGTGGGTAAACAACTAATATACTTAGAATAATTCTGTACCCACACATCCATTCTGCTTTTTACTTTCAGTACAGTATTCAATCAATTACATGAGATATTCAACACTTTATTATAAAACAGGTTTTGTGTTAGATGATTTTGCCCAACTATAGGCTAATGTGTGTGTTCTGAGCACCTTTAAGGTAGGTGAGGCTAAGCCATGTTGTTCTGCAGGTTAGGTGTATTGAATATATTTTCAAGTTACAGTATTTTTGGCTTACAATGGGTTTATCAAGACATAATGCCACTGTAAGACAAGGAAGATCTGTAATTGGGTGTGGGTATAACAAATAAAGGGAAGAAAGGATGACTTCTGGATTTTGGGCCTGAATAACTGCTATGTTCAGAGATTGATAAAACTGGGTGAGAAGCAGGTGTGTGGAGGGAAGTCAAAGGTTGGTGGTTTTTGTTTTGTTTTGTTTCGCTTTTGACATACTAAAATGTTACCACTAAGAACTGATTAGATTTCTAAGCAAAGATGTTGACAAAGCATTTGGATATACAAGTCTGGCTTATGAAAATTTATAGCTGCAAAAGATTTAATCATCTCAATCCAACCAATACTTATTGTAGATGAGGAAGTCAGTAGTTTTTAAAGGCTTATTTTCAAAAATAAAATAAAACACCTCCCTTCAAGGCCACTGAAACATGTAGTGACAGCAATAGAAAAACAAAAGCAGAAGCAAAAACAAAATATACCAAACTTGGTTCTCGATTCCCAATCCAACACTTTTTCCATTATAGTATAGCTGGCTTTGTTCAGCATTTTTGAGTTCCACATGAAGTTAGTAAACAGCAGCTGGTAGCCTAATGTAACGAAAATGTAAATAATTACAATTTTGGGTCCAGGAGTTGGATCAAAATGATTCTGGCTTGAGGTCTTTGCTCTCCAATATATTAACACTAAATGTATAGACGTGGGCTTCCCTGGTGGCGCAGTGGTTGAGAGTCCACCTGCCGATGCAGGGGACACGGGTTCGTGCCCCGGTCCGGGAAGATTCCACATGCCGCGGAGCGGCTGGGCCCATGAGCCATGGCTGCTGAGCCTGCGCGTCCGGAGCCTGTGCTCTGCAATGGGAGAGGCCACAACAGTGAGAGGCCCGCTTACCGCAAAAAAAAAAAAAAAAAAAAAGTATAGACGTGACAAGATGACCAAAAATACTACAAGCTAGAATACTTTTGAAAGTGGAATAGGTTTTTTTTTTCCCCTAACATATTTTTAGAGCTCTAATACAGCATCTGCTATTAAGACTCTGCTACCTTGAAGCACAGAAGCAGCATCACACACTCAACTCCTCATGCATCACCTGGCAGCTGACTCAACCCCTGTGGATTCCAAGAGAATGTTTTGTCCATTTGAAGATTTGGTTGAGCTAAACTTTCTATGTTTGACCCTCTGACTTAACATACACTTGAAGAGGTTCTGAAAGATATGATCAGTGTTTGCTGTTCCACTAGCTTTGAACAAAGTTTGATTTTTTTTTCAAGTGAAAGATTCTTGTACATTTCTTCTGCATTACTTTCATTTTGCAGTAGACTATTTGTAAAAAGAGACTCCATAGGATGATGCAAAGTAATATTGTTTATGATATGCATATATCTTTTATTGATACATATGTAACACACATGACTACAGAAATATGGAGTAATCTTTTTTGCCCTCTTTGAAACTATTTTAACTACCATAGATGGGTATTTTATCATGACTGCTGCGGTACTTTTTTATTCATCATTGTAGCAGTTGATTAGCTGCAACCTATAAGAAATAACAGAGTAACTGCAGAAAACTGAAAGATGTGGTATCCATCAGGAAGTTTATACTATTAGGGTATTGCAGTTATGAATCCACTGAAAGGTTACAGGAGACGGTGGTGATTTTATTCTTTGATGGTAGCCAGGAGACTACCTAGGAGCCTCAGCAAATTTCCACAAACAGATAGAGTAGGTTTGCCATGCATTGATATATTATAAATATTCATAGACACTAATGTTCAAGGAGTCAAAACTCAGTCAAAAGCAGTTCTTAAAGGTACCAAATTTTATCCCCTTTAATGTTTTCAATTAACAAATTCTACCAGTCACCAAGGCAAGGAAAGAAGAGCAAGTGGAGACTGTAGAGTCTGTTTAGCCAGGGTATTTGACTCATTTTGTTTTAAATCCTGCTAATAATATTTTGGACATCAATCACTCACACCAAAATGTAATAAAGGCTGTGTTATGAGCACATACTAAATACTGATAGACACTAAATTCCAGTCTAAGAATAAAGGATTTTTTGTCTCTCACATTAAAATGTAACAAAATGAATTTCATTAAAAGGCAACATGGGATTTTACCTGTGAATGTATGCACCTCTAGATATTTTCTATGAAAAAACAGAAACAGTATGTCATTTCCATCATGCATATGCATCAAGTACTATGCTAGAAAACAAATGATGGAGATAAACACACGTGCAATTATTATGTTGCCCTGATAAATTCCATCGGCTCGAGTGAAAGTCACATCTTTTGTGTTTAAGGGATAAAAGGTAGTGTTATAGATTACAGTACCCTGAAGGCACTTGTGGCAGGTGCAGTAATTGAAGTCTTCCTAAATGTCCACTAATGCAGCCACAGTATGAGGTCAGGTGGGTAAAAATATCAACCAAAGTAGTTTTGAAACACTTTGCTTTTCTAACAGTCTTGAAAACAGAGGAGATTTCCATCTCTCTCAGTGACTTGGATAGAACCTCAGTAGAAAGCAGATGGAATTCTCAAAGTCCTTCTAGGCCTGCCCTTTGATTCTGTGCTTTAGAAATAAAATCAGGCTAATGTGAAGGATTCAAGATGCACATATTCATCAGCTGTAGTGCCCAGTAGAGGGCGCTGGAAAAGCAGGACTGCTGTATGGGATCTGACTCCTCAAATGATGACAGGTAGATCTTTTAGAAAAAGCAACTTGGAAAATATTTTTTCTAAGCACAAATTAATCTGCAAGGTTTGACATTTGTTCTTCAAATCAATGTGAAATTGTATTACTGTTGTTTTCAAATTTTAACTTTTTAAATTAAGATTGCTTGTCATAATGCTTTCCCTCAACAGTGAGTAAAGGGAACCAAATTCCCATAATATGATTGCAATATTCAGTTTACAACGGTTCCATTGAGAGGGGAGCAGAGATTAAATGATTCCTGGCCTTCAATATTTTCTTCTAAATGTAAACACTTAAATGGTGAATCCAGATCTGGGGAGCTTTTATTTTCTAAGAGTGATCATTTTTATTGAATACCATAAAGTTCAGATCATCCTTCAAACTTCCCTGCCAAGAACCTGTTTATGTTTTAAGATAACATGGTTTTTATATTATAAATAAATACACCCAAAAAATATTGGCAAATTGTCCCTATGACAACTTTTCTTTTTCTGTCTTCTAACTTAAACTCTATGAAGACATGTGGACACAAATATGGTAGAAAGGTTGAGAAGATATCCTGAATGCAGTTGAATTTCTGAACATTACAGAAGACATTTAGAAAGTAGCCATGTTAGTGGGAGAGTACTTTAGATAAATGGTAGATATATATAATCCAAAAAAGGGCACATTCTATGATATTTCATGCTGCCCTAAACCTTTCCTGAGATGAGGCTTATGAGCTCATGGCAACCGGCATTTACCTGTTGCTGTGTGTTTCCTTTCAGTAAGAGTATCACACGTACTTTGTACCACAGAGTACCACACCCTTTGCACAGCCTCTTGGACTTACATCAGAGAACACCTTAAAGACTTAAAAAAAAAAAAAAAGCAAGCATATGTGAATGATATTAATCAACATAACTTGCTGGAAATTCTGAATTTCAATGATCCTGCAGCTTTGCATTAAAGACCACTCAGGCTTCAATGGACATTAGCATTTCTTAAAATTCTGTAGAATTCCCAACATCTGTTACTCCTTGGAAAGGTAGAAAACAAAGACCAGGGAGACTTTTTGGCTTCTATACGCATCTCATGTGAAGAAAGGCTCAATCTATTTGTTTTGTTTTATTAATTTCATCAAATTCCATATTCTTGGGGAACGCACATACTAATGGAACGGCATCTGTTGACCAGTCACAGCTATGCCCATGATGACGCTTGCTAGTCATCTGTCCTGTCTAGGTGGTAGGGATGGTTTTTCTCAGAAGGAAAAACTGAGCCATCAGAGAGCCATACCTATCTCTACCTCTCACTGTTCTGCAAAATGTTTAGTCATCATCGCAGTGGTCGCTTGGTTTCTCTAAGTCTTATTTGGAAGCTGCCAAGATGTAGTCAGATGCAAACTCCATGATACGGAAGCATTTAAACACTGGAGACAGACAGCGTGGCAGCAGCAACTGAGCATTTTTATCTCAAGCCTTAGATAGCAAGGCAGCAGAACAGAACAGTTTAACACGGAGGGGGGGGGAGCAGCAGTGAAAAGTGTGGCAGCACATGAGAGCACATGCTGTAACGGGCTGACAGACAACATTTGGCTTGTATCAGGACACAGATTCAAAAGCAATGGAAAGACAGAAAATAAGCTTCTAATTTCCTTCCTAGAAATTAGGTCCAGCTTCTGACTACTGTTCTGTGTTGGTTGGGGTTTTGAATACATAAAAGCAAACAGGCTTTAATTCATATCTAATAATGGGTTTTCCTTTTTATTTCCACCTTCTTTTTTCTTTTTCAAATTCTTCAATGTGATTCTTTTAGTCTGGAGGGGAAAAAATCATTTCTTTTTTTCAAATGACTGGGAACGCATATATACACCTTCATTCATTCATTTGTACATTCATTTCTTCAATATGAAGAAATACCAACTATGGGCCAGGAGCCCTTTAGTTGCTAAGGGACATGCCAGTGAGCAAAACAGTCAGACTTTCCTGCCATCCTGGAACTTACACACCAAAATGTGGTGACAGAAAATAAATAATGGACCAGATGGCACACAAGCCATGTAGCAAAGAAAAGTAGTAAGTGGACCAGGAAATGCCAACCTGGGTTTAGTGGAGAGTTGTGCCTTTAAATAAAGTGATAAAGGAAGATAAACTGATAGCATGTGAGGAAACCAGGATGCCTGGTTGTATGTGTATGTGTGTGTATCTGTGTGTATGTGTGTGTGCAAGTACGGGGTGGGGAAGGAGTCTTCCAGATAGAGAGAAGGTCAACATCAAAAATGCTGAGCTGAAAATACTTGCTGTGCTACTCAATTGCTTCAATAGCCAGTGACAGCCTGGTATCCTCCCTGTCCCTCACTTCTCTTTCTTGCCCCTGCTGTTCATTTCTGCATTTCACAAACATTTATTCAACATTGGACCAGTCACTGAAATCATGGAAATGAATCAAAAGCCCTCCGCCGGTGGATTCTCAGCCTAAAAGTGTGTAAAGTTAAATATCCTTATCAGTTCATGCTTGCTTAAAGCTTTTTTGTCATTTGTTCCCTAGATTATTTCGAGGTGGTCACATATTTCCTTCCTGTGAACCAGTTCTCCTAAAAAATGTTTAAACTGGGAATGAGAGTCTGGTCACTTAGTTATTTCCATTTGTTTAATTATTTGGAAACCCCTCTTCTACACCGCGTGGTACTCAGCTAATTCTGACTGTGATTCCTACACTCAGCTCCAAGGCCCTATTTTGCACATGCAAGACCTCTATAGGTTCTCAGCTAAAGTAAAGTGGCCTTCGACTGTTTTAGCATCATAGAATTTTCTTTTGTGAGGCTACCCTGAAAAAAATTGTAATTTCAAATAAAACATTTTTTCTTTATGGTAAAAAAATAACATTCATCCAGAGGTGGGTATATGAAATCAGTAAACTCCCTTTTCCTTGTGTATTTGTATTTCTGATCTTCAGCAAGGTCCCAGCCATTGACAACAAGGGCAAGCCTTTCCAGCAAACCTTCCTTATAGCTTTTGGCAGCCCTTCGTCCCCGTGCTGTAGTCTCCCAGGATGGTTCTATTTCCCACTCTGCTCAGAACGTTGCTGCTCACCTACGTCATATGGGACCCATTTTGTGTCCTTTGAAATGAGCAGCTTTATCTACCACTGAGCCTCACAGACCAGGGCACGGGGTAACACACTCAGGTAGGGTTTCCTTTCCACAGGCTTCTCTTTCTTGAGCACAGTGGATTTTGCAGCCATCCAGAGAATCACCTCCACCTTTCCCCAAGTCTTCTTCTCCACCTCAAATCAGAGGCCTGCCCCCTGTCTGCATCCTACCACACACAAGACCTGTAGCTGTCAATTCACTATGGACTTGACTGCTCCACCACTTCTGCCATGTGAGCTCGAGTTACAAATCCAGCTCCAGAGAAAAGAATCAGACCTTGAGGACCTTCACTGGATCTTAGCACTTGACTAGGATCAAAGTGCAATAGATCAGAATTGAAAAAATGTAGGAGTAGGAGAGGAAACAAGTTTTCCTACTTCTCATTGGGCTGGATCCAGTGGAGACTGAAAACTACACCCTGCTCCCTGCTTAACTCCAGGATTCCTCCGTTCAGAGGTATTGGACCAGGGCCAAAGGTGGGAGGGATCCCTCCGTGAATATATAGGAGAGAGGGAAGAGATATTTTCTCACAGGGATTCACCCTGCATCAGGTGTGAACAATAGTCACAAACCAGATGTTTGCACAATAGAAAGTTTGTTGTATGAACCCAACTCACCCTCCTTTATGAGGACCAGTAGAGACAAAGAGATATCATTTGCGTTTCCACGTGTCTTTGTCCCTGCTTCAAAGTTTCAAATAAATGTTCCCTCAAATCAAGTGTTTTCTGAGTAGAATTCATGATTACCCTCGCACTTACTATCCAGTTCAAATCTCTCAAAGTTTGCCCCGTATCCACCTCTCACCACCATGACTGTCACCATTCTACTCTCTTCTAGGTTATTTACATAGGATCACAGATAGGCTCAGAGGGAGAATGGAAAGGAGGTGTCATTTTTGAAGTCTGGTCTAGTTCCCATGGTCTGATCACTGCTGTTTTCTCCTTTGAACTTATGCCCCAGGGATGGTGGCAAAGAAAAAAAAAAGAGGGCCATGCACAAGAGAGTACATGAAGGTAAGAGAAACTAAGTGCTCAGGTTTGAACAATGTCTGCAGATACCTAAGGGAATCTAAGTGGTTATCAGCTCTACCCCTTGATGACTCCTGTGTTCTGCCCTGGGAATCAGAGGCCTTTTTTCCCCTTTTTCCTCACCCTCCAAGAACCACTTATTTATCCAGAAGTGAAGCATTGACCCCTTTTCCTAAACTGGTGTGCCATTCTTGTTTTCTTCATGCCCTGCTGGCATGGGGGTACTTCACTGAGCTCTCAGCCATCAGATTGTTTCCAGAATCTCCAACCAGCCTCACAGCCTGTTCCCTTTGGGATCTTTCCAACTTCATACAAATGTCCAATCTTTTTTTTTTTTTAACATCTTTATTGGAGTATAACTGCTTTACAATGGTGTGTTAGTATCTGCTTTATAACAAAGTGAATCAGCTATACATATACATATATCTCCATATCTCCTCCTTCTTGCATCTCCCTCCCACCCTCCCTATCCCACCCCTCTAGGTGGTCACAAAGCACTTAGCTGATCTCCCTGTGCTATGCGGCTGCTTCCCACTAGCTATCTATTTTACATTTGGTAGTGTATATATGTCCATGCCACTCTCTCACTTTGTCACAGCTTACCCTTCCCCCTCCCCATATCCTCAAGTCCATTCTCTAGTAGGTCTGTGTCTTTATTACCATCTTACCCCTAGGTTCTTCATGACCTTTTTTTTTTTCTTAGATTCCATATATATGTGTTAGCATATGATATTTGTTTTTCTCTTTCTGACTTACTTCACTCTGTATGACAGACTCTAGGTCCATCCACCTCACTACAAATAACTCAATTTCCTTTTTTTTATGGCTGAGTAATATTCCATTGTATATACGTGCCACATCTTCTTTATCCATTTATCTGTTGATGGCAAATGTCCAATCTTGAGCAGAACTTTTTCTGGTGTCCCAGAACTGGGATCTGGGGTCCAAAGCTCATGTTATTTTTTTTTTAAAGACAGCAAATAGAAAACAACAGCAATTGGTACTAGAAAACTCCCTCTGAGTTCATTAAGAATTGAAAACATAGACTTGCTGCCTGCAAACATCATTCACATTGTTTACCCCCAAATCAGACTATCTAATCTCTAAGCAAACAATCAGAGCTGAGAGAGGAGGAAAGGATCTACAGAAGCTGAAATTGTTGATCTGGTGGGGAATGCTGAGGCTTTCTCATTAGCTCATTTCTCATTAGCTCTGAAGAAAAAGAACAGAGACATAGTTGTCCTTACCCCAAGCCAATTGAGAGGTACTTTGAGAGAAGCACTCATGATGGAAGGGACTGGGAAAAAAAGGAAACGGACATTTTGCTATGTCGTTTCATATCTACTTAAACAGCAGACAAATTAATCTGCCCACATTTTAGATAGGAGAATGAAGCTTTGAAGAAAGAGGGAAGAGGGAGGGGATAGCAGTGGACCAGTATCTATTCCCTTTATTTGGTATGTCAAGGTTGATTGAGTCCACTGTTAATTCAGGTGGGCAGAGCAGATCCATCTAGCCAAAATCTCTTCCAAATAGAATAGGCACTAAGCAAGGAAACACAAAGGCAAGTGGCTGTGAGTCTTATCTCTGATGTGGGAGCTGAGGAAGGGTCCTGAGAGGACAGCTCAGAGTGATCTTCTGAATCTCACTCCTGCTATGCATCTTATGGCAGCGTGGGTCCATGGTAGAGATGACAGTAGCAGAGGTGAAATGCTCATATTTCTTCTCCATGTGCAATGGAAATCAGGCAGATCTCTTCTTTAAAAAAGAAAAAAAGTCTTAATCCTGTGGATTTCTTGAACAATTATCAGGAGAAGGAAAAACCCTAAGAGTACAATGATGAACTCCCTAAGAACTTGACTAATGGAGAAATAATCAGTCTAATTACATTTAAAGAAATGAAGAAATAGGATACTAATCATACTCCAAAACATGTGAAACCCTTTATGTCTAACTCTGAGTATACCTTCCAAAATAGATGACTCTGGATTCAATTATGTTCTAGGCAAGACTAGCCAGGGTCACCTTTGGTGTGTCTTTGTTCCTCTCTCCAGAAGAGACCCTAAGCTGATAGCCCTGTGGGCTATATTTAGACTATAGATGGTGGGTTGGGTTTTGGTGTGTCAAGCTAATAGAGAGATTTGTTTTAAATTTAAGTTCAATATTTAATAATAATGAGATTTGTATGTTAAACAAATATTTATAGGGAAGGATACCTTCCTATCCTGAACTGTACCCTCACTAGCAGCAATCAACAGAGCTCTTACTTCAAATCATTCATACCTAGATGCTGAGTTTGCAGACCACCCCTTATAGGACCAAGTGAGGTATAGGGAGAAAGAGAGATTTCAGAAGACAACAGTTTACCACATACATCTTCCCAGGTGTTGCCTTATATTATAAAAGGAGGGTGTTCAGGCAGAATGTATGTGAGTGGAGAAAAACCCTAGAAGTTCTGTATGCTTCATAAAGGAAGAGAAGGATAGAGAAGAAATACTGAGAATCTCTTCCAATCTGCTGTACCTCAAGATATGGGGAAGGGATTCATCAGAAGTAATGGGTCAGGAAGAAACTGAAGCATGAAGACTGGCTCCTAAAGCCCTAAAGAGGCAACTTGAAAAAGATGTCATGTGTTCAGCCAGAGTGAGAAGCATCTTTTCAGGGCTATCAAGCCAGTATATTTAGCCCACTCAACTTTTTCCTCTGTGTCAGATGTCCCAGCTCCACACCATGGATGTCACACCAAGGCTAATTACTAGAGGGGAAAGAGAGACTTCCCACCACTCAGCCACTGAGAGGAAAGGAATCCACAGTCCCACTGACAGGACAGGTTATTCCCTGGCTCCCTTGGGGAATTGGAGGACTCGGTATTAATTTTCCACAGGCATATTAATAAGCGTGATGATTAGGTTTTCAGCAGCGTTGATAAAATATTCAACTTGAGGACAGTGCAGGTTTAACAGTTGTGTGGGAACAGTGTGTTGACCTGACACTTCTTTGTAGATTGGTTCTGTGGGAAAATATGCTCTGGTTTTGGAACAATTTACCAAGTTGCAGACTCTCTGGTGAATAGAACAAAATAGTACCTGCATTTTAGTAGGTAATCTTGGGGTTTAAAGGTAATTGAATATCTCACTGATATTTATAATTGAAGATAGGATGGATTTTTCTAGACATTTTAAGTGCATATATAGATGTAAGAATTAAGACAAGTGAAAAATATCTTTATTTTATTATCTCATCATATGTTATGAAACTTTCATTTAATTAGTTCCAGAGTGTGGGTTGGTGAGTGATATAAAGGACATGACATTATCTTTGTGTTCCAGTTCAGATAATATCACTTAGAATTTAAGGCAATTTAAGATTATTTTGCCTTTCTGAAAAGATAGATATTCAGTGGTTTTGTTCTTAGAAATAGATTGTGCTCACACTTCATTCTTTCATAAAAGATCAGAGTTTTCTAGGAGATATGGAATAATCCTGGATACGTAGGGAACTGACATTAAGAGATAGGGGCCATCTCTTCTGTAAAAGATAGCCTTACGTCTTTTTAGATACCCTCAAAAACACATACTAGATCTGAAACTTCACTTCTTAAAGCTTCCTACTAGCAAAACAAACAGGATGGAAATTAGCATGAGGTCATTGATCAAAATCTAATTCAAAGTCTTATATGTTGCATAGCATGTGTTTAGTATCCAAGAAGAAATAAATCTTCAGGGTGTAGCAGATACAGTATCAGATTCTCTCTCTCAATGTTGCATTAAAATAAATATTTGGTTATTGTTGTCAATCACACAAATAAAGTAATGGCTTATACAATGTACTGAATATTTTTCCCCATTGCCAGTATTCGATTGTTAATAATATCAGCATGGATGTGATTATAATATTGTCAGGACTAGAGTCAAATTTATCTATGTTCCAAGATATGCTCACATTCATAGAATTTTCCAAGTACATCTTTATGTTCTATCTACTCTCCTAAACCTACAGAGGAGTTGTTGCAGCAGGCAGTGTAGCAGGCTTCAGATCTTCTGATCTTCCTACAAACTACTATAGAGATGTTAATATTGTTTTGATCTACCTCCAAGAAAGTAGTGGTGGTACATCTGCATAGAAGTTCATTGTTAAATTGTCTCTGTATCCGACTTTCCAACAAAGTAAGAAGTGAATACCCTGTTAGAAGAATTGAGAATGAATATGTTTGAAACCCAGGAAAAGTTTAAGTGGTAAAATTATAAAATTAACTTCCTTCATTTAAACGCAAGCTAAATGCAAATTTTTTCTCCTACTGGGGGGAGAAAAGAGCTCTTGCTTACCACTTGTATTGTGATCTTAGAAAACAGAGACACAATGACAACAAATGACAAATAACTAGGCTTAGACAGTAATACAGGTTACCAACAGGTATAGCTGGGAGTGGAGACATTGTAAAAACTGTTGTGGGATTGTATATTTCTCCCCCAAAACAGGTAGCTCTAAATTTTCATAGGCACCATTACATTTGCTAGAAATAGCTCCCAAATTTTGCTGGACTCTGTGGGACTTCTGGCTTAGGACTCAGGCTTTCGTCCAGGGATCTGACACACTACATGAGAAACTATTACATGATTACTGTAGAATCTCCCTGTTAGCTCCAAAATTGTGAAGGATCTGAGATTACACCACTTGCCAGTTACTGAGTTAGTTTGCTTTTATATATATATATGTATTTCCAAAAACACAAGACCCTAAGCCAGGCACACAGTTTGCTACTCATCATAAAAGCAGTAGCCAGAACAACATCTTAGCCTTGTATCCCCACACCCCAAACCCCACAGGACAATGTAACGAGGGCAAAATGTGTACATTTGTTTGAATTGGCTTTGCATCAGAGTGGAGGAAGTCTCAAATTAGAAGACTCTACTTACGTGTTATTTATTTATTTAATTGAACTATAGCTGATTTACAATGTCGTGTTAGTTTTAGGTGTACAGCAAAGTGATTCAGTCATATATATATATATATGTATATATATATATATACATATATATATATATGTATATATGTAAACGTATATGTTCTTTTTCAGATTCTTTTCCATTATAGGTTATTATAAGATATTGAACATAGCTCCCTGTGCTATACAGTAGGTCCTTGTTGTTTATCTATTTTATATATAGTAGTGTGTATCTGTTAAACTCAAACTCCTAATTTATTCCTCCCTCCCCCTTAGAGAAAACTCTACGCTTTTATGGCTACTGGTACCTCTGCTTCATCTGCTTACACTCTTCTCCAGAGAGAAAGTGATTAGTTACCCTGGAAAGTAAACAAATGTCTCCTGAAAAATAAATGAGACTTAAGCTGACTCATGAAACTAACCATCACACTTGAGTATCCTGAAATGTCTCTGGGTGTCTATCTTCAGGGAGACAGTATAGCTTCCAATAACTGTTAGCTGTTCAGACATACCCATTGTTCAGAAGGCCTCAGCTGTGCAGGAACACAGATATGCATGAAATCATTATTTCCTTATACTCCATTGAGAAAACTATGGTTTGGTGGCAACAGAGGCTCTCTTGTGTCTGATCACATGGAGTTAACTGACAAGATATCATTATCACAGGGGGAGTTCTTTAGAACTTACCTCTTTAAGTAACTGGGATAGATCCTTCATAGTCAAGGTTGTCCAACTTCTGTCTACAACAAGCTAAGTAGAAACATTTTACTCAGAGAGTGAAAGCTGTTTTATACTCTTATTTCAATGGACAGCTACCTTAGTTGAATTGCCTTTTATTTTCACTATCTTTCTATATCTTTAAGCAAGACTACTTTTGTTTTTCTAACTCATGAGCTACCAGTTTTGAGGTATAATTTACATACAATGAAGTGAAGAGTTTATAGAGTTACCATTTTTGAGGTATAATTTACATACAATGAAATGAAGAGTTTATAGAGTTCAACCAGTTCTGGAAAATGCAGAGCTATATACACTAAGTTATAGAACATTTCCATTACCACAGGAAATTCCCTCATGTCCTTCTCTAATCAAACAAATGCTGCTCCCACCAGAGGCAAGAATATTCTGTGATTAGCAACACTTCTGCCTCTTCCCTCTCATCTCTGAATGTTACCTTCACCACCCGAGTACATCATTCTCAAATGGAAACTATTATTTTCTCCCTTACTCCACATATCTTGAAGCCTGGTACAGGATAAATGTCCCATTTCATGAAATGACCCTTACCAGCTACTTAGTTTGTCAAGTCTATGACAAAGGACTCATCCTTGATTCTTCTCATTTTCTTTCCATTCCACAGCAAATTTGCCATCATTTCCACTGTAACAACATTGTCCCTAACCACTATCTCATTTCTGGCCTGGATTTGCCTAGAGGTATCCTAAGAGGGCTCCCTGCCTCTTCTCTTGTCTTTAGAGTTCACATTTTTCATCAGCATCTATCAGATGCTGACCTTCTCCAGGGTAAAACTCTTATTTATTAATTTACCATCACAGTCAGAATACGATTCAAATTCCTTATTATGACCTCTAAGACCATCCATATTCTGAGTCCCTCTAATTTTTCTGATTTTATTCCCTTCTTTCTCTGACCTGGGTACTACTTGCCACTTACACTAAACTTCCTGTGCCTCAGTGACAACTTCTTTCTCCTCTAAGTGTGAAGAAACACCACCTCTGATGTCAGTTTAAGGCATTTGAAGACTGATTGGAGTTGACAGCTCATAGATTTGAAATAAGACATGTTCTCTCGAATCATCACCACCATATTCCTCACCCACATCATACTTAGAGAAGCCTTTGGAGCTTGAATTAAAAAGATACCAAATGAGGGAAAGGGAGGGTGAGGAGTGGTAAGAAATGTCAGCTCCACCAGGAGAATTTGAGGGGGGCTACAGGGACTAGACTTAGTGGGTTTCCTTTGAAATTCTACACTTGATGAGAGAGGTAATAAAGGTGCACTTCGCTTGTGTCATTCAGATCTCCAAGAGTTGGCAGCTAGGTTGAAATGGCAGCGTGACACCTCTAAACTCACAGGAGAGCAGGGGAGCCAGACCACCCTCTCCAGAAAATCATCAATGCCAGAGAGCTAAGCAGAAAAACCAAGTGAATCTGCCAGAACTGTAAATGATATTTTCTATGCCAAGAAAAAGAGATGATGAGAGCTCCAGCAGCTGATAACAGCAACAGCACAGGGTCTAGGCACAGAAAAGTCCAAGAAAATGGTCTCTCCCCTGACAGTGCAAAGCTCTGCTGATGTAAGTTCCCCGTGGCATGATAGCCAATCAAGAGGGAAGACAAGAAAAGGCTTGGGGGTAGGGGCCTTTGAAGTGGGGCCCATGGGCTTTGAAATGAGGCTGAGTTATGCCCCTTGAATTTAATTGCCTAATCAGTCATTTAGATTTTATTTACTTGAAAATATCTACATTAATTTGCTTGCCACATGCCAAAACCAAGGGCTAAGAGTTAAAAATAAAGCCATTCTAACAATGAAGTTGTATATTAAAAACATGCAAGTCAGTGGCTGGTGAAATAATATTAAGCTTGTAAAACCCAATTGTTGCCACTATTATTAATGCCTAGCTTTTATTAAACATAAACTGTATGCTGAAATTTTAGACATTCTTCTTAAACATTATTTAATTCAATTAGAACAAAGTGATGAGGTAAACCCACTGATCATCACCCTCATTTTATAAATGCTGTAACTGAGGCACAGATAATTTGGATGCATTTCCCCGTTTCACACAGCCAGGAAATGATAGAAATAAGATTAAATTCATGTTGCTCTCTTAAGTATTATATAATATTCCTCTAGTACAAAGCAATCTGCTGCCCACATATTATATGTATTTATATTTGTATAGAGGTTTACAAAATAACCTCTCCAAATAATTCCTCTCTAACTGCACTTATACTTTCTAATTCATAATTTTATTTACTTCTATTTTTCTTTTTCGTAATGACATTATCTATATACTTCTTTTATTGTTTTAAAAACAATCCATTTTTATATTTGTTCATCAATTTTATTATTTATCTATTTTTCAATTAATCAGTCTTTACTTCTGCCTTCATTAATAATTTCCTTACGTTTGCTATAAATTATTTTCTAAGTTTTTCAAATGATTTAATGCTTAAAAACCAGTGTTTCATGATAAGAATATTTTCCTGAATGTAGCTTTAAAACACTCTATAAGTGATGATATAAGAAGCTCTTGTTTTTGTCATTTTATAAATAGTGTGTAAATGCAGTTTTGATTTCTTCTAGAATTATTTTGATGTTTGTTTTAAAATTTCCTATCAGTTTTGGTTTTAGGATAAATTTTTGTAACAAACTCATTTCATGAAGCATAATATTGAGAATCGATATACTCAAATTTGTTCAGATTCACATGCCCTTTTAAGGCCTGATAGTAGTATGTTAAATTTTATATCTAATTTAAGTTAATCGAACTTACAAAGGCACAAGAATTTTATATTCATAAAAAAGTAATTTTAGCCTCCTTGAAATGTGACCTACTTAATTCCTGCTTTTCTGATTGACAGAAGTGCCAGCTATTTATCATTTGTTGGCATTGTATCTGCTGATGAAATTTCTTGCCCACATAGACCATCCATGCAGTGAGGCTGTAGAAGTGCACAAAACATAGATGATGCACTTAGACTACAGAAGGATATGGAAGAAAGAGACTAGAAATAAGTGGAATCCCCTAGTCAAAATCTCAATTGCAACCATGAAAGAACAGACTAGAACAATTTTAAGGGCAGAAGATAACTGCAATCTGTGCAGGTCCAATGAGAACACCTTGTCTATCATCCAGGAGAAAGCGGCAAAGGTGTGTTGTCCCCACCAAGCTCCTGGGGAAAGCTTCCAGCTGCTGGACTTTCACAGCTAACAACTAACAACTTCAGTGAGCCTGATTACAGGATGCAGATGGATTCTGGATCACAACAAGAAAGCGACAGAATGGGGAACCCAGTATCCTATGGAAGCCAGAAATATAGAAATATGAGAAGAAGAGAAGTGTTATATTAGAAAAAATGAAAATGAAAAAGAAAGAAAAAGAAAACAAAAGGGAAAACCAAGCCATGAAAATTCAAAAGTGTGCTTCCCAGATTCTATTAAATTTTGAGTTGACCGTATTGATTAGAAAAGTAGATCAGAGAAGAAATCAGAAAGTCACGAACGTAGAGAGAAAATAGAATAATTTAAGTTGAAAAATCGGAAGAAATTGTATCAGTCAGCCAGATCTTATGAAAAATAAAACAGAATGAAAATGGAGAAACTGCAAAACTAGTGTGATCTTGTGAGCCAACAGTAAAGGGCAGGGGAGCCAAGTAGCCCATCACTTTTTACAGAAAGGGTTACAGTGAACAGACATCACTCCACAGTGGCCTGCAAAGAGGACCCCTTCCTCCTTCTGATTCTATTGGAATGAGAAATTCATAGGAAAATGAACAAAAATCAGGGCATAATTTCTGGTGATTTGATTTGCTTCTTCTACTTAGAAAGACATTCTTACAGCAAAGGGTGAGGTCAAAAGGAAATAAAATGGATTATTCATAAAAGTGCTAACTTGAGTCCATGCACTTAAGACAATTTGTGCACATGGCACTTTTGTCTTGTCTTTCCCTTCAACTTTGTTTGGCATCAGTGAGAATAATAATCTGGTAGTTGCATCTACATTTTTTCCTCTCCAGTTCATTAACATCAATGACTGAAATGTTCTTTTTCCTTCTTATTTGGCTTTAAATTGGAGAAAATTGAATAATGATTTCTCTACTCCCTGGATGGGTATAGAAAGAGTGGGTTTGCCCAGATCAAGTAGTGAGATGTAACAAGTAATCAACATTATCTACAACAGAGCCCTTTAAATTAATTATTGGATGTGCATTTTCCAATGAATAAGTCATTTCCATTGCATGATATTTTAGATCTCTCTCTGTGACAATTCTGAGGATGGGAGAAAGAATAGGAAAACCAACTTTATATACCCATTGGCTTAAACATGGAGCCACAATATATAACCTTGTGCACAAATTAAGGAAAGTGCGTGCTTGAAGATACCTGTTCTAGCCACAGGGTTAGATTCATTATCTCCTGTCATTTATTGAGCTAGGAAAGAGCTGCTGTTCTATACATTTTCTATGTTTTAATTCATGCAATCCTTACAATAACCTGAAACTGTAGGTTACTCTTATTAGGCCCATTTTCAAGTAAGGGTTTTGAGGCCAAAAAGTCAAATAATTTTTCTGAGCTCACATAGAAAAATTAACAGTTAACAAGTGGCATAGCTAGATTTAAACTTAGATAATTCGGCTCCAGATTCCAAGATCTGAATCACTATGCAGATGCCAGAGGTACATTTAACCCACAAATTGATAGGACCTGTGGGATCCAATTCAGGGTTACTGGGTCTATGGTTGGAGTTCTCATGTAATAAAGTGACATTGTCCTAAATAGAGAGGCCTTCTCATGTCAGTCCCTCTATTTCTTTGGGTTTGCAAAGTTGGAAGAGTCTCTTTAGGAACATAACCTATCCTTCCTGGAGATTGTCCTAACTTGCCAGCCTGCCCTACCTACTAATTATTCTGCTGCTGAAATTCTTCTGCTGACTCTTTTACCCAAGCACTAATTTAGTTCAATTTTAAGAATGCAGAAGTATAAACAACAGGAGTTTTTGTAAAAAATTTACTATGATGAAGATATTTTAGCTGAAGGTTTAGAATTTCATACCTATTATTTTTAAGATATAACAATGATACATTTTATATATTTTATTTATATTCTTGACACACTTTCACATCTATTATTTCACCTTATTCTCATCACCATCCTGAGATGATACTTAGCTTATTTTAGTGATGGATAAATAGCCTGGAAAATAAAATATTAAGGAGACATGATAGCTATTTTCAGCTATGTCAAGGATTGTCATAGACAAGAAGCGTCAGATAATTTTGTACAGATCCAGAGGGTAGATCTGGGACTAGTGGGAGGAAGTTGTAGGGAAGTAAATTTAGCTCAATAAATAGAATAGTGGAGCAATTTCAGATATAGAATGGGCTGCCTTGATAGGTAGCCTCATGACTAGACTCTTTCTAACAGAAAGCTGACCATGACTTGGGAGGTGGTAAAGGCAGGTGGGACAGACATTATGGGAAGTGCATGTGAGGTGCTTCCAAATGTATGACTACAATCTCTGAATCGGAAACATAAATAAATTTAGTGATATTTTTCTAACAAATACAGAGGCTAGATACTAGTCGATGGTCTCGGTCACAGCCCAGTGCTAATTCCACTAGTAATTCATAATCTTCCAAACCCAAGTCTCCTTTTGATAATAATGAAAACTTAGGCCTACATCCAGATGCAGATACAGTCCTCCCCACTGAGAAATAATGAACCACAGAACATAGATATTTTCTGCATTTTTATCCCTACCAAGACAGAAGATTTACTTGAGCTTGACTTTCTGCAGATTGCATTATGACACAGTGACCCTCTTGTGCTATAATGTTATATGCATAGAAATATTTTAATTTGAATGTTCCTTTTCAAAATACACAGATCATTCCAGACCCTGCTCCATTACATCCCCTTTTTTATTATTTTTTCTCTTGTTGACTGAAAAGTGATTTACATAGAATGCACTGCCTACCAAAATGTAAGACTAAAATATGGTTGGTTCACAGTATGGATTTATTACTGAAAATCTTACACTGTCCAGATCAATGGCAAAAATAACTGGTGTCATGATGACACAATAGAAAGGAGCTTTGTGTAGCTTTCATAAGCCAGAATGTAGTAAGTGCCCTGTTATCATAATCAAGAGTTGAGATTTAATCAAAGTGATAATGTATGAGACCTCTTCTAGGGCCTTAAAGATCCCTGGGAATTACTTCAGTTATTAAAGCAAAATAAATATTATAAACCATAAAGGTTATGTTGACAGTCAGAATGTTGAGGAAGACTACATGCATATTCAAGGCCAGTAACCCCTATGAGAGATTACAGAAATGAATGAAAAAATGGCATCAGAGCTAGAATCCTTCTCTCTATAATGTTGTAATGTATAAAGGAGTTATATCACATAGCAATAATAATTTTGAAAGAAGGGTTGGGAAAAATAAGTTACTGTTAATTGCACAAAAAGACAGAAGCTCCACAGGGAGTTCACATATTAGGTTCTTTCATGAATTCGTAAAAGTAAAATGCTTAGATAACTGAATAAAATATAATTTTTTCCTCCAAAACTTGAGTCTCTTGGATTCCTATTTCCTAGTCAACTTATGTTTAAATATTAGACTATTTTATTTCCTATTGATTGGAATGGAAAAAATTTCTTTGCAAAATATACTCCAAAATACACCAAAGCAACTAGCACTTCAAACAAAAATTCAAAGAAACACATATACAACCTTACATACACAAGGATTATAAACATCCTTTCCCATAAGTTCAACATAGACCTATAAAAGTTTGCAGTCCTACTGAAAAGAGATCAAATTAATTTTTCCCAGATATTGACTCTGGAACTCAATGATTCTCCATACATGCTTTTGAAAATGAAAAAAGCCTGAACTCTGCTAGATTTTTATTTTAATCTGACCGTTTTTTCAACCTAATTAGAATTTCTTGTTAAATTTAGTATTTTGTTTGCAGTATCAATTTTGCCATATTAGTTCCTTTTTTCTCTGCAGCACTTAGTACTAGGTTAGTTTCCTTAGGTGAGTCTATATATGATCTCTGCTTAATAGCAGTGTACAGATTACTTTAATCATCAGAAATTATAGTATCAAGAGAATGAAATTTATTATACCATAAAAATTATTTACAATTGAATTTATTGGTTAAATGGGTTATTTTAAATTTAAAATGGCAAGTTATCTTTTGCTATGTAAGAGAAATATTTAAAATCCCATTTTGATAACCTTTTGATTTTCTGAATTCTGAACTTATTCTTTCTTCACTCTACATTAAGCTTAAACTGGATAGGTGAACGTTTATTGGATAAGATGGAGTTGAAGTTCAGTTCTGGAGATAATAACCTTTTCTTTGACTCTAAGAGGTGAAGTTATTCAATGTTTATAATTTAATTTTAGATTGTTGTAGAAATGTATTACACAGGAGAAAATTATGATCACAATTAGTTGCCCTTTGTATGACATCTAGCTAAAGTAAGCTACTATAACTTGTTTAGTTCATTCATCAATACCTTGAACATTGTCATATGAGAAACCTTGAGAAAGATGCTTTCTCACTGCAAAAATTGGAATGCAAGCAGGCATATTACAAATGTAGTGAAAAAAGTGAAAATAGTCTTTTATTTGCTGTTAATGTCACAGAAATACTCTTAGTATGGCCATCATCATCATCATCATTAAGAAATACTTATTAAGTATCCATTTGCTCTTAATCCAATCTGCTATAATTGCTGGATCCCATGGATTCCATCTGATGTAATTGCTGATGGACACCTTCCCAATTAGATGATACACACATTTCCTGCAAGGCAGCTGCAGGAAATAAACAAATGAAATATAAAGCTGTGGTGTATTTGTTCCTTCTTTGCCATTACAGCTAAATATTTTCCAGCTCTTTCTCTCCAGGACAATTGGAAGACAAGAGATTGTGTTACTTCCTCAGTGATCTCAATATTAACCTAACAAAATCATATTTTTACTTTCCCAAGTAAGAATTGGCTACTTACCTAAAACAGATATGCAACAAATGGCCTTAATTTTCAGTAGTGGGGAACCACAATTTATTCTCCGTAGCGATGAACTGACAAAATATTAAAAGAATTTATGCATACAATATGCTTAGCTCAGTGGCTGGCAAAGTAGGCAGTCCAAAAATGGTAATCATTATATCACATTCGATTTGAAATAAAATAACTTCTTCTTAAGTACATCAACAGCTTCTGTTTAGATTCTCATATTTTTCCAATCTAGGCTTTCTTGAAATTCTTTTAACTTTGTTATTATTAATGATCCTTTAAAAATATATATTTCTCATGGATCTTTGTAAATCTTCTCTTTTGGCAATAGGCTCTGAAAAATTATTTATTTAAAAATCTAATATGAAAATTAATATTTTCTTTCACATTTATTTTTAGATTCATTTGATTATATCATTTATTTTATACTTTTGATATTTGGAACAGAGCTTTAAAATTATAATTTTGACATTAAACTATTATAGCTGCAGTATGCTCTTATATGATTGCAAAAGGCACATTCAGCCTAATAATGCATTCAGCTGCTTAGAGGATTAAAAGACATCAGGATATTTTCATTTTCCTTCTATCCAAATATCTTTATGTCTTAAGTAAAACAAATTTATTTCTGTTACCTGACAGAAGTCTTAAAAATGTAACCTCTGGGGACTTCCCTGGCAGTCCAGTGGTTAGGACTCCAGGCTTCCCGTGCAGGGAGCATGGGTTTGATCCCTGGTCGGGGAACTAGGATCCCACATGCCATGCGGCACAGCCAAAAAACAAACAACATAACAAAACAAGAAAATGTGCCCTACATATAATATTCTAATGGCATATGAAGCTACAATGGAAGATAGTCATATGCCCCCAGTGCTATTTCAAAACATGAAAAAATTATCCTAACCAGAACAACCCTCCCACATGCCTTATTGTCCTATACAGATTATTCTTTACTCAACAGCCAGAGGGATCCTTTTAAGATTTAAGTAAGATCATGTCTTTTTCTCTGCCCCAAACCCTCCAATAATTTCCCTTACTGGAGTAAAATCCCAAGTCCTTTTCATGGTCTTTGATACTTTCCACCTGGCTCCCAGTTGCTGCTCCAACTTCATCTTCCACTTCTCAGTCCCCTCTCCATTCCACTCCAGCTGTTCTGTGCTTGAACTTATGTGCACACAACAAGCAGTCTTCCAGCTCCAAGCATCATCACCTGATGTATACTGTGCCCAATCCACTCTTGCAAAATCTGTATCCCTCACTTTCTCTCTCTATTCAAGAACAAGGAGGTCACCTTTGGCCAGAGGACAGCTCATCTAAAACAAAAGCTAACTACCCTCGTCCTTACTAGTAACTCTTCATCATTACATTTATTACTGCCTACACATGTGTGTGCACACACACACACACACACACACTTACATATATATTTAAGGATCTATTTGTTCATTGCTTGTCATTCCCCAGAAAATGCAAGATCCATGAGGGAAAGGGATGTGTTTTGTTCATTTACCTCTGTAGCTCTGAAAAAGGGTGTCTCAACCCATATAGAGTAGGCTTCCAATACAATGTTGTGGAGGGAAAGAAGGAACAGAGGAAGGAGGGAAGGAAAGAACAAACAGAAGAAAGAACTCGCTAGTAGCACTGCATAAAGAGATTTCCAATGTTCTCCAATCTCTCCACTAGAGTTGCCTCATGAAAAATATCCAACAATCAAGACTCACCTCAGAAGAAATCTCCATAATCCAGAATTTCATAAACCCTTACTCTTTTTTTTTTTTTTGCGGTACGTGGGCCTCTCACTGTTGTGGCCTCTCCCGTTGCGGAGCACAGGCTCCGGACGTGCAGGCTCAGTGACCATGGCTCATGGGCCCAGCCGCTCCATGGCATGTGGGATCTTCCCAGACTGGGGCATGAACCTGGGTCCCCTGCACCAGCAGGCGGACTCTCAACCACTGTACCAACAGGGAAGCCCAACCCTTACTCTTTCACTCTGGTATTGATTATTTAATCTACTGTCTTAACATTGAATTAAATGCCCTTTATCTCAAGCCTGTTCTCATATTTTACAGTCACATGCTATTTTTTTTTGAAAAATCTCAACTTCATTCTTAGTTGTTGTGATTCAGTAAGCCTAATTCCTATGCATATTTTATACAATCTCTTAGGTAGTATTTGTATAAAAATTTAAGTTAATGTTTACATGTCATATGCATTATTTTAGTTAAACTTCATAATAACAATTGCAGTAGGTAGAATCTTTATTTCACAAAATAACAGAAAAAACATGTATTGAAAATAACATTTAGGTGGAAGGAAAAAGGCTTGAGATTGTGATTTAAAATGTTTCATTGAATACAGACCATTGCTGAGCACTTGCTTCCACACAGGGAATATAACATACAGTAAGAGAGTCAGGTGCTTGATCTCAGGAGCATTATACACTAATGGGGGAGCAAGACCATAAACATATTTGCAAGAATAATAATAGTCAAAAATAAGGGCTCCCAACCTTCATATAATTACATCATGACCCATATCACTGTCACAATTGGTTAGAAACTGAGATAGAACATTCCATGAGTCGGCAAGCCAGATTCTCCCTCCTAAGTATCTACAAGTGGGACTCAAAGAATCATTTTAGATACAATGAGACACTTCTGTGCATAAAGAAGCAGAGATGAGAAGCTATTTAATCTAAGAGGGATAGAAAGAGTATCTAACTGTGAGACCAGTACATGCCCTGTCACTGGCTCTTGGTTTCTGTGGGAATACTGTAATCTGACATCAAAAGAAAACGTAACTTTAGTTAGGCTAGACAGAGAAGGATTTTGTCCCTTGCAACAAAATGATCCCTAGCTAAGAAATAGATAATCACACCAGGGATAATCATCATTTTAAATTTTATTAATTAAAATTTCATAATCTGAATTTGTCATTTAAAATTGTAATATAAAACCTTTTTACAAAAAGTATAACTTTCTGTATCATTTTGATATTCATATAATGTACCAATATGTGAAAACATCATATGTATTTAAGTGTATAACATTGGATATTTTCTTCTATTAAAAATGATTTTAGAATTTCTGCTTCTGCTGAAAATGAAGAAAATTACAACATAATGCCATCCTCAACTTAGCAACAAGGAAGGTAGGTAACTTACAAAAGTAATTTTTTAAGTCATCAGACAGGTAAGAACATAAAGAAATCAAAATGATTACAAAACAGAAAGTGACAATCCCTTCTTAGGCATAAAGAGACCTATTGTGGCTTTCGTTTCTAATGGAGAAGCAGGAGGGTAAGGAAGCAACCACTGATTGACAGGAGTGAAAAGAAACTGGCTAAACTTTTTAAATGAATTTTATAGGCCCAACATTGGTTGGTAAAATGAGTTCAGAAATTGAGGCATCGCAACCACCAAGAGATTCTGCACCCACCCATTAACTCTTTCCCGTAGATTATCACCCCATATTCACATGATAGATTTGGATCAGAGAGTAACAAATGAGAGAGAAGACCCCTCAGGTACAGGCACGCAACGCCTGTGAAAGGCAGAGGACAGAACAGAAGAAATGAGAGAAACCCTTTTGGATAACCTGAGAATTCACTGCTGTTGCCTGCAATCGATTAAGAAAGGAATCAAGGACCTGAGATAACCCCTCCATAGATGCTCTGGACCTTTACTGTACACATTGCTAAAGCCTCCCAAGGTTAGTTGCAGGAAAGTAGGAGAGAGAGATAGCTTCTGTGTGACAAAGAACTGGGAACAATACTGAGAACAAAGAGAAATCATCAGCATGTCAACCAACAAACCAAACAAATCCAGAAGCTTGGCTGTAAATAAAAAAGTGATATCGGGGCTTCCCTGGTGGCGCAGTGGTTGAGAGTCTGCCTGCCGATGCAGGGGACACGGGTTCGTGCCCCGGTCTGGGAGGATCCCACATGCCGCAGAGCGGCTGGGCCCGTGAGCCATGGCCTCTGGGCCTGCGCGTCTGGAGCCTGTGCTTCGCAATGGGAGAGGCCACAACAGTGAGAGACCCGCGTATCGCCAAAAAAAAAAAAAAAAAAAAAGTGATATCACAAGCAGTTTAGAAACTTAATGGCTGGAGTATAAGGCACAAAGGGAATGCTGGGCTCTCCCCAGTGCTTGGATACCAGGCAAACGGAAGGTTTTGTTTACATATAGTCAAATTTTTGAAGGTAAAGTGAATCTAACCAAAGTAACAACAGAACTATCTAAACGACAAATTAGATTGACTCAATGACTAGCAGCTTACAGATGAAGGATTCAGTTTCTGGCAAAATGTAATTTAGTCACCACTGTTCTTTTTCATACAACATCTAGCATACAATCAAAATAAAGAAATATGTGAAGGAAGAACATGACCTAATGATGGCCCAAATATTGAATTATCAGCTTTAAATCAACTGTGATAAACATGTTAAGGGTCCAGGGAAGATGTTGAAAATGTGTTTGAACATATAGAACATTTCAGCAGAAAAATGGAGACTGTAAAAAGAACTGAACGTAAAGGCTAAAAGAAAAAAAATAGGTCAAATTTGAGTGACCAATTCTCCACAAGGTTGGTATCAATATAGATTCCCATTAGAAATAAACAAGTGATCTCATTTTTTTCCTCATCCTTGTAGTACCTTACTCTTGCTTGTCTATTTTTAAAAAAAAAACCTTTGGCAATATGACATTTGGATAGGGCAAAAGGTATATTTTGTGTATTTTTACTTTTATTTATGAGTGACTTGAAACACTTTTTCATTGTTTATTGACTACTAATATTTATTATATTGTGGTAAACTTGTTTATGCTATGGATCATTTTTCTCTTTAAAAAATCTTTTTTTCTTTTATTACTTTGGGAAAATATTAAAAAATTCATGGTCTCCCAAAAATACTGCACAGTTTCCTAGTTCTGGGTTTTGCATTTAGATATGTTTAATATTTATTCAAATTTATTATTCTTTCTCTTTATGTTTTCTCAGTTGGTGTAAAGTTTACCAAGGCTTCCCTGACTCCCCAAATATATAAATATTATTCTGGTACTTTAGGTCTTTATTATTGTTTTCATTGTGGTTCACATTTTTAATATAACCTAACTGAGTTTTGTTATAGCCATATTATAATGTAGGCATTATAAAAGAAAAATTGCACCAAACTGGCTTAAACCGGCAAGAAAGACTTTATGTGAACCTATTTCAATAGAAGAGAGAAACTATTTCAAGAGGAGAGAAAGACTGAACCAAACTCAGCTGAATAGAAAGAGAATAGGTTTTAAGCACTGGCGTGAGCTGGGGGAAAGTGCTGGAGGGTGTTGGAGGGTTGGTAGTCAAGTTGATTAAGTCATTAGTGTTTGCTGAAAGGTTTTTATCAAAGTTAGCAACCTACCTTCCCACACTCTGAGGACCATCATCCCTGTCTTTCTTGATGATTACATTTCAAAGCTATTGCTTCCAAGTCCCTGAGAAGACATTCCAAAGTTGTAGAAGATTTACATCTCAAAAGTGCAGAGAAAGAATTTACATTTGCAAGTTTTCTAAAGTCAATGCTCAAAGGAAAGAGAGGTCAGAGGCCTATAGTCAGAAGAAATTTGTCTAAACTTTAGCCAAGCTGAGGGGAACCTTAAGGCTGGCTCGGTCAGCAACTAATCTTTCCCTTTTCGGCCAGCACCAGTCATGGCCTTATCTCTACTTTCCCCACTGATTTGAAATACCACCTTCTTCAATATTAATTTCTTTGATAGAACCAATTTGTTCCCTCTAGAATAAATTGTTAACTTATTATAGTTTTGTGTTATTCATTTTCAAATATTCTTGGGCTATCCTCATATATTCCTTCCTTGAGATGAATTTCAGAATCATTTTGTCAATCCCCCTTAAACATTTGTTTGGGTTATTAATTGGAATTTTGTGAGAATAAGTATGTAGATATATCTGGGAAGAGAAACCAATATCGCAAATAAGAAATCCTTTCTCACTAGAATTTTGCTGAATCACTAGCAAATCTAGTAGTATAAAGCCTATGGACTTTGCAATAGTATGAGTAAGATATAACTATTTTACTCAACAGAAGGACTATTAATTATATGAGTTACTGCACAAATGTTTCCATTAGAGTGTTTATTGGAAAATGAGAATTTTTTTCAGTTGCTCTTCACAAGATTTTTAGTATCTTTATTCATTTCTTCTTTATAAAGTCAGACAAGATACTCACTCAGATCGGGAAAATATCTATCTCAACAAAAGACCATGTTGCAGTTAATTGAATTAAATTGTTCACATGCAACTGTTTACTTCAAGCAATCGTCCCTTCCATTCTCCACACAGGCTCAAAACCTAGTATATCCCCATGTAATACACACACACACACACACACACACACACACACAACTTATGTATTACTTCTCTGGGTGTGCAGATAAAAAATAATATTTCCTGCTGTCCCGCCCAATTGGTAAAACCATTTGAACTTTATGAGACAACAAAAGTCTAACCCCTTTATTAACTTTAAACAATTCAACAAGTAAAATGCCTGAATTTTTTCCATATTGTGCTGTAAATTGAAACTATGCTTGCTTCCTAGTGAGAAGAACTTGCACTTTGTGCTCTGCTAATCAGAGTCCCTAACAATATCATTATTTCCCTCAATATTATTTTTTGCCTCATGGGATTAAATGAATTAGTACATTTTCAACACACAATTATCCTTATTGTGCAAAAATATTATACAGCTAATGAAAACATTTAACTGGTTTTGTTGCATAATCAAACCATCATGTTCTGCATTACATTTTTCAGTGAATTTTGCATAATGAGGATCGACTAGGGAATTCACACTCTAATGCCATCTTGGGAAAGGTTTGATTATGTATTGTACTGAAGTGTTTTACTGTGACCCAATAGGCCAGTTTCCAGATTCATTTAACCTCAGTGTCTACAAAAAGACTTCCTGCAGGCATTTCACTGAATATCAAAAGTAGGGTCACTCTTGCCTTGTGCATATGAATGCTTCTTGACAAGAAAAAAAAAAATACACTTCCATTCCACAATTTCCAGTGAAGTGCCTTCAGATGTTAACAATTATGTCTCCACAACTTTGATTTGAACAGATGACCTTGGTGTTGATGTTTCTATAACCCAATTAATTACTAATTACTGATTCCTTGAGTTTTAATTTGCCCTTTAAATATTCAGTATAATAGCTCCAGGTAGCAAAATTAAAAGTGTTTCTTACTGATTTCAATGAGAATGGCTTACTCTAGAGATTGCTTCCTGTTGCAGGATTTGTAACCAATCAATCTAAAAGAAAAGCTTTTTATGAAGATGATTAAAGAGTTTGAGTTGCTTGTTGGTCTAAGCACCTTAAAGGAGAATTAGCAGTTTTAATCATTAAAGTGTTATACTACTAATATCCTACTCAGAGTAAAAGTCGAAGCCCCTACAATGACCTTTACTCCTACAATGTCCTTCCAGGTCTAGTAGGACTTTAACCCTCATACCCCTGACCACACTGCCTACAACTTGCCCAGTCACTCTGTCCCAGCCACACTGACAACGTTGCTGCCTTTGGAACAAATAAGTTTTCTCACTCACAGCCTTTGCACAGGAAATGCCCTTCCCCAGAAATCCTCATACTCAGCTCCCCACCCACCTCGGTTCTCTGCTCAAATATCACCTAGTATAAAATGATAATATATCAAATAACGTGATTTCCCACAAACTTATCAGCACGCACTGTGTCTTTTCTGCTATATTTTTCTTTATAGAAGTGAGTGTCATATTTTATCACATTTTGTATTAATATATACTTTTAAATTTTCTTTTCCCTCATGAGGGAGGGCAGAGAATTTGGTCACTGATGTATTCTCAATCCCTACTATAACACACTTGCCTATAAGCTATAACAAATATTTTTAAGTGAATTAATACAAATTTAGTCAAAATCATGTACCCAAAGATCTTATATAGGGCTTCCCTGGTGGCGCAGTGGTTGAGAATCTGCCTGCTAATGCAGGGGACACGGGTTCGAGCCCTGGTCTGGGAGGATCCCACATGCCACGGAGCAACTAGGCCCGTGAGCCACAACTACTGAGCCTGCGCATCTGGAGCCTGTGCTCTGCAACAAGAGAGGCCGCCATGGTGAGAGGCCCACGCGCCGTGATGAAGAGTGGCCCCCGCTTGCCACAACTGGAGAAAGCCCTCGCACAGAAATGAAGACACAACACAGCAAAAATAAATAAATTAATTAATAATAAAAAAATAATAAAAAAAAGATCTTATATATTTCTCTTTCCATCTTTCTCTAACTCTATCTCCTATAGAGGGTCATAGGCATAAAACAAGTAGGTAAAGTAGGTAGTGGGATAAATTAAGAAAGTCCTACTTGTAAATATTTCTGATGCTTTTCACTCTAAACCTTGAGCTTAGATCATAGACACATACCAGACAGGTTATGATTATGCTACTTCTGGGCACACTTTTTTCTCAGCTCCACTAAAGCACAACCTCTCAATCAAAATAAGTTCTTCCTTGTGTCTGGCTTTACTGGTACTTTCTCAAACCTTCAAGCATATAATCATATTATTCTATAATCATTTATTTATGTACTGAACTCTCTCACCATTCCATGAACTCACTGAGGAAAGAACTCATGATTTACCCATCTCTCTGACTGGAGACCCCAGCCCCAATATACTGGAAGAATGAACAAATTAATATGTGCCTCTGTTCTACTGGCTTTAATGTCAAGTGCAAATTGCCCAGACCTTTCATTAAATGGGGTAACACAAATCCCCAAATCATAGCTAATGACATATCCTAATAAGGGATTCTACTGAATTTCTAAATACTTCTTTCTTTTTGGTTATTCTCTATGTTGGGAATTAAACAAAGTTGAAAACTTTTGACTACTCCAATCCTGAAAATCTCTCATTCCCAAACTTTTCTTTTTTAAATCGAGTGTTTCCCAGGAACATACTTGAGGAGGAAAAGGAAGGAAGAAATTCTCAGGTACTATCTTCTGAATCTCCATTCAAGAGAAAGACAGAAATACATGCAAATGGCAAGGTTTCAACATACATGGGCCTCGAGGGCATTACGCTAAATGAAACAAGTCAGACAGAGAGAGACAATACAGCATGATTTCACTTACACGTGGAACCTAAAAAACAAAACAAACAAACTAAACAAAACCCAGACTCATAGATACAGAGAACGATTGGTAGTTGCCAGAGAAGGAGTTTGGCAAAATGGATGAAGCAGATCAAGACATACAAACTTCTAGCTACAAAATAAATAAATCATGGGGTTGCAAAGTGCAGCGTGGGGACCATAGTCAATAATATTGTATTAACTTTGTATGGTGAAATATGGTACCTAGTCTTATTGTGGTGGTCATTTTGCAACATATACAAATGCTGTACCCTTGAAACTAAAATCACATTGTATGTCAATTAGACTTAAATTAAAAGTATATAAAAACTTTTAAAAAGAGAAAGAAGTGCTTCTTCCATTTTACTCTCCTATCTCCAAATAGCACTTAGAACAAAGCAGTGGTGCTAACCACAGACTGAACATACCGAACACTTGTGATCTTGGGCTGCTTTGCTTTTAAGAATGTTACTGCTGCTGAAGATGCTGCTACTGGAGCCTATTCCTCCATCACAAGCTGATTCTGCTTTCACCACCTCACACTGAGGAACAAAATCTCCTTTCCTGCCAAACAAAGGGAACATAGAAATGCTTTCTCTCTACCACAAAAGTCTGCTGTACCTCCACATCATCCCCAATCTCTCACCCAGATACAGCCGCTCTGGTCTCATCACCTATCCCTGGTCTCCCACCCAGATACAGCTGCAAACTAATAATGAGTTTGTAAGGACCAACTGGTGATTTCTTTTCTCTTTTTTTTTTGTCAAGAAGAGAAGAGCAGTCCTTTGTATTTTTTTCCTGTTGAGACACCCACCCAGGACTGTCTAACAACCTTCCCAGTCTTTGGATTTCCCATGTGATAGTCAAGAGTTAGCAGCTTTCACCACCTTGCATTAGGAAACATCTGCTGTGCCATCCATAGAGGCTGAGTGGAAAAATAATATTTCAGTTCTCTTTATATTGACCATTTCAATACTCTCGATCTCTGGATTCCCTTAGTTTAAGGATTGGGAAACCCACCATAAATCCATCTTAACCTCAGCTAGTTTTTCTTTCATTCTCTCACCTTAGTTGGGAAGGGGTGGGGGAGCACTCTTGCCTTTTTATCAACTAAAGAGGACCTTGGTGTCTTAGTCTTTGGAAGACTTAGCCTGACTCTCCTTCAGGGTTAAGTAACTAGGAAGCAGAACAGTGTGGCTAAGAGTGAGTCCAGGCTCTGTCACATGGTATGATTTTGAATCATGGTTCTGTCACTAACAAATTGTACAGCTGAGGATTTTTAGTTACCTTTCCAATTATTAGATTTTCCTTCTTTAAATTGGGAAAAATAATGTACTTATTTCAAAATGTGTGCCTTGCTTATAATAAGGTCTCAGTAGTTTGTTGTTATTAACAAAATTTCTATTATTATATTATATGTCAAGATTAATCAAGATGCCTTTCAATCATCTATTGATTGGGGTGGTGATAAGGGAGAAGAAAATCAATCAGATCTCATGGTAGCAATAAGTTTTGTTTTATTTGGATTTTAACATTTTCTGCTCATGGACATACTGGTAAGCTGATAAGCTGCCAATGCTATATATATATATATATATATATATATATATATAACAAAACTGAATATAAATGAAATACAATTGTGTATCTCTTGAAGCTTGTCCATTGATCCTATATATTCCAGATAAACTGCTCTTATTTTATGACCTTAACTACCAAATTAAGGCAGGTCATTAGACATTTTGCTTTAGAATATTTTCAGTATATTTTAGAGTCTCAACAATTCATTATGACAGAATGAGTTTGAACTCTGTGCTTAGAGAAATAAGTTTTATTATATTTGATAGACTTTACTGGTTGCTCTAGTTAAAAAATTATTAGTCCATAAGCTTTCTCTGGGATTAAAATGACTCTTTTTTAAAAAGCAGCTGGCACTTAGGGGGTTCCCCTCAAAGATTTATTGAATGAAAAAAAAACTGCATAATGAAAAAAATAAGAGCAAATATTTAATGTAAACTTTGGCACTTGTCTTACTAATTACTGTTTAAAGTAACAAAAGGCAGAGTACATTTTCCAAGGATTATTTTTATTCACATGCATTTCACTCAACTTCTCATCAGCCCCACTTCTTATGCCACATAATAAGGTCACAGCCCCAGGTGCAAGGAACTCTTCTATACATGGAAAACTTAAACAATTCTGATATAGAAAATTTTAGAAATTCTGAAGTCTCCATTTATTTCCTGAGCAATTTGCATTAGTTGCATAATCACCATTCAGCTAGACTTTACAGTTCTATACCTCATGATCAATACACCTGATTAGGAGCCTAGAGTAGATATACTTGATGGCATTTTTTCTTTGGGTTGGGATATACACTCTGGCCAATGGAAGTGACTGACTGTGTGCAACAATGAGCTGATTGGAGTCCTAAAATAAGAAACCTGCTCTAGACTATATATTTGTATCCCCCCGAAATTCATATGTTAAAATTAATCCCCAATGTGATGATATTTGGGTATAGGACTTTTGAAAGGTGATTAGGTCATGAGGGTGGAACCTTCATGAATGGAATTAGTGCCCTCATAAAACAGACACTGGAGATCTCTCTTTCCTCTTCTGCCATGTGAGAACACAGGGAAAAAACAAATGTCTATGAACCAGAAAGTATGCTCTCACCAGACACTAAACCTGCCTGTGCTTTGGTCGTCTTCCCAGCCTCCAGAACTGTGAGAAATAAGTGTTTGTTGTTAAACCACCCAATCTATGTATTTTTGTTATAGCAGCCTAAATGGACTAAAACCGAAGCTTACCCACAGAATTCCCTTCCTCTAAAACAAGGCCTTTTCCCTTGGGTATACTTAAATACCTAACCCTGAAATTGCTGCTGCATGGTAGGGTAGCAGCAAAAGAGGATAAGTTTTTCATCTTTCCATCTAGAGGTCATTAACTTTTCTATAAAATGTGAAATAATATTTACTTTGAACATTACCAGCAGTCCCATCTCTGGCATTAACAATTTTCTTGGTAGAGTATTGTATTACCCAAGGTTCTCCAGAGAAGCAGACAAATAGGATGTGCGTATACACACAAACACATGCACACACACACACACACATGCACATATACACACATACAGGATATGTATGCATATGTATATACATACCCATGTGTCAATGGTTTAGCTCCATTCCAGAGGCCAAAAAGCTTGAGAACCAGGAAGAGCCAATGTTTTGAGTCCAAAGAGAAGGAAAAAATCCTTGTCTCAGGTTATCAGGCAAGGAGAATTCTCCCTTACTAAGAGGAGGGTCAACCTTTTTGTTCTAGTCAATTCTTCAACTAATTGGATGAATGCTCCCCCCCCAAATTATGGAAGATAATCTGCTTTACTCAGTCTATAAATTTAACTGTTACCCTCATCCAAAAACACCCTCACATGCACATTCAGAACAATCTTTTAACAAATATCTAAGCAACCCATGACCCAGCCTAGCTGACACACTTAATTAAGCATCACAAAGTATGGAGAAAGAGAAATTTATTTTAAAACATTGACTCATGCAATTGTGAAGGCTTGGTGACTCCAAAATCCGATGGAGTAAGCCAACAGGCTGGAGACCTAGGCAAGAGTTGCAGTCCAAGCTCAAAGGTAGTCTATTTGCAGAATTTGTCCTTTCTTAGAGGAGGTCATTATTTGTTCTATTAAGGCCTTCAACTGATTGGATGAGGCCCATCCACATTATGGAGAACAACAACTTTACTCAAAATCCACCTATTTAAATGTTAATCCATTTAACTGTTAATGTAAACCAGCCTTACAGAAACATCTAGAATAATATTTGACCTAATATTTGGGGGGCACTGTAGCCCAGCCAAGTTGACACATAAAATTAACCCTCACAAATATCTTTATTAGTTGGAACATTCCTGTCTGCAAGAGATAGATATATAATTTAAAATAATATATGAAGTGAATGTGAGAGTATGTGTGCATGCATGTGTGTGTGTGTGTGTGTGTATGTGTGTAAGAGAGAGAGAGAGAGAGAGGGAGGGAGAGAGAGAAACCCATGAATAGTGTAGACTAAGAATTACAGAGCTAAATGGTGTCTTTAACTCTCATTATGTTTTCTTTCTTTCTGTGCATTGACTCAATATCTCCTCCTGTACAGGGCTTTCAATGAGTGTTAGGGGAGAAGAACACAGCTTCAGATACATACATGTTTATATTATCCTGAAGTATAGTAATTTTGTATAAGAAAGAAATAGCTTAATGATTATTATGCTTAGTTGCTATACAAAATCAAACAGTTTGCTTAATTTCGGGAATTTACTAAATTGTAAGTCTTACCTCTCTGAGACAAAAGCTGAAGACTCACTTTCCCAGGCTCCCTTCAAACTAGGTTCTATCAAGCATGTTTACGCCTACAAAAACATCATTGCTTTAGAAGAGAACGATGTGAAGAAGCAGGTCCTAGTCAGAATCTGTTTCTGGTTATATTAGGAGCCATAGATTCTGGCTTTCTGGGAACAGTATGGTAGATTCTGGCATCCATTAGTGTCACAGATACTTAGCCATTACTTGCTGAGTGCCAGCTCTCTTCCAAACCTTTGCTAGAGAAATGAAAAGGAGTCTTCTGTGAGGTCTCTGCTGGAGCAGTCCAAGGGCATGGTTTAGGCATTGTTCTTGGCTATATGTCCTCTAAATCCAACACTCTGTCCCTAAGAGAGGTACTTTAAAAGATCTATTTTCCTCTTAGGAAAATTACAGTGTTTCTATTAGAGCTCTGATGATGCAGAGAATTTTTCTAGTTCATTATCTTGCTATTAGATTTTGATTAGATTGGCATAGCACATATTCCCCTGAAACAAGCCAAAATGGGTGGTCAGGATAATGAGTAATATGATTGGCTAGATTTTGGTCACTCTCTTGACTCTGTGGTTAGAAAGGTTGAGTATTGTGATTGGCAGCTACACAAGAATTTCATATACATAGTGAAAGAGAGGCAATTCTACAAATGAGGAAGAAATGTTCTTTCTAGAAGAAGGAGAAGGAATGCTGGGCAACAATAAACACCCAACACAGTGTGTGATGAAAGTGGCTAGTTATCCATTAAAGTTGGCCTCTATCTTAAGAACCAAGTGGGGAATTTAGGAGAAAACATGTAGGGCTGACTGGTTTGGTACTTGGGTGTCTCAAAGCTTGGGTGTTGAGTGCTTTTCCAAGCACTGTGCTATGGAAGTATAATGGTGCAAAAAATATGCATTACAGATCTTAGGGCCTCATGCAAGGGTACTAATAATTAAATAGGTAACTAGAGTAAAAAGTGATAAGTGATGTGTTAATAAAAGTATTGGTTGCTCTGGAAAAACAGAGGCAAGGCACACAATACCAATTTTGAAGTTTGATAAAAACTTCCTCTTTAAAGGAAGTGACATTGTTCTGAATTTGGAGTCAGGCAACAACTAGTGTCAAGTTCCCATTTAAACACTAGCCAGCTATACTTAGACAAGTTATCTTTTCACTCTGTCTCAGTTTCATTATATGTAAGATGGGTGAAATAAGATCTCCTCTTAGAGTTGTCATGATTAAATGAGATAACACATGTAGAGTCTATAACCTAGTATAGGGTAGGAACTCAATAAACATTAAAAAAATTAATTTTTCTGGGTGACTATGATGGGTGTACTTGTGCTTAAGTGAAAGGGATGCACATGGAGATTTGTGACTATAACATGATCTTTCAACTAAATGAGTGAGCAAGAGAGAAGACTAAAGAAGTACAAAGATAAGTTAAAGATCTGTACTTGAACCAAAAACCACAAGAAGTAATACAATACCTTTGAGGAGGTAAATGACATGATCAGGTTTGTATTTAGATAGATCACTTTGGTTCCTTGGGGATCCACTAACTTGCATTAGGGACAATTCGTTGGTCAGCTGGATTAGGATGGTGGTATGAGACAAAGAGGATTAATAAATATGAAAGATATCTAGGAGTTTAAATGGTCACTGTTTAATGATTTTATTGGAAATGGGAGAATATTGGGATAAAGAAATACTCAAGGGCTTCTGGCTGGAAAAACTAATTGGATTGTGGAGACATTTGTTAATGTAGAAAAACCTGGAGGACACAGTAGGGAAAAGAGAGGTCTCTAAACAAACTAAAGAGTTGATTATATTGAGTATGAACATGCCCAGTAGGCTTTGGATGCTTCTGACACCCCAGAGACACATCTCATCTGGGCAGATAGATGAGGGTCATCAGTAACCAGAGGGTAATTGGTGAGAATTCATGAGATGATTCTGGGAAGAATTTGCAGAATGAAGAGAAAACAGTTCCTGGAATTGAGTCCCAAGAAGCAACACTATTTAAATGATGGGACAAGAAGGGCTCTGAAAATACAACTAAAGAAGATCAAAAATTAAAGGAGAAAGATAATCAGGAGAGTACACCAGTATAGAAGCCAAGGCAGAGAGTCATCAACAGCATCTAATCTTGTTGACAAATTCCAAAAGTTATGTATTAAAAATGAACTGACAGATTTATTTCTTGGAGAAATGGATATCAGTATTTTGAGGAGTAGACTGAAGAGTGGGTGAGAGAGACAAATATGGAAACAGGAAATACAGAGCTTTCTATTTCCGCAAAATTTCATTTGTGATTTAGACAGATAGAGTAGGAGTTTTGTCTGTTTTTTTGTTTGTTTTTTTGTTTTTGCTTTTTGTTTTTTTACATAGGAGATATCTAAGTATAATTAAGAGCTGATTTGAGAGCCAGAAGTTACAGCCATGTTGAAAGCACAGGAGACCGAGGGAGTAAAGCATAGAGAAAGAAAGATCCCAGAAAAAAAATTAAGGTGTTGAGAATTGTAAAACAACTGGAGTGATTAACTTTATAATATTGCAGCCCCTTCTCCTGTAACAGGAGAGAAAAAGGAAAGGATGTATTGGATGTAGGAAATCATTACCAATATGTAAGAGATGCTGGGACATTTTGAAAGCCATAAAAATTATTGCTTCAAAACTATATGAGTTTGTGCATTTAAATTTCTATGATTTGAATGTGAGTCAAGGGTAAAGTGATTTTTCTTCAGAAAGAAATTGCATTTTATTGACGACTCTTTGATAACACCTCTGTTTTCATTATGTGAAATATTAGATTGTGTACATTCCCCCAATCAATTTTATCTTTGCTGCCACTGCTACTTTCAAATGATTTTAACTTGAGCCTTGAGGCATTCCAAGATAATGTAAACCACTATCAGTTTTCAAAAATTTTACTGTAGTACTGATCACAGTTGGCTTTTTTATGTGTATGTTGGGAGATTTGAAATGATGGAAGGGGGAGACCATTCATGCATCAGTATAATCATTTCAAAAAATGAACCCTGAATGCTAGCTGAACACAATGAGAAAAGACAATAGCTTTCCATTAAACTTGGAAATGAAATCTGAAAACCTTATCATTGTTTAAACTTAATTGTCTTAAGTTTACTGTGATAACATTGGCAACAGTGTTATGTTAATATTAGATGAAAGAAACTAAATTTTTAGCCACAGGCTATTGGCGAAAAAAGGAGTTTATTCTCACATTTGAGTGTACAGTACCTTCCTTTAAATGAAAACAGAAACTTAGATTTGAGTTGAAATGACATTGACATGAATATACCCCTATCAACTTGGGGTTATATCTGCACTGCCATACTCTTTTACAATTTGCAAAGGGGCTGTTATTGCAAATGTTATTTTTCCCAATAAAGAGACAGCTCATTAGAACTCATTACTAGTCAGCAGCTGTCGCAGAATATAGATTTCCAACTCAGAGCAATACATCTTTTCACAAATGCTTTTGCTGAAAATGTGGAAAAGATCTATTTCATCATTAACCTACAGATACATTATACATTGCTGCACTTACACCTTTTCTGCAGAGCATTTCATAGTTTAGTAACTTTTGGCTGAATAATCCAAGTTTCTTCTACATATAATACCTGATGCTTGTAAATTCTAAGGGGATGTCAAAAGTTATTTTTTCCACCCCAACTAATAATGTGTTATTATGAAATCTGATAAAGTCAATAAAGCAACAAACATGTTTTCAGTATATAATTTGTGCAAGGATGTGGAGGATAGAAAAAATGAAGTACCATCTAATTCCCCTGTGCTCAAAGAGCTTACACTCTACTTAGGGAAATAAAATACAGACAGTTAAACTGTGAATACATATAAAGTTAAATAATATGTGAAGGCAAGTATTTAATAAAGATAATAAAATAATACATGATATTTTGTTATGTGCCTTATAGAATAAATAAATTCTCAGAGAAGGAAAAAATCAATATGGACATAAAATGTTTGGTAATGCTTCCCAGGGGTGAGAAGTGTGTGTGTGTGTGTGTGTGTGTGTGTGTGTGTGTGTGTGTGTGTGTCAGAGAGAGGGAGGGAGAGATATTGGGAGAGAAAGAACACATGTGCAGAAGGAGGCTGGTAAAGTGGTAACGGCCTTCAGGTCAGAAGATCAATGCTATAAGCAAATACGGAGATATTTTACAAGGTATGTGTAGTACAAATGCACCTTATAGTTAGACTGTAGAAAAAGATTCTGTTAATGTGAGAGTTAAGGATAGTCGGAAAAGTAGTGTGAGGTCAGGCCACAGGTTACTTTAAATGCCAGGCCAGAATGTGGACAATCTTTACCTGTGAAAAATTGGAGACTGACTTACTCAAAGGAGGCACTGATTTCAAGGAAGTGTTGTACGGAAAATAAAAATTTCAGCAATGGCTGAGGGAACAGAAAAAATTCAGTATTGAAAATAGAACACAATGGTGATGATAGTCACAATCATATATTTCAATGGCTACAGGATAAGACATTTTGTATACTCCATAAAGCAAGAATATGGTAATTTAAGATAAATAACTCCGAAGATACTTTCCAACATTCATAGGAACTTTATGGCTATAAAATATCAAGTGTTGCAGCCAACACTCATCAAACACTCTCCTCTACATTTCAAACTATTATATTAATTACAAAATGCTGTGTATACAAAATATACAATATTTTCTACATTTGACTTAGCTTTCACTTGATATTTTAATGACCTAACAAATTGTAGATTAATTAATGACCTATAATATTCTTCATTCATTCAAAAATAGTTATTTAGTATCATTTTCAGGTGACTATGATTCATTCCATTTCTTCTCTTTCTAATACTTGGTATTTTCACTCATTAAAAATTAACCTCTGGAATGAAAATCTACTTTTCTTCAAAGAATGAAGCCATTATCATGGTAGCTTTTGAAGAAGGTATGCCCCCCAAAAGATTAAAACTCATTTTAGAAGAGCTGAGCCTCATAGGCTATCCTATCACCTTTTCCAGGGGAAAAATATTAACTATAAAGTGGCTGGGATTTGATTGAGAATAATCTATGCAGACTTTGTTCATTACTCACACCATTCTCCTCTTGAAGTACAGGCTTTATAAAAAGAAAAAGAACGACATTTCTTGATTCACCCACTTCATGTGACTTTATCCAGTGTCCTCTAATAGGCAGCTACCTACAGCATGGATGATGCTTTTTCAGGTGTCCATAAGAGGAACCTTTCACATGTTTTTCATTATCCATATTTCTAAATCCATTTAGAGATAGAAAAACCCATTAAAAAATGCAGAGAGTATGTGTGTGGGGGGGGGGTTGAGAGCAAAGGCACACAGGGTCGAGAACAGAGTAGTATATGGTGACTTTAAATACAGGTACCACTGACGTATTTCATCACAATAGATGACAAATTGTATCCTGTGTTTTCTTTTCACTTGTCTTTTTGGTTCCTATCACTTTTCTTCCCTTACATGTACATTTTTTTTTACTCATTTCTTGTCTAACAATTGGAAGAAATATATTATTCTACTAATCGTTACTTCTAAGGTAAACTTTTTAATATTATTGTTTTTAATTTTCCAACCAATCTCTATTGATTTGCTACATGAAAGATATAAAACTTAGCATAATTTACCTTTTTACAACTTCCAATATTCTGTTCACATGACATATTTTAGACCCTGAATAATATAATTATATTAATTTGTGATTATATTTCCTCTTAAAATTTATTGATAAATCCATTGAATTATATAGCAAAATTAGAGTATCATAAATCTATTTTTTAACCTAGTTGTAGTGTTCAGTATCAACACTTCAATGCTGCCATTTAGAATTTTTTTAATTTGGTTCATTTCTCAGCATACTTTAGTATAGTTTCAAATATAGAAAAGATATATTGATGATGTTTGTTTCTAAACCCTTACATTTTGAAAGTATATATTTATTTCTATCATAGCTAAATAGTAACTTACTTCCTTATAAACTTCTTGGGTCATAGTTTTTTTCTTCAGGTCCTTATACATTTTTATCTATTGTTTTCTGGAATTTATTATTTCAGTAGAATTCCTTTATCTAATCTGAAATTGTTTCCTCACAGGCATCCTGTTTTTTTCTACATAAATGCTTATTGGATATAGTTTAGTTAAAAAGATATTCTTAATTCACCAAAATGTGTCAAGGTGTTGACCTCCTTTTCACATAATACATTTTTTTTTTGCATATTGGCTGTATCTATTTTTCTACTGTTTCTATCCTTTGCTTCAAGAACCATGGAATTTAATCTCACAGTGGTCTCTTTCATAACTCCACTTTCTCTTATTGGTTTTACTATTATCATTGATGTTCATTTATATTCTGAGAAACTGTACCAAGTTTATCTTCTAAATTACTGATCTATCTAATTTACAATGAAGATTATATGCAACATTGTTTCCATGTGCTATTTTTAAGCTTATTACCAGATTTAACATCAGTTAACTTGTTATTTTTCCTCATGTCAGTTAATTCTTCTTCACCTTAAGCTTTTGCCTTTTTCTTACACTTTTAAATTCTTTTTTCCCACCTCTGTCTATGTTTTTTTTGCATACAAAAGTAGGTACTTTCAAGATGTGGCACATATATACAATGGAATATTACTCAGCCGTAAAAAGAAATGATATTGAGTTATTGGTAGTGAGGTTGGTGGACCTAGAGTGTGTCATTCAGAGTGAAGTAAGTCAGAGAGAGAAAAACAACTAGGCGCAGGACAGGAATAAAGATGCAGATGTAGAGAATGGACTTAAGGACATGGGGAGGGGGAAGTGTAAGCTGGAACTAAGTGAGAGAGTGGCATGGACATATATACACTACCAAATGTAAAATAGATAGCTAGTGGAAAGCAGCTGCATAGCACAGGGAGATCAGCTCGGTGCTTTGTGACCACCTAGAGGAGTGGGATAGGGAGGGTGGGAGGGAGATGCAAGAGGGAGGAGATATGGGGATATATGTACATATATAGCTGATTCTCTTTGTTGTAAAGCAGAAACTCAGAGCAACAGCCAGCTCTACACACTACCAGTCCCTCCAATCAGGAAACTTGCAAAAGCCTCTTATATAGCCTAATCCACCAGAGGGCAGACAGCAGAAGCAAGAAAAACTACAATCCTGCAGCCTGTGGAACAAAAACCACATTCACAGGAAGATAGACAAGATGAAAAGGTAGAGGGCTATGTACCAGATGAAGGAACAAGATAAAACCCCAGAAACAAAATGAAATGAAGTGGAGATAAGCAACCTTCCAGAAAAAGAATTCAGAATAATGATAGTGAAGATGATCCAGGACCTCGGAAAAAGATTGGAGGCAAAGATCCAGAAGATGCAAGAAATGTTTAACAAAGATCTAGAAGAATTAAATGACAAACAAAGAGATGAATAATTCAATAACTGAAATGAAACATACACTAGAAGGAATCAATAGCAGAATAACTGAGGCAGAAGAACGGATAAGTGACCTGGAAGACAGAATGGTGGAATTCACTGCTGCAGAACAGAATAAAGAAAAAAGAATGAAAAGAAATGAAGACAGCCTAAGAGGTCTCTGAGACAACATTAAACCCAACAACGTTTGCATTATAGGGGTCCCAGAAGGAGAAGAGAGAGAGAAAGGACCTGAGAAAGTATTTGAAGAGATTATAGTGGAAAACTTCCCTAACATGAGAAAGGAAATAGCCACCCAAGTCCAGGAAGCACAGAGAGTCCCATACAGGATAAACCCAAGGAGAAACACGCCAAGACACATAGTAATCAAATTGGCAAAAATTAAAGACAAAGAAAAATTACTGAAAGCAGCAAGGGAAAAATGACAAATAACATACAAGGGAACTCCCATAAGGTTAACAGCTGATTTCTCAGCAGAAACTCTCCAAGCCAGAAGGGAGTAGCATGACATACTTACAGTGATGGCAGGGAAGAACCTAAAACCAAGATTACTCTACCCAGCAAGGATCTCATTCAGATTTGATGGAGAAATCCAAAGCTTTACAGACAAGCAAAAGCTAAGAGAATTCAGCACCACCAAACCAGCTCTACAACAAATGTTAAAGGAACTTCTCTAAGCGGGAAACACAAGAGAGGAAAAGGACCTACAAAACCAAACCCAAAACAATTAAGAAAATGACAATAGGAACATACATATCAATAATTACCTTAAACGTGAATGGATTAAATGCTCCAACCAAAAGACACAGGTTTGCTGAATGGATACAAAAAGAAGACCCATATATATGCTGTCTACCAGAGACTGACTTCAGACATAGGGACACATACAGACTGAAAGTGAGGGGATGGAAAAAGATATTCCATGCAAATGGAAATCAAAAGAAAGCTGGAGTAGCAAATTACACAAACAATAGACCAGATAAATTTAATTGATATTTATAGGACATTCCATCCAAAAAGAGCAGATTACACTTTCTTCTCAAGTGCACACAGAACGTTCTCCAGGATAGATCACATCTTGGGTCACAAATCAGGCATCAGTAAATTTAAGAAAATTTAAACCATATCAAGCATCTTTTCTGACCACAACGCTATGAGATTAGAAATGAATTGCAGGGGAAAAAACGTAAAAAACACAAACACATGGAGGCTAAACAATACGATACTAAATAACCAAGGGATCACTGAAGAAATCAAAGAGGAAATCAAAAGATACCTAGAGACAAATGACAATGAAAACACGATGATCCAAAACCTATGGGATTCAGCAAAAGCAGTTCTAAGAGGGAAGTTTATATCTATACAAGCCTACTTCAAGAAACAAGAAAAATCTCAAATAAACAATCTAACCTTACAACTAAAGGAACTAGAGACAGAAGAACAAACAAAACCCAAATTTGCAGAAGGAGAGATATCATAAAGATCAGAGCAGAAATAAATGAAATAGAAACAAACAAAACAAAACAATAGCAAAGATCAATAAAGATAAAAGCTGGTTCTTTGAGAAGATAAACATAATTGAGAGACCATTAGCCAGACTCATCAAGAAAAAGAGGGAGAGGGCTCAAATCAATAAAATTAGAAATGAAAAAGGAGAAGTTACAACAGACACCACAGAAATACAAAGCATCCTAAGAGACTACTACAAGCAACTCTATGCCAATAAAATGGACAAACTGGAAGAAATCGGACAAATTCTTAAAAAAGTATAAGCTTCCAAGATGGAACCAGGAAGAAATAGAAAATATGAACAGATCAATCACAAGTAATGAAATTGAAACTGTGATTAAAAATCTTCCAACAAACCAAAGTCCAGGACTAGATGGCTTCACAGGTGAATTCTACCAAACATTTAGAGAAGAGCTAACACCCATCCTTCTCAAACTCTTCCAAAAAACTGCAGAGGAAGCAATACTCCCAAACTCATTCTATGAGGCCACCATCACCCTGATACCAAAACCAGACAAAGGTACTACAAAAAAAGAAAATTACAGACCAATAACACTGATGAATATAGATGCAAAAAACCTCAACAAAATACTAGGTAACAGATTCCAACAACACATTAAAAGGATCATACACCATGATCAAGTGGGATTTATCCCAGGGATGCAAGGATTCTTCAATATATGCAAATCAATCAATGTGATAAACCATATTAACAAATTGAAGAATAAAAACCATATGATCATCTCAATAGATGCAGAAAAAGCTTTTGACAAAATTTAACACCCATTTATGATAAAAACTCTCCAGAAAGTGTGCATAGAGGGAACCTACCTCAACATAATAAAGGCCATATATGATAAATCCACAGCAAACATCAATCTCAATGGTGAAAAACTGAAAGCATTTCCTCTAAGATCAGGAATAAGACAAGGACGTCACCTCTCACTATTATTATTTAACATAGTTTTGGAAGTCCTAGCCATGGCAATCAGCGAAGAAAAAGAAATAAAAGGAATCCAAATTGGAGAAGAAGTAAAACTGTCACTGTTTTCAGATGACATGATACTATGCATAGATAATCCTAAAGATGCCACCAGAAAACTACTAGAGCTAATCAATGAATTTGGTAAAGTTGCAGGATACAAAATTAATGCACAGAAATCTCTTATATTCCTATACACTAATGATGAAAAATCTGAAAGAGATATTAAGGCAACACTCCCATTTACCATTACAACAAAAAGAATAAAATACCTAGGAATAAACCTAGGACACAAAAGACCTTTATGCAGAAAACTATAAGACACCGATGAAAGAAATTAAAGATGACACCAAAAGATGGAGAGATATACCATGTTTTTGGATTGGAAGAATCAATATTGTGAAAATGACTATACTACTCAAAGCAATCTACAGATTCAATGCAATCCCTATCAAATTACCAAAGGCATTTTTTTACAGAACTAAAACAAAAAATCTTAAAATTTGTATGGAGACACGAAAGACCCTGAATAGCCAAAGCAGTCTTGAGGGGAAAAAATGGAGCTGGAGGAATCAGACTCCCTGACTTCAGACTCTACCACAAAGCTACAGTAATCAAGACAATATGGTACTGGCACAAAAACAGAAATATAGATCAATGGAACAAGATAGAAAGTGCAGAGATAAACCCACACACCTATGGTCACCTAATCTATGACAAAGGAGGCAAGGATATACAATGGAGAAAAGGCAGTCTCTTCAATAAGTGGTGCTGGGAAAACTGGACAGCTATATGTAAAAGGATAAAATTAGAATAGTCCCTAACACCATACACAAAAATAAACTGAAAATGGATTAGAGACCTAAATGTAAGACAGGACACTATAAAACTCTTAGAGAAAAACATAGGAAGAACACTCTGACATAAATCACAGCAAGATCCTTTTTGATCCACCTCCTAGAGTAATGGAAATAAAAACAAAAATAAACAAATGGGACCTAATGAAACTTAAAATCTTTTGCACAGCAAAGGAAACCATAAACCAAACTAAAAGACAACCTTCAGAATGGGAGAAAATATTTGCAAATGAATCAACAGACAAAGGAGCAATCTCCAAAATATGTAAACAGCTCATGCAGCTCAATATTAAAAAAACAAACAACCCAATCCAAAAATGGGCAGAAGACATAAATAGACTTTTCTCCAAAGAAGACATACAGACTGCCAAGAAGCACATGAAAAGCTGCACAACATCACTAATTATTAGAGAAATGCAAATCAAAATTACAATGAGGTATCACCTCACACCAGTCAGAATGGGCATCATCAGAAAATCTACAAACAATAAATGCTTGAGAGGGTGTGGAGAAAAGGGAACCCTCTTGCACTGTTGGTGGGAATGTAAATTGATACAGCCACTATGGACATTCCTTAAAAAGCTAAAAATAGAATTACCATATGACCCAGCAATCTCACCACTGGACCTATACCCAGAGAAAACCATAATTCAGAAAGACACATGCACCCCAGTGTTCACTGCAGCACTATTTACAATAGCCAGGTCATGGAAGCAACCTAAATGCTGATTGACAGACAAATGGATAACGAAGATGTGGTACATATATACAATGGAATATTACTCAGCTATAAAAAGGAACAAAATTGGGTCATTTTTAGAGACATGGATGGATCTAGAGGCTGTTATACAGAGTGAAGTAAGTCAGAAAAAGGAAAACAAATACCGTATATTAACACATATATGTGGAACCTAGAAAAATGGTACAGATTAACTGGTGTGCAGGGCAGAAATTGAGACACTTGTATAGAGAACAAACGTATGGACACCAAGGGGGGAAAGCGGCGGTGGGTGGGGGTGGGGGTGTGATGAATTGGGAGATTGGGATTGACATGTATACACTGATGTGTATAAAATGGATGACTAATAAGAACCTGCTGTATAAAAAATAAAAAATAAAAATAAATAAAGCAGAAACTAACACACCATTGTAAAGCAATTATACTCCAATAAAGATGTTAAAAAAGTAGGTACTTTCAAAAATATATTGTGTTCAGTAGTAAAGCATTTTCAAAAATAAGTATATATTTACTCTTAAGAATAAGTTCTCCTTTTTATATAGCAAAATATTTTTACAGTTCCCACACTATATATTTTTCTTCTTTCCAGACTACTAATCTTTACATGTTTGTGTACATAGAATTTTCTTTGGTTGGGTATTTACCCTAAAACAGGGTGCTGAGACCATTTGTGGATTCATTGTTGTCTGAAATATTGTTAGAATTTTACCCTTCAATATTAATCATGAGGATGTGATATAGTTTACATTTCCTGTTATGTGATTCAGGAAATGTCTTCTCCCCAGTTTCCACGGTATTTAGCTTCATCCTCAGTAAGGGCAGCTATTTTCCAGCCTCATTGGGTTTTTCAATCTGGTCACATCTGTTACATATCTAGAAGGAAGTGCGTGACTTCTTAACATGTGAATAGCACTTTTTCTCAGTTTCTAATTCCAAAGCAAGATCACACATGGGGAAATTGGACAAAGCAGCTCAAGTTGTCATCTTACCCACACACCATTTTCATTTTGTTTACTCCAATTCTATTTCTAAACTTCTTCATTCCATTGAAATACTCTTCCAATATGACAAATATATACATGTGAGTAATATGTCCCAAAGATTGATGCTGTTAATGACAAGAATTTTACAGTGGATAGTAATGTTTATCATGACTTCTACCACTGGAACAATATTAGAATAAAACAATTCAAAATATAAACTTCAGTCAACCTATTCACTACCATAACTTTTTACATAATTATGAAAAAGCACAGCAACAGTTTTTCCTCTTGAGGAATATTGGGGAAAATTTCCAGAAAGTTATGTGGATCTAGATTATAGATTTCCAGATCAAATTTATTCAGATAGGCTCAGATTCATTACAATAAACGGTTTTTAACATTTGATTGGTCATTATTTTATAATTGCAGATAAGCAAATATACTTATAGGGTAAGCAATTATTTTATTTATTCTGAGAACTTCAGTATGCAATATTTTGTAAATCTTGGTGAATCACTGGTACCCAATTCCACCGAATAAAGTTGGGGGTCCTATGTGTTTCAATATATCTTTCATTTGGGCTTGTTTCAACCCTGAGAGTTTAAAAACAAAACTGTGTTGATATCATATTGTTATAATTTTGCAATGTAATGTAGATTCCTAGGGATATATTTTATCTATACAGAAGATATTCAGTACATGAAAATCATTATATTCATTGAAATTAAAAATGGCAAATAATAAAAGCAATTAGAATATTAAAGTAGTGATATCAGTATTTAAATTTTCCCTAAGTTTAGAAAATTATTTAAGAACAAGTGACTGAAAATAGCATTTTAAAAGTTGTAGTCAGAGTCACAAAGAAAAGAAGTAAACATGTTTGTTGACTGGACTTTGCTTTGAGAAAGGTCTACTAGCCTGCTTAGTGATAGTATTTTTTTTTCTACCAGTATCTTTCATAAATGAATGAGATCAACTAATTATAAGTGCATTTGTTGTAATAATTTTTTTTTTGAGTTTAAGTTCACCATTTCTGAAAGACTGTTTTAGCTTGTTAAATTATCCACATCAGTATAGTTAGAAGCAGGTATAACAGTGTGGTATATAACAACCTGTACTTTTCATATCTGTTACTTGAAACAAAGCTAGTCATTTATTTTCATCTGAAGGACTATGTTGGGTTTTGGCCAATGAATAATGTATATATTGTTCCTAAGGCAAAGTTATTCACCTGTTGAAAATCACATAAATGCCAAGTCCTTCTTACTCACAGCCTGATTGGAAATTATTTAATGACTTTTTACTAGTGTTTAGTCAAACTGAGAAAATTGTCATCTAATCTGTTATTCCCTGTTGTTGTTAGGTGTTTTGTATAACAGGAAAACACTACTAATAAGATAAACATCATGTTTAATATCTGTAGTTTCCATTACATATTTGTTTCAAGCCAAGTTACAAAACTTGTTTAAGGAAGATGGCCATAGTCTTGTCTTTCCTTTTCTTTTCTCAAAAATTAGGGTATATTTACATTTAGCACATGGGCATTTTTGTTCATTAGATTCAAGTAGACAAATTATAGAGCTGGATATAAATCTTAACATCATGTTTACATCTATATTCAGAAGTACTTGTACTTTACTGTCCATTTAACCAGATGTTTCTTATCACTTGTTATATCATTGTAACAGGTAGTTTAGTAAGGCCATAGCCTAAAATGTATGTTCCAAGTTGTATCAAATATATAATTGATCAATTGATGGACTCCAGTGTGTTCCAGCCTTTATATATGTGATTAAGTACTGATTTCCTAAATAAGTCCTTACAGCTCTCATTTTTAAAATCAGTTTTCTTCCTCCCAAGACATTTGAGAAATAGGGTTGAAAGAAAAATATATAGATCCTCAGATGCTGCTTAGACCACATTTATCCAGACCATATTCAAGGAGTTGATAACCCTAATTCTCTTCAGTTCTTATTTTTTTCAAAATGTCTCCCTGGTCCAGTTTTATTCATAATTACATGCAGTGCACAGACTGTTAATAACAATAAATTAAGAATCCCTTGGCCTTCTATGGTCCACATTCTAATCAAGAGCAGCCAGAATATTGCTGGCTATGAGCTCTGCCAAATAGACCATTAGCCACTGATAGTTTGTTTCAGTTAAAACCTCTACTTGCAGTAAACGACTGATTTCAACATGATAAAGTAATAACATGTTATTTAGGTGCTTTGTTACCTGTACTCAAGCTGACTAACTCTTTTACTTCAACTATTCCAGTTCTTACATAGATATCGTAAACTTCAAGGTTAAATAATAAGAAATCATGTAATAGAGAATAACCAAATTATTAAAAGTAGGAAATTCTTAGCTATATAAGTCCACATTAACAGGATGATTTATAGGGGGAAACTAATAAAAGCTGCAGAGTCACTTTATCATTTAATAGGGAGGAATCCTATCACAAAAAATTTCCTTGCCAGATACAACCTCAAGAGAGATTCTTTCACATAAACTAAATAGAAGCATAGAATAAAATGCAAGAAATTATGTTGCCAGATAAAAGGATGAGCCTTGTGAGTTAAAACCATGCATGCATGAGCAGGGGAAAATTCCAAGACCATGAAGGGTGCTTTTGTGTACGTTTGTGTGTTTTTTAAATGAAACGTGACTGCAATGCATTCCCATAGTGCTTGATCATGGTTTAACACATCTACCTCTCTCATTAGATTGTGAACTTCTAGAGGTCAGGAACTCTGCGATATGGCATATTTTTCAAAGGAGCACAGTGTGCAACTTACACTCTAAAGAGTAGAATCCACCATGTTTCCTGTGTTTTAAGGTGACAAGCACCATTTGGGAAGAACCACTGAGTGAACCAGGCTCATGTTGTGCTGCCTGGGGCTCATTTTCTATGACATTTGACTTGTTTCCTTAAATCATTTTCCTTGAGAAAATTTGGATTTTATTCCCTCTTAAGATTAAAAGTAGTTTAACAGTTACAGCTGGTGTGATTACAAATGAATAGTCTGAATAGGAACCTTAAATTCCATTTGTAAATATAAAATTGCCTATTTCTTACAGGCAGAGTGAAGGCATGCTACTGTTTTGTTGAAAAGTACTTAAAATGTAATGACTATAACAATACAAATTATACTTGTATGTAATACTTTAAAAAATCTGTCTTTATACATGATTCCCTTTTTAAAAGGAAATTGTTGACCACTTGAAATATGGACTCGACCACATTAGTAAATCATTAAGTAATACCTTTAAGCAAATGGCTCTGCAAATAATGACCATTTCTGAAACCTTCACTTTGTATAGTTTCTTACTTTCAAAGATGTACTAAACATTTCCTTTTGAATGCCTCATTGTTACTTCAATCTCAACAACTTTATTTCATCATTTTTCCAACAAATATAACTTTCTATACATAAGTCTATCAATAGCATTATTATTCTCTTAGACATTCAAGGCCCAAATCTTGAATTTTCCTTTATCTTTCCTAAATCCATATCCAGGCATTTTGCAAACTCTCCCTCTGCCTTGCATTCATTCTACAATTTACTCACCCTTAAAGAACAAGTCAAATCCTATTTAATTTGTCACATTATTTTTCCATTGTCACAACCTACTTGGCTTTATTTTCTATTGTAATTTCTTAGAACTCTAAAAAATTTGCAAAAAAAAAAATTAGAAGTCATTTTAGGTTTCTCTCTAGAAAGATATAGAGAAAAAATCATAAAAATTATTTTGGGTTTGTATTAATAGTTAAGTTAGAGAATAAAAGCAATCCTAAAATGTAAAAATATATCTTTAACCATTAGTATTTTTTTAATTTTAGGAAATGGAAATAATTGCCTATAATATATACTTCTGTTTTTTTAATAAACTTATTTATTTTTTATTTATTTTTACTATTGGCTGTGTTGGATCTTCTTTGCTGCTCCTGGGCTTTCTCTAGTTGCGGCGAGTGGGGGTTACTCATTGCAGTGGCAGAGCACGGGCTGTAGGCGTGTGGGCTTCAGTAGCTGTGGATCGCAGGCTCTAGACTGCAGGCTCAGTAGTTGTGGTGCACGGGCTTAGTTGCTCCATGGCATGTGGGTTCTTCCCAGACCAGGGCTCGAACCTGTGTCCCCTGCATTGGCAGGCGGATTCTTAACCACTGCACCACCAGGGAAGCCCCACTTTTCTTCTGTCTTTAAATATTTGTGCTTCCCAGAATGTATTATGCTTTCATGATTTTAAAGAATTAGCGCTGTTATCAGTGGTGCTCAAATTGATTTTCCAAAACAATCTTCCTTAAGAAAATTTAGATTTCTCTCTCTCTTTCAAGATTAAAAAGCCTTAAAAAATTATAGCCTATATGATTACAAATTAATAAGTTAGAATGTAGTGTCTAATTTAATTTATAATTATTAAAAAAAAACGTGTTTTCAAATTTCATTAGTGACAACTCCCAAAAATCTCAACTAACTTTTATCATTTCATGACCATAGGGCATTTATATTACTCCTTTCTCCTGAATATAATAATTAAATAATACATAGGTGTCATTTCCAGAGTAAGTGGGGAAAATCTGAGATTAAAAATGGAGATTATTAAAACTGTAACACCTGAAGTCTAAAGCTTGGAGATAATTATTAAGAACATTCATTTTTCAAATATTTTGATACATGAGCTCTTATCTGGAAACTAAACTAGTTTAGGATATCATTAAAATCCTTAAAATGTTTTTGTCATATCATGGGCCTCCCAGAACCATCCAAATTGTATACTAATTATTTTTCTTGGCTACATGCTGTTTTAATTACATTCATTATTTCTGTCATTCTGCAAAATCTTATGCATGGAAGTGCTGGTGGCCTGGTGCATAACCATTGTTTTTTCCTGCTGTGCTAATGGCTTAAGTCCAAGCTGAGGTGCAAGTAAAATGAGTTTAGAAGGCTAAATTTGGGCCCCAGTTAATTTGCTTCACAAACTTCCTACCTATTTTTTGAGTGTGTCATAAGCTGGCTCAATTACAAATCTATGTTCATAAAGAACCCAAAATTTAGACTGAGATTTATAAACTTGTATCCTTAATGCTTATCAATGATGTTGTCGGCAGGAAGCTCAATGAGAGATTTCTGGGGGAAAAAAGAGAGGAATTGCAATGTATTATGATTCTTATTAGAAGTTAAATATATTTTAGTGAGGAGAAATAACAGATTAGGAAGAAAATATTTAGTAAAAATAAGGAGAGAGAAATCAGGTCAGAAGCATTTTTGACAACTTGACATACAGGGGTTCTCAGTTACCTTTGGTTAAAAGTATTCACCCTGTCACATTTCTACTTTCTTTAATTTTAGACGAAAAGAAAGATAGATATTTCCTATTGACATCAATGGTCTCTGTTCCTTTTGTATGCTCTGTTTTTGGTGTGCACCTTGATCCTTTCTTCTCCTTTTTATGTTCTAAATGAAATGGCAGCACAAACTGAAAATTTCCCTGAATCACAAATGGCTCAGAGTAATAACCTCTCTCTGTGATAGAAAACATCTCAAAAAATCAATAAATGTAATCACAAATAAATACTTTAAATGAATGATTTTTAAAAGTGTTCAACAATATATTTTGCATCACTAATAGACTCTTTAGGAATTTATAGTATATATCTATATTATCTATTAAATTTTAAGTTTGTCTCTTTTAGGAATCACAGTAATTGGCATATACAGAAGATGCTCTGTTCCTAGGTCAAGTAATTGAAAATAAACCCCTAAAGACACTCTGATTGTGTCTCCACAGCATATTTTATTCAATCCATAATATCTGAGGGCTTTTTGGGTTTGTTTCCTTTGTTAAACAGATAGAAACTTCAGTACACATTTTTTATCATCACAGAAGAAAGATGCAAATTAAGACCTCCACTCTCTAGAAATTAACCTTCAAAGGTGCAAGACAGATTAGCACACATCTGTAAATCGTGTGAGATTCTTGCTTTTATTTTATGGTTATTTTATTTGGTGTCTGTTGCTATAGATAGCAAACAACAATTTCATATATAAAAATCACAAAATAAAACAGAATTGGAAACACTTCAGAACAGTGAAACAGATTCTAAGAAACTATTTTAAATCAATTTTCAGTATTGTTGATCGGCCTCATGAAATGGGCAATGAGATTAAAAAAGAAAAGGTAAATAAAAACCCAATATACTAAAGAAAATCTCCAGAGAAGACTTTAGAATTCTATTATTAGAATGACAAAAGAATGTTCATTCTTTAAAACTCGAGATGATTACCCTTGTCCTGGAAAAGTTGTGTAGTGCATTCACATTCCATATCCATAGCTAGAATGATTACAGCACTTCAGGCAGGCAACCGACAGACAGGCTTGACCAACTATACAGGCTTAGAGTAAAAACTGAAATAATTTCTCTAAGTATGCTTAATCAAATATCAAAGCATGATTTTTATATCTCCATGCTTATTCAATAAAAGTTTAACTCTTTAAGAAAACAATTGAATAAAAAGAATATAGAACATCATACTTAAATTCTACAGAATTTGGTTTTACACCATACATATATACCTACATAGAATTGTCTCCATTTCATCTTCATTCATTGCTGTCATTTATTGCTTAACTTAACACTGACTTTCTCCCAGGTTATGGTGGATTTAACTCACCCTAAATTTCATTAACTGAGCCTCTATCATGAATCCAGTATGCTTTGGTGTATCCAGTGAACTTGGTCTTAAAAGTTCTTGCTATGGGTTACAGTTCGACCTTTGATTTAATCTAGAAAAAGAGACTATTAACAGTTTACAATCTCTTTAGCAAAGATCACATTTGTCCTTTGGATTTTTCTACTTTTCTTTAGCTTCTCCTGTCTCATGACACAGAAAAAGAAATAAAAGAAGTAGAAAGGAAAAAAAAGAAAGAAAAAAAAATAAAAAGGAAAACCAGACGGTAGTGTGGCATTGCTGTTGTTTGACAATTAGACGTTTGTCTTCTACCAATCAGTATTTTCCAAGAATTGATCTTAAGTTTTTTTCTTAGTTTTCTGTTTTAGGAGCACTTCCTCAGATCTCTCATTTTTCATTTTCTTTCCTTCTCTTTTGGTAGAGAATGGTTACCTAATGGATTTCTCTACCTAAAGTCTGTCCCACTGTAAGCACAGAAGGCCACCTAGAGTTTCTAGTCTGGCCTCTGACACAGTTCTTTTCTACTATAAAGTTTTAAAATTAAGGAAGTCTCACTTTAAACTAGAATATAACTAGAAAGTCCACATTCACTAGGTATTAAACATTTTTATAATATAAATAGAAAATGGTTTCCTTTTACTCTCAAATCGACATTTATTTTTCTTTTGATAGCAAATTGATCTGTGAATGCAATTAGCCACACACCGAAAAAACTGCTACACACACGTGTTTCTATTTGGGTTCCTTAGACTAGATTATCATGCTTTAGTACACCATGGGCTTCCAACTCTATTATCTAATTTTATCTACAGCACTCCTGTTAGGTAGGTAGAAAAAAGTCCCCATTTTATAAATGAAGAAAGGAGAGTACAGAGAAGCTAAATGACTTGCCCAAGGCCATGTACATCTCTGTGGTAATTCTGTACTAGAGTGACTTGGGAAGGACCATGCACCAGTGGAGACAATGGTTAATCTAATCCCCGAGTGGGGGATGGGCAGTTGAGACTGATAGCAAACTAAAAATAAGCTGAAACTAAATGTTTCATAGAGAATCATCCCTGTAAAAATCATAATTTAATCAAACTGACTACAGAAAAATGTGTTTGTCATTTACAAATAAATAGCTTCAAAAGAAACAGCAAAAAAATAGTGGTGATAACAGGTATAGAAACAGCACAAAATATGACTAACAGGCAAAATATAATTTGAAAATCTCAGCCATATAAAACTTCATAACCCTCTGAATATATATCATTAAAGCATGTCAGACTGTTTTTAGGATTTAATTTTAACAACTAGAATTTGTTTTCAACTACCAGCAAATTAAACATTAGAAGATTTGCTTTTTAGATCTGTATTTCACTGTGAAGACAGAACATGAAACAGCACCCATCTCTATTTTTATTATCCTTTCTGTAAGCTTTACAGATAGCTCCAATGCTGGGTGAGGAACATACCTGAAGATAACTTACCAATGTCTGGTTTCACAAAATGAAGTGGAGTAAACAAAGGCTCAGTAAACATGGGAAAAAGAACTCAGTAGTTACATAATACTTACAAATGGGATGTTTAAAAATTCTTGTTTGCCTTGAGAAAGCATGAAACATGAATCAAATAGCTTTATGCTTTTGTACTATGGAAAAACAAAGGACAGAGGAAGAATAAATCTCTCCGTTCATTTTATGTTTTTGGAATGTTCCTTCTCATTTCTCCTGCCCTCTTTCAAAGCTCTAAGGGAATTTTACAAGTAACCACATTTTAAAAAGTTTGGGGGGGGTTGAATTCTTGAAACTCAAAATCTATCACTAACTGCTAAACACTCTGAATGTATTAATATACTAAGTTAAATAAGAAGCCTAGAAGTTCAAATTTATTCATTCAGCAAATATTTTGGTGCCTAATTTTGCCTAATAAGTGCCATGCATCATGATGTTAATACCACCTTTCCAAAATTGAATATGGAGCCTACTCTAATGGAGCTTACAATCTTTTCAGATTGGCGGCATGAAATATCAAAAATCATGACAGGGCTATAAAGAAAATGTTCAAGTGCTAGAAAAACATAGGACACAAAAAGAAAAACTAGCCTTAACTGAGGAGACAGGAGTTATATCAGGCAAAGGGGTGAGGGATGAGGAAAGGTAGGGTGATCAAAAAGTGTTCCAGTAGGGACTTCCCTGGCAGTCCAGTGGTTAAGACTCCAGGCTTCAAATGCAGGGGGTGCAGGTTCTATCCCTGGTCAGGGACTAAGATCCTGCATGCCATGCGGTGCGGCCAAAAAATTAAAAAAAAAAAAATGTTCCAGTAAAAGAAAATGCATCCCTATGTTTATAGGGAACGTATGTTTGGAACATCAAGAGAATCTTTAGAGATGAGTTTGGAAAAGGTTGGAGAGGGTTTTACAGCCGAGTCAGATTTCATGTTGAAAGATCCCTCTGACATCCTTGCTGACAATGAGGGCAGGAATACAGGTGGGGAGACTTATTTGATGCCTCCTACATGAGATGATGGCCTTTTGAACTGGAGAAGGGGCAGCGGGGAGTAGAGATGGCTTGCAAGGAATTGACTTGCAATCTATATGGTACATCTTTTGAAAAAACTGGGTTCCTGAGACTATTTCTCAGGAATATTTCTTCCTGGAATATATGCAAAATAGAAACGTTCACCTCCGATTGGGACTTGAACCCACATGCCGGTACTCAAACCCAGCCTAAACCCAGATTGGGACTTGAACCCATGGTCTTTTAATTAGAATCACTCACCTGGTGTCTGGACTTACTGAGGCTAAGGTACTTTGTGTCTCAGCGCAGAAGGAATTCAGGGAGAGGCAAAGTGATAGGCAAGAAGTAGATTTATTAATATAGGATGCTTGTGAGAGATGCAAGCAGGCAGAAGAGGGGGCTCTGCGCCGAGGATTAAGTGGGCTACATTTTTATAATCAAAGGAGAGTGGGGGAGGGGAAAAGGACCGCTTACCTCTTCATTCTTCCAGTAGACATCAGGCTTACATTACTACCTCCTCCTTGTATCTGGCAGGAGAGTGTCTGACCCTATGAGGTCAAACTAGGACTGTCAGTGCTTATTCAAATCAGCAGAAGGGTAGTAACATATACTAAAATATGTTGAATCATCTCAGCTTTCCATATAATGAGAGTCTCCTACTTTGGAATGTCACCTTTCCCTTAAATTCCTGTCCTTGGTCTTAAGGATCAGTATCTTGCTGAACTCCACCAGCAGAATGCAAGCCTCACTTTTTTCTTTCACTTAATGACCTGGGGCATATCTTGTGCTTTTATTTATCGCTTTATAGCTAAGCAAGCCTGCTTTGTTCCACAAGATTTCTTGAATGATCATTAACTTACAGTGGTCTCCCAAAGTTCCCTAAATTTCCCCCTTTATCTATAATCCCCTACTGGGACTTCTACAACTACCTGTGTGACTGTCCTATTCTATCTCTATCAAAATGACTGAAACATGTGGGGGCTTCCCTGGTGGCTCAGTGGTTGAGAGTCCGCCTGCAGATGCAGGGGACATGGGTTCGTGCCCCGGTCTGGGAGGATCCCACATGCCGCGGAGCGGCTGGGCCCGTTAGCCATGGCCACTGAGCCTGCGCATCCAGAGCCTGTGTTCTGCAACGGGAGAGGCCACAACAGTGAGAGGCCCGCGTACCACAAAAAAAAAAAAAAAAAAAAAGACTGAAACATGTGGAAATTTTAATTCAACAAAATCAGTAAAAGGTAAGTATATATATTACAAATTTTGAAGTGCTACCTTTAGATATTGTGAGTATGGAGTGATAATAAAAAAATCATGGGTGACCTACTCCAAGTTTTTATTCATGAGCCCTCTTCACTCCTATATTCCTTTCTCTACAAAATTTTTCTGAGGTGGAAGCAGAAACTGATGCTGGAACAGAAGAGGACAATGCACTTACATTTCCTTTGAAAAAATAATATTAGTCACCAAGGCTTGGGGTATTTAATCCCAAGCAGAAAGGCTAAAGGTATAACAACTTTGTGTTACTTCTTTCTAGCATTGGTGGCTGTGCCCCCTCTGCCAGCAAGGTGCCAGGCATCTTTCCTGAACTATATTTAGGACTTTCTCCAAAGTGGGGGTTTACCTCTCTTCTCAGCCCTTTTTCCCTCCCCCGATGCATCAGAACTCCAAGTGCAGGCATCACACATGGCGACCAGCCACACCCTATCATGTGAGTGGAGTTGTGATAAGATGGACCAGAAAAATATCTGCCCAATAAATTAAGCTCTTTGCATGACAGTTCAACAAACACAGGGAAGAAATAGAGTTCTCACATTGGGATTATACAAATGCCAGCTACCTCTCCAGGTGCCTCAGGCTAACAGATCACAGAGCTGATAATATGCAAATCTACAAAAATCAACCATTCAGATTAATAACTGAGAACAGTAATCATTCACATTGATTGAGTACTTTGTACTGGACACTGTTCGAAGTGCCTTATCTGTACTGTTCTTCACAACAATGCTGTGAGAAAGTTAATATTTTCATTCGTATTTGGTAGATGGAGAAACTGAGACAGAGAACAACTAAGTAAACTTCTACAGTCACATGGGTAGTAAATGGTGAAGCAAGACTTTGAATCCAGTGGCCTGGCCTGAGCCCACACTCTCTACTGGTGTCAGAAATGCCTCTCTAAGGAAGGTTCAAAGGGCTTCCCAGCAAAAGTAAAGACATATGTTGTGGGGAGAGGTGATAGACTATAGTAGATTTTAAAAAGTATTTGGTAGCGGAGGTGGAGAGTAATGAATGGAAACATGAACAACTCAATGAAATAATGATTTGTTGTAAGTCAGGGTTCTTCAGAAAAAAAAAATCAATAGAAAAAAATATATATATATACACATATATATGTATATGTATGTGTATACATATATATATACACACATATATATGTATATGTATGTGTGTGTATATATATCTATACACACATATATATGTATATGTATATGCATATGTATATGGCCAAATAGCTATATACAAGGGAAGATTTATTATAGGAATTGGCTCACATGGTTATGGAGGCCAAGAAGTCCCACAAAATGCTTTCTGAAGTCAGAGAACTGGGAAAGGTGGTGGTGTAATTCAGTCTGAGTCTGAGGGCCTGAGAACCAAGGGAGTGGAAGGTCTCACTCCTAGTCTGAGGCTGAATTCCTGAGAACTGTGGGACTGCTAGTGTAAGTCACTGAGTTCAAAGATCTGGGAACCAGTAGCTCCGATATCCCCGGGCAGAAGTTGGACTTCCCAGATCAAAAGGAGAGAGAGAATTTGCCCTTCTTCCATCTTTTTGTCCCATTGGGCCCATAGTGGATTGAGTGATACCTGCCCACGTTGTTGAGGACAGATCACTTTACTCAGTTTACTGATCCAAATGTTAACCCCTTCTAGAAACACCCTCAGAGATACACTCAGAAATAGTGTTTTACCAGCTACCTGGGCATCCATTAGCTAGTCAAGTTGATGCATAAAATTATCTACCCAGAGTCCAAGGATGAAAACATGAAGATCTTATTGAAAGCTAAAATATCAGCTGACAGAGATAAAGGAAATGAGAATAAAAGAAATAACACAGAATTTAAAATATCAAAAGCCATACAGAGTAGCATATAAATCAGTGCTGAGGAGGCCCTTGAGAGGCTCTTTCCAAATATAGAGGAAGAGGGAAAATAGATGATAATGTTAAGAGAAAAGATGATAGCATTGGAAGAGGGATAATTGAGATTTAATATTCTAACAACATTTATTATAGTGAGGTAACAGAGGAAATGATACTTCATAGAAACAATATTCAGAGATACAATAGAAGAAACGTTTGCTGAACTGAAGAAGGATCTAACTATGTAGATCACAAGGGCTCATATATATATATATATATATATATATATATACATATATATATACATATATATGTATATATATGTATATATATATACATATATAGATAAATATACATATAGATATAAAACACACAATAGTTTTAAGATTTCAGGAAATAAAAGATCTCATAAGCATTCAGGCAGGAAGAAAAGGAATGGATTTCTTAGCTAAGTAAAAAAATCAAATTGTAAAAATGAGTTTAAATATTCATGTTTTTTAGAGCCACTTTTTAAAGAACTACCCTAGCAACTTGAATGACTGAGCCTTTATTCAACAGACATGTCAACAGAGAAATGTGCCTAGCTTTATCCAAAGAATTTTGGAGAAAGACAGTGCATGATATCTCATAAATCTGGGCAAAAGAAATACATTCTTTAAGTCTGTTTGAGAAGATTTTTTTTGAGCAAACATTCTAGTTAGATTATCTTCTTATTTATGGGATGTGCAATTCAGGCCAAATTCTGACGTTCAACATTTAGGTTCTCATGAGAGAGAAGAAGGTGCTTTCTATCTGTAACTGGAGCAGAATTTGGCAGAATTGCCTTGTGAATAAGCCTGTGAGTACTACACACAAAGAGATAAAGTGAGGGGTGTACTCACAAAAAACATGGAGTTCCCTATTTTGGAACTGCACATCAGATAAATCTTGTTCCCATTCTATTAAAATTAATAGCACGTAATAAAATTGCTTAATTTATAAAATGTTTACAAATACCTAATACATAATGACTTACTCAAAGGACACATTCTAAATGAATGTTAAATGAATCAACATGTTCTTAAATCTATGAAGAAAACAGGAAAAGACAACGGGTTAAAGGAATACGCAATCTGCTCCATCCTTCTTGGGCTTTGAATTTGATTCCATCATTGACTGTTTTTCTCCCATCCCAAACTCATGTAGCCTTTTTTTTTTTTTTTTTTTTTTTTGCGGCACGCGGGCCTCTCACTGTTGTGGCCTCTCCCGTTGTGGACCACAGGCTCCGGACGCGCAGGCTCAGCGGCCATGGCTCACGGGCCTAGCCACTCTGCGGCATGTGGGATCTTCCCAGACCGGGGCACGAACCCGTGTCCCCTGCATCAGCAGGCGGTCTCTCAACCACTGTGCCACCAGGGAAGCCCTCATGTAGGCATTTTTTAAACTTCTGTGGTGGTTGTTCCTCCTCTGCTCTTTATAAATTCTCTTTTGTGCATGTCTTTATTGCTTCCAACATTTTACACACACACACACACATACACACACCCCAACTCTCTCAGATCTAAGCAGTCATTGGAGATCACCATTTGATCCTTTTACCATGAACGTAATCTCTACATTGCCACAACTTAGTTTACATTTTTATTCTCCTTGTCTCTCCCTGCCCATGATCAACTACCTACAGCACATATGCCGTTAGAAACATCTTTCAATGTTTTCAAAAAATTATTATACTTACAAAAATTTGAAAAAAATTCTTACCCTTCTTTCCTAAGAGAAATCAAGTTAAACAAAACGATGATTTAACTTGATTTTTTAAAAATTCCTCTGTCTCTTCCCACCACCACCATTTTGTATGAACTCACCATGAGTTCCCTTTTGCTGTAGAAAGAATTGTATGCCCTTCAGTCTCTAGGCATTCCAATGGATCTCAGAAGGATGACTTCGCCCTCTAAAGCACATGTTCATTCCCCTGCACATGGAGCGAAGTAGAATCTATCCTGTGCACCAGGTCCAAATCCGCCACCTGGCCTTCCTCATCTGCTGGCCCCTTTTTACCTGTCAGACCTAAATCCACCCACTACTCCTTAACAAGTAGTCTCCTCTATTTCCTGTAAGTCCTTGTGACATTTTCATGTCATGAGAATTCTGTGAGAAGATAGAAGCAAGCTGCATAGCAATGGGCTTGTCATATAGGAAACATTTATTTAAGGCTAGTTTTTATTTCTCCTTAGAATTAGTGCTAAGAGAACTTCAGATATGATAGACTTGTTTCCCCACTGATTGGTTGCCTGAGGTCACGTCTTATGTTTTATCATCGCAGTACCTTACTGAGCACGTCATAGAAATCTATTTGTTTGCAATTTCTTACCTTTATGAAGAGATGTAGTTAGCGAGTTTATTTATTTATTTAATTTTATTTTTTTAACATCTGTATAGGAGTATAATTGCTTTACATCATTGTGTTAGTTTCTGCTGTATAACAAAGTGAATCAGCTATACATATACATATAGCCCCATATCCCCTCCCTCTTGCATCTCCCTCCTGCCCTCCTGAATTAGCTGAATTTAAATGTGATTTTTTTTTTGATCCTCTAGCATCTAAAACTTAAAGACCAAAGGGAGGTGACTTCTAATTTACCAAAGAAATAAAATGAAGTATTTGTTGTATATATATACATAGATATACATACATACATTGCAAAATATAGATTATATACATCAACATTTTATTATACAATCCCATTTAAGATGTCTTCTTTTTTCAATACTCTTTTTATTACTATTCTCTATTTTTTAAAATAGAATACATCTCACCCCAACATTCAATATACCTTTTCACTGAAATACAGAAAAAAAAAATGGATTTAGCTTTCCTAGAGAGTATAAATCATGTTCATATCCACACTAGGATATTTTGATTTATAATTGAATTCAAAAGAATACATTATAAATATACAGTAAATAATGAGAAAGAATCTAAGCAGGTATCATAAAACTCTAAACCCTTGAAAGACTAATGACTGTCCATGCCTTTCAGAGTAGATAAATGTAATCATACAATTACATTGATGGGCCTTTAAAGTATAGCTCTTTGTGGACTATAAACATTGAGAATGAAAGAAAAAACATAGCAAAAATATTGCATCAATAATGAATGAAGAGAACCAAAAGGTACTGGAGGACTGCATTCACAGTGTCATTACTATGCAAGTCAGCTTCCTAAACTAAGAAGTGAAATAAAATAAAAACCATAGGCAATGTCTCTGTGACTGCAACAAAATATAAATGATTTTTCTGTGTTTATTTCATTTGAGGTTTGTAAGTAATTTTATTTCTCTGACTAAAGTTATGAAATAAGGCCATCAGCAATTTACAAGCAATATATATATATATATATATATATATATATATATATATACATATATATACAGTATTATATCAAGCTATTGTTGTCATCACTTTCTATGTATTGTGTTCATATCATATTCCCCATTATTAAATAAAATGATAGTAAAAAAACAGATTTTATATGTGTACAGATTTCAGTTTCAGAAAACGGTTTTATGCAATGACGGTTGCTATAACTGAGAAAAGTAATAAACAAATGGCCTGTTAGTGACCTGTTGCATCTTCCATACCTGGTGTGGTTTTAAGACAGCCTAGTAGAATGCAAGAAAATGCAAATGGGTTCAGGGGAGAGTTATCTTCTAACATAATCCTTGCTCCTTACTGTGTGACCTTGGGTTGTGACTTTCCCTCTTTGGAACTCAGTTTCTTCATCCATAAAATGAATCTCATAGAATGGATGATCTTAAGATTCTCTTCCACATAAAATTCCTTATTGTGATATGGAGAGTATGTGATAAAATTTTTAATGATGGGTTTTTCATGAAGGATGAGTATGAATTTGAAAAACTTGGGAACTTAAGGCAGACCTACAGAGCCTATGTTTTTGGTACACATTATTTTTTAAAAATGAACTACATGAAAATACTTTAAAATCAGAATATTTTACATTAAAGAAATGCATATTTCATAGTGCCTTTGAAGAAATAGATCTGGAAATGCTGAGCATATATTCTGTCACTCTACATCTCAGGTTTAGGTAATGGAAGAGAGACTTTCCCTCTAAAATGGAGACAATACCCACCTAGCAAGTTCACTGTGAAAACAAAATTAAGCATGTAAATTACTTAGCACAGTATTTAGACATATGGACTCAAAAAATAACAACTATTATTATTATTTCTATTATTTTCATGAATTAATAATAAGAAAGAGGAAAAGCGTTTGGAGTTCAAGTCTTCCATTTTTTTTATAACTACCATAGTTTTGGTTATATAAGCAGTCATGTTTACAGAACACAAATATGATTTGCTGCAGATCTAGGTTTTATTATGGTTAATTAATAATATTGAAGTAGAAAGCCAATCATCAAAATTAGGTTGATAACTGAACAAGGGATACATACATTCCAACTTTTTCATCATCCTTGGAGGAAAATGTGATACTACAATACATTTTATGAGAGGAAGATAACATTTCAACTAAAGATGACAGGATATGATCTCCCTTAGGCAGTTATTCCACTGGGGAGTCTGTCCCAGTGTCTTGAGGAAGTCTTTCCAGTTTTTATGTGTATTAAATTTCATAATATCCAATTAAAAAAATAGGAGGAGGAATCCTCTAGAATTTAAATATAGGAGTACAATTCACAGCTTCTCAATTTCTCCAAAAGAACACAAAGCAAGAAACACCTTTTATATTTTTTAAAGTAAAAATGTGAAATGGTAAAGGGTAATGGGTCAAAAGAACTTTTGAAGAGTTTCTGAAGCCTGAGGACTTTTTCTTTGGATCATATATCTTTCCAGGCTCTTGCTCAGCTGTGTCTAATTTGCATCGTACAGGAAGTGTTCTGCACACCTAGCTCTTGCTTCTCTTCCTTCATCTTCTGAGTACCGCTACATTTTGGAACACTTCTTTCCTGCAATGCCCTTCTTTGCCTTGGGCCCCCTCCATTGCACCAAATTATGATAAGTTGAAAGAATTTAGGTGCTCCTGTTACACTGGTCAAATGAATAGCTTAAAGGAAACCACACGCCACTAATTGCCATATGCTGTGTTTTTGATCACTAAGTTATGGCCTAACAGTTCATACCATGAAGCCTCTCGAGTCTCAGTTGCCTGAGGTTGCTTGGCATGAATAAAAAGGAAAGAAAAACTTAAAATACCCCGTGAAAAACTCTCGATTGAATATTTTTCTAATAACCCCATACCCTTACACTTAGTCACACCATTAAATATGTATTTTCATCTATTTCAGCATTTAATTGTCAGCAGCTTCTTTTGATTCTTTTTTTCCCATTTGGTTTTCTGAAGACATGGTCATTTATTAGACAATAATGGTATAAATAAAGCAACTTCTCACACATGAAGCATTGTGAGAAACAAAGGCACATATTAGGTTGATTACAGCTTCAAAAGTTCTCTATAACTAAGAAAAGGGTCACATGGCTTATTACATTAGCTTACAAAGGATTTTCTTTTCCACATATTAATGATACCTGTCAAAAGATTTTTTAGAAGAATCTGTTTTTAAAATTCAAATGTACTATTATGCAAAACTTCTATTTAGTATTATCCCCTAGTATATAAATTTCATAAGAGCAGAGACTTTATATGTTTGTTACTCTTTAAATAGCACCTTAGTATATTCTCAAAACTTATTGAATGAATAAATGAATACATGAGTATTTCTGGCCTTGATGCTCCACAATATGTTAATTACTCTTTCTAGTGATGATGATGAAAAACTGATTTTGTTCTGCCCTTGTATTCACTCTTCGCTGTAGCAGTGATTATAGATACTATTCCGATAACCTTTGGTACATTCACTTCCAGAAAGAAATGTAACCACTGTACTAGTGTCCTGTGGCTGCTGTTTAACAGATTGGGTGTCTTACAACAGGAATTTATTCTCTCACAGTTCTGGAGGTTTGCCATCAAGATGTCAATAGGGCAGTACTCCCCCCCTCTAAAGGCTCTAGGGAGAATCCTTCCTTGCCTCTTCCAGCTTCTGGTGAATGCAGGTCTTCCTTGGTTTGTGTCTGCAAAACTCTGGTCTCCGCTTCTGTCTTCACATGGCCCTCTTCTCTTCTCCCTCTATGTCTTTCCTCTGTTTGTCTCTTATAAGGACACTTATCATTGGATAATCCAGGTTTACTTGGATAATCCAGGATGATCTCATCTAGAGATCCTTAATTTAATGACTTTTGCAAAGACCCTTCTTACACATAAGGTCACATTCACAGGTTCCAGGGTTAGGTTGTGGGCATATGGCAGGAGACACCATTCAACACATTACACTACCCTGATATCAGGAATAGTAAAGCTGTACTTCGACTGATTAGACGATGAGTTTAAAAGAGCACTTGGATGGAGTTCTAGGACTTCGCCTTGAGGTTAAAGGGTGAACTGCTTAGCATGACAGCTTTCCAGGAAACAGAATATCTCTGTGGCCAAGGAATGGAGAAATAGTTGTTAGCAATCAGATTTGCAGCTGGTGACTACAGTAGGCAGAAGAGAAATGTATGTTAAATCAACACACACACACACGCACTTACACACAACTGTGACCTACAGAACTTCATTATCATCCCCCCAGATCTCTGCTCATGTACAAAAGAAGTCAGAAATTTGGAAAACAAATATCTTAGACTCAAAGTTAATATTTTTAAAAACTGAATCAAACTGAAGGAAATATAGACAAAATCTCAAAAGTAGTAAACATTCTTACTAGAGATATATTTCTTGTCCTAAATCAAGTAAAAAATCTTTATTTTCAAGTGGCTTTGGAATATTATAAAATGACCATATGTTAGGCCACAGAAAAACTACCAAGACAAAGTCCAACACAGAGACCGAATTATTTTCTGATAAAAATGCAATAAAGTTTCTGATAAAAATACAATAAAGCAAAATGAATAACAGAAATAAAAAAACAAACAAACCACATAGTTTGGGATGAAAATAATCTCTCTCCTTTAAACTATGCTTGGATTAAAAAGAATATAAAACCCAAACTTTTGATAAGTGTAAGAACTGTTATGAAAAATATTATAATTTAATATTGTTTTAAAGAATCCAGAAATTTAAGAAGAAAAAGAAATTTAGCTACATGGAAACCAAAAGTTTTTACAAGGGAAATATTAAAATAAATACATATACACATAAAGTCAAAACAAATGACAGTCTAGGGAAAAATAATATAACAGACAAATGGCTGGTTACCTTATTTAATAAGGATCTTTTTAAGTAGTAAGCAAAGACCAATCCACGAATTAAACAATGAGGAGATAATATGAACAAGCAATTCATGAGCAAAGAAATAGGAGTGTTTTATATAAGTACTGCGCGCTAACCGATTGCGCCACTGGAGCTCCAAGGAGTGTTTTATAAACATAAAAATAAGCTTAATCTTAATCATAATTTTTAAAATGAAAATTAAAATCACAATAACTAGTACTTGTATAGCCTGTTTGCTTGTCTGATTGACAAAGATTACAATGCCTAATAAGACACTGTTGATAAAGAATATGGGTATCCCTTACGTGGTAATAAAAAAAATAATCCAAAGCTTGTAGAGAGTAATTTGGCAATATCTAAAACATGCAAACTTTTTGATCTAACAATGCAAGTTATTGGAATTTATCTTGAAAATATGCATATGCAAATATATCTACTTGTGCATCAATGTATGCAAAAATAGTTTTCTCTGTGGCATCAATGAAACTAGGTTTTAGGGCAGGAGGGATACTCTGGTGTATTCTTGTTACCAGTTTAAATTTTCTTTTACCAAGTACATGCCTTATCGTCACGATGTAAATAAATAAGCAGTTGAATTAATATGCAAATAGAAAAGTAAGTCAGGAAAAAAATGAATAAACAGTAACTGCATTTTTTGTGTGGGGGGGAAGCAAAGTAAGAACATAGATTCAGCAGATTTCAGGCAAAAGGCAAAGGCGATGTAAACCTAGACTTGGCAGGGCAGTGAGAAACGGTCTCACCAACTGGAGCAGCTTAATGAAAAGGATGGAATTTCACAAGCTCTTTAAATAATGTGAGAGAGATTTGAAGATTCTTCCTCCACCAAAACACACACACACACACACACACACACACACACGCACACACTCATGATATCTTAAGCTCAAAAAAGACATAAAAGCCAAACTAATGTATAAATGTATATAAAATTATATTTTTGTGAGAAGTTATTAAAGCTGTTATTCAAATAAAGGAGGAGTATGCTTGGATTCTTAAAGATTCTCTCCTTTTCTCTCTCTGATGTTCAACACATGAAACAAGAATGCCTGAACTTGACTAATACTGGCCGCAGAGGATTTTTCATGCTAAACAAGGCTTTGACAAATAACATGACTTTCAAGGTAGATAAATCTAGACCCAATGTTAGCAGGCACTAAAAACATCAGCCCATCTTTATCTTTGATGGTTCCTATATTCAGCAGGAAAATGTTCTTTTTCAGTTGAATGCATTTAAATGATAAATAAATAGCTGTGAACTGAATCCTAGAAGAAAAGAGAAAAACAAGAACAATCACTCTTGGGTTGTTTTATGTGACATATTAAAGATTTTCTGGAACTTCAAAATAATATATACCAAATGCTTTATAAGTTATAACTGTGAAGGCCAAGTTTTTAGTAAATAAAAATAAAAAACAAAATACAATAATGGAAAAAGGTGACTTCTAAACACTAAATTTTCTAATCAAAGTAACACAGTTGAAAGATATGTTAAAGGTTATCTAATAGCCTGATGTTTGAATTTCTCTCTTAAAAATCTTCACTAAGAGTTGATTGTCTAATAGGATTGAATACTGAGCAAGGATCTACAATCTGGGCCCTACATATGTCTGTGTTCATAAACTACATGTCTTCCTAGATCCCACCAAAGATAGAAATTCTGAAAACATTAATAAGGCTTGGCATGAGAAGCAATATAAAATTGAGGGATTAATAGTCTGCCATTTCCTTGTTCACTGATATTTTTTAATTTGCCTGGCTCACATCAATATATTAATATATACATTTAAATATTATAATAGCTTATTACAATTTCAGCAAATAGAATCCCTGTTGTTAATGATAACAGGTCTATTATATCACTTGTATAACTGCAGGGAGCCCACGTGGAACTGGAAAAAGAGATGAGAAGATGGAGATGCATTTAGTAAAAAAGAGAGAACATGACAGGTGGTAATGGAAGGGGAGAAAAAGCATAACAGTAAAAATTATATAATTTTAATAACTACTAATTTTGGAGTTGAAGAAACAGCCTCCTCAAGTCACTTTTTAAATCTCTGATCTCAGTTTTCTTATTTTTAAAATAAGGATAATCAGAGTTTTTGTTGTTGTTCTTGTTAATAATTAAATTACTTATTTCCCCAAATATTTTGTGTCTTATGGATATTGAGGACTTGATAATAATAAGTTAATTATTATTATCATTATCATCATCATCGTTACTAATGCTGAGAATTGCTGAATCTTCTCCCTCACAAGAAAGAAAGAAATATCCTAAGAACTATTGAAAGATGAATTCATTAAATCCATCTGTCCCCAACTTTTCTTGAGATGCTCAGTATGGATACTTCGCTTTAAACTAGTGGATTCATCTTAAAAACTCAAAGATAAATAAAACTAAAATTCCATTTATTTTTCTTATTCTTCCTTAAATACTTCCTAGTCTTTAACCAAGTCTCTTAAAAATAAAAGCTGCTTCCTACTTATTCTACAGAATCCCTTTTCACTGATTCTGATCAAAATGAATATACTGCTTGTTCTTTTTTCAAGAATCTATTAAAATGCCCAGCACTTCATATGTGTGTGAAAAAAGATTAACTGAGGAGGAAGGGTGCCTTTGAAATTTTTCCGTAAAAATGCAAAAGGAAGTAGTTGATCCTTTCTACAGGCCAGTTGATCTGACCTTGTTTATTTTATAGGACATGTAAGAGTCCATATCCTTCACCTATTCATTCACAACACTCTCAGGAGACTAGCAGCAATTCCTGAAATCCTGTGCTGGTCCATTTCAAGCATTAAAAGAAAAGAAGAAGACCTGGTTTTATATTTTCAGCCCCCTCCTCCAAGATAATTTAAACATAAGCTCATAGTTTTCTGACAACAGTTCAAAGTCTTTGCTTTAAAATGACAGAATAGTAGAGCTGACCAAGCGTGTGTAGGATTTGAGGTTCTCTTCTTTCAGGTATCCTCTGGTGACCTCTACCTGAAGTCCTGGCTCCAAGTCCCAGTCAGGATTTTCAATAGCAGAATGATTCAGTGTGTCTTTCCTTCTCCCCACTTTACCTGTCAAGGTCAATTAGGTAAGAACGAAAATTTGTACTCATATGGAAGAGCCCTTTGGATCCACTGCCCCACCTGAGTCTCCTTAGACCTAGTGCCTCTTCCACAGGAAGCATGTTCCAAGGAGCCCCAGTAGGGGACAGCTCTGCTGGTATTTTTCCAGAGGAATATTCTGGCAGTTTTCTCTGAATTCTCCCCTTAAAAGCCCTTTTAAGACTTTGGATTACATAAAGGAGAAAATTCAATTAGATAATAATGATCTTCAACACATACTAATCCAGATTTTTATCAAGGCGCGTCTGTCTAGGCTCAAGAGGAGGCTTCATCATTTCATTGTTCAAGCACAGGAGCCTCATGTGTGTGTGTGTGTGTTTGTTGAATTGTGATGTAAAATGTAATTTTTGAGAGCAAAAACGTTTCCAGGCTACTGCAGTTAAGCTATACTGACAAATAAAGTCACAAATTAACCTCAAACACACACACACACACACACACGAAGCTCTTGACAGGAAACAAAGTAATTAATACTTTGAAACATTGACTAGAATCAGATATTTTTTAACTTCATTTACTGAAAAGACTGTCTTGAATTATCCCATCTCTGTCTCTCTGCATTTCCTGGGGGTCGACTTTGCACCTGATGTTTGAAGTTAGGAAGTGATGAAAGCAGAGGTGTGTTCTTGGCTTTTTGACCCACCACCAAACCAGACGCGGCTTCTTTATACAGCTTATGTGAATTAGGGAGTTTTGACATCTTAATCACAGAAAGAATCCTTTTCCAGATTTTCTATAAATGATCTGAAACAATTTAAAATTTCTTGGAAACGTAAAAGCATGAAATAAATTTACTTAGTTTGGAAACGTTCCTTGTTTATTGATTTGTATACCTGTGGACCACATTGCTTCTTCATAGTTATGCACTGCAGAGAAAAACTCTATGTATTTGGATGTACAATGAATGACAGCTGGAGTTGAACCTCATCAAACCATCCTTTGGTTAGAAAACTTAAATAAGAATTTACTAAAAATGCAGAGTACAAAAGAGAAAGGAGCTTACAAAGTAGCACATAGCTAGATGTCCCAAAGGCTCTGGCTTTTCACTGACTGTAAATGAAAACACTGCCACTGCTATTGCGTATTCATTTTTCTTATATAAATGCTAAGCTTATTATATTTCATTCTAATATCATTGGACTATTTCACAGTTAAGGCCGTATCTCCCTCCATATGATGCAAATTATCAGTGGAAAAGAAGGTACTGAGGCCAGAAAGTTTAGAAGCCAGTGCTTAGACAAGCAGGAGAGAGAACTTCTGACTCTCTCTGGGCCCTGCATTTTAGTATAGGAAGGGAAGAAGACAGAGCCAGAGATGAGAGATACAGAGGAGAGAGAAAGAGAGAAGTCATCCTGGACCCTTGCTATTCAGAATTACGGTTCAATATGTAACAAATGTCCTAAGCCCTAATGATTCGGAATCTGCATATAATAAGATCCACAAGTGATTCATATGCTCATTAAAATTTGAGTGGCTTCCCAAAATAAAAACAAGTCAGTTATATTTTATTGTGAAATAAGTTGTATTACTCTGTGGATCTGTTTCTTTAAAAAAAAAAAAAAACTCTTGAGACAAAAAAATATTTGATTTAAAATTGGTATAGCATCATCTCAAATCTTTTACAGACAATGAAAGAAAAGGCCCCTGTCTAGAAAAAGAGACTCCTTTAAGTCATGGAGGTGAAGCATCAGTAAATAATGGGGGAGAGGGTTCAAGGGCCCAGTGGATCTCTGAGATCAAAAGATAAGGGCCTGAGGTTTGGATGTTTCTCTTCACATGGAGAGTCTGCTTAACATCGAAACAAACAGATTAAAGTTTGATTTTATTAAAGATCACCTTGTGGGTGATCTTTAACTTCCAGGAGTGTTCAGGCTTTGAGAAACGAAACACATATAAGATCAAGACAGATTCCTGAATACTAGTTTATTTGTTCTTTTACAATAATAAATAAAGCCAACATCATCATGTAAGCAAGGTCAGCCCAGTTGAATACGAAGCCAGCTTATAACTTTGAAAAAGATTTGTAAATACCAGATCCTACAAAAAAGGAAAGTAGACACCATTGCAATTAGGTAATTGAAAGGAAGTCCTTTCACTGGGATAGCCTTTGACAATGTGGTCAAAGACACTTAAGGCCAGTTTTGGTTAACTCCTGCATCTCCTTTGGGACCCTGTATCTCCATAGGCTAGTCTTATGGAGACATACATTTTTTTTAAAATCTTTTTTCCTGTGCTATCTTTTATTGGGCTGTGCTATCTTTTATTGATGCCTTATTTTACTTCCTCAGCATATATGTTAATATAATTTTCTAGGCCACAGGTTTATTCCAATAAATTTAACTTAACTCTGCTTAGATCAGTATTTCTAAAAATGAAGTTATAGGTACCTGCATCAAAATCACCAGAGATGTTAAATAATTCAGCTTTATGGTCCCACCCAGAACCACTAAAGCAGAACCAACTGGAACGGTTCCTGGGAATCTGCATTTTAAAAACTCCTCAAATGATATTTACTTATCTGACTAAACTTTTTTTTTAAATCATTAGATTGTGTCTCTACTCTGATTGTTTAATTAGGAAAAAAAATCTATACCCACAAATTTAAAAGTTGTTTGAGATGGGTGCTTTTAGTGTAGGTCAACTTTTCCAACCCAAATTTATAGTTTAGTTTTACTCTCAGAGGACTAATTTATTTGAGGTTCTTAGAAGATTCTTCATTCTGAGGCCCTCAAGTAGTGCTAACAAGTATACGATCATTTCACATCATCAAAGAATTTCAAATCTAAATCTACTACTTTTTTCACAAAAGTGCATATCTTATACATATATGATGAAATTTAATGCATATAGACATTCATTTACCAACTGCTTTAAGTAGCTACTGTATGTTAGACCTTTTCAGATGTAATCTTTTTAATGTTTTACTAATATTTATATATTTGGTTATTTTTAAAATTTATTTTCATGAATTTCATTAACGAAATTTTTTTGAGGGTCTGTCATATATCAGAAACTACCCAATGCACCCAACATTCACTGTTGGCTAGAACAGGGTGCCAGCTAATGCATGATTCAGTTATTATTTACAGCATAATCAAATGGAAAGAAATTTCTTCACAATAAAACTCTGTAAGGACTTTGGTTTCGCCGAATTTGAGTCAGCAAATCTTGCAAAAGATAAATGAGGTTAAGTTGTACTTGATTTCAATATCTATATTTAACAACATAAGAAGGTCTATTCTTAAAATGTCTAAAAATTATTTTTTAAATTTGTTAAAAAATGGCAGGCCAGCAACCTGTAAAGAGAAGTACATTCAGTTTACTGTGCATATTATAAAACAATAAATTATGAACACATGATTCTAATACCAATAGATGACTCTTGAACAGTGAGAAACTAGAGATAACCCTTTACCAGCATAACCAAGGGCATGTTGGTCAACGGTTATCATCAATCTGGGTTCTCATCTCTGTTTCCTCTTCTCCAACCCAAGAAATCCCTGCTGACTTATTGCTTTTTGAAAGTGGGCAGGGTAAGGATAGGAGAGGTCTGTAAGACCAGGTTGTGGTACGGAATCATATCCTGCTTGGGATCCTGGTTAAAATGGAGTTTTACTCTAAGGAGAGCTTATACCAAAATATATCCTAATCAATCCTACTGATACATCTTTCCATTCTCCCTCCAGCTTCTCTCTAGAAGGCATTTAGGACAAGCGCAGATTACTTACATCACGTCAAATGCTCCCAGGGCAACCCAATGTTATACAGAATACATACAATAGAAATCCAATTACAGTTTAGCATTCCATTTGATTTACTTGTTTTAAAATTCTGGCACATGTTAAATAGGCTCAATAAACTCGACAATAATTTAAAGTCTCTAATATTTAAAATAGTTCTGAGGAACTCAGTAAAATGTCAATTTCCCCCTGATTTGCTACTACACTGCATATTGTTTCCTATGAAACTATTAATTTTCCTGCCTCACAGTCCCTGTCCTCATCAGTCCACATTTATGTCCCCTCATTCCTTCAGATGAGGCTCTGAATGGGCTGAAGCTCCCTGTGACATGCCGAAGGCATCACGAGAGCCGGATCCTGACAGGAAGCCAGCAAGATGGACCAGCCATCCATTAGTTAATGTGTCACACTCGAATTACACATGACTGGCTGCAAAATTAAATTGCTCTTTCAGTATATCAGCAGAGACACAGATACAGCATTATAGCTCTGTCTTCCTATTGTTTTCGGATCAGAAAATGCTTTACTTGTGTACCCTTGCTAAATTGTGTTCACTGAAAGTGCAGATTGAAAAGGGTATTGATTGCAGCGTTCCCCAGGCCTGGAGTGGTTCTGTGATTTCAGAAGTGAACATTTAGAAGGAAAAAGTGTGTGTTTCCAGCCTTGGCACCTGGAAAATTCCAGAAACCTTTAAAGACAAAGACTGATAATGAGATGATGCTGTTAAACTTCCTGGGAGTGATCTGTGCAGCTGTGTCCATTCTCTGCTTCCTAATCTAAAGTTCTGCATTCAGGCTTAATAAGTCTTCCATATATAATCCTCAAGGCCTGCAAATACAGTTGCATCCATAATAATGGCTGCTGTACATACAGTGTGATCAAGAGAGAGAAAGAAGCCCCCAACAGCCAACACATATCACTGGCAAAATATAAACCCGGCAAACTTCAATGATTCATACTTTTCTCTACATGAGGTAAATACAGATGAAGTTGCCATCACTTGCAAGGGATTTCTATTATGCTTGAATCAAGGTCAAAAAAATATGATATAAATAAAGACCGCCCAAATGAGAACACACAGAGGCTATTTATCCAGAGCTAGATATAGCAAGGGAGTCAGCCACCATGACTTGTGTTTGACAGAGACTCCAAGGCAGGCAGGGAGTGAAAATGCTTTATGGTGAGGAGGAAAAAAAAAAGGCATCAGGTCTGCTCTGGTTGGAGGGTGTTGGCATGGGGAAGCTGAAGGCGGCTATTAGAAGCAGAGCATCCTATGTGATGGACTAAGAAAATATTTGCCTTTCTGTGTTGGTCCTGATTTAGAAGAAGGGGCAAAAATGTATGGAAGCTGGCAGCCATTGAACAGCTCCTGAGTATATGGGGCCAATCGCTGCAGAGGCTGTGGTTTGGCTTCCCGGGCTGGTTCCCTCAAAGGTTGTGGGGCAGAGTTCTATTGCCACATAGTTTATCCTACCATGGTCCATTTGTATATTCAGCTACTGCAGTGGAAGTGAAAGCAGCATTGTTAACTTCGTGTCGGAAGATGGTGGGTAAACATAATATCCAATACTTCTTTTGAGAGTTTAGGATCACACACCTTTAAGGCTAAGGATAGCAACAGACTGAAAATGAGAAAGGTGCTCCTAGTCTCCTTGGCTTCTACTAAAGAGGCAGGGAGTCAAAACAGCTCTGAAAATGAATGAAGTGATCTGCTTGTGAGAAACCACACCCTCATGCTTCAGTAGCTATAGGAACCAGATGATGCTTTGCTTTTGTAGTAGGTCATGAAGGACCTGTCTGTTGTAGGCAAGATGACCAGAGTTGAGAGGCGGAATGGATCGGTGTGAACCAGCACGGTCAAGAAGGCTTTCGTGGGGAATGTATAGGTGAAACAAGCCCTTCCAGAGTTGGGCAGGGAAAGAACCGGTGGAGAGACAGTTTATGTACTGTGGATACAATTAGTAAAAGTGTATATTTAGAGATGAGATGGTCAATTTGACTACAGATTCTGCTATGGCAGAATGATGGCAGAAAGTGAAATGAAAGAAAGGTGTAGAAGATATCATAAAGACTATGAAGTGCAGCTCTGTTGATGGAAAAGAAAAGGAAAGGAAGAAAAGTTGGTTTAGGAGAATGTTGTATTCAAATCTGGATGTGTATTTTTGGATCTGAGAGAAGCAGGATATTCAAAAGGACTTAACTGTAGGCAGCTGAATGTCTCCCATTATGTCTTAAAATGGAGAATCATGGCAAGTATATATTTGAAATACTCTCCAGAGAAGTGATATTTTGAAGCTGTAAATATATTCCCCTTAGGGAAAGGTTTTACAGAAAAAAGCACACACATCTCTTGAAACTTGAGTAATGGCCGCACAGTGAAAGGAGAAATAAGAATTAGTGGAAAGTTCAGAGAAGTAGGATTAGAAATCCATATATTACAGTTCCAAAGAATCTTGGGAAAGTCCATAAAGATGATGGAAGTGGGGGTCATATGAAGTTATCAGGAAGAAGAAACACTATGGAAGGCACTGTACCAAATGTCCTGATGCTATAGTTCGAAATGTTCTTTCATTAGCTGATGAACTAAAATGACTATATTTTAAACACAAAATGAATTTTAAGAGTATCAAATTTACAGCTTTGGCTGCCTTGTGTGAAAATTGAACACACAGAAAAGGAGGCCTGGCTGCGTCTGTTTGGAAGCCCGCAAGCTAAATTATTTATACATAATTAAAATGAACAAATCAACTGAAGAAGTTACCATTCACACATACCTAATAAATAAATAGCTGGTTATGTGAGAATATAGGAAAATATGTTATAAATACAAATGGTTTCAAACCAGCAGAAATTGACTTCAATCTTTTTTTAAAATGTATAATTACTGATATCAGAGGCAGTTTGTGTAAATTTTACCAAAACACACTGAGTTGGGAAGAATTATGAAATGTATAAAAACAGAACAATTAGACTATATCATTGAGAGAACTAGTCACGCAGTTTTTTGAAGAATGAATCTTTACACACCTTTTACAAAGGGACCCTCCTAAGAACTGAAACTCTGGCAATTATTTTTAGGGCCAAATTATTTGATTATTTGACATACCTTAGGAAGGAAGTTGTTTTTATTTTATTTTTAATTAATTTATTTTATTTATTTGGCTGCATCGGGTCTTAGTTGTGGCACGTGGGATCTTCATTGTGGCACACGCTTCTCTCTAGTTGTGGCACATGGGTTTCAGAGCACACGGACTCAGTAGTTGTGGCTCAGCCCATGGGATCTTAGTTCCCCAACCAGGGATCAAACCCACATCCTCAGCATTGGAAGGTGGATTCTTAACCACTGGACCACTAGGGAAGTCCAAAGAAGGAGTTTAAAATGAGTATTCATTCCAACCAATACCAGGTATCTTTTTTTAGAGTCTTTATCATTATTCTTTTTTCACTGAGTACATAGGTATCACTCATAATACTAAATGTGATGACTTCATGAGAAAGGATGAATTCCAATTCTGTTTGTGGGTGTGAAAATTGGTGGATGATAAGCAAGAGATATCACAATTTTAAATATGCATAATTACAACCTAGTATTACATTGTTAAAAATGTAACTATGCAAAATGGTTAATGTAAATTGTATATGCAAAGTAAAATATTGAAAACAATTTAAGCATCCAGTAAAAGAATAGCCAAATAAATTATGGCATATCAACCTTTTAAAAAGTGAAAGTATGATCCATTTATAAAAAAATCAAAATATGATCCCAGAACTCCCCTACTGGCCCCTGAAGAAATCCCAAGATCCGAGATCCCAAGAGATCAGGTTTACTCTGCAAAGAGTGGTCACACAATTATTTGTTATTTTTTGGATACAAGTCCTTTGTTACATATATGTTTGCAAACATTGTTTCACAATATGTGGCTTACCCACTTATACTTCTTAACAGTGTCTTCTGATGAAAAACAAGGTTAGTTTTCATGAAATCTATTTTTATTTTTTTTAATTTATTGTTTTCAATGAACTAAGAAATATTTGTCTATTACCATGCCAGAAAGAAAACGGAAAATATAATTTCCATTATATTTTCTTCCAGAAGCAGATTAGTTTTAGCCTTTATTTTAGGGCATGTTCCATTTAAGTCAATTTCTCTGTATGATATAAGGTAAATGTCAGCTTATTTTTTATATCCAGCATTATTTATTAAAGATATTCTCATTTCCCATTGAACAGAGGAATTGACACTCTTTTCCTTGATATATTTGCTTATCCTTATGTCAATTGCATACTACTTTTAGAGTAAGCTTTATAGTAAACCTTAAAGTCAGATATTATTTATCTTCCAACTTATTATTTGTTTGTTTTTCAAGATTGTTTGGCTAGTAGAGAACTTCTGCAATTTCATCTATATTTTAGAAATGGCTTGTAAATTTCTATTTTTTAAAAATATACGGGGATTATGACTGGGATTATATTGAATCTATAGCTTTGTTTGGAGACAGGAGTCAAATTAAGAATACTGAGTCTTCTAATCTATAAACTTCAATATCTTTCAATTTATCTAATCTTCATTAATTTATCTTATCAAAGTTTTATTGTTTTCAGTGTAGGGATATTAGACAACTTTAGTTAAAATTATTCTTGAAAATTTTATAATTTTGGTGCTATTATAAATAGAAAAGAGTTTTCTGAATTTCATTTTCCATTTGTTTGCTTGTAGTACGTATACGGAAATATAATTGACTTCTACACTTCTTGGATTTGTGTTTTTTATAGCACCAGAAATTTTACATCCATATAACTATAACTTATGATGCATTTTGTCTATGGTTCTGATTAAGAACTTAACTGAGTTGGATAGAGAATATCAATGCTGTGCTATTCCAATCCAGGTGAAACCTCCCTAACTTGAATAATTGTGATAAATTACATTGCATTTCATCTAGGCCCAGGCAATACCCACACACTCACACTTTTATATATAAATATATACATACATTCACATATATATACTGTATATATATATTCATATATATACAATACATACATATATTCAGATAATATATATATATACCTGCATTATATATATATATATATATATATATATATATATATATATACAGTTCAGTATGTATGTGTATACTTATCCATATAAATATAGATACATACACATAAATAACCATTCAATTAATCAATAACTGTGATTATTTTGGGTAGTCCTAGGAAAACTACTTAACTCCTCTATATCCCACTTACCTTTATGCAAATAAAAGTAACAACTCTAATCTGTACTGGGAAGGTTACTGGGGTTAATAAACATAAGTAAATTTGTTAGGAAATATTTGAGTAAAATTTTATGTCTATATCACACCATTTGATATCTACATATAATTTCTTACCATCTCCCCAAAGTGTGGCATTTTCTGCTATTTGTTTTTTTCAAAAACAGTGCAGTGGAAAGTATATTAAAAACTTTGGGCCTGACCAGATTTATTTTTAAAGTCAGCAAGATTAGAATTGCATATTGTTTTAAGCCTGGAATAGAGCTTTGGTGTTTTATATTGTTATTATTTTATGTAAATATCTTTGATGGTAGGTTGTCTTAGAAGGTTTTGGTATGATTAGCTCCAAAGTTGTTTTCATAATGAAGCAGAAATGTAAAGTCAAGGGCTAAAATCCTGGTTGTAAGGTTTTTTTGCTTTTGTTTTCAAATATTTTTATTTTATTAAGAGGATTTATGCTTGCCCAAATACTCTTGATGCCTAAGTCTGTCAGTTGCCTTTCATAAGATTCTAAGACTACATAATTATAAATGGGAAAAGTTCTTATCTGCACAGCTTTCTGATCATTGGCTTGTTTACTATATGGGTAGTCATTTTGAATAATGTAATGAATATTATATTTTCTACTCCACTCCTTTCTACCATGCTGTGATGATCCCAAAAGAAAGCAAAAATATGCCAATGTAATTACAGGTTCAGAGTAATATCTATAGGAGTTTAATGCAGTTTCTTATGCTTCTAAGGATATAAGCCTTTCAATTAATCACAGTTTGAATTGTCCAACTGGTTATTTTAATTTCTTCTTATGCATTGGAGATTTTTTCCCCTTCTTTTTTTAGTTTTAAAAATAGAAAATATGCTCAGTGGACATCTTACCTCTTAGCTCCAAAGGTGTATCCCATTCTTACCCTGGTTTAAAATTTGTCTATTTTTGTGAAAAATGAGGTAGGAATTTTTAATATTGCTGCTCAGCAATCAGTATTGAAACACAGATCTGGATTTTTGTGAACTTTACATATTCATGACTCAATTTTTTTAATGCAATGCTGTCATTAATATTAAATACTTTGGAGCCAAAGTAATATTATCTCTGTGTTATACCTTACACATTTAATATATTATGGTAATGAGTAGGTAGTAGATGTTGGAAAAGTGACTGGAAAGTGACAAAGTAATGTCATTTTGTGCCCCTCCATCTTCTAATATGGTTGGCTTCTCTGGGTCTGTTCTGTTTTGGTTTATGGTTTTTTGTTCTATATCTCATTTGGCATGTTTGCAAATAAGTATGGATTTATTTATTGTTTATACATAGAGCAAATCTATTTTCCATCCCTCACCCCACGCTACATTGCTACTATTCTTACTTTCAATAGTCAGCTATGTTTTTAAGGATTATAATGCTTCACACCTCTAAGTCTTATTTATGATGTCTAAAAGCTTGAATTAAGGAATTACATGATGTAACTGATTCATGTTGTGCTTGGTACAGTACTAGTCACTACTAGTTCAATAGATGGTAGCCTTGTGAATACTAATCATCATCCTCATCACTGTCATCCTCATCATTATTGTAGTCATCATAGATGCTAAATAGCCTAACTCAGCACTATTTTTTGAATACATAATATCTACCACTGTGCTAGGCTTTGGATTAAGCTCTTTGAGTGAGGTGCAAATCATAAAATATGAGACTTAATATCTACAAATATATAAGCATACACATACAGTTCAGCAAAACAACTTATTCTCTTTGAAATGGTGAAGCAATGTCACACTAAGCTATTTTATTAAAAATAACTTGTTTGAAAATTACAGTAAGGGATGCTATATGTCAATGGAAATTTTTTAGCTAAAATTAGCTTTGAGAATTTTGCCTCTGAGTATCATCTCCCCAAGCACAGGTAATTTATTTAAATTCCATAATGTCAGAGTTTGGTGCTCTGGGAAAAGAGGAGCATGCCCTGTCACTCCTTCTTCCTGAGTGATGTGTGAGGAGTGGGGCACTCATGAAGGTGGCAAATCTGTTGAGAAAGGTTCTCAGGATGTGTTGCCTGAATTTGCCTCCTGGCACCCAGAAAAATAAGTAATCATGTGATTGGTAAGTCTCATTTTGGAGTTAGGTTTTTGTGTTAAGTGTTGGTAATTCACAATTACTTCTTCCCTAGTAATGGAAATATATACTCTTTTGCCCAAACTCTTTCTCCCAATTCTCTGCCAAGAAATCCTGAGACTCTTATCCTCTTCATAATTATTATGTATCACTTCATTGCATATTTTCCTTGTTTTTCACTCTCCATGGAAGAGTGGACTTCAGAGGAATGTAAACTTTATTCATTTGTGACAAAATTATTAACAACACACAAATCTTAATAAAAATCTAATTAAATACCAAGATTGATTATATGTTTACTTCTGCCTTTTAAATAATTACAGATCTTAATCGGGGCCTTGTATGGTGCTGGGAATATAATTCATCATCTGCATACCTGAGAATCCTCAAACACTGTTTCTATTTTCTGTCCTGCAAAGTGATCTGGGGTATCTTTCATACACTCATTTTCTATAGGGGTTTAACAGGACCTATGTGTGGGGATGTCCTTGATGGGTCAGAGAAAAGGAGGGTCACATAAGTACCTATTTACTTCCTTTAGCCTCCTTCTTTTTTTTTCTTTATGTCCCACAGAGGCAATGACCCATTTCCCCATTCTCTATTACTCCCAAATACCACCCTGTGGCCCCCTATTTCATCCTTACTCCTTCAGGTATACTGTTATTGTTCAAAGCTATTGATCATAAGAAAAAAGGAAAGGATCTTCTCAGGATCTTTGCTCCCACCAAAATTGCATCTGCATTAGTGGGTACACCTAAGAATTCACTTCAATCTTATTCACCAAGTCTAAATACCTTCCCATTCTGATTTTTCCTGCAGCAAAACTACATGATGCATACTGATATCTAGTTTTATATATTTTATGTTTCTACTCTTTGGTCCTGAAATTATTTTAGAACTGCAAGTTGTTCACAAACTTTTAACAGCTATCAAATGTATGGGACTACCATTAGAAAACATCTGGCACTTCTTCAGAACTTTGATGACTAGCAGTAACTACTAAGTACATGATCAAGGCAAGACTTTCATAGGAAGCCTTGCATAGAAAAATATTGATTTTCTATTAATAAAATATTTTCTTACAAAATTTTAAGGAAAAAATATGAATCAATAAAATATGAAAGAAGAAATATGACAAGAAATGTGCAGGACCTGAGTAAAGATGATTTGAGAGAGTAGTAGATTTTACCATGTTCCTGAGCATCTTAATTCAAGTATCAATTGCCCTATACTGTATTCTTATCACTTTCTGAATTAACTTACTTATTTGCTTATTTATCTATTTTCTGCTTTTGACACTAAGATATATGTTCTGTAAAAGTAAATATTTTACCTGCCTTGTTTACAAAGCACCTAGCACATAACCAGGTGATCAATTAAAAAAAAAGTGACAATTTCAATCTTTCATATAAAGAGTTCTTATAATCCAACAAGTAAGAATAATGTCTGCTGCAGAAAAATAAAGTCATGAAGTGGCAACTCCAATATAAAGAAATACAACTAGCTAATAACTAGCTTACTGTCAATAACAAGTCAAAAAAATGAAAAATTATGACACACAATTGACCTCCAGTTTAAAAATAATTTAGTAATATGTATCAAAAGAGTTTAAATAGTCTCTGTCCTTTGACTTAGGACTATATTTCTGATGAGTAAAGAAGAGATCTTTTTAAAAGTACATACAAAATAATATACAATATTTCTTGATATGAAAAATTAAAAAAAACCTAAATATATAGCAATAAGATACTTATTATTATCTCCATAATAATTCTATGAAGACTACTAAAAATTGTGTTCCAGAGAATATAAAAGGATTTTGAAAACTCCACAGAACAATGTTGATTGAGAAATGCAGAAAGCATAGTTTCTACGTAGTACTATCTTAAATTTGTATTATGTATAAGGATTTGCAAATATGCACATATGCATATAGAAAAATGATTGGGAAAACACGTAAAAAATTAACAGCAACTGTCTCTGAGTAGTGCAAATTTTGTTTCCTTATACTTTTTTTTTGGTATTTTTTATATTTTCTACACTGACAGATGGACTGATGTTATAATTTTAAAAGTCAATAATATTATTGTTAAAATTTAGAAATAACATCTGGTGATTTGGAAATATTGAAGTATGTCTATATTAGGAATATTAGTTTGAATAAAGAACTATCTATATTTTATTCTAAATGATAATTATTTTAATGGATAGAAAAATAAGTCTAAGACCATTTTTGGAGAGAGAAGGGGTTTCCAATTACGGGAGCAAGTGCTCTAAATATTTTCAAAAGTTCTCAATTCCCCTTGTTAGAGGAGTATTGCTATTAGTTTTCTGAAACCAAGTATGACGCAATTGGGGGAAAACAGAATTTTGAAAGGAATTTTGTATCTATGTAATTTCAATCTTCTGAATCATTCTACATTATTTTGAGGTTAGCTAGCATTCAGTGCATTAAAGAAAACAACCACAAAAACAAACATAACAAAAAACTAGTCCATCAACTGTAAGAAATCAAGAACACCCTCTTGTTACTAGGAGGGAAACTAAGGCACAATTAAGGAAAATTCCCCGTGTAAAATCATGTTCATTATAAATTCTCCACCAATAATGAAGGTTACTTTTCAAAAGCTGAAGCAATAGTCATAGCAGCCTCAAGACTCCAGCTAAATATAAGCAAAAAAACAGTATACTTGTTGTAAATACAGCAATCAAGCAGGAGCAGCCCAAATTATGCAGAAGAACCACTTCAATCAAGTGAGGCAGAAGGTGAAAAATCACAACCCTGATCATCTTGAGACTTAGGAAACAGTAAGTTAGAAGAAGATAGAAACAAAAGTGGCAGGATCATTTTGAAAAATCAATTATTAATGGATGAGGCAAATAACCTTATGTAAATATTTATCAAATGAATAACTTTCCTAGGGGTTAGGTCATCATAATTAGTCGGTATTACATTAGTCTACACTCCGCTCGGGCAAGAGGGTAGCCACATGAATTCTTTACATAAATACCAATATTGTGGTGGTGGGAGAGTTGCCAGATTTAACTACTTATAATACGTATCTGGAAACCCTGGGTGGAGAGGAAGAGGGAGGGAATAAAGAGGGTTGGAGAAAGTAACAGAAAATGGTTATAGACATGGCTGCTTTTATAAAGACCCAAAGCCTTTGTCCTAGTATTCCTGTAAGTGGAAGTTACCCTCTGGAACAGCAGATCTTCTAACCACCACTCTTGCTATTATAATGGCTGTCTTTCCGAGGTTTGGCTGGACAGTTTCTAATGTACCTCAAATTTATTGAGAACCACTGAACAAATTCAGGGAAAAAAGTTTTGGGTGGGGAAAAGGGGGAATCCATGTTCAGGAACAGACTCACAGCTAATAAGTCCTTCCTCCAGTATATACACTTAAAGATCCCAGGGGTGGAACCATGACACTGGTATCTGAACTCTCAATTTGGGCATGAGGAGCAAAGGTAGAGGGAGAAAACTGTTTGGAGCAGAAGACACCTGATTTCCATCATTTGTGTAACTGAGATATTCTGCCAAGTTGATCACACAAGGTTTTTTTTTTTTTTTTTTTTTTTTTTTCCTATACCTTCTGTACATACTCAAACAAATATCTTTTTTATTTTTTTTTTGTGCAGTATGCAGGGCTCTCACTGTTGTGGCCTCTCCCATTGTGGAGCACAGGCTCTGGACGCGCAGGCTCAATGGCCATGGCTCACAGGCCCAGCCGCTCCACGGCATGTGGGATCTTCCCGGACCGGGGCACGAACCTGTGTCCCCTGCATCGGCAGGTGGACTGTCAACCACTGAGCCACCAGGGAAGCCCTATCAGAGATTTATTTTACTAAAAGCAAAGGACAAATTCAATAGAAGCCTATCTAGATGACCAAAGCCAAAATATTTTCTCGAAGTATAAAGGGAAAAGAAATAGATTTTCAATAAATAGATTCAAGGTTTAATTTTCATTTTTTGCTGACTTTCCATGGTTGCTGGATGATATGTGACTAATGAAATCTGAAATACTGAAGTTGCTTCTAAATTTTTAAAAAATAGCTACATCGCATTCCCCTGTAGAAATTTGCCCAAAGCATTGAACCAATCGTTTACCCACACAAGTCAGCTTTTTTCTTATATTGAGATATTATAAACAGATCTAACATAAACATTTTTATGCATATATATTTGCTCACAGGAGTGAATTTTTTAGTATGGCTTCTTAGAAGTGTAATTACTGGATCTAATGATATCTTCATTTTACATTTTTAAAAATTTACCCAAACTCAGTAATAAACGTTTTGCCTCATTTTATCCAGTGGTACCCCTGAAACTGCTGCTTTGCTGAGGTGATATTAAGGAAATGAGTTGAATGCTGAAGGGAAGAATAAATAGGAAAAGGTAAGAAAGTAAGAAGGTAAACAGGAAGATAAAAGGACAGAAAAAAATTGTGGGAGTTCGGAGGATTAAGGTAAGAAATGCATATTATGCCATGAATTTAAATATCAAATCCATAACTCAAGACTCCATATTTTTGGTGAGTTTCAGACACATTACCTGCACATTTAATGTATGCAATTTATGTTGATATCTCATTGACTGTGAAAGTAGAATACTTAAAATGAAAATTGCCAGCTTCTTCTTTCAGTTGCTTATTTCATCCTAACAAATGGTACCACCATCTACCTCAAACATCAGAACAGAAACCAAGGTTTTTCCCCTGATTGTTCACTCCTCCTCCCACTTCACAATTACAGTCTATCATTCTATTCCATTATTCTTCTAGTTAAATATTTCTAGAATTTGTTCAATTTTCTCCACCCTGGCTATCCCTACCTGAGATTAAGATTGTTAAATTTTTCACCTGGAGTTCAGAGAAAGTTTGTTTTTTTTGTATGATTGCAGTTTCTTATTCTATTTTTTCCTTTGCTAGTTTGGCAATTTCACACTTAATATTAACCTTTTCACAGTTAAACTTGATATCTTATCAGGTATACTTAACAAATTCTAAAATTTATTACATATTAATCCCACCCTCTAAAAATGCAAGGGCCTTGGAAAATGTAAATCTTGTTGAATCCCTTTCTGACATATATAATATTGTGTGACTATATATTTTTTAGTTATTTTAATTCATTTTAAACACCTAAGTTTGGCATTATTATTATTTTATATGATAATATTCAATTTACTTAAACTGTATAAGTTCTATATATACTATTTTTATTATTTGTATTATGTTTCCTCTCATTAGAATGTAAGTTCCAAAAATGCAAGATTTTTATTTTTGTTTTTGTTTGCTTAGAACTGTTCTTGGTACATAGTAGATATTCAATATGTATTTTGAGGAAACAAATACCTTTATCTATAAGTTTACCTATTCCTTGCCTCATTGTTTTTTTCTGCATTCAGATAACCTTTTTGGGATAATGCTTCTTCATAATATATGCATCATAAGTTTGCCATGGTAAGAATTTGTTGATGATTAAATCTTATTTGTTTATCTAAAAATAAACACTTTTGCCCTATTTCTGGGAGTTATAAGTCTAATTTGACAGTCTTTATTTTCCCCTCTTAATACTTAGAACATATTTTTCCACTGTCCTTTTGCATCCATTGATGAAATTAAAAATCTGTTATTGATCTAATTATCCTTCTTGATAGGAGAATCTTTCTGTCTGTTTTTACTGAGGTATATCTAGTTGTGCATTGATTCTCTCTCTCTCTCTTTTCCCTCCATCCTGCTCCCTCTTTTTCTCTGTCTCATAAAATTCAGCTTCTTATCTGCTGGGCTTTTTGGGATATGAGGATTCATATTTTTACTGTTTCTGGAAATTTTTCAGACATTACCCTTAAAATAGTAATATTATCTCTGCCTCATTCTCTTTATTTTATCTTTCTGAGACTCCAGTTAGACATATATGTACTCCTTCCTCCCATTCTATCCTAATGTCTCTTCCTGAGTTCCCATTTTCTTACCTCTCTTTGCTGTATTTTGATTAGATTCTTTAGGCTTATCGTCTTACTTGCTTTTCCCTATAGCTGTGTGTAACTTGCTGTTTTACTCATTATTTTTCCAAAACTACTCATATTTTTCCAAAAATTTCATTTTTCTCAATATATACTCTAACATTTAAAAAAATCTCTTGTTGGTTCTTCATATTTGTGAGACTATTCTTTATTCCTTAATATTTCATCCATAAGTACTTTATATTTTGTACTGTAAGATCCAATACCTTATGTTTTTGTAAGTCTAAAGCTGTTTTTCTGTATTTTTAAAAATTTTCTGATGATTCTTATTTTTATGGCTTAATTACTTGTGTCTTATCTAAGATTATACTTAATTTTAATCTATGGAAATCATGAGGGTCCAACTGAGAATAGTTTATTTTAGACAGATTATTCTACCTGCATGCAAGGTGGTAATATGTATGGGCCAGGAACCATCTTAGTTCCTTTTTAGTTCCGGGTCCCAGACTGAAAACAGAAGTCTGAGGTTCAGGGTCCCCATCTTCTCAATGGCTCAGAATTGGTCTCTAGAGCTCTGATGTTGTCATCTGCCCTTGGCACATCCTTTCCTTTCCTGTTTGTTTACAGCTCTCAGCTTTTAGGGTCCACTTTCTTTTTTCTTTGCTTACTTTTTCATCTTTGTTTATCACTGGTGATTACCCTTCCCTCCCATGAGCTTAGAATTTCATTACAAATCTTTAAAAGAAAGGCTGAGCCCCTGATATAGTTTCTTAACAGCTATCTATATCTTCAGTTATATCTCCCTCCAGCCCATTTTTCATATTACAGCCAGATTTGTCTATACCAGAAATTCCCCCCTCTTCAGCTTAGTATCCCACAAATGATTGCTTGCCAGATAAAATTAAAAGTAAAAATTCTTATCATGTTTACCATGTCCTCAAAAAATTTACTGTCCAAGAATATTTCCAGCCTCATCTCTTGCTCATCATTCCACTTCTCTATTTCAACATACAGGGGTTCCCTCAAGTTTTCAAAAGTGTCCTGTTGTTCCCAATTATAGACATACATTGTTCTCTCTACTTTAATGTGCCAGGATACATTGGTCCCTATGAAGTATATTTCAACATACAATTCATGCTTTCATTCAGTATGTAAAATATTCAGTAGACAACATAATTACTATGATGTAAAATTGTTAAATATCTGTTTATTTTTGAATTGTGTTTCCTCATTTAATTTGTTTGCTTTAAGTAAAGTTCTCAAGTAAAATATGATAAATTAGCCATATTGATATATAATAAATATATATAAATAGGTAGAAAATATGCACTAAATATACATATATATATAATCTACTTACCTATCTGCATATAACCAAACACACACTCACATACACATAATGAACACTTGAACATGGCATAATGCATTTGTTTTTTGGGCCATGTTTGCAAGGAGGTGAAGTGCTGTTTCAGTTGTTGTCAGTATCAATTGTTAAAATGGTTGAAGTGATTGATCAGCATGTATGAAAGGAAAATGACATCCTTAAAGTGTCTCTGACTCAGAGATCTGTGGGAACTTGGCAAAAGGAAATTGAAGCTGCAAAACCCATTTAAAAATGTTAAACACACACACTGGGTCTCTGTTTTTATGCACAAATTATGTTCCCCTAGGCTAAAGCTTTTATCATAATGGTAATATGCCTACAATGCACCTTAAGATCTTTCTTGGTGAATCAAGGAGGAAAGAAGAGCTCTTCATTACTAAGGGTCTTTGTGACAGCTCTTTGTTCTCTTGCAGCTGATGGAACTGCTCTTCACTTTGTAGCAAGACAATAGAACTCCTATGAAGAAGTGGTGCTGTTTTTATTTTCTAATCTCATTTCCTCTGTCTTAAGCTGCCTTATTTCCACCTGACAGTCAAACGATAAAAAAACACTGAATCACCACCAATGCAGCAGAAAAGGAAAACAAAGGTTAATGTTACCCTACAGCACTGCTACAAATACAAAGAAAGCATAATTCCATGTCAGGGCTATAACCTGGCATGAATTACCTTGTTGAGTTTTTGACAGAAGAGAACAAGTGGCTAATGAAGTCACGAGAGGCTTTGGGGGTTCAACTTATGAAATCTTTAGTATTATGACAGTGTCAGGACAGGTCAGTCTTACTGTTTCCCTCCCAAGATGGAACATACTTGTCCCCTCATGGTAAAATTAGACATTTGAAAAATGGTAGACTCAAATAAATTCTGACATTCTTATCATAAGTTTCTGCTCTGAATATGTATTTGGTTTTCTTTTAATTTTAGGAGTGTCACATTTTAGTACAGTCAATAATTAATGTTACATCATTTTATTTTGTTAGTATACACAGTTTATGCATCTTTCTTCTTAATGCAGTAAAATAAATATTTCTTGGCTGAAAGAGAATATTAAAACTCAATTTGCAAGATATTGTGTAAAATCGCTACATTTGTGTCATTATTCTGTGAATTCAGAGCATAGACCTTGATGATACCAAGAACCATCCGTGTAAGTTCACAGATTTTCTGGGCTCTTTGACAATGGGACCAAAATCAGTTCTTGTCCCAGTGCTAACTTTGAAAGTTGTAAATGACTTAGCCACTTACATTGTGACATTTAGAGGAAAATAGAAAGGTGTTTTCTCTAGAATCTGCTCCTCATCATTTTATCAATATCTGAAATACATGGAATTAGCACAATATGAAATTTTAAATAATTAATATTGCTATGAGACTTACAGTCTTAAAATTGATTTCACAAACCGCATTTCAAAACTGATGAGGTAAGCAGCACATGTGTTATTGCAATCATTTTTATCAGAGTGCAAGGTTTTTAAGGTTACTAGTTCGTAAGGAAAAAGCTGGACTCAAATATCAGGACATCTGATTCCAGAAGGTCTTTGTATTACACTCAAAAATCATGGAGTTTTGGGTTTAAGTAATTTCTCCTTGTTAAAGTGCAAATAAATCTGAAAATAATATACCTATTAAATCCATTATCAGCACAAATGATCTAAGTATATTCTATCAAATTAAAAAGGAAAGAAGGAAGGTAGGAGGGAAGAAATGGCAAATAATGATGACAGAGCATTAGAACTGAGAGGAAGAAGAGGATCAGAGCACTGGTAAGCCCATCAGGACTTTTGGTTGCAAGTAACTAACAGTTAAAACAAACTAGCTTAAGGTTATATGGAAATTTTTAGAAGATACAGAAAAGGTGAAAAAGCAAATGTCCAAAAGGGCAGGAACCAGGACATTTCTGGAATCACAGCAACAGGCACTAGGAAATCAACACATAGGATTCTCTATCTCTGTTCAATTTCTGCTTCTTTTTTCAGATTAGCTTTATTCTCTCTTCTGAAAATAAATTCTTTACACTTTAGAACATGTGGCCACCTGGAGCTGCAATTTGCATTCTCAAGATTTCCTTACTAGGGGAAAAAGATAATCTATCTACCAGTTCTAGTTCAAAATCTCTAGGTGAAGACACAGACTTGATTAGGTCCCATGCTCCCTTTTTGGTCTAATCATAACATTTAGCGGTAATGTGAAACATTTGCTCAAGTGCTTACCTTTAGAGAATATGATTTGAAAATAAAGTAACTCAGTTATTTTTCTACCTAACTAGTAGGAGTGGTAGATTGGCCTCAGAGGAGTTTTTTGAGAGTTGAGGCATCTATTCTAGTATGACTGGATGGGCTGCACAAGGAGGGCAAGCCTAAACATGTGATGTACATTGTATAGGCATTTAGGGATTAGAAAATGGGCCCCCTGGGGGATCTATGGGGTTATAAAGAAATAGAGGTAATGGAAGAGAAGAGTGGGAAGCAACTGAAGATAAATCCATTACTTTACATAATCATTTCAAGTGTCATACTGACTTTAAGGAATTAGCTCAAAAGCAGAAAAAAATAGTAGGCTTAGAGAAAACTGGCTTGAGAAAGGTAGGGATCTCTGAGAATTTCTGTGTGAAGAAATGTTTTTTTCAAATTCTACAGATCATTATAAGTAGAGATTAAGACCAAAACAGATGAGGAAAACACAACAGATGAATATGCTAAGACTAAATATAGGAAGGAACCAGAATCTAGAAAATTCATTGGCATCTTGGCCTAAGACGGAGAGTCCTTCTTCTCTCCTATCAGAGCATGATGGTGGTGAGGCTTTGCTTTTAGACTCAAAGGGACCTGATTTTGGATCCTAACTGTCATTATTAGTTGTTTGGTGCTGGAAAAAATGATTACTATATGAATCTGTTTCTTCATTTCTACCACGAAGTAATACTAGGTCATAGGTGTTGTTTTTGTTGTTCTTTTGTAAGGATTAAAAATATTAGATCCTCCAATACAAGAGTCATACTTCCATGAATTGTTGATATGTAACAGAGGTGGCGCTGCAGGTCAGCAGGGAAACAATTGGGTATCTCAAAAGAGGAAAAAAAGAAAAGGATACTGATCTTACACCATACACAAAACACAATTTCAGATACATTAAAGGCTTCCATATGAAAGACAAAAACCAAAACACTTTTCAGAAATAATACTGGATATTATTTTTATGACTTTGGGGGTAAAGAAGTTTTCTCAAAAAAGATGCAAGAAGAATTAAGCATAACATAATGGATTGAGACAATCTATTCCATTAAAGTTAAGAGGCTATGCTTATTAAAAGATGAGATGATGCTACAAATCTACTAAATTAACAGAAATTTTAGTTTGAACAAGAACACATCATTGTGAATTGAAGTGACAGGAACTCTCATGAATTCTTGGTGGAAGTGTATGTTGCCAACTACTTTAGAAAACAGTTTGCATTCTGACCTTCAAGATGGCAGAGGAGTAAGACGTGGACATCACCTTCCTCCCCACAAATACATCAGAAATACATCTACATGTGGAACAACTCCTACAGAACACCTACTGAACACTTACAGAAGACCTCAGATATCCCAAAAGGCAAGAAACTCCCCACATACTTGGGTAAGGCAAAAGAAAAAAGAAAAAACAGAGACAAAAGAATAGGGACGGGACCTGCACCTATGGGAGGGAGCTGTGAAGGAGGAAAAGTTTCCATACACTAGAAGCCCCTTCACTGGCAGAGATGGGGGTGGGGGGTTGCAAGCTTCAGAGCCCTGGAGGAGAGCACAGCAACAGGGGTGCAGAGGGCAAAGTGGAGAGATTCCTGCACAGAGGATCAGTGCTGACCAGCACTCACCAGACCAAGAGGCTTGTCTGCTCACCCACCGGGGTGGGCGGGGGCTGGGAGCTGAGGCTCGGGCTTCGGAGGTCAGGTCCCAGGGAGAGGACTGGGGTTGGCTGCGTGAACACAGCCTGAAGGGGGCTAGTGCACCACAGCTAGCTGGGAGGGAGTTTGGGAAAAAGTTTGGAACTGCCTAAGAGTCGAGAGACCATTGTTTTGGGGTGTGCGAGGAGAGGGGATTCAGAGCACCACCTAAACGAGCTCCAGAGATGGGAGCAAGCCGCGGCTATCAGCGCGGACACCAGAGACGGGCATGAAACATTAAGGCTGCTGCTGCAGCCACCAAGAAGCCTGTGTGCAAGCAAGGTCTCTATCCACACATCCCCTCCCCTCCCAGGATCCTGTGCAGCCCGCCACTGCCAGGGTCCTGTGATCCAGAGACAAGTTCCCTGGGAGAACACACAGCATGTCTCAGACTATTGCAATGTCATGCCAGCCTCTGCCACCACAGGCTCACCCCGCATTCCATACTCCTCCCTCTCCCTGGCCTGAGTGACCCAGAGCTCACTAATCATCTGCTCCTTTAACTCCCTCCTGTCTGGGTGAAGAACAGATGCCAGAGGGGGACCTCCACAAAGAGGCAGGGCCAAATCCAAAGCTGAACCCCAAGAGCTGTGCGAACAAAGAAGAGAAAGGGAAATCTTTCCGTGCAGCCTCAGGAGCAGCAGATTAAATCTCCACAGTCAACTTGATGCACACTGCATCTCGGGAATACCTGACTAGACAATGAATCACCCCAAAACTGAAGCAGGGGACTTTGGGAGCAACTGTAGACTTGGGGTTTGCTTTCTGCATCTAATTTGTTTCTATTTTTATGGTTATCTTAGATTAGTATTTAGAGCTTATTATTACTGGTAGATTTGTTGATTGATTTGGTTGCTATCTTCCATTTTTTTATATATATATTTTTCCTATTTCTCTTTTTGTGTGTTATGTGTATGTTTCTTTGTGCGATTTTGTCTGTATAGGTTGGATTTTACCATTTGTCCTAGGGTTCTGTCTGTCCATTTTTTGTTAGTATAGTTTTTAGTGCCTGTTATCATTGGTGGATTTGCTTATTGGTTTGGTTGCTCTCTTCTTTTTTTTTAAATTACTATTTTATTTTTTATTTTAATAATATTTTTTTATTTTAAAAAGTTTCTTTTATTTTATTTATTCTGTTTTTCTTTCTTTTTTTCTTTTCTCCCTTTTCTTCTGAGCCCTGTGGCTGACAGGGTCTTGGTGCTCCAGCCAAGTGTGAGACCTGAGCCTCTGAGGTGGGAAAGCCGAGTTCAGGACATTGGTCCACCAGAGACCTCCCAGGCACTTGTAATATCAATTGGTGAGAGCTCTCCCAAAGATCTCCATCTCAATGCTAAGACCCAGCTCCACTCAATGACCAGCAAGCTCCAGTGCTGGACACCCCATGCCAAACAACAAGGAAGACAGAAACACAAACCCATCCATTAGCAGAGAGGCTGCCTAAAGTCATACTAAGTTCACAGACACCTCAAAACACACCACCAGATGTGGTTCTGCCAACCAGAAAGACAAGATACAGCCTCATCCACCAGAACATGGACACAAGTTCTCTCCACCAGGAGCCTACACAACCCACAGAACCAACCTAACCCACTGGGAGCAGACAGCAAAAACAACAGGAACTACGATCCTGCAGCCTGTGAAAAGGAGACCCCAAACACAATAAGTTACTAACTTAAGCAAAATGAGAAGACAGAGAAATATGCAGCAGATGGAGGAGCAAGGTAAAAACCCACCAGACCTAACAAATGAAGAAGAAATAGGCAGTCTACCTGGAAAGGAATCCAGAATAATGATAGTAAACATGATCCAAAATCTTGGAAATAGAACAGAGAAAATAAAAGAAATGTTTAACAAGGACCTAGAAGAACTAAAAAGCAAGCAAACAATAACGAAAAACACAATAACTGAAATTAAAAATTCTCTAGAAGGAAACAATAGCAGAATAACTGAGGCAGAAGAATGGATAAGGGACCTGGAAGGTAAAATAGTGGAAATAACTACTGCAGAGCAGAATAAAGAAAAATGAACAAAAATAATTGAGAACAGTCTCAGAGACATTTGCGACAACATTAAACACCCCAACATTCGAATTATAGGGGTCCCAGAAAAAGAAGAGGAAAAGAAAGGGTCTGAGAAAATATTTGAAGAGATTATAATTGGAAACTGCCCTAACATGGGAATGAAAATAGTCAATCAAGTCCAGGAAGCAAAGAGAGTCCCATACAGGATAAATCCAAGGAGAAACACTCCAAGACACATATTAATCAAACTATCAAAAATTAAATACAAAGAAAAAATATTAAAAGCAGCAAGGGAAAAGCAACCAATACTATACAAAAGAATGGCATAAGGTTAACAGCTAATCTTTCAGTGGGAACTCTGCAAGCCAGAAGGGAGTGGCAGGACATATTTAAGTCATGAAAGGGAAAAACCTACAACCAAGGTTACTCTACCCAGCAAGGATCTCATTCAGATTTGATGGAGAAATTAAAACCTTTACAGACAAGCAAAGGTAAGAAAATTCAGCACCACCAAACCAGCTTTACAACAAATGTTAAAGGAACTTCCCTAGGCAGGAAACACCACCAAAAGGCATAGACTGGTTGAATGGATACAAAACAAGACCCATATATGTGCTGTCTACAAGACACCCACTTCAGACTTAGGAAAACATACAGACTGAAAATGAGGGGATGGAAAAAGATATTCCATGCAAATGGAAATCAAAAGAAAACTATTCTCATATTAAAATAGACTTTAAAATAAAGGCTATTAAAAGAGAGAAAGAAGGACACTACATAATGATCAAGGGATCAATCCAAGAAGAAGATATAAAAATTGTAAATATTGGGCCTCCCTGGTGGCGCAGTGGTTGAGAGTCCGCCTGCCGATGCAGGGGATACGGGTTCGTGCCCCGGTCTGGGAGGATCCCATATGCCGTGGAGCGGCTGGGCCCGTGAGCCATGGCCGTTGAGCCTGCGCGTCTGGAGCCTGTGCTCCACAACAGGAGAGGCCACAACAGTGAGAGGCCCGCGTACGGAAAAAAAAAAAAAAAAAAAAAAATTGTAAATATTTATGCACCCAACATAGAAGCACCAAAATACATAAGGCAAATGCTAACACCCATAAAAGGGGAAATCAACAGTAACACAATAATAGTAGAAGACTTTGACACCTCACTTTCACCAATGGAAAGATCATCCAAAATGAAAATAATTGAGGAAACACAAGCTTTAAATGACTATTACACAAGATGCATTTAACTGATAGTTATAGGACATTCCATCCAAAACAAGAGAATACACTTTCTTCTCAAGTGCTCATGGAACATTCTTCGGGATAGAACATATCTTGGGTCACAAATCAAGCCTTGGTAGATTTAAGAAAATTGAAATCATATCAAGTATCTTCTCTGACCACAATGTTATGAGACTATTTATCAATTATAGGACAAAGAGTGTAAAAAATACAAACACATGGAGGCTAAACAATACATTACTAAATAACCAAGAGATCAGTGAAGAAATCAAAGAGGAAATCAAAAAATACCTAGAAACAAGTGACAATGAAAACACGATCTAACACCTATGGGATGCAACAAAAGCAGTTCTAAGAGGGAAGTTTATGTAATACAATCCTACCTCAAGAAACAAGAAAAGTCTCAAATGAACAATCTAAACTTACATCTAAAGCAATTAGAGAAAGAAGAACAAAAAACACCCAAAGTTAGCAGAAGGAAAGAAATCATAAAGATCAGACCAGAAATAAATGAAAATGAAATGAAGGAAAGAAGAGCAAAGATCCATAAAACTAAAACCTGGTTCTTTGAGAAATTAAACAAAATTGATAAACCGTTAGCCAGACTCATTAAGAAAAGAAGGGAGAATACTCAAATCAACAGAATTAGAAATAAAAAAGGAGAAGTAAAAACTGACACCGCAGAAATACAATGGATCATGAGAGATCACTACAAGAAACTATATGCCAATAAAATGGACAACCTGGAAGAAATGGACAAATTCTTAGATAAGCACAACCTTCTAAGACTGAACAGGGAAGAAATAGAAAGTATAAACAGACCTATCACAAGCATTGAATTTGAAGCTGTGATTAAAAATCTTCCAACAAACAAAAGCCCAGGACCAGATGGCTTCACAGGTGAATTCTATCAAACACTTAGAGAAGAGTTAACACCTATTCTTCTCAAACTCTTCCAAAATATAGCAGAGGGCAGAACACTCCCAAACTCATTCTACGAGGCCACCATCACCCTGATACAAAAACCAGACAAAGATGTCACAAAAAAAGAAAACTATAAGCCAATATCACTGATGAACGTAGATGCAAAAATCCACAACGAAGCACTAGCAAACAGAATCCGCAAACACATTAAAAGGATCATACACCATGATTAAGTGGGGTTTATTCCAGGAATGCAAGGATTCTTCAACATATGCACATCAATCAATGTGATAAACCATATTAACAAATTGAAGGATAAAAATCATATGATAATATCAATAGATACATAAAAAGCTTTCGACAAAATTCAACACCGATTTATGATAAAAACCCTCCAGAAAGCAGGCATAGAGGGAATTTACCTCAACATAAGAAAGGACATTTATGACAAACCCAAACCATCATCATTCTCAATGGTGAAAAACTGAAACCATTTCCACTAAGATCAGGAACAAGTCAAGGTTGCCCAGTCTCACCACTATTATTCAACATAGGTTTGGAAGTTTTAGCCAAATCAATCAGAGAAGAAAAAGAAATAAAAGAATCCAAATCAGAAAAGAAGAAGTAAATTTGTCACTGTTTGCAGGTGACAAGATACTACACATAGAGAATCCTAAAGATGTTACCAGAAATCTACTAGAGCTAATCAATGAATTTAGTAAAGTAGAAGGATACAAAATTAATGCACAGAAATCTCTTGCATTCCTATACACTAATGATGAAAAATCTGAAAGAGAAATTAAGGAAACACTCCCATTCACCACTGCAACAAAAAGCATAAAATATCTAGGAATAAACCTACCTAAGAAGGCAAACGACCTGTATGCAGAAAATTATAAGACACTGATGAAAGAAATTAAAGATGATACCAACAGATGGAGAGATATACTATGTTCTTGGATTGGAAGAATCAACATTGTGAAAATGACCATGGTACCCAAAGCAATCTACAGATTCAATGCAATCCCTATGAAACTATCAAATGTGTTTTGCACAGAACTAGAACAAAGAATTTCACAATTTGTATGGTAATGCAAAAGACCCCGAATAGCCAAAGCAATCATGAGAAAGAAAATTGGAGTTGGAGGAATCAGGCTCCCTGACTTCAGACTATACTACAAAGATACAGTAATCAAGACAGTATCATACTGGCACAAAAACAGAAATGTAGATCCATGGAACAGGAGAGAAACCCAAGAGATAAACCCATGCACATATGGCCACCTTATCTTTGATAAAGGAGGCAAGAATATACAATGGAGAAAAGACAGCCTCTTCAATAAGTGGTGCTGGGAAAACTGGACAGCTACATGAAAAAGAATGGAAGTAGAACACTCCCTAACACCATACACAAAAATAAACTCAAAATGGATTAAAGACCTAAATGTAAGGCCAGACACTATAAAACTCTTAGAAGAAAACATAGGCAGAACACTCTATGACATAAATCACAGCAAGATCCTTTTTGACCCACCTCCTAGAGAAATGGAAATAAAAACAAAAATAAACACATGGGACCTAATGAAACTTAAAAGCTTTTGCACAGCAAAGAAAACCTTAAACAAGATGAAAAGACAACCCTTAAAATGGGAGAAAATATTTGCCAATGAAGCAACAGACAAAGGATTAATTTCCAAAATATATAAACAGCTCAAGCAGCTCAATATTAAAAAAAACAAACAACCCAATCCATAAATGGGCACAAGACCTAAATAGACATTTCTCCAAAGAAGATATACAGATTGTCAACAAACACATGAAAGGATGCTGAATATCACTAATCATCAGAGAAATGCAAATCAAAACTACAATGAGGTATCATCTCACACCAGTCAGAATGGCCATCATCAAAAAATCCATAAACAAAAAATGCTGGAGGGGCTTCCCTGGTGGCACAGTGGTTGAGAGTCCGCCTGCCAATGCAGGGGACATGGGTTCGTGCCCCGGTCCGGGAAGATCCCACTTGCCATGGAGCGGCTGGGCCCGTGATCCGTGGCCACTGAGCCTGTGCATCCGGAGCCTGTGCTCTGCAACGGGAGAGGCCAGAACAGTGAGAGGCCCGTGTACCACAAAAAAAAAAAAAAAAAAAAAAAAAAAATGCTGGAGAAAGTGTGGAGAAAAGAGAACCCTCTTGCACTCTTGGTGGGAATGTAAATTGATACAACCACTATGGAGAACAGTATGGAAGTTCCTTAAAAAACTAAAAGTAGAATTACCATACAACACAGCAATACCACTACTGGGCATATACCCTGAGAAATCCATAATTCAAAAAGAATCACATGTTCATTGCAGCACTATTTATAATAGCCAGGACGTGGAGCCAACCTAAGTGTTCATCAGCAGATGAATGGATAAAGAAGATGTGGCACATATATACAATGGAATATTACTCAGCCATAAAAAGAAATGAAATTGAGTTATTTGTAGTGAGGTGTATGGATCTAGAGTTCATCATACAGAGTGAAGTAAGTCAGGAAGAGAAAAACAAATACCATATGCTAACACATATATATGGAACCTAAAAAAAAAAAAAATGGGTCTGAAGAACCTAGGGGCAGGACAGGCATAAAGACACAAATGTAAAGAATGGACTTGAGGACACAGGGAGGGGGAAGTGTAAGCTGGGACAAAGTGAGAGAGTGGCATGGACATATATACACTACCAAATGTTAAGTAGATAGATAGTGGGAACCAGCTACAACAGGGAGATCAGGTCGGTGCCTTGTGACCACCTAGAGGGGTGCGATAGGGAGGGTGGGAGGTGGATGCAAGAGGGAGGGGATATGGTGGTATATGTATACGAATAGTTGATTCACTTTGTTATAAAGCAGAACATAACGCACCATTGTAAAGCAATTATACTCCAATAAAGATGTTAAAAAATGAATAAATTAAAAAAGAAAAATAAAAAATAAAAGAAAATACTTTGCATCATCTGACAAAGACAAAACTGTGCAAACCCTATGATGTCTGGGGAAATATGCAAATATTCATCAAGATATATGTGCAAAAATGTACCATGTGGCGTTTTTCATGATAGCTAAAAGCCAGAAAGAACTCAAACATCTACAAACATACAAATTGTGGAATACTATATATTTAAAAAATGAAAATGACTAAACTATAACTACATGTAATAACATGGATAAATCTTATTAACAAAATCTTGTTGAGCACAAGGACCCGTACCCAAAATAATACAATGGTATGATTTCATTTATAAACATTTCTAAAACAAGCAAAACTAAAGCATCTTATTTGGCGAGGTGCACATAAATAGTAAAAATTGAAATAATAACAAAGAAATATCCTTAAAATCAGGATGAGGGTTTTGACCATCATCAGGAAAGGGTACACAAGGGTTTCTAGGATGCTAGCAGTATAATTTTTTCCTTTATCATTGGTGAATTATCTGGCTCACATTTCTTTTGTTTTGTTGATGAGAATGTACCCAAGGTGATGTTTCATATGATTTTACATCAGGAGACCTCCAATATCAAGGTGCTTCTGTAATCCACTTTCATAACTATGTTGTGTAGTCTCTGTTTTTCCCTCTATATCTACTCTTCATCTTTGTCCATCCTGAGAGGCTGACTATTTTGGATCAATAACTATCTCTCGTGTCCTCTAGCTTCCTGTGGACTTGATCAATGAGACATTCCAGCAGGAATGAGTGCGTGATACTGTTACCCTTGGCTTTTTATGACCTCAAATTCCCAATAAGTAGTTCTCACCTACAACTATGCCCACTTTTCCTCTTACTGGATTACTGCTGTTCCTCTCCCTTGCAGTTGGGAGCGCTAACACCACTCTCTATTTCTAGCTCTAGAATATTGTATTGCTCCTTAATTGTTTTCCTTATTCCTGCTCCTATGATTATAAATAGACCCTCCACTGAACTCTACTCAAATAGTCATATATTTGAGTATGGCTCTCAGTTTCCTGTCAATTAGTTTTCTGACTAACACAATATTGCTTTTCTTCTTGGTCGAATCAAAAAAAAAAGTTTCTAATCACTTTAGCTGGAATTCCAAATTCCAGTAACACACATCGTTAATGCTTTATGATTTGGCAATCAAATAGATCCTCCATTGATTTTTATGTTTCGTGAAATCATACAGTTCTTGAAAGCAGGACCATCTCATGGTTCTATCCCACACATAGCATTTAGCAGAGTGCTAAATAGTCCATGGCATAAGAGTTCAGCATACACATGCTGACTGATTCATCTCTTATGTTTTCATTTAATATGGTTTATTTGGCAACTAGGGCACATGTTTCCCACAAATAAAGTTTTCCCTAATTCTATCATTTAATAAGTGACTACTAAAATTTTCCTTTGTGGTCGTCTCATTTGTATTATTATATGTTTACATGTTATAACAGAATAATGCTATTAGACATTGTTTGTATGCTATTATAAGGGGGAAATTATTACTTATATTGATGCCATAGGAAATTAGAGGAATGTAATGCTCTATATCTTAAACATCCACTGTAAATAGTAAGATGAGATTTCATTATTTTATTAGAATATAATAAGCCAGCATTTCATCTTATAAGCCCATATAGTATCTAATATTGTAACTGAGTAGAATTAGGTTTCATTTATAATATATTAGGTATTGAATAAAACTAAATGTTGAGACTTCTAAATTAACTTTTAAAGTTATTTGAATAAGGCATAATTGCTGCCAATCCAATCCTCGAGGTAATATTAATTTAGCATTTGTTTGTGTTTTAGTTTTGTATTTGCAGGAAGGCCACACTACTGCTGGGACTTATATTAGATACAATTCGGGTTTGTTCAGTAGAACTTTGTTTCCACATTCAAGCAACCTAACAGGGACAAAGCAAAGCAGTCTTCAAGACAGTGGCTCTACCTGTCAGATGTAAATATTGCTATGATTTTTGTTTGTGATATATTTATTTGATTTTGTTCCTATTTGAAAACCTATTACAGAGTCACAGTGTCAGGTTTTATCTACATTATTTCAGGATAGAGCATAAAATGTAAACCATCTATGTGCTGCAAAATACTCAGATGTTAGGTGACCCAGAAGAGTGTATTCTGCTGAAGTTTAGTTCTGTCCAAGAGCGTGAGAGAGTCCAAGAGAGTCAGTGGATGGGCTGGATTTAATGTCTGTTGGGTGAAGTTATGTGGTGGTTATGGTCTTAAATAGAACATGGCAACAAAGAAGGTACAAAAAACCTCCATCTAGTTTTTGTGATGTATTGTATGTATGAAATCAAAGAAAGTTTTGAAAGCTTCCCCAAGGCTAGTGATTTAGTGAATTATAAAAATAACCTGCTCAATTGCAAAGGGCAATGGGATAAGAACAGAAGGACCATGAGAAAATATGGCAGAGAGATTCTAAACATCTCATTGAGCTTAAGGTGCTTAATGCAGACAATAAGCTGTCCTTAAATTCTCTTCATTTTACTCTGCGATGTGTGAGACTATGTGTGTAAGTGTTGTTTGTACCTTTAAAATACACCATTGTGTTAGACTGCAGGTTCAAGGGCAGCATACGATTTCTAGGAGAGTATAGAACTGACAAGTACAAGGCCAGGCCTCCGGTCCTCCAAAGACTAGAAATACAGTGATTACCCAGCCAGGGCTTCAGTCACAAGGAAACAACTCAGCTTTCCAATTCATTACTAAACCAAAATAAAATTTTGAATGTTAAAAAAATTAATTGTAAGAATGTAGACTAGAGGATACTCAGAATTTCACACACGCACAAAACCTTGATCTTTTGTGTTAACCACAAATTCAGTGTGTCAGTATTGTGAAATAGCTGCTAGAATTTAGTGCAAGTTACACAACACTGATAGAAGAAGAATGTTTCTCTTCCTCTAGCCTGTACAGAGAAATGGGGATAATGATAATAATAATAATAGATTATTATACCAGCAAGGTTTTAGTGTAAAATTCACTTTTGCATACATTATCCTATTTTAGCATAGATGCTAACAGAATTTTGTATATCTAGATCGGTGTCATAAAATAAGTGATGTGGAAACCAAAAAAAAAAAAAAAAAAAAAGACAAAGAAAGAAAAACTCCAAACACAAAACACTTTAGGCAGTGGTTTCAAGGCAGCAGTGTAGGTTTTAAAGTATGGTCCTTGGACTTGTTAAAGTTTTTAAGTTTCATTCAGGTTATTGAAAAGTAAAATGAATTTTCATAATAATACTAAGAAATTATTTGCATTTTTCAATGTATTGACATCTTAACTGATGATGCAAAAGCAGTAGTGGGTAAAATTTCTGATGCTTTTGTCCGAATCAAAGCAGTGGTACAAAACTATACTATTAGCCATTTTATTCTTCTCTGTCAGGTACTCACAGGAAAAAAAATGCCAGGTTAGCTTAAGAATTTTTGTCTTTGAATTATTTGCATTAAATATCAACCCTTGAGTACGTCTCCTTATATTCTGGGCAATGAAATAAGTTCACATAAAGCATTTCTGCTACCTACCAAAGTGAACGAATATTTTCCAAATTAACAATGCATGATGTTTAAAAAGCTTCAAATTTTGCATGGGTAAAAGATCCATTCAAAGAAAAAGTTAGACCAATAGATATTAATGGAACAGAATTTAAAAGTTCATTAGTACACTTTTGGATTCCATCTTACTACCCTTAAGGAACTATTTGTCAAGTTTGGATGTAGTATCAGAGATCAAGAGTCACAATTGCTTGAAGAGGAAAATACCCTTCCCTTTTTCAACTATATATCTCTGTGAGGCTGGATTTTCATTAAAACAACACAGATTGAAAGCAAAGAAGATATGAGAATCCAGCCATCTGGAGACATTAAACAAATCTGAGATGTATAAAAACAATGCCATTTTTCTCAGGAATTTAATTTTTTTGAATATATAGTTATTTCTCCTAAAAAGTACACTAGTTGTGTTAATAGGTAATAGGTTTATTCTTTTTGTTTTATAGGAATTAATAATTAACAGTGGTTAAGTTTTTTGTTTTAATTTTTAATATGGTAAATATCAGTGCATATAACTCACATACAGGAAAATTATTGGAGGTTCTCAACAGTTTTCAGAGTTTAAAGGAGTCCTGAGACTACAACATTTGAGGAGTGCTCGCTTAAGTAAACCTAACAGAAGAATAATGAGACAACATGGTAGCTGTCATTAAATGTTTGAGAAGCTACCTTGGACATCTTTTGTTTTTACCTGCATAGCATCCAATTCCTGTTTTTCTGAGAAAAGCACACCTGTTTTCCTCTGAGGAGTCATATCGCTTCTCTATTTTAATTGGGGTCTACCTTAACCCCTAGCTGCAGGGGTATATATTCTGCCTTAGTATAGCCAATTAGTACATTTTTCATAAGCCCCATCTCCTTCTCTCACAGCTAGAGAGATTAATCAAAAATGGGTATAAGTGAATGAAGCTCAAGTCTCAGACTTTTGCAGGAAGTTTTGGAGGAGAGATGGGGTTAATAACCCACTGGTCTATTTGGCTAGAACTACTGTTTGGCATCATGGTCATCATCTGGACACACCTTTCTCAAAGCAAAAGGATTGCAGAAGAAGATAGAGAGATGGAGAGAGACATAACTCTAATCTTATCATTTGAGAACCTGGCTCCAACCATGGTAGTTTTATGAGGCTGTAAATTCCCTATTTGATAAAAATCAGTTTGACTTGGATTTCTCTCATTTATGTCTGAAAAGATCCTACTGAGTATTGTTCCAGAAGCAATATGAATCATGACTGACCAGCTTTATTCTTAATATAAGGACGAAAATTCTGACAATCAGTGCTGTTTCAGCCATTGCAAAAATTGCACCAAAGGATGATCTAATTTTGAGTTGGAAGAACACTTAGGGATGAAAGGAATAAACACCTTTATTTTAGGAGTAAAGAAATTTACTCCTAAAGATTTTTTTTTTGTTATTTCCAATACCTAAGATTCAGACTTTTTGTTATTTCCAATGCCTAACTAGTGGTGGATTAAGAAATAAGCTCAGTATCACTTAAGTATTTATGAACACCCAATGACCATTTTTTGGTGATAGAACAGATATAAAGGATTCCAAAAACACTGGTGAGGACCTATATAATTTCAAGATTATAGAAGTCATATCAAATGAGATGAAATAAAGTGGGGAGTTTAAGGAAGTATCCAGAAAATCTAAAAGAATAATACCTGCTATGCACAAGAAGAGTGGTTGCCACAAGGTCTATTATTGTTGTTTACTATGATTGAGAATTAAAATACAATAACTGTTCAGCAGTCGAGTTTTTTGCTTAGGTCTACACAAAATTACTCTTATGTAATTTCTCCTAGTCATTGAAAAGTCAGTTTTCAAGATCATTCTTAAGAAAATTTGCTGATTTTACACACATACACACACACATACACTGATTAATACAATATATACGATGATGCACATTTAGTGAGTTTAGTAATTTTTCTGAGTTTTTCCTCTATATTGAATCAGTTTTTCCAATATATAAGCTTTTCATTTATTGTAATTCAGGTAGAAGTTTATGAAATATTAGTTATTTCAATCTCCTAGTGTGACATGTACTGCATTAAATCAACACCAGTTTAACTTGAACTGTGCTGTGCATGTACACATGAGTACTGGACTAAAATGTGGGGTAGTTTGAAGATCTTGCCTTTTTGTACACTAGGGCATGGTGTTCCAGAACACATTATTTTATTACTATTCTATTGCTCTGTACTTTTCTTTTTATGCTGTTCTGACTTGAATGTAGTTTTCTTTAAAATATGAAACAAACAGGTTCATCTTTTGACAACCGTATTCTTTTCTTTCCAGATATTGACCATTCAGATATCCCAACTAAACTCTCACTAAATTATTTTCATTCTCTTGGAAGAAAGGGCCTTAAATTATTAAAAACTCAGTGTAGACAATTTTTCCAGTCACTAATATTTGATATCCTATAAGTTCAAGAATACTAATCTACAAAAAAAAAAAAGGAAACAAATGAATTTCTTATTTGGAAACATAAGAAACATAATAAATTCAGTAAAACAAGAAAAATAATACTGAATACCTTAGGGCACAAAATTAATTTATTTCAGATTTACCCAGCAGTGCTGTGATTCTCTTGATGAAAGGTGAAACTCAGCTTTGAAGATACAGGTATAGTAAATCAAGTTGAGATGAGAAAAAAAACCAAATAAGGAAAGAGGGTAAAAAATGTCAGTAATTCTATGTCATCATCCAATTCTTCATTTATAGCAATGGTTCAAAAACTTCAGAGCTACTTGAAGACCTTGTTAAATATTTAGACATGGGTTGTAAATATTTTGATTCTGTGAATTTTAGTCACAGCCTAAGAATTCTTTTTAGTCAGAGCCTAAGAATCTGCCTTTTATACTAATATCCCAGGGAATTTTGAGAGATAATTCAAATGTTACATCAGGCAGAACAAACCTATATAGTCCATACATGAACCCCAGTTAAATTGTGTAAATTACGTATAATAGTTCTTTAGCTTATGGAAGAGAAAGTAAAGGGTATTCAGGAAATAAGCCCCCAATCGAATGTCCATTCTGTGTGTTTAATTTGCCAAAACTCTCTCAATGGAAATACAAGAAAAATATCAAACAAATGAGAGAGAGAGACAGAAATAGACAGAGACTTGCTTGAAAAACAGAGTGAAATGCCTTTTTCTCATCTTAGTGACTTCTGTCTAGGGCTAAATCCTTATAAATTGCAGTTGTACTGTAATTGATTTCATTCTTAACAAAACATCAAATCCTCTTGGGAAAAAAACAAAGGAAAGTGAGATTAGCTAAGGAAACAGAAAAAAATGTTCTATTTCAATGATTAAAATTTATGCCTCAGGAATTAAGCAGGCTTGATGCTTTCCTGGATTTACAGCCTTTCATTTGTTACTGTCATTAGCTTTAACTGCTTTGGGAAAATTTAACAACAGAGCTATAGCATGGCTTACAACCTTCATGAGCTACAAAGATTCAAGAGCATGCGAAACGTTTCCTTGCAAACTCTGCTTTAATAGGATTACATGGATAACGTCTTTGAATATTTATTCCCTCTACAAATCAGGTAGGATGCATTTTAATGACATTTAAAATGTTGTCAACTTACGGCTGAAGACGACACCTAGAAACGTGTACATTTTCGAAAAGCAATGAATCACAAGCCTCAAAAACTTTCTTGAAAATAGGAAGCTAATTTCAGGATGCATGGTGTCATCTTCATTGAACATATTGAAAAGTAGAATTTATGAAATAATAGCATTGCATATCAGTTCAGCAGTAAATTGGAAAAATGAGATTAAACACAATCATAGGAACATAAAGCTAAAATGGGGCCCTTAATCTTTTGCAATATTTGCTATGAAACATTTTTGGCTTCTGAAAGGACAATTATGATACACAGTTGGATTGGTATCTCTCTCTCAGTTCTCATGCATAAAAAATAAACTGCCAATATATAATTAATGCAAATAATGAAACTGGAAACAAAATCTGAGGCCTTGTTCAGATTAATGCCAATTGCTTGACTTGCACGCGTCCTTGTCACTTATATTGAAATTTTACTAGATTTCCTTAATATCTTCCTATTTAAACATTTTTAATCCAAAAATTATGATGTTATGAATTTAGGCATTCTATGTTGATGCATATGATTTTAATGTCAGAAAACTTGCTTGAAGCTTCTACAATCAGGCTGGAGGTGACTTGAATAAAGTTGTTAACTAATGAACAGAGTCGTTTTTAATATTAATCTGCATATGCTCAACACTCTCCTGAAGGACATTTATTCAACTTTGAGTTGCAGAGCTAATTGAAAGTCATGGTAGGTTGATAAGTATTGGAAGTAAGGCTCATATTGTCATAGCATTTATTCCTATTTCATTAATTTTGTAATGAAGAAATATCTGAATGCTTTCTCTCTGTAAATAGTACATTTCTTATATGACTGAACCATAATATTTATGGAAAATTGGCCACTGTTTAAATAGCATCCTTATTTCTTTATAATTAAAATCCTGCTCACAGTTAGAACTGGAAGAACCATTCTTCAGGAGTTATAATGAAAAGAAAGAATTGTTAGGACTACATAGAATAAATAAAATATTTTAAAAACAAAACAGTAGTTAATAATGTGTGTTTATGTTTTTCCTTTTCCTATTACTAAATTACACTTTTAAAAGAGGTATCTGTTCATTTATTTAATCATTGTTTAAATTCCCACTTGTATTAGTCATCTTTGCTGCTAAACAGTCAACCCACACAGTGTTTTACAAGAACAGACATTGATGTAGTCCTTGCCTCCGTAGGTATTGGTGACTGCAGGTTATAGGTGGCTGTTATGACTGCTTCATTCAGCATGACTCTGCTCAAAAAATCTCCCATTTTAAGACAAAGACTGAAAGACAGAACATTATTTAGGGCATGCCCATTCTTCTGGCAGTGTGAATTAGCAAGAGACTAGACACACCTTATGATCACATCTAAAGTTTCTCCTTAGTTGTAGTGTATTTCAAATCCACTTACATTCCATTAATCAAAACATGTCACTAATTAAGCCCACTATTAATGGGATAGAAAGTGGACTCCAAGGGTGAAGTGGACAAGGAAGTGTGAATGACTATCTACAAACATTAATAAAACTACCATACCACTGTATGCTCTTCCACATGGCCATTGCCCTCAAGCAATTTTCGATATAGAGTAGGTTGTTTGCAAATAAAGCAGATTTGCATTATTTAAGAAGGCCTTTCTTTAGGTTCATCCTATCATACCATTTGAATTCTGGACATGTTTATTTAAGAAAAAGAAATCTCATTTCTGTCTGGGATTTCATTTAAGCTATGTGTTCTATCAAATTCCTCATTGCAAACACTTTCTGTTACTGATTCAGACTGCATTTTCATAAATTATTTTAATTCTATACATGGGAGACAGCCCAAATTAAGAATCTCTACCAGAGAAAAATCAAAGTTGATTTATAAGAGTGAAGACTCATGTGTTGTCACAATATGAGGGGATGGCTGAGAAACATTTGATCACTTTTAATTCTAAGTGAGTCTCTTTCTTGCTGCTCCAGGATGAGATATCTTACTGCTTCCAGGCTAGGTGCACCTTTCTGCCTCATATAGATCATCAGGTATCAATGACCAGTGACCAATGATCCATACCTTTCATCTTCCCAGGTTTCTTCCTGGATATAGTAGTGGCTAAATTAATTAATTGGTATGTGTGTTGGCATCCAGGTGAAACTATAAATAATAACACTTCATCTAGGGCCTTTTTTTTGTAAGGTGAACTGATGGGTGTGTAATGCAAAACCTATTCCTTATTCCTTAGAGGTTACTATTGCTCTTTTTCACTTGGAAATGAGAAAGCAAGAATTCACAAGAGCTTCCATCTCCGATGTGAGTCCAAATCTAATGGCATCCAGCTCCGTCTGTGTTCTGCTTTGGTCTTCTTTGATGAGTTAATGCTTCTGCTTCTTATTTTACTTATTCTAGTCAAATTATCAAGATCACACCTGTGTTTCTTGCTTTGTTTATTTCAATTAAATTAACAAAATTGTAGGTGTAATAATTGTGAGAAATATTATCTATAAAATCTGATGAACATCGATTGAATAAAAGGAATACTTCAACCACCTTCTCTGGCTCATAAATCTCAACCAATAATAACTATCCTCTATTTTGCCCATGTAAAGGCTTTGACAGTGGTGACTCACACACTGATGTAAGGGATTCTCCCTCTACTTTTGTAGAGTTGGCAGGACTGGCTTTCACATACCAGGAGAGAGGGAAGGGACAGCGTTGTATACTGAGTCTTACATGCATAAGCTTTAATGCTGCCAAGTTTTGCTTACCCAAAACATGAGAGCTATCAAATTATGTTAGCTATTGATTGGCCATCCCTTCAAATTAATTTAATTATTTTTTTAAATTATGTCTCTTTCTGCCTTATAGATAATAGACAAAAATAACTTGGCATATTTTCTCTCTCTCTCTCTCTCCATACTTTATAAATATATTCACACACTTGTAATATGAAAAATATTTCATTTTTCACAGCACAGAATTGGCCAACAGAGTTTATGGATACAATTTTATCTCAAGATACTGATTTTTTTAATTGAGTAAGAATGAATGGTTATGTTCAGGAAAATACTGCCAAATATTTCATTTTGTTTTCATTTTGTTTAATGATGTCTTCATAAAGAGTTAAAATGATTTTATAAAATTGTTTAATACTTGGGCAATCTTAAAAATAAAAGGAAAACATAAATGCTTCACTAGATTTCTTAAATAGAGGAATTAACTAAGGAATTTCTTAAATGCATTTCTTCTGTCATGTTATCAAAGAAAAGACTATTCAAACAATAAAATGACTAATGTTGCCTACGTAAGGATAAAGTACATAGTACTGTGCTAGTGATGATACTATAAAATGTGCATTACTGATGTGTTGTATAATCTTAATACCACCTTTTCTAAAAGAAATTTGGCCACACATACTTAAAGTTTGAAAATGTTTCTACATTTTGTCCAAGTAAATCTACTTTGATATTCCAAAGGAAGGACAGTATTTATATACATCAACTTAACTGTAGAGGGAATTTTAAGTTAACAAAGCAAGATACAAAATTATGGATTTATAAGGAGATGTAAGTCACTCCATAAAACTAGAGATCACATCATTATTTGTGTATTTAAAATTAAACCCATCCAACTCACTAGAAGAAAAGCCTGAGATCAGAATTTTTACCTTGAGTCTCCTCTGTAATTTCTTAATTTTATAAATTGAGATCATTCAGCATTTCTTTATTGTAAATCTCCTCCTCTGTCACAGGAAAATGAAACATACAGTTTAGGACTTTAGCTCACTGGTCCAGCATCAGTTCAGTTTCATTATTGCTTCCTTTTAGATTATTTATTATCTGACTTCTTAGGCAAAACTCATATTTCAATTAACAGGTTGAGGTCATGTGCTGTAAGGTTGAGCCCTTATGTGGGTACCAGGATTGGTATCTCGCCCTGGAAAGCCAGCACCTATTATTGTGTTTTCTTCTTCTGAAACTCCTAAATGTTGTGCTTTGGATGCTTTCTGTAAATTCTACTAAATATTTATTGCTGAAGCTTTCTGTGTATATCGCCCATCTAACTGCACCTTCCATATTATTCATCTTTTACTATCTCTTATCCTGCCTCGGCAGATTTACCTGGCCTTCACGTGTCACTTCTCTTGGTCGGGCATAATATAGCCTCAAACAAGTACATCATGAATATAAGCATAATATAGCATAATATAGCCTCAACCAAGTACATCATGAATTAGCAGCATGTCACAATTTTCTCTATTCATCCCCTGCCCCCTCCCCAAGTTCCACAAACAAATTTTGGATCCAGGATAGTGATAGTGGTTGGGGCATGTTTACATTTGCTCTTCACGGCAAATTAAAATAAGTAGATTTACTAGAGAATATTCTGACCAAGCTCCTTTTAATATAGACACAGTTTTCAGAGGAAAAAATTGGCATAAGGGTTTGAAACAATCTCAGGATGACAGGTGAAAGATGAGGATCCTATGGCATAAAGAAACATTATACTAAAATATCCTCCTTGAATTCCAACAATATAATCCCATAGTTCTAACACTAAGCAAAATCCTGAAGTTGGCAGAGTTGTAGTTGGCTTGTTCCTACTGCTTTTCCCAAGTCCTCAGACCTCAAAATACCTGCTGCTCATGAAACACCTAATGTATGTCTCATTCCTTTAAGATAAGACTCTTAAATGTAGGAAATATGAATATCAGGTGAATAACATTTTACCATGGAGTCATGAGGGGCACCAGAATGAAGTGTGGAGAAATATTCAAGCCTAAGGTACTGGCTGGCATCCTATACTTCCCCTATCATTCACTCTACCTGTTCTATTGGTTGTACCCCTGATTAATGGTCTGTGACAGTAGGTTCTGTGTCTATATTGCTCACTACTTTATCACCTGTTCCTTGCATGCCATATGACCTACAGTTTGATATATAAAGAAACACCAAGTCCAACAAGTCCTTTAGCCCTAGTCTAAGAAATGCTGATAATTCTTTATGCCATTGTAATGAAAATAAAAATGATTCCCATAAAGGTAGAGCTTGAAACTTGGGGGAGAAGAAAAAATTTTTATTAAAAAAGTCAGCAGCAGTTAGATGTGAGTGGATACATAAAATATGTTGTTTAATAAAATGAGTCTTAGCTTCTTCGTCAGATAACATGTTTTATTTCAGAGTCATGAACATAAAGAGAGTCTAGAAAAAATCATTATGTAGTTAGAAAACAGCTAGAGAATTGGAACATTACTGAACTCTGCAGGATAACAAATGATAACCCTGAGGATATAACTAAATGGGGGTAAACAGTACCTCAGACAACATTTACAGTGACACAGCAGAAAACAGGAAGCTGTATATTTAATGTATTTTTGTGGAACAAATGCATAAGAATGTGCGATATGGGTAATTAAAACCAATGAATGTTTATATACCACTGTTTAGCAAATCCAAAATTGAGAGAATAAATGTAGTGGGCAACTAAGGTAAGGTCTTGTGTGACAACAGAAAAAAAAAAAGAAATTAGAACGAGATTATGCTTTGAAAACATAAAATTTTTTTATTGAGGCCCACTATAAAGTTTATAGGCCGAAGAGATAATATCATCAGATGGATTTTAAACTGTTTGACTCAAGAGACAAATAAGGACCTTAAATTGTTTGTTGTGTTTGGTACTGCCTATGGCTTTGGAAAAGAGAGATCAATAAAAGAAGCAAATAACCAGGGAAAGAGTCAGTGGGGTTTTAAGGAATCTAAGTAGAAAGTTAGTGACAGATAAAGTTAATAATGCTGTATAAAAGTGAAGAAAAAATTTCCCCTTCCACATTTACTAAATTCACGAGTGTGTAGGTCTTGCAAACAATGGGGCATATTTTGCATGCAGTAACCCAATACCTTTTCAAAAGAAAATTGAATATAAATTGTATAGTAGTAAAAATGTCTTAGCTATGATGATTGGAAATCTTGGAAGAAAGAATATGATGCTGGTTCACTAGCATCAACATCCTTGAAAGAATAATAAGCTCAAGATCTCTACTCCAACTGACCTCAGCTCTACCACTGAAACATTGCTCCTGTTACAGCTGGCGGCTGATTCCAGATGGTGATTGCTGAAGTTTCCCACAAGGAAATGGGTGCACCATGCCCTGGTAGATTCCCAGGAACCGTGCATGCCAAGAACATTTTGATTCTACGGAGGGAAGGGAATGGAAATGGATTGTAAAATATTCTACTTATGGTGAACAAAGCTGAATGACTCACAAAATACTCCCATAAACTGTTGATCCAAACCACCCAGTGAGCCAGGGACCAAGTAGAGATATGACCATTCTCAGAAGCACGATCGAGAAATATTAAGAAGTAAACTTCCTATTTAGATTCAAGGGAATTTAAACTATCCTTTCTTTGATTGAAACTAAAAATTGTTTAGCTTTCTAAGCTTTCTATGCCATTTTTGGCATAATGGCAACATTTGACACTATCAATCACTCATTTCTTAAACACCTTGAGCACAGCCTTGGGACTGAACGCCACACTTTCTTGGCCATCTTCCTGAGCCAGTCATCCTCAAACTCCTCTACTGGCTTCTCCTCAACTCTCTGACTTCAAATGTTGGAGGGCTCCGGGGCTTAGTCTTTGAAAACATCCCATCTACACACAGACCTGAGATTTTTCCATCCAGTAGCATAGCTTTAAAAGCCATTTATTTTCTTTTTTTTTTTTTTAAAAGCGTCCAAAGTCAGGCTCAGTGTTTATTGAGCATTTACTATATCTCAGGTTCTATTTTTTTTTTTGCTTTATAACAAATTTAATCAGTTATACATATACATATGTTTCCATATCCCCTCCCTTTTGCATCTCCTTCCCACCCTCCCTATCCCACCCCTCTAGGCGGTCACAAAGTACCGAGCTGATCTCCCTGTGCTATGCGGCTGCTTCCCACTAGCTATCTACCTCACGTTTGGTAGTGTATATATGTCCATGCCGCTCTTTCACTTTGTCACAGCTTACCCTTCCCCCTCCCCATATCCTCAAGTCCATTCTCTAGTAGGTCTGTGTCTTTATTCCTGTCTTACCCCTATGTTCTTCATGACAATTTTTTTTCTTAAATTCCATATATATGTGTTAGCATACGGTATTTGTCTTTCTCTTTCTGACTTACTTCACTCTGTATGACAGACTCTAGGTCTATCCACCTCATTACAAATAGCTCAATTTCGTTTCTTTTTATGGCTGAGTAATATTCCATTGTATATATGTGCCACATCTTCTTTATCCATTCATCCGATGATGGACACTTAGGTTGTTTCCATCTCTGGGCTATTGTAAATAGGGCTGCTATGAACATTTTGGTACATGTCTCTTTTTGAATTATGGTTTTCTCAGGGTATATGCCCAGTAGTGGGATTGCTGGGTCATATGGTAGTTCTATTTGTAGTTTTTTAAGGAACCTCCATACTGTTCTCCATAGCGGCTGTACCAATTCACATTCCCACCAGCAGTGCAAGAGGGTTCCCTTTTTTCCACACCCTCTCCAGCATTTATTGTTTCTAGATTTTTTGATGATGGCCATTCTGACTGGTGTGAGATGATATCTCATTGTAGTTTTGATTTGCATTTCTCTAATGAGTAAAGATGTTGAGCATCCTTTCATGTGTTTGTTGGCAGTCTGTATATCTTCTGTGGAGAAATGTCTATTTAGGTCTTCTGCCCATTTTTGGATTGGGTTGTTTGTTTTTTTGTTATTGAGCTGCCTGAGCTGCTTATAAATTTTGGAGATTAATCCTTTGTCAGTTGCTTCATTTGCAAATATTTTCTCCCATTCTGAGGGTTGTCTTTTGGTCTTGTTTATGGTTTCCTTTGCTGTGCAAAAGCTTTTAAGTTTCATTAGGTCCCATGTGTTTATTTTTGTCTTTATTTCCATTTCTCTAGGAGGTGGGTCAAAAAGGATCTTGCTGTGATTTATGTCATAGAGTGTTCTGCCTATGTTTTCCTCTAAGAGTTTGATAGTGTCTGGCCTTACATTTAGGTCTTTAATCCATTTTGAGCTTATTTTTGTGTATGGTGTTAGGGAGTGATCTAATCTCATACTTTTACATGTCCCTATCCAGTTTTCCCAGCACCACTTATTGAAGAGACTGTCCTTTCTCCACTGTACATTCCTGCCTCCTTTATCAAAGATAAGGTGACCATATGTCCGTGGGTTTATCTCTGGGCTTTCTATCCTGTTCCATTGATCTATCTTTCTGTTTTTGTGCCAGTACCATACTGTCTTGATTACTGTAGCTTTGTAGTATAGTCTGAAGTCAGGGAGCCTGATTCCTCCAGCTCCATTTTTCGTTCTCAAGATTGCTTTGGCTATTCGGGGTCTTTTGTGTTTCCATACAAATTGTGAAATTTTTTGTTCTAGTTCTGTGAAAAATGCCAGTGGTAGTTTGATAGGGATTGCATTGAATCTGTAGATTGCTTTGGGTAGTAGAGTCATTTTCACAATGTTGATTCTTCCAATCCAAGAACATGGTACATCTCTCCATCTATTTGTATCATCTGTAATTTCTTTCATCAGTGTCTTATAATTTTCTGCATACAGGTCTTTTGTCTCCTTAGGTAGGTTTATTCCTAGATATTTTATTCTTTTTGTTGCAATGGTAAATGGGAGTGTTTCCTTGATTTCACTTTCAGATTTTTCATCATTAGTATATAGGAATGCCAGAGATTTCTGTGCATTAATTTTGTATCCTGCAACTTTACCAAATTCATTGATTAGCTCTAGTAGTTTTCTGGTAGCATCTTTAGGATTCTCCATGTATAGTATCATGTCATCTGCAAACAGTGACAGCTTTACTTCTTCTTTTCCAATTTGGATTCCTTTTATTTCCTTTTCTTCTCTGATTGCTGTGGCTAAAACTTCCAAAACTAGGTTGAATAAGAGTGGTGAGAGTGGGCAACCTTGTCTTGTTCCTGATCTTAGTGGAAATGGTTTCAGTTTTTCACCATTGAGGATGATGCTGGCTGTGGGTTTGTCATATATGGCCTTTATTATGTTGAGGAAAGTTCCCTCTATGCCTACTTTCTGCAGGGTTTTTATCATAAATGGGTGTTGAATTTTGTCGAAAGCTTTCTCTGCATCTATTGAGATGATCATATGGTTTTTCTCCTTCAATTTGTTAATATGGTGTATCACGTTGATTGATTTGCGTATATTGAAGAATCCTTGCATTCCTGGAATAAACCCCACTTGATCATGGTGTATGATCCTTTTAATGTGCTGTTGGATTCTGTTTGCTAGTATTTTGTTGAGGATTTTTGCATCTATGTTCATCAGTGATATTGGCCTGTAGTTTTCTTTCTTTGTGACATCCTTGCCTGGTTTTGGTATCAAGGTGATGGTGGCCTCGTAGAATGAGTTTGGGAGTGTTCCTCCCAATGCTATATTTTGGAAGAGTTTCAGAAGGATAGGTGTTAGCTCTTCTCTAAATGCTTGATAGAATTCACCTGTGAAGCCATCTGATCCTGGGCTTTTGTTTGTTGGAAGATTTTTTATCACAGTTTCAATTTCAGTGCTTGTGATTGGTCTGTTCATATTTTCTATTTCTTCCTGATTCAGTCTTGGAAGGTTGTGCATTTCTAAGAATTTGTCCATTTCTTCTAGGTTGTCCATTTTATTGGCATAGAGTTGCTTATAGTAATCTCTCATGATCTTTTGTATTTCTGCAGTGTGAGTTGTTACTTCTCCTTTTTCATTTCTAATTGTATTGATTTGAGTCTTCTCCCTTTTTTTCTTGATGAGTCTGGCTAATGGTTTATCAATTTTGTTTATCTTCTCAAAGAACCAGCTTTTAGTTTTATTGATCTTTGCTATCGTTTCCTTCATTTCTTTTTCATTTATTTCTGATCTGATTTTTATGATTTCTTTCCTTCTGCTAACTTTGGGATGTTTTTGTTCTTCTTTCTCTAATTGCTTTAGGTGCAAGGTTAGGTTGTTTATTCGAGATGTTTCCTGTTTCTTAAGGTGGGATTGTATTGCTATAAACTTCCCTCTTAGAACTGCTTTTGCTGCATCCCATAGGTTTTGGGTCATCGTGTCTCCATTGTCATTTGTTTCTAGGTATTTTTTAATTTCCTCTTTGATTTCTTCAGTGATCACTTCGTTATTAAGTAGTGTATTGTTTAGCCTCCATGTGTTTGTATTTTTTACAGCTCTTTTCCTGTAATTGATATCTAGTCTCATAGCATTGTGGTCGGAAAAGATACTTGATACAATTTCAATTTTCTTAAATTTACCAAGGCTTGATTTGTGACCCAAGATATGATCTATCCTGGAGAATGTTCCATGAGCACTTGAGAAAAATGTGTATTCTGTTGTTTTTGGATGGAATGTCCTATAAATATCAACTAAGTCCATCTTGTTTAATGTATCATTTAAAGCTTGTGTTTCCTTATTTATTTTCATTTTGGATGATCTGTCCATTGGTGAAAGTGGGGTGTTAAAGTCCCCTACTATGATTGTGTTACTGTCGATTTCCCCTTTTATGGCTGTTAGTATTTTCCTCATGTATTGAGCTGCTCCTATGTTGGGTGCATAAATATTTACAATTGTTATATCTTCTTCTTGGATCGATCCCTTTATTGTTATGTAGTGTCCTTCTTTGTCTCCTCTAATAGTCTTTATTTTAAAGTCTATTTTGTCTGATATGAGAATTGCTACTCCAGCTTTCTTTTGATTTCCATTTGCATGGAATATCTTTTTCCATCCCCTTACTTTCAGTCTGTATGTGTCTCTAGGTCTGAAGTGGGTCTCTTGTAGACAGCATATATATAGGTCTTGTTTTTGTATCCATTCAGCCACTCTGTGTCTTTTGGTGGGAGCATTTAGTCCATTTACATTGAAGGTAATTATCGATATGTATGTTCCTATTCCCATTTCCTTAATTGCTTTGGGTTCGTTATTGTAAGTATATTCCTTCTGTTGTGTTTCTTGCCTAGAGAAGTTCCTTTAGCATTTGTCGTAAAGCTGGTTTGGTGGTGCTGAACTCTCTCAGCTTTTGCTTGTCTGTAAACGTTTTAATTTCTCCATCAAATCTGAATGAGATCCTTGCTGGGTAGAGTAATCTTGGTTGCAGGTTTTTCTCCTTCATCACTTTAATTATGTCCTGCCACTCCCTTCTGGCTTGTAGAGTTTCTGCTGAGAGATCAGCTGTTATCCTGATGGGGATTCCCTTGTGTGTTATTTGTTGTTTTTCCCTTGCTGCTTTTAATATGATTTCTTTGTGTTTAATTTTTTTTTTTTTTTTTTTTTTTTTTTTTTTTTTTTTTGCGGTATGCAGGCCTCTCACTGTTGTGGCCTCCCCCGTTGCGGAGCACAGGCTCCGGACGCGCAGGCCCAGCGGCCATGGCTCACGGGCCCAGCCGCTCCGCGGCATATGGGATCCTCCCAGACCGGGGCACGAACCCGTATCCCCTGCATCGGCAGGCGGACTCTCAACCACTGCTCCACCAGGGAGGCCCTGTGTTTAATTTTTGACAGTTTGATTAATATGTGTCTTGGCATATTTCTCCTTGGATTTATTCTGTATGGGACTCTCTGTGCCTCCTGGACTTGATTAACTATTTCCTTTCCCATATTAGGGAAGTTTTCAACTATAATCTCTTCAAATATTTTCTCAGTCCCTTTCTTTTTCTCTTCTTCTTCTGAAACCCCTATAATTCGAACGTTGGTGCGTTTAATGTTGTCCCAGAGGTCTCTGAGACTGTCCTCTGTTCTTTTCATTCTTTTTTCTTTATTTTGCTCTGCAGCAGTTATTTCCACTATTTTATCTTCCACCTCACTTATCCGTTCTTCTGCCTCAGTTATTCTGCTATTGATCCCATCTAGAGTATTTTTTATTTCATTTATTGTGTTTTTAATCGATGCTTGATTCATCTTTAGTTCTTCTAGGTCCTTGTTAACTGTTTCTTGCATTTTGTCTATTCTATTTCCAAGATTTTGGATCTGGGAAATAGAATCTTGGATCATCTTTACCATCATTATTCTGAATTCTTTTTCAGGTAGACTGCCTATTTCCTCTTCATTTGTTAGGTCTGGTGGGTTTTTATCTTGCTCCTTCTCCTGCTGTGTGTTTTTCTGTCTTCTCATTTTGCTTATGTTACTGTGTTTGGGGTCTCCTTTTTGCAGGCTGCAGGTTCGTAGTTCCCGTTGTTTTTGGTGTCTGTCCCCAGTGGCTAAGGTTGGTTTAGTGGGTTGTGTAGGCTTCCTGGTGGAGGGGACTAGTGCCTGTGTTCTGGTGGATGAGGCTGGATCTTGTCTTTCTGGTGGGCAGGTCCACGTCTGGTGGTGTGTTTTGGGGTGTCTGCGGACTTTTTATGATTTTAGGCCACCTCTCTGCTAATGGGTGGCGTTGTGTTCCTGTCTTGCTAGTTGTTTGGCTTAGGGTGTCCAGCACTGTAGCTTGCTGGTCGTTGAGTGAAGCTGGGTGCTGGTGTTGAGATGGAGATCTCTGGAAGATTTTCGCCGTTTGATATTATGTGGAGCTGGGAGGTCTCTTGTGGACCAGTGTCCTGAAGTTGGCTCTCCCACCTCAGAGGCACAGCACTGACTCCGGGCTCCTCAATTTGGGATGATGTGTTGTCTATTCATGTATTCCACAGATGCAGGGTACATCAAGTTGATTGTGGAGCTTTAATCCGCTGCTTCTGAGGCTGCTGGGAGAGGTTTCCCTTTCTCTTCTTTGTTCTCACAGCTCCTGGGTCTCAGCTTTGGATTTGGCCCCGCCTCTGCATGTAGGTCGCTGGAGGGCGTCTGTTCTTCGCTCAGACAGGACAGGGTTAAAGGAGCAGCCTCTTTGGGGACTCTGGCTCACTCAGGCCGGGCGGGAGGGAGGGGCACGGAGCGCGGGGCGAGCTTGCAGCGGCAGAGGTTGGCGTGACTTTGCACCAGCCCGAGGCGCACCGTGCGTTCTCCCAGGGAAGCCGCCCCTGGATCCCGGGACCCCGGCAGTGGCGGGCTGCACAGGCTCCCGGAAGGGCGGTGTGGGCAGTGACCTGCGCTCGCACACAGGCTTCTTGGCGGCGGCAGCAGCAGCCCCAGCGTCCCACGCCTGTCACTGGGCTCCGCGCTTTCAGTCGCGACTCGCGCCCATCTGTGGAGCCCCTTTAAGCAGCGCTCTTAATCCCCTCTCCTCGCGCACCAGGAAACCAAGAGGGAAGAAAAAGTCTCTTGCCTCTTCGGCAGCTCCAGAGTTTTCCCGGACTCCCTCCCGGCTAGCTGTGGCACATTAGCCCCCTTCAGGCTGAGTTCTCACCGCCAGCCCCAGTCCTCTCCCTGCGCTCTGACCGAAGCCCGAGCCTCAGCTTCCAGCGCTGCGCGCCCCGGCGGGCGAGCAGACAAGCCTCTCGGGCTGGTGAGTGCCGCTCAGCACCAATCCTCTGTGTGGGGATCTCTCCGCTTTGCCCTACCCAGGTATGTGGGGAGTTTCTTGCCTTTTGGGAGGTCTGGGGTCTTCTGCCAGCGTTCAGTAGGTGTTCTGTAGGAGTTGTTCCACGTGTAGCTGTATTTCTGGTGTATCCGTGGGGAGGAAGGTGATCTCCGCGTCTTACTCTTCCGCCATCTTACCCGGAAGTCAAAAGCCATTTATTTTCTGATGATTCACAAAATGTTATCTCTAGACCTCTTCCCTGAACTCCAGGTTTGTATACCCAATTGTTTAATCCACACTATGTCTCAAATTTGATACATCTAAATCTGAATCTGAATCCTAATTGACATAGACTGAAGGTTTGTGTTCCCTCAAAATTCATATGCTGAAACCAAATACTTAGTATGACGGTTTTTGGAGGTGGGGTCTTTGGGAGGTGATTAGCTCATGAATGGGATTGGTGCCCTTATAACAGAGGCCCCAGAGAACTCCTTTACCCCTTCTGCTGTGTGAGAACACAACAAAAATACAGCCATTTATGAACCAGGAAGCAGGCTCTCACCAGACACCAAATCTGCTGGCGCCTTGATCTTAGACTTCCAGTCTCCCAAACTGTAAGAAATAAATTTCCATTGTTTATAAACCACCCAGTTCATATCAGCCAAAAAGAGATTAAGACATTTTTCTATAGCGTACAGTCTTCCTTATCAGTACATAGCTCCATCTTATTGCTCAGGTTATGAACTTTCATGCCATTCTTCACTCCTCTTTTTCTCTCACAACTCACATCCAATCCATCAGGAAAAGCTTCAAAACGTGCCCAGGATCTGACAACACCTCACCACCTCCTCTGTGATACACTGGTCCATGTCCCAATTTTCTCTGCCTGGGTTACTACAGGGGTCTTTTAGCAGGTCTTCTCCCTAACTCTGCCCTCATCTCCCCACGGTTGATTCTCAACACAGCTGCCAGAATGCCTTTATTTTTATTTATTTTTTTAAATACCTTATTCTTTTTTATTATTTATTTATTTATTTATTTATTTATTTATGCTGTGTTGGGTCTTTGTTTCTGTGCGAGGGCTTTCTCTAGTTGTGGCAAGCGGGGGCTACTCTTCATCACGGTGCGTGGGCCTCTCACTATCGCAGCCTCTCTTGTTGGGGAGCACAGGCTCCAGGCACGCAGGCTCAGTACTTGTGGCTCACGGGTCTAGTTGCTCCACGGCATGTGGGATCCTCCCAGACCAGGGCTCAAACCCGTGTCCCCTGCATTAGCAGGCAGATTCTCAACCACTGCGCCACCAGGGAAGTCCAATGCCTTTATTTTTAAATGCTCCATTATAGTATTCCTTTGATCAAAACTTCAGAGTCTTCCTACCTAATTCAGACTACAATCAAGGTCCTTATAATAGAGCTTGGCCTCATATTTTATAGCTCTATCCTTTGACCTCTTGGTTCTTGAGTCACATAGGACACATTATTCCCTAATGTCTCAAGTCAGGATAAGCACACCAGCTTTTCCATCTGCCTAAAATAATTTTCCCGAGATCTCCCTATGATTTGGATTCCCTTGTTCCTCAGGCCTTAGTTCAGTGAGGTCTTCCCTGATGTTCATATGTAAAGTGTCACTTCCACTATACTTATGAATATCTGAGAGACTACAGAGCTACATATTTATTTTTTTACTATCTCCCACACTATAATTAAACTCTGGGAAGACAAAGGTTTTTTTGTTTGTTTTTGTTGTTTTGTTTTGTTTTTCTGTTTTGTTCACTGATATTCCCAGCATCAAGGACAGTATCTAGCATCTAACATCTAAATGAATGTGTATTTAAAAAAAATGTTTATACTAATATATTTTAAAATTAAAAATTAATATATTATTTTATTAATTACTTCTTGTATATGAAGCAAAAAGCATACAATGAATAATAAATCAAATACTGTTTTGCCTTCTACTCAAATAGCTATAAGAATATCATCTCTCTCTTTAAAGTAACTGGTGTCCCTCATCTGAATTACATTTCCCTCCCTACACTTCAGAATAACTACTATTTTGACTTTTGTCCTTATGATTCCTTTGTTTTTCTTCACAGTTTAACATGTATGGATGAGTTGCTAAACAACATGTTATAGTTTTCATTTTTTCTTCTTTATGTAAATGGAATCATATGGTATGCATTTTCTGCAACTTGCCTTATTTCACTCAACATACATTTAAGATTCATCTATCTATCCATTCATGGATTCCTCAAATATTTTGTGAGTACCTGCTCTATGCCACGTACAACTCTATGCTCTCAGGGCACATCAATGACCAAAGCAGACAGAGTCTATCACCATGGGGATCACATTATAGCAAAGGAAAATAAATACTAATAAGCATGAGTAAGTAAAATAAATTAAATATGTTGCATATTAAAGGTGAAACATATAGGAAAAAAGGAAAAATATACAGGAAAAAATATAAAGCAGAGTATGAGGAATCAGCAGAATTATGCAAGTAATGGGGAAGGAGGAGAATTCGCTGTAGTAAATAGGGTGACCAGAGGAGGCGTCATTGAGCAGATGACTTTGAGCAAAGATTTAAAGAAAGTAAGGAGGCTAGAAATTTGGATTTATAGGAGCAAAACATTCCATGTACCAGAAACAACTAGAACAAAGAAGTTAAGGTAAGAGTGTGACTGGTGTGTTTGAGAAACAGCAAGGAGGCCAGTGTGGCCTCCTTGAACAAAGAGATCAGGAGATGAACTCAGAGACTGAATGAAGACCCAGAACCCATAGAGTTTTGGAAGCCACTGTAAGGACTTCATTCTTTTCTATGAGTGAAGTGGAGAAGCACTTCAGCATTTTGAGTGGAAGAATGACATGATCTGCCTTATATTTTAAAAGTACTTCTCTGTTGCTACAATGAAAATCAATGGTAGGGGACAAAGATGAAGATAAGAGAGCAATTTGGAGGCTATCACAGTCATATAAGCCTGATAGAATTTCTTGACAAATTGGACATGCATGTGAGAGAAGGAGAGAAATCAAGAATGATTCCATAGTTTTTGCCCCAAGAATTGGAAGGATGCAATTTCCATCCACTGAGGTTGTTATCGCATCACAGTCCCATTTAACTGTGGCCTATGTAGAAGGCTGATGAATCACTGGGAATGATAGTGGTCTATCATAAGCTCAATGAAGAGGCATCTCCAGTTGCATTTTCTCCTTAATGGAGATAGTAAATATAGTCCCTGACACCTGCGAAATTAGCTATCAAGCTGACCAATGCATTTTTTCCTCCATACCAAAAACAAAGAGCATCAGAAGTCACTTACTGTCAACTGGCAGAGTATAATTGTACTGTTTTGCCACAAGACTCCATCAGTTCCTGGGTTGGCTTCATCATTTAGCTCAGTGGGGCCTTAATTATCTTGTTTCCTATAGGAAACCATGTTGGTCTATTACATTGATTGTCCATGCCCATAGGGTATATTGATTGGTAAGTAGAAAGTATCCTAGATCCCTTGAAAGATACATGCATACTAGACAATGGAAAATACACTGAAGGACTTTTAGGTGCATACCATTGAAATAGTTTTTCGGCTGTTCAGCCGTCTCAGGATGTTGGAATACCCCTTCCAAAGTGTCAGATGACTTGCATCCTGGACCCCCTAACTGTGAAAAAGGCACAATGCCTACTGGATCACTTTGGATTTGTAGATGACATATGCCAAATTTAGTGGGTTGCTCGATTGTTACACATATTTGGAAATGCTACTCCTATCTATTTAGTTAGTAACCAAGAATATTGAGAGCTTTGCATGGGACTCAGAGCAGTATAGGCCCTCCAGGTGGCCCAGTTTGCAGTGCAAAAAGTATTGCCCCTTGTGCTTATAATCTATTGAAGTCAAGCATGTCCAAGGTGCCTGTTGTCAGACTGCAATTCTCTCTGGAGACTATGTCAATTGCTGATGGGAAATTGCAGTGTAGAACAATAGCATTTGGGAGGAAATTCATGTCCTCTGAGTAAAAAAAAACCTGACAAGCTCATTGTGAACTGGGTATGATCTCATCTAATAAGCCATCAAGTTGGGCATGACAGATTATATAGATGAATCATACAGAAGAGACCTAAGGAGTAAAAATATTTGTTTCCAATATAAACACTCAGTATACATGAGGAGACACTCAATGATCAGGTGTTATAAAAACAAAAAAAAAGACTTATCCTGTCACTATCATTCTTTCTCACTATCAGCCTGAGTGTTTGCCCGCTGGACTTACAAAGGAAGAGTCTCAAAGAGATCTTTTTCGTTAACTTTTCAACAAGTAACCCACCCCCAACCAATCCTCACTGCACCCCGTCCCCATCTCATATTTGATCTGGCTACAGCCACTGCTGTGTGCCCTATCTTCCAGGGGCAGAGAACAATGTCCAGTCATCTGGTGATAAGTCAATTCTATTAGACCTTTCTTATCTTAGAGAAGACGGCAGACAGAATATGTTCTCAGTGGACTAGATCCTTACACTAGATATGGATTTGGTTTCCTCGCCTACTTCTGCCAGAAACAACTTTTAAGGAATTAGAAAGCTTTATTTATTGTTAGAAAGGTCTATACATTATTGCTTCAAAGGAAAGAATTCAGCCTCTGGCAAGAGAAGAAAGACAGTGGGCTGATGCCATGGTATTCAATGATCTTTCCCTATTGTTTACCTCACCAGCCAGAAGCAACAAACCAAAGAGGATGGTGAAATGGAATTTTAAAAACTCAATTATGGTTCTGGCTGGGAAGTAATACCTTGTGAAGTAAGTTGGGCTAATATACAGGAGGATACAGATTCCATTCTGTGATTTTTTTTTTCTCCCATAGTCAAAACAAAGGGGAACGAAATAGTGAAGTAGGGAGCTACATATATGACTGCTTCACCTAATGACATACCAAGGCAACTGAGTAAGTTTGTGCAGGGTGTATTTTTTATTTTTTTACCTATTGAGAAATGCTTTTCTTTTTTCTCTTTTAAACTGATAAAGTCCAGTATTTAAAGTTGATACATTTTTAAGAATAAACCAAGCTTTCACTTCTATGATAGAACTAAATGTCACAATTTTGCTAATATAATTTCTAGGATTTTACCATCTATGTCCCTGAGTAAGAGTGCCCAACATTTTTTTTTCTTTTTTATACTGTCCTTGTTAGAATTTTTACTGTTAAGGTGAAACTAGTCTCATAAAATCAATAGGGGAGTGTTCCTTCATTTTCCATTTTCTGGAAGAATAAGATTAAAGTTGAATTTACTATGCCTCTAATACCAAATATTCCTATAAAGATATGTGAGCTTTATTTGTGTTTAAATGTTTTTAAATTACTTAATATCATTAATAATTGTATTGTTCAAGTTTTCTACTACATCTTGACCACTCTAGGAATTTCTCATTTGTGTTAAAATTTCTTACTTTTGTTGGCATATAGTTGCTTATAATAACTATTTACCATTTTAATTTCTGCCACATAGATGGGAATGACCTCTTCTCATCCCTAATAATGTTAACTCATACCTTGTTATATTTTGTTCCATCTGCCAAACGTGTTCCAGATTTCCCCATTTTAAAAAAAATTGCATACACAAACACACATCCATTGAATCAACCTATCTTTCAAACTAAAACCTTACCGTTGCCTTTTGCAAACAAACTCCTTTAAAAGTACAGTACATTAGTAAACAACAATGTATTTATCAGTTATATAATGCTACATTTAAAAAATCACTCCAAAAGTTACCAGGCTAAAACAAGGATTGTTCTTAGGATTCTGTGGGTTGGCTGGGAGGTTCCCTTTGTTGATTTCTCCCAACCCACTTGTGTGGCTACATTTAGCAAGAGGGTTAGCGAGTCTGGACAGTCCAAAATGTTCTCACTCACGTCTGGCAGTTGCCTGGGACACCTTGGTTCTCCGCTGTGTGGCCTCTCCTCCTATACCGGGCTAAACCTGCTTCCTTCACTAGTGTCAGCCTAGCACTCTAAGGGGGAATGGTTGAATTTGAAATGCCTCTGTGGCTTAGACTACAGTACTTGTCACTTCTACTACATTATATTGATCAAAATAAACCAGAAGAACAGCCTAGATTCAAGTAGTGGGGAAACAGTCCCCACTTCTTGCTGGGAGAAGATGCAAAAAATTCATGGCACTGTTAATCTTCTGTAGTCTGTCTTCTGGCAGAAATTATTTACAGAGTTCTTGTATGCAAAATGCATTCACCCTTCCAAACACCCCAACAAAGTTTCATCAAATCAAGGCTTCAGGATTGAAAGCTTTGATCTCATGATTTGTATCAGGTTGGGTGAGACCTTCCATGTGTGAGTTCTCTTAGACCAGAGATCTGTGAAAGAAAGATACAATTTATCCATCACTCTCCTTTCCCAACAGATAATGGTGAAAAAAGTATGGGGATAACTACAATAGAAATTTCCATTTTAAAAAGTGAGCAAAAGAAGGCACATAGTCAGTGGTCTATGGAAATTCCAGTGATTCTGAACTTCATTTGGACACATGCCACCACTTCCTCCTACTCCTAGAATAGAAAATGGTATTTGATAATGATTTATTTCCATTTTCTAGGAGTGGTTCTCTAAGCTTTTTTTTCTCTTCAGCTCTTGTCTCTTCCCTCTGGGTCTTTGGCTCAAGACCTTGGGCTCATGGTCTGCCTTCTGGAGAGACATTCCTTCTTTGTTTGTTTCTTTTCTTTCTTTTTTAAAATAAGAAATAGCCCTGTTTGCAGCTGAGTATCTTTCTCAAAGTATTCTGTTTGTTTTAATCTGTCACTCTTCCTTTTAGCTCAAACTAGTACTGTTTTTGTTGATAACTTTCTCTTAATATTTTCTAGTTTCCTATGAATCTGACTGACATTTCCTCCATGATCTAAAAGATAAATTCACAATTCATTTTTAGATGGACTTCTTGCTATTTGAAGAATATGTGAAACTTCTAAGGGATAATGCCCTTATGATTTTCAGATGTTCTTTTTTCCTAGCCTAGAGTAGCAACTTAATTTTCTGAGAGCTTAACAGCCTTAATTTCAAGTTTACCATGAGGCCAATTTTTATTTTAAAAAATCTTTTTGTGGGCAGAATATAGAGAAGATAAACAGGTTTATTTTCCAACCCATAATATGTACTGGGTCTTCTATAATTCCTGCAGATTTTTCTTGCTCCTTGAACTTTATCTTTACCTTCTCGTACCTTATCATATGAAGCTATAAGAAGCCATTTGACAGTTTTCACATTCTGTCTGGAAGTTTCCTTGCTCAGATTCACAAGTTCATTAGGTATATTTTTTATATTCCACATTTTTCAGATGACATTGTCTCTGACTGTTTCTCCACTGCATAATATGGATCTCCCTTTCTCAAGCCTTCAGTAGTAATTCCTTCATTGTTCTCCCAGAATCCACTAACACTCTCCTTGATGCTTTTATATTTTCTTCCTACAACTTGGTGCCAAAACTAATGCCACATGTTTTAGTGTTTAGTCAAAACAACAATTGTCTATTAACTCTCAGGATTCCATGGGTTCTCTGGGTGGATTTTTTTTTTTTTTTTTTTTTTTTTTTTTGCTGGCTTCTCCTGGACTCAGTCATCAGCATTCATCTGCATCTTTGGCTGGATTAGGTTATTCACATGACTGGAAATGAATGCTGATTGTTCTGCTGGGGCACCTCTGTTCTCCTCCATGTGGCTAATAGGCAAGACTAGCATCTCTGTGTGGTATCTCAGGACAGTGGTTTAAGAGGATGAAGATGAAATTACAAGGCCTCTTGAGGCCTAGGCTCTAGAATTCCAGCAACATTACCTCTGCCACATTCTATAGGTTAAAGTAAATCACAAGGCCAGCACAAGTTTATGATCATGGCAAAACTGACTCCACCCCTGGATGGGTGGAGGAACAAAACATAAAGCAAAGCAATATGCATACTGGGAAATAATTTGTGGTTGTTAAGGTGAAAGGTTTTGGAGTTAATTGCCCAAGTTCAAATCCTGGTTGCATTATTCTTGGCTGTGCCCTTGGATTAATCACTTAATTTCTTTCTGGCTCTGTTTTGTTTTTGCTAAATCTGACTAATAATCCTACGTACCTCAGATGGTCTTTGTTGAGGATTAAATGTGTAAAAGTATGTAAAGCATTTACAACAGGGCCTGGTGTGTTGTAAACTCTATATCAATGCTTGTTCTTAGTGTTTAATTTGCTGCTTCTACCTCATTACCTCCTACTCACTCTCCCCTCTTCTGTAGAATGATTGCTGTCCTACTATTTTACTGACTCTGATTCTACAAAGATCATTGGTGGTCCCCAAATGTATTAGATTGTCTTATTATATGTTGTTTTTAATACTCCTTTCTTCTGGAAGCACATTAGTGATTTTCCTGACTACCTTTAAGGAGGTAGTCCTTAAAGAGGCCTTTAAGGAGGCCCTTCAGGATCTCTTTTTTCTCTCCCTGCCCCTTCATTTTAATTGTTCACCAGTGGTCTTTCCTTTTATCCATTTTCCTCCTTTCTCAGCTCTTGCCCCCTGGGCAATCTCAACCAGTCCCATTGTTTTAACAATCAACACATATTCATACCATTCAAATAGGCATATTTATTTCTCAAATTCCTTCCATTTCTAGCTACTTACTTGGGTAACTCTACCAATATGAACCACAAGTTCTTCAAATCCAAATAGTCCACCACAGAACTGGACTGTCAAACTTCACTGTATTCCACACCCCAGTCATGGGAAACTCCATGTCTCATCACACCCTACCACCTAAACTTGTACCGTCTTGTACCCTTATTCCTGTTACTTATTCAATATTGCTACATTATTCCACATTCAAAACTTCAGTCTCTATTGGACTATTATAATAGACATCATTATTGTTCTTCCTGTCGGCACCAGTAACTCACCCTCCCATTTGTTGCCTCTGTTATGTATGTACACAGAGATATGACAATTCCTCTACTCAAAAAATTTTGAATACAATTTACTGATTAAACAAGTAAGATTAAAATCCAAAGGGGGACTTCCACTTCCTTCATGGTCTGTTCTCACCCTGTATGGATGGCGACACTCCTTTTCTCTCCCTACATTTTCCCCTGCGTTGGTATGCACATATCTGATTCTGAGTACTTCTAATCATCTCATAATCCCATGTCTTTTTTTCTACCTCTTACTCTGCTTGAAATATATGTTTCTCTTCCTCCTGCACTTCCTCTGTTTTGAGTATGTGTAGAGTAAATATAACTCATGAAATTTGAAACACCATGAGAGTAGGGTAATTTGTTTTATACTCTTTTTATAGATTTTTGTTACAGACACTTAGCAATGTATCTCTTGTGTAGCATCATTGAATACTTGATATTAAATGGATGAAAAACTTGGTAAATGTTCCTTTCATCCTCACTTGTCATTTGTTTCCTCTCTTTCCTCTCAAAGCACTTCATGCTTTTTTCACAGTTTTTGTTGTAATGTTCCTGAATTATAGTGGTAACATATGTTCTATCTTCCCCACTGGCCTCTGATTGTATCTGTGGGCAGAGGTTGTGCTTTACTGGTCCTGACATCTACAGCATTTAGTATAAAACAGCACACACACAATGTTGAATGAATGCCTTCCCACTACCCTGTCCTTTGGTTCATCCATCATTGGTCATTTGGTAACTGGCCACCACATATGGCCAGTCACAATCCTCATGGTGACCTTCCATTTGAATCACTGATAAGAAATTTTTAAAAGCATTGAATAAATGTATTAAAAAATTAAATGATAGAATTTCATAGAAAGTGTCTTTGAGCATATTAGAATCATTAATAAAAAGTTATTTAGTTACGAAGTCAATGTCAAAATCAAAAAGCATATCATGATAAAAATGTGTGAACTAGGGCTCCCCTGGTGGCGCAGTGGTTGGGAGTCTGCCTGCCGATGCAGGGGACACGGGTTCATGACCCATGGCTGCTGAGCCTGCGCGTCCGGAGCCTGTGCTCCGCAGCGGGAGAGGCCACAACAGTGAGAGGCCCGCGTACCGAAAAAAAAAAAAAAAAAAGTATGAAATAGTAACTTGTTTTAAACAAAATAGCAAAATATCTAGGAATATTCAGCTCGTAGTAGTATTTCAAGGTATGGGAAAATAATTATAAAACCAAAATCAAAACAATTCATTTAGCATTATAAACTAAAGAAGACCTTCTTATAAGCATCAATTAGATATAATTTTAAAATATTAAGAGTTGAAATTACATACTTGAAATAGCATTTGCAATTCCATTCAGCTTCTTCCTAATGTAGAAATCAATTTAAAAAAATTTAAAACATATATATATATTGAAAGAAATTTAGGCAGAATGGTTTGGTTTTAATCTCAGAAAAAATGTGTTCTAATAGTGTTCTCACTGGGAATACAATAATTGCAGTATATAATCATGAAAAGAAAGAAATGGGTCGATGGTCATAAAACTCCCTTGATAGTCAGGCATTGTTAATTTAAAAGTAGGAAGGCAGGGATTAAAGTTAATGAGGGGCTGAGCCTCCATGCAATTTAGTTAAACTCTTTAACACAAAAGCTGGTAGAATACATGGAAAGAACGCACCAGAGGGAGCAACAGGAGACAAGGTTGTGAATCAGTCTGTGAAAAAGAAGAGAAAAACAGGATACCCTTTAGAGGAAATGATAATCACATAGTTCCATCACTTGGTAGATTAGAGCAATCAAAGGGGTTGGAAATTCCAAATTCAGTCATTTGATAGATTGGAGAAATCACAATAAAGACATAAAGGTAAATTTGTATTTCTCATGAGGAAAATCAAAGTGGATTATTAGGTACTCCCATAGCTGTTAAATATTATGTTGACTTTAATTCTTCCCTGGGTGCCTGAGAATGTGTCTCTTCTGGTCATAGGAAGAGCAAAGTTACTTCTAGACCTTTATTTTCAGACTGCCTAGATGTCAAAATTATATTACTCTCGGGGAGAGAATAGCCATTTTCAGAGTTAGTGGTTGCTACAGCAGGGATAAAATTTTCACTCTCCACACAAAGTAAATTGAAAGCTGGACAAGACCCCAGGTAGCAGTAGTGAGATAGTCTGTAAAAAATTTCTTTCACTTAATTCCTTCTTTCATCTATTCATTCATTTATTTAATAACTATCTCTCACTTACTATGAAATTGTTTTAGCCTGTTATAATCCAATGGCTACATGTTAAAATTGACTATGGTCAGAGCTTGAATAGTGATTTTAAAGACTTTTTAACCAGGCTTTTCATATATATATATGAAAAGATATATATATCTCAGTAAGATGTTGAAGTTCTTTTCTATTGCAGGTAAGATATATCTATTTGGCATCAAAAGATTCTTTTCAGTCAATTCTAATTACATTTTATTTAAAAACAGTTGGTCTCGTATTCATAAATGTAGTTTATATAGAATGGGCAAGAAGCATTTAAACAATAAGACCACGGATTCCTGTGGCCAGGGAAATGCTGTCAAACAGAACCTAGGAAATCTTGCAGAATCAACTTTCCACTAAAGAAGATTTTTTATGAGATCATATTCAATTTGAAAGCAGTTCTTTTCCTGCCACAAATAGATTATAAAACTGCTATGGTCATAGGGCAGACCAGAGATCATGAAGACAGACAAAGACAGTTACAGTGCAGCTCAGTGTATGGGGGACCAGCCATCCCCAGGTAAGACAAGCGGTTTTAGGATCATGTGCATTTTCTGATCATGGAAAGAGAAAAGTTGCCTCCAGATTTACTTCCCTATACAGGGAACATGTGACTGAAAAATAGAAAGCTTCCTTAGAATACAGTAAATTGTATTTCAAGTGCCAACATTGTACAGTTGCAGAGAGGGAGACCAAATCATTTGCAATTGTTTGGGAAACCTTGACAAGTAGAAGCAATAATTCTGCTGCAGACTTACTTAAAAGATAATCAGATTACGATGAATGTTCAAATAAAGACAAAACAGGAAGAAAATACTTATATCCACTGCATAGGAATAAATGGTTTACCAGTACTTGTGAGAAATAATTAAAAGTTGACCCATATACAACATTATCTATGTCATAAGGATTAATGTTTAATCATTTCTGTATTGGTCTTCTTCTTTACAATTGGATCCCAAAATCTCATTCAATCCTGTATTTTAAAAATATAAATCTTTGAATAAAATAACTATACTGATACAGGTAGACATCTTGACCAAGTTAATTTGAACTGACAACAATAATCAAGATTTTATCGCCCAATCTTATCATCCTAGGTGAACCGCTGCTGCACAAACTGATAGCCTCTCAAGAGTTTTACATATCAGTGTACACTTCACTTTATTTGGTTTTAAACTTACCTTTTTAAAATCTTAGATAAAAGGTGGGGGTGGATGAGTTTTCTTACTCTCTATATGCCCTGTGGCATATCCATAAAAACCAACACACAGCATATATACCGTTATTTGTGACATGGTTCCTCATCATGACAACTGAATTGTGTTTGCTTGTGTTTACACGGCTCATATGGAAGACTTGTTCATATTATAGATATGAACAACTCCGCATTAAAAATGTATTTATAAGAGTAAAAATGACATGCCTAATATAGATTATTTAAAAATATAGAAATATATAGAGTAAGAATTAAAAGTCCCAAGTGAAAACCTTGTGTTCCCACCTCATTGTTCAGAAGTAACCACTAATGATATATCCATGTATATCTTTCAAGCTGTTTACCACCCATTAAAAATATATATTTATATCCATTTTACAAATGAAGAAAGCAAGCCATAAAGAGGTTAAGTAATTGGGCCAAAGTCATACAATTAGTAAGTGGTGTAACTGAGTATTAAACACAGGCAGTGTTATGGAATCCATGTTTTAACTAACTATCCCATTCTTGTCTTACCTATATTTAAAATAAAAATACATATCAACATAAGAATATTATACTATTCTTAATGTTCTGTGACATGATCTTTAATATATTTTGCAAATATAAAAAAACTATTTTTGTTGTTTTCCAATATTTGTGTGGTATTTCAAAGTAAGCACTCACTGTATTTAATTTCACCATATAAAAATTAATGGGTACATAGGCTGTCAAATATTTGACTGCTACTTAAAAAATATAATGAATATCTTTGTACATACATCTTTGTGTATGTGGCTGTGAGTATTTTTATAGGAGAAATTTTTAGAAGGGGAATTGCCTTGTCAAACTATGTGTACATTTTAATTGACCTCCTTAAGGACTTAGTGTACCAGAGCTTGTTTTCCCAACTTTTTACCAACACAGGATATTATCAATCATTTCAAACATTTTTCAAAAGTCATGTGTAAAAAGTAGGATTGAATTTTTTTGTGTGTGATTTCTTGATAATATTGAAGGTTGACAATCCACTCATTCACATATTAATTACTTGAGTTTCTCCTTTTTTTAAATTACTTATATGTATGTGTTTCCCACTTCATATTAGTTTAGTTAATGTTTTCTTATTGTTTGGAGAAACTCTATATTTTGTATACTAACCCTTTATCTGTCATATACACACACTAATATTTTTCTTAGTCTCTCTTATCTTTGTTTTGGATACTTAGGCTTATTTATGGTGTTCTTATATGGGTAAATTTGCCAATCATCCCTTTATGTTTGAGGTGTGTATCCCTGTCTGTGTGAGGGAGATATCAAAAAACCTTCATGGAGGTGATAAAAGCATAATGAGTTTATAGACATAAACAGAATGTATTCACATCAAGTGATGTTGGAGAGGATTCTGGATAGAACTCATTACATGAGCAAAGGAATAGTAATGAGCAGTCACACGGTGTGTTCAGGGAAAATATAACCATTTGGTGTGGTGGAGCTTAAAATATGAGGTATACAGTGACAGCAAATGAGATTGAAGAAAGATAGGCAGATGCTAGATAATGGCAAGGTTGTGTGCTACAATAAGAAACCTGGAAATGCACCTTAAGGCAATGAAGAACCGCATAGGGGAGGTGAAATGGTCATATGTGCGTTTTGTTAGAAGATTCTGCCAACTGTAGGAAGGATGGATTTGAGAAACTCAAGGTAAGGTGGTGACCAAAGGAGACTTAGTATTAGACCAGATGATGCTCACTTAAAACTAGGGTGCTGGTAACTGAGAAGGAGAAGAAATGTGTCCCTCTGTCCCTAGCTTTGAAAGGTGCTAAATTAGGGAAAAAAAAAAAAAAAAGCAAATGAATAGCTTTTTTTTTAAACTCTTTTAGTCTAGTCCACTTAAAATTTTACTTCCTAAAGGTTTTTAGTTCCCATTGATTTTGATGGTGATATACTCAGGCCTATTAAAGAAAAACTCTGTGTTCAACAATGTGCCACAGAAAGCTCAGATCACTATTGGAATGTTTTCTGCTGTGTGTGGAAAGCTTATGCTACCTCCATGTGTAATATTTTGCATACTTTAATATATAATACTTAAATGTAATTTATGAATAAAGCTTATAAATTCATGGTTAATTTTTCTTACCTAGTCATTAATATAAGGGAAACTAGTATTTCTGAATCCCTACTATGTATCTCTACTAATTATTTTCTATGTTACCTTTACTATAAAGATAAAACTATATGACAAGCATTGTAACTATTTGACACAAAGGATACTAGGTCTAAGGAAAGTGAGTAAATTTCTCGGAAGACAGTAGATTCTGTACTTTAATCTAGATCTTTAATTTTAAAATACATTCTTTGGCCTAATCAACGATACCTATTACCTAGAATTTAAAGGTTAAGCTTGACCACTCTAAAGTAATGGCATAGTACTGGAAATAGCAGTCAGAAAATTGTGAATTGCTTAAATTTTTTATTTTGGGGTTCACAAATCCTAATAGGAGAAATTTACTTTCAAAGAGATATTTCTACCTTTTCTGGCATTTTGGTCTTTTGAGCATTTAAACAGCTTTAGCATAATGTCTCATATTTTTCCAAGTGGGAGATAAGTTAGGTCAATCACTCACCATCTCATCATTTATCTCCATGGCATAAACAAAAGAAACAAACAAAATTTTTGGATTAAATTAAAAAGAATTGAGTCATATTGTAGCTTATATCAAAGTATTTGAGTTGGAAATTAATTATATACCAGCATATATACGAGTATTAATTATATACGGGCATAAGTGATGAATTTTCTAATTTATCTTAAATTAATTTTTGTATGATTATTCATGTCCTCTGGAACATATAATAAAACAAATACAAGCAGAATATTAAGTGGTCATTTTTACTTACACATTTTAACAAGTTAATTCTTTTAGAGGAACATATCAACTAGAGGTTTAAGATATCTTGGAGTTCAAAATTTTGTTACATTATTTAAATTAATTTCATGACTTACAGCAGCAACAAACTATGTATAAGTATACAATATCATTGCTGGCATTTTCTCCTACTGAGTCTTCTCTGCTGTGTTTGGCAGTCTGTGTCAGACCCTAGTTTGATTGGTAGAGCATCAGTTTGCTCCTTGTCATGAGGTTTCTCTACCTTAATCAGCCTTCAGATTAAATGGATTTTATTGTAGCTGGAAATAAATAACAGCATACTGCGTTTTTTTTTTTTTTTCTTAAAATAGATCAGACCTAAGCTGTGAACCAGAGGCATGTTTTAGAGCTTAACATCTTCTCTTTTGATTGGTGAAATCTATCTGAATTTGCATGAAGTATGCATATATATGTCATAATTATACAAACATTTTTCAAATTAATTTTTAGCTCTGTTTAAATGATATTAACAGATCATTGCTATAGCTTTTAGGGGTTTACTTTTACTTGTGTGAAACATTTTTTCAAATTAATGGAACTAGAATTATATTGCATTTTATATATAAGGGATCAAAACAATTTATACACTATACAGCATTTCAGATTCTCTCTTAACGTTTATTTTCTCTTGAAGTATTTTAAAATTAATTGCTAATGAAGATCTTATAAGAATATGAATTGGATAAAGGAGAAAGTAAAATTAATTTTTAGACTAATAGACATCATCTTTTAAATGCTGCCACCAGTCCCTTTAATTTGTTGATTTTCTTCTGACCTACTTATTTTACATGTTTTAAATGCTTACATCATAAGGTGTTTGGTAAGTGCTTTAATCATGTAGATAATGATTTGAATATAAAATGCAGCCAGGTAAAGTAATCACATACTTTAACTGGTCAATGAACAATGAAAATCACCTTAGACCCTTCCCTTCCCGTATCCACTTACATCATGACACAGAATGTATTCTCGGAGAAAACAGGAGAAGGATTGACTGGTGTCATCTCTTTACCATCCAGCTCCAAACCGGATGGTTGATTTGTTTGTTGAAAACAACTTGAACATTCTTCTTAGCATCTCAGCTGAAAAAGGGCCAAATATTCACTGAAACCTGGTCTTTGCAGTCAGCAAATGGAATTGTTAATGACCTTGGCAAAGCAACTTCAGTGACTTGGAAGACATGTTACCAGATTGCTCCTGGTCAAGGGGAGAAAGCAAGAGGATAGTAATGCACAAAGGGGTCTCAAAGGATTGCAAAGACATTTAAGGTTTATGTTTAGCTAGAGGGAGACAGAATCAAGAGAGTACTACTTTTTAATATAAAAACATTTGAGCACATTCATAAGCAGGAGAAACCAATGATGACAAATATGTTATAGAAAATGCAGCGAAAAGGTTGATTAGCTAGAGCAAAGTCCCTGAACATGTAAACCAGTGTGGGAGACCAAACACTGGGAGATGAATTAGCTTTCAACATGAGGACGGCAATGACTCTTTCCATTGAGAACAAGAATTTCTAAGTCATTTGTTTTCACGTCTCTGGGTCTGGAGACAAAAACAGTTGAGTAAATGGAAAGTCAAGATGGTAGGACCTGCCACTGGACAGAGGAGAATTTTTTTAACTAAATATTATTTTCATTCTTTAAGAGGAGATTAATTACATCATAACTGAACTATGCAAGCAGAACTCAAAGAGTAAAATCTCCAAATATTTTATGGTTTAAGTTTATGAACTCTTCACACTTCCAATGAACACTTTATATTTTCTTTTGACTGAGTCCAAATGTTATCAAATGAGGATGGGAAAATGAGTTATTCACTGACATATGAAATGGAAAGAAACTGGCCTTGTATTTATTCAGAAGTATTTTTCTAATACATGTGTTAGAAAATTTTATTTCTTGATGCTTTCCTTTTTAGTTTAATTAAAATTTCCTTGAGATGAATGACCCTTTTTTCTTCAGAAATCATTTTTTGTTCACTGGGAAAGCAGTCCAATCTTCCCCAGACCAATTATGGTTTCAGTTGTTAATAGGATCTCAGCATATGTGGTCTACATCTTCAGGTTTTAAAAACACTTGTTTATCCAATAAATGCTGGAGAGGGTGTGGAGAAAAGGGAACACTCTTGCACTGCTGGTGGGAATGTGAATTGGTACAGCCACTATGGAGAACAGTATGGAAGTTCCTTAAAAAACTACAAATAGAACTACCATATGACCCAGCAATCCCACTACTAGGCATATACCCTGAGAAAACCATAATTCAAAAAGAGACATGTACCAAAATGTTCATTGCAGCTCTATTCACAATAGCCCGGAGCTGGAAACAACCTAAGTGTCCATCATCGGATGAATGGATAAAGATGTGGCACATATATACAATGGAATATTACTCAGCCATAAAAGGAAACGAAACTGAGCTATTTGTAATGAGGTGGATAGACCTAGAGTCTGTCATACAGAGTGAAGTAAGTCAGAAAGAGAAAGACAAATACCGTATGCTAACACATATATACGGAATTAAAAAAAAAATGTCATGAAGAACCTAGGGGTAAAACGGGAATAAAGACACAGACCTACTTGAGAATAGACTTGAGGATATGGGGAGGGGGAAGGGTAAGCTGTGACAAAGCGAAAGAGAGGCATGGACATATATACACTACCAAACGTAAGGTAGATAGATAGTGGGAAGCAGCCGCAGAGCACAGGGAGATCAGCTCGGTGCTTTGTGACCGCCTGGAGGGGTGGGATGGGGAGGGTGGGAGGGAGGGAGATGCATGAGGGAAGGGATGTGGGAACAGATGTATATGTATGACTGATTCACTTTGTTATAAAGCAGAAACTAATAAAAAAAACACTTGTTTATCTCTAATTTATTTAAGTTTGTTACATATTTTCAGATATTATTTGTAAGTGTTTAAGCATGTATAGTCCTATTAATTGCTCGAAGGAACTTAGTAAAAAGCAGCATTTTTAGAACTGATTTAGTGCCTGTTTTGTGAAATGAGGGAATATATAGCTCAGACCATTTTCTTTGTGTTTATTTTGGAGACAAGAGAACAAGAGAAGTCATAAGAAAATTTTTCTAAGGAAAATTTATTTCACTTATTTTGGTTACTTACTAAAACTGTCTGTCTGATAAGAATGATTTCAGGATGGGAATAAATAATGTTCACAATAAACTCTCCATGCAGTCAAATTGGAATCTGTTTTTGACACCATGGAAATACATACTCACTTCTCCTTCCCTTGGGACAAACAGATGAGTGGATGGAACAAAGGCTACGACTACACAATGATAAAACATCTGCTCAATTTACTAGACTTTCAGAAATCAAATGATCTACATGGTTTAATTTCAACACAAAGCACATGGATTGTTTGAATTTTTAAACAAAATAGACTTATCCAGACAAACTATTTTTTCATCTTAAAGACATTCAGAACAAAAGGCAGGTGGGAATGATTACCAACTTGGGTTTTATGATTAAAATTCAAACGAGTTCTGCAGTTAGAGCACAGTGTATGTTCTTTTTAACATTAAGTAAAAAATGAGAGAATTATAAGAATAATGATCAAACTAAAAATTAAAATAGAATAGCATAATGGTAAATACCTACGCTAGCGCAGTCCTCTGTAAAGTTGAAAGGCTCAAATCAAACTATAGATATGTAGTTTAATTAAAGTTAATTTAGAGTTAATGGAAAGTAAATGCTTGCAAAACAATAACATCATCATCACCAACACAACCCAACAACAGCAACAGGACGAGGAACAAATGTGGTAAGTCTGGTTTGTAGCACTTTTTATTAGTAGGCAGTGAATTGAGACTGCGAAATCAAATCCAAGCTCTTCCTTCTGAGATCTTAGTCATGTAGCAGTCTTTCTGAGCCACTTTTGAAAAATGAGGATAATGTACTTTATAACCTGAGCTTTTGTGAAAAGGCTAAATGAAAATATATATTAGAGTATTTATTATAGGGACTTCCCTGGCGGTCCAATGGTTAAAACTTCACCTTCCAAAACAGGGGGTTCAGGTTCGACCCCTGGTCGGGTCACTAAGATCCCACAAGCCTCGGGGCCAAAAAACCAAAACATAAAACGGAAGCAATATTGTAACAAATTCAATAAAGACTTAATGCTCCACATCAAAAAAGAAAATGTATTTATTTTAAAAGAGTGTCTGGAACATAGCAGTCATTCCAATACCTGGGTATCCTTTTTCTCCCTTCTACTCTTCTCTGAATGTCTTTGTGTTCAGGCTTCCTATTGACTCTATCTGCTAATGAATAAAAATCTTGTTTAAGGAAGTATGATCATCTTGATGGGCTTTCAGAGAAGACAGAGGCTCATCACTAAATCTAGGAGTAGGAACTCTGGGAGGTATGAGCCAGGAGTATATTGAGTTTTAGTCTAAGGCCCTATTTTCATGTATCACTTACTGATTAAAAAGTAATTTAAAAAATAGCTTTTTGTTGTCCCAAAGATTTTTGCATGGTTTCATATCAAAGGCTCAGCTCAATGTCAAGCTTCCTAGTCCAACCAATCTGGGATTGTAACCTTCAAAACTGATATATTATAAATCATAACTTCCTGTTTCACTTTATTCATGGAAACTGTCACCATCTGAAATTATCTTATTCATTCATTCATTTATGTATTATTTCAGTGTTTGTCTTCCCCACGTAGAGTGAGATGCAGTGATTTTACCTGTCTTTTAATAGATTTAAAAAATCTATTATGTGGTGATTAATAATGGTTGAATAAATTAACAAATTATCAATAATGAGTTTTCAGAGGCAGATAACCAATGCTAATACATATTGTGCACTTGTTATGTGCCAAGGATTATTTTAAGCATTGTATATGTATTAACTTATTTATTTCTCACAATTTCAATCAGGAGGTAGGTTCTATAATTCTCCACATTCTATAAAAGATCAAAGAAATGTAAAGAAAGAGTAAGTAATTTGCCAAATGCCCCACAACTGGTAAGTGCAGAGAAAACTTGGAACCCAGCCTGCTTTAGGGCCCAGAGGTTTAAGTGCTGTGCTGTGATAATTTTGTTTCTCCTGACACAGGGATGTTTTCTATGTTGCTATGGATATCTGCCTATAAGGTGGTGCTTATCTAAGATTGTTGTGTACTGAAACACATAAACAATAACAACTTATTTCCAGAAAATTTCACAATTAAAAACATGTGAACATTTTTTTCAGTTGTAAAGATGGCTGAGAAACAGCATTTGATAAAGCAAGTTGTGAGTTACTTTACCAAAATTTCTCTAAATTTAATAGTTTCTATAATCTCTGAGATCAGTTCCCAGTATTACAACACCAAGATGGAATAAGATATCATTCAATGAAACTTTTAGAATCTTACTGGAAAGAGATATATTTTGAGAACAAATATAGATTTTAATTTCAGCTCTGACATTTATAAGACTTATTAGATTTATGTGAGTCACTTAATCTTTTTGAGCATCTGAGACTCATTTTCCTGATCTTTAAAATGGTTATAATGATGCTTGACTTGCGAAGATCAAATGAGAAACATATAAAATGCCCAGCAAAATGCCATAAGCATAATGGAAGCTAAATGAAGGTTAGATGCCATGGCTTCCCTTAGATTCTGTATATTAGGAAAGAGTACATTGGCTAAAACACTTCAATATGTATAGCTGATCACATATGTATTTTCTGAATCTTTTAGTATATTCATTCAATCAGTTATTGAGCTATACCAGAAATCAGACACAATAACATGTCCCAGGAAATTGTGTGGGCAGTATGGAATAAAACAGACAGGGCCTTTGTCCTCATGGAGGTTCCATTCTGGTAGGGAAGGAAAACATTTAACAACTAATCATGAAAAGAAATATATCATTATAGGTTGTGATATAATTTGAAAAAAAAAAAACAAAACAAAACACTAGTTAAATTAGCAAAGAATGAGCTGAAGACAGAGTATTACTTTTAAGGTACAGCATGAGGTTAGTGATTCAAGTAATTAAAAAGACTGATGTGTCAGGGTGATAATGGCCCAGCAAGAATGATTATGTTTGAGCTGAAGACCTAGGCTGAGATCAGATGGTACAGGTCTGGCCCTATCTTCCGGGTTATTAAACCCTATGTGGAAGGAGATAGGCAGCCAATGAAGCCTTATAAGCAGAGTAGTACAAAACTTAATTTATCTTTTTAAGATATCACTTTGTCTACTCTGTGGGGGAATGGATTGGAAGAGGGCAAAACTAGAAGAGAGAAATCTGGTTGGAGGATAATGTAAGAGATTACTGTAGTGTGGGCTAAGGTGACTGCAGTCACGAGGGAGTGAGGACCTATTAGAAATATACTTTGGAGGCGGTCTCTGGGGCTTGGTAACAGATGAGCTGTGTCGGTGAGGGAAAGGGAAGTGTTGAGAACGCCCCTTCCTAATGTCTTGCATAAATAACTGGGTCAATGGAGAAGCCATTTATTGAAAAAGGAGAGAAAGCATAAATAGGGAAAGGAAAAAAATGAGCATGTTCGTTTTGCAATGTTTGAGAGTAATCCAGATGGATGTCAAATATTATTTGTTTTGTAAGCCTAAAAGTTAGAAAGAATGGTCTGAGCTGGAGATAAAAGTTTGGAAATTACGAACTTATCTCTAGGAGGATGGCAAAGCCTGAAGAGATTGTCAAGAACATAGACTGAAAAGTGAAAAAGGCACAGACTTGAGCCTTGTCTTTGGTTTCTTCTGGAAACTGACTCTGAGATAAGGATTCAAGTGCAAGTAGTTTATTTGAAAAGTGCTGGGAACACTGGCAAAGGAGAAAGGAAATGACCTAGGGGAGAGGAAGAAGTCAACATAACGTGCCTTATTCAAGCCATCTACTACTCCAGAGCTTAATCCCATGGTGCAACTCTTGGAAATGAAGTAAATCCCACACTTCAGAATTAACCTATGGAGGGGGCACAGGAACTGAAATATTTGTACACCAAAACCCCTTTACCACTGGGGACAGCTACTCCCAGAAAGTGTTAATTACCTGGCATTCTCAGGCTGTTCCAAGTGAGTTAAGGGGTCTTCTCTGTTTCTTAGGAAGTTGGATTAGCAACAAAGATATTATTTCTGATCCAAACAAGAGCAGTTTTGGCTCATGAGGAAAGGTGAATGTTTGGGAAATTAGAGTTGCCAGATAAAATACATGCAATATTTGGAATATATATATATATATATATATATATATATATATATATATACCAAAAATGATATGTTGTTTATATTTTTAAGTTTATCTAGGTGTACTTTTTGTTTTGTTTTGTTAGTCTGCTAAGTCTTTCAACCCTAGGTGAAATGAGCTGAAGGGTGAATGGGAAATGAAAAATCAGTGAATCAGGAGGAGGTGATATTGACTGTGTGTAGAAACAGAGAGATGGAAAGGGAAGGGACTCAGACTGTGTTTCAGATGGGTCATCCTATAGTGTATATGAAGGCCGAGGGGAGCGGGGCAGTTGAGAATGAGAAGTAGAAAACAGAGAGTGGAGAGCATGGTAGATTGAGGTAGTTCTTCCCTACTGTGTCTTTCTTTCCTGTGAGTCTTCTTTACTACTCACACAGAACACTTCCCTTCTGACACTTCTGGTCACCACGTGTGTGGAGTTTTGTTTTGTTTTTGTTTTGCTTTTCCCACAACAATTTTCTGCAATACCACATGGGTGTCCTACATACAATTTGACTCAACTCTTAAACTATCTACCTAGAGGTAGTGTCAAATCTTACAGGTTAAGGGCTCCTTCCTACAAGACTGCTCCCCACCACACACACACACACACACACACACACACACACACACACGCCCTTCAGACCCAGGTTGTCACCTGTGCTTCTGACCAACCAGCTATAGATCAGAGGTTTAAATGACTCCCTCCTTGGGTTCTGTTGGTTCGTTACAGCAACTCACAGAACTCAGGGAAACACTTATGTTTACCAATGTATTAAAGGATATGATAAAGGATATAGATGAAGAGCCAGATGTAGAGATACAGAGAGTGAGGTCTGGGAGGGGCCAGAGGGCAGGACCTTCTGTTCTCCTGAAGTTGGGGTGCATCACGCTCCCAGTGTGGATGTGTTCGCCAGCCTGGAAGCTCTCTGAATGCTGTACCATTAGGATTTTATGGCAGCTTCCTCGTGTAGGCATGATCAATTTTCAACTCTGTTTGTAAACCTCCTCCCCTCTCTGGAGGATGAGTGGTAGTGCTGAAAATCCCAAGCTTCTAATCATGACTTGGTCTTTCTGGTGACCAGCCCCACCCAGGACCCCCCCAGAGTCACCTCCTTAGAACAAAAGGTGCTCCTAGTGTTTGTATCACTTAGGAATTTACAAGGGTTTTAGGAGTTCTGTGCCAGGAACCGGGGGGCACAGACTCATAGAGATACATGTTCCTATTATTTCACAAGCAGGAAAAACTCGAGTGTGTTTGATTCAGCTGATGAAGATGGATTGACTTTTCATTGGAAGTGAGACCCCTGCATACCATGAAGCAGGAGAGAGGGAAGAACATTCTTAAAGAAAGAAGGAAAATATCAGGGATTTTAATAAATAAAGAGTCAGATTTTCAGAAGACATATTGGAAGTGTTTTGGAGACAGGGTAGGAGGAATGTTTGGGTTGGAGGAGGATGCAGGACAGTGGGTGTATGTCTGATCATCAGAAGGGCTTACAGTACACTGTGGGAGAGGAGGAGTATAAACAGGAATGGAGACAGGATGGATTCAGACTGGAGGGAGACTGCAGACTTGAGTCTAGTCCACACTAAACACATTTATTAGTAGAATAAAAATCATTTAAAATAATTATAACTAGCAACTCTTTTTAAAAAATCTTCTCAATTGTGTATACACACATATGCTCATATACATAAGGATGGATCATTTAGTCATAATTAAAATACTTTAGGTTTTTCAGAGGTTAATCTTTTTTTTCAAGTTTAATATTATTTAAAAGATTGAAAAATGAAATCCTTTCAGATACCTCAAAAACAAACTAGTCTTTATAAAAGTTTTTAGGCTATTGAATATTTTAGCAATTTTATTTCTGTGTAGTCTTCTAATGTACATATAACCACAGCTGAATGAACTATTGATGTTGAAATACAGAGCAATAGTTAACAGAAGGTAATTTAATGGCTACAGATGTATAGTGACCAGTTGAGTAAATCTCTTTGGACATAAAAGATAACAGATCTTACTTATTACCTTGAAACAACAGAGGTATAACCATAGTTCTATGCTTTGGGGTATGATTAATGAGCTCTGTCTTCAGTTGTATTAAGAACTGAGTGAAAGTTTAACTACCAAAGCACATATACATCACTCCAAAAAGAAGCTTCACTGTGTACAATTCCCTTGGAGACAGTAGAGAATCTTAAAAAAAGTAAGCACTGAAAAGTCAATAGGTGGATGTCTTCTAGGAAAGGTAGTCAACTAATTGTGTAATGAATCACTGCAAGTTGAAAACTAGAAGCAAATTATAGATTTTTGAGTTTTAGACAAAAAAAAAAATTGTTAACCAAATAGTGCACCCTGATCAGAATGAATAAATGAAAAAAATAAGTTCAATAAAAATCCACTGGGAGTTATTCAGGATTTATATTTAACAAATCTATCTCTTTCATATATTTATAAGTTAAATTTAAAAAAAAACTAAAAAATTAAGAATTAGAAAATAGAGAAAGGGAAAGATACCAAGATGTATTCTTCATTTTATATATTTTTTTATTTTGAAATATCTCTGTACATTAAGATGTATGATCTTTTAATGATGTATTTTTGCCCAAATAGAATTCCAAGAACAAAAAAGTAAAAATTTAATCTAGACAAATATCAACAAAGTATACTTACCCTAATGTTCAATCAGAATATTTTTTCCAGTAAATAGAGTACTTCTGTTTTGAATGATTGATTTTTACTGATTCTGCCACCAGACATAACAGCAATAAAACCAATTCAACTGTAATTTTAGTGAAGCAGCTCTCTGAAACGATTCTAATTCACAAAATATACAGTTATATCAAGTTTTAAAAAATCTCTATTGTCTATATACACATAATGTTGTCAGGAGTCTGAAAGTGTTATTGATACAGCCTCTCCTGATGCTGTCATAGGAAGGTGGCACCTAAATTTGTCTTTCAATACACTTTGTCTTTCATATGCTTTTAATCCTTAAAAGCAAATAGAAACCAGAAATAATAAAGGTAATCAAAACACCATGTTTATGACAAATCAATCATTTAATTATATGGCATTTAAGCAAAGCTAGGTCATTGATTCATTAAACACATAGAACCAAACACTAACCCAATTATTGATTCAATAGTGAAACCTTGATGAAATTTCTAGTGATAATGACCATTTTACTGCACACTTGCAACTAAGTGGAAATTCAGCTCAACCTCAACATGCCAGCTCAACCCTACTTCAGACAGGAGTGGGCAATAGTAAAGTTAAGATTGGAATACTCTCCATGACTCATTTGCTTTTCTAAGAACTATCCATTAATGCCTATTTCCTTCAAGTAACTACACGATTTTATTACTATTCTTTTTCATTTTAACTGTTATGGTAATGTCAATTTGGGAAATCTAGAGGATGAGAATACCAACACACTTAGTAATAATTGGTGATATGTTGTCTATTTACTCACTTGCTTCTATAATTTAATTCATAATGTATTTGCTTCCTCTACCCTATATTGTTCTCTGGTCTCTATTCAACATATAGAATAAACTATGTGCTTACTTAAAAAAATATTTGATTGATTATTGGATTTTGTATGAAGGATAAACATTTTGAAATGAACTTGTTTCATGTGATATACTATTAACTCGATTTGAAACCTATTATAAGATATGAATGTACAGGAAAGGCAGGTTGTTAACAATATGGAAACTATAGAGAAATTAAATAAACAAGAGGAGAAAATCTTTGCTCTAATCATCTCAAAGAGATATTCATCTTAGCTGTAAAAATCTTAGATTAGGATACTTTTCTGGTTTAGAGGAGTCTCAGTCTTGGTGGAGAGCTTTCAGTTCCTGCTATGTGGGTACCATGATGTTTGCTCAGCCCTGAAAACACATGACCATGTGCACAAATTAAAAAACAACTCTTTCTTGGCAGTTTGTGCTCAAGCATAAGTGCTATTCTTTGCGCAGCTTCTTTCCCACCATGGAATCCATTCCTGTGCATATAACCTGGGAACAGTTCTCATTCTAAATCTCCTCATGTAAGATTTTTATCATCTTCATTTTTACTTAAGATATAATCCAGAAGGTGGCTAGTTTCAAACTTTTAGACTCTCACTCAAATATTTTACAACATGTACTTTAGACTCTAGTGCCATAAATTCATCTAAAACTTTCAAGCACATGGGAAAAGATTCTCAACATAATATCCAGAATCCAGTTTTGTGCATACACATTTCAATATGATGAAAGATGCCACAGAGATCAACAGTTCTAAAGGTTGGTTATGGTTAGAGCGGGCACAAAGCAGCCAGTGTGCTAAACAACAACTGCCTACACAATTAAGTGGATATAGAGGGAGAGAGTTTTCTGCACTGACTGTCCTGTTTGGTTGAGGGGAGAGATTTGGGTCTGGGACTATGACCAAGGCTTCCAGAAACTTCATCCTAAGGGTAACCACCTGTGCTGACTCAATTGGTCTCATCCCGGTGGCCAATGGTAGCCCAAAGCCAGGGTTTCTTGTTTCACAGTATTGGCCAGTGCAATGCTATAAATCTGAATTTGTTTCTGGCATTTAAAAAATCAGGAGATTTCACATAACCATCAGAATTTTTATATTTTTATATTCCATTGAGAAACCAGAAGCACAACAACACTAAGACCACTTTTTTTTTTTTTTTTTTTTTTTTGCAGTACGCAGGCCTCTCACTGCTGTGGCCTCTCCCTGCTCTGGATGTGCAGGCTCAGCGGCCATGGCTCACAGGCCCAGCCGCTCTGCGGCATGTGGGATCTTCCCAGACCGGGGCACGAACCCTTTTCCCCTGCATCGGCAGGTGGACTCTCAACCACTGTGCCACCAGGGAAGCCCTAAGACCACTTTTTAAATTAAAACTGTCAACTGGAGCTGAGTAGAGCTGACTGTTTAGAAGGAGCCTCTAACACTCCTTGGGGTTTCCCTACACTGAGGCTTCTGTTACCTGTACTAAAGCCTGGCCTACCTTGCTCATTTACATTATGGTCACCACTAACAACCTGCATGACCCCTTATCATCCTTAAGTAAGTCTACTGTGACCATCTGCCATTACAGGGCTGCATTAAGGGTTTTACTTCAAGGTCCCCTTCATCCTCCCAGGCCAGAAAATTCTCATTTGTTTGCTTTGTCCTTAGGGAGTTATATATGCCATTGATTATCCTTTTCTTCTCTGGGACCACTTTTGTCCAAGCATTTTTGTGTTATCTTAATGTCTTTCATGTAATAAAGGGCAAATGAAACAAAGAGAAGTTTAAGCTATGTTTTAAAGAAATAATAAACTGAAAAAAATTACAAGCTCTAATGCCAAGAGTAGAGATTAACATACCGGCTGAGATTCTGAGCACAAGGACATCTGTGTGTCCGTGATGTCTGATCTTTATTTCTGTCAATATCTCATTTTTTTGTGGCATATCTCACAAACCATGTGTTGAGAAGCATGTATATTATTAACCTCCTCTGTTTCCCATGTTCTATTTCTCTTGCCAACCTCCTCTTTGTCTGCCTTAAAAAATTGGATAAGTAAAAATAAAACAAAACCAAAAAAACCCACAAGGAGTAATGCAACAAACGTTAATTACTAAATATCCAGAAATAACAAATATTAACATTCAGTTTTAATTTGTATCAATATTAAAGAATCATTTGATCACTCTCTCAACTGACTTACCTCCCTCTCTCTGAAGAATCACCACTATCATTAATCTGATATGTATGTCTCCAGTGTTAATCTTCATGTTTTTATTACAGAAAAATACATCATACTGTTGATTTATGGATTTAAATATAAATTCTTTATAGCATATGCATAATTAAGCAAAATGTTTTCCCAAAGCCATGATATTTTAATATGTACTTATATTAATATATATATAGATTCAGTTCATGTATTTATATTCTGTATAATATTTCATTAGATATACATTATATACATATATATACACACACATATATGTTTACCCTACTGATAGACTTTTTTTCCCAAATATGGCTACAGCAAATGTCCCTGGAAGATATTTTTCCATTCCTTTATTTCATTTGGTTTCAAGTATGCTTGTAAACAGCTTGAAACTGAGTTATATTTTTAATTTAATTGGATAATTTTTTCTTAGTAGGCTATTTAAATGTCTTCATTTATTTTGATTTAGTTCTAACATACTAATTGCTATCTTCTAATTAGCATGTTTGTTTTTCTTTGTCCTCTTTTTCTCCTTTCCTACCTTCTGTTTGATTGACCAAGTACTCTTTTATTCTTTTTTCTCATCAATTGGTTTAGATTGTCCTAATCTTTTTCAGTTACCATTAATTTTTTTAATGCTCATGTTTAATAATGAGGTATCAATATCTTTGTTGTATCGAATGCTGTGAATATCTTAGCTCAGTTTTAACACTGAGCTCCCTAATTCTATCTTCCATATTCTTGTTTCAAAAATTTTGTATTTTAATTTCTACATATTAGTATTTTTATAGTCAACATTTATTAGTTTTATGAATGTGTTACTATTTGCTTCCCAGATTAATTTCTTTGTCTACCACTGGCTCTCACATATAAAGACAGAATTTAAAATTAAAGACTTTCCTGAAAGAACTACTAAAGAACTACTATAGGAACTAATATGGTTTGGAAAAAAATATGCGGAAATAAGGAGTTTTAAGAAAGGATGGTGAACCTAGTAATCGGTTAATGCATGTACATTTTTTAGCTTAAATTGTTATTAAAATTTTACTTTTTATTTTACTGGGATCAGAGTGAATGTATCCTTGAGCTTTTCCTCATTTTTGGAATTTATTGAGCTTTTTTTGTGGTATCTCTGCCAGATATCTTCTGATTGTCTCCACAAATTCATTCTTAACCCCCTCCTTCTGCTTTCTGCCACAGATGTGTGACCTATATGGAATTATATCAATGGATTCCTCAATTTTCTGGCTTCAAGTTGGCTTCGTCCACTGGGAAGCCACAACAGGGGAATGGAGGAAAGAAGAAAAAGAGTAGGGTGTTTATTACCCAATTATCCTTCTGGATGTATAACATCTCCCTTCTTCTGTCCTTTGGGGCTTGCTGCTTCTAGCCCTGGGTTACTACAGAATTCCTTGTGGTTTCATAGACCCCACTCCCACCTTTATAAATAGCCACTTTGTAAATAAACGCTTTTTAAATTATTATAATTTGAGTGTGGTATTTATTCCTGTTGGGCTAAATATCTTGTAATCCTTTTGGCAATTTTTTCAGGTGTTTGCATAGAAAAGAAATATATTTGTGATAGAACACACACATCAAAGATGTATACATAAAGTTCAACCTAATTAAATTATTCAAATCTTCTGTATCTTTATTTTTATGAATTTTATCTATTATACTCAAAGACCAGTAGTTCTGTTTGTCTCCCTATGCATTTATGCATTTGCCCATTTCTCTTTGAATTTCCAGCTGTTTTAAAAATAGACTTTATTACCATATATTTAAATATAATGAGAGTCTTCATTCATAAATCCTTATTATAAACATTACTGTTTGACTTTTACTCACCTTATAATTTCCCTTTACTTCTCAAGGGTGTGTAATTTTCTTAGATATTAATATTCATATCTTTTCTTTTTTCCTATTTTGACTTACATGTATTTTCTCAAACTCTTATCTGGACTTTTCATATCTTGTGTGTTTAAATTTGTCTCTTGTAAGTAATATATAATCTGATATCCTTAGATTCTTTTAGCAAAAATAATAACAACAATAAATGCTTATATAAGGTTTCAATGTGCTGGCACAGTTCTAAGAACTTTTCTTATTTAAACTAATTGAATCATCCTCATGATACTATGGGTTGGTATGTTATAATCCCCCTTTTATTGCTGAGGAAACTAAAACCCAGAGTTTTAAAACAATGTCAAACACTAGCAAGCATTAGACCAGGTCTCTACTCTCAGGCTTTCTGCCTTCAGATCCTGTTCTTAGCCACTATAATTCACTGATGCTCATAATAGCAAATTTAAATCATTGGATGGCATATCTGATATGTGTAGTCTATGTCAATTGTGTTGGCTTAGCTTTTCCTTTAGTTGAATAGAGACAAAAAAGTTACAATATTTCTCTCCCTCCCATTTAAGATGAGGGATTTGGTGTGTTCTCACTCTCTCTCTCATTTTGAGACTATGTTAATTTTGTGTGGGTTTATAGTAGGAGAGGGTAGTTATTTTTAATAATATAATATTATTAATGTAATAATATTTAAATACTATCTTTCAAAAATTCATTTTTTGCTTTTATTTTCTCAACTTTTCTACACTTATTATTATTATTACTTATTCCAGAAGATCTATATTTCTGTATTTTAATGCTTATCTCTCATATATTCTTTGTTTGTAATAGGACTTTTCAGTGTTAAGTTCTTATTTCATCTTACATATAGCTTAATTATGTGTGTATGTAAACATCTATCTATACCTATAGTCTGTATTCATGCTTATATACATTTACATCTAATACAACTGGGAAATATATTAATATAGGTATACATATAGAAATATACATATATTCTTATCTCTTACATAGTTAATAATGAATTCCCATTGGCCTTCACATATAAACTATATTAAAATGAATATAGAATTCTCAGCTTATAAGCACATTTTCTCAAAACTATATTTCTTACAACCAATATGTTTTCTTTCAATATTCACTATTGAAAAAGGAAAGTATAACATAGGTCAAGTTTTTTATTTGTATGCATCTTTATTTTGAAAATTTTATGCAAGTTAAGATTTTACTGTAACTTTTCAAGTACATTAGAATCATGGGTTTATTGTCTTAATTACATTAGAAAAACTGTGATCTTTTTCAGATGAAAATCTTGGTTCCATTTTTAAGGTAGGAAAGCTTTTACATACTTCTGTCCAATTTATTCTGGATTATTTTTCAATGTCCGTATGTTAAAGTCTTGTTCTTACATTCTAATTCTCCTGTAATCTTGATTATTTATTGATAGCACTCAAAAAGTGCGTGTGTGTGTGTGTCTGTGTGTGACTTGTGTCCATATGTCTACAAGGGAACTGTGACCCTTAGTCCAAACCTTGGCTCCTTTGCCTCTTGACAACAGGTTCAGTGAATCTGATACCATAAACGCACATTACATTAACCTAGTAGACTGCATATTCTGACATATTTGACTGGTTAGGTTAATATATGTTAACTCAGTATGAATTAATAATTGATCATAAAGCATGTATATAGAGAGACCATTCTCCACAATAGCCTTTAATAAGGTACCTGGCTAGACAAAGAATGAGTGTCATCACAAGTTTACTTTGTTTTTCTGCATCCTCTCTTCTCAGGTCCCAGGCAATAGCTAGTTCTCAGAGATACTATCTAGAATAATGAAAGTACAGGTTTTTTAGAATGTAATTTATGGCTATTGATTCAGAGGTAGACTCATCTTTCCTTCTTAACCCCCTATTTGATGTAAAACATATACGTTTGGGGTTAAGATACCGATGAAACTTTTTTTTTTTTTTGCTAAGTTAAGGCTTATATACATTGATCCCTTATTTTCATTGTGTTCTATAAATGTGTTGTCTGTTTCTTTAGAAGGAAAATCTAGAACATTTTCTATCATTACTATATTTCTTAAGTGCAACTATTTTTTTTTTTTTTTTTTTTTTTTTTTTGCGGTATGCGGGCCTCTCACTGTTGTGGCCTCTCCCGTTGCGGAGCACAGGCTCCGGACGCGCAGGCCCAGCGGCCATGGCTCACGGGCCCAGCCACTCCGCGGCACATGGGATCCTCCCAGACCGGGGCACGAACCCGTATCCCCTGCATCGGCAGGCGGACTCTCAACCACTGCGCCACCAGGGAGGCCCAGTGCAACTATTTTTTGCCCACTACTAAGAAAGTTTTTTTTTTCTGATATGTAACTATGCAAATCTTGAATTTTGTCCCAATATTTGAAATTACATTTTTAGGTCCTAAAATATGACATAGAATTAATGAAAGCAGAAGATGGCTGTCATACATCAAGATATAGGAAGCCATTAACATAACATGATTAATTGTCTTTAATATACACACTTAGATTTCAATTTATACCAAGTTGCAAATGAAAGTCTGTAATAAATGCAGACCATGGGGAAAACGCTGATTGAGCTCAGTAAGTAGCTTTTGTGCTTTTAATCTTGTTTACCATGTCATGCTAAATATATTGGAGTAATAAAAATGATTGGGCATGACATTATATAAAAGAGACTTAATCAAATACTCAACATTGAACTTAATTAATTTTATAATTTTCATATATATAAATTAATGCCTAAGAGACTAAATATAATCCAGTATATAAAATTCAGAGATATTTTTGTTGAAAAAATAATGCTCTAACCATGAAAAGTGTTATTATTGGACTAAGAATGTATCCTAAAAAATAGATTGCTATTCAATGTGTGTCCTGCCCAGTGGTCTCTACTGTAAGTTTTTGCAAGTTTTATAACTGGTATATGCAAGGATGAACCTTATACTTTTCAAGTATTTTTGGAATTTTTTACTAATCTTAATTCCTTGTCCTTATTCCTTAGACCCAACCTCATATTTTAGTCATCTCATTTATTCTTATCAGAGCCTCCCCACATATGCCCTACCATTCATTCAATTCCTGTACATTCTGAAATTCCTAAGCAAGCCACACTGCCTCCAGGTAGCTTCCAATCATTATTCACTGTTCCCTTCTACATCTAAACAACATCACTCATCCATTCCATGCAATTTTGCGAAAATAACATGCAGTGGTGTTACAACAGTAATACATACAAATAGTTATTTAATAAAAATTCGATTGATAATCTGTTATTTTTAAGTAAGATATTGAGTGTTTGTGCAAAAGAGTGATTGTAATGATGAATCCAAGAACCCAATCTAATCTGGAAATAAATAATTGATAATATAATTTATTGGAGTCAACTGATTTGAGTTCTAAATGAGGTAGAAAATCGGCACAGCAAAATAAACTATCAACAAACAAAAAGCAACCTACTGAATGGGAGAAGATATTTGCAAATGATGCGTCTGATAAGGGGTCAATATCCAAAATATATAAAGAACTCATACAACTCAAAAAAACAATCCGAGGGCTTCCCTGGTGGCGCAGTGGTTGAGAGTCTGCATGCCGATGCAGGGGACACGGGTTCGTGCCCTGGTCTGGGAAGATCCCACATGTCACGGAGCGGCTAGGCCCATGAGCCATGGCCGCTGAGCCTGCACGTCCGGGGCCTGTGCTCCACAACGGGAGAGGCTACAACAGTGAGAGGCCCACGTACCGCAAAAAAATAAACAAAAAACAAAAAAACAATCCGATTAAAAAATTGGCAGAGGACCTGAATAGACATTTTTCCAAAGAATAGATACAGATGGCTAACATGCACACATGAAAAGATGCTCAACATCACCAATCATAGGGAAAACGCAAACTGAAACCACAGTGAGATATCACCTCACACCTGTGAGAATGGAAAATGTTTTTTATCTAAAAGACAACAAAAAACAAGTTTAGGTGAGGATGTGGAGAAAAGGGAATCCTCATGTACTGTCCATGGGAAAGTAAATTGGTACAACCACTGTGGAAAATATTATGGACTTTCCTCAGAAAATTAAAAAAGAACCACCATAAAATCCAGGATTTCACTTCTGAGTATTTATCCGAAGTAAACAAAAATGTTAACTCAAAAAGATATATGCACCCCAAAGTTGCACTGCAGCATTATTTACAATAGCCAAGATATGGAAGCAACCTAAGAGCCTATAAATAGATGGATGAATAAAGAAAACATGGTATATATACAAATATATATATATATATATAATAAATATACAATGGGTATATATACATATATGTATATATACAATGGTATGCATATATATATATATATATATGTAAAATACAGTGGAATATTACTCATGAAAAGAATGAAATCTTGCTACTTGTGACAAGGATGGACCTAGATAGTATTATGCTAAGTGAAATAAGTCAGCCAGAGAAAGACAAAATTTCACTTATATGTGAAATAAGTCAGCCAGAGAAAGACAAAATTTCACTTATATGTGAAATCTAAAAAAACAAAACAAATGAACAAACATAACAATACAGAAATAGATTCATAGATACAGAGGACAAACTAGTGGTTGCCAGAGGGGAGGGGTGTGGGGGGATGGGCAAGATAGGAGCAAAGGATTAAGAGATACAAACTTCCAGTTACAAAATAAATAAATTATGGGAATGTAATGTATGGCATAGGGAATATAATCAATAATATTGTAATAACTTCATATTATGACACATGGTAACTAGACTTAGAGTAGTGATCATTTCATAATGTATAAAAATATTGAATTACTATGTTGTAAACCTGAAACTAATATATTACAATTCAATTATACTTCAATTAAAATAAATTTTGAAAAGTAAGGCAGAAAGATTATTGCAGAGGGATACTGAGTAAATGAGCAAGATGAATGGAAATGGAGGGTGAATTTTTAGTTGGCACAATTTTTGGTTATACTCCTGTGAAAGATAGGACACAGAGTAGAGCCTGAGGTGGAGTGGCAGTGATATTAAGGTCAGAGTGCAAATTGGGTCACCCCTGAGGATACCACAATTTTCAAGCATCCTCCTTGATGGCCAAGAGTATAGTATCTGTTCTCATCTTGTCTGGATTCCACTTTTTTCTGATTTTGTTAAGCCTCTACTGTACTTTTTGTAGGTCATCTATGCTAGGATTTGGTTACTTCCTGTGTTTAAATTAAAACTCTATGAAAAATGTGCATGCTTGACTTCTTCTCTCTTTGAGAACAAACTTTCCCTAATAGATGTCTGCAGAACAAGTTTTCCTTCTGTTATTTTCTAGAAAATGTATCCTCTTATATTAAAACGATAATGGATTTGTCTGTTTTCTTGGTCTTTCACCTGTCCTTTCAGCCTGATGAGTTCTCTCCTGTTGTCTTTGTTGTACCATATTAATTCTGAAATGTGCATTCCACACTCTCTCAGAGGAAGAATTCCTGTTTCAGTCAAATCTTAAAAATGCATTTTCTGCATTGTATTAAATCATGATATATTCTATGTTATCCCTTTTAATATTCCTTTGGCAATAGTAGTTCAGAGATTTCACCACTTAATTACTTCATCTCTCCTATCATGAGGATTAGACTTGCTCTGCTGAATGGTTTCACTGTTTTCTCCAAGTAAAACCAAAAATTGCACTGAGTTAGTTTGGTGCAACAAGATCGCATCAAGTTACTAAAATTCTTTGTTATTTTTGCTATTATTACTTTCTGTAATACTGATGCTTTTTATGGCTTCAATTTGGGACAACTATCAGGAAACATTATATTTGATAAAACTAAGATAATCCAATCTTTGATAAGAAACCAAATTAAGAAAACTTCTGAATTAAAAAGAAAACAACAGCTGTACTCCTGGTTAAAAGAAAAAATTAAATATAATGAAAATACAGCTCAAAAAGTATCCTTCTGAAAAACAAATCTAATTAGTTTACTTCATTGATTTTAAAAATGTACAATCATTCAATTATTCTCTACTACCTAAAGCAGTTGTCTATATACCTCTTTTTTGTCATATACCCACCTTAGTAGAACAATATTGAACAAGCACCTCCAATATATGTATACGTATTTATATTTAAATCATAGACATTATTCTTCACATATATTCTATACCATAAGGTACATATATAACTGGAATTTCTAAAGGATAAGACAAATATACATAAATGAAAGTCTCCTATTTTTTCTCACATTCTAGGGGTTCATCTTGCTTTCAGTCTCCTGTGAAAACCATGGACCTAGAACGTGTGTCAGCAGACTATGATCTACAGGTAAAATCAAATGTACCATGTTTTAAAAAATGAAGTTTTATTGAAACAAATGCCCATTTGTTTACATATTGTCTATGGCTGCTTTCACACTACAATAATGAGTATATATAACAGCCTTTATGGCCCTCAAAGTCCTATGTTCTAGATATAAGTTCTATCTTCTGTTTTGTCAGCAATACCACTCAATCTCCAAATATCTATAGTTCTTGCCTTAGAGTATTCCTCATTGTTTTTTATAGTATATCATATGTTTTCACACAACTGCAGCTGTAAGCATGTTTTTCCCTTTGTCTAGAATGCCTTAGTGGAGGTCTTTTGTTTAGTTCTTCATAGCATTCCTTATTTTTTTTTAAAAAAAATGCCTCCTCCCTGTGACCTTCATGACATTATCAATGGTGGGCAATAAATTTTCGTCTATCTGGTTGGAAATAAGAGCCAAACTAGGCAAATGTAACTCTGTCTCAGAGATTTGAATCTCAAGTAGAAACTCAGAGAAAATGCAATTGGAGTAGTTTTTCAACAGCAGCAAGCACATGGAAGGGTTCACAAAACCTCACTACTGAAGTTCTTGGAAATGTTGTTATTTACATCATTCACATGGTCTGGTCATTCAGGTTTTTCTCTGGTTTTGTAAAATATGTAATATCTTTCTAATACATTCATATTTTTGCTTAAGCTAACCCTGATCTAACATTATTTGTAAATGTGACCAAGTCTATCAGGATCTCATTTGCCAATTAGAAATTATCTAAATTCTTGCAAGAAAAGTCTTCAAAAGTTATTAATAACCAAAACAAATATTTAGCACACTCAGGTTGTCATATAATTAAATGATGTCTATAAAAATTAGGACCAACTGTAAGTTATAGAAGACTAAACAATTTTATTCTCTGTGACTATTTGATTTCACTGCACTTTGGGAAAGGGTATTGCAATGGTCAATATTAGTATAGTTGTGAAAACCACCTATTCTGTATAAGATATTGGATTCAGAGACTCAATGCAGCTGAGTAATCAGAAAAAAATCTAGTACAGATTATTGAAAGAAAATTTAGCAAATGAAAGTTTTTATAATCTTTAAAAAGCTTATGCTTAAACAAAACAGCAGCAGTCAGCAAGCTTTTTCTGTAAAAGGCAGATGGCAAATACTGTCAGTTTGGCAGGCCATGTAGTCTCTGTAGCTACTAGGCAACTCTGCTGTTGTAGGACAGTAGCAGCCATAGATGAACAAGCATGGCTGTGTTCCAATAAAACTTTATTTATAAAACAGGCAGTATTCCATAGTTAGCTGACATGGTGTACACAGACTGGAGTTTATGCACATCTATAAGCTTCTATACCTGAGGTTTCAACTGGCTTGCATGGTTAAAAATGATTATACCTCATTTATTGATTGGTTGACTGCATATTTTTGAGCCTCCATTCTGAATCAGGAAATGAGTGCAAACTCAGAACTTCTTTTACATAGTTCTAGGGGCAAAAGCCTATGTCCTGAAGCATTATTCAATTTAAAGTAATTCCTCAGATGAGGCTTTGGAGAAGGGGTTTTTTTAGATCCCAAATATACATACATAACAGATGACCTGATGGCAATAGAAATGTGTGTTCGGATATGTCTTCTGTAAATTTGAATTCACATGTCTCAGAATCTATTCTCAGATCCATTCTAACAACTAAGCCCAAGGCCGCCTTCTTTTTTACTCTATCAGATGTTTACTTAGCTTGTGTCATGGTTGGTTTGTTGGCTTTTATATTGTAACAGAACCATGAACATATATTCATGTTTAAACTTAATAACTTTTTTGTGTGGTACTATCTTGAAATGTACTATCATTAACTATCATGTTTCCATAGTTGGCAGTCCTTATTGAACTAAGAAAAAAATGTTTTAATCGAACCTTGAAATTTTATTAAACCTTTGGATTTTGCTGCTAGGTTCTGAGAATGTTTCTTCCATTAAGAGTCGCTTTTATGTTCTAATCTTGCCATTCAAATTGTGAGGGTAAACAGACTCAGAAAAAGCTATATTAAGGCTCAAAATAAGGGAAGGAATAATTGCTTTCATCTCCATTTCAGAACCCCATATCAAGAATAATAGTAAACAAAGAAGTTACAGGTTTTATGTAGTCAAAAAACAGAAGTTTCTACTTTGAACATGTGGATAAAGTTTCCTCTTGTTTTAAAGATAATTTTGTAGTTGTCGTTGTGTTTCATTTGAGTACATATTCTTGATTCCATTGCCATCATTATCTTCCTGACAAAAAAGTTCCCCATCCCTATTTATTCCTGTGTTGTACCTTATTGATTTCCTGTCCTTGGGCAGTATTTATATGTATAGATTACGAATTCTCAATTCATCATATTGTCTTGTTGGGCTTATAGCTTTAATATTTTAAAGACAATCCTTGTTCCCAGCAGTTTGTGAAAAAAGTAGTTATCCATGTGAGCTACTGGATTCAAGCCTGTCATCTAAATGTTTATCTGTCTTCTTTGTTGGGCATAGAGATCAGGGTCATTGCTAAAAGAAAAAATGATATGTCTTCTCTTGTGAAGAATGCCATTAATTGCCCTCCCGAATTCCCTGTCAGGTGTAAACAAGAACAGGATCAACTCAAGAAAAATTGAAAAATTCATAGTAATGGCTCTCCTTCATTTTATAAATAACCAATTTAGGGCTTCCCTGGAGGCGCAGTGGTTGAGAGTCCGCCTGCCAATGCAGGGGTTCGTGCCCCGGTCCGGGAGGATCCCACATGCCGTGGAGTGGCTGGGCCTGTGAGCCATGGCCACTGAGCCTGCACGTCCGGAGCCTGTGCTCCGCAACGGGAGAGGCCACAACAGTGAGAGGCTCACGTACCGCAAAAAAACAAACAAACACAAAAAAAACAATTTATGTTTATGGTTGTTTTCCTTATTTGTATTTCATATCTTTAAACAAACTTTCATATAAAAGCAATCACTATTAAAATAAAATAAAATTTTAGTGTATTTGTAACATTCCTTTATTCAGAAGTTCTAAAAAAAAATGAACTATAAGCCATAAAAGGGGAAAAACCCCATTGCATTACGCCTGAAAATAAATTGCATGATTACAGTTTATTGCTCTGAAAGGTAAAGCAAATGCTGAATTCACTTAAAAATAACATATGTAGCCACCTTCGAAGTGTTGTTTCTTACAGGGGCGTACAATTTAGCTATTACTGATACCACATGAATCGGTAATTAGAACTTGTTTAAGGAAAACCCCAGAATGGTTGTAACCATGCTCATATAATACTGCAAATAGCCTTCTAATTGCATAGCTTACATTCAGGTTAATTGTGGTACAGACACTGGCTTAGCTGCTCTACTGTGAAGTTGGCACCTACAGTAAACATTGCATGGTTCAAGATTGTTACTTAATACTCACCATAGATTCAAAATGACTCAATACAGGTCAATTAAATGTTTCTTCAGTATATTGAACTTCACTGTTTTCAGGACGAAATATTCTTTATTCTAATTTTAATGTTATTATGAATATTGTTTTAACCCCCAAATTTTGGGCATTTGAGGGGAACATTATAGAAATAGTACTCAAGGGATATGTGTTTCATAAAAAAAATCAGTGAAATGTTAGAAACAAAGATCTGATTGTTAAGAAGGTATACAGAAAGACATTGTAATTGTATCTAAAGGCTGTAACTAGACTATTATTGTTATAACAGAAGGGTTACTGAAGGCTTTTCTGGGTATGGATAGGGGAAGACTTTACTGAGAGTAAAGCAATGCCTGAAGAGTGGACATAAAATACTTGGCTGCATTTGCTATTTTTTGGTTTGTGCTTCAAAATGCTTTAACTGGGGAAATTTAAAACTGGAAAGAAAATTAGACCCATTCATTTTACAGAAGAAGAAGTTGTGTCTCAGACAGTTTAAATAGCACTACAGAGTTAAGAACCATCATTTACCAGGGTGAGTATCCGGATAATACTTGTTTGACATTAGGACTGTGAGCTTTATCATTATTTTAAGAAGAGCTTATGTATTCAGGGTGGAAAAATATGTTATTCCTATTTACTGGAGAATTGTGTGGGTGTGTGTCTGTGTCTGCATGTGTAGCCGAGTAGGCATAGTAGAAGCTTACTCAGCTATCCTGGAAACCGAACTCCTCTCATTCAATCATTAATGAAATGTTCAGACAAATGAATATATGTAATGCATATATAAATTATAAAGCAAATACTTAAAAGAATACTACTTCCCCAAGTTCCAACATGTAACTATTTGAGGATGTCTCTTGAAACTGTTTAGATTTCAATTCAAATCATTCATAATTCAATAGCTTCACAATTCCACATAGACATAGGGTGTCACAGCTCACTTGGTTACAGGTGCAAGTGAATCAAAGTGAATGTGAAAGAAAAGGTGTCTGAAAGAATAACAATTCTGATGATGCGTGTGTTGTGAAATAACATGTAGGTAATTAGCAATAATGTCAAATGGAAGAAACATGATTATTGGTTATCTGACATCAGGTAAAATGTTTAAATTTGAAAGTAGCACAATAACTAACTTCCATAAAAACATGATTTTTGATTCTATGTTATTTCATATATCCCCAGTGGAACCCCTTGTAAAGTCTCCAGATTAAATTTGTTAATTTATTTAGCTTCTTCTATATGTGCCCTTTGAACTTCTAAGAGAAATCTTAAGTTTTAATGGACTGATACCTAAAAAACTTTTTTTTAGTCTTTTACTATAATAGCCAATGTTTTCATAATGGCGATTTCATACATATTTCATACATGTGTACTTATATCCATGACAGGCATCCATAAGCTTTACAGTGGGTAACAAGGGCTTACTTCATCCTTACTGACCGGGATTAAATCTGTTCTGTGGGATTAACCAAGAAGAATCCTTACTGAATATTTTTGTCTCTTTATGGCTATACAGGGGCATTGTGCTTTTTTACAATGTCCCAAATGGCAAAATTAATACTGCAGAGTTTAATTCCAAGAACTAAGTCCACCTCTGACCCCAAATATGTAAGAACTGTTTAAACCTTAAGTGCACTTTATTCTTTGTAGAAAATGCATTAAAAGAAATTTCACACACTAGTTCTCTTGAAATACCTAAAAATTTGCTGAATTTATTCTCTGCATAAAGTAACAAATAATTATTGGACTTCCTTTATAAAATTTGATTTTCCTATTACTGTAAGGCTGAGAGAGAATGAATACAAAAGCTTTTTCAATTATTCATAACTTACTAGTTTGTTGATATTACTAGAACTTTATTGATGGTGGTAAACACAGATGGTGAGCCACTGTTGACTTCTGGATGTAGTTTGAATTTGGGCCAATAGGATTTATTGTTGGAACTGTAGTGAGGGCAATAGGGGGAAAGGGATGGGTGACATCACTTGCCTGAAAAGGTAGGTTGGAGATGTCAGTGACTGAGATGAAGAAAACTAGAAATAGAGCTGGTGTGGAGAGAGGTCTTGAGTTCAATTTCAGACAAATTTATTTTGAGATGTCTATTATATACCAAGTGCAGATGCCAATTAGGTGGTTAGACATGTGGGTTTAGAATTAAGGGGAGAGATCTGGCCTACAGATATAAACTTGGGAGCTATCAGTCTACATATTAAATGCAAAGAGTAAGGGAAAGATCACTGTGTATGTTATGCTGCCTGTTATGTAGAAACAAGGGGGAGATATATAATCACATTTACTTGTATATAGATACAAATCTTTGGAAATATACATAATAAATATGCAGAAAATCTACATATGAAAATCTACTTAATAGCTTGCCACTTGTTGATGGGGTGGAACTGAGCAGGGTTTGGAGGGAGATACTGATTGTATATCTTCTACGTCTAAAAAACTAACAGGCATGTTATTAAAAATACTATTAATTTAAAATAAAAGAGTATAAAATAAACTCTAAATTAATGAAAAGTTAAGATACAAAGTATTACAAAGAAAAATGAATAAACAAAATAAAAATTTGTTAAATGAATACTTCTGTTATAACTATTTTTAGGATTATACTGACTTAAAATGACTTTGTATACAGTAAATCAAGCATCATTTACTATAAATTCACATTGTTTAAATCTACTTCAAAAGACTCTTGAATGATTTATAATACCTTTAATCATCACCCTAATCAGATGTTTAATAACAGTATTTCTTCAGTCTTATAGTTGTAAATTATAAAACCCCCAAACTTACTTTGAAAAATAAAAGAAAAAAATTTTAACTCAGGTAAATGGTTTCATCCACAACTGAGTCCTGCTGCTCAAAAAGTCATCAGAGATTTTTTTTTTTTTTGTCCTCCTGGCTCTGTTTTTTCTTGTTTCAGGTAAGCTCTTTCCTTTTTCCATGTGTTGGTAAAGATAGTGTCTGGTCTCTCCAGGCTTCCTTGGTTCTTAGTGTCTGTGAACTCAGAAGAAGAGTATATTTTTCTACCTAGTCTGGCAAAATTTCCAGAGATGAGCCACTATACCTAACCCTGAGTTATGCCTAACTCTGTGTTCAGAAATGAGGTGTACTCTGATTCAAAAACTAAAATTTGGTGCAAGTATTGAGAAGAGAGGAACAGTTTTTCCCCAAGGAAGTGCAAGAAAGAAATCAAAAAGCTAATGATCACTATAGCTGTCTTCAAGAATGATCCAATCTCTACAAATTGCCCATCCTAATAAAGTGATACTGAGAATGTACTCTACCGTCATGGAAAGTTCTATTTTTACTTCCTCACATCTTTTTTTTTTTCAGACTTCCATGTCTGAGATGAAGGAAATGAGGAAGTATTTTTCCCAGGGCAGTGTAAGTTAATACATTGAATGCTAAGATAATAGGTTTATATTTTACCTGCTAACCTATTGGATATGAATGGAGGTTCATGAACCAGGAAAATATGGCCACTATAATGTTTGAAAGTGATTATCCTGGTAAATTTAAATGGTATGTGTGGGTGAGGTATAGAGAACACAAATAGGACTTTGTACTCAGAATATGAGGTAGAAAATCCAGGTTTACGATTATTGTAGTAGAAATGGAGATGAATAACTTTTCTTTTCTCTCTGGAAGAAAGATTTAACCACACATGGATTCAAATGTAACCAATTTAAACATGTTCACATAACCTTCTTAAGTGAAATGAAGCCACTTTCATTTCAAAACACCAAAGGCAATACACTTATATTTGCAACAATCACCATAACAAAACATTTTTCCAGTGGAGCCATACTTTAAAGAATGACTCATATATTCTTTCTATAATGGATACTGCCCCTTTAAGTAGCAGGAAACAGCTTTAGAGGATAATAGTTGTTATTATGATTGTCAATCTATCCTAGATCTGCTATTCTGTATTTTGTTGCTTATAGTCATAAATAGTACTTTCAGCGTGAAAATTTTATCTCAAGCCAGAGTGTCAAATCGCTGAGGGAGAGGAAAAGGATGGTTATCTGTGTGTGTGTGTGTGTGTGTGTGTGTGTGTGGAGAGAGAGAGAGACAGAAAGGGAGAGGGAAGGAGAGATAGAGATTGGGAGAGAGAGAAAATAAAAGAACTTGATGCCAAAAAAGACGAAAATTATGCTATAGACTCGTTAATTCAATATAATAGTATATATCTTAAATTAACTTCTTAAAAATCAATTAACTGACAATTTCCTTTTATTGTTTAATTAGAAAAATATGTCAAACAAGTATGCGGAGAATACACTGGATCACAGCACGTGCTATCACATCTTTGAAATATCTCATTTCTATTATTTGTCAGTAATGCCTTTGAAAACACGTACCTGACTGTGCAGGATTAGGCACCATTTTAATTGATCTGAAACTATCACCTCAGGCTTACATGTGTATCTTTATTGATTTCTCATTAGATTGTTGACTAAACAACAGTTAAAGGCTCTAAAGCCTTTAGTTTTTTTCTGAGTAGTTTATAATTTGTTTTAACTCCAAACATGCATCTAATCTCCTTGTGTTGGTTAATTCATCTGTTAAATGGGTCTCTCCATATTTACAAAGCATTATTTGAGGATGTCACATCAACAAAAATGCCACGAATCATCATGCTAAATGTTTTAGAAATACACAATTGCCATAACAGAAAAGTCAACTTACTTTCCTTAAGAACGAGTTACTGGTTCATCTCAGGAAAATCTTTGCCTAATCATTGGTTTGTCATCCAATGATGAAGACAAGTTCCCTGGGTTTCTGGTTTACCTCCCATACCTTATCTAGGATGATATTTTATTTTAAGAACTCAGAGTCAACGCAATATTGTTCTGCAAGATGTTATTTCAAGAAATAAAGAAGAGGAATATTTGAGCATCTTTTCAAATGAAGCGATATTTATGCCACTGGCAAGTTGAGAGAACAAAATATTCCTCAGGAAATAGATAATATAAATGCCAAAATATATATTGCTTTGAACATGAGTTGATAAAGGAAGCATTAGCATTAGGATAGATTACATAACTAACAATGAAAATTAAGGAATTATAGAGAAAGATTACATAATTAACAATGAAAATTAAGAGCTATTCTACAGAGAAAACAAGAATGGGGTCTGAAGTGAAAACAACTGTGTGAACCTTCGTGCCACTTTACTATCTATATTATTACGGGCAAGTTTAGTAGTCTGAATCTTTGTCTCCAAAACTGGAAAAATGGGCTAAGAAGGATATCAGAGACTCATTTAAGAGTCAAAAAGTAATGGTAAGCATAAGCAAATTTCTAAGCACAGTGTCTAGAACATTGTAGAAGCTTACTAAGGATTTAATCTCTTCACCTATAGAAGAGAAATAAGCAAATAACATGAAGATTATAACAAATGTAAAGGCTTTCAGGTTTTGGCATATATGTTTTTTAAAGAGCTCTAATGGAGGAATTATAAGGCTTGAATTCTAATCTCAAATATGGTAGCCATATGTTGGTTGGCCTGGGTAACAATTTAAACTCTCTTCAGTTTCCATAACTCTAAAAAGATCCTTACCCTTTCTAATATGGATGATTGGGTGACTATTGGTATGTCTATTGGCTTCATTAATACAGATGATTAGTCTATTTCCTAATGTTTGAAAAAAATTAATAACAGAAAATAACATTAGTTTGGTCGAAATTAATGAGTTCTCTAATTGAGCATCACTTTGTTGGGGATTTGATAACTACCTTTACCTTTGATATAGTAGTTATAGAAAATACAAAACAAAATTCAACTATTCAGATACCACACAAAAATGAGAATAAAATCAGTCAAACTGATGTACCTTTGGAACACTATAGAATCATGCAATTAGTAAGAACAAAAATAACAAAACCAAAAGTTAAATAATATTGGATACTGGTTCTAGTTTCCATAAAGATTATTAGGATGGTGGATTTTGTTCATTAATATAGTTCACAGCTAGTGGGATAATGTTCTTTCTTATCACTATTACTTTAAAATTATCACTACTTTTGGGGGAATTATAGAAAAAGCCTTACTCTAGGAAACTAAAGATTTGGGTTCTAATTACAATTTCTTCCCGCATCAGTGTATGATTTATTTTCTCTGGTCTTTGTTTCCTAATCTGTAAAATTTAAATGTTTAACTTTTTCAGTTCTAAAACTGGTTTTTGCTATAAGCAAGTCTTAAAGTTGATTTTTTAAATTAATTTCAATCTATTATTTTCAGAGGACTTTACAATTTCTAACTACCTTCTACTAAATCAATCACTATTGTTTAGAGTAATTATAAAGTACCATGGCCCAGTGGTTTAGGAGGCATGGTATTAAGCAACATTCTTCTTCAGAAGTGAGAATCTTTTCACATGTGACCATGAGCCAGTGCCCATGGTAGGAGCGTGTGCAGAAGATGCACTACAGAGATAAATGTTTCAACTCTCTTTGACCCTGGAGCAAAATAAATGAGAGTAATAAACTTCCCTTTGAGTTTTGCCTTGTTATCAAATATTTCCCAAATCATGAAGCCAATAAAAGTGAAATAGTCTGTCAAGGGAAAAACAACAACAAAAATACTTTGTAGTGTTTCCCCTCAGGCATTTTAAGAAAACTTCAATTCTAGATGTATGAATGAAATTACTTCTAAAAATTAGAAAATTCTATCAGCTCAGTAACATGTGACCATCTTTAGCAAAAAGTTAGACCTCTATCCCCATAAAAATATTGTGCCATTTCATAGGGTTTTTCTCCCCCACCATTTTGTGGGTTCCCCCTGCCACTATAAACTGAAGGAAAATCTTTGACCTAGTTTCTCATGTTTTACTTTCTTTTAAGTCAATTAGATCCACATTAAAAAAATAAATAAATAAAAGATTGAAGTGGTCTTTGGGGGACTCACCACTTCCCCTCACCAGGTGGGAGAAGACCATTGCTGAAGAGCCTTCCTCACACTTTGAGTGCATTGTAGGTGATCAAAAAGTTAATGCTTACTGAATAAATGAAAGGATGAAAGTCATAACCCAAGACCTACTCCACTGCTAGAATGCCACTGTGGCCTTTGGGGTGGACTATCTCCCTCTCATGTTCTCCACAATATGCTCTACTTTTTTTTTTTAATTTAATTTTTTTATTGGAGTACAATTGATTTACAATGTTGTGTTAATTTCTGCTGTACAATGAAGTGAATCAGCTCTATGTATACATATATACCCTCCCTCTTGGACCTCCCTCCCATCCCCCACCTCATCCCACCCGTCTAGGTCACCACAGAGCACTGAGCTGAGCTCCCTGTGCTATACCCAATTTTAGCCACTATTTAACTGAGATTTTGATTCCTTTGGGCCTCTCCTCCAATCAGACTTTTCTCATATTTATTCGACCAACTCACAGGCTGCCCGTTGTTGTTCAAGAAATATGTGAACTCATGCATATGGCCTTCATCTTCATTTAAAAATGCCCTATCATCTCTCATTTACACCTGCTCGTTTTTTTTGTATCACCTTTCCAAAGCTTTTCTATTCTCAGTCCTCATCAAAGGAAACAACAGAGGGCCTTCAACTTCCCTTTCCACCTCACGTTTTCCCCCAATCTTTATGATTCTGTATCTGCCACAGCCATTATCAGAGGAAGTGGTGGTCCACACACACCAGGGCTTATTCCCTTCAGGTCTCATTCAGCATTCTGCTGTATGACTGCTGACCCTATTTCTTCATCTTCAGTCCCTCTATCCTCTTGGTCCATGCCCTCAACCTTTTATTGATGTCCCATTTCATTTCTTGACTATTTCCCTCCAGTTGGGATTATCCATTGGCTCCCTCTGGTTTTTCCTCAGTAGTTAGCTGCCTTTTCTACTTATATATTTCTACACTTGCTTTAGCTTTCCATGTCTTAAATGGAGGTGTCCTTAAACCTGTAACTAAAGGCCTATTTTATCTTTCTTTTAAAATCTCCCCTTTAGACATCTTATCCTAAAATCATAGCTTTATTTATCTTTACTTTGTGGGTGATTTCCTTATAAGCATATATATTGAGCTCCTGTTTCTATTCTGAGCCCTACTGTCCTATTCTCAAATGCTACCTCTTTAATGACAAATTCACACCTTTTTTTCCTCTAACCACTACTTCTATTAATGGTGCCTCAAACCACTCCCCTACACCCACACCTGTCACCCTAATCAAAAGATAACAGCTTTTAATCCATCCTTTTTTCTCTTGGTCCTTACATCCAATGAGTTACCTAGTCTTGTCCATTCTATCATACTACTGCTTTACTGATCTTCTGGAGGCCACGGATTGCCTGAGAGAAGAAAATAGAAGAGAAGAATTGTGTAAATTAAGTTGCAATTCTTTCTCATCTGGTAACATGCGTCTCATGCCTCTCCTAATCATGAATAGGGATGATTACATATGCTCCTTTCCTCCTTACGTCAAAGGCCAGATGCCTCTTTCCAAAGGACTTAAAGAGAAATTTTACACTGCTATTTCACTTATAATTTAAACTCACACCTTTCTTTTATTTTCTGAAGGTGTTTATTATTTAGTCAAGTAAATATAGTAAAGGATAAAATATATCCTTTAATCCTATTCTTAGAAATGTCCTGAGACAATTTTTGTTGACTTCTGTCATTTTTTTCTCCCTTGAGTATATCAAACTGTAACCCCCACTATTCTCTGAGTTTCTTCTAAAGTGAATATAATAGGTAGCATTACAATTAATTGCAGTAAGCTCATTTATAGGGGAATAACCACTTATGAATCTGGATCCTTATTTTGAATTCAGCTTTCAAAAATTTTGAGATTTTACTATGCAATTTAGGTTGAATTATCCAACCGTGTACTTCAAATGATGGTGTTTACAGAATAAAAATCTTGCTTCAAAGCAATGCAGAAAGTTAACACAAATGAAAGTTCTCCAGTGTATTCACTTGTTTGTTGTTATGTAAGAGCATTTTATAGCTGAACTTCTCAGTAATAATTAGTACAGTATATATCTTCATTTAAATTCATCTCAAAATTCTATTTTAGTACCAAAGTGCTCTGACACTGAATGCTCCTCGAATGTATTCTTTTAAGGATTCACCATTGATCCTATCCTACAATGTACTTAACTGACAGAAAGTGAAAATTATATTTAATTGAGCTGAATGAGAGAATCACACAACGAAGAACTCTGCATTTTTCAATTCCCAGATATTTCTATGGTGGATGACTAATAAAAATATAGTTTTTGTTGGATGATACATATTAATTTGCCACATAGTTTTAATCATAAAATTATATTTTAACTTCATCTTAATCAAAAACATTTTAAGGGCACCAAACCTCACCCAGCAATTCTAAGCTCATGGTAGAGATGTCAGATAGACAAGAGTTCACATATTTTAAGACTATAAGGTGGTATGAAATAAACAGGATGAAAAGTTCCTCCCAGTTAGGTGAAATTATTTTGCATTTTCTTCTTGTTTACGATGTTAAGAGCAATAATACAAAATATATTTTTCTTATAAAAATTGATTTAAAAAAATTTTATTCCTTCTTTCATTCACTCATTTAAAAATGGTCCCAGTGGGCATGCAGCATGCCAGAGTCTTACTTATTTCCTGGGAATGCAAGGATTTTGTAGTCTTGTATTCTTAATGTTTATAGCTAATTTTATTTTTAAATCATTAACTTGAGATGTCTGTTTTTGTGATTAGCAATAATCTTTTTTTTAAATTAATTTATTTTATTTTTGGCTGCGTTGGGTCTTCATTGTTGCGCGTGGGCTTTCTCTAGTTGCGGCGAGTGGGGGCTTCTCTTCATTGCGGTGCGCAGGCTTCTCATTGAGATGGCTTCTCTTGTTACGGAGCGTGGGCTCTAGGCACGTGGGTTTCAGTAGTTGTGGCTCGTGGGCTCAGTAGTTGTGGCTCACGGGCTCTAGAGTGCAGTCTTGTGGCGCAGGGGTTTAGTTGCTCTTTAGTACTTGTGGTGCAGGGGCTTAGTTGCTCTGCAGCGTGTGGGATCTTCCCGGACCAGGGCTTGAACCCATGTCCCCTGCATTGGCAGGCGATTCTTAACCACTGCACCACCAGGGAAGCCCCCAATCGCTAATTTTATATATAAAATTTCCCTAGGCTTGGGCAAGGATAACTGAATTCTGATTGTTACATACAATGGCTTACTATTCTCAATTTTGTATCTGATTTTTGTGACAAATCTTCCATTTCTCTCCACATGATTTCTATCCACCACATAAATGGCCACCACAGCTATTGGTCCTTCTTGTTACAGTCTCTACAGAGGAATTTTCTTCTCAGCACTCTGGATGAGAACTTAAATAAGTTGTTAGGTGCGAGATACCTTACCTAATCACAAGTCCTGCTAAGAGCTACCAAAATGGCAGATCTCAGAACCACCACCTCCCACAACTATAAGGGACAAGCCTCTATAAAATATTTTCTTCTTTCAAGAATCTCTGATTGGCTAGCACAGTGCAGCAGTCTTTGTGAGTGAATTGCACAGGGCCAAAGAAGTAATCCTATAGCATGGTTGCATGGACGTGTCGCACATCTTAGTATCTCTTTCTCTAAAAACAATAGGATTCACAAACCTTACCTGATCTGAACTCATAAAAAACCCACCTGAATAGTTATTCAAAAACTGCATTCACGAACATTTTTTTCCCTTTAGGTTAATACATGAACTCTGAGCTTTAAGTAGTCAATTGTCTTTATACTTAGGATATGACTTCTAAACTAGATAAAAACAACTAGGAGGCTCCTCCTTGCCCTGAAAAAGTGTCATTACTGTTATCTAGAATGCAAATGCATTCATAAGTTTGCTCACTTTTATTGATGAATGAATACACAATTAGTTTCTATATCAAACTGTACTCAAATTTCAAGCACTGTCTTCCTATGTATGTATTAATTCTGCATTTCCCTGATTTAAAAAATGTGTCAAAATTTCTATGTAGACACACAGAATTTTTATTTTATTTTTTGAATACATTAACCACTTAGTTTTGACCCAGTTGACATACTTCTCTCTTTAGTCAAAAACACAGGGATTTGCCTACAGCATTTTCCATATCTCTTCTTATATTATATATAGAGAAAAATGATTAAGGAAGTTTCTTTTAGGAGTTTAAATTTTTAACTCTCTGAAGCAAAGCAGTTATGACTCCTTCCAGGTTTTTCCCACATTTCTCAGAAATTCATATATGTCAAACGTCACATTTGATCTTTAATTTCTTGAGGCTATTTAATACTGACATATGTGTTAACTGATTATCTTTAGTTCTTCAGAGTTTGGTTTCATCCATGCCATCAAGTATTTTAAGAAGCTTGAGATGCTCCCAGGATTGCTTATCTAAAAGGGATTTAGAGAAAGACAATACTAGTAGGATTTTATGATATACCATCTGAAAGGAAAATTAATTTTGCCTCAGGTATCAAATGCAAATGAGAACTCCATCATAAAAAGAAGCCTTGTAGGAGTAACCTAATTGAATTAAGGTATGAGAAATATTCAGATATTTTATGCCGAAAGATGTACTTTTGTTTAAATGATTACACTTTAACATCCAAACTTTCCCCACTTCACTAGTCTAGCAATTTTTCATTTTTTGTTTCTATATCTATGATATATTTCCTATAACATCCTAATGAAAATGATAAAATGACCCCATATTATCTCAAAATTTGACAGTACACAGATTTAAATGAAGAATGTCAAGAGGTGACTTGGAGATGTGAGACAAGATCAATCACAGATGACTGGAAATTATTTTGCTTGTCACTCTTACAATAATTCTTCCAAAGAGCCAATTTTGTGGGACAACCTACTCTTCCCACTTAATAATTTGATCCTACTGTACTATAAAATATCTAAATCTCCCACAGAACAATGGCTGGCAGAAAACTTGGACTATGAAGGAGGCAGATTTTCTTCCCATAATTTTTATGTACAAATACCCAATATCTGGCCAACACTGAAATATGTAGGTTCTGGCAGCTGTTATCAAACTTTGTACACCAAATGCAGTCAGAATTTTTTCTGTCCCCTCTACGTGATCTGGGACACATGTTTGATATTATCTGGGAAAACAAAAACAATGAGTCAATGGTTTGAGCTCTAGTTGACACTGAAAAGAAGTTTGGCTCCATAAACTATTTCTGAGGAGGATATTTCACTCTGAGTGTGGCAGCTAAAAGTTCCATTATTAATGTAAATACATGAGAGGGAAGAGGGAAGCCTTGATGATTGCCATGGTAAAAAAGTAAACAGCCCTGGGACTGATGATCAGAGCTGAGTAGTAACTGGCTGGGAATGCAGACATTTGATCCAATGCACACTATTACTAGAATTCACACTGACCAATGTCTTCTCCGATAAAGGACTTGTACTCTGGGGAATTACAGGTTTCCGGTGACACTTGTGAAACCTCATGAATTTCTGGAAAAGAGTTTATGGAATAAATGCTATCTGGATTTTAGAGTAAACTTAATGTAGTTTCATGTGTAAAATACAAATATTTCCCTTACTTAGCTAATATATAGATTTAAATAATTTAGAGAACTTCTGCTGATATGAGACTAATTTAGAGACCTTCTGCTGATACGAGACTACATATGCACCTGTGTTAATATTGCAGGTCCTAGTATAAACAGGACTCATCTTCCAGAGCATCAGTTTTACTTAATGGTAATACCATATTAGTTTGATCTCCAGAATAATTTCCCACAAGTGGTTGGAAATCACATTACCTGCTAAAAAAGTTGTAGACAAATGAGTAAAATGGTATTTTTAGACTCCTTCTGATTATTTTGATGGAAGATTTTGGTAATAATTCATAAGAGGATAAGTTCCCAAAATGAAGATGTAGATCATCTTTACAAATTCCTATTTGGATTAAGCTTATAGGTATGTTGCCACTAAGTGTCAGTTAATTATGGCATGGACCAAATGACACATGGGTGTAGTCTTAAATTGAATTTGTTACCCATACATATATATAGGCACTCACAGATAAAACACATGCACACACATATGTAAACTAAGTGATCACTCCTATCACTTCAGTTAGGTATCTCCTCCTAAATGTCAGGTTTATCAGGCCAGTAGAATTCCACCTGTTTGCTGGTGGATCAGATTGTTAAGCTAAACACATTCTTCTACAGTCCCCAAGTGTAAAAAGGAAATATTCGATGGAGTGGGACTTCCCTGGTGGTCCAGTGGTTAAGAATCTGCCTTCCAATGCAGGGGACACAGGTTCATTACCTGATGAGGAAACTAAGATCCCACATGCTGGGGGGGCTATTGAGCCCTCACGCCACAACTGAGACATGATGCAGCCAAAAATAAAATTTAAAAAATTAGATGGAGTGAAAATGTGCTAATCATTAGCAATTTCTATTTCCTATTTTCCAAATTATACACTTCTATTAATTCACTATAATAAAATGGCTTATCACAATAAAGTGTTTTGAAAGATTAGTTATTCTTTTTCATGATTTTCAGTGAAATAACTTATTTTACATAAGGAGAAGAATGAGCTCTGCTCTATCCTACTCAGACGAAAGGAATTAATGGACAATAAAAATCTGATGATTCAGGCCCATTTGGGGGTTGATCAAATGCAAATGAAGACTACATTGAGTTATCATTTTATACCCATTATACTGGAAAAAAATAAAAGTCTGACAATAATAACACATGTCAGAAAGTATGTGAATACATAGGATCTCTTCATTTTGGGATGAGGCAAACACACATCCACACATGATTTTAGAAAAGGGAGAGGATTATTACCACAATATGTCAGTAAGGTGACAACCAGGTAAGGGAAGCAGAAGAGATTTGCAAGATTTTCGTTTTTGTGTCTAATGGTGGTTTCGTGCGTGTTTATTCTATTATTAAAAACAAAACAAAACAAAAAAACCCACGTAGTTAAATTTAAAAAGGACCTTCATGAAAAAATAATGAGTTTGTCATTAATCAAAGACTGCATTTATGCTAATTCTATGTATCTGAGGAAAATAAATATATAAGTAAATCAAACTGTAGCTGTGAGAAAACGTATGCCATAGTTATAAGAAACACCTTATACATTTATTGTATATTTTGTACCTGAATTTTGTTTGGTTTGGCCTTGTTTTCTTTAAATTCAATTACAAAGGAGAAAAGGATGAGAGGATAATGAAGTAAAATTCAACATTTTGAACTGTTCTAGTCTCTACCTTAACAAGTTGATTATCTTGCATTTCATTCCTTTAGGCTTTTGTTTCTTCATTTGGAAAAGTAAGGGATTTACTTATTTCTGGATTTAGTCAGAAATATTAAACAAATTTAAGTACTTTTATGGGCCAAGTACCATTTTAAGTAATAGAGATACAGAGATGACTAAATACATATATCAAATTTCTATACTTATAAAATGTACAATCTAGTGGAAGAAAAGAATCATCCCTCTAATTAAATAGCCAATTAGATGTAGCATTGCCACTGTGATCAGTGCTATGAAGGAGAAACATGGTGGTAGTGTTTGTGGTGGTATAGAATCATAGCACATTAGTGACTTGATGTCATCAAAAAGATAAGGAAAGGCTTTCTAGGATACGATGGCCAAACTGAGATCTCAAGGATGATCACAGGCATTTCCTAGGGAGGGAGAGAGAGAAATAACTTCATGCAGAGTGGCCAGCATAGGCATGATGGACCAAAGGGGGAATGACCTATCCCAGAGGATGAAGCAAGAAGATATAGTTCTTTATTTTTATTTTTTATTTTTTTAACATCTTTATTGGAGTATCATTGCTTTACAATGGTGTGTTAGCTTCTGCTTTATAACAAAGTGAATCAGCTATACATATACATATATCCCCATATCTCTTCCCTCTTGTGTCTCCCTCCCTCCCACCCGAAGATATGGTTCTGAGAGAGGCAATGTGATACTAAAAGGGGCTGAGGATCAACACAAAGAACAGACTACAAAAGATCTATAAACTCGGTTACAGTATTTTGTCTTAATCCCGAGAGCAGTGGAATTCCATTGATGGCTGTAAACAGGAAGGTAACGTGCTCATATGTTTGCTTTAACAAGGCTGCCCGACCCAGATGGGAAGACAAGACTGGGGTTGTTCAAGAATTAATGTGAGTAACAGAACATTTTCAGAGTACTACCACGCAGAAAAGGGGGCCGTTTGGACTAGAATACTGGTGATGAAAATGAATATAAGTTGATGATTAGGTACATATATAGAAAGCAATATCTAGTACCCAATACTGAACTAGATATGAAGGAAAAGGGATAATGCAGCACCAAGGATAACTCTTCCATAAATTGGTACAACCATTTTGAAAAAAAGGTTGGCATTTTCTTGTAATTGTGATGCCATCTAATGAGATAAGGAAGAATGGGGGAGGATCCAATTTGGTAGGAAGGAAATACTTATGTTTCATTATGGACAGGCTGAGTTTCATGTGTTGAAATTCCCCCAAAATGACTGGCTTTGAGGTATGACAAAAACAAGTACTGTAACATAAGTCTTATGTAAGTTTCAGTTTCCTCGTTGCTATTAAAATTACATTTCTAGCCAAGCATATTGAAGGATATTAGGATATAGGACATTGGGGAACAAAACTTGTTGATCTTTTAATTTCCTCTCAGGTTATGTGTTCCCCTTGACAGTGATGGCATTTTATCTGCTTTAGGTGAAGTCCTGCCAAGTCACAGAATGTATTAAATAAGCATTTAACAAGCTTCTTATATCCCTAAATTGTGTCCTCCAGACCTAACCACAAGTTCTATGCACACTTTCTAGCTCTGTATGGGTGCTAACTTATCAAGATTGATCTTAGATTAAATAACTATCAATAGACTTGATGAATGTATATATGCATTGCAATTATTTATTGATGACTAGGGGTACAGAAAAGGAAAAGAAAAGGGATTCTTTTACAACCTCTCATTTGGTTCTGCCCAGTTTGTTCTCTCCTCAGTTTGACCATTTATTTCAATTAATTAAGATCCATTAAATTCATTGAACAAATATTTAGTTATTCCTTTCTGTCCAAGGAAGGAAAGTAAGTTACTGACCGGAGTATAACTGGTAGCATGTTTAAGAGAATCTTAATTAAAAACGTCCTTTCTCTTCTCAGAGAAAAATAAAACTACCACACAAGCACTGAGAGGTAATTCAAAACTTGTGTTTTTTGAGGCAAGTAGTGTAGAGTTATGTCCCTAGTCTCTTTTTTCAATTTGTTTCAGCAGAACATAAAGGCGATGCCATAAACCTCCTGTTACTTCAAATAAAGTGTTTACTCATCATAACACACAGTTGTGTGCTTGGCATCTCTTGGACGCTGCCTCTAGCAACCCCTCAAACACAGGACTTGTGCTCAAGGTACACCTCAGCACACTCTCGTCCCAACCTGTTCCTATACTCCCCGTCTTGTTCAATCACCATTTTTCTACTAACCCCAGGTAGAACTTGGATTATTTCTATTTTCTCCATTTCCTGAATTTCTGAACATTACTCAATACATCTTATCAAATTCATTTTTGAAATGACTCAGAATCCCACCTCTTCTCTCCATTCTTACAGCCCCTGGATTAAATGATGTTTTCTTCATTTTCAGCCTAGATTACTATAGCAGATTTCCCTTGTTAGGTTTGCACCATTCTCATCCATTCAAGGCAGTTAGGATTATCCTTCTAAGTGCAAATTCAGTCAAGCCATACCCATGATTAAAGCTGTTCACTGATCCCTCATTACCTGTAAGATAAAGTGCCATTTTGAGGCCAAAGTACATCCCCAGCCTTTGTTCTTTTAATTCTCCATATCCTTATCTCCATATACGAAACGTGCTAAATTATTTGCTGTACCTTAAAAATCCCATCCATTTCATGACTCTCAGATTTGCATCCAGCTATCCTTGATCCTACCTCTCTTCTGTCCAAGTCAGGTAAAAGTAGAGTCATCATACATTTGGGTTTCCCTTGGTGATTTCTGGTTTACATCCATTGTTTCAACACAATCATTAATAGAATTCCCTTTCACTCAGAATTATGGTTGCCCAGAGGGTGAATTAGATGATTCCCTTAGCCAAAGTCACCTTTTTCTCTAAAACTTTCCTAATTATTTAGGGTCATATAATTCCATGGAACACTAAATATTTCTACATGGTATAATTCACATGGTAGTGTAATAAATTATGTAGTAAATGTCCTAATACGTTATGCATTCTATAGCAGTAGGAATAACAGCTAACCTTTAAAGTGTGTATTAGACAATTCCAAAAACCTTATGAGTAAAATTTCATGTATGCTTTACAGCAATCCTGAAAGGAAGGCGCTCTGGTCATCCCTGTTTTGCAGACAAGGAAACTGAGGCAAAGTGAGTTTAAGTAAATTGTTCAAGGTCACATACCTGATAAAGGGCAAGAGGTAGTGCTGTCAGGTAAACCAAGGCAATGGTTTCAAAGTCCACACTATTATGAAGTGCAATATGCATATTTACCCTTGTGTCCCTATTGCCTTAGAATACGTATCTAAGAGATGCATGATAAATGCACTTGTAAGTGAATGATTATTTTAAAGAGAAATGTCATTTCGAATATCCTAGTCAAATAAATTCATACAGCCTTGGATGGCTGGTTATATCAGAGTGCTATCCCCTTCCTCTTTTTTATTTTATAAAATTCCTGTGATATCGATGTTAACTTTCTCTCCCTCCAGCAAGAATAAGTGACTACTCCTGAAATTATTCTAATTATATAGCTAAATAATTATACAAAATGCTCTTTTGAAAGTTACAACTAGCTTTTTTTTATATAACCATTGCTAAATTTAGAACTCTTGTTGCTTTTTATTTTCATTTGTGTGCTTGTCTTAATAGCAGAAGTACACTCAGGCTTTGTACTGGTATTGGAAAGTCTTGAAATAAGAATAGATGGAGAAAAATAAATATTTCAAATTGTATGTTTGCTGGGAAGTGAAGGGATTGCTCAGATGCTGGCATCAGTAGTGGAAAGTAAGTGACTATAATTCCTTAATCGAGTATTTGACTTCCTACACAGGAAGAGAACTTGCCTCAACAGGTGGTGAATTCTTAAAGAGTTAAACGGGAAAATATGGCAATTCCTTACTTTTCAGTGCAATCAGATTTGCACGTTAAGCTTAAAAAAAGAAAGAGAGAGGAAGAGACAGAATACTTATGAATACTCTGACACTCTGAAATTAAATGTAGCTATTGGGGAATAGAAGAGATTTAAGGAACTGGGCAAAACTGTATGCATTTAAGAATCTTCAGAAGAGATTTAAGGAACTGAGCAAAATCGTTTGCATTAAAGAAGAATCTTCATAAAGGTACCAATCTTCAACCCTCCCTAACTGGAGTCTGACTCCGTAATGAATTGTGTGCATACATACACATACTTATCTGTATAGTTTTCTTTAGATCGTACCACAGGAAAGAGAATCTGACATCCCTTGAGAACAGACAAGTCTATATTTACGTAGACAGAGCCACAGATCAATTAAACAAAATGAGCTTTATGAGGAAAACATTAGGCAGACTCCTTCCTGGATTATTTTTCTAAAAGAAAATTTCAGTTCTAATTGATACCTTGAAGCTTGTTGCTGCAAATTGAAGTGTATGTCAAATATTTGGCAGTGCTTCAGGAAAAGGATTCGGTTCACCTTGATTCCCTAATTGAGATGTGCAGGGGGTGCGTTGCTTCTTTTTTACCTAGAAGTGTTGTGGTGACATTGTCTACAAGGGCTGTTTCAACTTGAGTTCTCAATTCTTTTCTTGCGGAGTGCTAAATTGTTTTTTAGTCTATCTGGCAATCTGTTACTTTTTTCTTCCTCCCACAGGGTTCAGTATTTGTCCTTGAAGAGTTGTCAACGGCAAAGCGCAAAGAAAATTGTATATCCAATTAAAGTGAGGCAAAACACAACTGTCAAATAAAAGCCATTAACCCACCTGAGTACCATAATTTTTGGTACACCTGACAGCTCCCTTCTCAGTTCCTTCAGCTGTAGTCATTCCCAATCCCCTTCCTTTCTTTGAAAGATATTGTTTATGGGACAGTTTCAGAGTCTATAGTATGTGATGTCAGTTAAGTTTTGTCACATCCTCATCCAATTGTAAGTAGCATATTTATTAGACATGTTTTCAGAATGAATGATTTCGTGTATTTAGAAGAACAACAGTGAATCCTCATGCTTGATACCTTTGATTTTATCCACGCTCATTCTTTCCTTTTTAACATATAAACTTCACTCCTACTTGTTTTCAGGGCCATGCTTTTCCTCCTGATAGACTGGATAGACAACACTGAATAAGGCAGGAAAGTTTACTGCCCTTACAGGTTTATATCAAGTGAGACAAACAGGCAACTAACAAACTATGACTCAACTACAATTGCTGTAAGTGACATGGAAGAACAGGGCAGAGTGCTATGAGAACAACAGATCTGAGATAGCAGCCTTTGGTCCACTCTGAAGGGTGGAGAGAAAGAAATAGAGCCACTGAGAGAAGACTTGAGGAGGTTGCCTTCCCTGCAGGGGGTACAGCTTGTATTAAGGAAAGAAGGAGGAAATAAGGATCTTGATAATGATGTTGAGGAGAAATAAATAGGAGGATGAGAAGGAAGAGAGCTAACATGTATTCGGGGCTTTCTATTTATCAGTTTTGGTGATTTATACTGTGGTGCTACAGAAAACAGTGAGGCTAATTGGTTTCAAAAATTCACAACCCTATTATCTCTCATGAAATGTGGTCCAAGAGTAAAACTCTCCATGTAGGTTCGGATCGTCAAGAACCTAGGCTTTTGCATCCGTCTGCTCATCCATCTCTGTGCAGTCACTGCCCTCAGCTGCCTCCACTCACGACTGTAAAATGGCAACAACAATTCCAGTTATTATAACCAGACATGACGATGTTCAGAGGATGATGCTTCCTCTGCCTCATCTCTCTTTTTAGGAGAGGGAATTAGTTTCCAAGATGCCCTCAGCTGGTTTTCTCTCATGTTTTATTAGGCAGAATTGGGACACAGTGTCCATTCCTAAGTGAACCATGGAGAAGGGGAGAGACAAGTGATGTGATGAGATTAAAGATGGAAATTAGCAAGTCAAGCCCATGACCACTTCAGATATCCCAAAGTATCTTCATTCCACTTCAATGCATAGATTGAATACTCCAGGTATATGTCCTCTTAAAGGAAGCTTACTAGTCAAACTATCCGTGCAATTTTCAAGTCAATTTCTCATAATCTTTTCACACCAATTATTATTAACATATCTGTTACTTAAGATAGTAAACAGAAGATTTGAGAAAACTGTTGTAGTTAATGAATTTTCGCTGTTAAAGTTTATTCATGCAAAGTATTTTAAATCTGAAGGAATAGGGGACAGATGCTGCTGGGAGTGATACATTCTATCTTGCTTGTCATTTACTGTGACAATGAACAATATGTCACATTGGCTTTACCAATATGTGAAATTAATCATAGAAGAAATTGAAAACAGGAGAAAATTTCAAATATCACAAGAAAACTCTTTGTACCAACCATAATCAACTACCTGTCTATTATACTGATAGTATAATTATAAAAACAGTTCCTGTTCATTGAGAGATCACTATATGGTTGGTGTTAGACACAATCTTAATTCTCATATCATACGTGTGATGCATTTTTATTCCCATTATCTTGGAGTTCAGAGACTTCTATAAAGTTACATCAGTGGGACAGGCTGCCAGTATTCACACTCATCCATCCTACTCTAAACTCATTGTTCTTATTACATAAATATTCTGCCTGGCACTATGCCTCGACCCTGGAAATTCCCCAAAGAATCAGAATATGACTTCAACAATCAATGGGCTTTTGGAAGTCCCTTTAAGAATTGTACCTATAATTCATCTGTCAATAAAACTTGAAGGAGTTTACATTTCTACCTTTCATGAATACCACCCTAATTAAAGAATCTTTGTTATCATTACACTTTCATGGCAATTCACTTCTAAAACCTTGCTACATTTAATTTTTACAAGCTTAGCTCCCTAAAGACTGAACGGGTTGTGAAAAGACATTTATTCTCCACAAGTTTCCATGCTTTATGTTTTGGCATAAGAAGTATAGAATTTTCCTACAGGAAAGTTAAAGATATTTCTGACCTTAGGTAGAGCACACTTGTCTTGCTATTTTATTGTTTTGATATTTTTTCACAATTTTTACATGCTTACTCACCACTGTCCTTTTGTATGAGATAGCTTTCATTTTACTATTTCAGATAGATATAGTAGTAGTATCTTAGTAACTTTGAGTTGAACAAATGCTAATGAGAAGGCTTTTTTCTAGTTTATTTTCTTTTGGTTTAAGTCATTGCTTTTCCTGTCATGCACTTCCTCTGCCATGGATTAATTGAAAGTGTGACTGTGCTGAATCCCACTGTTACATCCACAGGTAGGTAAAGGTATTTTAAGATACAAAGAAGAGAGAAAGATTAAACAGATAGTGCTCAAGATAGATTTTAAACATATATAAAATATTGGGCTGTACTTCCCTTGCCCAGAGCTAGACTACTCCTGGAATTGAGTTTACATTTCAGAGAAGTCACGTTTATAGGCCCTTACTCTGAATGTCTCCCAGCTTGGCTGATTTAGCAAATAAAAATACAAGACACTAGTTAAATTTGAATTTTACATATACAACAAATAATTTTTAGTATAAGTATGTCCCAAATAATAGTAGAGACATGCCAAAGAATAACCACCTAGTGCCAATGCAATAGAGGCCCTTACCTTACCAAGAGCTTCTTAAGGGCCAAGATTGTGAACTTTACATTTACACAACTAAGAGTTTCTGGCATAGAGTGAGGACTCACATGTTGGGTGGTGTTGGTGATAAGAGTCACAGTGATAACAGATGAAAAAGAAGGAGGGGAGAGTATTTGCTTAATAAATGTCAGTTGAACTGAATGAAATGTCTCAGATTCTGATGTCAGGGCCTGAGGACATTATTATTTATTTACACTACCAGGAAGTGGCAACTAACAAAAGACATTGGGTGCCCAAAACCTCTGGGCTATGATAACACATCAGAAGTTTTCAATGCTGTCAAAGGGCCTGACCAATCCCTTAATGTTAGAGCAAAAGGACTAATGCAATTACTGAGGATCATTCAAAAAGTAGATACTTTTTGATGCCACTTAAAACATTCAGTTTCACTTACTATCTTAGTGCTTTTAAGGAATATCATAAAAGCAACCACTTAATAGTCAAAAAATAATTCACCTAAGCACTGAACTAGCAGGTATCAACGTAAGGGGTATTATTCTAGTACAAGTTCAACAAAAGCAGAGCTCTTTTTCTTCTTCTTCAGTTTTCTTTGCAAATCCTAGAGAAATATATACTGACAATATCATTAAATGTTCTGACAGGTTTTTTTTTTTTCTATGTGGAATTCAGAATCTGGGCTGAATAGTTCATGCATTTTGCTTATGTGATATATTTTGATTTGTATCTTTTAAGATGTTGAACTAGAATCAAACTGACTCATGATGTTTCCTAGTCATCCATAGCTCCTGTCACCATCCCTGCTACAACATGTGACATTTCATAGACAGTTCATAGGCTTATACATAAAGTGCACTAAATATATCTGGAACAGCAGAGACAGCTGCAGGTTATGGCTGACTAAAACTCACACATTTTTTTCATAACAATCTGTAATGTTTGTTTGAACTAATAATCACATGCCATTTGAACTCTGAACCTTGGAAAATTGTCAGAGCTTCTAAAATAAATAGGTGACCAATGATGTCTGAATATTTGAGGGGAAAATTGTTCACAATTTATGAGTTCTAAACATTTTTGCAGTTATATTTTCTACAGGAAGCATTTGCCTTTATATTAAGAATAAAGAAAATGATTTAAAATATTTCCCCAAACTTTTATTTATGAGATTTTAATATACTACTAATAAGCAATAAGAATGTTGTGTTACACACACAAAATACCAGTTGAGGGAGAGTCAGTTTGGATTATGGAGGTGTTAGTTACAGGACGTATTATACAATAGGGCAAGGTCAGAGAACTCTGAGTCCAAAGACCTCCTTCTGTCACTATTTCTCTAGTCCTCAGTTTTCCTGTGATACTAAAATCAATCCTGTTGATTTCGGGTAGTAACTTGAACTAGGTCTGAAATTTTTATGTAATTTCTATTAACAAATTAGGAAGATTAATTTAGTATTATTATAATTGTATTTAGTGTTAAGCTTTTTCAAATAAGGTGCTTCTAAAGTTTTGAAAACTATAGGAGAACTTAGTCTCCAGGGAATCTGGCTTTGTTATTCAATTTCTATGAAAACATTTTAAATGAACAGCACAGATATTCAGGAAACCTCTGGTACAAAGATCTTCAACCCTGCATCATTTCATAACCCAATGGCTTTGGATATCTCCAACTAAGTATGGAGAATATAGTTTACACTACTGAACCGTTAGGTGCTATTTCACTCAGAAAGGAGTCTCTTTACAGATAAAGACAGGTAAAGGGCAAAACCAACTATTCTAATCCTAAAATTACATTGAATGATGTAATAACAGAGAAATAACATTTCTCTTTTTTTTCCCTTATTGCTTAACTGGGGAAAATATGAAAAAAAAACATTAACGTAATAAAAAAGAAATACAAATATGGTATGAAACAAAAGTTAAGGGGCATGGGGAATATATAAGCTCCAGCGTGCAACTAATTAATATTTTGTGACACTCGGGGCTCTGTATTATTCTTGGCACACAGAAGGATTGCACATCTCATGATTTGAGTTAGTTTCACTCTATAGCTTGCCTTGAGTTCTGAAATGTGAGCAGAAATAGCATGTGTCACTTCAGGGCAGAATATTAAGAGTATGAACTTTGCATACTACTCAGTCATAAAAAAGAACAAAATTTTGCCATTTGCATCAATATGGATGGATTTGCAGGGCATTATGCTAAGTGCAATAAGTCAGACGGAGAATGATAAATACTGTATGATATCGCTTGTATGTGGAATCTAAAAAATACAACAAGCTAGTAAATAAAACATAAAAGAAGCAGACTCACAGATACAGAGAAAAAACTAGTGGTTACCAGTGAGAAGGAGCAATATAGGGGTGGAGAAGTGGGAGATACAGACTATTGGGTATAAAACAGGCTCAAGGATGCACTGTGCAATGTGGGGAATATAACCAATATTTTAGAATAACTGTAAATGGAAAGTAAACTTTAAATTTGTATAAATTTTTTTTTAGAAAAAGAGAATGTACTTTGCCATGTTTCTTTATTCTCCACCACCGGCAAAAATGATGTTCCAGAAGACATTGTCACCTCATCAGCCTAGGTTCTGTAATAAGGACGGAGTGAAACAAAACCAGCATCTTATATACTATTAAGAGTAGTGTGTGTAAAATATAAAATTGTGTTGTTTTAAGCACTGAGGTTACTGTAACACTATCTATGGCCTCATAGAGACAAAAATAAATTCCAATTGTTGCTATACACGAGAAATAAGAGTCACATAGGTTGAAAGTACAAAAAAGATACAGAAAAATAATAAAGATAAGATGCTCTGAATTAGAAGCCCAGACTTATGGTTATAAAAAGCAGACAAGATAGAATTAAAGGAAAATGCATTATTTTAGACAAAAGGAATCAATTAAAAAACAAAAATATTTGACTCACGCGGAGTATACAACAAATGGTAAATTGTATTCACCTCATAGTACAGCCTTGAAAAAATATAAGAAAAATTAGATAATAACAAGAAGAAACTGGCAAATCCTTGCTATACTGAAAGATATTAAAATAAATTCTTTAGTACTTGATAAGACAAGCAGACAATAAATTAATAAAAATGAAAGGTTTGACCAACAAAATCATCATGATTTATCTGAGGGACATACATAAAAAAAAGCCTAGAGAAAATAACTCCTCAAACCCTTAGCATATTATAAAATTTGATCACATCCTCATTCATTAAAAAAACTAATAAGTTTTAAAGAACTGATAGGATATGTACAATATTCTCTAAGCTAAAGGCAATAAGGTTAGGAAAAAATAAAAAGAATAGTAAAAATGCATAAACCTATATATTTAAATGCACCTTAACTCATTCATGGGTTAAATAAAAAATATAACACAAATTTTAAAATAAAACTTAGAATAGAATGCTAATGAAAATATGCCATTGTAAATCTTATAGGAAACAGCTAAAAAGTAATTTGAGGGCAATTAATCTGTATAAATACTTAGATTAGAAAAGAATGGATGTTTACTATTGATGAGCCAACTGTCCAACTTAAAGGATGTGGAAAAGAATAAGAGACTTCATCAAAGAAAAATAGAAGGAACAAAGTAATAATATAAGATCAGAAATTAATGAAATGGAAAACAGAGATACCAGTTAGAGAATTAACAAAGTTGTTTCTTTGACAAGACTGTTAAAATAATTTTTTAAAGAATGAATGACATAACTAAATACAACACATACTCAATATTTATTTAGAGACTCCTACAAAAAACTTTGTGTTAATACATTTAAAATTTTAAAGGAAATCTAAAGTCCCCCCAAGTCTTTGGCCTAGAACTAATCTGAACAAGTGTGAGAGGAAATTACCCAAATCTTGGGGAAAATAAACTGGAAATGAACAGTCAGAAAACTTTCTGGTGTTCACACAGGTCTTGGAATAGCTTGTGTTCACAACAGCCAAAGGGAAAAAAACCTTGTAATATACAGAGCATTAGGTAGAATTCACAGAAATGTAGCACTGTAGTGCTGGAATAAATTAGCCTTGGATAAAACACTACTTTAGTCTCACCATAAATAACTTCATGGCAGATAAAACCAAAAACACTATTTCCAGGGATATGATAAAATGCAGTAATCAACAAGATAAAATTCAGGCACACCTGAAAGCCAATAAAAGATTATTACACATGCACAGAAGCTGGTAAATATAACCCATAATTAGGAAAAAAATGTCAAACAATAGAAAGAGATCCTGATGATGGAATTAGCAGATAAGTATGGGAAAAAAGGCACAAATTCTCTGCATGTTCAAGAATGTAGGGAAAAAAAGAAGTATAATAAGGACAGAAATAGAAGATTTAAATAGACTCAAAAGCAAATTGTAATCTCTGAATTAAAAATTAACTAATTGAGAATAGCATCAGGTTAGACATTGCAGAAGAAAATATCAGTGAACTTGATTATGTAGTGATAGAAACTATATAAAAGGAAGACCTCCAAAATGACATTAAAGTATAATGGCAATTGTTCTAAGGTGTAATTGGAGTCCCAGAAGGAGAAGGGGAAGGTGGTTTGAAGAAATAAAGATTTAACAGCTTCTTAAGTTGTTAAAAACAATAAACTTACCGGTTCAAAAAACTTAATGAATCCCCAGCAGAATAAACATAAAAAACATCCCAAGGGACATGACAATTTATTGCAATCCAGTGTTTAAAGAGACAATTCAAAAAGCAGCCAGGAAAAAAGTCACATTATTTATAAGGAATTTAAAATTTACATCAGATTTCTCATCCAGAAACATGCAAAACATAATTTAAGCAATACTGTTAAAATGCTGAAAAAATAAACTGTGAATCTAGAAATTTTACCCAGTGAAAATAACAATAGATAAGAAACAAAGGCTTTCTCAGAAAACAAATCATGTGAGAATTCACTCTCAGCAGATTACCTTGCAAGAAATGATAAAGGAAGTTGTCCAAACAGAAGGAAGATTATAGCAGATAGAAATTTGGATCTAAATAAAATATGTAGGCAAAATACGAAAAATAAAAAGTTTTTATGTTGTACTTCCTTTAAAAGATAGCTGCTTTATGCAAAAATAATATTTATAACAACAAAAGAAAGGGTGTAAGTAGATAATAATACTGTCATTAAATTTATATTACATACGAATTGACAATATTTTTAGAAGGTAAACTGTCATGAAATAAAGGTACATATTTTAAATTCCAAAATAATCATTAATAAAATTAAACAGTATAGATATAGATAATGACAATAGTACAGATAAATTAAATCATAGAAATCTAATCCAACAGAAAGCAAGAAAAGATTTTAAAAGAAACAAATAGCTGAGAATATAAAATGAGAAAATAACAAGATTAATGAATATGTTAAATTTAAAAGTTCCAAACACCTTAATTAAAAGGCAGAATTGTTAACTGTTTGATTAAAAAAAAAGACCTTGCTTTATACTATCTGCAAGAAGTCTGCTAAAATACAGACATGTTTAAAGTAAGTAGAACAAAGTATGCTATACAAACATTAATCAAAAGCAAGCTAGGGTGGTTGTATTAATATGAGATAAAGCATATGCAAAAATGGGAAATATTACCAGACATTTTACATTAATAAATAAAGTCATCAAGAAGATATGACATTTCTAAATGAATATGCTATTGACAAAGGGCTTGAAAATACAGGAAGAAGAGTGACTAGAAATGGAAGGAAAAATAGATAATACTAATTCATCGCTCAGTAATTAAAAGAACACATTTTTTTAAAAGAATATAGGAGACTTGAACAATGCTCTCAACAACTTGACTTAATTAGTATTTATAGAACACCTCAACCAACAACTGCAGAGCATGCATTCAATAATACATGTAATATTCACCAAGATAGATTATATTCTATGACATAAAACAAGTACTGATAAAATTTAAAGTATTCAAATCATGCAAGTATATATTCTGATAAAATAGAATTTAAATTCAAAATTAAACAGCAAAATGATCTCTAAACACTCCCAAAATATTTAGAAGTTAACATACTTCTAAATAACCCATGAATCAACTAAGAAATCACATAGAAAATTAGAAAATATTTTGAACTGAATTAAAATGAAAGGTCAACATATTAACATTTGCAGAGCAAACGGAAAGCATTTTTACTGCTTATATTAGAAAAGAGAAAGATTAAGTCAATCATGTATCTACATTAATAAGAAAAATAAAAGTACCCCAAATAAACAGGAAATAATGAAGTTAAGGTCAGACAAGGACTTTGAAAACAACAAAATCACAGAGAAAATCAAAGAAGCAAAAAACTAATTCTTTGAAGAGTTCAATAAAATTGTTAAGACTGATCAGGGAAAAAAGTCACAAATTTCCTCTTATAAAGCACTCTCTGCTAATATATTTTATAACTTAAGTAAAATGGGCAAATTGTTTGAAATAAATCACCAAAGTTCATTCAGAAGAAATAAATAGCCTAAATAGCCCTATATTTAGTCTAGTATTTCAAGTTTTAGGTTAAAAATTTCCAACAACACAAACAAACAAAAACAATTCCAGGCCCACACAGCTTCACTGATGAATTCTACTAAACATCGCGGTAAAAAAAACAAAAAACAAAATACCACTATAAACACTTTTTAGAAATATAGGATGGGGGACTCCAACAATTCATTTTTTGGAGCCAGTCTTTCCCCAATAGCATTACAAGACAAAATAAGAGAAAACTGCAGACTCATACCCCTCATGAACACAGTCACACACATTTTAAACAAAATTTTAGCAAGTAAAACCCACTAATATGTAAAACAGATAACAGCTGAACAGACTGAAAAACCAACAACTTGTCTAGGATTCATTAGAAAAGTGAGGACACAGGACAAACCCGGATTGGAGAGAGACAGGCAAATGCAGCTCATAGGAGCAGAGACTCACCAGTGCTGGCGTAGGAAAACTCGAGCTGTAATCGATGACTTGCTGGGGTCTGGACAACTCTGGGATTTAAAAACTCCAGGGGGATCCAAGAATAAGGGCTCCCACAATTTTGTCAGTTTTCCTACAGGAGCTCTCAGTAAATATCAGAGAAGAATCCCCTCACGCTTCCAGCAAGGAAAGGGGAAAGGAGCCATTTTGAAACCAAGAGCTCTCTGTTCTTAACAAGGTCTGCCCTCAGGAGAAACTAGTTAAGCAGAGATTAACCCAGTGAGGTATTATCAGAGCCTAACTGATCTGCTAGGATATTATCAGAGCCTAACTGACTGTATTGTTGCTGATCTTTTGCCATCAGTACACTTAAGGTAGGCTTATTTAGTCCAGGTTCAGCTCAATTGCGCATAATCAGAGAATTCACAGGTGTTCTAACTTGACTGCACGCTCACTGGGAAACTAGGCATGCTCACTGGGAAACTAGGCATGCTCACTGGGAAACTAAGCAGCATTACAAAACAATACGATCCAGCTGGAGAGAACGGATTTGGATGTATTAATAGATGAGGGACAGCCTGAGGGACAACATTCTCAGCAGAAAAAAAGATTTTAAGAGAAACCACACTATTGAACAAAGTAAGGAAAATGGTCTATTTATAGGGTTACTTGGTACAGGATGAGATTTAGTTGATGAGAATGATATTACATTACTAGAACAAATGCAAACCCTGCATATTAATCAACTTCCTTTCCGGGGATGTAGAATAAGGGTGCTTTTTAAAAAGGAGAGATTAGTTCTTTGAAATCAGCACAGAGGGCTAGTCTGTCCTCAGACTCTTAAACCATGGGATTCCTTTGAAAGTCCATTTGTGCAGGGATTGTCATTCATCTCCAACATAAAATGCTTAGCCAAACATTAAAAATGATATTTCATAAATACAAAAAACAAAGCTTATTTCAGGGAGCATGACAATTACTGCAGTGGTGGTTTTGAAGACAGCCCCAATATTCTTTAACATTTCTCCCGTGATGTCTGTGTCCCTCCCTTAATTACAGGTTCCATCTCTACTTGGCCAAGGGAATATGATGGAAGTGATACTATACCACTTTCTGTGTTCAGCCCTTATGAAACCAACAGCTTCTACTTCCTGTCTCTTGGATATTTGCTCTTGAAAATCAGTCCCTAAGCAGTGAAGAAGCCCATGCTGGCTGTCCCATGGAGAGGCTCAAGAACTAGCATCAAATTGCCAGTCAGGAGATTAAGTCATTTTACAAGTGGATCTTCCAACCCACGTGAACTGCTCCAGCTGACACCATGTTGAGTAGAGATTAGCTGACAAAATCACACGTTGGTAAGCAAAATAAATGACTGCTTTTGTGTAACAGCCCTGGAATTTTTAGATTAGGTAGCTGCACAGCTGTGGATAACTGTGGATGACCGGAACAGCTATATGCTTGGTAGCTCTGGATTTCTGTACAGACTTCACACGCTTGTGGGAATTTTCCCGTTATGCTAGGAGTTCTAACCAAAACAGATACAGTAGCATCCTTCTTCCTTTAGTTACTACTAAGTCTGTTAAAATCAGCAGCCTGCTATTATCCCATTCAGAAAACAATTCGATGCACGAGTTTACTGTACAGATGAAAAGCTGAAGACAAGGCATTCAAGTAACTTGTTCCAAATCACACAGTTAGTAGCAGACCCAAACCGGGTTCACTGGTCATGATTCTTTATATAGTTGCCTCCCCTCGCCACCGCATATTTGTTTTCCTTAGGATCCCAAAGGATCTCATGAAGAATCTTTAGGCCATCTCTGTATGGCCTGGAGTTGTATTCAAAGTGTTGTATTTATCACCAGCATCTTTTTTTCTAGCAATTTCCAAAGTTTCACCGATTTCTCAAAACAATTTAGAACCCCTTAGGCTTTGTTAGTATTATTTCTGCTCACTTATCATAGAAAACTTCTGTTTTTATTGAGTTAAAAACAGCAGTTGTATATTTATGGAAGAATAAACTGAAGTTTCGTCTGCATCTTAGTAAACACATGGCACATGCTACAGACTGATGTTCAGATTTGTGAGACATAATTCCCCATTACTTCATTGAATAAATTATTAACAAAGATCCTACTATGTTCCAGGCATGTAAAAATGAATGAGGTGTGGTCCCAAGCTGAGTCTTCCGATTTGGAATTTTCTCTTCCTATGCTTTCTGATCTAAGGGCTATGGTTGGTAAATACAATCTGAACAGTTGAACATCTGCTTTCCTAATTGTTTGTTTGTTTGTTTTTCACCTTTCCCTGGATTCTAAGCATGGCATTAAAAGCCCTTTTTGATTCTTTGTCCCAACTAGTTCTCTAACTAGGTCTTTCCTGGCTTGTTCATCTCGCAGCAGCAAAACTGACAGCAGTTTTGACAAAGCTCCCTGTTGTACTTATTCCCTGAGCTACCAAAAACAAAACAAAAAAAAGCTGATATCTTTCTTTCAATTTCAAATAAGACTTCTTTGCAATCCTCTTTGCTCTGAGATCAGAAAAACAAGAATGAAAGCTTAAAAGGACATTTCCCAATTGAGAGAATTTCTATTTACACTTACTCCCCTAGCTTTGATAGTTTACACAACAAAACGAAGTAAATTTCTACTTTACAGATTTTGGAAGAGAAATAAAAACACCAACCCTTTCTGTCAGGTTATTATGCCAATTAGATGTATCTTCATTTGTATTTTTGTCTACTTTTTAGCAAAGGTTAGCATACAGCAATTGAATAACCCTCACCAAAGAGTACATAAGAAGCTGTTTTGTGAAAAAGATACATAGGCATTCTCACAGGACACAGGACACTTGGGCATTATATAAGCTTCTAATTTCATTTGCTTCATGACAATCAGTAAAATTGTTAAAAGCCCATGTTGGGTTCATTTGATCATTTATTAAGTACATTTCACTGGGGAATTAGTGTCACATAATGTAACCTGTGGTCTCTAGAGATATTGGCAAGTTCTGTATCCAAATACATGACTCTCCCTTGGAACCAGAGCCCTTCACTGGATGGAGTGGTGGATGCGTACACTTTGGGCTGACTAGAACAAAAGCATGCTTCTTTTGGTGTTGTCAGGGGCTGATCATAACATTTATTGTCTCAACCAGTCTCTCTTTAAGAGTGAAAGGAAAGGCTTTTCCTAATCATAGGATAATAGACATAAACAGGGCGAACTGTGTTGTTCTTAATGAAACTGGGACTTGTGGTCATCCAATAGGTGATGGCATGGGACTAGAGCTTACTCTTTCCCTGGACTTTTCTTTAAACTCTATCTAAGCAAAGAGAGCCTTTTTTTCTTGTAGATTCAGAGCTGGAAGATTGTGAACTTGAAGTTGTCTTAGACTTTGTCACTCACCATGTGTGGAATTTAATCTCAGCAATTAAGATATAACACAAATAAAAGGGAACATAAAAAATAAGAAGAAAGAATGCTGATTTTTCTTTGGCTTCTGATTCTTATTGCTCAAATCCATTTTGCTCTCATAGGTTGCTTATGCAAGCAATAAATAATAAACCCCTTTTATGCTTATTTATTCCTGTTGGGCTTGTTACTTACAAACAGAAGTATCCCAATGCACATGCATGGATGTTAAGATATTAATTAATACAGGAACTTTCTCTGGGACAAGAAAAGGCATAATAATTTAGCATGGGGGCATAAATTCTCTGTTCCCTTTTTTCCTTACCTGGGCAATTTTGGAATTCACTCTCTATTTGACTTGCCTGTTTGGATAATATGAGTATGGGTCCTCCTTATAGGAAGGATCACTGTGCTAGGAAAGAGGAGGCTGTAGGCCTGTCTATGCATTAAAGAGTAATCCCCATAGTTTCATATGAGCCAACTTAGTTCACCCGGGAACTTAATTAGCTTTTGTGGCAAGTACTTTTTTAGTAATAAAACAGTTATATTTGCCTACAGTCATTTTCTGCATATTTATCAATAACAAACATATCAACACTTCCTGCTTATAAAAATTCCTGAAATTCCTTGGTTTCTCTCTGTTCCAAGCCTGTCTCTTCAACTTTCCCTTTAATAGCGAGTGTTCCCTCATATCCTTCGAGTAAATTTCTTTTACATCAGACAAAGGAAATCACTATATGCTACTCACAACCAAAAAACAAAGGCAAAACAAAAAAAATTTGATACAGCAAACTGAATCAGAAAGTAAGCTGCCAGCCAAAAACACTCAGAGAAATGTAGGATATTGGAAATTGGTTATCTGGTCAATTGACTCATATTCCACAGTGGTAACCGAGATGCCCATGGCATACTGTGGTGAAATGCCTAATTCAATTATTACCTAATGTAACTAGAACCACAGCCCTATTGAGAGCAGGACTCTGGGATTCTGAGTTCACTAGGATAAGAATTGAAGGGATGAGGACCTACAGGACTGAAGAGATTGCTTTTGTGGTCTTAGATAATTTTAAAAATGCCAAGATTAGGGCTTCCCTGGTGGCGCAGTGGTTGAGAATCTGCCTGCTAATGCAGGGGACACGGGTTTGAGCCCTGGTCTGGGAAGATCCCACATGCCGGAGCAACTAGGCCCGTGAGCCATGGCCGCTGAGCCTGCGCGTCTGGAGCCTGTGCTCCGCAACGGGAGAGGCCGCGATAGTGAGAGGCCCTCGCACCACGATGAAAAGTGGACCCCACTTGCCACAACTAGAGAAAGCCCTTGCACAGAAACGAAGACCCAACACAGCAAAAATAAATAAATTAATTAATAAACTCCTACCCCCAACATCTTCTCAAAAAAAAAAAAAATGCCAAGATTAAATTTTTATCTTCTTGTCTTGAGGCAAAGAATGAAGCTAAAAGAGTTCTCTGACTGTAGAGAATCTCTTATTTCTTTATCTGCTGGGCCAAGTGAGTAAAAACTGAAGTCCAGAATTTGTTTCTGCAGGTTCCTGACATATACGTTCAGCTGAATTCACGGTCTTGGCATAAGCATATGAATAATAAAAGTAGACCATTAGCCAAAAGAAGGGGACCAAAAAATAGGGATGTTTGAGACAAGTCAAAAGACATAAAGGGCCTCCAAACTCTCGAGTACATCCCCAACTAATAATCCCAGAGAATGCGTCACCCTCTCCCTTACCTCCAGAAGCTATTGGCTGTTTCTCGCTTGCATAAAGACGTCTTTATCCCCCTATCTGAGAGCTCTCACTCACAGGAGGAAACCAATAATGTCCCTCTTGCCTCTTCATTACCACTAAATCCTGTTACTGAACTAGTAACCACCATCATGTCAAAACTTTCTGAGCGACTTTTTGAAACTTTTTATATGCAGAACCTAATTGTAGGACTGACTGCAAATTATTGCTTGAATTGACTTTTCAAATGTTGTATTGTCAATAGGACTCCACTTACCAGTAATTCTGAGTGCAGTAAATAGCCTTCTGCTACTGATGGTTCCTAATGATTTCCCGGGTTGAATAAAGCAAACCTGAGCTCAGCAGTGGGCAAGAATGTGGGAGTGGCAGAAACCACCTGGTGAAACACAGAGGAAGAATTCGACAACACCAAGAATTTAAAATGCTCGACAAAATTTCCTATGTGTGAACCATCATTCCAACCCCTGCATGTGTTTCACAGGAGAATCCAGAACACAACTGTATTTGCTTCCTAGGGCTGTCATAATAAAGTACCACAAACTAAGCAGCTGAAACAACAGAAATTTTTGTCTCACTGTTCTGGAGGCTAAAAGTCTGAGATCACAATGCCAGCAGGGTCAGTTCCTTCTAAGCCTTGTGAGGAAGAAGATGTTCCAAGCCTTTCTCCTAGCTTCTGGGTTTTTTGGGTGTTTTTTGTTTTTTGTTTTTTGCTGGCAATCTTTGGCATTCCTTGGCTTATAGATGTCTTCCTCATCACTTGGGGTTCTCCCAGTGTGCCTGCTATCCCTGTCTTTAAATTTTTCATAAGGACACATCATATTGGATTAGGGGCCACCCTAATGACCTCTACTTAACTGGATCATCTGCAAAGATCCTTTGTCCACATAAGGTCACATTCTTAGGTAGTGGGGATTAGGACTTCAACATCTTTTGGGGGGAAAAATATTTAACCCATAATGCCAACCAAAGACCTGAAAAGTATTTTAGCAAGTGAAGCAACAGTATATTTCTACACCACATTACTCACTAATCTCTTTGTGCCTGGTTATTTATGTCATAGAGTTGAATACGCAAGGATGAAAAAGACTGTTCAATTTTATTACAAGGCATATTTGGGTGAGATGCTCTTTTAACACTCAGTTTTACAAACTCACTTCCATTAGCTAGAGTTGAGTTTTGTTTCTTTAAAAAATGAACACTGATACATAGTGATTTTCCCCTTAAAACTAGAAATCGATAATTCAGGATATGGGAGAAGAAATGAGTTTTGATGGGAAAATATACGGCGGAGAGGAGTGAAAATCAGAAATGGAACAGTGACTGGGGACGTAGGTATAAAAGATGCTCTAAAAAGAGGGCTGCTGATAGTGAAGGATAGGTGGTAGTATTTACAACATAAAGATGCCTAGCATATTGGAAAAGAGATTTGTATTGAAATTAATATAGTTTAAAAAACTAATGGGAGAATATTACATATTTTTCCACTACTACTCCATTAACATGTGATTTATCTTTTACAGGCATGCTTCATTTTATTGCACTTTGCAGATATTGCATTTTTACAAATTGAAGGTTTCTGGCAACCCTGCTTCAAGCAAGTCTATTAGCATCATTCTTCTAACAGCATTTGTTCACTTTGTGTCTCTGTGTCACATTTTGGTAATTTGCACACTATTTCAAAGTTTTTCATTATTATTATATCCGTTATGATGATCTGTGATCAGTTACCTTTGATGCTACTACTATAATTCACTGAAGGCTCAGATGATGGTTAGCATTTTTTAGCAATAAAGCACTTTTAACTGAAGGGTATGCATTGTTTTTTTAGACAGAATGCTACTGCACACTTAATAGTCTACAGTATAGTGTAAACATAACTTTTACATGCACTGGGAAACCAGAAAATTAGTGGGACTTGCTTGTAATATTTGCTTTATTGTAGTGGTCTGGAACTGAACCTGCAATATCTCTGAGATATTCCTGTATCTACATAGTAGACAATCAGGCAGCATGTGTTGAACAAATAAATTAAAACATTTCTTAAGCAGAATATACAATAGTAAATCTATTGTCATCTGGGATGGTAGAACAGAATACATAAATAAGTAAAGGAGTATATTTAGAGAACTCTGAATGGGTAAGATACCAGTAAACAACAATCCTTATGTGTTACTGTTGATGGCATAGATGGAAACTCAGCTGGGAATGTGGGAGCCTGGATGATCATCAATATTATCCAGAGAAGGGGATTTCTTAATTTTATAAACACAAACAAAATCAATCATAAAATAAACATATTTTACAATAAAGAAAAATAATTGAACTTTATCATGGTAATGAAAAATTATTTATAAAACCACCAACGTCTCCTTATAGCTTGGCGTTTGGCACTATTACAGCATTAATCAAGTGAATCAGAATACTATGAATAGCAAGATAGGAAGCAGATGTGTGATGTCTGCCATAAAATCCCAGAATAGAAATATCTAGGTAGAATGTTATAGTCCATCCTCTGTATTTCAACATTATAATGCCAATCAGTTCAGGCAAGAAAACAAATCCAAATGAAACAAATTAAAGCAAAGTTAATCTTATTAATAGTCAACATTAGAGCAACTTCTAAGAATTATCAGTTTGACAGTTATTGTCATTTACCTTTGTATATTTTTATACATGTTCTTTATGAGCAATAGTTTTATACCTACAAAATGCAGATAATATTCTTAGTCATCAGAATTTCTGTTCTTTATTGACTCCAGCCCATAATGACATTATGAAATCCACTCTTCAGATTGCTTTCTGGGCATATCTAGTAAATTTGCTTTTACTCTGTGTGTGTCTATAAAATTGAATCTACAACAAAGTTACCAAGATAGTGACTTTGCTTGAGGTATTAATTCCACAGGCAGGATTAATGATGTGCCTACTCCACTCCAGTTTAAATCTCAACTAATGAACAACGAGGAACAAGCAGTGCAGGACTTCAACAAGCTGCAAAACTTAATATTAATGTCTGTTCCTGAAATGTTACAGCTATCACCACATTAACTGAATGAATAACCTAAGAGAAAAGAAGCTTTACTTACCAATTAGCTCTGCTGAGACACCCCCAGCAGGAGAGAGAAAAGGCACCAGCACGTCCTCATAAGCAGAACAGTGTGCAAGTCCTCCTTGTGAGAGATGAGGCCAACGGGCTAAAGCAGATATCTTTGAAATAATTTGCTCCAGTTGCTCTGTTACAGACACAATAAGGTTTGTTAGACTTAACTTACCTCCAGTTTAAATGTCTGCATTTCATTTTTTTCAAAATTCTGAATTATGTAGAAATTACAAAAGTACTGTGTAGTTTTTTCATGAGGACATGTTTGGATTATTTTCTCCTGTTTCTAAGGAAAAATGAATATAATATACTTTTTAAATAAATAAGCAAAAAACGAAAAGAAAATAGTTTGAAACACTAGTGATCTCATATTTCTCTACCAGTCTACACAGTGTTTCAGAAAAGACAAACAGAAAACCAAAACAGCACAGACCATCTGTTTATTTTGCACATTTATGACACAATAACTATATGTACTACACTTCTTCAGTGTCAATATAAAGCACCCTGTTCCTCTCTTCCTTCACAATAAATGTGGGGTAATCACACATAAAGCACTAGACTACATACATATAGAGAGAATTTTAAATACTGTTTTTGGTCTAAGAGTTAGAGTTGTCTAGTACTTTAAAAAATGCACAAATACCTTAAAGGCATTTTTCCCAATGGTATCTAGAAATTATGTATATAGTATATTTATCCAGTAGTATATCCTTATAGCATATTCATTATCATTTTGATTTTCTTCTTTTATTTCAGCAATGTATTCTCACTTGATTTGTTTGCTCTGCAAAGGTCCTTTGGTATGTGCACTGGGGGGACAGTGTTTTCATTTTCATGGGCTTTCTTCTTTATTATTTTTTAAAAAATGCCTTATATATGATAGTTTTCTCTGGGTAATTTGATACACATTTTTAGTTTCATGAAATGCTGGGTTTGGTCAGCTCACCACTACCTGTTACTACAAACTCACATACCACATCATCATCAAATTATTGATTTTTTATTTTAAATAAAATTTTAAATTAGCATTACTTTGATAAGTCAACACGTATGTACTAAGCAATGCACCTAAAAATGTATACTTAGTGTTTGGTGATTATTAAATGTTTTAATAATATCCATTGGTTCTCAGATCTGTAGTACTCTGTCCTTTCATATACACATCTAAGTGAACTGATATATAGCTGCTAATTTTACCTAAGGAATAGTTATACATGCTAAAGATATAGTTAAATTGAAATAATATTTAGATAAGTACTAATAATTTAAATAAACTTCAGATGAAAAGGGAAGATTTAAGAAAGCTTTATTTGATGATTGAAACACTATATTCTTTATAATCTTCAGTTTGAAAGACTGTATTATTAATTTTACGTGCATGCTTTGATTTGTTATTCCCCATTCATTTACTCAATATATATGCATTAAGCACCATTTATATGCAGAACTATAATATCACTGAGAAAGATTTAAATGTGGTGGCAAAGAGTGCTTGAAAATGCATTTCACACTTATTTTGATACAGCAAATAAGTACACTGAACTGTTGGAATCAATTTGCAATATTTGGAATGTTGCATTATAATATTATTTTTAAATATAAGGTGGATATCTGAGAAAGGAAAGTAGTCGATTTTACTAGTAAAAATATAGATAACCACAACCACATCAGGAAGGTGGGGAAAAAAATACTGACCCAAATCTTATTCCTAAACAGGGTTAGATTCTACTTAGAAATAGTCATCTAAAGCTTTAATATGCTGGTCAGATACTGAGAATTCACTTGACCAAATTAATTTGCTGAAAAATGTTAAATTAAACTCATTATAAAGAAATCTTCAGAAAAATGTCAGTAGTGATACTTCATTTTTCTTCTAACTATACCCTTTCATATTTGAGATAAAATTCATTGTTTATAGCAGTAGCTACAAGTAAGTGGGTTCTGTTGTAGCTACTGAGAATCTGTGACACTTAAATAATACATGCATGTATTAGATTAATATATTTGAAATAATGGAGTGGAGTAAAAATAATCCAGAATTTTAGGGGCTCAATTATTTTGTGGCATATTTTTTTTTTTTTTTTTTTTTTTTTTTTTTTTTTTTTTTTTAGCTGTACGCGGGCCTCTCACTGCTGTGGCCTCTCCCGTTGCGGAGCACAGGCTCCGGACACACAGGCTCCGCGGCCATGGCTCGCGGGCCCAGCCGCTCCGCGGCATGTGGGATCTTCCGGGATCGGGGCACGAACCCGTGTCCCCTGCATCGGCAGGCGGACTCTCAACCACTGCGCCACCAGGGAAGCCCTGTGGCATATTTTTATATGGAGTTATGCATGTGATGAAAAAGAAAATGAGTAATTAAAGACAATTGGCAATATTACCACATATATTTTATATAAGAAAATCAATAAAAACAGTTTAAAAAGAATAAATTACCAGAAAAATTAATCTTTGAAAGACCAAGAAAGCAAAAAATAAATAATATAGAAGATGAGAATAAAATAGACAGATTACTTAAAAAGGTGCTGAACTTTATGTATTATTAAGTGAATATATTCATGGGACAAACCATTCGCTATAGTAGGCAACAAATAATATACCTTCACTTCTCCAAAGGAATAATTCTACTGACTACTTTTCTTAAAAAACTAAAAATCGGTATTATATTCTAATAAAATTGTAAATAAAATAAACATTTCAACATACATACATATATATTGTATATATATATACAGATATATATATATATATATATACAATTCCTAAATAATGAAAATATTTTTAATGAGACTAATGCACTGTCATTATATAACTAAAGCCACGCTTATAGGAAAGACTTCATCATTAAATACAGAAACATTAAAGCAAACTTAAATCATATACAACTTGAGGACTTAGAGAATACAAAAATAAACCTAAGAATAAATGCATAAATTATTTTAAACATGAAAGTGGAAAAATTATTAGAAAAAAAAAACTAGAAAAGTATATTAGTAAGGAAGCTTTTAGTCACAAGCCAACTCTGACTCAACTAACATCATCATTGAGAAAATGTATTCTCACACAGGACAAGAAGTTCAAATATAGTGCTGATCCATGTATAGTACAGTAAGGAATCCAGTAATGGTCTTCACTCTTCCCTTGTCTTTATATTGGATTTCATCAAAGGACAGCTCTCCTTATGTGTACAACATGGCTACAGCATTCCTAGGGGTCCCTTACAGGCATGAAGACATCTAAATGTGTATTCTTTGTATCTCTTTTGAAGCATAGGAAAATTAATCCCAGGAACTTCACAATATAGTTCCCTTCATATCTTTCAGCCATAATTATATCCCCTGCTTCTGCCTAAATCAATTAATGGAAAGATGAATGGAACAAACATGAGTGGCTTAAACCATTATGACTCAAGTCTCTGAACTAGGTCAGAAGTGCCTCACCTGAAACACACAGCTCTTCAGAGGAGGCTGGATCTTTAAACCACGTACTGAATGTTTCTGCTAAAAGAGCAAATTGATGATGATAACCAAACTCTACTTATTTGACCAAATCTGAATACACAATTTTTAAGCATATATCAAGTTTACCCAGCTAAAATACTCAAATGCATAGTATATCAAATGCAATGAATAATACAGACAGGATAAAACATTAGAATAGCACATAACTTGAATAAAGTGGATGAAATGGATAATTAAAAAAATATAGGGCCTCCCTGGTGGCGCAGTGGTTGAGAGTCCGCCTGCCGATGCAGGGGATACGGGTTCGTGCCCCGGTCTGGGAGGATCCCATATGCCGCGGAGCGGCTGGGCCCGTGAGCCATGGCCGCTGAGCCTGCGCGTCCGGAGCCTGTGCTCCGCAACGGGAGAGGCCACAACAGTGAGAGGCCCGCGTACCGAAAAAAAAAAAAAATAAAAAAAAAAATAATAAAAATAAAAAATAAAAAAATATATATACTAAAGCTAACATAGGGAGAAGAAAAATATTTAAACCAAGAAAAAACAGTCCTAAAATATTTCTAAAACTATGCTTGACTATTGCAGGTAAATGCTTACTCTGTTTCAGAATTAAGGAAAAGATTGAGAGCATCATGATTACTTTTCAAAATTAGCATATCTTGTATCAAAAACATTAGATAGATTTTTAAAAAGTGGAAAATTGCAGACTGATCTCACTTATGACTATGGATGAACCTAATCTACTAGGATTAGGTTCAGGTGAAGCGGCAGTAAATGCATAATTACAGCCACTTCAGATAGAAGTTTATTTCTCAGATAAATGAAGTTCAAATATAGGCAGGTTGGGGATGGTATGCCAGCTGCAGAAACATCAGAGACCCAGGTTTCTGGTGTCTTTCTCTTCCACTCGCCTCACATGGGGGTTCCTTTTCAGATCATGGTCTAGAATGGCTGCTGGAGCTCCAACCATAACATAGATATTCGCGGTTAAAAAAGGAGAAAGGAAAAAGATGAAAGGGTAAATTAGATCCTTTTAAGAAGACTTGCTAGAAGTGACACACAACACTTCTGCTTGTTATACCTAAGCATAACTTTCTACTTGGCCACGTCTAGATTCAAGAAAGGCTGAGCAGTGTAACCATTTAGCTGAGCACACTACCACTCAAAGAAACCAAGCCCCTGTAACAAAGAAAGCATGGGAGTTTCTACTGTGTATGCAAAAACCCTTAATAGGAAACTAACGAATCTAATCCACAAATGTATTAAAAGAAAATTAAAACATGATCTCGTTGAGTTTACCCCCAATGCAAAAAGAGCTTAATGTTCTAAAGTCTATTTGTAGTATTCATCACATCACTAAATCAAAGGAGAAAGGTTATCTCAATAGTTTGCAAAAGATGATTTGGCAAAATTAAACATCAATTCCTGAAGAAAAGAAGGTCTAATTAAAATGACTATTTAACATGACAAATAAAAGCTCTAAAAATAAATAACTAATGCAACACTTAAAACAAGAATAATTTCTTTTACGTCAAATAATTCAGACATGTTTAATTTCACTAATATTATATCACTCTTCTGTTAGTGCTATTTCCAGACACAAGGCAGAATGTAAAGAAGATAGAATTTATTAGAGGGGAGTGTCGCTGCCAGAACAGCGGGCTAACTTCCTAGTAGTTTGGGAGAGTCGAGCCGGAACATGTGCTATTGATCAGTTTTTATAGCCAGAAAACAAAGGAATGGTCCGAGGTGAAAATTTCATTTACTGATTGGTCGGGGCACATATACCTTCCTCTATAGGGCGGGAGTGGGACAGGGCAGATGCCTTTCCTTATTTGGGATAGATCCCCGTTGCCCAGGTGGGCGTCGAATTTTGTAACCATCGCAACATGGTGGGGAGGTGATTAAGAGTCCGGTGGGGGTGGTGGTGTAACGCTGACACTTTTTCAGGCAGTGTCGTCCTTTGTCCCTGAAGCACCATTGTCCTTGGAGCACCACATTCCCCCCTCTCTTTATTTATAGGGCCAATTCCTTTGCCCTATTGGGTACCCTGCTCATATATACCTAATTGCCTAATTCCCTCTCAAGGAAATTATACAGGAGATTGTGTGTTTAGGAAAAAGCCCTTCCTGGGGTTCTTGCTTACTCCCACCTAAACTCTATAGATGTATCCGTCCAATTTAGAATAATTCTAATTGACTTTTCCTGTGCAAAATTCAATACACAAAACTAAAAAAAATCAAACTAGAGCTAATATTGGTGTTGTATAAAGTGGACTATTACCAAAAGTTACAGAAAATATCATTATTTTCCTTACATCCACAAAGAAAGAAAATTGAAAAACAATTCCGGGCAAAATAACAATAGAAGACATAAAATGTCTAGGAATAAATTTAACTCATATACTTAGCTAAAATACCTAATAAGTGTATAGAATTTATATAGAAAGAACTATACATTTTAATGAGACATCAAAGAATATTTGAATATAAGGTAAAGGATAGCATTTTCTTGCCTGGGAAGGATTGCTTAATTCATTCACTTAACAATTATTTATTGACATTCTCTTATTTGACTGATATTATTCTAAGCACTGGAGATAGAGTAGATAAAATATTTGCTATGATCTGAATGGTTTTGTCCCCTCCCTCCAAATTCATATGTTGAAAACCTAATGCCCAGTGTGATAGTATCGGGGGGGGGCACTTTGAGAAATGATTAAATCATTCCTTCATAAATTAGATTAATGTCCTTATAGAAAAGGCCCCACAGAGCTAGTTCATCCCTTCCATGACATAAGGATACAACAGGAAGTCTGAAATCCAGAAGAGGGACCTCATCCAACCGTACTGGTAATCTGATCTCGGACTTCCAGCCTACAGAACTGTGAGAAATAAATTTCTCTTGTTTATAAGCCTGAATGGACTAAGACAATATTTAACATCATTATGTTTTCTTGGAAGCATACTATTAAGGGGAAATAATTAAAATTTTCAAATAATAAGGTGAAACCAGATAATAACAAACTCTGTTTGCTACAGAATATCTAGTGGGCAACTTGAATTTGAATGGTCAGCAAAATTCTTTTTGTGGGGACATTCCAGCTGAGGCCTGAATGACAAGGAAGCAGAAAAACTAATATCTGGCTTAATAACATTCTAGCAGAAGAAATAGCAAGTAAAAACAGTCTCAGGTCAAAACAATTTGAGTTAAAAGAGAGAGAAGATTAACTTTTTCTTACAGGAGTGCACAAGAGGGAAAGTTTTATGAAGATATGAAAATTACAAAACAAGAAAATAAAACCATTGTCAAGAGAACAAACAATTGACAGAACAGATTTAGATATGAAGCAGCTATTGGGGTTATCCGACAGAGACTTTAAAATAACTATGATTAATATGCTAAAAGATCCAGTGGAAAGGGTGGGAAACATTTATGAACAAATGTGGAAATTCAGCAGAATAAAGAAACATTAGGTACAAATCAAATGGAAAAGCTAGAAACAAAAACCAGCAGCACAGTATGACATAAGTTATTCCTTTAATTGGCTCATCAGTAGACTCAGCACAGCTGAGAAGCATTGTTTCAACAAAAATCCCAACAGAATTTTATATAGAAATCAATAAGCTGATTCTAAAGTTGTATAGAATGCCTGAGGAAATAGAATAGCCAAACAATTTTGAGAAAATAGGAACAAAGTTAGAGACCTTACATTACCCGATTTGAAGACTTAGTGTAAAGGTATCATAATCAAAACAATGCTGTATTCATAAAATGATAGTCATACCAATCAGTGGAACAGAATAGAGTGCCCAGAAATAGACACACATGTAGTTGATGCACTTTGACAAATTTTGCAAAGGAATAAAGTTAATTCCATGAAGGAAGATAGTCTTGTTAACAAATGGAGCTGCAACATTTACACAACTGTATATAAAAATAAACTTGAATTCATACCTCACACAATATCAAAATTAACTCAAATGCATCATAGAACTCCTGTAGAAATCATAAGAGAAAATGTTCATTACCTTGTGTTAAACAAAGATTTCTTAACTAGAATACCATTCACTTAAATAATTTTAAAAATGTCAAAATTGGACTGCATCAAAATTAACAACTTATATTCTTCAAAAAATACTGTAAAAAAAATGAAAGGACAATCCAGTGTCTGGGAGGAAATATATGCAAATCATGTACCTTACAAACAACTTTTATCCAGAATGCATAAGGAACTCTTACGGCTCAATAATAAGAAAAAAAAATTAAAACAGAGGTAGTGGTAGAGGTTTTGAAATGATATTTCACCAAGAAACAATATACAAATGACAAATAAATATGTGAAAAGATGCTTAATATCTTTAGTTTTCAGTAAATGCAAATTAAATCCACAGTGAGATTCTACTACACAACCATTAGAATGACTACAGTTAAAAAGGAAAATTGACAATACCAAGTATTGGTGATGACCGAGGACAACTAGATTATTCATATATTGCAGATGGTAATGAAAAATTGTAGAGCCACTTTGAAAAACAACACGATAGTTTCTTGCATGAAGTTATGTACACTTAAACATACATGTACCATATGATATACAAACACAGTGCTAGGTGTTTAACCAAGAGAAATGAAATTTATGTTCATACATACAAAGACCTGCAATACTGTTTATAGCAGTTTTATTTGACATAGCCCAAAACTGTGAAGACCCCAAATATCTCTCCTCTGGTAAAGGAATGAACAAATTATGGTCCATTCATGCAGTAGAATACTCAGTATTGGATAAATCTAAAAACATTTTGGTAAAAATAGAAGCCTGACACAAAATGATAGGACATGATTTCATTTATATAACAGATTTAAACAGATAAAGCTATAAAGATGAAGTCAGATCAGTGTCTTTTGGAGGCAGGAAGTTGGTGAACGAGAGTGATAATAAAGCAGCATAAGGAAAATTTTCAGAGTGGTGGAATTCTATATCCTTATGGCAGTGATGTTTATACAACTCTGTACATTTATCAAAGTTCATAGAACTGTACTCCAAAAATGGATTTTACTATATGTATATTATACCTCATATACTTGACCTATAAAAGAACCTCAAAAAACAAAAAGCAGTATCATATGACAAGTGTGGTTCCAAATGCCATGATCACCTCCCTGGATGCCCACATTCTGCATTTTTACCTACTGTTTTCTTTCTGTCTCGTTTATGCTTTTTAAAAGTTGTACATATTTTGTCCCATTGTTTAGTTGTCCGATGCAGCCATTATTGGAGGCTAAAGTCAAAACCTGTTTGTTCTACATTTTCACAATAAACTAAAAAACTATTTTAGGCACATTCAAAGCAATTCCATTAGCCGAACCAAATTATATATAAAGAGACCACATAAGAGACAGGGAATTGCCTATAGAGGTGAGGTTTTCCTCAATCATATTCTTGGCTTGTTGTACACGATTAAAATGAAACCATTTTATTGCAATCTCAGAAGGAGTCTGATGGGATCTACCTGCTCATCTTCCTAGAATGATATTAAGACTTCAGAAATAAGTGTACCTGCAAATCAATTAACGGTGGCAGATTCCTTATCAGAAGCAGGATTCCACGTACAACAAAGGATGCATCTGTACTTTTGATCTGTTGATTTTGCCACTTGATTAGAATGTTTTATGATATTTTTGTTATAAATGACAAGGATATGAAAAAGAAGAGGTAACACATTTATTTCTGTAATCAAGTCTCCATTTGTATTACATTTTCTCACATACATATATAATTGCTATCTTCTGTACATTCATAAGGAAAACCAAATATTCATTGATGCCCTCTCTATGTCATCCAGCATGATGGATACTAGAAATAAAAAGATTTTATAAAAATGAAAAGGTTCCTCCCCACAAGGAGCTTAAAAAGTCCAATGAGGAAACTTCCACACATGCATATAATTCTAAAACAACATGAAAAATGATGAAAATATATTGTAAGAGTTCTGTTTAAACTGCTGAAATAAAAGAAAGGTGTTTGGTGAACTTCACTAGTAATACTTTTTTTCCTGGCATAAAATAACCCTCTCAGTCATCCCCTGGAAGATTATATAGAAGAGATCCATGTCCCCAAGAGATCACTTGGGACACCTCAAAAGGAAGTGCTGCTAGGACAGCAAGGTCCTTCCTATCCATTCAACAAAAGTGTTATTAAATGACTCATGGACTCCACCAAACCCAACGTTTACATGCTGTGCTTAAGAATATTTTCTAATATTATCACTCAGCACTCAAGGCAAATTACTTTCAGCTATGATCTGAACAGAGAAATTGCAAATAACAACTTGCAGTCCAGCTAGAAAGTTGACTAAAACAGTCCTTATTAGCTTTTGTTTATTTATCTTTTTTGTCCGTGGGTACAAATACAGACCCAGGCCAGTGGGTACTGGAGCCAGGTTGCACCAGCTTGTGAAAGCTGATTATACATTTCTCACCCTGGCACCATGTTCAGTGATGTCATGCTGGCAGCACAAGAAAGGTGACAGTCTAGAAAGGCAAAGGTTGAAAAAGTTGAAAGATCATTAGAAATGTTTAAAATGGTGAATTTTCTCAAAACAATGCATACTCTACCTAACTCCATTCAGACTGCCCATTATGTAAATATACCTGAAATGAACATAAAGACACTAACTTAGTTCTTCCAAATTATAATATTTTCCTGGAAAACCTTCAATTACCACTTATAGAGGCCATATGTAAGAAAAACAGGTGGATTATTCCATGGCATGCAAAACACTGAACTCTGAAATAAGATGAGTCAGCTCTATGAAAATAAAAATGTGCAGGTCAAAAACTTTTAATCCTCATAGATATCGCTGTATACTCTATATGGGTTTTATATGAATATGTACATATACACAGGTATATAAAATTTAAACTATATGTAGTGAACTTTGAATGATCATTATCTTGGAACAAGTTCTAGGGGACAAGGACACACATAAGAATCCTGTATGGCAGGGGTCTGCAAACTAGGGGCTCTTGGTCCAAATCTGGCCTATGGCCTGTTTCTGTACAGCTCCCAACTAAAATTTTTTTTTTAATTGTAAAAAAAAAAAAAAAAAAGAAGAAAGGACACAAAGAGGCATATGTGACAGAGACTACATGTGACTTGTAAAGCCTAAAATATTTACTATCTGGCCCTTTGTAGAAAAAGTTTGTCACTCCTTGCTTTAGGGCAAAGAAAGTAAAAGGCAGGCAATGAATTATCTAACTAGAGAAGGCAGGTTTTCCTAGTAATATAAGGACTTCAGGATCTAATTGGTCCATTAGAGAATTGTTTGCCAGGGAGATACATTTACTTCTTCAAAACTAGCGCTTTCCTGAGAGGCCATGTTTTCTCAGCTTTACTAAATCAGTTAGCTTTAGGTCAGTTACTAGGGCTTTTCTGTCCTCATAATATGTAAAGAACAATTTGACTTCTACCAATCAATTCAAAGGAAATCTTATCTATTAACGTAAAGAGACCTGAAAATGAATAGCTATTATTTGTTTACAAAATGCACCTTCTAAAAATTCATGAAATATTAGTTCTCAAAAAACATTTTATAAATACTTCCTGCAAGGAATAAACCAAGTTAACTAAAGCAGCCAGGATTTGAGTTCCATTTTACGTCTGTATGACCTTGGACAATGTAGTAGACAGTTTCTCTCCTTCAGTTCTTTTCCTGATCTATACAAAGTGGAACAAAATAAAATCTATACTTTTGGGCTATACTCAGAGTTAAATGATATGATGGTAAAACACAGTCACAGATGCAGTGTTCAGTAACTGTTTGTTATTAATAATATTATTGCAGAGAAATGTTATCTCTAATCTAGGCTTTCCATTTGTAGTTATTGGTACATTGGAGTCTATCTCAATCGACTGAAAGATCTAGCTAGCTAGCTATACGTGTGTTCCTGAGCCAGGAGTATTTTTCTTCCTTTATTTGCAATTTATTTTTTAAAATTCAGAACATGGCTAGTTTTGATTTTCAGTGAAATAATACAGATAACTTTAGAATGAGCACTTTGAATTTGATAAGTTATACATTTAGGAATCAACCTCTAAAACAATTCCTGCCTTCAAAGAGTTAAGAAATGACTAACCCTTTCGGGCTTCATTCCATAATGTCAGAAATTGTGGAATTCACCACCACTTAATGTATTTTGTTTTCTCTCTCTATGATGTTTGAATATCCATGGTTTCCTTTTGAGATATAGCTAAATGCTTAAATTATTTGACGTACATTCTCTCTAAAGCTTCTGACAGTGCATGAAAACCAGAGACTAAGACACCGTTATCAGTCTTCCAGAGCTTTCCAAATAACTTAATGTGTAAGAGAATTAGATTGGAAAAATAACTCAGTCTGAAGCAGTCTGCTTATCTCAGATATACCCCAGTATGACTCATTCAGGAGAGAGTTTAATAAGTCCTACATACTAAAGACAATGTCACCTTGTAACAAATGACCATAATTGAAGCTTCAGAAAAGCTTCACAAAGAAGCATGTCCTTGCTTGGCCGGATTCTGCAACTATAGGAATGCAAGAGTCCAAGGCCCTTTCTTTGTATATCCAAGTAGAGTAAACATCATCAGTCCAGAATAAAGGAGTCATAGATTCTTGCCTTTCTATGGAGTTTTGACCATTTGAAGAAATCTGTCAGGTGATGTTGAGTATTTTGAATTTCAAACTCTATTAGATTTCCAGGGGAGCACAGTAATAAGTAGTTTTAAGTTCAGCAGTGCAAGGCAGTGCCACGTGGCTTGGATTCTGTTAACATGCAAGTGATCTAGTTAGATGGAATGCTCCCTGGGATGAAATTTTAGTTTTCCCTTTTGGAGTTGAAAACAAAAATAATGCCATTTTCTCTCTCACTGAGGTGCTCTTACATAGGCTTTTCTGGTGAAGTTACAATAAACCCATATGGATGAAATAAACAAGTTCCCATTTAGGTCCCCTGTGTATAATCCACATCAACCTAATGTATCCAACTGACTTAAAATAAAATTCAGATGCTTGAAATCTATAACCATAGGAGGAAGGGAAATGGGAAAACTTTACAGAATGCATAGAGGACAGAGAAAGCATATAAAATTGCATACTGCATTTTCACACTTTGTGACAACTTGTGATCAAATAATATCTTAATTCTGTGCATTGAAATCTGGTGGTTAAAGCAACATGTCTTAGACCAAGTGTATTCCTGGGGGGATAATAAACAAGATTTGATTAAACATCTAGTCTTGGTTTTCCCAGAAACAATAGAAATCCAAAGAAAGTATCATAAGAATAGAGTTTGAGAACAGGAAGTGACTAAGAGATGCGCTATTCTGACTCCAGCATGATACAATCAAAGCAGAGAGCCCTAGATGATTCTGACTTGCCTAAAGTTCACTTTTACAATATTTTCGTCTTTCAAACATATAATAGTTCTAAAATTTGAACAAAAATGCAGGCATTTGCACTTGGGTTCAAAAATTCTTTTATAAGTTTAGCTTAGCTTTGAAATGTGGTACATGAACTTTGCATAATTTTGTACTTATTTAATAAATGTAGTCTTTTGTGGCACTTGGGGAAAGTTAATTGATATTGATGACTCTCTTAATATATTGTTTTTTATCAGGTTATATACTATGCAGATGAGGCTACCTTTTTTTGGCACTGAGTGGGCAATTTCCAGACATATGTAAATTATTGTTATATAAAATGTTATTAGCTTTGTTATTTGTTACTCTGTTGAATCTGCTTTTTAAATCTTTATTTTAAAATCCAGCGTTGTAGAAAAAACTAGTTCTCTCTTTAAAATAGACAAGTGCATTGAAAACATATACTCTGGATTAGATTAGAATATTCTAACTATTTATTTTGGTAAGTGTTTGTCAACTCTTTGTCAACAAATGTCTCAAATAATTGATAAGCTGACCTTCATTAAGATAAAAAAATTCTGTTCTGAGAAAGACAATGACAAGAGAATTAGAAGACAAGACACTGACTGGAAGAAAATATTTGCAAAAGACAGATCTGATAAAGGGCTATTATCAAAACTATACAAAGAACTCTTAGAGCTCAACAAGAAAAAAGCAAGCAACCCAATTAAAAATGGGCCAAGACTTTAACAGACACTCCCCAAAGAAGATATACAACATGGCAAATAAGCAAATGAAAAGATGCTCCACATCATACATCATCAGGGAAATGTAAATTAAAACAATGAGATGAACACTACATGCCTATTAGAATGGCTAAAATCCAAAACACTGACAATGCCAAAGGCAGGTGAGGATGTAGAGCAAGAGGAATTGTCATTCATTGCTGATAAGAATGCAAAATAGTACAGATACTATGGAAGACAGTTTGGCAGTTACTCACAAAACTAAACATAGTCTAACCATGCAATCCAGCAATTGTGCTCCTCGGTATTTATGCAAAGAGGTTGGAAAATTATGTCCACACAAAAACTACACACAGATGTTTAGAGCAGCTGTATGCCTAATTATCAAAACTTGGGAGCAACAGAGATGTCCTTCAGTAGGTGAATGGTTAAACTATGACACATCCAGATAGTGGAATATGATTCAGCACTAAAAAAGAAATGAGCTGTCAAGCTATGAAAAGACATGGGGGAAACTTAGATGCATATTACTAAGTGAAAGAAGCCAATCTGAAAAGGCTATACACTATACAATTCCAATTCCATAACATTCCAGGAAAGGCAACACTATGGAGACAGTAAAAAGATTAGTGGTTGCCAGGGTTGGAGATGGGGAGGGATGAACTAATGGAGCACAGAGGATTTTCAGGGCAATGAAAATACTCTGTATGATATCATAATGATCAATACATGTCACTATACATTTGTCCAAAGCCAGAGAATATACAACACTAAGAACTGACCCTAAGTTAAACCATAGAGTTTGAGTGATTATGATAGTGTCAACTTAGGTTCACCAACGATAGCTGTTAACATACCACTCTGGTGTGGTATATTGATAACAAGGGAGGCTGTACATGCGTGGGGACAGGGAGTATATGGGAAGTCTCTGTACCTTTCACTCAATTTTTCTGTGAACCTAAAACTTTTTCAAAAATTAAAGTCTCAATAAGAGTATAAAAAAGTCTCATCTGAATTTTCTAGATTTTTTTTATTTTCAAATAATGTTTTTGTCTCAGATAATGAAGGAAGAGTCAGAATCTCTTCAACGCTGGCAAAAACAAGCAAACAAACATAAAACTATCATTTTCATTGTTAGTAATTGAAAGACTAGAGTCACAAAGATGATTTGTCAATTTCATTCTCTACCATAAGGTATCTACAAGATAAAATCAGAGTTTATATGCTTGGGTTATTGGCATGTAGTACCTGCTCTAGCATTTAGGTCACTATCTCTTTCTCATAAATACATAAATAATTTAATAAGCATTTAGAGGTCAAGTTTACAGATCAAGTATAATAAAGATAGTCTAGTGCTCAGAAAAGTTTGAGATCAAGTGAAGTAAGGGTAGCAAGGGCCCTTCTGTTTTCCATACAAGTTTTATATTTTCCCTACTTCAAGGTATAGAAAAGAATGTGTATTCTATTGCCTAAATGGATATAACAGCACATGGGGAGTGCAGGTAATAATGAATGCTTACTGTAGTTCCAGTATCCAGAACCTAAGATAGAGTCAATGATTTATGTACTATACCACTTAGTGTATTACAGTAACTAATATCAATAGTTTCATTTTCCTTGCTCTCAGAGTCTTTAAAATCACTCAGATCCTCTTAGCACAATTTTCACTATGATTTTGTTTAATACTGAATACTATATGCCAATATTTGGGTCATCATTATTCATATAGCCAAGAAGTAGAAACAACCAAAAGGTCCAACTGATTAACAGATAAATAAAATGTGACATATCTATACAATAGATGTTATTTGGCCACGAAAAAGAATGGAGTACTGATCTATGCTACTACAAGATGAACCTAGAAAACCTTATATTGTGTGAAAGAAACCACTCAAAAATACCCTTTTGTGTCTGATTCTTTTTAGGGGAAATGTTCAGAGTAGACAGAAAGAAGACCAGAGTTGGCCTGGGTATAGGGGCAGGGAAGGGGAATGAACAATAATGAGTATGGGGTTGCTTTTTGGAGGTGATGAAACGTTCTAGAATTATAGAGCAGTTATAGCTGCAAAATTCCGAGACTATACGAAAAATCCATTGAATTATACACTTTAAGTGGTGGAATTATATGGCATAGGAAGTACATTGCAATAAAGCTGTTCTAAAAAATGTAGCCTGACAATTTTAAAAGATTACAAACAATGGGATTTAATTAAGTTTTGGTGTTTAATTGCTAATAAGCAACAGGATAAAAACAAAGCTTAGCAAAGGCTATCTCTGCAAATTTTCTAATATCTGTAAAAAAAAATTGAGGTCAATTCTCTAATTTTTTTAGTATTCTTGACAAATATTATCTGGAAAATTTGATAATTTTTGTTTTGATTTTCACAGTTTTCAGAGAAATACAATTCAAGAACTGTATGTTGGTCCCCAAATATGCTAGGTCCAGTGATATTTTTCAATTTTAATGACTTTAATTTGTTAAACTTAATCTAAATATGAATATTGATACTCAAGTTTAAACTAGTTTTAAAATTTTTATATACTTGTTAAAACTAGTTCAATAATCTTCTAAGTAGCCCCTTACCCACTTATCCATACTAGGCCTGCTCTTAAATGTAAAGTTGATGAGTTTCATTGAAATTAATTTCTGCGTATCCTAGAAAGGAACAGAATATAGTAAAACACCTTCCTTTACACTTGTCAGGAAAAATACAACATTATCTATATGTTATATAAAATCTCATTTTGACAAAAAGTGTTAATTGCCCTCATGTAGGAAAATTGATGAGTAAAAATTGTCCTGTCTTTTCTGTTACCTGCACTGTAACAAAAATATTAAAAAGTAGAAAAACGAACTTCTTACATAGTAAGAATATTTTAAATAGTGAATTAATATCAGAACAGTATAAGAAAGAAAGAAAGAAAGGGGGCTTCCCTGGTGGCGCAGTGGTTGAGAGTCCACCTGCCGATGTAGGGGACACGGGTTCGTGCCCCGGTCCAGGAAGATCCCACATGCCGCGGAGCGGCTGGGCCCATGAACCATGGCCGCTGAGCCTGCACGTCCGGAGCCTGTGCTCCGCAACGGGAGAGGTCACAACAGTGAGAGGCCCACGTAACACACACACACACACACAAAAAAAAAAAAAGAAAGAAAGGGATTTATTATTTGCAGTAAACTAATGTCCCCAAAGATATCAGATGCTAGCACCTGGGACCCGCAAATGTTATCTTATTTGGAAAAGATGTCTTTGCAGATGTGATTAATTTTAGTATCTGAAGATGGGGAGACTATCTTGATTGTCTGAGTGGGCGCTAGATGCAATGGCAAATGCCCTTACAACGTGGGGGCAGAAGGAGTTTTGACACAGATGGAGGAGGAGAGGCAATCTGATCAGGGAGGCAGAGACTGGAAAGATGCAGACATAAACAAAAGAGTTGGACATAGTAAAGAATGGATTCTGCCTTAGAGCCTCCAAAGACTGATTGGGGACTTCTGGCTGCCAGAACCCTGAGAGAATAAATTTGTTATCTTAAGTTACCAAGTTTGTGTTAATTTTTTACAGCAGCCACAGGAAACTAATACACCATTCATGACTGATCAGTCATCAAATGACAAATGTTTTAGATACCTTCTTGCTTGGAGACAGTAATTCAGATAGATCATTTTAAGAAATTCCTTAGAATCACAAGCTCAGGATTAAAAGAAATCCCCAGCACCACATAGGGCCAAATTCTTACCCAGTCTTTGAATCTGCTTTTGTCCTAGACCTTCAACTTGAACATCTCCAACAACAAAGACCTCTTATTCCCCAGTCCATATATTCCACCTTTGGACTGCTCTGTCTACTAGAATATATACAATGGAATATTACTCAGCCATAAAAAGAAATGAAATTGAGCTATTGTAGTGAGGTGGATGGACCTAGAGTCTGTCATACAGAGTGAAGTAAGTCAGAAAGAGAAAAATAAACACCATATGCTAACACATATATATGGAATCTAAAAAAAAAAAAAGGTTCTGAAGAACCTAGGGGCAGGACAGGAATAAAGATGCAGATGTAGAAGTGAGAGAGTGGCATGGACATATATACACTACGGAATGTAAAATAGATAGCTAGTGGGAAGCAGCCACATAGCACAGGGAGATTAGCACAGTGCTTTGTGACCACCTAGAGGGGTGGGATAGGGAGGGTGGGAGGGAGATGCAAGAGGGAGGAGATATGGGGATATATGTATATGTATAGCTGATTCACTTTGTTATAAAGCAGAAACACACACACACAAAATAAATAAATACATAAAACCTGAGTTGAAACCTAGCTTTTCACTCATTGATTAAACCTCAAGAGATATAGTTAACATGTCTAGTCCTTTCCCCAATTTGTGGTCCTTCAAAAAATTGAAAACAGCTTCCTAAATCTTCCTTTATTGAGACTAAATATTTGCAGTCAATTATCAATGTATCATATGATATGAACATTTAATCTAGGCTTTCTTCAAGTGACTTTCCTGGACCTGCAATATCAGTATCCCCCTGGAAACACATTAGAAAAGTGAATTCTTAGGTCCCACCTCAGACCTACTGAACCAAAAACTGGTGGGCGGGGCCCAGCAATCTATTTTAACAAGATTTCCAGTTAATGGTACTTGGTAAAGTTTGAGAATCATTACTTTTACCTAACCTACCATACTAGCCTTAGTATAAATGAGGGTCCTGAAATAATCAGAACTATTATTATTTTTCTAGGTAAAATTAGAAAATGTTCAAGTTCTTCTGTCACATTTTTGGAGATTAATTTTAAAAGACATGTAAAAGCCTTAAAATGGTATCACCAAAATCCTTAGTGTTATTCATTTCCATTATACTTCAATTGAATTTCACTGTGTGATTTTAGGGTATATTTAAATGAATGCAATTCTCTATCCAGGAAAACATCACCGTCTGTTCATAAAGGTAATGATCAAGTCAATAAGCAACGCAGAAAGGGGTACATTTAAATTTGTGGTGTGGGTAGCAGATGTACCAATAATATCACATCGATATATTAACTTAGACACTTAGTGGGTTAATGAACTGACAGCTGTGAAATTTGTAGTGATAATCTGATCATACTCAAGTCAGAAGAGGAATGTGTTACAGAGAAGCAAAGTCAGCCCATCCAGCTCATTCAGAGACAACAAACATGGTTTCATTGTGTGTGTGTGTGTGTGTGTGTGTGCATGCGACATATAGTCATATTCCATTGTTGAGTTCCATCAACAAGTATTCATTGAATTCCAACTCTGTTCCATACTTGTAAGCACCAGAAATAAAGCAGAAAATAATATGGACAATAATGTCTGCCCTTACAAATTTTGTGTTCTAGTGAAATAATATACAATAAATACTTATATTTACTAAGCAAATACTATGTGCCATTGTCTTGAGCACCTTACAACCTATCATAAACCCTCTGACACAAAGTTTGGCACACTCTGCCTTTCAAATATTCTGGAAGACCCAAGGATGAGAGATTCTTTGCCAAACATTTGCTGGATGAATGATGCCCCAAAGTCTACGATTAATAGATATTCCTTTGATTCAAGTCAACTGTAAAATTTGGACTTTCTCATTGGAAAAACACTAGTATGTTCAAAATACGTTACAGGTTTTTGTTTTGTTTTTAAGAAGGGATCTTGTGGATAGCCTCTTTTTGGAGGGACTTCACCCTTAGAAGGAGAATGACCTAAGTGACCAAGTCATAAAAGCAGATTATTCCAAAGCGAAGTACTAGATGATTCTTGAACATAATCTAGCAAACCCTAGTCTTTAGCAACAAATCATATTTAAGATAATGATTAATGGCTAATGATCCCCAAAGGACAGGTGGGAGATTAAGAGGACAGACATAAATGAGAAACAGTTTGCAAAATCCCATACTTATTCCTAGGTACCCTTTTGGGGGACCTCTAATGCTGTGGCCAATACTCTCCTACATTCTGTGTTGACTCAACAAGGTCAGTGTTGAGTTTCAAAGTTAAAAAAAATATTTTGTCCTACTGAGATGACAAGGTTGAGAGTAAGAAAAATTGAGAAGAGACAAATGAGAACTTCCCAGAAGTGCAGGAGGTGATTTAAAGTGGTGGATGGATAAGTTCTTAAATATTCAGTAATAGATTCAGTTCAATGGAAAGAAAAAAGATAACATTGAGCCTCTCACTCCACCTCTTCAGCGATGGCAGTGGCTGGTCTCTAGGTAATACCAAGAGTACACAGAGACCACAAACTCAAGCCACCTGTATCTGTGAACAGCCTTGTTTATTTTGGGCCCCCAAGGTGCTAACACTGGTATCACGAGCTCTCTCTTCCAAAGCAAGGATAGACTAAATTGCAGCTTTGCTCATTCCGATTTAAACATTTCATTCATCCTCCTCCAGCGGCCTCCCTAATATTACCACTCTAAGCCACAACCCTCCCTTTTTTACTTCTTATACAACTTATCTCTGACGCAATACACCATAGCAGAGTGGCTTATCTCTTAAGCACAGCGTCACACAGACAGGCCTCCACCTTCATTCTCTGCTCCTGACCTTATGCCTCTTTCCTCACTGTGTTGTACACCAGCCCAGCACATCTTATCTTCCACTGACAACCACCCTGATTTTCTGTTCATCTGTGCTCCCTCATTCCCATAATCCTTCAAGTAGCCTTCCCTGGCAGCCTCAGACTTCAGTGTTGCTTCCCCATCGTGCTTCCCGAGCATAGGGACATAAAACTGTTAGGCACACAATAGATACTTATGGAATAAAGGAACAAACTCGCTTACCTATATCTACTGAGGAAAACTGGAGAGCATTTACAGGCAAAGAAAGCAAACGTGGGTGAGGAGCCATGTAAATCCAGCCACTCAGAGAGGGAATGCTTGCCTAGCAACCCGATCACGTGCAATCACTTTTGGCTCCAGGTGCATCCATTTTAGGTCCTTTCTGCATAGCAGGTTTCTATAGGTCATGAGAAGAAATGCCGTGAGAACACTGAGTCTCTCAGGGGATAGGAAGCCAAAGGCAATATTTCCCTATTTCACATTGTTATGGGAGCCGGACCTGTTTTTAAAGTTAAAGTTGTTTGGTTCTTAGCATCCACAGGAGGAGAAAGCCACTGTTTCTAGGAAAAAGACTAAACTTCAGCAAGCCTCAATGCCCCTAAATGCAAAAAAATAAAAATAAAAAAATAAAGCTGAAATACAGAATAATTCCTTAGAATCTATACTTTGATATTAGGTCATAGATGATAACTTTAAAGTATTTATTGTATGGCTTAATCCCCCTCCGAGAGAATTGACACAGAATCTATCAGCTGTAACTACTCCAGAGTAGGCACCTGGTCAGCTAAATTCAATGGCTTAGACATGAGTTAACCCAACTTTCTCTTAAAGCGCATGGTTGCCCCTGTTCATTTTCAAAGCATTTTTAGGTTACCATACAAACATAGGTAACACAACAATTAAGATCAAATAGTTTCTTGAGCTATGCTCAAGTTATAAGTAATTTATATTCTCCTTTTGAATACAACTTAAAATAAGTAATGAAAGAAAATATGTCTCAAATCATTGGAGATATTTTGGGGGATTTTCAAATTTGGCACTATTAATATACTGAGCTGGATAATTCTTTGTTGTGGGCAGTTGTCTTGTGCCCTGTAGGATATTTAGCAGGAACCCTGGCTGCTATAACTAGATTCTAGTAATATCCCTCCAGCTGTGAGAATGAAAAAAGTCCCAAGTCATTGCCAAATTCTCCTGCCAAATTCTCCTAATTCAGAACTACTGGACTATGGGTACTAAGCTAGAGAAAGTATGGGCTATCATACAACCTTAAGATCCTATAGAAAACAGTGTGGATATTCAAAAAAAAATTAAGAATGGAACTACCATATGACTAGCTATTCCACTTCTGGGTATTTATCTGAAGAATATAAAAAGACTAATTTGAAAAGATATGTGCACCTCCATGTTCATTGCAGCATTATTTTTAATAGCCACCATATCAAAGCAACCTAAGTGTCCATAGGTGGATGACTGGATAAAGGAACTATGGTTTATATGTACAATGAAATATTATTTAGCTGTGAAAAGGAATGAAATCTTACCATTTGTTACAACATGGATGGACCTTGAGGACATTTTGCTAGATGAAATAAGTCAGAGAAAGACAAATACTCTATGATCTCTCTTATATGTAGAATCTAAAAAACAAAAACAAAAACAAAATAAAACAACAAGCTTATAGATACAGAGAACAGATTGGTGATTGCCAGAGGTGGGAAGTGGGAGAGAGAGAAATGGGCAAAAATAAACAAACAAACAAATAAATAAAATTACCTTACATCAAAAGAAAATTTCAAAGGATATAAAGATATAGCATTTAACCAGAAGAATAAGAAGTACTCATAGCTTTTAATTTGTAAATTCTCTCAGTAAATTAAATAACTTTGGAAGGGACAGAAATCAATAAATAAGTATAAATAGATAAATGAATTAGGTAAGTAGAAGAAACAAAACAAATGATGGAAAAAAAATCCAGATTTGCATTAAGCATTCAAAAATACTTGAAGTATTACTTGGAAAAAAAAAGGTAGGCAGAAAGTATTAAATACCTAAATTTTTGTTTTATGGCTAATGCAGGAAGGGCATTCATGCTCTTATATGCCATGACATGGGCTGGTATCACTTCCAGTCCTCAGTGTTTCATCTGGAGTACCTAATCTTTATTGTGAAGGTGACCTGAGTCATGTAGCCAAGAGAGGTGCATGTAAGGAGAGGTGAGGCTTGTAGCTAAGGATTATATGGAAGGATGATGTCTTACACCAATGGTTTTACCCACTCTGCTCCATTTTGCATGTGTTCACTCTTAACAGAACACTATGCACTGTTTCAAAGGGAGTAGGAAGGGAGGAGGAGGAGGAAAGTCCTTGCCCTGTTAGTACTCAGGGCTGTCTAGAAATTCCCAACATTGTTCACCTCTGGCACTGTTCTACCTCCCAGTGATTTTGCTTTGATGGTTTAACTTCAGACACTCTCGACATCTTGTAAAGAATTATTAGTGACTAGTTGAAATGATGGTACATGAAAAGGGCAGATGGTACAACAGTAATAGAGGTAATTACTGTTCAGATACTTCATATTGGCTTATACTCTATGCACCATACTTTGCTTAATTTTTGGAATGACAGAACAATAACTGATCACAGAAAGCAAAATTATCTCTACTTTATACAAGAATGAAGATATATGTTCATAGATTTATATAAATTCCATAATGTCCGCTAAACCATATTCTGACTTTCACTACCCAAGACAAATCCCATTATCTTCAACAAGATGGGCATGCAAGTATTTAAGGGCAGGATGTGTTTCTAAATGAATGAACTGTGAGCAACTATAAGAATGATATGTTTTTATTTTATTGAGGTTTTCTGGTTAGCATAAGCTATAAAGAGTAGATCAGATGATTTGCACATGGCATCCAAGCCCCAGATAAGCTTACTGGAATCAGTGCACTGTGCTCATATTTGTTATTCAAGTAAATGGACCCTGAAAACCATAAGATAAGTAATAAAACTAATAGTGCACTCATCATTTAGAACTACCTAACCTATTCCTAAATGTACAAACATTTAACTTTTAATGTGACATTTCTGTATTGTACTATTTAAAAAGTTATTGTTTTGAAGACATTTTACTATTGTCAGCTATCACTAAAATAATTCTATTTTGGCATTTTACCTCCATGCCATTCATATTTGTGGTCTATAGAAGAACCCCAAGTAACCTCAATATCTAGGAATTTAGGAAAACCAGATGCTTGTTGGGTAACACTAACACATTCCAGAAACTTCCATTTGCCCCACTAGTCATTGTTATAATCATGCTGTCTCCTCTAGATATACTCATTATATTGGCAAGAGAGACAGAAGGAAGCAGAAGCCACAGAAAAAGAGTGATTTGAAACTCTAAAACCAACAATTCCTTTATAACAACGTCTATCTGGGTTCCAGGAAAACACAGACTTTTAGTTGTGTAGACAAATGACACTAATTTATAACTGGTATTTGTTTAACTTAGATTTTAATAGAATTTAATATAAGTTTTACTCAAAGGAAGCCAAAACCCATTGGGGTCTATTAAAGAGGAGGAGCAACTACCCACCAAAAGAGGGTTCCAAGTTGCCTCAGTTGTCGACACTCCTCTCTAGTCTATGGCAGTGTTTCTCAGAATTTAGTGTGCAGAAGAATAAACCAAGAAGTTTATTAAAAATGTAGATTCCTGATCCCACCAAGGGATTTTAATTTATATCTTCTGGAAAAAAAGCCTAGGATGCCACAGTTTAAAATAAATGCCTCGAGATTCTAGTGCAAATAAGTTACAGATGTAGATCAATATTGGTCAACTGACTTGTTTAGAATATAAACAAAACTTCCCAGGGCTCAACACCAGTTCTGTAGGAGAGCATCAGAAATGCCCGCTGGACTAGACAAATGCTTGATCAGAGCACAGATTGTGATTTTTTTCACATCTTACAATAACTCTGCATTAGATTACACCTCTGTGCATGCATATGTGTGTGTGTGTACAAGAAGTCTGTGAACTTTTCTTATAGAATTGTGAGACTGTTGATCATTTTATAAGATAAAAATTGTCAACATCATCATGTAGAATTAAGGGAATGGTATTTATGACAGGAGCAACATTTTTGGTATACCCTTTAATAGGTTTTTATGGTTTCTGAATTTCTGTAGTCGAATATTGGGGGATGGGGGTTGAAGCTTGGATTAACCTGTGGCATTTTTCCCAAAAAAGGGGTTCTTGGTTAAAATATTCTGAGCTGAGAGCAAAAATAATTTAGATACTCGCTTTTGATTTTTAATATCAGAAATAGAAGGTTTAAAAATTCAAAAAATGAATCATGTTCCCTAAAATCCAATTATCCTTCCTTCCCCACCAAAACCTCTTTCCCTAGTTCCTACTCACTGCAAACCCACTACTCCACCTCTTTTCGTCCCTCAAACTCCAACATTCATAAGTGATCCTTCTTCTTAACTCCACTTACTTACTTTATTGAATAAAATGTTTTCCAGATCTCTAGCTTTTTTGAAACTCTTCTGGCGATGAAAAAAGGAAAATGTTAATTATGAGATCCAATCATCTCCTTGTAGCACTCGTACTATTTGATCTTTCTTCATTATTTGTAACTTTTCATAATCCACTCCTATTTGTAGACCCCTGCTTCTCTTTTTTTTTTTTTTTTTTTTTTTTTTTTTTCGGTACGCAGGCCTCTCACTGTTGTGGCCTCTCCTGTTGTGGAGCACAGGCTCCAGACACACAGGCTCAGCGGCCGTGGCTCACAGGCCCAGCTGCTCCACGGCATGTGGGATCCTCCCGCACCAGGGCATGAACCCGTGTCCCCTGCATCGGCAGGCAGACTCTCAACCACTGTGCCACCAGGGAAGCCCCCTGCTCCATTTTTATTCAAATACCATTCTCGTCTAGTTCTGTTGTGCTGTGATTACATTTTTCTTGCCTTTTCTCTAAATAGTCTTTCTTTGGCTTTTTCTACACATTCTACATGTTGCACTTGGGTAACCAAAACGATGCTCTTGGCTCCAACTACCACTACATTCAATGCTTCCTAAATCTAGGGTTCAGATCCAGCCTCTCTCCTGAAATCCAGGTCTACATTTGTAAAATTATATTCCTCCACCTAGATGTCACACTATGTCATTCAGGATCTTGGCAGGAAGCAGAAAGAACACTGAAATGTGATTCTAAAGAGAAATTGATGATGTATAGGAAAGGTGAAAGAAAGATGTTAAGACATTGAGAGACCAGCTAGAGTTGGAGGATGTTACCAAGTACTCCTGAGGGGACAGAAGAGGAACAGTGGTATAGAAGTTCAGCCAGTGCCAGAGTCCTAGATGAGAAGCTGATGAGCCACAAAGGAAGAGGGACAGAAATTTACATAGATAGTCAATACTGTGGTTAGTGACAGTTTTCAGTATTTATGCATTTTTTTAAAACATAGGATGGGATGCACTTACAGTATACTTGATTGTGAGGACAATATTTTCTCAGACTTTACCATCCTTAGAGAAAAGAAAAAGAAACCTTCTTCATTCCTCTAGTTTTGGATTAAAAGTAAATAAAAACGAGATTCTTTTTCATAAAAATGTAAATTATAAAAAAGTATGTTTTCATCCAAATTTACTCTGAACCATAACAGTGAACAAAGACATAATGATTGTCCAAATAAATTATTTTGTACAGTTGTTTTTTCTTCCTCTGGGATTAACTCTCTTTGAGATTATTCAGCCTGGAAAATGCGGTAATAGCACTTAAAATACCTTACTCGGTAAACCAAACACACAATTCTGCAGGTGCCTGCAGAACGAGCATCATCATTACCTTTCTGCTTAGTTGGTGGGTTTACTTGGTCTTGGCTTTGCTTTCAGAGGCTGGTGGACTGCATATTTCTCATTAAAATGGAACTATGCAGAATTAAAAGCCAAACATGAGACACAATTTATTTTCTTATGTTATATTACAATGTTTAATCAGGAGAACTTTAACTCATATACTGTATGGTGTGTAATACCCATGAATTAGACAAATGGGTGGCCCAGGGCACAGAAGAAAAATCATATTTATTGGAGTCCCATAGAACTTTTTAATCTCATGTGTTTTTTTGTTTTGTTTTGTTTTGAGGTACGCGGGCCTCTCACTGCTGTGGCCTCTCCCGTTGCAGAGCACAGGCTCCGGATGCACAGGCTCAGCGGCCATGGCTCACAGGCCCAGCCGCTCTGTGGCATGTGGGATCTTCCCGGACTGGGGCACAAAACCGTGTCCCTTGCATCGGCAGGCGGACTCTCAACCACTGTGCCACCAGGGAAGCCCTCTCATGTGTTTTGACAGATGGAGAACCTAACCACGAGAATTTAACTAAGTTGTCCATGTTATCACACAGTTGTTTGGTAGAACAACTGGGAGTAGAAGGCATGTCTTCTGGCTGCTCCATGTAGAATGTAACTGAGAAGAACATGCCATTGCCTATCTGTCTCTCAATCTGCCCATGTTTCTCTCATGTACGTGCAAGGAAGAAATTGCGTTCAATGAGGTAAGAACTTCCAAAGACACCATTTTGTCTTTTTTAGAGATAGAAACCTGTTAATTATAATTCCACATACTGGTTAATTGCTCACGTGTTTTCCCTTCTGAAACTAAAATATTTGGGTGCAAGTAATACCCAACTCTCAGAAGTCACTGATGATAATACAACGAGGCACTTTTTGATGTGTGAGGTGTTTTACGGTTCATAAAACACTTTCATTTGCCTGGATTCAATCATTATCAACATCTCAACAGGATGACCCTTTTTAATGTAAAATAAATGTAAATATAACAGTCGTATGTTACTATCAGTTGATTTTTTAAATAAACTACAAATGGGAACTATAAACCATGTTACATAAATTTCTATTTAATGTATCACAATGTTGTGAATTTTCTTAAAAAAACATAGTATGTTGATACATTGTTTATTCAATCTATATAGAATGCATTGTTTGTTTTCAGATTTATAGATTCCCCTATAATATATCTGAGTCCATCTGGAATTCACCACCAGTAGTTTAGGAACCTCTGAGTAATTTGTTATGAACTTGTTGAGTTGTTGAGATTAGGGTGGCACTGCCTTCACTTTTAAATTCTGTGAAAGATATATAATTAAGTATAATTCAGGGGCTTCCCTGGTGGCGCAGTGGTTGAGAACCCACCTGCTGATGCAGGGGATGCGGGTTCGTGCCCCTGGTCCAGGAAGATCCCACATGCCGCGGAGCAGCTGGGCCCATGAGCCATGGCCTCTGAGCCTGCGTGTCCAGAGCCTATGCTCTGCAACGGGAGAGGCCACAACAGTGAGGGGTCCACGTACCACAAAAATCAATCAATCAATCAATCAATCAATATTTAGGAATCAGACCTAGAATTAGAAAAAACAGTATTTTAAAATATTTTTGCCACACCGCCCTTCCGGGAGCCTGTGCAGCCCGCCACTGCCGGGGTCCTGGGATCCAGGGGCGGCTTCCCTGGGAGAACGCACGGCGTGCCTCGGGCTGGTGCAATGTCACGCCGACCTCTGACGCTGCAGGCTCGCCCCGCACTCCGTGCCCCTCCCTCCCACCCGGCCTGAGTGAGCCAGAGTCCCCAAAGAGGCTGCTCCTTTAACCCTGTCCTGTCTGAGCGAAGAACAGACGCTCTCCGGCGACCTACATGCAGAGGCGGGGCCAAATCCAAAGCTGAGACCCAGGAACTGTGAGAACAAAGAAGAGAAAGGGAAACCTCTCCCAGCAGCCTCAGAAGCAGCGAATTGAAGCTCCACAATCAACTTGATGTACCCTGCATCTGTGGAATACATGAATAGACAACAAATCATCCCAAATTGAGGAGCCAGGAGTCAGTGCTGTGCCTCTGAGGTGGGAGAGCCAACTTCAGGACACTGTTCCACAAGAGACCTCCCAACACCACATAATATCAAATGGCGAAAATCTTCCAGAGATCTCCATCTCAACACCAGCACCCAGCTTCACTCAACGACCAGCAAGCTACAGTGCTGGACACCCTATGCCAAACAACTAGCAAGACAGGAACACAACGCCACCCATAAGCAGAGAGGTGGCCTAAAATCATAAAAAGTCCGCAGACACCCCAAAACACACCCCCAGACGTGGACCTGCCCACCAGAAAGACAAGAAGCAGCCTCATCCACCAGAACACAGGCACTAGTCCCCTCCACCAGGAAGCCTACACAACCCACTAAGCCAACCTTAGCCACTGGGGACAGACACCAAAAACAACGGGAACTACGAACCTGCAGCCTGCAAAAAGGAGACCCCAAACACAATAACATAAGCAAAATGAGAAGACAGAAAAACACACAGCAGGAGAAGGAGCAAGATAAAAACCTACCAGACCTAACAAATGAAGAGGTAATAGGCAGTCTACCTGAAAAAGAATTCAGAATAATGATGGTAAAGCTGATCCAAGATTCTATTTCCAAGATCCAAAATCTTGGAAATAGAATAGACAAAATGCAAGAAACAGTTAACATGGACCTAGAAGAACTAAAGATGAATCAAGCATCGATTAAAAACACAATGAATGAAATTAAAAATACTCTAGATGGGATCAATAGCAGAATAACTGAGGCAGAAGAACGGATAAGTGACCTGGAAGATAAAATAGTGGAAATAACTGATGCAGAGCAAAATAAAGAAAAAAGAATGAAAAGAACAGAGGACAGTCTCAGAGACCTCTGGGACAACATTAAATGCACCAACATTCGAATCATAGGGGTTCCAGAAGAAGAAGAGAAAAAGAAAGGGACTGAGAAAATACTTGAAGAGATTATAGTTGAAAACTTCCCCAATATGGGAAAGGAAATAGTTAATCAAGTCCAGGAGGCACAGAGAGTCCCATACAGAATAAATCCAAGGAGAAATACGCCAAGACACATATTAATCAAACTGTCAAAAATTAAACACAAAGAAATCATATTAAAAGCAGCAAGGCAAAAACAACAAATAACACACAAGGGAATCCCCATCAGGTTAAAAGCTGATCTCTCAGCAGAAACTCTACAAGCCAGAAGGGAGTGGCAGGACATAATTAAAGTGATGAAGGAGAGAAACCTGCAACCAAGATTACTCTACCCAGCAAGGATCTCATTCAGATTTGATGGAGAAATTAAAACGTTTACAGACAAGCAAAAGCTGAGAGAGTTCAGCACCACCAAACCAGCTTTACAACAAATGCTAAAGGAACTTCTCTAGGCAAGAAACACAACAGAAGGAATATACCTACAATAACGAACCCAAAGCAATTAAGGAAATGGGAATAGGAACATACATATCGATAATTACCTTCAATGTAAATGGACTAAATGCTCCCACCAAAAGACACAGAGTGGCTGAGTGGATACAAAAACAAGACCTATATATATGCTGTCTACAAGAGACCCACTTCAGACCTAGAGACACATACAGACTGAAAGTAAGGGGATGGAAAAAGATATTCCATGCAAATGGAAACCAAAAGAAAGCTGGAGTAGCAATTCTCATATCAGACAAAATAGACTTTAAAATAAAGACTACTAGAAGAGACAAAGAAGGACACTACATAATGATCAAGGGATCGATCCAAGAAGAAGATATAACAATTGTAAATATTTATGCACCAAACATAGGAGCACCTCAATACATAAGGCAAATACTAACAGCCATAAAAGGAGAAATCGACAGTAACACACTCATAGTAGGGGACTTTAACACCCCACTTTCACCAATGGACAGATCATCCAAAATGAAAATAAATAAGGAAACACAAGCTTTAAATGATACATTAAACAAGATGGACTTAGTTGATATTTATAGGACATTCCATCCAAAAACAACAGAATACACATTTTTCTCAAGTGCTCATGGAACATTCTCCAGGATAGATCATATCTTGGGTCACAAATCAAGCCTTGGTAAATTTAAGAAAATTGAAATTGTATCAAGTATCTTTTCCGACCACAATGCTATGAGGCTAGATATCAATTACAGGAAAAGATCTGTAAAAAATACAAACACATGGAGGCTAAACAATACACTACTCAATAACGAAGTGATCACTGAAGAAATCAAAGAGGAAATTAAAAAATACCTAGAAACAAATGACAATGGAGATACGACGACCCAAAACCTATAGGATGCAGCAAAAGCAGTTCTAAGAGGGAAGTTTATAGCAATACAATCCCACCTTAAGAAACAGGAAACATCTCGAATAAACAACCTAACCTTGCACCTAAAGCAATTAGAGAAAGAAGAACAAAAACATCCCAAAGTTAGCAGAAGGAAAGAAATCATAAAAATCAGATCAGAAATAAATGAAAAAGAAATGAAGGAAACGATAGCAAAGATCAATAAAACTAAAAGCTGGTTCTTTGAGAAGATGAACAAAATTGATAAACCATTAGCCAGACTCATCAAGAAAAAAAGGGAGAAGACTCTAATCAATAGAATTAGAAATGAAAAAGGAGAAGTAACAACTGACACTGCAGAAATACAAAAGATCATGAGAGATTACTATAAGCAACCCTATGCCAATAAAATGGACAACCTGGAAGAAATGGACAAATGCTTAGAAATGCACAACCTGCCAAGACTGAATCAGGAAGAAATAGAAAATATGAACAGACCAATCACAAGCACTGAAATTGAAACTGTGATTAAAAATCTTCCATCAAACAAAAGCCCAGGACCAGATGGCTTCACAGGCGAATTCTATCAAACATTTAGAGAAGAGCTAACACCCATCCTTCTCAAACTCTTCCAAACAATATCGAGGAAGGAACACTCCCAAACTCATTCTATGAGGCCACCACCACCTTGATACCAAAACCAGACAAGGATGTCACAAAGAAAGAAAACTACAGGCAATATCACTGATGAACATAGATGCAAAAATCCTCAACAAAATCCTAGCAAACAGAATCCAACAGCACATTAAAAGGATCATACACCATGATCAAGTGGGGTTTATTCCAGGAATGCAAGGATTCTTCAATATACGCAAATCAATCAACGTGATACAGCATATTAACAAATTGAAGGAGAAAAACCATATGATCATCTCAATAGATGCAGAGAAAGCTTTCGACAAAATTCAACACCCATTTATGATAAAAACCCTGCAGAAAGTAGGCATAGAGGGAACTTTCCTCAACATAATAAAGGCCATATATGACAAACCCACAGCCAGCATCGTCCTCAATGGTGAAAAACTGAAACCATTTCCACTAAGATCAGGAACAAGACAAGGTTGCCCACTCTCACCACTCTTATTCAACATAGTTTTGGAAGTTTTAGCCACAGCAATCAGAGAAGAAAAGGAAATAAAAGGAATCCAAATCGGAAAAGAAGTAAAGCTGTCACAGTTTGCAGATGACATGATACTATACATAGAGAATCCTAAAGATGCTACCAGAAAACTACTAGAGCTAATCAATGAATTTGGTAAAGTTGCAGGATACAAAATTAATGCACAGAAATCTCTGGCATTCCTATATACTAATGATGAAAAATCTGAAAGTGAAATCAAGGAAACACTCCCATTTACCATTGCAACAAAAAGAATAAAATATCTAGGAATAAACCTACCTAAGGAGACAAAAGACCTGTATGCAGAAAATTATAAGACACTGATGAAAGAAATTAAAGATGATACAAATAGATGGAGAGATATACCATGTTCTTGGATTGGAAGAATCAACATTGTGAAAATGACTCTACTACCCAAAGCAATCTACAGATTCAATGCAATCCCTATCAAACTACCACTGGCATTTTTCACAGAACTAGAACAAAAAATTTCACAATTTGTATGGAAACACAAAAGACCCCGAATAGCCAAAGCAATCTTGAGAACGAAAAATGGAGCTGGAGGAATCAGGCTCCCTGACTTCAGACTATACTACAAAGCTACAGTAATCAAGACAGTGTGGTACTGGCATAAAAACAGAAAGATAGATCAATGGAAAAGGATAGAAAGCCCAGAGATAAACCCACGGACATATGGTCACCTTATCTTTGATAAAGGAGGCAGGAATGTACAGTGGAGAAAGGACAGTCTCTTCAATAAGTGGTGCTGGGAAAACTGGATAGGGGCATGTAAAAGTATGAGATTAGATCATTCCCTAACACCATACACAAAAATAAGCTCAAAATGGATTAAAGACCTAAATGTAAGGCCAGAAACTATCAAACTCTTAGAGGAAAACATAGGCAGAACACTCTATGACACAAATCACAGCAAGATCCTTTTGGACCCACCTCCTAGAGAAATGGAAATAAAAACAAAAATAAACACATGGGACCTAATGAAACTTCAAAGCTTTTGCACAGCAAAGGAAACCATAAACAAGACCAAAAGACAACCCTCAGAATGGGAGAAAATATTTGCAAATGAAGCAACTGACAAAGGATTAATCTCCAAAATTTATAAGCAGCTCATGCAGCTCAATAACAAAAAAAACAAACAACCCAATCCAAAAATGGGCAGAAGACCTAAATAGACATTTCTCCACAGAAGATATACAGACTGCCAACAAACACATGAAAGGATGCTCAACATCTTTACTCATTAGAGAAATGCAAATCAAAACTACAATGAGATATCATCTCACACCAGTCAGAATGGCCATCATCAAAAAATCTAGAAACAATACATGCTGGAGAGGGTGTGGAAAAAAGGGAACACTCTTGCACTGCTGGTGGGAATGTGAATTGGTACAGCCATTATGGAGAACGGTATGGAGGTTCCTTAAAAAACTACAAATAGAACTACCATATGACCCAGCAATCCCACTACTGGGCATATACCCTGAGAAAACCATAATTCAAAAAGAGATATGTACCAAAATGTTCATAGCAGCCCTATTTACAATAGCCCGGAGATGGATACAACCTAAGTGTCCATCATTGGATGAATGGGTAAAGAAGATGTGGCACATATATACAATGGAATATTACTCAGCCATAAAAAGAAATGAAATTGAGCTATTTGTAATGAGGTGGATGGACCTAGAGTCTGTCATACAGAGTGAAGTAAGTCAGAAAGAGAAAGACAAATACTGTATGCTGACACATATATATGGAATTTAAGAAAAAAAATGTCATGAAGAACATAGGGGTAAGACAGGAATACAGACACAGACCTACTAGAGAATGGACTTGAGGATATGGGGAGGGGAAGGGTAAGCTGTGACAAAGTGAAAGAGCGGCATGCACATATATACACTACCAAACGTAAGGTAGATAGGTAGTAGGAAGCAGCCGCATAGCACATGGAGATCAGCTCGGTGCTTTGTGACCGCCTGGAGGGGTGGGATAGGGAGGGTGGGAGGGAGACGCAAAAGGGAGGGGATATGGGAACATATGTATATGTATAACTGATTAAATTTGTTATAAAGCAAAAAATAAAAAATAAAAAATAATAAAAAAAATATTTTTATGGTTAAATGTTCTTATGTTTGTATCTGTGAGAATGAGTATCCTTTAATCAAATAATCTCCTGGAATAAAATAAAACCCTAAAATAAAGATCTCACAAATATGAATTTATTTTAGTTATACTATTGGTTGCATGCATAAAAATACCTATTAAGAATAAACGTCTCAAGAAATGAGAATTAAATTTAATTTTACTATTGAGCTCTCTTTATTCAGGATAATTGTTCATTTTGTATGCTTCAGAATATTATAGTTAACTCAAGGTGATGTTTCTTGACTACTAGTAATTACCACTCAATATCAGCACCTGTGAAGTCAAGATAATTTCAGAAATGAAGAGTTTACAAAGTTCTTCCTTTTTAAGAAATGTTCATTAAGAAATGTTCATTTGTATTTTTGCATATCCTTTTCGGATCACTAATTTCCAATATGTTCAAAACACACTGCTACCTGTTTTAGAAGAGCAACTTAAAATCAGCATTATTTCCTTAGGTAGTTATTAGTTTTCGAAAAATATTAGTTGTTGGTGAACACTATAAAAGGTTTCCCAAAAGCCACAGGAAGCCTCGAGGAGACATATTCTCTGTTCCAACCAGAATATTTCCAAGTCAAAGAAGCTAAATGATAACTTAAAAGATAATGCATATTTTAAAAAAATTAGAAAGTGCTTAAGTGGTTCTTTAACATGATTCATTGTTATGAGGTTATGGTAGATTATGAAATGAATTAAATATAAATAAGTAAAAATAGTGACATAGCTTTTGTAAATTGCAATTAGTGTCCTTAAAGTTGAAAGAATGTATGAGGTTCACACCTGCAAGAAATCAGGCAGTAATCAAATTATACTACAAACGGATGATGCTAGAATCCATTCCAGTTGTATGATTTTTTTTTCAGTGTCCTATCAGTAGTCCTTCTATCGTTCCCACCAATTTCATTTTCAGTTAGTTTTTTCATGCATAAAACAAATTGTACTCCATGATGCAGGTGGGATTCTTGGTCATCCCATTCCTTCTAGTGAACCTGATTCAATCTCAACGTACAATTGTAAATTTCATCTTTACATGAAGTGTTCCCTAAGTTTCCAAACTCTTACCAAACTGTATTTTTCCAGAATCTGCAGTATTAACATTTATATATTGTCCCTTAGCATAAATGTTATGCCAGTCAGTGTTAGGTGTAAATATGTAATATTTCACAACTCAGTTTGACCTCAAAGACAAATACTCTGAGATTTCAGTAGCCACATTTCCAAGCACAATGTTGCAATATCCCTAGTTTGACCAGAAGCAACATTACTACTGTAGTAACTTATTTTCAGTATCAGTAGTTGCAAGTATTATTCTTTTTATTAAGTGAGGATATGTATTCTTATTCTTTCTGGTTTCTCAAAAAAATACAGAAAAATTGTATCCCTCTTTTAAATAGCGATCCTTCCAATCTATAAAGATAGTTACCCAGTCATTTTTAGGTTTTCTGTTTTCTTCCTGTTATCTCTTAGATTCTCCTTCTTCTGGTTTTTAGACTATCATCCTACTCCAGGTATATTTTACTCTTTTCAATTCTCTCATAAAATATGCCTGGGAAAACTGAACATATATTCTAAATGTGGTTGCCAAGAATTGTGAAAGGTGAGGTTTCATCCTAAACACAAACTATCAAGTCACCTGCCATAGTTTCAGGGATGCTAACAGAAGATGTGAGAGCCCTACATCAGAGACAATGGACGTTATTACTCAAAGAGTAGCAGACAGAACCTGATTTATGTTTTCATCAGTCTCCCTTGCTCTCAAAGTCAAAAAAGGTTGACAGGGAGTAGCCCAGATGGATGCTGAGCAGACAGTGAGTTCGTGTTATAGCTGAGGAACACCAAACCTAGGAAACCCCAAACTTCATATTGGGCTACAAACAAACTTTACTCCTGGGGGAAACATTATCTTTGTTACACTGGGCAGAGAACAAACTCTCTCTATGCTCCGGAAAAAGACACTAATTCTTTCCGTCAAGGCTGTTAGTTATGCAAACATCCTTGAAAATATAGTTCAGAACAAAAGCTGTTAGGTACTCTACTCTCAATACATCAGACATTTGATTTCGAGTGTGATGCAATTGTGGATACCTTCTAAAATATGAGATAAGTGCCGATGATTCTCAGACAGGAGATATTCTCCCACATGTCTGAATAATATAGTGCTCAATTCTGATTCTTCATTTATCCCGCTTGTTCTTTCCTACACATGACAGTGGCACCTGGTATATGAATACAATAGTATCTTGTCTAAACTTTGGTTGCCAAAACGGAAATTCAAGAGTGCAATTCCAATACAGATCCAATGGAATGATTTCTCATTCAATCCATGCAATCACACAACCATGTTTCACAAGTTCAGTTTTTCAAGAACTTCTGTCTTAGCTAGAGTAAATGTGAATAGGGCTTGCATTCTAGCACACATCACGGCATTCAAGAGTTCATCAAAATTCTAATTAGCCCCGTAGCATTGAGAAAAATAATGCATGTTATCTGACCAAGAAGACACCTTGGAACCACCATTGGACATTTGATTCATCATGTGAGAAGAATTTTATTTTTCAAATTTTTGACAAAGATGATACATGATTTTAATTATTTTTTCTTTGCATTATCTTGATTCCTTCAGAACCCTGGCAGCACAAAGAATATTTTAACACTTGAAAGTAATAAAAATGAATTATATGTATAATCATTTTCTGTTTAAGCTCTTAAATCAGCATAAGGTTAATAGAAGGCTCTAGAGATGGAAAACACATGCCTCTAGGGTGTTAAGCAGGCTGTTCCAAAGCAGGATTATTTCTAGTTTGGAAGATTCAAAGCAGTGTTTTAAGTCTCAAAATCTTTCACAGTATGCTTTGGACCTGATTGCTTTGTCAAATGTCTCCAATCTTGTGAAAATATTCCCTGATATTTAATTAACTGAAACCTTCTTGTCTTCAGATATAACCTCAACTGTAATTAGAAATTCATGTGTCAACATGTCTAATTAGTGGTGGTAATTAATATTTATTGAGAGTGCACAGAGAAGGTGGTGATGTTCTAGAACCTTGAGTACAATAAGAAGAATTTCAGAGAAAAAAACATCATGGCCAAGCACACTCACAGGGTTTGGAAATGAAAGGATGAGAAGTCAGTTTGCTGATTGTCATGTCACTCCAATATGTAATAATTGACAGTGGAAAAGCAAGCCAGGACAAAAATGGTTTCCCCAGTGTTGTTGTTGTTGTTTTCCCTTCAAATTTGAACTTTACTTCTCACAATTTGATTATCCAAAGGCTGGAACTAATCAGGATTTATAACAAACTCATTGAAGAAGCTGTTTAGAAAGGAAAATGATGATTTTGGAAAAGCGACAAATACAAATAACATTGTTTATTTTAAAAAATCAACAAACACCATGGACATAGAAAATGTCAAATGTAATGTCATAGCAGCAAAGTGTAGGTTCAATATGATACGCTCACACTGAATTTTAATTTCTGAAGATTGTTATCTGACATTTCACCCTGTAGATGTTTATAACATGAAGTACTTTGAGATTTCTTGAATGAAGAAGTATTCTAATGCTGTATAATTTTATTAAAAATTTGAATGGATATCAGAACAAAACAGAGCCAAGAGCAATGATTATTAATATAAACCACATAATATTCAAAACAAAGTTAGATTATAATATAGCACTAAATTCAACAAGATAAATCTAATGGCATAATGTCAATATTGTATTTAGATCCAAAGATCAAACACACAATACTATAAATACAAGTTTAATGAACCACTTAGGTGTACATATGAAAAGCATAAAAGTACTGTAAGTAAAAGAAAATTGTTTTATATAATCTATAATAGAAGGGATAGAAAGATAATTTTAAAATGGCACCAAAATCAATAGCACTAAGGAAAATATGAAAATATTGACCACTTTAAAAATAATACATGTTATGCATGTATACATACAAATAATATTTATATTTTAAAAGTACTGTGTAAGTGACAAGCAGAAAAATATTTTCAAAGTATATGAAAGATATAGGATTATCCTTAAATTACAAAATGCAATTGTTAATTTAAAAAACCCAGTAACACTGAAATAGGAAAAAAATTAAACAAATGGAATGTATTCACAAAAGAAAAAATGCAAATGCACAGTAAGCATACAAAGATGAACGTCAAGTAATTTAAAATTAAAGAATCACAAAATTGAAATTAAAATAACCATGAGGATTTTTTTAACCTTTTAGATTAGTACAGGTTAAAAATGTTTGAAATACTGTTGTCAAATGTTGAGAACGGACGTGATTACATGCTATTGGTGGGAGGGTGAAAATTGGTACCATCTTTCTGGATGGACATTTGATTATATGTATCAGTTCCACTTCTAGGGGTTTGTCTGAGGAGATAATAAACAACTGGCCAAAGAGGAATTGACAAAGACTGTAGTGCTTCTAGCAGTAAAAACTAAAAACAACCCAAATGTTAGTCACAAGGAAATTTAATAAATTATGAAGTGTCCATACACTGAATAATATGCAGCCATATTAAAGGTTGAGAAAACAATGCATTGGTATAAAAACAACACCAGTGATATATTAAGTCTGAAAAGCAGATTACAGAAGACTATATATAATATGATCTAAGCAGTGTTTTTCAAAGTGTGTTAATGGAATATTAGTTCTACCAAAAGGGTTATGTGATCTGTAAAATCAAATTGTTTGGGAAATGATGCATAGTTATCCTTTTTTTCCCTTGAGATTTGCAAGGCACATGAGTGTATTATAAGCTCTGAAAAATCTGTCCACAAAATAATTTTGTTTAGTCCAACTTACTTGCTAAAATTATTTGATAATTTTTTTGCACAGTTCCAGTCTAGTACTTTGTATTTCACTTTAGAAAATGTTACTGTGCACGCATAGGAATAAAAATTTTCAATAGAGATGCCAAATTAACAATGGCCATCCTGGAGAAAGGGAGATTTAGAAATTTTAATGTTCTATGTTATACATTTTCCACAAACATCATACTTGATTTCTTAAAAACTTGAATACTCGAAAAATATAAGTTTTATGGAGCATTTGAGAGGGAAAATGATCACAATCACAGACTTCTGGTTTAAATAACACCTTTAACGTGACCTTGTAGACTTCCCAATTTAATAGCTATAGACTTTTTGAAAGCTCACCAATTCACAGAACAGCTGAAACTATACCTTATAGAAAAATTATAACCTGAATCATCAGGGAATTCACCCTAAACATAAAGTCACTGTACCTGAATTGAGAAAATACATCTGTGTCCTATTTTATGAAACGTAACAGTACTGTCAGCCTCCAAAAAGGTATACATTTTGTTTCTTTCCCATCGCATCCTTTCTGTTCCATCGTTCCAGTTTTGATACCAGACCAAACTCTGCCATTTCCTATAGCATGCTGTTGGAGGGGCAGAGCAAGAATCCTCTATTGCAGCCACCCCTCACATGTTTAAAAGCCATTTGGACATTGCAAATTCCTGGAGACAAAAGTCAAGCATGAAGTCGGTCAGTGGTGCTTACATCCTGTTTAAGGTGTTATTTCCACAAGTAAAAGGTGGAAGTTCCAAAAGGACACCAGGGCATTGTGTGAATTGAAGAATATCATGAATGTCATTAGTCCAGAGAATCCAAGAACCCAACAGTGTGGATAGTAGAAAAGACTAACTCTGTTTAGCAGAGGCCCAAAAGAAACTGCGAATTCAGCTGGTTGTTATACGAATCTACCATGACCCATTCCTCCCACTAGTGGTTAACTAAAGAGAGACACAAGTCAGGTAAAAGAGCAGCCATACTCTTTCAATTTACCAAACATGGTATCTATGAGTGGGAAAACAAACAAACATGGGTCTTTGAAAAGGGAAAGGGGAATAACATCCTTGTGTTGCCCTCCTATTTGCTCTTTAGGATGGTGTAGAAATAAGAAAAAAAATGGACAAATGTTTGTCATCATGAGGTGAAGAAAGCCAACCATAATGAGGAAAGAAGGATAAGGTGAACATATCAAAATGCTGTCCCAATTATAGGAAAATAAATAAAACGCGGATGAAAATGAAGCTGGTTAAGATGATGTAGAATTGGAAAGAAGCTGAAATTGTGAGGATGAGAGACCATTGGATGTGGTAAAGGGCACAAATGACACTGCATACGGTCATTCATTAGGCATTTGTATCCTGACTCTAAGACAATGCCAGGGCCTGTTCTAAAAACTGAGAACACAACGGTCAACAAGATGAAGTCTGTCTAAATCTACAATGTTGAGGATATGAAGATATTCTAAATTGCAGAAGAAAATCACAGAGATGAAAGACATTATATATAGGTGGGCAGAGAAGGGAGAACCAAAATAACAATGATAGCACTCTAAATGTGGAGTGGGGGCAGATGACTGTTGTCCCTGGAAAAGGAAAACTCATAAATATATATATTTTTAATGTCTTGTCATATAAATCTTTTGTAAATATATAAAATATGTTCACAGAAAAAATGATCATTTGTGCTGTCTTGGATTCATTTTTGTATTTCTTAACATTAATCATGTTCTATTTTGGAATAAAATGTGTTAGTTTTAAAGATAAAGTTTAGGGATTTCCCTGGCAGTCCAGTGGTTAAGACTACACGCTTCCACTGCAGGGAGCATGGGTTCGATCCCTGGTCAGGGAACTAAGGTCCCGCATGCCTTGGGATCCCGCATGCTTGAATCTGCATGCCTCGAGCCAAAAAAAAAAAAAAAAAAAAAACAGTTAAAGTTTATAACTCTAAGGGTGGAAGAAATGTGACTTAGGGTGAGGTAGCTAATCATAGCCAACAATCAGCCAATAGCTAATAGTCTGCTGTGGCCCTGTTACAACTAGCATAATTTTGGAACACATTAATTGGGAAATACTTGTAGTGATCATAATATAAAGTCATAACTCCAGTAACTTTGCTCTGGTTGCAGAGTTGTGGAGTGCCACAGTCTTCACATCACAGGATAAGAGTCATTTTGACAAATGAATGTATGTCTACAGAAGGCTTGGATGGATAATAAGCATATGGAAATCATGTTCTTGAAGGAATAACTGATGAGACCATACACAGTATTTTACCCCCCCAAAAGAAAAATGTTAAGAAATATCAAAAGGACTAGTAGTTGGAAAAAGTTAAATAGTATAAAAAAATCAGAGAAGAGCAAATTAATTCACTATTGCCTATATTTTCTTTTTTGTTATTTATGTTTATTTTGCCTGAATTTGCTTAGATTTTCCTCTAGGACTTAGCTAAATCAATAATTAAGAAAAAGTACCAGGGTTTAAAACCAAGTTCTGGAACCATAAAATTAGAAAGACAGAGATATCAACAACTTACATTCCAGAGCAATTTTCCTCAAGACATAGGGGAAAATTGAAATACAAAGACTATCCTCTTCTTGATGCATAAAATGATGATGTAACTGTATGTAATTATTTAATTTATTATATGCTAAATAATTCCAAACTTAGGCATAAATGCCTTCAAGTTTAATTCAGCTGCTTGGGTATCTTTAAATACATCGAAATCTCCCATCTAAAGGAGCAATTATCAATTCTGGGTTATTTGCGTTAGGATAGGATGGTTTTATGAGGTTTCACTTAATAGCACAAATACCCCACGTATACATTCAGCTCCTTACCCCTCTTTTCACATCTTTCTTATGCATCTTAATATCTGTTCTTCTTCCTGTATTGCATTAGCAGTAGATCAAAATCTTTTAAGAACCGTGAAATAAAAGCTAAATGTAGATAGGGAGGAAGATGGCGGAAGAGTAAGACGTGGAGATCACCTTCCTCCCCACAGATACATCAGAAATTCATCTACACGTGGAACAACTCCTACAGAACACCTACTGAACGCTGACAGAAGACCTCAGACCCCCCAAAAGGCAAGAAACTCCCCACATACCTGGGTAGGGCAAAAGAAAAAAAGAAGAAACAGAGACAATAGGATAGGGACGGAACCTGCACCAGTGGGAGGGAGCCGTGAAGGAGGGAAGGTTTCTACACACTACAAGCCACTTCGCGGGCGGAGACTGCAGGTGGCGGAGGGGGAAAGCTTCGGAGTAGCGGAGGAGAGCACAGCAACAGCGGTGTGGAGGGCAAAGCGGAGAGATTCCGGCACAGAGGATCGGTGCCCTCAGGCACACACCAGCCCGAGAGGCTTGTCTGCTCGGCCGCCGGGGCGGGCGGGGCTGGGAGCTGAGGCTCGGGCATCGGCTTTCAGTTGGAGCGCAGGGAGAGGACTGGGGCTGGCGGCAGGAAGAGAGCCTGAAGGGGTTAGTGCACCACGGCTAGCCCGGAGGGAGTCCGGGGAAAGGGTCTGGAGCTGCCGAAGAGGCAAGAGACTTTTTTCCCTTTTGTTTCCTGGTGCGCGAGGAGAGGGCATTAAGAGGGCTGCTTGGGGAAGCGCCGGAGACAGGCGCGAGCCGCGGGTAAGGCGCGGACCTCGGAGACGGGCGTGGGACGCTGGGGCTGCCGCCGCCGCTGCCGCGGGGCCTGTGTGCAAGCGCGGGTCACTGTCCGCCCCGCCTTCCGGGGGGCCTGTGCACCCCGCCACTGCCAGGGTCCCGGGACCCGGGGACGGCTTTCCCGGGAAAGCGCACGGAGCGCCACGGGCTGCTGCAACGTCACGCCGGCCTCTGCCGCCGCAGGCCCACCCCACACTGCGCGCCCTTCCCTCCCCTCTGCCTGAGTGAGCCAGAGCCCCCGGATCAGCGGCTCCTTTAAACCCGTCCTGTCCGAGCGAAGAACGGACGCCCTCCGGCGACCTACGTGCAGAGGCAGGGCCAGGTCCAAGGCTGAGACCCGGGAGCTGTGAGAGCAGAGACAGGGAAATCTCTCTGTGCAGCCTCGGAGGCAGCGGATTAAAGCTCCACGGTCCACTTGATGTGCCCTGCGTCTGTGGAGTGCATGAATGGACAGCGAATCATCCCAAATTGAGGAAGTGGACTTTGAGGACAAGATTTAAGACTTTCCCCCCTTTTCCTCTTTTTACAACGAATTATCCCAAATTAAGGAGGTGGACTTAGAGAGCAAGATTTCAGACTTCTCGCCTTTTTCCTCTTTTTACAACGAATTATCCCAAAGTGAGGAGGTGGACTTGGAGAGCAAGATTTTTGATTTTTCCCCCTGCTCTCTTTTTGTGAATGTGTATGTGTAATCTTCTGTGTAAGATTCTCTCTGTATAGCTTTGCTTCCACCATATGTCCCAGGGTTCTATCGGTCCGTTTTTTTTTCAATAATTACTTTTTAATTTTAATAACGCTACTATATTTCATACTTTATTCTATTTTACTTTACCTGCTCTTTCTTTTTTTCCTACCTTCCCTTCCTCCCTCCCTCCCTCCGCTCCTCCTTTCCTTCTTTCTTTTTCTTTCCTCCCTCTCTCCCTTTCACCCTTCTTCTTTCCACTTTTTCTTTCCTTCCTCCCTCCCTCCCTCCTGTCTTTCTTTCTTTATTTCCTTCCTCCCTCCCTCCCTCCCTTCTTCCATTCACTCTTCCTTTTGCTTTCATTCCTCCCTCCCTCCCTCCTTTCTTTCCTTCTCTCTTTCCATCCTTCCTCCCTACCTCCCTCCTTTCTTTCTTCCTTCCTTCCTTCCTTTCTTCCCTTCTTCCTTTCTTTCGCTCTCTCTTTCTTTCTTCTACTAATTCTTTCTTTCTGCTTTTTCTCCCTGTTATTCTGAGCCGGGTGGATGAAAGGCACTTGGTGCTGCAGCCAGGAGTCAGTGCTGTGCCTCTGAAGTGGGAGAGCCAACTTCAGGACACGGGTCCACAAGAGACCTCCCAGCTCCACATAATATCAAGCAGCAAAAATCTCCCAGAGATCTCCATCTCAACACCAGCACCCAGCTTCACTCAATGACCAGCAAGCTACGGTGCTGGTCACCCTATGCCAAGCAACTAGCAAGGCAGGAAAACAACCCCACCCATTAGCAGAGAGGCTACCTAAAAACATAATAAGGCCATAGGCACCCCAAAACACACAACCAGACGTGGACCTGTCCACCAGAAAGACAAGATCGAGCCCCAACCACCAGAACACAGGCATTAGTCACCCCCCACCAGGAAGCCTACACAACCTACTGAAACAACCTTAGCCACTGGGGACAGACACCAAAAACAACGGGAACTACGAATCTGCAGCCTGCAAAAAGGAGACCCCAAACACAGTAAGATAAGCAAAATGAGAAGACAGAAAAACACACAGCAGGTGAAGGAGCAAGATAAAAACCTACCAGACCTAACAAATGAAGAGGTAATAGGCAGTTTACCTGAAAAAGAATTCAGAATAATGATAGTAAAGCTGATCCAAGATTCTATTTCCAAGATCCATAATCTTGGAAATAGAATAGACAAAATGCAAGAAACAGTTAACAAGGACCTAGAAGAACTAAAGATGAATCAAGCATCGATTAAAAACACAATAAATGAAATGAAAAATACTCTAGATGGGATCAATAGCAGAATAACTGAGGCAGAAGAACGGATAAGTGACCTGGAAGATAAAATAGTGGAAATAACTGATGCAGAGCAGAAGAAAGAAAAAAGAATGAAAAGAACAGAGGACAGTCTCAGAGACCTCTGGGACAACATTAAACGCACCAACATTCGAATTATAGGGGTTCCAGAAGAAGAAGAGAAAAAGAAAGGGACTGAGAAAATATTTGAAGAGATTATAGTTGAAAACTTCCCTAATATGGGAAAGGAAATAGTTACTCAAGTCCAGGAGGCACAAAGAGTCCCATACAGAATAAATCCAAGGAGAAATACGCCAAGACACATATTAATCAAACTGTCAAAAATTAAACACAAAGAAATCATATTAAAAGCAGCAAGGCAAAAACAACAAATAACACACAAGGGAATCCCCATCAGGTTAAAAGCTGATCTCTCAGCAGAAACTCTACAAGCCAGAAGGGAGTGGCAGGACATAATTAAAGTGATGAAGGAGAGAAACCTGCAACCAAGATTACTCTACCCAGCAAGGATCTCATTCAGATTTGATGGAGAAATTAAAACGTTTACAGACAAGCAAAAGCTGAGAGAGTTCAGCACCACCAAACCAGCTTTACAACAAATGCTAAAGGAACTTCTCTAGGCAAGAAACACAACAGAAGGAATATACCTACAATAACGAACCCAAAGCAATTAAGGAAATGGGAATAGGAACATACATATCGATAATTACCTTCAATGTAAATGGACTAAATGCTCCCACCAAAAGACACAGAGTGGCTGAATGGATACAAAAACAAGACCTATATATATGCTGTCTACAAGAGACCCACTTCAGACCTAGAGACACATACAGACTGAAAGTAAGGGGATGGAAAAAGATATTCCATGCAAATGGAAATCAAAAGAAAGCTGGAGTAGCAATTCTCATATCAGACAAAATAGACTTTAAAATAAAGACTATTAGAGGAGACAAAGAAGGACACTACATAACAATAAAGGGATCGATCCAAGAAGAAGATATAACAATTGTAAATATTTATGCACCCAACATAGGAGCACCTCAATACATGAGGAAAATACTAACAGCCATAAAAGGGGAAATCGACAGTAACACAATCATAGTAGGGGACTTTAACACCCCACTTTCACCAATGGACAGATCATCCAAAATGAAAATAAATAAGGAAACACAAGCTTTAAATGATACATTAAACAAGATGGACTTAGTTGATATTTATAGGACATTCCATCCAAAAACAACAGAATACACATTTTTCTCAAGTGCTCATGGAACATTCTCCAGGATAGATCATATCTTGGGTCACAAATCAAGCCTTGGTAAATTTAAGAAAATTGAAATTGTATCAAGTATCTTTTCCGACCACAATGCTATGAGACTAGACATCAATTACAGGAAAAGATCTGTAAAAAATACAAACACATGGAGGCTAAACAATACACTACTCAATAACGAAGTGATCACTGAAGAAATCAAAGAGGAAATTAAAAAATACCTAGAAACAAATGACAATGGAGGCACGATGACCCAAAACCTATGGGACGCAGCAAAAGCAGTTCTAAGGGGGAAGTTTATAGCAATACAATCCCACCTTAAGAAACAGGAAACATTTCGAGTAAACCACCTGACCCTGCAGCTAAAGCAATTAGAGAAAGAAGAACAAAAAAAAACCCAAAGTTAGCAGAAGGAAAGAAATCATAAAGATCAGATCAGAAATAAATGAAAAAGAAATGAAGGAAACGATAGCAAAGATCAACCAAACTAAAAGCTGGTTCTTTAAGAAGATAAACAAAATTGACAAACCATTAGCCAGACTCATCAAGAAAAGAAGGGAGAAAACTCAAATCAATAGAATTAGAAATGAAAAAGGAGAAGTAACAACTGACACTGCAGAAATACAAAAGATCATGAGAGATTACTATAAGCAACTCTATGCCAATAAAATGGACAACCTGGAAGAAATGGACAAATTCTTAGAAATGCACAACCTGCCAAGACTGAATCAGGAAGAAATGGAAAATATGAACAGACCAATCACAAGCACTGAAATTGAAACTGTGATTAAAAATCTTCCATCAAACAAAAGCCCAGGACCAGATGGCTTCACAGGCGAATTCTATCAAACATTTAGAGAAGAGCTAACACCCATCCTTCTCAAACTCTTCCAAACAATATCGAGGAAGGAACAATCCCAAACTCATTCTACGAGGCCACCACCACCTTGATACCAAAACCAGGCAAGGATGTCACAAAGAAAGAAAACTACAGGCCAATATCACTGATGAACATAGATGCAAAAATCCTCAACAAAATACTAGCAAACAGAATCCAACAGCACATTAAAAGGATCATACACCATGATCAAGTGGGGTTTATTCCAGGAATGCAAGGATTCTTCAATATATGCAAATCAATCAATGTGACACACCATATTAATAAGTTGAAGGAGAAAAACCATATGATCATCTCAATAGATGCAGAGAAAGCTTTCGACAAAATTCAACACCCATTTATGATAAAAACCCTGCAGAAAGTAGGCATAGAGGGAACTTTCCTCAACATAATAAAGGACACATATGACAAACCCACAGCCAACATTGTCCTCAATGGTTAAAAACTGAAACCATTTCCACTAAGATCAGGAACAAGACAAGGCTGCCCCCTCTCACCACTCTTATTCAACATAGTTTTGGAAGTTTTAGCCACAGCAATCAGAGAAGAAAAGGAAATAAAAGGAATCCAAATTGGAAAAGAAGAAGTAAAGCTGTCACTGTTTGCAGATGACATGATACTATACATAGAGAATCCTAAAGATGCTACTGAAAAACTACTAGAGCTAATCAATGAATTTGGTAAAGTAGTGGATACAAAATTAATGTACAGAAATCTCTGGCATTCCTGTACACTAATGATGAAAAATCTGAAAATGAAATCAAGAAAACACTCCCATTTACCATTGCAACAAAAAGAATAAAATATCTAGGAATAAACCTACCTAAGGAGACAAAAGACCTGTATGCAGAAAATTATAAGACACTGATGAAAGAAATTAAAGATGATACAAATAGATGGAGAGATATACCATGCTCCTGGATTGGAAGAATCAATATTGTGAAAATGACTCTACTACCCAAAGCAATCTACAGATTCAATGCAATCCCTATCAAACTACCACTGGCATTTTTCACAGAACTAGAACAAAAAATTTCAAAATTTGTTTGGAAAAACCAAAGACCCTGAATAGCCAAAGCAATCTTGAGGACGAAAAACGGAGGTGGAAGAATCAGGCTCCCTGACTTCAGACTATACTACAAAGCTACAGTAATTAAGACAGTGTGGTACTGGCATAAAAACAGAAAGATAGATCAGTGGATCAGGATAGAAAGCCCAGAGATAAACCCACGCACATATGGCCAACTTATCTTTGATAAAGGAGGCAGGAATGTACAGTGAAGAAAGGACAGCCTCTTCAATAAGTGGTGCTGGGAAAACTGGACAGGGACATGTAAAAGTTTGAGATTAGATCATTCCCTAACACCATACACAAAAATAAGCTCAAAATGGATTAAAGACTTAAATGTAAGGCCAGAAACTATCAAACTCTTAGAGGAAAACATAGGTAGAACACTCTATGACACAAATCACAGCAAGATCCTTTTGGACCCACCTCCTAGAGAAATGGAAATAAAAACAAAGATAAACAAATGGGACCTAATGAAACTTCAAAGCTTTTGCACAGCAAAGGAAACCATAAACAAGACCAAAAGACAACCCTCAGAATGGGAGAAAATATTTGCAAATGAAGCAACTGACAAAGGATTAATCGCCAAAATTTATAAACAGCTCATGCAGCTCAATAGCAAAAAAACAAAGAACCCAATCCAAAAATGGTCAGAAGACTTAAATAGGCATTTCTCCAAAGAAGATATACAGATTGCCAACAAACACATGAAAGAATGCTCAACATCATTAATCATTAGAGAAATGCAAATCAAAACTACAATGAGATATCATCTCACACCAGTCAGAATGGCCATCATCAAGAAATCTAGAAACAATAAATGCTGGAGAGGGTGTAGAGAAAAGGGAACACTCTTGCACTGCTGGTGGGAATGTGAATTGGTACAGCCACTATGGAGAACAGTATGGAGGTTCCTTAAAAAACTAAAAATAGAACTACCATATGACCCAGCAATCCCACTACTAGGCATATACCCTGAGAAAACCATAATTCAAAAAGAGACATGTACCAAAATGTTCATTGCAGCTCTATTCACAATAGCCCGGTGCTGGAAACAACCTAAGTGTCCATCATCGGATGAATGGATAAAGAAGATGTGGCACATATATACAATGGAATATTACTCAGCCATAAAAAGAAATGAAACTGAGCTATTTGTAATGAGGTGGATAGACCTAGAGTCTGTCATACAGAGTGAAGTAAGTCAGAAAGAGAAAGACAAATACCGTATGCTAACACATATATATGGAATTAAAAAAAAAATGTCATGAAGAACCTAGGGGTAAAACAGGAATAAAGACACAGACCTACTTGAGAATGGACTTGAGGATATGGGGAGGGGGAAGGGTAAGCTGTGACAAAGCGAAAGAGAGGCATGGACATATATACACTACCAAACGTAAGGTAGATAGATAGTGGGAAGCAGCCACAGAGCACAGAGAGATCAGCTCGGTGCTTTGTGACCGCCTGGAGCGGTGGGATGGGGAGGGTGGGAGGGAGGGAGATGCATGAGGGAAGGGATGTGGGAACAGATGTATATGCATGACTGATTCACTTTGTTATAAAGCAGAAACTAATAAAAAAAATTCTTAAAAAAAAAAAAGCTAAATGTAAGGCCAGAAACTATCAAACTCTTAGAGGAAAACATAGGCAGAACACTCTATGACATAAATCACAGCAAGATCCTTTTTGACCCACCTCCTAGAGAAATGGAAATCAAAACAAAAATAAACAATTGGGACATAATGAAACTTCAAAGCTTTTGCACAACAAATGAAAATATAAATGAGACCAAAAGACAACCCTCAGAATGGGAGAAAATATTTGCAGATGAAGCAACTGACAAAGGATTAATCTCCAAAATTTATAAGCAGCTCATGCAGCTCAATAACAAAAAAACAAACAACCCAATCCAAAAATGGGCAGAAGACCTAAATAGACATTTCTCCAAAGAAGATGTACAGACTGCTAACAAACAAATGAAAGAATCATTAATCATTAGAGAAATGCAAATCAAAACTACAGTGAGATATCATCTCACACCAGTCAGAACGGCCATCATAAAAAAATCTAGAAACAGTAAATGCTGGAGAGGGTGTGGAGAAAAGGGAATACTCTTGCACTGCTGGTGGGAATGTGAAATGGTACAGCCACTATGGAGGTTCCTTAAAAAACTGCAAATAGAACTACCATATGATCCAGCAATCCCACTACTGGGCAAATGCCCTGAGAAAACCATAATTCAAAAAGAGTCATGTACCAAAATGTTCATTGCAGCTCTATACACAATAGCCCGGAGATGGAAACAACCTAAGTGTCCATCATTGGATGAATGGATAAAGAAGATGTGGCACATATATACAATGGAATATTACTCAGCCATAAAAAGAAATGAAACTGAGCTATTTGTAATGAGGTGGATAGACCTAGAGTCTGTCATACAGAGTGAAGTAAGTCAGAAAGAGAAAGACAAATACCGTATGCTAACACATATATATGGAATTTAAGAAAAAAAAATGTCACGAAGAACCTAGGGGTAAGACAGGAATAAAGACACAGACCTACTAGAGAATGGACTTGAGGATATGGGGAGGGGGAAGCATAAGCTGTGACAAAGTGAGAGAGTGGCATGGACATATATACACTACCAAACGTAAAATAGATAGCTAGTGGGAAGCAGCCGCATAGCACAGGGAGATCATCTCAGTGCTTTGTGACCACCTAGAGGGGTGGGATAGGGAGGGTGGGAGGGAGGGAGATGCAAGAGGGAAGAGATATGGGAACATATGTATATGTATAACTGATTCACTTTGTTATAAAGCAGAAACTAACACATCATTGTAAAGCAATTATACTCCAATAAAGATGTAAAAAAAAAAAACGTTAACCCACCTTAGGTTTTCCCCAGTCCCCGCTCTAAAGCCATAAAAAGATTAATTGTATTTAAAAATTTTATAAGGGTTTTACTCTTAAAATATATACCTTTTTCAGGTATCACTCACTATATATAAAATTGCCTGCTAAACATATAAAGAATATATAATAAAAACACATAAACTTCTTCTCAATAAGAATATAGTTTGTGACAAAAAACCAATAAACTTATCATCTACTTAAAACCCATATGTGCAAATTGCATTAATCATGAACTATAACATCACATTTGATCCCACTTTACTAATCCTAGATTTTAGAAATATTTTTATAAAGTCTATAACTACTAGTAATTATTTTCCAAAGTCAAAATTACCAACATTTTGAATTAATATAAAAAGAAATATGCCATCTTTTTTTATAAAGTTATTTATTTATTCATTTATTTATTTTTGGCTGCGTTGGGTCTTTGTTGCTGAGCACGGGCTTTCTCTAGTTGCGGTGAGTGTGGGCCACTCTTCGTAGTGGTGCGCGGGCTTCTCGTTGCACTGGCTTCTCTTGTTGTGGAGCATGGGCTCTAGGCGGGTGGGCTTCAGTGGTTGCGGAGCGCAGGCTCAGTAGTTGTGGCTCTTGGGCTCTAGAGCGCAGGCTCAGTAGTTGTGGTGCACAGGCTTAGTTGCTCTGCGGCATGCGTTATCTTCCCGGACCAGGGCTTGAACCCATGTTCCCTTCATTGGCAGGTGGGTTCTTAACCACTGTGCCGCCAGGGAAGTCCCAAAATATTCCAACTTAAGAAATCCAAACAACAATCCATTTTAGCTCTGTTTCCTTGAGGATTTAGGAAAATTGTCCTAGATAATTCACTCCATGGTGTCTGTGATAATAATGTGATTGAACATGTTTATTAAATACTGGTTTACCTTTAATATTTCAACTGATTTGCCTTTCATATTTTTTTTCATAAAATATTCTATAGTAGACTAAATTCAAAAATATTTTAACACATATTTCAATAATCATTTTTAAGGCAACAGGAGACAGGAGTGGAATGAGCCACTCAAATTTAGAGGATTCTAATTTGGTAGGTACAAGGGGGCAGGATATTATATAAATTATTTAGCATGCACTAACCTAACATCCTGGGTGATGGCAAAATCAGAATGGACACAAAATCTAAACCACCTGTACACATGAACTGTGGAACTGGTAGAAAACCAGACCTTCTTTTAGACAATATTTTTATGTCTTTAGTCACCAAACTCTCTTCATAGCAACAGACAATACAGCAAAACTAATCAATTTGAAGTTCATAAAGTATTATATGAGACTATTTTTTAAATTAATTTTTGTTGGAGTATAATTGCTTTACAGTGTTGTGTTACTTTCCACTGTACAACAAAGTGAATCAGCTACACATATACATATATCCCCTCTTTTTTGGATTTCCTTCCTATTTAGGTCACCACAGAGCACTGAGTAGAGTTCCCTGAGCTATACAGTAGGTTCTCATTAGTTATCTATTTTATACATAATATCAATAGTGTATATATGTCAATCTCCATCTCCCAAACCCTCCCCCACTTTCCACACTTGGTGTCCATGCATTTGTTCTCTATGTCTGAGACTATTATATGGAAGGTGGGATCAGAAAGGGGAAATTAAGGGGTTGCTGACTAGGTGTGAATGCTCAAAGGGCACAGCTTCCTCCAGAGTTCAACATCAAAACATCTTGTAATGCAGACATTGTTTAATTTTACCATTCTGTTTCTTTCATTTTTTTCTGCCTTCTACTTGTTTGGTCTGAATTTTCAATAAAATGTTCTTATAGAATGTTTTTTCCTTTGTTTTGCTCTCCATGGTTTCTACGAAGCTATAGTAAACCCTTGTTACCCCTGAAGAAAAAAATTCAATGTAGCTATTGCTAAATCTGAAATAAATAGTTCTGTTTAATAGAATCTGAATTTTAACAGGATCCACAAGAAATTCATATGCACATTAAATTGAAAAGAACTAAATTTAGAAAAAGTGTTCAACAATGATACTAATTAAATTTTCATAGGCAAGTCAAAAACACCTCAATACTGCCACTTTTGGGGTTACGTTCAAAATGCATTTCTGCAGAATAAAGGAGTATTCTTCAAGTAGCAGGGAGAAATTTAACTGTAAAAATCTACCCTTAACATTTCAGTACCCATAAATGGAGGTCTCTGCCCATAACCCTTTCTTTTCCAACATCTGTCTCTGTTCTGTAACAGGAGGGTTCTTTACGCATCCTCAAGGTCTCACCAGTCTGAATGTCCAAGCTCCATGCACCCACTGCTACAAATAACCACCCAATGGTCACTGTCACACTCCAAGGGCAGTGACAATATGCAGACCTGGAGGATGGCACCGGTTGCTCTTTCTAGACTTGGAACAAGGTTCCACATAGGTGCGAGATCTCAGAGAACATGCTCTTGGCTTCAAAGACTGAAGCAAAGCACAGTTAAAGGAGGACCAGAACCAATCCCTGGAATATATGGGACCCAGATCAGGGGCTCCTGTTTTCTGGATCTGTGGGTAGCACTCTCTTTGTGAAGATCATATAAGATTTTGGACCAATATCTTAAGATTTATGTCAATATTCTTCTCTACCTAAAACTGATTTGGAAAAAAGACACCCAAATACACGCAAATTAATGTTGTAATTAATTTTATATATCATTTTTCTAAGAGAACAAAAGAAAATTCTCTAATGTAAAACAGTAAGCGTCTGTGAGCTACACCTTTTAATTTGGACAGAAGTCAGAAACCTCCTCCCACCCCGGTTAATTTAGATAACTTGAAAAGAATCTTAAATTCAATTTTCTTTCAGTCTAAGTTTCCTTTTCCACAAACACCCTGGCCTATTATGTATTGCATATTTATATTATCAGATACCACTCATACTACAGTATACATGAATACACTTTTAATCTAAAGTTTGTAGTTCAACACTGAAATAGAAGAATTGGGGAAGAGATCGGTGGGAAAAATAAATCACATTTCATAAAAGAACAATAACAGGACAGCAAAAACCTCTTCTCTCTTAAGTAGGCTATTTTACTTCTGAGCTCAACATTTATCATTTCTTTCCTAGACCTTTAGGGAAAAAACACACACACCTAGATCTGAATATTAACATTCAGTAAATATTTAAATTAGTGCTGAAGAGAGGGTATTTTGCAAGCCCAATAGATTATGCTCATTCATTCATAACTTCCTTCGGCTCTTTGTTTTGCATCTTATGTCTAAACACTGATTTCTATAACTCTTAATATATTTACAATGAATGGAAAACCTGGTTAAATAATTTTCTTTTTCTACAGGGCTAAAATTAAGCTCAGTTTGCCATAAGGAATGTGAAACTACTGTAGACTTTTTTGAAAAAGCATGTAAAGCACAATGCTAATCAAAAGTTTAATTTGGGCTTCCCTGGTGGCGCAGTGGTTGAGAGTCAGCCTGCCGATGCAGGGGACACAGGTTTGTGCCCTGGTCTGGGAAGATCCCACATGCCGCGGAGCGGCTGGGCCCGTGAGCCATAGCCGCTGGGCTTGCATGTCCGGAGCCGGTGCTCCGCAAAGGGAGAGGCCACAACAGTGAGAGGCCCACGTACCGCAAAAAAAAAAAAAAAAAAAAAAAAAAAAAAAAAGTTTAACTGAATCAAAACACAAAACAGATGCTTTGATAATGTATTCAATCGCTAATTGAAATTCAATGTTATTAAAAAATTAAAAATTTTAGATGCTGTAATTTCTTAAATACCCTTTTGTTCATTACATGTTAAATATCTGACTGCATTAAAAAAATATTCAACTGCTTGGTGTTAAATCACTTCGGCACACTCTTAGCAAACAGCTTCATAAACCAAAGAAGACGGTGTTGTAAATATTGTGCCAGCAGGTAAAAAATATCAACATTTTTGCAGGTATCATCACCTACCCACTTCAAAAAATCAATAACTCAAATATTTTGTTGAATTTTTTAAATTATCCTTTCCTGTCTCCTTCAAGAATTGGGTTCTTGCTGTAAGCCTCTCCCTATACTGGAAACCTTTAAAGAATATTTGCCATTGAGTCACTTTTTGCCCTTTCTGCCTTCCAATTTATGCTTTAAATGTTTGGACAATGCTGTCTTTGAATCTAGGTCATGTCCTTGAGTCCCCAAGTGTCAAGTTCATGGCTGATAACAGTTCCTTGCAAGCATGTTAGCCATATTGGTAAGGGATTATAAGAGGTTCTTTTCACAGTATTATGTCACACATTCATTCTGAACATGTTATATTTTAATAACCTATTTCTTTTAGAAGAGCTGCAGATTTACAGACAAATAACAAAGCTATTACAGACTTTCCGTATACCTTAGACTCAGTTTCCTCTATTTTTATCATTTTACATTAGTACGGTCCATTTATTTTAATTAATGAACCAATACTGATACATTAGTAAATAAAATCAATACATTGTTCAGAGTTCCTTAGTTCTTAACTTTCTCCCGTTCCAGAATTTCATGCAGGGTACCACATTCTTTCGTTTAGCTATGTCTCCTTAGGCTCCTCTTAGCTGTGGCAATTTCTCAGACTTTGCTTGCTTTTGATGCCTTTAATTATTTTGGGAAGTAACAGTCAAGTACTTTGTAGAATGTCTCAATTGGAATTTGTATTGTAGTTTTCTCATGATTAGACTGGGATTATGTGTTTTGGGGGAGGAAGACTACAGAGGTAAAGTGCTATTTTCATCACATTATATCAAGTGTACATACTATCAACATGAATTATCACTGTTTCTGTTGACCTTGGTCAGCTGGTCGAGATAGTGTTTGTCAGATTTCTCCACTGCAAAGCTACCCCCTCCACTTTTTTCATAAAGTGCTCTTTGAAAGAAAGTTGCTATGAACAGCCCACACTTAAGAAGCAGAGATTTATGCTCCACCCCCTTGAGGACAAAGTATGTATATAATTATTTGGAATTCTTCTGCACAGATTTGTGCCTTCTCCACCATTATTCAATCATTTATTTATATCAATATAGACTCATGGATACTTAAATTAATCTTTGGCCTATAATCTAATGCTACTTTATTTTATTGTTCAAAGTGTTCTAGCTATAGTCTTTGAGAATTCTTTCAGTTGGATCCTGTGTCACTTTCACAAACCCACATCAATGTATGACGGTTGGTTTGTCTGAGCATGTCCTTATTTTCTGGCACTTCGCTATGCTCCAGGCCTCTCTTGTATATTTTCTGTCCCATCTTAGTATCAGCCATTTCTCCAAGGAGCCTTGGTTCCTTTTACTGGTGAATGGCATTAGAAACTAAAAATTTAGGAGCTGGGTGTACTTATTGCTACTTGGGTATGTATCATTGACTCTAGGCTCTCTCAACTGACAGAGCAAGGAAATATATGTGTGTAAACCAACCCATGTGCACACACATATCTATAAATATTTCTTTATGTAACCATCTCCATCTATATTAAACTAAATATGAGTTCATAATGATATTTCCAACTTTAATCCATTAACACATGGATCATTTTAGCCCCATTCTTTTCCTTATCTCTAAACTCTCCAGCAGTGGGAAAAATGTGGTTCCCACCATCTGCCATGCATTTACTTAATTGTTCAATTTCAGTATATGTGATTAGCAGGACTGAATTTTTAACCTCTACCCCTGTGGGAAACAACCTTACTGTTTCCCAAAACTCGAGCACAGTGTTTACATGCAGTTCATTTTGCCTTTTGCTCTGCATCCTCACATTCTGATCAGCCCAAGAAAAGTCACTGATTTTTAGCTTGTTCAGTTTTTTCTTGTTTTAAAGAAGAGAATGACAACCTGCAAGATCTTTACATATTGGAGCTGAAAAGACCATGCTATTTTTTATACTTACATTTAATTAACTTCCTACCAGAACAAATGTTTCAAAGAACAAAAGATTTCAAGTGAAATTTTCAATTTTGTAGTATGTGCATTTAACTAGCATTTGTTCCCAGGTATAGAGAATGAAGCTACAGTGTGATTTTAGGTACATACAATTTTCTAGCAGAATTTCTGAACAGCCTACTGCAAGCCTGGAAATCATTTCCATTAACTTGTGTCTAGGATAGTAGAACAAAATGTTTGGAACATATTGTTTCAATTATTCATCGATCAATTATTCATTATGTATTAAATGCCTAGTAACTGCCCCAAACTATTGAACTGAGATATAGAGTTTTCCTGTGAACTTGTTCCATCTTTAGTTTTTCTGTTTTGAAAGAGGTTACTTTAGATGATGTTCCTGTTTGCAGATCAGTAGACATAGTTTTCATAGAAATATTCCTCTTTAGGAAGAAAAGAATATTTTTAGGACATGAGAGTCCAGGGCTAAGGGTAGAAAAGCTAAGGTTTCTAGGTCTTCAAAGGACAAACTTTATTTCAGGCAATTCATGTTTAAGTCATTCAAAGTAATTAATAGAAAATATAAAGAGTAAAATATGCTTTGGGTAAAACCACACTGCAAAATATGGAAATTATCTATGAAGATAACACTTTTAGAATATTTCTTATTACATAATAGGTTCCCCCTATGTGCATGCACGTGTGTGCATGTGTGTGTGTTTTTAATTGCATTAAATCCTGTGCCTCAAAATTAAAGACAATTTAGAATGATTTTAAATATGGACCATGTTCATGATATGCCAGTATTTCTGGTTCATAAGCAAGAACAGACATTGTCCAGAACCATCATGTTGATGACTAGGTGGTTACTGAGTTCTGACTAGTAAAACCAAGTGCATAAGATCTAAGATAGTCCATAGCACACTCCACCATAGTCAGTTTTAAAATTTCACAAATATTAGTAAAGCTTAAACTCCATACACCATGGCTTGTATTGCAAGAGTCTTAAAGAATGAAAACAGTTTGAACATGACAGATATTTCAGTCAAATTGATTCTGCTGTGATACACAAACCAATGAACATGGAGCCCTCCAAAAGGGCTTGGAGAGAATGTGACGACCGATTTTCTCATACTCATATGGTTTTAGTTTTTTATTCTCCTTCACTTTTCCTCAGTCTACAAATATTAGCCTTTCAAGTTATTGTGATGAGAACACCTGGCATTTTTTACTATTATTATTGCAAGAGTATTTGAGGTAAAGTGTCATCGAACTGAGTATCTTAAAATATTTAATGAAATTAAATGTATTTTTAAAGATTAGGAAAGGTCTAGCTAAGTTCAAAGGTTACACTTTGGTGATAGAATATACTCCTTCAAAGTGAAAGTAATAGGCTTTTCATTTATGGAGGTATTAGAGGTTTCATTCTTTTCAAACATGGTTCCATTTAATTTAGAGAAGTAGAAAACAGAAAGTTGGAGATAGAAATAAAAGTTTCTTCATAATGTGACAAGAAATTTGGTCTTTGGTACAGTTTACGAAAGAGCTGAGAGATTTTGTCCTTTTTTTAAATTCAGGGAATTTAGCTTTAAGTTAAAAGGCCTTTTCACTGGTGAAATTGATTTTTTTTTCTAATCTAGAGGAAGTGGACTCTGTGTAGTCCAGCAGAGGAGGGAGAGGAGGTCAAGGGGTAAACAGTTTGGTGCCGCACATCTTGGGTTCAATCCTGGGCATGTGATCTCCAACCCTTCTGTCCTCCCAACAGGGAGAATCCAGTGGTGGCTGAAGCTTAAAATGCTTGAGAAACACTTCTAAAAAAATATCTGAGAGAGTCCCTAGATCATTTAGACTTTTCTGTCACAGTCTTTGCTGTTCAATTATTTTTCTTTTTAACAGGACAGAGGATACTGGCACCACAGCTGCAATTTCCTTGAAGGGAGCTCTTTCTTTCTGGAGTGAGAAGTCTTTCGTTAAGCTCTGAATGTGATCAAGTCACACTTTTGCTTAAGAGGACACCAAATACCAAGTAGAGAAAACTTCCTTTACATTTATTTTATTCTTGTTCAAAGAGTGAAATGAGCACCATGTTCTATAATCTCTAACAGCCCTTAAGAGCTAAAAGTTCATTTTTCAAACTGGTTGCTTGGAGAATCCATACACATGGTCTAGGAGTAGAGTCCTTCTACACAATTTCAGTATTGAGAAATGACCTATGGGCACCATCTCTAAGATTTAGAATTTTTAAATAGGCTGAAAAATGTGTCTTTGGTTTTCTCCAATATATTGCTATTCTACTACTATGTTATAATTCTGGAGGTACCTCAAATTAGGCACAATTCTGAAATTGAGGTGACAATGTTGATTAAAAATGTTATTAAATTTTGCTAAAGTACTCACATTTATTATTTTAAAGCTGGATGTTTCTTAACTGTAGTTGTTTTCCACTTCAGTTCATCAAAGTTAACATTTGCCAGAAAAAAAAAGAGTTCTGCTATCTACCTCTGACTACAAACAAAGAAACAAATCAAGCAATAAACAACTCTGCTATGTGACATCCATCCTCTGGATTTTCTAAAATACTAGGTTGTCAGAAGAAAATTCTAATTTTCATCCATATGTTTTGCACTCTTTTGCCCATAGCTGAGGGTTACTTAGAAGCATAATCTACTAACATTTACTACCAAATTTAGATCACTGAATATTTAAGCAGGAAATTGCCATAAACACTTTAATCAGAAGGCCCCCTGAAGTAAAATGAAGTAAATTTTTTTTATTAAAAAAGACTCTGGGACAATATGCATCTTAAGTTTAATCTTTGTAAATTATTTTAAGTCAACAGAGGTTCATCCACAGTTTTTCACTCTTGCTTTTGTTTTTTCCTTAAGTCTATTAATTCACATATTCATGGTTAAAACTATGCCTGAAGAGTATCTTGTTTTCTCCCTCAAACCATTATTTTTCCCAGTATATCCTTTTTTGACTCTCCTCACCTCCTTTCACATTTTTGATAATAACTTTTTCTTCTTCATTAAACAATTTTTGTGTATTCATCTATGCTTCTACACTACTATAGAATCAGAGTTCATTTTATAGAAATCACGTAGTGCAGAGGTGTTAAATAGAGAGGCAAATGGCCAATATGTCTGAGTTTGCATAGACTGTGCTTCCAGGTAGCCTAAGCATCAGTTGGCACAGTCTCATTGTGTTTGTCTATCACTAATCTAAGGAGTTATAACACGATTCTCCTTCCCCCCCTTTACTATTTTAGCATTTTGGGGTCTAGAAATACAGATGGAAATGAATGTAAAAAGGATTCCATAAAGCATAAATATTCATTATTGTTCCCAATATGCTGCTTATTTTTCAGATCCTGCTGGGTCCTGCCAGAAAAACAGAGGGTGTGCACTGAGGGAGCACACTTAATGGAAAATCCGTTGCATTCTTCCTACTGCTCAAATTGGCAGTCTGTGTGTCATATGCTGAACACATAGAAATTCATGTACGTGCACAGGGCAGCTCAACACAATCTGGGAAATGTCCATAAATATGATTTTCATATGTATTTAATATCTGATAGGAGAAAACAAAGGGAATACATCTTTTATAAATAATGAGATCCAGTATGATTAATGATGTGTGCATGGTACATATTTATATGTACACACACATACATATGTATTTATGTATTGTATGAATACATCCCATTTGTTTAACAAGACTTATTTAGCTAGAATCTAAAAATATGGTGAAGCAGATCTTAATAAGCAAATCCATTTTAAAGATTTCTTTTCAACACATAATTACATTTTAAATAGACTAAGTATGTTTGATCAACCTCTTATTCTCATAATACAGGTTTGACTATTGTTCTCTATTAATAATAAAAACTATCAGAAACATTTTACTTCTCCTTTATAATCGGCCTCAGTTATGCTAAACTATATGTTCAAACTACCTTACAAAACCAAAAGATGAATCATTTGTGAAAAAGAAAACTTATACTTTTTTTCTGGGAAAATTAGTGTTATTGCTATACAATTAAAGAACTAAGATAATGTTACTAAGACTATGAATTCAGCTCCATTAAATATCTTTCCTAGTTGCATAATGCATTAGCTCTTTTATTATGTTTTGAAAATCCATCTCACATACTACATTATTCCACTTACTGAAAGATATAAATGAGAAAGGTAAACTGCTGCTTCATTCTGAATACTTCATTTTTTGCTAGTGTTGATTAGCTAGTAATCAAGTATGTATAAAATTCTTAATTCAGAGTTTCTTCTTGAATCTCATCTTAGGTAAAGATCGATAAGATGTGTAAAAATTACAGGAAGATAACAAAAACACATATTCTAAGTACAAAATAAAATGTGACATTTAAAAGAAGTGGACAAATATCAAAATAAAAGGAAACTGATAGGTTCTTTTTATACATGCAGTGTCTGGCAAACTTATGGTTAAAGCAGTAATTATTAACAGTGGGAGAATTTCTTCCCAGGGAACGTTTGGCAATGTCTGGAGACACACTTAGTTGTTGAACCTGGAGAGAGAAGCATGTTCTGGGCATTTAGGGGGCAGAGGCAATGGAAGCCACTAAATATTCTACAATGCAGACCTTAGCAAGGAATTCTCTGGACCAAAGTGACAATACTACATGGACATGGGGAAAGGCTAGTTTACAGTAACAGATATGACTGTTGAGATAAAAATGTGACATTGTAATTGGGGTGGAGGTTTTGATATCGTTAAACAGAAGAGGGTTATATATTTGTTAGTCTAAGGAGTTTGAATTTGGTTTGATAGTTATGACATATTGTAAATTCTTAATTATGGGAATAAATACATGAAAATATCTATTTAGAAAAAACTACTTTAATCACTAAGTGCCCGTTGGGTTATTGCATGAGAAACCAAGGTTAAGAAGGGAAAAATCATGCTGATGTAAAAAACTAGTGCAGAGTGAAGGATAAATTTTGGCTTAAAGCATGTAGAAAAAATAATATGGGATTCAAGGAAAGGAAGGAAGTAATAGGTTTAGTAGCTAAAAATAAAGAGATGATAAATGAACAAAAATTGTTGAATTTTTGGTTGTTTTCTTGAATGATGGTTGGGCCGATCATCACCCCAAGCATGTTGGTAATGATGACTAATTGTAGCAAGCAGTAATACATTTTTGGACTCTCAAAACCTTCCAAGTGGAGAACCAGAACTAAATCAGAAAAGGATTCACAGGGAACAACTAAAAGACTACAAGAAATGAAAAAAAATAAAATAAAATAACAGAAGTTTCAGCAAAGCAAAGCAGATCAACAGAATCCAGTGCAACTGATCAAGATAGGTGGGAAGCAGATAAAACAATGAGTGAAGGGTCCGTAAACATCCCAAAAGACAGTGTTAGGAGACCTTCCAGGTTTGTGAAAATGTGGAGAGGTGGAGGGAGTGGTGCATCTGGAAAGAGCATGGAAGCTCCGTGTCCCATCCCACATCCTTTTCTCTATGCATCTCTTCCATCTGGCTGTTACTGAGTTATATCCTTGTGTAATAAACTGGTAATCTAGTGTGGCTGACAGGGTCTTGGTGCTCCAGCCAGGCGTCAGGCCTGTGCCTCTGAGGTGGGAGAGCCGAGTTCAGGACATTGGTCCACCAGAGACCTCCCAGCTCCACATAATATCAAATGGCGAGGGCTCTCCCAGAGATCTCCATCTCAATGCTAAGACCCAGCTCCACTCACAACCAGCAAGGTACAGTGCTGGATACCCTAGGCCAAACAACTAGCAAGACAAGAAAATAACCCCACCCATTAGCAGAGAGGTTGCCTAAAATAAAAAAAAAGGTCACAGACACATCAAAACACACCACGAGACACATTCCTGCCCACCAGAAAGACAAGATCCAGCCTCATCCACCAGACACAGGACCCTGTTGGCTCCACCAGGAAGCCTACACAACCCACTGAACCAAACTTAGCCACTGGAGGCAGACACTAAAAACAAAGGGAAATACAAACCTGCAGCCTGCAAAAAGGAGACCCTAAACACAGTAAGTTAAGCAAGATGAGAATACAGAGAAACACATAGCAGATGAAGGAGCAAGGTAAAAACCCACCAGACAAAACAAATGAAGAGGAAATAGGCAGTCTACCTGAAAAAGAATTAAGAGTAATGATAGTAAAGATGATCCAAAATCTTGGAAATAGAAAGGAGAAAATACAAGAAAAATCTTTCACCAATGGACAGATTATGCAAAATGAAAATAAATAAGGAAACACAAGCTTTAAATGACACATTAAACAAGATGGATATAATTGATATTTATAGGACATTCCATCCAAAAACACCAGAATACACTTTCTTCTCAAGTGCTCACAGAACATTCTCAAGGATAGATCATATCTTGGGTCACAAATCAAGTCTTGGTAAATTTAAGAAAATTGAAATCGTATCAAGTATCTTTTCTGACCACAAAGTTATGAGACTAGATATCAATTACAGGAAAAAAAAACTGTAAAAAAAACCCACATGGAGGTTAAACAATAAACTATTAAATAACCAAGAGATCACTGAAGAAATCAAAGAGGAAATCAAAAAATACCTAGAAACAAATGTCAATGAAAACACGATAACCCAAAACCTATGGGAGGCAGCAAAAGCAGTTCTAAGAGGGAAGTTTATAACAAGACAATCCTACCTCAAGAAATAAGAAAAGTCTCAAATAAACAACCTAACCTTACACCTAAAGCAATTAGGGAAACAAGAACCAAAAAAAAAAAAAAAAAAGTTAGCAGAAGGAAAGCAATCATAAAGATCAGATCAGAAAAAAATGAAAAAGAAATCAAGGAAACAATAGCAAAGATCAACAAAACTAAAATCTGTTTTCTGAGAAGATAAACAATATTGATAAACCATTAGCCAGACTCATCAAGAAAAAAAGGGAGAAGACTCCAATCAACAGAATTAGAAATGAAAAAGAAGTAACAACTGACACTGCAGAAATACAAAGGATCATGAGAGATTACTACAAGCAACTATATGCCAATAAAATGGACAAATTCTTAGAAAAGAACAACCTTCCAAGACTGAACCAGGAAGAAATAGAAAATATAAACAGACCAATCACAAGCACTGAAACTGAAACTGTGATTAAACATCTTCCAACAAACAAAAGCCCAGGACCAGATGACTTCACAGGTGAATTCTACCAAACATCTAGAGAAGAGCTAACACCTATCCTTCTCAAACTCTTCCAAAATATAGCAGAGGGAGGAACACTCCCAAACTCATTCTATGAGGGCACCATCACCCTGATACCAAAACCAGACAAAGATGTCACAAAGAAAGAAAACTACAGGCCAATATCACTGATGAACATAGATGCAAAAATCCTCAACAAAATACTAGCAAACAGAATCCAACAGCACATTAAAAGGATCATACACCATGATCAAGTGGGTTTTATCCCAGGAATGCAAGGATTCTTCAGTATATGCAAATCAATCAATGTGATAAACCATATTAACAAACTGAAGGAGAAAACCCATATGATCATCTCAATGGATGCAGAAAAAGCTTTCAACAAAATTATTAGCAAATTGAATCCAACATTGTATAAAAAGGAATTACACCATACCAAGTGGGATTTATCCCAAGTATGTAAGGCTGGCTCAAGATATGGATACCAATTAATGTATTCCATCACATCAGTAAGTTAAAAAAGAAAAATAACATGACCATATCAATAAGTGCAGAAAAATCACTAAATGAAATCCAACACCCATTTATGATAAAATCTCTCAGTGAATTAGGAACAAAGGGGAACATCCTAAAATTAATAATGCATATCTACAAAAAAATCCATGGCTAAAATCATACTTAATGGTGAAAAACTCAAAGCTTTTCCATTAAGATCAGATACAATAAGATTCCCTTTCACTGCTACTTTGTAACATCATACTGGAAGTTATAACTAATGTAATAATACAGGAAAATAAATAAAAGGTATACAGATTGGGAAAGAAGAAATAAAACTGTCTTTGTTCATAGATGCCATGGTCTTCTAAGTATAAAATCTGAAAAGACAGACAAAAAAATACTCCTGGAACTAATAAAATTATAGCAAAGTTGCAGGATACAAGGTTAATATAAAGTCAGTCACTTTCTTATACACACAGTAATACAAAAACAAGTAAAATTTGAAATTAAAAACACCATGCTATTTACATTAACACCACAAAAAATGAAATAGTTATAAATTTAACAAACTTTGTACAAGATATAAATGAGAAAAACTATAAAACTGATGAACAAAATCAAAGAAGAACGACATAAATGGTGAGATATTCCATGTTCTTGGACAGAAAGGAGCACTGTGAAGCCCTGTGAACAACTGTGAAGATCAGTTGTTCACATCTTGATGTACAGATTCAATGCAATCCCAGTTAAAATCCCAGCCAGTTATTTTGTAGATATCAACAAACTGATTCTAAAGTTTATATGGAGAAGCAAAGTCCCAGAATAGCCAACACAATATTGAAGAAGAACAAAGTTGGAAGAGTGACACTACCCAACTTCAAGACTTACTGTAAAGCTACAGTAGTCAAGACATTGTGGTATCAGTACAAGAACAAACAGATCAATGGCACAGAGAAGACAGCCCAGAAATAGGTCCCCCATAAATATAGTCAACTGATCTTTGACAAAGGAGCAAAGGCAATATAATGGAGCGAAGATGAACTTTTAAACAAATTGTGTTAGAACTACTGGACAGTCATGTAAAAAAAATGCTTGAATACACAGACCTTACAGCTTTCACAAATATTAACTCAAAATGAATTATAAACCTAAATGTAAAGTGCAAAACTATAAAACTACTAGAATACAACATAGAAGAAAACTTAGATGGCCTTGCGTATGAAGATGACTTCTTAGATACAACAAAGGCACAGTCCATGAAAGAAATAATTGATAAGCTGAACTTCATTAATATTAAAAACTTCTGTTTTATGAAAGTGAATGCCAAGGGAATAAAAAGACAAGCCACAGACTAGGAGAAAATATCTGCATAAGACAGATCTGATAAAGTACTGTGACCCAAAATATAAAAACACTTTAAACCCAACAAGAACACAACCTTATTGAAAACAGACCAAAGACCCGAACAAACATCTTACCAAAGAAGATATACAAATGACAATAAGCAAATAAAAAGATGGATGGCACACGGTGGGAGGGGTGTGAATGAGATGATTAAATGAGAGGACACCATAAGCAACTTCTTGGTTTCAAAGTGAGAACAGAGATAGAAGTTGTTAAAGGAATCAGATCTACAGTGGTCTTAAGTTTGATTCTTGACCTCTCTATATCTGGCATTTAAAAACACCTCATTAGGCCTCAATTTTCTCATCTTTAAAGTATTATAGCACCTTCCTTGTTATTTTGAGAAGTACATATTGTGTGTAAAGTGAGAAACATATGCCTTTTATATATTAGACACTTTGGAAGTAGCAGTAATTATTAAAATCCCTTTTGTTCAGGCTATTGCTAAGATAAGATTTGGTTTAATGCTGGGTTATTTATCATGTATTTTGGTTTCCCTACTTAATGAAAAGTTTAATGGGATGGTTGTGTTTAGCAATAAGCAATATCCATGAAACTAGATGTTCTGTATCAACCTCCACTAATTGAACAAGGCAGAAACAAACAGACCAGAAGCAACGTCCATGATTGCTAAAATGTTCTAAATGTTCTAAGGAAATTTTTTTTTCAGAATTCTTGCAATAGTTCAATAAAAGCAGCCAAATGAACAACGCAAGAAAGGTCACTGAATTTAAACCAAGAGTTTACTGCAAATCAGGGTTAGCGGAATCTTTCTATTGATTGTGGTGTGATTGCAGTACAAACATTGTTCTCCTTAACTACATCCTATACAGAATGGCTAACTTTTTCCTAGATGGAGTATACATTTTAGAAACTGAAAAAAGAAGAAAAATTCATCATTTTGATTGAAGGAAAATTGCACAGGATGTTATAAATGTTTCTATTTCCTGAATTGCACATATAGAAATGCATGTGTCTTGAAGAGCAGACTTTGACAATGTAAACTAAGCTCTTCCCTGTGATGAACTTGAATAGCCAAGATAGACTGAATACAGTACAATGCTTGTGCTTGAAACAGAGGTCAAATAACATAAAATTGAAAATTGTTTATTAAACTTAGAAAGATGGTCATTGGTGACCTTTGCTAGAGAAGCTATGCAGAAAACATGTAAAATCCATAATGGAATAATGTGGTAGACAGGAGGAACTGCTGTCCAGACCCCTCTCTGAGGGACGTGCAGTCAGCAGACAGCTCGGGAAGTCAGTTCTTTCAAAGTGAGCATCACCACATCACCAGAGATCCCAAACTCTGATAAGTTGAGGAATTGAAAAAATGGAGATGTGTTTAGACATCTCTTTCATTTAAAAGTTTATCTGTAATGAGGAAGAGAGAGGAGGTAGTAGCAGCAGAAGAAACAGTGTTAGGGGAGAGGTTTTATTATTTTAATGTTTTGGGGTGATAGGGTTTGGGAAGGACTTGAATAAATGTTCATGGAAGGGATGCTGTAAGCAGGGGAAGCTCTTTGAAATGTCCCAGGGCTTCAAACTACACTGCAATAATTTGCCTCTTCCACTACATTAGCCCAAAACCGGATATAAATTTGCATATTTAAATGAGTTCTTTTTTTTTGAAAGGGGCACAGATTTTGAAGAAAAAAAGAACAGTGCTTATTTGATGAGCTGGAATTAGTAGTGAGACCAATGGATTTCTTTATATCCCTTAAACCAACTTTTATATGTTCTGTAATCCATTCCAAGGTAGTCATAAAGTACAAAATTGCATGAAGATGATGGAAATGTCAGCCATCAGTGTCACAAACAAAAACAGACATTTCACCTTACTTTCCAGGAACTCTGATGGTGAAGATTTTTGTTTTGTTTTTTGTTTTTTAATTGTATTTCCTCAGAAAGGACAATTAAATTCTAAAAGCAAATTATCAGAATTAATGTTATTTATGACTTTTTCTCAGTCTTTTTTAGAAAAGAGAATTTATTTCCTAAAGTAACATTCATGAATGATAACATAACTAGAAATAGCCCTAGCAAAATATGGCATTACTAATTGCTATTTGTCCCCTGATAACAGCATCCTAAGAATATTGGTATCTTTAGACAATCTAAAATGATTCCTTCTTGACCTAGAGGTTAAAATGTACTCCTTTTGACAAGAGGTGAAATAGGTGCTTTTCTCCCATCCTAAGAAAACAAAATACACAATGACAAATACTTGTGAAGCTAATAAAGAAGTGAGCACAAACACGGTATATAACATAAGTGATGAGAAATCACCACTTTATGAACAAAGTTCTTATTCACAGTACTACTGTGAAAGTTAAAGATGCTTAACTTTTATAGAAACCTACTATGATGTAGGTATTTTCTTTCTGTTTTTATTTTATTTTTAATGGTGCCTAGAAAATTGCTTAGAAAATAGAAAGACTGGAGATTTTACACTTATTTCTAAAATCATTAATGAAAGTAATTTACTAACAATACCTCTGTTATGATCTAATTGATTATTTTAATTGAGGCTGGAATTAGAACCACTAGTTCTGCTTTAGTCTGGGAAATACACACATTGGTGCATGCATACAGAGATGGCACAAAACCAGTTGTTTCACGCTAGTATCCACAGATACTTACCTTTGCTCATAGAGCCAGGTTAGAGTATCTTATCATCACTTACTTACAACACACATGCTTGCTAACAAAGGAGGCTATAATTCAGGATTCTGCAAAAACAAATCTACTTTCAGACTATATGCATGTAATGTTTCCCTGTTGCATGAAAACATAAGAGCCATTAAAAAGCTGAACATCTTTTATAAATTCACGAATCTGGAAATATTGAAGACAGGTTGACATTTCTTAGACATCTTACTGCAATTGACAATTATCTGAAATAGCATATGAAGGTGGTAAAAACAAAAAAATTACAAGTCCCAAGTACCTTATATAGCAGTCTATCAAGTTTTTATTTTTATTTTGCAGTCTATTGAGTTTTTATTTATATAACATGATGACAGTAAAATAATCTACATCATAGCAATATTAAAACATTAAAGTGTTTTGTGTTATATTCCCTGTTAGTAATAAAACCAAACACCTTAGTTACCAGTGTATAGACAAGCATGTTTTCATCAATGCACATGTTAGTGGTAGCAGACAAGCAGAATAGCAAATAAACAGCTAACTAAACAATCTTATTCCCTCCCTAGCAGAACTTTTGACAGAACTGTGGAGAAAACTCCATATACTGTGTGTGAATACATATACCATATGGATGTATATATGTATATATATATCCAGAAATTCAATTTTATATCTATCTGCATATATAGAATATACGTCTTTTTCTTATTATATGTGGCCATTCTACCATCTTTCCACTGTGTATTTCAGAAAGATTTTCCCCAGGTTTATGAAAGCAGATGCTATTTACATATTCTGTTTGTTTACAACTCAACCTCCGTGGCACATCAGCCACGAAATTTCCCGTGGTCATGATATTTTTTTTTCTACTTAAATGTCCACTTTGTTGAAAATTGATTAGATTGGTTGTGGATTCAATCTAAAGAATTCCTTAAGGTGTCAGCAACACCTTCACTTTTAAATTCATGTTCAGCTTTGGTATTTTTAATTATATACAACCAAGGAATACATACTTAACTCAGTATACTTAAAAAGAGTTATATTTTGATGAACATCAGTAGGGTGCATTTTGGCTCCTTCCTTCAGATGGCCAAAAACTGAAAAGATATTTAAAATTTTGCATTTGTGGGATTTAAACATTCAGATTTCTCAGATTAGGTCACCAATGTTCTGGAATTTGAGTTCCTTGACTTTTCCCCTCTTTTCATTTGCCTACTTTGATACATGGCTACAATACTTTCTTTTTCATTTTTTCCTATTTCCTTTTATATTTTTTTAAAGAGTAGTAAACAAAACTGTGCTATCCCTGGGACCTAACACATTTATTTGGTATAATATGTCTTCAACAACTATTTGGTGATAAAATAGTTATATTGTCAATCTATAGTCTTAAATATCTTACCTACTTATTATTAACATCTTAGGTAAATTTCATGATTGATTTCAAGAGAGTTAATTGAACTAATTTTCTGGCCATAATTCTCCACCCTCCCATTCCTAGACTTCTCATTTCAAAAATCTCAGCCTTGCTTTTGAACATTTGAAAAGTGTAAAGAAGAAACAGAAAGGGAGAAGATTCATAATTTATTTTATGAACTCAGATTTTTTAACCCAGGGATGTGAAGATTGCTGGGAATCTAACCAATTCCTTTCACATAAGTCAATGAGTTCATGTGATATGTGACTGAATTTAGTCTATGTAAATTTAAAGAGTAAAATCAAACTAAAACTGATGAATAAGAAGTGATAAATATTATGCTAGTCATATAAAAGATATTTCCAAGAATTAGATCTTTTTAAAAAGAAATGTAATACAAAAGTAGATAGTAGGTTCCCTGTCATATTACCAGTTGGTAGGAATATTTTATAGAAATATAAAACATTGTGGTTTGAACCAGAAGACAATCTCAGAAAAACTCTTAAAAACTGTTTCCAAGTTCTTCTGAATTTGACCATGTTTCTTTGTCTCTTTCTCAAAAACAGTAACTATCATATCTGCCCTTCAAAACTTTACTACTCCTTGCCTTTAACAGTATTTATTTCAGCTCACCTTTAAATATATGCTCTTATTCAACCCTTTCCAAACCCTTAGAGAAATGTGGCAATCAGCATTGATTTCACCTAGTAGATTAGTTAATTTTTACAGTATTTCTTGCCACTTAAGAATTTCTCAAAGATAATAATCATCATCTATCTCATCAGGAATCTACTGACTTATAGCCTTAAACCACAAGACAAGCACATTTCTCTATTAACCATCTCCTGCCTGCCTTTTAGACTACCATTTACCAGCTGTCTGCAGTTGCATGTTACCTACACTCTGGTTAACATTTTTTAAATTGAATTTGCACGGACATGAGATCTATTATCTCTACAGTCCTGACCACTCCCTATTTGTTATGTGTGACTTATTTTACTAATTTATATTACTTCTTTGGTCCCCGTAGGTATCTGAATTACAAGGACATACTTAGACTGAAAATTCAGTTTGTACTCTGGCAGAAATCAAAGGAGTAATGTGTTTGCCTTTTGTTCCATTTGTACCTTTTAGTGTTTGAGTTATTTTTAAGTGTTTGTGGCTATAGGGATATTCTACTGAAGATTTGATTTGTATAAAATAGTGGAAAGAAATAAACTTGGGACTCAGTTTATTTCATTTCTAGTCCCATATTTTGCTAGTGAAATTGAATAAACAACATTTCATGGAAGCTCAATTTCCACATTGTAAAAAACAGGATACAATTATGCTTTCCTTATTTTTTCCCCTACGTTAACATTGAATTTATACAAGAGAATACTGAAATAGTACTACTTAGTTGCCATCATTATTAGCATTAGCTATGTTAATAGATTGGTAAATTCTGCCTTCTTATTGCAATCTCTGATCCTACATATTTATATTACTGTTTATCTTATGTGAACCGAATCAATCCTTTTTATAAACCCCGTCCACAATAGAAGCCAACCACAGTTTCAGGTATCAGAACCTATCCGTATGGTTATTTGAAGGATTGAGAAAAAATGCTAGTGCCCTTTCCACAAAGACGAGGTATGAGTCAACAGTTGTATCAACCTTTTGGCATATTTAAAATAAAGGGCATTGAGGAGATAACCAATATTAATAGCATAGGGAATTGAACTGAATCAACTAGGGAATGAAAAATTAATCATGAGCTATGTAAAGGCTAATATTATTAGAAAGAACCTACAAAAATAAAATATTAACAATATTCCACAACTGTAATAGAAGAATTAGTCCCCTATATTCTTCCTTTCAAGGCTCTAAAGTCTTAAAATATATCCAATTTAATTTATACAATAAGGATATTATAAAAAGCCTTAAAGAGTGATTTTTTATGATTTTTGCTACCACCTAGATAGTTAAGTTATGGTACTATTATGCACAAATCGTTCTTATAAATATTCCTCTCTCAGTAGTTAATTAAAGCCTAATCCCACTAGCATATAGACAAGAAAACTTATGAAAGAGTTCTATGATTCTTCATGAAATAACAACCAGAAACTGTCAAAGGCAAAGGGTTTACCACCTATTTAAATAGTCAAGGTATTTACAAAACTCTAATTTTGCCTTTATGTGAATTCCTATTCATATAATATGTGATGTGGGCTTTATGCAGAACTTATTTGAAAGAAGGTACGGCAGAAATCTTCAGTAACAAATAATATTTTATCAATGCAAAAAAAATGAGCATTTAAATTAAAGATGGATTCAATAACACTGCAAGTTTTTTTTTTTTGTATTAAAATAATAAGTTAAACAGTGAGAGGCAGGTCTACATGACAAAGGGTAAGAAGTGTGTCCTGAAGTTATGATTACATAATAACAAAACACCAGTTTTAACTTGCATGTTTATTATGAAGGGATGTTGAATATTATTGATTTATCAGCATCCCTTACTAAGCCCAGTCATTTTTCGTTACAGTCTCTGTTAACAGTATTAATCTTTATTTTTAAAGGATGATTTTATAGCCATAGAAAGAGAGTTGTATAAGAAGCTTTGGAGTCAAAGAAGTCACATCAATCTGTGAGTGTTTAAAGAACAGACATAACACTTTGTAGAATTGTTTAAGGGTTTAAGAATATTATTCCTATAATGGAATTTCCTATTATAATATTGGAAATTTTATATGACAACAAACCTCCTATCAATAAAAGCCAGGTAAAACACAAAAATCCTTCAATCTAAACAATCTAGATAAAATACAAAATTTAAAGAAAAAGTTTGAAGTTGTTAACATTGGAGAGTCATTGAGGCAGCCAGGACATTAGGGACCAAGATCCCCAAACTAAAAAAAAACTCACTGAGCTAAACTCAAAGGGCAAGTGTTAGCAGCCATAGAAGCCAGTCAGCAGACTTTCTGTAGATTAAAAGCTTAACTTTGGTTCTATCTAGAAAGCCAGGATATGTGAGCCAAGATCTCGTGTGGAATTCCACTTGAATTTGCTGCTTTTTCAGTTCCATAGGGTAGCAGTAGTAATTTAAAAGCAGAGCAGAGGTTTCTGTAGTCTTACGAGGTTGGGAATACAAAAATTGGAGTTCAAGACCTGCAAAAGAAGTGAACCAGATTCTAACAGACTGATATCCTCTACTGGGAACCTTACACAGCTACATTTAAGGAATACGGCTAATTTGATGTCAAGTCAAATTTACATCGTCTATAATCCAGACTTTAGTCATTTAAGTCTTAAATTGGATTGAGGTGAACTGCCCCCTGGGAACTGCCAGAGGCTGAACAAGTTATGCCTTTTTGTAGAGGGAGAACACCATCCACAGCCTTAACAATTTTTCTTACAATATATAGGGTGTTCAATAAATGACTGCCAGGTGTAACAAGAAATGGGATGAAGAAAAAGGCTGAAAACTGAAACAGACCCATAGGAGATACAGCTTTCAGAATCATGAGACAAGGAAATTAAAATAAATATAATTTATATAATCAGGAAAAACTGATAGCAAAAAGAGAATTTCATCAGAAAACGTACATTCATTAAAAAAGTCAAATGGAAATTCTAAGAATTAAAAAAATACAATAAGAGGAATTAGAAATATGTCAGTTTAAAAGCAAGTTGAACACATGGAGCAAAGATATTATGTTGTATGAAAATATTCTAATAAAAGCACAGAAAAAAAAGAAAAACAAATAAAGAGAGAGAAAATAGTTAAAGGTATAATGTGTGTAACTGGTAGACTCTGCAAGTAAGGAGAGAAAGAATGGGGCAGAATTAAAGCTTGAAGATAATGGCTAAAATTTTTTTACAAATCTGCAGAAATATATCAAGCCCTGGATTTAAGAAGCGCAAATGAGACCCAACATGAAAACACAATTAGATACACTGAAAATAAAAAACAAAGAGAAAATCTTAAAAACATCAAAAGGAAAATTAAAAAGACGGTATTTCCAAGGAACAATATAACACTTCAAGCTGACTTTTCAATAGAAAGAACAGAGCCGGAAAAGAATGGAGTGGCATCTTTACAATATTGAAAGAAAAAAAAAGTCAAGCAGAATTCAAAACTCAGGTAAAACATATTCAACAGTGATGTGAAATTAAAAAATTTCCAAACCACCAAAAACTGATAGACTTTACCACCAGCAAACCCAAATCAAAATAAATATTAAAGAGAACTCAGCAGGAAGAAGGAACATGATCCAAGAGGGAAACAGGCAAATGGAAGAAGACAACAAGAACAACAAAATTAGGAAATATGTGGGTAAGTACATATTAATACTGATTACACAGAACAGTACAATAATATCTTGTGTGCAATTTAAATGCATGACAATATTAATACAAAAGTCAAGAGATGGTAAATAGTGCTTACATGTTCTCAAAGGTCCTAACACTGCCTGGGTAGTAGCAGTTAGTAATTTACAATGCAAGTTACTTAATATTATATTCTAATAAATCAGATTCATGTTAAGGCAACTACAAAAAGGTAATAAAAGCATTTAAAACTAACAATGAATGGAGGAGACAAATGGATAATAAAAATATTGATTAATACAAAAGAAGACAAGAAAAGAGAATAAAAGAAACTTGAATGAGATAGAAAAAACAAGAAACAAATATTTAGATGGTAGATATGAATACATATATATTGGTAATTTTATTAAATATAAATGGACTAAATATCCAAACAAAAGTCTAAGATCGTCATAAAAGGAAAACAAACAAACCGAAACTCCATATGTTGTTTACAAGAGATTTACTCTGAATATAAGGTCACAGAAAGATTGAAAGTAAAAGATGAAAAACGACTTTCCATGCAAATAATTACCTCAAAAAAGGTAGTGTACATGTCTTAAATCTGATATTACATGCTTCAAGCTATAAGCATTGCTAAACACAATAACCACAAAATGATCAATCCATTATGAAAATCAGCTATTATAAAAGGGACACCTAACAATTTGGATTCAATTTATATAGTGCAAAAAGTAACAAAAATTAAGGGATATAGATAAATTCACAATTAGAAAGGGGTATTCCAATAGGCCTTTCTCAGTAACTGATTTTAAAAAATAATATTTGGTTAAATATATCAGACAAACTGGTCTATTTGATACATAGAACATCCCACCTAACAACAATATAAAACTTTTTCCTTTCCAGTATACTTGGTACACTTGCCAAAGCTGAAAATATTCTGAGCCATAAAACCAGTCTCTCAACAAATTTCAAAGTATTTTCTCTCGACAGAATAAATAAATAAACTGTGGTATATTTCTGCAATGGAATGCTATACAGAACTAAGAATTAGTGAACAACTATCATATATATATAATATATATTTTTTCATATATATATGTATATATATGAATATATATTTTTTCAATAAAAATAATTTTGCTTCTATGTGCTCAAATAACTCTACTTCTCATTTGCACTGACACTATATCTAATTTGAGAGCTCTGCTCTCAGAACATGGTGATATATTTACTACATATGGTGATATATTTATCTATCTACCCCCTAAATTTATCTCAGAGGTGACCTTCTACTGCTGTAGGATAGGATTGGTAAGTATTATACAAATCTCTCAACAACAAACTCGCTTACATATTTGATAATACTTAGTCTTTAAACCTGTTGGATCTGCCATCACACTTCATCTATTGTCTTTTATCTTGGGCACCCTCTTTTCCTGTTCCTCCAAAGTTTTGGAGACATGGGGTAGTAGTTATGCATACTGGTGTATGTGTGATAATCCACAAAATGGCACCACAACTGTGCCACAAAAATTATAAATTCATTTTAGGATTAAATTATTTATTTTTTTCAGACTTACTTAAACAAGAAAAAGCTTATACGTGAAAAATATTTTTCACCCAGAATCAGTCATGGTTTATTTACACAGGGCATATCCAAAATAGCTAATAAAAATAAAGATTCTAAATATTTAATATTAAAAGTCCAATAAAAATATTAGAAGTCTCTATGAATATAAAGTAGGCACAGTGATTAATGGCAATATATTAGATTAATAATCTTCCCATACTGTACTTTATGTTCATATTTAAGTTGCTGAATATTTATATAAGGTAAAATAGAAGAACTTATCTCTATAAAATAACAAAAAAGTTATTTTTACTATTACATTTTCTTCTAGTGTCACACTATAATTATTAACAGCAAAAGCCACATTTTCTTTTTAAATATAAAATTCACAGATTTCTTGCCACAAATTGAAAATGCACAATGTCAATTGTTTACTTTTCTTTATTATGTAAACTATTTCTTTGCAAATACAGCCCTAAATAGCTAATTAGATTTCCTAATAGCACTAGAAACCATCATGGGGATAACGTACAAGAATTGTTCCATCAGCAAAATTAAAGGGGGAGACCACCTAATACTTCTTTGTTTGTTTGTTTTGCTTTGCAATTTAAACTTCAATGGCTTTTTTTTTCCATATTTTTTAATATGGCAAATCATTGCTCTCTCTAGAGCTTACATTAATGGGCAGAGGACCAAATTACAAGAGGAGGCTAATTTGTGCCCAAGCATTTTATATTAATAAAATAGATTTTTCAGATCAAGGAATATATACCCTAAGTTATTCTTTCTCAATTCCTAGTATAATGGGAAGTCCTACTGACTAAATTGTTTCCTCAAAACACCTCACTAGATATAACTAATGTGTGTACATTCCCATGGGAGAGACGGTGCTGCAGCTGCTGTAAATATTTGTAGAGAGTTTCTTGTGGGTAGAAAGTAAAAGAAAAAAAAAGTATTGTAAATATGAGATAGGAAGAGAAATTACAATGTTTACCTAAAGCATGTCTTTGCAATATTTCCATATAAAAGTGAAGAAAACTTCATCATGTGCAAATTGTTTAATTTTATTTAAAAGCAGAAACATGTTTTCACGTTATGGTTGACAAATCATATAAACCATTTTACACATCTTTGTTTTTTTCATTATCAGCCACCAGAATGGCTTTGTTCATATACACAGCTGCTTAATGAGAAGCAGGCAAGGCGGGGTGCGTTGTGGAAGAAAGGAGAAAGAAAAGATGGATGAGCCTTCTTGTGAATTCCCTGCAACTGTACACAGACAGAATGTTTCTTCTACAGCATATTAAGACAAAATGTTTCTTAAGGTACAGATACCCACTTATTTTTCTAAATAACTTAAAAGTGTATTAAACCAGAATGATCCTATCGGTGTTTGACCCAATGTTTAACTGAACTACAAAATGAGCCTGTTTCACTCTAGTATTGATGAATGTTTTTGTTCAAGGGCAGTATAAAATTATTCATTATAGTTTTGCTTATAAATACTCTTTAATCCTCACAATTGTAAGCCTATTGGGTGAAGCAATGGACTGAGCATCAGGAAACATGAGTTTGAGTGCCTCTTATGTCAGTCTTCTTCCCATAGAAAGAGGTGGTGATTAGTGCAAGAGTACTCAGACAATGTGTAAAATGATTCAAAGTGTGTAATACTAATATAAATTGTGCATTTAGCAACAGACTCAAAGATTTAGTGTAAAACTTCTGTAACATAAATTGCAACTTTTGTTTATAAATGGAACCAATTGAGTTTGTTAATTCTTTTGATTTAAAAACGTTAAACTAGCCTAAGTCTCATCAACTGCCAAACACACACACACACACACACACACACACACACACACACACACCCCTCTACATCTTTTAAGTTTAAGTTCAAGAACTGGTATTGCACATAGTCAGTACACCAGCTTTTTGTCTCTCATGATAGATTTTTGCCTTCTCTCTTTCCCAGGGACCAAATGGAATTTCCCCTATACAAATGTCTCTGGCTCTGGCTCTTTCTCTCTCCCTCTCTCCTTATTAATCATCTATCAATAAAGTCTAGCTATCTGAACAACTATGATAAAAACAGGGCATATATTAAATGGATTTCCCCCAATAGATAATAATCCTAAGGAAGTTTCTATTGCTGCAAAAATCATTTTATTACCCTCAACCAGACAATGGTGTGTGGGAAGAAAAAGGTTTCCTTCCGGAAACAAAGACCCGAAGGATATAACCTCCAAATACTTCCTTGTCTTTCTTGTTAACCATCTCACTTTTAAGCACCGTGTGTTAGTCCCACAGACAATGCAGGTGGGCATCTCATTGTGATTTCAGTGAACTGGATTTCTGAGGAATGCAAACTATATAAGGACAAAGTACCGTACTAATTTTGGCTTAGATTTAAAGCACTTAGTGAATCTGTTTTTGTGCACTTTTCTAGCACAGAGGTCCTACTCTTAAGATACAATTTGGCTTGTCTTTCTATGGTATAAACCAATCCAGACAAAAGTCTTATGGCCTTTACATAATTCATTTGACTGAGTCCATATCTGTCAGACATTCTGATATCTCTTTCTCTTGGATCCCAGATCCCTATCTGTTTATCCTTTCTTGCTCCTATTTCTTAAAATGTTTACTATTACAGTAAAACCTCTCCCAGATGAATCATTTCATCGTATAATCTCTCCAACTGCACTTTTAACCCACAATTTCTTTATCTGCAAATTTTGGATTGCCCCTCGAAACAGGTTGAGTTGTAAAATCAAGGTGGACTAATCCATACAACCTTGACATGTTGAGCTGCTGATACTTAAGTGTGACATAGTCATCATAATTGCCAGGAACTAATGCTAACTGCAGTTGTGCAAACAAAAACTTTATGAAAATCTCCTATAACTCACTTGAAGCAGAAATACAGCCGATGACTAAAGAAGGACAGCTTCAATTTCCTGGAAAGAGTAGGTAAGGATTTGTCCCTCCTCTCAAAAATGTATTGATACTCATTTCACATCTTTCATTCAACTGTTGGAAGAATACATTGTATCACAGTAAGGAAACAAAGGTAGGACACAGCCAAAATTACCGTGCTATGCTAACAAGGGATAATGGAAAGGTTTTATTCCATGGGATATAACTAGTTACATGGGTCAATCAATACAAAGGGAGCCAAAAAGCTAAATGAAGTCATATTCTGAGAATAATGTCATATTCTAAATTGAAAGTTTTGATAAGCTGCAGTGATTACTGATAAAGTCCACTCTTCTGCTAACTAAACATTCCATTAATCTCATTACCATGTGATAAGTTATTCACCCATTCCCCAAGGGAGACATCCAATGTGCCCTCATTCAGTTACTGGACCAAATTCAAAGTTCACAATCTCTGGGTGATGCTCAGACTCAAATGTGATTCATTTTAATTGGAAATCTATGAAGTAAAATGATCAGTTTTAGTTTGGAAATCTATGAACTAAAAATCTAATCTACAATGGTAAGACAGGATCAAGATAACCACAATTTTTTTTTTCTGTTTAAAAGGAAAAGAGGGCTTCCCTGGTGGCGCAGTGGTTAAGAGTCCACCTGCCAATGCAGGGGACACGGGTTTGATTCCTGGTCCAGGAAGATCCCACGTGCCACAGAGCAACTAAACCCGGGCGCCACAACTACTGAGCCTGTGCTCTAGAGCCCGTGAGCCACAACTACTGAGCCCACATGCCACAACTACTGAAGCCCGTGCACCTAGAGCCCGTGCTCCACAACAGGAGAAGCCACCACAATGAGAAGGCTTGTGTGCACCACAACAAAGAGTAGCCCCCACTTGTCACAACTAGAGAGAAAGCCCGCACGCAGCAACGAAGAACCAATGCAGCCAAAAATAAATAAATAAATGTTTTTTTTTTTAAAGGGAAAGAATGAGAAACACACAAGAGTCACTGTTCCATAGCAATTGTGAGATCCAGCTGTACAGATGAATGTAGGTGCATTATCATGCGCGTAAGGAATTGGGCCCCTTCTTATTCTCTAGGAGGGCATCCCATCCATGGTTCTCCTTGGCCTTCAGTTCCACCTTCTGAAAGACCCTTTCTTTTTCATTAACTTCTCTGACTCCATCTGAATTGGGCACTGGAGAATGTGTTTCCTGGAGAGACTGAGCAGCTTTCTCAGCATGCTTTCAGTAAATCAATCTCTTCTCCTGGAGCTATTTTCCAACTGAAAAGATTTACTGGGTGCTACATTAATTCATTCAGAAGTTTAATAGTGGGTGTGACAGCCATATTCTTTATTTGATCTTTGCCACACGGTGAGTTCTAATAAGATTTTGTTACTCAATTGCCATTTCCATTGCACTTTTATTGGGTTGGTATAAGAAGTAACTGCTTAGAAAATTATGAATTTCTGAATGCTGTTTTCTTTCTTTTCTGCTTGCACACCAGGTGCTGCTTTATATGACCACTCATCATTCCTACAGCACTTTGTCAATACCACCAACATTAACCAATACATACTACTAACCTGTTTTCCCACCTCTTCTTCTATAAAGTATCATTATGTTTGAGTGTGACTGTGTGCGTGTACAGTGTAAAAGCATATTTACCATTAGATGAATTGTCTGCCTTGCAAGTTATAACAAGGCACCAAATGTTTTGCCACTGCATAGTACAATTAACATACATTTTCATTATTAAGCCATTCAATATCAGTTTCTCTACCACCTACAGCCTGACTTCTAAGACAATGGCACACATTTTAGTTGTGTGTATAAAGCACTTCATTTCTATGTACCCATTTGTGTACAGATCAGCATAAGATAGCTTACATTGCAAAAATAAACAACTCCTAAATATCAATGTTTTAAAATAGTACTCTTTTCTTGCTTATGCTACATGTCTATCCAGGTCAGTAGGAGTGAACACTCTACACAGTCCTAGAGGTATCCAGACTAGTAAAACAATAACCATGTCATATGTTCCCAGTCTCTGTGTCAAAGCAGAAATACAGCTTTGGAAATCTCATACAAGCAATTGAATGCTCCAGTCTGGAAATGCTACTAGAAGCTCATCAGCCAGAACTGGTTACAAGGGCTCACCCAACTATAAGACTAGAAAGTGCAAATCTACCAGATGCCCAGAAGTAGGAAAAACAGAATATTTACCAAATAGCTCAGCTTCTTTGAGTTTAAACAACGGTAAATTCTGTTTATTTAGATACTATTTTTTCCCAGATCACTTTCACAAATAAATTTCTTCATTAGTCTAAGAATAGGTACTCCCTGTTTCATATTCAACCTTACAATTCCATATTTTCAACTGCAAGTGGGATAACAACAATCTTATCTCAATCCAAATCCAACACAACGAAGCCCCATGTTTAAATATTTTAACAGCAAACGTGACACCGTATTTAGATTGAGGTTAGACTAGGTTAAATTTGTAGACTGTTATGACACTTAGGCCTTTGGAGCACAATATGGTTATTATCTCATATCTAGAGTACAAAACAAATGATAGCTCAATTAACTACTTCATGAATAGAAATTACAGATACATTCTTCTTAACTAAGAGAAACATCATGTCTTTACTGACTGATATTATTCCCAACATATTTGTCAATCATGTTTCAGATGTAGTCCTCTCTTTTTTATGACCTAAGGCTATTGCATTTAGTTCATACAACATCCAGCCCCAACTGCTGAAGTCTAACATTATTTCCCTAGTTGCTATTTCATACAATGACAAAATTAAATATAGTTTATAAAATCCTCATAAGTTATCAATTAAATGAAAACTAAGGAATCAGAATAAAAATAGATGAAAGATGGTCAGTGAGCCATTGGCATTGCAAATTATTTCAAATTGACCTCAAAGATTGTACTTAGATTTTACATTGAGTTTCTGGACAATTGTTTTTGGTCCAAAAAGTTAGTAAATCATTGATAAACAGACACAATAGAGATGAATTCTAAAAATCGGCAGAAGAAAACTTGTGATAGTTAGCATTTTTGAGAAACTTATTACAAGAACATATATGTACAACCCATGATACAGTTGAAACTACTTCATTTTTTTCTTGGTTATCTCCCAGTGCTGCTTTCAGGGAGCTGCCCATTTATTGAAAATAGAAGAGAATAGCATTGGTTTTGTCCTAAAATCGGTTGCCTTAATAAGAGTAGTTTAGAGTAATACTTTCTTAAGTTCAATTAAACATGTTGGAACAATCACACAAGGCATCTTAAACATTCCTATTAAATATAGCATTTTCTCACAGAATAAATTTATACTAGGTATAAGCTGAGAGGAGGGTGAACACACATGCGGTTTTAAAATATCAGACACTTTTTCCTTTAGAGTTGAAAAAGACAAAAATTTTTTTACTGGAAAACAATTTATTTTCAGTGAGGCACTTTGGAAAATTCTGGATCTGTTCTCAACCTTCAATCAGAATGGAGAGAATTGTAAGGCTTAAACTGAAAAACACAAAAGTTAAAAATGAACAAGCAATGTAGAGACAGGAAGAAATGGTCTAGCTGTTAACTAGTTGTGTGACCCAGTGATACAAATAGGCCTGAACCTCAATTATTTCACTGTAGGTTAAGGGTAGTAATACTAACCCAAAGAGTTTTATAAGGCCTGTTACTTGCTACTACATGCAAAAACATTGGGTAAAATGCAAACAACATATTATGCACACAAATGTTATTCCATCCTCTTCCTTTACATGTTTTCACCTATAGCTACAAATGCATATAGTGAATGATTCCTTATATTACATCAATATTATATAAGCTAATATAAAGTGTTGGGAAGAGCAGTAGAACCTGCTTGCATTATAAGTTTTTTTCTTAAGTAATCATTGTTACAGCCTTTTAAATTTTATTTAGCAGATTCAAATAGTATTCAGGACCATGAAGTTTAGTCATATAGCTTGATTTAGATTATAACACAATGCTTGAAAAAGTTACAAACATACTTTAAAATGGTTACAAGCGTGTATGTACATATATTAAGTGTATTTTTACATAACTAAAGAATCTACATATGTGTGTGGATATACACATGCACACACACACTGTGATATGTAGCAGAATAATGTAGTAGGGAATTAAAAGCAGCAACTCTGGAGTAAAATGGCTGGGTTTGAATGTCTGCTCTTTAGGAGTTATGTGACCTCAGAGAAATTATTTAGCCTGTCCATTCTTCAATGTGTTTATTGGTACAATGGGAAAAAGAATAATATCTTCTTCAGTGGGTGTTAGAAAGATTTAAGATTGAGTGAGTTAATATGTGTAAAGTGCTTAGAATAGTATTTAACATAGTAAGAGTATGTTAAATGAATAAAATCCTTTAAAATTAGGCTATAATATTAGATAACCTGTTTTTAACTTTTTCACCTAATATATCATAATATGGAAATAACATTACTTTTTTTCCACAACATTTTGATGATTGAGTTATATTCAACTGGACTAGAGAGTACCTAGCAATGCTTTCTACTTGAATATGTATGCTTTAAAAAATTATTTAAGTAATCGGATCCTTGTAGCTCACTTTTTGCATATATCTGTCATAGTTTTCTTAAGGTAAATTACCAGAATTTCTAGATCAAATGATATACACATTTTAAAAAACTAATATATTGTCAAATATCCTTTTCTAAAGATAGTACCAATCTGTACTCCCATCAACTGTATGAGAGTATTTTTGCATAGAAACTACACATACTAGATTTGGATTTTAAGTACTGAGTATATTCTGGGCTGTGTTAAATTTTTAAAAAGTTGCAAAGTAAGGGCTTGGAAATTATGTTCCATGTAAATATATATAGAGAAAACTACTGAAAGAATAGATGCTGAAATTTTAGTCATAATCCTTGGATGGTGTGATGAAAAGCCCAGTATTTTTTCCCTCTGTTTTCTACTTTTTAAAGTTGTGTTGAGGGCTTCCCTGGTGGCGCAGTGGTTAAGAATCCCCTGCCAATAGGGATCCAGGAAGATCCCACATGTTGCAGAACAACTAAGTCCGTGCGCCACAACTGCTGAGCCTGTGCTCTGGAGCCCACACACCTAGAGCTCTGCAACAGGAGAAGCCACTGCAATAAGAGGCCTGCGCACTGCAGCAAAGAGTGGCCCCCACTCACCTCAACTAGAGAAAAGCCCGAGTGCAGCAACAAAGACTCAGTGCAGCCAAATATAAAGTTCTATCGAGATTGGTTCAAGATGGCAGAGTAGAAGGATATGTGCTCACTCCTTCTTGCAAGAGCACCGGAATCAAAACTAACTACTGAACAATCATTGACAGGAAGACACTGGAACTCACCAAAAAAAAAAGATACCCCATATCCAAAGACAAAAAAGAAGCCAAAATGAGACGGTAGGAGGGGCACAATCAGAATAAAATCAAATCTCATAACCTCTGGGTGGGTGACTCACAAACTGGAGAACAATTATGCCACAGATGTCCACCCACTGGAGTGAAGGTTCTGAGCCCGACGTCAGGCTTCACAACCTGGGGTTCTGGCAATGGGAGGAGGAATTCCTACAGAATCAGACTTTGAAGGCTAGTGGGATTTGACTGCAGGACTTTGACAGGACTGGGGGAAACAGAGATTCCACATCTAGAGGGCACACACAGAGTAGTGTGTGCATCGAGACCCAGGGGAAGGAGCAGTGACCCCATAGAAGACTGAACCAGACCTACCTGCTAGTATTGGAGGGTCTCCTGCAGAGGCAGGGGGTGTCTATGGCTCATGGCGGGGACAAGGACAGTGGCAGCAGAAGTTCTGGGAAGTACTCCTTGGCATGAGCCTTCCTGGAATCTGCCATTAGCCCCACCAAACAGCCAGGTAGGCTCCAGTCCTGGGTCGCCTCAGGCCAAGCAACCAACAGGGGGGGAACCCGGCCTCACTCATCAGCAGACAATCGGATTAAAGTTTTACTGAGCTATGACCACAAGAGCAACACCCAGCTCTACCCACCACCAGTCTCTCCCATCAGGAAGCTTGTACAAGCCTCTTAGATAGCCTCATCCACCAGAGGGCACACAGCAGAAGCAAGAAGAACTACAATCCTGCAGCCTGTGGAATGAAAACCACATTCATAGAAACATAGACAAAATGAAAAGGCAGAGGACTATGTACCAGATGAAGGAACAAGATAAAACCCCAGAAAAACAACTAAATGAAGTGGAGATAGACAACCTTCCAGAAAAAGAATTCAGAATAATGATAGTAAAGATGATCCAGGACCTTAGAAAAAGAATGGAGGCAAAGATTGAGAAGATGCAAGAAATGTTTAACAAAGACCTAGAAGAATTAAAGAACAAACAAACAGAGATAAACAATACAATAACTGAATTGAAAAATACACTAGAAGGAATCAGTAGCAGAATAACTGAGGCAAAAGAACGGATAAGTGACCTGGAAGACAGAATGGTGGAATTCACTGCCACAGAACAGAATAAAGAAAAAAGAATGAAAAGAAATGAAGAGAGCCTAAAAAGACCTCTGTGACAACATTAAACACAACAATATTAGCATTATAGGGGGCCCCAGAAGGAGAAGAGAGAGAGAAAAGACCTGAGAAAATATTTGAAGAGATTATAGTCAAAAAGTTCCCTAACATGGGAAAGGAAATAGCCACCCAAGTCCAGGAAGCACAGACACTACCAGGCAGGATAAACCCAAGGAGAAATACAGCAAGACACATAGTAATCACATTGACAAAAATTAAAGACAAAGAAAAATTATCGAAAGCAAGAAGGGAAAAAAGACAAATAACATACAAGGGAACTCCCATAAGGTTAACAGCTGATTTCTCAGCAGAAACTCTACAAGCCAGAAGGGAGTGGCACAATATATTTAAAAGGATGAAAGGAAAGAACCTACAACCAAGACTACCCTACCCAGCAAGGATCTCATTCAGATTTGTCAGAGAAATCAAAAGCTTTACAGACAAGCAAAAAGAGAATTCAGCACCACCAGACCAGCTCCACAAAAAAAGAAAATTACAGACCAATATCACTGGTGAATATAGATGCAAAAATCCTCAGCAAAATATTATCAAACAGAATCCAACAACACATTAAAAGGATCATACACCATGATCAAGTGGCATTTATCCTAGGAATGCAAGGATTCTTCAATATATGCAAATCAATAAGTGTGATACACCATCGTAACAAATTAAAGGAGAAAAACCATATGATCATCTTAATAGATGCAGAAAAAGCTTTTCACAAAATTCAGCGCCCATTTATGATAAAAACTCTCCAGAAAGTGGGTATAGAAGGAACCTACCTCAACATAATAAAGCCAAATATGACAAACCCACAGCAAACATCATTCTCAATGGTGAAAAACTGAAAGCATTTCCTCTAAGATCAGGAACAAGACAAGGATGTCCACTCTCACCACTATTATTCAACATAGTTTTCGAAGTCCTACCCATGGCCATCAGAGAACAAAAAGAAATGAAAGGAATACAAATTGGAAAAGAAGAAGTTAAACTGTCACTGTTTGCAGATGACATGATACTATACATAGAGAATCCTAAAGATGCCACCAGAAAACTACTACTAATTAATGAATTTGGTAAAGTAGCAGGATACAAAATTAATGCACAGAAATCTCTTACATTCCTATACACTAACAACAAAAGATCAGAAAGAAAAATTAAGGAAACACTCCCATTCACTATTGCAACAAAAAGAATAAAATACCTAGGAATAAACCTACCAAAGGAGGTAAAAGGCCTGTACTCAGAAAACTATAACACTGATAAAAGAAATCAAAGATGAAACAAACAAATGGAGAAATATACCATGTTCTTGGATTGGAAGGATCAATATTTTGAAAATGACTATTCTACCCAAAGCAATATACAGATTCAATGCAATTCCTATCAAATTACCAGTGGCCTTTTTTTACAGAACTAGAACAAAAAATCTTAAAATTTGTATGGAGACACAAAAGACCCCAAATAGCCAAGCAATCTTGAGGGAAAAAAACGGAGCTGGAAGAATCAGACTCCCTGACGTCAGACTATACTACAAAGCTACAGTCATCGAGAAAATATGGTACTGGCACAAAAACAGAAATATAGATCGATGGAATAGGATAGAAAGCCCAGAAATAAACCGACACACCTATGGTCAACTGATCTATGACAAAGGAGGCAAGGATATACAATGGAGAAGAGACAGCCTCTTCAATAAGTGGTGCTGGGAAAACTGGAGAGCTACGTGTAAAAGAATGAAATTAGAACACTCCCTAACACCATACATAAAAATGAACGTAAATGTAAGACCGGACACTATAAAACTCTTAGAGGAAAACATAGGCAGAATACTCTATGACATAAATCACAGCAAGATCTTTTTTGACCCACCTCCTAGAGTAATGGAAATAAAAACAAAAATAAACAAATGGGACCTAATGAAACTTAAAAGCTTTTGCACAGCAAAGGAAGCCACAAACAAGACGAAAAGACAACCCTCAGAATGGGAGAAAATATGTGCAAACGAATCAACAGACAAAGGATCAATCTCCAAAATATATAAACAGCTCACGCAGCTCAATATTAAAGAAACAAACAACCCAGTAAAAAAAATGGGCAGAAGACCTAAATAGACATTTCTCCAAAGAAGACATACAGATTGCCAAGAAGTACATGAAAAGCTGCTCAGCATCACTAATTATTAGAGAAATACAAATCAAAACTACAATGAATTATCACCTCACACCAGTTAGAATGGGCATCATCAGAAAGTCTACGAACAACAAATACTGGAGAGGGTGTGGAGAAAAGGGAACCCTCTTGCACTGTTGGTGGGAATGTAAATTGATACAGCCACTATGGAGAACAGTATGGAGGTTCCTTAAAAAACTAAAAATAGAACTACCATATGACCCAGCAATCCCACTACTGGGCATATACCCTGAGAAAACCATAATTCAAAAAGACACATGCACCCCAATGTTCATTGCAGCACTATTTACAATAGCCAGGTCATGGAAGCAAGTTAAATGCCCACTGACAGACAAATGGATAAAGACGATGGGGTGCATATATTACTCAGCCATAAAAAGGAATGAAATTGGGTCATGTGTAGAGATGTGGATGAACCTAGAGACTGTCATATGGAGTGAAGTAAGTCAGAAAGAGAAAAACAAATATCGTATATTAACACATATATGTGGAATCTAGAAAAATGGTACAGATGAACTGATTTGCAAGGCAGAAACAGAGACACAGATGTACAGAACAAATGTATGGACACCAAGGGGAGAAAGTGGCAGGGGGTGGTGGTGGAATGAATAGGGAGATTGGGATTGACATGTATACACTGATATGTACAAAATGGATGACTAATAAGAACCCGCTGTATAAAAAAATAAATAAAATAAAATTCAATAAAAATAAAAGTAACTGAAAACCCTGAAAAAATAAAATTAAAAAACAAAGTTGTGTCATTTTGTAATAACATTGTCACAGAAGTGCAGATTCATATTTTATTTTTTGTAATGGAGGAATCTAGTGATGCATTCAAGTAGTATTTGATGGTATCATCTATGCTATCAATCTATCATTCTGATCTACTTTTGATAATTAATTACTTTGGATAATTAATTTGCATCTTGAAGAGAGTGGAATCTTTCAAATTTATTAATTTTTATAATTTATGCATTTTAAGACACTGCTTAATTTTTTTGAGATTTTTGTTTAGGGTTCTTTTATTTTGTATGTACATTTTGTTCTTTGTTTTCTTATGACTTTGCTAAACATATTTCTTGAACATCTCTTCAGACACATCAGATTGACAGAGCATGTTGCTGTTCCTGATGCAGATGCCATGAGTTCCAATGTGTAACAGAACTTTCCTAGTTAATACATACAGGTCAGCATGTTGTGTACTGAGTTGACTTCCTTCATTGATTTCATTCTTCTTTACCAGTTCTGAAGTCTCCAGTCACTATGCTGCTCCTATGCCTTCAAATATCTGAGTACTTTTTGGTGGAAAAATAAACTCCAGTAAACACTTCTCACTTCAGACATTTTCCCAAACTGTAATACGCATAGGGATGCAGACACTTTCTCCCATGGCAGCTGGGTTGCAAGTAATAGCAGTAGCTGCAAGGCTTTTAGAGACCTAAGCTCAGAACTCACACAGCACCACTTGTGCCACACTCTTTATCCATCAAGAAAGCCATAGGACCTGTCCAGATTCAACGGGTGGGGAAAGAGACTCTACCTACTGATGGGAGATACTGCAAAGAACTGTGGCCATCTTAGCAGTCTGCAGTCTACCATGTACCCCACTCAAGGTTCTACACTTATCTATTATTATTTTTCCAATAAAAACCATTTATGGGGCTTCCCTGGTGGCGCAGTGGTTGAGAGTCCGCCTGCTGATGCAGGGGATACGGGTCAGTGCCCCGGTCCAGGAAGATCCCACATGCCACGGAGAGGCTGGGCCCGTGAGCCATGGCCGCTGAGCCTGCGCATCCGGAGCCTGTGCTCCGCAACAGGAGAAGCCACAACAGTGAGAGGCCCGCGTATCGCAAAACAAAACAAAACAAAACAAAACAAACCATTTATGAGGTATTGTAATTCTTGGAATTTTGTCTTTCAAACCTACCTCTCTCGATTCTCTTTCTTCACAAATATAGTCTACAATTTTGAAATCTTTTTTTTTTTTTTTTTTTTTTTTTTTTCGGTATGTGGGCCTCTCACTGTTGTGGCCTCTCCCGTTGCAGAGCACAGGCTCCGGACGTGCAGGCTCAGCGGCCATGGCTCACGGGCCCAGCTGCTCCGTGGCATGTGGGATCTTCCCGGACCGGGGCACGAACCCGTGTCCCCTGCATCGACAGGCAGACTCTCAACCACTGCGCCACCAGGGAAGCCCTGAAATCTTTTAAAATTATCTGATTTCCTTTTTATAGCAAAACTGTAACAATTTTTATCAATAATTATGTCTATTCGTTAAGCTGATAAGCAGCAATTCATTTCTCATTAGTAGCTGATTATTTAATTTACTTATCTAAATATCTAAAAGACCTCTAATAATCAGTGAAAACAAATGGATTGTACATTTCTTCTTTAAAAGAGTATAACTGATTCACTTTGTTATAAAGCAGAAACTGACACACCATTGTAAAGCAATTATACTCAAATAAAGATGTTAAAAAATAAAAAATGAAAAAGAAAATAAACAAAAATAAAAGAGTACCTCTCAGGTATCTGAAACCTGCAAATAAAATCTTGAGCAAATGAACTTTCTGAGACCACAAATCTGAGAGGCTCTCCTTGAATTCGAATATGAATGAGAAATGACTGGGTTTAATAGTTGATGATTTTATGCAAGCTTCTTCTATTGTTTCTTAGGAAGTAATTACTGTCAAAGATAATTCCAAGTCTGGTATGACTCCAGTTATTTTGACTGTTATATTGCAATAATGAAAAAATCTTTCTATAGTTATATGTTTAAACCCATATGTATTTCTTGTTGATGCTCGTGTAGTTGTAAATTGTAGAATTTATTATGAGACGATTTTTTGCCAATGCTATCATACAATGTCTTAGTGTTTATTTCTGCTATCTCACATGTCGTTTTGATGCTTATGTGTTTAATTGGTCTTAGGAATAATAACGCATTAATAATTAACTTCTCTATTGAAAGCTTTAATGCTCTAGAATTTTCAGCCTCTTACCTAGAGCTTAGAGATGACAGATTTGGCCCAGTGGTCGGTCGTGTGACAAGTCATATTAACATATATTGTTACAGAATGGTTTTTAAATATATATTAGTTTGTAGCCATTATAATGTTTTTTGTTTCAGTGTCTCTGCTCATGCTGCCTTCTTCCTGTACATAAATATACCTGTCTCTGATTTCACTGAGTTGTTTGTATTTCTCTCTCAATCTCTCCCTCTTTCTCTGTGTGTGTATTTACACAGGATCTGGCTAGACTCCATTACTTGACCACCATGTACTCACTTGACTTAAGGTGATATATTTGAAACATCTTCCCAACTAGCCCCTTTCTGTTACTGATGTGCAGCCCTAACAGGAAGTAGTCTGCTCATTTCTGACTTATAATATGTACTTGTTTCTGTGTTAGGCACTTTGGTTATGTTCTCTATGTTATGGTGTCATCAGGAATACTATCTTGGAAAAAAAATCCATCATGTTACAGTTTCCTTTGCACAGCAATGTCATTTGATAACTCCATTATTCTCCTCCGGTTTAACTTTGGTGAAAGTAAAGGTCAGCAGAAAAATATTTTGTTGGTTTTTATTTCCCAATGTACATATTAAGTTTGTTTTTAAGAAGCTGTAGCATGATATTGTTTCTATTCATCCATAAAACAAATGACTCTCAAATATTCCATAAGATAAAGTGAAAAGCAATATCTGTTTTTTTTTGGGGGGGATTTTTTGCAGTTTTTTTCCCCCATCATCATAGGATATTTCACTACATAAGCAGCAGAATGATGTTTTATATTCACAGGATGGTGAAAAACCTTCTGAAATAACTATCTTTTATGGATTTAATTTCTTAGGTGATATGGCTTGTGTATCTCAATAAATGTACATGTGTCTAGCTGTGATTAACAAGGAAAACTTGCAGGTAAAACCCAGTAAGGTGATATATGCTCATTAATGATGAACACCATAATATCCTGTAGGATCATTTTGGCTCCGACTTCATCACTTGACATGAATTGTCAACATACAGAAGAGCTTAAATATAAATATTAGTATATTTGAAACATCCACTTGGCTCTGCTGGCCAAAAGTTTGGTTCAGTTATCATGACTGTCACATTTGTGAAGCTATTTCCTTAGATATCTCAGATAAAGAATTTAATTTCTATACCGGACTATGTACACATAGGATAATAACACTTGGCAAAATTTTATGAGGCAGCATGGCTAATCAAAAAGTAAACAGTTTTGAGTCAGTCATATCTGGTTGAAATTCTGTATCCTCTATTTTACTTTTCATATATTAGACTCTTTAACCTTGAGTTTTCTGTTCTGTGAAATGGGGTTATCAATATCTAAAATATAGGAATGTTGAAAAACATAAGTGGATGCATGTAGAATGCCTTATACTTGGAAGCTGCTAAATCATATTAGTTTCCATTTTGTCTTTCACTATCCTCAGCTATCAAAACACTTTTTTTTTTTTTGCAGTACACGGGCCTCTCACTGTTGTGGCCTCTCCCGTTGCAGAGCACAGGCTCCGGACATGCAGGCTCAGTGGCCATGGCTCACGGGCCCAGCCGCTCTGGGGCATGTGGGATCCTTCCAGACCGGGGCACGAACCCGTGTCCCCTGCATCGGCAGGCGGACTCTCAACCACTGCGACACCAGGGAAGCCCCAAAACATTTTTATATAGTCATTGTTATCGCAACATACTAGTGCAGTGAGTTTTATTTCATGTTCAAAGTTGAGGTATGTAGAAATTTTCAAGCCTTTTCCTCCTATGATACACGGTTACATAAAAGAATAGTAAAGGAATATTAGCCCAAAATCTTGTCAAAGAGAAACCGAGTAAATCACATATTGAAATTGCACATAGAAAGTTAGGTTCTGGACTTCCCTGCTGGTGCAGTGGTTAAAAATCTGCCTGCCAATGCAGGGGACACGAGTTCGAGCCCTGGTCTGGGATGATCCCACATGCCAGAGAGAAACTAAACTCATGCGTCACAACTACTGAGCCTGTGCTCTAGAGCCCGCGAGCCACAAATATTGAGTCCATGTGCCGCAACTACTGCAGGCCGCACACCTAGAACCCATGCTCTGCAACAAAGACAAGCCACCACAGTGAGAAGCCCACACACTGCAACAAAGAGTAGCCCCTGATCGCCACAACTAGAGAAAGCCCACTCACAGCAACGAAGACCCAATGCAGCCAAAAATTAAATAAATAAATAAAAAGAAAGGTTTGTGTCAAAATAATCTTTAGTTTTTTTTAACAGAAAAATGAACTTGGAACTAGATAATATTTGAAAATGTTTTAAAATTAATGTATTTTTTTCATGCACCAAATTTTATTATTAAATACTGATATCATGCTAGGCACTGATCTGGGTATTGCTGTGTAAACTGGAAAGTATACATCCATGTCCAAAGACATATTTGAGTGTACTTTCTTCACCTGTCAATACATATATGAGAGTTGCATTATATAATGCTACTACTAAGAATATAAATTACTTTTTAAAGTATATATAGAATATGGAAAAAGAAACCTGGTGTCGTAAGCATTTTTATATGTCAGGTAACACAGCTGGAGGACAATTTGGCTCTCTAGCCCTTTAAGTGTTTTCTCTGTAGTTACTTATGCAATGAAGCTGGCTTAAGATGTTCAGTATTTCTGATTTGCCAACTGAATATCATCCATATATATTAACTGGCATTTAAGAATTTTCTTCATGTTGCCTCAGCTTTCTGTTCCAGACTTTTCTCTAAGGTATTTCCTATGTATATGGTTCCTCTAAATAATTTGATTTTGTGCTTTTGGACCTGCCCTGCCCTTTTCTGCATCTATGATTTTATTCACACATACCTCTTTGTAGATTATCCTACTCCATGTTATTTTTTAACAAAACCAACTCCTCCCTTTTTGAGGAAAAGCCCAGTTTCTGTGAATGGAATCTCTGAATACCTTAATACAAAAGTAACAACAAATTTTGTACCTACTAAATACTTAGATCTTTAAATAAACTCAGTTAGTCCTTAAACAGTTCTATAGAATACAGGTTCTCCTAATTTTATTGATAGAAACAATATACCTCAGAGATTTAAGAAAATTGACAAGTAACAGAGGTATAGAGTGGTAAAACTTGATAGTGACAAATTTTATAAGATCCAATTTTCTTTGTTTTCTCTCTCTTATTTTCTTTTTTTATAGGAAGTCCTACCTAACAATGCTTTTCCAGGCACTTATTTATATTTCAGTCTACCGTTTATAATGCCTATTTTATCATCCCACTAAGATATAAATGTTTTAAAGGCAGCAATTGTATATTACTCATCCAGAGGAGCTAAATAAAATACTTTGAAAAAATAAAGAAACCTAAAAATTATCACAGATTTTGAGACAGCCCCAGGCAAAAAAAAAAAAAAAAAAAAAGATAATAGGCCATTTTCTTGTCAGATTTCTGCAAGCTCTAGACAACAACCAACAATCAAGAATTGCTGATGTATTAAAAAAAAAAAAAAAAGAAATATTCTAAAAATAAAATCATGGAATGTAGTTTAATAATGTGTCGGCATCATTTCAACAAACAAGTCTGTAAATAAGCATCCAGATGCTAAACATATCAGAGAATAATAACAGAAAAAGGTCAACTAACTACAAAGCTGAAAGTACAAGGCAGAACAGAGGGAGAAAGGCTGCTTGATTCAAAAGACATTAATACAAGCTATATTTTTGTTGTTACTGTTTGATTTAGAGAAGTATGAAGATCTGCAAGTTTTCCTTCTGTTTTTATTGCTTAGTTTGTTATGGGTCGTAATCTTTTACAAGATTTAAGGGTGATTCTCTATTGCTATTTGCCTGGAGCTAATATGTAACCTTTGGGAAGTGCTCTGCGAGCAGATCTTACATCTTTGACTTTTTTCTCTATTGTTTTTTTTGACGAAATGTTTCTCCTGTTTCTCTGCTGGCTCTGACTTTAATCTCTGTATGTGTTCTTTTAATTATTTTGATGATTTTCATTAGAAGCCTGAGAACCTTTTTAAGGACTCATTTGAAGAAAATAGAAGATTTAAGCAGAATAAATGTACTCTTTGAAGAAAGAAACTATTACTACAATTTTCAAGAATCTTTATTTCATGTTGTAGACCTCAAAAAGAAAATAACCCTCATATGTGTTACATAAGTTGAATACATAAATTATAGTTTTGTTTCAAGCTTCTATACCACTGATTAATAACTAAACCTTGTTTGAGGCCAGAAATCATTCTCCTCAATTCTAGTATAACTTGAATAACCATATCTGACTATAAATGGGCAGAGGGAGCTGACTGTGATTGACTAGATCTACTCCAATTCATATACTTCAGGTTAAAATATCCAAAATATTTTTGTCAGTTTGTTTGTTGTTTCCACAAAGAATCAGAGAAAATTAGGTGAGAAGAATCTAAATGCTATGGGAACTATTTAGTTTTTTCTAAATAGCTGTCTATCTCTCTATCTATGTCTGTATATATATATATATATATATATATATATATATATATATATATATATATATACACATATATATACACATAATCAATTAAAGTTGTTTTCCTGAATTGTGTCCCAGACTTCAAACCTCTGTTGGACTCTGGATTTTTAAGGAGTTTTCAACTCATGTGTCAAGAATTATCTGTAGATAAATAAACATTTAGATAAATAAATGCATAGCTCATCTTTTTCATATAGACATGTAACCGAGAAGAACAAACCTGACTCCATATTGAATCTATTCCTTTAGCTCTAACCTTTGTGCTCTGTTGCCTATGCTTAGTCATGTTGGCTCTGCTCCTTCCCTAAAAGAGTGTTGCCTATAGCCTGAAATATACAGGGTAGCCCATTCTAAAGGCTCTGACCTTTAAAGGTATAACACTTTTCCATTCTTATAGAGATAAAAAGTTGCAAATAGGGAATAACATTTCTCTTGTGGGAGGTTTATAGGAACACCATGATGGGAGCTATGTGAACAGCTGCCAGACCAAAGGATTCTGGCACCAAGAAGTGTGCAACAACCAGCTACAACTCCTACCCTTTTAGTAGAAAAGAAGCCTGAATTCTAACTCTAGTGAGATGGTTCTTTGGGACACTAGTCCACCATCTTCTCAGTCTGCTGGCTTTCCAAATAAAGTCACTATTGCCTGCCCCAACACCTCATCTGTCTATTTACTGACCTGTCATGTGTCAAGCAGTACAAGCTTGGACTTGGTGACAGATAGATGCTAGTATGCTCAACAAAGTAGAAGAAATTGAATGTTACTAAATTCACAGTCATCTTTTGTCATTTTGTAATTGCTAAATCAACAAAGACTACAACTACTGTCATGTGGAGACCACGCTATTTTTTTGAGATCAAATTTAAAAGGGCTTCTCTAACTGGAAATGACTGGGAAGTATAGTTAGAGCGAAATGTATATTTATTTAACCACATACCTCTTCTGTAGGTACATGTGGCTTTGTAACCCAGTTTCAAGAGTCAGCATCTACGTTAATATGTCTGCTTTTAGTTCAAAATGCCTTCTTTCTTTCTGCCCTGTTTTCACATAGGCTTCACTTGGAATTCCTTGTCTATCATTTGCTGGCATTCTCTCAGAAGCTCTCTGTGCTGACTGCTACAAAAATTCTATTCAATTAGTATACATTTTAAGGAGTCAACAGAAGATTCTAAGTATGCTTGGAGAGATTATCTGACAAACTTAATTCTTTATAGTACCAAGAGTTAAAATTGAAACTTCTGCTTTATCCAAACATGAAGTAAAAGGGACCGGATTTACCCTTTTTCTTAAACAACCAAACATTAGAAGGAAATGTATGGAACAATAGTTTAAACCATTGGACATCAGGCAACAACAGACAGTGATCCATGAGAAATGGGAAACAGAAGAGGTGAGCCCTATGACTAGGGCAGTTTATTTCCTTGATAAGGGTTTTTAGGCTGCAGCATAGAGAAGAAGAAGCCAGACAAAGTTTAATGAGGTAAGGCAGATAGTCTGGGGAAATTGAAGTGAATGGAGTACATTAAACAGAGTACAGAGGAGAGAACTTTACAGGGAAAGAACACCTGAGATCTGTTTATGTAACCCTCAGGAATTCCCTGATGGTCCAGTGGTTAGGACTCCATGCTTCCACTGCCATGGGCCTGGGTTTGATCTCTGGTCTGGGAACTAAGATCCTGCAAGACACATGGCATGGCCAAAAAAACCCAAAAAAACAACACCTGTTTATGTAACCCTCAAACATACAGTCAAGTACTGATTATCACAGGACTGTGAAGAAACTACCTGAAACTGGAAAAAGAACCACCCAAATGATTAGAGAGAATAGCACCTGGTGCATACATAGGGTCAGGAATAATATCTGGGCCCACGAGCCAGACTGAAAAATTATCATAATTCATAGTTATTGAATGGAGTACACAAAGGAATCTTGCCTCAGCTGTAGGGAAAACACTAGACTAAACACTACTCTGGCTTACTTAGCACATCTTAAAAGTGAGATCTGAAAGAATCAAATGTCCCAAGAGATTTAACTGTGACCCAGAACAAAGCTCATGAATATTTATAGGAAAACAAAAATATCTATTGCCCAACAAGGTAAATTCACAATGACTGGCATCCAACCAAAAACGACAAAAAAAAAAAAAAAAAAGGCAGACATGTAAAGAAGAAGGAAAATATAATCTATAATGAGGAAATAGATCAATCACTTGATACAAACCCAGAATGACATAAATGTTAAAATTAGCAGATAAGGATGTTAAAAGAGTTATCATAAATGTTTTAGTATGTAGTGAATGTATGCATGTATTCCATATTTTCAAAAAGAGACATGAAAGGTATATTAAAGAAGATTAATTAAACTCTTAGAAATTAAAATGTCTGAGATGGAAAAAAAAACACACCCTGGATTGTATTACCTGAGTAGATATTTTCGAAGAAAAGATTAGTGAACTTGAAACTAAGACAGAGAAAAAAGTATTTTTAAATGAACAAAGCAATCTGTGGGAAAACTTTAAGCAGCCAAATACACATGTATTAGGGTCCCCTAAAGAGAGAGAGTTGGAATAGGAAAAAATAAATGGGAAGAAACAATATTCTAAATATTTTTCAAATTTGATGATAAAATATAAAACTAGAAGTCCATGAAGTACAATGTACCCCAAGTATTAGAAACCTACAAAACAACAGCAAGGAATACTGTAATCAGATTGCTCAAAACCAGCGATAAAAACAAAATCCTAAAAGGAGCCAGCAGAAAGAAAGCCAATTTGTACAGAAGAACAAACATACAGATGATGACAGATTTCCCATTGGAAAGAGTCAAAGGGAGGAAATGGTAGAGCAGTGTCTTTAAAGTGTTGAAAGAAAAAAAAAAAACTGACAATCTAGAACTCTATATTCTGTAAAATATCATTCCAAAACCAAAAAATAAAGATTTTTTCAAATCTACAAAAGCTGAAAGAATTTATCAGAACAGACCTGCACTAAAAAAATGTAAAGTTAGTCCTTCAGGCAAAAGAAAATGCATACCAGATGGAAATGTGGATCTACACAAAGGAATTGAAGTCACTAGGAACTGAGGCTACATAGAAATATGTGTAAGATTTGTTCTTATTATTTAAATATATTTAAAGTGTAATTGAGTGTTGAAACAAAAATAAAAATGTATACTGTAGTATAATGTTGTGAGGGATTTATGGCATATGTATTAACAAAATGTGTGAAAACAATATAAGGTAATGAGGGGAGAGAGGAAATCTATCACTGTGTGGTTTTTATACTATATGTTAGGTTCTTATAGACATATATCTTGAAGGTCGACTGTGATAAGATAAAAAATACATAACATAAATCCTAAAGCAATCAACAAAGGAAATAAAAATGGATTCAAAAAATATTTAGTTAATCCAAAATAATGCAGAAACCCCCAGAGCAAACTTACACAATTATGTATATTGTGATAGCAGTTTTATAGGCACAGAACCATGAAGGACAGTAACTTGCCTGAGGTCCCTCAGCTAAGTGTCAGAGTCAGAGACTGACTTCAGAGCTCAGGCTCTAGGCCGTTACATTGATAGAAGACATACTTCAGTTGAGGATGGTATACATCTTCCCACTAGAGAAATAAAATCACCCCTACATCTCTGTCTCACACTGACTCTGAATCCAGGATTAATAATCAAAAGAGACTTATGCTTCTGTCAAGAAAAATTATGAAAGACTTTAAAGTGGGCAAAATAAGGATTATTAGGTATCCTATCTGCAATACCTTTCAGGGTCCACTTCTACCTTTCATAATCTTTGAGCTATGTTATCATTTTGTATTTTATAGAAGTTTGATAATAATGCAAGTGAGCCTTGTCCATAGCAATGCAAAATGAACTGTGTCTGGTGGAATGCAACTGACTATTGGCCTGTGGGTACTGATCTGTTCTTCCTGTATTCTTAAATTCATTTCAGCATTCCTGATGGCCAATATACATCTGGAACTTGCAATTCTCCTTTGAACCTATTATAATATCCCACTGTTTCTCTCTCTCTCTCTCTCTCTCTCTCTCTCTCTCTCTCTCTTGGCTGCACTGGGTCTTTGTTGCTGTGCAGGGGCTTTTTCTAGGTGCGGTGGGTGGGGGCTACTCTTCATTGGCGGTGCGCGGGGTTTCTCATTGCAGCGGCTTCTCTTGTTGCAGAGTGCGGGCTCTAAGTGTGCGGGCTTCAGTAGTTGTCGCTCACAAGCTGTAGAGCGCAGGCTCAGTAGTTGTGGCACACATGCGCTTAGTTGCTCCACGGCATGTGGGATCTTCCTGGACCAGGGATCAAACCCATGTCCCCTGCATTGGCAGGAGGATTCTTAACCACTGCGTCACCAGGGAAGTCCCTCTCTTTTTAATTAAAGTAATTGACACATATTCATTTTGTATTTTTATGAGTTATGATATTATCTTTTTAAAAAATTATACTTTAGCATTGCATAACTACTAGATAACAAAATCGAAGTAAACAAGTGAGTTGACTCTCAGATGGATGTCGAGCAGGAATTATGAAGAGTTTTATCTTCCCCATAAAGATACTGGTTGCTTTTAAGTAAAACTGACATTCGCTGCAGTTGATGATTGTTTTTTTAAATTGATATGGTATTTGATGACCAAGGCTTTCAGATTATGTCACTGACAAAATTCTTCTTCATCCATAATGGCACACTTGGTTGGCCAAGCTCTATTTGGCTGCTGTCTTAACACCAAACCCTTCCCTAACACACACATAAAACTTGACATCTACAAGTAGCTAAGGCCTGTAGAGACCCCCTCCTGTGACTGCAAAACCTTACAAATATAGTAGTTCAGCCTGAATGACTTTTTCAAGAACTAACTCCCTATAACATAGCTCCCGACAAAGGATGCAGGATTAGAACTCACTTTGTATAAAAATGGCAGTGGGATCCAACACCTATCAAAGACATACCTAATGTTCCAGTGTGATGCCAATCACACTGGAAATTATTTAAGTAAGTACTTCTCAAAACTTACTGGGTACTCATGTTAAAATACCCACAGTTTTGGAGAAGATGAATAGATAAACCAATAGCTTATCTTTGCATTTCATAAGACTTCTTCCCCTTGTAAAATAAGTCACTGAAATCCCATTAAGTGATAAGTCCTCCAGTGTATTAATGGTTTTTGAAATAAATTATTTGATGATGAGTTAAGAAAAGAAATTTTAAACTCATATGTATGGAGTATGTATGTATTTAACCGAGGGTCAATAAAAATGAAAAGAAATCATTGGGGAAATTATAATGTAAATCAATGGAAAAATTATTCAATTTGAAATGCTATCTAAAAAAATAATAATAATAAGGAAAGAAGGAAGGGAGGGGAAAAGAGATTCGATATGAACTCTGAGATGTGTGAGAGTTTTGCAACAGTTAAGAAGTTGCAAGATTCTAAACCTTAGAAAAAGTCTGATTTATTGGGTTTATGTTCTATCCCCAGGTATGTTATAGATTTCAGAGACTTTTCTTGACTCCCTTGTAAACTCAAACCCATGTTAAACCCCAAATGTCTAAAAAATACATTCTAAGCTCCAATCAGATAGCTCACATATAAATATTTAAAGCACAATTCACTCTTAAGTTGCTAAATGCCTTTATTACTTTAGTTGAAGGGAAAAAGTTTATTAGCCATTTACCTTCCTTCATCTTAATGATGTCAAACAAGCTTCTTTTCATTCTATAAATCAAAATTTAGCAACTTTTAGCATGAGTTCTTTATCAGACATTATTCTATTATTCTCTTATAAATATAACTATTTCTGGGGTTTAGTGGTCTGATTTTGATAACATGACAATATGGTAGTAAGTTCTTATAGTTTTAAACTACAGTGATTTATTAAGGTGACAAATTAAGATGTCCTAACAAGATAAGTTTTAATAGCCAAGTTCAGGTATAAGGAGGCCTTGTCTATGGAGGTGCAGGACCCAGAACATATCATTAAGTCATCTATTCTATAAACTTAATATCTCTGTTCACATTAAATTTGGAAGTTGTGTTATGGTGAGTATTTTAACCAATAGTAACCACTGACAACAAGAACAGCAGTTGGTCGGCAGGTAGATGATTTGAGGGAAGAGGTATCACAGATGATCGGAGACAGCTGAGGCAGGCCTAGGGAGCACGTTGCATGCTGATGCTAATTGTATTTTACATATTGACACTAATTATATTTTAACCACCAGCTGCTGGCTGCCTTTTTTCCCCCCTCCCCTCATAGATCCTGAGGGTCTGTGGGCAATTGCATCAATTTTCCTTTCCAGGAGGACAACCCTGCATACAATTAAAGTCACAAGTAATCAAGAAAAGGAATCACTTCTAACTGAAAATGGATATGTACCCTATGTAAAATCCATACACTAAACCAACCTTTGACATTTCTTAAATGAACTTGTGTAAAGAACTAACTAAAAGACAGACTTGAAGCTTTCTCCTCCTAAGGCAAAACAAGTTGAAAAGTAACTGATCCCATCAATGGTTGTCTGGCTGTTTTTATTACGTGCAATTAAAAATCACAACTGATTTGACTGGCTGTTTTCACATTATGTCAATGCAATAGAAGGGGACATAATTCCAATCGCTCCCCTCTGGAATGTTTTATGGTTAAGTGTTTCTTCTTATGATAATATATTTTCCCACTAGGAAACATTATCTACACCTCCCATCAGCAGTTGCTCTCTGTTAACCTTTATTTTCCTCATTTTATACTGCCAAAAACCATATTTTAAATGCTTTGGTGGACAATGAATTCTGAATAATGGGTCCTGTGTAACTCTATAATTTTCATTTGCTATTTTAAATTAATTACTTTGATAGTGAAATAACTTTAAAGACGGCTTTGTAATTTTCAACATAAAATAAAATTATTATGGTTTAATTTCTCTCTGCTTCATTCTCCTTTTGTCTGCAGCACTAATGAAGTTCAGAGTAAAACATGAGTGAGAAGAAATGAAACAACTCTCTCTGTTTCTTGTGTGCTAAGGTATCTTCTTTAGAACAAGTCTAATGTTACTTAGAAGCATCTTTAGAATTTCTTCCCTCTTCAATTTTTCATTCTGCAAACATGCATTTCATTCATCATGTGTTCCCTAGCACTTACAACATTGCAGGTACATCATAGGTGCTCAATAAATGATCCTTGAATAACTAAATGACACTGCAAATGAATACTTTTGAAGGTTTTCATATAACTTCCAACCCATGAACTGTGGTCTTGGGGAACCTCAAGCACATGAGAATAGCTCATGTTAACAATTAGTCGATTCTTGGCTGAATGATTGGTTTTCGTGTACCTATTTTAGAGAAATATTGGTGATATTGGCTTGGCTGCTTTCTCATACAAAGATTCTCTTATCTTCATATGTCTATCTTCTAACAAATATGTAACAAAAAATCATTAATTCCCTCAGATGTTTTTCCTTGATTCAGATTTCATAACTTATCTGAACATTTAAAAATGTTCCAGGGGCCAAAGAAATCTTGGGGGAAAGAAGGAGGGCAGGCTTTGCTTCATGGTTGTTTTAGACATACTGTAAGAACACAGGCTATCAGAACATGTAGAATCAAGCCATGGTTCTGAGAAACAATATCAAAATGTTGCCAATATCTGGATTGTTATTTCAGTGGCAGTCTCTATGAGAAATCTACTACTGGGTAAAGCATAACCTCTCTTGATATCTACATTCATGCATTCTCAATTAAATATGATAAACATTTCGAGAATTCTGAAATAGCACATGGAGAAGTCTCATTGATGATCATGAAGAATTTATCAATATCTGTGAGTACCTGGGAGTCAGTCAACAATGAAAAATGCCTCTTGTTCTCAAATTTCCCTTTCACTATTGTCCCATGACCATTAAACTCACACTATTAAGGTGATCACTTCCTAAAAATACCAGATCTTCATCCATCTTTTCAAAAGTGAAAACGTGTGGCCAAGATGACTATCACTTTAACAGGTGCAAAAGTACCACAGAGTTTACTATTCTGGGAACTATAGGTTGCAGTTCATTAGTGGATTGAAAAATCAATGTATTGAGACCCACCCAGCATGTTCAGTGGGATGAAATCCTACTTAATAGGAAATGTTATATTACACATAAGACACATAAGGTTTAGGAAAATGTTCTTCCAAATATGTGTGTGTGTGTGTGTGTGTGTGTGAGCACTGAATGGCAGGGTGGATTTGTATTTCTCACTTTGGATGGTACTTAAATGTTGGAGTACCTCTATGTCAAACTGTCTGAATCATGGGATGCCACCGGGTGTCTCACTGTGCTTGACAGGTCAGTGTTAAAGCACTGGTATCTGAAGTAAGGGAGAGAGATGTTTAAGAAAAAAAGCAAGGAAATCACCAAGCACAATATTACTCAGTAGTTTTTGCCTGGAGCAGTTCCATTAGGATAATATAGGAGAAGTGTAAACTGGTAAAAAGAGAATGAAATGAAATTATAACACAGTCGGAAGTTAACTGATAATGTACTCTAGCACAAGTACCGTACTTAATAGATGAAGAAAATGTGTCTGAGATACTATAACTTGAACAGTTAACAGATTGTTTGATTTTTAAACCCAGTGGATATCCCTTCAACTAAAATGGAAAAATTTCCCCAGAAGAAAAGTAATCTTTTGGAGGGTGAGGGAAGTGAAGAGAAATAGGTGAGACTGGAGTATGGCAAAGGTAGAGATGATTGTAGTAAAGTGGAAAGATAGTCTTCCCACCTTTGGGTTCCAGTTATTTCACACACATTCTCAGGTGTTAGGACTAGTAGATTGCTAATTTCCTGTATTTCACTTTACCTTTAATTTCGATGAATGGAGAGTCTTCCTGAACATTTCAAGCAATAATCTTTTGACCTTTGATTTACACTTACTATATTTCTCCTGTTGTGCCTGGTAATTGATAAATCTATGGGAAAGAGGAAGTTCATGGGCTCTCCATGAATACTTATTAAGGGCATTTGACATCAAAATAGAATTAAAAATTGTGCGAAGCACTGGCGTTACACTTTGCTACTCAAATATACAGACTTTATGTTCATAAGTAAGCAGATGAGGACCTCCCTTGGGCGCAGTGGTTAAGAATCCGCTTGCCAATGCAGGGGACATAGGTTCAATCCCTGTTCCGGAAGATCCCACATGCTGTGGAGCAACTAAGCCCATGCGCCACAACTACTGAGCCTGAGCTCTAGAGCCTGTATGCCACAACTACTGAGCCCATGTGCCACAACTACTGAAGCCCATGTGCCCTAGAGCCCGTGCTCCACAACAAGAGAAGCCACTGCAATGAGAAGCCCGCGCACCGCAACGAAGAGTAGGTCCCACTCGTCAGAACTAGAGAAAGTCCACGCGCATCACCGAAGACCCAACGCAGCCAAAAGTTAATTAATTAATTAATTAATTTTTTTAAAAAAGTGGATGCAAATCAATCAAAACTATTCTTTTCTTAGTAGACCAAGCCACTTTTGTCGATTACAGCTCTCAGACAGGCAACCAGCTGCAGATTTCTTTCTACCATTATCTAAGACTTTTTTTGTCTATAGTTCTTGAAGCCCTGCACCAGTGCTCCATTTAAGCTTTTTCTTTTCCCCTACAGGAACAGGGCAGCTGGACCTTGGACAAATAAAGTTCTCACTGAAGTCAATTGGAGTTTTGACTGCCTGAGGGCTGCAGCATCAGGCCCCAAGTCATCTATTATAAATATTTTTGACACATCAGATTCATACACATTCAACTCCAGCTGAAAAGGTAAAAAGGTACAGAATCTTACCAGTTATTTCATGCCTTGAAGGAAAACCACTCCACTTAAGTGATATTCTTTCTTCACCTCAGATCCACTTGGGGGTTAAGACAGTCGCCAAAGACCCTGTCTACAAACTGGAAAGAGATGAGATATTTCTCAGTAAAAAGAAATTAGTTTTGTGCTTAGGCAGGCTGTAGTGTAGCAAGCAAATTCCCACTCTCTACCATATATTACTCACCTTATAAGAATATTTCAGGTAGTGAGTAAAGACACCCATTGTGAATATATATACTTTGATATATTTTTAGTAATACAACTATAAAAGCTTTCCGTATTTCTTGATGGTTTACAGAAAAAGAATGACAAATAAAAGAACAAAAGAAAAATACAAAACCTGAAACTACACAAGAGTTCCTCTTTTTTTTTTTAATTGGGCTTTTTATTGCCTGAAACTTTCCTTCCTCTTTTAAATTTATTTTGAAGCTAGTTAATGCACAACTGATTTTTCAAACTGTGTAATTTCTCATTTAAGCTTTTGATAGAGAGGAAATTCTTTGTGGTTTTGTCTATTCTGCATTACAAGTTATATCAAAAAACATCAGGAATAGTTTGGGGACAAAAGAAATGCCAAAATATTGATTCCAGTGGTAAGGCTAACTATAATTCCTAAATAAATATGAATTAATGGGGTGCACATATTTGAATTCCCTTTAGTGACAACTTTTATTTTTGGTAATTGAATGCTCTATAAATTGCTTCTCATATATTTCTATGTCTTCATTATTATTGCCCTATTTGTGTAATTCTGAAAGACAAGAATATTACAGTATCATGTTATTTAAACAAGTAATATGAGTATTTGCCTTTTAAATATTTGAAAATATTTTCACTGGCTATATTGAAAAACATAGTCAGTCTTTAGTGCAGTGAGCAAATTTCACCCTTTACTGTTTATCACACTCCTTGTATGAATGTAAGAAAATTTCAGGTAATGAGTATAATTGTGTATGTGTTTATATATATTTTACATATATTAGGTACATATAAATGTGCACCATTTGGAGACTATATTATACTATGTGATATATGTAGTATCCAAAATATAATAAATAGTAAATTTTTTAAAATTCATACTGTATTTTCATGGATGAAGTACAGTTCAACACAACAAAAAAATGTTCTCACTGTTAAAACTGTCTGCGACCTAACTACACAGTCCTGTGAATGGCAGGAAACCAGAAATAATTCTGTTGCTACTTATAGTTAATGAGTCATGACAAATCTAAACAACCAAATCATTCAGTAGCATCAAATTTGACCATTCTAGGCTCTGTCTACCCAAAGTCCAATTATTTCAGCAATTAAGTAAAAATGTGGCCAAACTAAATGGCTTGTACTGTGTAAACAGACCATTGGAATGAATAATTACATGTTTAATTGAATGGGCTTATTTGTGGCAAGTTGACACAACATAGGTTGTCAAACATCTGGTTAATTTCTTCACATGATTTTAAGCAACAAGTCAAATTAAATAAATTAATTAAAAATTTTACTTAGTTTAATGAGTTTTTAAACTTAATATCTTAAGCCAATATGTATTATATACATACATAACTTGACAGCAGTGCTTGTGTGCATAAACATGTAGACACAAGTTAATTATGATGATAAAACAATAGTAAATAAGCTTACTTTGTGCCAGGTACTGTTCAAGCTTGTTGGATATATTATCTAATTGATTTATCTTAATAATCCTAAGAAATTTATTCCATTATAATACCCACTTTACATATGAGAAAACTGAGACAAAATAAGATAATCCAGTTATTTCTGGAGGAGACAGGATATAAGCCGAGGTCGTCTGACTCCAGTGCCCATGTTAACTATCTATGCTGCAGCTGTCCACGTACAAGCAAATGTACAAAAGTGACCAGTGTATTTAATCAATATACTGAAAGAAGATAAAACTCTAATTTGTTGTTGGACCAAGTTGATCAGTCAATTGAATAAGAATAGTCAATCTTGTAGTTGTGTTTATACACAGCCAAAAATCTATTCCTTTTAACTCAACTGAATGACTCACCTTTGACTCTTCCTTTGTGTTCATCCTATGAGACATTACAAAGCAAGTGCCAAATCCCAAACAGCTCATTGCGGTATAAAGGAAAGCAAGAAAAGTCTATAGATTTTCCTAACTCCATAGAACTCTTTTAAGTCACATGGCTATAGCAGATATGATGAAACACAGCAGTCAATCATTCTGACAATTTTACTTCACCTTTAACCATAAAACCCACAAAAATTCCAAAAGATATCTCCATAGTACCAGTAATTACCTCACATTTTCTTTACAATAATATTAAGCTTTTTTACAACAAATATCAGTTGACAGGAATGTCCATACAACAGATAAATATTCTCATGTTATTCTGTAACAGTCCCAGTGGTATAGCTGGGAGAACCTTTTGAACCACATGAAAAAAATTTTTTTTTGCATTTACAGAGGAGATTCAGTTCACTATTTGTGACAGGTACAGATGTATAGCGCTAATTTCTATTTCCTTCTACTTCTAATTAGGGAGGAAACCAACTATATGCTAATACATAAATCTGTGGATTAATAAGATCATCAATTTAAATCTACATAACAGTTACACAAAATAGTAATTATTATTGACATTTACATTCTTATCTAACTCTAAGCATTTCCAAGCTTTCACATATTTTACTAAAAATGTTGATGTCATTTTCACTTATAACTACTCAAAATTAAGCTAAATATTTGATTAACTGATTAACTTTATAAGGTCATACCAGAAATTGGTGAAGGAGTCAATGTTAAAATTGTCTTCTCCATATTATGAATTAGCATTTTATTCCCAGCCAAAGTTAGAAAAGATTAAGAGAAATAAGAAAGGCTCAGTTTAATCTCAGTGGAAGTGTTCCTATCTTTGTATGGAAGGAATTAGGAAAACACAGATTGAGCAGTTCTAGCTACATAACACAGCTATGGAAAGACAAAGGCTTCTTGATTAACTCAGTGAACAAGTTGGATAAGCAAGTTCTTTGCTGCCCTGACTTGAGAAAATTGAGCAACCACATGCTCATGAGTAGTTTCTGACTGGAGAAGGCAAGAGTAGCCTGAGAGAAGGCTTATTCCAGGGATTTAGGACAGGTGCATTAACAACAAATAATCAGAGAGGCAAAAACAGACAATTTGTGGAAATGATGAAACAGATTTTTAGTTTAAATTGTAGTAAAAGAAGAATCAGAATCACATGATTCTGAAAACATATAGCCCCTTGAGCCAGTTCACTGAAATCTGGGGGATCCATTTTTCTTACTAAAAAATAAGGTGGTTAATATTTGCAGGATTGTGATGTAGATTAAATGGGAACATTATTATATGTCACATAATATGTCTGACATATAGTGAAAAATGAACCAACAGTAATTATTCATATGTCTTCAAATACTATGATAAAGATGAGAAATCTCTTGAAAATAAGAAAGATACTATGGTGTTGAGAATTGTCTGTTTCAGGTAAATAGATATTTATATCAGTGGCTGACAAACAGGTTGTTTTGTTAGCTAAGAAATTATTAGTTCATTAATTTATCAAAAATCAATTTCTTCAGGATTTCTTCAGAATAGCACTATGCTATCTACTGAAGATACATTAGTAAGACAAACAAACACTTGGGTTTGCAGTTCAATGGAGACAGTTACAGCACAGCCTTCACAGGCTAAGATCAAATAAGTATATGAGCACAAAGGAGGGAAAATGTCACCTGCCTTCAGCAGGACCAAGCTACAAGTATAGTCACTGATCCAATCAAAGTCAGATTATTTTATTATTATTATTCCAGACATATTACTCTAGATTTTTTTTGACACATCACACATGGGTCTCTATATGTATTTTCCAACCTCCTATCCAAAAAACATTTGTAAATTTTATGAACAGCCAAAATAAATCAAACACCTCTCTTCTTCTTCACACACTGATATCTAAGTTTCTAGCATCTAGTCTATCCCCCCATTTAATTTGTGAATAAATTTTACCCAGAGAAGACGGTGACTTGATCAAGGTCTCACAGTAAGAAGAAAATGACAGAACTTGAAATAGAAACAAAGTTCCTAGTTTCCTGGTCCATACAGTGCTCTTTCCATGACACCATATTTGATACGGCTCAGAGTTAAAACCACCCAACAATCCCGCTATTTCACATTCTGCCCTTTCCCCTATTTCTTCCAAGTTTTATTATTTGCTTCTTTGTCTCTTTACCACCCTTTTCCACCATTACACAGGAACCAAAAATATAAATTACTGTGTTTAAGAGAAAAGTGGTATTTTTCATGTATAACTATAAAACATACACACAAAATATCAAGTGAACATATATGTGGGTGTTCTGGTCAGGAGACATGAAATGATTCCCAGGTGCAAAGAGAGTTGACCCACCTCTCATTCTGCTCCAGGAGTCATGACAATGGCATATCTGGTGACCAGCATCCCAGCCTCTGTCTCCAGCACTGCCAACAGTGTGTGCCCATACTGGGCTTCTGAGGGACAATTTCTTCCCTCTCTCTCTTCCTACTTAGGAGCCTGCCCTGATCTCGGCTCACACATGCTTATGTACACAAACAGCTGTGATATTTTCTCTTCTTTCCCAACCTTCCTTTCCTTTCTCTACCTTTCCATTCTCTTTCGTTTTTACTCTTCTTTCTCTTCCCCCTTTTCCTTCTCCTCTCTCTTCCCTAACCTGTACAGTGACAACCAATGAACTTTTTCTAGTTTATATCAATAGCCTCCTGATCTGGGTGGAAGGCCTAGAGAAAAAAATTCTTCTCAATAAGCCTGTTTATGTACTAAGGCTTGAGCTTAAGGAGAAAGAGTCAAGCTTCTTGGAGTGACACTCAGTTCAAAGAAATACCCATGTCAGATTTGTTATGTTCCCAGTGGGTTGTACTTAAAATCTCTCTCTCACACAAATGAAACAAGTGCAACATCTCACTTCTAATTAATTAAAAATTAGACTGGTTTTGTAGAAAATTGTGAATTTGTCAGCTATCAATTGTTATCCAGATACAGTTTGTCTAGCCCCTGGACTACTTAACTCAGTGTAACAGAACAGAATAGCTATTGTGAAAGACCCTGTGCCAAACACAATAAAATATTAAATTATAATATAATATTGAATATAATATATGTAATCTAAGAATATACAGCTGCTTTAAAAAAACAGATACGCAATGAACTCTAGCAAGTGCTCCAGATGAGCACTGAATCGCTTGCACCCGGCTTCCTTAGGACTTTAATGAACATTTGTCCCTTCTGTCTTCTATAACCTTAAGCTACCTTCTCCCTTGGTCCGTTCCCTTCAGCATAGAAATATACTTAACATACCTACAAATGCCCTCATACATTTCAATCAGTTATTCTCTTTTTCCCCCTCTTCTAAATAATAAATTAATATCTTCAATATATAGTCTATGATAACTGACTTTAATTTTTTTTCCCTTTGAATCCATCTCCATGTAGTTTCTTCTCCTATCACTCTACTGGGGGTCTTCTCCCAAGGGTCACGTGTGATCTCCTAACCACCATGTTAGCATTCTACTTTTGGTCTTTCAGGAATTCTTAGAACAATCCAACAATGTTGACTATTAACACCTTCGTATATCTATTAAAATATACTTGAGTTTTCTGGATTATAATACCAGCTCATTTGTAGAATCAAGTTGAATTAATTACAATAATTATAATTTTACAACACTCCAAATAAGAAGACTTGACTTTTTTCTAGGAACTTTACTCATTTGGGATTATAATTCTTATGTATCACATTTTCACTTAATTTATATTGTTAGGTTTCCCTATGTCATTATAAATTCTGTAACAATATCATTTCAGTGACTACATATTAATTTAGCATAGAGATTAACCATGATTTACAGAGAATGATTATTCCCCTATTTTGGGAAGCTTAGTTTGTTCTCACCACAAGTTGTGCTATGAGGAGGTCTTTGTCTATAACATTTATTTCTGGAAGGGGACTCACCATGTGAAAGGATATGAGTATTTTAATGGTATTAAATATCTGCTACATTCCTTCTCCAAAAAGTGTAAATAATATATCCTCCCCAGCATTACAAGAGAAGGTTCTTCTTTCTGTATATAGATATTCCTGCCAGCTTAAAAAATTGTTGGTAAATATGATATGCTGCATATTGAGCTCTCTTTCTTTGATTTATGAGACAGCATTTTGCAACTTCTGCTCCTTTTACTACTTTTTCTGAATAGAAAGGGCCTATTCTCACCTACTGTTTCACCTGGATCCTCTTCTAGATATGTTTTATTCTGTACCCATGAGTTATCTCATCCTCATCTATCACTTTAATTACTACCCTGATGTGACACACCTTCCTACTTCATTCTGAAAGCCAGGCCTATATCTACAACCAGCTCTTGCTCATCTATGCCCGCTAGAAAATGTCTCCACCACTCTTAAGCTGCATTTTCCTGTGGCAGCCATACCCTAGTCAACGCGGCCTAAATCTTAGCCTTGAGGGCCTCTTCTGAGATCCTTCTCAGTTCATTAGCCCTCAGACCAGAGGTAGTAACTACTTTCTGCCCTTGCAATTCTTTTATCTTATATAATTCTTTTAGTAATGTTTAACATTTCAAATTAAGAATTCCTTACATTAAATCATCTCTGTTCAAATTACTGGTGTGTTTTCTGTCTCTGCCTGGACGCTGGCTGATTCACCAGCTTTCTTATGATTGATGTTGCTATGGTATATTTTTTGTTCATCCTTTTACTTTCAACCGATTTCTAAATGTAATTCTTTGTTCACCTATGTAGGATTTGACCTTCTTTTAAATTAGTTAATTTAAACCTATTTATGTCCATCACTCTTTGAGGATTTTTAAGAAAAGTGTGATTTTAGTTTTCTGGGTTTTTTGTTTGTTTTTTCTGGTTGTTAAGATGAAGCATTATCTTTTGTTACCTTCTACACCTTAATTAGGAGGGGACCTTCTCTCTAGTACCTTAATTGGGCACAATGCTACCTTGAAAATCTGTTAAAACCAGTCCCCAGTCACCATAATCGTAATTTAAAACCTCATCATTTCTCAGTTTGAAATCAAAATAACTGATTAACTTGTCTCTCTCTCACTCTCTCCATAACTCAATCCACCACACTGCTGCCAAAGTTATATCCCTAAAAAGCAAATGTACTGATGTCACTCTTCTGTTTGATGACCTCTGATGCCTTCTTCTTGCTGAGAGGATAAAATCCATAGACAGCCTTTCACAAGGCAAACGACTCTCCATCCTCTCTTGTTGCTTCCTACTAAGTAGCCCTATTAGTTCACCACTCAGATTTTCTTCACATGCCTCAAATAGACTTTGCATTCCTATGAGAAGTTGACATTCTTTTCGATCTTGATACTCTTTATTTCAACAAAATCCTCCTGAACTTGTAAAAGATGTTTTTTTTAAGTTGTTTAAATTCCATATTTACTGTGAAGTCATCTTTGATCCCTTTAGTTGTAGATTACTTCTTTACTCTTTCAACACAGCAGTTCAGACTTCTGGTTCTCAAACATTACTATGCATCAGAATCACCTGTAAGCCTTGTTAAAACAGTGTGTACTGGGTCCTCACTGAGTTTCTAATTCAGTATATCTGTAGGGGTGCCAGAGAATTGGAATTTTTAACAAGTTTCCAGGTGATTCTTCCACTGCTGGTCTTAGAACCATATTAAAAAAAAATACACTGGTCTAATGAGTTTAGGAAACTATTTCAATAGTTCAGGTAAAAGATAACAGCCTCCTCAATCAATTTGCTATAGAACTGGAAAAGGTTACATTTAAATAATTTTATTTATTTTTATTAAAATATAACTTAAAAATTAACTTGGTAAAACAGTTGAGGATGTGGGTAAGGGCGAGTAAAAGGAGACTAACAAGCCAAAGGCAGTTTCACTTTTCCAGCTATATGCCCCAGAAATATCTCCCAATAGCTAATCCTCAAAGTCTGTAACAAGAGAACAACATACAATTTCAAAAGGAAATTTTAGCAAACTAAAGTTTCCTTTCAGTAATTAAGCTTCTTTCCTGTGCCAGAAACCAAGGGTATTTTACAAATTGTTCCATCATTATGAGTGTGTAAAACCTTGCATATCGGTTTTGAGATAATTATATTGGTTATCAGGAATATAAATGCTTTTCAGATAAAGCTAATCTATGGATAGATTTCAGGGTCTGTCGCATTTCAGTTGCCTAGTGTGATTCTTTGTAAACCTCAGCTTATTAGGAAACAATGGCCCTTGCCATATGTGCAGCATTAAGAACATCTGGAAACACCATCAAAGCAAGAAATTTTTTACTTTCCACTGGCATGAAGAAGCCATTGGAAATTTCACAGATGTTTGAATCTCAGGATCCCTGGATAGCAGGAAATTGATGCAGACTGCTGGCGTTGACCAAGTAATTTCTCCTAGGAACTGCATTGTTGCTCCAATGAGAAAAATGAGAGGTTGTTCCTAATGGGAATAAGTTTCTTCCTAAATAAAATTATAAGTGAATAATCTAATTTGTCATTAAATGTCATTGTAATATATATGAGGCTATAATCATTAACGCACCCTCAGTGGTTACAATTAGAATCATGTGAATGATGGAATATTAGTGAAATGCATGCATTTCTTGGGTTTATTTCAGTTTGGCATTTATCTTCATGATTTGGGGTGTTTCTCTATTTTCCAGGGAGCCTACTTCCACTTTGTCATTCTAACAAAATCAAAATTACTCACTCTATAGTCATCCCAAATTTAATAAAGTCAGTTTAAACTCAGTTAATTATAGGTTCACATCTAGGATCTGAGGATTTTGTACATGACTCTGATTTCTAAGCAACGGTTCTAAACCCCCAGTGAAGATATGTCAGATTAGAATCATGTGGGTATTTTTACTTATTTTTATTTTTATTTTTTCAAAATACACATGACCAAGTCCTCATCTCTGACATTACTGGTAAGATTTCAACTCTATTTGGAGAAGTGAGGAATGGAGGGAAGATGGGATTAGCTATGTGCTTTTAGAAATGGTTCCTCCAGGGCTTCCCTGGTGGTGCAGTGGTTGAGAGTCCACCTGCCGATGCAGGGGACACGGGTTCATGTCCCGGTCCAGGAGGATCCCCCATGCCACGGAGCAGCTGGGCCCATGAGCCATGGCCGCTGAGCCTGCGCCCGGAGCCTATGCTCCGCAACGGGAGAGGTCACAACAGTGAGAGGCCCGCATACCGAAAAAAAAAAAAAAAAAAAAGAAATGGTTCCTCCAATAATCTGTTAGTATCATTTGGTTAGAATCACCTGCTATAAAGCCTCAGTATTCAAAGTGAGGTCCATTGAACAGCAGTATCAGCATCAACTGGAAACTTGTTGATAATGCAGATTCTCAAGCCCTGTTGCATAATGTGCATTTTAAGGAGAACCTCACATGATTTGTTTGCCCATTAAAGTTTTCAATTAAGTACTACTGTAAAAAAAACTTATTGCCTTTAACATGAAGATAATTGTTTTTCATCATTTCCTTTTGACCACTGAAAGCTAAAGCCCTTACATAAATATCCATAAGGATCACTACTATTTGTCATATAAAGTTTATAATTACAGAGAGCCCCTCTTCTAAATTTGGAGAGCATAGCATTAGTGGAATGAATATTTTACCTCACGCTACAACTCAGAGAAACGCAGCTCCTTTATTTTGTCTATTTATGATCTATTTTATAGCACAACTGCCATCTGCCAGCTTGAAGGAAAGAAAAAAAAAATGTCCAGTATGAGTTAGAGTAGTCTTTAGTAAATTAAAGTCTATGAAAAGGATTTAAAGAAATTATTTCCTTGGCTATATGGTTTAACAGCCCCCCCCCCCCCCACACACACTTCTCTATTTAGGATGCTGCCATCCTTATTATGCATCCTTGTGGATGTTGGGAGGTGGTGGGCATTTTCACTGCAGTTCCTCTGCCTCCACAAATCTCCAGAGTGATGTTTTCATCTCCTGGAGCTGCTTACCCAGCTGGCTCTCAAGGTTAAAGTTAAATGGTGAGTGTAACTCAATTTCTTCTAAGTTTTCTCAGAGTTTAGTTGCCTTCTTCTCTGCCTCAGGTACACCTCAGCTCTCCCTGATTATAGTTTCCTGAATATTTCAATTATCTCCAAAGGACATTCTTTGGATAGATTGTTTTAACATAGAACATAATCAAGCAAAACCTTTTAATAATGTCATGCTTTGAAAAAAATTGGAATCCATCAAATTCATTTTAAAATGTTAGCAAATCCATGATATTAAAATTTGACATTTATATCTTAAAAATAATTACAGTCTCACTACTGCGTTTTTATTTTTTAAATTTTCATGTTAAATATTAGTAAAGAAAGTTAAATATTATATTAGAAATATTACCCACCACGACCAAGTAGGGTATAGCCCAAGAAATCAAAGATGATTAATATTAGCAAAATTACTTATATAAGAAACTAATTCCAAGACAAATTATCCAATTAAAAAATGGGAAGGATTTGCATAGAAACTTCTCCAAAGAAGACATATAAATGCCCAATAAGTACATGAAATGATGCTCAATATAATTAGCCATTGAGGAAATACAAATCAAACCCACAATGAACTAGTACTTCACATCCACAAATATGCTTATAATTATATAGTTAGATAATAAAAAGTGTTGGCCAGTATGTGAAGAAATCAGTAGCCTGGTACACTTTCAGTAAGAATGTAACAGAGAAACACCACTTTGCAAAACAGTCTGACTGTTCCTCTAAAGGTTAAATATAGAGTTACCATATAACACAGCAATTCCATCCCTAGGTATTTATTCAAGAGAAATGAGAATGCATCCACACAAAGATGTGTAAGTGAATGTTCATAGCAGAATTATTCCTATTACCCCCAAAATGGAAACAAACTAAATGATCAACAATTGATGAATGGATGAATAAAATTATAAGATGGAATATTAGTCAGTAATAAAAATGAATGAAGTATGATACATGGCAAATATGGATAAACCTTGAAAACATGTGATTTACGAACATTTTTTTCATAAACTTTAGGAAAAAATTGAACCACGGAGGTGAAAGATCTATACACTGAAAACTAAGATAATTGATTTAAAAAATTGAAGGAAACACAAAAAATGGAAAGATATTTTGTGTTTATGGACTGGAAAATTAATATTGTTAAAGTGGCCATACTACACAAAGCCATGCAGAGATTCAATGCAATCCCTATCAAAATCCCAATGGCCTTTTTCACAGAATCCTAAAATCCATATGGAACCATAAAAGGCCCAGAATAGCTAAAGCAATCTTGTGCAACAAGAGCAGAGCAGTAGACCTTACTTCCTGGTTTCAAACTATATTACATAGCTATAGTAATCAAAACGGTATGGTATTGGCATAAAAACAGACACATAGATCAATGGAACAAAGTAGAGAATTCAGAAATAAACTGAAGCATGTACAATCAATGAATTTTTGACAAAGGTGCCAAGAATACACAATGCGGAAAGGATAGTCTTTAATAATTGGTATTGGGAAAACTGGATATCCACATGCAATACGAAATAACCAAACTAGCATGTCCATGTTTAGACTCATAAGGATGTTTATTTCAAGATTTTTTTGCAGTGGCAGCACTTTGGAAGAAATCCGAATACCTTTCATTTGGGAAGATTTGGATAAAATGTGGTATATGCAAACAATGGAGTATTCTGTGGCAGTTAGAAGTAACAGACTACATGTGCACACAAAAAAACATGGATAGATCTAAAATGCATGGTGAGAATTTTTTTAAAAAATTGGAAAGTGATATGTGATAAAAAAACACTACTTGTATAAATTAAAAATATATGTGTGAATGGAATTACTAATTTTTCCCCACAATATTTTCCCCCTTTCTTTAACAGTAACAGACTTAAGGTGGGTTGTGACCTGGTTAGGATACATTTCCCAGGCCTCCAGATACTGGATACATTTTATCAAGTTCTTGCCCATGCGACTTTACATGTGCCATCTCTGGGTTGGGGCCTCTGAGCAGTGGACTGACTCCTCCATACCCTCTCTCTCTTTCCTATCAGCTATAACTGCCTTCAAGTAAAAAGAAAATCTCTGAAGAGGATGGCACAGAAACAAGGTGGAAGAAACCCTGGTTCCTAAATACCCATTTGAAAACCTGAAATTTAGATCTGGAACAACCACTGGGACTGGAACATGAGAGAAAAATAAACCTCTATCAGCTTGAAACATTGCAGTTTTGTTTGTTTGTGTTGCTGTTGTAGAAATTAAGCCTAATCTCACCAGCACACATACAAACATAATCTAATGCACATATATAAACAAAAGGATATATAGTAAAGTTATTCAGATAGCTGCTGGCTGCTTTAAAGGGTGGAAAAAGGAGTGGAAATAAAAAGGAGTCTATATGTCACACACATTCTCAACAGTGGGCCTCTGCTTAGATGAATGATCATGATGTGCTATAGCATGTGTATATGATGACACAACCCCTGTAACTAGGTTAAAAAAAGGATAAAAGAGAAAAAGGAAAGAAGGCAATAAAATTATAAACTATAGACAATAGTTATTTCTCTACTCAAGAAAAATCTTCATACTTTATTGTATAATACTACAGTCAATAGATTGTAATTAACATGCATAACTGTGAAGATCAAAACACTCCAAAAATGTTGAAAAGACAAGAGAGCAGGAGAGCTGGGAAGCATTGCATTGGTTAACTCAGCAGTGGCTGTAGCCTCCAACATTTTTCACATGTGTCTAGTGCCAGAGCACCTTATTTCCCTGGACAGTATCCCATTGTACCATACTCTCTAGACCACTTTAAATTGCTTTTTTCTTCACATCCAACCACAATCATGAAAGAAACTTTGTTCAGCTGCCATAATCTTTATAACTGACCTTTTAGAAACTTCCTACTTATTGGTCCTGATAACAGTTTTTTCAGTTGATGTTTTGGTGTTTTTTAGGAACATAATTATAGTTGAATTTTCTTTATTCCAGTGATTAGGACTAGATATTTGTTAAATATGAGTCACTGCTGATTGATTTGGACAAATATAGACTTAGATACTTAGCACAACTTTTTACCAAAGCTGAAAACCTCTTAACTGAAAATTCATTTACCAGAGTTTTCATGGCATTTCCTTCCAGGCTGCATCTGCTGCTTTGAATTCTGGGTGGTCATTCTTCCCTAAACCTCACCCATTATTCCAGAACAACAAATTCCAGTGCTGTATCCTTTAATGGGAAGGGAGAATTGCCAAGCAAAATCTGAATGGCAAATCTTTCCAGATTATAAACCCATTTTTTCAGTTATCTCACTCATACATATTTCAGCAGCATTTTTTAAAGTCGTGGCCTGTCTTTTTACAGTCTTTAGAAATAACTCAACATAACTTTCAGAAGAACACGTCTCTCTCTTTTTGCATCTACCTTTCATTGTTTTACATAATTAAATAATGCAATTACAAGAATGAGAAGAACTGGGATACACAGACTTGTGTACAAACCAAAGCAGCACTTGTTAAGCATAATCAAAGGTATGCAGGGTCCTAAGAGAAACCAGCTACTATTCATGAACATTAATTGTGCCTAGGACATCAACGACTTACTATAATTTTGTTTGCATCTGTAGTTATATATACCACTTTATTTTTAACTGTAATTAGAGAAGAGAATGGTAGAACATTAGTTAACGTAAGTTGTTTCATTAGATGAAAGTGTTTTTTTTTTAACTTTTACTTAATAATAAACAATTTGCCTATACTAATTTTTGAAATTTCTTCAGAAGAAAAGATAATATTTGGGGTAGATGAAATCCATCCTTAGCTTAGATCATAAGCCTGTTTTTGAAAAGGTGGTAATCATATAAGAATTTCATAAATACATGTTAAATATTTGAAAGTACATCTTAAATGAATAGCTGTAAATTATGGCACTGCCTGGCTCACCAGTGACAGTTTAATGATTTTAAACTAAAATTGTGATTTTAGTTATCACAATTCAGAACAAACTTTCTTCATTGGATCTACCTACCAAGATGTTGTCTGGTTTCAAAAACTGAAAACTTGTTGAGTGAATTTTAATTTTTTTTCTTTTACTTTCCTCCTTTTAATTAGTATCTTATTTATTCATATAAGCTGATATTATGCATCAAGTACACATATGTGTATGAAATATCATAATTTCCTTCTAGCTAATACTAATAATCCCAACTCTAACCCAGTTTTCTTATTTATATGTGACAAACTACACACTGCAAAGTGTTGTTGGATCTTGTAGCCGTGTGTTCTTTTCTGATAAGTGGCTTTGTGGTCCCTCCTACCCTCGGGGCATACTCTGCTACAAGGATTTTTTAGTCTCCCTTTTTATGCCCAGAAGCATAATGAACTACATAATTGAGTATATTACATAGGAAATCTTACATCATGTATTTCAAGATTATAAATTCTAGCTTTAGCAGCATATTAAAATTATTTATATTACAAAGAAATAAATGCCACAATTTTTTAAAAAAAACTATAACATCAAAGCTCACATCCAAGGAGGATGAACTTTATATAAATAATATTAAGCATTATTATTCACCTTAGCTTTTTTTTCTTCGTATCTAGAGTTCAGCCTAGAAATGCTACTTTTCTCATTCCTTAGCCTCAACTCTCAGCTCAACCCAACATTATTTTAAATATATAGAATTTTTGTGAAATGTATAAATTTTATACTCATAAAATTATTACTCATTTATTTGTTGCTTACTTATTTTTAATGGGGGTTTGCAGGCAAGCCATTTTGCTATTGACTAAAATTATTAAAGGGTAAACAAAAGCACTATTAAAAATTAACTTTATTAAGAAACCACTGAAAACCTCTGTGTCAATGACAAAAATCATGGGAAAGGTAGAAAGAATGATACTTAGGTAGGTTAGATGAGACTATTGAAGAATACTTCTCCGTGCTGCCATTCTCACTGATGGATAAAAGGATAAATTCTGGATTAGAATCACAGACATCTTTCAACTTCCTTGTGTTCAAGTTTTGTCAGGTATATACTTGACACAGTATACTTGCATACAACACATAATACTAAATTCTATTAATATACAGTGTGTCAGCATGCCAACTAATTATGGTAATTCCCTTTTCAGAAGATTGGTAGTCAATTAACATCCACAGATATAGCTAATGATAGGTCATGCATACCTATCCAATAATATTACTATGATTTGATTACATTTCAAACATTTGAGAGCTTTCTCTGTAACAGACATTGTGCTAAGTACTTAATAGTTTATGTAGGAATACCAACCATAAGAAGAGGATAAAAACAAGTTGATAAATATATCATTAAGAAATTAGTTTACCTGTGTAACGTTTTATATTATTAGTCAATTTGCAGCCAGTCAACTCAAAGTTATTTAGGAAAATGGGGAAAAGAACTTAGGTAAACAAATTTAAAGATAATTCCACAATTGATTGATGTTATGATTCACTCAAATCCATTTAAAACTTTTTCCACTAAGTAAAAAATGACATTTAATTGATTTCTCTTTATAATCTTGGTCCTTCATTTTATGGACTTAGAATCAGAAGACCTTTGTTTCAGTCTTGCATTAGCACTTCTTAGCTGGAAGACTTTGGCCTTTTTAGTTAATCTCTAAAGTAGGGTTAATGATATCTGTCTACCTACTTCACAGAATTTTCATCGGAATTAAATGTAGCAACAAAAAGAAACCCATTTCTTGAATTATAAATGTCATACAAATGTAATTTGTTATCAATCAAGTGGGAATGTAATGAAATACTATGTGGTAGAAGATGAAAATGGTAGATCCAAATATGCTTTGAATAATTAGTAACAGATATCTAAAAATTATCCGCAAACTTTCTTGTAAATTGAATTCCTAAAGTAAGAGTCCTAATTTTAGGTTTTAGAAAATAGACTTTCTTTTCATACCAGAGTAAATTCAACTACTAAATTAATAGAACTTTTGCCCTCTTTCTAGATTTCTATCATGCTGGTTCCTGAAGATATATTCAATCATCCACCACCTCTTTAGTTTGTATCTATAATAATCTATGTCTGCATATTAATTTTAAGGTGATGGAATAAAAGAACTCTTAAACATAAGAAGCAAATGTTTGCCAATGCAGAATTTCAGTTAACTCTCCAAAATAATGATTGAATTGATAAAAGAAGTACTTCCTTTTATGTTGCAAACAAATAGGATGCTTTCACATTTTTTAACTGTCTTTTATTTTAGGAGGAAGACTCATATTACATACTTATCACTGTCATCTCCCCATTGTGCTCCCATTAATATTAAAGGGAGTTCTATTCAATGCATTAACATCTCAGTGAGAATCTGTCTCATTATAATTACCACTGACCTTGTCAATTTAAAATTTTAGCTTGGGTCAAAATTAAACCTCAGCTATTAAGAACAAAGTAAAAGCAGAGTGAAAGGTAGAACATTCCTAACTAAAGGACTGATAAATTAATATATTAACTATAGAACTTGAATGTAAACATTAACTATATGTTTGTATGGATGCACATATATATGTATTTATAATGTTGAAGTGTACGCCACTTTCATTGATCTTACATTTAAATTGCTCTCAGTCTTATATATCATAATCCCTACAGAGCTTTTAACAATTAGGGATACAATGGCAATTCCTAGAATTTCTGATTCGGTGGGTATGGGTGAATCTCATGCTTGTGTGTTTTTTAAAAGTATCACAGATAATTCTGATACACCCCCCCCAGGGTTAAGAACCTCTGTTCTATGTCATAGATGATTTAAGTGAATCTACTTTAATATATGACTCTGAACCCTAAATCTAGTTGCAGCTCCACTAAGCCTCTCTAGTTGCACTCTGAATTGTCATTTTTGGCAAGACTTTGGAGACGTATTTTCCATCAACACACAAATCTTGCATTGACCTCAATGACATTTAATAAAGCTACAATTTTCAACCACGGCTCCTAGATCAGATAAATAAATAACTTCTAACCGAAAAGCTGCTGCAAAGCTACTATTGAGATAGACAACTGAACTGAATTCCCATTTTAGAAACAAGCAGAATTCAGTAATAAATATTTTTCTCCATATCTCCTATGCAACAAATGTTTACTGATTTCATTTTTATACCTATGTATAAGAATTTGTTTTGGCCTTAGGGAGCTTCATGAGGGAGTGAAGGAATGTGGAAAGGGGAAGGAGGAAAGGAGGAAAGGGAGGAAATGAGGGAGGGCTGGAGGGAGAGAGGATGGAGAACAGAGGGGGCAATTGGGTTGAGTGCTTTTTTTGTTTTGTTTTGTTTTGTTTGTTTTGTTTTGTTTTTTGTTTTTTTATTAGTTTCTGCTTTATAACAAAGTGAATCAGTCATACATATACATCTGTTCCCATATCCCTTCCCTCTTGCGTGTCCCTCCCTCCCGGGTTGAGTGCTTTGCTTTGTGTCTGTTGACTTCCTTGACTGTTTTCAATCTGCATCTTGCCAAAAACTGCACGTACAAGACAGATAACAAGGGAGCTACCTGCTGAAGTGTGTGTGGAGTGAGGCAGGGCAGGTTTGGGGTGGACGGGGGTAAAAAGAACCACCCACTAAGTCTCTTGTTCATGTTAGGGACCTTTGGGACCTGCAGAAAATGATCAAAAAAAAAAAAAAACCCTTGTCTTCAGAATAAAGGGATCTGTTCTAAAATCTGGACTTCACTATTTAATAACTGTATAATTTAGGTCAATTTTCTTGAAAATCCTTTTGACTCAGTTTCCTTTTTTATAAAAGTGGTATTTGAAAACCCACTTTCAATATTTTTGTGCATAAAACTAGTGTATACAAAGTTCCTAGCACATGATAGATTTTAATTACTAGTAGCTACTACTACTATTATTATTATCACTTATAGGATAAGACATACACTAATTATCTTTTAGTGTGTGTCTTCTATGAACAAACAGTGTTAGCTTTTAGGGTCAGAGCATGTCATCATCTATTTTGGCCAAATATTATTTTTGTACTTCCTTGTTCTCAGCAATATGTTCATGGGAGGGTGTTTTTTAAAACACATCAAGAGTATACAGCTGGTCTTCACCAACTGGAATCTCAGCTAAATCTCACCTGTTTGGAAGAGTTGATTCATTTCCAAAAAGTTATGTATAAAAAAGGTTTACTATGGGTGTGCATCTATAGTTACCTGCATTTGTATATCTAGATATTTTCCTCTTAATATATAAAGTAAAGGCAATAACAGTAAGGGAAAGTCCATTTTGTAGATCTATTGCCTAATTTTCCTGAGGGGTATCAGTTAAAGTAGATGTTGATATTTGCTGTGGGGTTTCAATGTAACATTTATTGTTCTCTTCTGATTATAATGACATAGCATTTAGAAAATATAGAAAAGTAGGAAAAAGACAAATTATCTCAATCCTTAAGGCTAATTCCTAGAGGTAAACCTCTGGGGAAAAAAGTTATGAACTCTTTAACACCCCTAATAGATGACAGCAATTTGTCTTTCGGAATGATTATGCTGATTAATATCCTTATCATCATTTTATGAGAGTAAATGTATACCCCTAATTTGACTAAAAAAATAATTTGTTTTACTTTTCAAATATCAGAGAACTTTATTCAGCCATGCATAGGCCTTTTAGATGTAATTTTCTGCTCATTGTTCAATCATGTCCTTTGATTATGAATGCTAGCATTTTCCTTAAAATGTGTGGATCATAATTCAATTGATTATCTGTCCCATTGTCATATGTGAAACAACTATTCAGTATAAGTCATTCTAAGTTTCACTATTCTATATATTTCAGAACAGAAAGTGTTTGTAATTAATACTCCTAAATAAATATTTACTTACTGTCTCTTTCTTTTTTATGTTTTTTAACACCTTTATTGGAGTATAATTGCTTTACATTGTTGTGTTAGTTGCTCCTGTATAACAAAGTAAATCAGCTATACGTGTACATATATCCCCTCCCTCTTGAGCCTCCCTCCCACCCTCCCTATCACACCCCTCTAGGTGGTCACAAAGCACTGAACTGATCTCCCTATGCTATGCAGCTGCTTCCAACTAGCAATCTATTTTACATTTGGTAGTGTGTATATGTCCATGTCATTCTCTCACTTCATCTCAGCTTACACTTCCCCTTCCCTGTGTCCTCAAGTCCATTCTCTACGTCTGCATCTTTATTCCTGTCCTGCCTCTAGGTTCGTCACACTTTTTTTTTTTTTTTTTGGATTCCATATATATGTGTTAGCATACGGTATTTGTTTTTCTCTTTCTGACTTACTTCACTCTGTATGACAGACTCTAGGTCCATCCACCTCACTACAAATAACTCAATTTCATTTCTCTTTATGGCTAATATCCCATTGTATACATATGCCACATCTTCTTTATCCATTCATCTGTTGATGGACACTTAGGTGGCTTACATGTCCTGGCTATTGTAAATAGTACTGCAATGAACATTGAGGTACATGACTCTTTTTGAGTAAGGTTTTCTTAGGGTATATGCCCAGTAGTGGGATTGCTGGATCGTATGGGAGTTCTACTTTTAGTTTTTTAAAGAACCTCCATACAGTTCTCCATAGTGGGCTGTATCAATTTACACTACCACCAACAGTACAAGAGGGTTTCCTTTTCTCCACGCTCTCCAGCATTTATTGTTTGTAGATTTTTTTGATGATGGCCATTTTGACCGGTGTGAGATGATACCTCATTGTAGTTTTGATTTGCATTTCTCTAATGATTAGTGATATTGAGCATCCTCTCATGTCTTTGTTGGCAATCCGTGTATCTTCTATGGAGAAATGTCCATTTAGGTCTTCTGCCAATTTTTGGATTGGGTTGTTTGTTTTTTTGATATTGAGCTGCATGAGCTCCTTGTAAATTTTGGAGATTAATCCTTTGTCAGTTGCTCCCATTTTATTTTCTCCCATTCTGAGGGTTGTCTTTTTGTCTTGTTCATGGTTTCCTTTGCTGTGCAAAAGTTTTTATGCTTCATTAAGTCCCATTTGTTTATTTTTGTTTTTATTTCCGTTTTTCTAGGTGGCAGGTCAAAAAGGATCTTACTGTGATTTATATCATACAGTGTTCTACCTATGTTTTCCTCTATGAGTTTTATACTGTCTGGCTGTACATTTAGGTCTTTAATCCATTTTGAGTTTATTTTTGTTTATGGTCTTAGGGAGTGTTCTACTTTCATTCTTTTACATGTAGCTGTCCAGTTTTCCCAGCACCACTTATTGAAGAGGCTGTCTTTTCTCCATTGTATATTCTTGCCTCCTTTATCAAAGATAAGGTGACTGTATGTGCGTGGGCTTATCTCTGGAATTTCTATCCTGTTCCACTGATCTATATTTCTGGTTTTGTGCCAGTACCATACTGTCTTGATTACTGTAGCTTTTTAGCATAGTCTGAAGTCTGGGAGCCTGATTCCTCCAGCTCTGATTTTCTTTCTCAACATTACTTTGACTATTCGGGGTCTTTCGTGTTTCTACAAAAATTGTGTAATATTTTGTTCTAGTTCTGTGAAAAATGCCATTGGTAGTTTGATAGGGATTGCATTAAATCTGTAGATCGCTTTGGGTAGTATAGTCATTTTCACAATGTTGATTCTTCCAATCCAAGAACATGGTATATCTCTCCATCTATTTGTATCATCTTTAATTTCTTTCATCAGTGTCTTATAGTTTTCTGCATACAGGTCTTTTGTCTCCTTAGGTAGGTTTATTCCTAGGGATTTTATTCTTTTCATTGAAATGGTAAATGGGACTGTTTCCTTAATTTCTCTTTCAGATTTTTCATCATTAGTGTATAGGAATGCAAGAGATTTCTCTGCATTAATTTTGTATCCTGCTACTTTACCAGATTCATTGATTAGCTATAGTAGTTTTCTGGTAGCATTTTTAGGATTCTCTATGTATAGTATCATGTCATCTGCAAACAGGGACAGTTTTACTTCCTCTTTTCTGATTTGGATTCCTTTTATTTCCTTTTCTTCTCTGATTGCTGTGGCTAAAACTTCCAAAACTATGTTGAATAACACTTGTGAGAGTGGACAACCTTGTCTTAGAGATCTTAGAAGGTCTTGGAAGGTTGTACTTTTCTAATAATTTGTTCATTTCTTCCTGGTTGTCCATTTTATTGGCATATAGTTGCTTGTTGTAATCTCTCATGATCCTTTTCATTTCTGCAGTGTCAGTTGTTACTTCTCCTTTCTCATTTCTAATTCTGTTCATTGGAGTCTTGTCCCTTCTTTTCTTGATGAGTCTGGCTAATGGTTTATCAATTTTGTTTATCTTCTCGAAGAACCAGCCTTTTTTTTTTTTTTTTTTTTCAGTATATGGGCCTCTCACTGTTGTGGCCTCTCCCATTGTGGAGCACAGGCTCCGGACGCGAAGGCTCAGCAGGCATGGCTCACAGGCCCAGCCGCTCCGCAGCATGTGCGATCCTCCCAGACAGGGGCACGAACCCGCATCTACTGCATCGGCAGGCAGACTCTCAACCACTGCACCACCAGGGAAGCCCGAATAACCAGCTTTTAGTTTTATTTATCTTTGCTATTGTTTCCTTCATTTCTTTATTTTTATTTCTCATCTGATCTTTATAATTTCTTTCCTTCTGCTAAATTTGGGGGTTTTTTGTTCTTCTTTCTCTAACTGCTTTAGGTGTAAGGCTAGGTTGTTTATTTGAGATTTTTCTTGTTTCTTGAGGTAGGATTGTATTGCTATAAACTTCCCTCTTAGAACTGCTTTTGCTGCGTCCCATCGGTTTTGGGTCATTGTGTTTTCACTGACATTTGTTACTAGGTATTTTTTGATTTCCCCTTTTATTTCTTCAGTGATCTCTTAGTTATTTAGTAGCATATTGTTCAGTCTCCATGTGTTTGTATTTTTTACACTTTTTTTCCTGTAATTGATATCTAGTCTCATAGTGTTGTGGTCAGAAAAGATACTTGATATGATTTCAATTTTCTTAAATTTACCAAGGCTTGATTTGTGACCCAAGATATGATCTATCCTGAAGAATGCTCCATGAGCACTTGAGAAGAAACTGTATTCTGTTGTTTTTGGATAGAATGTCCTATAAATATCAATTAAGTCCATCTTGTTTAATGTGTCATTTAAAGCTTGTGTTTCCTTATTTATTTTCCTTTTGGTTGATCTGTCCATTGCCAAAAGTGGGGTTTTTAAGTCCCCTACTATTTTTGTGTTGCTGTTGATTTCCCCTTTTATGGCTGTTACCATTTGCCTTATGTATTGAGGTGCTCTTATGTTGCATGCATAAATATTTACAATTGTTACATCTTCTTCTTGGATTGATCCCTTGATCATTATGTAGTGTCCGTCTTTGTCTCTTGTAATAGTCCTTATTTTAAAGTCTATTTTGTCTGATATGAGAAATGCTACCCCAGCTTTCTTATGATTTCCATTTGCAAGGAATAATTATTTCCATCCCCTCCCTTTCAGTCTGTATGTGTCCCTAGGTCAGAATTGGGTCTCTTGTAGACAGCATATATATGGGTGTTGTTTTTGTATCCATTCAGCCACTCTATACCTTTTGGTTGGAGCATTTAATCCATTTACATTTAAGGTAATTATTGATATGTATGTTCCTATTACCATTTTCTTAATTGTTTTGTTTTTGTTATTTTAAGTCTTTAAGTGTTATTTTAAGTTTTGTTATTTTGTTATTTTAAGTCTTTTCTTTCTCTTGTGTTTCCCGCCTAGAGAAGTTCCTTTAGCATTTGTTGTAAAGCTGGTTTGGTGGTGCTGAATTCTCTTTGCCTTTGCTTGTCTATAAAGGTTTTAATTTCTCTGTTGAATCTGAATGAGATCCTTGCTGGGAAGAGTCACCTTGGTTGTAGATTTTTCCCCTTCATCAATTTAAATATGTCCTCCTACTCCCTTCTGGCTTGCAGAGTTTCTGCTTAAATATCAGCTGTTAACCTTATGGGGATTCCCTTGTATGTTATTTGTTGTTTTTCCCTTGCTGCTTTTAATATTTTTTCTTTTTATTTAATTTTTGATAGTTTGATTAATATGTGTCTTGGCATGCTTCTCCTTGGATTTATGCTGTATGAGACTCTCTGCACTCCTGGATTCGATTATTTCTTTTCCATATTAGGGAAGTTTTCAACTATAATCTCTTCAAATATTTTCTCAGTTCCTTTTTTTTTTTTTTTCTCTTCTTCTTCTGGGACCCCTATAATTTGAACATTGATGCATCTAATGTTATCCCAGAGTTCTCTGAGACTGTCCTCAATTATTTTCATTCTTTTTTCTTTATTCTGCTCTGTGGTAGTTATTACCACTATTTTATCTTCCAGGTCACTTATCCATTCTTTTGCCCCAATTATTCTGCTATTGGTTCCTTCTAGAGAATTTTTAATTTCATTTATTGTGTTGTTCATCATTGTTTGCTTGCTCTTTAGTTCATCTAGGTCCTTGTTAAATGTTTCTTGTATTTTCTCCATTCTATTTCCAAGATTTTGGATCATCTTTACTATCATTACTCTGAATTGTTTTTCAGGTAGGCTGCCTATTTCCTCTTCATTTTTTTGGTCTGGTGAGTTTTTACCTTGCTCCTTCATCTGCTGTGTGTTTCTCTGTCTTCTCATTTTGCTTAACTTACTGTGTTTGGGGTCTCCTTTTCACTGGCTACAGGTTCGTAGTTCCCTTTGTTTTTGGTGTCTGCTCCCAGTGACAAGGTTGGTTCAGTGGGTTGTGTAGGCTTCCTGGTGGAGGGGACTGGTGCCTGTGTTCTGGTGGATGAGGCTGGCTGGATCTTTTCTTTCTGGTGGGCAGGACCATGTCCAGTGGTGTGTTTTGGGATGTTTATGAACTTACTATGATTTTAGGCAGTCTCTTTGCTAATGCATGGGGTTGTGCTCCTTTCTTGCTAGTTGTTTGGCATAGGGTGTCCAGCACTGGAGCTTGCTGGTCGTTGAGTGGAGCTGGGTTTGGCATTGACATGGAGATCTCTGGGAGAGCTTTCGCCATTTGATATTATATGGTGCTGGGAGGTCTCTGGTGGTCCAATGTCCTGAACTTGGCTCTCCCACCTCAGAGGCTCAGGCCTGACGCCTGGCTGGAGCTTCAAGACCCTGTCAGCCACAATGCTGTCCGGCCACCGGGGCCACCACTGCTCCAGATCCCCCAGGGGTGCCATCAGCCTGCCGCTCACGGTATAGCACCTAGAGCCCCATGTGTGCAGAAAGACCAGAGCTGCCAGGACCAGTGCCAGCACCTGCAGAAGCTGCTTCTCCTTCCACCTCATTTGGCTGGTCAGCCCCACAGCACCCTGCCAGCCCAGCCACACTGCCCCCAGTGCCGCATGTCCACCCAGCAGTGGCATTAGGTTAGCAAGGAGAAGCGACTGTGGTGCCAGCCCCGCGCCAACTCCCTTACTGTCTCTTTATATGCCACACAGGTCCCTCTTCTTTGATTTCAGTTCTTCATGATTTTATGTATACTTGGTTCCTTTCCTGCAATTTTTTTTTTTTTTTTTTTTTTTTTTTGTGGTATGCAGGCCTCTCACTGTTGTGGCCTCTCCCATTGCGGAGCACAGGCTCCGGACGCACAGGCTCAGCGGCCATGGCTCATGGGCCCAGTTGCTCCACAGCATGTGGGATCTTCCCAGACCGGGGCACGAACCCATGTCCCCTGCATCGGCAGGCGGACTCTCAACCACTGCACCACCAGGGAAGCCCCCTTTCCTGCATTTGAGGGGAGGTTTTGTTTTTCAGAAAAATAAAAAGAGGAGACACATTCCCCATTTTGCCTATGATCTCATTTCTTCCTCATATTCCCCACCTCTAGATTAAATATTCATTTGTAATTTGTAAATATTTTTTTAAGATTTTCCTAATTAACCTTTATCCATCATTCTTTGACTCATATTAAGGACTATTTGGAAGTTCTTCAAAAGTGGTTATTCAATTTTCCATACACCAATTATGATTAATCCATTTTTATGCTTCATGGATTACTAAGGATAATGATAGATAGATAAATAGAAGGAAAAAAGATGATAGATAGACAGATAGACAGATAGATAGGGCTAGAAGTATTGACTACTCCTTCCTTTACTGAAAAAGGAGACTGAAAGAGAACAAAGGATATTGGGCAAAAATATAATGTTGTGCTTTACTAGCATGGTCATTTCAATATTCATATCTTGTAATTAAAGAATAAAAGAGCCTTTTTATTATTCAAACAGGTCTAATTAGAAACTGGAAAATAGATACTATTCTGTATTAACATAAACTAATGGGCTTATGGAAGTTGTTGTTTGCCAAATTCTAAGTAAGGTAATCTTATGTTCATTTTGCCCTGGGGCAGTAAGGATTTACATATGGCCTTTCACCCTCATAAATGACTTGCTTTGGATGATTACTTCATGTTTACGTTATTATAATGCATTTAGAACTACAAAAAAGCAAAGAAGCAAACTAACAAGGATCAGTTAAGACAAAGTGAAAAATAGACCTAAATGGAAGAGCCCATATATACATTGAATCAAGAGACCTGAAACTAAAAAATCTGTCTTCATGCACTTTACTCTTGAGAATTTTGGATGTCCTCAGGAATTACAGACTGCCCTGGTAAAGTCCGTTGGGTGCTACCCAGACAGAGTGAACCAAACTTTGGAAATGTACTCATATAGTACAAAGGAAACCAAGAAAATGAGAACTTTGCTTGTACTGAGGTTTCTTGCAGAGGAGTAAAATTTGCACAGAGCAACTGAAGAAGTGAGGTGTGTTGGATGGGTGCTAAGTTTAGCAGTGAGTTTCAGCCCACAAAGATAATCCTTATTCCACTTAAGTGTTTTCTTTTTGAATGCTGAAAAATCTCCATGTGTTGTACAGCTTCAAATGTTGCTCTTGTTTATAAAAATTACCACGGTTTAAATTTAAACGAAATGTGTCTACATTGGATAGCCAATTCTGATATCTGAAGGAGTGGGAACATTTTATCAAGGGAGATTGATTCTCTTCAGAAGCTGTCTTGTGGTAAGGGGCTTAACAATGGAGGCAAAACTGAGGTAACAGGACTGAGAATTAGAGAAACCAGTTCTTAATGACATTATTTGAACCTAGCATCACACTATTGATGAATCTACTCAAGCACTGAAATCGTCCACGTTTATAAGCCAATAGGTTTCGGTTTTCTCTCTCTCTCTCTCATCTATCTATCTATCTATCTATCTATCTACCTACCTACCTATCTATCATCTATCTTTCTCTTAAAAGTTGTGTTTTCTATCACTTGAAACCAGAAAGACCCTAACTAATTCACTGATTAAGACGGTCAGAAACAGGGTGCTAAATATAGCATTCTAATATGTGGATTTGAGTTATCTGGAGGCAGGCAGCCGTCAAAAAGGAACTCTCTAGCCTGGGCTGAAAATTGACAACCTCTTTTTATGCTGTAGAAAACAAGTTGAACAGGTGTCTCTAGTTTTTTGGAAAATCAGACCTTGGTCATTTCAATGCTCCAGCATCAGGTGATTTTGTAGGATATATTCAAATGTTGGAATGCACTGAGTACCCGTAATCATTTTCAATAACACTGTACGAGAAAAAACTGTCCTAAACTGAAACTGTCCCATTTCAAGTAAGAGAGTAAAAATAATACAACTTTAGTAAGAGAGCATCCCCCTTCTGCCTGTTTTGTAATCTGAGATGGCTGCAAATCTATTAATTTGTGTTGGAAGAGAAGAGCTCTTTATCCTAAACTAAAATTATTGTTAGCAGGGACTGTGGGGGTGGGGGGATCCCTAGCAGGAGGTAGGATCAGGTCCTGGAAGAAGTCTTATCCACTAGTTAGGATGTGGCCAACCCATATACCAGATTTAGTCCTGTTTGTGTACTGCCCACAACTAATAATGGCTTTTACATTTTTAAAGTGTAAAATAAAACTACGAATAAGAGATAGAGGCCTTATGTGGCTAGAAAAGCCTAAAATATTTACTAGCTGGTCCTTTATTTGAAAATTGTGCCAGTCTTGCCAGATCACTCTCAAGAACCTCCTGTTTGGCTTCTCTGCCAGATAAAGGCAACAATCATTCTTGCTGACAAGATGCAACTGGAATGTATCCATGAGAAAAGAAACAGATTAGTAGTTCCTTCCCACTACCATCTATTTTTTGTTCCCAAAGCTGTCCTAAGAGAGAGGCTAGGATTGACATCATGTAAATGAGGGCTTTGGGATCAGTGGAGTACTGAGGCCAAGGCTGCTTTCTGAGAACTAAATATTTCTAGGAAGATTTCCATATTTAAGGCTCAACAAAGTCTTTGACATTTCTTAATGACCTCTGAGGCTCAAAATATGAAAATTAATTGGAACCATACTATTTTTTAAAGAAGATGTAGTATGAGAAAAACTTCATGATTGAATAATAATGGTAAAATGAAATATCTGACTTCTTGAATACATGGTGAAGTGAAATGGCCTCTAAAGGAATGCAGGTCCCTAAAAAGACATTCTGCTAAATGCCCATTTCCAATGTGGCCATGGAACATGATAAAAAGAGATTCTGTCAGAAATGATACCTAGGATTTGCATAAACTGGCTGGTCATGGAACTAATTCCACTGCCAGAAGAATGACCCTTCTCATTTCTGTCCAGCATGCCAGGATATGTGCTGTGCTCTGGTGACTACCATGTTGTTTCCTGTGCCACCACTCCCCGCACCCATTTCAAATGGAGCTGACTTTATCACGTTTAGTTCTTCTCTTTCTACAATGTATGTTGGGTGTTTTGGGGTGCCTGTAAAGACTACATGACATGTTGAAATCTCTGGCATTTGGAGTTATACATAGGAATGGAATGAGACTCCTAGTTGTCTAGATTAGGAGTTAGCAAATGCTTTTAGAGATGTGATCATTTTTAGGTGTATTTATGGGAAGTGTGTGTATGTGTATTTCTGTAGATATGTACATTGAATATGTGTGTATGTTTGTGTGTATGAGAGAGACAATAAAAATAGTGGATTTTATGAATAACTTCTGTTTGTTCCCACACCATCCAGGCTTCTCTTTCTCGTTGCTTTAAGTAGGTTTCTCTTTGAGGATCAGTTCTATTCCTATTCTTATCCTATATGTTCCTGATGGAGTTGACCTTATCCTTGGTTACTCAGAACTAAACAACCAGAGTATTTCATATATTGATTGGATAAGGACAAGCATATTATTCATGTGCTTCTTTACCAATGAAATTAAAAAAGACTTTTGCTGGAAGTTCTGGAAAAGAGAGTTTCACTCTTTCTTCACCAAATTTCAACTTAAAAGAGCAATAATTGGGAGACTGGGATTGACATATATACACTACTATATATAAAACAGATAACTAATGAGAACCTGCTGTAGAGCACAGGGAACTCTGTGCAATGCTCGGTGGTGACCTAAATGAGAAGGGAATCTAAAAAACATTAGATATATGTATATGTATAACTGATACACTTTGCTGTACAGCAGAAACTAATACAACATTGTAAAGCAACTATACTCCAATAAAAATTAATTAAAAAAAAGAACAATAGCAACAAGAGCTATATAATTCCTCTTGTGACTGCCTGAGACCTCAGAAGGGTACTGAAACTGAGTAAGTGGAAGAAAGGGAGAGACAGAGAGAGACAGACAGACTAACTAGTTTCCAGGGACAACAGTTAAGCCCTGGATCATGTCAAACTACTTGGCTTCTTCAACCACTTGAGCAAATAAATCCACTTCAATCTTAAAAGCCAGTTTCCATTATAGTTTTGTCACATGCAGCATATTCACTCTCTGATGAATTAAGTGAAGTTTTTCTTTCATTCAGAGTGTATAAAAGTAAACAGTTAACTAAGTAAATGAATAAATAAACCCAACAAGTCAGTGCTCCTCCCCTTACAGAATCCAATCTAATTTGTACTCCACATTAACTAGGACACTCAAAATCTTACTTTTCCACTGTTGTAAACTCTGTGAGTTATTTCCAATTTTCCAACTGACCTGCTTACATCAGGCACAGTCTTTATCAGAATAAGTTACACACAGTAAGTACTAAGGAGCTCTTACATCCAAAACGATGTTTGACAAGAAATCTGGTCTGAAGAAGTTAAAGCTTTCCCAATAGTTGTCAAATTGTTTTGAAAAGAGAGATTCAGAGCAGTCAATAATAAACCAGAATTGTCCCACTGAATGACTGTTTACAACTATCATGCAACCAAAGCCTTGTAAAAATAAACAAACAACCAAACAAAATCTTGTGATTATCTGGCCTTTCAGAAACACCCAGAGACTGGATATGGGGTTGTGGAAATTGGGAGGATGACCCTGAGAAAATTTTCTCTGCCATGTATATGGTGAGATTTCTGTGACAGTTTTGTCATGTGTGACAGCATTTCAAATCATCATTTGTTTGGTTTTTCATCAGCCAGTGTATACATAGGAGTAAACATGCACTGATATGTGGCTTTGTCTGCCACTGTCAAGGGTCCCCTTTCTAAATTTTTAATCTATTCCATCTACAGTTTTACTTACCCAATTGTTATTTTTCTAATCTGTATATACCTGGGTAGCAAGGGGAAATTTTGCTCAATAAAGATAGTCACCAGGACTTGAAAATTCTATTACCCTTTGCTCTTAAGAAGTTTAGGGGTAGCCTTAAGATCAAGTTCTATCCAAATTAAGTAAGGGGCCAACTTGATGGTACGATATGCATATACATTATGAAATGATCACACACAGTTAAGCTAACTAACATATAACCAACTCACATAGGTACATTTTTTTCTCTATTTTTTTTTCTTCTTTCCTTTGTGGTAAAAACATTTGAGATCTACCCTCTTAGCAAGTTCCAAGTATTTCAATTATTTCTGTCACAGAGTGTCAAAACACCTTGGGATTTCCTGAGAAGTAGAAGTGTCTCTGTTATGGTAATGGGGTGACTCATGGTGGGCTCCTTATATAGCTCAGGAGGACTGTTCACCAGAAAGTCCAACCGCATGACAGAAAGTTAAAACTTTGGTCCAGTCCAACTTCTGGACAAGAGAAGGAGGCTAGAGATTGAATTCAATCATGTAGTCAATGTGGTTAATAAATCATGCTTAAATAATGACCTCAATAAAAACTCTGGACTCAAGGTCCAGTGGTGCTTTATGGTCATGGAATGCAATCATGTGCCGGGAGGGTGATATGCCCAGATTATACCACAAGAGAGCATAAAAGCTTCATGTCCACCTCTTCTGCCAGACCTTGCCCTATGCATCTCTTCAATTTGGCTGTTCCTGAGTTGTATTATTTACAATAAAAATGTAATAATAAACACAGCACTTTCTTGAATTCTATGAGTTGGAGTTGTTCTAGTGAAATATTAAATCTGAGAGATCCCTGGGCTGGTTAGTCATAAGTACAAATAGCCCCAAGACAAGCTGGTGTGTGAAGTGAGGGCAGTCTTGTGAAAGACTGAGTTCATTAACTTGTGACTTGTTGTGGTGCTAACTCTAGGTGGTTAGCATCAGAATTGTATTGCAATCCACCTTTGTTGGGGTAGAAATGGAACATTTTGAAATTTCCAGCTTCCTGGTCAGAAGTGTGAGTTTGGTTGGGGTCACCAACACTTGTGTCTAGTGTCTGTAGTGTGAGTAATCTTATTAAGGTCTTTGCCCTTAACTTGTATCATCTGAGCTATCTCCATGTAGTTCATGTCAGAATTGGACTGAACTGTAGGACACCAATGAGAGTCAGAGAATTGTGTAGGAGCATTGTATGATGTTAACTGTGGACTTATTGTGGATGCCATTTATCAGGTCAAGAAAGGTCCATTCTATCCTAGTTTGTTAGTGTTTTATCTTGAAAGGATGTTGGATTTTTTAAATGTGTTTCCATCTATTGAGATGGTCATGTGGCTTTTGTCCTTTATGCTACTGACACAGTGTGGTGCAACACTGAGATAAAGGTTATGGTATATAATCCTTTCTATATGTTGCTGGATTCAGTCTGCTAGTATTTTACATATATTTTCATAAGACATAGTGTTCTATAGTTTTTCATGTGATATCAGTGTATGGGGTATCAGAGTAATACTGGCCTCATAGAATGATCTGGAAAGTGTTCTCTTCTATTTTTTGGAAGAGCTTTTTTAAGAATTAGTAATCATTCTTCTTTCAGTTTTGATAGAATTCATTATTGAAGCCATCTGGGCCTTAGCTTTATTTTTCAAAAAAATTTTAAATCACTAATTGGGCTGGGTTGAATAGTATACTCTCAAAATTCATGTCCACCTACTCACAATCTGACCTTATTTGAAAATAAAGTTTTGCAGATGCAATTAGTTAAGATGAGTCCATACTGGATTAACATGGGCCCTAAATCAAATATAACTGGGATACTTATAAGAAAAGGAAAGAACACACAGAAAGACAGACACACAAAGGGAAGGCTGTGTAAATGCAGCTACAAGCCAAGAAATCAATGATTGCCAGTGGCAACACAGACTAGAAGGAAACAAGGAAGATTTATTCCCTAGAGCATTCAGAGGAAGCAGGGATATGCTGACACCTTTATTTCAAACTTCCGGCCTCCCGAACTGTGAGAGAATAAATTTATGATGTTTTCAACCACCCAATTTGTGGTAATTTGTTTCAGCAGCTCTAGAAAATTATTGATTAAATCCTTTATTTGCTATAGATCTATTCAAATTTTCAAAAAATATATCAAATTTTCTATTTTGGGGAAATCAGTTTCAGTAGATGATGTCTTCCTAGGATTTGTATATTTCATCTAAGTTGCCTAACTTGTTGACATAAAATTATCCATAGTTTTTATTTATGCTCCTTTTTATTTCTGTAAGATTGGTAGTAATCACCACTCTCTAATTCTAGATTTTAGCAATTTAAGCCTTCCTATATTTTTCCTTGGTTAGTCTAGCTAGAGCCTTGTCAATTTTGTTAATTTTTTTCAAAGAACAAACTTTTGTTTTCAGTTATAGTCTTTATTGTTTTTCTATTCACTATTTCACTAATATCTGTTCTAATCTATTATTTCCTTTCTCTTTATGGATTTAGGGTTGATTTTCTCCTTTCTACAGTGCCTTAAGGTGGAAAGTTATTAATTGATTTGAAATATTTCTACATATTAAAAGTATTTTAATGTGGCATTTACATGTATATATTTCTTTGTAAGCCTTGCCTTAAATCCCAGAAAATATCCCAGAAACTCTGGTATGTTGTGCTTTCAATTTCATTTACTTCAAAATATTATCTGATTTCTCTTTTGATTTCTTCTTTGACTTATTGGTTATTTAGAGTATTTTGTTTAATTTCTATGTATTTGTGAATTTCCCAAATTTCCCTAAGGTATTATATTCTAATTTCATTCCATTGTGGTCACAGAACATACTTTGTATTACTTTACTACTTTTTAATTTATTATGGTTTATTTAATGACCTATATTGAAATTTCATGATGATTACTGTGATGATTACTGTGATGATTACTGTGTATAATTTTATGTATTTTAAAGAAGTTGAAAGAATAAAAGAACAAGTAACCTTAGAGAGTTTGTTATATTAACCTTCTTATTTAACATCTCTAGTTCTTTTTATTACAAACTGTGGATTCACGTGGATTCAAGTTATCATCTCGTGTCATACCCTTACTCCAGTACAGCTCTATTCCCACTGATCTCTTTCATGCTGTTATAGTCAATATATTAAATTTTTATACGTTACAGAAAATCTATGACAAACCTAATAGTAAAGTTGTGTACATGATGCTTTACACAATTATTTTTTAAGTCACTTAAGAAAAGAAAGGAGAATGCAATTATACTGTCCTTTATCATTCCCTACATAATTACATTTACCAACTCTATTTTTTCACAGGGATTCAAATTACTCTTTTACATCACTACTTCCATTCTGAAGTAATTCCTTTATTATACCTTATTTTCTCCTACTATTTGTTCTTTTATTGAAATATAGTTGATTTACAATATCATATTTATTTCAGGTATACAGCATAGTGATTCTGTATTTTTATAGATTATACTTCATTAAAAGTTATTACAAGGTAATGGCTATAATTCCTTGTGCTGTACAATATATCCTTGTTGCTTATCTATTTTCCTTTGTTATATCTTGTAAGGAGACTTTGCTAGCAACAAAGTTTTTCGGTTTTGCTAATCTTGGAATTACTTTATTTTACCTTCATTATTGAAGGATAGTTCTCTAGATATGATTCTTTATTGACAATTTTTTTTCTTTTAGCACTTTAAATATGACCTCTCATGGCCTTCTGACTTCCACTATCTCTGATTAGATACATTTTATTAGAGACATCTTATTAGAGACTTTTTTTTTTTGAAATTGGGTCCTTTTTATCTCGCATCTTTCAAATTTTTTTTTTCTTTTAACATTTCAACTGTTGAAGTATCCGAGTATGGATCTCTGTGTTTATCCTAGTTGGAGTTTGTAGTTCTTCATGGATGTGTAGAGTAATGTTTTTCATTATATTTTGGAAAGTTTTCAGCCATTATTTCTTCCAATACTTTTCTTGCTCTTTTTCCTCTCTCCTCTCTTTCTGGTACTCCAATACATACATGTTAGTGGACTTAATGATATCCCACATTTTTTTGAGGTTATTTCCCTCTTTCTTCATTCTTTCTTCTCTCTGTTCTTCATATTGCATATTTATCTATCTGTCTTCCAATTCACTGATTTTTTTCCTGCCAGATAAACTCTACTACTGAGACCTGTTAGTGATCTTTTTTTCATTTCTGCTATTGTATTTTTCAACTCTAGAATTTCCATTTAGTTTTTAAAATAATTTTCTTCTTTACTGATATTCTCTATTTGATTAGCCATTGTCATTATACTTCCTTTTACTTCCTTAAACATATTTACAACAGTTCTTTGAACATATTTACAATATGTTCTTGACAGCTTTGTCTGCTATTTCTGACCTCTGGGCCTCTCAAAGGCAATTTCTGCTGCCTGTCTTTTTTCCTGTATATGAGTCACACTTCTCTGTTCTTTTTCAGGTCTCTCTCTCTCTCTTTTTGGTAGAAAACTAGTCATTTAAGATACTATGTTGTTGCAACTCTGGATACCCACACAGAATTTGATATTTATTTGTTTAGTGACTTAGCAGGACTATTTCAATGAAGTCTATTCCCCTGAAATGTGAAGGCTGATGGCCCTCCTTATGGTGTGCAGCTGGGCCTTGCACACAGTCACTCTGACTCCCTTACCCCTTGCTACCAGGGAGCTAGTGATGTTAGCCGGCCTCTTTTAGATGCCCTTTCTCTTACCTCTCTATTACGATTCAAGCTAGCCTCTACTGGGATTGCATCCAGCAGCTAGTCTCCACTAATTGTTAGCTCATTGTTCTATTGTTTTAGACATGTCCTTGGGACATAAATTGTTCCACAATTTGATCCAACTGAATTCAAGCTCAGTTGCAGGGGTAGTCTTCTAGGCATTTCTCAACACTAGGATGGCTCTTCTTAGCTGTCTCTTTCCCTAGTTTAGTGTTTTCATTTGTCACTGTTGTGGAGCAACCAGCATCCTCTTAAAAAAAATCTCCAAGAAAAAAGACAGGGTTGCTTGTGTGAATACAGAAATAGTCACAGAAATAGTCACTTCAACATCTACCACCCTTAAATGGCAAAGCACTCTCACCTCCCCACACTCAGGGATTATGCAGATTCCTAAGGATTGCTTAGAGCATACATACTTTGATTTCTTCTACCTTCTTTATAAAAGTATTGGTATTGACATTATGATGTCTCTGGTCTATTTATGTGATTTTTATAATGAAAGGAATAAGTTATTAAAAATCTGGAGGATAGTTATATCTTGCCAAATGTTATACACATTTTCTTTTTGTAAACATTTTAAAAAACATTTAACTTCTACACACTACAAAATCATTGGTATAATAGAATATAATTAAATGTAGTTTCCATAACTGCTGAAGTATGAAAATTAATTACATATTCTGTTCATAAAGTTTAAGAAAAAAACCTTCTCCTTCTCTTTATATATATGTGTGTATGTGTGTATATTCACACTGTATTGCCTTTATATGTGTTTATACATATATATTTATTTATTAATTTATTTATACATTTTTGGGGGGTTATTAGATAAGGAAGTGAACATTTCTCACTAAAGTGTATTGAGAAGTTTTCTTGTTTTAAAATGTCAAGCTTTTTATAATCCCTCTAATTTTATATTACTAATTTTTTTTTTAATTTTAGCAATTCTAATTTTCCATGGACCACCTTGTCTCTTTTCCTTTATTCTGCTAACGTTACCTCCTTCTATGAGAACATAGAGGCTACCAGGCTTGACTTTACCTTATATCTCATCTGTCTACATTGTAACATCCATATTTTCCATACCTTTTGTTTTCCTTTGAACAATCTTAAAGGTAGTTTTGTCTCTATTATTTCTTTTGGTTATGTTTTTTTGTTCTTTGCTCACTGCATAATTAAATTTCCTTCATAATATAAATTTTGTCCCCCTAACTTGACCTTTATACTCTGCCTAAAAATATCTTCAAGACTTTTCCATTCTAAATATAACATCAATTTCCCCAAAGTCACCAGGCTGATCAGCCATATTCCTTTTTAATGTCCAATCATAAGGGCCTAATCCTCTTTATCATTGTTCTGTAAGTTTAGTGAATTATCAGAGTCTTCCCTGGGCTGTTCTACAAACCTGCCCTGGCTCACATTTGCACCCTTAGTTCGTCCTCCTCTGCCATGTGTCATCATTGCCATCTTGAATTTGGTTTCTCTCAGGCTGCAGCTGTGCTCTCCTAAATGTCTTTGGCTCAAGTGTAAGCATAGATTCTTTCCTTCATTTTACATAATGAAAGAAAAGCCTAGGCTATGCAAGGTAGTTAAGAAAACCTACCTGAAATATAAAAGATTTTAAAACTTTAATGATACTACTGATACATTTACAATTATTCAGTAGAAGTGCTTGGATTCTGTGTCCCCTGCTGATCACCTTTTTTATTTCCTAGTGCCTAATCTCTAAAAATGGTTCGAGTATTTAGGCAGTGGAGTCCCACAGGTTTAAGGCTTAAGTTGTTAGTATTTGGCAGGAAAACATCTAAGTCAGCAAAGTCAGACAGGTGAACAGAACTAAGAGCTGAGCTAGAGCCAAGTCCAAAAAGGAAAGAGGATAATCCAAGGATTCTATAAACTAAAGGGACTAGAAGCTGATATCAAAACTAACGTGAACATTAGGACTCCAAGATTAAGTTTGTTGAAAGCACCACCTGATAGTGACTGACTTTAGTCAGAAGAGAAAATGAAGGAAGTTGATGCAAGAAATTGTCTCCAGCTTATGTTAAGTGTCAGCAAGGACATTTATGTAAGTAGACTGTACCACAATTCATTGTAGATCTTTCATTAAAAAACTAATTTCTCACCATATTGTAAGTTTTGCTAAGCACCTGATACAATTGTGAAAAAGGTAGACCTAATTATTCAATAAATATTTACTGGGTACCTACTATGTGCCAGAGATGAATGATGAATAAATTATAGCCAGTGAGCTTGAGGAGCTTATACTCCATTTAAGACAGAGTTGTAAACAGCTCATTTCAATACAAAATGAGCAGGCACACAAACTGAAAAAAACAGCAAAAACAAACGTCTAAGAACAACAACATTTTTAGGCACATAGAGAAACCATCGGCATGTGTTATTTCTTTTCAAGACTGCCACAAGAAGAAAAGACTAAATAGGCCAATATAAATATGTTCTTCCATGGGGGCATTTTACATAAAAGGAAATGGTTAGCTAATCATTGTTAGACTGGATATGAACAAAAGTGTCTAAAGATTCTTAGAACCCCTCATTCTGATCCTCTATGCAATTGGTTAAGTGGGGACCTAACTTCTAAACATAAGGCTGTGCAAAGAATGTCACTGGCCATCAAAATAAATGACTCCAAGTAACTGCTTACAGAGACAGGCAGGCATACAGAAAACTGCCGAAGCAATTATACAATTAGCTAAAGATAATTGCAAAAACAGACATAAATACATACACAAGCAAAACCCTGCAGACAAAACACAAAATAATTTCCTGCAACCAAAACATTTCTGAATATAATTATGCAACTTCCTGGCCTCTTTAAGGACTTGGTCATTTCTCACTAACAATATAACAATATAATCCCAACGATGGGATTCTTCAAAACAATCATGGAATTTCTCAAATATAAAACACCAGCCAGATATAATTAGTTATATGATTTCTCAAAGATCCAGGAATCTTTCAGACATAAAACACTGACAAGAAACCTATTGTTTTCAGCACCCGGCTCCCCTACAGAAGACCCCCCTCCCAATATTAAATCATTTCTGTAGATTCTTACTCCAAATTCTTAACTTGGATTGGTCTCAAATTCAATGGGACAAACATCTTTAAAATGGCCATAAAACTTTGATTAACAAGGGCTCTGGAAATGAGCCGAGTTTGCCGAGGGTTAGCAAACCCACACTAGCTGATCTCAACATCCGAAAAATTGAAGAAACATAAAATAATCTCAGGGGTAAATCTGTTGCGATTATTTTTTTTTAATTCGGGCATAGCTTGAATGTGTCCTCATGAAGCACGTGAATATTTATGAGACGTTCACAACGATTTTAAAACAATTTCTTTGACAAATTAATTATCTGGACCTGTCAGAGTTTTGTTCCAGCCTGCTGCAAAAGGAGAACCCTGTGCAGTCCTGTTTCAAAATTTCTTCTTACAAAGGAAATTTTATAAGAAAAGAAGACAATTAGATAATGACAGGTTAAAGAGAAGACAAAAAATAATGTAGAAAATCACTGTCAGTTCAAAGTCAGTTGGACAGGTGAGTCATTAACTTATTAGGTCATAATATCATTTACCTCCATCAGAAAATCAAATGTTTTAACAGAAATGCTAAGCTTTTCCAAGAAAGAAATTTGCAGAGTAGATTCTGTTGAAAAGTTATATGAGAAATGAAGTTTCATGTAATTTTTCTTTCAAGGTGATAAGTATACAAGTCTTTCCTTTATTGCCTATGTATTGAATCTACAATGTGTGTCAGGTTCTGGTGCTAGGAAATGAGTATCCAGGAGGAAACCAGACAAAGGTAAATTGATGGGTGTACAAGTTGGGGAAGAGGGTGTCACATAAAGCATTTGAGAAGGTCACACTTAAGCTAAAACCTAGTGGGACAAGCTTTAAAAAAAAAAAATTCAGGGAAGGAAAATCCACCAGTCAATGGAAAAACGTGACAAAAACCCCCTGAGATAAAAATAAATGTGGTGGGATCTGAGAACCAGAAGAAGGCCAGTCTGACTAGAGGACAGAGGCCTTGGCTATCTGTAAAAATCAATCACCAGGGTCCAGATGACCCAGTGTTGCCAGCCTGGCCAGGAGATTGACTTTTTCCAAAAGCAATAGGAAGCCATGGAAAGCAACAGAGTTTTCAGCCAGAGCATGGAATAATTTGATTTTGTTTTTTAATTGACTTATTGGTCATGAAACTTTATTTTTTCTTTGATCTCCTCCTCAGTAATACTCTGGTAACTCCTTGTTTTCTGTCCTCTAGGAAAAAACAAACCAAACCAAACAAAAAACTCTTGAGCAAGGAGTTTAGATATTAAAAGCTTTTCAGAAATTAAAAGCCTAGGTCAGTTTCAATCTTGGTTCTCAAACTTGTTTTAACTCCCCTCCCTTGATTTATGACTGAGCTGGAGCGTACTCCTGGAATGCACATAGTGAGTTGAGGGTGAGAGAAGCTGGTTTCAACTTCAGCCTTTTCTTTTCATAGCCCACTTTCCTTCACTCATCAGTTTTCGCTGCTTCTTTAGCCAACACTGATTGGCTCTCAATGCCTTCTCCAAGGCAGGACAACAAATGCTAGCCTTTTCAGGGGTGTTGTAAATTCTTCAAAGGGCTCTGCAAAGTCTGTCCACTGCAGTGTCCAGACACATGAGGAATCCACTTCCTGCTGGAGTCTTTCAGCCTACTCCTCAAACTTCCAAACTCACTTGTTTTCCCTAAAGCCCTTTAAGCTGGACAAGCAACCTGGGTGAGATACCAGTCAACACGTCTCTATGATGCTGCAACATACTCCTTCCTCTTTCCATACCAGAGAAAAGTCACCCTAATTCTTGTCAGGCCAAGAAGTCTTAACTTGAAAGACTTCGTGAAGGGAGGCTGGTGGAGGAACTGATTTTGGTAGAGCCAGTTCTGGCAGTGCATCATTAGCCCCTGGCTAAATAAGCTCAACTGTCGGGCACTCTTTTGGGATTTTAGTGCCTGTTTTTTGTTTGGCTGTTTGTTAGTTTGTGGGCTTTGGCTCTGCGCCATTATGCTTTTCCTAAGGCAGCAGTAAATGTCCGTATTCAATATCCAGTCACAATTGCAAAGTTCATTTTGTTTGCTGCATGGAGAATGGCTTTAAAGATTATAAGAATGGGAACACAGAGTGGACAATGCACAAATCCTGAGAAGCATGATGGCAACTGTGACCTGGACAGAAATATCCAATCAGTCAATAATTATTAATGAGCATCTATTGTATGTCAGGTTTTGTTTTGTTTTTAAGCACTTACAAACTTGGAAATGAACAATGCAGACAGAAGCCTTGCTCTTCAGGAGTTTGCGTTCTAGTGGGAGAAATGGACAAAGTAAAATGATAATAATAATAATATAATAATATCACTTTTAATAAAGATAACTGCTATAAAACATGAGAGTGAATTAGAAAAAAAGTGGATATAGATTTGAGATTTATCATGGACACCTAATTTTTGGATTTGGTAGTATATAGGCTTAGATGGTGACGTTCAAAGATAAATCCTAGATGTGAGACCTGATCATGCCCATGGTGTGAATGGTCATGCCATTAACTGAGAAGGGGAAGACAGCAGTGAACAACAGGCTTTAGGGGAAATTAAAAATTAAGCTTGGGATATATTAAGCATGAGATCTGTGAGACATCCAAATGAAGATGTCCATGAGGAATTTAGAATAAAAATTCTATAATTCAGAGGACAGTCTTCATCCTACAGATGGTATTTAATGCTGTGAAAACAGATGTGATCACACAGAGCCAGAATGGAGAGAAAGAAGAGACTTTTAATATTAATGGGACAGCACAGAGTTCTCATGGAAGTTCCTTAATAAGACACCAGGGACAGAGATATCTTCCCCTTCTCCCTAAAGATCACGTTTGACTTTTATTCTTTCTTCAGGTTCACTTTGGATGCCATTTCCTTCAGAGAGATTTTTCTCAATACTAATCTTGGGGAAAGCAGAATAAGGAGAATAATACCGGTTGGGAGTCTAGAAATTGAGCTGGGGAAGAGAAAGCGGTGGAGCTAGCCTGTGGCCATGGAGCTTTGAGCAGAGTGGGAAGTTAAATGATTCAGTGGTAGGGCTAGCTTAGCAACCACAGAGATGAGCCGAATTTTAAATCTGTCGGGCTAAGAAGAGATATAAAAATATTAAGTTCATAGTGAGTGGATTTACAAGTAAGGACAAACAAAACTAAAAATAATTCGAAGAGGCGATAAGAGCTGGAACTGAAAAAAATGTCCTGAGACACATACATAAAGATGTTCTTTCCCCATTATGAGGAGCCACAGTGAAAGGTCTAAGCGTAGGGAGTTTGATGTTGAGAGGACTGAATCAGTTAGGCAAACAGAAAGAAGAGCATGTTCAAAGGCACTGGGATTGAAATTAGATGGTGTTTTTGGTCCCTTCATCTCATGCCTTTTCCTAGTTGGGTTGTTTCTGGACATACCTCCACCATCTTTATACCTATAAACCAAATTTACCTTTGGTTCTCTTACTTGGAGAACCAAGAGCCCCAGAAGAAGTGGGAATAAAAATAAACAGTAAGGTGTGAGTGGCATCAGATAAGACCCTGAACCCAGGGAATGCAACTATGTACAAAGGAAATGTGAGTGATGGAAGGAGGAGTCCAAGAATCCCTAGATTTCAAGTATATACTACTGGGATGCCTTTGACTGTATGAAGAAAGTCAAAATGGGTTACTATTTGGGAGCGAAGAAGGAGTGTAAACCTGTTAGCTGCTTCGGGACCAAAAAGAAAACACTCCAAGATCTGACCAAAACTTCAAAAATCTTCTGTTTAAAAATGTCTCTTGAGGAGAGAAATATTTATGCAGAACACTCTCATTTTTTATGGCTTCAGAAATGCATGGCTGGGTAGAGTTGAGCTGTGCCTAATCAGACATTGCCTAGGCTGGCAAAAGAGCAAATGTGCCTTGATATGATCGACTGCTTGTTGAGAGGCTGTTACATTGCTCTGGATGAGTGAATTGAATCAATTATTGCCATTACATCATCAAATACTTAGAGTACATGTCTCATTCAGCACAGTTGGGATCACTGGTTGGTCAGTTAAGCAAATAAGTTGGTTAAAGCAGGGAAATTTTAAAAGAAAATATGATACAATGTCTTAAAGCATTTTTTAGTTCTCTTGTCCACATCTAATTCAACATCATTTTTTGTTTTGTTTTGTTTTAGTCACTTGGCTTTGAGTTTTTTCCAAATCGCTCACATTAATAAAAATAGCCTCTCTTTTCATACGTATATCTCATTAGTGTATTTATTTACATAGTTTATTTATGTATTGGTTATTTATTTACCTAATTACAATGCTAAGTACATCTGGGATAAGCATCTTTTTGGATACAACTTAATGGCTAGGAGAAATGTGTAGCTATACTAATGAGCTGCCTGCTAACTGCCTTGCTGGCACCAGTTAGTATGTTTTAAATTCGAAAATGAGGGATTTGATTATCTGACAGGTTTAAATGGAATTTGAATGAGAGAGATTCTATCGTGTTTACATAGTCTACAATATGTTCTAGTACATAGTAACAGTTGTAAATAATATAATTGTAGCTCCTGAGTATCCTTTTTCCTATTCCAAACACACATCAACACTAGCACTACAGTCACTGAGGGTCCAAAAGGGCTAGACAGTACCATGAAGGAATAAGAAAAAGGAAGGCACTGAAGAGACAAAAATCTGCTAGAACACAAAAAATGGTTTGGAGAAGTGCAAATGGCAAATTGCGTTCAAGAAGAGTAGGAGAAAACGGAGTGGCCAGTTTCCTGATCTACCCACTTCCAGAATTCCTCGATTTGATTTTCCTTTTTGTCCTGTATCTCTGCCTAGTACTGAACCTGAAAGTTCTCAGGACTAGAAAACATTGACCAATAGATCAAATATTCTTATTTATTTTTCTGGGATCTACATTGTTAGAACCACAGCCATACTCATGATATAAATATTCTCATTGGTGCTCATTTCATTCAATCAACATTTATCTTCCACTTCCTGCCTACTGGGCAATAAGATAATCACAATAAAATGAGTCTAATAAGAAAAATATAAGAGAAATAAATTCTTGCAGAGAGCTGCTTCTCCCTTCTTGCTCCAACCCAAGTACAACTGTCACAAGTGGCATCTGTCATCTCAGATACTTGTTTTCCTATGAGCCTGCCCAGACTCCAAGTGTAGTACCGACTGATTACTTGCATACTTGAGCTATCTGGATTTGGAAGTTGGTACATTTCTCTGTAAAAATGTGTCAACTTGAATTTAAGAAAAAAAAAGCTACATTTTAAAGGAGAGTTAAAAAATGCTTTGGCAAATCATGGATGGGAGCAGTAAATATGAGCTTTCAATATAAACATGATCTTAATCATTTTTTCTCAGATTTGTGCCCCTGCTGTATTATAGTCTGAATTCTCAAGGTGGGTTTTAGCCTGCCCTGCATGGCACAGGTCTAGCCACAGAACTTTTTATGTACGTATGTGTGCATTTATTCATTTATTTTTATGCTGACTCACCTAAAAGACCTTAAAGATATGTCTGATTCAAACAATAATAAATTGTTAGGGAGTCAAAGTCAAAAAGAAATAAGTACTAGAAAAAGAAACTTAAAGACACCACATAGAAATAGAGATTATATGTTTCTTTAGAGTTGTTAAATGTTGTTTTGAAATTTACCTTTAAGCATCCCTGTACTAAAATCAGTGAAGAACACACAATCAGCTTCAAGGTTGATAATCTCTATAATACATAATAAAAATATATAAGTAATTTTGGCAAAATCCACCCTCCCCCCTCCAAAAGGAAAAATGAGAAAGACATTTTAAGAAATGTTTTTCAAACTGTGATACTGGGAAGGACTCAAGGGATACAAAATTAAAGATCAATGTTGGATCCATCCTAGGTACAAAGGGAATGATGGGTGGAGGGAAAGGCAAGGACTGATATTGAGCACATTTAGAGATTAATGATATTATCCACATCTTTTTAAGTCATGAAAAAAAGGTTGAAACACTTCTGGATCTATGTGGCCATTAAGTTAGAGTAGCATAAACTGTCTGACTTTAAAGTCTATGTTTTTCTTGATACAACATGTTTTCTCTTCATGGAAGGAGATGATTAAAAAAGGCAAAGACACCAACTTTTCAAAGTTCTCTTATCTAATGAATTATTTATACCTCTTCTTTTTCTAATATGATGGAACTCTCTTCCCTCTAATGCTTTCACTAAGATGTTGGCTTTTGCTTAAGAAATTGGTTTTGTAATTAAAAATTAAAATAAGCAGAAAAACATGAAAAATCATTATGTTAAAGGCTATTTTCTCAATTGAAATTGACTGTCCTTTTGGATGTTGTTCCATGTTTAAATGCTCGGAATTTTAAACCAAAGTTCAGTCTTTGGTAGTGGGGTTTATAAACTGCCAAATACTTCTAAGGGGAAAAAATGCATTTTAAAGCCTAGGGGGAAAAGGGACTCACTTTGCTTTCTTGACATCAAACAGGCCTTGTAAAACAACACATTGACCAGTTAAATACAAATGAACTTGAATCATATGGATATAATTCTCTTAAATTAAATTTCCTTTAAAATAGGGATGGAATTAAACATTAAAAAAGAGAGGTTCACAAAGTCAAGCTTTTTTTCATTTGACATCTGTCTGCATAGCCTTAAACCCTAAAAGACTAAATCTTAGCAATATTAAATATGTGACATGTTGTCTTATTTAATACATAACTGATATATTATTGTTCATTATATTGACCATGAGAGGATTTCATTGGAAAAATATCTCAAAGTAATTATAATTTCCCTCCTCATTTTGCTAGACAATTTAATTTTTTGTTTTCTTGTGTTTCAAGAATTAGGAGAAAATTGTGGTGAATCCAGGGAGAGGAGGTAAGGATTACTCTCTCAGGTTTTTAGTTCCCAAAAGGTCAGTGGAAACAAGGATTATAAGTGTGGTGGGCATCACCAAAGCGTGGTGGGAAGCTATTTGGATATCAGGAGAAGGAGGATTGATGCTGTCAGCTGGGAGGAAGCTAAGTCACAGTAAATCTTAGTAGAAACCACAGATGCCAGAGAACTGCTTGGAATTGACCCTCTTACATGTGATGTTTGCCCATCTAGATAGATGGTGATAACAAACTAAAGGGTCCCAGAAGCTTAACGGTCATTCATGTGGGGTCTTTTAAGTAAGTCAGTTAAAGTTAGGACTAATTAGCAAAAAATGAACAGCCTACTTGCCAATGTCAATAACAAAAGAAAATATTATTGGAAAGGAAAAGGCCAAAAGGAAGGAGACAATGTTTGGGGAGGAATACAAGCCTCCTCTCCACTACACTTTTACACGTCTAGCCTATTCTGGAGGTAGAAATTAAAGTTTTAAAATGGAATTAATGTGATTCAAAAGTTATGGGATTTGATCATTAATGGGAGTCTACTGTTTAGAAAGATAAGGAGTTTCAACCCAACAAAGATGTTAAAAAGAAAATAGTTTCTTGCTTATACTTCAATGATGTGATACCAGATACACCTTTATTCTACTCTAAGAAAGATTATCCCTTAGTCTCATAATATCCTTCTGCAATATAATTAGAAGGAAAATATCAGACCTCAAAAATGCATTTTTTTTTTTTTTTTTTTTTTTTGCGGTATGAGGGCCTCTCACTGTTGTGGCCTCTCCCATTGCGGAGCACAGGCTCCAGACGCGCAGGCTCAGTGGCCATGGCTCACGGGCCCAGCCACTCCTTGGCATGTGGGATCTTCCCAGACCGGGGCACGAACCCGTGTCCCCTGCATCGGCAGGCGGACTCTCAACCACTGTGCTACCAGGGAAGCCCCAAAAATGCATTTTTAATTTAATGATTGTTTTGACTATCTATCATGTGCTTGATGCTGAGCATATGAGATGAAAAACACCCCTTAAGGAACACAAACTCGAATGGGGGTAACTCTCATATAAACAAATGTACCAGAAGTCAAAAGTGTCTTATCTCAAAATTGTTACCAGAATTCCTCTTGGAAAGAAAAAATGTTTGGTACAGCACCAAGATAAGGAGCTTGGGATAGAAAGTGAGACAATGATAAATTAGGGGTTAGCAGCAAACTTTGGGCAGGAACACATCCATGCAAGCAGTGTTGGGATTCTTGATAGCAGTGAGCAGGCAGATAGCAGGAAAGGCCAACTTAAGAAGACTTGAGAATATCCAAAGATGAATTAGATGTGCAGGTAAGATTTTAAGAGGCCAGCATTATCCTGGTACTAAAGCCAGATAAAGACACTACAAGAAAACAAAATTACAGACCAATATCCCTGATGAATACAGATGTAAAAATTCTCAACAAAATATTAGCAAACTGGATTCAATGCCACATTAAAAGAATCATAACACCATGATCAAGTGGGATTTATGGCTGGGATGCAAGGATGGTTCAACATATGCAAATCAACAAAAGTGATACACTACATTAATAAAATGAAAAATCAAGTCGTATGATTACTCAACAGATGCAGAAAAACCATTTGACAAAATACAACTTTCTTTCATGATAAAAATGCTCAACAAATTGGGTATAGAAGGAAGATACCACAACACAATAAAGGCCATATGTGACAAACCCACAGCCAACCTTATACTCAATGATGAAAGGTTGAAAATTTTCCTCTAAGATCAAGAACAAGACAAGGGTGACCACTCTCACTATTTCTATTCAACATAGTACTAGAAATCCAAGACAGAGCAGTCAGGCAATGCAAAGAAATAAAAGGCATCCAATTTGAAAAGGAAGAAGGAAAAGTGTTTGGAGACGACATCATCTTGTATGGAGAAAATCCTAAAGACTCCACAAAAAAAAACCTTAGAACTAATCAACAAATTCAGCAAAGTTGCAGAAATCAACATACAGAAATCAGCTTCATTTCTATATGCTAACAAGAAAACATCTGAAAAAGAAATAAATAAAACAATCGCATTTGCAATAGCATCAAAAACAGTAAAATACTGAGGAGTAAGTTTAACCAAGGAGGTGAAGATCTGTACACTAAAAAATTACAAGACTTGGATGAAAGAAATTGAAGAAGACACAAATAAATGAAAAAAATTACCCATGTTCATGGATCGGATGAATGAATACTGTGTTGTTGAAAGGTCCATACTACCAAAAACCATCTGCACAGTCAATGAAATCTCTATCAAGATTCTAATGGCATTTTTCACATAAACAGAAAAAACAATTCTAAATTTTGTATGAAGCCACAAAGACCCTGAATATCCAAAGCAATCCTGAAAAAGAACAAAGCTGGAGGCATCACACTTCCTGATTTCAAACTATAATACAAAGCTATTATAATCAGAAATAATATGGTACTGCTTGAAAACAGACACAAAGACCAATGGAACAGAACAGATAGAGACTGGTATATAAACTCATGCATAAATGGTCATTAATTTATGACAAAGAGACCAAAAATATACAATGGGGAAAGGATAGACTCTTCAGTAAATGTTGTTGAGAAAACTGGGTAATTGCATGCAGAAAAGTGAAATTAGGCCTCTATCTCACACCATTCACAAAAATTAACTTGAAATTGTTTTAAACATAAGACCTGAAACCATTAAAATTCCAGGAAAAAGCATAATGAAAAATCTCCTTGACACTGATGTTGTCAACAATTTATTTGGATATGATACAAAAATCACAAGAAACAAAAGCAAAAATAAATAAATCGGACTAAATCAAACTAAAATACTACTGTATAGAAAAATAGGTCATCAACAAAATGAAAAGACAACTTTGGGAATGAGAGAAAATATTTGCAAATCATTTACAATGCTTGGTGTCAGTTTATTTATCTCTTGTAAAATTAAAATACAGCGTGTGTGTGTGAGATGAGAGAAAATATTTGCAAATCATATATCTAATAAGCAGTTATATACAAAATATAAAAATAACTTGTAACTTAATAGCAAAACAAACAAACAAGCAGGTGATTAAAACATGGGCAGAAGAACTGAACATTTTTCCAAAGAAAACATACAGATGGCCAACAAGTACATGAAAAGATGCTCAGCATTGCTAATCATCACAGAAATGCAACTCAAAACCACAATAAGATATTACTTCACACCTGTTAAAATGGAATCATGAAAAAGAGAAGAGATAAATGTTGGAGAGTATGTAGAGAAAAGGGAACCCTTGTGCACTGTTGGTGGAAATGTAAATTGGTGCAGCCACTATAGAGAACAATATGGAGGTTCCTCAAAATATTAAAAATAGAGCTACCATATGATCCAGCAATTCCACTTCTGGGTATACATCCAAAGGAAATGAAAACAGAATCTCAAAAAAGACATCTGCATTTCCATGTTCATTGCAGCATTGTTCACAATAGCCAACATATGGAAACAACCTAAGTGTGTGTCAATCAATGAATGTATAAAGAAGATGTGGTACATATGTACAATGAAATATCATTCTGCCATGAGAAAGAAGGAAATCCTGTATTTTCTACAACTTGTATGAATCTTGAGGGCATTACGCTAAGTGAAGTAAGCAGACAGAAAAAGGCAAATACCGTATGATATCAGTTACACGTGGAATCTAAAAAAGCTGATGTCATAGAAATAGAGAGTAACGGGGAAAATGTGGAGATATTGGTTAAAGGGTATGAACTTCCAGTTGTAAGATAAACAAGTTACGGGATTCTAATGTATAGTATAGTAATTATAGCTAATAAAAATACTGTATTATATAATTGGAAGTTGCTATGTTAGTAGATCTTAAATGTTCTTACCACAAAAAAGAGATGGTAATTATGTGACATGATGGAGGTCATAGCTAAAGCTATGGTTGTAATGATTTTCAAACATATAAATGTATCAAATCAACAGGTTGCACACCTTAAAGTTACACAATATTACATGTCAACTATATCCCAATAAAATTGTGCAGAAAAAGGGTAGATATTATTGCAATCTCCATACTAGCGATAACAAAAATGAAGAGCCAAGATGTAAATCTAGGTTTGTTTCAATTCCAAAAGCATTGATCTTTCCAGCCTTATGTACTAAAGTGCACATGTTGAATGAGAGTATGATCTAGCTCTTAGCAATAGATTTTATCAATGTTCCCAATTCTCCACTGATTCCTGCAAATATGCATGCCCCTTGCCATGTAACTTTATAGGGCTCTCTCAGTGGGCAAAGAATAACCCTTATATTTCAACTTGCTTTGGCCAATGGATATTAATAGCCATAATGCAATCAGTTTTAAAAGCATTTGCATGATTGGACTTACTTTCTCGCACCTCTGCAAATACCATGAAAAAGACTCACTGGTCTAGGGGAGGATGAGAAACACATGAAACAAATCCACCCAGCGTGGGTCAGCTAAACCCAGGAAATTATAGACACATGAGTAAATTTAGCCCAGACCAGCAGAACCATCTAGCCACAACCTGCCTAGTTCAGCCAGCCCCAGTCAATGTGCAGGTCTGTGAAAAACAATGTCATTATTAACATTTTTCAATGTGGAGATAGGGAAAAAGGAATGGCCTATGATAACTTCCTGCTTTGATTCACTGAATGGAAACTGGGGCCATTAATCAGAATATAAAAATTTTACAGAAAATTTCTAATTCATATCTGAGATATTTAATTTGAAGTGCCTTTTGGACATTATCTAATATTTTCAGATATTTCTCAATGGCAACATAATATCTAATCCCATCTATGCTGTCCTCACTCTAAGGAGATACTGTTCCCCATAATTCTTGGAGAAAACAAAAACTCAGTTTCTCAGAGTTAATGTAGCAAAAATATTTTCACCAAGCTAATGATCTCCGTATCTTCTCCAACCCCATCATTCCCCATTTCTCTCAGTTGAATGGAATATTTCCACCCTTCAAAGCTAATTATCCTTCCTATCCTTTTGATTGCATTTTCTCCCAAATCCTCAAAAATCAATCATCAGCTGTTCTTTTCTCTTTCTCCTGTATGTATTCAATTGCTTCCTGACTATTGATTTCCTTTAAATACACCATATAAACAGGATCAAGCCTTGACTTGTATATACATATACACATATACACACCAACACACATGCATACACACATACACACACACAAATAATCTAAAGCTTTTCTTACATAATGACTAGAAGTCAAAAAAATATGGAAGTGGAACAATCAATGAGTGCAGGTTTAAAGACCGAAAAGTATAAGACCTGACCGTATTAAAGGAAGTTGCCTTAAATATTAGCAAAGAGAAAAATGGGAGATTCACATACAATTAGGTCCATGGTATTCAAGGCTTTGGATGCCAGGCTAAGGCACTGAATTGATTTCATATGCAGTGGAAAGTCACTGCAGTAAAGAATTCTTGATGTTTACTTTTGTAGCCTGAATTAAAGTAGTTATCATTTCATAACTTTGTTATAAGATTAATTTATGCTAGCTCTAGCTGAGTCACCAATTCAGTCATTCAGTCAACCACTGTTCACTGAACATATATCTCTCATCACTATCCATCCTGGGAGAGGAAGTTATATAGAAAAGTAAATGTACATCTGAACATTAACGTTTTCCCAAGGAATTACTTCTTTAGGACCCAAGCTTCTATGATTTGCCTCTATGCATATTTTAAAATTATTTTTATAATATTTATTTTAGTTCCCAGTGCTGGTTTCTTAATTTAATTTGAAAACTGTGTAGTTTATTCACTTGGGTGCATATCACTAAGATTATAGACCTAGGTTGAAATAAAGATTAATGAATTAGGACATAACATGACTAATTTTTCTCTTTTTTTCCTCGTCACTCTTCATATTCCTTGACATACACTCATAAGCCCATTGATTTTTGTCAGATATTGTTCATGTTTGGGTCAATCATTTTTAAAGACTTGTGATAAAAGCTTTGAGTCATGTTTTGGCAGGGAAAAAGCAAAGGACATTGCCTATGTCAGAAAAAGCATGTGCAAGTGAAGAGAAAGAAAGCAAACACTTTAATCTACCTCGCTAAAGTGTTTAGTTGGTATTTAAATTTTTTTTAAGATATAGGAAAAATTATTTGGAAAGAACCATGATGATTATGGATATCTGGCAATTAAGGGACAGCTTATTCAATCTTACAACCAGAAACAGCATAGTATGGTCATCACACAATAGAGACATGAAATGATTAGACAGTTACCCAAAGTTCTTGATGATACCCTATGAAGATAAAACCTCTGATTTATCCCTGGACCCCAAGCAGGAAGTTAGTGTTCCTGCTAAAACCTTAGTCTTCCCATTTCTTTTGCTAAAACATGGCAGAAACACAAAAAGATGGCTAATGTTTCAGTAGATACATCTCACTACCTGCTCACTCACAGTTGATCCATCATGACTGTCCCTACATTGTGGCTTTAAGCCCATATATGATCTATAATCCTCCAAGAATGTCTGATGAGACTTTGTGTATATGTTCCTAATTCTCAGGAATAAAGACAAAGAGATAAGTTAAGAAACTGTCCTTGAAACGATGATGCAACTCATACTAAGGTGGCTGTTCATGGGAATGACTGGAAAAAGACAGAATTGAAAATTACATAGAATGGTGATTTTAAAATTCAAATTACCTACACTCATTACTAACATTTTTGAGCAAGTGTATCAGAATTAAGACAAAAGCAAAACCACCATGAACAATACAAGGGGTTATTAGAGGGATTAATTCTTACAAGATCCTGGGAGATGGTTAGGCAACTTATGGAAGTCTGTTGCCCCTGCATCTGTATGTGAAATGGGGGAGAGTGTGGGCAAAGTGGAACCTAAAAGGACAAATTGTAACGTAGGAGGATGAATTGAGGCCCATATCCACCTGACCCAGACCCAGCTCTATCTAAGCCTTCATCTTAGATGATGCAGATGGCCTGCAGTAGGGCTGGTTCGCTCATTACAGAGCTCCACCTGCCCCCGGCCCAGGATCCAGTGAGGTTAAAGGAGGTGATCTGGTTGGAGCTGCAGGACCTGCAGACATGGCTGCTGCCTGCCAGCAGAGTGAGTTAGCAGATTCACCACAATGTGGGAGAACCACAACAGTGCCTGACTTGACCTTCTGAGTATAAATGTTGGCTCCTCTATTTCCATTCCCAAATCCTGTGCAAATGTCTCTTGTATCCAACTTTAACTGAAAATCATTCAGAGAAGAGAATTCTGGAATCGTTCAAGATCCTTGTTGCTGGTTAAACAGTCTATGTAAGTCTGCTTCCCTGGCATCTGGATCCAGCTTACTAAACTGACACAATATGAAGACATAGCAGATACTAGGCATGTCGTGTGTTCTTGTCTTTCCATTACATTAAAATACATGTAATATAAATAAAAAAACAATATAAATGGAAGTCTATCCCCAAATCCCAATGGATTGTTTTCATGAGGTCATATTAAAATGACTTAGAAGTCATTTATTTATTTATTCATTTACTTATTTATTTAGGCTTCGGGATTTGGGGATAGGCAGCGCCATCAGAGAAATAAAGAATCTAGAAACGAGTTTTAGGAGAAATTTCGTGAGATGGGTCATGAACGATTGACTTTGAGGTGAAGGCAAGATGTTCAACTGGCGTAGTTCAGTACCATATCAAATATATATACACGGAGCATAAAAGTACAGTGTCACTTGGGAGACAGTTTGAGGTAATCATAGTTAATTTGAAGTAGTCATTATAGCCATGAAGGTTGATAAGAATACATAAAGTGAAAAATATTACAACACAATAAAATAATGAAGCTCAGGGCTCAGTTTAAGACAAGTATACCCAGTATTATTCTTTTTTTTTTAAAGTGAGTTTAAACAAATAGTTATTGTTAAAATATACTATATTGTATTTTAAATCTTAATATTTAAAAACTCAAGAGATTTCATGGATTTGTGATTTTTTAAATGAATTTGACATGCATGTACTTATGAAACAAAAATAAAAATTTTACTTAAATTTCTAAGCAACACTATTTTTGCTTCAGAAATATTTTTATAGAAATTATTGAGTTTTTTAAATGTAATAATTTTCTTACATAGAAAATTATTTTTAAATGCAATTATATATTTCTTTTAATTCTCATCAACTTTTGTCTTAATGTTTTATTGTGACTTTTGCTTTTATGTTTCTTTTTAAAGTCAGTCTTATTTTTTCTGCTTTATAAAATCTTTGTATTTTGGGGAAAGATCATTTTCATTATCAAGGAGTTAATTTTTTGCTTTTAGGAAGGTCAATATTTGTTTTGGCTTGCCCTGTTTATACAGACATATAATTTAACCAGCTCAAATATATGGTCTTCATTTTTCATTTAGAAAATTTGCATGACTTTGAAGAACTACTACAGGAAAAACATTTAGACATCAGTACATGCTGAGAATAACAATTAACAGAAATTTCAACATGGATATTGTATATACAACTGTCTGGATTATGACTGCAGTAAATCCCTATGAAGACCAGATTTATTGACTTCGATAACTGATATAAATATATATACATACTGTTTGTTTTTACTCACTTTTTCTTAAAGCCAATATTAAAAATAAGAAACTGGATTTTATTTTGCATGTAAGTCATAACACCTTGCTGATGGGCACATACAATCAATTTTAATATAACCAGGAACATATGGGAATTTTCAAGGTTATAGAACAATTAGGTCATATGAAAATGAAAGAGTCATCTTGATAAAATTTGGGGTGGAATAAAATGATAAAAATTACTAATTCTCTACATATATACCTTTCGTAATGACCTTTGCTATACCAATAGCTTTGATGAAGAAATACAGAACAAGTTCCAAGGGAAGCTATTCAAGGGTAAAAAGGCTTAATGCTGACCCAAAATAATATTTTTACTTCCAACGTTAAAAACAGACATGGAATGCCCTCAGTGGCTGACTTTTTTAGGCAAAGGTAGTGGTGGTGTCAACTATTACCATTATTCAGCACTTTGGAATTGTAATAATTACAGGATTGCATTTTACACCATTGCATTCACTTGTTACCTGTGAGTGTATTAAAGAATAACAGTATCCTAACGCTAGGTTATTTGGGGGCTGAATAAGCCCCTTGAGCATAAAGGTCACCACAGAACATATTTTTCTTTGTCCATATTTACATTTGAATTCACTGAAACCCTAAAATTATATACTGGCTTTGGAATTTTATGGAGAATATTAAGTGGCTAAATCTGTAATTTCTTAGAAACATAGAAAACTTTTTTGTCAGTTTTGTAAATTTGTTTACTAAGAGAAACAAAAAAATACTACTTTTCCATTCATTAATTGTCTAAATTTTCATTTTTGCAGCTAAAATAAGAAAAAAACTTTTTTTCAAGAGTTATGCTACATTACTTATATTTGGGTTGCAAAATCTAAACTATATGTCTTCTAATGAATAATATAATCATTAACTAATAGTGTAAATAGATAAAATGATATCTCTTAATATTCTTGTATTGGATAACTTAGAAATATACTACTTTTTCGGAAATGATTCAATAATAACTACACTATAATTATAATTGCATTCTGGTCCATCTTAGATAACTTTTTTAGTAAGTGCTTACTGATGAAATTATCTATTAAAAGGACTTTTTGAAAGTATTACAGTTGTTAAACTACAGAGAAAATTGACTGATTCTTAGATTTAAAATATCTTAATAAATTCACAAGTTATCTTGCACAATTTGTATTTCCAATTTACAGGATCATTGATAACTGCTTATTTCACTAACTGCCTTTTTGAGTCAGTTTTTCAGTTTTTTCTCTAGCATAAAAATTGTATATATTGGTAATTGAATTTAAAAATGTTTTTCCAATGATTATTATAGGAGAATTAGAAGGAAATTTCTTTAAAAAAATATTCTCTGTCTTCAAATAAGAACACGGTAAGTCTGCATGTTTTGATGCTCATAAAGATTACTTCCAAAGGAGAATACCAAACACTGTCAGGTAGTTAAAGGCAAATTGATCATTGTTGTAGTAGAGGAATTGAGAAGAAGTAATTTAAAGTTTATGGAGTTTTACTGGGGTTCTTCATTCTGCCAGGCTGCTCAGCACCATACTGTATATCAAAAGATGTTATATATATACTCATATATACATATACATATATGAACATATATCTTTTCTCTTCTTTTGTAATAAACCTGTAAATTGTATCCTCACCTCCTTTTATGGAGAGGGAACTGAAGTTCAAAGAACTAAGTAAGCTGGGCCCAAATATCACAGCTAGAATGTTCCATTTATCACCAACTGGCTTTAGTGATATCATTGCCTAGAGGGTCCTGCTATAAGGCAGAGTGAGAGAGTATTCATTTTGTAATGTGTCGATTTTATTTCATTGAAAGCAGCTTCTGTGTGTGCAGCTTAAATGTTTCTTTAATATAACTCACCCAACTCATTGATGCACATAATTCCAAAAGGAGTAAAGATTGAAAAACCAAAAAAAAAAAAAAAAGTTAAGGAAAACAGTTGTCCACTAATTGACTTCCCTCATGACTGAAAATTTAAGATGCTTTAGTTAACAAACTTCTTATTTAGTCATTTAAACTATATGATCTCTCTATTATGCCTCAGTGTCTCAAAGAGCCTACAGTAAGAATCTATTTCTACAAAGACAATTTTGAGAAAACAAGAAATCCAAAATATGGTACAATTTCTTCGTTGTTTCTACAAATCACCTTTTAATGCATATAGACCTCGAATGAGCTTCTGGAAGTTCCTTTTCTGCTCTGGTTTCCCACTTCCCTGCTTTACCTTCAAATGTGTTTCTTTTTCTCCTCTCTCCTCCTGTCAAAAACCCATTTCCACGCCAGAAAAGTTCCTCTAGAAATTAAGCATTACTTCAGGCTCTACCTAGGAGGGAGAGCGTAATCTCCTTAACCATGTCACGAAAGAGATGACTCGGGTCTGTCGGATTCTTCAGAAGCACCATCTGTCATATTCCTATAACGAGGAGTAACCTTTGCAAAAAGGTAAGTAAGAAGATTAGTGTGATAACCCATTGAAGCTCTCTGCTGCAGGAAATCAGTACTGACAAGAACAGTTTGTAAGCTGTAAGAATCTTTAAATGTATAGTTCTTTTCTTAAATATCTAAAAACCTAATATAAATAGTTAGCTTCAGGAGAGCCTCCTTCGGACTGGGTACCGTTAACATGAATTCAGGAGTACACTTGCATCTCTTTATAATTACGTTGGTATCAAATACATGCCTCGAGTCCACTTGGAGACATCGGGGGTAGGGTCCATGATTTGTGCTGCTGTTGGTGGTGGTGGTTTGTTGCTTTAACCTTCCAAAAGGTGTACTGCTCAAGTTTGAGACTATTCCTACAAATCAAATGGTTGCAGTGCTTTTTAGGAATTTTGGAAATATTAAATAACTGGGCATTTATTATAAGACTTCTACTTATTCTAAAATATAATTTTACTTTGCCAAGAAGCTAAAATAACTATGGAATTTGAATCCTAAAAATAACTTTGACAAAACATGCGTAGCTCTTTCATACGACATCCTTTGGCTCAAAACCGCCCATTTCTAGGATAGTACCCTGGGAACCGAATATAGCGTCTCAGATTTTTTTTCCATTGATTTAAGGGAAGTTTGCATCTGAAGATATATTTAATTCTAGCTTTAAGCTTTTTTAGAGTAATCATATTAATAATAACAGTCATAAATAGTACCCCCAATTCCCTAGATTTAATTCTTCCATGAGGCATGTACTGGTGTTAGCTGCATGTAACAAGTGGTCAAGATCACCTAATTAGCCCAAAACTGGGGCAGGATAAAAAAAAGGTCATCATTTGCTTAAACCCTCAGTTTTTCAGGCATCGTGAAAAGTACTTTATGTGCTTTAAACTTATGATTCCCTCAGTAGCTCAACTTAATGACAAATAATTCCCCCAAATCCCATCTGTTTCCTCAAATCTTCTAAACTTTGAGAGTTGGGAAATATTCCTCTTATGATGATATTTTGAGTTCTTTTTTAGTTATTTCTTTGATCCTTTTAGGGTATATTTTTAGTGGTTTCAACCCAAAAGAAAATGGTTTCCTTAAAAAAAAAAAGGTCAAAATGTAGCATAACCCGGCTGTCAAAAGTCCTCTTGCTAAAGGGACACTGTGTCCTGATTTAACGCCATAGTCAATGCCAGCTTTATCTATAAGTAAGGCTGTAGATCCAGCAAGAGCTTTTAATCTTAAATTAAGATTTAAGATAAATTACAAAGAAGCATTCTAGTAGAGTCTGGATAAAACCAAGATGAATTTGAGCTTTGGTTCATAACAGTTAAAATGGAAAAAAAAGCGTTGTATACCTAGTTATATAGTCTTTCAATATTGCTTTGTGGTTTTACACATGAAAAGCTATGTTGAGCTGGTGAAGGAAAGATAGATAGAAATAGAAATGCAGGCTGACCTCCCTGTCAATGAAAAAATGTCTGCTTTAGGAAGCAGGCATGTGAGGAACATGGGATTTTACTCTTGCTTCCAGGCCCTGTTCTTTAAAGGGTAAAAGGAAGCCAGAAACCTGCAGGAAAACAAGCTGCCCCTTGTACATGGACACGTCATTAAAGTGTAAGAATCACATCCTCCCTCCCTTTTCATCTCTCATTTCAAATTACATAATGTAGCACACAATTTCATTGTTAAAAAAAAGAAACAAAAAATGAAAGCTAATAAACAATAAAGTGAATGTTCCCCCTTTATTCTTCTCCTTTCCCTTTATATTCCTCTGCTTTCACCATAAAAAAACTAATAGTTTGACTAAAATATAAATACACTTATGTCTTAAATTTCTATACAGCATTCCAGTAGTCAAATATACTGCAATTTATTTGACTATTTCCTAGGAAACATTTTTAGTTGTTTCTGGGCTTTGTTGTTGTCGTCCTTGTTTGTTTGTGATGTTTTTGTGACTAAAATAAAGCTACATTGAATATCATTTGATAAGAATCTTTCTGCAAATAGGCAAGAATTGTTTTAAAATATACTATTAGAACTACATTATCTAGGTCAAATATTATATATATTTCAAGAAAACTTGATATATATATCATCAAGTTACTTACTTCTACTGTTTTGTCAATTTCCAGCTCTACAGTTCTATCAACACTAGTTAGTATCTAGCTTTTAAACAATATCAGTCTAATGACAAAAATGATTATTTCTTAATTGTAACTTGCAATTTACTGGTTAAGTGAGATAGAAATTATTTTCATGTTTTTACTGGCCACGTATATCTATTTTACTTAAAAATGGCTGATCATATTATACACCAATTTTTCTATTTACTGTTTGTCTTTTCTACTAATGTGCAAGAGTAAATATGTTGATTAAATATATTGATATTAACCTTTTTCTTGCTTTCAATCATTATTCTCTCTTTACTCACTTTTTATTGCTATTTGTTAGTCATATCCTTTTTAACAGCATTACTGCTGTCTTACAGATTGGAAATTTCTAGAGGTCAGTGTCTTTTTGAACTGCTTAACATAGTATCGAGTGCAAATAGGTAATTGTGTGTGTATGTGTGTGTTTGTGTGTGTGTGTGTGTGTGTGTGAGAAAACGATAATGAATCCCTACGCTATACATTAATAAGGCAAATATAATTTACTATGCGTCAGATGCATGACTAGATTTCCGTAAATAAAGTGGAATTAAACATGCCAGAATGGTGCGGGGGGTCTGCAGTGTGCATTCTGTGGGCTACGGCAGTCTAGCTGGGTCATCTGGTCATGCTCCTTTCTGCTATACACAGGTAGATCTAGGTGTTAATCAGCTCAACTGTGACATGTATTTATAACCTATGATTAAACTCATAATGGACTGCCCAGAACAGATCACAAGGTCGTGGAGAGAGTTGGAAATACTAAATGAAAGTGGGGATTTATGACTCTCCAACCTGGGCAATTCTGTTCATCAAAACTAGTCTCCTCAATTAGTGGTTCAAAAAGTTCATTTCTCACTGAATTATTTAGATAGCTGCAATTACGTAAATTCAATCATATTGTCAAGTTTGTTTGAAAAGAAACAAAATGTTTCATTTGTAAATTTCTGGAGATGCCTCACATTTTAGCATGTTTTAAGTCATAAAACCATATGGGACATGCCAGCTTTTAAAATGGAGTTTAAGATAATTATATCTAGATGCCATTAACAGTTTAAAAGACTTTATAGCATAGTGGAGACTATAGAAGTAAACACCCTGTGAAATACTTACAAAGCTATTGATCATTCTAAAGGTAAAGAATAACTTACAAAATATTTTTTCACTTAGAAAATAAATAATTCTAAGACAGCAAGCATACAGAAGAAATTCAAACAATATTAGATAAATGTGGTCATGACTAGATGACTGTTACAGAAATGTATAAAATTACAAACTGTACAACAAAAATGCCTAAGTTACAATACTCTTTCCATGGCAATATCCATGACATGAATGTGGATTATTTGCCCCATCTCTTGTAGAGCATCTTAAAGGTTCTCATCAAATTAGAAAGACTGCTTCTCAGATGCATTTGATTCAACTCTCTTTGGAAAAGAAAGCACTTCATTAGGAGGCTTTTGTCAGTGCACATATAGCCTAGGATCACATGAAATTATTCGTTCAGAAAGGCAATCAAAGGACCATAAGTCAAAAATCCTACTTGTGGTGTATAAACTAATGTCAAGTAAAATGGTCTATAATATAGAAGAAAATTTATTAATAAATGATATTGATAGCTTAATGTTCCACAGAGGGAAAATATTCAAGAAAAGTCAATCATAAAAGAAAGAATAATTTTTATATTTTAGGGATCAGGGAAACAAATTAAAAGTGAGTTAATACATATATCCCAGGGTTTTTCAATCTTGACACTACTAACATTTGGGGCCAGATAATTCTTTGTTGTCTCTGTTTTGGGGGCTGTCCTGTGTATTGTAGGGTCTGTAATAGCACCTCTGGACTCTACCCACTTGATGCCAGTAGCTCACCCTTCCTGGGACAACCAAAAATGTCTCCAGACATTGTTAAAAGTCCCTTGTAGGGGCAAGAGAGCAGGATCACCTGGCTGAGAATCAATCATACATTCCTTTAGTATTACTACTGTGCTGTGAAGGAAACTCCTCTACGGAGAGGGTTTTTCTGTAGATATGGCTGTTTTGCTTTATTAGTCAGTTTCCTTAAATATTATCTACTTGGTTGCACATGTAGAAATAATTCGAGACTATTTTCTGCTTGGATAGAACCTTTATGATCAATATACTGGATTGACTGAAGAATACTGAGTAATTACCCTTTAAAACTATATCATGTGAAATTATTGTTTTAAATTTAGGCATGCCTTTCCTTCTGGAACATTACATGTGAAAGAAGTCAAACTTAAGTTCGAAATTTGTACTTTTAAAAGTTTACTTGTCCCTTTTGAAGAAATAGGTATTTTGACAACTGTAATAACTGGACATTACCAGAACAATGCTAACACAGGGGGTTAACAGCTTGCACTTGTACAAAATACTTGAAGTCAGTCAGAAAGCCATTATTATGACCTTGTGCTGACCACATTCTATGAAGTGTTACATGATCAGGGACAGGGAAGTTGGTTAATGGAAGTTATATAGTAGCTAGTTGTATCCTTGTCACACTTCATCTAAACTGATACATTGCAATGGTCCACACTGCTCAGACCTGGCAATTACTGTCCAATTCCAATCTATTCCACACTGCCACTATAATGAAAAATAATTAGGAGCCTGAAAATGAGTTTTCACATGAAATGGTTTCAGTGCTTGGACACAATCGCCTTTGGCAGATGGCTTTGGGTTTGCTTTAATATAATAAAGACAGTTAATCATCTCTAAAGAGTGCACTGAATGAATAAACTTTTAACACTACTTTCTACAATGAAACTCTTATACTGATCAAATGTTTAATGCTCAGGGGTGGAGGTTGCTTTGGTAGAATTGTTTGGAATGGGCACAAAAGTCACTGGAAAATAAATGCATTAGAAAAGAAGAAAATCGATTTGAATTGATCATCTATTATTGATGAAGAAAAATTTAAAAAGCTGAACACTAAAATCAACTACTCTTCCTGAACACTGTTGTTATGATAGATTAAGGTATTTTCAGATGTCTTTATGAACACCCTGACTTTGGTAAGGCTGAAATACGTCACTTTATAACAAAAAATATACCTGTGTTACATGGAGCAAAGGTATTCTCTTCAACAAATGGTGCTAGAACTGGACATCCACGTGTAAAAAAAAAAAAAAATCTAGAGGCAGACCTTGCACCATTCATAGAAATTAACTCAAAATGGATCATAGATGTAAATGTAAAACACAAAATTATAAAACTTTTAGAAGATTAACATTGGAGAAAATCCTCGGTGTAGTGATGCCTTTTAGATACAACACCAAAGACGTGAAGCATGACAGACTCATGAAAGAAGGAATTGATAAACTGGACTTCATTAAAGTTAAACACTTCTGCTTTGAGAAAGAGAGTCAAGAAAATTAGAAGAAAAGCCACAGACTGGGAGAAAATATTTGCAAAAGATATATTTGATAAAGGACTGTTGTCCAAAATATCCAAAGAACCCTTAAGACTCAACAATAAGAAAAGAAATAACCCTATTTAAAAAATGGGCCAATGATCTTTATGGACACCTCGCCAAAGAAGACACACAGATGGCAAATAAGTATATGAAAATATGATCTACATCTTGTCATCAGGAAAATGAAAATTAAATAGCAATGAGATAGCACTACACATCTATTAGAATAGCCAAAATCCAGAACACTGAAAACATAAAATGCTGTGCAAAAATGTGAAGCACCAGAAATTCTCATACACTTCTGGTGGGAATGCAAAATGCTACAGCCACTTCAGAAGAACAATTGGTAATTTCTTACAAAATTAAATATACTCTTACCATATGATCGGGCAATCACACACCTTGATATTTACATAAAGGAGCTAAAAACTAATGTCCACACAAAAACCTTAACATAGATATTTATAGCAGCTTTATTCATAATTGCCAAAGTTTAGAGTCAACCAACATGTCCTTCAGAAGGTGAATGGATAAGTAAACTGTAGTACATCTATATAATTGAATATTATTCAGTGCTAAAAGAAGAAAAAAAAAGCTATCAAGGTATAAGAAGACATAAAGGGACCTTAAATGCATATTACTTCTGGAAAAGGCAAAACTATAGAGACAGTTCAAAGATTAGTGATTGCCAGGAATGGGAGTGGGAGTGGGGAGATGAATAGGCACAACACAGAGGATTGTTAGGGCAGTGAAAATACTCTGTATGATACTATAATGATGAATACATGTCATTATACATTTGTCCAAACCCATAGAATGTACAGCATCAAAAGTGAATCCTAAGATAAACTATGGACTTCGGGTGATTATGATGTGACAACGGGTGTTCATCCTTGGTAACAAATATACCATTCTGGTGAGTGATGTTTATAATGGGGGAGGCTATGCATGTGTGGGCATAGGGGGTATAAGGAAAATCTCTATACCTTCTTCTCAATTCTGTTGCAAACCTAAAACTGCTCTAAAAAACTAAGTCTTTAAAAAAAAAGTTTGTGAGTGTGTATACCTACCTACCTAAATATATATAAATATGTATTTATATATACAACATATATAAATTATATATAACATATATAATGTATATGTAATTTTTAAATGAATACATAATTTCTCACGAAGGGAAAGGAATCTTTCTGTTAGAAAGATAACTCAAATTGTACTAAGCTGTATATCATTTATCAACCTTTTCTGAGAACAAATGATAAGTGAACTTAAATTCACATTTCCCAATTGGAAAAAAACATTTTATTAGAAAAGTAGAAAAATACCAATGCTTTAGAATTAAATTGATTTATTAATTGTGTGCTTAATCAATATTGAATTCCACTGTGAAGAGCCTATATTCAGAAATGAACTGAGCTATGTTCTGAAAGTATTTTTCATAAATAAGATTGTCATTGTCAGTGACTTGGTGGTTTTATTAGAGATTCTATTTCATAAACTGATAGCATTTAAAGGTATTCAGCTAGGGGTAATTTTTCTTCTTTCAATGACTTAATTTTGTAAATTCTGAAAATTTTGATCCTAATAGTTTCCAAACTAAATAATAATTTGAGTATTTATATTCAGCAGCACTATTGATAGCACAACTTTTCACTTTACAGATATGCTTAGATCAAATCTCTTTATTGTCCTTTCTGGTTATATAAATATGGTACATCATAATCAGCGTTTGATGTTTTGATTTGTCTTCCTTTAACTGCCTTTCTCTGAAGGGTAAGTAGTACTTTCTGAAATATACATACTTTAAAAGAAATGGCAATACATGTCTAGAATGGAATTATTGTTTTCATCTCTGGTTACTCAAAATGCTTTATTAGAATCAATGTTTATAAATTTTGAAATGCGTTTAGGAGTATATCTGTAAATAGTATCGCAAAGCTAGACATGCCACTCTTTATTTAGTATTGGCTGTTCACTTTTATATTCTATTTAGAGGTTTGACTGGTAGTTTTCTGCTGTCCCAGTTTTCCATGAAACAACATCTTTTGCTGTTCTGGGTACAGAACTTTTTTGTTCGCTGGTTTCTTTAAGTCTTGATGTGCATACATCCACAACCCATGTTTCATTCCTGCATTTCAGGTACTATTAATTGTTATTTTGATTAATAATTAGCATGCCAGTTTAAGAGGTATCACTGGTTATATTTAAGGAGCACTCTTCTTTGAACCTTATCTTAAGATTAAACCTGGCTAGTATTGATGAATAATATCATTATTATGTTATTATGTTTATAATATAATAATAATTATATTATTATTATTAACTTTTGTAGAAAGGATATTACAATGAAAAACATTCTGAAAATGTAGTTACTTTTTTATTGTTTAAAGCAGCATGACATGAGTCAGTTTATTTCCTGCAGGCAAAGCGGGTGTAGGTTGCCCTTGTCACTGTCCCCAGCTAAGTCACTTTAGGCTGCAGCTTTAGACTTGCATCCGGATTCTTTGTGGCTGGGTTGAGCTAATCTGAAAAGCCTACCTTTTGGGAGAATAATCAGGGCAGTGCTTCCTCCACTTGGCCACTCTACTCTCCCATTCCTGAGAGATCACAGTCTAAAATCAAGACTTATCCTCACCTGGAGGAGTCGCCAGAACCATTAAGGCTGTTGCCATAATTAGCGCTGGTTCATCAACTCCTCCTTGGACCAAAATCTCTGATGGAATGTAATTTTTTCCTGTTATGTAACTGAGATTACCACCTCAGTGTTCTAGCAGGCGCTTATGTGAATGGATAACCTAACAGAATTAATCAATGACGTGTATGAGAAAAAGTATAAGCTCTGAAATCAGGTAGACAGGCATGTGAATCCAGGATGCACTACTTAGTAGCTGTGTGACCGTGAACAGAGGCAGGAAAAAATAGCCCGTGGGGTTTGCTAGAGTAGCAAATGCTCTAATGCATGCGCATAGCAAGTAGAAGTGGATCTATGGCAAAGTAAATCTAAACAAATTCCAATGTGGTAATTATTCTGTAATTTGAAAACATCTTTTCTTTGTGCCTTTCCATGTACTTCCTGGAATTTGATAGAGAAAATGAAGAACATCTAATGATTTGTGTATTCGTTTGTTTAAAAAAAAAGAGTGGCTTATTTTTCTCTATATGCACTACCAATAAGCAAATATCAAGTTAGTTCAACGGACTCTGTATACATAGAAAAGATAAAGTGGAAGGTTGACAGAAGTTTATACTGAGCAAACATTCTAGATGAAAAAGAAGACAGAATTACTAAATTTGCCTTTTTCAGAATAAACTGACATAACAATATACATTATACAAATTCAAAATTGATTTCAATTAATCTAAGACATAAAATTAAAGTATATTATGAATTAAACGTCAAGAATACAAAGGAGGTAATTACTTAAATTTTAGTACTCACTTTTTGAAGAACTTTATTTTTTATTTTTATTTTGAAGCACTTTATTTTTCAGTCTTTTTCTTAGTTGAAAAAAACTTCTAGAATTTAGGCCTAGATTTTATCAGCTCAGAAGTAATGATTCTTTATTTTAGAAGGGTAAATTCTAGATAAAATCAAAAGGAATTTAGTTTCTATCAGTTTCTTTTTCTGTTTTACTCAATACATATGTAATCTACCAAAAAAATTAAAAATTCAGCCACAGTCAAATAAATTAAAGGATTCCTCTTTTTTAGCAGAGGATTTTGCTATTAGATAATTTAAATATTAAATCTCCTATCGTACTAAAATTTAATGCAATTATGTATTAATTACTGACAAAATTATAGAGTATAAAATGTGTACACATTTTAGACATTTATACATTGAAACATAATGTATTTCAACAATGAATTCCCAATGAAGAGTAATTCATCTAAATTATGTCAACAAAGGATAGGGAAATGTAGGAACTTCATCCACATGTTACCTATAAACTTTTAAATTTGTTTTTAATTTGAGTGCTTTTGTGGTCTGAAGTTAGAGATTAAAGGGTTTTTTTCCCAGTTTTTCTGGACCCAACATCTAATATATTTAATTTCTATTTGTGCTTTAGATAGATTGATAGACAACTGACTAACAAGGAAAGTTAATATTGATACTTAGAGACTTATTTAGGGTCTATTCCTTTAAGACTTTTATCATAGTTTTATATGTATACACACACACACACACACACACACATATATCTCTTTCCTTCTTTCAACATCTTTACTCCAATATATAGCAACTGAGCTGTGAAATTTGATATCATTTGTTTATCGAAATATCCACTTTGAGCTGCCTTAAATTCATTTAAGAACTCTCTAAAGCTGCTCCCTATGGTAGTCCAACATGAGGCTTTTTTATCTTGGTATGTTGCCATTTATCATTATCTTATGTTTATATTTGTTCAGCCAACTTACTATCCATGTGACAGCGCTCAGATCCAGGTCAATTTGAATTCATTTTGCAAGTCAGCATCCGTGAGATATGTCATAGAAAGTGTTTCTTTACTTCAGCCAGAAAATTTGTATTTTAGTTCCCCAGACTAATTAAATTTATCTGGTAAAAGATGTTTTTCACAAGTTAAAAGCAATAAAACTATGAAAAAAGATGTTTCTTCCCCAAAATAAAACCTTTGTTTTTCAGATGCATTAATAAGGATTTTTCTCTAAGTGCAATCAAATGTTCATTTTTTTTAAATGACAAATCTATTTTATCTCTGTGGAATTTCACCTAAAACCAGATAATATTTTTATTTAAAAACAAACTGAAACATTGAATTTGTCGCAGTATCAGGAAACATGAAAGCTTGAAACTAAATAATATGTTTAATAATTAACTCTCAATGTTGTTGAAAGATACTTATGTGAAAGGGACTGAGGAAAATATGATTGGGCAGTTCAGAAAGTCCATCTTGAAAATAAGCTTGTGCCTTATATCCTAAGGCACTTAAACTTGAACCTTTAAGAACTATCTTCTAGGGCCTCCCTGGTGGCGCAGTGGTTGAGAGTCCGCCTGCCGATGCAGGGGATACGGGTTCGTGCCCCGGTCCGGGAGGATCCCATATGCCGCGGAGCGGCTGGACCTGTGAGCCATGGCCGCTGAGCCTGCGCATCCGGAGCCTGTGCTCCGCAACGGGAGAGGCCACAACAGTGAGAGGCCCGCATACCGCAAAAAAAAAAAAAAAAAAAAAGAACTATCTTCTAGAATGGGAGAAATGATCAGTCTTATAATCTAGAAGGTTCACCTTGTCATCAAGGAAAGGGATAGGTTTAAGGAGGGCAGAATTGAAGCAGATATACTAAAGTTGCAATTCTAATAGTTCAGGCAAGGGGTGGTTAAGGTAATCTAAAATAAATACGAGGCAGACTAAATATTTAAAACCAAATACATTAAAAATAATAAAAAGAAAATACAGGCAAATATTTAACTCATATTTGGAATTAAAAGAGTTTCTAAGTACACACATATTTAAAGAAATCTTAAATTGAAAATAGATAAATTTGGCAAAAAATGTATACATGGATTCATGTGAAAATATTTAAACTAATAAGAAAATTAGTATCAGTTTCTCAAAACTGAGTAAAAGTCTGCTAAAAAAAGTTAAAACAATTAAATTTTTAATTGTGTAGAGACAACATAAAATTTAAAAAGAAATATTACCAACAACTTCTTAGGAAAAAACTAGCAAAGATTAGTATAAGTAATTCCCCATAAAAGAAAACTGATAATACACATGAAGTTTATTCACATTATTGATCAAAAATATGCAAATTAAATTCAAAATAATACACCACTTAAACCCAGAGTACAATGTTCTCTCACCAGTTTGCTTAAGGCAGTGCTCAATGGTGAGCCCTTCTAATTTTCATCAGTTTATCAATCTTCATAGACTTTAAGGTTGGTACATTTGTCATCTTTTCAATACATACTCATTGATTGCCTATTATGGTTTGGGAATGATATATGCATTAAGAATATAATGGTAAACAGGGTAATCATGACCCCCACGATCAGGAAATACATAATCCTGCATGGAAGAATGACTTAATGGGAAAAAATTTATTTCTAGATAATGAAAATCCTATTAATGTATCTTAATTTACTTCTAAGCCTGAGCCTGCTGCTTCTTGATACATTTTTACTCGCATATATGGGTCAATATTTTACTTGAGGAGTGGGCAAAGTTAAGCCATAGTATCTCATCTGAACATTCCCATTTTTTCCAAAACCTTGTGTAGAGAGTCTTGACGGCATTGGTGAACTCTCTGAGGACTTCAACGCTGGGGCCACAAAATTGGTTAGGAGCTTTAGCCCAGTTCTAACTTATGTCTCTTAATGCTTATAAAAGAGCTGTGGTTTAAATATCAGGATAAGAGTCAAGACCAGTAGGATGGTCATATAACACTATCAAAGGAATACTTTTGGATGCTCTGTTTTTTCTCACTCCAAGATTTAGGTTAAAGTATTATTTTAACAACAAGAAAAACTACTATGTTTCTGAAACTAGTCAGGGAATGGGTGACACTGTGAAGAACATGAGAAGCAAGACTCTTCCTCTCAGGGACCTAAGGGCCTGGTTTCACAGTGCTCTTGATGAACTTGGGGCTTTCTTTCCTGACTTTAAAAACAGAAGGATAAGTCTTGTTTGTGCTGGGGATATGGCTTTATTGTGGGCACAAGGAGAATCCTCAAATCCATTCTAACTAGAGTTAAACCTAAACCATTAAAGAGCTCCAGATTCTTCTATCAAGGGGAAGAGGAGGTCTCTTATCAAATTGCTTTATATAGAATTTTTTTTTTTTTTTTTTTTTCGGTACGCAGCCCTCTCACTGTTGTGGCCTCTCCCGTTGCGGAGCACAGGCTCTGGACGCGCAGGCTCAGCGGCCATGGCTCACGGGCCCAGCCGCTCCGCGGCATGTGGGATCTTCCCGGACTGGGACACAAACCCGTGTCCCCTACATCGGCAGGGGGACTCTCAACCACTGCACCACCAGGGAAGCCCACTGCACCACCAGGGAAGCCCTATAGATTTTTATCCCTATGAATTTCTCCACGGTCCAAGGTTTTATAATGAATATGTATTAATTTTGTAATAAGTTGTAGAAGAGTATTTTTTTTTTGCACAAAAAGTGTAAGACTATCTCAGTACAATGAAAACAGAGAAATATATGCAACTGAATGTTTTCCATGAAGAAACATACATAGGAAATTACCAATACGATATGGTGGGGGCAGGTTAGGCGGAAGTACAGTGAAATATAGGAGACTCAGAGTTCTAATAATAACTACATAAATTAGGAGAAAAAGGAAACAGACGAAAGAATAAAACTTCACTTTTGGACTCGGCAGTTTAACGTGACACTGGGAGAACCATGTGGAGGGATCCAGTGGGAAGTTATATATTAATATAAGATCTGAAACTTGGGAACTTTTTGAAATATTTGGTGGATATTGGGGAAATTTTCAAATATTCCAGTCTTTAATATTAGGAGTGAATATTTTGAGTTGCAAAATTGCATGTGATATTGTTATAAGCAACATGTGCCTAATTTTATCCTACTATATCAGGAAATAGATTTCAGCATAAGATTTTTAAATTAAAAAATTAATAATTGAAACTATTTGCCTTACATTTGAATATACTTACATCTTTTTTTTTTTTTTTTTTTTTTGCGGTATGTGGGCCTCTCACTGTTGTGGCCTCTCCCCCACTATTGTGGCCTCTCCCGTTGCGAAGCACAGGCTCTGGACGCGCAGGCTCAGAGGCCATGGCTCAGAGACCCAACTGCTCCGCGGCATGTGGGATCTTCCCGGACTGGGACACGAACCCGTGTCCCCTACATGGGCAGGCGGACTCTCAACCACTGTGCCACCAGGGAAGCTCAATACTTACATCCTTTGATCTGGGCTCCTAGCATACAGCTCAGAGTTTACAGGGCTTCCTAAGAACATTCATTGGGAGTCAATGCCATCTCCACTACTAGTTTTGCTAGCTTTTCCAGGGCCTCTAACAAGAAGGGTAGATGCTCTGTCTTCTCAGTTGAGCCGTGCTTTCCCTTTAGGAACCTGTCTACCAGACTTGACACCAGATGCTTGTTTCTCCATTGTTCATGGACACAACTATTACCAAAGATGGGAAAGCTTGGGGAGAATTAAAAATATTTCTTTCTCAAGAAAATAAGTCAGCAGCTTCTGACTTACTTAGAAAATATTGAAGTGGTTAACCTGGGAAGTTTTCGTTTAGCTTTCTTCTTCTCTGACAATAATCAAGCACATACATATGATTTATGATTTATATAAAGTTAAAATACGGCTTGATTGTGTATAAGTTAGCCAAGACTGTCAAGCTTGTTTAGGAAAAACAGAAGGTGGGTATTAACTTTTTTCAGTGGGTATTTGGATGAAGATTGAAAATAACTGTTTTTCTTTCAATCAGTGCATTGCATTTTATAGGACATAATAACCTGCAGTGGAGTCATGTTTCTTTGCTTGTCAGTTCACATACAGAATCCCACCATAACACCACCCAGCAAGCAATGTTATATTTGTAAAGGCAGCAATATGATATTTTTCCTGAAGTTTAAAAGGCAACTTAATTTCACATTTTGGACCTTCAATTTCAATTCAAAAATATGGCTTGAGTGGAAAAAGGTTGAATATAAGATCTTGATTATTTTTTGTCACGGGGCCAAAGCTTGGAAACCGTCTCAAGTTGACCTGTACTTTTTCATCTGCAGCCCCAAAGCATAATTGAATTGCTTGCTCAGGATGCTGTGCTCCATGCAATAAAGGGGCAAAATGAACAACTGACTTCATAATTTAGCAGGTGTGCACAACTTCTCTGTGAGTATAGTTAATTAATTTATAAAGAACTGCTCAAAGTCAGACATTAGGTCACGGTTTTATGTAGATGAATGCTATATACAGGGAAAAGCAGCATCCTTTTATAAATTATTTCATTCTGATGAATGAGACATACTGAATAATTGTTATTTCAGTTTTAGAAAAAATCTGAAAATTAACATTTTTATCAGTCATCTTTATAAATGCCCTCTATTTTCTTGATTCTTTGTTTATTAAGAATAGCTAGGAAATGATTCTCATTTTATAGTTAAGATATAAATGTACATAAATATTTTTGTAAGAACTTGTTCATATAACTTAAATATATTTAGTTGTTTTAACATCTGATAAATAGTTAAAGCAGGAGTATGTTTTTCAAGGGAGAGAGGAATAAATACAATGAAAAATCACATATATTTCCTTACACTTTCATGGAGCAACCATCAGCTGATTTCCACTGCTGTAGTGAAAAGGCCACTTTCTATCTTGTCCATTCGCCACCTTGCATTTAGCTCAGAAGTATTTCAAGACAAAACTGGTTGACAATTCACATATTTCAATAGGTCTGCATCCAAACTGGTGCAATATAAAAGAACTTTGTGCATGGCTTAGGATTCACACTGACAGCACTGTACGATTATGTATCATTGAACAAATTAATTTGCGGTGAATCTGACTAGTGTGAAGCAGGACTTTGTTGTCATTGTGTGAGTTCTCTTGTCCTGGTTCTTTATCAGCCATCTTAACAAGTATAACACTCCTTGTTTTAAACCTGTTGGTTTATTATAATTTTTACAGTGGACCTATCATTCCCATTGTTGGAAAACGTCCACATTCTCTATTTGAAAATAATTTTACCAAGTTTTCACAGTCAAAAAAATAAGCTATTGCAAACCTAATGGGCTCCTGGAACAATGAAGCAATTTTGCACAGAATAAACATAAGAACAGAGGCGATTATGGAACATAAATGTTGCCCCTAATGTTTCAGTTCTTATGGCAACGAACTCTCCATGTTCTGAGTTGTCAAACATAACTTAGAGTCAGGTACATCAGTAGGAACTCTGGTGACTGAAAAATATTGCTAAGGTATTTGGAGTTCTTAACAAACATTCTAAAACACCTGGTAACTTTTGGGGAGCACCCAGGAACTGAGGGAAAAGTAGGTCTGCATTCCAGATTAGTTATGATAGCTGACGCAGCTTAACAAGGTGCTAACAGTGTAACCAACCAGATGAACGGCTCCAGGACACTTGGTTTAAGAACTATATTTTATTTGGTTTGTTTTTTCAAAATCAAATGAAATCTGGCTTTAAGTTTCCACTGAGGAGAGTTAGAAGTCTGATGTCAATTCTGACTGCTCCCTTTTCCCACCCATCCTGTCCAGCGTGCCCCAGAGCCCACCTTGGTCACCCACAATGGCTCATGGGGCTCCCATTCTTCTTCTCCCAAACAGAGTGGCGCCCCCTGCTGGCCCTTCAGCAGGCGCTGCTCCTCTACAGAAGGTACTAAGCGATCACCTCTTCCAAAGTCCTGTCTTCTGAGTCCGAGTGGGAGTGGGATCCTGCCCTCCACAACCTGCCGGATCCCTCAAATCCAGGCGGAAGTCCTCTCTACAGGAGGCTATGGATTTGATAACTCAAAACAAAAAGCCCTAACTGTCCTTCCGGTGGGCTAGAGGGAAAATGGTCTTTTCATCAATTTTTGCTGAGACTGTAGCAGCAAAAAAAGACAAAATACCAATTAATTCACCACCAGATCCTTACAGTATGAAAGGTGAGTGACTGCTACTGTCACCTTCCCTTTGCTCTTCTCACTTTCCCTGTGGAGCTGGGACTGTTCAGATGAGAATGTTCCCCTTTCCTCCTTGGGCTCTTATTACAGTGTCCACATTTTTTCTGCATATTTTGACGCTGCTGATTCGTTAAGCAACTATGAATTATATATACTGCTTGCCAACTCATATAAGAAGTTTTAGATAAAAATCTATGCTTATTTTTCTTAGTACCATTTTTAAAAGAAAAGTAACTGTGCTGAACTTCAAACTGGTATTTTCCTCCTCTTCACTCTCAAGCCCTTGAAACAAGTGTCACATCAAACAGTTCAGTCCTGAGGTCTCACTAATGTTTTCACCACTGCTTTGCCAAAGTTCAGGTTACAATATGGGGAAGACAGAGCAATGATAATTGTATAGGTAACCAAAGCTAAAGATTGTGTTAGACAAGTAGCGGTAAAGGTCTGAGTCAGGGCTTTCACTAACTAGGCAGCAGACTTATAATGGAGAAACTGGGTTGGAAAAGGTTTTGTTCAATTTCAACAAAATATAATATTTTTAAAAATTCCCTTTAATAGAAAAATGAAAGTTTTTCCAATATGCTTGAAGAACAGACTTAATTGTTTCTTATCAAAGGAAAGCTTGTCAGGCTGTACCTGCAATTCATCTCAACATGGTTTACCTGCTATTGAGAATCAAAGTTAAGAATTATGTACTCTTAGTTTGCTTATCAAGAACACACATTAAAATCTAGGCTTGAACATGTTAGGTGGAAATGAATGAATAGATCATCTTCGCCAAGTGTGTTATTGGGTTGAGTTATTAGCAGACGCTTTATAAATTCTAAACTTGGTTACAGCAGTAAAACAATTTTTTTGTTTCTTGGTCTAAACCTAATGCTGAATAAGTTTTAATTTAAGAAGACACCTATTTTAGTATTAAACTAACACATTAAAATCCCACAGGATTTAGGCAGGAATTTATGAAATGCTATCTGATTGCTCTCAAATGTTGCCTTAAAGTAAGTAACAGTGGGTTCACCTGAGATCAAGTCCAACTTTTCTCCACATTTACCTTTAAATCTTAATTCAAAACATCTTTGAATTTTCAAGATTTGGTTATCATAACAGATAAAATAAAATATATTCATTTCTTCAACTCAATGACTTGGATTCAGTTTGTTGGAAAAACATATGACACAATTCTGAAAGTATAACTCCTCTGCCTCTGATGTAATTAGAAAAGTAGCATTCCAGGTGGTCTGAAAATAGAAAAATGTGGCAAAGAAGCCTGTAGCATGGCAGTCTTGAATTTAGGAGATTATTAATGATGTATATATAGACTGAGTCACAGAGACTTCAAGTATTGGTAATAAATGATAGCTTCTTAAGGACTGAGTATGAATTGCTAATGTTATTCATTTTCTTTATCCATTTTAAAGAAAAGATTGCCTCTCTTCCACCAGACTAAGGTTTAGTTTTGTCTCTGTGTAATACCCAAGTGAAAAAATTTTGTTTTGACTAAGACACAGTTATGAACTAAACTGATTTATAGCCAGTTCAGAAGCCAAGAGATTAGCGCCAAAATAGTGGTGAGATAATAAAATACTGAACTTGGACAGAATCCAGATTGCTCAAATATGAGTTGGGAAGAAACTGCTGATCAGCTAATAAGATAGACCACAAAGGCTTGTGTCTGGATCCACTATTAGTAAGAATGATGATTCAGACCCATTTGGGGGTTGCTTTCGCTCAAGTTTTCTGTCTCCCTGTTCAAGTGGTATATCCCAAATTGAGAATACAAAAATAGTTCCCATGCCTGGTGTCCCCTTATTTCTTAGGAAGGATGTTTTAAGTTCAGTTGTCAATCCACAGAGAATTATTTTAGACTTACTATCTCTAGGCTGGAGAAGGCAGCTTTAGCACTCAGGGTAGGCCTTATTTCCATTTAAGAAAATCCTTGCTTCCTTAAGATTATAAATTTCCATGCTCATTTTCTACTGCTTCACTGGGCATACAAAGTCTGACTATGGTTCCCTACGGCTGTTTCTCATAATAAAACAAAATTCAAATATTTCCATATTAAGAGACACAAGGGGGAGTAAATGGACTTTAGAATGTCAACTCTCATCCCATGAGGTTTGACTTCTTTTGACACTTTCTGATGATCAATTACATCCCACCATTGTTGACTTCATTTGTCAGCCCTACCAACCCAAGCATACAATGTGGCTTTCCCCTTCATTTCCTAGTTCATTGTTGAAACAAAACTGAAATATTGAAAGCTTAGTTATGTAGAAAAGGGAATAAATAGAGGATACATAGTTCAATAATATGCTTTGCAAAGACTGGTTACCACTGTCACTTTGGGGTTCACTTGGAGGGCACTGTCACATCAATCCCAGCCTGCTCCATGTGGCAGCAACCATCTCCCCCCCACCGCCAAGAGGTTCTTCAAGCACAGCACGTGTTCAAAGTCCAGACTTCAAAAGGGAAGCTGAGACAAATTATGGTTTGAAAAAAAAAAATCCCTTGATCCCTCAGTGCTTCGATTGCCTCCCCAGAAAATGACATGGAATTAAATAAACACACTCTTCAAAAAGAAAGAAGAGTTTCATGACTAAATAAAGGTCTGGGATGGTATAAGCAGATTCTGTTTAACATCAGGGTCTTGCCACATTCATCACTGAAAATAATGCTAGTAATTATTTTATGTACACTTGAATTCAAAATATATATGCTTAATGTAGCAATTTTAAGTTTAATTTCAAAAGGGGAAACAAATATAAACACAGAAATGCATACAAGTCTTTTAAATAGACATTACCTGCCCGTCAGCAGCTATATTCACAGGCAGAGATATCCAATGACAACTGGCAGCTTGTGTACCCAGTAGCTGGTGTGGCCAAGAGAAAACCATGCCCAGCTGAACTTTGGGGGAAATGCTTAAACTTTTTATACATAGCAGTTAAGATGGCTGCAAGCCGGTCATTCAGTCTAACATTGTCAGCATATATAGACTATGGTGTTGGGTGATCTGAATGTTGGACATGCCTTTGAATCGCTGGTCATAGATGAAGACCTTATTTGGATTAGAGTTGGGAGTGGGGGCCGTGGGCTTTCTGGCTTCTGCTGGGAGTTAGACATCCATGGTCTCCGCCATGTCCCTCTAGCCCACTGACTTGAGCACCTGAAATGGTATGTTCCTAGGCCCTAGTAGTATAAATGGATTCCATCTCCCTATGCCTACCTCCTTCCCTCCATCCCAAATATTCTGCAAAAGTCGAGGCCTGCTGCAAGGGCTGATGTCATTGTCTGGGCACAACTTTGTCCCAACATTCACCCTCTTGTCCCTCTGGAATTCTATTCAAGAAGTGCTGGGATGAGCAAGCAAAGCCAGTTAGTTCTGAGCAAGCACGTGATGTGTATGGAGCTCGTCCTCATTTTGCCACTTACTGGCTCTGATACCTAGAGCATCATTTGACCTCTCTGAACTCAAATTTCATCATCTGTAAAACACAGAGAGTAATAGTAACTACCTAATAGTGTTTTGCAGATGAAATAATGTCATGCATATAAGATGCTTGTATCCTGTCTAGCAGAGAGGAAGTTCTCAATAAATTGTAGCTAACATCTTCCAGCAGAATAAAAAGCCCTACCTAGGAGGTTCTCCTCTGTACTGTACTCCCTCACTTGACCTTCTTCAGTCCAATGATCAGGTACATAATGTTTCCATGTTTTGTTCTACAAAATGAGTTGAAAAACAAGGAGCAGAGTCGTCTTCTAACCTCAGGATAGTTATACTGGGGAAATGTTTTTTAAAAATACTGTTAATGGGCTTCCTTAGTGGTTCAGTGGTTAAGAATCTGCCTGCCAATGCAGGGGACACGGGTTCGAGCCCTGGTCCGGGAAGATCCCACATGCCATGGAGCAAATAGGCCCATGTGCCACAACTACTGAGCCTGAGCTCTACAGCCCACGAGCCACAACTGCTGAGCCCATGTGCCACAACTACTGAAGCCTGCGTGCCCTAGAGCCCGTGCTTTGCAACAACAGAAGCCACCACAACAAGAAGCCCATGCATGACAACGAAGAGTAGCCCCCGCTCGCCACAACTAGAGAAAGCCCAGGCGTTATAAGACCCAACAAAGAATGAAGACCCAACGCAGCTATAAATAGATAAATTTATAAAAAAATAAAAGAAAATACTGTTAATTTTTGTACATTTCTTTCCAAAGATGAAACATGCCTCTTATTCTCTTTCACTAAAAGGAAACATAAGCTAGAATCAGAGCCTGTCTGGAATTTTTTTTAATGCATAAACATGTGTTTATTATTGTGTAGAACAGCTGTAATTTGACTGCAGTTGACTGATTCTGATTATGTTTGGTTTATGTCCTTCAAGAGCAGTCTCAGAGAATTTACTTATTTGTGTTTTATATCATTTTAAAAATTATCTGCACAAAGCCATTATGTGTGGAAATGTTCTCCTTCCTTTTACCTTCATTATTGTTTAGAAAAGCAATTGTATCATTCAAAGTGGTTATTGAGTCTATAATCTACCAAATTCATAGGGATGGTATTATAATGTCTTAGAATATATCAAAATTCAGAAGTAAATGAACTGCTTTAAATCATTATCTCCTAACTATTTTAGTGCATTTATAAAGATCTACTAATGTTTCTGATGCTATAAATTATAATGTGACAAATATTATTTCAACATTAAAAGAAAATTAAAGAACTTAGTAAATCAGAATGAATCACTAGAGACTGCTAAGAAAAGAATATATGCAAGCATCATTTTAGGACTTCTTTTTTTCCTCTAACATCTTCTCCCTCATTCTTTTCCTCCCTTGGATTTTTTTATTCCTACATCTTTTTTATTTATTTTTTAATCCTTATAAATCTCAGGAATTAAAAAAAATAAATAAAACACAGGTCAGTTGCCATTTTAATAGGAATTTGAGAACAACAAAAAGATAAATGTACACAATGTTATTTTAATGACTTTTATGTTTATTTTCTATTAGAGAAATACATTTTTCATAAAGAATGCATTGCGTTGATCAGGCTACTGATGAACTCCTGGTGGGCTTCTGGTGAGGAGAGCAGCAAAGAAAAAAAGAAAAGAGAATTGTGGGGTGTATACCACGACTTAGGGTACACAGAGTCAATTACGAGGGGATAAAAGATGATACTTCAATGTTACTCATGAAAGTAAGATTCTTGGGTAGCTTTCAAATTCATATGCCAGCCCAGATTTTTTTGGCATAATGAGAACATCTTTTATGTGTCAGAACAGATTTTGATTATAACTAAATAAGTGAAAGCTGAGATATGCTGATAAGGTGACCTTTATCATAAAGTTTAAGAGTAATTGTCTAAAGTACTTTTAAAGAAGGCAAAAGATGAATAGGAATAAAGTGTGTGAGTCATAGGGCTACCTGACCATATAATTCATGTTTATGTTTGAATAAAAATTCCAATTTCAAACACAAATAAAACAAAAGTCCACTTAAATGAGATGCTTATGTCATCACTTAATGCTTTTTTCCCCTCTACCAAGAATAATCAAGATTACTCTTTGGATAAGTCAGACCTTATGCCCACAAATACTTTTGCCCCATAATAATTTAGAACATTTGGACACACTGCTGTTAAGATGGCTTATAGCTATCTTATAGAAAGTATTCTTTCTTTTACTACTTATAGCCTTATTTTTATGAAATCGCTCTTTAAAAAGTATACTGTTTTATTTTGCAAATTCCATCTAAACATGAAATCAAAATGGATTTATTTGTATATTTTGGTCAGATTTGGGGAATTGCATTCAGTGTTTGGTGCCATATTTAGAGTGGGGTGTTTTCAAAGTAGGCTGTGTCCTGGAGACTTGTGCTCCTTTCAAAGGGCAAGAAATGGCCCTAGGAAGCAGTTCTATTTAAAAATTACATATTGAAAACTCCCTTATCTGCCTATTGTATTTAGTTTTCTGGATGATACAGTGAAATATTTGGCATTGACCTCATAACTTTTTTTTGGAAAAGTGCTTCTACAATTAGTTTTTCATATTTTCATGTTTTTTCCTACCTAGTATGCTTTTTTCCTCCAACACTTCCCTCATCATTTCTCTCTCCTTCTCCAAATTCTTTCATTCTTTAAAACCAAATTCCAATGTCATCTCTCTCATAAAAACTTCCTTGAAACTACTTCAGTCATATACATATTTTTTTAATTTTTCATGGGAATTTTTCCATAACCATCTTAGAGGACCTATCACTCTCAAATTAGCCATTTGAGTGGCTAAGATTATAAGCTCTCATTGAAGTGTGATGCCCAGGGATGGGTAATGATCTGGTACATTGCATATGGTAAGTACTCAATCCATACATGTTCTAGAGATGTTGCCTGAATATAACATTTTCCTAATATGTAACAATAGATTAATAACAAAAACTAATTGCATGCATGTATGCATGTATTTATACAACAGTTACAACACTAACAAGTTCATATTGATGACAGGTTCAGCTGGGTAGTTATTTAATTTGGTTACTGAAACTGATAAATTTACTAATTGTCACTATTTGGTCATTTTATTCATAATAATATGAAGAGTTTGAATAATGGTCAAGTTTGCTTAAGAAGGACAAACATGACAATATTAAAATCCAGTCTTGTCAAGTCACTGAACTTCAGAAAGATGGTGCCAAACAACCTGTGACAAACTAAATCATCATCAAGAAGAACCTAGGGGTAAGACAGGAATAAAGACACAGACCTACTAGAGAATGGACTTGAGGATATGGGGAGGGGGAAGAGTAAGCTGTGACAAAGTGAGAGAGTGGCATGGACATATATACACTACCAAATGTAAAATAGATAGCTAGTGGGAAGCAGCCGCATAGCACAAGGAGATCAGCTCAGTGCTTTGTGACTGCCTGGAGGGGTGGGATAGAGAGGGTGGGAGGGAGGGAGACGCAAGAGGGAAGAGATATGGGAACATATGTATATGTATAACTGATTCACTCTGTTATAAAGCAGAAACTAACACACCATTGTAAAGCAATTATACTACAATAAAGATGTAAAAAAAAAAAAAAGCAGATCTTATTTTTGGTCTTATATTTAGTAAATTATGTGGTCCGACCCAAAATTTCCAAAGGTTTCACAGGAATAGAAGTGGAAAAAAGTAAAACAAAAAGCATGCATGTGAAGTACCAGAATTTTTAAAATTCTAGTACTAGTACACAACCATACTTAAAGTTATGGATCTCTAGTCAAGGAAAATCCACTTTAAACTTACATAAAAGTGTGGAAATTTCAACATCAAGTCTTCAGAAATTACACTGAAATGGGACATTAAGATCCCTTCTTAGGACACAGTGTCTATTGCTACAGCAATAGTTTAATCATATATAATCACAGAACAGAATTTTATTTCTGTGGACACATTTTCCATTACTTCCAAGTATTCAAAGACAATACCCAACCATAATGAGAGGATGTTAATGAAAGAACATAATGCAAGAACACAGGCTACTCATTTCTACAGGATTCCATAGTTATCTGAAGTCACAGAGTGGTAGAAATTCTGTAACACGCAGAAGCTGAAGTGCCACTGAGAATGTTTCATGTTACCAACAGAAAATAGGAAAATGGAAACCAGCATGCATACTTCCTATATATCATCTGCACTCAATAAATCCTGAGTTAAATTCCTACTTTATTTCTTCCTTATGACAAATATACTTAAGTAATTGGATGTTTCCATCTTATGGAACTGGGGATTTACTCATATTGAAATTCACAATCATGGCTTTTCATATGGAAATGTCTATTCCTCAAGTATACCAGGAAAAAATCTAGTTTTTATTACTTCAAACTTTGTAAAGTAAGACCAAATCTTGGTGTCACATAATGTATAGTGCTTTGTTTACAAGCATTTCAGATTATAAGGAAAATTTATTTACCACAAATATGATGATGCTTCCTTTGAAAACAAGCACATTCTAAAAACTGAATCATAATGGACCTAAATATTTATAAAGGATATCTTAAGTAATATACTGAGTGCCTACAGGACATATTGCAAATAAGTACATATTTAGGAAATAATGTTTGTATTCTGTGAATTTTGTATCTTCTTACTAATCTTCTTAATTTATCTCCTGACATATAAGCAAGTTTAGGCTAAGCCTCTTTTATCCTGGATAGTGCATTTTTCCACACTGTCTCAAAACTCTGTGAATTACTTATACTATTGAAATGAGGAGCTAATAAATAATAAATGGAGAATAACAAGCCTACCTTTTTAATTGTTTTGTAACTTTATATTTTCACATTGCACACTGAATCACAGACACTCAAAATCATATCATAGAATTATTGGGGTGAAAGGGCATTTAAAAGATCATCTAACCCAATGAATTATAACTTTATTTTACCAACAGAACTCTTTTTTTTCTAAAGAGTTTTGTATATGGGACCCCCAAATTTGAAACAGATGCATAGTGTAGCAGCTCTGGTTTAAGAGAAGTATGCTTGGCCTCATTCCCTGAAGCAGAACTCTGAAGTCCCTCAAAGCACGGTTTGATGACCACTGATCTGGGTGATTTGTGCAATCGGCTCAGGATCTTTTCTAAAACACCTTTTGCCAGATAATCATACTGTCACTTCTGTAATAGTTCCAGGGACAGGATACACTTTTTTTGGAAACGTATCAATCATTATGAAATAAAACTATCCCCTATATTAAACCTCCAAGTAAGATTTCCCATTATCTAGTTCTTGTTCTCTTTGATTATTTTATATAATAATCCTTCAGACATTTGAAGGCAGTGTAGCCCTATATCAATCTGGGCAAAAATAAACTTGGCTAAAAGTGTTTACATTTCCTATCTAAAGGAGTGAAGTATGTTCTGGCCTCTGCTTTGATCTACTTGGGTTATGCTTTGTCCAGGAGACAGAGTGGCTCTGCCCTTTGGTTGTAGTCATGAGCAAAAAGGAATCATATAATGAAATCTAGATGAAGTTTGGGTTCTGATTAAAGGAGCCCCAGGAAGATATAAAGAGTCTAATATTTTCAAGACCTTGGGATCAGGCAGGTATCAAAAACCAGTCTCAAAGCAAGGGGGACTATAATAGTAATTAGACAAGACAGATGAAAACAGTTTGGGAAACAGAAAATAGATTGAAAGTTGAAACCTTATGTTGAAGGCAAAGAACATTTTATGGAGGACTTTATCTCAGGGAATGCACTAATTAAATATGATAAATGTTTACATGTTTCACCCACTCTGAGAGCCATCAATCTAACTATAAAAGTCTAATGGAATCTTCCAGGTCCATATTGTTATCAATAGCTATACCTGTCATCCATTTGTTTGGGGTAGTAAATCTGACATTTGAACTCTCAGCCCAGTATTTTTCACTTGTTCTTTTCAATCTGCAGTAGTAACACCGCTGCAAGCTGAATACTTCCCATCTATCTCCTTCTGGCCCTCACTTCTCATGGATTTTTCAATCAGTTAGTGGGTTCAAGTTCTGTTCTATTTACTTTCCATTATGCCATCATTGTTTTCTTAGAAAGTGAGGCTGGAGGTTACCCCAGTTTGGGAGCTAGATTTTCAATATTTAAGAATGAGTAAACAGGGGCTTCCCTGGTGGTGCAGTGGTTGAGAGTCCGCCTGCCGATGCAGGGGACACGGGTTCATGCCCCAGTCCGGGAAGATCCCACATGCTGTGGAGCGGCTGGGCCTGTGAGCCATGGCCGCTGAGCCTGCGCATCCGGAGCCTGTGCTCCACAACGGGAGAGGCCACAGCAGTGAGAGGCCCGCGTACTGCAAAAAAAAAAAAAAAAAAAAAAAAAGAATGAGTAAACCGAAAAAAAGTCAACAACAGGAAATCCAGGAGCAACATCAGGCCACTGAGATACACTGGGACACAGGAGTACAAACAAAGCACAGCGGAGGGTGTAGAAGAGCATCGTCACCATCAGTATCACACGAGTTAACATTATGGAGCACCTACTATCTGCCTGGCTTGGCTCTGACTTATGATACCTAATATAATTATTCATATTTTATTTATTTTATGTACAAGCAAATAAGCGCAAAGTAATTAAGTTAAAAGTCCAGTATTATATAGCTAGTAAGTGATAAAGCCAAGATTTGAAAATAAACATTCTGACTTTGGAAGTCAAACTTTTTATGAAACAGCTTTACTGAGGTATAATTTATACACAAAGAACTACACAAATTTCTTGCATACAGTTGGATGAGTTTGGACATATGAAAACAGCTGTGATACCATCACAACAATCAAGGTAATAGACATATCCAACACCTTCCAGAGTTTCCTGCATTTCTTATTTTGTGTATGTGTGGTAAGAACACTTAATATGAGATTTACCCTCTCAACAAACTCTGAAGTACACAATACCATGTTGTTAACTACAGGCACTATGGTGCTGAGAAACCTGGATATCCACATGCAAAAAATTCAATTTGAACTCTTACCTTAGACCATACAGAAAATCAACTCAAAGTGGATTAAAGACATAAACATAAACCCTGAAACTGTATAACTCCTAGAAGAAAACATAAGGGAAAATTTATTGACATTGGCCTTGGCAATGACATGGATATGACACCAAAAGCATAGGCAACAAAAGCAAAAATAGACAGGAGGGACTGTATCAAACTAAAATGCTTCTGCACAGCAAAGGAAAATATCAACATAATGAAAAGGCAACCAACCTACAGAATAGGAGGAAATATTTGCAAACCATATATATGAAATCAGGTTAATTTCCTAAATGCATAAGGAACTCCTTCAACTCAATAGCAGAACAAACAACCCAATCTAAAAAATAGGCAAAAGACTTAGACATTTCTCCAAAATAGCAAAAACATACTATATGAAAAGAGGTTCAACATTATTAATGATCTGGGGAATACAAATCAAAACCACAATGAGATATCACCTCACACTGGTTAGAATGATTATCATCAAAAAGTCAAAAGACTTAAAGTGTTGCAGAGGATCGGAGAAAAAGAAGGCCTTTGTACACCATTAGCAGGAATGTAAGTTGGTACAGCTACCATGGGAAACAGTAAGAAATTCTTCCAACAATTAAAAACAGAACTATCATATGATCCAACAATCCCACCTCTGGATATACACCCAAAATAACTGAAATTAGGATCTCGAAGAGATATCTGCACTCCCATGTTCATTGCAGCACTACTCACAAGAGCCAAGCTATGGAAAAAAAAAACACTCTTAGAGAAAATGGGAGCTGAAGAAGAGACAGGAAGGAAAAATGAAGAAGAAAATATAAGTATAGGACACAAAAACAGAAAAAGCTCAATTACTGACTTGTCAACTGCATTAGGGATTGTTAAATCAGAACTGGCATGCATAAATTTAAATACATGATGAAGAGAGCTGGGAGGATATCCCCGGATGTGAGAGATGGGGAAAAGCTGGAAAAATCAAAGATGAAGAGGAGAAAGTACAGAGATCAGTCAACATTAGTATAATTGCTATACTTGACAAGAACAAACAGAACAGAAATGATAATCAAGAATATTACAGGAGGGTTCTTTCCTGAAATGAAAGGAAATTGACTGATCAGATACACATGCTTCACTATATATCATCAAATGAAATTAAATGAGATAGGAATTTAGACACCCCAGAGTGAAATATTTTAATCAAGTCATTCTGAAAAGTACAAAAATCAGATTGACTTTCACTTAAAAACGAAAAAGTTTTGAGATCCAAGAGTTATATAACAAACATTACTTGTCATTCATGTAGGAAAGCAAAGAAAGACAAAGGTAGATGTATAAGAGCTGAAAAAAGTAAACTTTAACCATAGAGGTTTCCTGAAATTTTTTAGTCAGAATTAAAGTGAAGGCATCAGGAGCAGGCAAGTCACAGTACATAGGGTCAATAATGAGGACTGAAATAATTTAATGTAAAATTGAAGGTAGCTTATTATAAAAACAGATGAAAGCAGAATATCATTTGTCAAAAGTAATTACAGTTATTGAATAAATATATGAATATAATGAGAAACAGAGTATACTTTTCCAGATTTGGGCTAAAACATCTGAAATTCAGAAAATCTGTTCTATCCAATGGACAACTATATTCTCAGATTTGCTAGGAGAAAATAAGCAGAGTGTTTACATTCTGAGGTTGATATTTTTAAAAATATAGATGTAAGTATGATGTGTTTTAAAACTCTATTAAGGAGGACAATAATTGATTTAAATAACTAAGCATGTATACCTCTCCTAATCACTAAAAAAAGAAAATAAAAGAAAAAAGGAAAGAAGATTGAGAACAAATGCCATGTAATACACAATTTAAAAAAAAGAGAGAAAAGCACACTGTGGCATAAAAATCAAAATATATAAATGAAAATGAAATTCCATAAACTATATCCAAGTTAAAAAAATAGAGCCTCAGATTTGGTTAAAAAGGTAAATTGGAAAGAAATATAAACTAGGGGTTTAATAGTAGAAAGATGGTTAATAACAAGCCAAGCAAGTATTTTGTTTTAAAATGTTAATGTCCAATATTGGCACAAGTGTTACAAAATGAACACTGTAGTATAATCTTTGTGTATTGGTCAGCTTTTTTCTTGTCTATGCTGGGGTTACATCAAAATGTCAATGGATTACAAAATTCATATCATATGTGAATTATGGTTCTGTTCTTCTCCACTTGGCTCCTTCATTCTGGGATACAGGACGAAGTAGCAGATATTGTCTGGGACTTATTCATGTTCTAGAAGGAACAAGTAACAAAGGAGCCAGGCAATGACTTGTTAAGCTTTTGCTCAGCACTTAACGTTCACATTTCATTGGCCAAAGCAAGTTACACAACTAAGTCTGAGGTCAATGGGTTGGAAATTATATACTTCCCACTGGAAGGGGCACTGCACATGCAAAAAGAAGAATCAATCAAAATATAACTATCCATTGGTAAGCACCAAAATCATGGTGATACTTAAAATACATCACACTTCTAATAATGGAGATCATGGCACACTTCACTGCATAAAGCATGACGACGTCAAAGGGTATAGAATCTTCTCACCTGAGCGATGGAATAATTTGGGGTAGTAATGAAATCTCCCACACTAGTAAGAATGTAAATAAAGGCAAACTTTAAAGAAGTTCAGTTATAAATATAGACCAAAGTCCTTCCAATGGCTTAGTCTCTTTCCCTAGTACACAATTATTTTCCTAGAACTTTATCCTAAAAAAATTGCACAGATAGTTCATATATAAAATTTCATCATAATTTAGGGATACATCAAAATATTATTCATAGTAATAGGTCCTTAATTAAATAAATTACATCTTTATAGGCCTATATAGCCTTTAAATTTAAAGTTATGTAAAATAATGTTATCATATGTGATAAAAACCTACAATGTGCCCTGATTTCCATTATTAAAACGTGTTTGTGTGTGTGTGTATGTGTGTGTATCACCATGATTTCAGGGTTTACCAATGTACAGTTGAATTTTGGGTGATCCTTGTTTTCTCATGTATGATCTTCCTAGTGGACTATTATTTGCTTTGAGATTTAGAGTTAGCAAATAAGGGGCTCATAGTAGTCATTAAATAAGTACTTGAATAAATGAAGGAATAAATAAATGAAAATGCAATGACGTACTGTATTTAAGAATCATCTGAGTTCATATTTAAAATGCAAAAAATTCTGCTCACCACAGAATATCATGAAACAGAATGTGATTCAGACATCAATGGTCAAAGGACTAAACTGGGATATAGTAGACTATACTAGCTATAGCGTCAGACAGTGTAATATAACAATAGTTACTGATCTTTATTAAGTGCTTTCCATTTGCCTGGCATTGTGTTAGTATCTTTACAGACAATATCTCATTGAAGCTTCTTACCAATCCTGTATGTTAGGTATTTCTATTATAACTCTCTTAAGAGGCAAACTGAGGGAGGTCAGAGAGATAATAATAGTCTCCCAAAAGTCCACACTTAGTAAGTGACAAAGCAAGGATTTGAAACTGGGCAGTCTGACTCCAAAGAGTCATTGTTAGCACTACCTTATATAGTTTACTCGTATTCTCTTAAGGGAAGATTCCCAATTTACTGAATCTTTGTGTGTTTAAAACTCTACAGACACATTTTCTGTGGTAGCTTCTTACAAGTGAATAATCTCATCAATAAGATATAATTTTTTTCTAATTTTGTACTTTAAAGGTATTTTTAAAATTTTAAGTTTAAGAGGGCCTTGCTGTCAGACATGTATATGTGACCCACACATTAATTCATCAGTTCTCACCTCTTACACCCTACTTGTGACTACTGCTTTAATTTAAAAATGCTCTTCAATCATACTTAGAAATCAAAGTGTTAGTGGAAAGGTTAGAGAGAAGACACAAACAGCTTTGTATTTTACCTCAAGATTCCAGTTTCTTTTTCCTCTCATAGCTTCAAGTGTCTAAGTTTCTGATGGTTAATACAACGTGAAAGAATTGGGAATGAATTCTCTAAGCCTCCATCCTACAGAAATGTATACATGGTTTAACAAAACCATTACTTCTGGGGAGCTTGCTTGGCTATACAAAAAAAAAAACCACTGTACCTTCTTTTTTTAATTTAGTTATACTGGGGGTTGAAATGTCTTCATTATGGTACCCAGTGATTTTTTTTTTAAAGCTTTACTTATATAGCGGAAATAAAAGCAATGAGTTGAGTCAACCAATTCGACAGGTAGTTTGAGTTCATACACATGAAACAACTAGTTAATTAGCTATATCATTCATTTTCAACCAATTGTATTGGCATTGAAAAGTCAGAGCCTGGGCTTTTCGAAAGCGACATATGCCTTCCTATGTTATGAGTGAACTTTTATCTTTCAAATTAGAAACAAAAACAACAACAAAGAGAAAACACATTTCTTTTGGTCTACTCCATATGGGTAACTGACATTATCACAGCTAGAGTTGAGCACAGCCTAGAATATGTAATTTCTTTTTGTAAAATATTATTTTCATTTTGGGAAAGAGCAGTATTTGGCACTGCATCAATTCCGCTGCTTTGGTTCATCATTTGTTTGAACAAAAGTAATTATGTTTACAACAAATTAAGCATCAGAATTTTTCTTTTGTTTTCTGGTAGTGTATTTTACATTCAACTACCAGTTATATCACTAAATATGTCTGGTTTTCATTATTTTCATGAAAAAAGCAATATTCATTTTTAAAAATTTAGGTACAGCATGTCCATAGTTTTTGGTTTTATTCATGAAAACTGATAATTATTATATTGAAAAAGTCTATACAAATGCCTCAAAAACAAATTATTAAATACCCATGACTATTGATTTTGAGGTAAATTTTAAATGAGTAAACCTTTAATGAATACTGAGTAAATTTTAATTTAATATATTAAATGTGGCAAAATTATTTCTTTGTCACCATACTTTAGCACCAAATTGAACTTAACATGTTCCAAATAATAGATGCCATTTATGAGAGTCTTATGATCCCTGAAAAATTCAAGTGTTTCTCAAGCATGACCTGTGGCCAAAATATGTGATACAGGATGTGGAGCTTTTAATATTCACATTTTATTGATCAACTTCTACTGATTCTCCATGGTCACTTTAGTATAGATAGATTAAAAATTCCTAAATTTTATTTTGAGTAACAGGTACAAATTCAAATCTAAAAGTTGAGGGTTAGATCAATCATAATCTTTTTCTTAAACTTTTACCAAGATCACAAACAAAATTAGACTCATATTTTTTATTACTGTATCCATGGGGGAGGGATTGGTTCCAGGACACCCCCCACGCCCAGCAGATACCTAAAGCTATGGATGCTCAAGTCCCTTCTATAAATGACATAGCATTTGCCTATAACCGGTGCACATCCTCTCATATACTTTAAATCATCTCTAGATTATTTATAATAGCTAATATAATGTAAATGCTGTGTTGTAAATACAATGTAAATATTTGCTGATGCACAGCAAATTCAAGTTTTGCTCTTCGGAAACTTCTGGATTTTCTTTTTGAATATTCTTTATCCTTAGTTGGTTAAACCCATGGATACAGAGGGCCAACTGTATTTGACTTTAAAAGGCTAAGTTTTATTTACCACAAAAATTACCAGCGTTTAAAAGAAAAAGGTAATTTTCCCAAGTTCAGTTATTCTACAGGGCATTATAAAAAGGTAATACCTCACGTATCCATGATGAAACTTCATCACATGACTTATTTACTATGTCTCAGTTTTCTTAAGAGACAAGAGTAAAATGATAGCACCTTCCTTTATTTAAAAAGGATTCTTTTATTGATTTGTTTGACTGATGTTGCTTTTGTGGGGTTTTGTCATTATTTTTAAGTGATATGTTCTAGAATCTGATTATGAAGTATAATCTTGGATGTTAGATTAAACTACATAAAACTTTAAATATAAAAAAGATTCTTGGGGCTTCCCTGGTGGCGCAGTGGTTGAGAATCTGCCTGCCAATGCAGGGGACACGGGTTCAAGCCCTGGTCTGGGAAGATCCCACATGCCGCGGAGCAACTAGGCCCATGAGCCACAACTACTGAGCCTGCGCGTCTGGAGCCTGTGCTCCGCAACGAGAGGCCGCGATAGTGAGAGGCCCATGCACCGCGATGAAGAGTGGCCCCCACTTTCCACAACTAGAGAAAGCCGTCGCACAGAAATGAAGACCCAACACAGCCAAAAATAAATAAATAAAAAATACGGGAGTCCATGTATTAAAAAAAAAAAAAAGATTCTTTAAAAGAATTAACTTGATTCTTCAGAGCCATTGAGCAGAAACTACAGAGTTCCCATATACCCTCAGCCCCCATATACAAACACCCTTCCCCACTATTAACATCTTACACTACAGCAGTACATTTGTTACAGTCAACTTACACTGACACATCGTTATCATCCAAAGTTCATAGTTGATATTAGTATTCACTTTTGGTGTTGTATATTCTGAGTTTTACCAAATGTATAATGACATGTATCTAATATTGTAGTGTAATATAGAATACTACATTGTCCTAAATATCCTCTGTTTTCATCCATCCCTTCTCCCCAGTCCCTGATAACCACTAGTCTTTTTTTGGTCTCCATAGCTTTGTCTGTTCCAGAATGTCATTTTGTTGGAATCATACAGTGTGTAACAATTTTAGATTGGCTTCTTTCACTTGTAATATACATTTAAGTTACTCCAAGTCTTTTCATGGCTTGATAGCTCATTTCATTTTAGCACTGAATAATATTACATTATCTGGTGTACCATAGTTTATTTTTCATTCACCTACTTGAAGCACATCTTGGATGCTTCCAGCTATTGGTAATTATGAATAAATAAATAATTGTGTGCAGGTTTTTATGTAGGGGTTTTCAACTCCTTTGAGTAAATACAAAGGAGTGTGATTACTGGATCATATGTTGAGAATATTTAAATTTGTAAGAAACCACCAAATTATCTTCGAAAGTGTCTCTGCCATTTTGCATTCCCATCAGCAGTGAAAGAGAATTCCTGTTGCTCTACAGTCTTGCCAACATTTGGTGTTGTCAGTGTGCTAATTTTGGCCATTCTAATAGGTGGGTATTGGTATCTCGTTGTTTTAATTTGCATTTTTCTGATGACCTATGATATGTAACATTTTCACATGCTTACATGCCATCTATATATCTTCTCTGGTGAGGTACCTGTTAAGATTTTTGGCTCATTTATTAATTGGGTTGTTTGTTTTCTTATTCAGTTTTAAGGTTTTTATATATTTTGGATAACAGTGCTTTATCAGGTGTGTCTTTTGCAAATGTTTTCTTCCAGTCTGGCCTGCCTTATTTTCTTGACATTCTCTCTCACAGAGCATAAGTCTTTAATCTTCATAAATTTCTTTCCTTTGTGGATCATGCTTTTGGTGTTGTATCTAAAATGTCACCACCATATACAATGTCATCTAAGTTTTCTCCTATGTTATCTTCTGACATTTAAGTCTATGATCACTTGATTTATTTTCCAAAGTGTACAATGTCTGTTTATAGATTTCATTTTTTTTGCATGTAGATGTCTAGTAGTTTCAGCACCATTTGTTGAAAACATTATATTTACTCCACTGTGTTGTCTTTATAACTTTGTCAAAAATTATTTCACTGTATTTATGTGGGTACATTTCTGGGCTCTATTCTGTTTCATTTATATATTTGTGTATTCTTTCACCAATACCATCCTGTCTTGATTACAGTAGCTTTACACTAATCATTAAATTGGGTAGTATCAGTCTTCTGACTTTGTTCTTGTCTTTCAAAATTCTGTTGGCTATTCTGAGTCTTTTGCTTCTCCATAGAAACTTTAGAATCAGTTTGTCAATATCCACCATATAACTTGCTGGGACTTTCATTAGGATTGTTGTAAATCTGTAGGTCAATTTGGAAAGAAATGACATCTTGACAATACTGTCATCCTATCTGTGAACATGAAGTATCACTACTTTTATTGAGTTTTTCATTTCATTCATCAAAGTTTTATAGTTCTTCCCATATGGATCTTGAATATATTTTGTTAGATTTACACTTAAGTACTGATTTTTGAATGTTGAACCAACCTTGCATACCTGGGATAAATCCTTCTTGGCTGTGTTGTAAAATTCTTTTTATGTTGCTGGATTTCCTTTGCTAATATTTTGGTGAGGATTTTTACATCTATGTTTATGAGATATACTGGTCTATTGTTTCCTTTCTAGAAATGACTTTGTTTTTGGTACAGTCGTACTTCATTTTATTGTGCTTTGTTTTATTGTGCTTTCAGATACTGCCTTTATTACAGTTTGAAGACTTGCAGCAACCCTGAATCGAGCAAGTCTATTGCCATTTTTCCAGCCACATTTGCTCACTTTGTGTCTTTGTGTCAGTTTGGTAATTCACTCAATATTTCAAACTTTTTCATTACCATTATATTTGTTATGGTGATCTGTAATCAGTGATCTTTGATATTACCAACATGATTTGCTGAAGGCTCAGATGATGGTTAGCAGTTTTTAGCAATAAATTATTCTCTAATTAAAATATGTACATTGTTAAGACATAATGCTATTGTACATTTAATAGACTACAGAATAGTGTGAACATAACTTTTATATGCACTAGGAAACCAAAAACTTTATGCGACTCACTTTACTGTCATATTCACTTTATTGTGGTGGTCTGGAACCAATGAACAATATCTCCAAAGTATGCCTGTATTTGGGTAATTCTGGCCTCATAAAATGAGTTAGGTAGTATTCTCTCTAATTTTATCTTTTTGATTAGTATTATCATGGTATATTTTTCTCCATCTATTTACTTTTAATCTATATATGTCTTTATATTTAAAGTAGAACTCTTGTAAACAATCTACAGTTGGGTCATGTTTTTTCATCCACTCTGACAACCTCTGTCTTTTAATAGGTATGTTTAGATAACTGACATTTAAAGTGATTAGTGATATAGCTGGATTAATATCTACCATATTTGTTACTATTGATATTTTCTATATGTTGCTCTTGATCTTTGTTCCTATTTTCGTCTTCTACCCTTTTTCTTACTTACTTACTTTTAAATGAGCATTAAATATGCTTTCATTTTCTCTCCTTTCTTAGCATATAAATTATACTTCTGTATAATTTTTAATTTTTTCACTGGTTGCCCTAGAGTTTGCATCATACATTTACAACTAATCCAAGTCCACTTTCACATAACACTATACCATTTCATGGGTTGTGTTAATACCTTATAGAAACAAAGTAACCTTAATTCCTCTCTGCCATCCTTTGTATCCTTTATTTCACTTATACATAAACATGTATATATATATACTTAGGCATACATACACAAATGTGTATATATGTAAAAATAAGCATACATAATTAAATACATTGTTGCCATTATTATTTTGAATAGTTAATTATTTCTTGGATCATTTAAGAATAAGAAAAAAAAGAATAAGAAAAGTAAAAACTCTTATTTAATATTCACTCATGGGCCTCCCTGGTGGCGCAGTGGTTGAGAGTCCGCCTGCCGATGCAGGGGATACGGGTTCGTGCCCCGGTCTGGGAGGATCCCATATGCCGCGGAGCGGCTGGGCCCGTGAGCCATGGCCGCTGGGCCTGCGCGTCCGGAGCCTGTGCTCCGCAACGGGAGAGGCCACAACAGTGAGAGGCCCGCATACCGCAAAAAGAAAAAAAAATAAAATAAAAAAAAAATATTCACTCATTTCTTTTCTGATGATCCTGCTTTTTTATGTAGATTTCATTTTTTTACCTATATCAACTTCCTTCTCTCTAAAGAACTTCTTTTACATTTCTTAAAGGTCAAGTCTAATGGCAAGAAATTATCTTGATGTTTGTTTATCTCCGTAAAATCTTTATTCCTCCTTCTGTTTTGAAGACTAATTTCATAGGGTACACAATTCTAGGTTAATAGTTTTTTCTTCTCTCAATACTTTATTTCAGTTTGCTCACTTGCTTACATGATTTCTGAGGAAAAATTAGGTGTAACTCTATTTTTGCTCCTGTATAGGTTCCTCTGGCTTATTTCAAGATTTTTTCTTTATGCTTGATTTTCTCAAGTTTGAATATGATATGCATAGGTGTCATTTTTCTCCATATTTATTTTGCTTGCCGTACTCTGACCTTCCTGGGTTTGTAGTTTGGTGTCATTAATTTGGAAAAATTTTCGGTCATTATTGTTTCAAATATTGCTTCTGTTCCTTTCTCTTTCTCTTCTGGTATTCCCATTACATGTATGTTACACCTTTTGTAATTATCCTGCACTTCTTGGATATTCTGGAGGTTTTGGTGGGAGTGGGGGGGTCCAGTCTTTTTTCTCTTTGTTTTTCAATTTAGGAAGTTTCTATTGAGATATCCTCAAGCTAGACATTCTTTCTTCAGTGATGCCTCATCTAGCAATGAGCGTATCAAAGGTATTCTTCATTTCTGTTACAATGTTTTGGACCTTAAGCATTTCTTTTCATTCTTTTTTAGAATTTCCATCTCTGTGCTTCCATTGTCCATCTGTTCTTCATGCTGTCTAATTTATTCATTTGAGTCCTTAGCATATTAAAGACAGTTGTTTTAAATTCCTGGTCTGGTAATTCCAACATCTCTGCTATATCAGAGTCTTTCTTTGCTCTGACTTTTCAAACTATTTTATGCCTCTTAGTATTTTTTTCTTGAAAGCCAGATCGGATGTACTGGGTAAAAGGAACCTGGCAAGGGCTCCTGCAGAGGATTCTGCTCATGGGTTTCTGTTGAGTTATGATTTCCTATATTCTCCTGTATGTCTCTCCAATTTGGGGGGCAATAGTTTGCCCTATGCCCTAACTTATCTGATAAATCTAAGAGTTGTTCATTTTTCAGTCTGTTCAGCTTTTTTAACTTTCTGTTTACTTTCTAGAGTGACAACTTTCAGGCTCTTTACCTGCTGCACTGGAATAAGAAGCTCATATTTGATTGTTAATGAAGGAAATTTTAAGACAACCCTTCACGGTCTGGTTTAGAAAGTGATACCTAGCTAAGAACCATGTGTAGACAACGCAGTAGGAGTTTATTAAAATCACCTCACATCACACTTACTAAAAAATATTTTTAGTTTTGGTTCTACAACTTAGTTAAAATGCTAACAACCAAGGCTCTCTGAATAATTACATTCCTATCCTTAAAAACAAAGCAATAAAACACATGGAAAAATAAGTTTTTTATATTCACTTACTCTATTTTAAGGCACTTGAAGACATGGAAAATGCTTTGAAAAAGTTCTTTTATTCATAAAAGTAAAGTAGTTAAGAACAGCATGCAAAACACATATTTGTTATGATGACCTCACATCCTGTTGTTTATTATATCACTTATTTCAGTGGAATTTGTAGAAATTAATTTTTAAGTTAATTTAAATTAATATTTACATACTTCAGTGAAAGAAATAACAGTATATAACCCAGTCAAAAAATGGGCAGAAAACCTAAACAGACATTTCTCCAAAGAAGACAGATGGCCAACAGGCACATGAAAAGATGCTCATCATCACTAATTATTAGAGAAATGCAAATCAAAACTACAGTGAGGTACCACCTCATACCACCTCAGAATGGCCATCATTAAAATGTCTACAAATAATAAATGCTAGAGAGGGTGTGGAGAAAAGGGAACCCTCTTACAGTGTTGGTGGGAATGTAAATTGGTGCAGCCACTACGGAAAACAGTATGGAGGTTCCTCAAAAAACTCAAAATAGAGTTGCCATATGACCCAGCATTCTCACTTCTGGGTATATATGCAGACAAAACTATAACTTGAAAAGACACATGCACTCCTACGTTCATAGCAGCACTATTTACAATAGCCAAGACATGGAAACCACCTAAATGTCCATTGACAGATGTATGGATAAAGAAGATGTGAGATACACACACACACATACACTCACACACACAATGGAATATTGCTCGACCATTAAAAAGAATGAAATAATGCCATTTGCAGCAACAATGGATGGACCTAGAGATTACCATACTAAGCGAAGTCAGTCAGAAAGAGAAAGACAAATACCACATGGTATCACTTATATGTGGAATCTAAAATATGACACAAATTAACATACCTACAGAACAAAAACAGACCCACAGATATAGAGAACAGACTTGTGGTTGCCAGGGGGAGAGGGAGGGGGAGGAAAGGATTGGGAGTTTGTGATTAGCAGATGCAAACTATTATATATAGGATGGATAGACAACAAGGCCCTACTGTATAGCACAGAGAACTATATTCAACATCCTGTGATAAACCATAATGGAAAAGAATATGGAAAAGTATATATATATGATATATATGTATAAATGAGTCACTTTGCTGTACAACAGAAATTAAACACAACATTGTAAATCAACTATACTTCAAAAAAATTTTTTAAATTTAAATCACTTGTCATATACTCTAAATTATTTAAAGACTTTGGTAATGAATAATAATTATTCCTTGATAAACAATGCCAATTATAGTCCTAATTTCTTTGATATTTAGTATCAACGACAATTCACATTTTCACACATTCTGTTGGTACTAGCATTACATTAACAACCAAAATCCCCAAAATTGATACATAATGCTTATTATGTGCTTACACAAATATTCATTAGAATGTTGCCTTAGATTTTCAAGTAACTACAATATAGGTAATATGACAATTGAGGTAATCAAAAACTAGAAATGTTTCATCAAAAAAAAGTTCAAAAACATAAATGTTCATCATTAAAAAACAGCAATCTGTTTGAAACTATGAGATGTTATGTCATAATATTTTCTTTGAGGTGAACAGATCAGATCTACATTTTCAGTATTCATCTGAGCCATCCTCATGGAAATGCATTCATGACTATACCTCCTCCACCACTCTGGAATTCAACAACTAATGAATGCAACTGTGGATGGATCAATTTTAGAAATGAACACAGTTACTCGGACAGAGAGAAAATTTGACTAAAGTATTATGATGTATTTTGTTCAGGTAAGTTCACTCCCTTGATAAAATATTTCTTGGTTTTGTGACCTTTACATTCAATCCAAAGGTTATTTGGGAAAACAGGATTAAATATGAGAATCAAATATGATCCTAGGGACTATTGTCCTCATCAAGGCTATAGGATACAACTTCCAAAAATAATTCTACTGCAAAAGAAAAAGCCAACTGTTATATATGTATAACATATAGTTTGCCATTTAGATAAAAAGTGTGAGTTACATGTGCATAACAGTGGCTTCTTTTTTATTAAAGTTATTAATTCATGTGTCTACGCATAGTTTTCCCTGGTTCTATTTTATACCCTAAAAATAAGGATCATGGATGTCAAAATAAAATAGAAAGTTAATGAACTCACTCCAACCTTAGTAGTGCACCCACACAGTGGATCTGTCTAGAGCAACCACCCCCTGGTAATGGTGGGAGCATCATCTAGTCTTGAGACATCTCACCTTAGTTCTGGCTAAAATGGTGAGGGACAGTGACCAGGACTTCAGGATTAACTACTATAAGTAACATGCTGAGTACTTGGTATTTTCCCTAAGTATTGGCTCTATGTAGAACAGAAGAAATCTGTCAAAAAAGGGAATATGGGAACTTATGCAAATATCAATATATAAAGAGAAATGTAGCCAGAAAGTAGAAATATATTTTGAACTTCCAAACAAATGAACAAGGTCATATTGAAGTTATATATTGACAGAGGTATAAATATTTGTATGTATATGTAGCTACATATATGTGAGTATACAGAGAGAAAGATAAATATATAGACATATTTTATACATAATCATATATATTATACATATAATTTGATTATAATTTAAGTCATTTTCCCATTTCACTATATTGCTTGTTATTTGGATGAAAGCATGAGATGGAAGAATGTGAAGGGAAATATTTCAAAACAAATATTTGTACAAAGATTTTTTGGTTTATGAGCCAAAATGTCTTTTTATTAAAAATCAGCAAGCATTTCAATGACCAACAACACTCACTATGCTAATCAATTCCAATAACACATTCAAATCCATTATGGGATAAAAAGTATACCACCTACAATCCTGAGTGTGGGTGTTCTCTGTGGACATTAAATCTCTTCAATAAAGATATATTTTACAAGTAATTTTGTAAGCCATATACCATGTACAACCTAATTTACAAACAATGAGGGCAGAACAATCCATCTCAAAGGTGAATTTATTCATCAGCAGGTGTGTTTCATGGCCTAGGTGGAGAGTTGTATTTTGGCAGGTAGTATTGGTTCTTTTTATTTTTTTTTTTAAGAATTCTAAGGCAGAATTGTACTTCATTTTTGTTCCAATTCAAGAAGGTTAGCAATTATGTGGCATTGGAAGCACAATTTTGCCCATGATTTCATCAACTTTATATCAGTCTTTAAGCCTAAGTAAACAAATTTAAATACATATCACCTTTAAAAAGTGAAATTAAGGGCTTCCCTGGTGGCGCAGTGGTTGAGAGTCCGCCTGCCGATGCAGGGGACATGGGTTCGTGCCCCAGTGCGGGAAGATCCCACATTCCACAGAGCAGCTGGGCCCGTGAGCCATGGCCGCTGAGCCTGCGCGTCCGGAGCCTGTGCTCCGCAACAGCAGAGGCCACAATAGTGAGAGGCCCGCATGCCACAAAAAAAAAAAAAAAAAAAAAGGTGAAATTAAGCATAAGTTGCTATACATACTAGAGTTTGTGACTAAAAAGCAAGAGTATATCTCATAATTAAGCTCTACAAGAGCAAAGTGTTTATGAACGTAATATCAGAATAAGTACAGCAGGAAAATGTATAAAATGTATTGAAAATAATTATTTATTAGTGTATCAATTACCCACCCAAGTAATTTTTGCTCCACCTACTATTACAATGTAGCTTGAATCTGATTAACACTCCTGCAGTGCTATCTGGAAAAAACGGAGAAGTTATACTTTTTTAGAAAACAGAAGCACATGTTTTGAGCTCTGCATTCACCACAGCTTTTTATCTGAGGGCATTTTCCAAATCAGATCAATAAAATAAAGCCCAAGCAAAAGCAGCAGTCTCAGTAGAAAGAGCACAGTGTTCAGGCCTGGCAAATGGTCTGGGACTTGACAGGCAATATACCCCCCAAAAAAACAGACCAGTAGAGAAGTAGCCCACAAATCTGCATCTAATGTTCCTAAAATCACTGGTGAGGTTCTAAATTGTACTCTCATGTGGCATGACTCCAATGACCCAATAGAAAACATTTGTAATATTAGTGAGTTGAGCAGTGATTTCAGCAGTCATGCCTGTTGAGCAAAGATTCTGGAATTTAAACTCCAGCAAGGTGGAATGACCTTGGTAAACACCTCAGGATTTCAGTTGAAATCTTAAAGGGCTAGGAATTAGGAATAAAGTTTACATCTTAGGACTAAGACCCAGAATCCAGAGTAAGGGGCATACCTTCAGAGTAAGGACAAAACTGAAATAGATCAGCTCTAACAAAGCCTAAAAACAACTTTTTTTTTTTATTGGCATATAATTCCTTTACAATGGTGTGTTAGTTTCTGCTTTATAACAAAGTGAATCAGTTATACATATACATATGTTCCCATATCTCCAACCTCTTGCAACTCCCTCCCACCCTCCCTATCCCACCCCTCTAGGTGGTCACAAAGCACTGAGCTGATCTCCTTGTGCTATGTGGTTGCTTCCCACTAGCTATCTATTTTGCATTTGGTAGTGTATATATGTCCATGCCACTCTCACTTCGTCCCAGCTTCCCCTTCCCCCTCCCTCTGTCCTCAAGTCCATTCTCTATGTCTGTGTCTTTATTCCTGTCCTGCCATTAGGTTCTTCAGAACCATTTTTTTTTATATTCCATACATACGTGTTACCATGCGGTATTTGTTTTTCTCTTTCTGACTTACTTCACTGTATGACAGTCTCTACGTCCATCCACCTCACTACAAATACCCAATTTTGTTTCTTTTTACGGCTGAGTAATATTCCATTGTATAAATGTGCCACATCATCTTTATCCATTCATCTGTCGATGGACACTTAGGTTCTTCCATGTGCTGGCTATTGTAAATAAAGCTGCAATGAACACTGTGGTACATGACTCTTTTTGAATTATGGTTTTCTCAGGGTGTATGCCCAGTAGTGGGATTGCTGGGTCGCATGATAGTTCTATTTTTAGTTTTCTAAGGAACCTCCATACTGTTCTCCATATTGGCTGTATCAATTTACATTCCCACCAACAGCGCAAGAGAGTTCCCTTTTCTCCACACCCTCTCCAGCATTTATTGTTTGTAGATTTTTTGATGATAGCCATTCTGACTGGTATGAAGTGATACCTCATTGCAGTCCTGATTTGCATTTCTCTAATGATTAGTGATGTTGAGAATTCTTTCTTTGCTTGTTGGCAATCTGTATATCTTCTTTGGAGAAATGTCAATTTAGGTCTTCTGCCCATTTTTGGATTGGGTTGTTTGATTTTTTGGTATTTAGTTGCATAAGCTGCTTGTATATTTTGGAGATTAATCCTTTGTCAGTTGCTTCGTTTGCTAAAGAATCCAACAGCGCATTAAAAGGGTCATACACCATGATCAAGAGGGGTTTATCCCAGGAATGCAAGGATTCTTCAGTATATGCAAATCAATCAATGTGATACACCATATTGACAAATTGAAGGATAAATACCATATGATCATCTCAGTAGATGCAGAAAAAGCTTCTAACAAAATTCAACACCCACTTATGATAAAAACCCTCCAGAAAGTAGGCACAGAGGGAACTTACCTCAACATAATAAAGGCCATGTATGAAAAACCCACAGCCAACATTGTTCTCAATGGTGAAAAACTGAAACCATTTCCACTAAGGTCAGGAACAAGAGAAGGTTGCCCACTCTCACCACTATTATTCAACATAGTTTTGGAAGTCCTAGCCACAGCAGTCAGAGAAGAGAAAGAAATAAAAGGAATCCAGATCAGAAAAGAAGAAGTAAAACTGTCACTGTTTGCAGATGACATGGTACTATGCCTAAAGAATCCTAAAGATGCTACCAGAATACTACTAGAGCTAATCAATGAATTTGGTAAAGTAGCAGGATACAAAATTAATGCACAGAAATTTCTTGCATTCTTATACACTAATGATGAAAAATCTGAAAGAGAAATTAAGGAAACACTCCCATTTACCACTGCAACAGAAAGAATAAAATACCTAGGAATAAACCTACCAAAGGAGACAAAAGACCTGTATGCAGAAAACTATAAGACACTGATGAAAGGAATTAAAGATGATACAAAGAGATGGCGAGATATACCATGTTCTTGGATTGGAAGAATCAACATTGTGAAAATGACTATACTACCCAAAGCAATCTACAGATTCAGTGCAATCCCTATCAAACTACCAATGGCATTTTTCACAGAACTAGAACAAAAAATTTTACAATTTGTATGAAAACACAAAAGACCCCGAATAGCCAAAGCAATCTTGAGAAAACCAACTCTTAACAGGATCAAGTTCTTCTACCAGTATTTTATCTGCCAGCTAAAAGGAAAATTAACCGTCATAAAGAACCTCTTTAGATTTTATCCACAATGTCCAACAGTCAATAGAAATTTGAAAGACATGCTAAATATCAGAAATACATAACCTAAAGGAAATAAAATGAAATGAACTAAATGAAATAAAATGAAACAGAATGACTAAAATGAAATAAAACAGACACTGGAAATACATATTACAGTTGACAGACAGGGACTTTAACCATGATTAATATGCTTGAGAAAATAAATAGAAAACATCAAGTAGATGAAAAGTTAGAAAATTTCAATGGTAGATTTAACTCTATAAAAAAAGAATCAAATAGACATTCTAGAAATGAAATATGAAATATCTGAAATTAATAATTAATTGGATTGATTTAAAAACAAACTGAACACAGTAAGAGAGGATTAGTGAAGAGGAAACAAATCTAAAAATATATCAAAACTAAAATACAGGAACAAAGAGAATGGTAATAACAAAAGAAATACGTGGAACACAGTTAATAGTCCTAAAATAATGATACTCTAGTCCCATGGAAAGAGGAGGAAAGAATGGGAAGAAGCAATATTTGAAGAGATAGTAGCTACAAGTTTCCCTACATTGATGAGATGCATCAACTCAATGGTTTAAGAAGCTCTGTTAACTCTAAGGAAATATTCAAAGATAACTATATCTTGCCAATTCATATTAAACTTCTGGAAAAAGAAAATAAGACAATGAAATGAAGCCAAGCCAGACCATTAAAAAAAAAATTCTCTTCAAAGGAACAGGAATAAAATGATCCTTGACTTTTCAATGAAAATTATGGAAACCAAAAGACAAGAAATGGCATCTTTAAAATATTTAAAGAAAGAATAAAAAAGCCCTTCTTCTCTTCTAAAATTCTATACCTAGCAAATATCCTTCAAAAATGAAGGAAATATAAGGATCTTTTCGGAAACACACAATCTGCATCTTTGTCACCAGCCGCCTTGCAATAAGTGTCATAGCTAGTTCTTCAGGTTGAAGGAATATGATACTAAATAGAAGCTAGGAGTCACTGAAAAGAACTAAGAGCACCAAGAAGGGTAATGATGCAGGTAAAATAAATGCATATTGTTGTTTAAAACAATAATAATAATGTCCTGAGGGGTTTATAACATATACAAAGCAAAACAGGAAAGGGTAAAACGTACTTAAATCTTTCTAAGGTGCTTGCCTTTCGTGGAAGTAGTTAAATAACTAAGTTAAAGTAGACTGTAATAAGTCAAGGATGCATAATGTAATCTCTAGGGTAACCATTAAAAGAATAATAAAAATGATACCTAAAACGCTGATAGAGGAGAAAAATTGAATAATTATTCATACTTGATAGTTTTTCAATTTAAATAGATGAACAATGGAAATACTTCACTGGTTTAATTGAGTAACGTGTAAAATATAGTTTGTTCTTTTCTCTAATAAAAGAGCATTAAACTTCAGTAAAATTTTATACCAAAATTTTAACTGAAGCTACTTAAACCATTTAAATTAATTCATTTAAAATATTTTATTTTCTATTAGAGCAAAGTGATCACCCTAATAATTGCACATATGTTTATAATTAAATAGTACATTAAATGTGCATATTAAACTATATCTGTATGCCTGAAAAAATATCAAATATAACTGAAAGATCTGGCATCATGTTTGTTTACACCCCTCTGAGGGGAAAAGTGGACTACAATAGCTTTAAGAGCTATTCACTTTCTTTTTTAGTGGACTACAGATGTACCTGGGTAAACAGAAGGAGATGGCAAGTTAATAATGTTCATCAAGATAGGGGAAAGCAAGGATGAATCCATTAACTATAAAATGCTCAGTTAACCCCAGTACTTAGCAGTAATATGAAACCGTCATTAAACAAGATTGCAATAACTAAGAAAAACGTAAAATACTAAGAAGAAATAGCACGGTTCTGTGAAAAGGAAAAGCAAAATTAAATGCAAGGTTTATTTCAGTGAATTGTGCTCATTAATTTAATATTTCACAACTTAAAACCAAAGTTTCCCAACCACAATGGTTTGCATATTGATGAAAATTCATTTTGCTGAAATAAGTGTTTTCATCCAAAATTAACGATGGGGGAAAAAAAATCTCACTTTGGGGCTCTAAATAGTAGTAGGACTTGGGATTTCAACTCCAAATAACTCTAACTTTCTTAAACATTTGTTTTTCAAAGATTTTAAAAATCTTTAAAAGTCTCTCCAATATCAAAGGCAGTATAATCTTTCAATTCTGAACACAGCAGAGAATTACAGCTAATTGATCAAGCAGGAAAAAGTCTATTTAAAAGTAGTCAAATGAATCTCTTTTTGGAATTGGGATGAATAAGGAAATAAGCAAAGAATATTAAATTCATAACATAAAAATGAATACTAATAAGTCTGGAAAGCAAGTCATAGGATGTTCAAATGGCTATTTATTATCAGAGAAGTTGGCATGCAATGTATAGTTGAGAGAAACTACAGGGAAAGATTTAATACACAGGCCAGGAATGGCAATAAGCCCATCTTCAGAATCCTCAAAACATTATAGGGTCGTATTTCTATTACCCTCTTTTCTAATTGGGGAAATTGAGCCTTAGAGAGATTTAATTTGTGATTCCAGTATCCGCAGCAAGTGAAAGCACGTCTGGGATCCCACCCAGGTCTTCTGAGGTCTATCTACTATGCGACATAGGAACCTTCACTTGGCAGAAACCATCTAGTCTTTTCCCAAATATTCTGTTAAAAGAGAAACAATTCTAAGTTCCATGCAGTAAGTGAAGTGAGAACAAAATTACTAAACAGCTATACCCTTCCAATTGTAAAAATATCACCTACATTCCTGGCTCCATCAATTCTGTTTCAGGTCTGTGAACAATGCATCCAATCTTTCCTATTCCGCACCAATTCACTTGCTTCCCAGTTTGTTTATTGAGCAAGTGGTGATTGGAGCTTAGATTCTTTTTATTATTATTATTTAATTTTATTTATTCCTTTTTATGCAGCAGGCTCTTACTAGATATCTATTTTATACATATTAGTGTACACATGTCAATCCCAATCTCCCAGTTCATCACACCACCACCACCCCCTCCTGCCACTTTCCCACCTTGGTGTCCATATGTTTGTTCTCTACATCTGTGTCTCTATTTATGACTTGCAAAACAGTTCATCTGTACCGTTTTTCTAGATTCCACATATCTGAGTTAATATACGGCATTTGTTTTTCTCTTTCTGACTTACTTCACTCTGTATGACAGTCTCTAGATCCATCCACATCTCCACAAATGACCCAAGTTCGTTCCTTTTTATGGCCGAGTAATGTATGTACCACATCTTCTTTATCCATTCGCCTGTCAATGGGCATTTAGGTTGCTTCCATGACCTGGCTATTGTAAATAGTGCTGCAATGAACACTGGGGTGCATGTGTCTTTTTTGAAATATGGTTTCTCTGGGTATATGCCCAGTAGTGGGATTGCTGGGTCATATGGTAATTCTGTTTTTAGTTTTTTAAGGAACCTCCATACTGTTCTCCATAGTGGCTGTATCAATTTACATTCCCACAAACAGTGCAAGCGAGTTCCCTTTTCTCCACACCCTCTCCAACATTTGTTGTTTGTAGATTTTCTGATGATGCCCATTCTAACTGGTGTGCGGTGATATGTCATTGTAGTTTTGATTTGCATTTCTCTAATAATTAGTGATGCTGAGCAGCTTTTCATGTACTTTGTGGCCATCTGTATGCCTTCTTTGGAGAAATGTCTATTTAGGTCTTCTGCCCATTTTTTGATTGGATTGTTATTGTTTTTAATAATGAGCTGCTTGAGTTGTTCATATATTTTGAAAATTAATCCTTAGTCCGTTGATTCATTTGCAAATATTTTCTCCCATTCTGAGGGTTGTCTTTTTGTCTTGTTTGTAGTTTCCTTTGCTGTGCAAAAGCTTTTAAGTTTCATTAGGTCCCATTTGTTTATGTTTTTATTTCCATTACTCTAGGAGGTGGGTCCAAAAAGACTTTGCTGTGATTTATGTCAAAGAGTGTTCTTCCTATGTTTTCCTCTAAGAGTTTTATAGTATCTGGTCTTACATTTGGTCTTTAAGCCATTTTGAGTTTATTTTTGTGTATGGTGTTAGGGAGTGTTCTAATTTCATTCTTTTACATATAGCTGTCCAGTTTTCCCAGCACCACTTATTGAAGAGACTGTCTTTTCTCCATTGTATATCCTTGCCTCCTTTGTCATAGATTAGTTGACCATAGATGTGTGGGTTTATCTCTGGGCTTTCTATTCTGTTCCACTGATCTATATTTCTGTTTTTGTGTTAGTACTGTATTGTCTTGATGACTGTAGCTTTGTAGTACAGTCTGAAGTCAGGGAGTCTGATTCCTCCGGCTACATTTTTTTTCCCTCAAGACTGTTTTGGCTATTCAGGGTCTTTTGTGTCTCCACATAAATTTTAAGACTTTCTAGTTCTTTAAAAAAAATGCCACCGGTAATTTGATAGGGATTGCACTGAATCGGTAGATGGCTTTGGGTAGTATAATCATTCTCACAATATTGATACTTCCAATCCAAGAATATGGTATATCTCTCCATCTGTTTATGTCATCTTTGATTTCTTTCATCAGTGTCTTACAGTTTTCTGACTACAGGTCTTTTACCTCCTTTGGTAGGTTTATTCCTGGGAATTTTATTCTTTTTGTTTCAATGGTGAATGGGATTGTTTCCTTAATTTCTCCTTCTGATCTTCTGTTGTAAGTGTGTAGGAATGCAGGAGATTTCTGGGCATGAATTTTGTATCCTGCAACTTTTCCAAATTCATTGATTAGCTCTTGCAGTTTTCTGGTGGCACCTTTAGGATTCTCTATGTATAGTATCATGTCATCTGCAAACAGTGACACTTTTACTTCTTCTTTTCCAATTTGGATTCCTTTTATTTCTTTTTCTTCTCTGATTGCTGTGGCTAGGACTTCCAAAACTATGTTGAATAACAGTGGCGAGAGTGGACATCTTTGTCTTATTCCTGATCTTAGTGGAAATGCTTTCAGTTTTTCACCATTGAGAATGATGTTTGCTGTGAGTTTGGCTTTTATAATATTGAGGTAGGAACCCTCTATGCCCACTTTCTGGAGAGTTTTTATCACAAATTGGCATTGAATTTTCTCAAAAGCTTTTTCTGCATCTATTGAGATGATCATATGTTTTTTATTCTTCAATTTGTTAATATGGTGTATCACATTGATTGATTTGCATACATTGAAGAATCCTTGAATCCCTGGAATAAATCCTACTTGATCATGGTGTATGATCCTTTTAATGTGTTGTTGGATTCTGTTTGCTAGTATTTTGTTGAGGATTTTTGCATCTATATTCATCAGAGATATTGATCTGTAATTTTCTTTTTTTGTATTACCTCTGTCTGGTTTTGGCATCAGGGTGATGGTGGTCTTGTAGAATGTGTTTGGGAGTACTCCTTCCTCTGCAATTTTTTGGAAGATTTTGAGGATAGGTGTTAGCTCTTTGCTAAATGTCTGATAGAATTCACCTGCGAGGCCATCTGTTCCTGGACTTTTGTTTGTTGGAAGATTTTTAATCACAGCTTCAATTTCAGTGCTTGTGACTGGTCTGTTCATATTTTCTATTTCTTTCTAGTTCAGTCTCAGAAGGTCGTGCTTATCTAAGAATCTGTCCATTTCTTACAGGTTGTCCATTTTATTGGTATAGAGTTGCTTGTAGTAGTCTCTTATGATGCTTTTTATTTCTGCAGTGTCCATTGTAACTTCTCCTTTTTCATTTCTAATTTTATTGATTTGAGTCCTCTCCCTCATTTTCTTGATGAGTCTGGCTAAAGGTTTATCAATTTTGTTTATCTTCTCAAAGAACCAGCTTTTAGTTTTACTGATCTTTGCTATTGTTTTATTTCTATTTCATTTATTTCTGATCTGATCTTTATGATTTCTTTCCTTCTAGTAAGTTTCAGTTTTGTTTGTTCTTTTTTCTCTAGTTCCTTTAGGTATAAGATTAGATTGTTTTTTGAGATTTTTCTTGTTTCTTGAGATAAGATTGTATTGCTATAAACTTCCTTCTTAGAACTGCTTTTCCTGCATCCCATAAGTTTTGGATCAGTGTTTTTTCATTGTCATTTGTCTCTAGGTACTTTCTGATTTCCTCTTTGATTTCTTCAGTGACCTCTTGGTTATTTAGTAATGTATTGTTTAGCCTCCATGTGTCTGTGTTTTTTACGTTTTTTCCCCTGTAATTGATTTCTAATCTCATAGTGTTGTGGTTGTAAAACATGCTTGATATGATTTCAGTTTTCTTAAATTTACCAAGGTTTGATTTGTGACCCAAGATGTGATCTATCTTGGAGAATGTTCCATGCGCACTTCAGAAGAATGTGTAATCTGCTGTTTTTGGATGGAATTTCCTATAAATATCAATTAAATCTTTCTGGTCTATTGTGTCATTTAAAGCTTGTGTTTCCTTATTAATTTTCTGTCTGGATGATCTATCCATCACTGTAAGTGGGGTATTAATGCCCCCCCCCATTATTGTGTTACTGTTGAATTTCTCTTTTACAGAGGTTAGCAGTTGCCTTATGTATTGAGGTGTTCCTATGTTGGGTGCACATATATTTATAATTGTTATATCTTCTTCTTGGATTGATCCCTTGATCATTATGTAGTGTCCTTCTTTGTCTCTTGTAATAGTCTTTATTTTAAGGTATATTTTGTCTGATATTAGAATTGCTACTCCAGCTTTCTTTTGATTTCCCTTTGCATTCCATCCCCTCACTTTGTCTGTATGTGTCCCTAGGTTTGAAGTGGGTCTCTTGTAGACAGCATATATATGGGTCTTGTTTTTGTATCCATTCAGCAAGCCTGTGACTTTTGGTTGCAGCATTTAATCCATTCATGTTTAAGATAATTATCAATATGTATGTATTACCATTTTCTTAATTGTTATGGGTTTGTTTTTGTAGGTCCTTCTCTTCTCTTGTGTTTCCCACTTAGAGAAGTTCCTTAGCATTTGTTGTAGAGCTGGTTTGGTGGTGCTGAATTCTCTTAGTTTTTGCTTGACTTTAAAGCTTTTGATTTCTCCGTGGAATCTGAATGAGATCCTTGCCAGGTAGAGTAATCTTGGTTGTAGGTTCTTCCCTTTCATCACTTTAAATATATCATGCCACTCCCTTCTGGCTTGTAGAGTTCCTGCTGAGAAATCAGCTGTTAACCTTATGGGAGTTCCCTTGTATAATATTTGTTGTTTTTCCCTGTTGTTTTCAATAATTTGTCTTTGTCTTTAATTTTTGTCAATTTGATTACTATGTGTCTCAGTGTGTTTCTCCTGTATGGGACTCTCCGCGCTTCCTGGACTTGGGTGGCTATTTCCTTTCCCATGTTAGGGAAGTTTCCGACTATAATTTCTTCAAATTTTTTCTCGGGTCGTTTATCTCTCTCTTCTCCTTCTGGGACCCCTATAATGCAAATGTTTTTGTGTTTAATATTGTCCCAGAGGTCTCCTAGGCTGTCTTCATTTCTTTTCATTCTTATTCCTTTATTCTCTTCCACAGCAGTGAATTCCACCATTCTGTCTTCCAGGTCACTTATCTTCTGCCTCAGTTATTGTTATTGATTCCTTCTAGTGTATTTCTCATTTCAGTTATTGTGTTATTCATCTCTGTTTGTTCTTTAATTCTTCTAGATCTTGGTTAAACATTTCTTGCATCTTCTCAATCTTTGCCTCCATTCTTTTTCCAAGGTCCTGGATCATCTTCACTAACAATATTTTGAATTCATTTTCAGGAAGGTTGCCTATCTCCACTTCATTTAGGTGTTTTTCTGGAGTTTTGTATTGTTCCTTCATCTGGTACATAGTCCTCTGCCTTTTCATTTTGTCTATCTTTCTGTGAATGTGGTTTTTGTTGCACAGGCTGCAGAATGGTAGTTCGTATTGCTTCTGTTGTCTGCCCTCTGGTGGATCTAGTGCTTAGCTTTTTGACTCAGGTTTTCAGCAATGAAGGTCCATCTACCCTGCCTCCTGCTGTATCGGTCACCTTTTTTTCACCATTATTTTCGCAGAACCATTTACTTTATTCTGGTCATAAACTTTTTGGTGTACTTATTTTGATTTTCATAGGATGGTGTTCAGGGTTATCAGAAGCAATGCCTTTTACTCATCAGGATGCAGGAGACTATCAGAATAAAAAGCATTCATTTCCTGTTTGCTTGCCTTTCCATCCTCTGAAGGTTTTCTGGCTGAAATTCTTGTAGTAGCACTACACTATTTTTCAGAGCCCATTTCCCCTTTATGCCAGTGTAATTTATAAGCTCAGCTTAGTTCCACTGTCTTTTCAGGATAATAAATGTTTTAAGAAAAGCATGGTAATTCTAGCATAGTGTATAATTCTGCAAAATATTCTCTCATGAACCCCTGTGTCATTTACACTGGCCATATCTGGCATTCTTCATCATGAGATTTCATGTCCAAGAAAATGAGATTGCTATTAGTACAAATAGAAATATAACTGTGATTCACAATTATATCAAATATACAGAGCCATTCTTTCTACTTTTTACATAATTTGTTTGTTTTTTAATTCATTTCCTGATGCTATCACCTTCCTAGTTTATATTTTTTCATATTGGCAATGTAGCAGATGCTAAAGCAGGAGATGCCAGCCTCCCTGGTCCCTGACCCAGAGTCCCATTATAAATATTGGAAGACACTATAGGCCAAAATGTGATCAAACCTTTGGGTTTAGTAAACTGTAAGAGCAAAATCATCCAAGCACTTATTTTAAGTGAAGTACAATAGAAAATGTTTGATTAACTAGCAATTGTATAGTCATAAATTTATTATTAAAGTATTTCTAAGGGTTATAATAAATAAAACATATTTAAGAATATGTATATTTATTTATTTTATTGAAAACAATCATCACTCAAATGTTTTTACCATTTAAAATTTCAAGATAATGGACTAAACATATAATAAAATTTCTGCTTTCCCATTGTAGCTATAGAAATATTAGAAAATATACATTAAAACTAATAAATGCATTAATGTCAAAAACACAACAGAAGAAATTGAGGGCTTCCCTGGTGGCACAGTGGTTGAGAGTCTGCCTACTGATGCAGGGGACATGGGTTCATGCCCTGGTCCGGGAGGATCCCACATGCCATGGAGCGGCTGGGCCCGTGAGCCATGGCCGCTGAGCCTGTGCATCCGGAGCCTGTGCTCCACAATGGGAGAGGCCACAACAGTGAGAGACCAGCATACCACAAAAAAAAAAAAGAAAGAAAGAAAGAAATTGAGACGTGGAGGTCTGCTTAAATATGGTGGAGGAGTAAGACGTGGAGACCACCTTCCTTCCCACAAATACATCAAAAATACATCTACATGTGGAACAACTCCTACAGAACACCTACTGAACACTAGAAGAAGACCTCACACGTCCCAAAAGGCAAGAAACTCCCCATGTACCTGGATAGGGAAAAAGAGAAAAGGAAAAACAGAGACAAAATAATAGGGATGGGACCTGCACCTCTGGGAGGGAGCTGTGAAGGAGGAAAATTTTCCATTACTAGGACGCTCCTTCACTAGTGGAGACAAGTGGTGGGGGGGGGGCGGGGAATCTTCAGAGCCACAGAGGAGAGTGCAGCAACAGAGGTGCAGAGGGCAAAGTGGAGAGATTCCTGCACAAAGGATTGGTGCCGATCCGCACTCACCAGCCTGCCAAAGCGGGTGGGGGCTGGGAGCTGAGGCTTAGGCTTCAGAGGTCAGACCCCAGGGAGAGGGCTGGGGCTGGCTGCGTGAACACAGCCTGAAGGGGGCTAGTGCACCACAGCTAGCCAGGACGAATCCGGGGAAAAGTCTGGAACTGCCTAAGAGGCAAGGGACCATTGTTTTGAGGAGAGGGGATTCAGAGCACTGCCTAAGTGAGCTCCAGAGATGGGCACGAGCCACGGCTATCAGCATGGACACCAAGACAGGGATGAAATGCTAAGGCTGCTGCTTCAGCCACCAAGAAACCTATGTGCAAGCCCAGGTCACTATCCACACCTCCCCTCGCGGGAGCCTGTGCAGCCCACCACTGGAACAACTTCCCCGGGAGAACACACGACATGCCTCAGGCTGTTACAATGTCATGCTGGCCTCTGGCACTGCAGACTCGCCCCGCATTCCATAGCCCTCCATCCCCCGGCCTGAGAGAGCCAGAGTCCCCCAGTCAGCTGCTACTTTAATCCTGTCCTTTCTGGGCGGGGAACAGCGCTCTCAGGTGACCTACTCGCAGAGGTACAGCCAAATCCAAAGCTGAACCCCGGGAGCTGTGCAAACAAAGAAGAGAAAGGGAAATCTCTCCCAGCAGCCTCAGGAGCAGCAGATTAAATCTCAACAATCACCTTGATGTACCCTGCATCTGTGGAATACCTAAGTAGACAACAAATCATCCCAAAATGAGGCACTGGACTTTGGGAGCAACTATGGACTTGGGGTTGGCATTCTGGATCTAATTTGTCTCTAGGTTTATGTTTATTTTTGTTTAGCATTTACAGCTCATCACTGGTAGATGTGTTTATTGATTTGGTTGCTCTCTTCCTTTTATATATATATATTTTTTCCTCCTTTTTCTCGTTCTGTGACTGTGTCTGTGTATGCTTCTTTGTGTGATTTTGACTGTATACTTTTGCTTTTACCATATGTCCTGGGGTTCTGTCTGTCCATTTTTTTGTTATCATTAGTGGATTTGTTTTTTGGTTTGGTTGTTCTCTTCTTTCTTTCTGTTTTTTTTGTGGTATGTGGGCCTCTCACTGTTGTGACCTCTCCCGTCGTGGAGCACACGCTCCGGATGCGTAGGCTCAGCGGCATTGGCTCACGGGCCCAGTTGCTCCACAGCACGTGGGATCTTCCCAGACCAGGGCATGAACCCGTGTCCCCTGCATCAGCAGGCGGACTCTCAACCACTGCACTACCAGGGAAGCCCTCTTTCTTTTATTTATTACTTTTTTATTTTTAATAATTTTCTTTACTATTTTATTATTTTCTTCCTTCCTTCCTTCTTCCCTCCCTCCCTCTAACCCTTCCTTTCTTTCTTTCTTTTTCTCCCTTTTCTTCAGAGCTGAGTGGCTGACAACGTCTGTTCAGGCTTCAGGCCTGAGTCTCTGACGTGGGAGAGCCGAGTTCAGGACACTCGTCCACCAGAGACCTCCTGGCCCCACGTAATATCAAATGGCAAAAGCTCTCACAGAGATCTCCATCTCACTGCTAAGACTCAGTTCCACTCAACAACCAGCAAGCTGCAGTGCTGGACACCCTATGCCAAACAACTAGCAAGACAGGAACACAACCACAAGCATTAGCAGAGAAGCTGCCTAAAATCATAATAAGTTCACAGACACCCCAAAACACACCACCAGACGTGGCCCTGCCCACCAAAAAGACAAGATACAATCTCATCCACCAGGACACAGGCAGCAGTCCCCTCCACCAGGAAGCCTACACAACCCACTGAACCAACCTTAGCCACTGCCGGCAGACACCAAAAACAATGGGAACTATGAACATGCAGCCTTTGAAAAGGAGACCCCAAACACAGTAAGTTAAGCAAGATGAGAAGACAGAGAAATAGACAGCAGATGAAGGAGCAACGTAAAACCCAACCAAACCAAAACATGAAGAGGAAATAGGCAGCCTACCTATGCAGAGTAATGATACAATGCAGAGTAATGATAGTAAAGATGATCCAAAATCTTGGAAATAGAATGGCAAACACACAAGAAATTTTTAACAAGGATCTAAAAGAATTAAAGACCAAACAAACCATGATGAACAACACAATAAAAGAAATTTAAAATTCTCTAGAAGGAATCAATAACAGAATAACTGAGGCAAAAGAACTGATAAGGGACCTGGAAGATAAAATAGTGTAAATTACTACCAGAGAGCAGAATAAAGAAAATAGAATGAAAAGAATTGAGGACAGTTTCAGAGACCTCTGGGACAACATTAAACACACCAACATTCGAATTTTAGGGGTCCCAGAAGAAGAAGAGAAAAAAAAAAAGGGACTGAGAAAATATTTGAAGAGATTATAGTTGAAAATTTCCCTAACATGGGAAAGGGAATAGTCAATCAAGTCCAGGAAGCACAGAGTCCCATACCAGATAAATCCAAGGAGAAACAGGACAAGACACATATTAAACAAACTATCAAAAATTAAATACAAAGGAAAAATATTAAAGCCAGCAAGGGAAAAGCAACAAATAATACACAAGGGAATCCCCATAAGGTTAAAAGCTGATCTTTCAGCAGAAACTCTGTAAGCCAGAAAAAATTGGCAGGACATATTTAAAGTGATGAAAGGGAAGAACCTACAACCAAGATTACTCTACTAGCAAGGATCTCATTCAGATTCGACAGAGAAATTAAAACCTTTACAGACAGGCCGAGGCTAAGAGAATTCAGTACCACCAATCCAGCTTTACAACAAATGCTAAAGGAACTTATCTAGGCAGGAAACACAAGAAAAGGAAAAGACCTACAATAACAAAAACAAAACATTAAGAAAATGGTAATAGGGACATACATACCTATAACTACCTTAAATTTAAATGAATTAAATGCTCCAACCTAAAGACATAGACTGGCTGAATGGATACAAAAACAAAACCCATACATATGCTGTCTACAAGAGACCCACTTCAGACATCGGGACACATACAGACTGAAAGTGAGGGGATGGAAAAAGATACTCCAGGCAAATGGAAATCAAAATAAAGCTGGTGTAGCAATACTCATGTCAGACAAAATAGACTTTAAAATAAAGACTATTACAAGAGACAAAGAAGGACACTATACAATGATCAAGGGATCAATCCAAGAAAATGTAACAATTGTAAATACGCACCCAAAATAGGAGCACCTCAATACATAAGGCAAATGCTAACAACCATAAAAGGGGAAATCGAGAGTAACACAATAATAATGGGGGACTTTAACACCCCACTTTCACCAATAGACAGATCATCCAAAATGAAAATAAATAAGGAAACAAGCTTTAAATGACACAAATAAGATGAACTTAATTGATATTTATAGGACGTCCCACCCAAAAACAACAGCATACACTTTCTTCTCAAGTGCTCATGTAATATTCTCCAGGATAGATCATATACTGGGTCACAAATCAAGGCTTGGTAGATTTAAAACAACTGAAATCATATCAAGTACCTTTTCTGAACACAACACTATGGGACTAGATATAAATTACAGGAAAAAAAATTTTAAATACAAACACATGGAGGCTAAACAGTACACTACTAAATAACCAAGAGATCACTGAAGAAATCAAAGAGGAAATAAAAGAATACCTAGCAACAAATGACAATGAAAACATGATGACACAAAACCTATGGGATGCAGCAAAGCCGTTCTAAGAGGGAAGTTTCTAGCAATAAAATCCTACCTCAAGAAATAAGAAACATCTCAAATAAACAACCTAACCTTACACCTAAAGCAACTAGAGAAAGAACAAACAAAACCCAAAGTTAGCAGAAGGAAAGAAATCAGAAAGATCAGATCAGAAATAAACAAAAAAGAAATGAGGAAACAATAGCAAAGATCAATAAAATCAAAAGCTGCTTCTTTGAGAAGATAAACAAAATTGATAAACCATTAGCCAGACTCATCAAGAAAAAAAGGGAGAAGATTCAAATCAATAGAATTCGAAATGAAAAAGGAGAAGTAACAACTGACACTGCAGAAATACCAAGGATCATGGGATATTACTACAAGGAACTATATGCCAATAGAATGGACAACCTGGAAGAAATGGACAAATTCTCAGAAAAGCACAATCTTCCAAGAGTGAACCAGAAAGAAATAGAAAATATAAACAGACCAATCACAAGCACTGAAATCGAAACTGTGATTAAAAATCTTCCAACAAACAAAAGCCCAGGACTGGATGGCTTCACAGGTGAATTCTATCAAACATTTAGAGAAGAGCTAACACTTATACTTCTCAAGCACTTCCAAAATATAGCAGAGGGAAGAACACTCCAAACTCATTCTATGAGGCCAATATCACCCAGATACCAAAACCAGACCAAGATATAACAAAAAAAACAAAACTCCACGCCAATATCATTGATGAACATAGATGCAAAAATCCTCAATAAAATACTAGCAAGCAGAATCCAACAGCACATGAAAGGGATTACAAACCATGAACCAGTGGGGTTTATCCAAGGAATGCAAGGATTCTTCAATATATGCAAATCAATCAATATGATACACCATATTAACAAATTGAAGGAGTAAAACCGTATGATCATCTCAATAGATGCAGAAAAAGCTTTCAACAAAATTCAACACCCATTTATGATCAAAACTCTCAGAAAGTAGGCATAGAGGGAATTACCTCAACATAATAAAGGCCATATATGACAAACCCACAGCCAACATCGTTTTCAATGGTGAAAAACTGGAAACATTTCTTCTAAGATCAGGAACAAGAGAAGGTTGTCCACTCTCACCACTATTATTCAACATAGTTTTGGAAGTTTTAGCCACAGAAATCAGAGAAAAGAAATAAAAGGAATCCAAATCAGAAAAGAAGCAAAGCTGTCACTGTCTGCAGATGACATGCTACCAGAAAACTAAAGGCCTCAGATCCTAAAGATGCTACTAGAAAACTACTAGAGCTAATCAATGAATTTGGTAAAGTAGCAGGATACAAAATTAATGCACAGAAATTTCTTGCATTCTTATACACTAGTGCTGAAAAATCTGAAAGACAAATTAAGGAAACACTCCCATTTACCACTGCAACAAAAAGAATAAAATACCTAGAAATAAACCTACCAAAGGAGACAAAAGACCTGTATGCAGAAAACTATAAGACACTGATGAAAGAAATTAAAGATGATACAAACATACGGAGAGACATACCATGTTCTTGGATTGGAAGAATCAACATTGTGAAAATGACTATGTTACCCAAAGCAATCTACAGATTCAATGCAATCCCTATCAAACTACAAATGGCATTTTTCACAGAACTAGAACAAAAATTTTCACAATTTGTATGGGAACACAAAAGACCCCGAATAGCCAAAGCAATCTTGAGAAGGAAAAATGGGGCTGGAGGAATCATGCTCTGTGACTTCAGACTATATTACACAGCTACAGTAATCAAGACAGTATGGTACTGGCACAAAAACAGAAATATAGATCAATGGAACAGGATAGAAAGCCCAGAGATAAACCCATGCACATATGGTCACCTTATGCTTGATAAAGGAGGCAAGAATATACAATGGAGAAAAGACAGCCTCTTCAATAAGTGGTGTTGGGAAAACTGGACAGCTACATGTAAAAGAATGAAATTAGAACACTCCCTAACACCATATACGAAAATAAACTCAAAATTTATCAAAGACCTAAATGTAAGGCCAGACACTATAAAACTCTTAGAGGAAAACATAGGCAGAACACTCTATGACATAATAGAGTATGTCATAATAAAAATACTATTAGAAACTGAGAAAAAAAAATTGAGATGTGCCTAAAAGAATGAAGGAGAAGAAAAGCCACAATGGGAAGCCAAGATTAGAAGTATAAGCCAGTCATCATCAGAAAATCTACAAACAATAAATGCTGGAGAGGGTGTGGAGAAAAGGGAACACTCTTGCACTGCTGGTGGGAATGTGAATTGGTACAGCCACTATGGAGAACAGTATGGAGGTTCCTTTAAAAACTAAAAATAGAACTACCATATGACCCAGCAATCCCACTACTGGGCATATACCCTGGGAAAACCATAATTCAAAAAGAGTCATGTACCACAATGTTCATTGCAGCACTATTTACAATAGTCAGGACATGGAAGCAACCTAAGTGTCCATCGACAGATGAATAGATAAAGAAGATGTGGCACATATATACAATGGAATATTACTCAGCCATAAAAAGAAACGAAATTGAGTTATTTGTAGTGAGGTGGATGGACCTAGAATCTGTCATACAGAGTGAAGTAAGTCAGAAAGAGAAAAACAAATACCATATGCTAACACATACATATGGAATCTTAAAAAAAAAAAAGGTTCTGATGGACCTTGAGGCAGGACAGGAATAAATACACAGATGTAGAGAATGGACTTGTGGACACGGGGAGGGGGAAGCGTAAGCTGGGACAAAGTGAGACAGTGGCATGGGCATATATACACTACCAAATGTAAAACAGATAGCTAGCGGGAAGCAGCCGCAGAGCACAGGGATATCTGCTCAGTGCTTTGTGACAACCTAGAGGGGTGGGATAGGGAGGATGGGAGGGAGACGCAAGAGGGAGGGGATATGGGGATATATTTATATGTATAGCTGATTCACTTTGTTATATAGCAGAAACTAACACACCATTGTAAAGCAATTACATTCCAATAAAGATGTTAAAAAAAATAAAAGAAATAAAAATATTAGAAACTGAAAAAAAAATTGGGATGTGCCTAAAAGAATGAAGGAGAAGGAAAACCATAATTGTAAGCCAAGATTAGAAGTATAAGCCAGTCATCCTCAGAAAATGTGCAAACAACAAATGCTGGAGAGGGTGTGGAGAAAAGGGAACACTCTTGCACTGTTGGTGAGAATGTAAATTGATACAGCCACTATGGAGAACAGTATGGAGGCTCCTTAAGAAACTAAAAATAGAACTACCATATGCCCCAGCAATTCCACTGCTGGGCATATATCCAAAGAAACCATAATTCAAAAAGACACATGCACCCCAATGTTCACTGCAGCACTATTTACAATAGCCAGGTCATGGAAGCAACCTAAATGCCCACTGACAGACAAATGGATAAGGAAGATGTGGTGCATATATACAATGGAATATTACTCAGCCATAAACAGGAACGAAATTGGGTCATTTGTAGAGACGTGGATGGATCTACAGACTGTCATACAGATTGAAGCAAGTCAGAAAGAGAAAACCAAATATTGTATATTAACTCATATATGTGGAATCTAGAAAACCAGTACAGATGAACTGGTCTGCAAGGCAGAAATAGAGACACAGATGTACAGAACAAACATATGGACACAAAGGGGGAAAGTGGCGGCGGGGGTGTGTGTGTGTGATGAACTGGGAGATTGGGATTGACATATATACACTAATATGCATAAAATAGATAACCAATAAGAACCTGTTGTATAAAAAAATAAAATAAAATTCAAATTTAAAAAAAAAGTATAAGCCAGAAAGCAAAACCTAGGAAAATATCAGGGCATCATTTCATAGAAGATAAACACACCATCAGAAATATTTACAAAAACAAAAGTACATAAAAGAAAGAATTTGACTCCCACTAAAAAGTTACTAGAAAATCATAAAAAGACATTCAAATAATCATTATAAATATCACAGAGATAAAGTGGTCACACGAAAGGAGAACAGTCATGAATATAAATCTCTTAGAGGTTTTGGGAAAGACACTATTGAATAAAGTCAAATAGATGGCATGAAAAGCAAAAGAGACCCTCGAAGAATGAATGGACGACGCTGAACCGAGGATTTTTTATAAGAAGTCAGCACTTATAATGAGAGAATAAGAGAAACGCATGACAGATGCTAAGTTTCCAAATCCTTCTAAAAGGGGATATAGAACGTGAAGATGTAGGTAAGAACACAGAAGAGACAAAACCTGATGAAATAACTGACTAGAATTTCTCAGAACTCACCATTCAGATCAGATATTGAAGACTCTTGGACTGGGCGCAGTGGTGGTGGAGGAGTCCGGTCCCGCGGCGCCTGGCTTCCTCGCCGTGGGCCACACGGCAGGGGCCTCATCCGAGCAGGAAAAGCCGAAGCTCAGCACACGCTGACCAGCACGCAGACTGACAGGAACCTCAGCCGCTTCCCAGCCCCTGACTTCCAGAACACCCATTCCAGCCGGGAGGTGCTGCAGAGCTGCTCCCTTTGCCACCAACCCGACATCCTGCCAGCCGGCCTGGCGGACGTGGCTCCCGTGGTCACCGCAAGCACAGGCTGATGTCCATGGCCGCCGGGGTCTCTCGGAGCACCTGGAGGAGCTGCTGCCCCAGACCCTGCGAGTGCTGCCGGGGAGGACTCGTCCAACCTGCCCTGAGTAGCCTAGGAGGGGGCCGTGGTGGGGAGGCAAGGCCGCCACTCCAGGAGCTACAAGCCCCGGCTCCTGCGGACCCTAATGGAGGCCTGCGGGCCGGGGGAGGAGGTGCCCCAAGCCCCCGTGTACGTCCACACCCGCCTCAGGAGCAGCGGCGTGGTCTCTGTGTGCGCCTCCTGAGGCCTTGGCCGAAGGTGCCATTGAGCTGGGCATGCCCAGTGGCCTGGCCCACTGCCTTACTGCTTAGACCCCTGGGGGGCAGCCAAGATGCTTCTGCAGAAGGGGCAGCAAACGGCTCAGCTGCGGATTCATGTGCGCACGCTGTGCGGCACCGCCATCCACGGGCTCGACGTGCCGGAGCAGGGCGGGGCGAGCAGCAGGAAGAAGAGCGCAGGCGCTGGCCGTGGGCCACGGCTCCCAAGTACCGCCCCCTCTCCTCCTCCCTCCCTAGCGCCTTCCAGAGGACTCAGGTTCCCTGCAGCCTGCAGGCCTGTGGAGGAGCTGCTTGAGGTCTCGGAGGATGGGTGGAGGACGGATCCTGGCCAGCGGGGAACACAGCTGGATGTGAGCCCCCTCCACAGACTCTAAGCTCCTGGTAAATGGCAGGTGGAGCTGGTCCTGACGACCCTTCCCTTGGTCAAGAGTCCTGAAGGGTCCCCTCGCCTGGCATCCGACCGACTGCAGGATTTGGTTCTTTAGCATGCCCATGAAGGTACAAACAGACCAGGAAAGCCAGGAACTTGGGGCCCTAAACAGGAACTTGGGTGGGGGCAGGCTGCCTGCAGCCCAGGGCACATAGGGGCCTCCCTATCCTACGCAGGACCGAGTGCTAGAGACCCATCCTTCCACTCACCAGCTGTGAGGCTCAAGGCAGAGCAATCTCCCTTCTGTCAAAGGGCTGACTCACCTGTGCAGCAGACTCCCACCCACTCCCTGCGCACCTGCAGCTCTGTGCTGCCCTCCCTGGTGGTCTGCCTGCTACCCACCCACCCAGCCCTGAGCCCCCGCCCCCATTCCAGCCTTCATCAATCAGCTGGCCCTCAGCCAGCCACTGTTTGTCTGACCCTGGCCCTTGTTAGAAGGGTCAGCCCAAGTCCATTTCTGCACCTGCTTTTTTTTACTTTTGAAATGGCAATAAAGATGCTGTCCTATTAAAAAAATTAAAAAATAAAAACAAAGATTCTAGGTATAGACTTACACAAGAGACATACTTAAAGGGGCAAAAACCGCCAGTCAAATACTAATCAAAAGAAAGTTGATATAATAATATAATATTAGAAAAAAATAAAATGCAAAGTGAACAATCATTGAAAGAAATAAGAAGGATATCTCATTTTGATCAAAGGAACAATTCAGAAGAATATAAAGCAATTAATTAGATTATGCATCATCAATATGACTTTAAAACTTATAAGAAAAAAGATAGTAATACAAGCAGAAATCGGCAAATCTACGCTCATGATGAAAGGTTTCACACACTTCTCTCAGAAACCAAGTGAACGAATGGAATACCTCCTAAAAATAGGATACTGAAGAGTTGAACAACAAAGCAATAGCATTATAGAATTCTGCACTCAACAAAAAGAAAGAGCAGGCTATTTTCAAGTACCTGTAGAGCATACAAAAAAAATGATGATATTTTGCCTTAATGACAGTTCAACAAATACAAACAACTAATGGGACACATTCTCTGACCATAACAGAAGACAATTGGAAATTGACAACAAAAATATAGCCAAGAAACAAACAAATCACACTTCCCTAATTAGGTAATTTTGAAGATTAAATCACAACAGAAATAACAGAAAAGTGACAAAAATTGCACTAGATATGAAAAACTTGTACATTCCAATTCAAACAACTCACAGAGGGAAATGTATAGTCTTCTTTCACTTCCTCAACACCTCCATTTACTGTAGACCATTATTTATCCAAGCCTCAATTTGCTTATCACAAAATTGTGTTAGGGCTGCCTCCATGGGCACTTGTCTAGATATTAAGCCTTCAGTAACTGTGAATGCATTTTGGATAGACTTCATGCATTTAAACAGTACTGTGTTTCCCAGGAGACTGTCAACTGTGCATGTATTTAGGTGCCTTGAAGCCCCCCTCAATCAGCCCTTTTGGAGCTTCAGAGAAAAGAAACTGTGGCCACCTTATCACCCTGTATTAATTTTCTAGGGCTGCTGTAACAAATGACCACAAACTGGTTGGCTTAAAGCAATAGAAGATAATTGTCCACAATTCTGGATGTTCAAAGTCTGAAATCAAGGTTTTAAGAGGTCTCTTTCCCCCTGAAGACTCTAGAGGAGAATCCTCTCTAGCCCTTCCTGCTTCTGGTGTCTCTAGGCATCCCATGGCTTATGGCTGCATCACTCCAGTTGGCCTCCATCTTCACATGACCTTCTCTCTGTGTGTCTCATATATGGACACTTGTCATTGGATTTAGGGCCCACCCGTATAGTCCAGCATGAGCTCATCTCCAGATCCTTAATTACATTTGCTAAAACTCTTTTCCCAATAAGGTAATATACGTAGGTGCCAGGAGTTAGGACATGAGAATATCTTTTTGAGGGTCATTATTCAACCCACTGTACACCCTTATATGACTCTCATTATCAACACCTTCCTTTAATTCTTTAATTTTTGAGTTCCAACCACAATCATTTTTGTTGAATTATGGAAAAAAAACCAAAATTGACTGAATTCCAGCATACGAAGGTAAATTGTGAAAATATGTCATTCCTTGCCTCCAGCCAACTACCTTAACAGAGTATCAGTCTAGTTCAGTCACACAGTGCACAGTCCTTTAATTATTGTACAATTTCTGGCCCATCTGATTCAGAAATACTCTCTGATTTCTTGCAAAAGAACCAAAGTGGTAAATTTAGCCCATGAACTGTGAACCAAATGAGAGTTGTCATTTAGTTGAGGCATTAGAAGGTGCAGTGTCATATATTTTCACCAGACTACCCAAGTTGAATTTTCAGGGAAAGCTTGAAAATTAGCTTCAACTCAATTCTCATTTTCAAAAGAAAAATATTTCTAGTCATTTCTCCCAACATTGCCCATCACTCATGCAAAAATCAGGGAAGATTAGCCAAGAATGTTATTCTGTTCCTCTAAGAGGTACTTGAACAAAACAGTATTTATATTCTTTTTTGGTATAGTCACTTACTCCCTGGTTTCTTTCCCTTTAGCAACCATTTATCCCTTTCTCTGGCTCATTCCTGGTTAAACCATTCTCTCCCATGGTGAGGTATAGGTAATAGAGATCCTTTTGCTGCAAAACCTCAGGGTGGCTACTGTGAGGCATCCTAGCTTGCATACAAGGGTGTCATATTATTTAAAGATATATAAATAGTGTCTTGTACTGAAATATCCCCTTCAGCTAGAAGATACAAATTCAACCCAGACTCCGACACTACAGGATTTGATAGCACAAAGGAAAGATTCTGAGAAATGGGAAAGTCAGAGAGTTAGAGCATAAACACCACCCCCAAGAAAACTCCTTTAAAGAAGACCCCCTCTCATTTCCTTTTGTGCTCACATTCACCAGATTATATAAGCCAACCCCTTATTTCTTTTTCTCCCTTAATTTTGGCATTAAATGTTTTAATTTCATATTTAAAGTTTCTATAAAATCACCATTCTGAGTATGATAAACAATGTGATATTTATAAGCACCGCTGCCTCTTTTTAGCCCATCCCTTTAAAGTAGTCACTCTGAAGTGGGTGTCTTGAACCAAATAAACAGGGGTGAGTGTTCCAAAATGAAATACATGTTGTTCCAACCCAATCTTTTAATAATATTCAATATCTATCAATTATCTCTGTATCTATTTTTCTATCTTTCTGACCACTTAAAATTTGAGCTTTTTCTCTTTGTAGCAATAGAGGTATCACATTGAAATTACATTAAAGAAGAATTTATTTATTCTGAAAACATCTTTATTGTCCCTTTTCAGCTCTATGGAAGTAAAACGATGTAAACAGGGACATTCTGGAGAAGAGAGCATATCACGTTGCTCCTTTCCTTGGAAAAAGCATAGGATCAACTATGGGAAGTGGATAAAGAAGACACATCGCTTTTACTCTACATCTTTTTTGTATGTGCACATTTATCTTGGATGCCTCTGAGAGTATGGTGAAGAACAGTTCCCTTTGAGGCTCAGTACTTCAGAATATTTCTAAGGGAATATGGCCAAACAGGACAAGAGTTTTCCTCCACTCCCCAAGAAAACTTACCATAAAAGAGAGAAAAGTCTGTCCTGGTCATCCTGATGCAATTCTAGGGTACAGGCTTTTGTAAGTGAGAATTCCTTGTTATAAAGACTGGATCACTTTGGAACTTCTCCCAGCCAAGCCATCCTATATAAGCCTTAGGGTAAATGACTGTGTGTACATGTGGTGTAAATAGCAGGGGAGGCCAGGTTCACCTTGTGTGACAGAACTGTGTGTCACACTAAGAAGAGAGGTCATCTCCCACAGTGAATCCCAGGAAACAACTCTCACATCACTTTTCCAAATAGGGTTTCTTCTAACATCACAACAATTTTTTTTCCATTTTGTGTGTATGTGTGTGTCTGTGTGTACCATGAAACTAAAGAATTGTATATTCCATACTTTGAATTAATTAATAAGCAAGCACAAGGAAATGATACTTGTCTGCAGAGGGTGCATGCTGGAAAGTTGTACAGGAAAAATTTGAATATTTAGAATGAAGCCAAATGATGGAGGACCTTGAAAAGAGAAGAGAAAGGCTCAGATTAGTAAAGTAGGCAACTGAAGGCAGCAGAAATTGTTAAGGTGTATAAGATATGGTTAAAGTCTGTTTAGGGAAGATTCGTTTGATGGTGATGCTAAGATTCTTTGAAAGGAAAAAAAGTTACTTAATTTCTGTACATTTTAACGTCCTCACCTGTAAAACAATAATGGTGAATAATAATACCTCCTATTTCACAAAGTTTGGGTGAGGAGTAAGTGAACTAATACATTGAGAACACAAATATGTAGTCATCAATATCATTATCATCACCATATGCAACCGCCATCTCCACCATCATCACCATCTTCATCATTTTCTTCTCTTTCCAAAAAAAGCACATGCAAAAAGAAAAAAATCCCTATAAATATAGAGATAATCCAGGTTTATGATTCTTAAAAAAAGTTTCACAGATGATGAGGCCAATTCCTGCATCCAGTCAGGAGCAGGACGTGTTGGATAGATGACATAGTGATGCAAACTGTAATTTTGCACACACAAAAACTTGTCATATTTGTCTTTCACATAGACTTATATGTAAATATAAGCATTAAAATACAATATGAAGTTAATTTTTTTATTATTATGACGCATCTTATCCATACTGTTTTTCTCTCACCATGTCTTGTAGAAACTTTATTTTTTCCTTTAAAATGTAGACTTTTTGAAAAAATATAATTAAAGTTACTGTTAATTAATACTTCACTATTTAAATTTTATTTTTATGACATTTATTGTTTTCTTTCTAATTTTACAAGTAACACCTGTTCATTGCAGACAACTAGAAATACATAAAAGCATAAAGTAAAAATTAATTACCCATAATCCCCAGCCCCCAGAGACAACTCTCATTGCCATTGATGGTTAATACATCACTTTAACACCTATTTCCTCCTACGCTTTTTAAATTCAAATTACATACTTTATCTGTTAACTGAGAATACAAAATAATATTGAAATAGTCAGATAGAACACCTCATGAGTATCTGTGTGTGTGTGTGTGTGTACCATACTCACTCTTGATTTCTTGAATTATAATACAAATTTACTTTGCCCTAAAATAAATCAAATGTTAACAAAATTATTTAAGAAAGATTTTATTATATATCACATTTCTTTATGGCAACAGTTTTGGAGATTTTTATCCCTCTAAATATCCATGTACTTGCAGTAATAAAATGACTTTCCTTCAATTGTATCCAAATCCTTTACACAAAATTAAATTCATAATTCCACTTTTATAACTCGTGTTAAATGAACAGAAATTAAAATACATTATCACATTTCCAGATTCTTTTTTTTTATTAACTGCACAGCAGACATATAACAGAAAACTGCATTATCAAGGGCACAGAAGTTAGCCCCACCAGCCAATACCATACTTCAGTCAAGCTCAACAGACCTTATTACCTAGATTTGGCTGTGTACCCTCAGGCATATTATGAACCACATGAGCAGATGACTGAATGAGAAAAAAATATCTCCATTAAGAAAAAAATTGAGATTTTGGATTCGGCTGCCTGTCCATTAGTGACATAAAGTGCTGACAAGCAGAACAAACAGTGAGCAATGTAATGTCAGGGCCTCTAGTGAAATGAAGTTTCATAACTTCACTAGGGTTGATGGATGGGTAATAATGACATTTTCAAGTGTAGGAATATACTCTGTTAGGAACATCATAGAATTATTCTGCACAAAGTAGTTGTTACAGCTTGGTTGCTCAGGGAAGATGACTCCATAGAGTAAGAAAACAGTCATGTGCTTATAAATGTTTAATCAGGTTAATATTCTGTTACTTTTCACCATGCCAGAGAACGTCATTTATTTGGAGTGTAATAGTTTAGAATAGAATTCTCTTAGACAGTCAAAGGACGGTAGAGAATTCTACAACATCAAATACTCAAATATTTGACATTAACAATGTTGTAAATCTGACATAAACAATTTATCAATTTACTGGGAAACTTTGCAAAAATACATTACTGAGGGTGTTATCTGAACAGTAAATAATCTTTTAGGTCTTTGCAAAGTGCAACTTACCATATTCTTTATAGATTAAATCACAAATACAACTATCAACTTTCAACCAGTCAATTGCAAAGGGACTGTGTGTCACTAATTTATGTCTTATCCTTAGACAAGCTGGTTGCAGTAACATGAGGAATAAAATTGGATGATTTTTGTAGCTACGTGTTCACATTTAAAGACCATTTGGTCTTTAAGGATAAACAAGGGAATACTGTTTTTTTTAAGAAAGGAAGACTTGCTGGCATCAAAACTCACTTCAGGGCTCACAGAATCACAATTAAAAAAAAAAAAAACTTTTTCTAAAAAGCATAGAGTGCCTATGTTTGAACGGTACTCGGCTACTCAGATGTCCCTGGGATTATGATTTCCAGGATCCGTAAAGACACTTCAGCCCCACCTGAACAATAAAAATCAATTGATAAGGAATTGTCATTACAGTCCCAAATTTTACAAGTTAAGTGATGATTTTACTCTAAAATTTTCAGCAGATGATACTATGCAAGTCATGTATTATAGAAAACCGAACAACTCAGTAAAGTTTTATTGCCACAAAATAACATTTTCTAATTTATAAGCTTTTATTTTCTAAATAATTTATTTAATTATAAAATTAAAATAATCTTGTTTTAAATGTTTGTCTAAAGTGAGATTGTTCAACCACTTCACTTAGTTTATTTTTCAGCTCAAAAAAGAATAAACTTCAAAGCTGAAGTAATGAACCAGCCTAGGGCAGAATAAATAGAAAGAAAGAAAGAGAGAAAGAGGGAGGGAGGGAGGAAGGATATTGTGAACAAAGAATCATGAGGTCAGAGAAAGATTTATCTGAAGTCCTTCTGTAATCACACATCCAGAAATGAGGATATGACGATGGAAACAATGATATTTTCCAAACATTTAACATGTGCCATGTACTGTACTAAATAGATACTCATATAATCTTCACAATAATTCCAGGAAGTGGATACTACTGTTATCTCCATTTTATTAAAAAAAGAAGAAAGAAAGAGAGAGAGGGAGGGAAGAGAGAAAGAAGGAGAGAAAGGAAGGAAATTCAAGAACTACAAAATTCTTTCCTTTCCACCTATTTTTCTTCTTTTGTCCTGCTACCTGCCTTCCTTCCTTCTTCATTTTTTCTTTCATTCCTTCCTATGATGGGTACAGTGCTCATTAGATAATGCCCCTGATGACCTCACTACCTTGTAATAAGCGGGGGGAAAACTGTCAATGGTACCTTCGAGTTTTACTTGCACTATTCTCTTTTGTATTTATGAAAGGCAGCTTCATAATTAAAGTCCAGTACCTTCTGCAATTTAAATTCATATTATATATTGATCCAGAGATGCTGTCTGAGTCTGGCATGTATTTTTCTACATTACTGAACATGCCGACAGTGCAGCACTTCTCAGCCTGAACTGTATCCTCAGGAGGAATTCAGGGCTGGAATTGCTGGGAGTATTACAGGCAAAGCATTCACTGAGAGGGAAATGGAGCAAAAACAGTTCCATTGCCTAAATAAATTAATTGATTTAAGACATAAGAAGGAAAAAAGGGAAAATTTTTGTTGACTACCCACTATTTAACTCTACCTTGAAGAGTAGGTTTAAGGTGGCAAGTGTCTGAGCATTTTCATCAGAGGTGTCCCTGTTCATACCTCTACACAGAACAATTAGTGGGAACGGCTCTGAGGTACACAGCCCTGCTCAGGCAACCACATATTTTACAACATTTATTGCTGAAACTTCAAACTCTATTTCCTTAGCAGGATCCCTGGACTAACTTCTTAGTGTTAGCTGTACAGGCATTTCTATCAAAATAGCAATTGGATCTAGAGTTAGTTTTTGATACGACATGAAAATCACAGGCATCCCTTGGGGAAATATATCTTCTAAAAATCTACGGGTATTGACCACATGTCTGCAGATGTCTTTTATCGCTATTAGTTGCTTTTATACGTCAACTATGAAATACCTTCTAACACATTGAGCTATTCAGGTTGAAGGTGCAGGGAATTGCATGGCACTGGTGAAAATCTCTCCCTTGTGAAAGGCTGGATGCAAAAATACAATGTTCCAGAACTGTTTTATATATGTCTGTGTACATATGTACATGATACTTTAATATTCCTCATTCAAGCATTTCATTCACTATGACATTAAATTATCATGTTAATCACTTTTTCTATATGTAAACAGGATACATGAAGATGACAGATGCAGACAAAATTCTGTATTTATCAAAATACACCCTCATATCAGTGTAAACTGTAAGTTGCATTTAAAGAAAGAAAATTCAAATTGGCTCAACATGAAAATGGAAAATAATAGCTTATATAATTTAACAAGTCCAGGAGTGGGTATCTGGCTTCAGGCTTAGGTGTTCATTGATATCTCTCTCCCAATTCTCTTTTTGGAATCTCTCCCAAGACTCACAGAATTTTATTTATTTAATGTTTTAGAGTCATCAGCTATGATTATTTATTTTTATAGATGCTAAGATTTTCATGTTTTCTCACGTGAAACATTCCTCTAGGTCAAAAGTAGAGAGTATATAAAGTTTACTCAGGGAACTGTCACTTGCATCTGTGTTCTCCTGTCATCTCCTTTCATCACCATCCTAGTGTCATCCATTTCCTTCGGGCTTTTAAATTTATTTTCCTAAAACTATAAAGTTGATTTTGTGATTTTTTTTTCAGTTGCTCTATTTCAAATGTTATTATCTCCTATTATTTCTCTCTTTTTTGGGGGGGGTATTTTTTCTCTTATTTATTATTGATCATTTTAATTAGTGGTTTACTTATTTTGATTATTTTTCAAAAACTCGGCTTTTTAATTTATGTAAGTTGTTTTGTTATTTCTATGCTTTCAACCTCTTCGATCTCACATTTTAAATCCTGACTCTGCTTACTTTGTTTTTTCCTAACTTTTTGAATTATGTTTAATCTGTTTATTTCAGTCTTTTATCTTTATTAACATAATTACTTAAACCTATACATTTTCCTATGAGCATTGTTCTAGCTGTTCCATGAATTCTTATATATAAATGAGTGCATGACAATTATTTTCTAGCAATTTTGGAAGTTTGGTTTGTATTTTTCCTTGACCCAAGCAATGTTTACTAGACATTAGTTTTTTTAATTGTCAGATGAAAATATATTTTTTATTGTTATTAATTTCTAGTTTTAATTGCCATCAGAGTGTTGTTTGTATGATTTCTATACTATAGACCTTATTGAACTATTCTTTTTGCCATGACATAGATGTAGGTACATAGAATATTAAATAGGATTGACTTTCACAAATATTTCATGAGAACTTGAAAGAAGATGTGTGTGTGTGTATACCTTGCTTTCACCAGTAGTAGTAGTACATATATGTTCATAAAAATCTTTCTCACTCATTATAATATTTTGATCTTCCATATGCCCCTTTACTTTTATACACTTGTTTTATCTTAGACTGAGAGAGATATTTCAAAATTCTGTCTTAGTTTGTTTCCACTTTTCCTTGCCTCTCTTTTGGTTTCATTATTATTATTAAGGTGCCACTATGTTATTTGGTGCATAGATAAGTCTTACATCTTCATTTTGAAATGAAGCTTTTTTCACATTATAAATAAACCTTTTTTTTTTTTTTAATTGCTGATCCTGGTGCTGAATTCTGCTATGTCAGATATGAAGATCACAAGCCCTGGTTTCATTTTGTTTCACTGTCAGATGACTTTGACTCATCACTTCATTTTTAGGCTTTTGAAATCACTGTTAGATGTATTTACAGTATAAAGCATACAGCTGGGTTTTGTTTTTTGACCCAATCTGAAATCCTTCTCTTAGCAGGTGTGTTAAGTCAATTATATTTATTTATATGATGCATGCTTGTTCTCAAGTTTTGTTTTGTTTTGTTCTTTCATGGATTATTTGCTTTGGTTCTCTCACTATAGGCTTGTTTTCTCTGCTTCCTTTTTTTGGTAAATGTCTTTAGTTTTCTTTGAATTTCTTCTGGTTTTAAGAAGGTTAATATTTTCATTTTTTATTGCCACCTTCACACTAATGTCATTACACAGAGATTGTAGACCTCTTTTCTTTACTTAGGTTTCTCCTTCTTTTCTCAACTTTAAACTCTTTGATTTCCATCTTTTATCTCAGAGACAATCAAATATAGCTAATTCTGCTTTCCACTTCTTCTCTCTCTTCCCCTCCTATATTTTTTAGTTGCAATGTTTCTCTTAGATTATACAACAAATAACATATAACTCTCCCATCCTTATACCCAAATTTATTTTAGTCTTAATTCTCAATTAAACATTATTTAATGCTTATCACCAGCTCTTTTGCTGAAGTTGCCTCAACCATATCTTGGTTGGATGAAGCTCATTCTCTACTGTCCTGCTGTCCCTTTTTCACATTTTGCTTTGTATTTGGGGGTGGGGGATGGAAGCGCTGTATTATTATTATTATGTTTTTACTTTTCAGTAGCCACTGCTCTGTTCCACTGGGTCTCAAATGCATTCTTGATACTTCCACTCAAAATTGGGTCTTTCCTTCAGAGGTAAATTCAAATGAATATTATCTATGTTCTACCAGCGTTCAGATTCTGCTGCAAGCTCTGGGGCAGTCCCTAAGGAGGAAGATTATTTTAAAAGATCATCTTTTTAGTCTCCTAAACTTCAGTCTGCTCTAACCTACAAAACTCCCAACTTTAATATGAAAGAAATCTGTTATAAAGACTTCCTTTTACCATAAAGAATTTGACAAAAATTTTAATTAAAACAAGAAGAAAAATGGAAAGCATTAAAACTATAATCACATTAAAAACTGTATAAATATGGTTATTTTATAACATAAAATTTGATACTTTCAACAATAATTTATTTCCAAAGTACTGTTTCTGGCACCATCTGCTTACCTCAAGGAAGAAAGTCCACATTTTCTTGTGTTTAAATGCATAGTACACTGATTTAAAATGTGTGTCACATAAACAACGCTGGTACATCCCAATTTATATTTACAGATGATTTACCCCCAAGTGTTTCTTAAATAAGTGTGAAGGGGGAAAAGCCAGAACTCAATAAAAATAACCTCAGTGCTTCTTAATAGAGACATGAGTCAGAATAATTTCAGTTCCTTAAGTTTTCAAGTTTTAGCTTAATTTTCTATTACACTCATTATTCTTTTAAATATTAAAATTCTTAAAAACACTTTAAAAATCTCATATCCCCTAGGCGTCTCCAGATTTGAAAGGAAATAGCAAAAATAATTCTGAAATCAGTGACATTTAATGAAATGCATTGTGCCTCCTTTGGAATAAAGAAAACTCATTTTTGTTAATGTTGGCAGGTAGAAACCACTCCTTCCCTTTTACAATTTACACTTCATTCTCTAACATGGATATTAAGGAGGTATGTATGTGTAGAGAGTGTGTTTTCCTTTTGTTTGGAAGCTTGAAGTGAGGAGAAAACAATCTTCTATGACCTGTGATGGGCATCCACTTGTCTAAGATTATTTTGGGATTGAAAAAGGTAAATGAATAAACATGTGCATTATGTAGGTAAGTACAAAGATGTCTTATGTACTTATGAATAAATAATGAGACATATAAGTATCACTGGAAGAGAAATGTTTTTGAAAGTCTTTCATATTATCCTTGAAAAATAGTATTATAAATTGAAGTAAATATGAATATTTTTCTTTATTATAATCCTTCCTAAAATTATAGTTATTGTTTGAAAAATAGTCTTTCATAACTAGCACAGGTAATAGGGTAAATTATACCAATGGACCACAAAATAAGATCACTTTAGTTTTATCACATGACAATGACTATTACTTGAAACATGTCACTTTCATTTCATATTCAAGGATGATTTTCCAAGGTCAGAAAATTATATAAGGAAAATAATTGCAAAGGTCTTTTCAATAGCATTTTCTCCCCCTCTATACCTAATAAATGAAACAAACAAAATATAAATACAAGTAAAATGGTTAAATATGCAGGAGTCTAATTTTTATTTTAATATTGTAAAAGTAATTGCCAGGATATTAAACGCTGATAACTCATTTAGTAACCCGGGTAGAGTAGCTAATGTACAGAAGGAAGAATCATTTTCCCCCTATTCTTCTGAGTTTTTTAGCTGAGAACACCATAGTTAAAGATATTAACAAGAGAAAAACAAACAGAAATTTATTAACAAATATCCTTATGTGTACATGGGTAATAGGGAAAAAATGAGTATGTCCTTAAGATGGCTTAGAATTCAGAATTAAGTACCAGCTTAAGAGGAAAAGTAGAGGTTGGGGTCGGCATTTTAGGAGAGTCAGTGATTTTTTAGGAAAGATGAATGGGCCCTTAGACTAGGTGGAAGGTAAGACAGTTTGTGACAAAGTTTGTCTGGGTGTGGTGTCAACTGCTAGTTTCCTCTCCTATGATCAGACTCTGTTGATGCAACTCCCAAGGAGAGGAATTATGACTCAGTTCCTTTTGGAGGAGCTGTCTTCAGGCCAATAAGGAGAGTTCAGAGAAAGCTTCTCCCTGCATTTACTGTTTTGCAAGTGTCTATAGCTCCAAAAATTCAATAAGTTAAAATATTGTGGGGTGGCATATTATGCTACTCTTCACAATCTAAGGACATGTTCCATGTAGGAGCATGATTCATCAATCAAAACATTTCCTCTGATCCCAGATCAGCTCCTGCCTTGCTGCATGACCACAGGCCAGCCACCAAGTCCTCCATGTCTCAATTTCATCATCTCTGTTTTTGTGACAATAATGAATATTCTGCATGTCGTGGTAAAATTTAAATGGAATGGCAGCTCTGTAAATTCAAAAGCCCTGCACACATGCTCAGTCATGTACGTGGAGTCCTTGGTTTTCTTTTGCAGTAGGAATTAATGGATAACACAATCCAGCCCCAGGACCTCTTTCTACATTTGTTCTCTAAGTTTTTATATACAAAGTGATGCTTGGAATAACATTCACATAATATTAATGATAATTATCTCTGGATGGTGGGTTTGTGGCTTTTTTTCTGCTTTCCTTTACATTTTCCTATATAGTTGAGTAGTTTTATATGAAGTATAAATTATTTTACAAATATATATTTTTCTTAGGCAAAATTTAAGGACAAATAAAACACAAACAGAAAATTTCAAACATATTACTATATCTAAGATACATTTTAATCACCATAAAATATTCCTACCTAGCAAAAATTTAAAGGGTATACAAATGATCATAGAAGTTATAAAATGTTTGCTTTTCTAGTAATCAAGTAAATGCACGTCTTTTTAAAAAAAGTTTGTTATTGTAAAACTGCTGAAAACCAAAGTCAAAATGAAGATATTCAGGCAGTGGAGGTAGGGTGGGGGAGCATATTACCTGCAAATTAGCAACAATAGGAGTAACAGCTGACTTCTCAACATAAACAAGAAAAGCCATAAATTAACAGGCTGATTCTAAAACTCATATGAAATACATAGAGACAACAATTACCAAGGCAATCTTAAAGAAAAAGAACAAAACTTGGAGATTTATGCTCCCAGGTATTAAGAATAATTACCAGGATATATTAACTAGGACAGTATAGTACTAGTGCAAGGTGAGAAAAATAGGCTAATGAAAGAGATAAAACAGAAAAAGGTCCATGTAAACAATCACCTTAGTTTCTTTTTGTTGGTTTGTTTGTTTTTTACCAAGTGAGGCTGTGATGCAGTAGGGAAAGGATGGAACTTTCTATAAATTATGGTGGACAAACATTAAAAATTTAATCACCACAATATCCTCCTATGCATAGAAAATAAATAAATCTTAAGCTACTCCACACAGTACATGAAAATAAATTACATATGGATTACATCTAATGTGAACAATATTACAATCAACATTTTTTGAAATAAACATAAAGAATAACTTCATGTACTAGAAGTAAGTTAAGATTTCTTAAGAAGGACCAAAAAATTAAAAAAAAATTAAAAAAAAAAGAAATAAGAAAGCAAGCCATAAAGAGGGACAGACATTTGCAATGTATGTAACTGACACGATCCACATCTAGAGTATGCAGAAGATTCCTATAAATCAATTTAAAAAGGCAGGCAACCCAGTAGAAAAATGTGTTTGAACAGATGCTTCATACAAAAGAATATCCAAATGTTCAACACGTTGAAAAGAAGCTTACCTTCATTAGTTATAGGATATCCACATTAAAACCACAATGAGGGGCTTCCCTGGTGGCGCAGTGGTTGAGAGTCCGCCTGCCGATGCAGGGGACACGTGTTCGTGCCCTGGTCTGGGAGGATCCCACATGCCGTGGAGTGGCGGCTGGGCCTGTGAGCCATGGCCGCTGAGCCTGAGTGTCCGGAGCTTGTGGGTCCGGAGCCTGCGCGTCCGGAGCCTGTGCGTCAGGAGCCTGTGCTCCACAACGTGAGAGGCCACATCAGTGAGACGCCTGCGTACCGCAAAGAAAAAAAAAAAAAACACCACAATGAAATGCCACATCACATGCACGCCAGCATGTCTATGATGAAAGCAACAGTGGTTACACAGGTGTATTCACTTTATAAAACCCATGGAGTTATAAGCATCACATATTTAATTTTAAAAAAGGAAAAGCATTCAATGTGATACAGTTTTCCAGCTATCATCTTTTTTTTTTTTTTCAGGACAATATCTGTACTCAGAAATGAGGCAGGAAATATTTTATAATTCACTTAATGGAATAGATATTGACGTCAATTTTCTGGAAACAATTGGATAATGTCTAGAAAAAGCTTTAAAAAAGGATACCCTTTTATCAAATAACACAATTTCCAGGACTTACACCTATAGAACTAATCAGAGATATAAAAATAACCTTATATGAAAGAATATTTCACACAGTAATATTTCTATATCTAGACATTAAAAACAAACTTTTTAGGGATTAAATGCATATATCATGATACGAATTTTGATGAAGTGCTCAAAGCCATTTAAATTCATACATTCAGACAGCATTTTCTGACTAGTACAATCTTAAAGTTAAAATACTAAATGATAAGCTGGTTACAAAGCAGTATACAAAGTGATTAAAATTATACTTAATATAACAATGTATTTTTATATATGAAGCTAAACACAGTTTTCTCTGAGTAAGGAACTGATTTTCTGTATTACTTTTTTCATATATTCTTATATTTTCCAGTTCTAAAATTAGCATATATTACTTTTATATTGGAATTCATCAGGTATATTTTTTAAAAAGTAATCTAATAATACAAAAGTCTAAAGCAGGCATTTACAAATATATACAACAACACTTTAGCATCATTTATTTTTCCCACTTTAAATGAATGTATGCCTTCAGATGTTCAATCTGTTTTCCTACTATTGTATCATAAATTTTACTAAGCTTTTCTTTATACTCTTTGTTATTCAAATTGTTTCCAATTTATTTTGCAAATTCAGATAATACTACAACAAACAACTTCCAGATATAACTTTTGCTACTGTTAAATTAGTTCCTTACTATAAGATCCACAGTGTGAGAATCCTAAGTCAAAAATTATAAATGAAATATCCAGCAAAATTTAATTTGCTAAAGAATATTTAACTTACTACTTTGAAAGTATTCAAGTCTCTCTTAGGCATATAGGGGAAATGAATATCTGAGTGTTAATAAAGTTGAAAGGTTATCAGTGAGGGCTAAGATCAAATCTAACCATAAATAGGTAAAATATAGTTGGTGGAAGAGAATCCCATGTTTGAAAGGAAAAAAATGCAAACATTTAGTATGTGCCATCTGATTAAAGCCCATCATCACAGCCACGTTGCCCATTGCTACATCAAGCCCTAAATAACTATTGTTCTACCTCTTTGGATTACACATGCTTACCAGTTATTTGTCTCCAGTTGTTGGCTGAGACCTAATTCAAGTCAACACTCAAGATGTTGTGTACAGAAAGCGATTATCTTTAAATCTTGGTAGGATGTGTCTGCCTTTTGTAGCTCCAAATTGCCCTGCCTTTATTGTCACCATGCATCACGTTTGTATCAAATTTCCCTTCTACTATTTTCATTGCCTCATCTATATCATTATGTATCTCCTAGCTTCAAGCCCCAGTTGAGCTCTTTCCTTAGATTAGTTTTCCCCAAGTGTATTACCTTGTGTTTTCCAGGCTGTGTCTAATTTGGTTATGTTCTTCTATATCTCACACTTGCTGATTGCTCAATAAGTGTAACGTAATTGTTTGAAATCTACTGCTATACTTTGTTTTGGAATAGTTCCCTGAACTCTAAATACCTGAGCATGAAAATAATTAAGGTGAAGTATTGAATACAATTGATTTTTTTTGTACAAAATATTCAATATGCTCCTTAGATTTAGGGCACTAAAAAGGCTTCTTCTGGATGATATTAAAACCCATTCTGTTGTTAATGCATATTCTGTAAATCCTACTGTTTACACATTTATTTTCATTGACAATAGTACAAATTTATTCTACTTACTATCCAGAACTCTTTTAAGTTACAACTAAGTTACCAGTGTATTGCAAAGTGAGTTTTGATGAACACAAGATTGAGGAATTGGGAGGAAAAATAATATTTAACTATATCACTGCAGAGGAAATTGGTACTTACAGGGTCTACTAAAGTAGCTGTCAAGGAGACAAATGTAACTCAACCAATTTGATGGAGTTATGTTCCTGGACCAATTTATCTATATTGCAGAGGGATGAGCAAGTCAATTTTTGATACTGAAAAAAGCAGGTAGAATGTCTGTCAATTCTAAAACAATAACATGACATTCTATATCAACTTGTGATAAGTACAAATAGGATATTTTTTATATCATTTTATCCAGTCTTAATAAAGTATCTGTTCTTTAGAGATATAGTCTTGCTTTGAGACCAAATATTTTAATAGTAAAGATAAAATGAGACACTGCAATAAAAGTAATGAACATTGATGAGGACCCTCTCCTTCCAGAAATGTTCATGCCCTCAGTATCCATGATAAATATGTCTTATGTTGTCTCACATTTCCCACACCCAAAGAAAACTCCTACAAGAGAAAAAGGAAACAGCAATTATTAGGAAAAGAGATCCTTGAGCATAAAGAGAATTCTCATAGAGAACCTAACCCTCTGCTCAAGCTAGTTAATCTACATCTGTGTATTTCAAGCTACAGATGAGATGGGGGAATTGAGCAATCCCTGTATGTTTTCTTTACCATTTGTTCTTACGTACAGATTAGAGGCAAAAAAATAATAATAATTCTTAAACTAAAATGTGCCTGTGGTCTTTATTTCTACAACACTATAGAATTTGTTACAAGATAGATAATGCATCCATATAAAGCAGTTTAACTGCTCAAATGGAAAGAAAAACATATAATAATAAAATGGTTTCACCCAGTCTGTCATTCCATAGCAAGGAATATTAGAGAAAAAAATATTTCAACATTCACTTTCAACAGAATTCATTTCAAAAAGCTATGCTATAATTTTCTAATTTGAGTTTAAAAAATCAAATCATCAGAATTAATTTAACTGGTTTTTCTATTTGGAGCATCGGAAGCCACAAAATTGCTGTTGTATTTAGTTAGATTTCTTCTGCTCCTGAGGAAGACCATATATTCACAGTTATTGCCTTACTTTTCATACATGTATAAGAAAACTTGGAATTGAAAACGGACAAAATTGATTTGGATGAAGTAATTTGATCTAAATGAAAGGTCACACTTCACAGAATGAAATATACCACATTTTCTGCAGCTGCACATTTTTGATTGCCATTTTAGGCATGGCCCTAAAGTAACTACTAACTTTTATATCTATCTATCTATCTATCTATCTATCTATATATATATAAATTTATTTAATTTTGGCTGCGTTGGGTCTTTGTTGCTGCACAAGGGCTTTCTCTAGTTGCGGCAAACACGGATTACCCTTCCTTGCGGTGCCAGGCTTCTCATTTTGGTGGCTTCTCTTTGTTGCAGAGCACCAGTTCTAGGTGCACAGGCTTTAGTAGTTGTGGCACGTGGGCTCAGTAGTTGTGGCTCCTGGGCTCTAGAGCTAACTTTTGAAGTAGTATTGCTGATACTTCATATGATTTTTGTATTCTGAGGAGTCTGTGCTCAGTGATATAAATATACACTTGCTGGAAGCCTCCTCAGCATCTACTTCACACATATCTTCAACCAGCGATTGTTTTACAGCTGACCCCCCGGCAGTCTTCTTGCATCTCCCCAGCAAGGCATAGGTCATAGTATTATTGGTCAGCGTGTCAAGTGGCTGGCAGGGACAGTAGTGTCTAATGCTTCTCTCATCATCACCTGACATTAGTGTTGACTCTCTTTAACCACTTGTGTTCAAGGGTCATTCATTTTATCAGTTCATACCTTACAGTGTTGTCCTTGAAGAGAAAAGTTAGATATATTACATTAGGAAAGTATTAGACAGAAACAGGCTAATGCTGATTGTCTTTCAGATTTAATCATGTGTTAAAGTAAGCACTCTGTTCTTTGCACATATGTTGCACATACTAATAGAAGAGACCATAGCAGAAACTGAAAATATAAAATACCATACCAGTTTTGATATACTTCTATAACTCTATTAATAAATTTAAAAACATGAGAAATCTAGACAGATGCTAAAAAGGATGGGAAATCTTGACAATAAACACAAAATGAGACTGTCTTGGGAAAATAAGACCTATGTTCACCAATGCCAATGAAACTTAGAGTTTAAGTAATTATAGATCTTCTTCTGAGGCATGTTCTTTCTAATCCCATTTTGCCTCCAATCTGCTTTCCTAATCTGTTATCACTGGTCTTTGAACCCTTTTTCCCATCTTCCATGCTTCTTCATTCTCCAAAACTATTGTCCTGTGCTCTTTGAAATGTACAGTTAATCCTTAAACTTTTCTCTGTTTATTTCACATTGTTGCCATGACATAAACTTGGCTGTTTCCCAGTGAGACTATTTCCCTTGACGTCTCCCAGAGTAATGAGTCTTTTACTCCTCACTTCTCAAGCAGAGAAACTTGGGACCTGCAGTGGAAAGTAGCTATCTTTTGCTTCTTTCAAACCATTTTCCAGCAACTTTCCTCAAAAACTGCAAATCTGCAAAGTTCATGACATCAGAATATACTACTTACTTTCCTTTCTTGTGGTCTTGGATGTACCTCATTCACTGATGACCTGATATTGAATTGACACAAATCTAAGAGCCCTGAAAGAATCATGCACATATCTGTAAAGGATAACTGGACCCAGGCATCCCAAATCACTTTGATTAAAAATAGAAGAATAAGAAATTGGGATAAAGAATTTTACACTTTAACTTCTTTGAACTTTAACTCATAATAACAAGAGTATATGGTTTCAGACTTTATTCCTTTGATTTTAATGTTTTTGGATTTTAACTCAAAAGAATTGAATTTCTGAATTTTATTTTCTTCCTGGAATTAATTTGAGGGCATTACATTTGAATTTGAAACAATCTACTTTGTTAGCATTTTACTATTGAAGAGTCTTTATGCATTTGGAGTATCTTAATGTTGTCATTTAACTTCACTTTAGTATCTCTGAGAGGTTCTATGAGATAACATGACTGGATACAATTTGTGATGAAACATATAATTGGGAATGGATTTTCAGCCTTGGGTATTTTAATTAGCACTGTATTTTTGACCCATAGTGGAGCCTCCTAAGGCCAAAATCTATACAGCCTCAATAATAATGAGCAAGAAATAGTTGGTATTAGGGAAGCACTTTGTGAAGGTGGGAAAAATGCTTGCCCCGTACTTTGTTGATTTTCTCCTCTTCAGGAGGAGGACACACACCTGTCATTGTCCTCAGCTTAGTGGTGAAGTCCAAGTTGATAAGAGAATACAAAGCTGGGAATGTCTGAAAATACTTATTCCTCTCTCCTAATAATTCCTTCCATGGACAGGGATATCCATTGTCACAACACCCCTGGTCTCTCCCTACCCCTTCTCCTTACTAACATTTAGTGAGTGCTGTGTACCAGGAAATCTTCTAAGTGCTTTACATGAATTAATCCATGTGAACCCTATGAGGTACACAGATGTCAACAATGGTTTGTGTCAATAACATAGAACCTTATTACTTCTATACTAGAGTGAGACAATGAGATACAAGGAGGTTAAATAATTCGTCCCAGGCCACTAGTGACTGTTATATTGCCAAATCACAACTCTAATTCTCAGTGTCCATTACAGTCAGTGTTTCAAGAGCTTTCAAAACCAGTTGAATGCTTTCTTCTTCTGGAACCTTTCTTCCCCCTTGGTTTCTGTTACACACCCAAATTCTGATTGCCCTATTTTCCCAGTGGCCAGTCCCTCTCAGTCCCCTTTAGTAGGTTTTAACTTCCTTGCTTAATCTGTTAATATTGGAATTCACTGGAGCTTTGTCATGCACCCCACTCTTGTCTGTATCTACATTCCTTCTCTGAGTAATCTCATCTGAGACCATGACTTTATAAAGCATCCAAATGCTAATAACATAAATATTTACATCACTGGTCCTCATCTCTACCCTGAAAGCTAGACGTGTAAGCCAAATACTTTATTGCAATTTCAACATAGATTTCTAAAAGGCACTTCAAACATAATATGTTTAAATAGAACCATTGCATCCCTTTCACACACTACTATCCTGCTCATATCACAACAATCTAGGAGTCGTCTGTGATTTTTCCCTTTCCATCATGTAAATGCATGTCAAAGCACAGAAAAAATACATACCAAAGTAACAAATGTTATTGCCTCTAGAACGTATGTTGATGGGGAGAGAATAGGAGGTTATACATGTGTGCATATATATATTTGCATGTGTTTTACATGCAAGAGAAAGGGGTAAATTTGAGCTTTTGCTTTTTTCTCAATGTGCCTCTTCATTACTTAACGTTTAAAAATGTATTCATATATTACTTTATAAGTCAAAATAGTTTTACAAGTCCAGTTGCATTTCCAGCCAGTTCCAGAGCCCAGGCTCTTTACTAATCCAAAATCTACATATGAGTATGTTGATAACTTACAGTGTTCTTCTGGGTTGAGAGATAATGCACATAAATGAAATAAGATAGTAACTGACATATTAGTTGTTTCATAAATGCTACCTATTATTAATATATTGCTATGCTTATACTTCTAGAGTTGACATTAATCTTTACGCTGTCAGTTTCACCTCCTATGAGTCATTACAAAATCTTTATTCTCTTCCCTGATGGCCTAAGTTCTTGTTCGATATTTCCACTTGTCTCCATCATGGTTCCACGTGAATCTTTTGGCTTTTAATCTACTCTTGCCATTGGGAAATGTTTCAGTGTAATGAAATTAATCCTAAAATCAGAATCAAAAGATTGTGTTAAAAAATAAGACTGTGTTCAAATCTACCTTTAGCATAAATTGTGTGATTCTGGAATGCAGTTCAATTTCTTCCTTTTTAGTTATTTGAAAGGGAAAATTAGAGATTTTAACTCAATGATGTATAGAGTGCTTGCTAATCTAATTCTGCAACCAGATTGTAGATTTACGAATCACCTGTGGTCCTTCCCAACTCCTTCTTCTTCAGACAAAACATGAAAAACAGTGGCAGTTGAGCTTCTACACTCATGATCATTTTATGATTAATTTCCTTCTATTCTTCCTTACCCTATCTTAGCTTTGTCTGGTATTGTTTAATATCTAGGCTATTACAGTATCACCCTGGCTGGCCTCTCTGACTAAAGGCTCCATCGCATCCAATTAATACTACATGATGCCACCCACTTGGTTGTCTTAAAGCATCGTTTTGATTATTTTATTCCCCTCCTCAAAAACTTTTGTGACTCACCATGGCTTTCAGGAAGAGTAGAACTCTCGTAGTTGACATTCAAGGACAAACATCACAGGTCTAATTTTTAGCCTTTTTCTGACAGTTTCCCACTCCAAACTTGCTATTTGCAAACCTCAGACATGGTTTGTGCTTTTTGTTTGTTTGTTTACCTCCGTGTCTTTCTTCGCACTTTTTAAAAAAATGTCTTCAACACTACATGCCCCCATAATATTCTGAATATAAATTCCATTCATTTTTCAAAGTCCAGCCAAAGTGCCTCCCCCCTCTGAAGCCTTCACATATTGTTTTCTTTTATCTTTTGAACTTATTTCAGTATAATGAATACATCATTTTTAACATATTACTCTGCTTTATAATTATTTGTATATACATCTTAAGATCTCTATTTGATTTCAAGTTTTTGGATGAAATAAATCATCACCACAGCACCTAGCATGACGCCTGGCATGCTGATTGTCCTATAAATATATACGACATGGATTGATGCATTTTTCCTTGAACAAAATAAATAAGGCTTCTTTCTTTCACTTTAAGTGTTATCAAAAAGCATACAATGAGGCCATTGACATTTTGCAGCATAGATTTACCATTAAAATATATTTTGATAAGAAATAGCAATAATGTTGAGATGTATTCACATTTATAAATTTCAATCAATGTGCATGATAAAATGAAAACACTTGTTCAAAGTTGCCTCATCAGAGAAATAGAAACTAAATAAGCAAGAATTGGTCAACTATTTCTGATAAGAAAATTTTTTAAAATACCCAGCAATTAAATAATTACATAAACCTTGACGTTTTCTGCAAGCTTGAAAAGCACAAGGTAAGAACTGCACTCCCCTTAGTATTGACAGATAATAAAAATTCTAAAGCACAATATAGTAAAGCCTCTGGAATAATCATATTAGGATAAACTTTTTGCTTGGAATTCTAGCCCTGCATAGATTGCTACTCTGGTTCATAAAGTGATATATAAATACAATAACCTTCACCTATAAAGATAAAATGACTCTCTACTTTCACTAAAATATATAGTTGGTGTTTATACATATTCTGCTTGTGAGTAATGATATTGACTAATGAAGAATGTGACTTCACATGACAAACATTAGTCAAAGAAATTTTTCTGGTAAAGAGATCTGAGCACTAAGAAGTACTTGCTGACATTTAAGTATATACTTTTTATTCACCAAATGTGGAATAAAACAAAGACACTTAATTACATTTATTTGTTAAGCAACTTGCCTTGAGCTTGATGACTGCTATCCTCTTTGTGGTGCTGTCTTTTCTTAATCACAATTCTTCCTAGCATTCATGAAAATTTCTGGTTGATACACTTTTGTGACATGGAATTCCCATGCTATTAGAGCATACTTGTTGGTTCCTGATACAATGGTTTCCTTAAGGGCAATTTCTGGACACTGATTCCAGAAATATTTAAAAGGGCTATTGAGAAATAACTAAAATGAAATAAAAAATATTAGGGCTAAAAGCATTTTTAAGCATTGTAAGACATATTGGAAGATTATATGTGCAATATGAGAACCCGAAATAGTACAAAATTTAGAAGAACACTTTATATAAATAGTACAGAAAGGAAATGACATTGGCTCCTAATTAAATCTGCAAATGTGATATTTCAAATTCTTAGACATTGCTGTAATGTTCCTGGCATGTAGGTCCACAAACAATGAACATTTTCTCTACAAATGAGTTTATGGAAGATACAGAAGTGATTTTTCCTATTGACCAATCTGACTTTGTTTTATGTCTCCCAAGTCACTCATACAATGATGTTACATAAATACTTCTAGAAGTAACATCTTCTATTCTACTAAATTTCAGAATCCAACATAAGCGCAACTTAAAAATTTAGATCCTGAAATTAATATGGCAAAATGATAAGATCTGACAAAGTTACAATGGTGGCTAAACATGTTATTGTATATACATCTTTCTGAGCTTCAAATATTTCATAATAAAAAAATCAATAATGATGGTAATAATTTGCCCACATTACAATGCTAAATAAGGGCAGAAATAAAATTTAAATTCACTTCTGTTAGACTCAAAAGTTCATGTTTTTTTTCCCACAATATTGTGCTGTTGTCTCTCCAAAACTGGAAGTATGACATGTGCTTGAACTAGTATATAACCAAGTTAGAAGACCTGCAAGGTAGCTGTAACTCTTCATTACATAGTTATTATCAGCAGAAATAATAATACAAATGTGGCAAATATGTTGGATGCATATACTACCTTTTTCCAATGTCTTTGAGATGGTTCAGTAATCCTAGACCAGAAGACTGTGAAAATTATCCCCTATTCTTAAATGACATCTTAGGATAGAGCCCACAAGCTTAGAACCAGCCTCTCTTTCTTATAGTCCAAGACATAATTAAAAATAAGGAGCATTAAAAATTAGATCAGAATATAGTTCTAAAGAAAGCATACACTTAAAAGAATTTACTACTTTCACATTAAAGTCAATTTTTCACATACAGGCTACAGACAGCTTTAAACTGAGAACAAAAAGCTTTAGAAAACTGCATCAAATATAGATATTAGCGTGTCATGTTTACTTAAGAAAATATTTATCATTTTCTTATCCATCAGAATCTATTCTTAAACCCATTGGTTAAAATAGCATAATTGTAGACATGGTTAGGGTCTAAAGATTAGATCAGACTACAAAACAGTGGGAGAATAATTGAGATTAAGTTTTGCTTTTTTCTAGAAAACTGTAAGCATTGCATTACTGAGAATTTAACAGGCTCTTCTCCCCACTTGATAGTGACATGACCCAAGGCATTATAGAGAAGTGAGGGAATCTTCTCCAGACAAGGGCACATAGGCTGATGTAAGGATGCCTAAGAAGGCAAACCTGTTCCCTGTCTCTCATGGTACCTGTGGCATTCCAGAAGAGGCTGGGGCCAGGTGAAAGGCACATAGATGAAAGATGCTCACAGCTCAGGCAGAGGAGAGAATGGTTCCCTAACATGTCTACTTATAACAACCAAAGCTTGTATATTCATCATGTGTGAGTTCTAGTCAATCCTAAAACTGCTGACAATTGGACAACTGAGACAGATAAATCTGAATTTCTTCAAAGTTTCATATAATTTGACTAAGAGAGCAATGAAATTAAAGTTTTTTTCTGATCACTGACAGTACAAAATTATTATTACACGTGGAATAGGATAAAGAAAAATTTGTAACCCAATTAACTTTTTTTAAAGCTAAAGAATATATAAAATTATGCTTGTATCGTAAAAGCCCTGACTTCCAGTTTATCTAGCCATAACTAATATCTATCTCTCTAGGTATCTACCCTTTATCCATCCATCCATCTATCCATTAAAGAGATTACACAAAGCTAGCCTTATGGAGATATATGTGACATTCAGAATTCCATTACTGACTGTGCCTATAATCCTAAAGAAACCATGTTCTCCTCACAATGAGTAAAAAGTTATGATTAGAATTATGCTCAGATAGATTTTTCTTTGACATTCAGCTCCAAGCATTCTATCCACTTCTCCAATCTGTATTAATATTAATATAATAACCCTACCTGACCCATAGCTGCAGGCATTCTAACTGAATCTGCATCTTCTTTGCACAATACTACCAATTTTAGGGATGTAAAATTAGTAACAATTGAAGTGAAATGGAGACCTGCATTCCTCACTTCATCCTCTGAGCTGCTGTCACTGAAGCAAGAAAAGGGGTCAGGAGAGTGGAATGATCTCAGGACCTTTCTGAGAGCCAAGGTCAGAAAATGTGGATATAAAAGGAAAGGAAAGAACTAAGATAGTTCACACCAGGTAAGCTAAGATACCATGGGATCTAAAGCTAAGCAAGGGATCATAAATAACAAGTACTGTGCACTCATTTTTAATTTTTTATTGTATAACTTGAAAATGAGTATGGTTACCCATAAAGAACAAGAAATATTCAGCGAGGAAAGTATCAGTCTCTATACCTATCTACATAGATACATATCTACTTATAGGTATAGATATTTATAGACAGGACCAGGTATGTAATATTTGCTGGTTTGGTTGGGCTTTTGTTTTGCCCTATTGTGTCTGTGTATCTGGATTCACATTTCCTTTCTCAAACTTTTTCCTCATCCCTCTAGGTTTCTCAACACAGAGAAAAGATATGTGCAAAACACTAATATATATCCATTTATTCTGCAGAACAATTCAAGAACAACTACCTTTCTGCTGGTGTTCAGCTCTCATAAACCTCATAGGAGAAAGTCTTCCTTACCTTGTAGAAATAACTTCTGTGCTTGCTACACTCAAATAAGTTTGTAGGAAAAGTAAACATATTAAAATATAACTTATTCCCAGGAGTCTCAATAACAATTTTGAAATGAAGAAAATCAGAAGAAAGGTACAAGCATTCATATTACTATACAAAAGTTTAAAAGGAAAAAAAAAGTAGTTCTCATAAATGACTAAATACATTCCTTGGCTATAAAGCAAACCCCAATTACTGAACAAAAAAAATTATAAGAAGTATACAAATATTCAGATTTTGGAGATTGCTAAAATGTGAATATTTTAGAAATAAATTTCCATTCTTAGTCCCCTTTAATATATAGGGGATAAAAACACTCAACGTTATAAGAAATTTTGAAACAGAAGGAAAGAAAGAATCTCTGTCCTCATAGCCAACATACTTTTCCCATCATGTCACATAGTGGTGTTCTGGCTTTATCTGCCAACTCTCCCGTCATCTATCACAGGCAAGATTTCCTCTCACTGTGTTCCATTCAGTCGAGAATTTGGACTGCCAGCTCTCTTGGCTGCAGATCTGTAGACTGCCTGTTTTGGTCTTGAACCATATATACTCTATTGGGTATGTTTGATTTCTGAAAGCTTCCAGAGATCTCCATTTACAATAGACTCACATTCGCACGTTTAATTCCTTGTTGTTTGTTAAACAAAGAAGAAAGTACTAGATATTCTGGTAGATCCTTTTTTTTTCCTAAAGGAGGAATCAAAGACTCCTGAGTAAGGAAAATATATGAGTAGAGCTGATATTCCAACTGACATTCAATGATTCAAAACAAAACCCAAGACAAACAAAAAAATGATCTTCACTCCAGGTTTTTATGTTTCAACTGTGATTCTTCTTCATCCCATCTCCACAAATTATCAAAATATGTAAAGGCAGTCCATGAATTACAGAAGAAAATTCTCCAGTTTCATGAATCAAGTACAGTGATAGATGTAGTAGCCTTTAGGATGAATTTTAACTCTACTCCATACATTTGGGGATCATAATATATTTCATTTGTATATCTGTACTATTATTTGCACTTTGATGCAATGGGTTAAGCTGAAAAAATAGAGAAACACCACCATCTTATTTATAGTTAAGTTCTTGACCCTGGTCACACATTTTTTAAAAAAATTTTATATTATTTCTTTAATTTTTATACAGCAGGTTCTTATTAGATATCTATTTTATACACATCAGTGTATACATGTCAATCCCAATCTCCCAATTCATCCCACCACCCCCACCCCCACTTTCCCCCCTTGGTGTCCATACGTTTGTTCTCTACATCTGTGTCTCTATTTCTAACTTGCAAACCAGTTCATCTGTACCACTTTTCTAGATTCCACATATATGCATTAATATACGATATTTGTTTTTCTCTTTCTGACTTACTTCACTGTGTATGACAGTCTATACGTCCATCCACATCTCTACAAATGACCTGGTTTCATTCCTTTTTATACTGGCCACACATCTGAATCAGTTGAGAAATTAAACTCCACCCCCAGAAATTCTATTTTAAACTGACTGAGATTTTTAATACCTAGAATTGACCTGATATAGTTGAATCATGAGCCAATAAACTAGAGAGTTCATTCATAAGAGGACTAAAATGAAGCTAAATAATAAATAAAAAAGGAACTAAAAATAAAAGAAATTCCCACAGGGTTAATCTCTCATGAGTTGCTACATAGAGGCTACTTCCTGACACCTATATTCCTCAAACAGGATTATCTATTTAGTGATTGTGGTAGGCAAAATAATGGCCCCCCAAGATAGTCATGTCCTAAGCCTTGGAACCTGTGAATAGGTTACATAGCAAAGAGGAATTAAGGTTGCAGATGGAGTTAATGTTGCTAATCAGCTGACCTAAAAATAGAGAAATTATCCTAGGTTACCCAGATGGGCCCAATATAATCACAAGGGTCCTGAGAAGCAGAGGACTGAGGCAGAAGAAGAGGATCAGAGAAAAAGATGTGATGACAGAAACTGGGTCAATGTTACTGGTTTTGAAGATGAAGGAAGGGTGCTATGAGTCAAGGAATTTGATGCACCCTAAGAGGTATAAAAGGTAAGGAAACAGATTTGCTCCTAGAGCTTCAACAAAGGACAACATCCCTGCTAATACATGATTTTATCCCAGTAAGATTTCAGCCCAGTAAGTTTTGGATTAATAACCTAAAAAACTGTAAAATAACACTTCTGTGTTCTTTTAAGCCACTGGAGTTGTGGTAATTTGATACAGCAATATTAGAAAACTCATATAACCATTTTATCATAGACCTTTAAAATTTGCTTGCTGACATTAAAATAAGAGTGTAATATAATTGTGGTAAACAACTTAGAGCCACTAGTCATAAACCAGAGTTTAAAATATTCATGCCAGTCGGTAATCTAATCAGTAAATTCAATTTTACCTAAAAAATAGAAATCTCTATAATTGTGGATTACTTAATAAAAACAAAATTTTGGAATTATAAATGAGTCAAATAACATTTATTAATTTAGTATTTTACTTAAAAATGGAGACATACGGCATGTAAATCATAACCTAGATTGCCACAAGACACAGATTAAGGCACTAGGCTTGCCAGAAGGAGAAAAAGCTCTACATACTACTTTTGCTAAAACTAAGAAGAGATATAACTTTCTACCTATATTGGAAGCATTAAGTGCTCAGCAGGGAGCAGAATGATTTATGATCGTAGATGTAGCATAATGTTCTGGAAAAGAAATTAAGATAAAATTAGGGAGAGACCTTCAAGACAGCAGAGGAGTAAGATGTGGAGATCACCTTCCTTCCCACAAATACATCAGAAATACATCTACATGTGGAACAACTCCTACAGAACACCTACTGAAGGCTGGCAGAAGACCTCAGACTTCCCAAAAGGCAAGAAACTCCCCATGTACCTGGGTAGGGCAAAAGAAAAGAGAAGAAACAGAGACAAAAATATAGGGAAAGGACTTGCCCCTCTGGGGGGGAGCTGTGAAGGAGGAAATGTTTCCACACACTAGGAAGCACCTTCACAGTCAGAGACAGGGTGATGGAGAGGAAGCTTCAGAGCCACAGAGGAGAGCGCAGCAATAGGGGTGTAGAGTGCAAAGCGGAGAGATTCCCGCACAGAGGATTGGTGCCAACCAGCACTCACCAGCCCGAGAGGCTTGTCTGCTCACCCACTGGGGCGGGTGGGGGCTGGGAGCTGAGGCTCAGGCTTCAGAGGTCAGATCCCAGGGAGAGGACTGGGGTTGGCTGTGTGGACACAGACGGAAGGGGGCTAGTGCGCCACAGCTAGCTGAGAGGGAGTCCGGGAAAAAGTCTGGAACTGCCTGAGAGGCAAGAGACCATTGTTTTGGGGTGCACAAGGAGACGGGATTCAGAGTACTGCCTAAACGAGCTCCAGAGGTGGGCACGAGCCGCAGTTATCAGCACAGACACCGTGACAGGCATGAAACGCTAAGGCTGCTGCTGCAGCCATCAAGAAGCCTGTGTTCAAGCCCAGGTCACTATCCACACCTCCCCTCACAGCAGCCTGTGCAGCCCACCACTGCAACAACTTCCCTGGGAGAACACATGGCACGCCTCAGGCTGTTGAAATGGCCTCTGCCACCACAGGCTCATCCCGCATTCTGTACGCCTCCCTCCTCCCGGCCTGAGTGAGCCAGAGCCCCCTAATCAGCTGTTACTTTAACCCCAATCTGTCTGAGGGAAGAACAGAGGACCTCAGGTGACCTACATGCAGAGGCGGGGCCAAATCCAAAGCTGAACCCCAGGAGCTGTGTGAACAAAGAAGAGAAAGGGAAATCTCTCCCAGCAGCCTCAGGAGCAGTGGATTAAATCTTCACAGTCAACTGATGTGCCCTGCATCTCTGGAATACCTGAATACACAACAAATCATCCCAAAATTGAGGTGATGGACTTTAGGAGCAACTGTAGGCTTGGGGTTTGCTTTCTGCATCTAATTTGTTTCTGGTTTTATGTTTATCTTAGTTTAGTGTTTAGAGTTTATTATCATTGGTAGATTTGTTTATTGATTTGGTTGCTCTCTTCCTATTATTTTATATATATATATATATTTTTTTCCTTTTTCTCTTTTTGTGAGTGTGTAAGAGTATGCTTCTTAGTGTAATGTTGTCTCTATAGATTTGCTTTTACCATTTGTCCTAGGGTTCTGTCTGTCAGTTTTTGTTTTTGTTTTCTTAGTATAGTTTTTAGCACTTGTTATCATTGGTGGATTTGTTTATTGGGTTGGTTGCTTTCTTCTGTCTTTCTTTCATTTTTAATGACTTTTAAACTGTTTATTTTTAATAATATAGTTTTAATAGCTATTTATTTATTTATTCATTCATTCATTCATTCGTTCATTCATTCATTTATTTTTCTCCCTTTTCTTCTCAGCCGTGTGGCTGGCAGGGTCTTGGTGCTCCTGCCGGGTGTCAGGCATGTGCCTCTGAGGTAGGAGAGCCGAGTTCAGGATATTGGTCCACCAGAGAACAACTGGTTCCATGTAATATCAAATGGTGAAAGCTCTCCCAGAGATCTCCATCTCAATGTTAAGACCCAGTTCCACTCAACAATCAGCAAGCTACAGTGCTGGACACCCTATGCCACACAACTAGCAAGACAGAAACACAATGTCACCCATTAGCAGAGAGGCTGCCTAAAATCATAATAAGTTCACAGACACCACAAAACACACGACCGGACATCGTCCTGCCCACCAGAAAGACAAGATCCAGGCTCATCCACCAGACCACAGGCAGCAGAAGACTCCACTAGGAAGCCTACACAACCCAGTGAACCAACCCTACACACTGGGGTCAGACACCAAAAACAATGGGAACTATGAACCTGCAGCCTGCGAAAAGCAGACCCCAAACACAGTAAGTTAAGGAAAATGAAAAAACAGAGAAATAGACAGCAGATGAAGGAGCAAGGTAAAAGCCCACCAGACAAAACAAATGAAGAGGAAATAGGCAGTCTACCTGAAAAAGGATTCAGAGTAATGATAGTAAAGATGATCCTAAATCTTGGAAATAGAATGGAGAAAATAAAAGAAATGTTTAACAAGGACTTAGAAGAACTAAAGAGAACACAAACAATGATGAACAACACAATAAATGAAATTAAAAATTCTCTAGAAGGAATCAATAGTAGAATAACTGATAAGAGGAACGGATAAGTGACCTGGAAGATAAAAAAGGCATAATAACTACACAGAGCAGAATAAAGTAAAAAGAATGAAAAGAATTGAGGACAGTCTCAGAGACCTCTGGAACAACATTAAACACACCAACATTCGAATTATAGGCGTCCCAGAAGAAGAGAAAAAGAAAGGGAAAACATAAGCAAAGGAAAACACAAACAAGATGAAAAGACAACCCCCAGAATGGGAAAAAATATTTACAAATGAAGCAACTGACAAAGGATTAATCTCCAGAATTTATAAGCAGCTCATGCAGCTCAATATCAAAAAAAAGAAAAAAACAACAACCCAGTCCAAAAATGGGCAGAAAACCTAAATAGACATTTCTCCAAAGAAGATATACAGATTGACAACAAACACATGAAAAGATGCTCAATATCACTAATCATTAGAGAAATGCAAAGCAAAACTACAGTGAGATATCCCCTCACACTGGTTACAATGGCCATTATCAAAATATCTACAAACAATAAATGCTGGGGAGTGTGTGGAGAAAAGGGAACGCTCTTGCACTGCTGGTGGGAATGTGAATTGGTACAGCCACTATGGAGAACAGTATGGAGGTTCTGTAAAAAATTACAAATAGAACTACCATATGACCCAGCAATCCCACTACTGGGCATATACCCTGAGAAAACCATAATTCAAAAAGAGTCATGTACCACAATGTTCATTGCAGCTCTATTTACAATAGCGAGGAGATGGAAACAACCTAAGTGTCCATCATCGGATGAATGGATAAAGATGTGGCACATATATACAATGGAATATTACTCAGCCATAAAAAGAAATGAAATTGAGCTATTTGTAATGAGGTGGATAGACCTAGAGTCTGTCATACACTGTGAAGTAAGTCAAATACCGTATGCTAACACATATATATGGAATTTAAGAAAAAAAAATGTCAAGAAGAACCTAAGGGTAAGACAGGAATAAAGACACAGACCTACTAGAGAATGGACTTGAGGATATGGAGAGGGGGAAGGGTAAGCTGTGACAAAGTGAGAGAGTGGCATGGACACATATACACTACCAAACATAAAATAGATAGCTAGTGGGAAGCAGCCACATAGCACAGGGAGATCAGCTCGGTACTTTGTGACCACCTAGAGGGATGGGATAGGGAGGGTGGGAGGGAGGGAGACACAAGAGGGAAGAGATATGGGAACATATATATATGTATAACTGATTCACTTTGTTATAAAGCAGAAACTAACACACGATTGTAAAGCAATTATACTCCAATAAAGATGTTAAAAAAAATTAAAAGTAGGCTGGATATCAGAAACTCTATCAACAAAATGCAGTAATCTCCCAAATAAATTGGTGGGATCTATGTCACCTGAAAACTTTATATAGTAATGATTTTCAAAATGAAATACTCTTTAAGATGTTACCAAAGACTTGGGAAAAAAAATTGCTTAGGCTTATGAAGCCACATACATATGTCTCATTTTCAGAATGGACGTTTCCCCTTAATATTTATTTACATGGGAACACACAAGCATATATATACATATATATATGTATATATGTATATATATGCACAAATGAATATATATATATACATAAATGAAAAGATGTTCAACATTTTAAAAGATGCAGATTAAGTCTATTATGTAACAGATCTATCAGAATGACAACAGAAAAATATGGATCATAACAAGTGTTGACAAAGATTTGGAGGAACTAAAACTCTCATACATTGCTGTTAATGGTGTAATCACTTCAGAACAGTTTGGTAGTTTCTTAAAATTTAAGCATTCACCTTCCATCTGATCTAGCCATTTCACTGCTAGGTATTTATCCAAGAGAAATAAAAGCATATGTTCATACAAAGACTTGTACATAATGTTGATAGTAGTTTTATTTATAACAGCCTGAAGGTGGAATCAACTAACATGCTCAGCAACACCTGAAAGAACAAACAGAGTAGTGCATCCATGCAATACTTCTCAGCAATAAAAAGGAATAAGTTATTGCTGCATGCTACAATGGATAAATCTCAAAATAGTTATGCCGAGTGAAATAAACCAGGCAAAACAGAGAAAATACTGTAAATATTTAAATGGAAAATGCTGTGCTTCCATTTATGTAAAATTCTAGAAAATGTCAGTTAGTGTATAGTGACAGAATGGAAATTAGGAGATTATAAAGGGGCATAGAAAAACTTCTGGGGGTGATGGATATGTACATTATTTTGATAGCAGTCATGGTTTCATAGGTACATACCAACATCAAAACTTATAAAGTTGTACACTTCATGTAGATTATTGTGTGCCAATTATATTTCACTACAACTGTTAATAAAATGATAAAATCACTGAATAACATATAAAAGAGCAAAACTATACATATTGGAAAAATATACAGAATATTTTAATTACTCCATACTTGAATTGATTTTATAGCAAGTCATGGGAAATATTTAATAATTATTCATAGATATCAAATATAAATAGTAATATCAATTATAAAAATTAATAATACTGGAAAATTCATGCATCTCCTGATGGAGGTACATATCTATAAACCAAACCTGAATCTAATTAATCCTCTAGGACTAACTAAACCACCAATTTATGGAAAGTACAGATGACAGAAAAATATGGTAACAATACCAAGGGGTTGTAAGCAGCTACATTCAGTCTATGAGAATCTCTACCCTGAAAATAATTATTTTGATATAAGAAAATAATGCAAAATAGAAAAAGTGATGAATGTAAACCTTTAGTTTAAGAGATATGTTAATGAGTCCTAATAAATGAACCTAATTTTATCCTGAATTAAACAAAATGTAAAATATATTTATGACAGTTGGAGAAGTGTGACCACTGGCTCTCTATTGATGATATTAAGGAATTAATTTTTTTCAGTTGTGATAATGGTGTTATAGTTATGTTAAAAGAAAAAAAAAGGAAGAAACCCCATTACTTAGAGATAGAAACCAAATATATTTATAGGACAATGAGTAATGATGTGATATTTTGAATTTGTTTGAAATAATATTGAAAGGGCTTGTATAGGATAGTACATAGGAAACAAATTTAGGCATAGGTTGATAAGTTTTATGAAACATAGTAATACATTTCACCATTAATACAATACAACACAACACATTACTTTTTTCATGTTTGAAATTTTTCTATAATAAAAATTTTCTTTAAAAAATAAAGATTCTGAATGAAATAGATGATGTAACCAAGTTTAGAAAACAATTATGAAAAAAATGTGTATATCTGGCAGAGGATGTTCCTAGAGGTTTTCTTTTATAAAAAGTAATTTTCAAAACTTTAAGAAATTATAAGCAAAGCTCAGTATAAAAATGGGCAAAGAAAATGAAGAGGAGTAAATACTAATATATAAGAAAAGTGTAAAGATTATTATTTTACCTAAAACTAAGAAACCTGAAACAGAATTGAGATATCACTTCTCACATTTCTGGAATCTAGAAGTCTAAGATCATGGTACCAGCTTGGTCTGGGTCTGTTGAGAGTCCTCTTTGCAGATGGCTGATTGTTTTATCCTAATGTGATGAAAGAGGGAAATGGGAAGTAAGCTCTCTCATGATTCTCAGAAGGGCACTAACTGTATTCAAGAGGGCTCCATCCTCATGACCTCATCTAATCCTTACTACCTCTTAATACCATCATATTGGGAGGTAGATTGTCAACAAATGAGTTTTAGGGAGGGAGACAAACATTCAGTCCATAAAATCACTTTTCATCCAACAAATTGGTCAAGACGGGATAAAATTGATAATATTATGCACTGACAACCAAAATTGCTATATGTTGAGAGAGAATGCTGATTTTTAACTTTATAAATCTTACAAATTGCTCTCTAAAGTTACTGTTCCAATTTACATTTCCACCAGCACTGTAAAAGATTCTCTCTCTTCCCAAATGGTCATCAATGTTGCTATTGTCACATTATATATATATATATATATATATATATATATATATATATATATATGTGTGTGTGTGTGTGTGTGTGTGTGTGTATTTACATTTAAAAGTTTCACAAATAAAAGCATTGCCTTAATTTAGTTTACATTTCCTTTATAACCCATGGGGTTGAGTGACTTTTTATATGGTGTCTCCTTTTGCACAAGCCCAAACTTTTAAATACTACTTCATTTGTTACATAAAAAACAAACAAACTAACTAATTTGTTAATCACAAAAGCGTGAATCTTGTACTGATTGATCCATATGGATATTTTCCAGACAATAAAATTATTAACAATGAAACAGGTATTAACATGAACATTAGCACCAAAGCATCTATCAGTCATCAGGTAAGCATGTATAGATGCAATAACTTCTAATCCTTGAATTTACATGTGATCTTGCCATAGCACTTAAAAAATATTTGGAAATTACATTCAAAATATATTAACTGAAGTTTTTCATATGATGTTATAATGTTTTCACACAAAAAATAAAATGCTGTTCTTTTGATTTATGATGAATATTTAAACTCATATTCTTACATTAAGAAATACAGCTTGAGCTGGTACTACATAGCAGGTGGACACCTATCAAAAATTACAGTTAGCTTGAGACCTCTCAATTTTAGAATTTCTGGTACCAAGTGTTTACATGACGTCATCACTTTAAGACTCAGGAAAACAAGAATTTGTACTCTGAATTCTTGAAAATACAAGTATAATTTTAAAAAGCTGAAATATATCATAAAGAATACCAATTAAAATCTTTTGTTCTTATGCAGTAGACTTTTCTATTAGAAGTACACTATTTGCATAATTTAACATTGTTGGTCATTTAACATTACTTACGTTCACTTTACACTCTCTTGTGTGACTAATGAGAAAGGCAAGGAAATGAGCAGAATGAATGTAAGGTAAGCTATACTCCTTTCCAATTTTCTTTTCTGCAGTTGTATAGGCCACTCATATTTGGTATGATTCATATATGTATTAAAAGTTCCCCAGAGAGCAGCATTCTCTTGTTTATCTCTAGGAGCTCTGATGATCCTTTTGATTGATACCAAATTCAATTTACAGAAAACTTTAGAAATGTAAAGGTATGGTTTCGATTTCTCCAGATATTATTTGTGGAAAACCTTGCATAATCTCTGCTAAAATATCAAGTCTCACCTTTGATAGGTAATTCATGACCAAGGTCAAAGAGAGAGCAGTGCTCCCTGAGGGACCACCCACCTCTGGCTGACTAGAGTAATACGTTGTGAAAAAATGATTTGCATTATGCATGCAACAGTAGAGGCATGACACTGTCATTTAGTTGGTTCTAAAAAAAATATTTGGTGCACAGTAAATACAACCGATTTTTATGTATCCTGGAAGATGACACTTTATTATAAAGTATGTCACAGTCATCCTCTGGCTGTTAAGACATCTAAAGTCATGTTGGTTTTACAACCTTCCCCCAAGATTACAATTCTGAAGGGTGGTTAGTGACAAGTGTGCAGTGTTTTGTCAAGCTATTCAGTTTATACAGATGGAATGCTGTTTCGCTCACCAAATCCATTACAAGTGCAAATATGTGACTAAATGGACCAGCGTTTGTTTTAGACGTGAGTGCAGCCAGTAACCAGAAAGCTTTAAAGAGCATCTCCTGTAACTTTATTGAACACAACCCAACATTCCACATTTCTTTCCAGTAATCATCTATTAACCCTTTTGTAGCTCACATTATTTTTAGTGTAGCACAGCAAGAAGAATGGTAGTCACATCAGCTATTTGAAATCCCAACTAAATAAAGAAGCAGAAAGTAATACAAAAGGGAAAACAAATGATTTCTCCCTTAATATAGAAAAGGCACAACAATCACCATGCTAGCGGGTTCTGTGTCATTAATCTTTTCCTACAGTGCAAACTGTCACAATCAGGGCTCCAGTGGACACGCATGTTCCTAGGTCCACATTAAGGATGAAGAACTATTTTGCAATATATTAGAATCTGTCTAGTTTCATGGATAGATTGTCTTTTCTCTACTAGATAAAAATCAAAACAAATCCATGATAATGGATCATAGATTTGAATAGAAAAATATTTCTTGATTTTTTAAAGTGATGTAGCCCAATTTATTCCTTTCTGAGGTACAGCTAAGTTCTCTCTGTCTTAAAAGGAAACTTACATTAAAGCTTGGCAGGGTCTCAAGTAATGATATTCAAGAAAACTAGAAAATGATCTTGCAGATGTTTTATCTTTACACCATGTAAATGGAATACACTCTATCTCCTAAATCCATGGTCTGGTTAATTTTTCTTCACATAATGATAATGCCAAAGATTTTCCAAAATACTGAAAGCATTTTCCAACTGAAACCACATTTAAAAGATCTTTGTTTTAGTAAAATATTCTTAATTGAATGATAATAAATATGAAAGTGTCATGAAGATTTTTGTACAAGGTTCTGTAATTTGTCTCTTTTTTTTCTAGTTATGTTTGTTTCTCCATTTCAACATTCTATATCATCTGAAAACCATAAGGGTGATGGAGACCATACTGAGTCAGAGTGATGAATCACAAAAGTCTCAGAAACCCCTGCCAAAGAATACGCCATTTCTCACAGCACGACGAGTGAGTGCAGTCTTAGCCAAAATAGCCAGTCTTGCTCCAAAGCACAGTTGCATAAATCCACATTTATTTGTCCAGGAAGTTAACCGTGGAAAAATATTGTGACAGTAAAGTGGTGAGAAAGCAGAAGAGTTGTGGAAAGAAACTGCATTGAAAAATGAAGATAAAACATTTATTATAATATTGAATATGAAAACAATACAAAACCCATCAGGGCTATTAACCTCAGAAGGTATAAGACACAAGTCCCAGATTTGTTCATGCAGGAAGTATGGAGACTTTCATTTCTGTATCTTGAAGATGACTTAGAATTTGCTCACTGAGAGATAAAACTGAACATAGGCCAAACAAATGTACAAAACTTAGTTGAATTAGGTAAAACTCTCCAAAAGATGTCTGTTTTTCTGTGTATTTCTAAATCTAAACCAACCATCAAACCCAGGAAAAATATTTTCCGTTTCCCTCTGACATGGGTTGGCAAGGATGAAAGTTTCCTTGGCTTGAATGCTTGTACAATTTGATTTAAGAGCAAAACAATTAAAAATATAGATTTCCAAAGGTTTTAATCCCTAAGAAAAGTAAGAAAATAAAGTAAGCTTAATCTTTAAGAAAAGTAGATAAGAAAATAAAGATATAAGTACAAAAGGTAAAAAGCAAGGAATTGTAGAACAAAGAAAAATGATGTCTATAGCTTACCTTCGGGTTGAGCTTAAATAGCTTGCAAGGTGCTTTTCACGTTGCCTCACAGAATTACTGTCAGATGTAACACATGGAAAGGGCTAAGAAAACATGGCTTTTTATGCAGTTCAGTTGGGTTCCGACCATTAGAGTTGTGAGGTCAAAGGGAAAAAATGAAAGTATCGGGTACATAGGAGAGATATGCTAGTTACAAGAGGAGATAGTCATTAGGAGAAAAATATTTTAACAGATTCAGGGGTAGAAAGGACATCACAGTAATAAGAAAGGGCAAATAAACCACAGTCACTTAACTGAGTTTGGTTATAAAAAAAAGTCAGGTAGAGGATAAATGCAACACATGGTGTGTTCATACATATCCACCAGCACAGAATATAAACAAGACCATTCTTCTGGACCTGAACTAGTAAGTCTAAAATGGAAGGAGAGAAAATGTTATTTTCCCCAAATCCAAATGAGTTACAGATTATTAATAAATGTGAGCCACAACTACTGAAGCCCGCGCGCGTGCCTAGAGCCTGTGCTCTGCAACGAGAAGCCACCGCAATGAGAAAACCGCGCACCACAACTAGAGAAAAGCTCACGTGCAGCAACAAAGACCCAACGCAGCCAAAAATAAAAAATAAATAAAATTAATAAATTTAAAAATAAATAAATAAATGTGAGCAGGTACCCTACAGCACCTGGCACCACAAAAATTAGTTTTATGTTAAGAAAACCATACAAACAGCATTTCCATCTCTGTATCTATCAATCACATATGGCATATCTAGTTTTGATAAATCCAGTGCAAAACAGATGCCCCAGGAGAGATGTGTTCTCCCACGCGGGGCAAATCTTCCTTTGTTCAGCCCTTTTCTGGTGAGATTTGCACCATAAACTGCTCTTTCTGTGACCCTTTATCTTAAACAGTTTTTTTCAGCAGGACTCAGAATTGCACTACACAAGAAAATGGACTTTGCCAAGTTGTAAGAACATTCAAAATATATAGAATTTTCTTCCTGAACCTAATGTTCTTCAGAATGCAGCAATCACAGCAGCCCTGACTTCCAGGTTTTTACCATGCTCTGAAGCAGGCTGCCTTTGTTGACCTCAATTATCCCTTAATAAGTGCCCACATTTTACTAATTTTAAAGGCATATTACCATATGCCTTTTCCTTGTAACAAATGCATAACATAGCATCTTCAGTCTTTTGTCTTTACATATATCTTTGGCAAGTGCTACTTTCAGCTTTCACCTTTCAGCTTTTGGACAGTTTTGAACAGTAATGCATTTATCTGTAGATTGGCAAATGGGGATAAGAAAGATGCTATGGATGGCATTAAACTAAATCCTCTAACTGAAGTCCAAATTTTTAGGAATAGCTAACATAAATATTTCAGTTTCCCCAAACATCCTGCCAAAGCAAATGCAAAAAAGAAGAAAAAAAACTTAAGAGTGGTGTTTTTATATCTATACACATTCACACATATAATTAATAGAGTCTGAGTTGACCGGGTCAGAAATATGTCTATAGTTATATACAAACCAGTGGGCAGTGTATCTTGAACTCTGCTAAAGTCACATTAAACTGCAATAATTACCTTTAGGGGCATTTCACTTCCAACACTCAATATCCAATTGTTTTCTAATTTACCCACTTACCTGAGCAGCTGCCTCCTAATTCGAATCACCTGTGGATATCTCTACCTGGATTTCCTGCCAGAATCTCAATTTTGATGTAAAAAGAAAAAGCAGCCATTACCTTTTTAAGTTAAACCTGCTCATTCTCTTGGAATCTCTGTCTTGATTGCAGGCAGAGCCACTCTCCTTTTCACGTGACTGGACACAAGTATAATCAGTGACTCTTCTTTTTGAGGCAAAGATTCTTGCTGAATCTTGGGGGCATTATCTTGGTGGCTTCTCTGAAGTCTTCTCTCTCATTTCAATCCCCAGAGTCATTTTCTGTCTTAAATAGATAGAACACTTCTTCACTGAGCAGATATCTAAAACCTCTTTCTACTCTAAGTCAACATTCACTAAATACAATGGTCATTAAATCTTCACATATCCTCAGAACCCCTACGATGTGGTGGTACTGAACTAAATATTGAACTACCTAGACAAAGATGTCGCCTATCTTTATGGAGCTGAACATCTTGTGAGAGAGACAGGAAAACAATGAATCTCTCAATCAGCTAATTAATCAATAAGTGAATGAATACCTAAAATGACAACAAATGGTGGTAGGTGCCTTGAAAATGGTTTTACCCCCTTTCTTAGGAGGTAAAGGTTGAGCTGAACAATAAAACCTAAACAAAAATAGTGAAAGCCAAACACAGAGCATGGGGTAGAGTATGACAAAGAAAGGAAGAAAATATACAAAGCTCTTAAATTAAAGGAAGTGAAAGAGGGGTGGGTATAGTTGGAGTACAGAGAAAGAGGAAGGCTGCAAGTAGAAAGGAGAGGTTTGGAAGGGCTGAATCATGTAAGGTCTTATTGTCTAGAGAATTTTATTACAAGGATAAGAGCAAGTGCTCTGAAGTGCTACGGGAAAGAAGCACAGTCTCATTTCTGTTTCAAGTTATTCTGTCTGATGTAGAGGATGTGAACAAGTCTAGAAGTCAAAACACCAGGCAGATCCATGAAGCCCTTCAATGTTTCAAACCGCACAGTGCCCTCCAATGCGCTTGCCTGAAACACAGCATTCGCATCTGTGCTTCTGAAGTTAAACCCATTATTCATAAGACAGTCTGTAAAAGTCAACGGACCACTAAACTGGAATCAACATTGACATTTTTGTTTGTATTTCAATTATTGCATCTATTGCCTTCTACCTAAATATTGTGGTTTATATTTTAAATCTCATACAAGGTTTTCCTACCCTCCCTCCCTCCATTCCTCCTCCCTCCATTCCTCCTCCCTCCTCCCTGCCTCTCCCTGGTCTCCTTTTCTTTCTTTTTTCCACCCCTCCACTTCACCCATTCCCTCCCACCCCGCCAATTATTTATTGAGTATTGCTACACTGTGGGCACTGTTCAGGTGCAGCACCCTTTTGTAATATTATTAGTAATCTCTATATCACTTAGCACAGTGGTTTGTACATTGTAGGTAAAAGTAACTTTTTAAAAATAGTCTAGTTAAAATTATTAAAGTGACATGCTTATACCTGCTATTTATAAAATCAAACTGTATTTTCCATTAGAAAATATTAAAAGCAATCCAAGTTATGCTATAAATTAACATTTTAAAGTCAATATTTCAACATAATTCTTTTTAAAAATTACACTTAATGTTGTCCCTGATAAGTGATCCTTGCCTATGGTTGGAAAAGTAGGCAAGAGAGGAGTATTTTTTTAAAGAAATTTTTATTCTATCATAAATAACTGTATTGCTTTTATTCTATAGTTTCTTCTCATTTTACACATATAAATACATAAAAATAAATAACGGTTTTGTCAAAATTGGGAAGGCACTAATGACACAGTTTTTTATTCCTGTTAATTAACACTTTATCCTGAGAAATTTTCTGGAAATAATTATAATAGCTATGCAATTTTCATCAGATAAATGAATCATCATTTACTGAATTTCCTTCTTTCACTGAGTTTTTAGTTTATGTCCAGATTTCTTAATAGAAATAATTCCATGAGGAAACCTCTTGATACATAAATTTTCTCACTGTATCTCCTATTTTTCCCTAAAATTTAGAGTTTTGATAGAGGTAGGACACATGTTTTCAAATTGCTTGCCAGAAAGGTTGATTCAGATTATTTTTTTCATCGGTTTTGTCCCTGCATTTTCAGCAACATTAAAGATTATTATTTCATCATCATCATCAACATCATGATCAGTTATTAAATGGTAGAGTTGGGATTCAAGCAGAAGCTGTACGGCTCCTGGTAATGAAAGAGATGAAAATGAAAACAATAGTAATCTAATTTTTTCACTTAAAATTCTGGCAAAGGTTGAAACAGAAAACTTATACTTCAAAATAGGTTTTTTTATACCAAAATGGGCCAATTCTCGTGCAGATGAAAAAGCCTCAATATATGGATTTCCATTAAACTTATAAATAGTAAAACACTATACATTTAAAACAGTGAAAGAAATTATGTTTTGATTCAATTTTCATTCTATGGCATCTACTATGTACAAAAACTGTGCTGGTGAAAGGATAGGGTGAAAATCTTATTTTCATTCGCCTGTATTAATTTTTCCACTTTCTTGCCTCAAGGAGAGAAAGACATTATTAGCATGGTCCTCCATCTACCAGAACAATATTTTTAATTGTCAAGTAAATTAAGTCTCATCTCTTGATATACCTTCAAAAACTCAGCAGCACCTTTCCCTTTCTTTGGAAATACAGGAAACCTAGCTTTTCTTTTTTATTAAAACAAAAGAGAATTTAGATTTAGACAGTTAATTTCATACATAATTTTTTCAACACGAGTGCTCTTTTCTCTCTGCTTTGTAATATAACCACTTAATAAGGGAGAGGTGTATATTAGTCTAAACTAATTGCAACATGAGTGATAAAGACAATTAGAAGGGAAAGCAGTTACCATTTTTTGTACTCTAAAGTGGAATTGAAGGGTAATGTTTTCTATTCTTCAATTAAATTAATTTTGACAGAGGACAAACTATATTTAAGTTTTCTAGAAAAAACAAAACAAACAAACTTCCCAGCATTTCTTCAGGTTTTGGTAGGAAAATTCACTTTCTTGGGTATGTGTTTGATGAGTCACTTACTTACAGTCACTTACTAAAAATGCATTCATACAAATAACCACTTCTGCTCTGCCCTACTTTCCCACTGCATAAGCCTTGCCACTCCATTGGAGAAACAATGAAACTAACAGAGAAACAAGCAAAATCCTGGGCAAATCTGTGTTTCAGGCACAAGGGAAGGAAAGAGGCACATGCCTATAAGCCAAGAAAGTCAAAAATAATTCAGACAAACTTAACATAAGACAAGATACGAAATTGAGCTAATATGTCTTCTTGGTAACACCACTGCACCCACAATACCTTCTGACACTTATCTTTAATTATCTGCATCCTTTTTATATACTGCTACATTTTTAAAGCTTGAGGATTCATTTGGTGTAACAAATTTCTCTTTTGAAATTAAAAACATGTCTGGGAGGGGTATAGTTTTTTTTTTTCAGCCTTTCACACATGTATTTGAATTTGTCTAATTAGACTGCTTTCCTTGTCATACTTAGCCTAGATAGATGCACAGAATAAAAGGGGGGAAAGATTTAACACAGAGAAGGGTAGAAGATACATTTAGATATTATGTACATTGAATAAATGGGGGATAGTAGGACACAAATTGAGTTTCACATGATATGGCCTTGGGCAACTACAAGATACAGGGTACTGAGATAAGGCATAAAAAGAAGTTGTTAAATTAAACAAGGAGGCAACCAGACTCAGGTGGCTCTAATGCCATGACCCCTACATAAGCAAACAAAAATCCAAGGCTGTAAATGCCTCAAGGTTATGAAATCAAAACCTAAGGACAATCAATCACAGACAGCCAACGAGGTTTCAAGCTATAGCTAATCAATAGGATTTTTTTCTTTCTTCTGCTTTTTCTTTATAAAAGGTTTCCCCCAGCTCCCATCAACAGAGTGCACTGCCCGATTCGAATCGAGTTGTGCTCAAATAAATTCTTAAAATATTAATATGCATCAGTTTACCTTGTAACAAAGTGATGGAGGAGCACAGAAAGAGAAACAGTAGTACACCAAAACAAACTTCCACTTGTCATACTTTCAAGTTCAGTCCTATGCCCGGGAATAAGGAGAGTTTCTTTCCTTATCACCTGGCCACTGTAGCATTTACCTCTCTTGTTAGGAACCAGAACTTGAGCTATTGCTATAATTCATTCAAGTTGTAGATTAGATCATCTTTGGGTTGGCTTGGGATCCAGTCAGCTGATTATGTTCTTATTGTAAGTGAAAAATGTGCCTAATGTTCCAGACCATTTAATGTTGTTGTTTTCTTTTATGAGGTAATGACACAATGAAATTATCTGTAATCTGTTATTTTGTGCTTTTTTAACTAATTAAGTAATATATTTAACTATATTTTGTGAAACATATATAATTACTTTTATTTGTTTATTTCAATTTATTCATTAAGAACTTGTAAGGGCAAAAATACAAATTAAAAACAACAGGCTTAATCCTCCCTGTTGAAAATAAGGAAACATAGTTTCCTCCCTTCCTTTTCTTAGAGCATTTACTTTAGAAAACACTTACTTGGGCTTCCCTGGTGGCGCAGTGGTTGAGAGTCTGCCTGCCGATGCGGGGAAGACGGGTTCGTGCCCCCCGTCCGGGAAGATCCCACATGCCGCGGTGCGGCTGGGCCCGTGAGCCGTGGCCGCTGAGCCTGCACGTCCGGAGCCTGTGCTCCACAGCGGGAGAGGCCACAACAGTGAGAGGCCCGCGTACCGCAAAAAAAAAAAAAAAAGAAAAGAAAACACTTACTTTCTCCTCTTTGAACCATTTGGTATCCTTTTGAAGACTAGAAATGACTTTGTCAGCTTTAGGACCCAAAAATGTCTTTCTTAAGGGCCTGGGAGCCATCTCTTTGGTATGGAAACATCAAAGGAGATAGCACCCTTATCTACCAGTTTCTGGAGGGTAGGCAAAGCTACCTTCTGTTGTAAACGTCTGAGAAGTTTGTTCTTCCTCCGGATAAAGCCAATTAACTTACAGATCTTCACTCCAGGTACCAGGTAAAATTAGGATGAACTATATGGGATCAGTGGTGTTATCAAGTTCTCTTACCTGAGGACTAGTTATGGTTATCTGAAAACACATATGCAATGGGTTGTATCTTCTTGTCTATATAAGGGAGTGTCTTTATAATCTTTCTGTTTGACAATCTCTTATTAGATTACCTGTGATACACATCACGTTCTGGTTTACTGCTCATTGAATAATAAACGTGTGTTGTTGTTTATTCTCTTTGTGGAGAGGAATTCTGGGTTGAGAGAAGATGTTTTTTATTATAGTTCCCCAACAAACTCAAATTTGTGATATTATATGATGCCAACATTTTAATTTATTTACAACTGCTTCATTCTATGCAGTATTTGAAGTTGTCTGTAAGTATAAAATATTTTTAAATATTAGAATTAATAATTAACAAATTAATAAGTAAAAGATGCATTTATAATAGGAGAGGTATTTTTGTAATGCATAAGTGCATTCATGAGGCCTCAAAAATTAAATAAGTTGCACTTCCTTATGGGCAAAGAAGAAGGAAAGCATGATCACTTTTAAGATTTATGGTGTCCATGAAACAACAATAAACCAATTGCTCAGCAAAGGGAAGATTTTCCTGGCACAGGGTTCTGAGACACTTTTCTCTTGAATATTCATAAAAGGCATACAGAGTGGTCTTGTGGAAAATAACCTCAACATCCTGCCTGTAATACCCAAAATAAAGTTTTCCATGCGGTTGTTTACAGCATACATTGATGCAATTGAAGAGAGAGATATAAAAATCAAATGTCATAAAAGCTGAAACAATGAGTTTTGAATTTGTACTCCCTGATGGTCTGACTTGAACTGTGATTAAATTTCTGAATTTTGAGATCACTGGATTACTTTTCATGCATTCATCCTTGAATGTTGTTTCTTCCAGGCAGGCAAAAGTAATTCAAGGTTATATTCTCTTGCAAGAACCTGGATTGTGGGCATTCTGTGCTGATACTCCAAGGCAGATTCTCATATCTTAAAAGTAAATAAATAAATTAGAGGTTAGGGTCTTATGGAAATGATGAGAACCAAACCAGCACTCCTTACATTCAAATGGATGGTTGAGAAAATAGTGGTCAAAAAGCCATATATTCTGCAATAATAGCAAAAAGATTACCTACAAACTTTTGTGAGAGAAAAATAAAATTTAAAAAAAGAAATAAAATAAAAGCCAAGAAAACGTGGATAAAATATAACAAACATCCTTAAAATGCATAGATGAGCTTTCTGGAAGAAGGTCCCAGAGGCCCCAAATTAGAGGAAATGGCGAAGCAGAAAGCAATCACTGTGCTGTGGCAGCCCTGGGAAAGGCTTACCTTTCCCAGAATCATGGGGACTTTGGTTCAGATGTCCTGTGGGGACAGCAGATGAGGCCATGGGGATGAGGTGGGGAGTCTATACCAATGTCATCATATAAACCTGGACAGTTGAAGGGCTTTCCCAGCAGTGATGGGATGGGCTAGAAAAAGTTCTCTGGTTTACAATGTTTCTCTTCTTCAAGCTGCTCTCATATCTACTAGATAATTCCCCATCCAGAAAGGAACAGGAAAGTTGAAAAAAAACATGTATCAAAAGACTTTGAAGGCAACTACCCTACTGGTAGGTAGACAATTATTTACAAATCCTTTCTTCCAACAATCATCTGAAATTGCATCATTTCTTTCATTAGTATCATCATTCTTCATGCCACTAAGCTCAAAATGCTAAGAATAATTTTCTTAACCAGCATACGTGCAAATACATATTATAAAAACTATCTTTTCTATATATGTTTAATTTTTTCAGACCTAAAGGCACAATACATAGAAGGTTTTCATATATCTATGTATGTATGTATATATTTTTACATATATATACATTATACATATAGTAAAGATGATATTCTGTACTTTTAATTCTTTAAGGATTATTGAAGGTTTTTAAACCATTGCTTGTGTAAGTAATGAAACTAACTAAAAACACTTCTAACTGACTGGAAAGTAAAATGCTAAAAAAGGAAACATATGGAAGGGAAAGAGATGTATTGATACATTTATTTAATTCATAGAGCATAGAATTCTCATTAATACATAATGTCAGAAGACCTTACCAGAGAACCTACATTTCCTTGCTATAAAGGAAGTATAACAAAACCAATTTTTAACTTGTAATTGGCAAATGTCCTTCTGAACATTTTTCTATTTCTGAATGTCTCTAAATTCATTTCTTTACATATTTCTTTGCTTCTTAATATGGGGTCTAAGTAGAGGTAGCTTCACTGGAGTTTTCTATGGCTCTAGCTCAAATCCTATGTGCCAGAACTTATACCTAAATTTAATGCCCAAAGATTCTAATAGCATTAGAGATGTTCTACCATGGGGGAAAATGTGAAATTGACAGCCACGGTGAAGCATTGAGTTTTTTAAAGAAATTTTGGAACAAATACAAAGGAGTTTATGAAATTAGTGAGTTCAAATATGTTATTACCATTAAAATTTAGGAAACTATTAACTTGCTCTATTTTAATTACTTAAGAAAACCATCCATACCTCCTATTTTTTAAACTTCATGAGAGTTGGTAATCAGATTTGCAGACTTTTTCATAACAAGTGCTTTTTATTATCTTTGAGAATTCCTGCATGGGGGTGAAAAACAGGAAAAAGGACAAGTAACATGTCGAACACAAAACTAGCACTGGGTCAACTATCAGAAGTGAAGAACATCTCATTGACTATTTGGGGGAAAAAAGTCAAACTCTTGCACCTTAAAAACAAAAAAAGTAATAAAAGCATGTTTACATGATTCTGTATTTATTCTCAGGGTTATACAAGAACTTTATAAAGTATAATGTCATTAAAATTTTATAAATTTGACTAAAAAACAATCTATAACATTTATTCTCAGATTCTGAACAAAAATTTTAAAATAAGACTTGAAAATATTCTTTGGGTTAACATCCTTAATTTCTGATAAGCCTAACACCACACACTTCAATAAAATCTTAATTACAACAAAAGCACTCAATGAGCAAAGCCACAAATACACTGATCATAGGTGAAGATATGCAAATAGCTAATAAGCATAAAAAATATTCAACTTCCACCAGTAGTCATCAGGAAAATGCTGTTTTATTTGATTTTTATTGTTTTTTATTCTTCAAACTGAAGCAAACAAACAGGATAAAACTATAATAAATAATTCTTGCAGGAGTTCAGTGAGATAAGCTCTCACATATTATTAGTAGGAGTAAGAACTTTTTGTAAACTATTTTGGCAAAGCAGGCATAATCTGTTTAATGTTAGACCTCACCATGTGAATTTGTAAATGTATCTGTTTCTAAAGTATTTTCCTTGGAAAGGGGAAAGAAAGACAAATAGATAAATATAACTATAGATAGAAGTAGATACTCTCTTTATAGCATAATCTTAATGTGTATATGTATATATATATATATATATATGTATATATACATACAAACATATATCTCATGTTCTGAATGGTACTTAATGCTCTGAGCCAATGAGACTTAGCAAGGCAGACACCAATATATACTTTTGTCCAATGAGTATTAGAACATCACAATCACTACTGTCCACAAAAGCTCTGCATTAATCTATCCTGAGTTGCATGTGATTTGAAATTTGCAGTGTATACTTTACTATGACCTTTCATTCCAATACATACTTCCTTTTCTCCCATATCGATTGATGAAACTGTAAAAATAGGTAATACAAAGGAACAAAAAAGTGTATAAATATACAAATCTTCATGCTAATTAAGCTAAAGACTAAGTATGCCGTCTTTCAGGAAATGGAGGAGGAAACAGAAGGTACAGATTAGCAAGCAATTAGGGTTGGTGAGGATTCTTTAGCCTTTTGAAGCACATCACATTTGAAGCACAGAAGGCGAGGACTGACCAACAATTACAGGAATAGAAGTTGGGAAATTAAAACCTGAGGCATGTAGAATGGAAGATCAATTCCCAACATAGGATATTAAGAAAGGGTTTCCATGGAGTCTACGCAATAAGGACCCATGTACTTCTGATTTAGCTAAGAAACAGCCCCATATCCAAGAACATATACCCTGAACTGCATTGTAGCATTAGGTATATTTCAATGTCCTTAAAAATATATTCATCTCAAGACAGCTATTTTCACTTTTAGAAATCTACCCTAAAAAAATAATCAAGATCTATAAGTAAGAATGCTTATAAAACATTATTTATAATAGCAATTGATTATGTATAAAATAAATATTTAACAATACATGCAGAGTTGAATAAAGTAATGATGTGCATATGATCAATTATTGCAGCTTGTAACATGGTATTTGTGGAAATAAATAATTACATGAGGCTGTACATACAATGTGTTACTGAATAAAAACGCAAGGTATAGGCAGTATATTATTCCAATTTTGTCAATATTTCATATACTTGTAAAATTACATTTTCTATATATATTAGGGTAAAACCACAAAAATGTTAAGTGATCATTAGCAGCAGATGAAAGTATTAATAATTTTTATATTCTTTATTTTTCCTGAAATTTTACACAAACTGTCATGATTATTACTTTTCTATTTTAGAGTAAAACAAAAGCATTAGAAATGTTTGCTCAAGTAGCCCCCGCTCGCCACAGCTAGAGACAGCCCGTACGCAGCAACGAAGACCCAACGTTGCCAAAAATAAATAAAATTAAATCTTAAAAAAAAAAAAAGAGAAAGAAATGTTTGGTCAATTATCCTAGTGGTGAATTTAATAATAGATTTCCTTTTGGTTATTGTAACGATCAATCTAATCAAGTGTACCAATATTCTAAAATGTATGTATTACAATATACTTAAAGATATGTCAATACACTGGTTGCTCAGTATCTGGACTTCAGTTTCTTCATTTAATACATTTGGCCAACAATTTAATTTTAAATGTATTTTTGTGTCTACTCTATGTGCTATATGCTAAGCCAACACTACTGCTGGAGAATGTACTATCTTTTTGAAAAACTGAAATGTTAAATTTACAGAACAATCACAAGCAAAACACACATAATGCCAAAATTTATAGTACTGTTAGCATTAGGGGAGAATCCTTGAGATTCTCTTGGAAAGAGTGGACCTGAGAAATGCACCAGTATTTAAATAACTAACAACTATTTCTGACTTTCCATTTTAATATAATTGAACTCCTACTACCCTACAGTTTCAAGGATTATTCAAAAGTTTGAAGATCTTTGTGGGCGAAGATTTATTTTCCTTTGTCTCTCAGTCACATTCTGAAGATATCCTACCACTTCCCCTGAAAATTTATCCCTGCCAGTCGAAATTCTAATAAGGACAGTGCCATGATGTTTATCTTGCTTCTTATTGTTCTGTAAATTTCACATTTCATCTTTTCATAAGATAGTAAATACCAATGGCAGTGGTGGTAGTTGTGGTGTGGTGGTGGTGATAGTTCTATATGTATAATAACATTTTTAAATTAAAAGAAAATTAAAACTTTTAAAAAAGTTCAGTGTTTTAAAATTGGGAGCTATACTCAGCAATTTTCTCCTAAATTCATGTGCTGGTAGAAAATAACTAAATTATTTATCCTGTCATACTTGACTATTACTGAACAATCATTGCCTCATCTGTACCTTTTCCCCCAAATAAGCATCACTATCAGTTAACTTTGTTTTATTACAGGTAACCACAGTAAAGTTTTCTGCCAATCAATTTGCTTCCTCTTACTCTTCAGGGAACCTTTTCTACCCCCTGTCTTTACCTGCCTCCCACCATCCCCACCTCAGGACAGAAAATAACATCTGGACAATTTTATGTCATTTTGCATGGCAGAGTCTGTTCCTTAAATTGCCCTAAGCAACAATAACAATAAAAACAATAAAAACCCTCAATAATTGCAAATTACAAACAAGCTGTAACAAGTGCAATTAAGCACAATTCACTATGACCATTAGGTCACTCTCTTTTCAGTAAGTAACATTAAGGCCAGAGGGATGACTGGAATTGATTTAACTTAATCAAGGCATGATGACATAGATCATGCTTGGAAAATGCACCTGAACAGAGCCTCAATTGGGGTTAGACAGGGCAAATGCCCTTATACTAAATACCTGCACAGACAGAAAGAACTCAAAATGCTTTCCCTGGGAGTTTGGCAAAGACCAAGGCTCTTGCTGTGTATTTTCCATTATTCTGGAATAATTCATTAGCAAACATTATGAGTTGGCAGTATCAAGATATGCATTAGAATAAAATTATTTTTCTCCTTCGAGTTCATAAATAAAATACGTTTAGTCAGTAACTCCTGCAAATGGGAACTGCCACTTTTTAAAGTACTGTGTTATTCACTAAGTTTAATGAAATTTAGCCAGAAGTAAGTTAACTGAATGCCTTCCAAAGCCAGATACATGAAAACATCTCAGGACTTTTACCTGCAAAGAGTAACTAATGTTTATTATGCTTATTATATGTTAGGTACTATTTAAAGTATGTTAAATGTATTAATTCACTTCATACTCCCAAAGAGGTAAGTACTATTATTATTCCAACTTTATAGATTTAAAAAAACGGAGATGGAGAAGTTAAGCAATCCAAGCTCACACAGCTAGAAAATAGCAGAGATGTATTTCAAATCTAGGCGCTTTGGTTCCAAAGTGCATAATTTTACCTATAAATGTATCCTTCCTCTCAAGCATTCATGTGTATGTGTGTGTGTTTGGGAGAGGAAGGGTGTCATCTACATTCACATCTTCAAAAGAGGCATTTTGGTGCAAAACATACCAAATTGAAAAGGGACAAAATCCAGGATAGAATAGATTTTTGTCCAAAAACATATTTTTATATTGTAAATTCAATCATAAAACCTAGTCAGAATGATGACTTAAGGTACTAAATTATTTTTGCCAAGTAACAATTGCTAAAATACCAACCTAGAATAATATTTACTCTGCCCCAGCCACAAAGTGCTCTTTATGAATATCTCAGGTCTCACAAACCCCCCATGTTTTGAGAACTACTATTACTCTTACAAATAAGGCAAGGAAGATTTGGGGACACACAAAATCTCCTGCCCAACCCTACTAAGTGGTTTATGCCATTCAAACACTCACACACAGAAAGGCCAGTTTTAAAAAGGTAAATGTAAAATGGGATAGAGAACATTTAGAAAGAAGAAATGATGATGCCAAGAACCAGAGGTGGGATCCAAATTCCATGTAACCCTCCCTATCTGTACTAGTCAGCTTGGGTGCCATAACAAAATACCATGTTGTGCTTACACAACAGACATTTCTTTTCTTACCATTCTGGAGGCTAGAAGTCTCAGATCGAGGTGACAGCTGATTCTGTTCCAGGTGGAGCCTCTCTTTCTGGCTTGTGGACAGTCACCTTCTCTCTGCATCTTCATGTGGCCTTTCCTCTGTGTGCTTGTGAAGAGAGACGGAGAGAGAGAGAGCTCTGGTGACACTTATAAGGGCACCAGCCTTATCAGATTTTGGCCCCATCCTTATGACCTCATTTAACTTTACCTCCCTAAAGGCCCCATCTCCAAATACAGTCACATTGGGGTTAGGGCTCCAACATATGAATGTAGGGGGGACACAATTCAGTCCATTTCACTATCCAAGTTCCTAAGGTATAAGGATAATAAGAGGAGATGTGTTGTGATCCTTGTCTGGCAAAGAAAATCTTCCAGCTCCTCTGGAAAATGGATATTTTCATAGGTGTTCAAGGGATATGTCATACAGAAGTTCACTGAGTAACACAATGGACTATGTCCTTGACTATAGATTTGTTGAAGGTAAGGAAATGTTCCTCACAGTGTCATTTCTTATTCTGTCCATTAGGAAATTACCATTTTAGGAAGATAAACAATTCTGATTAAGATATGGGAAGATATATGACTTCTATACCATATCTTGAGAGTTAAAAGAAACACATTCTTTTACTCATACTACAAGCTAGGTTGTAATATAGCTAAATTTCACTAAGTACATCCGTGGATAAATGAGCATGTTATGTAGTAGCACTAGAGGAAAACTAAGAACATTCATTTCAAGTACTAATGCTCTGCCATTAACTCTACTTCAAGTATCTTCATTTCTTGTTTCTCTTTAAAGCTCATATCATGCTTCTGAGAAAACCAAAATCAGAATACTGTTATATTGTATCATTTATCATTGATAATCTGAAGGTAAAAGTTAATATTATTGGTCTAATAATACAAAAGTTATTATTTCCTGGAAGATAATTATTCTTTCTATACTAATTTTTAAAAATTGGTACCTGTTATGTGCCAGATGTTTTCTGAGATATTGTATTTGATCCTGTCTAATTGATTCAGCACATATTAACCAACAACTATTTAGTAATTATATATGCTCACACATATATTATCTCCTAGAATGTACTTGGCTTTTGTTGAATAAAGTTTTTGGTCTTCCGTATTTGCATCTTAGAAAAAATTAAAAACAACAAAGGTAATCACTAACATTTATTAAGCATGTATTTTGTGCCAGGTACAAGAGTTTTTAACATATAGAATCTCAATTCAGCTTGATGAACAAAAAAATTCTATAAAGTTGTTATTTTATATAGGTAAAAGTTGTACCTTAGAGAAATTAAATAACTTGCCTTGAAAATATCACTTGTAAGGGTTTGAACAAGTTAATTTTTACTCAGGAATCCAACTTCTTAACCACTATGTATTACAATACCTGAAATTTAAAAAAAATTATTGTAGTGAGCTGAGTCATATTCATAGTTACTTTCTTCTGAGCTGTTATTCTCATTTTTGTTACATCTTTTGCTTGGGAACAAACATTTATTTTAACTGTTATTTGTCATCAGAAAAATAAGAAAAAATGCAAGATATTTTTCTTGTACAGATAATCCTTATTACAATTATATATGTAAGTATATCTATTTTATTTTATTTTATCATTTGGGGTCAAATCTAAATGGATAGTGGAAAAAATTCATCCGTTAATATGAGTTGAATTTTTATTGGTTTATAGACTGTTTATATGAAGCTTTGATCAACCTTTATCTATAGGCTATATTTGGGTGGTCAGAGAACCACTTCATTTACACATAAATCTGAAAGTATTGCCGCAATGCCTTCCTCACAATACACACTTCATCAGTGCTCAGTGGTGTCAGAAGTGGTGATGAGGATGATGTGAGAAGCATCCAGTGCTGGCCAGATGGTGTAGTGAGCGTTCTAACATCAGCAGAAGAGCTGCCAGGAATCTATCATTCCCTTAAGAAGGTGCTCAACCAAATACCTTGGTTTTGTTCAACATCTTCATTGAAAAGGCATTTGTCTGACCAACTTAAACCATGCATCTAACAATTCAACCAAGGTTATAATTGGCAAACAATTACCTTCTTGGCTCTCTGAGAACTGCTTTAAATATTTAAGTCAATCTCACTATTATAAATGAATGACAAAAGACAATTCAAATGATAGAAGTAAAGGAGTAAGGAGTAATCCTACTGTCATATCATTGTCACAAGCAAAGTTTATCACTATATGCATAATTTGTTCTAGATATAATCTAAAGGCTTTAACTTTATTTTTGCTTATTTTTATTTTATGGATTAAAAGGCTCATGCTCAGGTTTTAACTGCTTTAAAAATGGAGCTACAATGAAGACCAAAAAAAGGATATGTTGCACTCGAATTAAAATAGGACTGTTCTACCAGGTTTATACTGCAAGTTTTAGGAATTTCAGTTTATTCTTACCAGTGTTAATTAGGAAATCAAAACGAGTAATATCAATAACAAAAAATTAAATTAATACTTTACAATGAAGCAAATTGTGTATATTTATTCATTTATCCTGTATTATTCTTCATTGCTACAATGAATATTGTGTCAGTTCAACAAATATTATTGAAGTCTTACTGTATCCAATGTATCCTTCTCCATGTCGGGGATACAGGAGTGAAAAGCATATAAAAAGTCTCTGCTACTTATATTTTACTGAGAGAAAAAGACATTAAACCTGTAAAGATCTCAAATAGTGATAGATGTTATGAACAAAACAAAACAGGTTCCAGTTGAGAGACTGATGAGGGAGGAGCTTCTTTTGGTAGAGTGACCACTCAGGGCATCTCCAAAATAAGGACATTTGAGATGAGGCCTAAATAAAAGTAGGCATGGAGATATGAAAATATGAGATGAGTATTCCAGGCAGGAAAAAGCCCTAAGATGGAAGTGATCACAGAGTGTTTGAAAAATAGATGAAAAACAGAGTGGCTGGAACAAAGAGAGAAGAAGAGTGGTATAAGATAAGTTTAAAGACATGAAGATCAGATCTAAGTTCAATGTGAAGCCAGTGTAGCATTTTATAAACGATCAATGTAATTTAATCTATGATGGAAAAAAAAATGTTTTGACCACTGTGATGAAAACAATGGACTGGTAGAGATTCGGGAGTGCCAACAGTGAGATCTAGGCCTGCTCTATCCAATACACATGTGACTATTTAAGTTTAAATACATTAAAATTAAATAAAATAAAAAATTCAGAATCTCGGTCACACTGACCATTTCACGTTTCCAGTGACCACATGGAACTAACACCTAGTAGGACAACAATAATATAGAACATTTCCATCATCATTATCCTTCTAGACAGGTGATGGATAATGGTGATACTGAAATGTTGGCAGTGAAAATGGAGATACATTGATGGATTTGGAATATGGCTTGAAGGTAGGGTTCAATTATATCTATGAACACACGACTGTTGAAACTAAATGTAGAAAGAACTCTTCTCCCAGGATAACATTTGATAATGTCCAATAGTCATTAATGAAAAATAAAAATACTCTCATACTCATGACTCAAGAATAAATGCCATTCAAGTTATCAGAAGTAGAAAGATGTCAATATAAAATGACAAAGAACTTTAGGTCTAAAGAGACCTTCTAGCTTACTCAGTCCATTTATCTGGAAATAGAGACCAATAGACTTTGGACGACTTGCCCAAGTGTTAGTTACATTGTTAAGCACTGGAACTGAAAGTAGAAAATAACTCTCCTAAGTTCCATTTAATGCTATTTCAATAATATGCTTCTACCTATTAGTGTGTGACCTGGCTACCCAGCACCAGTTTACCCTCCTTGGAGACATAGACAACCTCATTCTTGTATCCCCAGAACCTATCACAGTATTTAGCACCTAATAAATGCCCACAAAATTTAATTATATGAGTATCTGGTTTCCAATGATGGAAGAAAGAAGGAAAGAAGAACAATTACAAGGGTTTTTAAATGTGTGTGTCTTTCTGGGATAGGTTGAAAGTCTATGTTCCCCTAAAACTCATAGTCTGACAACTAATGGCCAAGGTTAGGCACTACGAGGTGGAACCTTTGGGAGGTGATTAGGTCATGAGGACAGAATGCTCATGGGTGGAATTAGTGCCTGAGAGAGCTCCCTTGCTGCTTCCACCATTGGGAAATACAAGGAGAGGTCTGCCACCTGAAAGAGGGCCCTCACTCACCATGCTGGCACCCTGATCTTGAACATCCCAGCCTCCAGAACTGACAGCAAAATATTTCTGTTGTTCATAAGCCACCCAGTCTATAATATTCTGGGATAGCAGCCTGAGTAGGTTAAGACAGACAGCAAGAAATTGATAGTGATTAAATCAGTTTACACAGGTAACATTTTACTTATTTTTACATCTTTCAGTAAAAAATATGAGGTTTATGATACATGTATAAGTAAGATATTGGACAGCAATATCACAAGGCCAGGAGGAAAGAAAGGGAAGTTTACTGTGGTAAGTTTCTTACACCACATGAGAAGTGCTATAATCTTTCTCTTTTTTTAGAACTGCTTTATTGAGAAATAATTCACATACCATACAAATCACCTATGTAAAGTGTATACTTAACTTCAATGGTTTTTAGTATATGTGTAGAATTGTGCAACCATCACCACAAAAAGAAACCCCATACTCATTCCTGGTCACTCTTCCTTCACCCTCACCCCCTTTCTCTGGTAAACGCTAATTTACTTTCTGTCTCTATGGTTTTTCTTTTTATGGATATTTTATATAAATGGAATTATATAATATCTGTTCTTTTGTGATGGTTTCTTTCATTTAGTTTTACAAGTTCTGTTCATAGCCTGCCAGGTATCTGCACTGAATTCCTTTTTATTGCTAAATAATAGTCCATTATATGGATAGACTATATTTTATTTATCCATTCATCAGTTGATGGACATTTGGATTGGTTCTATTTTTGGCCATTATGAATCATGCTGTTATGTTTGTACACAAGTTTTTTTTTGTAAACATATGTCCACATTTCTCTTAGGTACATACCTAGCAGTAGAATTGCTGAATGATATGGCAACTCTGTTTAACCTTTTGAGGAACTGCTAGGCTTTCCAGAAGCAGCTGCACCATTTTACATTTTCACCAGCAGTGTTTGTGGGCTTCAATTTCTGCCCATTCTTGTCTTGTTGATTATAGCCATCCCAGTGGGGGTGGGAAATTTGATTTCTTGATAGCTAATGATGATGAGCACTTTTCCAGGTACTGATGATTCTATTTTTCCCCAACATTAATTGATATCCATTCCCTTGGTTACAGAGAGCAGGAAAGAAGAAAAACAGGTTTTTGAGAGCACTACTTGATGCAGTCGAAACCAAAACTATATGTTTGTCAGTTATATATGCTGTACTTTTCTTGACTGTGAGCACAGTAGTTTTGAAAAGGTAACAGTGAAAGACAATACACAAAATTACCATTGTTAGTTTTGTTCTGAGGCACTCTTCTTAATAGTGATGTCTTCTGCTTGAAAGCTATCTCTTTGGGCTTCAAACACAGAAGCAAATGCTGAGATGCACACTAGCCTGGCCATGGGTACCACATACCATACTCTGCAGAGGCCAGTTATTCTGGAAATATAATAATAAGTTAGAATTTTATTATTATTCACAGGACAGGGAACAGGATTATATAGTATAGGCAGTATATCCAGAAGTGTGACCTCTGAGATTAGTGATTCCATGATAACTTGACGCTGAGATTCTGAAGAGTACCATGTGATTGAATCCTTACCTAGGTCTAGTGGTGAAGTGCAGACTTGAACGTCAGTCAAAGCAAAGTGAGTGGGAACACAAGGGAAGAACTCAGCGCTAAATGGTGTAGCACAGAAACATACAGAAGTCCAGGGAAGGCAGAGTAATGACAGTAAATGTAGCAATAACAATCAAGGCTGGTGCTTTTTTGTGGTCAGTGTAGTAATCAGACACGAAGAATGCAGAAGCAGCCCAGACACATCAGTAGTAAACCAGTAAAGTTCTTAGCATGGTCCAAGAAACAGAAAACTTAGGCCTAAGACACAAGAGAATATATATACATACAAATCAGGAAGGATGCTTTGTCTCTAATTATCCTGGGTTAAAACATTTGCTAATGAGAGGAGAGCCTGATGATTAAAAAAGACCACAACTATGGTACACAAATTCTAATTTTGTTAAATAAACACATCTATTCCCTTCCCAGTGCTATTTTTTAAATACAATTTTAAAATATATTTAAGATATTTACATTGGTCATACCTAAACACATTACCCTCTTGGTGCCTAGAATGTGACCAGTCTCCAGAAAAGTTTCTAGGAGTGAGTCACAGACATGTTTATATAAGTAATTACTCTGGATTTGAATGCCAAGCAGTAGGGTCCGCAGGTACAAGACTGCATCCATTTTACGAATTACGGTTTTTCCTATTCCTGGCAGAGTACCTTTTTCTCAAAAACTATGTATTATATGACCATTACTGAGAAAATGGCAGTCACATGTTTTGTGTGGATGAACTAGACCTTACAAATTCACAAATACACATGCATTTTAATGATACATTCACAGTAAAAGATGTGTACTGCCATAGACATTTTAAGAAGATTGTTCAATTAATCGTATAGACTTTATGAATATGTCAAACATGTCACAAGGTTGAAGAGACAATCTACAACTTATCATATTGTGATTGTTTATTTTATACATCATCTTGTCTGGGCTACAATGCCTGGTTGGTTGATCAAGCACTGAAAAGCATTTTTTTCCCAAGAAAGTCTAGATGTTACTGTGAAGATATTTTTTAGATGTGATTAATATTTAAATCAGTAGACTTTGAGTAAAGTAGGTTGTCTTCCATAATATGGGTGGGCTCCATCCAATGAGTTAAAGGCCTTAAGCACAAAGGCTGAGGTTTCCCAAAGAAGAAGGAATCCTCCTCAAGACTGCAACATAGAAACCCTGCCTGAGATTCCACCCTGCTTCCCGGCAGAATCAGATTCAAGACTGCAACATCAACTCTTACCTGAGTTTCCAGCCTGTCAGAATGTGATTTGGACTTGTCAGCTTCCATAATCACATGAGTCAATTCCTTAAATGAATTTCTCTCTCTCTCTGACTCTCTCTATCATTATATATATATATATATATATATATATATATATATATATATATAAAGAGAGAGAGAGATCTATTGGTTGTGTTTCTTCAGAGAACGCTAACTAATACACATTTTACATTCTCAGTTAACTGTTAGCACCAAAACCCCTAGAGACTTGCCTACATAGAGTTAGATAGTCATTTTGTTTCTGTACACAATATTAGTAATAATAAATACTGCATTTCCCAGTCAATAGAGATAATAAAAATTAATCCCTAACATCAACGAGATGTTGTAAGGATAAATGAGAAAACATTAGAAATTCACTTTGCAGTCTCCAGGGGGAAATGATTTTATATAAGTAGAAAGTATTATCACATTATTCAAATACGTATAAAGGATCTAATACTTCATATCAAATAAAAATCAAATATTATATTTTCATAACATTAGTACACTAGAAATTGTACTGCTAGGGGAAAAAGGAGTAGAACCTGAATATCCTGAATTTTCCAGCTGTGGTATTTAGATGACTTGATAAAGGAATATGTCTTAGGATCTTTATTTGTTTTCTGTATCTTAAGAAGAACCTTAAGAATAATATAAATAAAAGAGTAAAGGGACAATGGTGGCTGTAAATGTTAATTAAAGCTTTTAAGAATTGGGAAAAGTTACTAAATAATGATTAGCAACAATTGTTCCCCATGAACTTTCAGGCTAGAAGTAAAATTCTAGCCTGTTGATTAACATGCATCAATATCAAGGATTTTTTTTCCTGAAAATGAGTGTTAGTCATCCAATAAATTACATTTTCATCCATCTGGACTTCTGTTGTGGGCAAGGAACAGAACCACTGAAAATTCTTCAAACTTATGAGCCCATAATTACATGCTGCAAAGAAATCACACACACACACACACACACTCACATACGCATGGGCACCTTAATGGATGGACATAAGAGAGCTTTCTTATGCAGAAACAAGTACATTGTGATAAAAAAAATCATAAAATGTTCCTATTTCACTGACAATTGAAGCACATCTTTATTATCCTATTAGAAATTTGAAATGGCAAACATAATAATGTAATATCTACCAATAATATATTTTCACTATTTGGTTAGGGCAGGAAAAAAGAACAGGCAAATTTAACGTACATAATTGCATAAATACCTATAACATCAGAAATAATATGAGCTTTTCTTTTTCCAAAGCAAAGCTACTGAGAAATACCACACGCCTCTTGTTAGAATGCACAATGGGAATTATCGACAAACCAGGGGTGGATGTCATGGGGCACCAACAATTATTTTGGACTGAAATGTCAATAAGAGACATGGATTATTTTTAAATCAAATGAATAATAAATATTCTGTGCTAAAGAAATCAACCTACATGAAATCACAAGGATAAATAAAATATCTAAAACTAGGGGAGCTTGTGGAGTATTGAGTAGAGCCTTACTTGCAAATAGAACTCAGTAAATTGTGAGTCGATGGAAATGTTGGAAGTGGTCTGTCCCTCCCATGATAGAGTCATTTGAGAGATGGTGCCAAGTGAAGTCAAGAGAATTAAAGAGGGAAATAACAGTTACACCAAACCCATCTTCGACATCGTCGATATGGATACTAAAATCACCTAAGATTAATAGGCTGTGTGATTCCATAGAGAGTTGAGAAGGAAAATCTATAAATTCATTTAGAAAACTTGTGCCTTCTCAAAGAGGTCTATAAATTAAAAGTGTTGCTAAAGTTGTATGTTAAAAGAAAATAGATACGTGGAGAGAGACAAAATTGAGATGTTTTGCTTTTATAGCAAAATACATTTTAGAAAAGATTTAATTCTAACCTTCACAGCCTAAAACAAATTTCCACTATATAAGTTAGGGATATAACAAGATTTATGAAGCCCAAAACAAGATTTTAATTGCACAGTAGCCTTAATACCCCAGTTAATTCAAGCATTTTTAGAATGTTGAATTTACCACCGACTCTGCAGTCTTGGTAGTAATTATTCATTAGCTATAATATATCATTATACTATATTACAAAGAACTGAATCTACAGTATACAATTTAATATGCAAAAAATGCAATTTATGTATTTGAGGTTGTACTCCATTTAATGTATGAATACACACAAAATGATTAAATAAAAGTATATTTTAGGAAATAGCTTACCTTTCTTTTTTCTATTAATACATTTAAAAATGTCATCCCTGTATCTCTAGTTTCCTTTAACAAAAGTATTGGAATATTCTGGCTAGAAGTGACACAGGGAATGGACAATTCTCAACCCATCATACTAGAGATAAAGAAACTAAAACTCAAATATATAAAATAAATTTACTCAAATTCTCATATATTTTTTAGTTCATATCTAGGATTAGATCATAGATCTAATTGCAGTGTAATTATTTTTTTTAGTTTTAAAAGTGCTGTCACTTCCATAAAGTGAGGAAAATTCTGCTTATCCTCAAATCTAGCCCATATGCTGACTAGCTGTGTGGCAATGAGTGAAGAACTTTACTTTTCCAAGAATTAATTATTTATCTGTCAAGCCTAATAATCCTAGTACTTAATCCAGGTGGTTGTTCTAAGTAAAGTACTTCAGGAAACCCTGAGCATCATGCCTGGCACGTGCTAAGTGCTCATTACCTACTAGGTGTCATCATCATAATCATCATTATTATTATCAAATCCTCCTGGCAAATGGCCACACAACAAATATTTGTTGACTGTTGGGTCAAAATAGAAGAAATTTTGGAGCATACAAAAAAGAGTGCTTTAAAAAATCTGTGTATAATTGAAGAAAATATGAGGGAAAAATCCCTAGCTATTTTGCCTTCATAAATAATTATTTTCTCATTTTAATTTTTTCTAGAAAGCTTATTTTTATGCCTTTAAACACATGGCATTAGAATATCTGTGGGTTCTGACTGTTTATATTCATTTATATTCCCACTGGATCTTGCATCCACTGTTTTAACCAATCAACTGGGATAAAAAGATTAGCCATTCAGAAATTTACATCAGGGGAAGGCTCTCTGGGTCATCTTCAGTCCATGATGCAAGGTAATCTGTAGTACCATCAGAACTGTTAAATTTTCCTCCAAAATGGGGCAAAGACTTTTTGCATAAGTCACTTTAACAGGAAAATACTCAAGTATTTCTGTATTTCTTTTCAGAATTACTCTCATCCATTTTATTTTATGTGGTGATAAAGCAGAATGAAAAGCCACAGAATTTAGACAATCCAGTTTGAAGGGCAAGTCAAATAGATGACTAAGATATTAACAATTCCAGCAATAAAATGAAAAGACAACTTACAGAATGGGAGAAAATATTTGCAAATCATATATCTGATAAGGAGCTAATATCCAAAATATATAAAGAACTCATACAACTCAAGAGCAAAAAGCAAATAATCCAATTTAAAAATGGTCAAAGGGTCCCAACAGACAATTTTCCAAAGACATACAAATAGCCAGGAGGTACATGAAATGGTGTTCAATATTACTAATCATTAAGGAAATGCAAATCAAAACCATAGTGAAATATCACCACACACCTGTAAGAGTGGCTATTATCAAAAAGACAACAAATAACAAGTGTTGGTGAGAATGTGGAGAAAAAGGAATCCTTGTGCACTGTCAATGAGAATGTAAATTGGTACAGCCAATTTACAGCATGGAGGTTTTTCAAAAAATTAAAAATAGAACTGCCATATACTTCAGCAATTCCACTTCTGTGTATATATCCGAAGGAATTAAAATCAATATGTTGAAGAGATATGCTCATGCCCATATTCATTGCAGCATTATTTCCCAATAGCCAGGACATGGAAACAGCCCAAGTGCCCATCAACAGATGAATGAAGAAAGGATGTGTCTTTTGGGATAACATGGATGAACAGTGAGGGCATTATGCTAAGTGAAATGTCAGACAGAGAAAGACAAATGGTATATGATCTCACTTACATGTGGAATTACAGAAGAAAAAACAAAAAAAACTCATAGATACAGAGATTAGATTTGTGGTTACCGAAGGTAGGGGGTGATAAATGGATAAGGGTTGTCAAAAGGCATTAACTTCCAGTTATAAGATAAATAAGTGCTGGGGATGTAACATACAATGTGAGGACTGTAGTTACCACTGATGTATAGTATATTTGAAAGCTGCTACGAGAGTTAATCCTAAAATTTCTTATCACAAGGAAAAAAGCATTTGTCTTTTTTTGTTGTTGTTAATTATATGAGATGGTGGATGTTAACTAAACTTATTGTTGTACTCATTTATGATTTATGTAAGTGAAGTCATTATGCTGCACACCTTAAACTGACACAGTGCTTCACATTAATTACATCTCCATAAAACTGAAAGGAAAAAATAATTTAATGCACACTACATGCATTCTGTATTATCTTATTTTCCTATTTTCACTTTTTTGTCTACTTGGCTTTTTCTTCTAACTAATGTCCTCATTTTTTTTTCTATTTTCATGATGTACTACAACCTGTGTAAACTTTCTGTGGTGACTTTCTTGAGTTTGTAATTCAAAAACATTTCTTTCTATTCCCTTTCAATTGTTTGATGCTGAAAGGGAATAGAAAGCTCATATTCAAAATAAAGACTAGCACCTTCTTTTCTCAATGTCAACATAAAAGACTTATCATTTCAATTATTTCAAGTTATTGATTCTTCCTGCATCAGGAAATTCAATATGTATCACAGAAATTTCCGTGTCACCAAATATTCTCCACAGTTTTTTAATCTAGAAAGAGGATATGTAAAAGATCCACACACATACAACACTCACCAAATATGTTTTGTAAAATATGCTATGAACCCTTCCATATTCCCTCTAGGTAAATATCTTCTTTGGGTTCATGTTTCTAATTTTAATTAAAGTAAATAATTACACCACAAGAACAATTAATCTTACCTACTATAAGATCTATATGGCAAAGTGTAAAGGAATTTCTCCTTGTTTATCCTAGGCTCAGAATTTTATAAAAACACTTTTTAAATTTAAATATTATAAGGGCATTTACATTAAAATGTTTTAAAGATCATAATTAAACAAAAATCTTCGCATTCCATGTATGTGGGAGATTTTGCCAGATTTCAGGTCTGGTTCTAAGTAATTTTTCTGACATATCACATTTTTCTTTATATAAAAAACTACTCATGTAGCATAGATTCAAAACACCTTAGCCACTTTATAAAAAGTGTATATATATATATATATATATATACACACACACACACACACACACACACATACACATATATATATTTTTTTAATTTTGGCTTTGATTATCTAAATCATAAAGTTCACAGATTTACAAAGGCAATAAGGTGACTAATAAATATTACCACTCAAATTCATTATGGCAGTAATTGAACACATTTCTTTCTTTCTTTTCTAAAATAAAGGTTTCTTAAACTCAAACTAGGAAAAAAATAAAATTTCTATTCCCTCTAAAATATTACAATTAACGTCTGTCCTTGAAGACCTGGACTAATCTATAGGTCACGTAATTTCGATAGCACCTCTGCTTGAGAATAAATTATCAATATATAATAACAGATGCTGCAAATTTCAAAACTTGAAAATAATTTTACCTTCATCTCTTTGTAGTCTATAGTCATTGCTACTGGCATTTGTAAAGAACTAATGCTTATAAAAAACAGTTTCAACACCGAATACAAATTTTGAAACCTAACAGATATTCAAACACCAGCTAGTAGTCATTTGGTGTACAGCTTTTAAGAATGAATTATGCTGCATGTGCTTTGAGAATGCAAAGATTCATTCAAAAAATAGCCTCTCAAAGTTTGTGTAGCTGACCTCAGGCCCAACTAACCTATAAGAATGCAAGAACATTTATTTTAGCTAAATAATTACATATTTGCCTAGTAAAATCTTTTAAGATAATTAGAAAATTATACTATCTTTTAGCTCTACCATCACCAAAGCATCACTATTATTAACATAACATGGAATTGGTATGTGCAGAAACTAAAAAAAAAGAGAGTAAGAAAAAAAGAACACTGGAACTTCAAGGGAACAAATACACAAGAAATTTATAAACAAACTTCAGGAAATTATATGTATATATGGAAAACTTTAAATTAAATAGTTGATTGGGAATCAAGAAGCTCTTCTTTTGGTTGTGATTTCATGGAGTACCAAATTCTGGGAAGAAAAGGGAGTTAAAAGACATCAAGTCTTAATTGCATTTAGTTAATATATGCATAAAATAAACATTCAGTTTTGGGCATTCCTTAATTATGTTTTAAATTATATATTTTAGGAACTTGTAAATATTGAATCTCTTAGAGTAATAATAAATATTTTTAAACCTCCACAAAATATATCAGATCTCAGCAGCTGATAAGATGTAATGATACATATTTATTTATTATTTGTTTAAAAGTAAATTTGCTGGTTTCACTTTATTTTCTTCTAGAAAGATTATATATACCACTATGCATGTTTAGGTAGATAGCTTTGATACTCACATTTACTAATAGGCTGTTTTCTTTGTCTCTGAGAAACATCGAAGGCATAAATGAATAATCTGTGATTCTTCTAATAGCATTCCCATTGCTAATAGAAGCTGTTAACTTGTCAGTAGATTCATAGCTTAACATTTACTTAAAAAAGCAAAGTTGAGCCCGAGAGATATGAAGGATTATAGGAAGATGCTGCCACCTCACTTGAAAAATAAACAAAAATTTTCTCCACGAGTCTCAAAACAGAAAGCTCTTACGCATTAACAGTTGAAGCCTGATTCCTCAATAATCATCTGGACTTAGAGAAACATCAGCAGAACTGATACTATTAGGGAAAATGACTCAATTTGGAGAATGCTGAGTGGATAACACTTTAAGATCTGCTTGATAGATATGATTTAGATGAGAGGAAAATGTGAAATAGTGTGTCATCCACTGCCCTCAACTTCTCTTTTCCACTTCTGATAATCACAGCTAATCGGAATTCATCCCACTTGTCACAATACCTCCGCATTTAAGATGACAAGCGATGGAAGCAGAAACACAGACAATGATAGGTGAATGTGTGGAGAGTGGCTGAGTGGGCCCTAACATCTCAGAAGAGAGGGATCAAGAGGGCTAAAACAGAGAACTGACAGACCTCCAAGCAGTAACTTCCGGTTACTCTTACATAGCAGATAAATTGCAGGGCTTGGGAGTGGCAACCACAGTTCTGCTGGAGCACCAGTGAGTGCAGAAAATGTAAAAGGATTTACACAGATTTCTTCCAAGGGGCTGTAGTCAGGCAATGAGGCAACCAGAGAAAAGAACATCACTAGCCTGTACCACTCCTGAGTGCTTTCCAAGTCATGACTGTGATGAATTTCAATCTCCAAGGTCTATAATCCAATATGTGCTCCAAACAAGCTCCTAAACGATCATCTCCTTAAGGAGTCACTGCCCTTCGAACAATGACAAGAGGGAGAAAATTGTCTTTCATTCAGAAAGGACTTTTTGGGTTTTAGGGTAACAAGACTAATATAGTTCCTTATGCATAAAGAGTACTACCAGGAAAACTGGAGAACTAGAGTAGATGGAACTTTAGTTCATAATTTCAAAACCATTTGCATGAATTTTCAGTTCAATCCCTATTTACACTTCTCTGTGACTATCAATAGTGTTTCGTACTGTGGTGATTTTTAAATTCATACTTGACCTTTTTGATGAAGAAAATACAATAGTAAGGCTTTCTGACTTGGACTTTTTACAACATGAAGAAGCACAAAAGAAAGAAAACATAATCGGACAGATGGAAATCTTTTACTTAAAAACCAGTCAAAGTGCACCGTTACTGTATCTTCAAGTCTATCTGCATTAGTTCTAGTTAGATTTACTCATCAATCATATTATAATTTACTTCCTCAATTCTAAAAGGTTTTCTCAGTCCACTATGGGTATCACTGCTCCTAAATTAGGTACTGATGTAAAGACTAGTTCAAGAGTACTTGACTTAACTTTAGATGATCTTCTGTTACATTTATACTCAGATTCAAATTCAAATCAAGCCAATAGGCATGTCATCTGATGAGAGGAAATGTGGAAAGTACCTAGTTATCAGGGAGTTTAACATGATATACAGGATGTGGGAGCTCTTGATACTCTTATGTTTTTTCCAGTCTTCACACACAATAATAATACCCGACAAGAGTTAGACTGGCACAAGTATACTGCCTGTCAAAGGTGCTTCAAGATTTATTTGGTTCTTAGTCGAGTCACATTACTACAAGCTCTTTGATACACAGAGCACAAAGCTGCTTAACACTGTTGCTATTAGTGTTCAAACCACACTGAAAACACTTCATTAAACAGCCTACTGCAGTGTAATTGTTTAATAATATTTTGATTAGGTTGTTTAGTAGACAATCCATGCTGTAAAACATTCTCTTGCTGTCAAGTGAATCACTGGTAAAAAGGCTATTGCAAAAGACTTAACAGAGTCTCTGAGAAAAAAAATCAAAGTGGGAGGAAAAAAACCCTAAGTCACTCTGCTTTTAGTAACCACTGTATTCATTTCCTATAGCTCCTGTAACAAATCACCACAAACTTAGGAGCTCAAAACTACATGAATTTATTAAGTTACAGTGCTAGAGGTCAGAAGTTTGACACAGATCTTCCTGGGTTAAAATCAGTGCCAGCATGTCTAAGTTCCTTTCTAGAGGCACTAAATGAGGATCCATTGCCTTGTGTTTTTCATCTTCTAAAGGCTTCCCACATTCCCTGGCTCATGGCTCTCTTCCTTCATCTTCAAAGCCAGCAATGGCCAATGGAGTATTTCTCAAATTGCATCATGCTGACAGTGACACTTCTACCTCCCTCTTTCATTTGCAAGGACATTTGGACCCACCCAAATAATCAAGGATAATCTCTTTATTTTAAGATCATTGGATTGACAACCTTAATTCCATCTGCAATCTTAATTCCCCCTTGCCACGTAACATGCAAATTTCCAGGTTCCAGGGATTGGGATACGGACATCTTTGCTGGGGTAAGGAGGGGATTGATTATTCTGCCTACCACACACCCACCATGTTGCCTCATGAAAGTTATTTAAAACTCATATTTCACACAGAAACACTTCTTTGAGTGAGTGGAGTGGGAATTTTAAAAGGAATGTTGTGCCTTTTGTATATTATATATTCCTTGGTCATCTTCATTTTAGCACAGAATCTAATTTCAAGGGTTAATGTCTAGAGTGTGGATATTCTGAACATATTTTATTCATAAAATACTTTTTAGGTCCATAACACATGGGAGATATGATTCTATAAGGCTTGGTTACAATGTAAGAAGGACTTCCGGTGCTCAAGAGAAATTACTGGGTAGTTTCCCTTTCCTTTACAACATTCTCCCTACTAGATGCAAATAAGCTGTAGCTCTCAAGAATGAAGACATAGGCTTACACCATTTTCATTAATTCCCTTTTCATGGCAATGATAACATTTGGACATTTTTGTGATGAAGGTTTTTCTTACTCTAATTGCTGGCTTCAAAAAGTAGTACTCTTTAGTGCCATACAAAATAGTCATTATTTTCCCAAACATTTCTTAATGGCAATGCATGTTTACTGAAAAAGTTTGCATAATTCTGTTGAATAATAAATTTTTTTTGTCATTTTGCTCAATAAATAATAGAAAAGTTTCCTAATTCTTTGAGGTGGTAGGCAAAAATACATAAATTTTGAAATTTAATAAAATATTATCATTATAGTACCATAAATTTCAGAACAATAAACTCCTTTAAATATTATGTACAATAACTTTCTAAACTCACCTATTTCCAAGATGGGGGAATACAGTATTTCTGAAAACTTTTCCCATCTTCATTAAGTTCTGAATATTACAAATATATTCTTTATATCATGGCCAATTTTTTTCACCTTGCATGATATTTTAATCTGTTTGGTGAAGTCCAGCTCCTTCATAGTCACATAGGACAATTCTAATTTCTGTCTTTATGTCAACACTGAGAATACTTAAAGAAAGCTACAGTCTATGCCCTAGGATAGAATAAACATACCAAACTCTATATGGCTTGGTGTCTGATCCTTTCATCAGCTTGGTTGGGTACGTTTAAAAAGAGTCCTGTTTACATCAGTCTTTCTCATAAAGTCTTACTCCTGAAAGGAGGAAATAGGTGTGATCGGATCAGATTTTTCCCATTGCCATGCTTAGACTCTGCATTTCCATTGATGCAGACAAAGGTCCTGTTTGTGGTATAAGCCATCACAATTCACTTTCTATTTTCACAGTATGTTTTCAGTGAAAATTTCTGGTGTTTTTATTTTACTTCATTTTACAGTTGACCCTTGAACGGCACAGTGTTAGGGCACTGACCCTCATACAGTCAAAAATCCATGTATAACTTTTGACTCTCCAAAAACTTAACCACTATAGCCTACTGTTGACCAGAAGACTTACTGATAACATAAACAGTAGATTACCACATATATTGTATGTTATACATAGTATATACTGTATTCTTACAATAAAGTAAGCTAAATAAAGGAAAATGTTAAGAAAATCATAAGGAATAGAAAATACATTTACAGTATTGTACTGTATTTATTGATACTGTTTACATCATCTGTTTACAAGATGAATCATTTGTCAGTATTTATATCAATATTATCTTATATGATATAAAACACTGTATGCATTATATATATTACTAATACTAGAAATAAAAATGAAAATGTAATGTGAAAAAGAAATTCATATTTATTTAGAGGTATAATGATTCATGCATTGATAAGGAAGAAGCGGCAATATGATTGCTTCACCATAGACTAGCTAAACACTAATAAATGAATTGTTATAAAAATTTTATGACATAGAGTATTACAGTCATATTCATAATACAATATTGGAAACATTGTTACATTAAAAAAAAAACACTTACCTGTGATAATAGGCTGATAGTTCCTCCAATAATGAGAAAGGCATACTATACAGTAATTTAATTCTTTGAAAGCAAAGTTATAAACAGTAAGAAAAGGTAACACGTTATTCGTTTGTATTAAATATCACTTACTGTATGCCTATGTAAGAATAGGCTATCCACTTCAAAGAAGCCTTGCATGTGATCTTCTGCACAATGAACACTTAGGTGATGATGATGATACAACAACGTATCATACAGTTCTTGCTCTACAGTTAATTAGATTTTCACAGGAAAATACTCACACATACTCAACAGGTAAGTTTATTAGGCGTATGACATGATGATTACTTACTATTCATTACATGGAGGTGGACCATAATAAAGGTCTTCATCCTCGTAGTCTTCACCTTGAGTAGGCTGTGGATGAGGAGGAAGAGGAAGGGTTGGTCTTGCTGTCTCAGGGGTGGAAGAGCTGGAGGAGGTAGATGGGGAGATAGGAGAGGTAGGCACACTTGGTATAACTTTAAGGAAATACATTGTAATCTCTGTCTGACTTCCTTGCTTTTTTGTTTCTCTAAAAATGTTTCTATACGCTATCAATCCTTCCACTGTTTGCTTTTGTTTCAGTGCCCATATCACTGAAAGGTCCATATCATAAAATAAGTCAGAAGCAATCTTGAATAATTGGAACTTTCTGCCAGATTTTCTAATGCAAATTTTTTTTTTCTGGCCCTGTTTCCTCTCTGTCTTCTCCCTCCTCATCTGGCACTGGTTTGCAAGCACTCATCTCCACCAAGTTGTCTTTTGTTAATTCCTCTGGTGTGGTGTCTATTAGCTCTTGAATTTCTCCAAGATCCATATCTCAAAACCCTTCACCTCACACTATTTTTTTTTTGAAATATTCACAATCTCTTTCATGATTTCCTTGATTGGCTGTGTCCTAAATCCAGTGAAGTCATGCACATCTGGACACAGTTTTTTCCAGCAAGAATTTATTGCTTTGGGTTTGATGGCTTTCATGGCTTTCTCTAAAACAACGATGACACTGTCAATGGTGTAATCATTCCAGATTTTCATGATGTTCTCTCTATCTGGGCTCTCTCCCATAATGCTCATAATCCTTTCCATAGAGTCCTATGTGTAATGAGCCTTCAAGATCCTCATAACCCCCCATCTAGACACTGAATTAGAAAATTGTGTTTGGGGGCAAGTAGACCACTTCAGTGCCTTTGGTATTAAGCTCATGAAGTGCTGGCTGGGCAGAGGCATTGTCTAATTAAAACAAACAAACAAACAAACAAACACAAAATTTAAAAGGCAGCCCCTTACTGGCAAGATACTTCCTGACTTCAGGGGAAAAGCATGGATGGAATGAATCTAGAAAAAGTTTTCTGGCTACCCAGGTCTTCTTCTTGTACAACTGAAAGACTGTTGGCTGGTGTTTATCTTTTCCCTTCACAGCTCAGGGATTAGCAGCTTTATGGCTAAGGCCAGTCCTGCAGTTTGCTTCAGTAGTACTGCTGTTAAGTCTCTTTCATAGGCTATGGTACTTTTAGGTTCTCTTATTAATCTATTTTTCAATCTTTTATTTTACATCTGAAAAACAAAACTTTAAATACGGCCTCATTAAACTTCACCTTATTAGATGTAGTCCAAGCTGACTGAGAGCTTTTGGGATACTGATTCTCTAACCCAAACTTATGCAGTTTCCTTCCTAGAGTTACGTCTGCTGCACAGTTGATTAAATGCCCTGGATGTCTTCAGTAAAGTCATGGCTAAAAGGCGAATAAAATTAGTCTGAAGAATGCCAACAAGGGTGGTCACCAATGCATGAAGCAACACATTCCCAGCAAAGGCTTTCTCACTCACCTGACTTAAATATTGGCTATTACAATAATTCCTAAACATCAATTCATTTTTTTACGTAGGATCCTTAGTACTTTTCACATAAAACTGAATGCAAAATGCTGTTGTGAGGAACATATAAAATGGAGATCCTGTTGTTGAAGCTGGACTAGAAACCCAGATGCCCAGTCTGGGCTTTACTGGGTAGGCAGCCCCAGAATACTGCTGCTGAACTTGAGGGCCTCAGCGCATGAAAAGTGTCTGTTCCAGTTGTTTGCAAAACAACAACAAGAGAAACTTTAGTTCAAACTTCATTAAATATATGCTGTGAATCAGTAAGCTTCACAATTAAGTCCACTCTTTTTTAGTTAGTAATTTACATTTGTCCTTTCAAAATGTCAACTACTAGAAATCACTTAACTGTTTCTTGATGTCAAATTTCAGGTTGGGGTATGAAATCATGATATTATCATTATATATTAAGCAAAATTTCTAGTCCTTATTCTAATTGAGCATTACAATCAGAGAACACAAAATTTAGAATTAGACAGTTATTTCAGGCAGAAGAGATTTTAGAAATTGTTGAGTATGAGTCTCTCATTTTACAGATGAGAAAACTATGGCCCGAGGAAGCTAGAGAACATTGTTAATGACTGTGACATAGCTATGTGTTAACAGAACAAAACCCTCATTTGAATCCAGTGATATGTCTTATGTTTTTAAGACTGACATGGTTTTTAAAAAATATGTGTACTAGACACGTGAAGAAATGAAACCTAGAAACATTTGAATGTAGTTATTTCTTTTTGTTGTCTTAAAAACCACATATGCATGTTACTCTCCATACTTACAGAAAATTAAAAATTTCAACAATGACTTTGATGAAGGCTTACAAGATTTTGTGACAAGAATTTATTAGCCCTATATAATTTAAAGTGTAAATTATATAGGGGTAATGCTGTGACTAATACAGCATTACCCCTATATAATTTGTATCTCAATGTAAAATGCTTCCGAGGAAAGTAAGGGCATAAGGAGGGAGAATCTGCTATCAGTTTATATGAAAATTTGCCAGCCTCCTGAGAGCTACCAAGATTTTACCTGTCATTGAGCTATGCCAGGATCAGAATATTTTTTAAAGATCTGAACTACAAAATCACTTACTGATGTTCGTATAATGGCATTCATTTACATACCCCTGCATATATTAACATACATCTTAATGTGGCAAAGGGACAAAAGGGCATTCAAGGAACGGTTAATTGACAATCTTGATAACAAACACATTTGTGCCAACATTCTCTATATACTGAACAAAAATTATTAGAGTAGCTGCTGAAATATATAATCATCAGTTATTAAAGTGAAAAAAAGATGATCTAATAAAATAGTAACTTCAATGTTGAATAAACAATAGTTTAACACCAAAATTAATTCCAACATTTTTTTCTGTTCTTTACTGCTTCTACCATGTTTCAAAATGTTGGACTCGACTATCTACAGAGGATCTTCTAGGCAAAAGACTCTGCATAGAAGTTTTTGCTTTACCAATATCTTCAGTGCATTAAAAGCACTCTGAAGAACAGGGCATTTTTTAAAGGGTGGAATTTAATCTTTATTTACAGGACACTGCAAGATATAAAATTTCACACAGAAATAAGAAACCCACTGAGAGGAGAGGCTTCATACCGGATGTACAGTTTGGAACTGTTAAAGTAAAGTATCATTGTAAAAAATGCTACAATAAGAAACCACATTTTTAAAAGGTTCTTAGTAGAGAAACATTAAGATGCAGTATGTGCGTCAAATAAGGAAAGTTTTGTTGCTAGGAACAGCCATACATTTGGAATTTAGAAAGTTAGGAGAGCCTGCTTTGGTTTGATAAAGGTTTAAAAAAGATATTTTTCTGAAAATTTAGGATAGCAAACTAAGATATAAGAAACATCATAGCACTCTGAGTCATCATAATTTATCTCCTCATTAAAGCTTTATTATTATTTTTATCGTAATTTATTTAGGAATAGTTTCATGTTAGACATATTGGTGTGAAAAGGTTGTACTAGTTAATGGAAGCTTAACTAGTTAATTAACCTAATTTCATATACACCCATACATATACATAACATACAGTTCTAAGAGCTTTGAAATATCTATTTTCCTTGATTAATTTGCTTGTCTTCTTTTTTCTTACATGCTTATCACCAAGTATCATGTTCTACAAGTAAACAAGAACCAATGTAATTCTTCTGTTATCATGGATAAATATCTTGCATGAGAAACTTAAAGAATTCAATGAATATCCAAGTTACTACCTAACATTAAAAATGTGATGAATTTTATAGAACCATTATTAAGCTGACATAGTTCCAGCATAACAAATAAGTCCAAGATATGCAGTCATCCTCACATCCTCATGAGCTGAACATTAACTATAACTGCTCCCAACTGGGAATCTTTAAATGATTGTGGCTCCTACTCACGGTAGAATGAAAATGATAAAACATTTTTTGTTTTTTGAATCATAAACTAGTATGACAAAATATGGTGCAGTGTTTAGTTTGGTTTTTAGTCCGCTAGTCTGTCAGCAGCTAATCATGTTTAAAAATCATGGGCTTCCCTGTTGGCACAGTGGTTGAGAGTCCGCCTGCCGATGCAGGGGACATGGGTTCGTGCCCCGGTCTGGGAAGATCCCACATGCCGCGGAGCTGCTGGGCCCGTGAGCCATGGCCACTGAACCTGTGCGTCCGGAGCCTGTGCTCTGCAACAAGAGAGACCACGATAGTGAGAGGCCCACGCACCGTGATGAAGAGTGGCCCCCGCTTGCCACAACTAGAGAAAGCCCTCGCACAGAAACGAAGACCCAACACAGCAAAAATAAATGAATTAATTAATAAACTCCTACCCCCAAAATCTTAAAAAAAAATCTAAACCCAATTACAGTAGTTCATCTAACTAAAATAGAGCAGGGGAAAGGTATTTGAGTTAATATCACTCTTTGCAGTGGTAAACACATACATGACTAATGCATATTTTAATTAACAACTGTGAGCATTATTTAACCAATATAACAAATCAAACAAAACTTTTAAGATGGGACAAGATTAATCAAGCTTTGGAAACTTTTCAGAAGATCAGTCCTGTAAGCAATTTGGCATATTCTTATTGGAGAGAAGACAGTGATTTAATTTTTTAAATGACATTATTAGAAAGCCAGTTTTTTCCTTAATTCATTGCATTTGGATTTCCATCTAAAAATCATGGAATGCAAAACTAAAGCAACTTTTTAAAACAAATAACAATGCTTTCATCATTACTTTGCTCACAGCGGAACTTTAAAAACAAAACAAAACAAAACAAAAAACCCTATTTTAAAAATTCTTAGGAAGCAAACCAAAATTCGCATAATCTAAAATGTCAGTGTGGTTTGAACTTAAAAATTGGGCTAATGTGTATTAAGGAATTTAAAATATTTTCCAGGAAAAATATTTTAAATTTTTAGTCACTGAGTAGCTTTTTGACTACTGTCATAAAGATGCAGGGTCTTCCCTACAACCTAAGTAAATACACAGGATAGTGTAAAATCTTTTCCTTATCCCCGCCTTCCTTTATCACTACCCAGATATTGCTGAAGGATGATGGTGATGCAAAGTTAACGACTCACATAATAATGGTTATTTCCTATGACATGTTCTACATTTACTTTATAACATCTATCTCCCAATCAAGATTTTTTTCCCTGAAACATATGCCCCCAAAACATATGCCCCCAGCCCTTCTCCATAACCATCTTTTCTCAGTGATATGTGACAATATTAAGCCAAGTTATACTTACTGGGGCTAATTATAAATTCAATCTACTGAAAGTGAAATTTAGCCTTGATTTACCTGCAAGACTACGAGGTTAAAAAGAAAAGTTGAGCATTCAAACAGCAGAATTTTAAATATGCCACTATGGCTCTCAGCAATAAAGTTTTTGTTGCTTTGATGCATTTGGAGACACAGAGCAAATAGGGTTCCAGATCAAATGCTCTTTGTGGATAAATGATTAGATCTTGTAAGTAGCATAAGGAATAGTTAAAGGAAAGGTTGCTAACATAGAAGGGTTTCCACTTCCCCAAGGCTCCTAAAGAAAGAAAAAGAGCTTCAGATAATCCTTGAAACCACGGGAGCCTCTCTTTCACTGCCCAGCTCAGAATTCAATTTACTTGCTTGTTTTTCAGTTGGGTTAAGTCAGAAAAAAAAGACAGATAGATGTGTTTTCAGTGTCAGTGTAATACATTTACCTGATCTAAGGGAAAATTCAAAATTGATTTTCACCATGTTTTTGAAGTCAGATAAATTTTCCACATTCTAGAATTCATGAAGAAGTCAAGTCATTGATTGCTGTTAAAGTTAAACAGGTGAGTAGCCTGCTTCAGAGATTAGAACAAAGTCCCTTCTTTTTACTAGGACCCAACTGCATTTCTTGTTTCAGCCTATTAGTTTGAAAGCACTTGAAAATTATTCCATAATTGTAAACTTCATGATCTTCATCATCTAAGATTCATCATAGATGTCTAAAAGATAAGAGAAAAATCAAGCTTGCTTTGAAAGTACCGGCAAAGCTGTTCTCATGCTATATCAACTCATTTAGTCTAGCCTTTATCAAAATTTTTAAAGGAAATTTAAAAAAATGAATATTCCAAGTTTGTATATTGCCATTTTAAGACTTTAACTATCCTTTCCATAGTTACTTTAGAAAATATAAGTAGCTCATGTAGACACCTAGAGTACCACTGATGGTGTTGAACTGTCTATACTCTACTGCCAAGGTCTCTATGGTTTCATTATCCCAAGCTGACATGATGCTTCTTAATGTCAGAGCCAATTTATGCATGAGAGATAAAACTCTCTCTCTTTTTTTTTCTGCTGGCTAAAACTCATCATATATTATTTCCTTGTGTATTTTTGCTTTTTGGTTATGTGCTTCTATTTCATGTAACACCTTCTACCGAAATAACTTGAGAATTTTGTGAAGGCAAGTTTCTGCAAACAAGATTTGCATTTGTTTCTTAAGTCCACTGGTAGAATCAGTCAGCAGGAACAACTAGTTCTTTTTTTTTTAAATATTGTTGTATAGATGGTTAACAATGCTGTGTTAGCTTCAGGTGTACAGCAAAGTGATTCAGTTATACATATACATGTATCTAGTTCTAAGCTAAATTAAAAGATTTTCAATGTGGAGTCATACGAATAGAGGTTAGAGGTCATGTTAAGGTTATTTGAGTTTTGGTATTGATAAGGGAGAGCTCTTTTTGTTGCAACTCATTTCTAAGGTTTTAATAAGCAATCTTCTGTTTCATGCTTTTGGAAAGTAAGTTTGGGCAAGTTTACTCTTACATTGGTTATGATGCCATTTTGACTCTGAGATTTATGCAAATACTTCTTCAGTTGGACTCCATAACTTTGCCCATTTTGGACTTTGAATTCTATACCTCATTTTACATATATGACCAGAAAAATAAAAGCTCAAGTTCACCTGTTTGGCTCCTAGTAGTTGTTTACCACTTCAGGGTACTAAATTCACTAAATTTTGGCCTCTCAAAATTCTTTGACTTCTGGTCAGCCGTTGATGCATCTAAAACAGTTAAAATTTTTGTCAGTAGATTTAGATATTTTCAAGGAAAGATTTTGGTGATGCTATCTTGCCTGACCCACTGTTAGAAATAAAGATTAATATGTAATTCTTTATGACCTGCTAAAAATAATTAAATTAATAAATAATGATAAAATTTAACAATGAATATTCATTTATTGCATATATTCAATATACCTGGTCTATACCAGGTCCTTTATATATAGCATCTCAATAAATGCCACTACCACAAAGTGAAGTAAGTCAGAAAGAGAAAAACAAATACCGTATGCTAACACATATATATGGAATCTAAAAAAAAAATGGTTCTGAAGAACCTAGGGGCAGGACAGGAATAAAGACGCAGATGTAGAGAATGGACTTGAGGACATGGGGAGGGGGAAGGGTAAGCTGCGACGAAGTGAGAGAACAGCCTTGACATATATACACTACCAAACGTAAAATAGATAGCCAGTGGGAAGCAGCCGCATAGCACAGGGAGATCAGCTTGGTGCTTTGTGACCACCTAGAGGGGTGGGATAGGGAGGGTGGGAGGGAGGTACAAGAGGGAGGGGATATGGGGCTATGTGTATACATATAGTTGCTTCACTTTGTTATACAGCAGCCACTAACCCAACAATGTAAAGCAATTATACTCCAATAAAGATGTTTAAAAAATAAAATAAAATAAAAAAATAAATGCCACTACTAATCTACCAACATTAGAAGAGGGTATTTATGAGGATTCTCAGATCTGAAAGGTATGTAATAAAATGGTGAATATCACACAGACTGCAAATAGTGAAGTCTGCCTAGAAGATGACTTCAAAAAATGGAACTATAACTGAAGATTTATTCTTTTGGAAATGATTTATATTTTCAAGAATATTGTTAAATATTTTCTAGGAAATATGAATTTATAAGCCATCAAGAAAGAGCATAGGCCAATTTTAGATGGACAATGAGCACCTTTCACTTTCATGCTGCTGTCCAATTGTTGTCCTAATCACTACTAAGCAATTTATGACCCCAGAAATCCAATCACATTTCATTTTGCATCAGTCAACATGACAAGTCTATTATACCCCAAGAAGTAACTCCTCAAATCTTGTTTCCCAAAACAAATTGTAGTGAACATTCATTCATCAGTGATACCAAACTATTATACAATTCTAGGAAACTAGTTACCAAATGATGTTTCAAAGAAAAAATTAAAATAAAGTGAATAACAAGTAAAAAATAAAATTCATAATCAGTTTTATAAAAATATTTTTAAATGTCAAAGCAAAATTTCATATACTTTGCAATAATTTACTATTATTCTTTATAAAGATAAATTGCCTGACATCATAGAAATAATTTAATTGGTCCTCATTACTTATCTGAAGTATACTGTCAACAGACCCAGAAATTCAAAAAAACCGATAACCCCTTCAGAAAAAAAGCTATTGAAGTACAAAACTCTATTTCATAAAAGACATATCCTTCATTCAGAAATTGAATGCTTTTATTTTAAAACTAAAAAACATCCACTGAGGACTTCCCTGGTGGTGCAGTGGTTGAGAGTCCGCCTGCCGATGCAGGGGACACGGGTTCGTGCCCTGGTCTGGGAAGATCCCACATGCCATGGAGCGGCTGGGCCCGTGAGCCGTAGCCGCTAAGCCTGCGTGTCCGGAGCCTGTGCTCCGCAACGGGAGACGCCACAACAGTGAGAGGCACACGTACTGCAAAAAAAAAAAAAAAAAAAAAAAAAAAATCCACTGAAACTCTCACTGGAAGCATAAAATAAAAACATATTTTTGATAGTCAATAAACAGACAATGTTTAAAAATCAGGGACAAGAAGTGGTGAATTTTAAGGAAGGAACAAAACACCTTAATATTCCCTGGATATTACTTCTAGTCCTTTTGGCTAAGGTCAAGTTTAGTATCTGTTCTTATCAGTTTAATATTCCCTGAATATATCAGTAAAAAAAAAAAAAAGTTCCCTGTCACATCTTAAGTCACTACGAATCATTTTAAATGGGAATTTATAAATGGTTAAATTCCATTTAAATGAAAAATTCACAAAGAATATTATTATTGATCTTGAAAAATTAAAACAATATTATTTGTGACACTGTTGATCTTCTTTAAATATAAGTATATATAAGATAAATACTTAGATTGAAGCTATCATTCAGGTGCTCTAGAAATAACCTTTTTAATTTTGTCTACTTAGCATGCCTGTCTTTTTTAGATATAGCATCTCATTTCATCTGAGTATTGCTTCTTTTTTCACTCTAAACTTAATCATCAACTTGTCATACAATTTCTCACCAACAACATTGACTATTAGAAGGTAATAGGGCAATATCTTTCAACATTCAAAATAATATGATTTTTCTAAATGAAATCCTATACCAACCCAACAATCAATCAAATCTAACCACTTCTCCCCATATCTCCCAATTCCCTACCATCCTTTCTCATTCACACTACTGAGATCTCTTCCTAACTCTTCTACCTGCCACCGTTATAGTTCCTGTCCAGATTGTCCTTCACAAAGGAGCCAGAGTGGTTTTTTTTTTCAGAATGATATTTTTGAAATACAAATCCAAACATGGCCACCCCCTGCTGTATGTAATCTGATGGCTTCTCATTGTACTTAGAATAAAGAGAAAATTTCCTACCTGCCCTCTATGCTCTGCAATGGTTTGGCGCCAACCTGTCTCCTTTAATCTCAGTCTTTCCCTCCCTCCCTCTCTGCCACAGGTGTGTTGCCCTCACACCCTTAACCTTACCAAGCTTTTTCATGCTCCAAGACTTTTATACTATATTATTCAGGGAGCAAACTCTTCAGTTCCTTCTTCTAGTAGTAAATTCATACTTATCCTTCAGTTTCAGCTCAATAACCCCTTTCTCAAAAAAGCCTTCCTCCATCTTATGTATGAGGTAACTCCTCCCCCATCAGACAGCCTAATGGTATTGAGCACCTCATATGTGAGGCTCCTAAACACAGCTGCAATTTTATATTCTTTGTGTAACTAGTTGGGTATTTTTTGATACAATATAATAAGTGCCATGAGAATAAAGGCCTTGTCAACTGTCATATTTCTGATACACAGCAGAATATCTAAATAGACATTTTTCCAAAGAAGACATACAAATGGCCAACTGGTACATGAATAGGTGCTCAACATCACTAATAATTAGGGAAACACAAATCAAAATCACAATAAAGTATCACCTCTCAACTGTTCGAATGGTTATCATTAAAAAGTCTGGAGATAACAAACGTTAATGAGGATAGGGAAAAAAGTGAACCTTTGTGCACTGTTGGTGGGAATGTAAATTGGTGCCGCCACGATTGAAAACATTATGGAGGCCCCTCAAGAAATTAAAAATAGAATCATATGATCTAGCAACTCCACTTCTGGGTACATATACCAAGGCAATGAAGACAGGGTCTCAAAAAGTTATCTGCACTCCCATGTTCATTGCAGCATTATTCTCAATAGCTAAGACATGGAAACAACCTAAGTGTCTGTCAACAAATGAATGGATGAAGATGTGGTGTGTATATATATATATATATATATATATATATAACCACATATAATATATAACAGAATATTACTCAGCCGTGAGAAAGAAGGACATCTTGACCTTTTCAGCTACATGGGTGGACCTTGAGGACCTTCATTATGGCAAATGAAATGAGTCAGACAGAGAAAGACAAATACTGTATGATTCACATACACGTGGAATCACAAAAGCCAAACTCGTCGAAACAGGGACTCGAGAGGTGGTTACCAGGGATTGGAGGGTGGGGGAAAAAGAGACATTTTGGTCAAAGAGTACAAACTTCTAGCTAAAAGATATATAAGTTCTGGTTATTTAACGTACAGCATAGGGATTATTGTTAATAATACTGTATTATATACTGGAAAGTTGCTAAGAGAGTAGACCTTATGGGGCCAGGTCTAGAACTAGCATATATCATTTCCACCCACATTATAGTGACCCGAATGTAGGCACATCATCTCACCCAACTTCAAGAAAGTCTGGGAATATCTCTGTACCAAAACAAGAAGTAAACTTGATTATCTAGGCATGTAGCATAATTTCTACAGCTTAAGATAAACAACTTTTCATTTTGGTGTGTGTTTCTATAAGGGGTTTTTTTTTGGCTTTAAATTGTACACTCTAGTTAAAATACACTTTACAGTAAACAGTCTTCTAGAGGATCAGAATAACTTACTGATATGAAGGTAATAATTTTTCAATGATATATGGGCTATTCTGTTTTAATACTTTATCTCTAAAGAGATACTATTTATTTGTTCTGCAAATTTACACAATAGAATTAGAGAAAAAGCACATCAGATTTGAAACAGGTCCACTTCCCCTAGGCTATACAGGAGATACCCCAGGAGGAAGTAAGTTTTGAAAAACTACATGGAACACACTTTTTAATTGTGTTGAACAGTACTATTTACATTTTTTAAACAAATTGAAAAAGGCTTTATCTATGCACCCAGATACAGGTTACATTGATTGATCAATCACTGCCCTTCTTTTAGAAAGTAGATAAATCACAAATCATAAAATGGTTCATCAAACAATAATTTTCAATTTGGGTGGGTACTATTTACTATTTAGTATGTCCTATTTACTTTGTCCAAGTACTGTTTTTGGTAGAAGTTTATGTGCTAGAGGCAGTTTCTTATACCTTGTATATAAACCAAACAAAATGGAGAAGTCACCTTTTGTGCTGAAAATTCTATTTGCAGATTTTATATACTGATGAATAACACAGTTATTCTAATTATAGGAACATTATTTTCTAGAATTCAGCATAAGCTTCCAAGAGGCCTAAAATATTCTGATCTTTGTCCCAACTCTCAACATCCTTTGTCTGTGCAACTGTAGACTCACTAGAATGCCTAACTCTGAAGAATTACTTCAGCTATACCCACATAATAATTTATGAAGTTACCATTCCTTTTGGGCCTCGTGTCTAACCAGTAAAATGATCTTCCTAGTTCTTTTTCCTCTAGGCCATTTCCTAAGGTGGCAGAATAGCTCTGTTATTGTTTTATTGTAGCTATTTAAAAAAAAAATCTAGGCCCTCAGGATCTCATTCAAACTTTTGTTCCCAAGTACTTTAGATGAAATCAAATATCATGAAATATTTACAATTTGTACTCAAGCTATGAAAGAACACTTTGGGAGGGGAATAGGGATATAAAGACTGGAGATAAGAGAGCATAGCATGGTAACCACTTCTGAAAAGTTTATGCTCTGCTTGGTAGAAATTATCTGTATAGGTTAGATACTCGTTTTTGGCAGTTTCTGTTTCATGTCATGCCTTTTTCAGGAGCTGATTGCCAGTGGCTGAGTGGAAGATTCCTGGTGCCAGTAGGCATTTCTGTTGTTGTTTCTGTTTGGAGGACAATTTAGGAAAAGAGAGTTGATAACAAACAGAGCAAGGCTTGTTGAATTGGAGCTGATGCACATTATGTTTGTGGCTCCCTATGGAAATGCTTATGTTGAAATAATCTTTATGAGGGAGAAAAAGAGAATAGTACATTTATGCCATCCTCATGAAATAAGAATATGGTGAGCTCACTACTGCATTGTCAGATTATAGAAGAGTCCAAATATAAATAATTGCAACCAAAAAAAACAGAAAAAAGTACTTAGACATCATTGAGCAAGGCATGTAATTTTTTTAAATGATGAGGAGTTAGAGGTCATGCTTATACGCATTCAAGAGATTTGGACAAATACTTAATGTATGCGCAAAAGAGCTCTGTATAGGTATATGTAGACTGATCCTATTCCCACTCTGGCTACTAATTTTATTTTGATGTCTTTGAACGCTCATTATTTTATGGTTGATCAAACTAAGTTCCCATCAAGTTCCAAAACAAGGATTCTGTGAAAGTTTTATTTCAGCTCTTTATAGATCAGGATTATACAGTAGAAATATGATGTGGGCCACAAATCCAAACCACATATGTGATTAAACTCTTTAGTAGCTGCATTAAAGAAAGTGAAAAGAAACAGGTGAAAATAATTTTATTATATTTTCTTTCACTTAATAGATTCAAAATATTATTATTTCAACATATAATCAATATTTTAAAGTATCAATATGATACTTTATACTCCTTTTTTTAGCATTAAGTCTTTAAAACTCTGTATCTTTTAGAGACCACATCTCAATTCAGACTAGCCACACTTCAAGAGCTCCATAACCACCCGTGGCTATTGGCTGTCATTTTAGACAGCACAACTGTATAATACCTTGATAGTTTTGAAAAGAAAAAAAATATCGTTTAGCATTGCATAGCCACATGAATGGATCAAGAGCATCAAATCTGGTGCTTTCATTTACAAAGGTTTCCAAGTTCTCACAATTTCATCAATGGCATTTTAATATGTTTCAAGAATACACATTATATTTTATAACTGGCCATTCCTTTTTCTTTTACTAGGAATATTTTCTGCAATACCCTGAGATGTTATAGATGTGCAGCACAGTTTCCCAATGCTGTTATCTCTTCTTTTAAGAATACCAACACTTCCAACACGAGGCTTAGATGGACTAAATATTTTAATGAGATAACTTGTCTCACAAGATGTGTATATTGACAGAAAAGTAACAAAGAAATATGATCTAATGAAACTACTATTTAAAGTCATGTTCCTGGAAGAAAACACTAGACTAGGTATTATTTCTCTTACAACTGATATTTACCAAGAAGAAGAGGAGGAGGAGTAAAACTTGGAGGAGGGGGAAGAGGTAGAGAGGGACAGGAGGAGGAGGAGGAAGAGAAAGAACATCATCAAAGGCATATACACCTTTGACTAGGAATGAGTTTGACATCCTTTCACTGACAAAAAGTTGTGTCTGAAGGCACCCTACTCTTTTCATTCAACCCACAGTTACTACACATTCAACACCTTGGGGAAGGCATGGCTCTTGCTGAGAGCAATTGCCAACAAAAAGAACAGGTAGCTGGAGCTAGAAAAGACTTTGACATCCATACAACACTGAGAAATTCCCTCTGCTGCACCCTGACAGATGTTATATGCTTAAATACTTCCAATAAGCAAGAATTGACTACCTCTGAGGCAGCACATTTTATTTGTAGACTATGGCATTCATTGGAAAGTTCCCTTGTGAGACCACGGTCGATCATTCCTGGGCTCATTGGGCTGGGCTGTCCTCTGGGGACAACATAAATCTGTCCATCTAACTTATAGGAGAATCTTGAAAATATTTTAAAATGTTATTCTTGCTACCAGAATCATTTTATTTATTTCTTCCTTCTCATAAAATGTAATTTTTAGCCCCCTTGCCATGTTAATCTTTGTACCTTAAATGTGCACTTGATGAATTCTGGTTTTAAATGTTTTACTTAGAGCTAAATATTCTAGATACAGTCAGTGATAAATTTATTTGATCATAATTTTTCATGATCTGGGAATTATAAATCTATTAAAGTAGCCTAAGAATAGGCTTACTATTTTTTAACCACATTAGAAATTCAGTTCATTCCTGAGAGATAGTCATTGAAAAGCTACCATGTATTGGACTAAGTGCTGTGTTTACAAAATAAATAAAACACAGTCTCTTCTTCAAGTAGCTTCCGGTCCAATAGGACAGACAGCAGCTACTATAGACACATGGGTGGTGTAGGTACAGAGGAGGAAGGTGCAGCCTAGTCTGGAAAAACATTGAACATATATTAACTGAGCAGTTAAAATCATCATACTTTTTCATCTATAATGTCACCAAGCCAGATTGCTCTGTTACACAGTATAACTTGTACAAAGTATTCACATGACTCTACATGAAGAAATGTATATTTATTCTAGTGAAAATTCATCCTTTTTCATTCATTTCCAGCATAGTTTGGAACGTGAATTTTGTCAGACATCTTTTCAGATTTTTCTTTATCTGCAAAGTGGGTACCATGTATTTCACTCAAGTCATCAATACAATTCTCAAAAAGTGCTGGGAGAGGCACACTACTAGTACCCCATCTTTAGGCAGAAACCAAATCACGAATTACCACTTATTAAACCAGCTGTTCACATGTCTGAATCTACATCATGGGTTTTTCATCCAGTTCTTACTTTATCATCTTATTCACAAGGATGGAAAAGAATGCTGTCTCCATATATTTCTGGAAATAATATAATACTCACGCCATTCCTCTGTGCACCAAGCAGTCATATGTAAAGTAGACTTGGATTTGGTTTGCCATCAGTCTTCTTAATGAATATATGCTCCATTCTGAAGAATGACTGGCAGAAACAGTGTTGGCTGGCTATGAAGCCCTAAGGCTTAACTCGTAGAGGTGACAGCCCTCTGCTGTCTTCTCTATATAATTAGAAAGGCAGAAAGAAGATTTTAATATAATATATAATAGACATATAGTACAATAAAATTATATATTTATTTGTCTTTATTTTAATTTTTATATATAGCATTGTATTATAAAGCATTAATATAATAATTCACCTCAGTCTCCAGTGACTCCCAGCTGTGGGAACAATATCCATGTCCAAAAGAAAGAAAAATGTGTTTTCACATCTAAAACAAGGGATTAGGAGGTATTTTCCTATCAAAAACTGTTATATAATGGTCAAATATATTCAGAATGGCTCAACTAACACAATATTTTAGAAACATGATAGGTTAAAAGACTTTTCAGACCTGGTCAGGGAGTTTCACTACAATTTATAGCACTATTTCAAAGAGAAAATGGGTTCTAAAATCCCAATAATGGATTTTTCAAAATAACTCTTTAAAACACAATCCAGTTACAGGATTAAATTGCCTAGAGTGTAGTTTCAGTTTCAAAAATTCCAAATGCATATGTGGGTGTATATTATGAATACTAGTTTGCTTTATATAAATTTCTGTAAAACATAGAAATGAATGAACTTTGTACCTTTATCAGTGCACATAAATGCGTGTAAAGATAAACACAATTACAATTTTAAAAGATTATTATTTTAACCAAAACTATACATTTGAATTTATTTTCAATCTGATCCATAATATAAAATAAACTTGATTATTTAGAGATTATCATTGATAAAAGATAAAAGATAATTTTCATTACACATTGGGGTATCATTACCACTACTTTCAAAAGTTCAGATTTATAAAAATAATTTCATGTCCTCCAGACATTTTAAAGATTTCCTAAGGAGTAAACTAGAGATAAATTTTAGCGCCACTTACAGCTAATAAATTCTATTAAAATCATCCAAGTTAGCACTAATTTAAACTATCTCTAGATGAGGTAAGGGATATTTTCTGTCACATACAAAATATAACTAGGTAGTTCTAACATTTTAATAACACTCAAGATACTGAGTATAAGTATCATAAATGTATAGATTTTTTTATTCTTTTGAGGAAATTTTCATAAGCAACATTAAAAAAAAAGTTGTGCTTCTTTCTACAATTATCAGTAACACTGCTTACTGAATATTTCTGTATGCCTGACCCTGTATAATACTATTTTTACTAATACTGTCCTAATACTAATACTAATCCTGTACTAATACTGTCCATACTATTTTTTTAATTTAATCTTTAGAACAAAACTATAGGTAAGTATCATTAGTCCCATTTTACAGATGAGAAATTGTGGCTCAGGGCACCATTTTCTAAGATCGCATAACTAGAAGGAACAGAGTGAAAATCTGATCCTGATTCTCCTTGATTCCAAAGCCTTTGCACTTAACCACTATGATATACTACCTTTTAAAAATAACATTTTGTGAGAGAGGAAGAATTTCATTATGGTGGTTATGATAATTATTTGATTGTTACTGTGACATGGAGCTACATTATTAGAAAGAGTGTTTGTCACTGCTTTAGCACTAAGGCACTTAGAATTTGATTGCTGGGGTCAAGAGGTATTTCACAGATAGAAGTTATAATCATTTAATGATTGAATCCATAGAGGACAATTATTTTGATCACTTCCCTTAGCCAATGACAGTTGTTCTTTTGCTCAGTTATTTCTATTTTTCTAGGCCCTCTAACAGGCACTTGCCCATCGCTAATTCCCATTAGGAGCACTAGTGGCATTGAACGTTTTCAAGACTTTTCAAGTCTCCCGGATTCTATGCATGACATATGGTTTCGGTAGGGAACGACTGATTGCATGGTGAAGCCTGTTATTTCTTCCACTTTTCACGGCTTTGCTCACAGCGTGCTGGCAGCTGAGCTGCGAATAGGATTTTAAGGTTCAGCATGAGATCCAGGAGCCCTGAAACAACAACAGTAATAAAAGTGGGCTCTGGTTTTGCGCTGGAGGCAAGCTCTGCTTTCTGTATTCAGAACTTTTTGAAAGGGAGTACTGGAAGTCAAAGAGACAGGAAATGAAAATGTTACCCAGACCCCAGCTTCTATAAGGAAAAACTCTTGCTCCTTTAAAACTGGAATTTTTTCTAGGTACTGATGTAAGTAAACTACACTACAGCTTTATTTCCTTTTCTGTGATGTGAAATGCCACAATCCCAGCCAAAGTTTTAAGAAATGCCATGACACACATAAAAACGGTCAGTTATGTTGTTGAAATAATCCAGGCCCATGTTTCTCTCCAAAACCACTCTGCTATATTTTACATGAGAAATGACTACAAATGTATGTGTCAGAAGTCCTCCCCAGTGTGAACCCTGGGTCTTGTGACATCAATGGATTAACACTTGTATCCTTCAGTTCTAATTGGAATAAAGTTAATGTCTGCCTGAAAAAAAAAATGATTTCAAGAAAACCAGTGTGCTTTTAACAGCAAAGGCCAAATTCTTTATTGTCACATGAGCATGAGAAGGTTCTTGTGGGTCTCTGTTTATGTGGGCTATGTGAAATGATCTTACTCATTTGTTTAAGGTATAACACTGACTCTTAGAAACAACCCAAAACAATCAAAAGCAGTAAATTCTTGATGACTGGGCCTACAGCTAAGGTAGAAACAATTTCTGATTCCTAAATATGTGTACTATAACAGAGGAGGAGAGTATGGCTGGGCTACTAGCATCTTCATTAGCAATAAGTAGTAATGATCCAAGAGGTAGATGACCAAGTGAAAAGACCTGAAGTCACAGGACATGAGGTCACACTATGTCTTTGCTACTTACAAATTGTTTGATATGAGATAGGCTTCTTACATGTTCTGAAATATAGTTTCCTCATTCATAACTTAGGGCTTAAAATTATCTATGTCATCTTGGAAAATAACTCTCCATGGGTCTCTCATATTTCTGTATATCTTTTGAGCAAAGGCAGTGGCAACATGTGTTCTGGATTACCTTTTTAGTAATGTTTGTATAGCAAATAGCATTGGAAGTTAAAAAAAATCCTGTCTTTCTCTGGGGAAGAGGGAAGATTTGTTTGCTGTCCAGGATAATAAAGATAATGTCTCCCACTGGGGCAAGTGTTGGACAGTTTTGCCTCCAGCTTTCTTACAAAAGTTTGGTTTTTTCCTGAAACTTGTGGTTCTCCTGTAATGCGACTCATTGAGTGTGAAGATGTCACCTGGCCCTCGTTGCATTGTCCTGTAGGAACTGGGGCTCAAGAAACTGGCACAAGTGATATTACTCTGGCAACTGCTATTGTCTGACAATTACACTGACCTTTGTCTCTGAGCCAGAAACTATGGCCAGTATCCATGAAACTATGGAAGATTAACTTGTCAGCTTGTAAGTGGAGTGAAATCTCAGACCCTTCATAGTTCTTGACATTCATAAGGTTTCTGTGAACAATTAAAAATGAAAATGCTTGGAAAGATTTAAAGAAGTGTCTTACAAAATAGAAAGTATTCAATTAATCTTGGTTATCATTATTGCTATCAATATGATGATAACAGTGATTTTTATTTTGAATACATTGTTATTACAAGAAACAAATGAAATAACACACATGCACATTTAATCACTTTAGAAACTTTCTAGAAAAATAGATTGAGTTGTATGTTTATATCAAGAAACATTAAACATCTTTGATACAAGCTACCATATAAAGGCAATGTAAGCAATTTGCAGCCTACAGAATGAAAAAAAAATTGCAATCTATGTACCTAATAAGGAGTTAGTATTCAAAATATATAAGTCATACAACCCAATAGCAAAAAAAAAAAATCTGATTTAAAAATGAGCAGAGGGGTTTCCCTGGTTGCGCAGTGGTTGAGAGACCGCCTGCCAATGCAGGGGACATGGGTTCGTGCCCCAGTCTGGGAAGATCCCACATGCCATGGAGCGACTGGACCCGTGAGCCATGGCCACGCATTAGGAGCCTGTGCTCTGCAACGGGAGAGGCCACAACAGTGAGAGGCCTGCGTACTGCAAAAAAAAAATAAAAATAAAAAATAAGCAGAGGACTTGAATAGACATTTTTCCAAAGAAGACATACAAATAGCCAATAGTTATATGAAAAGGTCTTCAACATCTAAAAATCTAATAATAAAAAAAAAATGCCAATCAAAACCAAAATGAGATGTGACTTCATATCTGTTAGTATGACTATTATCAATAAGACAGTAACTAACAAGTGTTGGCAAAGTTGCAGAGAAAAGGGAACACTTCTGCACTATTGGTGAAAATGTAAACTCTGCAGCCACTATGGAAAACAATATTTTTCAAAATATTTTTAAAAAAGAACTACCATATGATCCAGCAATCCCACGTCTGGATATATATCTGAAAGAAATGAAATCAGTATCTGGAAGAGATGTCTGCATCCTCATGTTCATTCTAACATTATTCACAATAAACAAGATATGGAAACAATCTAAGTGTCCACTAATGGATGAATTAATAAAGAAAATGTGTTTGTGTGCATGTGTGTGTGTGTGAAATGGAATATTATTCATCCATACAAAAGAAGGAAATCCTGCCATCTGTGACAACATGGATGAACTTTGAAGCCATTATGATAAGTAAAATAAGTCAGACAGAAAAACACTGTATGATCCCATTTATATGTGGAATTTAAAAAAGCCAAACTCATAGAAATAGAGAGTAGAATGGTGGTTGTCATGGAGTTAGCAGGTGAGGGAAATGGGGAGATGTAGGTCAAAGGATACAAACTTCCAGCCATAAGATGGATAAGTTCTGAGGATCTAATGTATAGCATAGTGACTAATGTATAGCATGGTGACTATATATGTGTATTTATATACATATATATATCAAAATAAGCATTTAAAAATTCTCTGCCCTCAAAGATCCAAGAGTCTAGTTTGAGAAACAAGACCTAAATCTATGAAAAATGATGTAATAATATAACAGCCTTAGGCTGTTGACCTACAATAAAGAAGAGAGTGGATATCATAAAATGATTGGTCATTAATTTGCCAAATAAGTGATATACATAGTGTTTTGGAATTTAGACAAAAGACAAATCTGAATGCTTGCTATTCACAAAGTCTCTCTTTAAGGTAGATATTTCCTTATGTCAGGCAATTTATTGATGACCATAATCTCAGTATCTTGGACATGGATGTTTAAAAACCTATGGTACTTGAGTCAAAGTCTTACAGGTCCTATACAGTACCCCAAATTACTGCCTTCTTGATTGTGATATATGAACTCAATGAAATCTTCTCTCTGGAGGAGTTTTATTGTGATATTACAGAGAGAGTCAGTATATCAAAGTGTGATTCAAACTACAAAAGATACATAAATAGAGAAATAAGTAGAAATAATGATTCAGAAAATACAGAAATCAGAGGCAAGTCAAGAAGAGAGGGGATCTTCAAGATGACAGAGGAGTAAGACGTGGAGATCACCTTCCTCCCCACAAATACATCAAAAATACATCTACACGTGGAACAACTCCTACAGAACACCTACTGAATGCTGGCAGAAGACCTCAGACTTCCCAAAAGGCAAGAAACTCCCCACGTACCTGGGTAGGGCAAAAGAGAAAAGAAAAAAACAGAGACAAAAGAATAGGGACGGGACCTGCACTAGTGGGAAGGAGCTGTGAAGGAGGAAAGGTTTCCACACACTAGGAAGCCCTTTCACTGGTGGAAATGGTGGGGTGGAGTGGGAGGGGGCGAAGCTTCGGAGCCATGGAGGAGAGCGCAGCAACAGGGGTGCTGAGGGCAAAGCAGAGATATTCCCGCACAGAGGATCGGTGCCAACCAGCACTCACCAGCCCGAGAGGCTTGTCTGCTCACACGCCGGGATGGGCGGGGACTGGGAGCTAAGGCTTGGGCTTCGGAGGTCAGACCCCAGGGAGAGGACTGGGGTTGGCGGCATGAACACAGCCTGAAGGGGCCTAGTGCACCACAGCTACCCGGGAGGGAGTCCAGTCAGTCTGGAATTGCCTAAGAGGCAAGAGACCATTGTTTTGGTGTGTGCAAGGAGACGGGATTCAGAGCACCACCTAAACGAGCTCCAGAGACAAGTGCAATCCACGGTTATCAGCACAGACACCAGAGACGGGCATGAGACGCTAAGGCTGCTGCTGCAGCCACCAAGAAGCCTGTGTTCAAGCCCAGGTCACTATCCACACCTCCTCTTCCAGGATCCTGTGCAGCCCCCCACTGCCTGGGGCCCGTGATCCAGGGACAGCTTCCCTGGGAGAACACACGGCGTGCCTCAGGCTGTTGCAATGTCACATTGGCTGCTGCCGCCACAGGCTCACACCGCATCCATACCCCTACCTCCCCCCTGGCCTGAGTGAGCCAGAGCCCGTGAATCAGCCATTCCTTTAACCTCCTCCAGTCTGGGCAGGGAACAGACGCCCTCAGGTGACCTACACACAAAGGCCAAAATTTAACTTTGGGGCCACATCCAAAACTGAACACCAGGAGCTGTGCGAACAAAGAAGAGAAAGGGAAATTTCTCCAAGCAGCCTTAGGAGCAGTGGATTAAATCTCCACAGTCAACTTGATGTACCCTGCATCTCTGGAATACCTGAATACACAACAAATCACCCCAAAATTGAGGCAGCGGACTTTGTGAGCAACTGTAGACTTGGGGTTTGCTTTCTGCATCTAATTTGTTTCTGGTTTTATGCTTATCTTAGTGTAGTATTTAGAGCTTCTAAACATTGGTAGGTATGTATATTGATTTGGTTTCGCTCTTCCTTTTTTAAAAAAATATTTTTTCCTTTTTCTCTTTCTGTGAGTGTGTATGTATATGCTTCTTTGTGTGATTTTGTCTCTATAGCTTTGCTTTTACCAGTTCTCCTATGGTTCTGTCTGTCCGTTTTTGTTTTTTATAGTTTTTAGTACTTGTCATTGGTGGATTGCTTTTTTGGTTTGGTTGTGCTCTTCTTTCTACTTTTCTGTTTTTTTACTACTTTTTTATTTTTAATAATAATTTTTTTATTTTAATAACTTTATTTTATTTTTTTCATTCTTTCTTTCTTCCTTTTTTGTCCCTTTTCTTCTGAGACATGTGGCTGACACAGTCTTGGTACTCTGGCTGGGTGTCAGGCCTGAGCCTCTGAGGCAGGAGAGCTGAGTTCAGGACATTGGTCCACCAGAGACCTCCCAGCCACATATAATATCAAACAGCAAAAACTCTCCCAGAGATCTCCATCTCAACACTAAGACCCAGCTACAGTCAACAACCAGCAAGCTACAGTGCTGGACAACCTATGCCAAACAACTAGCAAGACAGGAACACAACCCCACCCATTAGCAGACAGACTGCCTAAAATCATAGTAAGTTCACAGACACCGCAAAACACACAACTGGACTCAGTCCTGTCAACCAGAAAGACAATATCCAGCCTCATCCACCAGAACACAGGCACCAGTCCCCTCCACCAGGAAGCTTACACAACCCATGGAACAAAACTTACCCACTTCAGGCACACACCAAAAATAACAGGAACTACGAACCTGCAGCCTGCAAAATGGAGACCCCCAAACACAGTAAGTTAAGCAAAATGAGAAGACAGGGAAATAGACAGCAGATGAAGGAGCAAAGTAAAAACCCACCAGACTAAACAAAAGAAGAGGAAATAGGCAGTCTACCTGAAAAACAATTCAGATTAATGATAGTAAGGAGGATCCAAAATCTTGGAAATAGAATGGAGAAAATACAAAAAATGTTTAACAACGAGCTGGAGGAACTAAAGAACAAACAAACAATGATGAACAACAAAATAAATAAAATAAAAAGTTCTCTAGAAGGAATCAATAACAGAATAACTGAGGCAGAAGAACGGGTAAGAGACCTGGAAGATAAAATAGGGGTAATAACTAACAAAGAGCAAAATAAAGAAAAAAGAATGAAAAGAATTGAGGACAGTCTCAGAGACCTCTGGGACAACATTAAACACACCAACGCTTGAATTATAGGGGTCCCAGAACAAGAAGAGAAAAAAAATGGACTGAGAAGATATTTGAAGAGATTATAGTTGAGAACTTTCCTAATATGGGAAAGGAAATAGTCAGTAAAGTTCAGGAAGTGCAGAGAGTCCCATACAGGATAAATCCAAGGAGAAACATGCCAAGACATATATCAATCGAACAATCAAAAATTAAATACAAAGAATAAATATTAAAAGCAGCAAGGGAAAAGCAACAAATAACATACAAGGGAATCCCCATAAGGTTAACAGCTGATCTGTCAGCAGAAACTCTACAAGGCAGAAGGGAGTGGCAGGACATAATTAAAGTGAAGAATGGGAAAAACCTACAACCAAGATTAATCTACCCAGCAAGGATCTCATTCAGATTTGACCAAGAAATTAAAACATTTATAGACAAGCAAAAGCTAAGAGAATTCAGCACCACCAAACAAGATTTACAAAAAGTGCTAAAGGAACCTTTCTAGGCAGGAAACACAAGAGAAGGGAAAGACTTACAAAAACAAACCCGAAACAATTAGGAAAATGGTAATAGGAACTTACATGTTAATAACTACCTTAAATGTAAATGGATTAAATGCACCAACCAAAAGACATAGACTGGCTGAATGGATACAAAAACAAGACCCATATACATGCTGTCTAGAAGAGATCCACTTCAGACCTAGGGATACATACAGACTGAAAATGAGGGAATGGAAAAAGATATTCCATGCAAATGGAAATCAAAAGAAAGCTGGAGTAGCAATTCTCACATCAGACAAAATAGACTTTAAAATAAAGACTATTAGAAGAGACAAAGGACACTACATAATGATCAAGAAAATCAATCCAAGAAGAAGATATAACAATTGTAAGTATTTATGGACCCAACGTACGAGCACTTCAATACATAAGGCAAATGCTTACAGCCAGAAAAGGGGATATCAACAGTAACACAATAATAGTAGGGGACTTTAAGACCCCACTTCCACCAATGGACAGATCATTCAAAATGAAAATAAATAAGGAAACACAAGCTTTAAATGATACATTAAACAAGATGGACTTAATTGATATTTATAGGACATTCCATCCAAAAACAACAAAATATACTTTCTTCTCAAGTGCTCATGGAACATTCTCCAGGATAGATGATATCCTGGGTCACAAATCAAGCCTTGGAAATTTAAGAAAATTGGAATCATATCAAGTATCTTTTCCAACCACAACACTATGAGACTAGATATCAATTATAGGAAAAAAAAAACTTTAAAAAATACAAACACATGGAGGCTAAACATTACACTACTTAATAACCAAGAGATAACTGAAGAAATCAAAGAAGAAATCAAAAAATACCTAGAAACAAATGACAATGAAAACACAATGGCCCAAAACCAATGGGATGCAGCAAAAGCAGTTCTAAAAGGGAAGTTTATAGAAATAGCATCCTACCTCAAGAAAAAAGAAACAGCTCAAATAAACAACCTAACCTTACACCTAAAGCAATTAGAGAAAGAAGAATAAAAAATCCCCAAAGTTGGCAGAAGGAAAGAAATCATAAAGATCAGATCAGAAAAAAAATGAAAAACAAAGGAAGAAAATGATAGCAAAGATCAATAAAACTAAAAGCTGGTTCTTGGAGAAGATAAACAAAATTGATAAACCATTAGCCAGATTCATCAAGAAAAAAAAGGGACAAAACTCAAATCAATAGAATTAGAAATGAAAAAGGAGAAGTAACAACTGGCACTGCAGAAATACAAAGGGCCATGAGAGATTACTACAAGCAACTATATGCCAATAAAATGCACAACCTGGAAGAAGTGGACAAATTCTCAGAAAAGCACAACCTTTCAAGACTGAACCAGGAGGAAATAGAAAATATAAACAGACCAATCACAAGCACTGAAATTGAGACTGTGATTAAAAATCTTCCAACAAACAATAGCCCAGGACTAGATGGCTTCACAGGAGAATTCTACCAAACATTTAGAGAAGAGCTAACACCTATCCTTCTCAAACTCTTTCAAAATATAGCAGAGGGAGGAACACTCCCAAACTCATTCTACGAGGCCACCATCACCCTGACACCAAAATTAGACAAAGATGTCACAAAAAAAGAAACTACAGGCCAATATCACTGATGAACATAGATGCAAAAATCCTCAAAAAAATACTAGCAAACAGAATCCAACAGTATATTAAGAGGATCATACACCATGATCAAGTGGGTTTTATCCTAGGAGTGCAAGGATTCTTCAATATAGGCAAATTAATCAATGTGATAATCCATGTTAACTAATTGAAGGATAAAAACCATATGATCATCTCAATAGATGGAGAAAAAGCTTTTGACAAAATTCAACACCGATTTATGAAAAAAAAACCCTCTAAAAAGTGGGCATAGAGGGAACTTACCTCAACATAATAAAGGTCATATATGACAAACCGACAGCCAACATCATTCCCAATGGTGAAAAACTGAAACCATTTCCACTAAGGTCAGGAACAAGACAAGGTTGCCCACTCTCACCACTGTTATTCAACATAGGTTTGGAAGTTACAGCCAGAATAATCAGAGACAAAAAATAAATAAAAAGAATAAAAATCGGAAAAGAAGAAGTAAAGCTGTCACTGTTTGGAGACAACATGATACTATACATAGAGGAACCTAAAGATGCTAGCAGAAAGCTACTAGAGCTAATCAATGAGTTTGATAAAGTAGCAGGATACAAAACTAATGCACAGAAATCTCCTGCATTCCTATACACAAATGATGAAAAATCTGAAAGAGAATTTAAGGAAACACTCCCAGTTACCACTGCAACAAAAAGAACAAAATACCTAGGAATAAACCTGCCTAAGGAGACAAAAGACCTGTATGCAGAAAACTATAAGACACTGATGAAAGAAATTAAAGATGATACAAACAGATGGAGAGATATACCATGTTCTTGGATTGGAAGAATCAACATTGTGAAAATGACTATACTACCCAAGGCAATCTACAGATTCAATGCAATCCCTATCAAACTACCAATGCCATTTTTCACAGAACTAGAACAAAAAATTTCACAATGTGTATGGAAACACAAAAGACCCCGAATAGCCAAAGCAATCTTGAGAAAGAAAAGCGGAGCTGGAGAAATCAGGCTCCCTGACTTCAGACTGTACTAGAAAGTACAGTAATCAAGACAGTATGGTACTGGAACAAAAATGAAAATATAGATCAATGAACAGGATAGAAAGCCCAGAGATATGCACATATGGTCACCTTATCTTTGATAAAGGAGGCAAAAATATACAATGGAGAAAAGTCAGCCTCTTCAATAAGTGCTGCTGGGAAAACTGTAGAGCTACATGTAAATGGATGAAATTAGAACACTCCATAACACCATACACAAAAATAAACTCAAAATGGATTAAAGACCTAAATCTAAGGCCAGACACTATAAAACTCTTAGAGGAAAACATTGGCAGAACACTCTATGACATAAATCACAGCAAGATCCTTTTTGACCCACCTCCTAGAGAAATGGAAGTAAAAACAAAAATAAACAATGGAACTTAATGAAACTTAAAAGCTTTTGTACAGCAAAGGAAAACATAAAGAAGACGAAAAGACAACCCTCAGAATGGGAGCAAATATTTGCAAATGAAGCAACTGACAGAGGATTAATCTCCAAAATTTACAAGCAGCTCATGAAGCTCAAAATCAAAATAAACAAACAATGCAATCCAAAAATGGGCAGAAGACCTAAGTAGACACTTCTCCAAAGAAGATATACAGATTGCCAACAAACACATGAAAGGATGCTTAACATCACTAATCATTAGAGAAATGCAAATCAAAACTACAATGAGGAATCACCTCACACCGGACAGAATGGCCATCATCAAAATATCTACAAGCAATAAACGCTGGAGAGGGTGTGTAGAAAAGGGAACCCTCTTGCACTGTTGGTGGAGATGTAAATTGATACAGCCACTATGGAGAACAGTATGGAGGTTCCTTAAAAAACTAAAAATAGAAGTACCATATGACCCAGCAATCCCACTACTGGGCATATACCCTGAGAAAACCATAATTCAAAAAGAGTCATGTACCACAATGTTCATTGCAGCTCTATTTACAATTGCCAGGACATGGAAGCAACCTAAGTGTCCATTGACAGATGAATGGATAAAGATGTGGTACACATATACAATGGAATATTACTCAGCCATATAAAGAAACGAAATTGAGTTATTTGTAGTGAGGTGGATGGACCTAGAGACTGTCATACAGAGTGAAGAAAGTCAGAAAGAGAAAAACAAATACTTATGCTATCATATATATATATATATATATATGGAATCTAAAAAAAAAAAATTGTCCTGAAGAACCTAGGTGCAGGACAGGAATAAAGATGCAGACGTAGAAAATGGACTTGAGGACACAGGGAAGGGGAAGGGTAAGCTGGGTGAAGTGACAGAGTGGCATGGACATATATACACTGCCAAATGTAAAATAGATAGCTAGTGGGAAGCAGCTGCATGCCACAGGGAGATCAGCTCGGTGCTTTGTGTCCACCTAGAGGGGTGGGATAGGGAGGGAGGGAGGGAGATGCAAGAGAGGGCAGATATGTGGATATATGTATATGTGTAGCTGATTCACTTTGTTATACAGCAGTAACTAACACACCATTGTAAAACAATTATATTCCAATAAACATGTTTAAAAGAAAAGAGTCAAGAAGAAATGGAGGCAAGACAATGGTGGGACATTAAATCAGGACACCCCTTTCTCAGGACACAAATCAACAACATTGCTACTTTGTTATCTGAGATCTTTCCAGGCTGAGTTGCTGCCATTACATCCGGAAAGTATCAGTTATCAATGAGCTCTTGTTCTGAATCTGCTGGAATTTCTTTTTGACTCCAATACCTGTCCATTTGCTCTTGTAAAGTCATCATTAATGAAAGTAGTCTGAATTACCAGCCTGTAGCAATCTGAGAAAGTCTAACACATGGGTTCTGGGAATAGCAAAACCCTTAAAAAGACTTCCCATGCAGGACATAAGCCCCAAATACGCAAAAACATGCCCAGAGGACAGTGAGGAGACTCATTTGTCTGGAGCAGAGCTTCAGAAGAGATACAACTCTGTACCAAGGTAATGAAGAGCCTTAAGAGCAAGGCTAATGATTCTGAATATTATTCAATTTATAATTAAGAATATGAGATATGTTCTACTTTTTATGCAGGAAAGAAGAAAAGATCAAAGTCTGTTTTTCAATAGGAGTCATGAGGGCACTAACTTCGTGCAGATCCATGAGTGAAAGCGACGATGCTGGCAAGCTACTCTAAACCCTGAAAAGCAGGGGTGTAGCCCAGGTTCACTCCACACTAAAAGCAGTGTCTTCTTTCCCTCCCTATTTTCCCTTCTCCTAAGTTTTATATCTATTTGTGTCTTCCTGCCTCTGCATACTCTCACTCATACATGCTCCCCATGCCCTCCCACCCTCAAACGGAGGAATGAAAGCACTTTCAGTTTAAGTTCCTTAGTGTTCATTTATATAACGCTAACAATTTTATATTTATTTCTTTTAAACTCATTTATATTGAGTTGCTTTTAAATTTTATGTGTCCTAGATCAAACCTTCTGCTATAAAAGTTTCCGTGGCTCCCGCAGGCTTACCTGAGCACTCTAATTTTTAAAAGGAACCTCCATACTTCTGTCATTGCTTTGCTTTAATATAATTTTCCCATCTATCTTGGCTGCTAATCTATAAACTGTTTTAGGTTAAAATTGTTTTTTAATCATCTCTATTTTCTCAGAGACTGGCACAGTGCCTGCCGTGTTAAAGGTACTAAATAATTGTTGAAGAAATGAAGCAAATCCTTCACCTCTAGTTTAGCATAAAATTTAAGATATTCACATGTAAAAATCTATAAGAGGCTATGTCATTTTCCAGAATCAATAATTATCATGATTTTTGTTTCTGTCACATTAAATGAGATTGCACTGGCTAGTATTGTTCCTTCTTGATTTATATCTTCCCACACGTCATTGTCTCATAGCAGCTGGAACAGTCCAAGAGATTTATGTCTTTTCCAAAGGCATAAAAATTAATCTGATTTTTAATTATTTTTCCCAATAGTATATAAGCTTCAATTTAGTTTCTACTTAGGATTAATATTGATTTAAGTTACTTTAGTAGTTTCACCTTTTTTAAAAAGAAGCCATGTCACTGCCAACCTCATAAAATTATGGCCTAGTGTTCATTAATATTAATCACAGGCATTAAATTTGATTTTCTCTTTGGGGTTTAGGAAGGTATAGGTTTAAGCAGAGGAAACAAGTCCTTCTTCCCTGAATTAAATTGAGATCACTACCTAGTGGTCAGAATGGCCCACATTCAATCACGATGTACTTTCTATTCTATTCCTAACAAAAAATTCTATGGGTGCTCAATCTTACTGTTTACCATGGAGTGTAGTTGGATGCTTTATGCAAATCTTTGGAAGGGCTAGGATGGTTTTAGTACAAGAATAAGGACACCTTGCTATCTCTTTATATGGAAAACCAGTCTGATGCTCATTGTTCAACTGGGCAGTAGAAGATGCAGAAGACTTCAATCTTCCATAAGGTGAACAAGGCAATTCCTGGGGCCACAAATGGCAAACCTGTAGCATTCATGCCACCAATCCTCTGTTCTGCATCTATGACCAACAAGTTCTTCTTTCCTGCATCTGGACTTAGTTCAAAACCCTCCACAAACAATAACTCCAGGCACTATGACTAGTCACCAGAATTAGAACAAGTACATAAACCTCTTTACATACTTGCCCAACAGCATAATATGTGCAAAATCTCACTCAACAAAGATTAAAACTCTCCCACTTTAACTCTAGGCTATAGGACATTATCACTGGATGTGACCATGTCTCTGATTTGCTCATGCAGTGGTGTATCATCGCAATCACTTACCTTATTTCCTTGATCTCAATATATGTGTTCAGACTTTAATGTTTCTGAAATTGAGGTTTGTACATATAACAAGATAGTGTTTGTTGTGTATGATTATATTGTATTCTGCTTTGTTTTGTTTGATTTGATATGATTTCACTTGAAAATGTGTTATTATGTTGATGATCATGTATATAATAGAATAATATCAAATTTGTGAGTTTTCAATCCTTTATAGGGTAGATAATTTGTTGTGATATTTCATCAGAAGTACATATTTTGAAATACATAATGTCAGACATTAACTCACAAGAAAATAAGCTTTATTATAATTAACCAATCAGATTTCAGGAGCATCGTGATGATTTCCAATTTTGTTTGCCTCTGACAGACATTATAACTTAGCAACTAAACCAAAGTAGAAATTGATGTGGCATAACTCTGTAAACGTAGGTCAATTGCAAAGTCACAGAGCTCATAGTTTAACATATAATGAACTATAATATTATCTCTAGCATAAAAATAACTAATAATAAGAGGGTATGTGACAAAAGTAGAACATATGAAGTAGGTTTTATGAAATAATAGAAGTAAGTAACTTCGGAAGAATACAACTTGCCTCATTTTTACATTTGCCTAAGGCCTTGCTAGCAGGAGAGGTACCTATCTTTGGGGAATATATAGACCTTTTCTGTTTTTATCAATAGGTGTATAGAAATATATACATAAATACATATATATACATATATGTGTCACTTTGCTGAATAAAATGTGTATTTTTTATAGTATTCTAAACCAAGACTATAAGCTAAATCTCTTGTCCACATAATTATTGTTTAATTTGAAGTGATAGAAAAGTTAAGTTTATTCTTTCCTGCAGAGAAGTTTACAATCAAATCAGACTGGAATATTTATAGAAAGGGAGAAATCCATATAGCTATAGTACATCCTCTGGCTACTAAGAATAAATTAGATAATGCATTGGAAAAAATAGAGGGGAAGTATGCAGTCTAGACTAGATATCTTGTAAAATCTTCCTACAACAAAGCACTGATAAACTCTAAAAAAAAATTACAAAATATTATTGCAAATGCATATTTGCACTCACAAAAGTGTAAAGCACACTGACAAATAGGCTTTCAAGTCACAGTGACCAAGGTGTGCTTGTTGATATCAAAAATTTAGAGCTTTGGGTTTCATGGCTGTTTGGGTCAAGAGATAAGCCCTTGGATCCCATAATTTAGGGAACTGTGACAGAGACTTATGTATGAAGTCAGGACCCTTGAAAGTATACACCTTTAGGAAAAGAGAATATTGGATAAAATATCACTCATGAGCAAAGGGAGATTTATTTTCTCTATCTGAGAAAGCCTCTGAAAATTTATTACCACAGTTTTGCTCTCACACAGATGCTAGCTTTTAATATATTCTACCTGAATGTTGGTCTTAGATATCTCAAGAGAAACATTAAATTAAATTAAATTGATTCTGGATTGGTAAAGTTTCTGTATACATGACAGAAAGAAGTTCACATTCTTCCTGGATGGATATACCCTCACAACAAGCCTTGGTATTCCCAAACATAAACTCAGTCCAACCTGAATTCACAACCCAAAATTGCAAAATACCTAAGAAAACAAGTCACCATAAAGTAGAGGTGGGAAAAATCAGTTAAATAAAAGCAGATTTTCACTCCCCATGACTGAAGATATTATAATTCCTGGGTCTTGAATATAAAATCATATGTTTAATATGTTTAATAGAAAGAAAATATGTATTTTAAATGAGCAAGAAAAAAGATACCACTGAAATAATAGGCATTTTTTCAAAAAAAAACAAGTAGAAATCCTACAAATTAAAAAATTCAACATAGAAAAATTCAGTGGATCAGATAAATAGCCATTTAGACTAAAGCTAAAGAGAATTTGTGATCTGGAAAAGAGATCTGAGGAAATCAACTAGAATACAACATAGAAAGACTAAGAGGTAAATATTTGAAAATATATTAATGAACTAAAGAGACAAAATAAAATATAACAAAAATCAAATAGGAATTAAAAATAATTGAATAGAAAAATAAAGGGGATATATATTCAATGCTATAATGCTTAAAGTCTTACAATACTTGATGTAAGATATGAATACTCAGAGTCAGGACATATGTAAAGTAGAATTAAGTAGAAAAAAGAAAATAGAAAATTATAATGAGACCTGTCACAGTAACACTGTAGACCGCCAAAGACAAAAAGAAGAGCTCAAAGCTTCCAAAAAGAAAAAAGTTTCCCTTCAAAGACAATGAAAATTATTTTCAAGGTGTTAAGAGGAAATAATCATCAACCAGCTATGTTTCATTTTCATTAAAGGATAAGTGCTAAATATATAGAATTTCAAAAAATTGATATTTTTATCACTAGTGTATCATTAATAAAAGCTATAATTTAAGAAGGAAAATAATTGTGGAAGGGATGTCTGAGAGTAGAAAGACAAGCAAATAAATTGGGGTATCAAAACTAATATCAACAACATGTAAAACAATGATAATATGTACTTTGCGATGTTAAAACACAGATAAAACTACTATACTAGACAACAATGTAAGATAAAGAAGATATTTAATCAAAGAGAAGGCCTTTCATGCCTTTGGATCATTCAAGAGGAAGCTCCAGTAATTGATTTACCTTAAGCATTATTAAAGTAAGATTTGTGTACTAATATTTTTAGGTAATTACCTTATAAAATAGTATGTATAATTCTACACCAGTGCATGAAAAAAATGGAACTAAAAATTCAGTTAATTCATAAAGAGGAAAAACAGGTGAAATGCAAAAGCAGAGAAAAAACAGGACAAATAAAAAGCATAAAATACTATAGTAGAAATGAATTCACACATATCATTGAGCTCAATAAATAGAAGGGTTTAAAATAGACATACTCAAGATAAATTAATATATTATGGTTGAAAGTAAAATAACGAAAGTAGATCTAAAAGGAAAAGAACAAAAGAAAAATTATTTTAGCATATTATTACCATATAAATATACTTTAAGGAAAAATGCATTATTAATCACAAATAGGATAAATATATAATGATAAAATTTGAGTTTAATAGAAAAACAGACATTGTAACATTGATGTATGAAATAATATAACTGAAGTATGTATAAATAAAAAGTTGACATAATTACAAGAAGAAATAGAAAAACTCATCATATATAATTAAAATTCAACTCTTTCAGGTAATTGATAGGCCAAGCAGAAAACAAATTTATAAGGCAATAGAAGATTTAAGTCATACTGTTAGTAAACTTGACTTAGTGAATATACAATCCCAAATCCAACAATTCTCCCATCTGTAAACACACACGGAGCATTTTTTTTAAATGACTAAACAGCCTAGATCTACACTTTCCAATATGATCACTACTAGCCACAGGTGGATATTTAATTTTAAATATAAATTGATTAAAATTATATAAAATAAAAAATTAAGTGCTTCAGGCACAATAGTCACATTTCAAGGGCTCAATAACCACATGTGGCTATTGGCCACTATATAGGGCAGCAAAGACACAGAATATTGACATCACTGCAGACAGTTCCACTGTACAACACTACTCTGGAAAAATATTAAAGTATTTCTGCAATGCTAACCATAGAGGAAATTACTGCAAGTTCAAATAAATATCAACTTTGAAGAAGCATGTGTCCTGTTATATCCAAGTCAATTAAAAAAATATATATCTTTGGTGTAGAAGTTATTTCATGGGTTTCAAATGAAACAGAAAAAATAAATGAGAGAATTGAGAAAAGGATGGCATTATGCATAAAATCCAATAAACAAATGATCAAATGATTACATAAGTCACAAAGGATTAGAGAGAAATGGTAAAGAGTCACACTCACCAACTAACATTGCTTAAAGAAGAAAAAGCATGATTTTAACCTGTTGGACTTTGGGAAGTCCAAATAAACAGGAGGCCTGTTCTAGATATTCTTGGCTAAAATATACAGATTAGATCACTTTTCTATTCTTTAACAGTATCCTATACCCAGAAATAAACGCACACATATATGTTCAACTGATCTTCAACATGGATGCCAAGAATATCCCAACGGGGAAAAGATAGTGTCTTCAACAAATAATGTTAGAAAAACTAGATATCCACATGCAAAAGAATGAAATTGGACCATACACAAAAATCAACTCAAAATAGATTAGAGATTTAAACATTAGACCTGAAACTATAAAACTCCTAAAAGGAAACATAGGGGAAAAGCTTCATGACAATGGTTTTGGCGATAATTTCATGACACCAAAATCACAGGCAACAAATGCAAAATGGACTACATCAAACTAGAAAGCTTCTGCAAAGCAAAGCAAACAGTCAAAAGAGGGAGAGGCAAATTAGGGAATAGGAGAAAATATTTGCAAACCATATGTCTGATCAGGGGTAATTTTCCAAAACATATAAGGAACACCTTCAACTCAATAGCAAACTAATACTTGATTAATAAATGAGGTAAGTACTTAAATGGACATTTCTCCTAAGAAGACATATGAGTTGCCAGAAGGTATATAAAAAGATGTTCAACATCATTAAGCATCAGGGAATACACACCAAAACTACAAAGAGATATCCCTCATGCCGGTCAGGATAGCCATTATTAGAAAAAAAGAAAAAAGAAAAAAAGACAAGTGTTAGTGAGGATGTGGAGAATTTTGAACCTTTGCACACTGTTGGTGGGAATGCAAAATGGTGCAGCCACTATGGAAAACAGTATGCAGCTTCCTCAAAAACTTAAAAATTGAACTCCTGTGTAATCCAGCAATCCAACTCCTGGGTATATATTCAAGGGAGTTAAAATCAAGATATTGAAGACACATTAGTACTCCCATATTCACTGAAGCACTATTTACAACACTTAACATGTGGAAACAACTTAAATGTCCATCAATGGATAAATGGATTTTAAGAATATGGTATATATGTACAAAGGAATATTATTCAGCCTTTAAAAAGAAGGAAATCCTGCAATATGTGATAACGACGATATGAGTGAACCTTGGGGACACCATGCTAAGTGAAATAAGCCAGTTACAGGACAAATACTGCATTATTTCACTTATATGAAGTATCTAAAGTGGTCAAATTCATAGAAGCAAAGAATAAAATGATGGTTGTTAGAGACTGGCAGGGGGGGAAGAGCCAATGGGGAGTTGCTAATCAAGAGGTATAAAATTTCAGTTATGTAAGACAAATAAGTTCTAGAGATCTGCTGTACAGCATCGTGCCTATAGATAACAATGCTGTATTATACACTTAAAACTCTGTTAAGGGGATAGATCTCATATGAAGTGTTTTATGCAATAAACAATAATTAAAAAATACTACAGATGAATCAAATATACAGTGAACCAATGTAGCCTAAACTAAAGCTGATCCCAATTCCATGGTTTGGCCACAGACTGTGGTCCTCTTAAAGGCTGAATACACATCTGGATAATATCTCATCTAACTCTTCACCTTATTAACTCCTGAACTCCTCTTTCAGGTCTCAGAATAAATAATTTAAAATTTCTCTGCATCCCTAGGTCCTAGACCAGGGTCTGCCACATAGTTGGGGCTCAGAGAATAATGGTTGAGTACAGAAAGGAATAGATGAATGGGTAGAAGGCTCCAAATCTAACATGATTCCATGTTCTATTTTCAGTGTCAAAGTGTAGGAGGTTATAGGTGGTAGAGGTGACGAATTTCTGGTCATAACCAATCATACTTTCATGTCTCCTCCTGGGGGAGTTCTCATTCCCTTTCCTCTCTAGACACACAGAGTCCTGGAATTAACCCCTATTGAACTAGAGAAACTTTAGCTGCATATCCAATGCAACCACGATGTTTTTCAACAGAAAACTGCATTGTATTTTTAAACAAGAAAAAGAGTTGCCTATTGAGACTCTCTCCATCACAAGTAAGAGAAATCCAACTAAAACAAACTTAAACCAAAATGCTAATATATTTACAAATATTCAGGTCTTATGCACAGAGAATAGGAGTGCAGTTGTTTAACAGGGTTTCCAGTACCACCAGAGTTACATTTCCTTTTGCTTCATTCCCTCTGTCTTGTTTGCCATAGCATGTTTACCTAGGGGAGAATTTGGCCAAGCTTCAGTGATGTGCCCTTGGCCAACTTTGGTGAATTGACAATGCCTGTGGCAATTAATTGTGGCCAAAAGAGAGTGTGTGTGGTGGAGGGGGGCAGCGGGGAGGGCGGATGATCTGTAAGGAAAAGGAAGATCCTCTGCAACTATGTTGAATGGGAGGAGGAGTTTGCCTGGAAATGGGACAGGACAGAACACTGGGCAGACAAAAGCAATAAGTGCCTAACATCTGCTTGGAGGTGTTGTCTGACTATTCTTCTAGGTGCATTGATATAGAGACAAACTGGGCCTGGATAAAACAGTCCATATGCATTTTGCACTGTTTCTTCACATTAAAAACAACTAAAACAAGACATTTTGCAATATGCATTGAAAAGTGTTTGGTTCTGACACATGTAGGAAAACCTCTTACATTACTCAAATATTCCACATGTCCAGAGTTTCCCTAACTGCTTTGACCTGCTTCAGTATTTTCACTTTTGACAGCTATGCAATGCCATAGAATCAGCTTGGTATTTGTACTGGGTTCCTAAAATCCATTCATCTAGCATTGATATTATGAGCCCCAGCCTTCAACATTGTGGTGATCTACCAAAATTCCTGCTTCAAATTTCCATAAAGCTATAAGAAAGGGAGTTGGAGTTACATAACTGCCGCAAAGACTATTGCTACAACCACAGGGTTCATATCAAGTGCCCCAGGACATAAATAATGAAATAAAAGCAGATAATATGAAAAAATAAAAAAAAATCAATAAATAAAGTATGGATGGACCAGAACAATATTAAGGACAATCTGTAAAATGTTTTTAACAACCATTACTCTTGGATGCAAACAGAATCTGATTTGTCTGAAAGATATTTTTTCCCTGTAATGATAAAGCTACACTCAGTAAATCATCATTTACTCACTCAATATGTTTTGTATAAGTAGAACATTTAAAGAACATTGCTTTCCAGATATAATATGCAAGGAAATGCTTGCATCATAGGAACATGTCCTTAGTGACCTGGGGATATTTATTCACTTCAAAAATAAATTTACTACAGTAAGGAATAGGTCCCAAATTATTCAATAAAAAGGAAATTATCTTCACTAATTTTTTTGATCAATATATACCCTTTGCTTATTCCTCATTATAATGCTGTCAATATTCAAAGGGAAAAGATGAACACAAAACAAACTGCAGGACCTGCAGCTTCAGGAGGATATTTGCCATTTGGAGACAACGCATTGCTCATAGTAGATTGGTATGTTTCCCTCTAGTGGTTAAAAGGCATTTAACTCTATCAACCAAGTCACCTTTTGAGAAACAAATCGGGAATCAAGAACAAGGCAGCGTTTAGCGAGACAAAAATGAACATGGGTCTTAAATTAAATGATCTGCAAGTAGAATCAAGTCTGGTTATTATGAAAAAACTAATTCATAGTTTAAATACCTGATCAATTTCCACAGGATGAACAAGGACTTGGGCTGATGAGAGAGGCTGATGATGAGTAAGGAAATGAAAAATCAGAAGGGGAAACAATTAAAATACTTAGTACAACCAATTCATTTCCGTGTGGCACGAGATTAGTAAGGAAGCAAGATTAGCAATTTTTAATAACATGTTGCATTACTTATTTAAAAATCCCTATTAAAATAATTTCATTTTTGAAAATCAGAATTCATATACTGGCTTCATTCCAATGATGACTGATTGCATTTCACTTGGGACCCTGTCGCCTTAGGGTGGGCAGGGTTATACTTCACAAGGAAGAGAAGCGGTGACACTCTAATCACAGCAATCATTTGCCGAAATATATCACCAGGCCTAAAATATTCCACTAGGTGAGACAAAGTAGTAGTTTGTGACACTGGTTGCATTTAACTCTTTAAAATGCAAGACAATTACACAAAAGACTGTATCTCCCTTCTTCTAACTACTACGAGCCTGTTAGGATATTGACAATCAACTCAACAGCAAATGCCACACCAGCTCCAAATATGCACGATAGGGTTTCTTGAGCAATCAAACTTGCTGAAATTAAGGGTCAAAAGATCAGCGCTGTAACTTTAGGCAACCCAGGGGAAGACAACAATCTTCCACCTTTGTTGTATTCTGTGAACTGGCCATGATCACAGAATGTGAAAAACAGCTATCAGATCACAGGATCATTTCTGCACCAGAAAGCACCTGCAGTTATTATGTACAAAAGAGGCTCACAATGCCAGGCTTTCAGAAGCATATAAAGCAAGCTGGCCTGCCAATTTATCCTAGGGAAATACATGCATGATATAGAGCAAAGAAAATGCCCATGATACAGAAACACACATACAAATCCTTCCTGACTCAACTATTCAGAGTTTGGTTTACACTGTGAATTATTGAAGGAGACTGAAAAAGAGAAGCTAAAAACAGAAGCTTGAAATTATCAGCTCATCACCCATAAGGAGGCTAGAGATCCCAAGGAGGAAGGCTGAACAAAAAAGAAACAATTATTCTCCAAATCCTCTTTGTGTTTAACAGGTTATAAACAATGCGGCCAATAAATTTATCTTGCCTTTCTAAGACAAATTAACAGAGGGAAATAGAACTGCATTAAATTATTGATCATTTACTTCATATATTTAGTCATTGTCCACAATGAGCTGTAGAAAAAGTACAAGGGGTCCCAGCCTTCTAGAAAATGGAATCAATAAGACAGATACACAAATATGCTATTTTAATTTATATTTTGTTTCTCTTTAGCAGCAACTGTACAAAGCTACAGGAGATGAAACAGAGATTTCTTGGTTCTTTTAGAAACCTTAGAGAAGGCTATCAGTTGTGAAACCCAAGCTATGAAAATTCAAAATACACCTCTTTTTCCATATTGTGGTCAGCTAAAATAGATTAGTCACAAAATACGTTAATTACTGAGTCATGTCAGAACAAGGCAAAGGTGTGTATAAAATCTTAACCAAGGGAGGGTGGGAGGGAGGGAGACACAAGAGGGAAGAGATATGGGAACATATGTATATGTATAACTGATTCACTTTGTTATAAAGCAGAAACTAACACACCATTGTAAAGCAATTATACTCCAATAAAGATGTAAAAAAAAACTTAATCAAATCTTGTGCAAAAGGTAATGTGTAAAAGGCTTCGACCAATAATATAGCATCTTTAAAAGTTGAAGTTATTTTGACCTTATTTTGATTTATTTCTTATTTTCCGTCAAGTTTAGGGAAATTTATAAAATCTGAAACGTTTTTTTGAATTCTTTAGCATAGATGAGGTTGCAGGATGGGAAGAAATTCATGTAATGCATACTGATATCTATTTAATAAGCTATTTCAGTGATCTGAAATATCATCTGGCCTTTCTAGTTGACGTGACATTAAAAATGAAGCTTGTGTTTTGCATGCAGGATGCTTAATTTAGTCATTGCCATTGCATAGAATTTGATAGGTATATATAAACAGAAGTCATCAGTGTGTACATCATAATCATCCTGGGAGAAATCCTATACTATGCTTGAAAAATGGAGCTTTTAATCTCTATTTTGATTGTAATACTGAGGTCCCTCTTTTGACTGTAATATTGAGCCAAGCCAGATCTGGAGCTTAAGTTTCTTGACACAGTCCTGCTAAAATGAAAAAAAAAAAAAAACATTTAAAAGTAAGGAGATCTTGGTAAAATGCTATCTCACTGGAAGACAGAAGATGGGTGATGAGAAAGGAGGAAGCTGTGGGAAAGGGAAGGTACAGATGAAAGAAATAAAAGGCCAGCAAATGAAAAATGGAAAATGGATGGCGGGCTCACAGCACTTCTAGAATATTCTTCATGAAAAGAAAAGACCAATTGTCAAGAATACATATTAGAACTGTATCATGTTTTTTTTTCTCCCACAGTATACTAATTTCATTTTTTGAAGGATGTGGGAGGACTTTCTCTCTCTTCACGTCCTAGAAATTATTCTATACTGAGAGCTGCCTTACGGACAAACAAAGGCATACAAGAAGCAGGGGCATTAGTATTTCCCAGGATGTACACAGGATGATGCCTCACAGAGGTAAGGAGTGTCCTGGCCAGGAGCCAGGATGACAAGCTCCAGCCACCAAGCAGTGAGTCAAGTGCAAGACAACCACACAGACAAATGCAGAAGTCAACCAATTATTTTTGCTAAACAGAAATATTTATGCCATAGTAACCAGCTAGCTTATTTTCCCCCTGCAAGATGGCTATTTCCTGGGCAATTCCCTGGGTGGGGTGGGGGCACTGAAATGTCTTTTATCATAGAATGGAAAAGTGAGATGGAAGGTTTTAAAGTGATCTTATATGAAGTCAAAAAGAGAAAGCAGAAGAGCCTTCCTTTCTAATTGCAGCAAGAGGCTGCTTTGGGTCTCTGCCTTTTTATGTTGAGATTGGAAGGACTCTAAAGGATTTTCAGTATGTCAAATGTACCTCTAAAATGTCTCCCAGCACTGATGTACTGATTAATTCTTCACAAGTACCAGTAAATGGCATGATGATTATGAAAGTGAGGAAGCATTTGTTTACTTATCTCTATGACTTCTAATGGAACTTAGGTTGTGGGGTATTGTACTGTTTAATAGGATATCTATTTTAAAATATTACCCAATCGGTGCTTCACTGGTGGCCCAGTGGTTGAGAGTCCGCCTGCCGATGCAGGGGACACGGGTTCGTGTCCCGGTGCGGGAAGATCCCACATGCCGCGGAGCGGCTGGGGCCGTGAGCCATGGCCGCTGAGCTTGCGCGTCCGGAGCCTGTGCTCCGCAATGGGAGAGGCCACAACAGTGAGAGGCCCGTGCGCTGCAAATAAATAAATAAATAAATAAATAAATAATATTACCCAATCTTCTCACCAATATGCTTTTTTTCCCATACATTCTAAAGCACTCTATCTTCCTCTTTTTTTTTTTTTTTTTGGCAGTACGCGGACCTCTCACTGTTGTGGCCCCTCCCGTTGTGGAGCACAGGCTCCGGACGCGCAGGCTCAGCGGTCATGGCTCATGGGCCCAGCTGCTCCGCGGCATGTGGGATCTTCCCGAACCAGGGCACAAACCCGTGTCCCCTGCATCAGCAGGCGGACTCTCAACCACTGCGCTACCAAGGAAGCCCTCTCTCCCTTTCTTCTTTCTCTCCTCTTCCTCCTCCTTCTTCTCTTTCTCCTTCTTCTTTCTCTCTCCCTCTCCCTCCCTTTTTTTCTTTCTACCTTTCTCCCTCTCCCTTTCCCTCTCTCTCTCTTATACAGCAACACAGGTAAAGAATCAAAATGTCATCCCAACTAAGTAGATGACATACCAGTGAACCATACACCAGACACAAGAGATGGGCATGCTCCTGCTTTATCTACACTTTCATCATCAAAACTGAAGAATTCAATAAACTGGAAAAAATGCTTTTGAAAGTTTATAACGGAAAGCTATTCCTCACATTTTACAGGCTTGGCTTAAAATAGCTACATTAGGTGCCCATATTAAGTACATAGTCCACCTAATTAACAATGCACACCTCAACTATCCTAAATATAATTTAGAGAAATTCATTTATCCAAGGTTTTACTAGTGAATTCAGAAACCTCCCCATAAGTTCCTTCTAACACAAGTTTGGGAAGCGCTGTGGCCTTTACCTACAAACCCAATACAGTGTTGCAATATTTTTCTACAAGTCTGAGAAGGCAGCTCTAATTGATGAAGTACAGTTCCTAGACTATGTAATCGGGCCAAAGATCAATTTTCTGTCCAAAAGATAACAGGACATAAAGAACACACAAAAACAAGATGGCTCTTTCCAAGGAAAGGGATCAATACTACAGTCTACTTCCTCCCACCCCATCTTATTTCTGAACCACTGCAGAAGAATAGAAATTCCTAATGATTTTCCTGCCTATAGCATCCTCCCGACTTGAGTATAAGGTGCACTAGAACAGGCTACATTTAGAGCAGAGAGGGTTTCCCAGGCTGTGAGGAGATCACAGATGGGCATTATCTGGGAGGCAGAAGCAGCATTATTAGCTCAGTGGGTAAAGAGAGGTGGCATTTCAATTCAAGACAAATGAAAAGGGAAATCCCAGCCTCTTTCAAGATTCTACATGGGCAGTTAACATTATGGAAGGGTCAAGGATGCTAAACCCAAAGTCTCCTGTATCCATGCAGGAAAAGGAACAAAGCATTAAGAGCCATAAGAGAAGTCAGTAGGCTAGGCTGACCACAGTCTTCAGGGAGTTCTCGGTGTCCCTACCCAATCTGTGTACCTAATGTTGGATTATACGTGCTATGTATTTTCTGTGAATTAAACCTCTTAGTATAACTTTCTGGCAGAACTATATGTCCTACAATTCACATATTTCCCAGAGCACTGCGAGGTAGCAAGAGTTGAATATGTCACCCAGCAATATTGCTGTAAACTAATGACCTGGGGGAATTCATGAAAGATTGCATAGATTACTATGCTTCAACAATAAAGTGATGAGACCAGTCTCTACAAAGCATACATAAAACTCCCAACTATCTGGATCTATCGGGTGTGTATTGACTTAATGCACACATTTTAGAAGATGTGTGCAAATCTTACCTGGCTCAATTCTTTCCTCTTTACAAAGCCTTCCCTTACAACAGAGCTGAACATCATGTTTCTGTCCTCTGGACTTATTTTGCATGCCACTCATTTAGAAGCTAGTATTTATGCAGCTACTAGCTGTTATCTTGTTATGTGCATATGTATTATCCATTCACAACAGCCTTCCCATTATTAATCTATTACTGCATAACAAATTACCCCCAAACCTAGCAGCTTAAAACAATATTTATTATTTCACCCAGTTTTTGAGAGTCAGGCATCTGGTCATGGCTTAGCTGGGTGGTTAACTCAGTGTGGCTCATGCGGGTTCAGCAGAGCTGTCAGTCAGTGATTTAGTCATTGGAAGTCATTACCAGGGCTGGTTTAGTTCCTCACTAGCCGGAGACCTCATTTCTTCACCATGTGGACCACTGCATATGGTGGCTCATGACAAAAGGAGCTTCATCTAGAGCAAGCTGCTGAAAGAGAGAGGGAGGGGGGTATAACCAAGAGGGAAGCCATTGTTTGTTTTATAACGCAATCTCAGAAAAGACAGGATCATCACTTCTACCATAGTCTTTTATTCACATAAACCATGTGGGAAGAGATTACACAACTGTGTGAAACCAGGCGACAGGGATTGTTGGGAACCATTTAGCAATCAGCTACCACAAAAACGGTTTCTTTCTACCACTCCCCCTGTCAGAGATTCTAACATGAGGCCTTGCTTGGAATGAGTCAATTAATATTTGTTATATATATGATTATCCCCCATATCCTCAAAATATATTATTCAGTTACTCTTTTATTCTTCACCAAGTGTCACTGCATTTAAGCACATTGATAATATAACATAATAATATTCTCAATCTGTTTAACAATTACAATAATTTGACTAGAACTGAAATGGTAGAGGTACATTTTTACCATGAACAAATGACTTTTAGTTAAATTATTCACTCTCATTTTGTCTTTATTTCTCAATATTTATTCCTACAAGAAATATTTATTGACCATTTACTAGCTGCCAGGGACATGAAACTACAATACACTTAGATGAATATTATGGTAAGGAAAATAAAGGGTCATGTGGACTCATGAATCAGAGAATACTTTTCTCTATAATTTTAGCAAAATTGAAAAATATGAAATGTAAAATAAAAAACAAGCCTATAAATATGCTATCATTTCAAAGAAAATTAAATTATGTTACTACAAGCTTGTGATAGTGTTGATTGTACTAAAATTTGTGACAATTGGATCTCCTAGTAGAAACATAGATACGAGTTCCCACATATACTATTATTAAAAGGGAAAAAAATGAGCATAAAGTAACGTGAAGAAGCTGTACTAGCAGATGCTGTTCATAATCCTCCAACTATTCATCTCATTTTCTTTCATAAGAGATCTCAATACTGCTCAGATTTCTACCTTTCTCCACACAATTCAGAGCCTTAAGGATTGTACTGATAAGTTTTATTTGAGTGCTTAGTTTAAATTATCAGTTTTCCATTTAGCCTGAAAATTTCATGGATAGAGTGGCAATGTTGGCCTTAGGAAAAATTTGGAATTAGGTATGACACTTACCTTCTGTAGTGGATTAAACAGAGGTCTCCAGAAGATATGTTTATGTCCTCATCCCTGGCATCACTAAATGTGACATTATTTGGAAAAAGACCTTGCAGATATAATAATTAGGTTTAAGATGTCAAGATGAGATCATCCTGGATAACTGGGCCCAAAATCCAATAACAGTTTCCTTATAAGAGACACAAAGGAGAGACACACAGAGAAAAAAGGAGAAGTTATGTGAAGATAGTGGCAGAGACTGAAGTTATGAAGCCACGGAAGTTAAGAAACTCCTGGAGCCACCAGAAGCTGGAAGGGATAAGAAAAGTTTCTCTCCTGGAGACTTCAGGAGAGAACAAAGCTCTGTGATAACAGAACACAAATCTACCAGTTTCAGACTTCTGGCCTCCAGAATGGTGAGAAAACAAATTTCAGTTGTTTTAAGCCAAGCAGTTTGTGGTATTTGTTACAGCAGCCCTAGGAAATTAATACACCTTCCAACCTAAATAGTGTCCCAACATTAATTTACATGTTTTTTTTTTTTTTGCAGTAAGCTCAGCCTTTCCTAAAGCCAACACCAATAAATGCCAACACCTGCACTAACCCGTCTCCATGCCAACAACTGCACTAACCCTTCCAACACCAACACCTGCACCACTCAGGATTCTCTTCTCCAACAGGGGTGAGCCAGCCCATCAGCAAACTAATTCAAGCAATTAGTTAATGGGTATAGCTACATCAATTGATTCATTACTGTGCTACCTTTTTCGGATGACATAATTAGAAACGAGACTTTTCTAACGGTCCCATTTTCATTGTATTAACAGACTCAGAGCAGGTCAGTGTTTAATGAACTCAGTTCTCACCACTTTGCAGGAGATGAATGAAAGAAAATATTTCAGTAACAGAAACATATTGTCTGGACTTCCCTGGTTGCACAGTGGTTAAGAATCCGCCTGCCAATGCAGGGGAGGTTCGAGCCCTGGTCTGAGAAGATCCCACATGCCGTGGAGCAAATAAGCCCGTGTGCCACAACTACTGAGGCTGTGCTCTAGAACCTGTGAGTCACAACTACTGAGCCCACGTGCCACAACTACGGAAGCTCGGGTGCCTGGAGCCTGTACTCCGCAACAAAAGAAGCCACCGCAATGAGAAGCCTGCACACCTCAACGAAGAGTAAACCCTGCTCGCCACAACTAGAGAAAGCTCGCGTGCAGCAGTTAAGACCAAACACAGTCAAAAGTAAATAAATAAATAAATAATTATTTAAAAAAACATATTGTCTGAAGGGAAGTTGTGACAAGAGTAGAGAATGAGAAAAACAAGACGGATACTGATTGAAAGCTTGCAAAGTAGTGTTTTCCAGAGTGTGGTTCAAAGAAAAATAGTTTTAGAAAAACTTCTCCAGGAAAAGTGGTTGTCTGGCCAATTAAGTTAGTCTGTAATACTCTACTTTGAAAGTAAAAATATATAATGATTTCAAAATGTTATGTTGTTTAAAAATAAGAGGAAAAAGAGAGAGAGAGAGAGAGAGAGAGAGAGAGACTCAGCTTGATCATCCCAGTACCTACACTGGTTACTAGTTTGGGTTATTGTATCAAAGTAGAAAAACTTTGGAGAAACATAGACAAATCTGTTTCTAATCCACTACTTAACTAGTTAAGTAATCTTCAGCAAATTACTTAGCAGTTTTAGTTTCCTCACACGTAAAATAAGGAAACGATGCCTATTATCTTGTGATCATTTGTTATAATTCCTGTGAAACACCTGTACTTCTTAAATGAGATCTTTCCTATAGCCATAAATTCTCAGTAAATGGTTACTATTATGTTTTGTTATTTTTGTGGTTATTTTGGTGGTCAGTACCGCCATATGGTAGCCAGCATCCCCACTGCCACCCATTACATGCACGGAAATGCAACTATCTGTGAGAATATTGCTTCAAAATAAAAATAATAAAAATAATCCCAGTAGAGATAGCAAAATAGAGAGGGCTATTGGTTCAGCAGTGGAAAACTCCTCAGAAAACTGAAGGAATTTATTAACGTATCTAAAGAAAGCATCAATCTATCAAATAGGGCACTGCGCAGCCTGGAAAGCAGGAAAAGGAGTAAGATTAAGATAAAGTTTGGCACTGATGTCCAAACGTCCTCAAATATTCTGGTGCTTGAGGCAAAGTCAACCTGACTGTTGAAATGAGTGTGGAGTCATAGCCTTAAGATTGTCCTAAAATGACTTAAAATGTCTTTGTCCTTTTGACAAAATGGTCCTTAGTTGTAAATGTTTGTATCAAGCTACCAACCTACCTTATCCTGGTACCATTAAATACTGGATTTATCTAACTTCCTGTACTGAGTTGAATGGTGTGTCCCCAAATTTCATATCCACTTGGAGTCTGTGAAGGTGATCTTATGTGAAAATAGGGTCTTTGCTGATATAATCAAGTTAAAATAAGGTTATCTGGATTAGGTTGGGCCCTAACTCCAATAGGATTGTTTTCCTTTAAGAAAAGGGAAATTTGGACACAGAAACACACAGGGAGAACTCCATATGACAATGGGGCAGATGTCAGTGATGCATCTACAAGCCAAGGAACAGCAATAATTGCCAAACCCGAGAAACTAGGAAGAGGCTAAAAAAACAAAAAACAAAAAAACAACTTTTCCTGGAGCCTACAGGGTGTATGGCCCTGCCTACACCTTGATTTCAAATTTCTAGACTACAAAACTAACTAGACTAAATTTGTGATAATCTTTTACAGATTATCTTTCTCAGGAGCCCCGAGAAAGCACATCCTGTTCAACAAGTAGTTCTCTGGACAAGTTTCCCAAGTAAGTAAACATATACATGGAAATATTAATACTTAAGTACACATAAATTTTTCCAGTTCCTGTCTCTATGATAACTATTTTGTATTTTCAAATTGGTATAATAGCTTTTATCCATCAACCTTATGAACTTTTTAAACACAATCTGCCACTGAAAGATAAATCTGCTCTTATAAGATGTGGACAATAACAGGTTTCTGAAGGTACTATCCTATGGCAGGAGATTATGTATGAAGCCCCTCTTTAGAGCCTCTAGGGCTTGTGGTCTTGCTCTTGCTGATCCCAGTTCTCTGTTTGACACCATATGCCCTGCCTGTTACCTTTGTTGGCAGAGCAGCAAAGAATTTTTCTTTAATAATACTTTATTGCTACTTTCCCACTCAGAACTCCCAGATGGGTTTAATTACCACTGATGTACTGAAAAAGTGCTAAGTGACAAAAAGTCACAAAAATAGTAACACAAACAAATAAATGTTAACATTGGTAAACTTAATCAGACATTTGAGAATATAAGATTTCTTTTTCTAAAAGCCTATGCTTTATATCTCCAAGAAATAATGTACATTTTGATATTTTGGACATAGCTGAGATGAAATTAAGAAACAGTTATAATCATACCAATATTTCAGTGGACAACTTTCAGATGAAACACACCAAAATAATACAAATATATTAGAATTTTGCCATAAATTTCCCAAAGAATCACTCTCACAGTATTATTATATAGAAAATATTTTTCATTCATTAATGTATTCATTCAATCAATTAAGAGACATTTCTTGTGCACTTATGATGGGCCAAGAAATATGCTAAGTGCTGGAAATACAAAAATAAATAGGATATATGATCCATGCCTTCAAAGAACTTATTCTCATAGGGGAGACAGACACAAACAGATAATTACAGTAGATTGATTTGAGTGCTATTATAAAGGTATAAACAAAGTCCTGTTAGTTCCCTGAAAAAGAGAGCTAATAACTTCTTGAGGGAGGCAGGAACTGCTCATTTAGTTTCCTGGCAACATTATGCTAAACAGCAAGTATAATAGGGCCTATTGGCCAACATATCTATACATTCTAACTAATTTATTTAAATCAATATTAGTCATAGTCTTTCGAATGAATCAAGTCCTGAGCATTTGTTTTTTAATTAAAAAGTAAATACCAGTAAAATTCGCATCAATTAAACCAAACTTCAGGGCTTCCCTCATGGTACAGTGGTTAAGAATCCGCCTGCCAATGCAGGGGACACAGTTTCGATCCCTGGTCTGGGAAGATCCCACATGCCACAGAGCAACTAAGCCCATGCGTCACAACTACTGAACCTGTGCTCTCTAGCTGGTAAGCCACTACTACTGAAGCATGCATGCCTAGAGCCTGTGCTCTGCAAGAAGAGAAACCACTGCAGTGAGAAGCCTGCTCACTGAAATGAAGAGTAGCCCCCACTTGCCACAACTAAAAAAAAAGAAAGCCCACATGCAGCAACGAAGACCCAACACAGCCAAAAATTAAAAAATAAATAAATTCATTTATATAAAAAAAAAACTTCATTTCCATGCTCATTATTTTCTAAGAAAATGTCTGATAACTCAGTTGATTTATCTCATCAATAAATATTTTGCCCTGCACGCACATAGATTTCCTTTACCAAATAAGTTAAAAAGTGAAGCAAGGGACTTCCAGTTTCAGTCCTGATGTGTAAAAAGCTTAAAAGTTATAACTGCCATTCTCATAGCAAGTAAAACCTGAAAAAAACCAAAATCAACAACTCTTCTTGAAACTATAAAAGAACTGAGACTGTTAGGCAAACCACCATCCACCCCAAAATCTGGAGAGACAGGTGAATAATAGCCAAGATCTGTTTACTTGGAGCAGAAACTATAAACTGGTAGGAATACTTAAACATAATTTTGACAAACTGCTGAGATTAAGTGTCAAACTGAGGAACTACTGAGGGCCACAGTCATGGGGCCATATGTGAGTGTGGGTTTTACCTTCAGGAATCTCACCAGGTTCTCATGGTGAAGAGCCAAGTAAAATCCAAATCTCTGGACCTGCTCTGAAAGACATGTTAAAAGAAGTTCTTCAGGGAGAAGAAAAATGATAGAGTTCAGAAACTCATATCTACACAAGCAAAGAAGAGTATTAGAGAAGGAATAAATGAAGATAAAATATAATTTAAAATAATTTCCTTCTTACTTGCTCTAAAAGATAGCCATTTTTTTTGAAGTATAATAATAACAATATTGGTGATTATAGCATGTGCATAAGTGAAATGGATGTCAGGAATTTCTTAAGGTATGTGGGGCTGGGGATTGGGCATATTCTATTATGAGGTATTTGTCTTACCTAAGAAGTGATATAGCATTATTTCAATGTGGATTGAATCAGTTGTAAATGTATTTTTCAAACTCCAGGGCAAAGACTAAAAAATCTTTAACAGAAGTGTAATCGATATGATAAGAGAAGAGATAAAATGAATCACATAGAATGCTCAATTAAAACAATAGAAGGAAGGAGAAGGGAATAAAGAAGAAGCAAAGAATAACTGCAGCAAATAGAAAACGATTACAAACATTACATATTAATCAAGCTATATCATAATCACATTAAATGTGAATGTTTGAACTACACCAATCACAAGACAGAGACTGTCAGAATGGATAAAACAAAAAGACCTAACTATATCTATCTATAAAATCCCACTTTAAATATAAAGATTTGGATAGGTTAAAAAGTAAATGGATAGATTAAGTTATATTATATTAACACTAATCAAAAAAAGGTGGAGTAACTACATTAATTTGTGACAAACTTCAGAGCAAGGAAAATTATCAGGGATAAAGAGAGATATTATGTAATGATAAAGATGGCAATTCTCCAAGAAAATATTATTAATCCATAAGGTGTATGCACCTAGAAACAAAGCATCAAAATATGAGGCAAAACTGATAAAACTGCAAGACAAATAGTAGATTTGTCCATCTACTATTTTAAAAGACTTCAATACCTCTCTTATCAGCAATTGATAGATTAGACAGGCAGAAAATCAGTAAAGAAATAGTAGATCTAAAAAAAACCACTCAGTTAACTTGATCTAATAGACACTTATAAAATACACCATCTCACAAGAGCAGAATACATATTTGTCTCCACCTCACATGGAACATTCACCAATACAGACCACAGGCTTGGCTGCAAAACAGACCTTAACAATTTAAAAGAAGAGAAATCATAAAAATTGTGTTTTCAGCCACTTGAAATTAAAAGAGAAATCAATAGCAGAAAAATAGCTTACAAAATCTCAAAATATTTGGAGGTTAAACAACAACATACTTCTAAATAATGTAAGGGTCAAAGAAGAAGTCTCAAGAGAAATTTTTACATATTTTAATTAAATCAAAATGAAAGTAATACTTATCAAAATTTGTGAAATGCAGCATAAGCAGAATTTAGAGTGAAATAAATGGTAGTAAATGCATATACTAGAAAGCAAGAGAAATATATAAGTATTAAACCTTAGGAAACTAGAAATAGGAGAGCAACTTAAGCCTTCTTAAAGCAAGCAGAAGAAAAGAAGAAAAATAAAAACTGTTCAGAAATAAATACAATTGAAAATGAGAAAACAACAAAAAAATTAACAAACCCAAAGTGTGGTTCTTTGAAAAGTTCAGTAAAATTGGTAAACCTCTATTATGGGCTGAACTGTCTGTCCTCCAACCTCCACCCCCTGCCAAAATTAATATGTTGAAGTCTTAACTCCCAGTACCTCAGAATGTAAACTAATGTGGAAATAGGGTCATTGTAGATGTAATTAGTTAAGATGAGGTCATACTGGAGTAGGGTGAGCTCCAATACAATAAGACTGATGTCCTTATAAATAGGCAAAACTTGCACACATACATTTATACAGAGAAAATGACCCAGGAAGTTATGCTGCCACATGCCAAGGAACTACCAGAGGCTAAGAGAGAGGCCAGGAGCAAACCCTTCCTTAGCACCTTTAGAGAGAGCATGGCTCTACTGCACATCAATTTCAGATTTGGGGCTCCAGAACTGTGAGACAATACATTTAAATTGTTCTAACTCATGCCAAGTTTGTGGTACTTTGTTACAGGGAAACTAATACAACCTCTAGCAAGGCTAACAAAAGAAAAAAGAAGACAAAAATTGTCAATATCAGAAATGAAAGAGCAGTGATCACTACTGACCCCATTAACATTAAAAGGATAGTAAAGGAATACTATGAACAACTCGATGCCTACAAACATAACTTAAATATAATAGATCAATTATTTGACAGGCACAATCAACCAATACATCCACAAGGAGAAAGAGATAAACTAAATAGGCCTACAACTATTAAGGAAATTGGATTGATAATTAATAACCTTCCATAAAAGAAAGCAACACACCAGATGGTTTCACTAGCAAATTCTACCATACATTTAAGGAAGAAGTTGTCAATTCCCCAGAATTTCATCTAGAAAATAGGAACTGAGGGAACACTTCCTAATTCATTCTGAGACCAGCATTACCCTAATACAAAAACCAGATAGAGACATAACAAGAAAAGAAAACTACAAGTCAATATCTCTTATGAACATAGATGCAAAAACCTTTAACAAAATATTAACAAAAATAATCCCACAATGAAAAAAAACAATGATATACCACAACCAAGAAGGAATTATTCCAGGTATATGAGGCTGATTCACCCCTTGGAAATCAAATAATGTAATCCACTACATCAACATGTTAAAAACAATCATATGAACATATCAATTGATACAGACAAAGCATTTGACAGCATCCAACACCTAATCATGATGAAAACTCTCAGCAAAGTAGGAATAGAAGGAATAGGGTGAAACTTCCTTAACTTGATGAAGAACATTTATTAAAAAACAAACAAACAAACAAAATCCAGCTAACATCTTCATACTTAATGGTGAGAGACTGGATGTTTTTCCTCTAAAGTTGGGAACAAGGTAAGGATGTCCCTTCTTTCGAATTCTATTCAACATCATACTAGAAGCCCTAGCAAGTGCATTAAGACAAGAAATTGAAATAACAATCTATACAAATTGGATAGGAAGAAATAAAATGGTCTTTGTGCACAGACGACATGATTGTCTATATAGAAAATTCCAAGGAGTGAACAAAACAAAACTTGGAACTAATAAGCTTACAGAATACAAGATTAATATACAAAATACTGGGAAAAATATTTGCAAAACAACACATATCTGATAAAGGACTTATATCCGAACTATACAAAGAACTCTAAAACTCTATAATAAAAAAATACAAACTAATTTTAAAATGGGCAATAAATCTGAATAGATATCTCACCAAAGAAGATCTACAGATGGCAAATAAGCATATGAAAGCTGTTCAACATTATTTGTCATAACCTTCTGAAAAAGAATCAGGCAGTTGCAAATTAAATTAAGCAATTGCAAATTAAAACAACAATGAGCTATCACTACACACTTACCAGAATGGTTACAATTTAAAAAAACTGACAATACCAACTTCTGACTAGGCTATGGAACAGGAACTTTCATTCTTTGCTAGTGGGGATGCAAAATGCTATAGCTACTATGGGAGACAGTTTGGAAGTTTCTTACAAAACAACACATTGTCTTACCACATGTTCTAGTAGTCACACTCCTAGATATTTACTTAACTGATCTGAAAATGAATGTCCACAAAAAAACATGTATATGAAGGTTTATAGTAGCTTTATTCATAATTTCAAAAGTTGGAGGCAACCAATGTCTCCTTCAGCAGGTCAATGGGTAAACAAACTATGTACATCTATACAGTGGAATATTATTCAACAATTAAATATAGAGTTATCAAGCCATGAAAATACACAGAGGAAACTTAAATGTATATTGCTAAGTGAAAGAAGCTAGTCTGAAAAAATTTCATATTGATGATTCCAATTCTATGACATTCTGGAAAAAGCAAAATTATAGATGGTGAGATCGATGATTGCCAGGAGTTTGGTGGAGAGGTGTTGAATAAATAAAGCACAGAGGATTTTTTAGTGTGGTGAAAGTATTCTCTGTGATTTGTCAAGTTCCGTAGAACTTTACAGACAAAAAGTGAACTTTAACATATCAAAAATCCTTTAGGAGATTGGGGGATCTTAGAAAGGACTGCAGACTGTTATCAGATAATCTCACATTTTTACAAAATATGAATAAATCACACTAAGGGAGTTGGAGGCAGGGGAAGGTGATGAACTACATAACTGGAAATGAGTGGATTCTTTGACTGAAGGCAAAAGGAAGAATAACACTGTTTTCCATCTGATAAAGTTGTTTTCCATGGAGGTGCAAGTTAAGAATTCTAATGCTGCTATACATGTATCCTGGAATTGAACAATTATATCAATGAATGGTGGATGATGAGAGTCAGATTTCTCACTGTTCAAGTAGGAGTTTATATATAAGCAAGGAAGAAGGTTAGAATGATCCATGTGGTAACAGACAGGAGACATCAGGATGAACCCATATTTAGCTTAATATAGATACAGATGATTACATACAGAAATATTTACAGATATATGTATATACACAGGTTAGTATACACACATATATTTCTTTTTTCTGTCAACTAAGAAGGCCTAAAGCAATGACATCACAATAGCAATGAGCATACCTAACATACAGATCTTGGTTTCAAAAACCTTTATCCAGCAAAAGGAAACAGCAAAACTCGCATAAATAGCAGATTCCAGGACTGGGGCAGGAAATATACAAGATGAGTCTGGAATATCTTGTAGAGCCCAAAAGGAAGTAAGTCCTCAGAAAAACTTCACGATGATGGGGGCATGTCAAAGGGATATAGGAATCGACTGAAAAAGCTCCCAGTAGCCCCAGAAGGAACAATTTGATAAACAAAATATTTAAAGTAGTATAAAATACATATCCATGAGGCTATATTGATATTAATAAGTAATTGAATAAGTAAATGGAAGGGAAAGAAGAAACAAATTTTCCATACAGAAGAATTACAGATAATTTATGAGATACTCTGCCCTAGAGGAAGGGCACATAACTTTCTGCCCCTTCAGTGTGGACTGGGCATAATGACTTCCTTTCAATGAGTACAGTAAGGAAAGAGGGGTTACTAACTTCACAGTGGAGAAACCTGACAAACACTACCTCAGCCAGGTGATCAAGGTCAACATCAATAGTGATAAATCGTGTTGACAGTATGTATTATTGATATAATATGATGAAAATGGCACTTTACCTCTGTGGTCTTCCTCCTAAAAGCCCATAACTCCAATCTAATCATTAGAAAAACATCAGACAAATTCCAGTAGAAGGGTATTCTACAAAATGCCTGACTAATACTCCACAAAACTGTCAAGGTCATCAAAACTAGAAAATTCTGAGGAACTGTCACAGCCAAAAGGAGTCTAAAGAGACATGACAACTAAATGCACTGTAGTATCCTGGATGATGCCCTGGAACAGAAAAAGAACCTTAGGTAAAACTAAGGGACTCTAAATGATATGGACTTTAGTTAACAATAAGGTCAAGATTGGTTCATTAGGTGTAACAAATGTATCATGATAACATAAGATGTTAATAATATGTGAAACTGGATGTGGGGTGCATGGGAATTCTCTGTACTATCTTCTCAATTTTTCTTTAAATCTAAACTGTTGCAAAAAATAAAGTCTACTAAAAAAAGAGAAAGAAACCCACTCCTAATCATAAGAAAAGACACTACAATTATTCTTATTTTAAAAAAGTGAAACAAGGATTATACCACATGCTTCTGAGTTCTCAATGCTTTTCTACTTTGGGGAGTTCCCCCCACTCCAAACACTCCAGCAATACAGGAACATTCTTAACTGTTCCAGTCAAAAATAGTAACTTTCAAAAATGGTGAAAATCAGTCACTTTCAGTCAGCTTGACTGTCAACATAACAAGAACACACAGCAAGTTAGAATTAGAATCTCTCTTTCTCCACCTTGAGTGTGAAAAATATACCCGTCTTTATTTTCCATAGTAATCTTGGGTGTTTTTATCTAGACATGTGTTAGCTGTGTAAGATAAATGAAGGGTGGCAGAAAATAAAGGCTTTAAGTTTAGTTGCACATCAAATAGTCCCCAGACATAGTCATTAATAAAAAGATGCCTGAAGTTTAATCAACCATAAGTTGCACTTCTATTTTTTTTTCATTGTAAGGATATGTTTTACAAAATCTACTTAGAGTAAGAAGAAATGGCTAAAAAATAAAATCAGTTTAAAACATTTAAGAGAAAAGGACTTAAAAAATAATATGTGGCTTCACACTTAACATCAATTGTTTAGTTAAAAACAATGTTAATAAGTTATTAATTATCAGTAACTGATAGAGTGATAAAATAAGCTATTAAAGAAATTTGCTACATATTAATCTTTAGATAAAATACAACATATTTTCAGCAATCCATTTTCTTATTATTCTAATAACATACAAGCTAAGAGGTTTTTCAGGAGCTATAACTGTATAGATATTCAATTACATTATTTTAAAGAGGAAGCTGAGGTAAATTGCTCCTTATGTCTCCTTTCTCTGACTGCATCCAAAGTCCATGCATTTTGAGGCCCAATTCTCCATTCCCTTAATCCACAATTATTTGTTTAAATGCTCTAGCATTAAATGAATTCTTAAGCTCTTACAGCTTGTAGCAGTCATCCTGGAAATTGCTATGCCTTATTAGGTATTATATTGTATAGCACTATTTTAATTTTTAGAAATTATCTCACTTTTTAGCCTATTGTAAATTCTCAGAAGATCAGAATCATGTGAAATACTTCTTTGATCTAGCTTCCATTACCTGATAAAGTGCCAAACACATACTGGGCATTAAAGAAATACTTTCTGATTAATGAAATGATGTGATCTAATCTACTCATTGAAGGAAGAATTTGTAAACATCAATGTTTAGTAATATATTGGCTTTATCTAAAAATAAATCATGGTTGAAAATGTTTTGCTAAGTTCCTTAATGGAATATCTTCTCTCTTTATTTTAGCAAAAATCAAATCATGTTTGAATATTTTCTTATCATTTTAACATAGAAAAGTTTATCATATAAATAAGATGTTGCATGTAAAGAACATACTTCTTTTTGATGAACAAGTTAAATATTAACAAAAATAACTATGTAACAGACAATAAATAAAGCCTTTATATAGACTATGTTCTCTGACAATTATGCAATAAAATTAGAAATCAATAGTAAAAGGAGTAAAAATATTCATGTCTCTGATCACCACTTTCCAGTAAAGGTAGATTATTTTTACCAAACCTCCTACTAGAAACAACTAAAAATAAAGGATAAAGTAAAAGAATAATCTTCATAAAGGCAGCACAAATCTGATGAAATATTAAGGAATTCCCAGCCTGCAATCTAAGAGCAGGAGGGAAAAGGAAGATTCTAATCCACCCTGCCATAAGGCATTTGCTCTGGCTAAACCTAGCTATGGCCTGGAAGGACCCTGAAAAGCCTAGGGACACCCATGGCGAGGACTTTGATTCGTGAGCCTACCATGTTGATTTGTGACACTAAAGTCTACACGGTTAGAGTAAGGTGAACCTAAAGTAAACCCTCTGTCACTTTGCAAGGGAGTAGGGAAGGAATCCATCCTTGAGTGCCTATAAACACATGTAACCGTCATAGTGTTATAGAGCTCCACTTGTCTTTGTTGGGAATGTCCCCAAATAATCACAAACTGTAATTTAGTTTAACATGATCCTGAACTGTTAGTGCCAGTGAGCTCTGGGAAGGAATGAATGCACTCCTTCTGGAGGACACCATCTCTAGTTTGCCCTTTCTTGTGAGAATGCTCCAAAGAAAAATTTTATGATAAACTCAAACTGAAAAATAACCAAGCTGGCATGATAATAAGGCAACATTTATAAAGTCTATCAGAAACAACAGAAAACAGAAGCAGAACAAAAAACTTCAGATAATTAACTTAGATGCAGATCATAAAAAAAAAGGAAGAGAAACAGAAAAAAAAGGCTTACTTCATTATTAGAATAAAAATAAGCTTGGCAGAATCAGCATGTCATAGGAAATTATTTTTAAAATTAATGCATACAGTATTGAGAGATCATTACAGTACCTGGGGTGCAAAATATAACAACTGAAATTTGAAACTCAGTGAATGAGTGTGGCAGCAGATTAGCCACAAAAAGAGAGAATTAGTAAAATGGAAGTGGAGCCAAAAGAATTCTGAAAGTAGTGCAGAGAGAAAAAAAAATGGTAGAAAACATAAGAAAGAGTTTAAGAGATACAGATGAAGAGTTAGAAGGTCTAAAATACATTTAATTTGCATTCCAAGGTATGGGAGTACAAGTTCAGGGTACAAGAGTAGAGAGGACCAAGGGCACAGAGAGAAAAGCTCTGAGCCAAGGAGCAAGACTTTGTATTTACTCCCAGTATCAGGGGGCATGACAGTGACTTGTGACTCAATGAAACAAACTCCTGATGTTTTCACCTCATCCAAAGCCTTATCTAGGGTAGCAAGGTCATTATTACTGACCCCATCAATTTTGAGGTCTCCTATCTCAGCAGTCACATTGCTTTCTGGGTTGGCTCATGAGGTCTGTATGACTGATCTGGGCTTGCACAGTGGCAACTATTTTTAGGAGTCCATCTTTTCTTTTTTAATTGAAGTGTAGTTAATTTACAATGTTGTGTTAGTTTTAAGTGTACAGCAAAGTTATTCAGTGTTATATATATAAAAAATATATATATAAATATATATTATATGTATAATATATTTTTTATATAAATACATATAATATATATAAATATATGTATAATATATATACATATATTCTTTTTCAGATTTAAGATTTAGGAATCCATCTTAACTCTTGGCATCTGCTGTTATTACAAGAAAATAGCTCAAGTTTTCTCTGTAGGAAGAGTGACTTTGCTATTTTTCCCTTCATATAAAAGTTTTTTATCCCAGGAAAGCCTAGCCTTGCAATATTCACATGATTTCTTTTGTTTTTCTAGTACCATTTTAACACTTTCTCTCTGTTACTCTTGCCCACTAAGCTTTAAGTTGGGCTGTCTCTACTCTAGGAAGTTTTCCAGGTTTGCAAGGCTGATTGAATTAGTTTATCTACATTCCTTTGAGTCAGTTTCTTATTTTCTGATGGGTCACATTTATCAGCATTATTAACTCAATTTGAACCATAAGAGGCCAAACACCAGCCAATGCCCCATCTATAATTTCCCATGGGAATTGATCTCGTTCATGGATTTCTTCTGAAAGTGCCAAAGCTCTCTTCCAGCAGCCAAGATCCACTGCAAAAAAAAACCCCTGATGCTAAATGAATTTAAGTTTGGCATCATAGACTGTAGGAGGGGCTGAGCTGTAAGAAGGCTAGGCTGTTACCATCCTTCTTAACAAGCCTTATGTGCCTGGCCCCCTCATCTCCCAAGCAAACCACCCAAGATTCAAATGATTTGCTCGGTTTTGCAACAGAGGTCATGAATATCCCTTGTTTCACCTGTGTGGTGCACATCTCTATAACTGTTTTCTTAAGAGGGTCAGAAACATCTGCCCTATGCCACCCTCAAACAAATCTTAGTATCAGTTGTTACAATGGGGAAGACCTGAGGCTGACTGCCAGATTGGTAAGGAAGTCCTCCCCCAACCCCAGCTGAGAAGACAGATGGCAACACCCAGACAGTGTTTGGGCATCTATCTGTATTTGAACCTTCTTCCTGGTACTCATCTTGCAACCACCTCTCCAGTTCTTCCTCATCAACAGGCAATAAAGCAGAGGTCCATTTATTGCCCAGTTGACCATACGATTTTGTCAACATGTCACTACTGAGTCCCATGAATTTTATTCAGATCCCATTAGTTAGCCCACAAGGTCCGTGTCTTTCCTCTTCCAAAAGGCCAGATCCCTGTAAGCATATCACCTATGTTGCCAAAAACCATCAACAAATCTCTGAGAGGTCAGCTAGTCTGCCAAGCTTCATGGATGCTGGCAGATGACACAAGGCAGAGATCAAAGGTGAGTTTATTGCAAATGCAGTACCAAAGCATCAGCATTTATACCATTTTTCTGAGCTCCAGTTCTTACAAGGTGACATGAATTGGGCCACATGGTGACATGAATTGGGCCTTGTATGACAGGAGAAGGGCTCTGAGCTTTGGGAACCTAAATATTTTACACTGGACAGTGAGCATAGATGCTCTTTTTTCTAGAAAGAGATAACCATCTCTATCTTCCAGGGCTATAAGCAAACCTGTTTCTTGCTTCAGAGGGAGACATTAACTCTACCATCCAAGTCTATTCTCTATAAAAATATCATTTAAAAGATCATCTGGGGAGGGCTTCCCTTGTGGCACAGTGGTTGAGAATCTGCCTGCCAATGCAAGGGCCACGGGTTCGAGCCCTGGTCCGGGAAGATCCCACATGCCACAGAGCACCTAAGCCCATGGGCCACGACAACTGAGCCTGAGCTCTAGAGCCCGTGAGCCACCAACTACTGAGCCAGGGTGCCTAAAGCCCATGCTCTGCAACAAGAGAAGCCACCGCAGTGAGAAGCCCGCCCACCGCAACAAAGAGTAGTCCCCGCTGGCCGCAACTAGAGAAAGCCCACGCGCAGTAACGAAGACCCAACACAGCCAAAAAATACATAAACAGATAAAAGATCATCTGGAACAAAGGGCAGTCAGTGCCCCTGCCTGCAAGCTGTACAGAAAAAAAAAAAAAAAGAGAGAGACCCATGTAGAATTATCTCCCAATATATCACAAGTTAAAGAAGAAAATTTCAGGAATAAATTGTTTTACTCCACCAGAGAGCTGTTGTACCACTCTTTCTGTTAGAATTATTTGGTGGTTCCCTGAATCACATGCACTTAACTATAACATGCAATGTGCAAATAAGTTTTTTCATATTTTTTTCAAAAAAAAAAAAGCTTGAAGCCCCTTTTGGAACGAAGGTTCTTCAGAGGTGGCTAAATAGTATCTATTATCTAAATCAAATATTTTAAAAAGGGAAGGGAAGGAGGACGTAGAAGAATAGTATAATGAGGTGGGGGGTGGGGCGGGCCCTGCGCTGTGGCGGGAAAGTGGCGGGAAAGCTCCTCCCGGAGCCTGGGGCGCTGAAGGCGCCGCCGCGGACGCAGCTGAGGTAGAGTTTCTGGCCGAGAAGCTGGTCACCATTATCCCGAACTTCAGTCCGGACAAGATCTACTAACTGGGGGCGACCTGGGGCTCTTCCACCCTGACTCACCAGTAAAGGTGGCCCTGTGGCTGGCGATCGACCGGACACCAAGATGGATGTGTTGGCTGCTTCCTCGCGAGTGGAGGGAGGTGGGAAAGTTGGAGAAGAGGACAGTCGCGTAGCCAAGCTCCCGTGTGTGCTGACGCCTTCGTGACACAGCCTGCGGCCCGCGCCAGGCTGGATAACTTGACCTCGATGCAGGTCAACACCCGTGGGGCTTTCCTCCCACCAGCGCTCGAGCCCGTGGACAAACTCCGCACAGACCTGCAGCCTTCACACAGCGCCCAGTCTCGAGACTTCAGGCAGAGACGGGTTTGTGGAGGCCAGTGCCTGGGGCAGGAGGCCCGCCAGCGGTGTGTGAGCGCTCAGGACGCGATCGAGGGACGCCCGTTCCTGGGAGCTCTTGAGCCGCTTTTGAACGTCTGAAAAAAAGTGCAGTGGAGCAAGGAATGGATTTATAACGTTGTTAGACAGCAACGGGCTTGTGCTTAGTCCTGGTGACTTTCTGTAGTTCCACACCTGTATCTTGGAGCCAGCTGTCCTTTTACGAAGGAAAGAAAAAAAGCCTTGGCAAAATAAGCGGTTTTCCCCGGTGGAACCTCCGGTCTCCTGATCAGAACTGCCATGCGCAGGTGAGTGTTCGGTGACTTCACGTGTTGCTTTTAAAAGATGGAGGTATAGCAGGAGTGCGGAAGTGGCTAGGCCTTTTTTTTGTTTTGTTTTGTTTTTGTTTCCTTCTTGAACCTGATCCCTCGGGCTAAATTTAGAGTCTCCTACAAAGGTTGTTCATCCAGAGAAGGAGAGCCGTTGAGTGGGTAGTGACGGTGACCCATGTTTATCCTCTAAGCCCTGATACACAATAAAGATGGAATCAAGCCAAATCTCTGTTGGGTTTTCCTGCCTAACTACCACGTGAAAGGAGCAAGCCAGGGGGCTAGAATGACTTATTAGACCAAACTGAGAGGTTTAGCAGGCAGCTGGAAACTTTAGACCAATACTCTGGATGTCTCTTGTTCTCTTTGATACTTTTGGGTAAGGTCTAAAGGGTTGCTTAGCACCAAAAGGAAAGTCCGGGAAAAATTAATTCCATGTTATCAAGTGTGTGAGTGAAGACATGATGCCAGGGGGAAAAGTGGGACCTGTGACATGGTTCTTGATGGACTGAGGCAAAAGACTGTTAAAGGCAGCAGAGGCTCAGTTAAGGGCAATTTTTTTTTTTTTTTTTTTTTTTTTTTTTTTTTTTGGCCCTAGGAGGAAAAGTTTCATCTGTAGCATTGTGGAATTGCTAAGTTCCTTACAGAAAGTATATTACTGAGAGAGGAAATGATTGTCTAGTCATGCAATGAGTAGGTTCAGTAACCAGCTGGTTTTGGACGGTAGCACCATTGGTGAAAAGCAGAAGCATGCCATCTCGAGGGTTTTTTAAAGAGCCTATGTGCATGTCAGCTGAGCCTAAAGAATATCTACTGGGATTTTCCCTTCAGTGTTTAAAGTCCAAACTTACTCAAGCTACACGAGCACTATTTCTCCGTTCCAGACTGGTAACCAGATGTTCCTCTAACAAGCAGCTGATGGTTATTATTTGAACACTGAAGGGCCAGACATGAAGGGACTAGGACCTAGAAGACCTGGTCTCCACCATTTAAGAGATGACAGGACTTGCCTTTTCATCTCACCCTTATGTGGAATCCTTCAGATTTAACCTGGGGAATCTTCTAGAGTGAAACCACAAGTTTTTGTGGAGGTTTAGGAGACCTGCATGTCTCAGATCTCACCCTGAAACACTTTTCTTACAATCTGTCTGAGGTACAATCAAATCTGTCTTTACACTTTACCTGTAAATCTCTGTAATTGTGGAGCTTTTATTTTTATTTTTGACTTCATTATAACATAAAAAAAGATTTTTCTCTTAATAGTATTATGAAATGACTGCAAGTAAAAATGTTAAATAATACAGAGATATGAATGTTGGAAGAAAGTGAACACTCAGTTAGATCAGCACAATGGAGTGAGAACCAGAAATCACAGAGCAAGAATATGTTTCGGCTTTGCAGCTAAAGTAGATTTTGGCAGAATTAGATTTATTACTCTGAAGTGTTCCTGTCTTTTGAAAATAAATATTGAGGATGATTCTGTAGTGTGGACTGATATAAAGGAAGTCAGATAAATTGGGAAAAAAGTAGAGATATCTCAATTTTAAGTTTAAGAGAAGCAGTATTAAAATAGTACAAACAAACAAAGGGACAATGTGCATATTGTAAGGCTAGTCTTCTCTGGGGAAAAGAATATGTGAAAAGAAAGGTGAAAAAAAACCTCTCTTTTTACTACTGGACATTTTAAAAACTAAATAACTTTATGTAACTAAAATAACCTTAACAAAGAAACTCATATACTTAAAATTTGTATGAATTTAGATTAACCTGGCAACTTTAGATTCAGAAAAGTATTAAGGGCCATCACTCTGGTTGTATTCTTTTCTTCCCTTTTTTATTTTTTAATTGAAGTATAGTTAATTTACAATGTTGTATTAGTTTCAGGTGAACAGCAAAGTGATTCAGTTATATATATATATATATATATATATATATATATATATATATATATATAATTTTCAGATCCTTTTCCATTATAGGTTATTACAAGATATTGAATACAGTTCCCTGTGCTATACAGTACGTCCTTGTTGTTTACCTATTTTATATATAGTAGTGTGTATATGTCAATCCCAAACTCCTAATTTATCCCTCCCCCTTTCCCTTTCCCCTTTGGTAACCATAAGTTTGTCTTCTAAGTCTGAGTGTCTGTTTCTGTTTTGTAAATAAGTTCATTTGTTTCATTTTTATAGATTCCACATATAAGTGATATAATATGATATTTGTCTTTGTCTGACTTACTTCACTTGGTTTATCTTCATATCTGAGTTCTGAGTAATGTGAAATGACAGAGTGACAGAGACAAAAAAAAAAAGACGGAGGAAGAAGAGGAGGGGGAAGTGGAAGAGGGGGAGGAAGGAAGGGAAAAAGAAGACAAACAGAATAAAGGAATAAAAGAAGGACGGAAGGGAAGGGGAGAGAGAGAGAGAGCCTTCATTTAGTGCCAAAACAAATGACCTATAATGGTGTTGCAGTTAATCAAGTTGGATCAAAAAATTAAGTTTATTGGTAGAGTTTATAAGCTTCAGAACACTAATATATGACCTGTTTGGTTGCTTTGACTATTAAAAAATAAAAACAGGGGCTTCCCGGGTGGCGCAGTGGTTGAGAGTCCGCCTGCCGATGCAGGGGACACGGGTTCGTGCCCCGGTCCGGGAAGATCCCACATGCCACGGAGCGGCTGGGCCTGTGAGCCATGGCCGCTGAGCCTGCACGTCCGGAGCCTGTGCTCCGCAACGGGAGAGGCCACAACAGTGAGAGGCCTGCGTACCGCAATAAATAAATAAATAAATAAATAAATAAATAAATAAATAAAAACAGTCTGTAATTGTACATCAGTAACACAAAAATGGAGGCAGGTTCAAAGCCAGCTATGATTACAGTCAACGCCTAAGTCCACTCACTCCCAGCTCCTCTCTATCCAACCTCAACATCTACTCCTCAGACTAGAACAGCAGGGAAAAGTCTTGTCAATATTTGTATTGAATCGTTTTTAGACTTCTAAAAAGATAAATATTAACAGGTTGGAATCAAGTGAATTACTCAATTACATACCAAAGCATATTCATTACGTTCTAGAACTGTAGTAGATTTATTTATTTTTTCAAGGGTATTTGGCTCAATAATTTAAAACTAAGTTGTTTTTACTCTTGCACTCTCTTTTGGGGAGGAAGGCTATAAAAGTGTACCGAATGTCAGTCACTTCCATAAAAATAATTTTAGAAAATAGCTGTTTCATCAGTGTTATTAAAACATTAAAAGATTTATTTACAGAGCTAAAGTTTACTCCAATGTTCATCTTCCCTTTATCTATCCTCTATATCTATTCGCAGTGTCCTCTCCGAAAGGCTGTGTTACTATTACTATCAGAAGCAGTGGGTTGAAAGTTGGACTGTTACATTTGATATTCCTTTACTGACTACACCTTTGAATTTTGCAGTGCTAGTCAAATGATATACTATATAAAATTTTAGACATCAAATCCCTTTAATAATTGAGAGTCTGTCAGAATTCAGACATTTTGTGTTATTGCCTTCTATTCAAAGGAAAATTATTTGCACCATTTTGGTGTATTGATTTGTCTTTTTTGTTGTTTCCTGGAGAAGGTCTATTATTGAACTGAAAGAAATATTCAACAATCACTTTGCTCTGACTCTCAGCAAGAAGGAATTGTTTTAATATGATTACAAATTGAAGAGTAACATTAAATTTGCCATCCCTTCCTTGGTCAGCTCCAGTTATGCTTTTTAATTTGAAACTATCTTCTAAGAAGTTACAAACAAAACCTCAAATACCTGGGAAGTTGCAAGGACCTTCACTTTCCATTTTAAAATTAACAATTTTCATAAAATATTTCATGACAAATGACATCAACTCAAATATCATGTTGCTTCTCATAAGATTTTCTTTTGCATTATTGAGTATTGGGTTAAATAAGCCTGAGAATGTTAGCAAATTTGAACACATTTGTTTGATTCCACATGCTGCTTTACAGTGGCTCCCCTGAAAATAGAAACGATTACTCCACTTTCTCCTTCAATTAGGGGTATATCTCCACTTGGCCATACTTCATAGAAACATCACATTTTATTTCCTACCTACTAAAAGCTGACTATTGCAGGCTCTCCACCCTAAACTAAAGGTGATAGTTTTAAGATTGTCTCTTTTGTATCCCACTAAATGTTTCCAACTGTTCCCTTCACTAATATTTAAACAGCCTAGTATAAAAACAGAAAGAAGAAATAGAAATGTCCTTTCCAGGGTCATGAAGCTCTAGTCACCTTTGAAATAGATTGGCAGGAAGTAGGCAACTCTGTCCCCTCATCTTTCTATCAGTCTACCGAACAGCATGACAGCAGTCACTTACACCCTAGGAAGAAATCAAGGCCCTAAATAACTGCCTGGTAGTTGTGTTATTTAGCTTTGCCAATGTCAGTTCAAAATGCTTTCATCCTTCAGTGTTTTCTCAACCTGGAAGAAAAATGGATAATGGATGATGATGTGGATGACAAAGTGGGTGGATTCTGCAACTGATGAAGAAGAGAGAGAATTTGATAAGGAAAGCACTTCTGAGTCCACAGCATTATGTATAATCTCAAATAAACACACACACACACACACACACACGGGGAGCCCCTTTGTTGCTGCATTGCTGCTTAATGCTCTCTTAATGGTCATGCCATCTTAGCTCTCTGCTTACACAAGATGGTAAAACACGCAGACACACAAAGTGTGTTAATAATAAGGATTATTGCTATTTCTTCAGTAAATGTTTAAGGTAGATTGACAAATCCTTGTATTTTTGATTTCCAATTTATTTGAATCTCTTAGATCACTATGAGAAATTACTACTATTAATAATAATTCCTATTCTGTATATAAAGAACAAAACTGGATAAGAAGTAACTTAAATGTATGTCCACTAACCATCTGGTGTGTTATCTTGATAGGATGTATTACACATTTACCTACAAATGAGAATAACATCTTAGATTGTAAGTTGTGTATTATGACAAACCCACGAGAAGTAATCAGAAGAAAAAGAAAAGGGTGAGAGCATGGTGTCAGGAGAACAAATGGAACTGAATGTGTTTAGTTGATGATGTAAATATATTGTCTTCATCTCTCACTTGCTCTGTATTCTTTCCCTCTAATTCTTCCCCATCACCACAATTTCCTTTACCTTTTCTTTCTCTATTGTTTGAGTCACTGTTATCTTCATGGTTTTCCCAAATATCACTGACCTGAAGTAGGTATTTGTTGATAGTATTTTTATTTTTGGAATGGGTGATTTGTTTCCTTGCCTCTAACCTGCATTTATCCATTTTTCTTTGAACTTTTTTATTGAACACCTGTGATGTACCCAGTCCAGTGCTAAGAAGACAAGACAATACAACACAGTCCCATGTACTTTATAACAGGACATGTGCCCTATTAGGTGGACACTCAAGACTCACTTTGCTTATTTCCTCCTTTGGTTTCCACTCAAACAAGTCCTATTGTCTTTCTCAATTTTGCCTGGTTAATGTTTGTTACTGTTTCAACTCTCAGTTTAAACATCACTTTCTCCAAGAGTACTTTCTTAAACCTCTAGAGTAGATTAGATATGTTAGCTATTTGCTCCCATAAAAACTTGTCTGTACAAGGTTTGTCACTAAAAGCGGTCTTGGTGTTCAATATATTTTTGTTGTTTTAACGTAACTCAAGAAAGATGATCTGAAAATAGTAAAGGTCATATTGTTTTTCATCATAGTTTTATTTTCATCTTTCAAAGAATGCATCAAACATATTTTAGAGCTAAGAAGGGCAAGTATATATGTACAAAGGAGGTCAAGATCCTATTAAATATAGTATATTAAACCCTCATCTCCCACACCCCTCTCATTTTTTGGCTCATCAAATATAAAACCACAGTGCAGAAATTTTAAAGAAGATAAAAACCATGAAAATCTATTATGGTGTTTTTTTCACTTTTTGTTGGAACATATAAATGAAAATGATCACAATTGCTGAGGCTAAAAAGTAGATGTGCAACAAAGTTGAGCAACGCATGCATTGATTTTACTTAACAAGTTGGACAATCAGCTTTCTCCAACCTGAGAGTTATGGAATTATTGCAAAAGTTCCATAAATCTCACATGTACCAATCTCTGTGTTTAACTCAGGTAAACATCGTGGTCTTTGCCATCCATCCAACACAAAGCAGATTCCAACATCTGTCTAGCTCATACAACAGGGTCAAAGGCCATGCTGGTGATTGGAACCTTGAACAAGAGATGTGGCTTCTGTGTTCAATGGTTATTGATATGCTACATAAGTGTAAATTTGGTGCTAGTGGGAATATTATCTCAAGCTATTTCTAATCATTATTCCTGCTTATTCTGTCCCCCAAAACAGTGATGTGTGCCTCCAATTTGGAATAGATTTTCTATCTGTCCTTCTTACCTTCAAAGAATTCCTAGACCCTATTTATAGAGTCATTTTTCTCCTTAGATCATGTTTCTAAGGAGAATGAAGGGAAAAGGCAAATAACCTCCTGTGTCATTTGCTACATAATTGTTAGTATGACAGGTAAGGAGAAGAAAATGCTAATTTAATTTTTTATTCTTCTTCTATCTTCTGGGATAAAAAAAGATTTATAAAATAAAGCACTAATAATATAACAGTATCACTCCTCCAATTAATAGCAATAATACACTGTGAGATTAAATCATTTTCATTTTTCTGCAAGTCAGATGAAAGATGCATAGTGCTCACGTGAAGCAACATAAAGCTTCATCTATTTTTGAAACCATAAAGCTTTGTAAAAATGACTACTTTACTGTTAGAGTGAGAAATAGCCTTTTAGCTATGTATGATAAGCAGGCATTACTGAGAGAAAGAAAATAATTTCTAATTTTGAATAAATATTTTGTGTATTATACTCATTTCCCAGCAACACAAAGAAATATTACCCTGGATTAGAATATGAAGAAAAATATTAGTTTTCTTATGTGAGTCACTAAAATAACCAAATTATTCTGTAATTATAGTTTCTCTATGCTTTAGTGCACATAGATCTTTAATTAACTCAACACTTAAGATAATTTTCTAGTACATAAATTTCGTGGTTTTCAAAAATATCTAATGAGAATTTCAGTCTAAACAAGATAAAGATTGCGGGAGGTGATGTATGTTCATCTTCAACTAAATTTTTCAGTTCTTTCTCTTGGGGCCTCTTAATTTTTCGTATTTGCTGAAGGGAGTTTTAGTAGTAACCCATCATTCGCAACTTAAATTTCTTTAGACATTGTTTTATACTTTAGTATAAGGTGTAGTTAGTGAGGAAATTCTATCTCCTTTGTCAAAAGTTTTTCTTAGATTTTTTTCTGTGAGAGTCTTCTACTTATTATAGATATTTTAAGTTTTGAAATAAAATGTTGACCCTTAAAAAAGTTGGCATATAAATTCAATATCCTCCTATAGTTCATGAACTTATGACTCATTTCCTGATAAATATGATATTTCATAATTAAGACAGTGTTTACCTCACAAAAAATACTCCAAATCTTGATCACTGGGGAAAAACAGTCATCTAATAAGTGATTCCAGAAAATTTTTATTTTTATGTTTCAGGCAGATGTATGTTTCACAATTACAATACTTGTCATAGATGGTACTTCAGATAAATAAAAGCCAGTAAATACAGGGTCACAGATTAAAGGAATACTGACAGAGGGTTGGCATTCTTATGTTTCTGTCCTGCCAAGATCTTTAATCAGAAAAGGACATGGGAGGTCATTTCCTTATCATACAGAATCAGGAACAAGCCTCTTGTAGCAGCAGTGCAAAACTTTTATGGAAATGTTACTTGTGCATATCAATGAATAGCTGACATTATTTCTGTTATCAGAGACTAAGCAAAACTCTGTGATTGCCTTATAGCTATAAAATGTTAAAAGAAAAAGTGAGGGCTTTGTTTCATAGTTTGCTAGTGTTGGCAAAAATAAAATGTTACTTCCACAGCATAAAATTGACAGTACTTCCCCTTCTAAAAGTGCAGACTCTTATTAACATTTTGTGTGTAAAACGTGCAAAATTTAAGAGTGCTTTGAAAATTTATATCTGTAGATAGGTTAAGTATATAAATAATTGCAAATTGCACAAATTGCCTAATAGACAATACAGCTTCAGGTGGCATTTGTCATTTATATCTGTGATGTGACCGTCTCAAAAGTGAGTGACATACATATTTCCTTTGTCTAACTTTTCCATTTCTCTCCCATGTCCTCATCTAGGATTATAATCTTCCCTACTCGGAATGGCAGATGCCAATTTTCTAATGGAAAAGTAGAAGAAATCATGATTAATCTTGGAACCAGATTATAGATTTGGTTGCATTTCTGACATTTTTCTAGCAACTGATTTGGACCAAATCTTCAGGATTATTCTGGTTTTACCCAAACCTGATCTGGACTCTTTCAAGTGGGAGAACCTCCAAGTAGGGGAACTCTGATACTATACTAGACACACATCCTTCTCGGATAAGCCATTGCAGGATGGCATCCAGGAAAAAAAAAATCCTTTCAAATCATAGTTACATGAGGACATTTGTTTTCTGAGGCTTAAAATGGGAAATAAAAACTCTAAAGCTTAGCATTTTCTTAGTGGATAACATTTAAAAATATGTTTAACAGAATAGGCCACTTTAAAGGAAAATGCTATCACTATAGATGTAAGATAGTAGTCTTATATTCTTAATTATATATTAATCTCAAAGAATACAAAGGAAAGTATATTAAACTATTAAACCTGTATATTACAATCTTCTCTTTTTATGCTTTCTTTCTTCTCCTTTGACTCTCACATACTAAAAAGACCCGGTAAGGAGCTGGGAACCCTTTAGGATTATAACATGCCATTAGAAACTGTCTCAATACACATACTTGAGTAAATATGTAGAATCACAACATGAAACTCTTCAATTTTTTTATCTATAAATAAATCACCATTCTGATTGCAGCCAAGAGTAAAGAAAAAGAAAAAAAGTTTAGTTTTTCAAACAACTTTTCTTTTTCATTACAAGGCCAATAGATGTAGGTGGGAAGCTAATCTGGCTTTTCAGTTTCTTGATTGCTCTAGATCTAGCAACTATTCACCTTCATGTTAGTGACTTCATTAAATTCTGATTTAGAAGCTAATTTGAAAGAAGCCTGACCTTTGAAAGACTGAGGGTGACAAGAGGGCAAAGGAAGGAGGTGGAGAAGATACTGCTGAGCAGATCTCAAATCATATTTATGTTTTAAAAGCTACCCTATGAGCTATTCACCACTCACAATTTAGCATTTTAATCCAAATTTTCACTTGAAAGTAGCCCCTGCTGACTCAAAAGTGTTATAACATGCAGTGGCCAGGTGGGGGAGAAATGCAGCCTTATCCCTTTGAAGCCTGGCTGCCCAAGATCAATAGGAACTCACAGGTGGCCAGACTTCAAAGAAGAGGTACCAGGTTGCTGTTTCGGTCCAGTCCCTGTAGCAGTTATTTCCACAGCCCCCCGACAGTGGCTTGGAATTGGCTTTCATGTTAGACTTTCACTTAAGAGAGTAAATGAAGAGCATTAGAGGCAGATCTTGATTAAAAGAATTTTAAAAGAAGCTAACATCTTGAGAGGACCAGCCACCTTTTAAAACCACCTATTAATGCAATTGCTGGGTAGAAGGGAAGGTAAGCCTGCGGGGAAGGTTTTTAAAAGCAACTCACTTACGGGGTTGCATCTGACATTTTAGCAACTAAGCTACATCCCTTCAATGAGCTACAATGGTTGTAAGTAAATTTTTATTCAACATTTTGTAGCTGGGTGTCTATTCAGCAGTGGAGTTAGAGTGAAAAAATGCCCACAGCTGCCAAGTCCAGGTGGAAAGAACACAGTGAGGTTAGTTGAAAAATAGCAATGATCAACTTTTTAGCCATTAAACATATTTCTGTATAAACAACATACAAGAATGTAGTTGAGAACATGGATATGTTACATTTGCTGAAATATACCTTTTTGCTTTATTTTAATTTTTGTTTTTATAGAAAAATAAAAGTATAAAGGTACTGTTTATATAAAATAGATATAACAGGATATATAAGTATATCTTATATACTCCATTTTGTAATAACAAGATTCTGAAATAACGAGTAATGTTTCTCTTGTCACAAATAGATCATGTACATCACAATAACTTTATAAATAATATAAAAACTGGAGGAATTCTTTTTACTTCAGAAAAAAATGGTTCTTAGTCTTGGCCACATATTGAAATCATCAAGATCATCTGGCATGCTTTAAGGAAAAAAAGATGTCAGGGGGCCCATCTGGAGATTTTAATTTAATCAGTCTAGAGTGGGCCTGGGCATAGGAATTTGGAAAGTTCCCCAGGTGATTCTCCTGTGCACTAACAGTGAGAAATGCTGGCCTAGAACAGAGCCTCTCAAATTCTTATGTGTGTATAACCACCTGGGAATCTTCTTAAATTAAATATTCTCTTTCAATTGGTCTGGGGTGGGGTCTGAGATTCTGCAACAAGCTCCCAGGTGATGCCAAGCTGCTGGACTGGTCCCCACACCACTCTGTGTGGAGAAAGAATTTAGATATTCTCAGCTCAAGAGAAGGACATGAGTTGAAATCATTAAAGCATTTGGGTTGAAACTCCGTTTTCATAACCCCCATTCTAACCAGACACCCACTCCCCACCTGCCCCCAGTTGCCTCAATTCCATGTGCCAGTATTTCTCAGTTTTCAGGGTAGACTTTCAGTCTGTTACTGAAGATCATTAAAGCTGGTTTCTGGAGTAATTACTAGAAGGCTGTGCTAAGATTTTTAAATGTAGTCCCTAATAGAAATTGCACACTGGAATATTTCAAATGAAGAAACTGCTTGCTACAGGCAACTAAAGAAGCAGTTCTGCATTATTAAACTTCTACTGTCGGTATGCTGAGCTTGATGCCAGCAAGAATGCTAAGTGAGGCTGTTACTCTGGACCATATTCATGACTTTTTTTTTTTTTTTTTTTTTTTTTTTTTTTTTTTTTGCGGTACGCAGGCCTCTCACTGTTGTGGCCTCTCCCGTTGCGGAGCACAGGCTCTGGACTTGCAGGCTCAGCGGCCATGGCTCATGGGCCCAGCTGCTCCACGGCATGTGGGATCTTCCCGGACCAGGGCACGAACTCGTGTCCCCTGAATCGGCAGGCGGACTCTCAACCACTGCGCCACCAGGGAAGCCCCATATTCATGACTTTTATTCAAGGAAAGGATAAGCTGAGTGAAGAGCCATCTGAACCTAGAAAGAGGACTGGTTATCCATACTGGCAGGGAGGTCAAGCAGTTCTATATTCACAGCAGGGGACATTTCACCCTGAGTGACCTGCACGGGTCCCAGGCTGCTGGCTGTGCAGGTGCTCTAGCCCTGCTATGGAAGTTTCAAGTTCCCGACAAAGAGCATCAAACCCACCTTTGAACTTATCTTCCTTTACCCGTAGATCTTTTAAATAAACTACGGTATTTGAAAGGTATAAGCAAGAATTCTATACACTGTTCCTGAAGCCTTCTTGTGTTCTATGACAAGGTGATGTTTTAGAAAGATCCTGGGCTTTTAAATATGAAAAAGTTAAGTTTGGATGTGAGCTCCAACAGAATTTATGTCTCTTTGGGAGTATTAGTACAACATCTTTAAGGCTCTCAGTTATCTATTGAGAATTCTCCTTTCCTTCAATGCCCTGGCTACCCAGGAGCCTCAATCTTGAGTTCTGAAGCTGTAGCTTTTGTAATTAGTAAAGTCATGGTTTTCCAAGCTCAAACAGTGCACTAGAGTAAGTGAGTTTAGGGAAGCTTTCAATGCCTGCCACAAATCATGACAGGACACAGACACTTAGATCCTTTCATCAAGGGATGCTCAATAGATTAGATTTATTTCAGGTACCTCTTCCACCCTGCCATTTAACCTTGCTTTTGGCAACCTTGTCTGTTCTGCAAATGTCTTCCTTACTCTGAATCCTGGTGATAAGAATTGGAGTTTATTCCCTCCCGAGATAACCTGAGAAATCTTATGCAAATTTACCCACCTGCCCTCTAAATCCTAATAAGGAAAATTAGGAGAGCTATTGCTAAGATACACAGAGAAACAAGGTTTGGTACATTTTGCCCCTAGGCAGCATCTCACTGGGCATTCATTCATCATTTAATCACTTACTCAGCTAACATGTGGTAGACAATCTTCCAGGAACTGAAGATTTAGAATTTAAAAATATAGACAAAACCCTTGTCCTTTAACTACAGATTCTCTAGATTTGGGGAAAAAAAACCTATCATATTATAAGAATAACAGCTGTATTTTGTTGCCAATTTACCATTTATGAGGTATCATGTTAAGGGTCTTTATAGATCTGTCTATTTAATCCTCCCAACAGTCTTTGGAGAAGTGTATGGATGACAGCAAATGTAAGCAGGCACCAGAATCACCTGCAGTGCTTGTTCAACTACAGCTTGTTTAGCCCTCATTCCCAGAGTTTCTGATTCAGTGTTGGGGGCAGGGTAGTAGAATTTTCATTTTTAAGAAATTCCGGAGTGATATTGATGCTGCTAGTCTGGAAACCACACTCTCAGAATTGCTGGATTAGAGAAAAATTTATAACAAATAAATATAGTTAACATCAATGGTTACATGGTGCATGCAAAGCACCGTTTTAATTTTTTTAAAATAAATTTATTTATTTATATTTGGCTGCATTGGGTCTTCGTTGCTGCAAGGGGGCTTTCTCTAGTTGCGGTGAGCGGGGGCTACTCTTCGTTGTGGTGCATGGGCTTCTCACTGTGGTGGCTTCTCTTGGTTGCAGAGCATGGGCTCTAGAGCGCAGGCTCAGTAGTTGTGGCGCACGGGCTTAGTTGCTCCGTGGCATGTGGGATCTTCCTGGATCAGGGCTCAAACCTGTGTCCCCTGCATTGGCAGGTGGATTCTTAAACACTGCGCCACCAGGGAAGTCTCTGTTTTAAACATTTTATGTAAATTACCTCATTTAATTCTTACAACAACCCTGTAAGATAAAAATTATTAATATCAGCCCAATTTCACAGATGAGGAGACTGAGGAACAGGCCAGTTAAGTGACTTTCCCAAAATCACATGCTTTGCAAGTCTATTACTCTGTTGGAATATAAACCCAGCATGAACTCTAAACTCTCCCCACTGTGCTCATGTTTGGGTGCCTCCATGTACTAGTTATACTTAAGGTATGGATTCAGTGATGAACAAGACTGACAAAATCTCTGATTTCATGGAAAGAAGAACTGGACTTGCTTTATTTTGGAATGTGAAATATCAATTGAAGCATGAAGAATGAGAAGGAGATGCCCACCCAAAAAGCCAAGGGAAGGACTGCATAGGCAGAGAGAACAAAAGCAAAGGGTCTGAGCTGACACAGAGTGGCATTTGAATACTGGAAAGCCATTGTGTGTAGGAAGAGTGGTACAGAATGGGGTCAGAGAGAGATGCATGGGCCGGATGGCATAGAGCCTTGCAGGTCATTGTAAAAAGGTTAAACTTATTTTGAGGGCTGTGAGAAGTTGCTGAAGGGTTTTAAGAAGTAGCATGATCTGAATTTTGCCTTTAAAACGATTATGTTTGTGGCTGCAATGAGAAGAATAAGCCACTGGAAGGCAAGTTTAGAACAGGAAGATCCGTCAGGAGACTATTGGAAGAGTCAGGATGAAAGGTGATAGAGCTTGGATGATATATCAGAGGGATCACAGAACACCTCGCACAAAGTACATGCTTAATAAATGGCAGCAATGATTATCATCATTAGACCAAGGAGGATCTGTTTGTCCCCTCTATAATGTTCTTGTCAGGCCATCATTAGGGACCACAGCTACCATTGCTCCCTTACCTGACGCGCTTGGGTTGGTCCTTACTTTCCCAAAGAGCAGGAAGCTTTTCTCCAACTAAAACCAGATTGTCCAGAATTGTAATAACTTTTCTGAAAAAGCATTTTAGACACTGCTTTACTTAATCTCATTATTTGATACTAACTATAGCATTTTAAAGATTCTGCTATTAGCATAAATTAGTAAGTATAATTAGATGAAATCATTTTTTTCCTGATCTTTGCTCTCAGACATAAAGTTAGTGATATTTGTGAATAAAAGTGGTAATGGATTTAAGTTACTCTATTTCCTAAATTCCAAGAGGTTCCTACTTCTTTTAATAACATTTTAAAGTGTTTGGGGTTGGGAACCTTTCACAGTTGATGTGTACAATGAATGGGATAGCATTTTATTTTTTCCTGAAAAATTGTTACAAAATAGACAGCTAACACATGCTTACAATCATGAAATAATGGTGGTTTTAAATAATACATACATAAATAAGAAAAAACCCTCATAATCCCAAACCATTGTTGATTAGTAAATGACAGCTTTCTCAGCAACAGCGACGCAGTATTGAACATGACTTTTTACTTTGCAACATACGATGAATATAACAGATACAAGTTATATATTGTAGAAATTGATAATATTGAAACATATCTCTAAATGAAAATCCTCCAATATTATGAAAAATTTGCCTCTCATGGAATTTATGAGGAAAAATTTCAGGTTTTTAATTTAAACTGTGGTCTCAATAAAGACTTCACTAAGAGAGGCTGTTGTCCAAATTTGCTAAGAGAATAAGCACAACAGAATGTTGAAATAATGTGATTAACTTCTGGCTTAGAGAGAGACCCTCAGAAGGACTGTATCAATGTCCAGATTTTTCTCAATGTAAGGCTCGTGGGCAGGTACTTCATAGAAACCATTATCATATCCTTTAGGGATTAAGAGCTAAGAAGGTCAGAAAAATTAAATAAGACATATTATTCTATATTATAGTGGAGAACTGTTGTGTAGTATAATAAAGCTGTGGGAAAGAACACAGGTAAAATGATGCCCTTTTTTTTGTTTTTTTTGTTTTTGTTTTTGTTTTTTTTGCGGTACACGGGCCTCTCACTGTTGTGGCCTCTCCCATTGTGGAGCACAGGCTCCAGACGCGCAGGCTCAGCGGCCATGGCTCACGGGCCCAGCTGCTCCGCGGCATGTGGGATCCTCCCGGACCGGGGCACGAACCCGCGTCCCCTGCATCGGCAGGCGGACTCTCAACCACTGCACCACCAGGGAAGCCCCGATGCCCTGTTTTTAATAAAATCTATATGGAAGAGTACTGCCAACCTACAAATGATTAGCATAACAATACCAAACAATGGTCATAGAAGTACAAGTACATCATGTTTTCCCATTAAATATATTTTTAAAATTTTTATTGGGGTCTAATTTACAATGTTGTGTTAGTTTCAGGTGTACAGCAAAGTGAATCTGTTATACATTTACATATACAACTCTTTTTTAGATTGTTTTCCCATATAGGCCATTACAGAGTATTGAGTAGAGTTCCCTGTGCTATGCAGTAGGTTCTTATTAGTTATCTATTTTATATATAGTAGTGTGCATGTGTCGAGTTATCCCTCCCCCCCATTAAATGTTTTTAAAAATTGACCTGTGAAATGGTCTTTGAAAAAGGTAGAAATTTCCACATTGATTTCCATTATAATATCAGATAGTTTTTTTCCTATCACTTTAGTTATCTTCTGTCACTTTAGCTTACTTTCTTTGCTATCTAGTTTCTTTTAAACAATTAAGTATATAAATACTTTACATGGAATACTTATCACAAATTATTTTTAATACAGATGGGTGCCACTAATGAAATTTCTCTAGTCACTTCTAATATTCAAAGACACTCTGAAATGAGCCAGCTAATAAATGTGATATCTGAAGGCAGAGAGCCTCTAACAAAATGACTTAAGTTGTATGTGGTAAAAGAGAGCAGTTCTTGCCTCTCATATTCAATGTTCTAGCCATGAGCAGGAATCATGAAAATGACTCCATTAATGTCAAGGGTTGAAAAATAATGTCACCTCTTTATGCTTACATGAAGCACTGAATATTATTCAGAAATCTTGCCTGTAAACTCATTCTTTCTACCTGAGAGGTATTGCACATGGTTGCTCTTTATTTCCATTTCCAATTCTATAGTATAACATAAATGATCAATTCATTACATAATATGTTTCATAAAATATATACAGCATTTACATTTTCATTTGTTTCCCATTTTGTCCACAGCGTATTTTGTAATATATCATAGTGAGCAAAAATGACCTTTTCTGCTATTCTCTTTATCCTAGGTTTGAGTTTTTCCTTTTATTTCCCCTAGAGATAACTAAAAGGGGGAAATTCAGGAGGTATAGATTAAAATGCTGTTTCCTAGGATAATGGCCTTCCTGCTTTAATTCAATCAATAAATCAGTGCTTTCCCTCCAAAATAGTGTGTTTCCTTAGAGAACTAAATGGGCTCATTCCCTATGCAGAGCTCAGTAGGAACATAATAGAGAATGTTTTGACGGGGTATATAGCTATAGTTCAAATGTCAACAAGCATTACAAGGTTGAGTTCAGAAAGAAGAAGAGAGTAAGTGAATAGATGAAGTGAACATACTTATGAGCTATAACAGAAATGGTGTGACCCACAAAAGCTGTTGTAGAGAGCATGGAAAATCATATAGTTTAAGACACAACTTAGATTTCTTTGGTTCCTCTTGACCTCACTCCACTCATTCAATCAATGAGGAAGGTCAAGACGGGTACTCATCTCCAAATCATATCCCAAATCCCACTCTTCTCTTCCTTCCTCTAAAAGATCTGTGTGCAAATCACCATCATCTCCTAGCTGCTCACCTTTCTTCCACTCTGGCTTCCTGAAGTAGCCCACACCCCACACCATCCCCAAACCCACACCCAAGAGCCAGTTATCTTCATACAACAGGCTTTTCTAGTTCCCCCTGCATTAAACCCTTTCTTGGTAACAGTGGTCATTAGAATAATGAATTTTTTTTTACCAATCATTCAATCCCAGTATAATCTATGCCCATGTTCCTCTGTCTTCATCTCACACCCCTATGCCCTTGTCTCTTAAACCCCAGGCACTTCTGTTCTTGGAATATGAAAAGCTTGTTTCTACCCTGGGGTTTATTTACTAGTTGTTTTTTTCCCTGAGATACTCTACGTCCTGATTTTTGCATCCCCTGAATGTCCTTTCTTCAGCCTCTTCTTTTCATTAGATCTCAGCTTAATCTTCATTTTTCTTGTAAAGAATTTCCCTGACCCCTTGATCTTAAGTAGGCCTCTTTTTCAATCCAGTTCATCGCCTTATTTTATTTCTCTGTATAACACTCATCGATAAAATATATTTTCTTCTTTATGTCCTGGTTTTGGTTTAATTATCGCCTGCTTTCCTTCGTCCACTAACTAGAGTGTAAGTTCCACAAGGGCAGGAACCTGGTAAGCTGCTCTACCTCCAGGCCTAGAATAGTGCTTAACATATACAAAGTGCTCAATGACTGTTACTGAATAAATGAAGAGTGCCTTTTTTTTTTTTTTTTTTTTTTTTGCGGTACGCGGGCCTCTCACTGTTGTGGCCTCTCCCGTTGCGGAACGCAGGCTCAGCGGCCATGGCTTACGGACCCAGCCGCTCCGCGGCATGTGGGATCTTCCCGGACCGGGGCACGAACCCGTGTCCCCTGCATCGGCAGGCGGACTCTCAACCACTGCACCACCAGGGAAGCCCAACAGTGCCTTTTTATTTCTGCTCTTTACCCATTAAATTAGGATCCTCAGTGATGTGCCAAGGTTAGTTATATCCTTTGGAAGGTTATCATTTCATCATTTCTAGATAGAGATGCTAGGTGGGCTCATAGAGCATTTACAATTTATAATTTGACCATTTTTATTTGTCTTAATTTATTGCAATTAGCATTTACTAAATACAAGCATACTGAACATATAATATAAGTTGGCCAAAACGTTTGTTTGGGTTTTTCTGTACGATGCTACAGAAAACCCGAATGAACTTTTGGCCAATCCAATATAAACAAAAAACAACCTTAAGCTCATGTATGATTTGAAAAGTCCCAACCAAATAGAATAAATATTTAGTCCATGTGCTCAGTAATCATGCTGATGTTTGCTAAATAATATTATCTTCTCCTTTATTCTTTGTTAATTTATCACTAACGCTTATTCTAGTTCTATCCATCTCTGTATATTTGTTGTTATATAAAACCTAAAACATTAAATATTTTAATTATGTGCATAGTTAATGTTGTAACTAAATATTACCAAAAAAAGTTTCCTTTTGTTTACTTTTGTGTGTGTATGTAGATATTGCAGACAAGTCCATTTTGGATAAGACTGACAATTTGGAATTCTTCCTGTTATGTTTTCAACACCTGACCTTGGAAATCTGACAGGCTACAATTTAGTCTCCTATAGAGGATATAGTTAGAGACAGACTGACATATAAGAATCTAATGTCTCTCCAAATGCACACTAAATGTTTATATTCTACTGCCCACAATCTCACCAAAGATTGCTACAATCAATCCTTTAAAAGGGAGATTTTATATATTTCAAGCAAACCTGACACCTGAAAAACCTAAAATTACACACAATATAAATAAGGGCATGGTTATACAGTGAATAGTTCTAAACAGAATAGAACTACAGAATTTTTACCTGAAATTTTCCCTTAGAAACCGTCTAGTTTAACTATCTCATTGCATCATTCAGGAACCAGAAACCCCAAAAGAAAAAAGTAGATTTGAAGTAGATTTGGGAAAAGTAATAGGATAATATCTAAAAACTAGGTTACTTGATGTTCATTCCCCAAATCCAGGAAGTATTAATTCTTGGTACATAGTATATACGCAATAACTATTTGTTGAGTTATTGTTCAAGGATAATGTTGTCTTTATTCTATGTTAAAAAATCACAAGTACATGTCACATAAATAAACCTCTGAGTGTTTATAGCATTGCATGACTGACATGCATTTAAAAAAACATTTCTAAGTTAAGCATGCCTGAGTTCTAATCTTGATCTGCCAGTGTCAATCTCGAACATGCCAAGACTCTGTAATTGTGGGTTTAGTCCCCAATATTAACAGTTAACAATTCCCTTTTTAAAAGAATTGATCATAGGTATGCTTGAGGCCTGGCTGGAGGGTCCAATGGTCCATTCCATGTAGTGCACAGGGAAATATTATCCTTGGGTTCAGAGCCATAGCTACTCTCTGAGGAACCTGGCACAGTCTGCATCTCTGCCTTTTTGAATCATGGTCAATGCCTTTGCTCATAAAAAACCACTCATTTCTGTTTGCTCAATGCCAGATTGTTCCTGCTGCTATTGTTTCTCAGCAGGCCAAAGCCATGTAGCATCCTATAACATGAGGGGTTTCTTGACATTGTCAGTCCTCCGTATTTATGAAGCATTGCATTTGTGGGGGTGAAATATAGCCAAATCTATGTTGTTTCCAGCCTGCCTTTTCCATAACTGTCATTTCCTTGGCCCGAAGTGAGTAATGCTTACTTTCCAGGGAGCAAATCTTGCCTTCTTTCTGAGTGTTGTTTGGAAAGGGATTTACATTCTAACGCTAAACAGATTTCTTGTTCCAAGGATATCAAAAATCAGCAAGAATAGCAAGGAAGAAAAAGTGGGAAAAAAGATGCTGATAAGTCCAGAAACATTTCTGAGTCTCAAAACACAGTGGGATTGAAAGCTTTCGACACAGCAAATATATATGACATTTGCTATATTTGAGATCAATTAAAAAAATAATACCTGCTTTTGTGCATAAATATGTCGCCAGTTCACCTCTGCAAAATTTTATGACACTCAGAAACATATATGGTTTTGCATAACATGGGATTCAAGAACTACCTGCAATGTGATAGAGAGATGAACAAAATTATAAGTAATACAATAAAAAATATATAAATTCAGTAGCCTACAACAGGCACATTACAGGTCTTAGAACCTACTTCACCCATTATTAATTCCTGACAGTAAATTCTAAGTAAGTAACTGTCACAGAGAAAATTTGTAACTTGAGTTAACTTTCCAAGAATGCTAGATCACAATAAACTCATGAACAGTTGTAGGGACAAAACAGACCATTGACAGCTTTCTGTTGGGGCTGATCAGGAGTTTAAAAAAAAAAGTCAGCTCACACCCATAGCTTAATGAATCAAACTCTTATTTGTGATTGTTTCAAAAAGTTCCTTTTTTATTTTTAATAATAAAACACAGTTAAGAAGATATAATTAGTTTTTTAATTAAGGATACCATTGTTAGTAATATTTAATGAGCTATTTCATTAGTATTAGTATTAGTATAACATAGTATTACTGGTTATATTTGAAATAAGTCCAGTTATTTAGTGAAAGAAAATATAAAGTGAGTTTCTGTTATTCCAAAGAAAGAAAATTCCACCACTATTAACAGTGTCACTGGACCTAAATTAAGTTAGAATTAAAATATTTTAGGAGTGATATGCTTGTTACATAGGCAATACTCAGATACTGTTTTATTATTCCAGCATAATTTTCCTTTGCAATACTCTGCTTTTCATTTTACAATATCAAAGTTGTCTTGTTCAGAAAAAAAAAAAAAACTAAAAACATACAGATGATATATGACAATGAGAATGCAAACATTATAAGAGCATTAATCATGTAAATAGTTCAGCAAATATTATCCGTACCGTCGCAGCCCATTTGTTCTTTTTTGTTGTGTTTTATATCACTGTATTATGATAAACTATGGTTTCACATCATTCATCAGCAATTGGATTATGGCTGTATTGCAATTTGCTTAATTGGTATCAAAGCAAAAATTATGCTGTACTGGACAGGTTGTTAACAGAATGTAACAAAGGGAGAAAAATGTCGTCTCTAGCAAATCTGAACATCAGAATATAATGCTATCCCTATCAACTGCAAGTGGATTGGTTTTAAATGTCATCATGAATAATTAGGAACTCTGAGCATGATCTGAGATCATTCAGAAAGTATTTTATTAAAATACTGTACACTTCTGGCTAGAAACTTTGAAGTTTTAAATCATCTATTAAGAAAAAATACTAAAGAAAAGAGATAATATTGTGCCATCAAAAGTAGAAAGTTAAGTTTTCCTTCCTTTGGATCTAAAGGGCAACTGAAGAACTCAAAATCAATGTACTTACCCCAGGATGAACAAGAGCTGCATTTTTCATAAGCAGAATTCAAATTTCTCTCCACTTTGAAAAGTAATTTGAAAAGCTAGTAGCTGATTTAAACATGGCCATATTCTAGTTGGATTCTTGACCTCTTTATGCATTAAAGAATTGTGAGAAGAATTCTTAGAATTCATTAACTGGAAAAAGTCACAGACTTTCAAAGGTCTATTTTATTTACAAACAGACACACGTGCATGCACCTATACCTATATCTCTCTACTTAAGTTCATGTAAAAATAAAGCCTAAAGCCAAATTTCTAAAATCTACTTGAAAATGGAATAGCAGACCTAACAATAAAATAGTCGATTTGTCATACATAAATATAATTATTTATAAGTTTTTCCTGTCTAATTATATTTTCAAAACCTTCTTTTAAAAGAAAGTGCATTCCTTCATCATATACTGATAGCACTGAAAGAAGGTGTATAGCAATTAACCTAGTGGTGACTAAAAATCAATTTGCATTTAAGAAATGCAAAAGGTGATTTATAAAATAATTTTCATGTAAAACCAGTATAATTGTGAGGTGTATTGTATGCCTTATGACATATGATTTTACATACACATTCGGCTCCAGCATATATCTGTGTACAATCAGACAAATATAAGTATGTGAAAGCAAGAGTCACCACCCCATTCCTTCAATAAGTAATAGTTGAGGATTACTCATGTGGGTCTATGCTATTCCATCTGACAAATTCAAAAAGGGCATCCGAGATTCATTGAATATTATTGCCAAAAGGTAATTTTGAGCTCTTTCAGTACAAATTCATCATGCAGTTCAAAATGTCAATCAAAATATATTTAAATACATTATAGATGAATATTTTCATCAAGAAGTCTTATGATAATGTACATACACATTGAGACAGACATTAGCCATTCTCAATCTTGGCTGAATCACCTGAGATGTTTTTTAAAAATACCCATACCTAGGCTACCCATCCCCAGAGAGTTTATTTAATTCAGTGAAGCCTGGTCATCAGCACACACTAATGTGCAGCCATGGTGGAGAACCACTGACCCACATGAATCACATAAGTATTCACTGTTAGGAGGAGATATCAAAATGCAAATACAAAATGTCAGAAATGAGCAAAGTCTATTTCCAAGTTAAAACAAATTGTTAATATTGCAATCCAGATTCATACACGTAAATTCATATAAACAGTTCTCTCTGTGTTTATTAAATGAATCATTATGCATGCATATTTTAAATTAAGGCTATTTTACATTTCTATGACACTGAAGTTGCTAAAAAGCACTTACAAACATTAATTGTGCTTCACAATATCTCTATAAGTTACGTATTATTATTTCTGTTTTACAAATGGCAAAACACAGGCATGAAGAGCCTACATGAATTGCCCACAGTCATGAAATTAATGAATGTTGCAGCTGGGAAAATAAGGGGGGGTGGAGTCTAATTCTTAACTTCCTTATCTAGTAAAGTTTTCCATAGGGTTGGAGAAGGGACAAAACCCCACAAAAAATATTTTAAATTTACTGCCTTTTTTTTAAAAAAATACTCATCATCTATGAACATGTACCATGTAGCTTCTATGGATAGGGACCACTCGAGACACAGAGAACGTGAAATAGCACATGCTAATGAACCTCTATTTCATGTGTCGAATCAAGAAGGTTCATTCCAAGTATAGGACCAAGAACCTCCATTCTAAATATAGAACTAAGAAATTCCATCTGAGGTGAGCACATCCAAAGTAAAGGACCACACAAATATCATATATACTAAGGGCCAAATTTATGCTGAAGAAAGAACTATAAGGATTCAGAGGTAATTTTTGGAGAAGTTTGAAATCAAACTGCTGTAAAAATATTTAAAAGCTCAAGGCATAAACACGTACAAAATATTTGGGAACAATTAATTTCTTCATTTCACTTGCCCTCAGTGTCCATGGAGAAGAGTGTAGGTGACAAAGTTCAGAAACTGGTAAGAGCCAAACGTTGAAAAGAATTGAATAGCAGTCTAAGAATTCTGCATATTACCCCACAGTCAAAAGGCAAAACCAAGGATGATTCTTTTTTTTTTTTTTTTTTTTGGTACGTGGGCCTCTCACTGTTGTGGCCCCTCCCATTGCAGAGCACAGGCTCCGGACACGCAGGCTCAGCGGCCATGGCTCACGGGCCCAGCCGCTCCACGGCATGTGGGATCTTCCTGGACCAGGGCACGATCTCGCGTCCCCTGCATCGGCAGGCAGACTCTCAACCACTGCGCCACCAGGGAAGCCTAAGGATGTTTCTTAAGGATGTAGTGGGGTTTCAAAAGCAAATTACTACATAGGAAAATTAGACTAAAACATAATTTGTAGGAGAGATTCAAATGGGAGAAATCAGAGGCAAGGAAACTGATTAGAATAGAAATTGTTGGGTGAGGTGGAGAAACACCTGGTAAATAATATCAAGTGTGGAGGTAGAAAGAAACAGATGGATGTGCAAGAACTTTGAAGAAAATCATTAAAAGACTTGGTAAATAACTGACTATAGGAAGAGACGGAGAAGAATTTGAAGGTGATATAGATCTGTCAGCATATGAATACTCTACACCCCATCTAGCTGAGTCTTAAATACATTTTGTTTTGTAAAACTCCCTTTTATATGTGGCAGCTCATTTCCAATTACTAGAAAGCTTGTTTTATTTGGCAAAAATTTCACCTTAATATATTTTTCATCCATTTGTTCTAGGTGTACACTTAAATCTCTCTAGCTCACAGCTGATGTTTTTCCCTCTAAAGGGTCAGATAGTAAATATTTTAGGCCTTGCAGTAAGTCCCCTACATATGAACGAGTTCCGTTCTGAGAGCATGTTCATTAAGTCCAAATTGTTCGTAAGTCCAACAAAGTTAGCCTAGGTACCCAACTAACGCAATCAGCTGTATAGTACTGTACTCTAATAGGAGTTCAGTGAAGTCGTCCTCTTGCAGATCTACCTCCAGCTTCTCGCTGAGGGTCACTAAGTTCCTGAAGACCTCTTTGGACTCCTCATCCACCTTCTCAAATCCACAAAAATCGTGAACAAACTGTGGGCAAATGTTCTTCCAAACCCCATTCATGGTGACAGCTGTAACCTCACACCAAGCAAAGTCAATGTTTTATATGGCCTCGTAGATGTTATAGTCCTAAAGTTGTCAAAAGGTTGTTCCTGATTCATCACTTGCCTTTACTGCCTAATGAATGGTGTGACATAAATAATATTTCTTGAAAGTCGGTATAACTCCCTGGTCCCTGGATGAGGGACTTGGTATTCAGTGGCAGATGCACTACTTTGATGTTGGGATGAAAGTCATCCATGGATGGGGGGTGGCCCAGAGCATTGTTGAACAGCAAAAGACTGTTGAACAGGATGTCCTTCTTCAAGCAATATTTCTCTATCTCCGGGATAAAGTGGTGGAAAACCTTGTCTTGGAAAATGGCCTGTGTAACCCAGGCTTTGGGGTTACTCTTTCATACAACATGAAGAGAGCCGTTGGCTATGTTTTTAAGAGCTCTTGGGTTCTCTGAATGATGAACTAAGAGAGGTTTCAGCTTCACCTCGCCAGAAGCATTGCCACCAAACAACAGAGTTAGCCTATCCTTTGCTGCGTTATAGCCTGGCATCAACTTTTCCTCCTTACTGATGTAACTTTGGTCTGGCATTCTCTTCCAGTACAGTCCTGTCTCATCCACATTAAAAACCTGCTCGGGTAAATACGCACCTTCATCAATAATTTCTCGAAGTGTTTCAGGAAATTCCCAGGCAGCTACTGTATCTGCACTCTCTGCCTCGCCACTTACTTTTACATTGTGAAGGTTGTTGGCTCTAGCCTTGAACCAATGAAACCAGCCATGGCTGGCATTAAAAGATGAGCCCTCTGATTCTTTGCCGTGTTTCTTCTTCAAGCTTTCATAAAGCCTTTTAACTTTCTCTTGAACCAGCATTAAACTGAGCTGGATATGACACTGATGCTGATCCTGCATCCACACACTGAGAAGTTTCTCTCTCCATTTCCTCCATCACTTTTCCACACTTCTTCAATATTATTGTCACATCGTTGGCACAACAGACTTCACATGTTCCATGATCTTGACCTTATTCTTTAGAATCATGCCAGTGATTGAACGATTCATGTTATAAGAACAAGCAACATCTACCATCTTTTGCCTCACTCTGCTCTCAATTATTTTCACTTGTTTCCATTGTTATCACTTGGTGCTTCTTAGCAGTACCAGCTACATCACCGCTGCTTTTACACTTGCTTCCAGACATCCTGGTCTTGAAATAAAGGTACTGTACTACCATACTCTATACAGTACTGTACAGTAAAGTACACAAAAGCACAACCACTTGTAGAGGAGACATGCACGTGACAATGTACTTCAGACACGCAAACTAACTTACGTGACTGGACACGCGAATGCACGTTTGAATCCTTGAAAGTTTGCAACTTGAAGGTTTGTATGTAGGGGATTTACTGTACTCAACTCTGCTGTTATAGGGCAAAGTAGCCATAGACAATACACAACATGAATGAATGTGGCTTTGTTCCAATAAAACTTTATTTACACAAACATGGCAGGCCAGTTTTGGCCCAAGGGCCATAGTTTGCTGACCCCTGCTATAGCTCATAAGTATGTTTAACTTATTTTAAGGCATATTTTTATCCTTCAAACTTTCTCCAAAATCCTCTTCTCCAAGTCTAAACATGACAAGGTCTTTGACTACTCTTGATATGACAGTATTTTGAATCATACTTCTATGATGTTCAGCAATGTATCCATATATTTGTTAGACTGTGACCCTCATAGTTTAATAAATCCCTCTCAGGATGGTCAGACAAGCAATAAAGTGGGTTTATTGACTCCATTTTTTCCTGACACTGTAGTTTACTCACAAATTCTATGACTGAATTAACTATTCATGAGAACCACATTCCTCTGTCGATTCGTGCTTCAGATTAAGCCTCCTCTCTACACCTTGAGTAGATGGACTGCTATGGAGGCTGCTACCCCTCCTCTCTGTGAATCTCACTTTTGCTAGTTGTGCCCTGTACAAGATTAGTAAAGGCTGTGTGTGCTTGAAGTTCTAGAAAAACAGATGCGACTGCTCAGTGCCTCATGGACTAGCTCCTTACCACCAAATGTCTAGTCCAGGCTGTGCCTTCTCTGCTTCAAATTTTATTTATTTTTATTTATTATAAATTTATGTATTTGTTTATTTTTGGCTGTGTTGGGTCTTTGTTGCTGCACGCGGGCTTTCTCTGGTTACGGCGAGCAGGGGCTACTCTTCGTTGCAGTGCGCGGGGCTTCTCATTGCAGTGGCTTCTCTTGTTGCAGAGCACAGGGTCTAAGCGCACAGGCTTCAGAAGTTGTGGCTTGCGGGCTCTAGAGCGCAGGCTCAGTAGTTGTGGCACACAGGCTTAGCTGCTCCGCAGCATGTGGGATCTTCCTGGACTAAGGCTCGAACCCATGTCACCTGCATTGGCAGGCAGATTCTTAATCACTGTGCCACCAAGGAAGCCCCTCTGCTTCAAATTTTAGATGATTCCTAGTTTTGGTGGTTTCCTCATTGTCCTGTGAGCTGCCAAGGATATGTGGAGTAAGTCAGAGCTGAGATTAATCTACAGTGGGCTGTTTTCAAACTGACCATAGGGACAGGAGGGATTAGCTGAAATAGAAGGAGTGCCATTCTCATCCTCTGGAAATCATGAACTCCCTGGAGATTTAGGTCAAAGATGTCTGCTATTGTTCTGCGGCTATTGGTCCAAGGGTAGAATTAATAACTATCAGTGATCTTTCATTACACATACTTTTCTTTTTTTTTCTTTTTTTTTCTTTTTTTTCGGTATGCGGGCCTCTCACTGTTGTGGCCTCTCCCGCTGCGGAGCACAGGCTCCGGACGCGCAGGCTCAGCGGCCATGGCTCACGGGCCCAGCCGCTCCGCGGCATGTGGGATCTTCCTGGACCGGGGCACGAACCCGTGTCCCCTGCATCGGCAGGCAGACTCTCAACCACTGTGCCACCAGGGAAGCCCATACTTTTCTTTTTATTTAATTTGAGCTTTAAAGAAGACCATGGGAAGAACCAGTGATGTTAATACAACCAGCCACTCTTCATCAAGTCAACATTTGTAATTGCTTTCATGGCACTTATCATTAGGTAGATCTCCCTCCCTACCTTCCTTCCTCCCTTCCTTCCTTCCATCCTTCCTTCCTTCCTTCCTTCCTCTCTCCCTCCCTCTTTTCTTTTTTTTTCATTCTTTCATTCTTTCTTTTGTTCTTTCTCTCACAGTAGAACGTAAGCTCTTGAAAGTAGAGTTCTTTGGTCTAGCAGCTGCAATGTTCTAGGAATGATTTGGTGCCAGAGGATCTGTGGTGAATAAGACCTAAGCTATGCCCTCACGGATCTAACCTTTGGAGAAGCAAGAAAACCGTGAATAAAATTACAGTACATAATTATTCCTAATGTGCTTGGCACTAATGTAATGCCCATATGTTTTTTCACATGAACTACTATATAAAGACTTCTCTATATTTTACTATTAAACTTAACTTTTCATGTCTATTGTAGTTATCTGATGCTATGTTACAAACATCCTAAAACTTTGATTGAAACAGCATATATTTTGTTCCTGAATCTGTAATTTGGATAAGCCTCTGCCTCTGCCCCTTTTGATGGCAGCTGGAACAGCTGGAAGACTGGAGTCAAATGAAGGCCTATTCAGTCACAAGTCTGGGGATCGTCTGTCTGTTGATGGGGACTTTAGCTGGGACTGTTGGGCAGAATGCCTAAGTGTGACCTCTCCATGTGGTCTCACCTGTCTCATAATACATTACACAGAGACTGATTTCAAGGACGAGCATCTCAAGAGAGAGCTTGAGAGAAACTGTGGTCCTTTTCTAACCTAGCTTCATAGTCATGCAGTGTCAATGGTGCCATCTTCCATTCTTTGGAAGAAAGTAACAGCCCATATTCCAGGGGAGAGGAAACAATCTCCATCTTTTTAATGGGAGGAGTGTGGACATGTTTAAAACTACCATAGTCCTTTCTCTGTAAGCCACAAATTACTTACATGTCTTCAACATGAAAAATGCCTAGTCTCCTCATAAGACCTCCCTAAAATCCCTACAGCACTGGGCTCAAGGTTGAGGTCCAGGATTTCCTCATTTATATCAGGTCAAGGTGACATGAGACTCTTGGGTGTGTCACTTGACTACAGCTCCTTGAGTAGTTTCTCTCAATTTAAAGACCTTGAATTAAATAAAAGTTATCTGATACCCAGACAGATGGCACCTCATATAATGGTGGCACAGACATAGAATAATCATTAAAGACAAACCCATTCAAAAAAAAATAGAAGAACAGGAGGTATAAAGCAGTCACTGACCCATAGCAATGCCTAATTCTAGCCAGGCACACACTGCTAGTCCTAATTTCTTGGAACAGTTCTCAAAGGTCTTAGAGCTGCCCTCTTGGTTCCTGGCTCCGCCCTTTAAGTCTTCCTTCCTTTTGCATGAAACATGGCTGACTGTTTGTAGCTGATTATTTTCCTTAATCTTCTTACTGCCTATAATAGTTCTGGAGCCCAAAGGACTCTTTTAACTTTGTAATGTCTTTTTCTTTTTTAGTTCAAGCTGATACAATTAAAAAAAAATTCCTAGACAAAAGCCACCTACCCCCTCAAAAAATCTCTTCAAGATGAGTTCTGCTCTACTTTAGGGTTCCCTGGAATGCTACTGTGGAGACAGTTCTCTCAAGATTCTTAAAGGGCCTTTTGTCTATTTGAAAGCATCTATATGACACCACCTTAAATCTTTCTGAGGTCTTAACAAAGGGTTTTACAGTTACATCTTTGGTTTTATCTTTAGACCATGTTTTTCTGAGAGTGCCCTAGATTTGATCTTTCCCTGGAAGCTGTTATTTAATTATAGCATCTTTTGCAATCTGGAGAGTCTAGGAATAAGAATCCATTTTATTTTTGAACCCAGCAAGCCCAGGCCCCTTTATATTTAACAATGCTTTCTTTAACTTTTCCCTCCCTTGCTCATATTTTACTATTAAGCAATTAGAAGAAGCTGGGCAGCACCCCAAACACCCTACCTGGAAACCTCCTCAGTTGGATGATCCAATTATTTGGGTACATTTTTCACCTTTTGATGGGAGGAGTTTCAAAGAACTTGTAGACATCTGTGAAAACCACCACAGTATTCAGGTGCAATGACAAGCATGAGATTAAGGAAAGATCACTGAGCCAGGAGTCTAAACAGATTCTAACTCCAACTTTATCATTAATAGTAATATGACCTTATCCAGATTAAAATTAAGAAAAGAATTTTGAAATAAATGAAGGTATGTGTGATTATCTTCGAAAAATTAGGCATCTCTATCAAGCACATAATTTTAACAAATGGAAAAACAGAATGAGGTGTAATCTGACATATGTAATATGCTTGTTCATGTTGAAACTCTGAAGACCTCTGGTGATATTTATATTTTATAAAATATTACCAAAACATCCAGTTATGAGTATACCAGAGATTAACCTAAACTCTCCTTTTTTGAAATTATGAGCAATTAAGCATGTACAGTTTTCCAGTAAACACCAGGGTTCCAATGTCCCTCAGAGGATTGGGACAGTAGCTCAATATTATCAGTATAAGTTTCTAGGCACCTTAGATGGAACCTTTCATATATAGTAAGATTGAAGTTATATCAAGTAGCTAAAAGTTCAATTATCATTTTGCCATCAATCCTGATCCTCAATTCTGTTCTAGGGAGATGGAATATCACTTTAGCATTAGAAAGATGCCACTGTGGTCACCTAGCCCAATGATATGCAATACCAAAGACATAAACGAGGAAGCAGGACATAATGAAATCACAAAGACCTATGAAAGCAAAGATGAATTTCAGAAATTCAGTCATCAGGCAATGGAAAAATCATTGGAGAATTTCAAGCATAGAAGTATTGAGGCAACAGTATGATCATTGAATGATAGGAGTGACCAAGTATATACTTATTACATATTTAAGAGAGTTAAAGTAAATTTTAAAAATCAGCTTTATATATAATTTAAAACATCAATTATAAGCCTATGAAAATAGTACCAACACAGTTGGGTTTCAAAAAACTAAGAATCTGTATTTTTGTTGAAAATACTTAAGGATTTTTTATACAAGTATTCCAACTGGGCCAAAAAGGTGACATACTTCAGAACAATTTTCAGGATCTGCCAAAAGATGGGGAATTTGGCTAAAACACATAAATTTAACCTGATAATCATTCTTGGCTAATGAATTGGAAAGGTTAGCCAAATGCCACTAAAACAGTTAGATGTAGTGTACACAAGCTGTAAGGACTAGGAAACTAAAGAATGGAAAATCCTCCTTTAGAGATCCAATCAGGGTCTTTGAGAGGAAAAGAAATAACTTTTGAGCTTATGTTAACAGGCTAGAGTTTGGGGTATGATCTGTTGCTAGGCATTAACAATGTTAACAAAGACTTACAAGAAAAGAGAAGTAAAAATGACTATTTTACTTTTAAAAGAATTTTAAATGATTATTTTTTCCTAGTGTAAAACAAAATACATGTGAAATACACAACAAAAGTAGCATTCCAATAAGTATATATGGAAACTAGAACCCTTCATTTATATCTCAGTATAAAACAACTCTAATTACTTTGTTATCAATGTCATCCAGAGGTCAACATCAACACACCCAATCCATCATTCATATGGATTCTACATTCAAGATATATTTTAAAACTCTCCTATTTCTACTACCATTACTTTAATCCAAGCGACATCATATTTTAAAATATATGTTTTAACTTCTAATTTAGTAAATATTGATGGGTATAATCCATATAACAAAAGCTCTTTGGGGTCCTCAAAATTTGAACCCCTAACCTTTGAGTGGCTGCAATAGACTGTAAGCTCCTTGAGTGTGGAGATCTTTTGTTTTGTTCATCACCATATACCAGCACTCAGCAGAGTGCCTGGCACAAGATATTTGTTGAATGAATAAATGCATGGTTGATAAAACAGTTTCAGTGGAATTTGGGATGAGAACCAGATTGCTTGAAGTTAGATAAAGTGTGAGTAAATAGAAAATGTCATCAACATGAGTAAACAACTTCTTCCAGAGGTTTCTCAGCAAATTAAATGAGATAAACAGAAAGGGTGCTGAGGAAAAAGACAGGGTCAAGAGATTGTTTCAAGATGTAGGATTTAACCCTGTTTAATTTGCACTTCCTCATAGTTTTGTGTGCAAGAACGTGCTCTAGATGAATTTCTTTTGTTTCGTGCGTCATATTTCATGTGCTTGGGATCCTTTGGTAGTCCTTTTCTGGATGCCTCCTCTTCCACACTTCTGATGGAAGGTCACAACATGTAGATTGAAGACTTTTGTAAGTCTGGTTGCCTTTGGGAGGTCTTCAAAGCTCGGAATATGCTTCTGGCTCCCCATGTATCGTGGTTACAAAGGAAAAATATACCAGTCGGGTAAGTTGAAATATCACCCACTGTTTTGCGATGTAGTCATAAATGAAAGAAAATTTCCTTCCTCCAGTTTGCAATGGGGAAGCAATAGCAATTACTGATATCACAGCCCTGGGAAACACCAATGAGGCATGGAACCCAGTATGAGACACACATGCTGCCAAGTGAATCTGTGCAAAGCTGAGAAGGAAGCAATCTGGGCAAGCAGTTTCAAGCGGTACAGTGCTATGCACTCTCCAGAGTAAACCTGTGTGTTTAAACATGTGCTTTTCCCTAGGATATTCTTTACCTGAGTCTCTCTCTTTCTCCCTTTTAAACTCTGATTTTGAAGTGCCAACTTCTATATTTTTATGTGACTTTGCTGCTGCCTTAATTCTATTTAAGGTCAGTCCTGAGTGGCCACTCAGAACACATGCGGCTATCCCTCTCTGATGCTTCCCATTCGCCAACTTAGAATTAGGAAGAGTCCTTCTATAATCAGAGAGGAAAGAAAAAAAGATTTAAAGATGAAAAGTAACATTCATGGCATAAGTTTTAATAAGCAGACTGGATTTAAATTAAATGATGGATGTAAAAAATGGCTGTGGGGAAACTATTTTAGTGTGCTAAGGACTGCCATCTTCAGCCGAACAAAATGTATGACCTTTCTATCAGGATAATTGAATTAACAAGGTGTTGTGGGTAAAATGGTGGTCCCTAGAAAGATACATTCAAGTCCTAGTCCTTGGAACTTGTGAATTTTACCTTATATGACAAAAATGTGAGTATTACCTTGTATGACAAAAGATATGACTAAGTGAAGAGAAGCTTATCTTGGTTTATCCAGGTGGGGTGTAAATGCAATCACATGCATTCTCATTAGAGGGAGTTTTGAGACAGAAACCCACAGGGGAAGAGAGAAGATGAAAAAGCAATGTGATCTCAGAGACAGAGATTGGAGTGATGTGACCACAAGCCAAGGAATGACTGTAGCCACCAGAAGCTGAAGAGGCAAGAAACAAATTCTCTCCTAGAACTTCACAAGGGAGCATTGCCCTGCTGACACCTTGATTTCAGACTTCTGACCTCCTGAACTGTGAGAAAGTACATTTCTGTTGTTTTAAACCTCCCAGTTTGTAATAATTTGTTATGGTGGCCCCAGGAAACTAATATACAAATTAAACATTAGAGTCATATTACTTTTGTTTTCTTTAGGTTTAATTAATATATGTATGTGTAAACATATATGTATGCAGGTATATATACAAAATGATATACGTAATGATGCTACTCTCTTGTTAGGCTAATAGGAAATTCAACTGAAGAAATGCAAAATGCAAATTACATGACACCTATGAGTAAGGGCTGGGCACTGAATACTTGCTACTCTCTCTCCCATAGACCCACTTTTATAGTGTGTAGATGCTTACACTGGCATTAGGTGAGTGTTTCTAATGTTGAGGGAACTGTTGATTACACTCATGTAGACATTAAAACTCCTTTTACAAAATAAAAATCCCTTTGCAGCAGAAGGCACCAGCACTCTCTGAATGTGTAAGTGAATGTGATCACAGTCATTGTGCTGTAAACATCTGTTTGCATTTCCCAGGATATTGCCATGGTTCCTACATTTTGACTAATTTGTCACTATACCATCTGTTTAAAGATAAATTGATCACTGGTGGTTGGATTATTGGGTTAGTAGTGCTTATGTTTATTATCATGTGCATAATAATACCTTAAAATTGTACTTAATATGAATTAATTTTTAAGTGACAGTGGATATCCCAGAAGCTCCATTTATTGACAAGCAGTGGGAAACACAGTAGAACAAAGATGCAATTGTATGATCAGCTATGTACAAACATCCTCAGAAATGAGATTTCAAATTTGACCCTCCACCTTTTTAAATATAAAAAGACTCCATTTGGTACTTTTGATAAGACACACCCCACAAGTCTTACAAACTTTATACCTGGCAATGACAGAGTAAGTTGCTGGCTGAGAAAGTTTTCATCTGAACCGTGACGGAGCCCAGGGCAACAAGGATGCAGTTTTCTCAAACAATGAGTTTTCAAAGGAAATACAGTGGTCGATAGGATCTAGTCTTGGATCTATAGGTCACAGAGACTGGGCAAAATTATGAAATGGACCTTGATTTGATCTGTTGAAGCATTCAATTTTTGAAAGTATATTTTTCAAATTAAAAAAATTTAAATATAACATTAAAAATAAAAAAAAATAATTTTGATCATTATGCTAAAATTTCAGGTTATTTTAACTTAAATATGAAATTTTATAAAATAGCCAAATTAATTTTAATGAGACTAAAACTCTTATGCTGTTGTATAACTTGCTATCATAATCTGCTTAAATTCTTAAGAATCTCTGCATCCTTTGATCCTATAATCTTAAAGACTGTATGTCTCTGTGGGCATAATTAAAACTTTATCAAAAATAAATAAATTTTGAATAATTCCTATTTCAATATGTCAATATGATAATATTTTAAGCTAAGATTCTATATGCCACTGCACCACATTATTTATTTATGTAGAGATATGGTTAAAACTGACACATATTAAAACTGAAGTCAAAAGTACACACACTCAGGGCTTCCCTGGTGGCGCACTGGTTGGGAGTCTGCCTGCCAATGGGGGGGACACGGGTTCGTGCACCGGTCCGGGGGGATCCCACATGCTACGGAGCGGCGGGGCCCGTGAGCCATGGCCGCTGAGCCTGCGCGTCCGGAGCCTGTGCTCCGCAACGGGAGAGGCCACGGCGGTGAGAGGCCCGCGTGCCACAGAAAAGGAAAAAAAAAAAAAAAGTACACACACTCAGAGACATACACACACACACACACACACACACACACACACACACACATTTGAGCATTATACCAAATGATTATACTTAGCTATTGACTTGAGCTCAGGATACAATACCTTCATGCAACTAGCATTAAATCCCACATGCCTAAATATTCCTCAGAATGTCAAGTGACAGAAATACTTTTCATATATAATTATAAAGTCAAAAGAGTTGGCTATGAGCAAACATAGAACATTTATTTTAAAGCACTGTCGAACTAAGTAATAGTAGGTGACTTTTTAACCAGTCACAATAATTTATAAGCAAGCCTTAATTCCTATTCTGTACTCTTTTACATTACTATTAATATCAAAATGACATTTTCCTTGAAAACACTATGACTAAATTCTATGATTTTGAGTGCTTTTCTCTCCCCCACTGTATCCCTGCCACACACACACACCCACCATGGATTCGAGGGGAATTTGTTCTGCTGGCCAATATTCCAGTATTCCCATATTGCCATAACCTCCCAGAGCTATGACCGAACCCATCCAATCCCAATTCTCCTCATCATCCCAGCCAAGAATATCTGTCTTATTTTCCTCCCCAAAGAATGTTTTATCTCTGGGTGAAAGAATGAGCTAATCATGATAAATGGACAGCCTTGCAGAAAAAGTGAGATTAGGCCTCCCAGAAATAATGAGGGAAACATCCACGTCCTTTCTCCCCAGGGTGGGAGCTGCTGACCCACACTTGTCTCCCTTTGAACACCTGGTGAGACAGAATCTCCATGCGCCTTTTCTCGCTAGGGATTAAGATGTGAAGGGGAAAAGGATCAGATGTTTTGGATCAGACTGCTGTCCCTAGACTAACTAAGTCATTCTCAGCCATTCAATAATGAGGACCACCGATTTATCCTTTTCTAGGAAAAGAAGGAGTATATTCTGAAAGGGGAGAAAGGCAAGTGTGTACAAGATTTTTGTGTGGATGATGCTTGTCCTGGGGGAGACGAGGTGCATCACAGCATGGTGACACCCAGATTATAGAGAGGAAGTTGGGACAAAGAGGGTTATTTCTTTGGCATCCAAAGGTTACAAGCAGCACCATCCTGTGAAAGGAAAAGAAAAGAATCATTTCTTGGGGATGTGCCATGGATTCTCTTGAAAGAGACAGACCCTAAAGAATTAGTTCTCCATGGAGCCCTGGGCATCGTTGCTTGAGGAAAGTCCCTCTAATATTAGGTTATGTGAGTAGGAGAAGAATTCAGGAGTGAGGTGTCACCAATGTTAAGAGCCCTGAGGAGGCAGGACGTCTGGATTCACATCCCAGTTCCCAAAATAGTTTGCTGAATGACTGAGGATGTCATTTTATTGCTTATTGCGATGAGAGTGATAGTGTCAGAATTTACCTTCTATGTGTGTTGTGAAGATTTGTTGAGATTTTATACATGTCAAATATTTAGCACTGTGCCTGACAGATAGAAAGCACTCAATAATTGTCAAGTAATATTTTCATTTTTATCATTTTTTTATATTTAAGTCAGAAAAAGGAGTTGGGAGATACTACAGGGTCAGTGATTTGACTAAGGCTCCTTATGGTGTTACATGAAATTATTATTTTGCTGTGAGATGGAGAGAGTTTTAATCCTATTCTATCCTGCCGATAGTTGACATGAGCTTTGATGTTAAACAAAGTTTTCTGTCTGTGCTGGTTTATCTGGGGCTCATTACTGAACCATTTTGAGAGTCAACTACCTCTTCTGTGAAATTAGGTATGTGCCAAACACATAGTAGGGAATCATTACAGTTGATTTTCCAGTGTCCTTCTGTTGCAGGAAGGGGGACCCCTCCAAGGCCCAAGAGTAGGCTCGACTTGGAAATGAATTATACAAGGAGATACACATTCTGACAAAGCAAGAGACTTTACTGGGAAGGGGCGCCCAGGCAGAGAGCAGCAGGGTAAGGGAAACCAGGAGAACTGCTCTGCTATGTGGCTCGCAGTCTCGGGTTTTATGGTAATAGGGTTAGTTTCTGGGTTGTCTCTGGCCAATCATTCTGACTCAGGGTGCTTTCTGGTGGCGCGTGCATTGCTCACTCAAGATGGATTCCAGTGAGAAGGATTCTGGGAGGTTGGTAGGACATATGGACTGGGGTCTCCTCTCTCCTTTGACCTTACCTGAATTCTTCTGGTTGGTGGTAGCATGTTAGTTCCTCATTCCTTACCAGGACCTCCTGGGGTAAGGTAACTTGCAAGTGGTTACTATCGGGCCTGGTCAGGGTGGGCAGTTTCTGTCAATGGTTCCCCTAACACTCCCTCTCAACTTTGTTCTTACACTAAAAAAGAAAAAGCCATAGCAATTGACAGAAACCACAATAATAGAATCTTAGAAATAGAAAAATGTTTGTGCCTGGACCAATCTACATGCTAAATAGCTACAACTTCTCTTTAGACTGAGTAAACTGTGGCTCCTGGGGGAGCAGCCTAGGCTACTTAAGGTTAATTACGGGTGCTTAAAGTTAATTGTTATCAATCCCTTTGTCAAAGGCTGCTTACTTGGAGTTCTCCATATACAGCAGTCAGTTCCAGTGAGAGCTCCAGGCCTAAAATGAGTTCTTGTTCTGTTCTTCCACATAATCAATTATCCAAATATATCAAACGATATAAGAGGACCTCATATCATTACACTTGTCATCTAATATGTAGTTTTTCAAACATGGAAGTGCATCAGAATCACTTGGAGGGCTTGTTAAAACAGATTGCTGGGCTTCAAAGTTTCTGATGCAGCAAGTCCAGGGTGGGGTCAGAGAATATGTACTTCTCATAAGTTTCCAGGTGCTGCTGATGCTACTGATTCTAGAAAAGGAAAACAAGTTTTTCCTCTTTGGGTCATTTGCAAAGAAGAAAGGCTGATAAGCAAATCTCATCTAAAGGATCTAACTTGACTACAGATTGACAATCCCCGTTACCCATGCCAAGCCTTTGCTGGGTCCTATGCCTTTCTACCCACATGGTCCACTCTCATCTACAGCCTTTTCAGCCCTTTTCCCCTCACCTGTGAGGATGCTTCTTTGCTCAACAAAGAATATGCAGAATATGAGGCCAGAATCATCTCTAAAGCAGAGAGAGAACTCCAGCAGCTCTCTTCTCCCCTAGACTGCTCAATGTCAGATAGTTCTATAGGGATGGAAAAATTTTCCATTCTTTCCTTCTAGGCAAGAAGGCTGGCTGGCCTAATAATAAAATGGGCATAAGACAGATTAACAGGAGAAAAACAAATTTAATTACGTATATATGGGACTCCCACAAAGACATGAAATTCAAAGGTGGTCAGGCAGTTGTGACTTATATATAATCCTAAACTAAGGAGAAGGGGATAGGAGTCTGGGGCTCTAAAGAGGAGGATGATAATTCACAGGAAGATGAGAAGAGCAAATGTTTGGTAAACAAATGTTTGCCCTGCCATACAGATGTCTTCCTGATACAAAAAGTTATCTCTGGTAATAGCTCCTGTCTTGGTACAGGCCCCCTATATAAATTATTTTAGGCAGTTAAGGGGGAGGTAAAACTCTCTTCCTGAGTCTGCTGGGCCTTGATTTCCTTTAGCTCAAACTAATCTATGTGCCAAAGTGACATATTTTGGGGTGGCCTATTCTGTTGCCCTTAAGTTTCATGGTCTCCTTTGCCTTCACCTGCATCTTAAACCTTGGTGTCTGCAGAGACTCATCTCTTCTTGTCCTGAAGCTTAAAACAGGGATGTATTTGTTCCGAGAGTGGGGAGTGACCAAGATGGCCTTAACATTCCCCTCAGTTGGACCAAACTTTAGACAGGCTTCTGCCAGACTTTAGATCCCTAAATGCCCTTGTCTTAGAGTATTTACGCTAGAAAAATGTGAAATTGTAAATTCTTCCTCTGCCCCTTTGAGATGTGAATCTTTTACAACCTAAGGATTTTGTTCGCAAGGACCTGGGGACCATCCCTTTGAAATGTGATCATCAAGAAAGAGAATGCCCTTACCTCTCAGTCAATGTGGGAAGGCAGAAGCCTAACTTTCCTAATAATTAGCAAACACAGATGGTCTACTCTTGTTGACCAAGATTCCTCCTAAAGTCTTCCAGGTACTTTTTCTATTAGCTCACCTCAGCTTTTAAAAACCTTCTCACCTATAGTTTCACTGACTTGAATTCAGTCTCTCTCCCCTATTCCAACAGTCCTTAATAAACTCTTCCTGGCCAGTTAATTTCATCTGGTGCAATTTTCCTTTGACAAGAGATTCTTCCTCCCTAACTTGAATGAGCATGTCCTCTCCCTGACTTGTTGAATGAGAGTGGCCCCTGTTCTCAGCCCTCACCCACCTTCTGATCCACTTGTTCCTAGACTTGCACTTGTGATGCTCATGTTTCCACCCCAGTTACTGAACAAGGAGGCAGGTTCAGTAGCACGTTGTGACATTTGGGGCCACACACTGGTCTCATGATGGAATAGCAAAATCAAGGCATTTCCCATATATATTATATGCTTTCCTGGCATCCAATGGTAGGCTCTGGTGACACAAAGACAGATAATGTGTGACCCCTGCCCCTGACTGTCAAACATGTTTCCTTAAGCAGAAGAGATGAATAGCATACACAAATGTCATATCCAGGCAAATTAGCTATTTGTAAGAGGGAGGTAACTACTCACATTTCCCTGATAAACAGAAGGCAAAGGAGACTCTGAGTAACTGACTCAAAGCCATTTATCCAGATAGGGAGAGTGACTGAAAACTAAGAAAGAATCAGACTTCAGTGGCAACCAGTCATTGATTCCACGTAGAACTTTCTACTTTTATTTAATACTAAGGTGACCTTTTAAGTTATTGGCCATTATGACGCTTATGAGTGATAGGTATGCTACTAAACACACTGGAACAACATGTATTACTTAGGACCATCCTGGGAAAACTGGGGTTTAGGGTCACCCTGTCCAAGCATGAAGACATTTGCAATAATTGGAGATCAGAGGGAAAAGTTTAGGTTCTGTCTTCACCAGTGCACCTGATACACATACATGCACGTACACACACACACACACACACACACAGCTACAAAGAGTATAAAATCAGGTCTCAATTCAGAATCAAGCCGACATCAGGAGGGCACCTCATGCATGCACCTCTGAGAGACCCACACCCTCAGCTCCTCAGCAGACAAAATTCCTCCTGGACTTTCTTCCTCATGCGTCTCACCCTTTCATCTCTCCCCTTCAATCACAGCCCCTCTGACCTATGCTTTCTTTTTTTTTTTTTCTTTTTAACTGATGAAAGAGGAATGGAGAAGTGTTAGGAGAGGTAGTCTAGACCCAGGTAAAAATATATTAAAAAATGAAAAGAGAAGTCTAAAAGAATGGCCATCTCATATTGCCATGTTTAATTTCCTGCTAGCTTATCTTTGAGCATTATTAAATGGTGTCTCCTTTTCTGAACCCATGTCATATTACAAAAATCCCTCTTCTATTACCTCAGCCTAAAAAGACCCTAACCTGGAGGAAGGGGAAGAGGTTACCACCACCCCTCTCTCCAGGTTAGCCTGGAATCTCCCTTGACTCTCCAAAGAGGTCAAAGCAGCACTGGTTCAAGTTCCATGTTCTCCTAGGGTATGGGCAAATATAAATTAATCAATTCTGTCCTTACATATGCTGAGTTGTAAATGCAACTAAATATATGGTTTTGTGTTCTTATTTAATGTTACTGTCTTGCCTAGCAGATCACTAGAAATGGATGCCACTTCAGCCACTTTCCAAGCTCTGATCATTGGCAAAGCATCCTGAGAATCAGGACCTCTGGGTAAAAGGCTGATGTTCTTTTGAAGAAAACTTATGGAACCTCCTCAGTCAGTCAGGGTTTCACAGATGGCAGAAGCTACTAGATGTAGGGGAATATATAATGTGGAGCTGAGCAAATGTGTCAAGGTCACTAAACCAGGCAAAGGAGCCTGGACATAGAGGAGGGCTGGAGGCACTTCTCAATACTTAGAGCACCAAGCCATGTCACCTAAAGGCCACAGAAATACAACCATGTGTTTTGTAGGCAAGCAAGCCAACAATTCAAAACAAATGCCAGAGGCCTGGATGTTCTGCATAGAAGACTATATAGGGGCCTCTGCCCAAGGCATGAATATGAACTACTGCTTTTAAGTGACCAGAGATAGAGCAAAATCATTATTCCTTAAAATCACTGAATATTTTCTCATTTCTTTCCTTCAGTATTAAGCCCACAAACACCTTAGTCCAGTACTCAAGTACAAAATGTCCTACCTATACCAAACTCTCTAGACTCTTTGGCCTTTCACATGCATTCACTCAGTACTCCAGGAATATCCATCTACTCATACATTTTTTGAAAAGACCCTATTTTTTTTATTGCTCTATGACCTGCCTGTACAAAGCTATACTTAATCTCCTCTGATCTAAAAGCTTGCAATAGCTATTACACTAGTCTATCCCCAGCACCAAAGTGTGTTTGGCATGTAGAAGGTGCTCAATAAAAATCAATTGACTAGATCGATGAGTGTTGCTGTTCCTTCCTGCCCCGTGATACTCTTGATACCTCATCCCCAGGGCCTGAATGGTCAAGTTCATGTTTTTCATCAGGACCTCTGATAATCATCATCCATGACACCATGATTAACTATTTTCATAGCTATCTCCTCTCCTGGACCTGAGAGATTTTAGAGGGCAGGGACAATGGTGACCATGTAACTCTCACACCAAGAACATTGCTGCTATATAGGATTCATCACTATTCACGCACAAAACTGATACGAGTCCATGTTGCCTGAAAAAATTAAAATATAAACTAAAAGTGGAATATAATATAAAAATAAATAAATAGCATATACAAATATATAACAATTTTAAAATAAAATAAAATAAAAATTTAAATATAAATTATATAAATACATAAATTTATTAAATATAAAACTATATAAACAAAAGAGTCACAAGTTATAAAAGTATAATTTAGTTATTTTCAATCAAGAGAAAAGTCCTCTTAAACAAATTCTAGGATTTTAATGACTTCTAAGGCAGGCCATAGAAATAAAGAACAATAAAAATATAAGTACACTATTCTTTTACTGAGTGATTCTGTCATTTAGATATTTGAGTAAAGTCTATTGACAAAGTAAAATAAATAAATAAATATAGAATCAAGGCAAAAGTAAGCAGTAATTTAACAGATAAAATTCCTGGGAGAAGGTCTGCTGTATTGAGAATTGTTGTTAGAATTAAGTAAGCCTTAGTTCAAATTTTGTCTCCAACATGGATTAGCTGTATTTAGAGACAGTTTACTTGAATTCTCTGAGCTTCAGTGTCTTCTCTTGTATAATGGAATTAACACTACCTGCCCTGATAGATTGTTGTAAAATTAAATAAGGACTCAACAGCATCTGACACATAAATAGGTACCCAAAAAATTTTACACTTCATCCATGTATCTGACACTGAAATCAAGACATATATGAAGATAATGATACCTCTAATGGAAAAAATTAAACAATAAAGAGTGATTACTCTTTAGGTAAAATAGATCTTATCCAGCTGAGGCAGAAAATTACTATATATTTCTTAAAGAAACAGTTTTTATCCCCAAAGTGGATACCAAATAGTTGATTTCTAACCACAATTCTAAGATTTATTCTATTTTTAAGACAAAGCATATAACCTTCTTCCCCTAATTTTATCTCTTGATCAATATTGACAAGTAAACACAGTTTTAAATTTACCAGTACATTATAAATCACAACAAAAAGAACAATGTTTTAATATCTAATTTTATATAATTTAAAAAGACTTAGCCCTGCTAAGAAAAGCAAATGGGAGCCCTAAATGTTTGGACATCTTACTTTGAATATTCAGAACAAGCTCTTACAAAGACTTGCCCCTTTTCCCCTTCCTTGAAACAATCAACATGAGCTGTAACTCCGTTTTACCTCCTCTGCCTTTCTGCTGTGCATACCCGCCCTAGAGAAGTGAACATTAGATACAACATCTCGTCAAGAAAAGGCTGGAAACATATCATAGATAATTACCTTTCTCTTGGAGAGATGAAGTCTGATCCTTCTTCTAGGTTGCATGGAAATATGACATTTGAGATTTTTATAAATAGAAGCAATAATTCTGAAACAAAGCAAAAATAAAACATAATAAGAAGAAGCTGGTAGTGAGAAACCAAAAGGGAATTATTATTGTGATTATTTAGTAAACTGAATTTAGACTAGGAGTGACACTCAAGATACATCCATTACCAGGGTTTCCATTTGCTACATGCCATCCTAAGCAATAACATACTGCTATTCCATTGCTAATTTTAGCTTGAATAATATAAATTATTTCTTATGTTCAATTTTTTTTCTTTGATATGACAATTTAAAAGAAAAGTATACCTCTGAACTTAGTGTGAGAAATGGCATACAATATGCCTTGCCTATAGCAAGGGTCTATCTCAATCCTCCCCACTACCCCCGTGGTAATTGTAACAGTTATTGTTTAACCAGGTTTTGTATTTTTTTTCTTGTTTAAATCAATGCTGCTTAAAAAAAACAAAAAACTTGTTCAAGTTACTCTGTACATTTTTAAAAAACAGTGCAAATTAGGGTTCCTGTTAAGAAAAGAAAATAATTTGAAAAATGCTCACATTACAAAATACATAAAATACCAGCTATAACTGATGTGATTATCTTTGGGTAGGTAATTTCAGTACTTTTGTGAATATTTTTATTTTAGCATAAAAAGAAATGTCCACTTTTTACACAGGTATTGAATTCTAAAACAAAGCATTATTGAGATATTAATTTAAGTATTGTATAAATAATTTGAGTAATGATTGTATTTATTAGAAACATAATTTTGGAAAAAAGACTTCACTATTTTTAATATGTGAAGTGGAGAATAGTTCAATAACCTTGACTATAATCAGACTTCCTTGGTAAATAAGTAGAGCTTTATGAAAGGGGAAAATTCGCAAGACCAAACACATTTATCCTGTGATGTTATAACCATGGTCCTAATAATGTTATTTTATTTAAAATCTCAATTTTCAAAATATTACATGAACAAGAATGTCTTGTTCACATAAATGAACATTTAGGTTCAGCTTAAAAGTAACATGCCTCCAGTTCAATTTTTTTTTTAGGAAATAAGCATTTATTACTTATCTTCTTTAGAAGTGCCAAACCAATTACAGAAGTGGCATATTACTTTAACTTCAGCTCAAAACCAAGACTCTTTGTTTGGGGAAAAGTTCACAAAATCATAGCAGTTCACATTGCAAGCCACATTCAGTTATCATGGGTTTCATAGATACTGGAAAATAGCTGTTTGAAAAAATACTGTTGAACTTCAGGTCTTCTAAAAGTCCCAAGATCTTAAATTGTACCTTATATTTTATAACATTTAATAACATTTCTCCTTCTTTGAGCCCCAAAGCTTAAAAAGCCATCTAAATGTGTTCAAGAAGAAAGTATTACATACTGTAGATTCACGGAAACATAAACAAAGGTCTTTAAAACTAATGCTTAAGGGCTTCCCTGGTGGCTCAGTGGTTGAGAGTCCGCCTGCCAATGCAGGGGACACGGGTTCGTGCCCCAGTCTGGCAAGATCCCACATGCCGTGGAGTGGCTGGGCCCGTGAGCCATGGCCCCTGAGCCTGCGCGTCCGGAGCCTGTGCTCCGCAACGGGAGAGGCCACAACAGTGAGAGGCCCGCATACCCGCCCCCCCAAAAAAAAACTAATGCTTAAGAACAAGCAGTTTCATGCAAATAAATTTTTCTTATAACTGAAAGTCTGTTTACAGCTACATAAAATAGAATTATAAATTAATTTATTTAAAACCTTTAATTAAATGAAAAATTGTTTACAACATTTTCTCTATATATAACACGAATGAACATGATATTTCAGGTTTGTTAAAAGAAAATTGGCATTTAAAATATGAATAACAGTTATGTTCATAGCCAAATTAGGAGAATATTAAGTAGAGTAAATAAATTCCAAAGACTTCTCTCATATTTTCTTTAGCCATCTTTTCATTTTTTCATTATCAAAATAATGATTCTATTTTATGTTAATACACATTTATAATTAATGATTACACTAATACATATAGTTTATTGACTAATACTAGATACTGTTCATAGACCAAATACTAGATACTGTTCATAGACTAAGTCTAGATTCTGAGCATATCTTCCTAGGATGCTCGCTCTAAATTTCAATACTTCTTTATTATAAGTAATAAAAGCAGTGTCTACTCTCCAAAGAGAACTCCAGAATGACATTTTTTCCTGACTGTAGCCAGGAGAACATGATCTTGACAGGTTTAGTTGTATCTTGGAAGGGGGGTTTAAGGCTGATATTTTTAAGGTCTGGGATTCCCTTGCCAATGGTTTAAGGCATATGTTTCAATGCGGGATTGAATTGGGGTTATTAGTCAGAGTTCTCAATATAATAGTTACAGATTGGAAGACACAGGGAGGAAGGGAATGAATCTTGGTGAATAAACAATTGTTTGATATGCACGTGGGTTTGACCAGTTGAGTGATCTATTGTCTTGGGAAAGGGGTTGGTTGAACACTTCATTGTTTAGATAAATAGCTTTTTTTCTGAGCTTACAGAAGAAACAATAAAGTTATATCTAATTTACAGTGTTATCTTTCTGAGTAACAGTTCTCTGGGATACATTTTTAAGTCTTGTGATGTAAGCTTAGACCTGAGAGTTAAATTCTGGGACCCCAGGGGTATTAATTCTCAGTACTTAGAAATGATAACAACCATCACTGGATACACACACCAGGAGCAGAACAAGAAAAGAGAAAAAGATTCTCTCATGTAAAAACAATCTTTTTTTTTTTTTTTTTTTTGCGGTACACGGGCCTCTCACTGTTGTGGCCTCTCCCATTGCGGAGCATAGGCTCCAGACGCGCAGGCTCAGCGGCCATGGCTCATGGGCCCAGCGGCTCCTCAGCATGTGGGATCTTCCTGGACCGGGGCACGAACCCGTGTCCCCTGCATTGGCCAGCGGACTCTCAACCACTGCGCCACCAGGGAAGCCCTAAAACCAATCTTATATTCTTATGCTATAAAAAAATATAACAAAGTCAGGATAGTTGCTAGGTAAGCACATCACACACAATCCCAGAAGCATTCCACCTGTGGAAAAGTATAATATGAACCACTTGAGGAATTTCTGTCAAATATTTACCTCAAATTATTTTCTCTTTCTGAATTTTTGAAGAGAGACATTTTAATGATGAACAATGACATTCCTATTGGCCATTATATCTTTGGTCTTCACTTTGTTAAACTGTATGTTAGATAAAACTGAAATGCATACCTATAAACTCTAAGATATTTCCAAGTATTCAAATGGATTCCAATGCAGGTGCTGAGCATTCATGTGACTGAAAGGTCACATGGGGTCTGCATCAAAAAATCATCTGGGCATTAAAATTAGCCACAAGTTAGCTTGTTTTTAGAACCCATTGTCTATGCATAAGAAATATAGATTCATGAAATAAAATGGTATTTGGCCTACTAATAATGTGTTTGAAATTATTTTCTTCAGACTACTCTTTACATTTAAGAAACAAGTTGCTTGTGTGAATACTTCCTCTCCTTTCTGTCTTTCTTTCCCTCCTGTTTTCCTTCACTTCCTCCCTTCCCTTCATTTCTTAATTTCTTTACCTTCCCTTCCGAGGAATAGTGATGTCTTCAGCTCTTACTAGCCACTGTACAAGGACTGTGGAGAGTTAGGAAGGTGAATCAGAGCTATGTATATAGACTTCTTATGGTCTTTTCAATAATTTACTTAGCTATTTTACATTATATTAAATATAGCACTGAAAGCAACATCTGTCATTGTCAGCTACTACCTTTAGGTGAGTTTTTGTAACATCTCTCCAATGATACCACATGCACTTCTTATGAAATATTGAAAATAGTTTGTTCTATCACTTCTCCTACTTCAGGAGCTCTTTGGAATTAGTTCAAACCTCTTCTTCTATCCATCTATGTAAACTATCTATGCTTCTCACCATGACAAGTTTCTTTTTGATAAGTAATATCATTTAAATGATAAGGTAAAATTCTCACCAGAACTTTCAGAAATAAGGCCAACCTAATTGTAAATATGTACTTTACATTTCTTGAATAAAATGATAGTATTACTCCAATGCTTTTCATTTGGGCTTTATTTTATTTATGGGTTGAGATAAAAATTTAGTCAAAAATGAAAAGAGGGGCTTCCCTGGTGGTGCAGTGGTTGGGAGTCTGCCTGCCGATGCAGGGGACACGGGTTCGTGCCCCGGTCTGGGAAGATCCCACATGCTGCGGAGCGGCTGGGCCCGTGAGTCATGGCCGCTGAGCCTGCATGTCCAGAGCCTGTGCTCCACAACGGGAGAGGCCACAACAGTGAGAGGACCATGTACCGCAAAAAAAAAAAAAAAAGAAAAGAAAAAAAAGAAAAGAAAAGAAAAGAAAAGGCATATAGAACAGTCATAGGTAAAATGTGTAACTGATCTGACACCATTTGTCTAATTGTAACTTCGTATAGCATCTGTAATTCAATTGAAGAATCTTAATCATTAGTCTACTTCTCTTGTTTATTCTAGTGCTATTACTACTATTATCAAATTATAAATTAGTTTTTGTCACCTCGACTGGTGTTTGGTATTTACTTGGGGGAGGAGGGTTATAATAGTTCACTGGCTATTAACTGCTAAAATGTGTATGATGCAAGCAGAATAATAATCACATTCTCATCTATAAACGATGATTGAGAGTCCCATATTAATGTAAATTATTCTGGCAAATTCTACATGCCTTCATGAAAGAAAACATTTCACTGTGATCAACTAATGCTATTGGAGCTTCTCAAATATTCATTATTGTCTTCCCATCCTTTATAATAATCACAGTTAAATTATTTACATGTTATTTTTTTCTTTCAGAAATGAGTGCATTAAAGACATTAAGCTTGCTCAAATAAATATCAATAAAGTAATCTTCCTAATTTTTGCTCATATCTTTCAGTTCTTAGATAAGGCAATTGGTTCACCATCATCCTAGGCTGGTGCTAAAGCTCAGTGTGGTGTCCCAATATATGACATATATCAACAGCACAGTGTCTGATACAACCAAATAAACTGGTACCTAAAATTGTTTAAAAGAGTAAACTTTTGAATAAAAAACTGCAAGGCACACTGGAGTCTATGGTCATGTCAGCTTGGACAAATCTCAATCCATTTTGGGTAAAAATAAAATTAATGGCATAGTCCCATACTTTCCACTTCACAAATGTCAGGAAATATAAAGTAAGTGCTTCAGAAAAAGACACTTTATAAAACACAGACTATCATTATTTTTTAAATGATTAAAAATCATATTTTTAAAAATAAAGTAAATTTCTAAATATATATATATATGTATATATATTCAACCTTCAAACATCTGTGGTCTACCTATATAATCAAGGAAAGTAATCAGGAAAAATGAATATTCTAAGAGTTCTAAGCAAATTACTCTCAAATATGCCACATTTAACAGTATGGAATGAAACACAGGTCAAGATTCAAGAACCATGGGGAAGCTTACATGTTTATCAGCTTATCATGAATGTTATAGAAAGATAATATCATTGAAAGAAGTGAGAATTAGAAGTATGAACAGAATTCCCATTTCACTTTCTTAAATTTTACACCAGTCAGCTACATTTAAAAAGGAAAACTAGGATCCCATTTTTATCTACAAGGCAATAAAATTAAAATATTATAATATGCGAGTTTTAGAAGATTCAACCTTTGGAAAATAGCATACTAACCCTATAAATTTATTACAAAAATAATCGTATCAACTTGGGTAAATTGTAATCAATTTAATGCAATCAGTATATTTCAGATTGCATTCATAAGTGATACAGAAAGAGGATAAGATTAGAGCTCACACTCCCATGATATAAAAAGGGAATACACTTTCATATTCTGTTTCTATTTTCAAAGCAAATGTTCAACTCTAAAATCATAGATTGAATTTTTTCCCCCAACAGAAAAAGAAAGTCTGAAGTCTGTTCCCAAAAAATCAGTTTTGATAACCATTTCAACTTTAGAATAAAAATATCTAACTAAAACCAATTTCAGAAGAATGCTATGAAAATTTTCTTCCAAGATGCTTTATGACAAAGATACATTGTTCTTAGAGGCATTGATATTAGACACTAGTATAAGGCTTGAATCAGAATTAATAGTGTCCATTAAATTTTCCATAGCAGAAATTCAAAGTACTAAATACACCAATGAGACTTGGATCATTAACCATTTAATTTTAAACTTTTTTTTTTTAATATGGTCCTCAGACAATGTTCTGCATCTCTTACAAATAAATACATGCTTTATTTGTAAGTTTGGGAATTTATAACACTGAGCAAAGAATTGTTATGCAGGAATCCATATGCATCCTTAAAAATGTATGTGTACTCTGACTTGCTGTAATAGAGTTACTCACTGTTTAATTAATATTGTCCTGTTCTTTATGATCAAGAGATTCCTTTTTCTTATTCATCCTTTAGAAGGCCCATAAACTACATCTCATACTAATGAAGTTAAGGTTTTCCAGGAAGCCTAGAAGTATTCTTATGTCAGTTCAAAGCCTTAATAAAATTAGTTTTCACAATAAATATATTTTCTCTATGTAGAATATGGAAAATTGTGTAAATGCGTACATTAATTTCATGAACATGACATGATCTTTCAAACAAATGGATGAATGTTTTTATATTACATTTCTGGGGGTTTTAGGCAGTGTGTAATAACAGCTAATGCTGTTATATGTAACTATGTGTCAGGCTCCAGGTACGATTCTATATAAATGCTTTATTTGCTGATCTCATGTAACCTTGCTTGCAGCTCTGTAGGAGAGAGGTCTCTTTACTGTCCTCATTTGTAAAATAAGGAACTAAGGCCCCTGGAGAATAGGAAAACTGGCAAAGGTTACAGAGCCATAATTGGCTGAACCAGGCTTTGAAGTGAGTCAGTTGAACTTGAGAACCTATGCTCATAACCAGGACAGTGTATTTCTAGCTCTGAAAATATTAAATGTTCCTTGGTCAACACTAGAGTGCTTGAATTATCTAGAGTGCTTGAAAGAGGTTTTCAAAATAGCTCTCCATCTTGTCTGCATAGAGTATGTAATGTATTTAATTTTCACTAGTACATAGAAGCCAGATTTGCTCTTGGCCTTGGCAGAATTGTGAAAGAAGAGAGGTGGGCATACCTCCCCTTCCTTTTCAGCTCCCCTCTTCTCAGGGTGTCCAGAAATTCTCCTAAAACCCCAGCTCTTTTTATGTTAATATACCCTTGCTCTTAGGCCATTGTTAACTAATCTTTCTGGATAAAACATTGAAAACTTTCCTGATATATCCTGTTCCATTTACTTAACGTTCAATCCAATTAAGCTGTTCCAAAAAAATCAGCCATTTTAGAAAGTAATAACTTTCTTCAAAATCCAGTTATCATTAATTTTGTTTTCAGCAAGGGGTTGAGATTAAAAAATAAAATAAATTTTATATGGTCCTGTCTCTGACTGACCTGCAGGGAATAGAGTCCCAGAGGGCAAAGAGAGGAGTCCATATCACACTTCTCAAAATGAGGTCTAAATAGGCCCACGGGACAGCAATGGGATGGGTGTGAGCCAGTGTGGGTGCTAAAGGCCACAGGATAAATACTGTACTCCTTCCAGAAACATGGACTTTACTTGGTAGCAATAATTTAAAACATTATATTTCATTTTAAAAAGGGATGTCACCAAATCAGATGTGCCATTTACATGATTTTTTAAGAATATAACAGAGACTTGAGACAAATTTTATGATTTTACCTTTTGAAGGCTGCATTCCTAAATACCTCCTTTCTTTCCCCAGGACAAAGTCAGTATTTCCTAACCTCAGAGTCTTTAGGAGAACAGGTTGAAAATTACTTGATCAGAAACACATGAAAACTGAGAAATAAAGACATTTTCCAATTCATTGTACAATAATCTGTTTTTAAGTTAACTCTAATTGGACAAAATATACTCTGATACTGACAGACTGAAACAGGCCATCTTCCTGCCTCTAAATTTAGTTAATATTATATTGAATTAGGTAGAAAGAGGGGAAATCTATCGTCAATATTGGCCTCTGTGCAAATGATCACATTTAGTAAGAGCTGTGATATTTGAGAGATAAAAGAAAAACTAAAGATCACTTGGTCCAAGTTTACATCTTTCAAATAAGGGTAAAAGTGAGGTGAGGGACTTCCCTGGTGGTCCCGTGGTTAAGACTTCCCACTTCCACCACAGGGGGCGTGGGTTCCATCCTTGGTTGGGGAACTAATATCCAACATGCCTCTAGGCACGGCCAAAATGTAAAAAAAAAAAAAAAAAAAAAAAAATGGAGGTGAAATGACATGATTCAAGTTATGGTGCATACTATAGCTACTGGTTAACTCAGACCTAAAATCCAGGTCTGTTTCCCCTTTCATTCTCTTTTCTAATGTTTTATGAATTGAATTCATGTAATCTGGTTAATTGAAAGTGCTATGCATCCAAAGCTGCATGCATTATTCCCTTTTTGTTTTTTTTTGGGGGGGCAATCTTTGGCCTCCAAACAGAAAATCAAGCAGCCAGGAAAAATAGCTACTGTGTGTTGGCAACAGAGGGGTATCTATGTGGCCCCTCACTAATGCAAACAACTCTAGTGGATACAGCAGGAATAAGAAGAGAATGGTTACCCTAGCATATGATAGTTATCAAACTTTAATGAGAGAAAATTGTGGAAGTGAAACTGAAACTGGGAGAATCAGAAGAAAGCTCCCTCCTCTATCAATTCTTTTTACGTGCAGGCTCAGCGGCCATGGCTCATGGGGCCCAGCCGCTCCGCGGCATGTGGGATCTTCCTGGACCGGGGCACGAACCTGTGTCCCCTGCATCGGTAGGTGGACGCTCAACCACTGCGCTACCAGGGAAGCCCTCTGTCAATTCTTGATCTAGTTTTGCCCTGGGTTCAGCCTCTATCTATTAAAGCAGTGACTTAATCTGTATATACGTTAATTTGCTCATTGTAAAATAAAGCACATAGACTAGATATTACACTTGAATTTCATCAAAAGGCCAAGAAACAATGATTGTATGACAAACTCTATGTTACCTTCTACTTCTTAACATCTATAACGCCATGATCACAAATAGCTTCTTATTTCTCTAAACATTTTGATGTTTTAACACTGTCCTATTATTTAGTGATTTAAAACAAGGACTGGACTGTACAATTATCTAACATACTCCAAAAAAATAAATACAAAACATGCCTAAAAAACAAGGATGGAATCATCAGAACCTCACTGGTCACCTAATGACCACTGCAAAAATGGAAACAGATGGTCTCAAAGAATCAGATATGTTCTCAGTATTAACCACTCCATGCTCCAAATAAAAGTTTGTCTAATAACAATTTGAGATATTGGCATATTAAAAGAAGACATTTGAAAACCAAAGCACTCACTACCTAAAGTGAAACATCTGTAGCTGTGGAATTACAAGCGTGTTGAGAGTTGTCAGGAAAAATATTTGGGGATGGATATTTTTGCCAGTATCTTTCTCACACCATGTAAGTGATAACATTTTCTGCTTGTGTGTATGTGATGTTTTGGCCAAAGGTTACAGGTCCTACTTTATTTTTACAAAGTAGGACCTACTTTTATCATAACCAACAAGAGCAGGCAAAACATAATTTTCTGATTGGAAAACTGTTCATCTTTGGTTGGAGAAGGATCAACATGTCCCAGAGTCATCACTCTATCCTCTATGGCCGGTTTAGCTAACATTTCATTTTGGGGTGCTTTAGTTGTGACAGATAGAGTCAGAAATACCAATATCCCCATGATTTATATTCATTCACCTAATAGCCTCCTTCTCAACCAGGTTTAATTCAAGACAACTAATCTTTAATTTATGAAACCACAACCAAATAATATGATTAATTAAATGAATACATACTGAGTTCCTGCACTGTTCTAGGTTCTGTGTATGCTTAGTACTAGAATACAATAACAAAGACATCAGTCCCTGTCTTCCTGTTGTTTCAAGACTGGCAATCACTCTGTTTTACCAGCTTGATCTTTTTCTACCCTAGTGACCTGGACAAGATGAGTGGTGAGGCTTGTTCTCCTCATTTCTTCAAAGACTTAGAGTAGAAGCAGGCCTAAGAAAGAATACCACCTGTTCTTACTTGTTCCTCTGGTTTTTAATCGTTCCACTATAAGAAGAAAGAGACAAAAAAAGAGACCTCCTCCCTTAAAACCCAAAGCAAAGATGGCCTACACCACCTCCTACCTTTACCTTGTCTTATTATCCTAATGTTAGGGGGGGCATCCCAAGCAGGAAGTAACTCTATTCCCATGCTACCCCTTTGTCCTCATGAGCTGGAAACCAGTAGAGGGAAAGAAGTGACCATAAGAAAGAATAGTTTCCATATCTTACATTTGTCCTGTCATATTCTATATATTGCATTTGCCAAAGGGTTCGTTCGTTTTCTCTAGTAGTGCTTGGTTGTCTTTAACTTCATTCAAAACAATTTTGTTAGATTGTATTGTGACAGCTGTCATACCAGTGTGCATTTTTAAAAAAATGTATCAAAATTGATGAATTTTTGTGTAGCCATTTTAATATTGAAGATGGAAGAAAAAAAGCAACATTTTCAGCATATTATGTTTTATTATTTCAAGAAAGGTAAAAAAGCAACTGAAACACAAAAAAAGATTTGTGCAGTGTACGGAGAAGGTGCTGTGACTGATCAAATGTGTCAAAAGTGGTTTGCTAAGTTTTGTGCTGGAGATTTCTTGCTGGACGATGCTCCACAGTCGGATAGACCAGTTGAAGTTGATAGCAATCAAATCGAGACATTAATTGAGAATAATCAACATTATACCACATGGGAGGTAGCCGACATACTCAAAATATCCAAATCAAGCATTGGAAATCATTTGCACCAGCTTGATTATGTTCATCGCTTTGATGTTGGGTTCCACATAAGTTAAGCAGAAAAAAAAACCTTCTTGACTGTATTTCCACGTGTGATTCTCTACTGAAACATAACAAAAATGTTGCATTTTTAAAAACAAATTGTGATGGGAAATGAAAAGTGGATACTGTACAATAATGTGGGATGGAAGAGATCATGGGGCAACTGAAATGAGCTACAATCAACCACACCAAAGGCTGGTCTTCATCCAAAGAAGGTGATGTTGTATATATGGTGGGATTGGAAGGGAGTCTTCTATTATGAGCTCCTTCTGGAAACCCAAATGATTAATTCCAACAAGTACTGCTCCTAATTAGACCAACTGAAAGCAACACTCAATGAAAAGTGTCTGGAATTAGTCAACAGAAAATGTTGCATCAGGATAACACAAGACCACATGTTTCTTTGATGACCAAGCAAAAACCGTTACAGCTTGTCTGGGAAGTTCTGATTCATCCACCATATTCACCAGACATGCACCTTCAGATTTCCATTCATTTCGGTCTTTACAAAATTCTCTTAATGGGAAAAATTTCAATTCCCTGGAAGACTGTAAAAGGCACCCATAACAGTTCTTTGCTCAAAAAGATAAAAAGTTTTGGGAAGATGGAATTATGCAGTTGCCGGAAAAATGGCAGAAGGTAGTGGAACAAAATGGTGAATACGTTGCTCAATAAAGTTCTTGGTGAAAATGAAAAATGTGTCTTTTATTTTTACTTAAAAACCGAAGAACTTCTTGGCCAACCCAATAATTTTGTTTCTTCTACCAAACTTTGTCCATTACGGTGAATTTCTTTCGTTTGCTCCTGGTGCATGTCATGTCCCAGCAGAGAAGGAGAGAGGAAAGTGGGAGAAGGAAGAAGTGCAGGAGAAGCAGTGACCAGTCAGAGAACCCTGGAGCCTCCCTCCAGGCTCAAGGCTAGTCCATGTGGAACACAGCAGTTAACGTGCTCTGGAGGTAGCCTGAAAAACCATGGAGCCAGCTTAAGGAAAGACTCCAGGAAAGCAATGAAGATGATTTTCTTCCCATTGTATTCTAGACAGCATATTATTCACGCTGTTGCTGGCGCCAAAGGATAAATTATGCTGTCTGAATATTGTCGACAGAACAGAAGCGATAATAGCAAACTGAGTTATACAACATTCTGAACAAAATGTAATAAGGCATGTAATAGACCAAATCAACTCCAAAGTTAAGCTTAAGAAAAACGCCTCTGCTCTCAGTTGTGTGTTTGCATGGTATAACTTATTTTCTTTTCTGGAATAAAGTCAACGTGAGAGCAGCTACGACATCACTAATCGCCTACACCACAGTAAGCTCCATCACACAGACAATTTGTATTGAGTAATATGGTTTAAGGAGGGATTCAAATAAACTATGGCAGCAAACATGTTTGGCTGATAAATTCATCATGATCACTGCCTTCTTAATATTTGTTGAACAAAGGAATAGTTATACTGTTGAGATACTTTGTCAGCTAAATAGTGTACAGCTATGGATCAGTAGTCATTTAGAGAAATAAATAAGGTGCTCCCTTTGAGATTCTCAGTTTTCTTCACTTTAAAGCAAAATATGGCTAATAGGAAAATTCATCATCAAGATACTCTCATTAATTCTAAATTGTCTACATTTTTTATTATTACTTGAATTTGCATTCTAGTTGTTACATTATAAAGAGGGTTTGTTGTGCTTATGTGTGTTTGTGTGTTTATGAAAATGACACTAAACCCTCATTGAAATAAGATCTATTCATTTTACACATAGGCAGTGTTCAGTGCTTCATATTCATGCCAGCCTCAAAATTTTTAATAGTTATTCTCAATAAATAAAATAACATAAAAACCTGAAACAGAGTGAAAAGCCATCCTTCATGGGCATCAACTTCTGATGCTTTGAAGCTGCTTTCCTCTCTAATAGGATCACATTGATAGGATGCAGCAGCTGCTTTGGGGAGCAGGTTATAAAAACTCAGAGAACCGTTATGAGTTAGAAGAAAAGAAACAATAAGGAGAGGGAAGTTGTTTAGTGAATTTTTTTTCAGTGCACATTTCACTGTCTGTTCTTCAAGTAGGTTTTTGCTTAGGAAAATAGAATAACCCTATAGGATTTCATGGACAGCAATTACCTGAGGTCTACGCAAGAGGCACAGGTTTAGAACAGCTCACAGTAACTCATAAAAAGGTGCTCCAGGGCTTCCCTGGTGGCGCAGTGGTTGAGAGTCCGCCTGCCGATGCAGGGGACACGGGTTCATGCCCTGGTCCGGGAGGATCCCACACGCCGCGGAGTGGCTGGGCCCGTGAGCCATGGCCGCTGAGCCTGCGCGTCCAGAGCCTGTGCTCCGCAACGGGAGAGGCCACAACAGTGAGAGGCCCGCGTACCGCAAAAAAAAAAAAAAAAAAAAAAAAAAAATGTGCTCCACTTTCAGGCATGATGTGATTTGATACTAGAAAATGGTGGAAATTTTGAAAAAAACATATATAGTTGGAAGCATCTCTGAGAGGGGAACAGTAGGATGAATAATAAACAGCAAAGGAAATGGTAACTTCATGTTAATCAAACTCAACTGCACATTTGGATGTTCACTTGGACCAGCACCTCATATGCATCATATCCCTAAAATGAATATATTATCTCTCCTGAAAAACTGCTTCCTCTCATAAGTGACTTATCTCACTAAACCAAACCCACTATCTTCCCTGTTGCCTAGCCCAGAAACTTAAAGGTTATCCTCAGCCACACACTCTTACCCCCTACATCCAAGCAATCACCAAATCTTATAGAAAACAAAACATTGCCGGAGTCGTTAGATTCTGCCCAATTGCCTCTCTTCCTACCACCTTGATCTAAGTAAAACCATGACCTCCCTTCCAGATTCTTGCAATAATTACCTAACTAGTTTCCCTTTCTCTGTTCTTGTTCCCTTCCTTTAATCCATTCTCCACATTAAAGCCAGGGTGATCTTTTTGAAATGCAAATTTGATCCTGTCCGTGACCTGCTTAAAACCCAATTTTTTTTGAATAAAATAAAATCTTCCTATTAGGTCCTTCTTTTTTTTTTTTTTTTTGTGGTACACGGGTCTCTCACCGCTGTGGCCTCTCCCGCTGCAGAGCACAGGCTCCGGATGCGCAGGCTCAGCAGCCATGGCTCACGGGCCCAGCCGCTCCGCGGCATGTGGGACCTTCCCGGACCGGGGCACGAACCCATGTCCCCTGCACTGGCAGGCAGACTCAACCACTGCACCACCAGGGGGAAGCCCTATTAGGTCCTTGTTAAGTCCACACCTTCTTCCCTAGATACATCTTTCAGCACTCCCACACTTAATCCTATACTCCATCTTTTAATGTAATATGGGCTTTATTTCACTGCTGACAATTGACAGGATTCAATCTGTATCTCTGATTTAACAGTTTGTCATTTAAAATATTTTTTTATATCCTGTCAGAACCTGTTTGATTGGGTGGAAGAATCCTGATGTAGGCATGGTGAAAAAAAACTCTTTTCTATCATAAAGTCTATGCTACTTTGCATAAACTTCACATGTAATTTACATGTGAGTCGGTAGCCTCTTTAGACCAGTGTCACTGTGGGATTATTAAATTCAAAGAATTACAGAGTATGAATCAAAAATAAATGTAATTCCCATCTTTGCTTTCTTCTCTCAGAGGATACTGACAGGAGACTCAATAGAAGAACACTAATTCTATCGATTTTCTCTCTTCCATCACCAAAAACCTACAATCACGTTTAGTATTCTCTTGCCTCCAGAGACCCACTCACTTTAAGCTCTGAACTGTGTCAGTAAACCTGGTCTCTCTGGGCTTCTTTTAGTTTCACTTGCCTCACCCATTGTCCTAATTCTCTAAAAATGCATTCCCCAGGATTTGATGGAGCAAATGTGTAATGGAAGTAGGGAAATTGTGAAGACGCGTACATTAAGGGCTTTTCTCCATTGCACATTCATAGTTCTGCCTCTGATACACAACATCTCAGTGGCACAATCGCAGTGATTCCCATGAGGTTGCATCAAGAGGCAGTCTAAAATTACAATGGAACATAGAGGGAACTGATTGAAATTTCAGCTTGCTAAAAAACATGGATAACAAAATGGAAGAAGGAGTTGACAAATACAAAAGAATGGCACCCAGTTGAAAAGAGATTATAAATGAGATTCAAGCTCTGAATGAGCAGAGTCCTGCCTTAATGCTAAGGGGAACACAAAGCACTTTTTATTACAAAACTTTTTTCCCCTTCCCTCAGCTTAAAAATGTGCTTGACTATTGCATTGTAGCAGATATGATAGATAGACTAACTAAATATCCATTTCAGCATCCTTCTTGTATGTCTTCCTGTGCTGTGTAAGCTGGGAAACAGAAATCTACATTCCCTAGATGCCCTTGCAGCTAAGTTTTAGGATGTGATTTAGGTTCTGCCAATCAGACACTTTCACTGAAGCTTGAAAGTGGAAGAGAAAATAAGTATACATTTTATAGTATTAATTTTTAGAGCCTAGTCTGGGCTTCATTTTATGTTCCCAGTCTCAGTTATACTTCTTCATTTGTTCCCATTCTTATTTATAATATTTTTTATTTATGTATTTTTATACCATCTTAAGAACTTTCTAGAGAAACCAATATTGAGCCTATACTTATGTAGAATTTTGAACATCTTTTTGTTCAATGACATTAAAATGCTATCTCATAGATTACAAATATTTGTAAAATCTTGGCTAATCTAAGGCTTAAAAAAGTATCTTGTTCTAATCTATAACAATCTAGTTCTTGGAGATGTTGAATATTTTTATATGTTTTTAGCTATTTATAAACCTTCATTGGAAAATTGCAATTCTTGTCCTTTGCTCATTTATCTATTAGAAATTTATGTTTATATTTTGAAAACATATTGTCATTATTTGGAGGACATTATCTATTGCTTTGTTTACTACATACATCTGCCCAACTTATTTTTCCATTTTTAACAGTGTCTGTTTTTTAAACTAGTATTCAAAGGAGTTTGTAACCAGGGAAATAGGGAAGGCATATCATTAAACACTACAATGAAAAGACATAAAGCAAAACAGTTCAACACTTTATACGATATTTATAATGTTTCTTCATTGAAAGATGGAATGAACATTGAAAAGGGTGAAAGCCTAAAACAGATGAGAAAGAAAACTTAAAACACGCATATAGTAATTTCAAATGAATGCAAATTTCCTGAATCAGGTATTACAACTGTTATTACTATATGCTTTCAGAACTGTGAAGGAAAACAGAAACAACAGAAGACTAAAAATGAGAAAATACTGCTCCCAATCCCAAGAAGGAGAAAAAGGTAGTATGTGAAAAACTATACAGTGAGTTTGATATGTCCTAGAACAATCTTAGCTTTGAAAACTAAATAGATGATTTGTGAATATTTAAGTAGAGTGACCTATAAGAACCATGACAGTTCTAAATTAGCATATTTCTTTTCCACTCAGATAACAAACTAGCAGTAAGGAAATTCCACCTTGTTGGGTTTTGACTGAATATTTGGCAAGTCTCTCATAGATCATTGCTGTCAGGAAGAATAAGTATGAACTGCTGTGAAAATTTGTAGTTGGCTGAACAATATTTCCCTTTAGAACTTTGATCATTTAGAACTTTCTTAAAGCAGTGATCATCAAACTTTTTTTGTTTGGAACATAGAAAGGAATATAAAAAAACAATTTGAAGTATTCATCTATATTTATTCACGTATAAATTATTCATATATTTCAATGCTAAAATTATGTTGCATATAAAACCTATACAATGGTGAAATTGACAAGAATGATATAAAGACTGAGCAAATTAACATTTGATTCATGAACGAACATGCAAAAATTGCATTAACCAAAATATATATTATTAATAATATTCTGAATGCTTCCTTTTTAAATGTCTTATTTGTGATGCTTTCACTTAACTATTAATATCCCAAGGCACAACATACATTTATTGCTGTGTTTGTTCTCAACAATTGAGGATATAAAACTGTATTTGAAATAATCACAATAATTACAAAATTGGGGGCCAACTTCTTGTCAAAGCTGCTAAGAGTCTCATGATGTGTGTAATGTGCCTGATTATAAGGTTATAGTAAAAGAGGAGTATCAGCTCTCCCTTTTCTTCTTCTTTGCTTACCTTTGCAAAATAATACGTTTTTCCATTTGGAGTATTTTAGCAGAAATCTTTTAAGCTACTTGTACATTTAAATAACAAAGAAATCCACTTACAACACACAAACTGCAGTATGTGGCAATATACTAAATATGAATCAAGTTTTTAGGCTGTCATCACCAAAACCTCTATGTTAGGTTATGTCTCATTCTTTCTGACATCAAAATTTAGTTGGATTGTGAGTCAATTAATATTATAACTATTTGTAAAAATTAATATTGTCTAATTGTTTAGATAAAAAATATATAAGTAAAAGTCATTTAATATTATCTTCTCCATCCCAATGGCTCAAATCATCTTGTAAAATCCTTGGGATGAGAGTGCCTCACTTTACAGACCATCATTTTTTATATTAATGGCTTAGCTAAAGACATATGAAGCATGATTATTAAATTTTCAGATGACACCAAATAGGAGGAACGATTAACATGCTAGATGAGGCCTTAATTAAATCCAAGAACAATCTCTCTCAAGAATGCGAATGGAAATGGGAGGGTATGGTTCAAATTTGCCAGTGACTGGTAGTTCAATCTCCATGGCATGGCATATGGCTAAAGAGAAGATAAATCTCAGAAAGAGATTCATCTGGGATGTTAGATGACAGGTCAAATAGGTAAATACCTAGAATGATAGACATTTTTATTGATATTGAGACACCGAACATCTAGGAGGAGGATACTACTGTAATGTGTGTTTTAAGAGATCTCGTTTGTTTCACTCTACAAGTAGGAGCCATTCACATTGGTTTTGTACATCTAAGCAGATTTACTTATGATTATTATGACCCTTATGATGCAATCAAGTCACTTTGAGATCTATCAGGTTTTACCTCCATATATGAGCCTCCTTCCTCTAAGTATAACTTTTCTTGATTTTCTTCTAAAGACCTACATAGTAATTAAAAGACCTTAAGTTGTTTATGTTGAAAAATAAGTGTGAGAAAATACAAAGACTGTTGAGCAGAAAAGAGATTATGCATAAGTTGGAAATTTCCAGAGGGTAGAACTAAATCAATGAGTGGAAATTATTCTTTAAGGAAACATAAGAAAAAATGTTTTTATAACGTTTATTGAGCTAGCCTCTAAAACAGTGCTCTGTCCTGTAAGGTGAGATTAAGTGTTTATCCAGAAAGAATGGCCACTCAGTTATAGCATTTATATGATGATTTACTCCACGGTGTGTGGAATGAATTTACTCATCTTTAAGAAATTTTCTTGCTATAAGATTCTGTGATTCTACAAACCAATTTATACTTATGAACAGTTTTATTTAGTCTTTGTTTGGTTTTCTGGAAGTTCTCTTTGACTTGTTGTAGGTTTAAAAGATAACAGAAAAAGAATTTTCAAGTTCTATTACCATATTCACTAATTAAATCTTTTATTTAATACCATGTAAAAAATTTAAAGCGAAAATTTTATTTTGCTGGTTCAAATACTACATTCTCCTTGCCAACTGAATAAACCCACATGAATCTATTTATCTTTGTTTTGGTGGGGAGGGATGTTCAAGTGATAAAACATAAGTGAAATAAATAATGTGAAAAAATAAAATATTTGTAGAGTTGGTTGTTTGATATTAAATAAACCAGGAATAAGAGTCAGAAATAACTTAATTTTTTATCTAAAAACACAAGTAGTACCAAAAGTAAGTTTTTTACACTTATATAATTGTGTGTCTATCTCACTATGTATCTCTATTAATGTGGAAACAAAATTCAATAAATTTCACTCAGAACAACTTTACTGTTGGTAATTTGTTAAAATACCATTGTAGAATATTTTTCTTAAAGTTATATAATTATATTCTAAGGAAATGAAATCAGAAAGCCATAAAGAATTTTGAAAGAAAAGGTATGTTTTCTTGAATAGATATTTTAGCCAGATTGTTTTTCTCTCCTGTATCTAATTCTTTTATAGTATGTTTTATGTCTTAACAAGGCAGAATTTGAGCATTAGTAAGTTCCACACATGACTTAAAGAGTATTAGTAAATATTTGCTGATAGCAAGGAACATACTAGATACTTCTCAATGAAATTTTATGTTTCTATTCACATGTGCAGTAAAACTACATTGTCAGCATAAAAAAAGATTTTTTTTTAACCTAATGGGAATTAAGATTTGCTACATGAAAAATAGTTAAGATCTCCATTTCAGCTCCTGGATTCTGATAGACTGAATTTTCCTTAGTATTAAGAAAACACCACCCTCATTAAAAGAAAACAAAAAGCATCTTTTAACAAAGACATCCTAAACCCTGAAAAGAGCACATTATTTAGTATAAAGTTTCTTGCACTTTGGCAATCTACAATGTGTACATTAAATTTATAATTGTTGAAGAAGAGGCTTAACATTTGGTTATCATTTTTTTTTCCTTCTGAGAGTTAATCCCTGGGTAATCTGAGGAAGACTTTACTTTAGCCAAATTCTCCAGAATCTGCTTTCTTCAACTCATGAAATAACCTTTAAATGGTAATTAAGTGTATATGTAGTTCAGTGCCCTCCAGTAATTCTACTTTTCTGCTAAATATAGGAACGTAGCTTAACCCATCAAGAGATCATCAATAGAATCAACTGTTTATAATATCATTGAAATATTAAAGTTGTGGTATATTCACTCCTATTCACTCTATAGTAAGGAGCAAAATTCTTCAGTAGCAAAGCAGTGTTATTGTTTTATGGTGCTGTTTGCTTGGTTACTCAGGTTTTCTGTCTCCTACTGAAATAACTACACTGAATGTTTGACCCTAAAGCTTTCTCACTGGTCAATTTTTTTTCAAATTGGAAAAATTCGAACTCTATAATTAAATTTAACAGATTCCCATTGGCAATTTCTATTTAATCACAGTAACAACTTTCCTCTTCACTTTTTATTTCTCAGGTCATTAATGATCAAATTCATTAATATACTTTGGCAGTCATTAATTTGCCAGTCCATAGTGCTTTGCTAAATAACTTGCTTCATTATTAGCAAGTTTTGTCTTACATAAGAAAAGTCTATTTTGACTTTAATAATAATAATAATAATAATAATAATAATAATAATAATAATAATAATAATAGTTTGTCCACATTTATGTTAAGGAAAATGAAGCAAACAGATTTAGGAATGCTGACCAAAAAAACACAAAAAGCAGAAAACAAAGAAACAAAACAACCCCACCAAAAAAAGCCACCAAAAAAACCCCAAAACCCCCACCAAATTCTCTTCCCCCCACAAAAAGCTTCACATTCAGATTAAAATTTAAAAAATCTTATACTAAGTTCAGTGATACTTTAAATTCTCATTAATTTCTTGGAAACTTTTTTTAATGGAAAAGATAAAGTTATTTGTGGAAAGAAATATGAATAAATTTAAGGTTAAAAATTACAGCCAGTTCATGCAATGCTTTTGCTAGAGAGAGTAAGTATTACCTCTCTCCTCAAGATGAAAGAAAAGAATGTCAAGATCTGAAGAGTTTGACTGTTTTTCTTACAAATGCAGAGGAATTGTTGCCTTTAAGGCTGCAACTGACCCTGGAATTTTTAGTAAGCCCTAATCAATCATAAGTCTTGAAAGCAGCTATTAGGAAAGGCATACTGTGTGACATGAACTTTCCAGAAACTAGCACTGACAGCAACTCTCTCTAAGGGCACTCATTTTCATCCTCTTTTCTTGAAAAAAAAAAAAAAGAAAGAGAGAAACAATGTGCATTCTTCCAAGTTTCTATTAAATAATTTGAATGTATAGAATCAATATTTTATAAATAAGAATATTTGTGAACTGATTTAACACATGCAAAACAGACACAAATAAAGGCAGGCAAGCATCCATAGATTAAAAATAATTAGCATGACCCTTTCTTTTAAGGAAATCTACCCAGACAAATTTTAGCTTGTAATGTATGTCAATAAATGAAGATTTACAGAATCATATATATTAGAGTTCACTAATAAAGGATCAATTTAAAGCTGATTTTGATTAGGATGGGTACAAAGGATGCTTATGCATTTTTAATTTCTATTTATTGATCAAGGAAGATAATCATACTACTTACATAAAATATAGAGAATGAAGATGGTTCAGCACAGGCATTGATACGTGATAATAAATAATCAGCCGTAAAGGAAAGAAAACAGAATTCTAGCAGGCCATCCTTATACAGAAACAAATGGCTTAGTAAAATTGCCCGTAAATAATAAATCTCAAAAACAGGAGAGACATTTTTCTTTTGGTAATTGTATTAAGAGAATCAATAATTTGTTTTGTGAATCCCCTTCTTTTTTCTTCCATCCCTCTTTATTCTGCCTGTTCACATATACAACTGGGCCAGGAAGCAAATGAGACAGATTATTGTTGAAAGGAACTAGAATATGTCATCCTCAAATATGCCATTTTGGAATAAGGATTATTTTGAGCTAAAGGCAACTGAGAAACAGCAGATGCATGTCCTCCCCCTTTCTGACTAAAAGCAGGGCATACATTTCCCTATTGAAAAGGTGATATAAATTTCCAGTTGTAAAGATGTCCCCCTTTCCTATCCCAGGAATAGGAGAATGACTCTGGAGAGAACTCTTATTACCCAGAACAACTTGAGTCTGTATAACAAACCTTACTAAACAACCCTATCTACCATACATTTGTTATTGACATTCCCACAGCTGCCTCTAGGAGCCCAAATTCCCCTTTCCTTTGCCTAGTCACTTTTCCACAATTTATTGCCTTTTGTTAAAATGGTATATAAGTCCCCAAATCTAACTCCTTCTTTGGATGTTCATTTCTTTGCTGTGATGCTCCCATGAACAAAACGATGTTAATAAATTTTGTATGTCTTTTCTTCTTTTTATCTGTCTTTTGTCAGTTTAATTGGCAGGGCCCAGGTAAAAAACCTAAGATGGTAGAGGGAATTATTTTTTTTCCTCCCCTACACTATCATTGTTTATCGAAAGGGTGACATGATATTAATGTCCTGAGAAGATGAGAACATGGTCAGTTTTCTATGTTTTAAAAAATTATCTAGTATACCATAGGTTAAGTGAAAGAGCTTTTTGTAGTTTAGATTTAGAAATTTTAATGTAAAGGATATGTTGATTCATAGATCCATTAAATTATTTCCTTCATTGTTCTCTAACAACAAAAATAATTCTCAATTACTTATGGTTACCATGGGGGAAGGGTGGAGGGCAGGGATAGTTAGGGAGTTTGGGATTGACATGTACACACTGCTATATTTAAAAAGGATAACCTACTGTATAGCACAGGGAAGCCTGCTGAATGTTATGTGGCAGTCTGGATGGGAGGGGAGTCTGGAGGAGCATGGATACATGTATGTGTATGGCTGAGTCGCTTTGCTGTGCACCTGAAACTATCACAACATTGTTAATCCAATATAAAATCAAAAGTTAAAAAAATTAATAATGCCAGGAAAAAAAATTCTCAATTAATATCAAGAGTATAATTAATATAAAAGAAAATAAAAGACTAAATTTGTTTGACATATCTCCAAATGTTTATCTCTCTGTTGACTCTGTATTGCCTCATTTTTCAAATAAAATGTTGAATAAAAGTTGACTATATAATAGAACCTCAAAGATTAATTTTTATGTAAATAACTAGGTGTTTGTAGGAAATTAGTATTATTTTCATAGTAATATATCTATATAATATGTTATGTTTTATTTATGTATATATACAATGTATGCAAGTAATATATAGGTTTATATTTGAATAATAATTCAACACAAACATATGTACTAGATATTATATGTGATATATATTTGTAGATGAATATATATTTATAGTACATGATATTCGATTATATACATATTATTGATTCCTGTCTGTTGGTGTTTTAATCATCATGCAAAATAAGCAGAAGCAACTAGATAGATAACAAATAAATTGAAGTTGAGAAAAATGATTTGCCAGGGTTTTAATCTGAAGAGTTTAAAATACCACCATTCTGTGAAATTTTAAACAGAAAGAGAAAATATAAGACAATTAAATTGGGGAGTAGAAGAGAGAGGGAAGTTCTACATCACTAGATACAAAATTATGAAAAGCAAATATTTGCATCAATGAAAAGAAAAACAAGCTCTAATTCTACAGGAAATTTCTTCCTATGAAATAACTGTTCTGATAGTATTTTAGCAATCATGTTTAAACAATAATAATTATCCTGCTCTATTTTATCTTCTAAGATGCTTTCTAAAGTCATTTCTACATTTTTAAGATTTCTAGTCACCTATTTTGACATATGGCTATAGTTAAGACTAAAGTGTTTTGCATCTCAGTGGGGAATTATTAGGATCTAAAGTTCTACAGGGATGATTGCATAGACATATCCTGATTTCACTGGACTTGGAGTTCTCATAATACATGATATAACCTATTCTCTTGGAAGTGGTACACAGGTTATGACACACTCCTAAGTCCTAAAAGTCACTTCAGTTTTTGATTTTCACTTTTTGTTTTTTGGGTTTTTTGGCCACACGCATGGCTTGCCGGATCTTAGTTCCCGACCAGGGATCAAACCCTGGCCCCCTGTGGTGAAACCCCGGAATCCTAACCACTGGACCACCAGGAAATTCCCAGCAGTTTTTATAATTGCATTTTTGCCCAATCTTCACCTCAATTTCAAAATTCATATTTGCTATCCCAGAATGTCTTTTCTTACGGAGGTTCAATTTCTTTATAGGAAAGTTGTACACAATGAAGATATCATCTTTTACATTTGATGAATTAATTCTAATTTGTCTTCAATTTTTATTGGGTTAATAGCTGAGTAATAATTTATGAGACTATCAAAACAAATATTACGTCAAACTATTTTTCACCATTATAGTTTAAATTATAGTAGCATTGAAGCCCCAGCATCTAATATGAAGATAAAATCAAAATCTATTCTTGATGCTTTGTATCAATACAAGAGGGCACAATATGGCTATCTCCAAGAAGCAATTTTTTAAGATTATCTTTGAAATATATCTTTTTAGAGAATCTATAATTAGTGACTCCAAGCCTGCTTAGAGATTTTTCCAAACTTTTTTACTCTAGCTCAGTCTCCTCTTGAAGTCCAACCATTTTAGGAAAGGCAAGTCCCCCCTGCCCCATAGGGAGGGTTCCAACTCAAAATTTTTCCTGTAGAGGAGAGGCAGCTAAGTATATGTCTTTCTTGGGCTGTGCCTACTGTCAAGCAATTGACATACCAGCATGTCAACAAAGGAAATAAATAAGTAGAATAATTGTTCATTTCAAAATAACATTTGCTTGGTCTGAAATAGAAAACCTTTATAAGCATCGTGACTTATTCCTTGGCTTTATATTTTTCAGCATACTAAGAAAAAAGGAGAAATAATATTTTAAAATCTCAAAATGCAGTTGCACGTATTGATAATTAGGAAGGGAAAGTATTGTCATAGACAGGATTCCACAGGACCCCAGGAGACAGGAGACCAGGGTTCTCATGAACTCTGGCTCATTTTGCTCTATGCTTTAGGCCAGTCACAGCTCCCTCAAGGCTGAGTTTACCTGTGAAATCAAGGGCTTCATCTTCATGATCTCTAAGTGTCTCTCTCGCTCTGATCTGTCCATTATTATTTTACTGAAAGGTTTTCCACTCAAAACAGTCAGCCTTGCTTGGATCTGAATTGATGTTAGTAGTTGTAACTCCAGTTTTTATACTGTGGGGCAACCAAACTACTTGGGGTATCTTTCTGCTTTTCTTTTTTTTCTGAAACACAACAGTAGTCTCTCACTTATATTACAGTTTTCCTTACACTTACCAAAACTAATTGTGAACCAGATAAATCCTTCACATTACATAAAGTGTAAAAGTTGACCATTTTGAGTGAGACTCACAGATGGTCAGTGTTTGTCAGAACATCTTACTGTGGTAAAACAAATAATTTTTCTCCAAATACTGATGTGAGTAAATTTTGTGTTAAATGAGTATTATAGAAAAAAGCATTCTATTTCTAGAAATATGGTCTATTTTTCAAAAAATCTACAAGCAAAAGTCCAACAGCTGTTGCTTATCTGGAGTAATTAATTATAAAGATTTAACATAGATCTTTTTTAAAAAAAAATAGACACCATACAAAAACTACAAAGCTTTTAAAGCAACTATACTCTAATAAAATTTTTTAAAAATAAAGGAATGAAAGAAAGCCATTTGCAGCAAAAAAGAAAAAAAAACGATTAAAGCAGTTCCTTCACAACATAAAAACAAGAAACAAAACAAAATGAAACAAAAAAACTGCAAGATTTTGCCTATTTTATGTATTATTATATTTTTCCACTAATGCTATATTCTTATGCTGATGTTTTCTTTGACTCTTCCTTTTCTAATAATAATGCTAGAGCCTAATTCCTTTTCTTTTCTTTTATTAGTAAAACTTATTGAATTACATAAGGATAGTTTGCCCTGGATATACTAAAATTTGACAAATAGGATCCAAATGGATTTTTCCTATATGAACAGAGAAATCCTCACATACAGAGAAAGAGCAACATAAGGTTTCTTCAGCAAAGATCAACTCAGTTCAAGATAATCATACCAATATGTTACAAATTGAATACTCTTCCTGCTTCAGTGAAAAAAATACCCACAAAATATATAAAGGCTTCAGTGCTGATGACATTTTGGTTTAAATTATTTTCTTTTGTAGACCATGTGTGTTCCTTCTCTTGACAGACTACAGATCCCATGAAGGCAATTATGTCTTTAGATTTGCCTTCTTTAGGGTCAATGGTATAATTATAAGAGTTTGCACAGCTAAGTTGATAGGTGGTACATTTGTTTAATTGTTTACCACTTGATTTTGAGCCAGCCTTAGCAGAACAAAAGACTAAGATGAATGTACAGTCAGATCCATCATAATTTATGGTTGGCTGGATTTTCTGCAGCCAAATCATCTGGCAGAGCCATGCCTTGGTGACCCAGGAATACCCAGTTCTTGACATATGCCTTGGTCATATTACCCAGTCATAACAAGCAAAGCTTACCATTCCATGGAAATCTCAATGTTTGCAATATGCACAACTGAAATTTTCTAATAACCATATTGTGCATAAATCTCAGGAATATTATTAAATTATGCAAAATCAAATATCAAGTATATGTGATGTTATTTCTGAATTAACTTGGGTAATACCTAGAGGGTATATGTGAATAAAGACTTTCTTTTAAAAAGGTATTAGAGACTATAGCAAGCAATGTTGATTTCCTTTCCCTTTTCTTTTTTTAAATCTTCTTTGGCTGACTCATTCATAAAACTTGTTAAATTTCTCCCCTCTTTCTAAGACTCTTTAAATATATAAACATCTGTTTGGGGCTCCGATCCATGGTAGATGTTAAGGTGCTATAATAATAAACCAACAGATGATTATACTGCCATTCTGCCAGGGGCAAGGACTGTGTCATAGCCTCAGTCCCTAGCACACAGTTGATCAATACATATTTTTGTATTACATATTTAATACATATTAATATGTAATATAATACATACTTTTGTATTATCTATCTATCTATCATCTATCTATCTATCTATCATCTACCTATCTATAGTAGATAAATAAATCATTGATGAATGAATGAATGAATACCTTCAATGCAGTCTGTCAGTTTCAAATGGTCATAAGTGAATGATTTTCTCCTGGGATGTAAACACAACTTTAAGGATAAAATAAGCAGCTACAATGATGGTTAGCTACAAGAGTAGTTAAATTAGATTATTTCGATTGCTTGATAAAATCCAATACTTTAAATTAGTAAAAGGGGCTCACAAATAAAGAGGCATGTGAAATCTTGAGGTTAATGTAAAATATTATTAAACTTGAAGCTTTTTTAAAAGTCTGATTACGATTTGAAAACAGGAGGTCTTTGGGGATGATTTTGCAGATGCATGCAAATTTCAGGCTTGTAAAGAATTATATATTGTTCATAATGGAGGATTTGGATTATTGCCTTGTGGTTTATAGAAATTGTCTTATTAATAAAGGATAGTAATGACTGGTTTCCATTAAGAATTTCTTTTTAAACTGTCAACACTAAAAAAAAAATAACTACCTCAGTCATTTATTTAGCTCATTTTATGTATTTGGATTATACAGAAACATGCAAGCATGTCTTCAGAGCTAATGAAGGAGACATGTGCCACATAAAGCTAGATCAGTAGAGGTCTGCATTATTTTAGGGGAAGAAAATTGAACAAACATATTCAAATATTGTTCCTTTTCACCCTTACCTGACTATTTTTTGGGGATCTCATCCCCAAAGCATGTGAAAAGTGTAAGCACCTAGCACTGACATTAAAGGAAATGAGAATCCATTGGAAATTACAACCTAAACAGGAAGAAAAAATGCTCATCTTTCCTGTAAGTTGTTTTTTCCTGTACAAAGTTTTCCTCCTTGAAATGTCTTATGCCACACAACATCCACATCCATCACAAGTGGTCCTGAGTTTCTGCATTCCTGTTAGGCACTCTGTGGATATTTCTGGTTATGGTTCCCCGAAGGGCACTCCAACTTTTACTCTCTTCTCACTGTCTATAATCTAAGCCCAGATCTTTCTGCAGAATGACTAGAATTTCATGAGCCTTCCTTCCTATCAACATGAATTTCCTATAATCAATTTCAATTCTCAGCTAGAGAGAGCCATGTTAGCCACTTGATTTCTCAATTGTAACTTTTCCTAAAATGTTTATTGATGTATAATATATACACAAAAGTGCACAAATCGTAACTATGCAGTTCTTTATAATTTCATAAAGTGAACACACTTTGGTATGCACTCCATACACAGAAATAGAACATGAGTAGCTATGCTATTATCAGTTTCCCCCACCTACACTTTTATCCTTTCAGGTGGGTGTATTGGTGTCCAGTTGTCCTGCTTTTAATTTATATTCTCCTGATGGCTCATGAGATCAAGTACCATTTCTTATGTTTTGTGCCCTCTTCTTCTAAGTACATCTAATCCTCTTGCTTATTTCTCTTTTTTTTTTTTTTTTTTTTTTTGCAGTACACGGGCCTCTCACTGTTGTGGCCTCTCCCATTGCGGAGCACAGGCTCCGGATGCGCAGGCTCAGTGGCCATGGCTCATGGGCCCAGACGCTCTGCGGCATGTGGGATCTTCCCAGACCGGGGCACGAACCCGTGTCCCCTGCATTGGCAGGCAGACTCTCAACCACTGCACCACCAGGGAAGCCCTCCTCTTGCCTATTTCTTATTGAATGGTCAAACTATAAAATATTTAGTGTTCTTTTATATATTCTGGATAAGAGAGCTTTATCATTTACATGTTGCAAATACCTCTTCCTGATCTGTTGCTTGCTTTTTCATTTATTTCATGATGTTTTTTGATGAACAGGTCTTAATTCAGTCATTTTTTTCCCCTTTCTGGTTCATGCTTTTTGTTGAGAAAAATTTTGCCTACTCAAAAATTTAAATATAAACAGTATATTATTTTCTATTTTCTACATTACCAATAATGCCATCCGAATATGATGATTGTTTTATTCTTCCTTTCAAATTCTTTTGACTTCTTTTTCATTGTCTTCCTGTATGTTAAATAGAAGTAGTGACAGTTGATATGCTTGCTTTATTGTTGATCTCAGAGTAAAAGTTTTCAATATTAAGTGTGAAGTTTGCTAAAAGCGTCTTTGTAAAAACTCATTATTATGTAAAAGATGTTCCTTTTTGTTGCTTGTTTACTAAGAGTTTTTATTCTAAATGGTTGTTAAATTGTATCAAATCATATTCAAGCATATGTTGAAATATTGAAATAAATGTGATTTTTCTCCTTTTGAGTGAATTACATTGATTGAATTGTAAATCTCAATCTAATCTTGCTCTCCTGGATTAAAGCCCACTGATTTGGTTTTTTTCTAATTTTCTTTTGAGAAAGATTGCTTGATAAGAATTGTGAAGACTCTTGATGGTGTTATCTTCCGCCAGAGAGGGTTTCCCTTATTCACTAATAGGCAACAGATCACTTTAATGCATTTAAGGACAGAGGAGGGTCAAGCATGGGTTTGAGTTTTTGTGAAACTTGGTTTATTTTGGATTATCTTCTCTCCCAAGGTGTGGTTCTGTAGTTCCCCAGAGCAGAGCAAAACTCTCCAACAGCATCTCCGGGAAAGTGACAAGATCCCAGAGAAAAAAACATTGGTGTGTTCAGACAGCCTCTTAAAAGATTCATATGTGTAAAATGTAGCATAAAAATAGCAGAGAAGTGGCGTCCCTGGTGGCGCAGTGGTTGAGAGTCCGCCTGCCTATGCAAGGGACAAGGGTTCATGCCGCGGTCCGGGAAGATCCCACATGCCGCGGAGCGGCTAGGCCCGTGAGCCATGGCCGCTGAGCCTGCGCGTCCGGAGCCTGTGCTCCACAACGGGAGAGGCCACAACAGTGAGGGGCCCACATACCGCAAAAAAAAAAAAAAAAGAAAAAAAATAGCAGAGAAATAGGGGTCCTAAGGATGTCTTTTCTCATTCGTAATTGTTTTAAAGAATATGTGTATTCTTGGAAGCTTTGTAATTTCTCTAGGTTTGCAATTATTAAGGTTACCCATATGTTTCTCTGTAGTAAATGGTAGAAGAAAACCCTTCAAAAATTGGGGGGAAAAAAGCTTCATTTGCAGGTAGTTTGGGGAAACAAGGATGGGGAAGGTGCCAGTTAGTATGCATGGGAGGTGTATACATCAGGGGCTTAGGGGTTGCTTCCAGGAAGGGGAAAGTTCTGACCTGGGCTCAGAAGGGCCTGGGACTCAGCAAGCCTCCAGATTTGGGACTAGTTCTCATGACACAATCTTCACCAATAAAGCCACACATTTAAAATGTAGGGTGACATCTCCTCCTGAGAGATGTGCAGTAACAACATTCTTACATCAATTTAGGTATAGTCAAGATAATTCTGAATGCAATAAATTTTGTTAATTTAAATTACACAGGAAGGTAAATCTACCCTAGATAACATATTATGTTTAATATAAATTTATTTTTGTTAGAATCAATATAGCATAATGTGTCTAGGTTTCTAATAAATTGATTGACATATTTTATGGACTTTTTTCTCACCATAATATCTTCTAATTTTATAGTCAATCTCTATTTTTAGGGGATAATTTGTCAGGTTATGGAAGTTTCAAGACTATTTTTCTCTTAGTTTTAATACTACTTTAGGACCCTTACTAGTGGGATCACAGGAAATAGAAAAAGTAAAACTTTGGACTAAGTATCCTGGAAAAGATGTATGGAATTTCCTCTTTGGGGTTTTATTAATTACTGTAAGAAATTCTGTTAGGTGGAAATGCTTCCTCTATTGGCATCTGCAACTTTACTTTCTACCTGTCTACTTTGTAGTCTCCTGCAAGAAGATGTCAGTCACCTATTAAATGCATTTGTTTCCTCAGGAATCTAGCATCTTCCTTGGCTGATGCTTTTAATATCTTCATACCTTTGCTCTGAGGGCAGCCTCTTGTAACTATATGACAACAGATACCTTTTTTCCAAAATTATGCAGATATCTCAAAGTTCATATTTCTGAATCAAAATTTATTTACGCCTTAAACTTGTATATCTGTGTCTACCTTCAATCTATCTATCTAGATACCTATGTATCTATTATCTATCTATCATCTATCAATCACCTATCCATCTAATCATCTATGATTCCCAACTGTTAACACCTAAGTTTAAAACTCATTACCTGTCAAGTGGGTTTTTTCTCAACTGCCTTACTGTCTGCTTTCAGCCTAGACCCAACTACAATCCATCCTCCAAGCTGCTCCTAGAGTGACCTTTTTGAACATTCAAATCTGACCATATTATTAGATATTTTAAAATCCTGCGGTGACTCCCTGCACCTTTCCAGACAATACTGAAATGCCATTGCTTAACACAGAGTACCACTCATCAGTTAGCGATTCCTTATTTTATGCCACTTACTTGTTTGGAAGCTCAAAGAAGTCCTCTCTCCTTCACCCTGACTTCATTAAATAATACCTACTCATTTTCCGCAATGCAGTACAAGTTTCCATGGTCACCTATCTGGATTTTGAAGTCTTTCCTCAGTACAGTTTATAGAAAACTCTAATAAAGCAATTACCACACTTTATTATAAACAAGTATTTCTCTTATTCTCAAATTAAGCCTTAACAATTTTGAGGACAGTTTTTGACATTGTAACCCAGGGAAATAGCACTAATACCTAGCATATAATTGATGCCCAATAAACTTGTGTTGCAATCATAGATGAATGAATGTTTGAATATTATATATTTTACACATGCAAAAATAATAAATTTATAATTTATAAGTATATAGAGAAGAGAAAATTTTTTTCAATCCAGAGTACTCACAACAATAAAACATAAAGAATTGACAAATCAAAGAGAACGGTTTACCTAATACAACCACAATGTGATGAGTGATGAATAAAGGACATTTCCTTTGAAATGCTATAATTGTACAATAAATACAGGGTAATAAAATGTAATGTAAGTTTTCTTATTTTAATAACACAAATGCCAGCTTTTTAAACAGGGATTTAGTAGAGTTGCTTTTATATGATTTCTTTAAATTTGCCTCTTATGTTAGGTCTGTTAATTGATTCAATAAGTTTTGTAAATCAAAAATAGCCAATGAGAAGTTGAGTTGTCAATTGCCTCTTAATTATAGTGATTTGGAAAAGTCTGGAAGATGACCCTGAGGGCACTTGGAAACACAGATTTTCTTTACTGCATTGCTGCGGTTTTGTTAATGTGGCTTGTGGTTATTTAGTTAATTAGGAAGAACAGTTTATATAAACAGCAGGCTTTCTGAACAAAATATTTCCCGTAACTCTAAAGGCAAGGATTTATTGCTCTTGTTTTTAAAGTCAAAACTGTACATGAGGGCTTCCCTGGTGGCGCACTGGTTGAGAATCTGCCTGCCAATGCAAGGGACACGGGTTCGAGCCCTGGTCTGGGAAGGTCCCACATGCCGCGGAGCAACTAGGCCCATGAGCTACAATTACTGAGCCTGCGCGTCTGGAGCCTGTGCTCTGAAACAAGAGAGGCCGCGACAGTTGAGAGGCCCGCACACTGCGATGAAGAGGGGCCCCTGCTCGATGCAACTAGAGAAAGCCCTCGCACAGAAATGAAGACCCAACACAGCCAAAAATAAATAACTAATTATTTTTAAAAAAAAAAAAGAAAAGAAACTTGTTTTAAAAAAAAAACTGTACATGATAATTAAATTCTTGATAATAGTGTCCTACAATTCTAGTAGAAGGGATGAAAGAACTTTATCTTTATTCAAGTCTAGACATAAAATAGGAAACGCTAATGTTATATTTTCAAATGATTTCCAGAGGATATGCTTGTAGATATATATGTATTTACTTGCATATATTCATATGCAAAGATCAAGGTATATTTAATGACAACATTCAACATTGGTTTGCCCTTGTTTTGTTATAACCTGCCCCTAAATGGCTAATCAAAATAAGATTTGTTCTCTTTTCACCTTCAGCTTATTTAATATGTATAGTAAATGTATCTACATATAAATGCTGTAATTTACTATATATGACTTCCATTCTTCCCACTTGACCTGGTTTAAAATATCAGAACTTAAAGTCTACTCATTTAAAAATATCTCCTCCAATAGGACATATTTAAATGTCCATTTACATTTCTCATAGCGGCACTTGTGCAAGTGCCTTCAAAATTAAATATGTCAAAGTTATAATTATAGCAAAATGAAAGCAAATGCAAGAATGGCTCTGAGAGGTTTATCCTTTTAAACTGCAAATTTAGCTCTTTTACATAGGCAGGTTTAATTTCGAAGATTTTCACAGTGTAGGAACTAATTAATTAGTTAATAATGCATGAAGCCAGTAGAGCATTATCAGTGCTATATCCCAGATGGAAAACTAGAACAAATGAGGAAACTTACATTTAATTTGACCCTTTTAAACATGAAAACTTTAGGCTTGTCTTGTTGTCTTGTTAAATTTTCATCATTTTATCTTCCATGTCTTTGGTTGTCCCCTGCTCCACCCTCAAACAATTATAGAATTTTTAGGCTCTTGCAGTGGAAAAAGGAGGTGACAGCAATTTGACTGCAACAAATCATTTAACGGGCTTGATCAAGCTGATTTTAAAACTAAAGTCATTCTTCACTGTGATAGCACATTATCTTGTATGAGCTGCTAGTGTCCATTTGCTAAATTGCCTCCTTTATTAAAACAAATGGAAACCTAGTGGCCTGAGGGAGTTAATGCCTTTGGTCCTGCATCACCTCCTCCCCCGTACACACACACTTGCTAAAGAAACCAAACAATCTGAGTGCCTTTCCTTACAGGTCACACTTATTATTCCACAAGTGATCTCTAAAAGCTAAAAACAATGTGACTTTAATCATCAAATGTGTTTCCTTCTTTCACATCTATTCTTATCAAGCCAGGATGCCAATTTGACAGGTGAAAGGCTATGAAGTGCTATCACTGTTGTACCACTTCTTATGTTTTTATGATCTTCATAGACAGAGGGACACCCCCCCATCTACAAATTAAAATCCATGTTACTTTATTTATTTTATTTATTTCTCTTTTACGTTTAGGGCAAAATTCAAGCCTCCTCAACAGCTGTGTCTCATTTACCAGCAGCAAGTCAGGCAATGTGTCACAATGTAAGTATCAACTCTGGTTGTCTGTGTTGAAGGAGTATTTTTTTCTCAGAAAAATATGAAATGGAGAAAGGACGAACTTCCGTTCTTTTTTTTTTTTTTGAACTTCCGTTCTTAAGAATGAAAAGTGAAATTGTCAATTCTTGAGGCTCATTTCAAATAATAGAAACAGAAACACAATCACAGGTGTTCTTTCTTAAAGATACCCATGTCTTGTCCTATCAGGTGAATGCTGAAAACTGTGGATTCAGTTTGAAAGTACAATTAAAAGTAATCGACTGGTGTGAGGTGATATCTCAATGTAGCTTTGATTTGCATTTCTCTAATAATTAGTGATGTTGAGCATTTTTTCATGTGTTCGTTGGCCATGTATATGATTCCTTTGGAGAAATGTCTATTTAGGCTTTCCACTCATTTTTTGATTGGGTTGTTTGTTTTTTTGATATTGAGCTGCATGAGCTGTTTGTATATTTTGGAGATTAATCCTTTGTCACTTGCTTCATTTGCAAATATTTTCTCCCATGATGAGGGTGTCTTTTTGTCTTGTTTATGGTTTCCTTTGCTGTGCAAAAGCTTTTAAGTTTAATTAGGTCCTGTTTGTTTATTTTTGTTCTTATTCTCATTACTCTAGGAGGTGGGTCAAAAAAGATCTTGCTGAGATTTGTCAGAGTGTTCTGCCTATGTTTTCTTCTAAGAGCTTATAGTGTCTGGCCTTACATTTAGGTCTTTAATCCATTTTTGAGTTTATTTTTGTATATGGTGTTAGGGAGTGTTCTAATTTCATTCTTTTGCATGTAACTGTCCAGTTTTCCCAGCACCACTTATTGAAGAGACTGTCTTTGATCCATTGTATATTCTGGCCTCCTTTGTCATAGATTAGGTGATCACAGTTTCATGGGTTTATCTCTGGGCTTTCTATCCCGTTCCATTGATCTATATTGGCTGTCACAAAATCTACAAACAATAAATGATGGAGAAGGTGTGGAGAAAAGGGAACCCTCCTACACTGTTGGTGGGAATGTAAAGTAATACAGCCACTATGGAGGACAGTATGGAGTTTCCTTAGAAAACTAAAAATGGAACTACCATGTGATTCAGCAATCCCACTACTGGGCATATACCCAGAGAAAACCATAATTCAAAAACACATGCACTCCAGTGTTCACTGCAGCACTATTTACAATAGCCAGGACATGGAAACAATCTAAATGTCCATCAACAGAAGAATGGATAAGGAAGATGTGGTATATATATATACAATGGAATATTACTCAGCCATAACAAGGAACGAAATTGGGTCATTTGTAGAGATGTGGATGGACCTAGAGACTGTCATACAGAGTGAAGTAAGTCAGAAAGAGAAAAATAAATATCATATATTAACACATATATGTGGAATCTGAAAAAATTGGTATAGACGATCTTATTTACAAAGCAGAAATAGAAACACAGACATAGAGAACAAACGTATGGGTACCAAGGGTGAAAGCGGTGGTGGGATGAATTGGGAGATTGGGATTGACATATATACACTATTGATACTATGTATAAAATAGATAACTAATGAGAACCTACTGCATAGCACAGAGGACTCTACTCAATGCTCTGTGGTGACCTAAATGGGAAGGAAATCCAAAAAAGAGGGGATATACTCAATGCTCTGTGGTGACCTAAATGGGAAGGAAATCCAAAAAAGAGGGGATATATGTATACATATAGCTGATTCACTTTGCTGCACAGTAGAAACTAACACAACATTGTAAAACAACTATACTCCAATAAAACTTAAAAAAAAAAGTAATCGAGGTAAAATATCTACCTTTACAATAATAAAAGGAGCTAAACTTTTTCCCCAAATTAAGGAGACTGGTTCTTCCAGGCCTGCCCTGCCTAGGGTGTAGAGCCGATTGCAGTTGCTCTCTGAGAGTAGGAGTTCAAATTAGGGAGTTGAGAAAAATAGATACCCAAGATATGATACCTTTAAATAAGCATGAATTGGGGAAAATCCTTATTAAGAAATCAGGAAATCAAAAGAAGAGAAAGAGAAGAGCATGCTAATGAAAAAGCTTCCTGAATAATTCTAGAATCCTTATATTTCTCTGCTAAAAAACTAGGATTGATGGAAAGGTCATGATGTTCCTTATGGATCTGTATGTAGTATACAGAACAAACACAAATTTCAGGTTGTTTTCTTATAACAGTCCAGAAAACATTTAGTTTTACTTCTAATTTAATGGAATCAGTTAATAGCCCATTCTGCATTTGGGAATTTTCTTTAATTATATGCATTTACTACTTCATTTAACAGTTATTTGTTGTAGTTGCCACATCAGCTGCTGGAGATACAATGGTGAATATAATGGACAAAGTTCTTGCTCTCAAAGAGCTTCCAATTTAGCGTGGGAATGAGATAATTATAGAGGCAATTGTAATTCAGTGCAACAAGTATCACTGTGATGGAAGAACAGGGGGATCATAGGAGCACAAATCAGAGATGATAAACCAGATTTGGCAGTGAGGGATTTCCTTCAATGATATGACATCTAAACTGTAATCTGATGAATGAGTAAAGTGTTAGCTCAGTGGAAAGGATAGACAAGATTGTGTCAGAAAGAGTTTTTAATGGGTTGTTAATAATCAAAGAGGAAACAGTTACATGTTGAGGCATGGAATCATAGGATGAATGATGAGAGATGGATATTTAATATTCAGGTATAATAGGTATATTTAAATGGAAGTTATTAAACTATCTTTCTGGGTTTTTTTTTTTGGTTGTTGTTGTTATTTTGTGGTATTGGCAGAATTGTGTGTGTTAATTATAACTCAGTCTGAATACAACTACTCTAGGGTTTTGACAAGATCCCAAGCCAGCAAGACTGGGGATTAGTTGTTGAAACATGGGGAAAATGCTGAAGCAATCTCAGCCAGACCTTGAAGAGATCCTTTTATTTGCAATGTAAAGCATATTTCACTATAAGCCTTCACTCTCCCTCCCATTTCTCTCTGTCTTTCTGTTTCTCTGTTCACTAATACTTCTTAATTTGGTAGAATTTTCAAAATAGTATCAGCTACAAATATAGACTGATTTATTTTTCCCCAACCACCTAATATACTGTAACTCTTGATTTCCTTTGCAAATTTTAACTTACTCTGTACTAATGTTTCATTTTGAAAGTGGAAATTTTGTTTCCAGATGCCTTTCCATGTCTAAGTGCAAGCATTTGATTTCTAATATTATTTCACAGTACTGATAATCACTCCTCCCTTAAACAACAAATCCCTTTGGGATATAAATTGTAAACTAATACAGTGAAAGCAACAACAGAAGTATTTTCTGTACATTCAGCACTTGGCATTTGTAGCATTTTCCAAGCAAAGTTTTTGAAAGAAATGGGACACAATTTGGCAGTAGTTCTGGAAGAAAGACTTGTGTTTAACTATTTTGTGTGCTGTTGTTTTTGTTGTTGTTTTCTTTCAGAAGTAGGTGAATAATAACTTGGTAGAGAAAGCAGTTTATAATTGTGAACATGAACTAAAGCTAGATTTTCCTCTTCACCCAACATTATAATCAAATTTTAATAACTGGGTTTCCTGAATCAGGTCTTCCCATAGGCATGTGTGCTGGCTAAACATCACAGAAACATAGCATTAAGTCTACTTCCATAGATATGTGATATTCAAAAAACTAGAATCCATCAAGCTCTTCCATTCCCCACATGAACAAGTAGAAAGTTGTCAGAATCAAATGAAGCAAGGGATAGAGAATGCTTTTATTTAATTTGTTGGGTCAAGGCCTAGTGGTCCATATGTGCTACCCATGTAGGAATGTATATTTGAACCACTTTATTTTCTGATATCATTCTCAGGAGAGGTAAAAATGATAATTTCCTCAGTGGTCTATAACCATTTTCCTAAAGGCGAATAAGTATAGTAGAAATACAAGCCACCACTAGTATTTATTAGGTCACTCCGCTTCTCTTCTCTTAAAAAATATTCAGCTGTGAAATTTGGTCATAAATTATAATCCTTTAATTCACAAAGAAATATTTTATGAAATGAACAAAACAAAAATTTAAGCAAATATACATTACTGTCTTGACCTTGACACAGAAATTATATAAGGAACGAAAAATAAAAAAATATATATCTCTATTTGAAAAACATGGTTAAATTATCTTTTCTCTCATATACATACAAAATAATCTTATAAGAATATTTATTATCATATCTAGGTTTAATTTGTTAGGCTATCTAAAACATCAACTGATATTGTCTTGAGTAGTATTTGCCAACTTGGCGTTTATTCATGCCTCTTCTTTTCTTTTTTTTTTTGTTCTTTTGAGTTGGGGGATTGGGAATTAGCATTCTAATTTTTGTTGTAAATTCACCACTCCTTCATCCTACATCTATGTGGTTGATGTTACCAAATAGCTTCACAGTTAGGCATGTGCCCAAAGCCAGGTCAGAGAAAGTTAATTTCAGGACTTGTATTGAAACATTCATAAAAGGAACGTTCCCATTGCTTTCCTTTTGCTCAACTGTGAGAATGTATACCTAAAGCTGTTTAGGGCTTCTAGAATGGAAGAACCCACCTGAGAATTAAGCCAACAAAGAGGAAATAAATAGCCAACAGAGGGAGAGAGATGATTTCCGTACAATATTATTTTAGGACCCTAATATAGCCATGCCTAGACTTCACCATCTTGTTGGGTAAAATGTTCTGTTTTTGCTTAAGGCAAGTTGAATAGGTTTTTTTTTTTTTTTACTTGTAACAAAAAATGTCCCAATTAATACATCAGTGTCATTCTCGTGAAGTGGACCAGAAACACCCCAGAACAAGAAGCTTTCTGCCAAGCCACTGAATAAGTCTCTCAGAAGTAGTTTTAGGAATCAGGATTACAACAATACATATTTTTATAAAGATTTTATGAGAAGTACTGTTTTAGAAAATAAGTTTAATTGGGTGTGGGTCATACCTTGTTTATCTTTGTATTCCCAGTGCCTTGAATTTGGTCTAGCATATAGTTATCACTCAATCACTATTGAATAAAGCATCCATAGAGATTCATACATTACTTGGGCAATAGAGGCAAAAAAATGTACAAACCAGGTTACTTTCCTATAAGGAGAGCAGAAATCATGTAATCAAATTATTGGAATAATTTACATTTTGCACTACTTCAAGAGGTAGTAAAGGATGCTCTCAAGAATTAGAAAGGGTTACAGGCTGCAGTAAATTAGGGAAGTATGCTATTGTTATTTTAATTTTAAAAAATCTCCAAATACATTAAAGTATTAGGGAGACTCCAAGAAGTCCTGCAATTTCAGGAGTCAAGTCCAGTCTGCCAGATTCACAATGGAAAATTTTAAAAAATGAAAAACTATTAATATCTGACATGAACATACCACACATTACCATGATAAAAACTGTAACATAACATGATATGGACAACACATTGGGAGCAGAAGAAATGCCTTGGGTGAAGTCTTAGGAAAAGGATTTTTGACATGGTTCTTGAGGCATTTTTGAGAATGTGTCAGGAAGAAGTATTTAGATGTGTTAGAGGAGAAGGGCAAAGTGTGTGCAAAGCCACATACTTCTGCCAGCGCTATGAGGAACAGAGAAGGGCAAAGTTTCTTGACAGTAATTCTATATATGAATATCCCTGTCAGTGGCAACTATGAACATTTTTTTCCTTTTGTTATGTGTTATTTATTTATTTATTTATTTATTTTTTGTGGTACGCGGGCCTCTCACTGTTGTGGCCTCTCCCGTTGCAGAGCACAGGCCCCGGACGCGCAGGCTCAGCGGCCATGGCTCACGGGCCCACCGCTCCGCGGCATGTGGGATCTTCCTGGACCAGGGCACAAACCTGTGTCCCCTGCATCGGCAGGCAGACTCTCAACCACTGCGCCACCAGGGAAGCCCCTGTTATGTGTTATTTTATTCAATTCTTACAGGTCTATGAAAACCCTGATCTTCCCCCTTTTCTTTAAATAGTTATTAAGTGCTACCCTTACCACCATCAATAATAATAATAACAGTAAAAATGAAGGTAGTGCATGTCAGGGAGCTTTCTAAGGACTTTGCATGTTTAAATTCTTTAACTCTCACAACAACCTTGCCTGGTAGGAACTATTATTATCCCTATTTGGTACCAGAGTATTAATGGGATGCTCAGTATCTTATTGTACTGAGACAGAGAGAGGTGAATTAGACACCCAAGGTTACAAGATGGCAGAGCCAGAGTCTACCCAGCATGTCTGGCTCCGGCACCTGCAACCTTAAACATCATGCTCTACCGCTTGCCACACTAGCCTGGGCATGTGTGTATGCTGGTGAAGAAACAGACAGTCCCCTACACTGGTCAATTTACAATGTCTGAAAAATATTTAGTAAAACAAAAACAAAATAAAATTAAAACTAATCTCAAAATAGGAACCTCTCCCTGAAATTTTTACGTCAATGAAGCAAGTCGAGCAAAGAGAAGAGAGGTGACAGCTAGTGATAACTAGACAATACAAGGTCAATGGTTGTTTACTTTATATGAAGAACACTTTTCATTTCCAATGTCAGAATTTATTTTTATTTTATTTTTTAATAAGTTTTGAAATGGTTTACCTTAGCAGTTTCTGAAAACTGATTCTCTGTAGCTAATATGAGGAAATTTCCCTAAACATCCTAAATGATTGCAAAAATAAGAAAGAAGTTAGGATTCTGCCTATTAGAGGACTTGAGAAGGAAGAGGGGCTGGTAGCTGGGGCAGAAGGGCCTGGGCCCTTGAGAGTCTTGAGATGCAAAAATGGGACAAAAGAGTAGAGAAAAGAAATAAAAAGTGACCTCACCAAGTGCTTACATTTTAGTTTGTCCCTTTCCATGGCTTCATCTCTCTCCTCCAGGACAGGTAAGGGAGTTGTGGAGTGAAGGCCAAATGACTAGAGTTAAATAACTGAGGCAGAAGATAGATGGGCCCCAGAATGAACAGTTTCTCCCCTGTGGACAGAAACTTCATAAAAGCAGGATGATGGAGGAGGCTGGGCCCTGCTCAGATAAGAGATAAAAGACCACGTATTCCTCATTCTCGAAGTCAAGGAGACCTTCCTGACTACACACAGGTGCAGAAAGGCTCCCTGGAGGTCAAAAAGGGAGGGGGCGCCACCCCATAGTAAGTGATGCCCACTACCCATAGGCCTCTTCACTAGAATCCATCTTGGCTAAGAGACGCGCATGCACACAGGGGAGGACCCTGAGATACACCAAATATGGACTCAGAACATGGCAAAGCAAGGTGATTGGTCAAAGGAAACCCGGAAGAAATGCCTCATAAAAGCGATTCAAACTGCCTTAGGCTTCCCTGGTGGCGCAGTGGTTGAGAGTCCGCCTGCCGATGCAGGCGACACGGGTTTGTGCCCCGGTCTGGGAAGATCCCACATGCCGCGGAGCGGCTGGGCCCATGAGCCATGGCTGCTGAGCCTGCGCGTCTGGAGCCTGTGCTGCGCAACGGGAGAGGCCACAACAGTGAGAGGCCCGCGTACGGCAAAAACAAAAACAAACAAACAAAAAAACTGCCATGAGGGCGTGTCTCTCTCTCTCTCTGAGCCTGCCTGTCTATCCACATGTACTGTACTCTTTTTCCTTCTAATAAACAGTTTACTTGCTTCACGACTTTCCGTCTCTATGTGGAAATTCATTTCTACACAGCTGACGGGCCAGGGCCTTGTCACTGACCACTGGTCTAATGGCTAGGATTCAGTGCTCTCACTGATGCTGCCCGACCTCAATTTCTGGCCGGGAACCGAAACCCTGCTTCAAGCTGCTGCAGGCCGAGGCCATCCGAGATCATAAGCACTCGCCTCCAAGCACTTACCATCCTTTCAGCCTACGTTACTTTTTCCTACCTCCTCTTCCATCTCTCTTCCCTCCATCTCTCTTCCTTCAAGTTCTGAAAGAACCTTTCTCTTCCCATCCTCAACTAAACTCCTATTCATTTAGAATGATTGACATACATTACTCTAAAAATTAAACCTTTTCCTAGCTGCCGGTTTCAGTGCTTCTGGATACAGCCTTCTCCCCTGGCTTGGTCATCTTTGCTGTTTCCCTTATTTGGATGGTATCATTTACCCTCACCTCACCTCCTAATTAGTCTAACGGTCTATTCCATCTACTTTCTTTGTTTCCCAGTGACCGAAAATTGCAACAATGATACTTACTCTCCTTTCCTTCCAAGTATTACTGAGGATAACACAAACAATCGTCAGTTAGAGTGGTTTAGCTATTGCAGCATTAAGATGGGGAATGACTGTGCTACACACAGCTTTGAGAATTACTATTTGAAAGCTCCAACTCTGAGCCAGATCCATGTTAATGTTTAATGTTGAAGAGTCAGTTTTTAACACTGTCTATGTGTGCTCCATCTTTATAGTCAGATATTCACAAAGTATGGTCAGTAAAATAAAAACTGAGATAATAACACAGGGCCACATGCCTGAACCATGAGAGTCAAACTCCTTGAGGAGAACCACTCATTCAATAGCCTAACACCTTTGAGTACCTATGAAGGGCCAATCCATGTGCGAGGCCTGAGAAGACATTTTAAAAAATCATTTTCCCCCATTTGATTGGGGCTATCCAGTCAATCCTAAATTTGCTATAATATTCTCTTGCCCCAGAGAGCACAGTCTCAATACACATAAAAGAAACTTAAACTTTAAAGAAGTCCAAAGGAAAACTGAATATGATACATTTAAAAAGAGACTTCAAGCTTACTTCAAGAGAATAATTAATATTAAGTTAGAAACAAACTTTTCCCAGTAGAAGATTATTCTTTCCTTTCTAAAAGCACTGAAAAACACCTCCTGACATACATTAAATAGGTTTACAATGAATGAGAAGGAATCAAGATGAAATAGAGTTCCAAGTAAGGAAAGTTTATATTGACTTTTTTATATAATGTGATGAGTATTCTAAGATTAAGATTGATAGTATCAAAGTATTTAAATCTGATGATTGCTTGAATCTTCACTGAACAGCGTACTTTCTTCAACTGTCACTCATTCTCCAGATTTTATGATACAAAAGTAAACTTATTCGAAAGAAATTTTTAAGTGTCTTAAGAAACACACTTTAAAAAACTGAGTAAGAGCCAGTCCAACATTTAAGCTCCCAGAAAATACACAAAATTCAATGTCAAACTTTGGCTAATCTCCAGATGATGTCAATACCGTGTGTAAACCAACTGAGTTTCGCACAACATACTGAAGGCATTTTTTTTTTTGTATTATATAATTCAAGATGACCTTATAGGATTAATACCTATTATGCAAAGGACAAAAAATGTGACTGAAAGTCTAGGTGTTTAGCTACCCTTCAGCACATGACATTTTACCAAAAAAAAGAAAATAAATATCCATGAAAACACACTAAGTCCATTGAGTAATTTAGGTCAAAATAAATGAAGTACATGAATGATTCATATTTTCCAGTGAAGTACTTTGCAATGTTATCCAATTTACCAAGCACAGAGCATCACACATAAATGTTTGGAATCTCATTAAAACATAAAATTCTACTGATAGATCAGCCAGATTCTGACTTCTACAAACTCTCTCCAATTTTAAACAATGAAAAAATAGACATTAGTGTTATAAGGAAAGCTTTAGTAATGTATCAGCTTGTTTTCTTCTCTTGGCCCATGAGTTTTTACTGTTTACAAGGCCTTTCTACCAAGAGCGAAAAATAAAATAGAATTTTTCAAGGGATTTGAAATCTCTCCACTAGAGCCTACTGTAGTTTAAATTTCATGCATTGCTCTTATGCACAAAAAGGGGGGAAATGCATTTGGAACAAGAAAAGAACTTAGAAATAATCCAGTTCAAGACTCATTTTACAAATGAATAAATTCAGCTTTAGACAACTCTCCAACAGAAATCATTAGAAGCATTATGATTTTACTTACCATGTGTCATTAATAAGGGAGTTTTCAATTCGTAAGCTCATGTCACTTGATATCATAAAATCTGACCCACTGCATCATATTGGATGTACTCCAGAAATTTTAGTTCCTCATAGAGTAATTTTCTGGCTCTATTCACTGTCTTGTTTTATGACATACCAAAGGGGTTTGCTGTGTTCCGCTGTCCTGATTTTAATCCGAGCAAAACTGAAATTAAAAAATAAATAAATAAATTGTCAGGCAACAGACATATTGGATATTCCAGACAGCCTAAGTGATGTGTTTGAGAGATATTTGGTTTCTTACCAAAAACACAGTCCAGGACTCTAATTGTAGTTATTTTCTTTTGAGAAATGGATGGTAAATGACAAGATGATACTAAACCCTCATAACACAAAGTCATGAAATTTATTGATCCACCTCAAAACTGCTGGAGTTTCCATATATTAGGGCTTTCAAGTAGTAGTGTACTCTCTGTATATCATGCACATTAAGGTTTTATTAAAAATTCAATGAAATATTTATATGTTATAAATCCCTGATGAGTAAATGAATGCAATCAAGACATAGTGATTTTCCAATATGAGTTTTATTCATAGAACATTTTGTCATGGCAATAGACGTCTTTTAGTTTTTAAAAAGATAACTACTGTTAAGTGACCTACTTCTTACATGGGAATGATTTATTCGATCACCGTTTTAACTCTTCTTCTCCACCCCAGTCCCAGCCCATCCTCCTCTGAAGAGTAAAACTGATTTACATGAGAATTCCCATAGGGCCTATTTCAAATTTCCCTGGGTAATTCAGAAATAATTTCAAATTTCCCTAGATAATTCAGAAGTAATTTCATAATAATGCATAATAACTTTCATGCAGATCTTAAAGTTATAATCCTTTCTATTAAAATTCCCAAGATAACATTTCTTACAGTAATTCCATTGTGTAAGTACAAAGGCAATTGTCAGTAATTCCAAATGATGTCGATATTTGAAGATAAGGATATTTCTCTCTCCTAAGTTCCACCAGCGGGGCTGCCATCTTGCTTATCTCCAGAGGTAGCACTGACAGAGAACAGAGTGAATCATGCCCTGGGAATAAGGACACTGAGATCCAGGCCAAGAGAAACCTCCTCCAGAAAGAGTCATAATTGGAAGGTTCATTATAGGTTTAAAGTTATTTAAATGACTTTATCTTTCTAAAAAGTCCTTTAGAATTATAGAGTTTTTGTGTCTGCTTTGAGTACCAATAAAATCTGGAATAAAACTCACTTCCAAAGTTTTTTTTTTTTCTTTACAATAAACATCAGTATTTGATCTGAGAACATTTTTCCTAGGTCTCTTTATGTACTTTAAACAATAATCAGTGGTATAGATACTGAGACAAAGCATAATAGAATCTAAAATAAAAGAAGTAAACTCATTCTCCTTCTCCAAGTTATTTAATCTTGAGTTTCTTCATAAAACACAAGTTTGCAACATCACCACCAAAGTCTGATTTAAGAAGGGCAAGGGGATTGGAGCAACCACCTTGATCTCCCGCTTTTTTGTCCCAGCCTCTGAATATCTCTGCTGATAATCTTTGTTTCCTTCTAGTTTTAAACGGTTAATAATCATCTAACAAAAATGAGACCTTAAATTATATCTTTAGTCAAATAATTTACAGTGCTATTTAGAAATGTTAAGTCAATAAATCATTCACACATACCCAGAGGATTTAAAATATAATCATTAGGATTTTCTAATGTGTATTAGTAGAAAAGGCAATGTCTTTAAAGATAATTAATAATGTTAAAATTTAATACCTCCAATGCTGTCTTCTATAATACAGTTCAGTTTTCACATGCATTTCAGTAAGCATTTCTTCATATTTTTGCACATTCATCATAATCCCCATATTATTAATCTGCCTTTATATATACTTTTATAAGGTAGATACTGAGTAACTCTTAAAGAAGTACTAAGTAGGCAAGTGGAGCCACCGATACAGAAATTTGTTATCCAAACCTGCTTTAAAGAACACATGGAATTTGAATTGATGACATTCCAAGATTCTCACAAAGAGCCTCTCCTATACTTTATTTTCTTTATTCAATTCTATCTTTAAATTTTCTTCATTTGTGTTAAGTTTAGGGAGGTAGAGAACAAAGAAGAGGGAAATAACCTCATATAACCATGTGTAACCAGTATAGGTAGATAGAGTAAGCACATTTGAGTTGGGGGGCAGGGAGGGGAACAGGGTGGGCACTGTTCATCATCCTGACAAAGAATTATTAATATCAGATCATTTTTATATCACAATTTTTAAAAAAAAATTAGCTTCTAGGAGAAATAGGTGAGGACAAGGGGAAAATATAAAAGAAATATTTTATTGAGACAGTAAAAGTCACCCACTTGCAATAGTTTCACCATCTTTTATTTTTTTAAACTTCTAAGGAATTGAAATCTATTAAAAGCAAGGCCAAATATTGTGCATCAGCCTGTCCCTAGGTTGTTTTACCATTACAGTAATGTCATGGCTGAACAGCAAAGGTCTGACATTGGCTGTTTTGCCTCAAGAGCCACGCTTAACCTCTGTAAATGTTGCTGATGTAACTGGTCTTCCATGTACTTCTCCCCTTTCCCTTCCAGCCTGCATTATAAATTAAACTGATTTCATCTCAAGTCTCACCTTTCTAAGCAGACTCCTTACAGATTAATTCTAGACACAACAGACTAGTAGCTGAGACCTTGAAATAAAACTTGAAAGCAGTGAGTGAAAGGTATAGGAATTCCAGATTTTGCATTTCTCTTTGCTTTCCTCCTTTTGTCCAAAAAAGGAGTGAATTCTCAAACTTCCCTCATCCAATGCTGGCGCTGAACAAGTCTTAGAATTCCTCTGAAAACATGACATCCCAACTCCTAGTAGAACTTAGATCAGCATTTCTTAAATCCGATGATCTTTGATACATTTATTATTTTATGGCTGCATTGCTAGATATCTCTATCACTCTACTACTTATCTCAAGTCTAGCAGAACTTTTTAATCAAAAGAAAAGTATCGTTGCTGTCTCATGAATGATTTTGTGGAGGTCAGTATGAGGAAAGTGTATTTGCTGGAAGTATGCTTGATTGTCGTTTGTTTAGCATAAAGGATCATGAAGCTTTAGAATATAAAAGCAATTCCTGCATTCATTTCTCAGCATTCACTGCTGCCAGAAAACTGGTGGGAAATTTGGCTGTTAGGACAGCCTGTATTTTCCTGGACTGTTTCCAAAATTTAGATGAGTTGTTATTAAGAGTAAAGTCTGTCTGGTTTACATAGACATAAAAGTTCTGATTATACATTTAGGACAAGAATTCTCAAGAATTCTGTGACCTTTCTGAATATTTTGGCTACTTGTTCAAATTAGCCATCTTAGATAAAAGCCAAATAAAATAACCTTGTTTTTTCTGAAAGTTTGCTTTATCTAATATACACCATGAAAATATATACATGTTTAAATGTGAATGAGGAACAAAGATAAATTCATGACAGTTAGTAGTATTATCTAGATAAATGAAAATAGCTTTCCACAAATTCAAATTTCTTCAGTGTTCTATGTATTCTCTATACCTTCAGTAACTATTTTCAAACAATTTTCAAACTAAAGCACAGTACCAGACATTGCAAAGACCAGAAAGACATGTAAAGTACAACACCTGGCCTCAAGTCTCCCACATTATGTTAAACTGCAACATAAATAATCCAAAAATGGTGTAGGATGCAATAAATGCCACCTGCACAGTAAAAAACAAACAAACAAACTCTTAGTCAAAAGAGGACACGATGGTTTTCAGTTAGAAGAGCTAGGGGTCATCAAAGCATAATTTGTGACTGAGCCTTAAAGAATATAAAGACTTTTAATAGGCAGAAATCTCAGTGGGAAGCATTTCAGGTGAAGAAAGGAGCATGAACAAAGGTAAAAAGCAAGGGATGCATATAAAATAGTAAGTAGTCAAGTTCAACTCCAAAGCCTGACGTCTGATTTTGTTTAGGTTAGCTATAGCTGTGTACTATGTAGCAAAGTACATAGTAGGTAGAACAGCAATCATTTTATTGTCTTTGATGGTTTCTGTGGATCAGGAATTGGGGAAGGTCTTGGCTTGGCAGTATAGGCTCATGGTCTCTCATGAAGTTGCAGTAGCTGGAGCTGGAAAAGTGGGGAGCTGTAGAAGCTGAGGGCTGGCTGAGCATCTGCCCTCCTTATTAGTGTCAGGTCTTCTCCATGTGGTCACTCTATATGGGTTAGTTTGGGCTTCCTCACAGAATGGTGGCCACTGGGCAGTCAAATCGCTTACAGTATAGCTGAAGACTCCTATGGGAATCATTCTAGGGGACTGTGTGGAAGTTGATTCACCTTTTAAGGCTTAATCCTGTAGATATACTGCATGTTACTTTTGCCACGTTACATTATTTACAAGCAGGTCACAAATCTTCCTAGATTCAAAGGGAAAGGAATTAGAGTTCCTTTCTGGGTGGAGGAGTGACAAGGGTCTATAAGAGTATGTGAGACCGGAAATAGTGTTATTGTCTTTAAAAAATACTATCAGCCACAGATATTGTTCAGGACCTGACCCCAGTTAACGTTTTCCAGGTTTAATTCCTTCCATTTTTCATTTACAGCCATGTATCTTCTATCACAGAGAGCTACTTAAGATTCTAAGATATTGTTATGCATTTGCATATCTCCTTGCCATTGAATTGTTGGTTCTGCATGAATTGTCCTTTTTCTTTGTGTCTACCCAGCAAAATCCTATTCAGCTTTAGCAATCAGCTGTCCTACACAAGCCTGCCCTGAATCTTAAAAGACTGAGTGTTTCTCTAAAGCTCAGAGGTTTGATTCTCTTTTCGTATTTTTAAAATTTATTATGGTATATAATATACATAGCATTAAATTTACCATTTTAACCACTAAGTGTGCAAGTGTACAATTCAGTGACATTAAGTATATTCACATTTTTGTGCAACTTTCACCACCAGTCAGCTCCAGAATTTTTTCATCATCCCAAACTCTGTACCCATTAAACAATCATTCCCCCTGCTCCCCTCCCCTCAGCCCCTGGTAACCACTATTCTACTTTATGTCTCTATGAGTTTGACTATTCTAGGTACCTCATGTAAGTGGAATCATAAGATAATTTTACTTCTGTGTCTGCCTTATTTCACTTAGCATAATTTTTTCCCAGTTAATCCATGAGGCAGCATGTATCAGAATTTCATTCTTTTAAGGCTGAATAATATTTCATTGAATGTGTCTATCACATTGTATTTATCCATTCATTCATTGATGGACATTTGGGTTGTTTCCACCTTTTGACTATTGTGAATGATGCTACTATGAACATTGGTGTACTCCAGAAGTATTTTGCATTAATTCTCTGAGGAAATTCATCTCATTGGATTGTAAGCATTTTCCCATGTGATTGTTTGAGCATCCTTTAAACTACCTAAACTCTTTGAGTTTTAAGTTTATAAACTTTGAATTACAGATTTCTACATCTCCATAACCTAGAACGTAATAGGTGTTCAATAAAGATATATTGGCTATTGAACACTAAAGAACTGAGGCAATGTCAATAGCAAAAGCCCTATCTGTGACCTTCAATCTCTTTTTGCCAAAGGCTTTCTCAACTATTTGATGTGAATTTGAAATTTTCATTTTATTGATAGATCAGAATGTATTAGATACTATAATAAACACAGCTAAAAGAAGGCCTGATTTTCAGGAGCTAACATTTTAAAATTGAGATTGATTTCCTTGATAGGGTTTGAAAGAATAAAAGAGATTCATAGAAGGAAAGGGTAGAGTTATTTCTTGGTGGATTAATATACTATGGTTTTCTGGAAATTAGATTATATACAATGCACTAAATTCTTAAGGAATATAAATGTAATTTGTCTTTTTCCCCATAAGTATATATATCATACTAATTTGTATTATGTTTAAGTTGATTATCTATTACTCTTGGGCTATAGGCGTAGGTACTTTAAAGAGACAAATATTAGATTCTAAGAAACTAAGGGGAAATTACTGTGGTGGCTATAGGATCATGTGTATAACATAAAGGGCCACTGACTAGTAACAACTGTAAAACACAAATCTGTTTGGTTTGGGGACCCATGAAGTCCAGGGCTCAACAAATTCACAGTTTTATTTGTAGACAAAATGCATACATAGTAAGGAAAGAAGGACATATATGCTTTTTATTGGATTTGCTGAATGGGAAGGAGAAAATATCTTCATATAAGGTTTCATGATATTGCTTGTTTTCTATTTGAGCTTCTGAGCTATGTTGATCATAATATTCTGGTAATCCACAATACAGAAAATATAAAAGTTAAAAAGAGGTGGCACATCACTTCTTGATCCTTACTCAAATTATTTTCAAAACATTACTATGTACTTTTTAATTTACTTCCACACTTGTGTACACACCCCCTAGAAGATTGCCTGACAAATCAAAGGCATCCAATGGATGAATAAATGATTTATGAATGCATAAATCTCAAATTTGGATTTTACAAATAGACAAAATTTCATTATTTACAGTATTAAAAAAAACCAAAACTGCATAAATAACCAACAATCGAAAGTACACAAATAAATTAAGGTACATGCATAAGCTAAAATACTATGAAGTCATGAAAATTATGTCCTTGAAAATTTTTGACAATGCAAAAAACTGTCCAAAAGGTAATAACTGAAATTATAATTTCTCTTTGTTTACAAGTATATATACACACATACACAAACACACACACAAATACTTTAAATATATGTGGATATATATACAAATATTTCCATATTTGTGTGTATATATACACACCTATTTCCCAAGTATATCTGGAAATGTTTTACCTGTGTGATTAAGAAATTAAAGTTCTATGTCCTATAATACCATGCCATGTAATCAATTCTGCAGATTTAAGAGCAATACATTATTACCATTATTTTACAGATCTTCCTTGACTTACAATGGGGTTAAGTCTGGATAAACCCATTGCAAGTTGAAAATATCATAAGCTGAGAGTGCATTTAATACACCTAGCCTACCAAACATCATAGCTTAGTCTAGCCTATCTTAAACAAGTTCAGAACACTTACATTAGCCTACAGTTGGGTAAAATCATCCAACACAAAGCCTATTTTATAATAAACTGTTGACTACCTCAGACATTTTATTGAATACCGTACTGAAAGTGAAAAACAGAGTGGCTGTATGGGTACGGAATGGTTTTAAGTGTATCAGATGTTTACCCTGTTGATCACAGGGCTGAATGGGAGTTGTGGCTTGTTGCTTCTGCCCAGCATCAGGAGAGTATGTAACACATGTCACTAACGTGGGAAAAGATCAAAATTCAAATCGCCAACTACAGTTTCCACTGAATGTGTATGGCTTTCACACCACCATGGAGTCAAAAAATCCTAAGTCAGGAACTTCCCTGGTGGTGCAGAGGTTAAGAATCCGCCTGCCAATTCAGGGGACATGGGTTTGATCCCTGGTCCAGGAAGATCCCACATGCCGCGGAGCAACTAAACCCAGGTGCCACAAGTACTGAGCCCGCATGCTGCAACTACTGAAGCCCGTGCACCTAGAGCCCATGCTCCACAACAAGAGAAGCAACTACAATGAGAAGCCCACGCACTGCAATCAAGAGTAGCACCCGCTCGCCACAACTAGAGAAAGCCTGTGCACAGCAACGAAGACCCAACACAGCCAAAACAAACAAACAAAAAATCCTAAGTCAAATCATCCTAAGTTGGAACTGTCTGTCTTTGACAATAGAAAAACAGAACAGCAATGCATTTATGTCAAAATGTAAATCTCTAAATGAAATTTTTGTGGAAGAGCATTTTTTCAATGTCCATCCTTCTAAATGAGATATTTGTGGAAAGCATTTTTAATGACACTTCAAATGGACATAGCAGAACTAAAATTACAGGTAGAACTTTCTTTTTATCACTAAAACAAACTTACATCAGTTTTAAAAAGGTATCACTTTATGAGAAAACAAACTTCCTATAATGAAAAGAAAGTAACTTGAAATTTCAAAATAAACCCATATTCCCTGATTTCAAGCAGACCATCAGCATAAAGTGTATCTGAATTGCTATTAAACATATGTTTTTACAATAGAATGCCTAAGAGAAGTTTTTGTTGGGCTCAAATCTTTTAAATATTCTGTTTATGAGATTCGCATTTCAAGTAATCATGAACCTGAAGAATTATAACTGCCATTTTCTTGTAACAATGAAGAAGTGAACAAAGCAACCAACATGAGTTATAGAATGGGGCGATGTGACAGAAGTAAACATGAAGTAAGACAATATTTTACATGACAAAACTGATGTGGGCTAAAGAAGCCCTAAGCATGCCATATCCATAGGTAATAACAAGAAAATACAAATAATCTGGCAATATGCTTTTATTGGATTGTAAGCCACTCGTTTGATTATATGAAAAGAACTTTGAACTTCTGTTTGTGATTGTTTGATGGGCTATTATACATAGATTGACTTTTGCCACTGAAAAAAATTATAGATCTGATGTTCCTAGGTAAAATGTATAAGTACTTATAAAAATAAATATAAAATTAAAAAGACTTAGACTATAATCTTTCTAATTAAAGATGTGAATAATGAAATATAAAATCATTCTAATCTTTGTAAATACCTTTGAAAAATCAGTATAAAAATAGAAATAGTAAAATTAAGAGTCAATAGAGGGTTCTACATTTGTTGTTTAAAATTAAAGCAATTATAGAATGATGATTATTGTCTATTATTAAAGTTTCACATAATGCTACAATTCCTTCATTCTGTCCATTCATTGATATAAAGTTTTTTTATCACTTTTAAATGAGAGCTGATCTTAAGGTAAGATGAAAACTTAGATGATAATTATATTCTTTGCATGTAAAATTTCACTATGCTTACAGGTATAAAATTTTAAGTTTATCAAAATAGACACCTACATTTTGATATACAAGATTATAAAGCTGCTTCATGTTTATCTTCATAGTTTTTCTTAAACTTATTAAACATCCACGAAATAAGTATTTTGGTGTAATTTCACATACACATCTTGGATCATTAGATTCTATCCCAAAATTTATAGAAAATATTACATATTGATCTCTGAAAGATAATGCACACCAACGATTCAATATGCTGTAGTGACACTGGCAAAGGAAATCAATACCAGCCAAAGTACAAGGTTTACGAAGAATTTAAAAAGAATGAAACTGTTAAGCTAGTCATCATCCCTTAAGTTTTACAATTTTTATATGAAAAGAAAGAGAGGGGAAGCCAGGGATGTTGATGAACCAGGCTCCTAGCTTTTCACAGCATCACCACCAACAATACTGAAATATGTCAACTTCTGTGTGAAAAATGAAAACCAGTGACAATGAAAGCATTCAGCTTGAAAGATATATTACCTCTTTCCCATGTTACACTTCAGAAACAATACAGAACACGATTACTCGTCCCAGCAGAAGGAAGGACTCTTTACAAGTGATATTACCATTTCAAACTATCTTTGTATAAAAGCCAAGCTAAATAAAGACGGAAACATCAGGACTTCTGAGACAGAAGCTAGAATTTCTGTAATGAGATATATTCCTAGATAGAAGAAGGATGGCAGATGGGAGTGGAAAGAAGTCAGTTTGTACAGCACTGGTTCATGCTTAGTTGGAATACAGTCAAGGGAATAAAAAAAGTTTTGTGAGTATAAAGGCTGTAGATGCATTATTACCATGAATAGTGTGGGTTTTACAGAGCATAAAATTTAAATCAAATGTTTGTATGTCACTGTCAGAGGAGTTAGTCCCCCAAAGGAAGTGCTCAGAGACCAAAGAGCTAGATGTGTGCAAATCAGGTGAAAATTAACACACAATCTATTCAGTGAGGAGATTCTATTTCTGATCTGTATAGGCCATTTCCTAAGACCTCTGGGAGGCTAAATGGGAAAGGCTAATACTACATTTCAAGTGCCACTTTACTTATTTTCTTTAAGTATATGCAGTATGAACTCACTTCTCTAAAAGTAAGGATTTTCTTGTGAACTAAGGGGGAAAAAAAGTTCAACTTTTTAATGAATTGCCTTAGTGTGCTTGGACTGCCATAACAAAATACCACAGACTATAAGACTTAAACAGTGGAAATTAATTTTCTCACAGTTCTGGAGGCTAGAAGTCCTAGATTATTGTCTGCCAGTATCAGTTCCTGGTGGGAGCTCTCTTCCTGGCTTATAGATGCCTGCCTTCTTGCTGTGTCTTCACATGGCAGCAGAGGAAGGAGCAGGGAGAGAGAGAGAGCACTCTGGGGTCTCATCTTATAAGGATATTAATCCTATCAGATCAGGGCCCCACCCTTAGAACCTCATTTAATCTTAATTACCTCCTAAAGACTCTATGTCCCAATACAGCCACACTGGGGCTTAGGACATCAATGCATGAATTTGGGGGGGACACAGTTCAGTCCATAGCATAAACAAACCAAAAAGGGTTACATAACCTAACCTAACAAAGCTAAAATAGGATAAGGGAGACTTTTACTTCAAAGTTACTTGAGTGTTTTAAAAGCAGTTTTACTTTATTGGTTTTAGTTGAGTGATTCCTCCCCCAACTCCTGCCATTTGGAGACAATAAAATTTCCATGATAGTTTTTTCGAGTTTGAGTAGTCACCATGTGAAGATCATTCATGTATGCATGCTTGCAAACGTGTGTGTTTTAAGTTACTTTTAATTGTTATCATTCCTTTGATCATTCTTTTGAAGCAACTATTAGTGCTTATGAAATTTGATCTATTTGTGTGTATTGTCAGATTCTAAACAACTTTATTTAGAGTATTGGCTGAAGAAAGAAAACCTGTAATACATTCCAGAGCTAAGATGCTAGACTCAGCTTTGACGAAAGTCCTCTAGTACACACCTTCAGCCCAGATGCCCAAATGATAACCATAGTCCCAAAATATTCCATTGCATCTTTTATTCATCCTAATACGACTTCAAGAGATGTCTGTAAGAACTAAGTAAATAAACATTAAATTATTTTCTAGTGTAGCACAAAAGAGTGTGTAACTAGGATTATATATTGTAAACTCTTTTCCCATAAATTCAAACCCCATAGCTAAGTGAGGGAGCCATCATTTAAAACTTATTAAGAAAATTTGTAATATAATGGTCAGACATAGCTATTTTTAAAATTCCAGATAGTTGTTATTTTTCATTTGAAAATATCTCCTGTGTACCTATTCCATCTCACAATTTCCCCATTTCAACTCTAAAGATAATATGTGTGCAGCTAACTTTATTATTTGCTGAAAAATACTTCTACTAATTTACCCACTTGGTATAGGTGACAAAGAAGTGCATATTTTTTTCCCCTTACACTCCAACCTCAGGCATATTTTGACATAGAGGCACTTCCAAACATTTTGACTTTTTCAGTGAGCCTCTTTCCGAGGTGCTGGTGCCAAATGGATGTCAGGAAAGTAATGGCTGTTGTCTATACATTCTTCCTCAAGATATGTATTTTTGGAGAGAAAATATGATAGGACTACAAGGGGAAGAATCATTCACAGGCTGATGTTTCATTAATTCCCTCACACAATTTCATCTGTAGTCTGCAAATTCAGCCATTAGACTTCTACCAAGCAGTGCTGACTTCTTTGTATTTAAAACCCAAGCTTTACAACCACTTTTTAAAACTCTTTGGCAGTAGCCACTAAATCTGAGCATGTACTTACTTTATGGCCCAGAAAATGTACATAGCAGCACAGAACTCAAGAGGCCCAAACTGGTAGCTTCCAAAATGCTCTTCATTTTTGCGCATCGGTGGTAGAATGGATAATTACACAGGTGGCATATTCACAGAATAGTAGACTATATAGCAATGAGAATGAATGAACTACAAATACTTTTTAAAATATGGATGAATCTCACAGTCAGAAAACAGAAGCCTGAGCCAAGAGTTTGGACTGTAAATAACTTTTATGTAAAGTTTGAAAATGGGCAAAAAACACCTATACAGTTAGAAGCCAGGAGAGGGTTACCCTTGGGATGGGTTAGTGACTAGAGGGAACATAAAGGGGGCTCCTGGGGGTCCTGATAATGCTTTTTGATCTTGGTGGTAGTTAAACAATTGCCTTTAGCTTCTGAAAATTCAATGAGTTGTAGACTTCAGATTTTCTATAAGTATTACATAGTTCAATTAAAAGTAAAACCAATACAAATGTACAGTCTCCTCAAGGGTGAGTGAAATGATACAAACTCAATTTAAAGTGTGTAAACACTAAAGATTTTTAAGCATCTTGCTTATATTTCTCATTTTTTAAAATCTGAAAATTTCAGAACCAGTGATTGGGCTTCTTCTAGAGATTTAGCTTTCTACATCTAAACCATGCCTTCTCAGTTGATAACTTTAGCAATCTTTTCTCTTTCCAAGAGCGCTGTAGTGATGTTCTCTAGGTAATGATTGGTTTTCTCTTCTTCTTGATTCTGTCTTATGTTTATTCACCTTCCCACTTCTGTTTCTTTCATTATAGCTTCAAATTTCAGAAACTGATTACCTTGATTTTAGCTTGGTTAAAATTACTCTAAAATATATTCTTAGAAAACAAACTATATAGTATATGGCTCAACTTTGAAAATTCTAAGCAACCATCAAAATCAGTGATCACCACTGCTTACCCATTTATACTATCTAGAAAACAGATACCTTTCATCCATCTCCTCTATCCACATTCTATCAAATTTATATTTCTAAAAGTCAGCACAATGCATAAACATTCTAAAAATGTAGGTGATGTAAATAGTCCTCAAATTAAATTATGGCATTATAAACAGAAGGAGCCAGTGTGGTCTATCAGATAATTTAGGGATGAATTTTTGGCTAATATAAGCACTGCATGCAGAGGTTCTCAGAGGAACCCACCTCACTTTTCTGAACCTCAATGATTCAGAACAAAGGTAGTGGATATGGATGCTAGTTCTAGAACATGCTACTTGGAAAACTTGAGTTAATTCTTCTATCATGGTGCAGGGAAATGTTCCTGGCAGTGCTACATAGAGAGTGAAGGAACCATTCAAAATGCACAGAAGAAATTTCCTGGATATATTTTGGACCATTTTTCTGTTTGATACAAAATAGAAACTGGACCAAAGTTTGAGTTTAGGTCAGTCTTCAAGTTCGTATTATTTTCTCTTTCCCTACTTCTGTATTTCTACAGCCCAGCACAGAGCAAATTGCATAGAGTAGGCAACACAAACATCTTTTGACTATGTGCGTGCATAACTTGAGGAATGAATGGAGCCAAAGGGATTCGAGAGTGGGTAATTCACCCTGGGCCTAACGAGCAGAACTGTGAATGGCCTAGAAGATTTACAGATATGAGGGTGTGCATTAACAGATACTTAATGAGCAGTTTAATTACCATGCTGAGTCTGGCCTATATTATAATGCATTATTGTGAGGCTATAAATTATTTATATGGCTTAAACATATGTATCTGCTTTCATCCTCTCTCTTTTTTTTTCTAAGTATTTCCTAAGTATTAACTAGCATCTTGACAAAAAATACAATTATGTGTATTTCCTCAAGATAAAGGAGAAAACATATCTCAAATGGAAAAGTCAATTTGTTAAATCTATATTTTTCATGTTATAAAGTATTTTCACTTTGAGAATTACCAGAATTAATTGCCCTCATTTGTTCTCCATGTGGTAGCATTCAGAACTTCCAATAGAAGTATTTCCACTGCCCCCAGTGAGTGTACAATAATTTCTTAAAGCTCCTTTTGGAAGCATTCCCAGATGTAAGTAAATAAGTTGAAAACAATAGAACTGAGAAAATAGTGGTTTTCAAAGGGAAAGTTCATAAAGGTAACTTTCAGATGGAAACTAATTTTTGTTGAATTAAAGAGGAATGTGTTACCAGGGGCCTGCGAAATACCAGCACAATGGTAAGTAGTGAATGAGTACAGGGCTCATCAAGATTGCAGCAGGAACTTCAAACATTACTTTGAAGATGGAAGTGGGTATAATTCCACAAAGTTCTTAAAATAAACACACTTGGGTCCATTGTATGGGCCTGAGCAGCATTACCCTTAGTAAAAACATAGGTGAAACTGGGATCCATCAATGCATAGCCACAATTGAAAGAAAACCAATTTTGTTAATGCATATAGGTTTCCAGAAAGATTGCATGAGATTATAATTAACTACTTACCGAAAGACAGGCAGGATGTTAGTAAATGTGGTAGGTTCAACTCTAAAGCTGTGACAGAAGCAATAAGCAGTCAAAATAGCAAATGACTCTACGACATTTTTTTTTTAATTGAGGAGGTAATGGTTTTCCTGCACTGCTAAAAGTCAAAGAAAAACATTAAGAGAACGTCAACATTTGTTACAGCAAACTCTTTGTGTGTGAAGTGTAGGAAAAAAGGTAAAAAATGTGTCCAGATAGTTTCTTTTATGCATACTTAATGGCTACTTCACTCTCCAGCTATTGAATGCACCATGCTAAGACCAAAGAAGCAATCTCAGTTTGAGCCACTTATCTTCAGATTGTTCCAAAGTCATGAATTGAACACCCTTATATATCTAATAATTGTGACAAGAGATGAAAGATGCATCAGAGTTGCAAAAACAGCTGAGAGTGTATGGCTACGGAGTTTGCCAACCATAGCAGGTATATGCACACACAAGTATATGAACCTACTCAGCCCCTCAACCAACATCCATCTCTTGAGGTCCCACTATGTAAGGCACTATGGAAAGTTTCTAAAGTTACAATAAAGAAGGTGATTGACTGTACTCAATGTGCTCAGGACATAATATTATAGTAGGGCAATAGACCAGTGACTCACTATGCAGGAAAACATATATATATTTGAAAATCAAACAAAAACTATGAGACCCTTTTTAGGAGAAAAAAGCACACATTTGCACAGATAGCCATATAATTCCACATGTAATTTGGGGGGTTCACATATCCCTAAAGTCTATTCATGGGCCCAGGGGTTCATGGATCACAGATTACAACCACTGCCTGGATGGTCTTTCCAGACCTATTTAACTACCGCGATTCCTCATTTCATAGCTGCCTAACATACGGAGGGAATTTTTTACTAACACATTGTACTAGTTAGATTGCTGCATGAACCTTAACTATTCCAAAAGTCAGGAGCTAAAAACACCAAAGTGTAATACCTCTCATCATTTCTAAGGGTAAGGAGTCTTAGAGTGGCTGAGCTCAGTGATTCTGGTTCAGGGTCTCTCATGAGGTTGCAGGCAAGATGTTGGCTGGTGCTGCACTCATCTCGAGGTTTGACTGGGTCAGGAATATCTGCTTTCACTTACATGGCTGATAGCAAGAGCCCTCAGTTCCTTGCTGGCTGTTGGCTGTAGTCCTCAGTTTCTTATCACATGGGCCTCTTTATAGGGCTGCCCAGACTTTACAGCTGGCTCCCCGCAAGAGAAACAAGATCAGGGTGGTGAGGAAGCCACAGTACCTTTCATGACCTAGCTCAGAAGTGCAGTAATCTGTTGTAATCTATTTGTCACAGACACCAACTGTGATACAGTGTGGTAGGAGATTTCATAAGGGCGTGATGAGTACTAGGTGGTAGGGATCATTGAGGACCCTTTTGGAAACTTGCTACCACAACATTCAAATTAGAATAATGAAAATAACATTGAGGTGGTCAAGGTACTTGAAGCATAATCCAGCTTCTGAAATTAGTCAATAGTATGATATTGACCAAGTCAATTATCTTTCATATGCAAGGTGAGAGACTTGGATTAATAAACTCTTGGATCTCTTCCTGCTTGAATATTGTGTGAGTAGAGGATCTTCCCATTTTAATTTCACTTTCTGGCAGTTATACAGCTATCAGGGAGGGAATTCTAAGATGCAGTATAGTCAATCAAAAAATGCTTCCCAATTTATGCACTCAGGAAGGCAAAATTTATTTTATCTGATTATGAAAAGTGATAATTATTGAGGATTCTGCTAACTGCAAATCTACTGTATTCATCCTGAATTTATTTATCTTCCTGATGATTATTAGTAAAATGACAAAGGAAAAATGGTCAACCGTTTTTCAGAAGAATTAGTGTTGTTGAACTGTTTTAGGATTTTGTTAGTGAAATCTAGCATGTATTAAGGCACCCCCAGCTTATAGACAACTCCTAACACAAAGCCTACAAAGTTTTCTGTAATCCATTTTAGGCCATGTTGGGTATGTTGTCATCAGGAAGCAGTAGTTCATGAACGATTGCCTCAAGGACTTTTGTGGAGGATTGCAAGTTATTGAAGTGGAAAAGCCTTTTAGGAGGTCAAAATATATCCTAATATCAACCCTGAGGTCTCTTGCTGCATAGTCAAGCATGGCTGCATAAAATAGATTGAATAAAACTGGAACCATTAGCTAGTCCTGCTTCCCAGGATTAGTGATGGATGGCTCTGGCCAAATGCCATCAACACTAACTTGACCAGTCATTTCATCATGAAAGTTTCAAGCTGTTGGTAAACTTCTCTGGCAAACCAACTAATATTGTAGTTGTAGGAGCAGAGATTCTCTGTTGTCAGCAAAAGTTGTGGTAGATTAATAATCACAATGTTGACAGCTGATGGGATGTTAACATTCTTGTGCATTGTAAGGTGGTATCACTGGAACCAAGTGACATAGCCTCAAAAGTCTTCATGTAAGTTATTCTTGATATTTCAAAACACTTAAATCAATAAAATGCACTTATCAGTCACTGTGATTCAACAAATATTGAATGAGGATACTTTAGTAAATAAATCAGCAGGATCTTTGCCCTCAGGTAGCTTACAATCTAACCAAGGAAGGGAAGTAGTGTGTAAACATTTACAAGGTTGATAAATAGCAAATGAAAATCAGTTTTCACACTTCTTGTGTGAAAAGCATTGTTAGGGCTCCTAACTAAAAGCTTGACATGGGGCTTCCCTGGTGGCGCAGTGGTTGAGAGTCCGCCTGCCAATGCAGGGGTCACGGGTTCGTGCCCCAGTCCGGGAAGATCCTACATGCCATGGAGCGGCTGGGCCCGTGAGCCATGGCCACTGGACCTGCGTGTCCAGAGCCTGTGCTCCGCAACGGGAGAGGCCACAACAGTAAGAGGCCCATGTACCACAAAAAAATAAAAATAAAAAAAGCTTGACAAATAGCTACAGCCTCAGGCATTCATTCTCTCCTTCTGCTACTCCTACCTCTCCTCCTCTTTCACCCTCCCTTTCTTTGTCTCACTCCCACCCTACCTCAGTGGCTTCAGCCTACACCAGTGGGGTACCTCAGCCTACCCCAGTGGCTTCACCACTGGGCCATTTGTCTTTTCTCTTTTCCACGGCAGATCATACCTAATTTCAGAGGTAAACCAAACAAAACAAAAATCTAGGCTCTTCAAACAAGCGCTTCTTTGAGACTTGCCATCTGGCTCACTGGCTAGTGGTTCCTTTGAAATTTTGCTTCTGCCTCTTTGTTTCTGCTTTGCCAAGGACTGGGAGAGGAAACTGGCTCTGGAGCGCCAGTGAGAGGGAAGAGGCAAAGGTAGATACAGAGTAAACAAGACAAGTGCTAGAGATACAATTGTCATGACAAAATTAATTCATATTACATTGCTAGGGATTTCTATAACTGAGGAAACTCAAACTTGAGGCAGAGGAGAGGGAGAAGTGCAGGAGTTGTGAGGGGACAAGTAAATTCTAACAACGCAGCAGGAGAGGATAACCCTTTTCCATGGTTGAAACTAAAAAATTAGGGCTTGCTTACCTTTAATAAGACCATTAATCACTGGGTTCATTTAGGCAGAAAACTAAGGAATAATTACAATAACCATTGAAAATAAATTCATAACTTTTCTATTTACATTTCCTTTTAGGAGGACATTACTACATAACGTAGAGAGCATTGTGTCATTAAAATGCTGAATGATAAATGTTTGTTAGGAAGAAAGATGTTTAATACTATTAAAACTACCCACAGGGCTTCCCTGGTGGCGCAGTGGTTGAGAGTCTGCCTGCCGACGCAGGGGACGTGGGTTCGTGCCCCGGTCCGGGAGGATCCCACATGCCGCGGAGCAGCTGGGCCCGTGAGTCATGGCCGCTGGGCCTGCACGTCTGGAGCCTGTGCTCCGCAAAGGGAGAGGCCACAACAGTGAGAGGCCCGCGTACCGCAAAAAAAGGAAGGAAAAAAAAAAAAAAAAAACTACCCACAGACACAACAAAAGATAATGTAATTTCATATAAGGCTATTTACTGATTGGGCAAGTTATTAGTGCCTCGTAGTAAATAAAAGTATATGTGCATTTCACATGCATGTTGGAATTTCACATCTGGAATGGATCTCTTAGCAGAGACTGAAACTTACCCAAATCCTTTTTTTGTATAAGTTACAGGATCAATCATTCCTAACTAACCAGTAATCACATTTTGTTATTATTGATAAAATAGAAATAGGCTCTTGTGTAGTTCAAAGACAGAGCTGGCAGTTAGACAAACCAGTACTTCATGATATTAATGGTTTTTATTTTTATTATTCTTATTAAAACAATTAATGCTTATTGTAAAACATTCACGTAGTAGAATGTGTTGGATTAAATATGACCATAAATTTGTTACTGTTTCTCTCATCAAGAAATAGTGGTTTGAAGCTGAGTATCAGAAATGTTTCTGTTCTAATATACTCCCCTTCCCTTTCATATTTCATGAACATTTTTCTCACTTTTAAAATACTAATATACAAGGAAAAATAAAGTAGCTATTAATCAAATATCTTCAGGTAGATTTCTACAGCACAAGTCAGTGGCAGGTATTACCAAAGAAGTTTAATAAAGAGGTTGACTACATAAAAAATAAAGGAAAAAAAGAAACACAGTTGATTTTCCCTGCCTTTGAATCTGGGCTGGTCTTGATTTGACCTATAGAAAACAGCAAAAGTGAAGCTAGGTAACTACCAAGCCTTGGCTTCAAGAGGGCTTGCGTGTTTTGTTTGTTTGTTTTTTTGTTCTCTTGGAAGACTACTGCCTGTGAACAAACTTAGAAAGAGACCACATGGAGAGAGAAGCCTAGCTGTCTCAGCCATTCCAGCACAGGCCCCAGCCATGGGAGTGAGGTCCCTAGGAATTAGCAGTCCCTAACTAACTGACCAACTCTCTGTAGACACAGGAATGAACCTTGACATGACAGAGCAAAAAGACAAGCTATCCCAGTTGAACCTTGTCTAAACTGCTACCCAGAGTTGTAAACAAATAAATGGTTGTTATATGAAGTCACCAAGCTTTGGGGTGCTTTGTTAGACAGCAGTGGACCACTAACACATATAGAAAAGCATAAAACAACAGGTCAAATTCTTCCCACACAAATTCTCCTAACCTCATTTTTTCAGAAAGTATCATTGTTAATATTTTGTTGTTGTTCATATTTCCTGATATTTTATGTATCTTTGTGAATGGTTATATGGAAAGATGGATGAAGAGATAAGTAGGTAGATGAATTGATAGATAGATACATTTCACAACTGTCATCCCATAAGATACTCTTCTCTAAGACTGTCTTAATTTTCCATACCAATACATGAATACATTTCTCATTCTTTTCAAAAACTGTATTATTAATATTACTTTATTTAACATATTTTTATTGTTAGGCAGTGGGGTGGTTTACATTTTTCCCCCAATACAAACATTACTGCAATTAATATTAACATAAGCTTTTTTCCCCCTGAAACTTGTGTTCACCTGAAGGAAAAAAGGGCTACAAGTATAATTGCTGCATAGAAAATATTTACTTTTAAACTTTTAATAGCAAGTTCCAAATTGTGATCCTAAAATTAGTACCCATTTGGTTTATTTTTTCCTGAATTTTGGGGCTGCTTTTGCCTGCTGCTGACCAGCTTGCATGGAGATGCACATGTCTGCTTTAACCATACTTGGGTTTGAAAACATGCTGATTATTGTAGAGATGCCTTTCTGTGATACTTGAGAACAACCTCAACTTTTAGAAGATTGCATGTTCATTTTGTGTATTCGAAACAACCAGTTTACCGAGTGTACATGATCAATTTAAAACTTCATTCAGAGCAAAGACAATCCACCTAAGTATGCTGAAATCTGCTGATGGCCAGGAAAAAATTCAGTGCTCTGCCAAATCCATTCAGCTTGAAGTCAGCCAGCCTGCAGTCATTTTCACTGGGTTCTAATGAGATAGCACATTATGGAAAATGACCAAAAAGGATGTGGAACTTTGTAGCAATGTCTGAGTAAAATAAACAAATAAACAAAGGCTGGGTTTAGTGGAGAACTATGAAACAAAAATCTTAAATTTTTGATTTTTGTTTGATGCAAACAAAAATCTTAAACTTTTCAAGGGGGGTAAAAACTCTATTCACATAGACGCTGAAATATTGAATATAAAAAAGAAAACACGGTATACCTTCTGAGATTTAAACTGCAGGTGTGTGTGGTTCCTGCTGCTTCCCTTCCAGATGTGTTGTTATCCATCAAAGAGCTACCTTATTTACCCTGGTAGATAAGTTGCCTCTATAAGACAGGGAGTAGTCATTTCCTAGGTTGCCCAGGGAAGGCTGGTAGTCAGGTTAGTGGAGCGATTTGGGCCCCATCAGAGGCTGGATCTAAAATTCTCCTCACTAAGCAAAGCACACCTCAGCTGGTCCATGAGCTCACCAGGTCATGAGCCTGGGAAGGCGTGTACACACACACACACACACACAAACACACACACACACACACACACACACACACACTAGCCTCTCACAGCTCCACAAGAGCCTCAACATAATTTTTGTCCAACTGGTTTAGTGGGCTACCTGCAGCTAGGGAACAATACCATCATTTAGTTAAGTTTATATTATTGGGTCAAAAATCTAATTCCAACAGTAATACTTTTACTTGCCTTTCAGTTATTCTGCTATATATTCTTGCCTTGGTATGTGATCCAGTCTTGTAAGAAACCATGACTACCTCATTATCCATATCACTGAGACATATAGGCAAAATAAGTAAATAGCAAACAAACTTACCTCTATGGAAAAGGTTTTAGTTCATTCCAATAGGTAAAAGTTGGTTTTTGTTTAATTTGGAGTACACTAGAGTTATATCAGTAAAGGAAATTTTAAGTTCCTCTGAAATCCAAAAGACCAAAAAGTTCAAATAACTTCATCTTCTTTTAGACATTGCTTCATCAGAAAGAGCCACGGAAGTAGCTAAAATCATTATTCTTTTCCTTCAAAACAAACATGTTCTAAAATATGTCAAAGAGGTTTAAATGAAACTCCTAACTTGCAATAAGAGGTTTAATGTTCATGTTAAAGGGGATAAGGGAATACAGAGTCCTAAGTATTTTAAGTTTAGCCTGAATACTGTTTTAGTGATAAGGTTTTTTAAAATAGTTTAATAACAAGGATAGTAAGTGTTAAATATATCTAAGCAATGTAATAAATAGTAGTCTAGGCACACCAGTTAAACCATTTGTTTTTTAAAAATTTGTGTGAGTCCCATAATGTTACCACCATTTTAATTTGAGGAAATTCTAGTACAAAGACATGGAGTAATTTACCCAAGGTCAAAGAGCAGGTAAGTATCAGAGGCAGAATTTAAATGTATGAAATTGATTAATTTATAAATGGTGGCTTGTTAAAGACAATTTTACAAAACACACAGCACATGTAAAACTGTATAGCAGTCACGGTAAATTTACATGTTCATTATCTAGTTTGCTCTTCAGACAGTCTTGTGGGTTAAGTTCAGAGCTGTTATCGCTACCATTATGCAAATGAAATTGATGAGGTTCAGAACACTGACTTTTTGAAGGTCATCCAGTTAGTATATTGAGGTGCATTTGGCACCCAAATATAGTTCTTTAGAGATGATTTTTCCTAACCATCCCAAACACTAATATAAGGGGAACATGTTAGAAAGTAAATTAGAACTAAAATATTACTGAGGAGATGAAAAATGAGAGCAGTGATCAAATAATATGTGGTAAATTTTAATTCCAAATGGTGAATTAAGAATATATATTACTATAAATTATTAGGGAGAAGTTTATTTTGCATGATTTTATTCCCAGCACGGAAAATATGGCCTAACACATAACAGATTCTCACAGACTTGTGGAGGAAATGAATGAATAAATGAATGAATCTGTTATAAGACATCAGTGTACTAAGAGACATTTCTTGTTTTTATTTAAATCACAAGGAAATTTTCTACCTAATAATTTAAATTCTGAATACTTAAAATTTATTCTACTTCTATACAAAGTTAAGAAAAATACTTTTTGAAGTAACCTAAAATTGATATATGTACATTGAGTGTGACTTCTTGTGAAAAAGAAATATAATAACTCAAAGTGCCAGACACATAAACAGGTGTTAACAATTATGCTATTATAAACTATCAGTACTCAGTTTAAACATGTATGTCTTTTTCAAAATTAAACAAATCTCTCTCTCTCTCTCTCTCTCTCTCTCTCTCTCTCTGTATATATATATATATATATATATATATATATATATATATACAAATGACAGCTCAGATTCTGTCCAACTTAAAATGTAATAATTCTGCCCAAATGTTACACTTTTAAAAACTCATACAGTAGTTCTCAAATGTTAACCTCCATTAGAATCACCTGGAGGGCTTATTACAGTAATCTGTAAAACACAGATCACTGGGTCCTGTCTGTAGGTCCAGGGCAGAGCCTGAGAATTTGCATTTCTATCCAGTTTCTAGGTGATGTTGATGCTGCCCATCTGAGGACTATCCTTTGTGAACCACTGCTATACTGGAAAGCCTTACATTTACCTTGAGCTCCTGATTTTAAAATTAAGAACAGAAGATTCTGCAGAGGATTGTTTAGGTTTACAGTTCTTCTTAAACATCATCTTCCCTTCCTGCATCAGTCTCCAAACTTGGTTCACCTGATTTGCCCATATGCCATTGGTAAATTGTGTTTGCAAGAATCAGTATATTTCCTAAGTTTATATGTTGTACCACAGCTCCAGGATTTTAGATTGAATGTAGAATAAATTCAGCTTATAATGGAAGATTCAATGATCATAACAACAGTTTAAGAAGTCAAAATGCTAAATCATTATGAATGGTTTTTCTGTCTAATTCAAAAGTACGTAACACTAAGTGTTAAGTATTTTAACATTATCCAGCAAAGGTACATTAAGTATTGTTAGTCCTGGTGAAATGATCTAACAAAAGATATTAGCTATTTCAAATTGACTGTATCCGTAGAGGTATCATGTCTAAACCTCAACCACCACTAATAGCACTGGCTAGAAGTAATTTAAATGACCTTGAATATTTGACTTCATTTTTCAATACCTAGCTTTTGTCATATTCAAAATGATTCTGACTGTACACTGAAAGATCTGTGGAACATATGCTATGTGACTCCATGTGACTACAGGGAGGACTGCATTCAATTCAGGGTTCAAAATGATAGTTAAAAACAGCAACAATAAAAACTTAACCAAGGACAAAAGAAACTGTAGAACATTGTGAAAATGTTAGTAGTAATGAAAAATAATGAGAAGTCCAAAAATGTATGGAAAAAATAAAGAGATTTTAAGGCAGGAATTGCTGCTTGATTGGGAAAATATTAATTAAATGCCAAAATTAGTAATAATAAAGACTATCATGTATGTATCATTTAATATTTGTTCTTCAGTAACCCAGTTTTCAGATGAAGAAACTAAAGATCGAATATTTGGCTTTTCCAAGTTTAGTTAGCCAAATAATGTCAAATAATGTCTAAATAATGTCTACATAAGCTGCATATGTGACCATAACCTGGTTTACTAAACAAAGTTATGGAATAGAAAAAAAAGGGTTATGCTTTATTCAGTTTTAAATAAAACATCTTTAGGACTAACATTTAAATAGTTCTCAGTGGCTCATACTTTACTCTGTTCTTCCCTTTATTCTTTTCTTGATTATGAATATGTATCACCACAGCAGAATTTTTATACTATTTGATTCCTGCATTATATATCCAGCCTCCTTTATTTATCAGAGCTATGACAACAGGACCTATTTGGAAACTTTATAAAATTGTAACACATCTATTTAGTGACTAAGGACTCAAAATTGTCTTTCCTGTCAAGGAAATTTCAGCAGTTGGAATTTCATCTTTATTCTCCAATGGCAATTAAGGGATAATATTTCAATCCAATCAAAGGAGTATTTTAAGCACTCTGGAGTTAACATATGTGAAGTCTATGTTACTCTCCTGAAACTGATGCAAAATAGATTATGTCAATGTGCTTTATCCAACTTAGCCAAGTTTCTCAAGTGTGCATTTCCTGCTTTTGTAAATTTCTATGTTTGCAAGATTTCTATTGTGTTCTAATTATGCATATTACTTTTCTTCATTTTTCTTGTTAAAGTAGTTTAGCACCTCAGTCATTTGAGGTTATCACTGATTTCTTTAATTTCTTACCTCCCCTAATTTATTAGTGAGCCTATTTTCTATCTCTTTTTTTTACTGATATGATTGTAAAACCTCATCTTTTCTCCTCGATGCTTTTTCACTTTCCTTATCTCAGGCTCCTTTTTTCCTTATTAACTTTCTGCAGCCTATTAACTCTCCTGCAAGCCTTATTGATGAAATACATTCTTCCTTGGTTCACATTCCACTTCTCTGATGGGGAGTCTTTAAACTCTGTGTGTGTGTGTGTGTGTGTGTGTGTGTGTGAATGCATGTGTGTACATACATTTATCCTTGTAGAAAGGACATATTTTAAATTAATTCAGTTCCCATGATACAATTACAGTATCTTCACCATAGTCTAGTCTTCTATCTTGGGCTATTACTCTCTAACTCTCCCTCCCTATTTATATATACAATTGTTCTTTATATTACAATATTCATTTTGGTTTTGCTCACATACTCCTTTAATATTACATTTGATCTCCTTAGGTATTAAATGGTTAAATGAAGTAATAAATTGGACCCTATTTATTTATTTATATACTTTGGAAAAATAAGAGCCAATACTGGAAAAATAATAAAGAATATAGCGTTTGAGAATGAGTGGAACCGTTTAAGAGAGCCAACTTCCTCACAGAGAGTAATTTAAACTCTAGCTTATAGTTTTAAAAATAAATATTCTATGATTAGAAACTGGTATAAGATAAATAAGTTGTCTGAGATCTTTTTATCTTTAAGTAATATTTCACAGGAAGTGTATTTGACATACCATTAAGATATAAGGCCATACTTAACCTCACTTCTAGGAGAGAGTTCTCCACCCACAATGTCAGCTGAGGGAGCATCACATGTGGATTATATGAATGCCCCTCCCTACTCCTGGACAGAGATCATGTAACCCATGAACAGCCTAATCATAGGTTGGCTAATTTTCTATGAAATGGTCTGGTTTGAGAGTTCTGATCTAAGTTAGCCAAGCCAATTAATCTGTATGCTTTCACATAGAAATCCAAAGAGAATCAAGTAGCTAGCTATAAAATCTAAAATGCAAAGACTGCATTCAGAGAGGCAAGATGAGTCAAAAATCAATAAAAAGAAACTCTGTGGCAACTAAAACAATGAAATATTGAAAGAATATACATTATAAAAGTGGTTTTCAATGGGCAGAAGTGTAGGTATACTGTCTGTGAAGGAGGATTCTCAGGGCATGGCTGGAAGAAGCTTGATAATATCTTGCTAGAGATCCAGAATAGAAAGTGAAAAAGACAGACACATTGGCAAGTTGTTGGGAAGCAGAAATAACGAAGAACTAGAGTAAAAATTCATGAATTCTTGTGCTGAAGTTTCTAGAACTGTCATAGATCTAGAACTTTCATCTACTTACAGTATCTCTAAGACCACATACTAATATATTTTGCAATCTAAGATTTTAATTAGCTTCTCTCTTACTGTCACATTTATCTTTATAATAAATTACCGCCAACTTAATCTTGAGTAAGTTTCTTTTCCCTATAAAGAAATAGAAGCCAAATAGAAGCCAAATAAAACCCAAATAAAAATATTTGCTCTGGTTTTATTCCATAAGTACTTTTTCATCACTTGGAATGTATAATGCATTGTGGTTGATGATATGGAATATAAACATATATAAATTGATTGTGTACAAGTTCCATTCTCTAGGAGTTTGTCACCTAATAGAGGGAAAAAAAGCCTTATAGAAATAATTGTGATCTTAATTAAATTAAACAAATGATAAGACACTTGAAAAAGAAAAGGTAAACACAATAAGAAGTCCTTAATTTTCCTGTATTATATTCAGTTGATTGAGAGTCCTATGTTAATGGAGACTAAAGCACATGCTACTAATAAACCAGTGAGTCAATGAAGAAATCAAAAAGGAAATCAGAAAATACCTTGAGACAAGTGAAAATGTAAACACAACTTGCCAAAATCTATGGGATGCAACAAAAGAGTTCTAAGAGGGAAGTTAGTAGTGATACAGGCATACCTCAAGAAATAAGAAAAATCTCATATAAACAACCTAACCTACCATCTAAAGTATTTATAAAAACAGAAGAGCAAACAAAACCCAAAGTCAGCAGAAGGAAGGAAATAATAAAGATCAAGAGGAAACAAATAAAATAGAGACCAAAAGAAAAAAAGAAAGGACAAAAGAAAAGAGCAATAAAGCCAAAAGCTGTTCTTTTTTTCTTTGAAAAGATAAACAAAATTGATAATCCTTTAGCCAGGCTCATCAAGGTAAAAATAAAGAGGATCCAATAACAAAATAGGAAATGAAAGAGCAGAACTAACAACTGATATCACAGAGATATAAAAAAAATCATAAGAGAATACCATGAACAGTCATATGCCAACAAATTGGACAACCTACAAGAATGGACAAATTACTAGAAACATATAACTGTCCAAGACTGAATCAGAAAGAAATATACAATCTAAACAGGCCAATCCATAGTAGTGATAATAAAAGCTATTTATGACCAATCCACAGCTAACATCATACTCAAAGGTGAAAACCTAAAAGCCTTTCCTCTAAAATCAGGAACAAAACAAGGATTCCCATTCTCACCACTTCTATATAACATATTACTGGAAGCCTTAGCTACATCAATCAGACAAGAAAAAGAAATAAAAGGTGTCCAAACTGGAAAGGAAGATGTAAAACCGTCACTATTTGCAGATGACATGATACTATATATGAAAAACCCTAAAGTTTCCACCAAAAACTATTAGAACTAATAAATGAATTCAGTAAAGTTGCAGGATACAAGATTAAAATACAGAAATCTGTTGTTTTTCTATACACTATTAATGAACTATCAAAATAAAAAGCAAGAAAAAAGTCCTGTTTAAAATCACATGAAAAACAATAAAATACCTAGGAATAAACTTAACAAAGGACATGAAAGACATATATGCTGAAAACGCTAATAAACTGATGAAAGAAGGTGAAGATGATACAAAGAAGTGGAAAGATATCCCATGTTTATGGACTGGAAGATTTAATATTGTTAAAATGTCCATACTACTCAAAGAAATCTATAGTCAATGAAATCTCTCTCAAAATACCCATGACGTTTTTCACAGAACTAGAACAAATAATCCTAAAATTTATATAGAACAACAAATTACCCCAAATTGCCAAAGCAATCTTGAGAAAAAAGAACAAAGCTGGAGATACCATGCTCCCCTCACTTCAGACTATACTACAAAGCTACTATAATCAAAACAGCATGGTACTGGCACCAAAAACAGACACATTGATCAATGGAACAGAACAGAGAGCCCAGAAATAAACCCACACACTTATGGTCAATTAATCTATAACAAAGGAGGCAAGAATATAAAATGGAAAAAAGACAGTTTCTTCAATAAGTGATGCTGGGAAAGCTGCACAGCTACATGTAAAAGAATGAAATTAGAACATTTTCTCACACCATATACAAAAATAAATTCAAAATGAATTAAAGACCTAAATTTAAGACCTGAAACCATAAAACTCCTAGAAGAGAACATAGGCAGAATACTCTTTGACATAAATTGTAACATTATTTTTTTGGATCTGTCTCATAGGGCAAAAGAAACAAAAGCAAAAATAAACAGATGGGAACTAATTAAACTTAAAAGTTTTTGCACAGCAAAAAAAAACATTGACAAAACAGAAAGACAACCTACTGATAGCAAGAAAATATTTGCAAATGATATGACCAATAAGGAGTTAATATCCAAAATATATAAACAGCTAAGACAACTCAATATCAAAAACAAAAAAATCAAAGAACTCCATTAAAAAATGGGAAGAAGACCTGAATAGACATTTTTTCAAGAAGATATACAGATGGCCAACAAGCACATGAAAAGAAGCTCAACATTGCTAATCATCAGAGAAATGCAAATCAAAACCACAGTGAGATATCACCACACACTTGTCAGAATGGCTGTCATCAAAAAAGTCTAGAGATGACAAACATTAGAGATAATGTGGAGAAAAGGGAACCCTTGTACACTGTTGATGGGAGTGTAAATTGGTGCAGCCACTCTGGAAAACAATATGGAGGTTTCTCAAAAAGCTAAAAATAGGGCTACCATATGACCCAGCAATTCCACTCCTGGGTATATATCCAAAGAAAACAAAAACACTAATTAGAAAAGATACATGCACACCAATGTTCATAGCAGTATTATTTACAATAGCCAAGACATGGAAACAACCTAAGTGTTCATCAATTGATGAATGGCTAAAGAAGATGTGGTATATATGTACAATGGAATATTACTCATAAAAAAAGAATGAAATTCTGCCATTTGCAACAACATGGGTGGACCTAAAGGGTATTATGCTTAGTGAAATAAGTCAGACGAAGAAAGACAAATACTGTATGTTATCACTTATATGTGGAATCTAAAAAATAAAACAAATGAATGACTATAACAAAACAGAAATAGACTCAGATATAGAGAATAAACTAGTAGTTACCAGTGGGGAGAGGGAAGTGGGGGAGGGGTCAAGATGGCAGTAAGATATTGAGACACAAACTACTATGTATAAAATAAGTAACAAGGATATATTGTACAGCACAGGGAATATAGCTATTATTTTATAATAACATTTAATGGAATATAATCTATAAAAATATTGAATGACTATGTTGTACACCTGAAACTAATATAATATTGTAAATTAAGTATACTTCAATAAAAAAAAGTGTTCTATGATACACCTCACATAAAATAGCTAAGAGTAGTGCTTGATCTGAAACACCAAACTTAAGTAAAGTATACAGAAAAATTTTTAAGAAAAATTTGGTTTTCCCCTCATATTGAGCAGTCTCATAGTTGAGAAAAACAGGGAACTGACTCTATAGCCTTATAGCATGATTTTATTTTCCAAAAAGTAAATATGATCACTGTCCCAATGCAATTAATGGCAAATGTGTCTAAGTTTTACATATTAAAAATTTTACTCTTTATTGTTATATCAGATTTTACAAATCATATCTCTAAAAACATGTCAGCCTTCACTAAAATCTCTTTAACAAAGTGAGAAAAAGACTTTCATTAACCATAACAGTTGTTCAGAGTTTGATATGGTCTATCTGAGGACAATGCAGGAATTATCTGAAGTCATCATAGTCATGAGTAATTATGAGTGAAGACTATTATTATTGCACTGACAAGACAAGGAGAAGCAGGTTAAGAGAGCAGCAGATGAAATTCCGATTAAAAAATTAGAATGACATTTCAACTCTAACTGAAATATGCTTTTTTGGCAAGAAGAGAGAATCCCTTTTCCCAGAAATTTCTGAGGACAATGCAGACTACAGTACAGTGTTTCCCTGAATCAGAAAGAGGAATTCAGATTTTCCATTTGAATTAAGTTCTGATTCTGATTCTAAATGTGTATTTTTTAATAACAGTAATTCATAAGCTTGAACAAATAGTATCATACTTTACAGGAAGAAATTAACTGTATGTGCATAGACATCTATAGATATCCATCCATAACTACCTATCAAGCTTTTCAAAGTATCTTTACAGTTATTTCTTGGAAGTACAGAATTTGCTTTACATGTTTACTAATGCATTCATAAAATATTCATTGAGTGTGAGTTTTATGCTATATATTGAGATGGTTGCTGGAGGTACAAAGGTAATCTACATTATATCTTAGGAAAAGATTATCAACCAAACTTACTGCCCTGAGATACTCTTTATGTATCACCTCTGGCAGTGACTGGGGGACCAAGTTTATTAAAGTAGCTTGTCTTTTTTCCTTGTTGTTTTTTAAATTATGGCATTCGAACAAACAGTCCTAAATATGGAAATAAGAGGAAAAAAAACCCATATACCCTTTATTGCACAAAATCTCAGGATGTTTCACAATGAGTACCTCCTACAAGCAAAACAAGTTGACTCAAGCTAAGTTATAATATCGATTATACTCCTTTATTTTTATACAATCAACACTTCTTTAACTCTAGAGTCAAGCTATTGAAATGACTAATTAAAATATTATTAAATTGGGTCAGTAATGGAATGGTATATAGATCTAAATTGACTTTTAATAACCTTGGATTTTTTTTTTTTCATTTTCTTGAGCAATAAAAAGTGAAATATGTGGGGCTTCCCTGGTGGCGCAGTGGTTGAGAGTCCGCCTGCCGATGCAGGGGACACGGGTTCGTGCCCCGATCCCGGAGGATCCCACGTGCCGCGGAGCGGCTGGGCCCGCGAGCCATGGCCGCGGAGCCTGTGTGTCCGGAGCCTGTGCTCCGCAACGGGAGAGACCACAGCAGTGAGAGGCCCGCGTACAGCAAAAAAAAAAAAAAAAAAAAAAAAAAAAAAAAAAAAAAAAAAAAGTGAAATATGTGAATTAAATTAAGTGTACTCACACACTGTACAGTGCAGAGAGCTGGGATTAGATAGTTTATGAAAGCAATCTAACTTTATATAAATAAACACAATAGTGATGATGAGTTCTTTAAAAAGAATGAATCAGACAAATAATCACAATTTATTATTTAGAAATGTAAGCCATAAAAAGAACCAAGTGGATAAAATAGCCTCCCCACTGAGCATAATATTTTGTATTATCTTGTACAGGAGATGAAATTTACAGAAGAAACATTTTACCTTTAATGAACTCTAATTTTGATAATCAAGTTGCCAATTAACAGAGTAATTGCAAGGGTAGGTTAATGTCACAATTCTTATTCAGTTATCTCACAGCCACTCTATATGTATGTGGTAAATATTCAGAGCACATTTTTTTTCTTTAGCATTTCCTCAACCCAGATTTTACCTTAACATAATTGACAAATTTGGAGGGCACATTTTACTACAAGAGCCTAAGGACCTGATCCTATCATTAAAAGCACCCCAGGAAGAAAAATTCAAATGCAAATTTCAACTGACCTTTGTGGAAACAACTCATATTATTTTGCATCAGTAGCCACTAGAGATTTGTCTGGCTATATATGGATTTCCACATCTGTCAGCTATAAGTGCACTTCATCTGTCTGCTAAATCAGAGAGCCAGAAATAGATGACAGTGATCAAGGCTTTGAGCTTCTCTTAAATTAGTCACATCATGAGGTAAAGTTAGTTTGTCCATTGGGCTTTCATTCTAAAGGTTTACTGCTAAGAAACTTAGAGAAAATAATACATCAGGAAAGCAAATGGAGTCTTACCTATTCCTTTCTGTGTTTTTTTTTTTTTTTTTTTTTTTTTTCTTCTTGGAATGGAGTGCTGACCAGACAGTCTGTCTCGGGGTAGGTCCTGCTGGGAGAACTGAACATAAATTACTCTTGTTTGCAGCTACCTAAGCTCTGCTACCAAAACACAACAGCAGCAAGAGAGCTATAATGAACTTCACCTGTGCCCAGGTTCCCTCTACAGATCCCTGTTTCTAATCCCCTACTGTTTCCTTCCTTTGTGAACTGATTTAAAAAAAAATAAAACCTTACTCATCCTTGGACATGAGTCCAGGTAATATGCACACCAGCTGCTAGTGTGGAAAATGCATTGATTTCTTTCCTTTCTTCCTTTCCATCTCCACTCCATTAAATCCAGGGTCAATGTGATGAGATAGGGAAGTACAACCACCTGTATAAAAGAGCACACTTTTGCCTGATATTTGTCTTCCCAGTTTGACCATTAGACTTCAGAAAATACTTTCTAAACTAAGGTTAAGGAAAAGCAAGGCATCTTCATTATATGGGTGTTAACACTGCACTTCTTGGCAGGCCAAGGAGTTCTTGATGCATGCCAAGGGTCATTTTCCAGCCAAAACTCTTAAAGTAGTATCATCAACTCCTCCACATTAAGGTTAATAATTAAGTAGAGCTTCCAAACTCATGTTAAACTGTTTAATATGAGTAATCAGAGCAATTGACAACTACAATTGTTTTAGCAATTGAACTACAACTTAGTACCTATTGCCCTTACAAAGTTAATATCTACCTTAATAATATTTGTACCCTTCCTCTAGCTGTGAAATAATCTAGTGTTAGTCTAGTTTCTAAGAAATCTAGTCTAGTTTCTAAGAAAGTCCAAGAGATATTCTTCTGTTTCCCAGGCAAGTATATCTTCACCTAGGAGGGCTGGCAACAGGTAATTATTTGTTCTAGAATAATCAGGCAGGACCTGACAATTATATTTACTTTGGTTACATGAGTGAGAAGAGTGTAGATATACAACATAATCCTGTCAAACACACATTTTACATTTACACTTAAATAAAATATATGCTTTATAACTTCATTTTATATTTAATAAACAATATTTTCAAAATTAATGTTACGAGGTAGAAAGAGTCAGGCTGACTATGGAAAAGGACACAGTCTGTTGCTCCAGATCATAGACAGGAAATGAAGGCAGCTCTGTGACCTTAAGCAAATTATTTTAACTGTATGTTCCTCACCTATAGAACAGAGAAATTACAGCCATTTCATAATATTATTGTGGAAATGAAATATTCCTTATAAGTACTTAGCATATTGTAGTCAATTAATATGAGCAAGTATGTAAAAAACAGAGACAAAAGCCTATGAATAATTATTTTCCAGTTCATTAATTACCTCTCATTTCTCTTTTTAGTAATTATTTACTTTATTTTTCCTATCTAAAGATTTTCTCAGGTACAATTCTTGAAATATGGCCCTGTCATTTCCAGTGTGTGTTGCTGTTATTGTCACAAGCATTATCTGCTTTCTGCTAAATGCCAAAAAGCAGCTGCAACATTCCTTCCTCAACATTGACATTTCTCCCCCCACCCCCTCTCTCTCTTCTCTGGATTCTTATGGTCTGATACACCTATTTTTCTAAGATTAAATATGAATTTCCTTTTAAAGGAGACTTGTATTCTTATATTTAAATAGTATCTTTATAGGAGGGTACAACACAGCATCTCCTAATTTTCCATGAAAAACAAAACAAAACAAAACAAAAAACCCCTGAGAACTCAGAAAGAAAGCTAAAATCCATACCTTTTATACTATGTTAACATTTATGTTCTGAAGAGATGGATGAAAAATCTAATGCCAGAATCTGGAGCAAGTGTAGAACTTTATCTAAACCCACCTTTATACATCATCTCAGAGTCTCTGTAAGTATGAGGCAGCCAAGGGTTAGATGGAGGAAATACTGACTGGGAGTCCCACACCACATCCTCTGAGGATGCACCTCATGGAGACCAACAGTAAAGGAAGCAGAGCAGGCTTATAGTAGGATGGAGCTGCCTTGAATGCAGTGCACTCTGGGAGTAGACCAAGAGCTGTGCTCATCACACTCTATTCCAGCTCTTAATCCAAAAATATTTTATAACCACCCAAGTCAACAAACCAGACAAGTATACACTGTATACCATACCTGATTCACATATCAAGCCTACACAGAAATTATTCACCTAAGAATTTATAAACAGAAAAAATAAAGTGAAGCAAATATTAACAAACATAAAAGGAAAAATAACATATAACTAAGGCCACAGAAAACAGATTATTCATATATATTTCTTTAAAACAATATCTTGAAAATAGAAGCTAAGCTAACAAGACATAAAGTAAAATTAATAGTTCAAGAATGAGGAACATATGTTCACTGATGGTGAGCACTGAAACCAAGTTTTACATTTTAATACTGAATAGGAATCAGATTAGGAGAAGAGCATGTAAAAAAAGAAAAGAAAAAGGATGGAAAAGATACCACTTCAAAATGTATTCCAGAAATTAAAAAATGAAAATTATGGAATGTATTTGAAAACTATAAAAGTAACTACTTATAGAATTTAAAATAGGACCTAGAACTTCCAAAACAGTAGAAAGTATAAAAGTGAAAAAGATAAGGAGTAATTAAGGACAAAAAGATAAAACTAAATAATAGAAATAAAAAATACAAAGCTAAAATTAAAAAAATACACTAGGAAAATGCAAACTAAAAGAAATCAGGACTTACTATTGAACAAAATACTATTAAGCAGGCAAGAAAAAAAGGCTAATGTGTACCAAAACTGGAAAACTCATAAACAACTTGAATGTATTAAATAACAACACTGCACTGGAATACATAAAGGAAAAGCTCTCAGGAGGGAGAAAACATGGAATAAAGATTAGAAGTAGAATAAGTGTAGAGGGTTTTAATAAACTCAGTCTTAAGCAGGTGAAGGTGGTAAAAGTAATCAAAGATGTGCAGGATTTGGAAAATAACATTATTAGACTTTTTTTTTTTTTTGTGATACATGGGCCTCTCACTGTTGTGGCCTCTCCCGTTGCGGAGCACAGGCTCCGGACGCGCAGGCTCAGTGGCCATGGCTCGTGGGTCCAGCCGCTCCGCGGCATGTGGGATCCTCCCAGACTGGGGCATGAACCCGTGTCCCCTGCATCGTCAGGCGGACTCTCAACCACTGCACCACCAGGGAAGCCCTAGACATTTTTAATAGTTACAAAATAAAATCTTTGCTCCTAAATTTAAAAAGTACTTATTTAAAATATGCACAGCATTTTTAAATTAAAGTATAAACTCATAAATTCACAAAAAGAATGTAAAACTCAGTGGCTTATCCGAGAGTGGACATCCATGGCACCAGTGCCAGGCTGAAAAGTAGAAGCTTCTCAGTACCCCTGAAGCACATTTCATGATGCCCTGTCATCATTACTTCCTCTTTCCTCCTCAAGGAGAACTATTATGATGACTTCTAATACTATTGATTTATTTTACTTGCTTTTCAACTTTAAGTTAATGGAATTATATATTAGGTATTCTTTATTTGTCTAGCTTCTTTAGGGCAACATTATACAATGAGAATTATACATGTTGCATAAAACAGTTATTCATTCACATTCATAGCTGTTGTTTATTCCTTGTATTGCTATATAGGTTAAACCATATGAATAATTAAAAATTTATAAGGGCTTCCCTGGTGGCGCAGTGATTGAGAGTCCGCCTGCCGATGCAGGGGACGCGGGTTCGTGCCCCGGTCCGGGAAGATCCCACATGCCACGGAGCGGCTGGGCCTGTGAGCCATGGCCGCTGAGCCTGTGCGTCCGGAGCCTGTGCTCTGCAACGGGAGAGGCCACAACAGTGAGAGGCCCGCGTACCACAAAACAAAACAAAACAAAAATTTATATTTTTATTTTACTGTTTATGGATTATTTCATTATTTTTGGCCATTATTATTAATGTTGCTAGGATATTATTTTACTTGCTTCTGAGTACATACATCCACCCATTTCTGTAGGATATATACCCTTAGATGAAACTGCTGGGTTATACCACATGTATACATACAACTCTAGTAAATACTGTCAAACTTTTTTATAAGTGGATGTACTGATTAAAATGTTCATAAATTTTAAAGTATAATCTCTCCATTGCTCCCATCCTTGTCAGCACTTAATATTGTCAGTCTTTTTATTTGAGCCTGATAGGAACAAAATACTATCTCATTTATTTTTAACTCTGTAGGTGCATAATACATCTCATTTAATTTTTCACATTTGTAGCTCTTTCACAGCTAATGAGACTGAGTACCTTTCATATACTTATTTTATCAAGTGCTTGTTTCTACCTTGTATCCATTTTTCTGTGACATGTCCATCTTTTTCTTACCGATTTTTGGAAGCCTTTATATAATTTGTACACAAGCCCTCACTTGTACACATTACAAATATCTTCTCTTGTTCCACAAGGTGCCTTTTTACTCTCTTAACTTTTTATGAAGAGATGTTCTTAATTTTAACATAGTACAACTCAACAATCATTTCCTTTAAGAATAGTCTTTCTGTGTTCTGTGTTACAATTTACATCTATCCCAAGGTCATAAAAATATTGTCCTGTATATTCTTCTAGGAATTTTATTGTTTTGTTTTTAGATTTAGACTGATAATACACCAGAAATGATTTTTGTATATGATGTAAGGTAGAGGACAAGTTTCATTTTTTCTCATTATGGATATTCAAGAGATCTACTACCATTTATTGGAAAGACTGCTCTTCCCTCATTGATGTACAATACAACCATTGTCATAAATCAAGTGTCCACATTAGTGTGAATCTATTTCTAAGCTGTCTTCTGTTCCACTGAAAAATGTCTCTCTTCTTGTACCAATACCATCTCTAGTTATTATAACTTTATAAATGTCTTGATATTTGGTTGTGCAAATCCTCCCCCTCTCCTGTCCTTCTTTTACAAAGGTCTTTCTTCTTAACTCATTTATATTTTTATATTAATTTTACATTCAGAATGTCAAGTTATACACACACACAACTGCTGGCATTTCTACTGGCATTTCATTGAATCTATAGATCTAATATGAGAGAATTGAAATATTGAGTCTTCCATTCCCGGAACGTGATATATCTTCCCACTTATCTGGGTCTTTGAACAGTACTCTTAATAGTTCATCATTCTCCTCAGAGGATGGGCATGCCATGTTTTAAATTTATTCCTAAATTTAAATCTTTTGATATTATTAAAAATGGCAACATTTAAATTTTTACTTTCTTTCTTATAGTGGAGTATAATAAATTTTTATATTGATATATTGACCACATATCTAGCTACCTTCCTAGACTCACTTATTAATTCCTATAATTTATCTGTAGATTCTTTTGGATTTGCTACATACACACACATACCATCAACAGATAATGGATATTTTATTATTTCTTTTTAAATTCATACATCTTTTTCTTATTTAATTGCATGAGTAGAGCAGTGTTTCTCAGCTGGGAGTTATTTTCCCCTAGCCCCAGCAATGCCTAGGAACCTTTTTCGGTTGTAACAACTGGGCAAGGGCAGGATGATATTGGCATCCATTGGGTAGAGGCAAGGGGTGTTGCTAAACATCCTACAATGTATGGGACACACCCCCTACAACAAAGAATTATCTGCCCCAGAATAGTGCTAAAGTTGCAAAACTCTGGGTGTGAACCTCTATGAAATGTTGAAATGAAGTTGGAAAGAGCAGAAGTCCCTGTTTTATTCCCAATCTCAGAAAAAAAAGATTTCAATTTTCATCACTAAATAAGATATTTGCATAAAGTTTATGTAGATAATATTTATAAGACTGAAGGAAAATCCCTTCTATTTCTAGTTTGCAAAGAGTTTTTATCCTTAATGGATTTTAGATTTATCAAATGTTTTTAATGCATCTATGTTGATGATCATATGATTTCTCTCCTTTATTCTATTAATGTACAAAATTAGACTGATTTTTTAAATGTTAAACTAATCTTGAATAATAATGCATCTCTGAGCCATCTGGGTCTATTTTTTCCACTTTTGGGAAGATTTTAATACAAGGTGCAATTGACACAATCTGTATATTATATAAATATATATGTATATAAAACACCAGTCATACTTTCTATTTTCCTTATGTCAGTTTTGGTAAGTTGTACTGTTGTAGCTACTTAACCATATAATCTATATTTTCAATTCATCAGCATTGAGTTCTTTATAATAACTTTTTATGATCTCTTTAATGTATGTAAGATTTATTGTCATAATTCTTTTTCCACTGCTTATAAGGGTTATCTGTACTCTTGTTTTAATCACAAAGTAAAATGAAGTAGTAAAGAAATGGTAAAACAGAAAACTTAACAAATTATTAAAGATAAACAGGGAAATCTAGAAAAATAATCTACTGTGTTAGTAGAAAGAAGTTAGATCATTGAATCCCTAATACATATAAAATAATTTTAACTTAAGTGGTAAAAATTCACCACAATAGCAAAAAAACAAACAAAAACAAAAAACAAAGAAAAATGATACAACTCTATGATAAATTCAAAATGTGAAAACACAAGTAAGAAAACAAAATCCTTGTAGTCAAGTTTTGGTGGAGAGGAGCAGGCCTTGGTGTGAGATGCACAAATGATGGGGTGAAGAAAAATCCCAGCAAACTTTCATTGTCCCTTCCCCTCTTCACCTTGCCCTACAAGGCAACAGAATGTGAATTTATACTTATACCTGTTCTTTCCCAAACAATACTTTAATACTGCTCTTAGGTGATGTAGGTCAAAGAAAATCCACAAATATTTCTGTGAAAAATTAAGCTCTTAGCATATCTGCTTATTAAGCAAAATAAGGGTTTGGGGAAAACATAATATTGCAGTTTTATAAACATATCATATGGTATATAAAAAAGAAAAAAATCTTTTAAAATATAATATAAATAACAGAAAAGTAAGCCTATATAAACTTCATGCTAAGAAGAGTCTAATAAAAATATAAATTCAATATAACAGGGAGATTACAAAGCAACTAATTTACATGAAAAATTAGAATACAACATTGTGACTACAAAACTAATGAATAATTGGAGACAGCAAGGACTAGAATAGATACAGTTAAAAATCAAATTATACTGGTAGGTAAAAGGCTTGAGATAATCACAATGATCATAGAAAAATATTAATATTTAAATATTTACAGAGGATTGTTGACACCTATTCATATGTATAATGTTCATGTGCATATGTAAGAACATTTGCATATATATAAACATGTGAATGTGGAGAGAAAGAGACAGAGATATAATGATAAAATCAACAGGAAACAGCATTTTGAACAGAAAATATATTTAGAGGCATAATAGGGTGACATTTCTCTTAAACAGAGAGAGAAGGAAATGTGCCAAATTTGAATATATAAAGAATAACTTGCATTCAAACAGAAAAGAAAAAATACAAAACAATTAATATGGAGACATAACCTGCTTCTTTTTCAGATTCACGAATAAAGAAAATTACCTAGAGGTCTAAGCAGAAATAAAAAAGATCAGCTACAAGAAGGGAAAAATAAAGAAAGCTTTATTCTTTGGCACAGCAACTCTCTATGCCAAAAAAATCAAACAATGTTTCCCAGTTTTGAGAGGAAGACAATTTGATCCATGAGTATTATACTTAGTCAAATTGTCACTCAGGGTATGAATCAACAGAAAGACATTCTAAGATGAAATAACTCAGGGAAATACCACCCAGGGGTCCCTACTGAAAAGCCACTTGGCAAGAATAAGTCAGTTAATTAGATGAATCAAAGTGTATGACTCAGGAAAGAAGAAACCATGGTATAAAATCTGAGTGTGAAACCAAGATCCATTTTAAAATAGAACTTAAATAAAACAACAGAGGTTGTGTTTGCAAAACAAAATCTAAATGTGATACATTTTGAAAAATCATGTATACCTGGAATGAGGAAGGAGAGAGAGAAAAAGTATCTGAGAACTAGAGATCAGTGTTTGTAAACAACAGGTCAATGAAAGCTAAAAAGGGTACATGCAGTGAAAAGAAAACCAGAAAGATCTCAAACTGTTTATGTTCTTAATATTTTTTTCACTTACCCTAAGATAAATATTTTAGACAGCAATAGATTTTCTTGGTAAAACACCATCTAAGTTCTTTCAGTTTCACATCTGTGTATTTTTCTTTTAAATGCAAATTAAATTAAGTGTAATATTTTCATTAAAATCCATTAGAACATACTCCCATTTTTATGCTATTAATTTGGTTTTCATGTCTGCCTGTCTATACTTCAGTGTGTAGGTTGTGGAGGAAAGTGGCTGAAATGTTGCTTTACTAAATATTAGGAGTGGTTATTATTTGTGGTAAGGTAGTAGTGTCTGTCTTTACTTTTTAACACTTTCCTGCACTGCTTAATTTTAATACTAAACATTGGCCACTTCATAAAAACAATGCCTTTAGGATAATATAACCAAAAATATTTGGTCACAAAGAAAGAATGATATAAAATTGCTAGTGTTATGAAAAAAAAAATTTTTAATATCAGAATCTTACTGTAGGACAAAACAGAAAGAAGTATATCATTTTATCAGTTGGGAAGGTTTGATGGTAAAAAGAAAGTTAACTTTTCAAAATTTAACTCATGTAATCAATTAAATGTAATTTCAATCTAGTCTGTTTGGATTTGGAAATTATTCTTCCTCTTTCTTAGAAGGACAGGTGAGAGAAGCCAATAAATATCTGAAAAAAAAGACTGTGAATGAGAAAAAAACTGGGAATTATTTTTACCAACACACAAACAAACAAGCAAAAAATTTTAAAGAAACACTATTTAACAGTGTGGTACTGATGTACTAATAATTAGGCAGAACAGTGGAATAGTACTTATATTTACTTAGAATTTTTAATGCAATTTTTCTAATTAATGAGATACATATTGATTTAAGTGTTCAGATATATGAGGCTTTTGGAAAAATATAACCGAATTTTTAACAACATATGGCAAGATATAGTCAACACAGATTAAAGAATTAAAATTTTTAGAGAAAGTCATTGAAGAACTGAAAGAAATTTGTTTGGTTTGGATATAACTTCATTGTATGAAAGGTCATTCCCAAATAATAGTAACAATCATAAAAGAAATGTAAATATTCTGCTTTTCAAGAAATACCAAAGGACTTTATGTCAGGATGGATTTGAATTTCCCCCTCACCTTTAAACATACCAATAATGGATAACATTGTTAGAACATTAAAAATATATAACCTTATTCAAAGAGGGAGGCTAACATTTCTAGAATAGAATAAAAACACACTGTATTATATGGAGGCCCAAGCCAAGAACATGAAGGACTCTGGAATCATTATTGAAGCAACTGGAAGTTTGACTTTATGTGTGTAGGGAAAGAAGAGACAGGTTTACTGCATGAAACATGGGACTGAGATGGGCCTATTGAACCTGTAAAACAAAGCCAAATATCTCCCTGAATGCTGCTGTAGGGAAGGAAGTAAAGAAACCATCTTGGACAGGACCTAGGAAAAACCATCCTCTAATTCTGCCCTCAGGATTCCTGGGGCCAGGTGCAGATAAGCAAAACTATTACCAAAGAAGAAGAAATTGGTGGAGAAAGAAATAGTCACCACAAATGATCTCACAAACAAATATGTCAAAGCACTAGAGCGAAAATTTTATTAGGAAGCACATCACTCAAATTTAACAATCAAAACATAAATTCAATTCTGATAAAATGTAAACAATAAAATAATCTCAAAATAAGTTTGAAAATATATGAGATCATTATTCATTAGAAAATTAAGAAGAAAAAAGTAAAGACAGATAGATATGTATTAGGAAGATGGACCTAAAAAAGAACCAGTTGGAATTACTATACCTGAAAAAAGCAACAAAAATGTAATCATGAGAATAATCAAAATATCAAAGATATAGAATAAATTCTAAACTCGACAAAGCTGCAGAGAGAATCAGTGAATTGGAAAAATGTGACTAAAGACTTTATGGTTAAAGGGAGCACAAAAAGTTACTAAGCTTATGAGCTCAATGAGCTTTTAAGGTTTTTAACTTAAAAAGTTAAAGTTATGAAAGAGAAAGTAGGATGCAAAATAGAGATATAAAAATCCAACACACATCAAATTGCAGGTAGTAATATTTGAAGATGTAATTGCTAAGGATTTTCCATTACAGATGAGAGATATATTATCAGATGAGCTCTCTCATGTAGTCTAGCATGTGCCAGTGATGTATTCCTATTCCAGAGGCAAAATTCATCTTTAGAATATTCTTTTTGATGGTCTAATGAAATAAAAATTACAAAGGACACAATAATTCATTCATATAAGACAGAGTAGCTAGTGAACCTATAAAAAATTATGTACAACATCATGAGGAAATGAAAATTAACGTATAAAAGCGCCACTGTTTTACTCCCCCTGATTGCACTGACACTTCAAAAAAGAAACTATACATCTGGTAGAGATGTAAGATCAAAAAAGAGTAAGAAGATTTACCATTGATAAGCATTTGTGCTTTCCCCTACCTCCCCACTATCATAACTAAAACTGTAAAAATCGGTGTGTTCCCTGAGAAAGATTTATTGAGACATCAGCAAAGGATCAAGGACTAAATGTGGTGGAACACCTGTGGTAAGGGGAAGGACTGAGGCTAGGAAGAAACAAACAAGTTATTGACATAAACAGAGGAGGAAAAGAATGAAAATGTAATAACTTAGAGAGCTTTTCTAGGAATATGTAGTGATCAGTATTATACTCCCACATGATAATGAAGATGAACATTGAGGAAATCTCATTGAATATGATAACTAGAAGGTCTTTGGAAATCAGAAAAGAGTTTTACCGATTTGTTGGAAGTCGAAGTCAGATTCTAGAAATCTGAGAGTTAATTAATGAAGAAGTGAATGTAGTAGTAAGTTTCATTCACTTATGACATCTGACCAGGTTATAAGTTGCTTGGGAACAGATACTGTCTTATTCACTATGAATTCTTAGTTCCTAGTCATTTCCTGTCATATAGCAAATTCTCAGTAATATTTTATGAATTAATCAATTTAGAAAAATAAAAAAGAAGATTTTCTATACTTACTCTCCTTTTCCCTGCATCTCATTCTTCATCCTTCAATAAGGCCTCTTGCCTAACCGACCCTCTGTACCAAGCTTTTGCTATAGCATCCAATGACTTCCACATCACTAATCCAATGTATTTGTCCATGTTTATCTCAACCTTTCAGCATCTTACCAACTTTTGAACACTGACTCCTTGACACAACCTCTTTTCTTGGTTTTCAAGGTAAACACTCTCTTAGTTTTCTTCCTTTGATCATTTTTCTGTTTCTTTCACATGTTCAACCTCCTCTTCTAATCTGTTAAATTTTAGTTCCTAAAGTCTATGGTGCAAAACTTTACACTAAGCTCCAGATATATCAACTCTTTATTTGATATCTCTTTCAGAATTATATAAAGAAACTTCAAAAACATAATTAAAATTTGAGCTTTACTTCAACACAAAGTGTTTTTCTTCCAGAGGTTCTTATCCCAACAAATAGCATAGTCATCATCATGCAATTAAGACAAAAACTTGAATGTGTCCCTGTCAACTCTCTTGCTATAACCACCCATGTAAATCCATTCTCAAGTCCTTTGGATTTTGCCTCCTAAATATCTATTACTTCCACTTCACTCCAACTTTACCAAATCCATCTAGGTTCAAGCTAATATCCTCTCTCAACCTAGACTGTTGCATAGAATCTCTTAATTGTTCTGCCTTATCTATCTGCCACACACTCCAATCTATTCTTCCCATTGTAATCACAGTGAATTTTTTGTCAAAGTACAAATCTACTCACCTTATCTACATATAATATTTCAATGGCTTCCTTCAACCTGATGTTAAAATTTTAACCAAAAAAAATAAAATGTAAAAGGTTTTAACTGAACTGCTCCCTTCTTGCCTTTGTGATCTCTCTCTGTTTCAGCCTCATCTGCTTTCTGTCCTTTCTTTACATTCTCCACACTTGCCCATATTTGTCCATATGTTGAAGAGTTCTTTCTGATAGATCTCTTTTATCTTTTCTTCAGTCATTGAGGTCATGTCTTCCATCAGCTCTCATCTCAACTTTTATTTCCCATTTTATAGGTGCTCACAGTACACAAATCCTTGATGGAAGTGAGCACCATTATAGTATTGCATTGATTTATGTAATTATTTAATTAATCTGGTTGTCCAATTACACTGCAAACTCCATGAGGACAGAAACAGCATTTATTTGCTCACCACTGTATCCCCAGTACCTGGAACAAAGTGTCAATATATACTGAGTAAGTATTCATTAAATGAACATGATATTTTCTAAATGAAATAAAAGTTGCTTAAAAAATCAGTAGGACATCTGAAGGATCAGTCAATATGTGAAAAATATACACAAGTTAGAAGAAAGACAAAAGATTACATGAGAAGGAGATGTTAAAGAAGGCTGAGACAGATAGGGAACACAGGAGGAAGGAATGGATGAACCACAGAAGGGAAGCACAATGCCTGGCATACTGTGTTAACTCAATATAATACCTCTTCGAAGATTGAATGAATGTTATCTTTGAAGACTAGAAATAATACATTTTTCTTTGGAGATAAGATGAAAGAATAATTATTAGGACAATTTCTATTTTGAAGTTTAACAAATTTCCTTAGTATGATTTTTGTCCTTAGAAGTAAAAAGTCCTTTGCTGTCTGGATTGTAGATCTATCCTCTGCAAGTCAAAACCTCTATCCTTGTAGCTACTTGCATTGTAAATTACTAACATCTTATCAAATGTTCCAAAAGGAACTCTGTAAACTAACTTTCTTGTTTTGGGCTCTTAGCAACATGCTCCACTTTCCTGAACTAAGCGTTTCATCTTATTTAGCTTATTCCAGCTTCTCTCCATTCTTATTCTCTTAACTTCTATTACATCAAACCAGTTGACGGTTCTGACTTCCAAACTTGATTATCAGGGACTCCTATTCTCCCATTTGTAGATCATCACTATCCCACTATGTCTTCCCATCACATTTCCATGTTCTTCTTCCTCTTAAGCATTAGCAAACCCCATAGCTGCTCTGTACCTTGATTATAGTACAATTTCTTTAGTATCATCCAAACTGGACATTATCTTAATCTAAAATGACTCTGGGGAAGGAAACTTTTATCTCCTTCAAGTGCACACTCTCTTGGTTGGCCTTAAGGCAAATTAATAGAGCTAGGTCAGGATATACATACTACCCTTCTTGATACTAAAGGACTTGTAATAATAGCACACACTCTCTGGCTATTTCCCAGGCAGCATTCCTTAGGGTTAAGTCACATTAAAAATTCAAATTCTCCCATATTAACATAAATTGAAAAAAGAAACGTATAATGAAAGAAGTAGTTGGAAATCATCTTTTCCTTCATGTCAAAACTAGTTCCTGAAATTCGTTTCTTGGAATAATCTAGCATACAGGTCTCTGGAAATAAAATGCCTTGAAACAGAATTTTCTCACAAATTTTCATACTGATAGCCAGTCACTAAGGATGGTGAGGACAGTAGAAGGATCTCACCCTATCAGTGATCCTTAACATATAAACTTCAGCCTGAAATATCAATGAAATTCTTTAGTGCACACAGAGGCAGATATTCATATTATAAAGATTCCTGTCCTAATGGGATTTCCATAACTGCAGAATTGAGATTTTACCTCAGTTTATCAGATAATGATGAATTTTTGGCTTTCTGATAATATGTGATTTTTTGGTTTCCTCCCTAAATAATTAGTTTAAAATGTTAGCAATTTTAAAACTTCATTATGTGTTGACTGAATGTACCTCCTGGTTTGCCCAGAACAGTATCAGTCTGATTCTTATTTTTGTATAATTATTAACGGTGCCTTCTACTCTCTGAAGGTTGCATGATAAATTGTGTGGTCACCTAATTATAAGGCTTTGATGACTAGCAGTAAATGTTCTAAAGCAACTTGCAGGAATAGTGCTCTACAAACCATATGTTTAAAAGTATAATATTTACCTATCTAAAGGCAATGTGTTTGTCTACTCAAAGAACACTTTTAAAAGGAAAAAAAAAAAATCTCTCAGCAGAGGCCCTGGGTATGAATATTTAGAATCCATGATTAGATTCCTTTGAAAATGTCACATTAGTTATTACCACTGCACTGTGCAAATTGCATTCATCTCCCTAGTGGTCATGAAATGAGAGGAACAATAGTTTATCACCCACTTCACAAATAGATGTAGTACCCAGCTAACAATTTCCTAGGGAATCTTCTCACATACTTGGTGTGGAAAGGACTGACACATGTCAAACCTTGTCCCCTCTCTTGTGTTTGAGAAAAAAGTGTAGCAAACTAAATCTTTGGTTTTTCTGGGGACAAATAAATATTACATTGGTAGATTAATGAAAAGACATTTAACTTCCAGTTTGCAAGACAAAAATATATCTGTAGCAAATCCTACCACAATGGTATTTAAACAATATGTTAATGGCTTGAAACATCTGTAATACTGTAACTAGTTCTAACAACCTGCTGGTTTTAAGCACTGATGGGAAACAGCATGTAAGCTCCAGGGAAAACTGCTCTTTGACAAATTATTACCTCCCCCTCATACCAGTTCACTCTCTCCCCACTTCAGGACACCCATATTGTTCAGAAATTATTGCTAAAAAGGAAATTCTAACTGTTCTCAGAGTTTGCCAACCCATCAAGGATCTAATTTGTACAAGCTAGCCTCTAAAAATAAGAAAAAAATTATAACACAAAGAAGAAGAGTAAAGTCTAAGATAATCCCAAGAATAAAAAAATACCTGATCATCTTTTTGTAATTGAGTCATTACTGCACAATGTGTTATGACTTCAAAGCAAGTTCTTCTCTGATAGGAAATGAATTATACCTAAACGGATTGGCATAGGCAGAGAAATCATATTTAGAAGACCATAGAGAATTGTGAAAAGTATTAATAGTATATACTATATTTATTTATTTTATATAAAAGAAAAGAATGCTTTATTTAGAAAACTGAACAGGATTACTTAACTGAATGGTCAATATAGAAACTAGAAGATGGCATGGGTTTATACAGGTATAATCTAGACATTAGAGCAACATAAAAGAAAATATATAAAGAGAAAATAAGTAATGAGACCATAGAGGAGTGATTTGAACACTTTAAATAATTTTGTGGTGCCAGTTGTACCCAAATTATTTTCCAGGGACTTTAAAGAATCTGTGAATAAACTGCTTATAGAATGGAGACACACTAGAGGACTGGAAACATTCATATGTGTTCTGGTTTTTCAATGGCAGCAAAGGATCAGCTCTGGAAATTGCCAAAAAGTGCTTTATTAAAGCTCTCAGCAAAATTCTACATTGAGCCATTTCACATGTACAAAATTCAAAAAACAAAAATATCAATGTCAGGGATGGTCTAGGGTCCTTTCTTTTATGAGTTCAAAACAAACTTGAAGCTCCACAAAATAAAACTAGGCTGCTGAGCAACTTTATGCTTTTATTTATAAGGTCCCTCATCAGTCCACACAGGGTTCAAGTTGTATTTTGCTTCCCCTATTTGCCTTACCTTCCTGTGATATGGAGTTGCTCTAGGGAATATGGTGGGAAAGAGAAGAGATGCTGTAATATGCCAAGCCTGGAACCATTCCATCTTGTATGTGTGGTCTCCAACTTGTCTATCCCACTGGGTACATCTCTCACAAAAGAAGTGGAAGGCATTTTTACATTACTACATACAAAAAAGTCTCCTTGAGTGTCAATTTTCTCAGTGACAACTCACAGCCTGGCTGTTACCCAACCTATAAATCCCTGATTTGCTTTCTCCTCATTACCAAAGACCAGCTGTGTGCTTACCAGGAATCCCTTTGGGTCAAACTTTTTCCATCCTTGTTTTGGCACCAGAAGTTTTGAGGCATACATTGATGGATTCCTTGTTTGTCACATTCCTAAATCCCTGCTTCTCCATTGTGGACCATGCTCTGGAGGACTTGGAAACTTTATTTCCTGCATCCTTCTGTCCCTAGAATTCCAAAAGAAGTCTTCTAATGTCCCTTTTTTCTTATGTTGCCCAGTTATACAGATCCTTCCTTGTTTGAAGTAAGTAAAGCCCAGATAGAGATTTTTAGGTTTTTTTTTTTATATATATACTTTTCACTCCCTCCTCTCCTTATTTTGTCCATGAAGAAAGAAAACTTTCCCCCAAAGTGTCCTTCATTCAACAAACAGATACTATACTATACTAGAAATCAATAACAAAAAAGTGGAGATTAAACAACAGGCTACTGAACAACAAATAGGTCATCAAATCAAAATAAAAATTAAAAATACATAGAGACAGGGCTTCCCTGGTGAGGCAGTGGTTGAGAGTCTGCCTGCCGATGCAGTGGACACGGGTTCGTGCCCCGGTCCGGGAAGATCCCACATGCTGCGGAGCGGCTGGGCCCGTGAGCCATGGTCGCTGAGCCTGCGCGTCCGGAGCCTGTGCTCCACAATGGGAGAGGCCACGACAGTGAGATGTCCACGTACCGCAAAAAAAAAAAAAAATACCTAGAGACAAATAAAAACAGAAATATGACATACCAAAATCTATGGATTGCAACAAAAGCAGTTCTAAGAGGGAAGTTTATAGCAATACAGGCCTACCTCAACAAACAAGAAAAAGCCCAAATAAAAAAATCTGACTCTATACCTAAAGGAACTAAACAAGGGAGTAAAAAATGTAGCCCAAAATTAGTAGAAGAAAGAAAATAATAAGGATCAGAGTGGAAATAAATTAAACAGAGACTAAAGAAAGAAACAATGGAAAATATCAACAAAGTTAAGAGCTGGTTCTTTGAAAAGATAAAAAGAAATTGACAAAACTTCAGTTAGAATAAACAAGAAAAAAAGAGGAAACTCAAAATCGGAAATGGAAAAGGAGAAATTACAACTGATACCATAGAAACATAAAGGATTATAAGAATACTACAAAAATTATACATCAACAAATTGAATAACCTAGAAGAAATGGATACATTCCTAAAAACATACAATCTTCCAAGACTGAATCATGAACAAACAGAAAATCTGAATAGACTGAATACTAGTAAAGAGATTGGATAGGGAGATGAAGATCAAAACCACAATAAAATATCACCTTACACCTGTCAGAATGACTATTATCAAAAAGACAACAAATAAGTGTTGACAAAGGTATGGAGAAAGGGAACACTCATGCACTGTTGGTGGGATGTAAACTGGTGCAGCCACTATGGAAAACAGTATAGATTCCTCAAAAAAATTAAGAATTGAAGTATCATATGACCCAGTTATTCCACTCTAGGATATTTGTCCAAAGAACATGCAAACACTAATTCAAAAAGGTGTATGGGGCTTCCCTGGTGGCGCAGTGGTTGAGAGTCCGCCTGCTGATGCAGGGGACACGGGTTCGTGCCCCGATCCCGGAGGATCCCACATGCCGCGGAGCGGCTGGGCCCGCGAGCCATGGCCGCGGAGCCTGTGTGTCCGGAGCCTGTGCTCCGCAACGGGAGAGGCCACAGCAGTGAGAGGCCCGCGTACAGCAAAAAAAAAAAAAAAAAAAAAAAAAAAAAAAAAAAGGTGTATGCACCCCAATGGCCATTGCAGCATTATTTACAATAGCCAAAAATATGGAAACAACCTAAGTGTCCATTGATGGATGAAGAATCGATAAAGAAGATGTGGAACATATACAGAATGGAATGTTATTCAGCCATTAAAAAAATGAATGATATCCTGCCATTTGTAACAATGTGGATGGACTTGAAGATATTATACTAAGTGAAATAAGTCAGAGGAAGAAAGACAAATGTTGTACAATTTTATTTATATATAGAATATATATATATATATATATATATATATAGAACCTTAAAAAATGAACAAACAAAATAAAATAAAAGACACAGAGATCAGATTAGTGCTTACAGAAAGGAAGGGTGTTGGAAGGGTGGATGAAATAGGTAAAGGAGTTTCACTGTATGATGATGGATGGTGACTAGACTTGTGGTGGTGATAACTTTGTAGTGTATACCAATGTCAAATTATAATGCTGTACACCTGAAAGTTGCATTAAAATGTTCCAGATACTGTGCTTTGATCTTGTAGCTACATTAGATGTGCCCAACATATGCCATGGCCACTACCAGTGCTGAGGAGTAAAGAACTCTGAGGTGAAGATATTATCTGGGAAGTCAATGCAGCAGTTTTAAGTGACTATGCCAAAAGTCAAAGCAATGATAGAAAATCTGTGAGCTTGATGATGGCATGAAAACTATTCCATGACTCTCCAGCATCTTTTAATGACAAAATTATGAGGAATAAGGGCATATATGAAAGAAGATGTAGAAGTTCTAAGTAAGAAGGGGCTCAGAGATAGACACAAGTTGTACAGAATTAAGAGAGAGAGCAAAGTATCCAATAGCAGTAGAAAGAGTAGAGAATCAGGGAACTTTATAAAGGGTATGTGAGTCATAAGGATAGCAGTGTTTGAATCTTTCATGGGTCCTACACCTTCTGTGGCCTGGCATTATTGCATTTCTAACCATCCCTGAATGTTTGCAATTTCTTTTATTTTTATACATATGTACCCTACAACTGAAACTTTACTGAAATAATACTTTTCAGCAATTATTGAGCAATCAAAATGAACCATATAGGAACTGTGTGCTTTCCATATATTATTTATCCTAAATTTAAAATATAAAGTAAATGTTGTCACTCCTGTTTTTTATAGTGAGAAACTGAGGGTCAGACTGATGAAAAATAGTGTAGTGCTAAAACAGAAGAGTATTTTAAACAGTTTTGATACAAATATACATATAAAATTATAAATTTTCACTCATTAGTTTGATGAAATATTTTTTTCTTGTTGTTGTTGTGGTACACGGGCCTCTCACTGTTGTGGCCTCTCCCGTTGCGGAGCACAGGCTCCGGACGTGCAGGCTCAGCGGCCATGGCTCACGGGCCCAGCCGCTCCGCGGCATGTGGGATCTTCCCGGACCAGGGCACGAACCCATGTCCCCTGCATCAGCAGGCAGACTCTCAACCACTGCGCCACCAGGGAAGCCCCTGATGAAATATTTTAAACAGTTTTGATACAAATACACATATAAAATTATACATTTTCACTCATTAGTTTGATGAAATATTGGTTCATATTGTATTTAACTATATTCTTTTTCTCCCTTTATTTACATTTTGCTTACCAAAATTCACGAATCATATTAGTCCTTTTCTAAACATATATTGAAAATATAAATCTACCTAATCTCTTAGTTTATAAAGTTTATGAAAAAGAATAAAATTCAATATAAATTTTATTTACATTTATTTACATTTCTAGCCCTTTATCATCTAATAGGAAATTGAACTACTGGTAAACAGACATGGTGGAACTTTTTCTATTAAATATACTCATTTATAACCTGTCTATAATATCTTGAACCTGCCTTGTTGAACAAAGAAAAGAGAATGGGGCAGTTCTCAGAGGGGAAGCAGGGAATGAAATGGTGGTCAGGGGACTGGTGGGGAAGAACAGTTAGTGACATTATAGCCCCATTTCCCTAAAATTTGAAGTTTCTCTTTTTTTTAAGCTCCTTCCTGATGAGGAAATAATCATCCCATTCTATTGGATGTGGCATCTGATACTTCTCTGCAGAAACCTGAAGAACCACTGGTTAACCCATTCTTCTATTTACCTATATCCAAGATGAGGGATGCTCCATTACTCTGGGCTCTGGAGTAAAGAGCTAAACTGACCCATGATGAACAAGCAGCATGAGTGAGAAATAAATGGTTTTTCTTGAGCCACTGAGATTTGGGGTGTCATTTATTGCTACAGCCTAATTAATCTAAGCTGATTGTACAGAAAATGATACCCAAAAGTGAAATGCTGCTATAACAAAAGAAAAATACAAAATATTGTCTTTGAAGTGCCACATAGTAGGTGGTGAGGAAGTTATTAATGAAGGCAGGAAAGATGGTGACATATGTTTGCAGTGGCAAAACAATCAGTAAAACTATTATCTGCTATATCTTAGAAAGCAGATAAGGTACCTAATGTACATCTTGGCTTTGGTTGCAGAAGTGAGAAATTAGGATATTAAGAGCTTCAGTTGTTTGCATTTGACAAGACAAAATGAAATAAGTTCAGACAAGACTTGAACAGATTGCAAATACATTTGGAAGATGATTGAGAAAGTCCTGAAATTCCAGGAAGTATATGGTAGGAGATGTAACTGGTTATCATATCCAAAAAGAAAAGATATAAACTAAGAAGGCCTTTGAAAAACAATGGCTGATTAAAACTCAGTCTCCCTGGAAATATGCAGCAAATCAAGGCATACTTGTAACTCCCTGAAAGAAAGAAAGAAAGAGAAAGAGAGAAAGAAAGAGAGAGAAAGAAAAGAATTCATGAGAATCTAGGCACCCAGTGAATCCTTTCAAATGGTTAAAATGACTCAAGTAAGAAACCGAAAGTATCGCTATCTTAAGAAAATTGATAGACTCATATCATTGCAAAATACATTGAGAGAGAAAGACTTGTTTTATTAAACATGTGGATTTTAGCTATTTACAAGCAGAGCTGATTGTAACCAAATAGATAAAAAGCTGCCTCAGGTTCTTAAGAGAACTGCATGGTCAAAAGAACCATCAGGGCTTCCCTGGTGGAGCAGTGGTTGAGAGTCCGCCTGCCGACGCGGGGGACACGGCTTCGTGCCCCAGTCCGGGAGGATCCCACATGCCATGGAGCGACTAGGCCCGTGAGCCATGGCCGCTGACCCTGCGTGTCCGGAACCTGTGCTCCGCAACGGGAGAGGCCACAACAGTGAGAGGCCTGAGTACCGCAAAAAAAAAAAAAAAAAAAAAAAAAAAAAAGAACCATCAGACTAAAAGACCTAGAAACTTAACTCACTTTTGCAATCCCAATCTGTACTGGCTGAAAGCAGGCTGAGAAATCTGCTCAGCCCCCACGGAAGACATATTTTTCTAATTTCCCTTCAGATTTAACCACGAAGGCAAATTGAAAACCAAGGAACTTCCAGTGAGCAGAGCCCAGAGCCATGAGAAACAGTTGATAGGGGAGCTACTCCCAGTGAGCAATAAGGAACCCAAGCCTGACCAGGAGGGCCTATGCTGCCCACACCTACTCCCCAAACCATAAAACTCCAATTCAGAAAAGCCTCTCCGAGACCACCAGATTTAGGTCTGGGCTTTCCCATATTGTTCTCACAAGACTGTGTACTGCCATTTATATTTTTTAATCTCATTTTATAAGCATACATTTATATTTGTGATTATTTCATTAATTCATGGCTTACTGACAAAATTATAATCTCTGTGAAGGCAAGGACTCTACAGATATTCCGTGTCTTATGATGGTGTTCTGTCCTGATAAACCTATCATAAATTGAATATATTATAAGTCAAAAATGCATTTGATACACCTAGCCTACCTTAAACATCATCATAGCTTAACCTAGTCTACCTTAAACATGCTCAGAACACTTACATTAGCCCACAGTTGGGCAAAATCATCTAACACAAAGCCTAACAAAGTGTTATATTTTGTTATACTTTGCTATACTTATAACAAACTGTTGAATATCTCATGTAATTTATTGAATACTGTACTGAACATGAAAAGCAGAGTGGTTGCATAGATGCAGAATGGTTATAAGTGTATCTGTTTTTTGTGGCTTACTGGGAGCTGTGGCTTAACCGACACTGCCCAGCATCATGAGAGAGTGTCATACCACATATGGATACCCTGTAAAGATCAAAATTCAAAATTTGAAGTACAGTTTCTACTGAAAGCTTATTCCTTTAACACCATGTAAAGTCGAAAAATTATAAGTCAAACCATGGTAAATCAAGGACCATCTGTATTTTGGCTCACCATTATAGTTCGAGAACCTAGTCCCATACCTAGCACATGATAAGTAACTGACAAATGTTTGTTAAATGAATGTGTTTTTTCTTTTTGTGAGTGTTTTGAAATAGAATTCCCAGTGTCCCTTTGACCTGTAAGAGCAGGTTGATAAGTAGTGTGAATAGTAATTCCTTGACCTCCTTATCTTTTCCTGGTGCCCTTTAATCCAGTTCGGAACTGAGCACTGTTATACTTCTAGAGGCTCTTAAGTATGACCACAAGTCCTGGTTTGCCTGGCATGGAGTTGTTTGCACCAGGTGTCCAGGCATAATTATTCACAACACTCCCTTTCCCTCTGAAAAGTGCCAGGTTTAGATAACAAATTGTATAGTACCCCTACTCTTGGCTGAGGCCACCATGCTTGAATCTTTTCACACCCAGTATAAAATATCAGGGTTCCCCAAGTTCAAAATAAAGAAATGAAATTCACCCCTTTTAGGAACTAGACTAGAGTAAAACAGAGGCAGAAGTCCAGTTACAGGTTTTGTTTGTTTGTTTGTTTGTTTGTTTCTGATGAGTTATTATGGTTATTTAACCTGGTCTATTAAAAAATAAAACTGGTTGGACACAACTTCCCTCAACTGAACAAAAAAAGCAAAGGAGGTCAATACCAGTAATAAATTGCAACAAGTGCCAAATTGCTCTCCATTTTTAGGACCCAAAGACTCTGAAAAGGTTCCATACAAGACAACAAGATATATGGGAATTCCTCTGCCTTGGAGAGACTCCCACACTGAGTTCAACTGTGATGTCTCTATATTAGAGGTCTTTATTGCTAGAGCAAATGAAAATGCAATCTGAGGGGAGTGAACAACTTGGAAAATCCCACACTGTTAATAAATTAGGTCTTTTAAAAAAGGAACATCCTGGCAAGCTCAAATAAATCAATGTGACTCTAAGAAACAACACTGAAAGGTAAATGTGCTTTCAGGGTTACATCTTTGTTCTCTTTCTTAGCTATTTGACTCATGTGGTGAAGTAAATTTCTCTTGATTTTTTTTTGCTTTCATGATCTCCAAGTTACTGAGCCCAACCGACTTAACTCACCAGAGTTTTAATTACAAAGCAACAGAGTTGCTACACAGAATGGCAACATCACATAACTGAACCAACTGGGCCCAAGATGTGTGGCTGGAATCCTGTATTCCCTTCATTTTATAAAGATGAGAGACTGGCCAGATGCCTTAACAGCAGGGCTTCTTTTTGATAAAAGGTAATTAAACCTTACAAACAAGTGTAGTGATTTGAGTTCTTACAGAACCAAACCAGTTAACATAGTCGACAAAAACACCAGCACGAGAGACACAAAAACTGAACGAGTCACTCTGATGGGAGTTTTAAATATTTCTCTTCCTTCTCATCATCTCTTCAAAGTAAATAATTAGCTGCCCCACTTTTTTCCTTTGGTCCAAATGAAATAATAGCTCAGAATTAGGAAAAATAACATACTTGCTAAATGTTAGAAAAATAAGCCCCAGGGTTTCAAAGTACTCAGACCTATTTTTCAGTTTGCCAGTTTGCCCAAAGACTGTTCCAGTTGTAATACAATTAATTTAAGCATAAATATACCTAACAAAATTTAACTGTTAAATAATTAAGTCCTAATATCAATATCTGTTTCTTAGTCACTCACTAAAAAACTAGAGTAAGCCACTATTGCTAGGAATATTCTTTCCATTCATATTCCATGAATAGTCCTACACTTCTTCCAAGTTCTGCTGTCTTTTCTCTGTGTCTCACACTGCTTTCATCTCTGCTGGTTTGTGCTTTTCTGTTTCTGTTTATGAGGAATATTGGCTTCCTGCCTATCTATTTCCCTGCAATGTCTCCTATTCTACAATTCTGATCAGACTACAGAGAAGGTATCTATGTTTTGTTGTTGTTGTTGTTTGTTTGTTTTGTTTGTTTGTTTTTTGTGGTACGCGGGCCTCTCACTGTTGTGGCCTCTCCCATTGCGGAGCACAGGCTCCGGACGCACAGGCTCAGTGGCCATGGCTCACGGGCCCAGCCGCTCCGCGGCATGTGGGATCTTCCTGGACCGGGGCACGAACCCGTGTCCCCTGCATCGGCAGGCCGGACTCTCAACCACTGTGCCACAAGGGAAGTCCGGGATCTATGTTTTATAATATTTTGAGAAGCAACTAACTTCGTGATTGACATCCAAATTGAAAACTGATTTTCCTCATTGGCCAGAATCATGGAAGCCATTGAAAATTCTATGGAACTTGAGTGATACCATTAAACAGACTTTTGGCCACAACAATTCTGGATGAAACTCTTTTTTAATGATTTCCCACTCAGCATCATATGCGACACATATACAGTGCTGCCTCTAAATATACATTGTTTAAAACCTCCATGTATACATAGTCATGTTTTGTGTTTTCTTTTTAAACCAGCTTTTGTAGTATATATTTGAGTGATTATTCAAAGTTTTAGTGAAATTTTATAACTTTCAATTGCTTTCTCTGAAAGTAGCTTTGCCCTTTTTTTCTCTCATAAGAGATGACCATTTTACACAATAAAAGTCTTATGTTTTATTACTTGTTGAGCACACTCAGCATTTGAATTTCTTTCTTTTTTTTATCTTCACCTGGCTTCATCAAAATAAAACTCCCCTCTAGATACGTATTCCTTTATTATCAATATGAATTAATTATATGGTTATTTTAGAATGTATGGGTATTTAAAACTTCATTTTATTAAAACTAATTTTAAATAAGGATTACATGTAGCTATTTTTTGATGTTGTTCTATGTCCTGCTGGTTTTTCAGGATGAATATTTGTACCATAACAGAATATATTGAGTTGGGTTTTAAACTATATTTTGGTAAGAAGAGTAACTTCCTGATTGTAGTTTAAGCTGGAAAATGGGGTACATATAAGAGAAAACAATTTGAATAGTGGAATTTGGTTTCAGGCATAAAAGCTTTAAAGTAAATTCAATACTCCATATAGCTAAAGATCATTTAAATAAAAATCATGAAAAATGAAAAATAAACAAACCCAAAAAAGCTTTCTAATTAACTCTATACATATCAGTATCATAAAAGTATATAAAGAGCAGGGAATAGATTGAATCATTTTTCTGTGTAGTTTGGGAAGATTTTGCCAAATCTAGGAAATCTTCCTTTAAAACAAACAAGCAAACAAAATGGTACTGTAAATGTACTACGCACCAAATAGTGAACACACACTGAGCTGTAACAACAAATGATCTGTATATCCTATACACACACAGACCAATTCGTTCAGGGTTTGTGTACCTCAGGGGACACTGGTGACTTAAAAAAAAAACAAGGTAAGAAGAGGAGGGCAATAATGTTTCTTAGATTAAATTATCATATCTTATGACTTCTTTTGTTTATGCCTGAACATTTTTCAGGCTCTACCAGAAAATAGTCAACAGGACATAGACTTGTTCTAGAAATTGATGTAGCTCACTTTGCCAGTCTTAGGTGAGTTCCAAGAACAGACAAGACATCAATTTGTATTTGTAGCTATGGAGAAATGACCTGCAGGGCACTATTTTTTTTTCTTGTGGTTAAACAAACAAACACACACACATGAGATCTACCTTCAACAAATTTTAAGTGTTCAGTACAGTATTGTTAACTATAAGTATATCGTCACACAGCTGATCTCTGGAAATGTTTCCTCTTGCATTAACTGAAACTTTATACCCGTGGACCATCAACTAATTTTAACCACTGAGACTTCAGAAAGCCTTTTAAATCTTGCGACTAAAAACGTATTCCTCAGACCAGCAGCTCTAGCATCACCTGGGTGCTTATAAAAATGCAGGATCTCAGCCCCATCCTCAGACCTACCGAGTGAAAATCACTCTGGCATGTTATCAAGATCCCCATTTGAAGGTATATTAAAGTTCGAAACCCATGGCTTTAAAACACTGCTTTGCTCAATGTCTGTAAGTCAAAAATCTTAAGAGTAAGCAAACATATTTTGTCTGTTGTGGAGAACTGTGAATGAAATTTGTTAAAACAATGCTTAATTTTGTAAATTTGTGGTCGGGGGTTACTATTCTCTTTAGTGAGTCATTCTGAAGTTGACACACACACATTGTCTTTAAAAGAGGAAGGTGTTTGCTTTCAGAACACCTTCCAATTGTTGCCTCCTAAAGAGCCTGTGTTTTTCTGGAAATAATTCTGTTTCCATGGCTTTACCTACAGAGTCTGCCAGGGTTCCAAAATGTTTCAGTACTATTCAGCATGGCCATGCAGTTCTGCTTCTTTTTCATTATTTTTGTTGCTTTTGGCTCCACTGCTGTATACGTCCTATGTCCTGTAATACTAAGCAATCCAGTGTGCAATTCTAAAAGTATCATTCACAACAAATAACTGCCTTGGTCTGTTTTGAGAAAAATACCTTAAATGTGTTCTTTTATTCCCCAAAAGAGCTCCAAGATAGAAAATACCCCCGAAAGTCATTTTCTTCAGGAATCGTTTATACGCAGATTTAGGGAGCTTTTTGGTAAAGACAACTCGTTGGAACATGAATGTCAGGCCATTCTCTGAAGTAAGGGAGCAGAAATCATGACAAGGCAAATACATTCTCCTCTTAACTTAGCATCAAACTTAATTTGTTTCTCATTCCTCTGATGGTACTTGAATTTGGGAGTTTAGGGCAAAATGTAACAAACCTGGGTATTAAATCTGAAAAAACAGTGTAACTTAGACTGTACTTTTCCCCATTTATTTTTTTAATTCTTTCCTAAATCTATTTTTAATATTCTAATTGGGCAATAAAATGGGGACGTTCTGAGAACTTACGGCACACTATTCTATGATATCCACCACAATTATGCTTTACTACTAGACATTTTGTCAATCTTTTTCATTAAAAAATTAAAGTGTCCCTATAATTACTACTTGGAGGAGCATTCTTCAGATTTTAACCACATTTTTTAAACTGAAAATTGAACATACAAACGAGGGGCGGCGTCTGTTTCTGCCTCTGCTTAATGGTGCGAGAGGGAACCTGGAAAGTTAGTGGTTTCTGAGGACTGACATCTGGGGAAACGATCCACGTCAATAGACAATCCATTCAGCTTTGTGAAAATGTGATCACATACTACGTACACTCTCTCATCACCTGGGTAGGTTGAGACTGTAGCAAGCCCAGACCCCTAATCTAATCCTCTCAGGCAGCTAGATTGCTGGAAGCTTTGCAATGCCCCCGTGAACCTCACACTTCTGGTAATAGGAAATGTCTTCTAGTCTGTGTTGAGAAAATCAGAAACTGGCAATAATTGCATTTGCCTAGGACAAGTTTCTTCTGTTGTTCAAATAAGCAGAAAATGTAAAATATGTGTCCAGGTAATCACAGTAATTTAATAAGCAAAATTTAAGTTGCATAGTTAAAAATACATTTGCATCATTGATTTGAAATCACTAGAATTGTATTAATACTCACAGTTTAAACTATTAGCATTTAGACATTGTATCTAACCCTTCCAAATTGCTTACATGGTCACATGATAAGTAAAAATGATGTAACATCATGTTAAAGGGACTCCTATAGAAAATGTTCTAGGGTTAGAGCAGCGACCTCTCCTTTTCCTATTCTGGATGCAAACTTCTCCCACTGCGAGCATCATGCATGAACTTTCATACCTTACAATGTTAGAAAGTCTATATGCATGTAATATCCACAGTGAGGGCTTTCTTGTGTTTTTAATAAAAGAATTAAACTTTGCTGGAAAGTGAAAGGAAAAGCTGTTCTTTAAAAAAAAATAAAACATCACAGTATAGGTAAAACCTCTGGGGATTCAACAGTACTTGAAAGACTACTTTTAAGTATTCTTGATCTAAGTGATCTAAGGGGATTGTGAGAATTAATGAATAGTGGGTTGCAGACTAGGTCAAAACAGAACTTCTCTACCCTGTTACCTCCAAAAGTTTTTATTAGAGAAGCACATTCTTATCTCACCACTTGGGTTTATTCAGTTGGATATTTGCATTTAAAATAGTCATTTAAATACTAGATAGTTTATGGAAGTCTAATGAAATTACAGAAATAAAGCCATTCATTTTCAAAATATGCCAGAATTTCATCTATTAGAGAAATCAATTTGAAATGTAAATGATATAACTTCAGTACATAGTAATGGAGTTCCTGTTATGTATAAAACACAAGGTTAGGCACTGGAGGGAGTGTGACAAAGCTTAAGGCGATTGCTGTTCTCCACATGAATATCACCTAATCAGCGAGAAAGACGAACATGAATTATTTTAATTAAACTTACAAGCAATAAATAACAATAAATCCACCATACCAAATGTACCCCAGTTGGGGTTTCCCTGGTGGCACAGTGGTTGAGAGTCTGCCTGCCAATGCAGGGGACACGGGTTCGTGCCCCGGTCCGGGAATATCCCACATGCCTCGGAGCGGCTGGGCCCATGAGCCACAGCTGCTGAGCCTGTGCGTCTGGAGCCTGTGCTCCGCGACAAGAGAGGCCGCGATAGTGAGAGGCCCGCGCACCGTGATGAAGAGTGGCCCCCGCTTGCCACAACTAGAAACGAAGACCCAACACAGCAAAAACAAAAATAAATAAATAAACGTACCCCAGTCAATATAGTGAAATAAAAGGTACCAGTAGTATCATAAGGCCACATATTTTGAACAAAGAGGATGAAATCATGCAGTACATACACAAAGATGAGATATTTTGGTTGAGAGAAGGAAGCCAATCTTGACTCTATTTAGTGAGGACCACTTCAGGCAGAGTCAACAAATTTCTCTGTAAAGGACCAGACTGTATATATTTTTGACTTTGTGGGTCATTCAGTTTCTGTCACAACTACTCAGTATTACCTTTGAAATGCAAAAGCAGTCATAGACAATATGTAAACATAAATGAAAGTGTCTCTGTTTGAATCAAACTTTTTTTAAACCTTTTTTAATCCTCTTTTTTTAATGAAGCTGATTTTATTATAGTCTATTTGCAATATTATATTAGTTTCAAGTGATTCAGTACAGCATAGTGACTCAGTATTTATACTCCATTAAAAGTTACTACAAAATAATGGCTATAATTCCCTGTGCTGTACAATATATCCTTATTGCTTATCTATTTTATATATAGTATTGTATCTCTTAATCCTGTACCCCTAATTTGCCCCTACCCTCTTCTCTTGCCCCTCTTGTAACCATTGGTTTGTTTACAAAAATAGGCAGTGGGGGACCAGATTTGGCCAGCTGGCCATAGTTGACCAACCCCTGCTCTACATAATGCTTAAGTTACCTCTTGAAAAGCAAATTCCTGTTTAAGGGTATTTGTTGGTTGTAGTATTTGTATATGTGATAAACCAACCACCTGAAAAGTGGCTCTAAAGATTACAACTCTGTCGTGTGTGCAATTTGTGTTGTCGAGTGTTGCAATTACTCAGAATATATATTGAACAGGGACCATTAAATGGCTTAATATGGGGAAGATAAAACACTAGAGGATATATTTCATGGGGCAATTTTATTATAGCCTCAGGGGATAGACTAGATAAGTTGCAGCATTTTTCCCATTTCTATTTTCTGTATTTTTATGATTTATTCAAGATGAATTAATGCAACAGTTTTTTTTTACTTCAGATTCCATGTATTGAAGTTTAATAAGCTACAAACACTAGTCACAGTAAACTATTTCCTTCAAATGACAAAAAAAAAATATTTTCACATTCGCTTAAAGGAGACGTATTACAAACACATACGTGCAGAGCTATCAAACTAAAGATGTCATAACCCATTGCAAATACCAACAGGTTCCCTAAATTAGAAGATATATTTGGCATCTCTAATTTAATTCAGAGTTTACCACATTGACTACATTTTTTATTCCCTAGGAAATTGTAAGAATAAAATATTGTAGCTTTTATTCAAAGATGAATATCATGAAGGGTGAAAGGAAAACTGTGTGAAATACTTGCAATAAAGAACTCAATATCTAACCTGTAAGTATAGTAATAAAATTGTGCTTTGCATTGCAAATGGTAACTCTATATTTCTTACCAGCCAGTTTTCAAATGTTGGAAAGACAACATTCCACACTAAGTCTTTAATCTCTGATTAGCTAAAATGTAATTTTTAAATTGACAACTGTAAAAGTTTACTACACATAAATTTTATAAATAAAAACTACAATTGTAATTTATAAACTGATGAGATATTTGTCTACTTAGATTTACTTCCTTTGAAGCTTTATAATTTATAGGTATAAGCAAATTTATAAGAGAATGAAACTATTTGAAATTCTTCATTGAAACATCCTAGAGCTTTTAAAATAAGTTTAAGCCAGAAATTTTAAAAATTTGTTCACCTATATAATATGTTGAATTTTTAAAAGTTCAGTGGTGTGCATAATCTTTAAGAAATTATTTAATTCTATACCTTTACAAATGTTCATAAGGAATCTAGCCCTTGTAATTCTATATGACAATATAGTCTTTCTTGAATATTGGTCTGTCTGGACATTACACAATGAGGACTCTGCATTTTATTTCAATTAGAGTTGCATCATTAACATTTTTAACATTCAAACTACCCAAAAACCAAAACCTGGGTAGGAGGTCATATTGACTCACTTGAGATCATGTTAGGGTTTAGCATCATTCAGGCTTCTAGTGGATTTTCCATGATAAAACAAGGTAATGATATTTTTTTTTCTTTATTCAGGGCAATCTCATAGACATATTTTATATTTGCATTTATAAAAGTATCATGGCCTGAGCTGATGTAGGGAAAGATTATAGTTAGAAAGCAAATAGAAACAATATCTTATTTTAGAAATCTTATGCAGAACTGTTTTTCCAGAAGGTGTCCCCAGATAGTCTCTAATTAGGGAAAGTTTGGCTACATTGCTCTGTTTTCATTGATTGAAATTTTCCTCCAATATCTGTCAACATCTAAGGGAAAACCAACTTTTGAATGGGATAGCCACATTCCTTTTTCTTATTTTTAGATTTGTAATAGTGATAGTTTTGTGTCAGCCTAGAAAGAAACTGACTAGATTATTTTGTATTTAAACCTTATTGAAATGTGTTTATTTCAAATGTATCTTCAGTACTGACATTAATCCTGAATAAAAAAGAGTAGAATATTTTAGAGTTATAACATTTTTACATTTTTCTTTAATTTTCTTTTAATTTCTTTTAAACCTTATTGAAGTGTGTTTATTTCAAATGTATCTTCAGTATTGACATTAATCCTGAATAACAAAGAGTAGAATATTTTAAAGAGTTATAACATTTTTACATTTTTCTTTTAATTTCTTTTTCCATGGAATATTTGCTTCTGAGTTTTCATGTGTTATGAAACCTTCCAGTGGCCAAATATAGTGAATATACGTGGAAAAACTGAGTGTGTCATTTGCTACTGTGAAAAATTTTAGATTGCATTCTTTAAAATGAATTGCACAATGTCAAAATGCACAATTTGTTATGAACGTCTATTTATTAGGCAGCATTTTATGACTTCAGAATACCTCCAGAATTATCAATTATATGAGGAAAACACAAAATGAATTCTTGCAATTTTACAGTTAATCATATTCAATAATGTCAAGAGTCTGAATCCAAATCCCATACTCATATGTGATTCTTGGATACATTTCTGGATACAGATTTGTTTCTTCAGCTAGCTGAATGGAGAAACGAGCTGGAAAAGTTTTGGCAATTTCTGTTACTGTCGCAAAATTCAATGCTGTTATGGATTATCAATTCAGTTCTGGTTATTTATTGTTTTTTTCACATAATGCAGGTAGATATGCTTTATTTTTAAGGTTTTATAATTTAATTTTCTTGCCAATGACCTCCAAGTAAATCACAATACACTTTTTATTGAGTCTTAATAAAATTAATTATTCCTTAAAAAACCAATTATTCCTTTTCATACAGGGCCAAACCATTAGTAAAATGTCATAAGTAAAAAAATTATATAAGGAATAGCAAAATAGACATTGGGCTTATATAAGCATGTGTATTGAAATGTGACAAAAACCTTTGCTTACCTGGACACTTAAATACTTAGTTTCAATTTTAATATGTTATAAATATTAATAGTTCTAGAACTAGAGATAATTTATTACATAGAATAATCATAAAAATACTGATATATTATGTGCAATGGAGGAAAACTATTATACATAGAATTATCTGTCTCTATAAAAAAGAAATGAACTACTTCTATTCTTTTCTTACAAACTTCAGTTAACAGAGTATTATTGAAAAGAGACACCAGAAGTGGTTTTAAACTCATTCATTTACTTATATTTCTATTAGCATTTCATGCTGACTTACAAGAACTCTCTTGCGGCTTATTTTGGCTAAACTTTAGAAAACTGTCTTTCTAGTTTATAATCATGCTATTATTTTGCATTATTATTATACCAGCATTGGTTGGTGTGGCTCTTGAAATGAACTGTCCAGAACAGATATATCACAATGATTTAGAAATCATCTCAGAATGGAAAACATTCATTAAAGATATATGTAAAGAAAAAAATTATATTACAAAGTCAGAGGAAAGAGGGGTCCAGAGCATAAGACCAATACAGGCGTTTTAGTTTCAGTGGTTATTAAATTTGGCATGTGTTTGTACACAAATAAGAAAATAATTTTTTTACAATAGCAAAGAGCAGCTTTAACTACAACTTTTAAACTATCTGAGAATTTTCTCCCTTTTTTCACACTTGTAAATTTTTATGAAATTGGGCCAAATGTGAATGTGATTTAGCCAGTGAGAAATAGAATAATAAAGGTTAAAAGAAAGCATTAGTCATGTCATTGTTTCAATGGTTACCAAGGGTTCATAATTCTCCATCATCTAAAGCAACTGTGTGATGGGGTTTATTTCATATGTTCCACCAAATATGATTTCTTTTAGAAGTAAATTATTATATTTTAAACCTAGTTCCAGAAATATGATTTTCTTGAAATATAAAATAATAAAATGATCAGGTTTTTACAATAAAATTGGAAATAAAAAGAATACATTTATGAATGAATGATTAGAGAGAGAGAGAATCCCAGTGATTCTTTAGTTGGAAACCACTTTAACAGTCAAGCTGGCCTGCTATCCCCCTTGTGAGGGAGACAGCCTGAAGATGCATTCCAAGAGCATGAGAGCAGCACACTCCAAATGGAAACTGGCAAGTGTTTGATTCACTCGTTTTGAAATTAAAAGTGGCATCTGGAAATAGCTTAGAAAGTAAGCTGTGCTCTTGGTATGGAGAAGGCTTTAATTCAAACTGAGTTAAAGTTGAGACAATTTAAATGGACAGATAGAATGCAGTTGTTTTGTTATTATACCACTTCCTATTGATGATGACATGGTCTTAGGATGTAAATTCAGAGCACAGAGGCAGCATTGTTCTAATAGAGAGTTTCCAGTATGTTTGTCATTTGTCACATGTAGCAAGCACATCTGCTACAGTCAAACTATGGCAAATTGATGCACCCCACTTCGTTAGGGACCAGGGTCTAGGGAGGTGATCTACATATTATTATGAACAGCAACAACATTGTATTTCATGGATTCCAATCACCAAACAAGAAAATGTTCTAAGAATACCTCCTCTCTCTACCTGGTCCCCACACAGTGCAAAACATGAGCAGATTACAAATCCTGATGGGCACCAACGGATTGGGTTACACTGTATGGCTTTGCTACTTGTATAAGTCAAATATTAGCACTTGCGTGTGGTTCAAATTTAAGATGAATCACGTTTAATTCTAAATGGGATCCTCTCTTCAAGAATCCTACTCAGAGATCATAGCTGAGAACAGGCAGCACGAGAAACACCAGAATCCAAGCTCAAAGAGTGACCAGGCTTTGCTGAGAGCCCAGGCCCATCAAGGGACTAGCACTGATCCCCAGCTCGCCATTCTCCCTGGGCAGTGCAGGACAGGACTGAGGAGAAGACTGGAGAGCAAAATCACATTTTAAGTAAATGTAGTGTTTTTGAAAAGAGAATGTTCTCTCCTATCGCATCCCGGCTGAAGAAGGGAAAAGTGGTGCATCTTCTCCCCATAACAGAGTCAGGTACAGAGCCCATAAGAAAAATGAATTGCTCCTAAAATTAGAAAATAATTATGGCGAAAGCTGTTGACTTTTTGTTGCCTGAGTGGATGTCACTAAGGCACCCAAATTGCAGCTAGTAGTGTGCTATGGACTTGTGTCCTCCCAAATTCATATGTTGTAGCCCTAACACCCAGTGTGATGAGATTTAGAGGTCAGGCCTTTGGGAGGTAATTAGGTTTACATGAGGTCATGAGGGTGGGGTCTTCGTGATGGAATTAGTACCTTTCTAAGAAGAGACACCAAAGATGGTTCTCTCTCTCTCTTTCTGTTTCTCTCTCTCTGCCATGTGAGGACACAGAGAAAAGGTGGTGGCCTTCAGCAAGCCAAGAAGAGAGTTCTCACCAGAACCCAACCATGCTGGCACCCACATCTTGGCCATCAGCCTCCACAACTATGAGAAAATTTCTGTTGTTTAAAGCACACAGTTTACAATGTTTGTTATGGCAGTCAAAACAGATTAATACAAAGATCAAGGGAGACTTGAGAACAGATGATGAGATGGGGGAAGGGGAGGTTGACCAAAAGGAGGTACAGAGCCACCCCCTTAATTTTTTAGTTTCCAAGTGATATGGAAGATAATTTTACTGTGCCCATTGCACGTGAATTATGGTGCTACGGAAGGCAGGTAAGATTGGAGGCTCCAGTCTTGCCTGGAATCTCAGTCCCATGAGGTCCCCAGGTATGATGTTCCCAGGTGAGTTTCGGTCTATAAATATAGCCACAGGACCACCAGTGGTGGAGGGAGCCCTTTGTCAAGAGATATCCATTGGAGTAAAAAAAAAAAAAAAAAAAAAATCAAACAAGTAGACAATGATTCCAGATAATGCCAACACAGGGAAGGAGATATGTCTCAGGAAAGAAGTCCTACCCCAGACCCAAGCTGTTGAAACTATAACTCTAGTGTGATTCAGATACTAGACTGATGATCTTAAAGGACTAAGGGCTAAGTCATAAAAATGGAATTATACTGATCTAGTAAACAAAGAAGAAAAGAATGAAAAGTTAGAGAATCTGACTGATATATTTATTATTGATGAAGTCTGTTACCAGAGTGAGAGGGGGTAGCCACAAGCACTTGGTGGCAATTATTAGGAAAAATAAAATTTCTCCATATTAACTCTTTGCTACATTATTTACACTAGTGTTTTGGAGCATAATTACATTTTGATGTTATGGATATTTCTAGAAGCATTCATTATTTACCATTCTTTTCATGTTCTCTGAATTACCATGAAATTGTTTCTCAGGAGATTTATGCTATGCATATGAAAACATCTTTGAATTTTTGCATCAAAAGGTATCACTGAGTCAGTTCCTGTGACTAACAAGCATTGAGTACTTACTATGAGATAAAATTTCAAGGAAGGAAAACCATAGAGCTCCTGAAATCAGTAAATTCAAGGCCTAATAAGAGAGACCAGTATACATTCAAACAATACACTTTAATGATTAAAGACTTATAAAGTACATTTCATTTTTTTCTGATTAAATATATTTTTGTTACCATCCAACTAGTATTATAATAAAGAATGCATTGTTACTTAAATTGTTTATGCAAGCATTCTAATGATAACACATATATTCCAGAAGAGAAATTATATTCCAGTTGATTATTTTAGAAAATCAATGCTCTGTATACATATAACAAATTTTGATTTAATATCTCACTGCAAATAGCTTCTAAATGAAATTATAGGAATCATTAGGCACAGAACCCATGATTGAAATCTTCATACTTAATTACTTTCACTACTATTTGGGTCTCTCTTTCCTGTTTATTTCAATACAAATAGTCCATAAATGATCGACAATTCAAAATTTTTGAATGACAATTTATGATACTTATGAGGTTTATGCACTTCTTAAACTAGTTCCAATAATTTCCCTAAAGGTGTCCTATTACCTATATGCAAGGTGATTTGTAATTATCCCTAAATTTCCAAAGATTTAGCTTTTAAAATCATATGCATTTGGTTAATGATTTTCCTCTGTTACCTCGTTCAGTTAATGTCATTAACACCTACCCAGTCAACAGAGGAAGAAGTTATAGACATTTTTTATTTGTTTCTCAGATCTCCTGTTTTCTATAAATTTAACCAATGTATTCCACCAATACTTTGAAATCTTCCAAATTCTTCTCACCCTATTTCCCTTTACGTTCCTATTTCTGTGTTACTGTCTACCACAAAGGCTTCTTCCTGCCTCCAGTTTTTACCTGCCACATACCATCCTTATAAATCTATTATGTCAGCATCTCTATTAAAAATGCATAGGGTATGGGATTTCCCCAGCGGTCAAGTGGTTAAGACTTCAAGTTCCCAATGCAGGGGGCTCATATTTGATCCCTGGTCAGGGAACTAAGATCCCACATGCCACGCAGTGAGGCCAAAAACAGAAAAAAAGTTCAGAGTACATCTGAAGTGTTCATGTTGCCTATAAGAAAACATTACACACTCTTCATAATGATGTTCTAGGTTCTTTATAGTTGATGACAGTCTCATTCCCAGATTTTTTCTAATCTCTTTACCTCATAGTCTAACCACACCTACTCCTCAAATACTACATCAGGCCATATCAGTCAGGATTAAATAGGATATGCTATAGTAACAAACTAGTCCCTTTTTTTCTTTTTTTTATTGAAGTATAGTTGATTTACAATGTTGTGTTAATTTCTACTGTACAGCAGAGTGACTCAGTTATACATATATATACATTCTTTTTTATATTCTTTTCCATTATGGTTTATCTCAGGATATTGAATATAGTTTCTTGTACTATACAGTAGGACCTTGTTGTTTACCCATTCTATATACAATAGTTTGCATTTGCTAACCCCAAACTCCCAGTCCATCCCTCCCCCACTCCCCCTTCCCCTTGGCAACCACAAGTCTGTTCTCTATGTCTGTGAGTCTGTTTCTGTTTCATAGATTGGTTCATTTGTATCATATTTTAGATTTCATATATAAGTGATATCATATGGTATTTGTCTTTCTCTTTCTGACTTCACTTAGTTTGATAATCTCTAATCCCATTAATTTTGCTGCTAACTGCATTATTTCGTTCTTTTTTAAAATTAATTAACTAATTTATGTTTTAATTTATTTTTGACTTTGTTGGGTCTTCATTGCTGCACATGGTCTTTTTCTCTAGTTGTGGCGAGTGGAGGTTACTCTTTGTTGCAGTGCGTGAGCTTCTCATTGTGGTGGCTCTCTTGTTGCAGAGCATGGGTTCTAGGCACATGGGCTCTAGGCACATGGGCTTCAGTGGTTGTGGCTCATGGGCTCTAGATTGCAAGCTTAGTAGTTGTGGTACACGGGCTTAGTTGCTCCATGGCACGTGGGATCTTCCCTGCCCAGGGCTTGAACCCGTGTCCCCTGCATTGGCAGGCAGATTCTCAACCATTGTGCCAAGAGGGAAGCCCTATTTCATTCTTTTTTATGGCTGAGTAGTATTCCGTTTTATATATGTACCACAGCTTCCTTATCCATTCATCTGTCTATGGACATTTAGGTCGTTTCCACGTCTTGGCTATTATAAACAATGATGCAGTGAACACTGGAATGCATGTATCCTTTTGAACCATGTTTTTCTCCAGATATATGCCCAGGAGTGGGATTGCTGGATTATATGGTAGCTCTATTTTTAGTTTTTAAGGAACCTCCATACTGTTCTTCATAGTGACTGTACCAATTTGCATTCTCATCACCAATGTAGGAAGGCACCCTTTTCTCTGCACCCTCTCCAGCATTTGTTATTTGCAGACGTTTTAATGATGGCTGTTCTGACTGGTGTGAGGTGGTACCTCATTGTAGTTTTGATTTGCATTTTTCTAATAATTAGCAATGTTGAGTATCTTTTTATGTGCCTATTGGCCATATGTATGACTTCTTTGGAGAAATGTATGTTCAGATCTTCTGCCCATTTTTCAGTTGGGTTGTTTGCTTTTTGTTGTTGTTGAATTGTAGGAGCTGAACAAATAATTCCTTAATCTCAGTGACTTTAAACAACAAAGTTTTATTTCACAGTTATCACAAGTTGACAGAGGACTGCTTCATGTCCTCCTCACTCAGGGATGCAGGCTGACCACACCTGCAGGAAACAGCTGGGAGTGGTGAACTTAGAACACTTTGAACTGGCTCTTGCATGCATCTATTCTGAAGTGATACATATAATTTATGCTCCCATTCTATCAGCAAAGCACATTGTATAACCACAACTATGTAGGGAAGCCAGAATATGTGCAAAATCACATGTTTTCCTGACTATGCTTATTCTAGTTGACCTATTCCCTTCTCCTCTCCCAATTTTACCCTTTTCCATAGCATAAAATCCTTCTCATTCTTTGTGGTTGAGCCCCCTTTACACTTCTTCTGGTAGTGTGTTCATGTGCTTCATGAGCATTTATCTCATTAGCTTATAATAATAGCATGGATAATAGTAACAACACCAAAGGCAGAACTTTTTGAGCACCCACTCTATAGCAAGAACTGTGCTATGTACTTTACAAATATTATCTTATACAATCCAGGCAAAAATCTTGCTGTTAGGGATATGTCCTTTGGGCAGAGAAGCAAGCTTGGGATCTGGAAGGCTAAAAGACTTAGCTGTATACATCTATACATCTCGCAAATGGACAAGTCAAGATTTGAATCCTAGTCTGTCTGGCTGCAGAGACTAGCATCTGTGTAACCTTCCACAATCTCTAACTTCCATAATAGAATCCACTCTGAGTTCTTCAGGTTCACACGTAAGAAGTTCTCAGTAAATAACTGGTGAATTATTTAGTATTTTTAGTGGATTCTCTAATGACTCCATGATCCTCTGCTTCTCCTATAGGGTGTGGTAATGGTCCTTTAAATAAATAGGTTGGTTCACTTGTACAGGGAACAGACTCTAGGAAGCCTGGATCCATATTTATTACAGAAATCAAGTTAGAGTTCACTTGCTATTAAACAATGGCTGAATCTATTGGCAGAGCAAGTAGTGTCACTACCTCTGGATTCCAGTTTGCCAATCCTGAAAATGCAAAGGAACAATGGTAATTCCAAAAGGATTCTGAAACCTCCATGGAGTGCCATTTTAGAATTGAATGCACAATACAACTCAGCCTCTATGAGGCAAGTTGGCAGCAGTATTTGAAATATATCTTGTTTCACTGTGTTTTAACAGCCCATTTACATGTTATGAACTCTGACTACATTAATTATAGCTGCCACTTTCCATAAATAAATATCAGTCGCAAATAAAACTAGTATTCAATATTGTTTTGTACTTCTCCAGGCATGCTTGTCAGTAAATGGGTGAGAGTCTTTGATACTCATTTTACACTGAACTTGCTTAGTGCCACTCTAATTGGTGTGAAAGTAATGAAATTACATCATAATTTGAGAAGCCATATAGCTACCATATGCTTGCATTATAACTGTTGGTTTTGTTTGCAGATTACACATGCCGCAGGCATCCTTTAGAGTCATTTCAGTTTATTTAGAGAAAATTCTTTATGCAATCCACACAAATAATGCTCAGTGAAAAATTTAGAGAAAAATAATTACTTAATTAAAAATATATATCCATGTTTACATCGCAACTAATGATCAGAAAAAGGAAAGTCCCTTAAGTTTTTACAATGAAATAATGGATAGAAAATTCTTAGTGTTGAATAGAGCAGGACTAACCAATGTAGAAAGTATTTATATTTTTTTTCTCTGGTGGCCATTTGTATGATAACAGAAATCAGTTTTAAAATTCTACCAGAGGAGACCCTCAAGATGGCGGAGGATTAAGACATGGAGCTCACCTTCCTCCCCACAAATACATAAGAAATACATCTACAAAATGATTCACTTTGTTATAAAGCAGAAACTAACACACCATTGTAAAGCAATTATACTCCAACAAAGATGTTAAAAAAAATACATCTACATGTGGAACAACTCCTACAGAACACCTACTGAATGCTGGCAGAAGACCTCAGATTTCCCAAAAGGCAAGAAACTCCCCCACATACCTGGGTAGGGCAAAAGAAAAAAGGAAAAACATAGAAAAAAGAATAGGGACAGGACCCACACCTCAGGGAGGGAGCTGTGAAGGAGGAAGATTTCCACACACTAGGAAGCCCCTTCACTGGCAGAGACGGTGGGTGTGGAGGGGAAGCTTCGGAGCCACGGAGGAGAGCACAGCAACAGGGGTTCAGAGAGCAAAGTGGAGAGATTCCCGCACAGAGGATCAGTGCCAACCAGCACTCACCAGCCCGAGAGTCTTGTCTGCTCACCCACCAGGGGCAGATGGGGGCTGGCAGCTGAGGCTCAGGCTTCGGAGGTCAGATCCCAGGGAGAGGACTGGGGTTGGCTGAATGAACACAGCCTGAATGGAGCTAGTGCACCACAGTTAGTGGGGAGGGAGTCCAGTAAAAAGTCTGTAACTGCCTAAGAGGCAAGAGACCACTGTTTTGGGGTGTGCGAGGAGAGGGGATTCAGAGCACCACCTAAACAAGCTCCAGAGATGGGTGCGCTGCAGCTATCAGCATGGACACCAGAGACAGACATGTTCTTGGATTGGAAGAATCAACATTGTGAAAATAACTATACTACCCAAAGCCATCTACAGACTCAATGCAATCCCTATCAAACTACCAGTGGCATTTTTCAGACTAGAACAAAAAATTACACAATTTGCATGGAAATACAAAAGACCCTGAATAGCCAAAGCAATCTTGAAAAACAAAAACAGAACAGGAGGAATCAGGCTCCCTGACTTCAGACAGTATTACAAAGCTACAGTAATCAAGACAGTATGGTACTGGCACAAAAACAGAAATATAGGTCACTGGAACAGGATAGAAAGCCCAGAGATAAACCCACACACATATCATTACCTTTTCTTTGATAAAGGAGGCAAGAATATACAGTGGAGAAAAGACAGCCTCTTCAATAAGTGGTGCTGGGAAAACTGGACAGCTACATGTAAAATAATGAAATTAGAGCACTCCCTAACACCATACACAAAAATAAACTCAAAATGGATTAAAGACCTAAATGTAAGGTCATATGCTACAAAACTCTTAGCGGAAAGCATAGGCAGAACACTCTCTGACATAAATCACAGCAAGATCCATTTTGACCCACCTCCTAGTGTAATGGAAATAAAAACAGAAATAAACAAATGGGACCTAATGAAACTTAAAAGCTTTTGCACAGCAAAGGAAACTTTGAACAAGACGAAAAGACAACCCGCAGAATGGGAGGAAATATTTGCAAACAAAACAACTGACAACGGATTAATCTCCAAAATATACGAGCAGCGCATGCAGCTGAATATCAAACAGACAAAAAACCCAATCCAAAATTGGACAGAAGACCTAAATAGACATTTCTCCAAAGAAGATATACAGATTGCCAACAAACAATGAAATGGTGCTCGACATCACTAATCATTAGAGAAATGCAAATCAAAACAAAAATGAAGTATCACCTCACACTGGTCTGAATGGCCATCATCAAAACATCTACAAATAATAAATGCTGGAGAGGGTGTGGTTAAAAGGGAACCCTCTTACACTGTTGGTGGGAATGTAAATTGATATGGCCACTATGGAGAACAGTATAGAGGTTCCTTATAAAACCGAAAATAGAACTACCATATGACCCAGCAATCCCAATACTGGGCATATACTCTGAGAAAACCATAATTCAAAAAGAGTCATGCACCACAATATTCATTGCAGCACTATTTACAATACCCAGGACATGGAAGCAACCTATGTGTCCATCAATAGATGAATGGATAAAGAAGATGTGGCACACATATACAATGGAATATTACTCAGCCATAAAAAGAAACGAAATTGAGTTACTTGCAGTCAGGTGGATAGACCTAGAGACTGTCATACAGAGTGAAGTAGGTCAGAAAGAGAAAAACAAATACCGTATGCTAACACATATATATGGAATCTAAAAAAAAAAAAAAATTTGGTTCTGAAGAACCTTGGGGCAGGACAGGAATAAAGACACAGATGTAGAGAATGGACTTGAGGACACAGGGAGGAAGAAGGGTACACTGCGATGAAGTGAGAGAGTGGCATGGACATTTATACACTACTAAATGTAAAACAGATAGCTAGTGGGAAGCAGCTGCATAGAACAGGGAGATCAGCTCGGTGCTTTGTGTCTATGGATCAAAATTTGGACAAGTGGTTTGCCCTTTGTCCCTGACTCTTTATCAATAGTTACCAAACTTTTGAAAGAATCATAGCAAATATTCTGGCATAGAAACAGAGTGGGACTTTTCTGGTCAATTACTTAATTTTTAATTTTTTAAGATAGTATTTTCAAAATACATAACCACTTACATAAAATGCATTAAGTACAGTTTATTAAATATTCAGTAATTCAGAAGATAGTTCATTTCCATGCTACCTCACAGTTTGCTCTGTAGGAGTCATTTATTATGGGCCCAGAGTGAAACAGGGACTGTCTTATAAGCATGATTTCAGAGGCACGCCTCCTAGGCTACACTTGGCTGTTCAAAAATGTTTGAAGTGGTTTTACCAGGGGACAAATATTTTTAAATGTACTAATACAGATAAGGCTTAACATGCAAGTATTCATGGTTGAGGGAATATATTAGATAAGATTTTTAATAAGGTACACATGATGGTTCTTAGTTTTTTCCCACTAAGAGTCAGTTTTCATAGTTGAAGAGAGTAGTGGTGGATTCAACTTGAGTCCAAGAGCACCTTGGACTCTGGTCAACTCTGCTGTGATACATTTCTGACTAGCCTGTGGTGGAGTTGGAGAACGTCAGAATGCAGCTCTGTGTAAAATAACACCAGGGAAGCAGAAAGGAAGATGAACACTGAAATCTAAAGATAAATAGGCACATAAAAATTTATCTACTTACTTTTGACTTCAACTATCACCTCTATTTGGGTGACTCCAAAATTTAGATATCTCTCATTATCTCTTAACTGTATTCTAGTGCTACTGGATATATCTACCATCATCTCAAATTCAGTAGACTTTAAAGGGCATTTTGGTCCTAAAATTCTGATGAACACACAGTATTTTTTTTCAATTATTGAAAACCACCTTTATCCGAAGAGAAACATTCAACCTCTCATTTTAATTCAGAATTCATACAATCTATCCCCTCCACACTTTAATCACTTATATGTATAGAAACAAGGTCTTACATTTATTTCTCTTAAATTGTATGTTCCAATTCTTCTTCACATTCCTGTCCGTTACCCCATTCTTCATCACCACATATTCAAATAAGTTGATGTTCTCCTATTTACTCTTCTTAAATTCAGTATCCTGAAGTCACTTATCTCTAAACTTCTCACTTAAGCAAGCTTTCTTAAAAAATTATTTTTAATGGATCAGCTCCCTGCTCAAGAATGTGCAATGTCTTTACATTGCCTGTTTTTCTCTTATAAATACTATTTTTCATTACTACTCCCTAATATACAGATTATACTTTTACTATGTGCTATATATAATACACTATACATAATATATATAAAACCTATTCCACTCACTTGGCTATAAAAATTACCTCCTCTCACCTGCTGCAGCTATCAAAATTTTACAATCCTTAAAGATCCAGTTTAAGTTTTCTTCTTCCGTGATATTCTACCCCATTGAGATTTTCCCTTTCTAATGTTGCTCTATTTGCTATCAGTATTTACCCACTGTAAGCCAACTCTTTCTCTAATGGCTTGAAATCCAAAAGTTTTGTTTGTGTTTTTGTTTGCTTTCCTTGAGGATAATGGTGATACCCATACTATTTTTGTATAACTTACAACACATATTCATTAATAGCTATATATCAGGTGCTGATGTTAGTCATCTTATATACCGATTTCCACTGAGTTTAGGGCTAACTTACTTGACTAAGTAAAAATAAGTTGTCGAGTAGTTTAATAATTTTTTTGACTTCCATACAGGTGTTAAATCCCAATAGGCAGATATATCTTGTCATTTATTTAGGATTTATACCCTCACTTCCACCCTCTTCTCCCCAAAATAGTTGATTGGACTAGGTGACCACTAAATTCACTTCCATTCTGAGATGTTATGATACTGAAACTAAATGACTTATATGAGAAAGCAAAATTGAAGTTAAATCAGCTTGTATAAAGCTAAGGTGATCCACATAGAAAAAGTTCTGAGGCAAGTTGCTTGAAAATTTGCAAATCAAATTATAATTTATATATATAATATCAATATAACATATATATTATATATATCCATCTGAAACAACAATAAAATGATATATTGGCAAAACTGCTAACAAGAATGATTATAATAAGCTAGATTTTTGATGCTATGTGAGCATTGGCTTAGTTATTAAAAACTGAAAGAAAAAATTTAATAAAATTATGTAAAAATGTGATTCAAAAACTATAGGTAAAGCCTAATTACCATTATTACACCTTTGTATCCTTTCATAATTGTGTGTGCTCTAATCAATACTATTGCTTTACAAGTTAAGAAGAGTATATTTTAGTAGGCATTCAATTCACTGTTATAGAATATAAATGGCAAATCATGTAAGTTATTAAACTTACACGGGTTACTTTAATCTAGAGAGAATTGTAGAAACATTTTTGCAGGAATCTTAAAGGGAGTAGTCATAACTGGTAAGACCTCAGTTACAGCTTTTAGGGCCAGACCCTGAAGAAGGCATGTGATTCAAATTTTATATGTGGTAGTGGCCCTCATTCTGGGACCAGGGAGCTGGCTGAAGAACTACCACAGGGCCTTCCTCTAAAGTGACAGATTTTAGGAAACCAGTCCTTACCTGTCTGGGCTCATACAGTAGTTGCTCAATTAAACTGGTTAGTAGAGATTCCTGGACAGTAGAATTGCCAGGGAATAGAATATCAATCTGTTTCTTTTCCTCTTAATAGACACAATTAAAGCATCTGTTTTCTCCCTTTTTTAACACTGGACCATGACTCACCTTTCTTCCTCCCCTACCCACCCACCCTGCTCTGATTCATCTTCCCATTTTCTGCAAAGGAAAAGTTTCATGTAAAGTTGCCTATATAAATCTTAAATCGGTGGGGGAAAGTTAAAATCTTTGAAAGAAGTGGTTATTTTATTCTATGTAAAATTGATTCCAACCCATTTAGGGATAACAGGAGGTGGAAGCAAAGCACAGCCTTGTGTATTTCCATCCTATCCATGACTCCTAAATGTGCTGTTGGGATAATTAACATGGGAAATTTATGGGAAACGTTTTGGAGATGGACATCCAATGTAGGAATTACTGTTTGGTAATAAAAGTGCTTATTAAAAACCCCCAAATGACTGGATAAAATAGTCAATCAAGCACAGAGGAAAATGCTGTAGATAAAGTGTTATTAATATTTAAGGCCTTCTGGCATTTTTTTATAATAAGATTCTTTGGATTACTTCCAAGGAGGAAGGAACTCATACCAAGTTCGGAACCAGCAAGTCTGTAGGGTAGTTTGGGTAAAGTAAGCTTCTGTTTCAGAGAGGAACAGATCCATGCATATGGATGTGGGATTATTTTCTTTGTGGCTGGATTGATCTTTCCTCAGCGATGGGTGTTAGGGAGATCCTCTGTTAAATAGATTGTAGACTAGGAGTAAAATGCAGCTTCTGACTGGTACATTCACACATGGAATTACTCCATAGCTAATGAAAAAGGCCATCAGTGGAGGAAATCGTTGTGTTCTACTGCAAAGAGATGATACAATGGACAGCTGGATTTTTTTAAATCAGACTTGAAAGAATTTAAAATGTTTAATTAATATATAAAATATCTAGCTTTTTAATATATAAAATATCCATGATATCTTAGTGGATAACAAAGTATTGGCCTCCCTTCCTTATACAGATTTGAACAAAAGCACACAGTTTTATCCAGTATTTTATTATCTTACTATACCCCATTCTGTCTGCCAATGTAGTAATCATGAGAACAATCATTATTGAAAGTGTTTACTGTATAGCATGAACTTTCTGGACATTATATCATCTGGGGTGTGGAACAATCCTGAAAGGTGATCCTTACTGTGCCCACTTACAGATGAAAAAGTTGAAGTTTAAAGAGCTTGAGTTATGCTCAGATTCAGATTCATACCCCACTGCAGTGGCAGAGCTAGATTAAGCCAGGTGTCCTGATTCCATAGCTGAAGTTCTTACCCCCTCTGCCCTGCTCTCCCACAAAGCTAGAATTTATTGTTTCCTGATGAGAAACAAAGGAATAGAAACTCTGTGCTCTGATGGTGATAGAGACACAGAAGTTTAAATGCTATGTGAGGAGTTTGGTCTGTTCTCAAATTCTTACCATTCAGCTCTCCCAAGGTTTTCCACCAGAGCATTTTAGGGATTTTTTCAATTTCCCTCCAAACACTTAATGTCCTTGGAAAGGTGTATATGTTAATTTAAAATATGTTTGTCAAACCTTTTTCTACCTGATTTTCTATGGAAATTGAGTGGCAATAAGAGAGCATTTGAAATGTGTTGACCAGAGGACATGCCATGACATGATAAAGCCTATATATACATCATATATATGTATGTATGTGTGTGTGTATGTGCATATATATATATAAAACCTAGAATACTTTTAAAAGACATGTATCCCCCCTTTTGAGTTGAGTATTGTCATATGGACACATTACAAGAATTTACTGAACCAGATCTTACAAATTTTCAGGCATTATCCTCAAATTCAAAGAGCAACAGTACTTTCCAACAGAAGTTTGGATTTGAAGTACTAAAATGAGGACAACTTCACTGAAAGTAGATGGGAGTCACTTGTCACGAGTACCAAGTCTGTTTATGATTTTTAGCAAGGTATGCCAGTTTGCAACACATCTTAAGAGGCTTTGTATAGAAACAGCCACATGGTGATGAACTGGAGTAGGTATTATCGCATTTTGCTATTAAATTATACTTTACAGTGTATCTGTAGGGTTGCCTCTAATCCAACAATATAACATTTGCTAAGCAAAAGTACTTTAATGTCTTTCCTAGGCAAGTAAATGGCAAAGCAAGTGTACATTATACTCAACAGGGAAATTCAAGCATATTTTGCTGCTGCTGACAGAAAGATTAAATAAAGAAAATCCAATTTAATATATCAATATTCCAGCTCTAACCTGTAGTGAAAACAGAATTCTGAAATCAGAAATTCATCACTGTCTAAAGGAATATGGACTTGCACAATTTAAGACAGTCAAAATATCATGTCCCTTTTCATTTTTTAAAAAAATTATAAGCACCAAATTATTTATCAAACAAGTGCAATCTCACCCACAGACAACATATGTGAAAAGAAAAATGCTCTCTGCTGGTAAGGACAGGAATATTATTTGAGTACTTACTAGGTACAAGATACAAGAATAAGTACTCAACAGACATTATCTAATTAAAACCTCTCAACAGCCTTATACACAATGTAATTTTGTTAGGATTTTACAGAGGGCAACAGTAGAGTCAGAGAGTTTCAACAGATGATACAATTTTGCATACCTAGGAAATTGCAGAGCAAAGATTCAAACCTCTGTGCCCACATTTTCAAGGCGAAATCAATGCCCTTACCTAGATGTTGTACTTATTGTGACATAACTTTTATTCACCCTGCCCATCACTTTTTATATAATAATTATGTTAAGTGATTAATAATATTCTAAAGAAAATTTTAAAATTATTCTCTTCTGTGGTTTAAAATAAAGTTGCAGGACCCAAAATGTAGTAGTCTTAACTTAGGAAATTCCCTGTTGTTTTACTATTATTATTAAACAAATGTTTCAGTGACAATAAGACAAGCACAGCAGCAGAGGTAAAGAAAGAAACATAACTTGCTTCCATTTTACCTCTTAAGGTCATTAGTAACACTACAATATGTTCTTATGTAAATACATAAATGTATATGTATACATACACATATATTTAAAAAGAGGTTAATAACTAGACTAATCAATATATTTTAATAATTATAGTTGAAAAAGCTGCATATTAGAAATGTCTAAAATATATATTATCTTTCAATTACTAAAATAATAATTTTATGTTCAGTTCTTCTATTAAAGTATAACACCTGTTAACTTGGAAGTGATTTGGAGATGAACTTGCTCATCTCTAGCTTGATATTAATTTCACAAAGTATTTAGCTGTCCTAGATAATGTACGGTCATATTAAATTAGATGAATAATTTATTTCCTGGAAAATGAATGCAATGCAACTTACCAAAAACAAAACAAAACAAACAAAAAAACCCCAACTCATCTAAACAATCTCTTTGATAAGACTGCTAATTGTTTCTTTAATACCTTAGCATCTCTTTCTCACTTTGTAGGAAATCAAATACAATCAGTTTGTGGTAAGTGCTAATCAAGACAGTAGCAATAGAATTCATATGAATGACATTACAATTTTCCCCAAAGGCTATGTAACGTTTATGTCTGAACATTCAAGCATTCAACTTACCTAAGCCTTGTAGAAGACTCCATAAATGTTTTTTTCACCAATTTCTTACACAAAGCTAGAAACTCAGGCTTAAGTCAGGAGGTTGATTTCTCCTACACAAGAAACAGTATGATTTTTTCACACCCCTACCAGAGGCAATTATGGCTGCATTTAATTCCTGAATATACAGTTCTTTGAACTCCAATTCACAATCTCAGAGGGGAAAAATAATGTGCTTTGTGTCAAAATACAGTATCTATTTTCTCTTACTAAGATTTTATTTTTTATAGCAGTTTTAGGTTCACAGCAAAATTGAGTGGAAGGTACAGAGATTTCCCACATACAGCCTGCCCCACACATGCATAACTTCCCCCTTATCAACATCTCCCACCACAGTTGTGCATTTGTTAAAACTGATGAAACTACATTGACACATCATAATCACCCAAAGACCAGAGTTTATACTATGTTTCACCCTTAACACTATACATTGAATGGGTAATGTATAATGATATGTATTCATCATAATGGTATCATACAAATTATTTTTACTGCCCTAAAAATCCTCTGTGCTCTACTATTCATCCCTCCTCCACCCACCAACACCAACCTCTGGCAACCACTGCTTTTTTTTTTTTTTTTACTGTCTCCATAGTTTTCCTTTTCTGGAATGTTACATGGTTGAGATCATACGATATGTAGTCTTTAAATATTGACTTCTTTCACTTAGTAATATGCAGTCAATTTCTTTCAGGTCTTTTCATGCCTTGATAGCTTATTTCTTTTTAGTGCTGAGTAATATTCCAGAGATTATTTATCCATTCACTTACTGAAGAACATCTTTTTTTTTTTTCTTTCTTTTTTTTTTTTTTTTTTTGTGGTACACGGGCCTCTCACTGTTGTGGCCTCTCCCATTGCAGAGCACAGGCTCTGGACGCGCAGGCTCAGTAGCCATGGCTCACGGGCCCAGCCACTCTGTGGCATGTGGGATCCTCCCAGACTGGGGCACGAACCCACATCCCCTGCATCGGCAGGCGAACTCTCAACCACTGCACCACCAGGGAAGCCCCTGAAGAACATCTTGGTTGCTTACAAGTTTTGTCAATTAAGAATAAAACTTCTGGGCCCGCTGCCGTCTGCGCATGCCCGGTCCCCGCCGGCTCGGAGGCCGCGGCGCTCGGGCTTCCCCAACCAGCGTTCCGGGCCCCGCCCCTACCCCCGGCGGCGGCGGTGGACGTGTTGTTTTGGCGGCGGCGCCGGCTGCCGCGGAGCCCGCCGAGTCCCAGTGCCTCACCTGCGCCCACTGCGGCGGGCCCACCGACCGCCTCGCCACAGGATTAATTTATTTTTGGAAATCAAGTGCAATATTAAAGGAAAACAAACCACACTACCTTATTGGAAGCCATTTCTGCTAATTTTATTACATTTTAAAATTTATGGTTTGATTTGAATACTATCATGGGAGGAGCTGTGAGTGCTGGGGAAGATAATGATGACTTAATTGATAACTTAAAAGAAGCTCAGTATATCCGCACTGAAAGAGTGGAGCAAGCCTTCAGAGCGATTGATCGCGGAGATTACTATTTGGAAGGCTACCGAGACAATGCTTACAAAGACTTAGCCTGGAAGCATGGCAACATACACTTGTCAGCACCTTGCATTTATTCAGAAGTTATGGAAGCGTTGAAACTTCAACCAGGATTGTCTTTTCTTAACCTGGGAAGTGGAACCGGATAGTTAAGTACAATGGTGGGCTTAATTTTAGGTCCTTTTGGAGTAAATCATGGGATTGAGCTTCATTCAGATGTGGTGGAGTATGCCAAGGAAAAACTGGAGAGCTTCATCAAAAATAGTGATAGCTTTGATAAGTAAGTATTCATATCTATAGTTCTGCTTTGAAAGCACTTGATAAGTAGACACGTGTGACATGTCTGTTCCTCACTACGGTTAGTTTATTGATCCTGAGTTGTCAGTTGAGTGCAGCAAAAATCAGTGTGGTATAAAATGAGAGAAAAAATTAAGTTAGAAAACTGCTGTGATTTTTATTCTGTGTACATATGTAGTGAATGACAAATAAATAACTTCTATGTTTTAATTATAAAAAAAAAAACAAAAGAAGAATAAAACTTCTGGAGATCACCTTCCTCCCCACGGATACACCAGAAATACAGCTACACGTGGAACAACTCCTACAGAACACCTAATGAACGCTGGCAGAAGACCCCAGACCTCCCAAAAGGCAAAAACTCCCCACATACGTGGGTAGGGCAAAGCGGAGAGATCCCCGCACAGAGGATCGGTGCCGAGCGGCACTCACCAGCCCGAGAGGCTTGTCTGCTCACCCGCCAGGGCGGGTGGTGCTGGAAGCTGAGGCTCGGGCTTCGGTCAGAGCGCAGGGAGAGGACTGGGGCTGGCGGCGAGAACTCAGCCTGAAGGGGGCTAATGTGCCACAGCTAGCCGGGAGGGAGTCCGGGAAAACTCTGGAGCTGCCGAAGAGGCAAGAGACTTTTTCTTCCCTCTTGGTTTCCTGGTGCGCGAGGAGAGGGGATTAAGAGCGCTGCTTAAAGGGGCTCCACAGACGGGCGCGAGTCGCGACTGAAAGCGCGGATCCCACTGACGGGCGTGGGACGCTGGGGCTGCTGCTGCCGCCGCCAAGAAGCCTGTGTGCGAACGCAGGTCACTGTCCACACCGCCCTTCCGGGAGCCTGTGCAGCCCGTCACTGCCGGGGTCCCGGGATCCAGGGGCGGCTTCCCTGGGAGAACGCACGGCGCGCCTCGGGCTGGTGCAACGTCACGCCGGCCTCTGCCGCTGCAGGCTCGCCCCGCACTCCGTGCCCCTCCCTCCCCCCCCGGCCTGAGTGAGCCAGAGTCCCCGAAGAGGCTGCTCCTTTAACCCTGTCCTGTCTGAGCGAAGAACAGACGCCCTCCGGTGACCTACATGCAGAGGCGGGGCCAAATCCAAAGCTGAGACCCAGGAGCTGTGAGAACAAAGAAGAGAAAGGGAAACCTCTCCCAGCAGCCTCAGAAGCAGCGGATTAAAGCTCCACAATCAACTTGATGTACCCTGCATCTGTGGAATACATGAATAGACAACAAATCATCCCAAATTGAGGAGCCAGGAGTCAGTGCTGTGCCTCTGAGGTGGGAGAGCCAACTTCAGGACACTGGTCCACAAGAGACCTCCCAGTTCCACATAATATCAAATGGCGAAAATCTTCCAGAGATCTCCATCTCAACACCAGCACCCAGCTTCACTCAACGACCAGCAAGCTACAGTGCTGGACACCCTATGCCAAACAACTAGCAAGACAGGAACACAAAGCCACCCATTAGCAGAGAGGCTGCCTAAAATCATAAAAAGTCCGCAGACACCCCAAAACACACCACCAGACGTGGACCTGCCCACCAGAAAGACAAGATCCAGTCTCATCCACCAGAACACAGGCACTAGTCCCCTCCGCCAGGAAACCTACACAACCCAGGAAACCAACCTTAGCCACTGGGGACAGACACCAAAAACAACGGGAACTACAAACCTGCAGCCTGCAAAAAGGAGACCCCAAACACAGTAACATAAGCAAAATGAGAAGACAGAAAAACACACAGCAGGAGAAGGAGCAAGATAAAAACCCACCAGACCTAACTAATGAAGAGGTAATAGGCAGTCTACCTGAAAAAGAATTCAGAATAATGATGGTAAAGATGATCCAAGATTCTATTTCCAAGATCCAAAATCTTGGAAATAGAAGAGACAAAATGCAAGAAACAGTTAACAAGGACCTAGAAGAACTAAAGATGAATCAAGCATCAATTAAAAACACAATAAATGAAATAAAAAATACTCTAGATGGGATCAATAGCAGAATAACTGAGGCAGAAGAACGGATAAGTGAGGTGGAAGATAAAATAGTGGAAATAACTGATGCAGAGCAAAATAAAGAAAAAAGAATGAAAAGAACAGAAGACAGTCTCAGAGACCTCTGGGACAACATTAAATGCACCAACATTCGAATTATAGGGGTTCCAGAAGAAGAAGAGAAAAAGAAAGGGACTGAGAAAATATTTGAAGAGATTATAGTTGAAAACTTCCCTAATATGGGAAAGGAAATAGTTAATCAAGTCCAGGAGGCACAGAGAGTCCCATATAGAATAAATCCAAGGAGAAATACGCCAAGACAGATATTAATCAAACTGTCAAAAATTAAACACAAAGAAATCATATTAAAAGCAGCAAGGCAAAAAAAACAAATAACACACAAGGGAATCCCCATCAGGATAACAGCTGATTTCTCAGCAGAAACTCTACAAGCCAAAAGGGAGTGGCAGGACATAATTAAAGTGATGAAGGAGAGAAACCTGCAACCAAGATTACTCTACCCAGCAAGGATCTCATTCAGATTTGATGGAGAAATTAAAACGTTTACAGACAAGCAAAAGCTAAGAGAGTTCAGCACCACCAAACCAGCTTTACAACAAATGCTAAAGGAACTTCTCTAGGCAAGAAACACAACAGAAGGAAAAGACCTACAATAACGAACCCAAAACAATTAAGAAAATGGGAATAGGAACATACATATCGATAATTACCTTAAATGTAAATGGACTAAATGCCCCCACCAAAAGACACAGATTGGCTGAATGGATACAAAAACAAAACCCATATATATGCTGTCTACAAGAGACCCACTTCAGACCTAGAGACACATACAGACTGAAAGTAAGGGGATGGAAAAAGATATTCCATGCAAATGGAAACCAAAAGAAAGCTGGAGTAGCAATTCTCGTATCAGACAAAATAGACTTTAAAATAAAGACTACTAGAAGAGACAAAGAAGGACACTACATAATGATCAAGGGATCGATCCAAGAAGAAGATATAACAATTGTAAATATTTATGCACCCAACATAGGAGCACCTCAATACATAAGGCAAATACTAACAGCCATAAAAGGAGAAATCGACAGTAACACAATCATAGTAGGGGACTTTAACACCCCACTTTCACTAATGGACAGATCATCCAAAATGAAAATAAATAAGGAAACACAAGCTTTAAATGATACATTAAACAAGATGGACTTAATTGATATTTATAGGACATTCCATCCAAAAACAAGAGAATACACATTTTTCTCAAGTGCTCATGGAACATTCTCCAGGATAGACCATATCTTGGGTCACAAATCAAGCCTTGGTAAATTTAAGAAAATTGAAATTGTATCAAGTATCTTTTCCGACCACAATGCTATGAGGCTAGATATCAATTACAGGAAAAGAGCTGTAAAAAATACAAACACATGGAGGCTAAACAATACACTACTTAATAACGAAGTGATCACTGAAGAAATCAAAGAGGAAATTAAAAAATACCTAGAAACAAATGACAATGGAGACACAATGATCCAAAACCTATGGGATGCAGCAAAAGCGGTTCTAAGAGGGGAGTTTATAGCAATACAATCCCACCTTAAGAAACAGGAAACATCTCGAATAAACAACCTAACCTTGCACCTAAAGCAATTAGAGAAAGAAGAACAAAAACATCCCAAAGTTAGCAGAAGGAAATAAATCATAAAAATCATATCAGAAATAAATGAAAAAGAAATGAAGGAAACGATAGCAAAGATCAATAAAACTAAAAGCTGGTTCTTTGAGAAGATAAACAAAATTGATAAACCATTAGCCAGACTCATCAAGAAAAAAAGGGAGAAGACTCAAATCAATAGAATTAGAAATGAGAAAGGAGAAGTAACAACTGACACTGCAGAAATACAAAAGATCATGAGAGATTACTATAAGCAACTCTATGCCAATAAAATGGACAACCTGGAAGAATGGACAAATTCTTAGAAATGCACAACCTGCCAAGACTGAATCAGGAAGAAATAGAAAATATGAACAGACCAATCACAAGCACTGAAATTGAAACTGTGATAAAAAATCTTCCAACAAACAAAAGCCCAGGACCAGATGGCTTCACGGGCGAATTCTATGAAGCATTTAGAGAAGAGCTAACACCTATCCTTCTGAAACTCTTCCAAAATATAGCAGAGGGAGGAACACTCCCAAACTCATTCTACGAGGCCCCCATCACCTTGATACCAAAACCAGACAAGGATGTCACAAAGAAAGAAAACTACAGGCCAATATCACTGATGAACATAGATGCAAAAATCCTCAACAAAATACTAGCAAACAGAATCCAACAGCACATTAAAAGGATCATACACCATGATCAAGTGGGGTTTATTCCAGGAATGCAAGGATTCTTCAATATATGCAAATCATTCAACGTGATACACCATATTTACAAATTGAAGGAGAAAAACCATATGATCATCTCAATAGATGCAGAGAAAGCTTTTGAAAAAATTCAACACCCATTTATGATAAAAACCCTGCAGAAAGTAGGCATAGAGGGAACTTTCCTCAACATAATAAAGGCCATATATGACAAACCCACAGCCAGCATCGTCCTCAATGGTGAAAAACTGAAACCATTTCCACTAAGATCAGGAACAAGACAAGGTTGCCCACTCTCACTACTCTTATTCAACCTAGTTTTGGAAGTTTTAGCCACAGCAATCAGAGAAGAAAAGGAAATAAAAGGAATCCAAATTGGAAAAGAAGAAGTAAAGCTGTCACTGTTTGCAGATGACATGATACTATACATAGAGAATCCTAAAGATGCTACCAGAAAACTACTAGAGCTAATCAATGAATTTGGTAAAGTAGCAGGGTACAAAATTAATGCACAGAAATCTCTGGCATTCCTATATACTAATGATGAAAAATCTGAAAGTGAAATCAAGGAAACACTCCCATTTACCATTGCAACAAAAAGAATAAAATATCCAGGAATAAACCTACCTAAGGAGACAAAAGACCTGTATGCAGAAAATTATAAGACACTGATGAAAGAAATTAAAGATGATACAAATAGATGGAGAGATATACCATGTTCTTGGATTGGAAGAATGAACACTGTGAAAATGACTCTACTACCCAAAGCAATCTACAGATTCAATGAAATCCCTATCAAACTACCACTGGCATTTTTCACAGAACTAGAACAAAAAATTTCACAATTTGTATGGAAACACAAAAGACCCCGAATAGCCAAAGCAATCTTGAGAACGAAAAATGGAGCTGGAGGAATCAGGCTCCCTGACTTCAGACTATACTACAAAGCTACAGTAATCAAGACAGTATGGTACTGGCACAAAAACAGAAAGATAGATCAGTGGAACAAGACAGAAAGCCCAGAGATAAACCCATGGACATACGGTCACCTTATCTTTGATAAAGGAGGCAGGAATGTACAGTGGAGAAAGGACAGTCTCTTCAATAAGTGGTGCTGGGAAAACTGGATAGGGACATGTAAAAGTATGAGATTAGATCATTCCCTAACACCATACACAAAACTAAGCTCAAAATGGATTAAAGACCTAAATGTAAGGCCAGAAACTATCAAACTCTAAGAGGAAACCATAGGCAGAACACTCTATGACATAAATCACAGCAAGATCCTTTTTGACTCACCTCCTAGAGAAATGGAAATAAAGACAAAAATAAACACATGGGACCTAATGAAAGTTAAAAGCTCTTGCACAGCAAAGGAAACCATAAACAAGACCAAACGACAACCCTCAGAATGGGAGAAAATATTTGCAAATGAAGCAACTGACAAAGGATTAATCTCCAAAATTTATAAGCAGCTCCTGCAGCTCAATAACAAAAAAACAAACAACCCAATCCAAAAATGGGCAGAAGGCCTAAATAGACATTTCTCCACAGAAGATATACAGACTGCCAACAAACACATGAAAGGATGCTCAACATCTTTACTCATTAGAGAAATGCAAATCAAAACTACAATGAGATATCATCTCACACCAGTCAGAATGGCCATCATCAAAAAATCTAGAAACAATAAATGCTGGAGAGGGTGTGGAAAAAAGGGAACCCTCTTGCACTGCTGGTGGGAATGTGAATTGGTACAGCCACTATGGAGAACAGTATGGAGGTTCCTTAAAAAACTACAAATAGAACTACCATATGACCCAGCAATCCCAATACTGGGCATATACCCTGAGAAAAGCATAATTCAAAAAGAGACATGTACCAAAATGTTCATAGCAGCCCTATTTACAATAGCCCGGAGATGGAAACAACCTAAGTGTCCATCATCGGATGAATGGGTAAAGAAGATGTGGCACATATATACAATGGAATATTACTCAGCCATAAAAAGAAATGAAATTGAGCTATTTGTAATGAGGTGAATGGACCTAGAGTCTGTCATACAGAGTGAAGTAAGTCAGAAAGAGAAAGACAAATACTGTATGCTGACACATATATATGGAATTTAAGGAAAAAAATGTCATGAAGAACATAGGGGTAAGACAGGAATAAAGACACAGACCTACTAGAGAATGGACTTGAGGATATGGGGAGGGGGAAGGGTAAGCTGTGACAAAGTGAAAGAGCGGCATGGACATATATACATTACCAAACGTAAGGTAGATAGCTAGTGGGAAGCAGCCGCATAGCACAGGGAGATCAGCTCGGTGCTTTGTGACCCCGCCTGGAGGGGTGGGATAGGGAGGGTGGGAGGGAGACGCAAAAGGGAGGGGATATGGGAACATATGTATATGTATAACTGATTAAATTTGTTATAAAGCAAAAAATAAAAAAAGTAAAAAGTAAAAAACAAGAATAAAACTTCTATACACATCTGTGTGCAGTTTTTGGTGTGGACATAAGTTTTCAACTTCTTTAGGTAAATAACAAGGAGTGTAATTGCTGGATCATATTGTAAGAGTATGTTTGGTTTTGTAGGAAACCATTTTCTAAAGTGGTGGTACTATTTTGCGTTTCCACCAGCCATGAATGAGAGTTCTCCTATATGTAACTAGTTGTCTCTTGCTGCATTTAAGATTCTCTCTATATCCTTAACTTTTGACAGTTTAATTATGTGTCTTAGTGTGGGTCTCTTTGGCTTTACCTTGTTTGGGACTCTCTGTGCTTCCTGGACTTGGATGTGTTTTCTTCACCAAGTTAGGAAAGTTTTCAGCCATTATTTCTTCAAATAGGCTTTCTGTCCCATTCTCTCTCTTTTCTCATGCTGGGACCCAATAATACAAATATGAATATGCTCGATGTTGTCCCAGAGTTTCCTTAAACTATCCTCAATGTTGTCCCAGAGTTTCCTTAAACTATCCTCATTTCTTTTATTTCTTTTTGCTGATTAGGTGATTAGGTGATTTCCACAGTTCACTGATGCTTTCTTCTGCATCATCTAATCTGCTGTTGGTTCCCTCCAGTGTATTTGTCACTTACATTGTTGTATTCTTTAGCTCTGGTGGACTGTTTTTTTATATTACCTATCTCTTTGTTGAAGTTATCACTGTGTCCCTACATTCTTCTGACTTCATTGAGTATCTTTATGACCATTACCTTATCTGGAAGGTTGCTCATCTCTGTTTTGTTTAGTACTTTTTCTGAAGTTTTGTCTCATTCTTTTGTTTAAAACCTATTTCTTTGTCTCCTCATTTTGCCTAACTCTCTGTGTTTGCTTTGTGTATTATGTGTATCATGTGTGTCTCCTGGTCTTGAAGGAGTGGTTTTGTGTAGAATGTGTCCTGTGTGGCCCAGTAGTGTGGTCTGCCCTTGTCACCAGAGCCGGGTGTTCCAAGAGTGTCCCCTGTGTGAGCTGTGTGTGTCCTCCTGTTTTGACTGGGCTGTGTTTGCTGCGAGATTGCTAGTAAAGCTGACCCTGGTACAGCTGGCCATATGGCTTGGTTGTAATTGTTGCACGCACCTTGGTGTGTGAGGCCAGCCCCTGGGGGGTGAAACTCTCTTTGGGGGAATGAGAGTCTGGCTGAAGGAATCCACTGAGTCTGGCAGGGAATCACTTTAGAGGGACCCCAGTGCTGGCTAAGGATTTCTGCCAGGACTGGTGGAGTGAGGGGCTGCTTTGGAGGGTCTCTGGTGCCAACCAAGGGCATCCACTGGGAGTGGTGGGGCAGGGGGCTATGTTCTAAGGGCTCTGGTGCCAGCTGAGGGAACCCACCTGGTATGGTGGGGCTGGGGGCTGATTTAGGGGGTTCAGCTGCTGACTGAGGGCCATCACCAGGTCTGGCAGAGAGGGCAGCTGCTTAGGAGTGTCGGGTCTGCAGGTGAACCCAGGGCGGGGCAAGCAGTGCTAATAGGTTAGATGTGAAGAGTCAGAAATGGTACCTGCTAGTGCTGGGCTAGCTAGGTAGAAGGTGAGCCACAAACAAACAGAAACCTAGCACCCACTAGCTCCTCCGTACCTAGAGAAAGTTCCAACAGTTCTCTGCCTCTCGGGCACACACTCTAATTTTTTTTTTTTTTTTTTTTTTTTTTTTTTTTGCGGTACGTGGGCCTCTCACTGTTGTGGCCCCTCCCATTGCAGAGCACAGGCTCCGGACGCGCAGGCTCACTGGCCATGGCTCATGGGCCCAGCCGCTCTGCAGCATGTGGGATCATCCCGGACCGGGGCACGAACCCGTGTCCCCTGCATCGGCAGGCGGACTCTCAACCCCTGCACCACCAGGGAAGCCCACACACATTCTAAATTTAACCAGCAAATCTCTCTACTGGGCCTGGGAGCAAGTGAGCTTTTGTGCACACCTTCTCAGAGCAAAGTCTCGGTAACCTAGAGCCCTCCAGTTCTCCCAGACATAAGTCCCAGTGGTTTTCAAAGCCAAATGTTAATGGGGCCTCATCTTCCCGATGCAGTTCCCCTGGGCTGGGGAACCTGATGTGGGGTTCAGAGCCCTCACTCCTCAGGGGAAACCTCCGAGGCTGCGATATCCTTCCTGCCTCTGGATTGCTGCTCCAGGAGTGTGGGTCCTGGAGAGATTGCATCTGTGTCCCTCCTGCCCAACTCAGTGTGGTTTCTCCTTTATATCTTTAGTTGTAGAAAATCTTTTCTGCTTGTCCTTAGGCTATTCTCAGAGATAGTTTCTCTATAGGAGTTTCTCTATAGGTAGTTGTAACCTTGGTGTGTCCATGGGAGGAGGTGAGTCCAGAATCTTCCTACTCTGCCATTTCTCCCACCTTGTTCTGAGATTTCTTCTTTGTCCTGTATGTTATTTAGTAATGTGTTCTTTAATCTCCATGTATTTTGGTATTTTCCAGTTATCTTTCTGTTATTGATTTCTAGGTTAACCCCACTGTGGTCTGAGAGAAGACACTAAGATTTCTATCCTTTTGAATTTATTAAGATGTGTTTTATGGCCCAGGATGTGCTCTATCTTGGTGAATGTCCCATGTGAGTTTGAGAAGAATGATTATTCTTCTGTTGTTGGATGAAGTAGTGTGTGTGGTTGAGCTCAGTCATGTCCTTACTGATTTTCTGCCTGATGGATCTGTCTATTTATGATAAAGGGGTTTGAAGCCTTCAACTGTGATGGTTGATTCTTCTATTTCTTTAGTATCTATTTGTTAAAATAATCTTCCTTTGGCTACTATACTTTCTATTCACAAATAAATATTTGTATAATGGTGTATAATGGTCCTTCAGTTGACACGTCTAACTCCAAATATATATGTGATAGGTTAGTATTCTAAAGTTTTATTTTGTTTTAATATTTTAGTTTTCTTATATTAAAATTTAAGGTTTTAAAAAATTAAAAGTACTTATGCAGTTTTAAAGTTTCCTTTGCATTTCACAAACATAGGAAAAGATAAAGTCTTACTTATTTTCATTTTTCATACTTGTCATCTTTGATGTCACCAAATCCACTTATGGATAAGAAATGTGAAGAAAATTTCATACCAAGACAATTCTTTGGCTCATTTCACTCCACTTGGCATGAACCACTAGTTTCTGTCATGCATTTGCATATGTCTTTAAAAAAATAACTGAAAATGTTTCCTTCTTTTTCTTCACCTGTATCTTAAATTAGCAGGTGGCTTCTCCTCTCATAAAGTCTCTTGTATTTATTCTTATTTAATACTTATTACTATTTGTTTATATTCAAATAAGTTCCATATATTTAATGTTAAGAAAACTTTTACACCATCAGCAAATCCCTCAAAACCCACAAATACTGAATGTTTAAAGCAGTGTATGGTTTTACCAAGTTTTCTTTTTTTTCCCATCCCAAAGGTTTGGTAGTCTCCTAATCTCTTATTTAAATTCTCTCTTGGTTTTACACTTTGTTGATGTAATACCTAGCATTTCTGCCACTCAATTTGTTATACAAAGGAATTACCAAGTGCGTCTGTGGTTAAGATCATTCCTTATGAAATGTGAGCAAAAGAGATGCTTCTCTGCCTCCTTACAGAGAAAGTGCCCAAAAGAGATTATAGTCACAGCATAATGGTTTGCAATAGTGAAACCAAAGACCATATTCATGGCTAAGAAATGGGTAAGTTCATTTTAAGTTCATTTACTTTATTTGCTTGTTTTCTTGTTCTTTATTAGTATTAAAAGTTAAACATCTTCACACTATCTCTGTGAAATATAAGCAAAGATGGGTCAGAGAAAGGGATGTAGTGATGGAAGAAGAATGAGAGAGAGAAGGAGAGAGAGAGAAAGGAATTAGAAGATACTCCAATTGGCTTTGAAGGTAAGGAAGTAGTCATGAGCTAAGGCATACAGGATTCCCTTAAGAGCTAGAAAAGTCAAGGAAACATATTCCCCCCAGAGCTCCACAAGGGCCACAGTCCAAAGACACCTTGGTTTTAGTCCTTCTGGCTTCTAGATCCACAAAATAATACATTTGTTTTGTTTGAATCCACCGAATTTGTGGCAATTTATTACAACTACCATAGGAAATGGACACAATTGGCCATACACGAAAAGTAGCTTGGATGTACACATTCACACACACATGCACACACACAGAGTCTGTTAGTCTAGCACTCTTACTTCACTGAATAATGCTAGTCACCTGTTGTTTTGTAGGAAATAGCTAGGAGTACCCACTGTATATTTTTGGACATTGTTCTAAGGATTGAAGAACTTAATGTGGGTTTGGTTGATGAAAGTTACATAGAGTAAAATGCAAAACTCTTCCATTCTCATCCACAAAGTGTTCCGTTCTGTTTACTTTCATGAAGTAACTAGTTTGGAAAACCAATACTGTTATTGAGCAATATCAATAACCTGTAGTGTGTGTGCAATTTCTGAGCAGTGAACCAAGTTCCTCATTTCCTAATAAGCACACATTGGACTTGAAAGTCTACAAAGCTAGAGTCCATGCTTGATTATTCATTCCAGCCCTAAAACCTAGCACAGATTGTAGCACTGTATAAGTCTCATTCAAAGTTTGTAGCGCTCCTTTGAAAAAGGTAATAAAAACTAAGTAAACAGTGTTTCTTATATAATTTTTGGCTCAGTCATTCTGAGTGTGATATATGTTTTCTGATGTGTGTATGCCTATATGAATGTGTGAATGTATATGTGTGTCCACTTCATCAACAGAGGGTGTGTGTATTTTTTTCTTCTGTAATAGTAAAAGAGGATTTCTTGTTTTATGCCAATATTTCATATTTATTTGGAGTCTGACTGGAAGTTTGAGTGAAGCCTCTGTTCATGATCTAGGGGAAAGAAAAAACAAAGCATTTGTAGATGCTCACACAGCATCCAGAACAGTGGAGTGATATCAGTGCTTATTATAAATTAAATGAGATAATATGACAATGATGCTGACAGTGATACAATAAAATTATTCTGTTGCTTTTTTCTAAAGTGTCTGTGGGCAAAAGTCAAAGCCTAAATGTGCATTTACAAGTGTAAAAAATCTCGTGAATTAAGAAAGGATTGATTAAAGCCAATAACATTCAGCTGATATATATTCTAATCCACGCTAAACCCATAAACACAAATGTCTGGGTTATTAAAGACACATGGTGGTAAACTATGCATGATTACTGTCTGGTAATCTAGCTTCCCAAAGAGCTCTAAAATGGAATTTAACAAATGAGATTAGTATTCTCGTCTGAAAGCTAAATGTCTCATTGCAAACCACAGCAGCCAAGGAAACCTCAAGGTCTCCTAGAGCTGGGGATTGAGAGGAGGGAGACTAAATCCAAAGAATTTGCATCTTTCATACATCACTTCTCCCCTACTAAGAATTGTCCAACTGCTGTTTCATTTTCTCCATTAAAATCCCAGTTCTGGTCACTCTATTCTGCCTTCAGCAATAAGCCAGTAATTAATCAACCCCCAAGGAATAGTTTAAAGAAGTCCCTTTATAAACCTGTGTCTGTGGTATAATTATAGGTCTTCTCTGTCCTGCCATTTTTCTGCAGCCCTGCGTACTCACATATGTGCAGGGACAGTAACTGCTCTCAGGAAGAAACTGGAACAGGTTTCTGAAAGGATTCCAAGATATTCTGCCCTCCCAGACCTCTTCTAGCTGTATGGCCCTTCTTGAAATGCTGTTTTGTTCCCCTATATTCTTTCTTCCTATCTTTTTGAGTCCAGAATGATAACACATTCTCTAAATGTCATAACCTCTTCTGGACTACACAATTCTAGAGCAAAAATTCAAAGGAAAGAAAGAATTGGTGCTGCCATTGCTATTTTTTGTTTGCATTTAAATCAGTTTTACAGTAAGGTATTATCCAAATAGCTTGCATACAAATCTATAAGCCATTAAAAATAGTGAAAATGGGAATAAAACTTATTTTCAAAAAGACAGAATTGAAGTACAACACAAATAAGAGAATAAAGGGGTAGCCAAGCATAAAAAATTCTATTTTGTCATTGTAGTCTGGATTGACAATTTTTTTAAACTAGCACATGTGTGGAGGGGGTGACAAACAATAACTTATTTAATCTGAACACTGAAATGTGGGTTTCATTGATGAAAGTTACCTACAGACCTGTAAGTCAAAGGTCGTAAGAATGAATTGACCAATATGGCAGGAAGCAGGCAGGTGGCTCTGATCACACCAGCCACCCAACCCACCCCCTGCTCACACATGTATGTGTCAGTGGGTTTTTAGTCTTTCCTTATTTCTTCATCTAATTAGACTACCTAAGCAGAAAAGCCAAAACACATTTTATGTAGTAATCCCTAGAGAGCTAAAACAAAATTTTTTTGCTACGATTGATATTTATGTGTTAAAATGGCTACACATAAAAGGGAGATTTCTCCAAGACACCTTGCTCACTTTTCTCTGTAGCTCTTCAGTTTTTCAATCTTTTCACTCCATTTGTCAGAAAAAAATGTTCTGTGGATGTGACATAATAAACTTTGCTCTAGCCCTCATGTATTTCTCAAATGCCTGCTTAAAGGCCAGATAAAAAAGATGCATGAAACTGACTGTTGACTGTATCCCAGCACAATCGGCTGAAGAGTAAGCATCATATCTATGGTGGGATTTCTCCAGGATGTCTGCAAAGGCCATACACAACCTGCCATAGATGATTTATGTGTCAGGTGAAGATGTTGGGACAATAGGCACAGGGAATCATTAGTGCCTTCATGGCCATATGTGGAATCACTGTTGCTCCCAGACTGGCTGGAGAATGAATTCTGGCTTTATTTATTGGGAAGAGGGTCAATGTGAAAGTCTAAGGGGCCTCCAGATGCATGGGCCAGGGCAAGTGGCAAATGTCTTAATGGACTAAATTTGTGGTTTGGTAGAACAATGGAAAGTGAATGATTCAGAAAGAAGCAGTACAAAAAGGGAAAACACAGAGGCTTAGAGGAGAGGTCTTGTAGAATTCCTTGGCCTGAAGAACTGTGTGGAAGCTCAGAGCTCAGCTCCAGAAGAGGTCTTAGTGACTTGCCCTACTGATCTCAGATGTGTGTTTTCTGAGAAAAGGACATCTGGATATATCAGTTCCAACACCTCTGGAAAGATAAGGGTGAAAAGAGGGATGAAGAATCCAGTCGGATCCAGTCAGAGGCAACAGAGGTGTCGCAAGTAAAACAATAATTCTCATCTGTAAAGGAGGAAAATAATGACTACCTCACTGAGATATTCTGAGAATTGGATGACATGACATCCATAAGCACTTGCCATAACGTTTAGAACACACTTAGGAATAATAAATTAACTTGAGGTGGTGTATATGATCCATGATATTGACAACTTAAAGTAATTAGGTACTGAGACAAAAGTTAAAAGTTCAAAGAAAATTACAGTTCCTTTTATGAGCTCAGCCTAATAGGATCATTCCCACATTCATTAACATGATGGAGGAAGAGGCTAATAAAAATTAAGTTTCCCTGGAACAATAACAGACCCTGGCGGTTAAGGACTTATTTCTCAGAATCTATTCACAGTGTATTATTTTATTTTGTTGATTTCAAAAAAGTCATAGTTTTGCAATAAGGCACTTTAATAATTAAAATATCGTAACTGTCATGGATAAATTTAGTGAAAGAGAATATACTAAAGTAATGTTTCTAAAATTTGGCTACATATTACTATCACCTGGGGACCTCTTAAAAATATCAATGTCCAGGCCTCACCCCAAATCAATCAAATCAAATGTTTGGGGTGGGACCCAGACAGTAGGAGTTTTAAAAGCTCCGCAGGAGACTCCAACATAGATCTTAAGTTGAGAAACTCTATACTAAGGTGAGAAAAGAGAAAACATTTTCACCAAATGCTATATAGGCTGTGGGAAACATTAGAAATCAATGAGAAATGAAAGTAATTTCCAAAAAAGTAACTTGATTTTTTTTTTTTTTTTTTGTGGTACACGGGCCTGTCACCGCTGTGGCCTCTCCCATTGCTGAGCACAGGCTCTGGACGCGTAGGCTCAGTGGCCATGGCTCATGGTCCCAGCCGCACTGCGGCATGTGGGATCCTCCTGCACTGGGGCATACAGTATAAACCTTTGGGGTGCTGCAAAGGCAGTTCTAAGAGGGAACCTTGTAGCAATAAAATCCTACCTCAAGAAACAAGAAACATCCCAAATAAACAACCTAACCTTACACTTAAAGCAATTAGAGAAAGAAAAAAAAAAAAACCAAAGTTAGCAGACAGAAAGAAATCATAAAGATCAGATCAGAAATAAATGAAAAAGAAATGAAGAAAATAGTAACAAAGATCATAAAACTAAAAGCTGGATCTTTGAGAAGATTAAAAAAGTTGATAAACCATTAACCAGACTCATCAAGAAAAAATGGGAGAAGACTCAAATCAACAGAATTAGAAATGAAAGAGAAGTAACAACTAACACTGCAGAAATACAGAGGATCATGAGAGATTACTTCAAGCAACTAAATGCCAATAAAATGAACAACCTGGAAGAAATGGACAGATTCGTAGAAAAGCAAAACCTTCCGAGACTAAACCAGGAAGAAATAGAAAATATAAACAGACCAATCACAAGCACTGAAATTGAGACTGTGATTAAAAATCTTCCAGCAAACAAAAGCTCAGGACCGATGGCTTCACAGGCGAATTCTATCAAACATTTAGACAAGAGCTAACACCTATCCTTCTCAAACTCTTCCAAAATATAGCAGAGGGAGGAACACTCCCAAACTCATTCTACGAGGCCACCATCACCCTGATACCAAAACCAGACAAAGATGTCACAAAGAAACAAAACTACAGGCCAATATCACTAATGAACAGAGATGCAAAAATCCTCAACAAAATACTAGCAAACAGAATCCAACAGCATATTAAAAGGATCATACACTATGATCAAGTGGGGTTTATCCCTGGAATGCAAGGATTCTTCAATATATGCAAGTCAATCAATGTGATACACCATATTAACAAACTGAAGGATAAAAACCATATGATCATTTCAATAGATGCAGAAAAAGCTTTTGACAAAAGTCAACACACATTTATGATAAAAACGCTCTAGAAAGTAGGCATAGAGGGAACCTACCTCAACATAATAAAGGCTACATATGACAAACCTCCTACCAACATCATTCTCAATGGTGAAAAACTGAAACTACTTCCTCCAAGATCAGGAACAAGATCTAAGTCCACTCTCACCAGTATTATTCAACATAGTTTTGGAAGTTTTAGCCACAGCAACAGAGAAGGAAAAGAAATAAAAGAATCCAAATCGGAAAAGAAGAAGTAAAACAGTCACTCTTTGCAGATGACATGATACTATACACAGAGAATCCTAAAGATGCTACCAGAAATCTACTAGAGCTAATCAATGAATTGGGTAAAGTAGAAGGATACAAAATTAACGCACAGAAATCTCTTGCATTCCTATACACTAATGATGAAAAATCTGAAAGAGAAATTAAGGAAACACTCCCATTTACCACTGCAACAAAAAGAATAAAATACCTAGGAATAAACCTACCTAGGGAGGTAAAAGACCTGTATGCAGAAAACTATAGGACACTAATTAAAGAAATTAAAGATGATACAAACAGATGGAGAGATATACCATGTTCTTGGATTGGAAGAATCAACATTGTGAAAATGACTATGCCACCCAAAGCAATCTGCAGATTCATTGCAATACCTATCAAACTACCAATGGCATTTTTCATAGAACTAGAACAAAAAATTGCACAATTTGTATGGAAACACAAAAGACCCCAAATAGCCAAAGCAATCTTGAGAAAGAAAAACGGACCTCGAGCAATCAGGCTCCCGGACTTCAGACTATACTACAAAGCTACAGTCATCAAGACAGTATGGTACTGGCACAAAAGCAGAAATATAGATCAATGGAACAGGATACAAAGCCCAGAGATAAACCCACACACATATGGTCACCTTATTTTTGATAAAGGAGGCAAGAGAATACAATGGAGAAAAGCCTCTTCAATAAGTGATGCTGGGAATACCAGACAGCTACGTGTAAAAGAATGTAATTAGAATACTCCCTAACACCATACACAAAAAATAAACTCAAAATGGATTAAAGACCTAAATGTAAGGCCAGACACTATAAAACTCTTAGAGGAAAACATAGGCAGAACACTCTATGACATAAATCACAGCAAGATCCTTTTTGGCCCACCTCCTAGAGAAATGGAAATAAAAAAAATAAATAAACAAGTGGGACCTAATGAAACTTAAAAGCTTTTGCACAGCAAAGGAAACCTTAAACAAAACGAAAAGCCAACCCTCAGAATGGGAGAAAATATTTGCAAACGAAGCAAATGACAAAGGATTAATCTCCAAAATATAGAAGCAGCTCATGCAGCTCAATATCAAAAAAACAAACAACCCAATCCAAAAATGGGCATAAGACCTACATAGACATTTCTCCAAAGAAGATATACAGATTGCCAACAAACACATGAAAAGATTCTCAACATCACTAATCATTAGAGAAATGCAAATCAAAACTACAATGAGGTATCACCTCACACCAGTCAGAATGGCCATCATCCAAAAATCTACAAACAATAAATGCTGGAAAGGATGTGGAGAAAATGGAACCCTCTTGCACTCTTGGTGGGAATGTAAATGGATACAGCCACTATTGAGAACCGTATGAAGGTTCCTTAAAAGACTAAAATAGAACTGCCATACGACCCAGCAATCCCACTACTGGGCATATACCCTGAGAAAACCATAATTTCAAAAAGAGACATGTACCACAATGTTCATTGCAGCTCTATTTACAATAGCCAGGACATGGAAGCAACCTAAGTGTCCATCGACAGACAAATGGATAAAGAAGATGTGACACATATATACAATGGAATATTAGCCATAAAAAGAAATGAAATTGAGTTATTTGCATTGAGGTGGATGGACCTAGAGTCTGTCGTACAGTTTGAAGTAAGTCAGAAAGAGAAAAATAAATACCGTATGCTAACACATGTATACAGAACCTAAAACAATAAAATAAAATAGTTCTAATGAACCTATGGGCAGGACAGGAATAAAGACACAGACGTAGAGAATGCACTTGAGGACACAGGGAGGGGGAAGTGTAAGCTGGGATGAAGTGAGAGAATAGCATTGACATATATACACTACTAAATGTAAAATAGTTAGCTAGTGGGAAACAGCTGCATGGCACAGGGAGATCAGCTTGGTGCTTTGCAACCACCTAGAGGGGTGGGATAGGGAGGGTAGGAGGCAGACACAAGAGGGAGGGGATATGGGGATATATGTATGCATATAGCTGATTCACTCTGTTATACAGCAGAAACTAACACAACACTGTAAAGCAATTATACTCCAATAAAGATGTTAAAAAAAGAAAATGTTAGAACCAAGCTGTTCTATGGAATAAGACTGCAGACTACATAAAATACTTGGCATTGAGTCTCTTTGAAAGAACGAGTATAGGTTGCAGGAGAAAGAAAAATGGCTTGGTGTGTGGTCTAGATCTGAATGGTTAGAGCAGAAACTAAAGGAGGGACTTCAGTCAGTTCAGGTAACCTCAGACCAGCCACACGGCTCGTCAATCCTGAAGGTATTCAGATGCATATCTTACAAGGCAGAAGTGTTATCATCTTTTCAATTCTGTAATTATGTCAAACTTTAGTTATATCTGCATGGATTATTGTACTCATGTCAATAAACACACAGTGAACATCTATTAAGTGCCAAGAATCATATTGCTAGGAATGCCAACATGAATACAAAATATTTCTGAACTTGAAAGACTTCCCATTCTATCAGAGTAAGACCATAATTTAGACTTAAAATCTCTACCGTTGTGTAATTTTAAAAGTATTATTAGGTTAAATCAAATTTAAATTGGTAGGTAAAAATTATTTAAAAGACCTGAGAATGTAATCAATCTTGTGGAAATTAGATTTAATGATACTTATCTGGGAGAGGAGTCTGGGCTCTGAGGGAAGGGCTAGCCTTTGCTGATCACCTATTTGCTGTATTCCAAACAGCAATTCATTTTGTTTCATGATAATATTGTGAAGTGATGTGATTAATTATCTCTGTTTCAAGGAACAGAACACTGAGACAGAGAAAATGAAGTAGCTGACTTAAGATCACTCAGGATTCCAACCTATATCTTTCTGAGTTAAAACCCATGATTTTTTTTAAAAAAAGAGTTTTATTTGGAAGTAATTGCAAATATACAGAAGGTGGCAAAAAAAAAAAAAAAGCACATAGAATACCCATGTACCCTGTATCCAGGCTCACCTCTTGTTAACAGTTTGTCCCATTTGCTTTGCCTTGTGCTCTTTCTCTTTGCTTATATAATAAACATATAAATATATATAAAGAGATATTAATAACATATAAGTATTAATGATAAATGTTATATGTATTATACTTATGTTATATATTAATATATATTTATATATTAAATTAATATAATTATATATAATTTTTCCTGAACATTTAAGAGTAAAATGCATACATAATGGCCATTTATTCTAAATTTCTCAGTATGTCTTTTCTAAGAATAAGGATATCCTCTTACAATAACCATAGTACAGATATCTACTTCAGTAAATTATAACATTAATACAAAGCTTTATATAATTTTACAACCATATTCCAATATTTTCAATTGACCCAATAATATTCTTTATAGTAAAATTTCTACCTAGTTTAGAATCAGGTATGCATTTAGTTGGCATGCCTATTTCTTCTCCTTTGATCTAGAACATTTCCACAACCTTCCTTTGTTTCTCATGACATTGGCATTTTTGAAGAATATATCCTCTCCCCTCCTCTTTCTTAGAATGTTCCTCATTTGGGGTTTGTCTGAGGCTTCTTCATGATTAGACTCAGATGCATTACCAGTTTCAATGCTGTAAGAGTGAAAGGTATCCTTCCCAGGGCATTATATGGGAGGCACATGGGGACCTTTGGCTTTTTTGTCAATGCTAATTTTGACAAAATTGTCAAAGTGTCATCCCATTTCTCCACCATATAGTTACTGTTTTTCCTCTTGAATTACTGAACAATCCTTGGAAAGACACCTCACGACTATGCAAATATCCTACACCTCTTCAAAATTTCTCTCTAGATTTAGTGTACATTGATCCTTTCCTGATCCAACTCCAGCACTTCTCCATATCTGCCAGTTGGCCTTTCACTTTCTACAGTAAGGAAAGCCCTCCCTTCTCTCTCAGTTATTTATCTGTCTATTTACTATTGGTTTAGAATCATGAATGCTTACTTTTTAGAAATGATCTACAATTCATTACTGTCGTTAATTATTTGGGGGCACAAATTGCTCTATATTTGGCCAGTGGGGGGATTTTTCAAGCTGGCCCAAAGTCTTTCTTTGTGAGATGCTCCATGACTTTTTTGAGCACATCTTAATTTTCTTGGCATAACAAGCTGTTCCAGCCTCATCTTGTACCCATCTTGCCCCAGTCTAGAAGTCTTGTTTCCTTTTAGCGGGAGATGTATGCTATTAGAGAGCAAGATGGGGGGCGGTGGGTATACTCATTGCTGCTGAGGTGTTGTTCCTTCTAGACCTGGCTGCTATCTAGAGCTATGCATATATATATATATATATATATATATATATATATATATATATATATATTCATACATCTAATTATACATATGTAACTATACACTAAATTAAGCACCTATATATATGTCACATAAACACATATATATACATATGCACACATTTTAGAAATCATGAGCCCATACCAATACCTTCAATTCCATGCAACCCCCCACAAGATCCTTTTTTACCTTCCCGTATTTCTTATTTAAATGCCCCTTCCCCCATAGTGAGAACTCTGACTCCTCAAAAAATCAACATATTTACTTATTTGCTGAATCCTGTAACACATTTTATAGTTTCAGAGTTGCTATGCCCATACCATTAAAAAAAAAAAAAAAACCACTATTGAAAAAGCGTTCAGGATTTGTTTGCAGTTTTTCCCACCAACACACCACTAAAAGATTGAAATATATTCATAAACTATTTGGACTAGATTATTTTTCCTTTTCCTTTCAGTTTGCTTAAGATTTATTTGAAGTAAAGTTGTGTTTGTTTCATTTTTCGTTCAGTTTTAATTTATATTTTTTCCAAAAAGAGAAAAATAAAAACTAATATGAAATTACTTTACTATAAATAACTCTTTTGCAGTGTAAATAAATATATTGTTTTTTATAAGACCATTGGGTCTCATCTGTTTAAATATAACAAAAGAAAATTACCTCTCATATTGTAAATATACTTTTTGGCTTTAGAAATGAGAAGTGACTTTCATTTTTGCCATTGAATGTTTCAACTACTTGGATCAGGATGATATTTAATTGACTAAATATTCAATTAAACAGGGTCTTCTGAGGCCCCCTCTCTCTGAGTGGAAGTATTCTACACAAACTGCACTTTTCAACCAGGACACATGGGGGTCTGACACATGGGGATTGTATGCTAACAGGCTCAGTGTCTCATTGGCCACATAGGTTCTTCTGATTCAGAAACTACTAATACTAACAGGGCAAAATTAATTAAACTAATGGCACATTATAAGTGCCGCTGTTGTGTTTCTGGGTCTTTCTGGGGTGTCAGATTATGCGGTATATTGTAATAAGTTGCAGATTTGGCATTTGAAAGTCTTGGATTAAATTTTTATCTCTAGGTCTTTAGGAAATGCCTATTTCCTAATCCATATAATTAGGGTTATTGTAAGTATAAAATATGTCTTTCTCTTACATTCTTATAATTGTGTATATATATATATATTAAACATTCATTGGTGCTATCTTCTTTCTTCTCATCATCATCTTTACAATAATCTTAATCTCTCTTGGCTAAATTTCTAAACCAAAACAACAAACAAACAAACAAAACAATCACATGCTTTTAGGCCAAACCTTGTTAAACTTATCTCCATTTACAAATTATTACCTTTGTTGTATCCCAGAATTCTACAGTATGGACAGACCTTACATTAACACTACAACATTTAATTTCTAGAAACCACATAATTAAGACTAAGGAAATCTCACCTAGTTTCCTCCTTGGGCCTCCCAAGTCCCATGATGATTAGTTGTGGGGACGTCATTTTTTTTTTTTTTTTTCAGGGCCAGTTGCGGGAAGGATGTGGCCTATTCCCCAGATGCTGTCTAAGATTAATACAACACTTCTCAAAAATGGTGTTGTTTTCTCCCTAGCACTCACCTGATTAACCCTCACTTAGTCTGTTGATACTGGGGCAGACCTGACAGGCAGCGCAATCCCATCTCTCGGAGGTCACACACAGTGGAGACCTCACATACAAAGCAGAAGCACCTAAACACCACCAACTCAGATCGAGCACGGCACATTCACAGCTGACCATCTGCAGCTAACTCAGAGCTTAAATAATGAACAAACTCCAGTACAGTTAGCCCCTCAGCCACATCCGGAGACTTGGCTTTCCTAACACGGGACAGAGAGAGTTTGGGGTCTTTGGGGTTTAAAAGACCCACTCCACATCTACCCCATTCCTCCTCTTCAGGAGCCTTCCTGAACTCCATGTTAGATGAGGTTCTCTGCTTAGCAGTAAAACTTTTTTTTTTTCTACTCACTGTTCAATCTTTGGTTTCTCTAGTCTTTATTTTTCTTTAATACACATCTATGTACTAAAGGCTGCTCACTGTGATTACCATGATTCTTTTGGCCTGAAGGTTTTTTCTCAGCCATGGGGCTAGCCGAAAGTGCCAAAGGATTAATATTCGCAAATGTGCCCTAGACTAATAATGGACAAGATGTTAGTGATAAAAACCTGAACTTCTACCTCCTTGGATAACTCTCAGGTATCATCTAAACTGTCTCTCAGATTTTGCCAATAGGGTTGAGCACCACTTGCCCTCCGTGGTCACTGGCTTCCTCATGCAAACTCTGTTGTTTCTTCTCTCTCTCCCATGCCACATGTCTACTCTCTTACTGCTGTTTTGTCACACTGGTATCACTTCTAAATCAATTACTTGGATTCAAAATCTTACCTCAGGGCTTCCCCAGTTGCGCAGTGGTTGAGAGTCCGCCTGCCGATGCAGGGGACACGGGTTCGTGCCCCAGTCTGGGAAGATCCCACATGCCGCGGAGCTGCTGGGCCCGTGAGCCATGGCCGCTGAGCCTGCGCGTCCTGAGCCTGTTTGCTCCACAACGGGAGAGGCCGCAGCTGTGGGAGGCCCGCGTACCGCAAAAAAAAAAAAAAAATCTTACTTCGGAGTCAGCTTCGAGGGGAACCCAAACCAAGACAACTGTCTTTTCATGGGCCTTTCTAAAGGATGAGATTAAAAAGAAGTTTAATCCTCACAAGCATTTCTGGTTCTAGCTTCCAATGTCTGTGACAACTGAGGACAAAAATTTTTAAGTTTATTCTAAGAATAATAATCTTTAGACATTGGGAAATCTAATTCCAAATATAAGAAAGGAAAATCATTCTAAATCGTCAGAAGCACCCAATTCACCTTAAGAGATTGAACATGTAACTGATTTTTCAATATCTGCATTTGGGAAGACCTTCAGGAAAAATGAGAAGGTATTTTCTCTACAGCTACATGAGTGAAAGGGCTCCACAATTTTGTCAATCTTGAAGGTACTCTGCCCTAAAGGTAAATCCCAATCTCCATTTCCAGAGGCAGACAATTGCTGCAGCTTTTAAATAGTAGTCCTGCAGCATCTCACTTTCCTTTTAGCATTATTGTTTAAAACATGTTTACAGACAGGAATTAAAACATACCCATCTTTATTCGCCTAGCATCTTGAAGGCTCTGGAATGTTTCAGAAATATTTGTTAAGCTTGATCAAATTGAGTTGAAATGGCTTCTCTTGAAAGCCTGTAAATATAATTTGCTACACGAACCAGTGAAACACTGGGGTCCTTATGGTAAAAGAACAGCTGAGTTTTGTTCAACTAATTTTGCAGTCAGTCAAAAGTTAATGAATATATAGAGTTCAGATGTAAGATATACTAGATTTAAAATCAATTATAAAAGTTAATAATGCAATTGAGCAGTGCAGTGATTTGTGAAACAATGTAAGGATTGCATATAGTTTCAAAAATCAGATTCTGCAGATGTGCAAAGATGAGTTTTACCAGGTCTCATTTTAGTTGAATTAGTTGGTTAGTGGAGTAAATATGTAGTGTTGACAGTGATTTCAGTAAGTGGAAATGTGGTAATGTGTACCTAGAAAAATGGTACAGATGAACCAGTGCGCAGGGCAGGAATTGAGACACAGATGTAGAGAACAAACGTATGGACACCAAGTGGGGAAAGTGGCAGGGGGTGGTGGTGGTGGTGGGATGAATTGGGAGATTGAGATTGACATGTATACACTGATGTGTATAAAATGGATGACTAATAAGAACCTGCTGCATAAAAAAAATAAAATAAAATTCAACAATTCAAAATAAATAAATAAATAAATAACCTTTTGAAAATACGTAATGAATCCTAGATAATATTTCAGAGAGTTAGTGATTACATAAGCTATTGAAATTTTAGACAGATGCATTTGTCTGCCTGGCCGTGGTTTTCAACCTTTAATAAAATCAGAAAATCCCCTTACTGTAAAAATTAATACTATTTTCTAGTTGTTTTCTGTCTAGTTGAGGAACTACAGGAGTTATTCTAATTCAATTTAAAAAAAAGAATTTTGCATAAATATGCAATTAATGTACATTTGCAAATCATTAAGTATATCATTGATTTATTTATAAAACCTAAATAAACTTGTTATAAACTATAATATATAATATATATATATATATATATATATATATGGATAGATATATACACAGATCACACTAGTCTAGGGGAAAGAATTCTTGTAGTGATATGTTAAGTGCCTGAATATATTGTAAATATTACTGATAATGAGGTTTCTAGTTCTATGGCGTACTACTGTGTGACACAACTATGCCATTTAAAACCATAAGTGCATTTTACCTAATTATATCTAAGTTTTGCTTTAGCTAATCTCCCAGAAACACACACTTTGTTTGTTATACCCAGACTTTCATGATGTTTATGTACTTTAACTCCATTATTTTCTCTGGTTTATTAATTTTCTCAGAAGAATACCTGAGTGGATAGCCACAATTTGTTGATCTGTTACTATGGCTGTGATCGGGAATATTTCATTTCACTTGACATTACACGTTATTAATGTTTAAAAACACTTTTAAGAATATGTGGAAATTATAGACAGGTTATGTTTCCATGAATGTCTAAGAGATACCTAGGTATGACTCTAACTCAGCCCTTTAAAAGACTCATCATCTCAGATATTATCAATAGTATACTCAAAGAATATCCAGCCTTTAAGAAAATAAGTATGAAGGAGAGAATATTACTTCTTGGAAAACATGCATCAGGATCAATTTGGAGGGAATTCATAGGAAATGTGCCAACACTGTAAGACTGTTAAAATGAAACATATTTTAACTACACTTCTGTAAAGAACAGAATAGACTTTCTAACAGAAAAGAAAAGATCATGAATCAGTGGTAAATTATTAGGAAAGATAAGAAATATAGGTATTGAAATGAAAATATGTTCATATGAAAGTTTACTTGTTTGTTAGGAAGTTGGGAAAGGGAGACAGCACATTGTAAGGACATTGGGAGCTGTGCTGTTGATAAAGACATGGAAAGGCAAGTGTCTCTCCCTTTGCCTCTACTCCCTGGACACTGTCCACACTAGTCTTGTGCAGCTCTCATCATTATTGTTTGCTCTGGAGAAGAGCCCTCTCTCTAGCCTGGGAGCCCCTGGGGACCTGCATCTGGGTGCTGGCACACAGGCTGTGCTCAGACTCTCTTGACTGCTTTGAGCTGGGTTGCAACGACTTCTCCCAGGACTTGGAAAATTCAACTTTCAGAATTCTCGATGTGTTCTCTAATATTAGGCTATCACCAAATGGATGCACACTGTTGTCCTATTAGTGAAAGAAAAAACTCACTGAAATGAAGTTTGAACACAAAATAGCAACAATTCTATATTTGCAAACCACAAGGTACTAAAATTCACTAACAACATTGCCTAAAAGTCTGTTTTTTCCTTTTAATTTCAGTCTAATACACAAACCTACTTCCTGCTAGGCTGTTTTCTTTTCATTCCTTTGAGGTCCTTTCAGTGGAAGAAATGGGTCAACAGTCGAGAAGGAAGAAGAAAATGTATTACCATATATTGAGCCTGCATGATGGTTTCTATGGACAATATGAAACAGAGCTTTTCTCCAGTAAGCATATTTGGTTCCACCTCTGTGTTTATGCCATCTAAATGGGCCAGAGGCACAAGAATAACTCTTACTTGGTTCCTATTAGAAAGATCGCATTTGTTTATTAATCAACAAAAACAACAACAATCTTGTTTTTATTCCCATATCACTTTCATTTTTCTAGTTGCCATTTTCTAGAATTTTTAATTCCATATTTTTCATTACTTATTCAAGAACATGCAAGTAAAGCAATTCTTATAATGGCTATAGCCTTCCTGCAATCCCGCTCTCTTTCAAAAGGAGGAAATACAGATTTCCATTATGTGTTTGATTTCTTGACCTCTATTTTAAAGTCACAGCATAGAATGAATATGAATTAATAATGATTTTAATTATTATTCTGGCTTCTCTCTTCAAGAGAGTTTAAGTGGAGGAAAGTTAGGAAAGTTGATGCATCGAATAGATATTTTTGTCCTCTGATGCCATTTGGACTTACCATTGGATAATTTAGCACCAGTGATTTCATATGAAAAATAGTTTTCTGTGTTTTGACTAGATTTCCCAATCTCAATACTGAAAAACCACATCAATTATTCTGTGAGTGAAAGGAGGTTTATATTTTAGAACATCAAATTTGTTTTGAAGGTACAGTAAAGAGAATGAAGTACATTGTTAAGTGTTCTTTCTTTGATATGTTAGAAGTGTAAATTGTTGACATGTGGAGAGAAGAGATGCCACATTGCAGATCATTCTTGTTGTATGAAGCACACACTGAAGTATCACTTTCTAACAATTAAGAAATTAACACTAACAATTATGTCATTTCTTCCCTAGAGTTCACAGCATGATTAGTTTATGCCTAATTAAGGGCCTAAATCAGCAAAGAATGTCTGGCTTCAGCCTGAGGGTGAATTTCTGTAGGCTACTTTCTAAGATTTCTCAACTTAAATTAGGATGTAATTCAATTTTAAGTGATGATCAGAAAGGACTCTTTACTATTTCACAATTTTCTTATTTCAAACAAATCTTTGATTTTCATCTCCTTTTTCCATGTTGTCCTTTTAACTTGTTGAGAGAGAGAGAAAGAAAGATTACACCAAGTTGAAGAAATTTTCTTTTAAGTCGTAGTCTTTCTTTTCTTTTTCAATAGGTCATCATTCTCTATAATTTCAAATTCCTCAGAAAATCTTTTAAAACTGAAATCTCCAACTCAGGACCAAAAGCCAAACATTTTCCCCCAATAAAGGGAAAGTAGACATTGAATGTGATATATTTAAAGTGTTTTATTGATTCTTTAATTGAATGAGTTTTTTCCAAACACCTTATTAAATAGCAATGTAAGGAAATGACTGAGGAGATAAGATTACCAGAAAAACAAATGAAATTAAGAAAAATAAATGAAACCAATAAATGACATATATATGCACACTTATATATGCGTGTGAGTGTATGTTTATGTATGTGCATATACACAAATATTCACTATATATGTATACACACATACTGTATATATACATATATATAAGGCATTTGCACATATACATATGGAATTTATCATGCTTTACATTCTTACAAGCATTATATCATAATATCATCTCTATTTTACAGTTGAGGAAACTGGAGACTGAAGCTTAGAAGTGTTTATTAACTTTCACGCAGTTATACAGCTAGTAAAATGGTTGAGGCACAAAGTGAAAAAACACAGGACAGACTAATATAAAATAAAGGTCAAAAGAGTGCAAATAAAATTCCAAATTTAATGTTGCCTTTATGATTAGTTATACCCTTTCAAAACTAATTTAACCCTAAAGCAAATCTTATTCAAAAATATAAAACAAATGGCTCTTAAATTTTATCAAAAATAAGAAAAAGCTTTTTAATTCAATTTTTATTTTCCTTTCGACTTTCTTTGCATGACAAATTTAGAAAATATGACCAAAGGGAAAGCTGTTTTCCCTAAAAGAAAGAAATGAAAAACTCTTATGATATCAATATGGTAAAAGAAAGAAACCAAGAAACCTTGATCTTGTGGACTTATAAACAACAATGCCTGTACATTAGAAACTATGTACAAGACCTTTCCCATGTTTAACTAACTGAAACTAGTTTTATCCTCCTCCAATTTCCAAAGTGTAATCAACAACTTCTAAGGAATAAAAACAAAAGAAAATTAGAAAAGAAAACAAAAAAGAAGCAAATTATATTTCTTTAATTAGAAGGCAAACTTGGAAGAAGAAAAATGTCTTTATGTGAACCACATATTAATGCTAGATAGTCCCCTTCACTTGAAATTTAGTAACTTGGTTTACCAGAGACTACTTGGATTAAATGCTTCCCCCACCCACAGGCATAACTAAGCAAGAAAACGCTTGTCTTTTTTTCTCTGACAAAGTAGAAAACTAAGATCTGAAGATGTACTCACCTCTTGCAGTTGCACATTTTACCTTCTAACTCCTTCTCAAAAACCATTGAAAGACTGGCTATTGTTTCTGGAAGAAGGTCACAGAAACACACCAAGATTGATGATAGCTGATGAACTGTTTTAATTTTTCTTAGTGCTTCAAATACATTTATTTTCAGGGGAACATTGTAGAAATTATTTTAATATTTTTTGAAGATTGATATGTTAAAGCACATGAATGTATATGCACATATATCCATGTATATATATTTGTTTATATATACATAGTATACACACATATGTACACATTGATATGTATATAATCTAAAATATATACATTGCTGGTAGTCAGATTTTGTCATGGGCAATGCTTTGATCCTGGAAGCCCTGAAGAGCCACATGATACACAATAGAAAACATACCCATACAAAGCCATTAACAAATATTCAAATAATTGGAGTAAAAAAAGTCAGAGTAGATCTAAGGAAATCAGGGATTTGACCTGAAGCAACTTCTATACTGTTATATTTTATTTATCTCTTCTTGAAGTGGAATTTTACATGGAGAACATAAAGTCCATATTCATTTTTATGGGTGTCACCACCATACATGTAGAAAGTACATGCTGCAAAAACTTACTGCAACATATATTTTATGAGCCTTAAACTATCTCTGCAACATATATTTTATGAGCCTTAAACTATCTCCTGTCGAGGAAGAAATAGGTCCTCCCTTCCAACTTCATGTATGTTATAGATCAACATAACATAATACTTATTCTATTATCATTTTTTAAATTATGTGTTTGATAATGATACTTATGAAAATGCTGATTTCCTGATATTCATTTTAAAGGACTTATTGGGCAATTTCCACTTTATTTGATAACCATAAAATACATTCTTTTATCTGAGGAACAGACCCAAAAAATCATGTATCAGCTTACTTCATATTTACAAGTTATGTGGTTAGAAAATATTTCTACAATGTTTTGCCATTTTTATATCGTCTTTAGCAAATATCCTACATTTTTAAACCAGTGCAACAAAGCTTATCTTTGTTCTACACAAGGGCTATAATTTTAAACTTCTTTGTTTTCCCTTTCACAATACCTGTATTTCCATCACGTTTTGAAGAAGGGAGTTGGGGGGGACAATGGTTTATTTTACCCAGAGCCTTTCACCTATTAAAAAGTCCCATGGAATTGACCCCAGCCTTAAGTTGTAGCAAAATTCCAACAGACATTTTTTTAAGTAGGAGTTTTGCAATGCAAATGATCACTAAAACTATTACGTGTGTTTTAACTCAAATATACTACTTTGAATCACAATACTATTGAAAGAAAGGGAAGAAAGAAAGAAGGAAGAAAAAAAACCCTTTATTTGGGGAATAGGGGATTCCTGTAAATAACTGTAAATAACTACCTTTGTTGGCATTTTTCATGTTATTTTTGTCCTACCTTTTCTCAGTCTGATTTAGAAAGCAGTTTATAATAAGACTTTGACCATTGCACCCAAATAGAAGGCCTTTTAACAACAAGTTTCTACTCTGTACTACTATTCAATATTCATTTGATTTAAGAGCATTATCTAGTGAACACAACTACTTTATAATGGGTGAATCAATGATTTATGTTGGACCAAAATATTCATCAATTAATAATAAAGAACACTGCCCGCTCTTTCAGAAACAAAATGAACAACAAATACACATGCAAACATAAACCATCAAAATCCAGTCCTTCTCATTTTTCTCTGACATTGGGCCACTTCTAAGATATTAAAGAGGAATACCAATCCTTATTGAGGAGTATAATATGTTTGTGAAATATGAAAATAGGGGAAATAGTCCCTGGCCTGAGTTACTGATCTGGTTATGCTATTGGAAAAGATGGTTGCCACTTCAAATATTATTCTAAGTAGCATTGTAGTTGCCCAAATAAATGGTTCATCACTTTTCTCAAACTACTTACTAATAATTTGCAAAACAACAGGTGATAATAAGAACAGGATACAAAGTTTTCCATAGTCACTGCCAAATATTAGAATTTGAGGAAATATTGAGGTAAATTCTTTATTTTATGGGCTATATATATCCTTAGGAAAAATGACTGAGAAAAACTAGCTAAAATAGGGAATTTCATGAACTATGCAATTTAATTAACTACCAGTAAATAAACAGCTTCTGTGAAGTGAATCATGCCTGTTTCAAGGGCCATGGTCCGGGTCACCATGCCACACCACAGGTCTGAGAGGGTGCATAAAAGTAACACACACATTTGCCTGTCTGATTTTGTTCCTGAGGGTGGGAGGAATTGGGGTGAATGCAGATGCAATTGCCTTTACCTGAAAGGTCATAAATTGAAGCTCCGTGAGATCAGGAAACTTTTCTTTTAATATTTGTTGTTTCCCCAGTACCCAGCACAGTATCTAGCACTTGGCTGATAGACTCAAAGGTATCTGTGGTTATTTATAAGGTCCCCGAATTGAGAATTAAACATCCCAATACACATTAGACTGTGTGTGCTAAGAGCTCCACTGATGACATAACGGAGGTTTGAGAGGAGAATCTCACAGAGGGTTTTCAGAGCCTCACTAACTACCTCCTAGTTCTGGAATGTATCAATTTGCAATGTCAAACTGATGTCACAGTTTAATGTCTACTATTTAGACATGACTGGATATAAGTGGGTAGGTAATGCAAATAAATGTTGTCTCAAATTATGGGATCAGGCAATTATTTCCAACAGATGTTTGTGTCTTTTTCAGAAAGTCCTCAGGTAAAAGCACCTTTACTTATTGTTAGTGGTGAAAGTAGGCCCATCCAAGAAGAAGTATCAAACTTTGTGTTTGGGGGCAATCTACTTAACTTATCTAAACCTCAATTCCTCATTAGCAAAATGTGCAAGTACGTAGCTTGTTGGTAGTGTTGTGAGAATTAAATGCATCAATCAGCTTAAGGTCACATTTGAAAATAATAACTACCACATATTAAGTGTTAGGTATCTATTATCTAGAGTTTGAGACATTAGTCTAGAAGTCTAGAGGCAGCTCAAGACTGGGAATAGAGTTTTAAGATTCCAAGATTTAAGAGTATATAACAGTTGGTGAAGCCATGAGAATAAATGAGTTATGTGAGAAAAACAGTGCAATGAGAGAAACACACAGTTCAAGTCTCATCGCTCAGATACATGCACATTCAATAAGGAATAAGAAAGCACATTTAATAAGAGTAATGGATCAAATACTTGCAATGAAGTTGGATAGGATAGGATTCAAATTATAGTTTTTAATTACCAGCATAACCCTGGCATATTATTTATTCTCTCTGATCCTCACTTTCATAATCTATAAACTGGGGATGATATCAAAATGTCAGACTTACTGAGAAGATAAAATTGCATTAAATATTTAAAGCATGTAACAAAAATATTAGTTATTAATACACAATAGTTATTACATATGTTTAGTAACAGTAGACAAAGAGCTAGGAAAGAAAAAGAAAGAAAGGAAGAAAGAATAAAGAAAGAGAGAAAGAAAGAGAGAAGGAAAGAGAGGAAGATGGAAAAAGAGAAAGAAAGAGAGAGGGAAAGGGGGGGAGAAAAAGAAAAAATGATACATAGCTAGAAAATTTTAATGTTGAGAAAATCATGGCAGAATATTTCAAAAAGGTGGTCAATATTTCTGGGGGGCGGTGGAGGAAAGGGAGGCGAAAAGTAGCCCTAAAAATGATTTTACTACACCTACATTTACTTTTATTTCCTCTGTTATTTTCATCATAACTCAGAAAACATGTCTTGAAAGGAAGTTTTCTATATGTTTATATAAACACATACACACATACATATACACGGGAAAGTAGCATGTGTTTGTGACATTTACTATTGTTTTATTTTTTGTTGTTTGTTTACCAAAGTGATGTTTTTCATTACAAGACAGTAAAAAAGACTACATGAAATACCATATCCCAGACATAAAAAATTATTATTTTCTATAAAACTTTCCATATTTCTCCAAGCATATAAGTGCATGTGTTTTTGTATGGCTTCATATGATGCATATTTTGAGTGCAATATTTTTTGTTTAGCAATATACTGATTGATATATTGTCATTTGTCATTCTAAATGATTGCAAAAGGATGTACCATGCTTTCTAAACTAAGTCTAATTATTGAATAATTAAGTTATTTTCTTTATTTTACTACTGAAAATAAAATTGCAATGAGGAGCCCAGTGTATAAATCATTTCCATAGAATATGTTTTTGGAAATGAAATATTTGTATCAAAGCATTTAAAAACCCCTTAAAAATCATAAGTAATCACTTAAATTGAATCAATTTAAAGTGCATCATAAGGAAAATAAACACTGATCAAGTAATGTGTGTCAATATAAAATGCTCCACATTAGGAAAAAAACACCTTGATGAGTGTCTTTTAATGGGTAGTTGAACACGCAGACTTGATGGAAGACTGATTGATCTCACCATCTTCAACAGAATTTCAAGACAGCAAGGAAACAGGTGACATAAAGTCTTTTGTTACTTTTCTTTCTAATTGTTTTACCATGTTTCTTCTGGGCATAAGTAGAGAAGAAAAAATGTAATTGGCTCCAGGTAATGATACCTGTTCCCTCTTGCCTTACTTACTCTACTGTGAGGTCTGGCTTTGGAGCCAAGTGGAAAGAACTTGAACTGTGAAGGGCGGAAGGAGAAGAAATATGACAGCTGGGCAAACAAGAGGAGAATCCAGAGAGGGCAGGAAAGGAAGCTGTGAGATGGCATTTGGAGTGACTTACACCTGCTCGAAGTGGGAGAGCAGAATTAAGGCTGCTAAGAGCTCCATTTCTGAAGCTTTTCACAGGAGTCTTTGAAAAGCCTAAGCAAGTTCCCTGCCTGACACACTTGGCTCCTTCTTGATTTGAGAGAAACATGTTTACCTGTTTGAGAAGTCTTTCTAGGAATTTCCAGTCCCTTAGATATAGCAGCATTATAGTCCCAGGAGACAAAGTAGCTTCTTTGCTGGATGAAACATATTCTTGCAAATAGTGAAAATTTTAGTTTAAATAAATTTTTCTAATTTTTATTTTAATTATACATATTTACATAAAGGTAAAATGAGAGTACAATGAACATTTAATATTTATTAGATGTACAGTAGGGACAATTTCAGATAGTGGCTGCTCTTTCAGTTGGGTCCCAGCGTGATGATGAGGAAGGGCAATAAGGAGCAGAACCCCAGTCAACCCATCAGGACATGTAGCATGAACGATAGAACAAAAACCTTCGTCACTGAAAGCTACCAGGGAAAAACCTAGGTTAGCCTAAACAATGCACATCCCAAGAGTAAACAAGGGGAAGAACCAGGAAATCTACATAAGATGAAGTATAAATGGAATTTAGATGAAATATGTACAGATGAAAGAGCTTTATCCTCACAAGTAATAAAAAAAGTTAAATCAATTATTGTGTATGTGTATCTATTATATATTTTTAAAAATAGGAATCAATACAATGCTGGTAAAGATGTGAGCTACATCCTTACTTATCCCTCTTAAAAGCAGTCAAGAGCCTTAAAGAGATAATCAGAGCTGCCTTCAAATTTTATACACAAGAATTTCTTCATAATGATATTTATTGCTGTAAGGAAAATACACACACACACACACACACACACACATGTCTTTGTTTCAATATCCCAAGAATAAGAGAATGGTTAATATATATTTTATACATTCCTATTGTGTTATATAAACATTAAAAGGTTATGCTTGAAAATGAGAAGGTAGAAATGTGGATAAACATTTGTATAATTCCCCATACTTTGTGAACCTCTCATGAGGAGACCGTGTGTGTGTGTGTGTGTGTGTGTGTGTGTGCACGTACATGTCTGTACAACCTGTGGCAGTCGTTTGTGACCCTGGGTGTTAGATGTCACGACAGAATCAGGCAGTGAGAGGTAGGGGGAGCACCTTTGGGAGAGGACTTCTATGAATATATCAAGCAAAATGGGTCCTTATGCAAGGGGACCCATCCTTGCAAGGCCATCGATCTTCAATTAAGTTGTAAAGACTCTAAAGGAGAAGTTCTCTAAAAATTGTCATTGTAAACATATACTCCTTGGGTTTGGGATTTGGGGGATGTTTTTGAAAGTACTAAATCTGCCTCAAAATTGAAGGTAGTCTGAAAAGTCAGCCATAAGGTTAATGGAAATCTCATTTAGATAATGTAGATGTTCATGGAGTGATGACTTAGGGAGAAGAAGGACAGGAAGTGAGTACATATAAGTGTTGATGGTGATATCTCTGTTGACGGTGATATCTCTTAGTGGTATGACTTTACTTTTCTTCCATATTCTTTGTCCTTTTATAGTTTCCAAGTATTCTATAGCAAGCCTACATTAGTTTATAATTGGTAAATGAAGGCAACTTTTTAAAGGAAGCTTTTTAAAAGCATGCCTATTGAGAACTTTTCCACATGCTCTAAAAGTTGTTATTATTGACCTAGACCCTTATGTTAAACAAATACATATAAAGATTTGTCCTATAAATTCTTCTTTGAATTTATATTAGTGAAAAGTTAGACTCTCCTAATGAATGAATTAATAACATTATGTTTAAAAAAGATCATTTTGTTTCCTTCCTTTCAAATTATTATATTTTTATTTTTGCTGCTGAAAAATTCAGAGCTGAGTTTTATGCTTATTTGCAGTCAATTCTTTTCTTCTGTATTTTCTGTCCATCGCTTATTTGAATCACATTTTAACCTTCATTTACTCTTACTTTGATAGTTGTATCATACATTTATCATGTTGGAAGCTGCTTCCACCTATTTGAAAGTGTGTATTCCTGCCATGCTCCTCTTTTCATTGTAGTAACTGAGCCCACAGCCCTACAAATGGAACACGCCTGCATGCCTGTACATATATTGTTTTCTCTGCTTAAAGTCTACTTTCTTTTATGGCTAGACCAGTAAAATCCTTGTGATTATACAAGGTTCCGACTTATTAGCTCCTCTGGGTATCACAATAATTTGTATATTAGTCCCGTAGCAGTTTCTGGCTTAAATTATAATGATTTTTATTCTTTCACCAGGCTTTGAGATTCTTGTGAACTGCTAGAGTTACCTTATTCATCTTCTCAACATCACTGCACACCGCATTGTGGATGCTCAATAAATATTTAAATAAAAAATGTTAAAATATAAGACAAATAAGTAAAACTAATGAGCTCAATCAAACAATTGCATTCAACTTTGATTTTAGGAATTTATTTGCAATTTCTTTGGAATTGCAGGTAATAATCAAAACCATGTTTCCTTTTATGAAAATCTGGTTTCTATTTTTGTGGTCTAAGAGGCATGTTCTGTTCTATTTATCATTGGTCCATTTGTCAAATGTTTAATGAGCACCTATGCTGCACCTAGCATTGAGCTAAGAACCAAGGAACCGTGGGGATGGGAATTAACACAGGCATGATCAATGTCCTCACGAGGCATCATATTTCACTACTGCAGCAGAGGCAGATATTGAACAGTTCATTACAATTTTTATTTCTTTATTCATGGTTATAAAAAATGCAAGGAGAAAATGCAGTATTCTCTAGGAATTCATAATGGAGGTTGATGGTGTTACCTTCCGAATAATGAACAGGAAATTCATTTATAAAGATGATGAAGGTTGGAAGGTAGGAAGGTAGAGGGCTTATGGGGCTATGGGAGCATCAGACGAGGCCCCAACTCTCTCAAAGCCTTGAAATAAGGGTTGTCCAAGAGATTAAATCGTAGATTTTAAGCCCTATGACTATGAAAACATAAATCTAAGACCTGAACTGTATAGAAAGATTAGTTTCATAGTAGAATTCCTCTCCACTGAACACCTTCCAGAGAAAAGATGCTTTTCCATCTATGTGTGCTTAAGATTGTGCACAGTGCTGGGGGCATGATGGATACATAAAAATTTCTCAAATTCCTTCATTAATTATCAATAAGAAATTAATTCTTTTTTCCAAAATAAAACTAAAATTTTTGATTTTTTTTTTTAGGAAAGTGAGGAAGTGTTAACATAAACCCTTTAATATAACACTATGATGAACAGTTGGAAATGAACACTCAATAGTAAAGGTCTAACTAGAAAAATGTACAGAAACACAGTTATTTAAGGAATAAAGGAGCAAAATCTTATTAATCACATATGAGGAGAAAACTAAGTTTCAATATAACATGCATTTCTTTCCCAATACAAAACTTCTTATTTTGTATGTAGGTTCTATTCAAAGAACTTTAGCATAAATGATCTTCTTTGATAGTTACAGTAATCCCTCTTATAAAGTATTTTCAACTTCTTATAATCTCCTCATAGAACATGATTTACATTAAGTTTGTCACCACTAAGCTAGGAACACAACACTTTATTACATTACAACCTGATTATTTTTGGTGTTTTCTATTTTGTCTCCAGTTCTAAAAATAGTACCAAACAGTGAGTAACAATACTCCTTTGCACAGAATTGTGAATCAATAAACATTTGCTGATTGACTTACTGATCTTGGTTATATTTTATTTCTGCTTGTCATTCTGATCTTATGCATCTCAATTAACATATTTCAAATTTTAAATTCACTTTGACAGGAATTTTTTTTTCTCTTTTCCACATCTTTCTACTGGTCTATATAGCCTATTGACAAAGCCAAGTTTCAAAATACATATTAATATGTACCAAATTAACCAAGATTAAAGCATATTGCTAGCCATTTAGATCTATGTGATTTTGCATATTATGCCAATTTTTAAATGCATTAATTATCCAGTGAACCAAAACAATTCTTCAAAGTCACTTCAGTCTATCATGTAAATATATATGCTTATATAAGAATTAATTTTGACAACAGATTATTTATCCTTTAGCCTGAAAAAAGAGTAACAACTGCAGCTGTTACTGTCTAATTAAGGGGGTCCCATATTCTGGCACTTTTTAATGATAAGGCTTTTGACCCAAAATACTGCCATGGCTTTTTCTGTTGTTTAGTTAGGAAATATTGACATGATGCTTAATATGTTAACTAATAATAACAATAGGCAATCTGCTTTCTACTTCCATGGAAAAAAAATTCTATAGATTTCTACTGAAACTCAGGAAGAGATCAGATTTAATTGCAAAAAATGTAATTTATATACATTTATAATTCTTGTTTAGAAATTGAAAAATGAACAACTGCAAATAAATTTGGGAACTACTCATAACTTCATTAAAAGTTATTTGGTGTTATGGAAAATTGAGGTTACACTAATAGTCAAGCTCTTTATTCTGAAAATTCTCTTGTAATTAACACTGATGAAACATTCTGCCTCCCCATCAAGGAATTTGTGATCCAACTGCCTCTGCATTGTAGATGAGAGGTTTTTTTAGCAGATTGTTCATATCACCTCACTTTCATATCACTTTATTAGTAATAACAATCATAAAATTAATAATCACTTAGCAGGGGAAAAGAGCATAAACCAGACTTCGTATTAGGTCTTAGTATTGTATGCCATGGCATCTTGTGGAAATCATTCAATTGTTCATTAACAGTAGCTAATCTGAAAAGCTTCATGTGAACATCTCCATTACCATTCTAATAAACCTCACACTCTGCATCCCACTTACTGACCTTCCCTCTGTCACTCAGATTGCATTCAGGGTGACCTTTTCAAGATACAAACACTTCTACATTCAAAATCCACCATCTATTAAGACCCTCAGGAAAAATTCTCAAATTGTTTACCCTTTGCCTTCTTACTTTTTTTTTTCTAAAATAGCCTCACTTCTCCCAATCTTTACCTAGACCAACATGTCAGTTCAAACATTCCTACCTGTACACCCTGTAACTGCCACTTTTGGGTCCAGGCTCTTGCCTATATCACAAGGCATCCACGTACTTTTTCTTCATTACACTTACCACATTTACCTTTTTGGTTTCACTTCTACTCCCTCCTTTCCTTATAAGATTCATGAATATAAGAAGAGAGTCCAGCTTTGCTTAGGTTTATAGCCTGGTGTGTAGCATGGTTCTTGGCGTGTAGCATAGTTCTTGTCACATAGCTACTGGTCATTAATACATGCTACATTTGAATGAGAACTGAACCAGGAATTGAAATCTCCGCACTCAGTTTCTACTTGACTACTTACTAGGAGTGTGAACTTAGACTACTGTGTGTGTCTTACCCTCAGACCTCAGAAGGGGAACTGCTATAGACTCTCAGCCCCATAATTATACCTGGATGGTACATGCCCCACATTCATTGTCTAATCTAAGGGTCATGTATTTTCTTGTCATTATTAAAATCAATGGACTTTATTCAAATAATAGTAACCTCTAGTCATATGGAGTCCCTCGAAGCCCAGTTTGGAACCATGGCAAGGCAAAAATACCAGGAAGCCAAAATCATTGAGTAATAACAAGCAAGAGAAGGCAGGAGCTGTTCTACAGAAAGAAGAAAGAAGAAGATGGAATAAGAGAAGCAGAGGTAAGAGAGTATGTAGCTGAGGTGAGAGAGAGAAAGAAAGAGGGAGGAAGATGCAGAGGGACAGAGAGAGTGTGGATTAGCTATCTTGTGACTTTCCAATTTCCTCTGAGTCCTGACTCTATCCTCTGCTTCACTATTCCATGATATTTCTTTGTATCCTTGGGAAAACTCATTTTTTCCTGAGCTAGACTGAATGAGTTCCTGTTCATTTCAACCAACAATTCCTAAGACATTGAATTTCTTAAGTTATCTGACTCTCAGTTGTCTCATTGTTAAGTGGATTTTATAATAAGTCTGCTGCCTGTTTCATAATTTAACTGTTAAAATAAAATGAAATAATGCATATGAAAGCATATTCATTTATACAAATTTTAATTGATTTGTTCCTATATTCATTCAATAAACATTAATTACATGCCAACTATGGGCCAGATATTGGGCTTATTCAGAGATGCAACAATGAGTTAATCTCTAAAATACCTTTGAGAAACTCATCATGTAATGAAAAGCACTAAACACAAGTATATATTATTGTGATTTGAAATTATCAGGAATGTTTTGCTTTCCACTTTTTCTGTAGCAAATTATTTAAAATCTCTTATGTCATTTACTAACTAATCAGTCAAGGACAAGATATGAATTACTTCATTAAAATCTATTATCTCCAAACTGTGAAGCTTATTGTCATTGCTGTATGGAATTTTGTATGTTACTTAATGTAAATAAGTAGTTAATTACTCAAAAAGATCAAATTAATCACTAATGCAGGGAGCTGGTTGTAAAAACTTTTTTCCCAACATAAAGCACATATGGCGAATATTACCTTCACTCAGAAACAATATAGACTTAATCCTTCAGACAGGATTATAGTCATGTTCACAGTCTGAGTGTTCTAATATAGCACACAATTCAGTGCTGGTAAAAGTTTGCTACTAAGACCCTCGTAGTCTGCAAGATTTTGGTCTACATTATGTGAAAAATCATCCTGGGGTAAACAAAGAACTAGATTCATTCTCTTCTCTCCCATACACACACACACACAAACACACACACACACACATATATAAAATATTTTTTTCCTCAGAATTTATATCCTTAGGAAAAGTTTTGGGTGCTAGCAATGGTGGGGTAATCATTCTCCCAATCATTCAAGCCCTGTGCTAGGTACTCGGGATAGATATGCTGGCAAACAAAAATGTCATTGCTCCTGCCCTGTTCCTCAAAAGACAAAGAAATAGGTAGTAAATAAGAAATATAAATATATTGTAACAAAGTGTGATAAGAAGTATAAATAGAAACAATAGAATTCCAGTTGAGAACATTTCTTTGGGGAAGGGTTGGAGTCTATGTGAGAAAAAGCAGATAAGAAAGTGCTGCCATACAGATGTAGAGAACAAATGTATGGACACCAAGGTGGGAAAGCGGTGGGGGGCAGGTGGTGGTGGGATGAACTGGGAGATTGGGATTGACATATATAGACTAATATGTATAAAATGGGTAACTAATAAGAACCTGCTGTATAAAAATAAATAAAATTTTAAAAAAACCCAAAGTGCTGTCATAGAAAGTAATATTTAAGCTAAGACCTGAAAAATGAGGTTAAGCCAGTATCACGGATTGTGTTCTCTGGAAAGCAGACTTTGACATCCAGAAAGGCAGCATCTTTACAGGGAAGGGAGGGTGCTGGACTGGTACAGGGAGAAGTTGGGCTGATATTGTCTCAGTGGATGCCTCTGCTGTCCCTACAGAGGCCTTTGAATCTGCAGTGGCCCCACGGAGTTGTCCACTGTTGGGAGAAACAGGGAAGATGAATAAGATGTGAGGGAAATGTCCATTGGATTTAGTGGCATGGAAGTCATTTAGATGCTCAAAAAGAAATGAAAAGTAACACCACTGAGTAATGTTAAGGCCCATTTGAGGTTAGAGATCATGAAATGATGTCCATATGTCTTATAGCACTGACCAAACCCATAGAAGATAGATGCTGAAATATAAAACGCTGGGATTTTTTTCCAAGCATAACAGAGAAAAATGGGGATAATGGAAATGAATATATTTTACATGAAATAATCACAATGATGGACTATGGATTATAAGAGTAATAAGGAGACACTTAATGGCAGGAGGAGGCTAAAGAATAGAAAGGAAGAAGTAGAATCAGTTGATTAAGATTCAATGATGAGATCTAAGATTATATAAGTCAGCACTTGCACTTGAACTGAAGAGACTAGAAAGTGGGGTCAGAGAGTCAAGTATTTAGAAGGATGATGTTCTCTCTTGCTGAGGATAAGCCTTGTTTATGCCTGCTGTTTCGGCATATGTTTGGTAAAATAATTAATAGCATATCCTTTCATTCTCAGTTTTCCCAATTTGGATGCTATATGACTACTTATGAATATTTAAATACATGAGTTATAATGTAGTGTATATTCTGGTGATGACAATCCACTGAATGAGACCATGGAGATGTGATGATAATGTGATTGTAGAATCATTGGCAGTGAGATGGCAAGGAACTGGGGAGACAAGTTATCATCTGCATGAATGTTGAGTCATCAAGAATGATGGGTAATAGGAAGTTGTTCATACTGCAGTGAATGAGGGCCTTTTATTTTAGTTTAGTTTTTAATAAATTTATTTATTTATTGCTGCATTGGGTCTTCGTTTCTGTGCGGGCTTTCTCTAGTTGCGGCAAGCAGGGGCTACTCTTCATTGCAGTGTGCGGGCTTCTCATTGCAGTGGCTTCTTGTTGTGGAGCATAGGCTCTAGGCGCATGGGCTTCAGTAGTTGTGGCATGTGGGCTCAGGAGTTGTGGCTCACAGTCTCTAGAGCGTAGGCTCAGTAGTTGTGGCGCTCGGGCTTAGTTGCTCCATGGCATGTGGGATCTTCCCGGACCAGGGCTTGAACCCATGTCCCCTGCATTGGCAGGCGGATTCTTAACCACTGTGCCGCCAGGGAAGTCCTGAATGAGGGCATTTTAAAGAAGGATGTATTTAGTTTGGATTTTTTTAAGAGGGCAGTGAAGACTTATTCCCTGGGGGCTATTCTCCTAAACTTCAATATTGAAAATAAATTTCCAGATGTCCTTTGTGGTCATCATTCATCTCTATTATTTGGAAGCATCTATTATATCTTATATGATAGAATCACATAGAAAAGTTGTTTTCTATATTATCCCATTATTATCACTAGTGGTGATTGGCTTCTTTAAGTTGAATGAACAAATTTACTACTTATTGTCCATTCTCATATAAATAATAAGGAGACTAACCTGGAATAAGATTTAAATATATGGTAAATATTAGGAAGCAAAGGAGAAACATCTTGCTCAATAAGGTAGAGGCATTTACTACTTAGCAAGTATCTATATGCTGCCTCACATTTTCTTGCCCCTTTCAGTTAGGTGGAGTTATGTGATCTTTTCTGTGTACAAAAATAATGTGTGCCATTTATGAGTCAAGGCATTTAAGAGGAGATGTAAGTCCCATACTCTTTTATCCTGCTATGGTGACCCCGAAGCCAAATGTTGAGATCATGGAGCCAAAGATGGAGGATTCCTGAGTCATCACTTAGAAGCTACCCTAGGAAGCCTTTGGATATAAAGCAGAGTTTGCATGAGCTCTCCTTTGCTAATTCATTGAGATTTTGGTTACAAAGCATAACCTAGCCTATTGTGACTCATATAACCAGTGCACAATAGTTTTACATGGAAAATAAAATGATGTAGCAAACAAGAAAAGTGAGTCATCATAAGTAGTTATTTTAAATCTGTGATTACTATGGCATATTTTAGAACATTCAAGCCAAAACTATAAACCATATGAAAGGGAATGTTTTTAAGGAGCTTTGACTAATGATATCTATCCCTATGTCTTTAACAAGACTTCTCTTTAGAAAGGAACATCCTTGATACAACCTTCTTTCTAGACAAGGAGAGCTGGTGAACCACACACCTGAAATAGTCCAAGAGGCCTTTTTGAAATACTTAACAGACGTACACTCTGACATTTTTCTTCAAAACATTCATTATGCTACATCCTCCTGCCCTTTACCAAATAAATCTCCCTTTGTAAACAGAGAAAAGCCCTGGTTCTAGTCTGAAGGTGATTATGGGAATGATTATTTATTGTTTTCCTGGACCTTGTGTTCCTTGGATAAATTGTGCAATCTTAGCTTCCTAGCATCTCCTGATAGCCTCATGCCTGTTTGAGAAGCTGCTGCTTGGGTGGAAGACAAATGATCACAGACTCCTAATGTTTCAAAAATCCAGAAAATAATGGTCTGTCTTCTTAGCTCCAATTCTCACACATTGCTTTTTTGAAGAAGGACTACAATGCATACCTGGAAAAGCAAGTACCAGTGGTCAGAGTAGGGGAAGAAGGAAGGCAAGGTCAATTTTGCTTTGTGACACCCCGAAGAGATCCCACTGGGACTTGCCAAAATCATGAATTAGACCTGCATGTCACCTGTCCACTGAGCCCTCTAATAACTGCCCTTCCCAGACATTGCATGGAGTGGTGGCAGAGCCAGGACAACTGTGGCAGAAACCGATCAGTGACCCTTTAAGGAGGCCAAAGAGCCAATCGAACAGCATCTGGAATCACTTTGCCCTCAGTTAATCACATATCACACTTTGCCTTCAGTTTATCTCTGCTACATGGTATCCTTTCTAATAAATCTAATAAATCTCTTGTTTGAGGGCAAGGAGTGGGGATTGTTACTTTTGTTGTGGCAAACTCTAAAGGGCTAAATAAAGCCACATGCTTGGAAAAAGGATAAAAGGTCAAATATCAGGATGGGACCTCCAAGCCCCTCAGGAGCCAGGCAAGAGCAAGAAAAAGAGGCTCATGGTTGGAAAGAGGCTCACACGTGGGCCCTAAATGCACTCAGCATCCAAAAGAATTCAATAAAGCAATTATGGGGCTTCCCTGGTGGCGCAGTGGTTGAGTCCGCCTGCCGATGCAGGGGACACAGGTTCGTGCCCTGGTCCGGGAGGATCTCGCATTCCACGGAGCAGCTAGGCCCGTGAGCCATGGCCGCTGAGCCTGCACGTCTGGAGCCTGTGCTCCACAACGGGAGAGGCCACAACAGTGAGAGGCCTGTGTACTGCAAAAAAATAATAATAATAATAAATAAATAAATAAATAAGTAAAGCAATTATGAGTTGGGTAAAGTCTGTATTCAGTACAATCTTTGCAACAATCATAAGGCCATGCTATATCACAATGTTCACTTCATTACAGATTTTCAACTCTTTTTTTTTCTCAAAAAATGTAATGCCTTCAGGCTTCCCTAGGTCTCTGCTGACATAAGGAAAGATAATTAAGTGACAAATCAATTAGCATTAACCTGTGATTACTAAATGCCTCAGCATTCCACTAAATATATACATTTTATAAAGAATAGTGTGAACCTCTAACTGCAAGACTTACACAACAGGGTGAGCTGACACTATTCTCTATAAAATCTTAATATTTAAGTGAATATATACATATATTATGGGATAATATTTTGAGGAAGGGAGGGTTTCCAGTATCCTGCATATGATACTTGTTGGCTGATCACATAATTTTAATAAGAATAATGGCAAACCTGGAATCTACTTTGTTTTCTTTCCAAACTGTACCTTAATTAAATCAACAAGAATACACATTTACTAATACTTCACCCTTCCACAATCTAGAACAGTGCCTGGAACATGACAGTCATTCACCAAATATTTGCTGAATGCCTCTAATATCTAGAAACTACCTTTTAGTAAGTGCAAGCCAGGTTTTGACAGATACTTTTGTATAGCAATCTTTTTGTTCTTTTCAAAGATCCAGTCATAAATATTAAAGAAAAAAGTAAGTACTTTTCTCCATGTAATAACAGACATATCTATGAGTTTAATAAATCTTAAATTCATAATAGAAGAGCTGTTCCTATTCACCAAACTGACCCACTTTCTTATACTAGATTTTGCTATTTTCATCTACCTAATTGCACACTAAAAGGTGACTGACATCAACTGAGCACCAAATAGGGTCTATGCATCATTCTGGGTGTAACATTTTTTATAGATATTCATACATAATGTTGACTAATTGCTATTATAACCACATTTTACAGGCAAGAAAACAGACCCAGAAAAGTTAAGTAACTTGCTCAAATTCTCATAGCTAGTAATATAAAGAAAATTAGAATTTAGGATTCAGACAATTATTTTCAATTCTAAAGCCTGGAGACTGTCTACCTAGTATACTGAATAATAAACTCTGCTTTAACATTCAATTATAGTACAAAACTAAATCTTAAATTATATTTATATTCTGATCCATTAAATTATCTTCAATGTATATTTTGACTGAGTACATGCAAACGAAACAAAGTTTCATTGTAAAGATAATAGAATATTTAAATAAATATGCCCAAGTAGCCATGGACCCTCCAGGAATTACAAAAACCCAGAATACCCACTATCAGTTCCTGTCACCACAAACATGCCTGTGTTTTCTCCCCAGCTAGCAAGGTAAATTCCTACCATTGTAACCTGCATCCAATGACAGTCAAAAAGTCTTTTACAGCCAAAATACTAGCAGACAACCATGCATCAGAATAAAGAGGGAAAGAACTTAAAAAACAAACAAACAAACAAAAAACTTAAAAATATTTAAAACCTTTTTTAAAGAAATACATTTAAAAAAAGGGAAAAATAATCAATTTTATCCTTGAAGACATTCAAAGAGATATTGTGTCCATCAAATAATACAGAAATAATTAGTGATATTGGAAATAAAAGTGTTTGATTAGCGAAATAAGTAAGAAAAAATAAAAGACAAGTTTAAAAATAGAATGGGCACAATAAAAGAGTTAGTTAGTGAGGAAAAAGATAACCAATCCTCCATAATGTACCATATAAAAATAAAGCATTGAAAAGTATCTGAAAATTCAAGAGATTAAGAGGACAAACCTAGAAGATTTGATATCTATATAATAGATTTTCCAGAAGGAAAGCATATAGACAATGCAGGAAAGAGAGTAAAAAGTGAAATAATACAAAAAATAAGTACTGTCAAATATACTCTAGAGCTGAAGAGATAGCAAAAATCAAAAGGCTCATTGATTTCAAGAAAATCTAAAAATGACTGATTTTAAAATCAATGATCAATAATAATAATAATAGCTTAGCATCAAGATAAAAAAATTTAAAAACTATCTACTAAAGATTAATATTCAGAGTAACATTAATTTTCTCATTGACTAGAGGCTATAAGACAGAGAAACAATGGCTCTTCAGCAAAATGATTTTGACCCAAATACCATGTTCAGTCAAATCAGCATTCAAATGTGAGGATAAATTGTAGATATTTTTGAAATAAAAGAACTTATATTTCTTACAAATACACAATTCTAAAAGAGTAACAAAAGGATCTGCTGGGGCTTTGGCTTCTGGAACACACGGGGCTGAGTCCATGCTGACAGCCCGGGGGCTTTGGGACAAAACGGGGTTGAGTCCATGCTGATGGGAGACAAGACTTCTCAGGACTTGCTGAGGTTTTGGCTTTGGGACGTTGTGGGGTCCAGTTCACACTGACAGGAGCCCCGTCTCCTCAGGACCTGCTGGGAAGTGGTGCGGCTGAAGGAAAAGGTAATCCACAGGACCCAAGACATGGTAGCTATTACTATACTCTTCTCATGGTGCCTCTTAATACCATGTGGACTCCTAAAAGGGAAATAAGTATCACAACATTGTTGAACTTCGTCTGGATATTTTTTTTTTCCTTTTTCTCTTTTTGTGAGTGTGTATGTGTATGCTTCTTTGTGTGATTTTCTCTGTATAGCTTTGCTTTTACAACTTGTCGTAGGGTTCTGTCTGCCTGTTTTGTTTTGTTTTGTTTTGTTTTGTTGTTTTTTTTAGTATACTTTTTAGCAATTGTTATCATTGGATTTGTTTTTTGGTTTGGTTGCTGTCTTCTTTTTTTTTCTTTTTTTATTACTTTTTAATAATTATTTTTATTTTTTATTATAAAACTTTATCTTATTTCTTTTCTTTCTTTCTTTCTTTCTTTCTTTCTTTCTCTCTCTTTCTCTCTTTCTATCTTTCTTTCTTTTTTCTCCATTTTCTTCTGAGCCATGTGGCTGACAGGGTCTTAGTGCTCTGGCCTGGTGTCAGGCCTATGCATCTGAGGTGGGAGAGCTGAGTTCAGGACATTGGTCCACCAGAGACCTACCAGCTCCATGTAATATCAAACAGCGAAAACTCTCCCAGATATCTCCATCTCAATGATAAGACCCAGCTCCACTCGATGACCAGCAAGCTACAGTGCTGAACGCCCTATGCCAAACAACTAGCAAGACAGGAACTCAACTCCACCCATTAGCAGAGATGCTGCCTAAAATCATAATAAGTCCACAGACACATCAAAACACACCACCAGACGTGGACCTGCCTACCAGAAAGACAAGATCCAGCCTCATCCACCAGAACATAGGCACCAGTCCCCTCTACCAGGAAGCCTACACAACCCACTGAACAAACCTTACCCACTGGGGGAAGACACCAAAAACAATGGGAACTACGGACCTGCAGGCTGCAAAAAAGGAGACCCCAAACACAGTAAGTTAAGCAAAATGAGAAGACAGAGAAATATGCAGCCAATGAAGGAGCAAGATAAAAACCCACCAGATGAAACAAATCAAGAGGAAATAAGCAGTCGACCTGAAAAAGACTTCAAAGTAATCATAGTAAAGATGATCCAAAATCTTGGAAACAGAATGGAGAAAATACAAGAAACGTTTAACAAGGAACTAGAAGAATTAAAGAGCAAACAAACAAAGATGAACAACACAATAAATGAAATTTAAAATTCTCTAGAAGGAATCAATAACAGAATAACTGAGGCAGAAGAACGGATAAGTGATCTGGAAGACAAGATAGTGGAAATAACTACCACACAGCAGAATAAAGAAAAAAGAATGAAAAGAATTGAGGACAGTCTCAGAGACTTCTGGAACAACATTAAACACATCAACATGCGAATTTATATGGGTCCCAGAAGAAGAAGAGAAAAAGACAGTTCCTGAGAAAATATTTGAAGAGATTACAATTGTAAACTTCCCCAATATGGGAAAGGAAACAGTCAATCAAGCCCAGGAAGTGTAGAGAGTCCCATACAGGATAAATCCAAGGAGAAACACGCCAAGATACATATTAATCAAACTATCAAAAATTAAATACAAAGAAAAAATATTAAAAAATAAGAGAAAACAACCATTAACATACAAGGGAATCCCCATAAGGTTAACAGCTGAACTTTCAGCAGAAACTCTGCAAGCCAGAAAGGAGTGGCAGGACATATTTAAAGGGATGAAAGGGAAAAACCTACAGCCAAGATTACTCTATCCAGCAAGGATCTCATTCAGATTCAATGGAGAAATTAAAATCTTTACAGACAAGCAAAAGCTAACAGAATTCAGCACCACCAAACCAGCTTTACAACAAATGCTAAAGGAACTTCTCTAGGCAGGAAACACAAGAGAAGGAAAAGTCCTACAATACCAAACCCCAAATAATTCAGAAAATGGTAATAGGAACATACATATTGATAATTACCTTAAATGGAAATGGATTAAATGTTCCAACCAAAAGACATAGACTGGCTGAATAGATTCAAAAACAAGGCCCGTATATATGCTGTCTACAAGAGACCCACTTCAGACCTAGGTACACCTACAGATGGAAAGTGAGGGGATGGAAAAAGATATTCCAGGGCTTCCCTGGTGGCGCAGTGGTTGAGAGTCTGCCTGCCGATGCAGGGGACACGGGTTCGTGCTCCAGTCCAGGAGGATCCCACATGCCATGGAGCAGCTGGGCCCATGAGCCATGGCCGCTGAGCCTGCACGTCCGGGGCCTGTGCTCTGCAATGGGAGAGGCCACAGCAGTGAGAGACCTGCGTACCGCAAAAAAAAAAAAAAAAAAAAAAGATATTCCATAAAAATGGAAATCAACAGAAAGCTGGAATACCAATTCTCATATTAGACCAAATACACTTTAAAATAAAGACTATTACAAGGACACTACATAATGATCAAGGGATCAATTCAAGAAGAAGATATAACAATTGTAAATATTTATGCACCCAACATAGGAGCACCTCAATACATAAGGCAAATGCTAACAGACATAAAAGGGGAAATCAACAGTAATACAATCATAGTAGGGGACTTTAACCACCCCACTTTCACCAATTGACAGTTCATCCAAAATGAAAATAAATAAGGGAACACAAGCTTTAAATTATGCATTTATTCTGTAAAGTAGCAGGATACAAAATTAATGCACAGAAATGTCTTGCATTCCTATTCACTAATGATGAAAAATCTGAAAGGGAAATTAAGGAAACATTCCCATTCACCATGGCAACAAAAAGAATAAAATGCCTAGGAATAAACCTGCCTAAGGAGAAAAAAGACCTGTATGTAGAAAACTATAAGACACTGATGAAAGAAATTAAAGATGATACAAACAGATGGAGAGATATACCATGTTCTTGGATTGGAAGAATCAACATTGTGAAAATGGCTATACTACCCAAAGCCATCTACAGACTCAATGCAATCCCTATCAAACTACCAGTGGCATTTTTCACAGACTAGAACAAAAAATATCACAATTTGTATGGAAACACAAAAGACCCCGAATAGCCAAAGCAATCTTGAGAAAGAAAAACGGAGCTGGAAGAATCAGACTCCCTAATTTCAGACTATACTACAAAGCTACAGTAATCAGGACAGTATGGTAGTGCCACCAAAACAGAAACATAGACCAATGGAAAAGGAATTAGAAAGAAGTTGATGATGCCTACCATCACCATTACTAGTCAGCATTATCCCAGAGGGTCTAAAGGTGTTAGGTGAAAACAATAGCAACAGTCTAAACAATGGATGTAATAAAATTTTTTAAAAATGCCATTATTTTCAGACTTTGCTACAATTACACATTAAAAACTAAAATAATCTGCTATAATTGATTTCTTTTATTTTTTATGAGAATGTATAGATAGTTAAATTGTGTATTTTTTAATTAAAAACTTAAAAAAAATAATTTAATCCCAGGGTTCTCATATAACCTCCTCTTAAAGTTAAAGCAGAACTCTCTATCAGCTGACTTTATAACTGATTCTTTCCTTTAAGTAGAGAGAAATTAAATAAAGGAAAGGAAAACTCATGGATAATGACAGGAGAAATGTTTTTATACCTATACTACAGTCCTACAGGATTAAGACAATTGAAAATCATTTCTAAGGGGCCATCATTCCTTTCTCTTAAGGAGATTAATTCACTGATGCTAGGGTTGTGTAGAAATCTATCAGATTCTAAGAGATTGATTTGCAGCCTGAGATAATGACTTAATTGTTATGATACTGAAATAGCTCTACACTCATAAAAGGCCCAAAGCAGTTGCCATATTTTTGTTGTCCATCTCTCTGTGTGCTTAAGCTTTATATATTTCTACTCTGAAGACAAAAGTTATTAAATGTTTATCTTGTTATCCTCAAGCTTCTTAATCTTTAATCTCATCTAGATTCAAGTCTTTAATCCAATCTAGATCCAGTCTTTAATCCAGTTTAGTCGTTACAAGGATTCTGGGGATAGAACTGAAAGATTATAAAGCTGAAAAAGAAATTACACTTAAAAACCTCACAGGGATTGAAACTCTGCAACTAAAAAATGAAAGAGGTAGCAACTGTAGACTACCAAGAAAAGGTTGATGAGATTCAATCCTTAGCATATTGGGAGGTAAAAGAGCATTGTAAATAAAAGCACAAACTATGGCATCAGATTTGCGTCCTCTTGGATGCTAACTAGCTGTGTGACATTACTCATTTTTATGTAACCTCTCTGACATAAAGTCTTTATTTTCTATAAATAATGGAAAAGAAAACTTACCTCAAAATGTTGTTGGAAATGTTTAATGACACCTTGTTTCTGATTTATGATTAGCAACATAGGTAATAAACACTGAGCAAAATAAAATATGTCACAGTGTATCATAATAGATAAAAGAATTTTTTTAAAATTATCTTTGATTCAAAAGCAGAATGTTTTGTGCCCTCTATTAGGTGACAAACCTAAATCAAAATTAACTATACACACTTAGCATAGGCATTGAGCTTCAATTATGTATGCTGGATTGTATTATTAACAGGAAACATTTTTAAGAGTGTGAAGCATTTAGTGGTATTCCATAATATGTTATAAACTGCATTTTTCATGAATAGCATGAGTCTGCATCTGATGAGCAAATGCATTTTCAAGAAAGAATGAAACATGTGAAGTTAAATTTTTAATGGAACCCCTACATTTCTATTAAATTTGGTTATAGGACAAATGGGAAAGAGCTCGAATTGCCTGTGTCATGCTGGCTTTGCCTGATTTTATTCTACTTCCTTTATAATAATCTTAGAAAAGTTTTTGTATAATCGTTCATTTTACGCAGTTATGTCCTTATGAACAGATCTTATGTCAGACTAGTCAAGATAATTGTCTTTTAACTTAGAAAAGAGACATAGACTGTATAAAATCTCTCCATCGCTACTCTGTTGTCCACTGGCTTAAAAAAAAATAACAAACATGAAACAGAATCCATGGAACCTTAACCTTCATGAGCCAAGAAGAAATGGGACTTGAGATATTATTTGGATATCTATACTTTATCATAAAAGACTGAACTCCCTCTTCAGTAGGATATTATGTAGATGAAAAAAATTTTAATTGAAAAAAGTACACCACAGGTGGTGCCAGAAATCTCAGCTTCTGCTATCACACATGTTAATTTCATTGGTAATAGAATCCAAAAGTCAGCTTGGTTGAAGGGCTCAGTATTTGAGATTTGGATCCAGACATACCTGGGTTTGAATACTGCTCTGTCAATTACCACATCTGCCACTACAGACAATTTATGTAACCTTTTGAAGCCTCAGGTGTCTCATTTGAAAAACAAATGGTACCTACTTGAAGAACTGTTGTGATAATTAGTGAGATGATATATGTATGAGAATTTAGCATGTTGTCTGAACATGATTAGAACTCAATAAACATTAGCTATTATTAATACTGTGTGTGGAGTTAAGAGGGAGAAAACTCAGGGCAGGGTGCAACAGTACCAAAATATTCCATTAAGTTGTCTGTTTCCTAGCCTTACTTTGAAAAACTAAACCCTGGGAATCAACTTCTTAATAACACCTCTTTTTCTTATATTGGAAAGAAAGCCATTAAATGAAATATGATCAGAGTAAGGCATTCAGCTTCTCTTGCTCTAGTAAGTTTGCCATTTTATTACCAATTACTAAGTAGTCTTCCTCTCTTTGTATTCGATATATTTCTAAACTTGGCATTGATCTACTTCACAGATTTGGCAGAAGAACCCATTTATTAATGTCCAACACAAGAAACAAGCTTCCTATCTTGGCTTTGTGTCTGAATATGAGCACAAGATCAGTAGCATCTTCAATATGACATTTATAATGTTGGAGGTTTGAGGGCCCCAATAATAATACTACTCCTATTCTCCAACTGGACTCAAAGCAAATTGAGAAACAGAGTAAGAAAATAAGGAAGATGGGAAAACAACAACAACAAACAAACAACCCTTCATTACTGGTAAAGCAGAGATTAGAGAATATGATGTACATGCAACATCACCAAGCCTCTTGATGCTGTTTGGCTTGTGTCCCCAGCCCTCCCTGATCCCTGAACTGTCCCCCACCCACACTGCCGGCTGTGAAGGGGCCCAGGGTGTAGTGTAGCAGAACAAGTGCTCTGTAGGCAGCTCACTCTCAGAGAAAGGAAAGAGAGAGGGGACTTACCTGCTTTCTCTCTCTGAGTTACCTTTTATATGTAGTAGACCTCTCCTAGGGAGAGAACTAGCTAGGGAAAGAATGAGGGAGGGGATGGAGAGAGACCAGGAAGTTATGCTAATATTTCATCTTTAGGTGTAAGCAACTGTTGGAATTAAATGTATCACTCACTAGGATTTCCCAATTTAACCCCTTGATTAAGCCATTGACTCATTTAGCCTACTATCTCCCAATAGGTGCCTATTGCCCTGGGGGATTGAATGGAGAACAAAAGGCTATCTGGACAGGCTCCTTGGTACCTTCCTGGGTCCAGGCCAACCCCTACTTTTCTAGGTGTGCTCTTCGGGAACATATAATGGAAAATATAGACTTGCCCCAAAAAATCATTGAATAGTTTTAAACACAACATTAAATCAACTGCAAGACCACTCTGTACACAAAGCTAAAGTGCATTGTCTGCTTTATTTCCAATCCCAAATCATATCTGTTTGCATTTTCCATTATATCTCACTAAGGGTTCTATATGAAGTATCATAATATCATAGAGATATTCCAATAATAACATGAATAAACATTGTAATAAAATAATGTCAGGAACAGAAAGAAGCCCCACATTTGAATAAAATACCCCTCTTTTTCATATTCTCAGAGAGATCAAGTTTAAAAACCACTTGTAAGACCAAGTTCAAAGATGAAAGGGAGCTAATATACAAAATACTTTTCTGTTATGAGCTAAAAGTCCAAGATATTACACACACATACATACACACACACAAACACACCCCACTTTATTATACCTGTTTCAGACATAGAGACACTTAATGCTTAGGTGAAGCTGAAGTTTCTTTGGCCAATTGCACCATCTTCAGTGGGAATAAATGTTCTTCCTTAAAGATTTCAGAAGTTGAATTTACTCAGTGCCAAACCTCTGTCTACTCTGTTACACTTTTCAGAAACTCCAATAAATTAATGGAATGTGCAAGATAATCAGAGTAGTGGCCTCATAGGAAGTCATTCCCCAGCTTCGGTAGTGATTATCCAAGAGGCAATTATATTCCTAAAAGACAATACATATTTTCCCAAAGACCAGCAATGACTCAGAAGTGTTTGAGCGAAGTAGGACAAAGAAAAACCTTCCTGGTTATGGCCTCAGGAGGATGCTAGTCAGTCTTTGCTAATTGCCTGTGAATTTATTTAACCTGGCAAATTCTCTGAGCAAGATGTTAATTTTTGCACAACTGCTGTTCTACTGTCTGGGGAAAATCCCATCCGAGCATGTTTCCTCTAAGAGTGGTATTTGCAATACTAAAGATATCTTGCAGTGTTTGTAAATCTGAGAGGGTGACCAGTCCTCTTTGAGGTGTCTTTCTTTCTCCACCAGTATATTGAGAAACGTTGATTTCCATTTCTTCTTTGTCCTGCCTACCTATGCCTGACACTAACAATTTTACTCTAGGACCTCATCTGTGCTCTGCTTCAACATAGAACTCAGCATCATTGTGGCATAAAATTAATAAATTTTGTACCATCTACCAATACATAAAGATCTACAGAGAAAAGGGCTCTTTCTACTGTAGATCTTGACGTCATGACTTATTGGATCCCCTGCAGCATGCCTGGGTCTGCAGAGGTTTCTGAAGAGCCTGAGTATGTACGTTAGGAGGCCAGCAACCATGAAGTTCAAGATCAAGCCATAGAAACCTGTCTCTTTGTGGACATTAGCTCTTTTGCTGAAACCAGTGTAGCTCAATCCAAGTTTCCTGAGTCCCACAATATTCCTCCTACCTCTCCCAGGTAAGGGAGAGGTCCACTAATAGATGTCCTTCTTCAGGAAAGAAATTATCAGGACCAGGGAAGGATCATTCCCTTCCCCTTCTTTAAAATGTATTTATTAAAAAAAAAAAAAAAAGACTCACAGAAATCACTTTAGTTGTAAATTGGCCAATACGATATACTCACATATTAAAAACACTTAATCCAGAAGTAAAATTAGTTAATAAGCATTATTATCATGAACAATTAAATTTTATTAAAATGCAATGCTATAATTATGAGTCTAAAACCTAAGTTGTTTTAAGTTTATTAAGCTAAAACAACTATTTTTTATTTAACTCATTAAGAGAGTTTATTAACTCACTTTTATTTTAACTTGCATATTTGGCATTAATTGTAATAGGCTTTTCTTATAATAGATTATAATTAAGGTTTTAATCCTGCAGCACCCTTAAATGGATATGATCCTACCAATGATTGGTTAGTAATTATCCTGGAGGCTAATGCTACAGTGGGAGGTTTTGTAGATGGCTAAAACTAATAAATGATAAAAAAGCATATGCCTTCTCCTTTTAGTTATAAATAATATGAGAGTCATTTGTACAAAGATACCCATGGTCAGCCATAACAATAAAAAAATTCTTTATAGACAAAACATGACAAATGTTTCTCTCATTCTTTGCAACTTCAGGGGAGTAGGTAAGGGTTTGGTTGCTGTATTTACCTTTTATCCAGTTCTGGTCATGCTTATCTTACTTACCTCTTTGAAGCTGAACATTAAGGGTCCTTGAGACTTTGGTTTGGGTACCTATTAATGATTTAAGCACATCTAATTTTTCTTCTTCAGTCAATTCCCCATTTTTTTTTTAATCAAGACCACTTTATCCCACAACCCAAAAATATTATGGAGGAGATAACTAAATGTTTAAGAGTGTGTTATTATAGTTATCATCAGCATTATTAACACTCATTAGGGCTTTTTATCTTCAAAGTGCTTTGTAGGCATGAAGAACCCCCTCCCTCTCACCTCCTGTCCACCTTTCCTCTCTGTGTCAAGAACTGTGATGGATCTTTAGCTCCCTATGACCTTTGCATTTTTATAAAGTGCAGTCATTGAAGACGACTACCCTTTGGGGTCAGTCTTATCTGGTGGTAAGGAGGAACATGTGCTTTAAGATTCGAAATTAATACGAAATAAAATGCTTTCCAAGTGGAATTCAAAAACTCCTTTGAAATACATCTTGCTTTACTCACCTCTCCAGCTGCCTCCACCACAGATCTTTAAAGTAATGCAAGTGTGCCCACTGCTTCTAGACCCGGGGTCGTACATGCAGCAGTGAGCCAATTTGACTGGGCTCAAGCTTTTTATTGCCAGGAGATAACTGAAAAGCCAGTGAAGGTTTTCAAGACTACAAAGAATTCAACCAAACATTCATCATGGTGTACAATAAGTTAATACCAGAAAATATTATTTGTGAAGTCAACCTGTTTAAAAGAAATGAGGCATAAAGGTTCCTCTGTAGAAGGAATGCCTGCTGTTCTTCATCCCCATCTCCCTCTAAAGGATTATTATTCATAAAGGAGAATTCATTACCAAAGGCCACACAGGAAAGATCAGCCTTGAACATACGGACGCTAATCAACTAACTGGCTGAATACGTAGTAGCCAAAAACAGGTATGGAGATCAAGAAATGCCGAAGAAGCATTCCCAAAATACATGTACAATTTTGTTTTTGTTAAGAAAAGTCAGAATTACAGAGTCTCACCTTGGAAGCACTAAAGCAGAGACAACAACCTTGTCAGTAAAGCCTTTTTTTCTAGGGGACAATTGTGAGGACATTGGAAAAGGAAAATTCTGATGAGTTTTTTTACGTGGGATGCTTTCACATACATGGTAACTCCAGAGTTAGACTGAAAGGGTTCTGCTATTTACAGGTATGACTGGTGCTTTTAGTATTTGGAGCCCTAACTAGGATTGTGAGTCCCTGAAGAAAGGATAATTCCCGAGGTCCCATCTGAAGTTATCTGGTTTTGCCGTTTTTTGGCCTTCTTCCCGTAATTCTGAGAGGATCACTCTGTAGTAATGAAAGAATGTGTTTCTCCTTTTTGAAAAAGAAAGATGGGCCTGTGTTTTCTTTTTTAACTGTTTTAATCTGGGATAGGTTTGTCAGGGATATAAAGGATTTGCCTTGGGCCAAAAAACAAATATTCAACATTCACATTGTTTGTAAAACTCTTCAGCAATGATTTAATGTTTAGCAAATGGCAGTCCTAAGGAAAGTTAACTTTTGATGAAATATTACAGTGTTTCAAAGAACACTCACAATTATAGATTTTTGTATCCTTTGTTTTGATTCCAGTGTCTTTTTTTTTTTTTTTTTAATTTTTTCTTCCCAAAGAAAGTATTCAGCCTTGGTTAAAGTCACTTTGATAAAAACCGATTGCAAGGTAATCAGTTCCACATTTCTAATTGTTTTCCCAAAGAAGCTAAGGATTATTAATTTGGTGAATGTTTGGCACTGGAGTTTCCAGGGAATACTCTGGTAAAATTTGTTGGAACCGTGTGTTGTAAACTATGATCTACACTCTACATTGATAGAATAACAGGATCCGATGTTTTTAAGCCTAATTGCTCTGTAGGGATCAAAGACATGTTACTTACTTATCTTATACTAGGTTTTGGGATCAGAAAGAAAAGTAGCTTGATCCCCAGAAAAGCTGTTATGATGCAAAATGGAGTGCAATAACCCATATTTGAGCCAGGAAAAAGGAGGAACATTGATTTCAGTCAGTTTTATACAATGGAGGATATAGGAACTATATGATCAGTAGGAAAAAAAAAAAAAACAGAAAATGATTGTAACACATATTTAACTTGGCAAATATAATTAGAGGTTTATAAGAAAGTTAGAAAGTATTTTTTATAAAGTATTTTACAAATCACATATATTGGCTTAGTCTTAGATTACAGTCTTTTCCTAAACTTAATCATTTAAGAAGAACAGGTTTCTGTCTGGCTTAAAGTTTGTATAGATCTAAACTTCTAAAATTATTTCTTGCTTGCATAAAAAAGTGAAATTTTAAAGAATCAAAAACACTTAATGAAAAACACGATGTGAAAGGTGTCCTTAAGATATTGAGAGGAGTGGAACAACTTAACAAATAAAGTAGCAGAATCTCTTAGTGTCTAACTTGAGAGCTTGTATCTATTATCTCTATATATTTGATAAAGACTCACAGAACTTTCCACTGAATTCTCTCAAATAACTCCTTCCTACTCTTCCAATACATGTACTATTGGAGTCATAATTTTCAACCCTAAAATGAGAAATTTACATGGTGTATTTAGAAAATCTAGATAATAATAATACCCGACATTTATCAGGCAGTCAGTAAGTTGTTGACACTGATTTAAGAACTTGGCATTCATAATCTCCTATACACAGAACAGATCTAAGAAGTAGAATTATAATTATCCTCACATTACAGATGAGGCAAATGAGTCACAGAGGGTTTAAATGACTTGCTCAATATCCACCAAGATGTCAGACTTCAGAGTCCATATTCTTGGCTGTAATCTCCAGTTTTGTAAAATCAGAGGTATCATTTCTTTTACTTGTGTTAATTATGAATCACATGTGGATCCACACTTCACCTAAACTGTTTCTCTTTTCACTCAGTTTCCTCATTTGCATATCTGATCTAACTCCCTCATCTACCTTTTCATCTATGACACAGCATTTAATATCTTGGCACTCTCATGCGATACAAAATACTTTCTCAGATCAGATAGTGTATATGAAAATTATATGGAAAAGCACTGTAAAAATGACTCCATTCAAAAGAGCCTCTGATATTCCAGCTAATGGATTAAAACAGTAACAACAAAAACACACGCACAAAACCTCCTTTAACAAGTAAGAGATTTACTTTTCTTATTCAAAATATGCAACTTTCATAGTTTTCTTTCTCTTTCTTCCTCTTTCTTTCTTTCTCTCTATCCTCTACCTACTAAATTTATTTGCTACTACCACATTGTCAAAAATAGTCATAATCCAAATTTTTGACCGTTTAGAATTGGACTGAGCTGACCTATAGACCAGTTAACTGAAATAATAACAGGAAATAAGTGATAATAACAGTATTTCACTTAAATGCTCATCATGCTTAAAATAAAACAAATGTTCGTCTAATACACATATTTACACATAAACATAGAGGCAATTATAATTTATAAATAACCAAGGGAGGGAGACTCAAGAGGGAGGGGATATGGACATATGTGTATACATATAGCTGATTCACTTTTGTTGTACAGCAAAAACTAACACAACATTGTAAAAGCAATTATACTCCAATAAAGATATAAACAAAAATTAAATAAAAATAAAAGTAACCAAGCTAAAGTGGATTCCAACAGACCATTACCATATATTTGTTAACAGAGGTGGAGTTTTAGGTTTGAATTTGAAGTAAAACCCATTTCTGTTAAAAATTCAGAATCTTAATTCCAACTGGCAATTTGATCCCCTATCATTAGACTGCCTTGGTTGTGTTTCACTCTCCTATGGGTAATTTTCTTTAGTAATTTTCCATTTCTTTTTATGCCCTTAATATACTTAGTAAATCAACTGAACATTTGTTAAACTGTAAATATTCAAGATAGGAACTTCCTCTTTACTTGTTAGACTAGCATCAGGAATGCCTTTAAACATCTAATAAAATGTTTGATATGATGATTGTAAGGATGATAAAATGACAGTGATAATCTGAGTGTGAGGTTTTAAATCAATAAGTTTACTTTATAAATTTAAAATTGTTTAAAGGCAGAACAGAATATAAAAAATAAAAGAAAAAACAGGGCCTCCCTGGTGGCGCAGTGGTTGAGAGTCCGCCTGCCGATGCAGGGGACACGGGTTCGTGCCCCGGTCTGGGAGGATCCCATATGCCGCGGAGCAGCTGGGCCCGTGAGCCACGGCCGCTGGGCCGGCACGTCCGGAGCCTGTGCTCCGCAACGGGAGAGGCCACAACAGTGAGAGGCCCGCATACCGCAAAAAGAAAAAAAAAAGAAAAAAAAAAGAAAAAACAAAAACATTCTCAGCACTGTCATTTGTGTCTTTCCATTTTAGTAGTTATTTATTTTTGAAGTATTCTGATTATAGGTATAGTCTTCTATCTTCTCCCCTAGTTTTTTTTTTTTTTTTTAAACTTAAATGATTCCTTCCATGGTTTAAAAATACAGCACATATTTTGTAAGCCTTCTTCAGATAGGAACCACTTCACCACTGCTGTTTGACCACTAGAACTATCCTTATTCATGTCTTGAGATTTCTAAAACAATATCTGCCCTGCATCCACATTGTTTCCAATAGGCAGCATGTATTTGGGAAGCATTAATGATTTTAAAAGGCTCTGGGTCTTAGAATTTTTCTTCTTAAGATCCTTTGCATTTTTCTTTTGAAAGGGCTTCAATATGGGGACCTGGTAAAGGAGGATTAATGTAGTTTAACAAAGTGAAAAACTAATTGAATCATTAACTCACCATTCAGATTCAAATATCTTCATTCCAGACCGTATTCACTATTTACACTTCTGCTTTGCTCCTCTGCCTGACTCTTTTCTTCTCCTTTATTAGTAAAACTTCTTAGTCTTAGTTCTAACCCTGAAAAGGTCATGTGAAAATGCACATCAAGCATGTCAGAGACAGTCCTGACTGCTGGAGTGAAGGCTCAGAGGGCTTTTGCTCCAGAAGTTTGAAGTCTTACATTTCAATGTTCCTATGAAGACCTTAAAACCCTGTTAATTTACTTATACTGGCCCAAAAACATAACTGGCTATTACTTCTTTAAAAAAAAAAATATTCAGTGTTTGATAGTTCTCAGTCACTTTGTAAACCTTACTGAACCATCTCATTCTTCCTTGAAAGAATTTTAATTCAAAGTTACAATTCAATTTCCCTGAAATTTTGCATTTGCCAATAGTTTCTTCACATGGTAATACTTTGAAGGTTTAATATCACTTTTTAAAAACAGTGTAGACACTACTATATAGATAGATAGTTGGTTATAGATAACCAACAAGGACCTACTGTATAGCACAGGGAACTCTACTTAATTTTTGTAATAAGCTGCAAGGGAAAAGAATCTGAAAAGGAATATATATCTGAATCACTGTGCTGGAACACCAGAAACTAACACAATGTTGTAAATCAACTATAGTTCAATTTAAAAATTAATAAATGCATAAATAAATAAATAAATAAATAAAATAAAAACAGTGTAGATTAACTTAAAATGCATATACAGTGTGGACTGGCCATCATTATTTCACACAGAGAGACGAAAGGAGAGAGATAGAGAGAAGGAAGGAGACGTATAAATTTAGGGTGGGGGAGGGGTGGGCTTGCAGGAGGCTATTTAGCAAGCCCACCACTAATGGGATCTTCCCAGTAGTTACTTTCTATATTTCACCTCCCAAATTTTTCTGGACCTTAGGAAAATTTTAACCTTAGATACAAAACTGACAACTAAAAAATGTCACTCGCCATCTGATTCTATGAGAATGACGTCCTTAGCCACTGCAGTTGCTAACCTTTACACCATGAAAGGAAGGACTTCAGGATGGAGTTCAGGAATGAGGCACTCTGTGCTCTGGGAAAACTGGCAGAACAGGCCTTCAGATAGTTAGAAATTTTCAGGAGAAATATTTTTATGAACCCAAATTCTTGCATCTTCCCATACTTAGAAAAGCCCTAAAACCATTAACTAAGATATATGCTCTTCATGGCTAGCAGCAAACTTCTATGGAGATGTGTGCTCGATTTCATGTAAATCACACAGATGCTGACCTCCCCACCACCTCTTCAGAGCAGTTCTTCAGAGATGAGAGGCTGTATCCTGGACTATCGTCCTCAGTCCTCAGTAAGTCCCCAAATAAAACTGAACACACAGCTCTCATGTCATGTGTGTTTTTCTTAATTGACAAAATCAATGATAATAACGCAACCGTCTTAAGTGGCATTGTTGTTGAACCTAAGTTAGTGTGTCTGATGTACAGTGAGGCCAAACAAACCAAAACGTTGGAGTTTAGAGCAGAGAAAGGTTTATTGCAAGGACCAAGCAAGAACTGGGGGCTTGGGCTCAAAAAAGCCAAAATCCCCAGTGGTTTTCAGGGAAGAGTTTTTAAAGGCAAACTTACCTTGGGGTGAGGGCTGCAGGTGTGTGACTTTCTTCTGATTGGTTGGTGGTGAGGTAACAGGAGTCTTGTGTTCAGCCTGAAGTTACGTGGTTGGGGGTCTTAGATGGTTGGTGGTGAGGTAACAGGGAGTCTTGTGCTCAGGAGTCTTGTGTTCAGCCTGAAATTACCTGGTTGGGGGTCTTAGTTCCTGTAGAAGGACTCAAAGATACATTGGTCTGTATATCCCTTGAGGAGGAACTAGGACTCTGCTTTATTGCTGCACTATTGTTTCTTGACTGCTTTTCCTTTGTTTCTGCATTCCCTCCTTTCCCTAATTAGTAACTGCTTGAATCTGCCCTTCAGAACTCAGGAAAGGTCTAGGAGGCTGAAGCCTTTTTCCTACAAATAAGAAATGGGGACACAGAGGGCCTTTGGTGCCAGGGAGGGCCCCACAGGGTCCTGCTTTGTTTCAGTGTGTTGAATATATTACAAAAAATTATTACATTTCTGTTAGACCTATTTTAGGCTCAATGGTTTTTAGAAAAACACATACTAAATTTTATTGATGACACAATACAACATCTAGTAGACTAGAAATGATTTATTAACTATGATACCAATTCATGGACTTTTACAAATAAGCAGTTTTCTCCTTGATCACTGGTAGACTCAAGTCCATTATAGTTCATTCATCTTCACAATAGGTAGTTATAAAACAAACATTATGTGCAATCACTCAGATTTGCTTTAATCCCCTAAATGGAACTAGTTAGTCCTGAACTTAGATTTAAAACAAAACTCACTCTCAGAAATGTTTAATTATTTGAAGAAGAAAAAAAAAAAACTGCTTTCTTAAATAAGATCATAGCAGATAAAAATTATGCCTTAATTAAATGCAGTTCCATTTGTGGAAACACCTAATGCAGTGCCTTGCATGTAGTAGGTGCTCATTTGGTGATAATTATAGTTATTAGCAGAATTGGAACTAGACCAAATGCTTCAGGACTCCCAGTCTCTTTTCTCCATATCCCATTTCCCCTTATAAACCCCCAGCATTTTGTCCTCTGCAATTTATCATCCTTCCACTAATCACACTCAAACTGCACTTTCCAAGAGCAGGAGAGAGATGAAAAAATCAGGAAGACATGAATGCCTTAAATCACAGACTTTCTTGAAAAGGGTCTTGTTTCAAATATTTATCATATCAACTATGTTACTGGACTGAACTTTGGGTTCACTCACCCTCTATGCAGCAAAGCCAATTTACTGACACCAGGTTATGGCAAAGGAAAAGTACAGCATTTATTACAAGCACTAAGCAAGGAGTATGGGCAGCTTATGCTCAAAAGAACAAACTCTCCAGATGGTTTTCAGGGAAGCATATTTAAAGGCAACATTTGGAGGTGAGGGCTGCAGGATGCATGACTTTCTTCTGATTGCTTAGTGGTGAGGAGGTAACAGGGTGGTGTTTCAGGAATCTCAGTCATCAACCTTCTGGTTCCAAACAGTCTGCGGTCTATGTGCTTACGCTCAGTATTGAGTCACTTTCCTCCACCTGGTTGTGTGTGTGTGTGTGTGTGTCTGTGTGTGGCAGTGGGACTTAGCTACTGAAGAACTACTCAAAGGTATCGGTCAGATTCTGATATATGTCCCTTTGAGGAGGAACTAGGTCTCTATTTTATCACTGAACTATTGTCATTTTCTTGTTTGAATTATTTTCCTTTTCTTTCTACATTCCCTCACTAAGTAAAGCAGCAGTAGAGACATTTATTGTAAATGTAAATAACTACTACAGTAGTTACCTACTCAGTAACTGCATGTTCCTACTCTTTGTAACTCAGGGAAGGCCTAAGAGACTAAAGACTTTTTCTACAAACAAGAAATGGGGGACATGGAGGGGCTTTTATACCCAGGAGGCTCCCGAAGGGTCACACTCAGTTTCAACCACAAGTAGCCATTATTTTTCTTCTTCAACTGACTTATTGCCAGAAGCCAAATTTATACCTGAATATCAGCACCAAAATAACTTGAAAAGTTAAAGTATTCTTGTGTACAATGAAGTAAAGCTCCAAATCAGCCTAATCAGAGAGATTTTGACCATCAACCATCATCACAGATAATGAAATGCATTGCCTTTTTTTGCATATTGGAGCCAAGGACAAATGGTCGAGACCTTCAATGGTTCTCCTCTTGATACACTTCAAACCCTAGAAGAAGAGAGATAAGAATAAATCAAAAAGCGAGGATAAAATGGGAGTTTTCCCCAGAGTTTATAAAACACATTATTTTTTTCTCTAAGCCCTCTTTCGTAATGTAGTATTCTTCACTTAACAAAAACAAACCAAAGAAACCTTGAAATAGTAACAAACCCTCAGAGTAGACATTTTCTGCTTCCTCCACACTGCATTGAGCTGCTCCAAGCCCAGAGCTGGCGCTGAAATCAAGGACAGGACGCTAGACCAGGAAGGGCCCCAGAAAAAGGCCCCAGGGCTGTATGTAAAGTTTTACAATTTTCTCCTCTCCACAACCAAGATTATTCCTTCTGAGGGTGGGCATCTGAGGCATATGTTTCAAACTGATGCTACATGCAGAAAATGAAATAAACGGCTCCCTTTGCCTGTTTCAGGCTTGATTGCCTGATCTAAACAAAAGGAAGATGCAATTTGGATTTACCTCATTCTCACTCACCTTGGTGAGGCAGATGTCTTAAGCACTCTATTTTAAGGATTCAAAGTCCATAATATGACTAATAACTCCACATACTTGTTTGCATTTCCCATGTTACATATAAATGTCAGAAGCAATGACTTGCAGCCCCCTTTAATCTCGTGACAGCTTTATTATCATTGGTTGGCTGAACTTCAAGAAAAGTTATGACGGTGGCAAAGTTCTGCAAACTGCAGCACATATTTCGGTAATTAGGTAAAGGAGGGAGAGCGCCATTTAGAACGCACAGCTGAAATTATTTGCTAAACACTTAAGATGCTGAGGTATATCACATTCCTCCCAGGACAGCTTTTGAAGGATGATTTACAAAGCAATTCTTTTACTGTTTTACCTTTTTTTTTTTTTTTTTTTTTCCGTTAGGCTGTTTTAGCAGCAGCTCTTAACTTGAAAATGGATCTTCTGATAATGGAAATATTGTATTTGCAATATGAGAAGGTGGAAGGAGAGAGTGGTCCAGGAGGCTGTGTTTTGCATTTTCTCCTGTTTTGAACTTAGTTTTCTCGAATGACAGCATCTTTCTCATGAATGCTTTAGCACTGAACATTGTAGCTGATTTTTTTCATTGTTTTGGAATCAGGCCAAGGTTTTCAAATCTTGGAAAAAAATAATATAAACTGCTTGAAATACATTTTGATCCCACCCAAACAAAACCATTTGTCTTTTTTCAAACCTTAGTTATCAGTAAAGTTCATGTTAAAAATTACCTAATAAATTGCTGGGGTTTTATATATTGTTAAAAGGTCATATACTTCAACAGTTTCTTAAAGGGATTTTTTTTTTCCTATATGGTAATGGGTTTCAATGAAAAACCTTTCAGATTCTTTTATAGCCAAAATCACAGACAAAAAGAGAGGGTAGAATCTGTAACTGAAATTAATCCAGATATTGCTTAAGTGCATAAATTTAGTCTAATTCACACTGACTCTTAATTCCTAAGGCTAGCCTGTCCAAATTCATAATTAATAAAGCCTGTTCATCAACTGCTAAAAGTCCAGTTTATGTTTTCATCTGAAATTCAAACTATCATGATCCAATACCATAGATTTCTCAAAAGTTAATCTTAGTATCATTTAACAAATTGACAGAAATTCTTAGAGTTCCACAGGAGAAAATATGCTTATTGCAAACTGGAGGAAAAACAACCAATTCTATTTCTATTCTGCTCTCTGTTGCAAGGCACTCTGTCTCATGCTGTAAACCATACAAAGCAAATTCTTCTCATTCTCCCTCTCCTCTTCTCTCCTCTCCCGAAGTGTATATCTTGGCCCTTAATCCAAAATAGATCTAAAGAAACTTAAAATATAAACAAATAAAGCAAAATAAAATAAATTACAAGTACATGAAAAGATTAAGCCAAGGAAAAGAACATTAGCTAGAAATGAAAACCTCGCAAAACGAATGCCGTTATCCAACACAATTCCTAAATGTTGGCTGTGCACTGACATTAAGCAGGATGAAAAGAGTTTTGTAGGTTACATGACTGGATTCTTTTTGTTTTTTTACAAAAAGCAAAAGCAAATAGTGGGGAAGCACAGGGATCCCTGATCATAGAATGAGAAATAAATCTCTTTCAAGGATACTTATAAGGACACAGTATCATATTATGTAATAGTGTCATTTACCACAGAGTAAGCAGCACTAAGAACTTCATAGCTTTATTTGTCATACTTGTCTTCTCTTCAGTCTTATGGCTTCCTTCCAAGACCTAATTCAGTAAATGCTACCCTCAAGTGGGCTAGTATGCTTTTGGATGGCTTGGCTTAACTCAAGAGTATATTGTTTACTATCTAAAACAATAAATGCACTGTATACCTTTCAGATGATCTTACATCAATATTATTTCTTTTAGTTGAACTATGTTAAGTACTGGCAAGCACTGAATTCAAGATTATACAGTACTTTGAACAAGAATCTAGGCTCCAGCTAGTCTGTGTTGCAGTATGGAACAGATTCTTATGGTTTAACATTCAGAAGAATTCCAAGAGATTTGATCCTATCTTTGTTTCATCCCAAGTAGATGTGTTCTAGAAAAGTAAGGGTTTCCCCATTGCCCATATTCAAGTTTACCATTTACAAGATTACCAATAAAGAGAGAGAGAGAGAGAGAGAGAGAGAGAGAAAGGAAACACTAAAACATGACATGCTTTTCATAGAAAAAGAATCAGGAGAAAGTTTGATAAGTGTGCCACTTTAACTATTTTTATTTGAATAAAAATTTTAGGGGCTTCCCTGGTGGCGCAGTGGTTGAGAGTCGGCCTGCAGATGCAGGGGACACAGGTTCGTGCCCCGGTCCGGGAAGATCCCACATGCCGCAGAGCGGCTGGGCCCATTATCCATGGCCGCTGAGCCTGCGTGTCCGGAGCCTGTGCTCCGCAACGGGAGAGGCCACAACAGTGAGAGGTCTGCGTACCGCAAAAAAAAAAAAAAAAAAAAATTGGATGATTTGCATGTTTCAAATAAAATTTGTTCTATAAAATATACACACAGAAAACTATAATTTTGGCTTCCATTTTCTGAAACATATTTAAAACAATTTTCTACCCACCACACTTTATCTATATAGATGTGCTTTTGTCAGCTATTTTTATTTTTTATTGTTTGGCTTCCAAAATAAAGATTAGCATAACTTAAATGCAATAAATACTGATTTAAAACTTATATCCAAAGTAAATATGTTACAGGCTTTGCACAGATAAGTGTTTGATTTCTCTGAAAACCATTTATCTAAAGCTTAATCCAGTATTTGTTTTGTTATTAAAGCTCATTAGCTATCCAATATTTTTAAATTACAAGTCAGAACTCATATAAAGTTGGAAGTTACAGTGTCCTGGTACATTATGAGAATAAGTATGGTAAGTAATTTAAATGCTCAGATATAACCTTGAAAAGAGTACTTCTTAAGGAATGACATCACCAAGATGGAGACATAGGTCATTCCTGGATTTACTCCCCCTCACAAGAACAACTAACAACTATACAAGAACAAGACACCACTGAGAGACTCCTAGAACATGGGGGTGAGGCTGAAGAACTCCCCTGCATTATGGAGACTAAGACAGACTGCGTTAGAAGGGTACGAGAAGCAGAACACATTGACCACCTTGCCTCTCCTCCAGGCCAGCACAGCACCATGTAGAGAGGTCTCTCCTAAGCCTCTGGCTCTTCCAGTGGGTAAAGAGAACCCAGGGGGTAACAACCAGTGCTCCCACTCAAGCTGTGTAGGTCACTTTGTGGGAGCCACTATTCTGACCTCTCTCCATGGAGGTTGCTGGGAAATCTGCAGGGTTCAACCACTGGGACTCCGACTGTTATGAAGAAAGGGAGAGGGGCTTGCAACAACCTGCACTTGTATGTTGGCAGACTGAGTTCATATCTTCACTACCCAAATAGTAGTCCCAACCAGTAGCTTTGCTCACCCTCAGAACAAAGTTGGTGGTGCCCTCTGACCAGAGAAATTGGTAGGGTGCAGATCTGCTTGATCTGGATCCTCAAGAGAGGAGTTTTGCTAGCCCTAGAGCTTGGTTTGTCCAGGCAAAGAGCTGAGTCACAGCCCACTCACTGTGGAGTGTTTCCCAGCCACATCTGACCATGGGGGCTGACAGAAACACCTAGAAGCTCTGCATCCTAGTGGCACTCAAGCAAAGAGGTAGGTGGGCAAAGTTGATCACCTCCAGAGCAAAGCTAGTACCAGGGGTGGAGGATTCTTTTTCTGTACAAGGGCAGAGGGATTAATTCATAGCCAAGTCTATGGGTAGCTCTTGGCGCTTCTCAACCAAAGAAACTGGGAAATCGAGAATTGCCTGAGGTGGCCCCTCCCCTTCTGGCCCAGGCAAGGGAATTGAGACACAGCTCCACCCACCTGCTGTGTCTCCTGTCCCCATCTGACCAGAAGGGTTGGCAAGAACACCTGGTAGCTGGGCAGCCCAACAGAGCTCAAACCTACAGAAGGGCAGGCAGAGCCAGTAGTTTGCATAACAAAGCCAGTGGATTTTCTTGGCCAGGGAACTCGAGACAAGGGTCAGCTCAAGTTAAGACAATAAACAGAGAACTTAACCAGCCTTTGTACTCCTTTTCTCACTGCAGTCAGGCAGGGAAACTAATTTGTAGCCCTTCTCATTACTGAATACAGTCTCTAGCCTGCTTGACCAGGAAACCTAACCAGAGCACACAGGAAATTATTTAGTCCATCCAACAGTCCTGCTTACAATGGCATATGAACAAAGAGCACAGCCCATGGCTTCCCATCTGCAGAATAAAACTGGTGGACTCACCTGACCAGGGAATTCAGTGCACATTCTGGAATGACTTGGACTCCCAAACAATGAGCCGTAGAGGACATTAGTGAAAGGAATCAAAGAAGACACAAATAAATGGAAAGATATCCCGTGTTCATGGATTGGAAGAATTAATGTTGCTAAAATGTCAATATTACCAAAAACCATCTATAGATTCAGTGCAATTCCTATCAAGATTTCAATAGCATGTTTTACAGAATAAAAAAAAAAAACACTCCTAAAATTTATATGGAACCACAAAAGAGCCCCAAGCCAAAGTAATTCTGAGAAAGAAGAACAAAGCAGGAGGCATCATACTCCCTTATTTCAAGCTATACTGTAAAGCTATAGTAATCAGAACAATATGGTACTGACATAAAAACAGACAAATAGGCCAATGGAACAGAATCAAGAGCACAAAAATAAACCAAAGCATGTGCAGTCAAGTAATATTTGACATGGGAGCCAAGAATACTCAATGGAGAAAAGATAGCCTCTTCAGTAAACGGTGCTGGGATAATTGGATATTCATATGTAAAAGAATGAAACTGGACCCCTATCTTACACCATTTAGAAAAATTAACTCAAAATGAATTAAAGACTTAAATGTAAGACCTGAAGCCATAAAACTCGTGGAAGAAAACATAGAAATAAAACTCCTTGACATGGGCCTTGGAAATGATTTTTGGATATGACACTAAAAGTACAAGCAACAAAATAAAAAATCAACAAGTGTGACTACACCAAACTAAAAAACTTCTGTACAGCAAAACAAACCATCAATAAAATGAAAAGACAACCTACAATTAGGAAAAAAAAATTGCAAACCATATATCTGATAAGGAGTTAATATCCAAAATATATAAAGAACTCACACAACTCAATACCAAAAAAAAAAAAAATTTAAAATGCGCAAAGTACCAGAATAGATATTTTTCCAAAATAGATATACAAAAGGCCAATAGGTACATGAAAATGTGCTCAACATCACTAGTCATCACAGAAATGCAAATTAAAATCACAGTGAGATATCATCTCATACTTGTTAAAATGGCCATCATCAGAAAGAGAAGAATATTAAAAAAAAAAAAAAAAGACAAGGATAACAAATGCTGGCATGGATGTGGATAAGAGAGAACCCTTGTGCACTGTTGGTGGGACTGTAAATTTTACAGCCACAATGGAAAGCAATATGGAGGATCCTAAAAAAAAGTTAGAAATAGAACTACAGTATGATCCAGCAATAACACTTTTGAGAATATATCCCCAAACACAAAAACACCACTAACTCAAAAAGATATCTTCACCCCTCTATTCATAGCAGCATTGTTTACAATAGTTAAGGTCTGGAAGCAACCTAAGTGTCCATCAATGGGTGAATGGATACAGAAGTTGTGGTATGTATATACATGGAATATTATTCAGCAATAAAAAATGAGGAAATCCCATCATTTTCAGCAACATGGATGGACCTTGAAGACATGCTAAGTGAAATAAGTCAGAGAAAGACAAATACTGTATGATGTCACCTATATGTGAAATCTTAAGAAAATAAATAAGTAAATAACCAAATTCTTAGAAAAAAAGATCAGACATGTAGTTATTACCAGAGGCAGAGGGGAGGGGTGAGGGGAATTTGAGGAAGGTGGTCAAAAGGTAAAAGTTTGCAGTTATAAGGTAAGTACTAGGATTGTAACATACAATAGGATGACTATAGTTAATGCTGCTGAATGATATATAGGAAAACTGTTAAGAGATTAAATCCTGAGTTCTCATCACAAGGAGAAATTTTTTTCTTTTCATCTCTCTTTTCTTTATATTGTATCTGTATGAGGTGATGGATGCTAGATGCACCTATTGCAATAGTTATTTCACAATATATGTAAATCAAAACCATCATGCTCTATGCTTTAAACTTATAGTGGTGTATGTCAATTATTTCTCAATAAAAATGGAGGGAAAAAGAGTACTTGTAAATGAAGTCTTGGTTTTTTAGTCCTTCAAAAAAGAGAGGGAAATTAGGGGGGAAATCTAAGAATGAATGAATGAATTAAGCTATAGGTTAATAAAGATTAATAAAGATCTGTAAATTTGTACAAGAAAAGAAGTAAAAAAGAAAAGAACTCATCATTTATTTTATGAGTCTATCACTCAGGTCACTTGGAGCAAGTAAATGTTGGCAACATTACTTTAATTTCACATCAGGATCCATTTTATATGCTATGATCCATTTTATAAAAGTGACTACTTGTAAGAGCAGGCCACCCAAGAAGGCTGTTCTCTTGCTCTCTGTATCCCCTGCTTGACCAGTCCTGGCCTCACCTACACCCCACTCATCTGACCGACCTTCCGTCCTAATCTCAGAGCCTAATCAGTAAATGCCTAGGTACTTGACTTTGGCCCCAGCCAGTGATTATTCTAATCTTTAGATCAGAATGTCTGCACTCTGATAGTTTATCAAAGGGTCCATGAGGGTAGTTCTCCTCTGCTGGTTTCCCTGGTAACTGAAGAGGATGAGCCAACCTGACGTCAATTTCTTCTATAACTGGTAACACTCCCCCTCCCCTTAGCGAAGACTGCTTCCATGTCCTGCCTGCCATCCGTTGTCCACAATGGGGTGTCACTCCAGGACCCCTTTCCTTTAGACATGTAAGATTCCCTATCCAATAAATCACTGATGTCTCTGTTGCTGTCTCCTGGCTCTTTCTTCAGTCTTGAGGCTGGGCAATCACAAGGCTTGCAGACCCGTGGAGTGCAGCCTAATACTACTCTATTTTATTACATGATATCAGCATTTTAATGGTGAACCTGGAAATTTACTTGTGTGGCTCACAATCTTTTGTATAGTTAAAACCAGTTAAATGTCAACTTTCTTACTGTATTTAACCAATAAATCAATCACCCAGCTGTGCATAACCTCATAAGGAATCTACTGAAACTATGGCACATTTACTTTTCTGCATTTTTGTAGTAGGTACTGGTGAACAAGCTGCCAAACACTCGAGGATAGCTTTTTTTCCACCATAGAGTAAGAGGAAAATGGTATATAGCAAAATTGTTGAGGATCATATAAATGAAGGTTCATTTACATTGTGTTCTTCAAGTGCCAAATTCAAGGGATGGAAAAAAGAACAAACCCAGCATAGTTATCAAGGGGCTTTCAGTCTAGTCGGAAGATAGTCCTTCAAGCAAACCAGACTCAGTAAAATAAATAAAATAGATGTTTGGCAGCCAGTGTTGGTTACCTATTCTCTATTCATTGTTTTTTACTGTGATATATTAAGAAATATATTTGGTCCTTGTCCCCGGCTTCTGTCACACAGCTCCTCATACCCTTCCACGGAATTTCCTAGCTGAGAGGAGTGTCTTTTGTTATTCATGAGAGGCTCCTTTTGAGCCCACTTGAGTTTATGCTAATGAGGTGACAGGGTGGGGCCCCTAGGTAGCCTCGGTAGGGGCTGGTCACCAGAAACACCAAGTGATTAAGGGGTTGGAAACTTAAGCCCCACCCATGAACTTCTGGGACAGGTAAAGGGGGCTAGAGATTAAGCTCTATAAAGACTCTTGAACAATGAGATTTGATGAGCTTCTGAGTTGGTGGAGACATACAGATGCTGGTAGGATGAGCTACCCTAGTTCCACAGGGACAGAAGCTCCTGTGCTTGGGGACCCTTAAGGACTTTGCACTATGCACCTCTTCATTAGGCTACTTATTTGTATTCTTTATCATATCCTTTATAATAAGCTGGTCGACATATGGAAACGTTTTCCTGAGCTCTGTGAGCCATTCTAGAGAATTATCAAACCTGAGAAGCAAGTGTGGGAACCCAATTCATAGCCCATAGGCCAGAAGTACAAGTGACAGCCTGGACTTGCAGTTGGTGTCTGCAGTGGGGGCAGTCTTGCAGGACTGAGCCCTTAACCTATGGAAGCTGATGCCATCTCCAGGTAGACAGCATCAGAATTGAGTTAAATCTGTAAGACACTCAGTGGGGTGTCCACTGAGAATTAGAGACTTGCTTGGTGGTGTTGGAAAACACTCCAGACTTACTGCAGCAGTGTTTCTTACTAAGCCCTCTGATTTAGTTCAGATTCTCGACAGCCATCTGTTTCATGTGCCCCCCACCCCCAGCCCTCGGCTCCAGGGGTAGGATGTTAATTAACCTAAGCCAATCAGGATAATTCTATTCCATTTGACAATTCTAGTTTAATATTGGATGTAATGCAAACCAGGCCAATGAGATGTTAGAAACATGTTCTGGGAAACTTTTTCTTCTAAAAAGGCATGCCAACTGAATATTCATTGTATTCTGAAAGTTCTCATGTGAATTTGAGGTGCCTGGATCTGTTCCAGCTGCCTCTGCTTCTAGGACTGACCTCCCAGGCACACTTCATGTTAAAAGATATTCTCAGTCTCACTTACCTACATAACAAATCACTGTGATGAAAATAAATTGCTCTTAATAACTTTATTCAAAGATAGATTTGCAGACTCACAAAATCAATGGAATTACTCCTGTAGTGGAAAATTAAGAAATTTTGACAAGCAATTTTTAAGTGATTCTATAATACCAGAATGCAGATGGCCTTCTTACAGAGTTGAATCCAAGTACCTTTTTGTTTGTTTTTATTTTTTAATAGTTTTCCCTAAGTTCTATTTCCTTCTTTTCATGGCCTTTTTCTATACCCTGGATTGTATCCTTCTAAGTCTTTCTCCGTACTCAGACAAGGACATTATTTGCACATATAAAGGGATTGTGGAGGTAAGGTTTGGGGTTTTTTTTTTTTAATCATTGTAATTATCAAAATAGGATTCACTGCAACTTCCTTTTCTAAATTAATAACTTGTACATACCTGTAAGTCATTAGATATTAAATAAAGAGCCACAAAATATTCTATAGTGGGTATATAACAATTTGTCCAGCAATTTTCCTATCGAAGAATATTGAGAACATTCCCCTTTCCCTCCTACTTATAACGCTGCTACAGTAAAATCTTTCCTTTACATAAACTTATGTGTCATGTATACTGCTATAGGATAGATTCCTAAAAGTAGAATTGTTGTATAAAAGATATGGATACATTTTTCTTCTCCTTTTAAATGAAGATTTCCCCTTAGTGGAAAAATTTACATATATATATATATATATATATATATATATATATATATATATATATATATATATATATATATATATATATATATATATAAAATTTATTATTCAATTCCACCAAAAAACTTTTCCTCTTGTAAAGAGTTAAATAAAATATATTCTTATGTTTATTTAACCATAAAATATATTTTATGGGACTTACCAAAGGGACTACTATCTCTCTGGAATTACCTGATTGAGTTTCATTTTACTTGTCCATTTCATAATTAAATACAAAGCTAGAAAGAAAAACTGAGTTTACAACACTGTACTTCAAGTTCTCCCATTCTGGGTTTGCATTGTGTTAATGCAATGATCTCAGTACTGAATTATTTTGCAAGTGCCACTTTGTTATAGTGAACCCACAACGTATAGTGCAAGTTCTTTCTTGGCATTTTATTTAAAAACAAGCTGACCTCGTATCTTGGTATTTAATCATTTCTTCCAGTTTACAAAAGAGGCCAAATAAAGAAATACTCACTGATGATAGTGAGGTTTCTTTTTTCATCTCTTCAGTTTAAAAGTCAGCACTCAGAGCCAGCTTTACACTCTTAGGAGGTACCTGTTCTTCTGGAGAGACAGGTGTGAAACAGCAGCCAGGCCAGCTGTGGAATTGGCAGTGTTTCTGAAATAGGTTGCTTTGGTAAAACAGGAGGACATGAAGATAGTTAGACTGGAGTCCATGGAAGCCTTTTGTTTATGAGTTTATGCCTTCTGTATTAGTCCTGGAGCTTGAGACTAGCAGACACAAAATTACAGTTGGCATTTGCTAAGATACCTTTGGCAAAGAGGCTACGATGAAGCCTGTCTCCTTTCTGGACAGAAGCAGTCTTGTTGGTAGGCTACCACATAGAGGGGTGTCTGCCTCTTCTGTCAACTCTTGTGACAAAGAGATCTGTGTCATCTGTCAGTCTGGCACCTTTCACAGGCACAAAATCCACTTGAAAATCAGAGATGGAGAAGGATCTTCATTAGAAACTGATTGTGTGTAGCAGTCATCTGAGGGATGAGACTTCTGGAAGATACAGGGCTCAGCACAGTGTGGAAAATTGAAGTGGCGTGGCTGTTGGAAGTGCACATTACTAATGCTGGGGTGACTTACGAAACGGTAACATGAAATACAGGACCAAGGCATGTGAACAAAATTAACGAAAGATAGAATAAGCCTTTCACTCCTCACACTGTGCAGTCCAGTCTGTGGATAGCTTTACAGCTGCTACACCTTAAAGAAGTGATGGCTACAATCGAATCTGCCTGATAATAGAATATCTTGGAGTATAAAAGTAGAATCATTTACTATATAACACCCTGTCGAGCATAACAGGCCAAGGAATATTAACCCTAATATTTTTAATATTGACTTAGCTGTCAGAGAGCCCTGAATTATAGGAGAAACCTTGCTGCTATCTATTCAAAACTCAGGAAGTTGGCACCCTGTGTCTGTTTTTCTTTTTTTAAATACCTGTGAAATTCAAATACTCCTTAAAATATAAAGATAAAATATAATGATTCAAATAATATCTAATAGGTATTTATAGGTGATCTAAATTCATCCTGACATTTCTATGCAATGCTTTGTGTAGCATATTAAAAGCCAGTTTTTAACAGATCTAGGCCAAGGCAAAATTGTATATGCTATATGCAGGAAAGAGTAGAGGGATGTAATTCAGATATCAGACTTTGGAATGAGTCAATCTCAGCCAAAATTCCACTTCCATTATTTTATGTGGAACTTTAAACAACTACCTTTTCTGTGCCCTGATTTCATCATTTGCAGAATGTGGTTGAGAATAATTATAACTAGAGATTTTTAGGTACCTATAAGATTTAATGTCAAATTTTAGAACAAAGGTCAGTGACAGTACAGGTGCCCAATAAATATTAGCAAATATTGTTTGACAGTTTGTCTTCACCAGGCCAGGCTCCCTCTTATCTTGCATATCCAGTTACTTAAATACTTGGTCATCCTGTATCACCATTCACATGTGTAAGAAAGAAAGGTCAAAAAGGATTCTATTCTTCTAGAATTTTGTGTGTTACCTCTCTCAGTGCTATTTAACTCTTGAGGGTCTTTTTTTCCTCCTCTAATTGTGCAATTAAGGGTCTGCCATCTGTCACAGATACGGCAGCAGCTCTGAATGAGCTGGGAAAGTATTTCATGCCCAGAGGTGTGATTTCATGTCACAGAGTTAGTCCTACTTTACTAATTCCATCTACACATAAGGCCTGCCTGGTCCAAACACTTGCAGGAATAGAAAGCAGATATCAAAGCATTAAAAATAAGGATTGGTATGTGGTTTCACCCAAAAATTATTTTAATGTTTGACAAGAAAAGATTTTAAATTGTGCTCCTTTATTTAAATTTTTCACATCATTCTTATTCTATATTGAGGTTTTCAATAAAGTTTACCTCCTTTTTTCTCTAGCCTTCTAAAAGATTTAGAGAAAACAAAACCTCAAAATTAGCTCACTGAAATATCACTGAAAGTAAAAACTTTCTTTCCAAATACAACTACCCTCCCCCCAAGTTTTGGTTAAATCTACTCATTCTTGTCTGTCTAGATCGGCATGGTCATATGTAGTAGCCATTTAGCCACAGGAGGCTACTGAGTGCTTGAAATATGGCTAATACAAACTGAGATCCAACTAAGAGTAAAAGACACACCATATTGCACAGACTTAGCTTAAAAGAAAAGATGTAAAATATATCATTGATAAGTTTTTTATTGATAATGTGAAAATATTTAGTTTGGGTTCAGTAAAACATGTTATAAAATTGATTTCACCTATTCACCTTTTTTTAATATGGCTACTAGACAATGGAAAATTACATATATGTCTTGCATTTGTGGCTTCTGTTTATTCTAGTAGTCTAGAATAGGGCTGCTCTAGACTAATAGAAGGGAAACATTGCTGTTATAAAAAAGAAAAAACAAAACCCCACATTAAATGGAATTTTAAAATAAAAATTTAGAGGAGAGATTTTTTCTTTCTTTTTTTTTTTTTTTTTGGCCACACTGTGCAGCTTGCAGGAACTTAGTTCCCCGACCAGGGATTGAACCCCCGAGCTCCCTGCAGTGGAAGCGCAGAGTCCTAACCACTGGACCACCAGGGAATTCCCTAGAGGAGAAATATAATCCCAAAATTCCATTTGTAAATGTAATGGAGTATTTCTCTTGTTAAGAACAACCATAGAGGGCTTCCCTAGTGGCGCAGTGATTGAGAGTCCGCCTGCCAATGCAGGGGACACAGGCTCGTGCCCCGGTCCGGGAAGATCCCACATGCCGCGGAGCGGCTGGGCCTGTGAGCCATGGCCGCTGAGCCTGTGCTCCGTGGCGGGAGAGGCCACAATAGTGAGAGGCCCGTGTACTGCAAAAAAAAAAAGAACAACCATAGAAACCAAATTTCTTACTGTCCCCCCCAAAAAGGTGTCTGAAGACATCAGAGAGCTAATGAGGCAACTCACACTCAAGAGCAGAATCCCAGGAAGAAGGCCAATGTGGAGGTGTGAGCTGAAGTAAAAGTTGGACTTTCAGGAGATACCAAAAAGGTGGTGTCATAATAAGGACTCCAGGATCCCTAACGGAATCCCTGGAAGACAAAACCCTACTGAGGAAAACAAGTTTGATGGAGTCTTATGAAAACTCTACCTAGTTTTGATAGATAGAACACTTAACTCTATCTATCTGTCAGAGGGCAGTGAACTCTCTGGAGAAAGATAGTGCCATTCCGGGCCTCTACATTTTTTTGGTATGTGATATTAGCTATTTGGTTAAAAATTACTATGAATGTGAAAAAACAGAACCCAAAGGGGAAAAACTTAGATAATCAACTGACTTACAGATGACTCATGCTATGGTCTGAATGCATATGCATCACCAAATACATATGAAACCTAACCCCTAAAGTGGTGGTATTAGGAGGTGGGAACTTGGAGGTGTTTAGGTCATGAGGGCAGAGTGCTCAGGAATGGGATTAGTGCTTTTATAAAAGAGGTTCCAGAGCACTCCCTTGTCTCTTCAGCCATGTGAGGACACAAGGAGAAGATGCCCTTTAGGATGTGGGCCTTAACAAATACACCACCATGTCAGTGTCTTGATCTTGGTCTTTCCAGCCTCCAGAACTGTGCGAAATAAGTTTCTGATATTTATAAGCTACCCAGTCCATGGTATTTTTTTCTAGAAGCCCTAATGGACTTAGGCAACCTAGTTACTGAAATTATCAGATATAAACCCTAGTTAATGTGCTTCAGAAAATAGGTGACAGATATAGAAATTAAAATACAAGTAGAAACTCTAGAACTGAAAATACAATTACAGAAATTTAAAAAAATACTCAGTAGAAGGGTTCAATTGCAGGAGAGAGGATTGGTGAACTCTAAAATAGGTCAGTGAAAAATATCAGCCTTACTCAGCAAAAATGAGGAAAATATGCAAAAGAGGGTAAGAGATATCTGAGTCTTAATAAAATATTCCAATAAGAAATATCACTGGAGTCTTGGAAGAGGAAGACAAAGACAACAGGCAGTTATCCTATCTGAATAGTCACTGGCTGAAAATTTTCCACAACTGTCAAAAGATGTCAGACCTCAGAGTCAAGAAGCCCTACAAACCTGTCTAAGATAAATATAAGGAAAATCACATTAGGTATATCATAGTAAAACTTTGGAAAAACAGAGACCAAGGGATCATTTTTAAAGCATGGGAGTTCAGGGTTGGGGGACAAGAGCTAGTAGACTACTCACTTGCTAGAAGAAGAAAAGAATGTAACTTGGCAAATTGTGAGGCTGGATGAAATTAGGCATCAAAAGAGTTCTGCAAAGCTCATAATCCAACATCCTTGGAAAGGCTGCTGAAGATTAAATCATGCCACCTGCAACCCTCAAACTGATCCATGCGTGGAAACTGTCAGGTAGCTGTAGCAAATTATAGAGATTATATGGGTGTATAGTATTGTTAGTCCTCTGTTAACCATGGGGACAATATCACCAGAGTAAAAGAGCAATAGTAAATGGAAATTAAGAAAGTCAATTCATTTTTAAAACCATTTCACTGGTCTTTAAAACTGCCATTATTGGGGACTTTCCTGGTGGTTCAGTGCTTAAGACTCCATGCTTCCACTGCAGGGGGCACAGTTTCAATCCCTGGTTGTGGAACTAAGATCCTACATCCCTTACGGTGTGACCAAAAAAAAAAAGAAAAAAAAGAACTGCCATTATTTTGGCATATTCTACCAATGAATACTGTTGGGAGATTTTCTTGAGAGTTGTAAGAGTAGAACAGCTATTGTAATGATATTACTCTACTTCCTGTTTAAATGAGGATGATAGACTAGTTAGATCAGCCTTACAAACAACATCATAACCTAAATTTTTTATAACTACAAAAATTTTACCAAATTTACTTCTTCTATTCATATTTGTTCACATTCTCCTCCAACAGTGATACATGTGCCCATTTGCTGCAGTAAATAAATACAAACAAAACCAGATCAAAGCAGAAAACTTCTCCATCAAACATCACTGAGAAACACCAATAATAGGGAAGAAAAAGAAACAGAAGGAAGAGTACAGCCATGTATGTGTATGTCTGTCACTGTGCATGGTACATGTGTCAGTTTCATCACTGTCCCATGTGCTTTGAGGTCAGAACCATGTGGTCCACTGTGAGGAGAATTCCTGCTCTAGTAGCCTGACCCCTTCTGATTTTAAGCATCTTAATACCTCTTCCTCAGCCATATATGCATTTATTTAACCATTTATTCTGCAGATATTTATTGAGGACTAGTAGGCACTATACTAGGTATGGTACCTAAATGGAAGAGACAAGGTAATTAAGTAAAACACATGGAATGGCAGATACTGGAGAGTGCTATGGAGAAAAATTAAGTAAGGAGAAAGTCAGAAACTGATGGGATGAAATTTTAGATAGGGCAGCCAAGGAAGATATGGGTAAGAAGGTAAAGTTAAGGACTTGATGGAAATGAAGGAGTGGAGAAATTGAGGGCAAGCATTTCAGTCAGAAATTCCAGTAAATGCAAGGTCATGGGGCAGGGGCAAGGCTGCTATGTTCAAGGACAAGAAGGTCCATGGGACTGGAGCAGAGGGAACTTAAGGAGTGTAATAGAAGATGTGATCAGAAAGGTACCTGGGGGAGTTCTCCTGGTGGTCCAGTGGTTGGGACTCAGTGCATTCACTGCCATGGCCCAGGTTCAATCCCTGGTCAGGGAACTAAGATCCTGCAAGCCATGCAGCATGCGCCCCCCCCCCCAAAAAAAAAAAAGGAAATGAAAAAAAAATCCTAAAGCACCTGGTTCAGTCATTGAAGAACTTTGACTTTTACTCTGAATGAGATGGGGTCACACTGGAGAGTATTGTGCAGAGGAGTTATATGACTGAAGATGGATTTTAAAGGAACATTCTGTTCTGACTGCTGTGTGGAGGACACAGATTGAAGGGGGCCAAAAGCAAGGAGCAGGGAGACCAGTTACGAGGCTATTAAAATAATCCAAACGTAAAATAATGACGCCTTAGTTTAGGGTAGTGTCAATGCACGTGGTGAGAGATCACTGGGTTCTGATAGAGCCTATAGATTTTGCTCATGGATTAGCCAAGAGGTAAGTATGACTGTAAGGTTTTTGGTCTAAACAGCTAGGAACAATGTAGTAGGCATCTACTAAAAGGGAGAGTGTGAGAAGGGCTACTAAAAGGGAGAGTGTGAGAAGGGCAGATTTGGGAAATCTCAGTTTTGGAAATGTGAAGTTTGAGATGCTAGATACATATCTAAGTGGTGAATCTTATTTTTGCAGGTCTTAGGACAAAGACTAGTTCAGAAGGAAAAGTAACTTATAAAGAAATACTCTTAGTCATTCTCTACAACTCTGTAGAGTCATAAGGTGAGTTATTAGAAGACACTGCTTTGAATCTGGCCACTCAGCATACTGTGTTCTCCACCTTTCATGGAGCTAAAATTGTCTTTCTACACCAGAAGAGAGGTCCATGTGATATAACCTTGAAGAGTCATAGAACCTTATGCTCTTTGACATAAGGCATCAAAACATGAGGCGGCCCAAAGTCCTTCCTGCTCCTGATATAGTGGTACTGACATATTAAGAAAAATAAACTATTTTTCTCTAAATTTACAAATTTACGATTATGTAAATCTACAGTCGCCAGTCACCATCTTCCCTGACTGCAGGTCATTCTGTACTAGAAGACCATGAGGCCAATACACAGCCAGAAAGACTGCTGACAGGTAGAAAGCAGGCTTTGAGGTCCTCTACCAGCCTCGACTAAAACAAGCTTCACGCTAGGACTTCAGTTACTTAGGTCCATAAATTCCTTTTCTCCCCCTCCTCCTCCTCCTTCTTCTTTATCTTCTTCCTCTTCAATTAAACCATTTTAAATTGAAGTTCATATGAAAGAAATACAAATAGAATTTCTTGAAGAATAGAAAACAAGTCTTTAGAGATTTATTCATTTCCACATGCAGAAACGGAGGCACATCAAGCTGATAACATTTTGTTGCTGCATTTTTAAATAATTTCTATGGGTAACGCAATTAAGATTGTGCAGTGTAAAAATAGGCACTATTTTTGAAATCAAAATTGATTCATGATTTATTCCGATTCTTATTAGAGCCGACTTTCAACCATCTGTGTGAGTGGAGGACAAAAATGATGTTCCCCCAGAAAATTCCCTAATCTACATTAAAATCAACTACTTTCATTCTCTATCCTAAATATTTTTATAGAAATTCCAAGATTTAAGGTGCTAAATACATATCTAAGGGGTGAATCTTATTCTGCATGCACAATGTGTGAGTTGTAGAGTTATTCTTCCTTTGCTGAAAAGACCAAATCTAAAATTTAAGTGCCTATAGAAAGAAGATATACTCAGGGTTCATTGAACCCATATAGTCTATAATTTGCCTTGTTAATATAATAATAACTTATTATATTAACAATCAAGAGCCCCAAAAAATTCCAAGAGAAACTGAGTTAAAGTTAAATTAGCAATAGATTCTTGGCCAAACTCTAGATTGCTATTATTATTTTCACTTGGCCAAACTCTGGATTACTATTTTTATTTTCAATCTCCAGAATACTCTAGTTTATAATTGTGTATTATTTACTGTATCAGCTGGTGAACAACTTACCTTCCAAAGTCAACCATTAAGCACATACTTGAAATTCTTTTTGTAGATGTGTTGGTTATTTTATAAATGTAACAATGGTCCAAAAAGCTGCAACTTCTGTTTCATGCTCTTCACAAACTACCAAAATGCATGCAATTTATTTTTATCAGTAAATTCAGTATTCACAAAGCAAATTTAAACACTCAAATATATAATAAGAGATCTCCTTGAAAACATTATCACATCTCTTACTGGATAAAAACCCAATTTTTTAGTTCTAAAAATAAACTTTCCTCACCTCTAAAGAGAACTGTTGCCAGATGTGAGGAAATTAAAAATAAAAACGTTTAGATAATATTTGGCAGAGAAAATATGACTCTAAAGGAGGTTGCTAGGGTTCCTCCTAGGATTCAGAGTAAAGATCATTCACATCTTCACTGAAGATATTTAACACAAATACAGTTAGCATCTGGAAGAGAAAAAAACAGATACTGTTATCTTGATTCCATGACTTGGAGATATCAGTATTTTTTCTTATTTAGTTTATTTAATTCCTGAGTAACTCTGTAAGTCTAAGGATTAAAATGCCAAAAAGAAAATGAGAGGAGGCCTAAGACAGAGTGAGCTGTAGTCTAAACAAGAAGCAAGGCCCTGTGAATTATCCTCATGTGAATGGAGATTCCTTGGATAATGCCTATAGATCGGCTAGGAAAAAAGGCTTTGCTCACAGCCCACCATTGTTCAGTCTTTGTTGGAACCAAAATAAGTAGAGACTCGCTTTTCAGGCCCAGTCTGTGAGGACTGAAGAAAGGAATGCCATTGGATCCCAGCAGTGTTTGATGTCTTCATTTTCCAGGACTCCTCTGAGAGAGACCTGGCAGGTGGGGATAAGTCTCCACAGAGAAGAGGCAACTCCTGAACTGAGTCACTTCCCTGCTAACGAGCACTGGAGCACTTCTATTATAATAAAGTGCTTTTATTGTCATGGTAGAGCTAATAGAGCTATGATGACATCACATGTTCTGGAATGAAACAAATGGAAGAAAGGGAAGAGGAAAAAATTCCCCAGAAACCATGAAATCCCCCAGGGGGCCACGAATAGTATTGACAAAAGTGCAACGGACAGATATGTGACATATGACATTGGGTCAAGTATGATGAAATGACTTCTAAGCCATCCTCTCCAACTTCAGTCCAACTGGCCCATCCCCCAGAAGGGTATGAAATGAGAAATAAACAGATGAAGATAATTAAATATAACAAGTTTTCTGGGTTAGCTACCCGTCAAGGTTTAGCAGTTTCCTTAAACTTGGGAGTTCAGTATACTTTATCCTTTATATGATTATTTATGTAGATTCAGATATTTTTAGTTTTAGAAATATGATCATATTCTAATTTAAAATATATTCTAAGGATGCACTTCTAAAAGCCTCAAGACTATGTCAAACAGCCATTTTACAGCTCTCTGGAATTCCACTCATCAGCAAAAAATACTGGCCTTAGAAAAAGCCAAGTTCATTGTCTTGCAAAATACTGTGGGTATTTATGTTGCAGCATGATAAATCTCAGAGAGAAAGGAAAGCGGGTATGAGATTTTTAGATCTATTACACCATTTAACTCAAAGAATGTTTATATGACCCACTGCACAAAGTTTAAATACATGAGGCAGTTTTGATTGTTAACTCCCTAAAATTGCTGGCAGAGCAAAGTGAGACAAGACATTTCTAAACAGTGTGCTCTGGTATTGTTATCTGCTAGAAGGCACTTTCTGTCTCGTCAGCTGCTTCAGACATCTGCTCAGATCCATAAAGCCTGCACACAAGCCTGGGTTGTTTCTGTTTGTTGGGAGTTGAGAAGCATTAAATATTAGTTGATTATAAGTTAGTTCTGTTACTCAAGGTTAGATAAGACAGAAGAATTTTAGTGCTGAATTCAGTTCTCAAGAAAAAAATGCTTAACCCACTCAGTTTGTTTCCTAGATACATTTTCCTTTTTTTTTTTTTTTTTTTTTTGCAGTACTCGGGCCTCTCAATGTGTGGCTTCTCCCGTTGCGGAGCACAGGCTCTGGACGCGCAGGCTCAGCGGCCATAGCTCACCGGTCCAGCCGCTCCACAGCATGTGGGATCTTTGCGGACCGGGGCACGAACCTGTGTCCCCTGCATTGGCAGGCGGACTCTCAACCACTGCGCCACCAGGGAAGCCCACGTTTTCCTTTTTAAAAGTATGTGTTACAGCGCATATGTTAACAGCAGTTTGAACAATAAAGAAAAGAAAATGTTCCACCCTAATTTTCCACACGACATAACTACTACATCATTTTAGAGTACTTTTTGCAGATTTTTATATAAAAACTTGCACATAGTTTAAAGATAAACATGAAATGTTACACTCGGCCATTTTCCCTTAAGATGCTATTTCCTATGTTGCTTTATTCTTTCATAAAGCACCATTTCAAATTGCTACATGATATGAAGATAAGAAAATTCACTTAATCCTTACCCTATTGTTGATTATTTAATTTGGGCAGTATTTCTGGGGGACTCAGTTGTGAAGTGAACCCCATGCTTGCTTCTTTTGTTTTCAGATGGCTTTTCCCACATTACATAACCCAAGCCAGTCCCTCTTCATTTTATTAGAAAAAATAGTCTGACTTACATATTAATACTTGGACAAATTGTTATGTATATTTTTGATTAGCCTTTAAAATAGATACATGATAAGATGAACTCAAGATACATATTAGTATATCGGTAATCCAGTGCAGTTGTGGTACAGTTCTTTTCTGGGGTCCACAAATACTCCTAGACCCACTCAGTATGTTCATTCTATCAGCATGATTCCTGCCAGGCAGGGGAATTCATCCTGCTTGGGAGGAAGGGAGGCAGGATTATTGTAACCAGGGTCTTCCTCCCAGGCTTAGAAAGAGGAGGACTAATCAACTTGTAGTTCTCGGGAAAACCTGCAAATATAGATTCTAAATTTCCATAGAATACACAATTAGACCTTTAAGGCTGTAAGGAGAAGATAACATTTACCTTTTGGCTTCTTCCAAACGTCTCCCTTCCTGTCTTCCTGGTTTATCCTCTTCAATGGCCACTTTCCATCTGTTGAGTCCTTGGCTTGGTTGTTAATATTCTTGGGGAAATCGAAGGCTTGGCAGAAGTGAATTACTTCTCTTAGTCATGATCCTACTGCCTGGCTCAAACTCCCTCCCCACTGAGCCTGGTCTAAATTTAGCCTGTCGTTATGATGCTCTTGGTATTTGTTTAGAAGTTACTAGACACTAGGAATCCTGGGAATAGGGCCAGGATAGAGCTGGGGTGTTATAGTAGACACTGATAGCAAAGGCACAGCTCCATCTTAACAGAATCCAGTCTCCAGTCATGAGAACAAATCACCCCAGACCTCATGGAAATAGAGTTGAGTTCATATATTTTCAACAAAGACCAAGACTCCAGCTTTAGAGGAGTTTTATTAACCAACGAAAATCATTTTGAATTTTAAAAGATATTTATTCCTTAAACAATAATTTTAAATAAAAATGTTCTAACATCAATTCCTTAATTATATAAGAATGCAAGGAGTTCTCTACTATCTGCCAAATTGGTCATCTGTACAGCCCAAAGTTCTGTCTCTGATATTATTATCATGAGAACATTGTGTGTCAACACTAGTTTACTTCAGTAAGACGGCTTCTCAAAATGTGTAAATAAAGGAGAAACCAGAATGTGCAAACATTCACATCTTACAACAAATAATAATCTTTTGATTTACTAAATAATCTCTTGAGTAGATAATAATCTCTTGATCTACTTCCCCCTCCAGTTACTGCATCAACTCTTTCCTCCCCTTTTCAATAAACTTCTTCCTAGAGTCACTGATAATGGCTTTTTTCATTTCTTTTACTCTCATTTTAACTTGTATGTACTTTGCTCATCCTTTTAACCCCAGAGCTCCTCTAACACAAGGTCACCCATCATTCAGATTGATAAATCTCATGCCACTTCTCAATCTTTCTCTCAAAAATCGGGCAGCAGCATTTGGCCTAGTTTATCTCTGTCATTCGTGAAACATTTCTTCATTTCCAGGATGTCATATTTTCCTGCTTCCTTTCTACCTGACAATACTGTTAGCTACTTTTCATCCCTCAGACCTCAGACCTCTGACTCTGATGCTAGAGAACGCCAAGTTTCATTCCCTGATCTGCTAGTCTTTTTTTACCTACACTCACCCCCTTACTCATTGGTAGGTCTAAAGGCTTTAAATACCAAATATGCATTGATGACTCCCAACTTCACACCTCTAGCTCAGGCCTCTTTCATTTTTTTAATACATAATTCAAAATTATTTGATCCAAAGCCAAACTCCTGACATTCCCCCCAAAACCTACCCATCTTCTCATATTCTTAATTACTTTAGCAAATGATAGCTCTATCCTTGCAGTGGTTTAGCCACAGCCTTTGAAGTCATCATGGGTTCCTCTGTTTCTCCCACTCACAAAATCCAAATCTGTCAGCAAATCATTTGGTTCTATCTTAAAAGTATATTCAGAAGTAAACCACTTTTCATCACCACTAACATTACTACCTGGTCCAGGCCAACCACATACTCTGCTTGGATTATTGCAATAGTCTTTTAACACTGTAGCAGGAATGATCCAAATTAAATTAATTAATGAGTTATCTACTAAGATAGATAAGTAAGATAATATTATACTTTTATTCAAAACCCACCCTGTCTTTCCATCTTACTCAGAGTAAAGCCCAAATATGTTACAATAGCTTAAAATCCATCTTTTACTTTCCTTGCACACCCTACTCCTTGTTACACGCCATGCTCTTTCTAGAACTCTGTTGGTAGAGCATTTTACCCTTGTTTCCCTAGCGTAAATATTATTCTTCCAAAGAGCTTCATGGATCATTCCCTTTCTTCCTTCCAGGCTTCACTCAAATGTCACCTTCTCAGGAAAGTCTTCACTGACAACCATCTAAAACATACACCTCCCCCAACTGCACTGGCCATTTTGTTTCTACTTTATTTTTCACCATCTGCCATACTATATATTTTACTTACCTGTTTCCTCCATCTTAAAATTAGCCTCCATGAGTAAAAGGACTTTCCTCTCATTCATTCTTGTATCCTCACAGCTTAGAATAGTGCCAGGCACTTAGCAGATACTTGATAAATTCTTGTTGACTGAATATATAAATAAATGAAAAGTAGAGGCAAGGAGTTAGGACACTATCTGAATATTCCAGGTGAGAGATTATGGTGGCTTGAACCAGGCCAGTTAGCAGTGGACATATTGATGGATTGCAGAGGTAAAGCAAACAAGAGTATTGGGATTCCTGTTACTGCTATTTTTCTCATCATACAAGTAATAAATCTGAATTGCACTTTAATGCATCAATATTGAGCACTCATTAATGTGAGGCTCCCTGCCAAGGACCTGATCTGCTGTCAATGTGCCAACATCATTCTGTTTCTCAGCCTAGAGAACTGAAGACAGAGCCCTGTTCTAGGATTGCCAGATAAAATACAGGATACACAGCTATGTTTGTATTTCAGATAAACAAGGAATAAAATTCAAGTATGCCCCAAATATTGCATGGGACATATTTATACTAAATACATACATACATATACATACATACATACATACATATATATGTACATACACACATATACAAATATTCCATGGGACATTTATGTTAAATACATATACATAAATGTTTATATAATATTATAAATATGTAATATATATACATAAACTTATGTATTTAGTATAACTATGTTCCATGCAATATATGGACATGTGTGTGTATGTATGTGTGTATTTGTTGTTTATTTTAAAATCAATGTTCTTTTTAAATTTTATTTTGTTTGTTTATGTATTGCTAAAGATGGCAACTCTAACCTAAGCTACGGTAAATTCTCTGAAGTAATGAACATTATTTTGAGTCTTTTGGGGGGAAAACATGCTAGCTTTCTGTTGGTAAGAATAAATCTAGTAAGTCCTCTTTTTTTCCCCTTCAACTTCATTTTATCTTGCAGTGATAGGAGCTATGAAAGATCAGAGCCATTGTTAATTGTCTTTCATTTCACTTACTCTCTTTTTATCACTAAAGAATAATTTTCAGCCAATAACAACATCAAGATAGAAAAATAAACTATCTCTGTAATCTAGCTAATTAATATTACTTTGCGCCTAGTAAATTTTTTTTTGTTCTTTTTTAAAAGTTTTTACTTTATATTGAAGTAGAGTTGATTAACAATGTTGTGTTAGTTTCAGGTGTACAGAAAAGTGATTCAGTTATACATATACATGTATCTATTCTTTTTCAAATTCTTTTCCCATTTAGTTTATCACAGAATATTGAGCAGAGTTCCCTGTGCTATACAGTGGTAAAATGACCTTTTACTATACCTAGGGAAATGACATTTATTTCATAATTCCTTTTTTCCCATCTGATTAAATACCTGCCATGTGGAGTAGTCAGTAAAACTGTCTAACGTGTTCCCCTCACTCAGCCTAAACTTCAGCAAACAGTAGCTAGACCCAAGCTCTACCTCCGCCAGCCCCTACTCTCTTGAGTTGATGCACTGGGTACACATCATGTACTACATCATGATCTTGTAACCCTGCCCAGAGATAGCCCTGGATGAACTTCTTCCCTTTTACTAGTGTTTAAGGCACCCCGGTCCTTTAACACCTACATTTTACCAGGACACAACAACAGTAGGCGGAGAAAAGTCACAGAGGAAGGAGAGGAGCAGAACAGTCTTAATAAAACCAGCTTAAGCAGAAAAAGAAGTAATGAAAGCAGAAAGTGGCATGGATAGAATTGGCAGCTACCTACATGTACATTTATATAACACCTTATAGTTAAAAAGTATTATCTCAAATACTATCTCATTCCCATATTTATTTATTTATTTTTTTGCAAATATAGACATTGAGGCTCCTGTTTAGAAATATTGAATGATCAGGTGGTTCTTAAGTTGTAGAAATCTGGTCAGTGATCTAAGTTCAAGTCCAAGGTGCTTCCTCTTCTCCACCAGAGCCCTCTGGCAACTAGCACTGAGTGAGGAGAAAGAAACTAAAAACAACACCCCTTCAACCTAAAGGAATTCTCGACAAAGTGGAAACTTAACCTCAAATGCATCAGCGCATTGAACTGTTAGAGATATGAAGCTATTATATGATTGTTTCTCTTAGGCAAATGTTTCCAGGGGAAAAAAAAATAAGAAAGTGAATTTAAAAAGTGCTCAAAAACTTAAATCTGTATTCAAAAATTATCGTTATATCTTACATAATCACACTAAGGGAGTAGAAGCTGGGATGTATTGGGGAAGCAATGTGTTCTATAATCTGGTCTAACCCTTTATATTTAGCCATTTTTTCCCTCCAAACTTAGTCAATTTTCATTAGTTGTTTAATCAATTTCTCCTTTGCTAGAATATCTCCATAACTTTACCTCAAGATCTTTGCACTCTACCTTGTTCACAATATTTGCTGAAGACAAATTTCTTTATTGATGAATTAATGAGAGAAATCACTATGAGAAATCTCCTCTTCAGACAAATTATTTTCTCAGCACCCTATGCCAATATACACTCTTTTTTCAATTCTTTTTAATTGCATGTGTTGACTCCAACTGAAATATACTCTCAATCCTTTTCCTGTCCAAATCCTTCCCATCCTTCATAATCTAGCTGATTCCACTGGCTCTTTGAAACCCTCACTGATATTTTTAATGTACACTATTCACTCCTATTTCTAAACTTTCATGTCACTTATTGCATTTAGCATTTAATCATATAGCATCTCCTTTTTATTCCTTATCTTTTCAAGATTAATGATTCCTTGAAATCAGAACTTCTGATTCATTCACTTCCATCTGTCTCAAATTTCTTTTATCAAAGTACTTTGATTTATTGATGAGGTAACTGGAAATAATAGAAGTGAAAATCCACTAAACGAATGAGGAAGGTGGGGACCGGTGAAGAGCACAGGAATTCAGAGAATAGTAATGAAGAATACTGACCCTATTGGACCAGTGTCGATCCTTGAATGTAATAGCAAGACAGAAAATAGCCCAGTGACTCCCTCTTGCGAGAACACCAAAATCACAACTAACTGCTGAACAATCATCGATGGGAAGACACTGGAGCTCACCAAAAAAGATACCCCCTACATCCAAAGACAAAGAAGAAGCCACAATGAGATAATAAGAAGGGCACAATCACAATAAAATCAAATCCCATAACTGCTGGGGGTGGGTGACTCACAAACTTGAGAACAACTTATACCTCAGAAGTCCACCCACTGGAGTGAAGGTTCTGAGCCCCACGTCAAGCTTCCCAACCTGGGAGTTTGGCAACAGGAGGAGGAATGCCCAGAGAATCAGACTTTGAAGGCTAGTGGAATTTGATTACAGGACTTCGACAGGACTGAGGGAAACAAAGACTCCACTCTTGGAGTGTGCACACAAAGTAGTGTGTGATCGGGACCCAGGGGAAGGAGCAGTGACCCCATAGGAGACTGAACCAGACCTACCTGCTAGTGTTGGAGGGTCTCCTGCAGAGGTGGGGAGTGGCTATGGCTCACCATGGGGACAAGGACACTGGCAGCAGAAGTTCTGGGAAGTACTACTGGGCATGAGCCCTCCTGGAATCTGCCATTAGCCCCACCAAAGAGCCAGGTAGGCTCCAGTGCTGGGTCTCCTCAGGCCAAGCAACCAACAGGGAGGGAACCCAGCCCCACCCATCAGCAGACAAGTGGATTAAAGTATAGCTGATTCACTTTGTTATACAGCAGAAACTAACACAACATTGTAAAGCAATTATACTACAATAAAGATGTTAAAAAAATAAAAGACACATGCACCCCAATGTTCATTGCAGCACTGTTTACAACAGCCAGGTCATGGAAGCAACCTAAATGTCCAACAGATGAATGGGTAAAGATGTGGTACATATATACAATGGAATGTTACTCAGTCATAAAGAGGAATGAAACTGGGTCATTTGTAGAGACTTAGATAGACCTAGAGACTGTCATACAGAGTGAAGTAAGTCAGAAAGAGAAAAACAAATATCATACATTAATGCACATATGTGGAATCTAGAAAAATGGTACAGATGAACTGGTTTGCAAGGCAGAAAGAGAGACACAGGTGTAAAGAAGAAGAGGGGAAAGTTGGGGGGTGGGTGGTGGTGGTGGGATGAACTGGGAGATTGGGATTGACATATATATATATATATTAATATGTATAAAATAGATAACTAGTAAGAACCTGCTATATAAAAAATAAAATTAAATTAAATTTAAAAAAATAGCCCAGTGCTGTGCATATGGGAAGTGTTCAGTAAATATCTGTGGGATGCATGTATTAATAAATTAAGCTCACACTTAATTAAGCCCATGGTCACTAACTCCAACAGCATTAATCTTACAGCCCTTCAGAAAATGAAATCACTACTTTTATTTTCCAGTCTCTTGTTTTGGCTGTATAAACAAGCTTCCTCTAGAGGAGTTGAAAAATACATATGACCCCTGTTAGGTTTGGTATCATCACATCAAAAGCCATTAGTAGCAATAAAAATTTTTTAAGAAAAATTGCTGCTATATATTGGCAAAAGCTGAACATGTGTGAAAATATGTAGCAGTAATAATTAAATGAAAATATTATGAGATGAGAGCCAGAAAACAGAATTAGTTGCACTTTAGAACAGCAACCATAACTTTGTATTATTTAATGAACACCAGGTCACCATGATCAATTATCACTATGTGCCAGAGATGTAGTTGCAGATGGAAATAAAGATAATAAGAGATATGGGACTGAGAGGGAAATCTAGCAGTAACCACAGACATTTCATTAAGTCATTCATATTTGCTGGACTTTTGGTCATTTGCTTTTTTTTTTTTTTTTTTTTCCAGAAAGGTATATAGTAAAATGCTTTGCAGCTGCATTGTCTCCAGCAAACTAATATGGCTTTTTCAGAAGTGGGGATACACAAGCTGAAATAATCTCCCACATGGATCCCTCAATATCTGGAAAATCTTCCTAATCACATCGCTCTGTCCCTGAACTATTACATCATTATTCCAAGATTGACCCATCTTAATCTCATTGACGGGTCTGCTTACTTATCTTTTTAAGTTATTTGTACAAATAATACACACAGAGTTATTCTTCATCTTCTACAATTCCATGCCAGCAGCTTTGATGAGAACTTATTCCACATCCTGAACACCTAGTGTCCACCACTAGAATGTGACATACCTGCTGTTATAACACAGATCACAATGTTCTCCAAGTTCTCTCTTTGGCTTTTTGAGTATTTCCCACCAGGTGATATTAAAAAAGAGAAGTTTTAATGTTATAGCGAAATGTGAAGTATTAAAAAGTCTTTGTTTCCCCTGTATTTCATATTCCAGATAACAATCTAATTCCAGATAAGCTGTGTGCAGGAAATTGGAATATAAATATTTAAATAATATACAATTTTTACTTCTCTGATTGACAAAGGTCAAAATGTTTGTTAACAAATTGTGTAGGTAGAGCTGTAGGAAAAGAGGTTCTCTTATTTATTTGGGAATGGAAGTGAAAATCGTTACTAACATAGAGGGCAATTTGTCACTAACTACCAAAACCCCGTGCAAAAGACTCCTTATTTCAGCAGTTCTACTTTTAGGAATTTATGCCGATAGTCATTACACACTAGTAAAATTATATTGATTCAAGACTATTTATGGAAGCACTGTGTTGAACTAGCAAAAACATGGAAAAGATTTTGTATGTCCAACAACAGGGGACTGATAAAGTACATTTTGATAGATACTTACAATGGAATGATATACATAGAGATTATTAAGTGACAAAAGTAGTAAGGTGTTGAACATTTTTCATGCTGCAGTCTGTATGTCTGAATGTAGGACGCTACCACCTGTATACAAGAATGTTTGTATACATGAATGCATTTGCTTGTTATGGATAGAATATCTCTAGAAATAGGCATTATTTGCTTCTTGGGATGGGTCCGGGTGAATAGGAGACAAGAGTGTATCTTTTCTACTTTTTCAATTTTGTAAAATATTTTAAATTTAAGATGTACGTTAAGTCAAAATACGAATTCAAATCTGATTTTCCTTAGTACTGTATAATCATATTCTTGCAAATATTTTGCTGTTCCTCTCAAGTTTAGATAATAAGGGTCTTTATATTTGTAGCTTAGTTAACATAAGAAATCTGAATATAAAGATAAAATATAATTTCAAATCATCTCTTTGGTTAATTTCAGCTAGTTTCTAGTAAAGGGTCCCTGAGACTATCACCTTTAGAACTTAGAAACTTCCAGGCAAATGAGATTTTGTGAGGAGACTTTGTTTCTCTTTCCCAGATCTTCCTGTTAATAATTAAAACCTATGAGCATCAGATATAAAGATGATAAATGCAAACTTCTTATATTACTATTGTTGTATTTAGATACAAATGTTATATTTGTAATAATAGTGTAAGGTAAGTATTTTGCTATGATATCTTTTTGTTTAAGGTTGATACATAACTATATTTGCTTGAGGACCAGGGGTAAGAAAATACCTGGTCTCCCTACATGGGCTTAGGCAGCTGGAATACAAGGCACCTGGTCATCATAGGTCCAGCCCATCCTTGTGTGGATGCTCTAATTAGGAGTCAGACTAAACTCAACTTGCCCTATAAAGAACTGGCAGGGGCAGTTTGGTGGAGTCACTCTGGATCAGAGTAGCACACCTGGCTTGGAGTATTTAAATCCTACACACATGTTAGGGACCACTGATGGAATTTCTCTCTTTCCTGTGTCCTGAGAAGAAATGGTTCCACATCCTGAAGACCACCCACCACCCATTCCCAGCTGTCTGAGTGAACCCTAGCCTCCTTGAAGGGAGGAAAATCATTAACTTCTAATTCCTCTCTTCAGCCAGAAGGCTCCATTTTTTCCTTTCTACTGGTTTTGGGAGCAGCAGGAGGTGACCTGAAAGATAATTTTGTTTTAATTCACGTACTGGATCTGTGACACTCTGTGAAAAGTGGCTTCATCTAAAAAAAAAAAGAACTTATTTCATTTTATGTCTAATTCTGAAAAATTAGTTTCTCATCAGACTAAAAGATGTTCACATCTTTCTTTTTATTTCATCAACAGTGGAGGTACATTAACTATGCTGTGAGATAATAGAAAGTATCTACTCGTCTCTGCCCCCTGTTCCTAGCATAGAACTCCTAAACCCATGTAATTTCTTAAGTTGATAAGAACACTAGAAACATCTCTTGTTCTAATAATAGTCTTAGACCTCGAATCCTGACACAGGACTCCCGGAACCCTTTTGATTTCCTGGGTGGTAGGAGTGTCCTTTATTCTAATGAGGTGACTCTGAATGGGCTTCCGGATGGCTCCTGGATGAGGGTGAATCACTGGAAAGACCAAGCCATGTTAGAAACGTGGAACTTTTATCCCCACTCTCCACTCTCTTGAGAAGGGAGAGGGGCTGAAAATGGAGTTCATGATTGAACATGCCTACGTGATGAAGCCTCCAGAGTATCCCAATAGTATGGGGTTCAGAGAGCTTCCATGTTGGTGAACAGCTGGAGGTATGGAGAGGGTGGTCCACCCGGAGAGAACATGCAAGTTCTGTGTATGTGGGAAGACCCACATACCTTGCCATACGCATCTCTTCCATCTGCTTGTTCATCTATCCTTTATCACACCCTTTAATAAACTGGTACATATAAGTGTTTCCTTGTGTTCTGTGAGCTGCTCTAGAAAATTAATCAAACCTGAGGAGGGGGTCATGGGAACCTCTGATTATATGGCTGATAGGTCAGGAGCACAGGTGATAGATAACCTGGGCTTGTGGTTAGCATCTGAAGTGGGGTCAGGGCTGTCTTGTAGGACTGAGCCCTTAACCTGTGGAATCTGATGCTATCTCTGGGTAGATAGCATCAGAATCGGGTTGAAATGTGGTGTAGGTGTCACAGAAGATTGCTTGGTGTGAGGAAAAACCACACATTTGATGACCAGAAGGGTCAGAAATGAAGTGTCTTTTGTGAGTAGTGAAGGAGACATATAGGATAAAGATCCACAGTAGGAGAGAACTGGGTTTTTCCCTACATAGGAAGGAAAAACTGAGTCTTTCCTTCACAGACACCAGGCTATGGAGCAGCAGCTGTGCTGCAATCAGTTACTAAATATAAAAGTTACCGATGGAATTCAGAGATGGATCCAGCTTCAGGGGAGTTGGTTCACTTGATGCATAAGAAAATGCAAACTAATAATAAAAAGGCAAAATAATCTATCCCTTGGCTATTGTTGTCTATAATAGCTAACCTGAAAGTAAAAGAAAATGCTGAGTTGGATCTTGATGCTAGACTAAACTCAGACTTCAATGAGTCTGAGCTTCAACCGATAGCCTCAAAGTACCCCCCTCCACCCGACCCAGGTAAAAACTGCAGGGAGAACAGAAAGTATTTCTGAGACCTCTGGTTACCAGGAAGATAGTCAAGGTTAGGGGAGAACAAACCAAGAAACTATTGAAACCAGAGGATATAATATGAAGGAGTTATTTCATTTTGTAGATCAGTAAAATCAGCTTCCTGAAGAACCTTTATGGAAATGGGCTGTGAGCATGACTAATTGGGGGCCGGGTGTTTGGTTTTGGATGCTGCAGAGTGGAAGAGCATGTTTGGGTTGATACAAGTCCCACAGCTCAGTAATGAACAATTACAGATGGCTATTAAGTGACCCAGACACAGAGGAGATTGTTCCTGAGGGAATAGCCAGCCTGGTGGACTGGATAAAAGCTACTGTAAGGTGTATTCATTCCGAAAAGAGGGACTGTCCACCTCCCCCTATGAATGCCAAGTGGATTACTCCAGAGGAAGCAGCTGGCTTTATGATGACCAGGATATTTACCCACTGAATATGCCCAATACCCAGGTCATGGTAAATGCTGTGCTTAATGGAGCTGCTTTTACATGGGCATCCTCTATAACTTTATTATTGCAAAACTGAAGGACAGTTGGGGAAGTCTTATAGAATTTGCTGTCTCAGCTTCCCCTCATGGATCTTACAGATATTAATAAAGACATTAGGTTCATTAATAAGATAATGGGGAAAAGCAGAGAAAAGAATCAGCAGGGTGGATATTTTAAAATGGTTATTAAGGAATAATAACGTGTGTATAGTTAAAATACTTTTTCAACATTACTTGGCTTAGTTTTGGTTCTTTTCCCACTTCTTTAATGTGGTCATATTATTCTTTTGAAATGGAGTTAGATTTATTCTTTCCTGTTGGTATTTAATATTAGAGTTTCCCTCACCTTTCTTGATGTATTACTGTTGTTGTTGGTGGTGGTTAGTATGTAAAACATTAAAATGGTTCCAGGAGCCATTACACTAAACGGTGGACTTGGAGAAGTCCACCAACCCTTACTTCCACCCATTCTTACTCCCAGTTCCCTTCCACTCTGTTTTCACCCCCATTGCTTCTACCACATTTTAAACCACTAATAAAATATAAGGTAATGTAATATAATATAAATTATATATATTTCATATTATATAACATTTTAAACCACACTATATATATGTGAAGATATATATGTGTGTGTGTATATATATGTATATATATATACATATATATACACACATATATATACATGATCTCCATTCTTACACAAAATTTGCTTACTATAGGTATTTTTTTTTTCACTTTGCTCTATTCTACTTAATACATCCTGGGAACTATTCTATATGTGTTCATGGATATTTTTCTCATTCTGTTTGACAACAAAGTAGCCCTGCATTCTGTTATAACTTATTCGATCACTCTTCTATATATGGGTATTTAGGTGGTTTTCCAAATTTTGCAATTCTAAATAAGGTTACAATAAACAACTGACTATATATGTATTTAAATTGTTTGTTGAATGTTATTCTTCAGGACAAATTCCTAGAAGTTGAATTGCTGGCTTAAGGAAGCAAATGTACATACCATGTGTTACATATTGCTAAATTCTCCTCCATAAAGCTTGTACCAATTTTCTTTCCACCAGCAGAAAATGAGAGTGCCTATATTCTCATAGTTCGGCCAACAGACTGTGTTGTCAAGTTCTTAACATTTTGTCATTCTGATAGGAGAAAAATTGTCACAAGGTAGTTGTATTTTCATAAACTTAAAGACATTTTTTATCATTTTTTTGTGATTTGTAAATATTTTTGCCTATTTTATTATCAAGTTTTTATTTTGTTTCATTTTGTTCAAGTTTTAAGTGTTTTTGTGTATTATGGATATTATCCCAATGTTTGCATATATGATGCAAATATATCCTTTATCATTTGTCGTTTGGTTTGCCTTTGTTTAGATTTGTTTTGTTTTGTTTTACAATGCAAAGGTTGAGTTTTGCATAGTTGAATATATCAATCTTTTATTGAATTTGAATTTTTAGTCATAGTTAGAAAGCCTTTCCTCGTACCCAGATTTTAGAGGAATTCACTCCTTTCTAATATGTGGATGGTTTAATTTTTTATGTTTATTAAATATCTGAACTATCTGCAATTTATTTTTTGGTACGTTATAAAATTTGGTCTAATTTAGTATTTTTTCCAAAAGTTATTCGTTTGCCTAGTACTATTTATTAAACAGCCAATCTTTTCCTCAGTGATTTTAGATGCCACCTTAATCACTGCAAAATTTCAATCACCTCAAAATTTCTCCAGGTACTTGGATCTATTTCTGCACTTAAAAAAAAAAAATCCACTAAACTGTGTCCACTTATGCATCTTTATGACAGTTTTACAATCATAGAGACTTCACAGTATGTTTAATACCAGCCCAAACCAGTCCACCCTCAGAGCTCTTCCTTCTCACTGTTTTCCTAGCTATCCTTGAATATTTATTTTCTATATGAACCTTAGTATCAACTACGGCTCCACAAGAAGCTAGGGCTTTTGTTGTTGTTGTTTTTAACTGGAATTGTCAAATTTATAAATTAACTTAGGGAGATGTGACGTCTTTATGGTGCTGAGTCATGGGGTCCAAAACAAGGGATATCTTTCAAGTTAACTTTTGTATCTTTCAAGAGCATACTATTATTTTTTTTCTCATATTCTTAAACAGTCTCCAAAATTGCCTGTTCCTTTCATTTTACCTTCTTCATCAGAAGCATTACATTAACAAGACTAACTTACTGAATCCCAAGGAACTTTTAAGTCCCTTGCATATGGTCAGAGAGCTAATTTACCAGGACTCTTTTTCAGTATTTTCATACTCGAGACTGATTTCTTTTTTTTTTTTTAATAGTTTTTAACTTTATTTTTTAATTAATTTTTATTAGAGTATAGTTGATTTACAATGTTGTGTTAGTTTCAGGTGCACAGCAAAGTGAATCAGTTATACATATACCTATATCCACTCTTTTTTAGACTCTTTTCCCATATAGGTCATTACAGAGTATTGAGTAGAGTTCCCTGTGCTACACAGTAGGTTCTTATTAGTTATCTATTTATATATAGCAGTGTGTATATGTCAATCCCAATCTCCCAATGTCTCCCTCCCCCACCTCTTCCCCCTTGGTAACCATAAGTTTGTTTTCTACATCTGTGACTTTGGAGGTGATTTTATTCAATGTCTTCTTTCTGCCACACAGCTTCTCCATCCCACCTTAACAATCTGTAAAGTTTGCAGCAGCAGCTCCAGAGTTAGCCTTGCTGGAAAAAATTTTTAACTTAAGTAATTTGAAGTCTTTAGTTTTTTTGTATGTTGATTATGCCGAAGGCATTTCTGTCATTTTGTTTGTTCTTCTGCTGCTCTTTATAGTTTATTTATAAGATGCAAGGAGAGATTTGGATTTTGGCTACTGACATACCCTATCTACTCACACACAAAAATCACTTTTAATTGTCAGGTTAGACACAACTTACAAAGGATATACACATCCTTACAAAGGATATACGTTACAAAATCCTCCCATGATTAAATAATTCAATCCAGCTCAAGCTTGTTCCTTCAGACAAATTTAGAGTCTTCTTTTCATCAGTCAATGATTTGTAACATATTGTGTTCCCTCTCTTTCTGAGGGGAAGGGTATGCCGGTAACCAACATTTGTTGTTTAATTTAGATTTAAATAATTTAACTCTAAGTTCTTCCCAGTGTAAATATTTATTTCTATCCTCCAAATTTGTGGTTTTAATTTGTGTTCTGTGGCGTCTTAGTGGTTCTGTGTAGAGGGGGGAGTGGCCCTGCGGGCAGGCTCCAATATCACTTCATCAAAACAGGTCAACTTTTAATGTGTCTTTCTTTTGAGTTTAAGTTATCATAAGTATATATGGTTCAAAGCCTTTAAAAATACAAATAAAAAGAGAAAAAAAATACCTACCTCTAAATGAATTTTATGTCTTTTTAAAAATCCTTCTAAAGATTCATTGCTTTTTGTTTGCATGCATTTTTTTAGTAAACCAACTCCGTTCCCACTTGAAAGCAGTTCAGCTGAAATAGAATATGTGGGAAAAAATTATATCTAATTAGCATGTCACTACTCTGACTCTGTCTCTTATAACAAAATGCTATTCTTTTAGTTATATTGCCAAAAATGTACAACTCTAAAACTTAATATCTTAAAACAACAACATTGTTAACTCGTACAGTTCTGTGGGTTGCCTGGGCCCACCTAGGCAGTTTTCTGCTGTTCTACTTGGGGCCATATGGGTAGAATTCAGATGTCAGCTGAGGATGAAGTCATCTGGCCATTTGCCTGGGTTGCTTAATGGACAAGCCTCTGTCCATCTCAACATTGTCTCAGGGACTCTCTCCATGTGGTCTTTTCACATAATCTCTCAATCAGGGTAGCCAGACTCCTTACATGGTGGCTCAGAGCTTCCCAAAGTACAAAAGTGAAAGCTGTGAGGCTTTATTAGGACATAGCACAGAACTGACACGTTACTTCTTCCATATTCTATTGGTTAAAGTAAGTCACAGGCCCAGCCTAGATTAAAAGGGTGGAAACAATAAAATGCATAAATACCAGGAGGTATGGCTTAATGGGGTCTATCTTTGCAGTGCTCACCATCCTGTGTCACACTCAGAAGTATAAAACCAGGAGCACGTGTTTTCTCTTCAGTTCTGCTATTTTCACGGAACAGACCAATCTTTGAATGATTTCCTCCTTTTTTACATGTGTCCTGGTTTACTCTGTGCTTCCACTCACTGACTTCTTACTCTCTAGTTTACATTTGTTCAGATTCCCAGGACCAGTGGCCAAACCACGAACATTTACTAGGCAAGTTTTGTTTTCTGCAAAATGTCTTTTAATATAGATGCACTCCCCCAAATATGCTTTATTTCTGGCTTCTTTTTCTTTAATAAGAATCAAAATTATATGAGTCACAAGCCTTGGCAGCTGAGAATCTGTTTGTTTGTTATTATATCACTTGCCACATACATAGTAAGGGATAAAACATACCTGTTGTATTGAAATGAATTCTACTGTGAAACCCTCATGTCCCATGTTTCTACTAAGTCCAGTGAGAAACTTACTTGGCCTGGACAAGATAATCCTTTCTCAGTAATTTCATTCCCCCTACCCAGTGGCACAAAAGCTGTGTTTCTGTTATGAGCTCCCCAGTCCTAGGCAAGTTGCAGTGAAAGCCCTGGAATGAGATCCTCCTTCCAGCTTGGAAGTCTATAGCTGAAAACGCACCCTTTGGTCCTTAGCAATCATTATCAGGACTATTCCAGTACTAAGCACACCAGAACTTCCACCAAAACATTCTGTACCTGAGCAAACTTTGTTAAATTTAATTTCCTGATGATTAATTAATTAATGTACCAAAAATCTCCAAAGAATCATCAGTTTAGATTTTATTTGACAGTGTTGCCAAACCTTCTTCTTTGAATCAACTAGGATATTAAAAAGAGACTTCTTGAACAGTTAATTTTACATCTCATTTTCAATCTCACATTTCTGCCTGCCCACAGATTAAGAAGGTAGGTGTATATTCTGGCTACATTTCATCTGATAGCTAAATTTTCTGTATATTTCCTTCTAAATCTTGATCTGTGTTCTGTGGTTTCTATAACTCTATCCATGGGGTGCCTGCAGGAACCGAACTAGGAAATTCTCTGCTGAATTTATCTCAGTAAGATTTTTTGCTATTGAACATTTCACAGCAGCCTATCATTCGATGTGTGGGCATATGTCTATTTCAGCAATTAGGAACCGGTGGTATTTAATAATATAAAAGATAATTTTGAAGTAATGCTAACTCAGACTCTAAGTTATATGTGAGTTTTCTTTCTAAGAACATTTTTCTATGAGTATAAATAAGAGAAGGTAGTTGTCTTTTAACTAGGAGAAAGAATGCAGCTACATGGTTGATTTCTCTCCCACACCAGCAGTGCAAGGCCATAATCAATGCCACAGACCTGCATAAGCCTTCTCAATCCTCCTCTTTAACAAAGGCAACATAAACAGGGTAGGAGAAAGAGTTAAAATTTCACACTGGTGAGAGGATATGTATGGCTTTTTTCACCATTTAGAATATAGTCATCTATAACTTTAAGGACTCATTTATGTAGCTGTGTATACTAATCAGCAAGAATTTCTTTAGGCAATTTAACTAGGTACCAACTATACAATGCAGAACCTTGTATGTAATATATATATACCAGTATATGATACTTAGGAGGAAAGCTCCACAAGTCTGAAGAGACTAGTTACATTGATCTATCTCTCTATCTATCTAACCATATCTATCTACACACACATATGTATTTTCTCTCTCATTTTAATTTTATACACCTTGAACCTTATTCCTGTTAACTTTGTTGAGAGTTTTTTGCTCTTCCTTTCTAAACTAATATGATCTTCAAAGCTTCCCCGAGAGCTTTATTTTGTGCTCTGACTCTGACTAGGCTCCCTGACCACCTCAACTGATCATGAAAGAGATAATTTTCCTTTTGTGTCGGCAAAATCCTGCTTCTCTCCAACATTTCTCTAGTTAACTTTCCCCCTGTTGGCTCAACTCTATTTCTTTGTCTTAATAATTTAAAAAAGAAGAAACGAAAGAAAACATGGAAAGATGGAATGAAACTTATTCCTAATCAATCATATCTATGCTGTTTGAATGCTTCAGATTCACTCATCCAACTAATTTATTCTGTATTCGTTTTATTGCATCACTACAGGCTAAGAATATTGGAAAAATACTTGCATAAGTAACTGCAGTTAAAAGAGAAAATAAGTAAGTACCATACTCCAATGAAAATATAGGCACTTCTTATATAGTACTTTATATATGCTGAGCACAACCCATGGTTATATTTTTATGACATCATTTAATTCTCAGAACACCTCTATAAGGCAGGTTCATTTACTATCCACATTTACAGGTGAGGAAACTGAGACGCAGAAAGATTAAGTAACTTGGCCAGGATCGTACAAGAAGGGCTGAAATTTGAATCTGTGTCTGGGGAGAGATCACTACTAGAGTCAAGTGGAACCTAGCATATGTTCCATGACATCATGTGCCCTGATGGGTACTTTACATGTATTATCCCATTTACTACTCACAACAACTGTGTTAGGAAAACATTAATTTCCTCATTTTGAGATGAGGAAACAGATTCATAAACTTTAAGAAAACTTGACTAAATTCAAAAACTGTTAAGATGTAGAACCGTGTTTAAAACTTGGGTCTAGGGCTTCCCTGGTGGCGCAGTGGTTGAGAGTCTGTCTGCCGATGCAGGGGACGCGGGTTCGTGCCCCGGTCTGGGAAGATCCCACATGCCGCAGAGCGGCTGGGCCCGTGAGCCATGGCCGCTGAGCCTGCGCGTCCGGAGCCTGTGCTCCGCAACGGGAGAGGCCACAGCAGTGAGAGGCCCGCGTACCGCAAAAACAAAAACAACAACAAAAAAAAAACTTTGGTCTATTTCTCTCAGGAGTCTCTTTCTACTGGACTTTGTGATACTGGTGGGTTTTGATCTGGGCATTAAAAATGAGCTGTACTCAGTGCACAAAACTGAATGTGTTTGGTAGAGGAAGCTTAAAGACAGAGAGAATATTGTGCTGTGGTACAGAGGTGCAGATCAGCAAATAATACAACATAAGTAGTATCCTTTGTGTGCTTTTTCTGGTAGGTGGTGTGGTTACTGTGGGTTTTGAGCAGGGAGTAGCCTGAAGAAATAGGAACTTTTCAGGGAGACCAGTTTGGCATCAGTGTAGAGAACCAATGGGAAAGATGTGGTACTGGGTATGCTAATGATGTCATATCTTCAAGATCTGAAGCCTCATTAGAGGTAGAGAGTAAACAAAAATAAATGATGTAGTCTGAGGCTCACTTTTCGAGTGGGTTACTGTAAAAAGTGGGGCTGTTGGCCAAGGTAGAGAATCCAGGCAGAGGAGCAGGTCTGGGACAAAAGATGATGAGCTCAGTCTTATACATGTATTAATTTGAGGCACACATGGAGCATAAAGACATCCACAACTAGTTGGATGTATAGGTCTGTCTCTGGAGGTTAAAATGTTGGAATTATCAATGTAAAGGGGATAGTTGAAATGGTGGGACTAGGTAAGTCTGCTCAGAAAAAGCATGCAAAATAAAAGGATCCTCTGGGTTATATGCAGCAAAGTAGTCTTAGGGAAGTCAAAGAGAAAGAAGCCAAATTTTAACAGGTTTGAGGTTGCCCAGACAATGAGAATATGGATATAGGGAGATTAGACCATGGAGAGAAGGTCAGAATAAAGATCGGGATAAGGGTCAGAATTTTGTGGTCATCGTTGTTCTTTTCACTGGTGATGGTGAGGGTTCTTGCTTTCTTTGCTTAATGTTGTCATTTGAAGTTAAAAAAAAAAACCTTGAGATTATTAATAATGTGGGAGCAAGTAGCAAATACAGAGTGAAATATTGAAAACTGGAAAGATAACTGGAAGGGAATAAATCATGAAACAGAAAACCTTTGGGAGACTGAGTCAAAATGCAGGTAGAGGTATTAGCCTTTAATGGGAAATTAACAATTTCTTCATCTGAAACTGGAAGAGAAAAGAGGAACAAAATAGATTTTGAAGAATAGATAGCTATGGAAGTAAGAAATTGCTTTAGTTCAAATTACATACCCTTAATTTTCTTGGAAGAATTAGAGGTAAATTTATCTTTTGAAAGGGGCTAGAGTATGATTTATGATATAATAGAACATTAACTATAGTATTCAATAGAAGCAGCAACAGTAAGGAAGCCAGAGCCCCATGGCATAGGTACTTGGTGATTTCAAAGGAAATCGCAGCTTCCAGCAGTGTGTACCTTCCAATGAAACGATTAGAAGACCTCTTGAACTCAGAGGTGCTCCAAATTCCCCACCACCTGAAAACTAGTTTTATTTATGTAGTGCATGGAATTTGGGACATTTGAGGACAGAACATGAAAACGATTTTTTTTATGTTAAAAAGCACTATATAAATGACTCAGGGCACCCCCTTTTTATGGGGGGTACTTCACATTGGAAATTATACATGAACCTACTATAAGAAATTACACATGAACCTACCATAAGAAATTACACATGTACCTACCCAAAGAAATTACACATGAACCTACCGTATCTAATCTAAATCACATTTCACTCCAAATTTATACTCTTTTTTACATACATCCTGGGTCTAAGACTGTTTTTGTTTTTTCCCCTGTAAAATATATTCCAGAATGAGATTCACTTGAACACTGAGATAGAAATTTGAAATGGCTCTGAGTTATGAACAAATAATGACCAGCACCTACGATTCATTATATGGAATTTTCCACCAAAGAAAATTCTGACTTTTGTGTAAGTCTTTCTTTGACTTTCAGTAACTGTGTCACCTTTGGTGTTTAAAAATCCCTGAGTGGCACTCCATAATACCTATCCCTGGACCCTTGAGAGATGGGTACATAACACAGCTATTCCAGTCTGTGTGGGAGCAGGTTTGATAAATTATTTCTTCAAGGACTAGATTGAAAACAAATTTCTAGGGCCTTTCTGATGCTCATCATAACAACAAATTTATATGCTTGTGTTAATTTGTGAGAGTTTTGATCTGTACATCATCAATATGTAATTGAATTCTATTTGGTTGTGTTTTTATTTAATTTGCTACAAAATTTGAGGTAAACATCAAATTTGACTGGCATTTTCAGTAAATCGACAGTTGTTTTACTTACATGACTGTTTGTTTTGGCATTTGTTATAAGCAAAATCTCCCTAGTGAGTCCAAGATAATTTGTGATAGCATTGTACTCCATGTGTCAAGCCAAATCTTATTTAACTAGCTATTTCACATCTAGTGACAACAGTAGACATTACTAAGTCATTAAAATTCAACGTTGTGCCACACACGAAATCTCTTCATCGCTTAACTTTAAAATAACCATAACTATTGTATACAAATGAATATATGTATACTATTACAAGCATTTTTGTAATGACTTCTCTAATTAACTAAATCACAGAGAGGCCAAAAAGAGCTTTTTTCTGGGATGATTTGGGGAATGTGCACAAAAGATGACATTCTTTACAAGCATGGAAACAAATTGGTTTTATGCTCTTTCAGAGTATACTCTGGAATAAAAAAATAACTGAATCAAACTTGGTCACTGATGGTACATATTATTTTTATATTTACCATCTAATTATTTGAATCATGGCTAGTGATAAAAGTATGTGTTTTTACAGTTTAACTCTGGAATATATATACATTCTTTGTTCCCATCTGCTACAGACTTCATTACACCATTCTTACAAATAAAGAATTCTATAAGCATCCAATTACTTTAGTCATAGAGTCTCAATCTCTTCAAAACAGACTGAGAATGAAAGACAATTTAGGAAACACAACAGAACAATGGGCATCTTATATTCTTTATTTAGGGTCACTTTAAAGCAAATCATTTCCTTGTCAACCCTTCTCCCTAGCACCTAAGTCATATCTGCAAATAGCTTCCATGATAACCATTTGCTTACGTGTCCACTTGAAGAAAGTGGAACATTTTCCAGTTGCTTATATGGAAACTCCAAAGTAGAAAGCAGAAGTTTTTCTGTTATCAGACTGTCTGGCTCCTATCTTGCCCCTTATAAAAGACCTTTTAAGTAAGCTTATTTTTGTCTATAATCAAATACTCAAGAAGAGGCCCTTCAATGATGTAAATGTACTTCCTTCCCCTTTTAGAATTCTTTCCCTAAAGCCAAGAGTCCTTCGTTGACCTTTAGCTCAACAACCTTATGAAAACTGCAACTACCATTCTGCTATTTTGGAATGATAGTAATCTCTGAGCATGTATTCTAATATACAGTGATATGGTCGCCAGTGTTTCAGATGCCAGAGGAAATGCAATCCACTGCTATAAGGAAGCACTTATGAGCTGGCAAAGAATAAATGGCTGCTGTCAGGAATAAGTGCTTGTGGTATTGAAACTCCGGCAGACATATACGCTTAGAAGGCTTAGTCTAATGAATTTCATCCACACCTACCTATGTGATATCTAGAAATTTGCCAAGTGTTTGTGCAAATATATATTGCCTGGGAAATCGTAGGAAGAAATAGATTTAACTTCAAAATTTATTAAAACTTTATTTTGGTAAATAGGACTGTTTTAGAAAAATCTGAAAACATATTTATCCACGCTCACCATTGTATGTTTTTGCCAAGTCATTGAGATTTTAACCAAGAACACAATTCATTTGTAAGATATTTTATATTGGAAGTTTCCAGTATGTCTACAGTATAACAGGATTAAATACAAAATGAAGAAAAAGACAGATGAATGATTATACCCAGAAGCTATCTGCTAACAAGCATTTTTTATTTTTATTTTTATCCTAGTAGTTTTAACTTTTTGCCTGTTTTTTGAACTTTCATTTTTACGAAAGGTCAGGAGCTGCTTAAATGAGTATGCTCTTCCTCAATTTAAATGCTAAATAAGTTCCTTGGATGCAGCCTAACAATATATCTGATAATTAGAACAGGAAAGGGAAAGTAGACAGTCTTTTTTAGGTGTTAACACCAGAGAAGTTTCATCATCCAACAAGGAACAAAATCTGTCTAGAAAAGACTTAGGTTGAATTACCTGTTGCCAACAGTTCAAAGAAATCAAAGCAGGATTAGTATTAATGACAAAACAAACATGTTGCATTGTCTTAAGCATAAATGAGGTACAGAATATCTGTACTCATTGAAGATCAAAGGATAATTTTCAATGAAAGTGCGACATACTTTCCAAAAAGCATGAGAAACCTAAAAGGAGAAGGAGTTCAAATTTCATTTTTTTTTTCTCATGTGATTCTTTAATAAAGACGGATTGAAATTCTTTTTGGAAGGTGTCATGTTTAGGTGTTGAAATATGTAGTCTTGTTATTATAGACTTTGCAGCAATGAAGTATCCTTTTTAGTGTATGCTCTGACTTGTTAGTATTGGAATAGAGACATTGTTGGAAAAAAATATTTAAACTATCAAAATAGAGTTATAGGAAAACAAAAAAGGCCTGCAGACACTGTTATAACTGGAATTTTATCCTCTTCAAAGTGAGTAGCTGTAAACAAGGGCATTTTTATACCACACATGTTGTAAGAAAGCCAAGACAGGAGTATCCTTAAGAGGATGCCTTTGGTCTGCACCAAAAGGAGACTGTTCAAATATGGAGTAGGTTGCTTGATCTTGAGACCTTATCTTGTGGAACCTTTTTTCCACCTTCTGTTATCACTACATTCTCACCTGTCAGTGAAAATTCACTTTCTCAAACATGTCCTGTTCTCCCAGGGACCATCTATTAGTTTGGTTTTCACTGGAATGCCTGCTCTTCCTTCTCTACTTCTCTTTTTCCTTTCCTTCATACTTTTTTTTTATTACTATTATCTCATTACAGAGACTTTCTTGACCTCAAGTTACCCTCCCCAGACTGGGTTAGATTCTCCTCTATCTTATATTCTACTTACTAAACCATATTACCATTGTACCTTTGCTAACCCCATTCCTTATTAGACTGGGAATTCTTCAAGGTCACTAGCTGTGTCTTTAATCATTATAATTCTCAAATTCTTTTGGTATTGTAGGTATGGGAAAAGTTTGCCAAATGTCATAAGGTAAAACTTTCCTGGAAGTTTTCAATCCTGGTCCACAAATGGATTCACTTCCACCTAATCACTCCATTTTGCTAATGGGTCTTTTAGAATCCCTTTGAGAAGTAGAGACTGGGCATATTCAACTGTTCAATATATCTTTTCCTTTCAAGACCACCGATGACACGAAAAGACCACAAACTACAGTCACCATTCAATAAGATGATACCAGATATGGTGAGGAATAGACAACCAAGCCTGTGGCTTTAATTTCACAGCGTCTTGTTGCCTTATATTTCCTTCCAGTGTCTCAAAGTATTTGTTCTAGAGATGGAGGTAAAGACCGAAGGTCAGAAGTAGTTCCTCTCCCCCGGGAAAAACTAAAGTTATCCCAGTTTTACTTCAAAAATTCCCCTTTCAGTGTTCTTTTGCACCTAAGAACTCATATAAATGGAAAGGAAGGGAATTTTACAAATCAAATTTAAAATTACATCCCTAAATATGATACTATGTTATTAAATTTATGGCCAATCTGAAAATATTTGGAACAATCTTTGGCTTATTTCTTTATTATAAGACTTAACTGCTATATCAGAAAAATGTATTTCACCTTAGAGGTATTGATTATTTGTGTCTCCAAATCACTGAACTGTAAAAATAATTATTATAAAATATTTTATTTATAAACCAATCTACTGCCATTTGAGCTATTCTCAAGTTCAAAAATGAAAACTTTAGCTATGGCAAATATTTTATATGGTTTAAGGGGATTATCAGACATTCATGAGGTTAAAGAGAAAAGAATATTATTTATTTCTATACTACCCTGTATTTGAATAATATACCACAAATTAGTTAAAGTCTTAAACATAAAATAAGTGTATTACTTCCACAAAATAGAACATGTACTGCCTCAGAAAGAGCTAGAGTTTGAATTCATAAGCACTTGCTTTTCATGTATTCCTTCAACCCCTGCCTGGTGTAGTATACCTACAATATGGTATTCACTTTAATCTGACTAGTGATGCAGTAGTGAATGAGAGATGCTTCTTCTTACCATTAAGTCTTTTAACTGGTTAAATATGTGGCCAAATATTTGTGAAAACATCTTTCCTCCTAGTTTTTACCTGCTGTAAATCATTACTATTGCTATAGAGTTACTATTTGTGTAAAAGTTGTTAAAAGAGCACTGTGGATGGTGGAGCATGAGTGAGCTAATGGAGATGCACAAGAGATAGAACAGGAAACCAGATTGTGTGGAATCTTGTGAAACATGGCAAGTGGTTTTCATTGTATGGAAATACAGTGGGAAACTCTTGAAGGGTTTTAACTACAGAAAGATCTACTTTTAAGAATTGCATCTTAAAATGAATACTTGAGCTGCTACAAACAGCACGAACAGAAGTTGAGGGAAGAGTTAGAAGGTCAGTGCACTACAGGAGAAACCTGTGGCTTGGATAATAAAATGGCAGTAAAGATGGACAGAGGGATGGACTTGAGATCTCTATTCTGGACAGGAGTGACAGGACTTCTGATTAATTCGTCATGAGGGATTAGGGAAGAAAAATAATCAAGGTTTCTAGCTTGAACAACTAAATGAATAGTGATGTCATTTTCTGAGAAAAGGAAGATTGAAGAGAAAATATTGGGGAGAGAAAATCATTTATTAGGTTATTTATTGGACATGTTATATTTGAAATATCTATGAGCAATGCAAATGATAATGTCAAATAAGACCCGACATGTCTGGCTTGCAATGGAGATCTTCATGGGAACTGCCAGCTCTTAAATATCATCTCAGACCATGAGACTGGGGTAATATCATGCAGACATAGAGAAGAAAAGAAGTCTTAGAACCAAATACCAAAGTTCTTCAAAATATATGCCAAATACAACCACTTCTCTTCACCTAAGCTTTGCTACCACAGTCATCACTCACCTGGCTTATTTCAAACCACCATCATCTCCCACCAAGTTTTACTCTTGCCTCCAGCAACCTATTATTTTTTTTTTTTTAACATAGGTGAAAGATGCTCCTGAGGAAAATTAAGTCAGATGTGCTCTAAACTCTCCTCAAATGAAAAAATGACCAGGGAGACCCTACCGGATCTGGCCCACAGTTAGATCTTGGACTTCATCTCCTTCCAACCTCCCCTCCATCCATTCTGCTCCAGCCAGCCATGCTGCTCACCTCACTACTGCCTGAAACCACCAGATGTGCTCCTGCTTCAGGGCCTTTGCTCTTAGTGTTCATTCTGTCTGGAACACTCTTTTCCTGGAGTTGTATGTGCCTTCTTCAAGTTTTTACTCAAATATTAACTCAATGATTTCTGTAACCACTCAGCATCGTCTTTATGGGGGTGTGACCTCTGTAGTTACACAAGATCTCAATATTAAAAGGGTTTATCATTTGGATTAATGTTCTGCTGCTATCTTTAAATACTTAACAATATTTGAACAAAGGCCCTGCATTTTTATTTTGCTCTTGCCCCAAGAAGTTCTGTGGCCAGTTCTGTAACCAACAGCTCTAATCCTCTCTATCTTCGTTACCCTGATTTCTTTTTCTCCACAGTACATGTCAACTTCTTCCATTATTTTTGAATTACTTCTGAGGGAGGAGATGAAAAAGTATAAACATTTTCTCTGTACTCAGGAGATTTCAACGTAATTACGAAAATATGACAAACATCAAGTAAAACAAAAAACCCTGAGTTTAAATGATATTCCAAGGCAAACATAAAAGAAATAACACAAGGTTACAGATAATGAATGATTTGCAACCAGCAATAATTGCATTTAAGATTTCAGAGGAGAAAAAGATTATTCAGACTGTGGTGATTAAGCAAAGCTTTAAAATAAAGGTAGACTTTAAAAGTCACGTGAAATAATGAATAACATGTATGCAGATAGAAAAATATTTAAAGGAATAAGGATTAGGAAAACTTAGGAGATCAGAAAGTATAAAATTGAGGGTGGCAGATTTTGAACTGAGTTGGTCTGGAATGGAGGGCATAGGAAGATAAGAAATTGGATAAAGTAGATTGGGAACATATATGTGACTATACGAGCAGCATGGTACAATAAAAATAGTATTTGCTTTGGAGTCATAGAGATCTATATTTTTATCCTGTTGCTTCTCCCAATTAACTAACTTCAGACTTGTAAGAACTCAGCATCTTCCACCTGAAATACAGCATAATGCTATTTAACTTGCAGGTTTGATGTAAGGGTTAAATTCACTAAAGTAACGAATTTAGTGTAGCTTATATATAATTGGTTCCCAGTACATATTAGTTACTTCCCACACACATCCAGCATCGTGTTATACATACATATATATATATTTTTTGTTTGTTTGTTTGTTTGTTTGTTTTGTTTTTTTTGTTTTTTTTTGAGGTACGCGGGCTTCTCACTGTTGTGGCCTCTCCCGTTGCGGAGCACAGGCTCCGGACGCGCAGGCTCAGCAGCCATGGCTCACAGGTCCAGCCGCTCCGCGGCATGTGGGATCTTCCCAGACCAGGACACGAACCTGTGTCCCCTGCATCAGCAGGAGGACTCTCAACCACTGCGCCACCAGGGAAGCCCTCGTGTTATACATAGTTTAAATGTTTAAGATTTGCAGTTTATTATCTAGGTGGAGGGGAATTACTAAAGTTTTTTAAATAGGCAAGCAATATATTCAAAAGTGGGCATTTTAAAAAGATTAATCTGCTTTTATTGTGTAGGAAAATTAGGAGATACAAGACTGGTTAGCAAACTTATAGAAAGGTAGACATAGATGAATAGAGATTATGCTGAACTAGTAGCTTGGTTCTAATACATATATCAATGATATTCTAATCTTTATATATGCCTGAGCTATTAGGTCCAGCAAGTTTTTTCTTTATTAATAGTGATTGAAAGGGCAGATCTCGTAGGTTCAGCTTGATGAATTTTACCAGGTGTACATACCTGTGCACAGATCCAGATATAGGACACTATCAGCCCCTCAGATATCTTCTTGGTGCCTCCTCCCAGCATTAACCTTCCCTTCTCCAAATGATTTTCTTCTCCACTATTCAGTTATCAGTCACCATATTGTTTTCTTTGGTTTTTTGAATTTTATATAAATAAAATCACACCGTATTTATTCTTCTGTAACACGGCTTCAAAACCTTATATCTGTAAGATTATTCCTTCTCCTTGTTGTATACCATTCCCTTGCATGAATATATCACAGCCCATTTTATAACTGGTGAATAGGATTTCCAGTTTTTGGCTGTTATGAATTATGTTGCTGTAAACATTCTTGTACATATTATTTGGTGCACAAGTGCATGCACTGCTACTGTGCATATCCCTTGAAATTGAATTACTGAATCAGAGTTTGTTTCAAGGAGCTTCTACTAGGATTATCAGTCAAGATGGTTTATAGGTAAAGCTTCTAGAAGATAGCACATAGAAGATGCTCCTTTCTAAAAGGTCTTGTGCAGAAGGAGTATATTTTTATAACTTTAGTGGAAGCAAAAGTGTCTTTAAAATTTTAATAAACCACTAACTACAAAGGAAAAGTTTGAAAAGTTGACCTTCACTAAAAATTAAGAATTTCAGTTTATCAAAAGTCACCTTTAAGAGAGTGAAAAGAAAAGACACACAGAGAGAACATGCTTTGAATTCATTTATCCAACAGAAGACTCATATCCAGAATATCTAAAAACTCATTAACACATCAATAAGAAAAAACAGACAATCTAACTTAAAAAAAGGCCCCAAAATCAAAAAGACACCTCACCAAAGGAGCTATCCAAATGGCTGATAATGAAAAGTACTTCATTTTATTAGTCAGTAGGAAAATGCAAATTAAATCCATAATGAAATATAACTACAAACACCAAAATATCTAAAATGAGAAAGGCTGGCAGTATCATGTATTGGTAAGAATATAGAGCAACAGTGACTTATGTGCACTGCTGATGTGAGTGTAAGTTGATATAACCAATTTCATTCACTTTTTTTTATACCATGCAGGTCAAGCAAAACATATCTGAGGGCTGAATGTAGCTAGAACTGCCGATTTGCAACCTCTGACAACTCCTTCATGTAACAGATATGGACCCTGAGGCACAGAGAAGTTAATTGAAGTTTAATTCAAGGTCAAATAGCTAGAACCCACGTCTCCTGACTGTTCAATTGGTGTTTTTCCTGCCACACGGTGTGGCTTTCTCTAAATGACTAGACAGGAAATGAAGAGTAAAGTGTAAGAAGGCTTTGAAATTTAACATATTTCACATTGTGTAAGTAAAATCCATTTCATGCAATCTTAAATGAATAAAAGGAATTTAAATCAAATTGATTGCAATTCTACCAAGGAAGTTTCAGGCTTAAAATAATAATAATAGTAAGCCTAGAGCCACCTATTAGAGATCAGAAGTTAGAAAGTTCAAACACAAAAGACTTTCATAAAAAGATATCTGGGTATTAGTCATCATTGTTTTCATACATTTGAAAGAACTTAATAACCCACTTGATTATTTTCTTTTTCTGGAGTACAAATGAACTGTTCCAAAAAGATCAATTAAATAATAGGAATGAGATGCATCTTTTTATCATAGAGGTTTCTTGTGAATTTACTGCATTAAAGTTAATTTCCTTGCTATTATTGAGGAAATAGTATGGTTATGTTGGAGTTTTAAAATTCCTATTGATGCAGGAACAGAATTTCTTGGCAGAATAAACAATAGACTCTTGGGAAACACCAAAGTAGTCTTAAAAGAAAATATAATCTTCTTTAAACTGGTACATCTTTAACCAGAAAGAGAAGTTTTGTCTCATTGCAGAAAAGCTTTTAATTTCACATCTAGTGAGATAAATTATTATTTTCTCTTACATAGGAATTATATATATAAAACCCTGAATAATAGTCATAATTTTAAATACAGAGATATAAAATTAAGTATAGTTAAAAACGACTATTTCTTCAGACTTTTTCTAGCTAAATGTCTCTCCCATCCATTGTGTTGAAGTTTCATCTGCCTTAAATTAAAATAAAGTATCTGAAACTAGTAAATCAGAGAGACCATATAAAAGGCTTTAAAATGTCCAGTGAGCATCTCTAAATTTCTCAGAAAATGATACTGAAAATTTTCTGCTCACTGATGAAATTCTACCAATCATATAAACAATAAATGCAAATCATGTACGATTAGCTGGATCCAAGATTTTGCAAAAAACAAATGACAATTAGACGACTCTTATTGTGGAACAACAAAAGAGCATGCATGCACTTTTCCACAAGTACTAGTTCACATATAAAATGATCTACTGTGCTTTCCCTAATGTGACAATACTAAATGTGTTAGCTGTATAAGGGGCAAGGAGCCAACACATCGGAGAGAGCAAAAAGAAGGAAATGAATTTTCATGGCACATTGTAGAAAACTTTGTAGAAAATTTTTATTCACTGCTATTAATCCTTCATTTTGATGAGAAATGTATTCAATCATTATTCCTTTTTGAAGAAAATGCTCTCAGCTTTTTTATACAGTAATTGAAAGACTTTATTTAGACATTAAATATCTGCTTTAAAGTGTTTAGAACAACTAGTTACATTCATTTGAATCCCTCTATTGCCAGAGAGTTGGAGGGGGAAAAAAAGTGGCCTGATAAAGTTAGGTTCAATAATTTATTTCCTCCTAATATTTAACAAAAAAACAAGCATAAACAGGTACAGATAGAGACTAGATCTTTAAGGTCTTGCCAGTATTTTCGGCATGTTAATGTTTCTATAATATCATACACATGGTTTCAGATGTCCATAATTGGTCAACATACCAAAAGGAGCACTGCAATTTCATTGTGACCTAAGGCTCTGATCTTTTTATTTTTCTCTTTTTCTATTCTTCCTTTCACCCTCAAGAATTGCACAAATATACAGCCAAATACAGATAAAGTCACATATTAAAGAAGGAGTCAGCATGTTATCAATTCATTTCATTAAGATACCATATCATTTTACAGTATGTTTTACCCTATGTGTTCTTTCATCAGTGGTTCCTTATGAGCTCATCCAGGCTTATAAACTGGTTTTCAGACAAAGCCTGGTGAGCAAAACTAAGACTGAAAATTATGTTGTCTTTCTCTTCACTTGTTTGGTTTTTAAACCATAAGAATGTTTTAAATCATGAATCATATCTATAATAATAGAAATAAGCAGTTTCATTTGGGAATGACTTATTTAGGAGAGCCATAACTAAGAATGAAGAGGAAGAAGACAAAGTTTACTTACACAGAAAACCTGCCCTAATATTTTGAGTTAACCCTTAGAGTTGGGGTTAAAGTCAAGTCAATTTATCATAGATTTTACCTGAAAACTTTTAGTCAAATTTATAGACTATAATAGTCAAACAATCCCAAAACATATTGTTTAGGGCTTAAATTAGTAACCTGGGATCTTAAATTATTATTTTTTTAATGTCAAGGGAATGTTCTCACTCAACCCCTTGGAAGTTCTGTAAGAAGTTTGATCAGATTCTCAGAAGAAACTTGGATTACCTCTGGCCTCCTGAAGACCTGCTAGGTTTCTAAAAGCAGGGAGATTCCTTGTAACCCACCCTTCCCAATGACTCACTCCCCTTTCTGGGCTCTCTTTTATTTCAATTATTGATAAGACTGTCTGACCCCCTCTAGAAGATAGAGAGCAGTCTGTGTTTTTTTATTCCTCATGTACTCCACAGAGCTTCGGGCCTTTGGGGAGTGACAGACACACAAATCCTCATAGGTTTTTGGGTACTGTCATTGGCTGATATATTTTTCATTTAAGTTATATTCAACTCTTCCTACTTCTGCTGAAAATATTTTTGTTAAACTCCTTACATTCTTGATATTTCCATTGAGCAGCACATATAATAATGCTAGATGACTGTTACATTAAAAAATACTTTAGTTACTCTCACCTAATACTAATACCAGTAGTAAATCTACCCTCCTAGCATTTTCTTGCTGCTTTTTTCAAGCTGTGAGTGTGGAAGGAAACATGATGTAGTAAAAACAGCTGGGGTTATTCTAGACCCTGCTCTGCCATGATTCAGGTCTGCAGCCTTAAGCCCATCTACTAAGATCGCAAAAAGTGTTTGCTCATAAAGGGCAGAAACTATTTCACAGGGATTGCTATGGATTCCACTAAAGAATGTAATTGAAAATGAATAGTAAGGCATAAAACACTACAACGATGTTAGGTATTAAAATTCCAGCTTGGTGGCTTTGGACAAACCCTCTGTTTTCCCATTTTCTTATCCATAAAATATGAACTGGTTGGTCTCTAAGTTACTTTTTAAATACTGACTCTAAATCTGTACTTGTTTATGCTTAATAATTTGACTGACAACTAAATTGAAGAGCAGAGAATATAGCATATGATTGGTCATCATCATGGTTGACATGACTCAGGACCCTTGAACGAAAGTGGAGGTTTAGGCATACTAGAAAAATAAGAGATGCCTGAGAGCCTGTCCAGACACCAGTCTGGGCTGACATTAACCAAGGATTAAGAGATGTCTCACCTTTGGATATAGCCATCTACTCTTTTTTTTTTTTTTTTTTTTTTTTTGGTGGTACGCGGGCCTCTCACTGTTGGGGCCTCTCCCGTTGCGGAGCACAGGCTCTGGACACACAGGCCCAGCGGCCATGGCTCACGGGCCCAGCCACTCCGTGGTATGTGGGATCCTCCCGGACCGGGGCACGAACCCGTGTCCCCTGCATCGGCAGGTGGACTCTCAACCACTGCACCACCAGGGAAGCCCTAGCCATCTACTCTTATTACCCATTCATCTCTTTCCATTCTTTTAATATACAATGCATTTGCTCTGATCCCTTTGACAAAACATTTGTCCTTGACAGCTCAAGAATATTGCTTTCCACACCAGCTGGAAAACTATGGTTCTTTACATCAAATCCAAATTGTTTTTCAAGATCTGTTCTTCTACCTCTCCAAGCCCACAGCCTCTCATATTTTCCTTCTCTAGTCATTTTCCCATGTCTTCAGACAATTTTTTCCATAAACACTCAAAGCTCATATTCATTTATTTCATATCCTTTCTCATATTTCCCCAGTGCAACAACATATGTTATTATAGAAGAACCAGCAATTCCACATTTAATGTTGTATTAGTGAAAAAGTCAATGTGTCATCCATTGATAGATGAAAGTTGATAGAAGAGGCTACAAAAAAAGACCTAGAGAAAATGCCGTTAACCTTCATTCTGTAAACAGAAAGTCAGGCCTGATCGGATAAACAAAGTATAAATCACCTGATGTAAGAAAGAGGTCAGGGCTTCCCTGGTGACGCAGTCGTTGAGAGTACGCCTGCCTGATGCAGGGGACACGGGTTCGTGCCCCGGTCCGGGAGGATCCCACATGCCGCGGAGCGGCTGAGCCCGTGAGCAATGGCCCCTGAGCCTGCGCGTCCGGAGCCTGTGCTCCACAACGGGAGAGATCACAACAGTGAGAGGCCCGCGTACCGCAAAAAAAAAAAAAAAAAAAAAAGGTCAAAGGAGAATAGGAAAAGGAGAGTAGAAAATGACTTCCAACGTTAGTTTAATTAAAGTAAATACGTGGGACCATATTGTCTTATTGCACATATTACTGCGGATCCACTAAATAACCGTTTGGGAAATCTGGATTAGAATAAGAGGTATGTGAAGTACTAGGATTTCCCAAAGAAAGTTGGAATCCTAACTGATCAGTTCAGTTTTACAAATTATTGCTACCCTCGCACAGTAATTGTTTATTTGATGAGAAATCATATTCTTGCTATGAAATTATTTGTAATCATTTCTTTCACAACAGTTTCTGCTTTATGTAGCAGCAACCAACATTTCAAAAGGGAGGAAACATCAGTAGCCTATTTGTACAAGCATCCTTTAGGGTGCTGGCACTGCAAGCAACGTACGAGACTCACAAATGATAACGTCAAGCTGGGAGGCAACTTCCTTTACAGTTAGCCTCATATGCAAAGGGAATGAATGCACACGTCAGAATCTCATGCATTAAACTGTCCCAGGAGGTTGGCTCAAAAATTAACTTGGGGGAAGAATAACCATAGCCACTCTCACCTTCATCTGTGCCTTGAAAACCTTCTTGGTTTTAATCACAGAGTAATCAACATAGAACAGTCGTACTGATACTGTCTGGCCTCACACATTTTTTGTTAAGAAAGATCAGGTGAACTAGCCTAGCTATAAGTTTAAGCAGCTACTTGTGTAGCAGTTAGCGCAGGTGAGCATACTCTTCCACGCAGGCAGCCAGATGACCTCTAGGCACTTTTCCAATGACTCAATTACCAGAAGCTACCTAAAAATGGTACTGGAGAATTTGAATCTATCTGTTTCCATCATGGCTTATTCTACACGGAACGTTGCAGGGGTTTTCATTTGAAATTGTCTAGCATTGTGTCTATTAAGTGAGTCATAGCTTTTTATTATTCATTAGGTACCATAAATATACCAAACTAGGCATGTATTTTTAATGAAAGTCAATAGTTTGAAAGGTAATAATGGACCATACATTTTAAATGCTTTTTTGAAAATCAAATTTTAGATTTTTCTCCATTTGAAATATCTCCACCTTTCTCCAAGAGTTAGCATGTCAGTTAGGTGGGATGAAAGAAAGTAGAGGTGATGAAAGAAAGAAATACATTTCCAGGCAGAAACCACTTAAAACCGAATTTATCAGGGGTTGGAGAATTCTCAACAATGTCACCCCTGCATTTATATTTACTTTATACAGAAGCAACATGTAAAGGAAGCATCTATATTCATTATCCACCTACTTCATCAGAATAGTATCGTTAACCTTAAAGCTAAATGTGCATTATATAATCTCTAAGTCATTAGATATATTCCTTTAAAGTTAAATCAGAGTTGCCTTGCACATGGGACTAAGATTCAAGAATTGTGCTGTAGTCCTAAAGGATTTTTCTGGTTGCCACTTCAATGTTTTAGTTCCTTGCTGAAGAAAATTACAGAATTACATTTAAAATTAAGAGTTAATATAAAAGAGTATTCCTTTTTGTTAGGACTCATTCTCTTCATAAATTTCTCTAGGGTAATAACTGCATCCTATATAACTTTCTCGTTCCCACAGTATAAATACAGTCCTACAAGTTATTTAACAAATAGTAGATAATCAGTAACTGCTTTTATGAACTGAAAGACTAAATGTAGTTCTTTTTTTAAGATGGACAATATGTTGATTTGATACATTTAGACATTACACTATAATTACCACCTAAATATACTTCTTTTATCTTACAATCATGATGTTTTAAGAGTAGGCAAACAAAATTAAGCCCATGAAAGGGAAAAAGAGCAAAGTAGATAAAGAGCATATTAATAGGTTTAAAGTATTCTAATTTGTTAGTGGGTAACAGCATCTATATTTACATACAAAATTCAATGATTTAAATCACAGCACTATGTTAGCACAGATCTTTGATCAATTTTTTCAACTGTTAGATAAAAATATTTTTAATTATATATTTTTTTGAGATTTGAAGTCGCAAAGATTCTGCATCTCTTAACTGATTAGTCTTTTTTTTTTTTAGGTTAGAATTTTCTATTTAAAAGTCTGTGTGCTCTAAAATCTAAAAAGCATGCACAGGGAGAGATGTTGTGCAGGATAACAGAAATCCATTGCCGTGCTCTGCTTTCAGAAGTGTAATGATTCCTGACTGGCCTCACACCCATGCTAGATGGTGTGAGTCAAACACAGGAAAACCAGACAGACTTCCTTTCAACTCTTGGCTTCCTTCTCCTAATTAAATGTTAGTGGATAATATAGGGAGAAATTCTCCCAAAATTTTATTGGTAACATTTAATGGATGTTAATATATTATTGAAATTAAATATAAACTATCCTTCCTATGTTTAGGGAAATATGGTTTTAGTAAAAGCTAACAGTATTTCCTAATAGAAACTGTAATCTCCAAACTTTACTACCTACCATAATTATAGGGATTTAACTTTAAAGTTCTTTACAATTGTCAAAGGACTCCCATTAGATTACAAGAAAACTCTATTATAGAGTCACATGTTTACACAGAAATTAGATATAAACATGAGTATAGGGACTATATAGTTACAAAAATACGAGATCTTACGTTTTTGTCTATATCTATGTAAATGAGACTCTTTTAGTGTAAAAACAATACTTTAAGAATAATTAATTCATTTCTCCATAGAGAAAACCATTGGTGTTCAAGTGTGACACTGAGCAAGTATCTCATTTCTTAAAAAAAACATGAAAAATATTTCACAACTTTATTTATAACATTCAAGCATACCCCAAATTTTACATGAATCTCCTTACTGCCAAAATATGCATTCCAATATTTCAGTTAAGAGACTGAATGACAACAGACAACAAATAAACAGCCATTCAATCCAATTGATGTGCTAAAATGGATCTCTGGGAATCATATTGTCTAAAATATTTACACTAGTCAGCTGTTAATAGAGTCTTTTTTTTAACATCTTTATTGGAGTATAATTACTTTACAATGGTGTGTTGGTTTCTGCTGTATAATAAAGTGAATCAGCTATACATATACATATATGCCCATAACCCTTCCCTCTTGCATCTTCCTCCCACCCTTCCTATCTCACCCCTCTAGGTGGTCACAAAGCACCGACCTGATCTCCCTGTGCACTGCAGCTGCTTCTCACTAGCTATCTATTTTACATTTGGCAGTGTATATATGTCAATTCCACTCTCTCACTTCGTCCCAACTTACATTCCCCCTCCCCATATCCTCAAGTCCATTCTCTACATCTGCATCTTTATTGCTGTCTTGCCTCTAGGTTCTTCAGAACCATTTTTTTTTAGATTCCATATATATGTGTTAGCATACAGTATTTGTTTTTCTCTTTCTGACTTACTTCACTCTGTATGACAGACTCTAAGTCCATCCACCTCACTACAAATAATTTCATTTCTTCTTATGGCCGAGTAATATTCCATTGTATATGTGTGCCACATCTTCTTTATCCATTCATCTGTCAATGTACACTTAGGTTGCTTCCATGTCCTGGCTATTGTAAATAGAGCTGCAATGAACATTGTGGTATATGTCTCTTTTTGAATTATGGTTTTCTCAGGGTATATGCCCAGTAGTGGGATTGCTGGGTCATATGGTAGTTCTATTTTTAGTTTTTTAAGGAACCTCCATACTGTTCTCCATAGTGGCTGTATCAATTTACATTCCCACCAAGAGTGCAAGAGTGTTCCCTTTTCTCCACAGCCTCTCCAGCATTTATTATTTGTAGACTTTTTGATGATGGCCATTCTGACCAGTGTGGGGTGATACCTCATTGTAGTTTTGATTTGCATTTCTCTAATGATTAGTGATGTTGAGCATCCTTTCATGTGTTTGTTGGCAATCTGTATATCTTCTTCAGAGAAATGTCTATTTAGGTCTTCTGCCTATTTTTGGTTTGGGTTGTTTGTTTTTTTTTGATATTGAGCTGCACAAGCTGCTTGTATATTTTGGAGATTAATCCTTTGTCAGTTGTTTCATTTGCAAACATTTCCTCCCATTCTCAGGGTTATCTTTTCGTCTTGTTCAACGTTTCCTTTGCTGTGCAAAAACTTTTAAGTTTCATTAGGTCCCATTTGTTTATTTCTGTTTTTATTTCCATTACTCTAGGAGGTGGGTCAAAAAGGATCTTGCTGTGATTTATGTCAGAGAGTGTTCTGCCTATGTTTTCCTCTAAGAGTTTGATAGTGTCTGACCTTACGTTTAGGTCTTTAATCCATTTTGAGTTTATTTTTGTGTATGGTGTTAGGGAGTGTTCTAATTTCATTATTTTACAAGTAGCTGTCCAGTTTTCCAGCACCACTTTTTGAAGAGTCTGTCTTTTCTCCATTGTATAATCTTGCCTCCTTTATCAAAGATAAGGTGGCCATATGTGCATGGGTTTATCTCTGGACATTCTATCCTGTTCCATTGATCTATCTTTCTGTTTTTGTGCCAGCACCATACTGTCTTGACTGCTATAGCTTTGTAGTATAGTCTGAAGTCAGGGAGCCTAATTCCTCCAGCTCCATTTTTCTTTCTCAAGATTGCTTTGGCTTTTTGGGGTCTTTTTTTTCCATACAAATTGTGAAATTTTTTGTTCTAGTTCTGTGAAAAATGCCATTGGTAGTTTGACAGGGATTGCATTGAATCAGTAGATTGCTTTGGATAGTATAGTCATTTTCACAATGCTGATTCTTCCAATCCAAGAACATGGTATATCTCTCCATCTGTTTGTATCATCTTTAATTTCTTTCATCAGTGTCTTATAGTTCTCTGCATACAGGTCTTTTGTCTCCTTAGGTAGGTTTATTCCTAGGTATTTTATTCTATTTGTTGCAATGGTAAATGAGAGTGTTTCCTTAATTTCTCTTCCAGATTTTTCATCATTACTGTATAAGAATGCAAGAGATTTCTTTGCATTCATTTTGTATCCTACTATTTTACCAAATTCATTGATTAGCTCTAGTAGTTTTCTGGTAGCACCTTTAGGATTCTCTATGTCATTTCATCTGCAAACAGTGACAGTTTTACTCCTTCTTTTCTGATTTGGATTCCTTTTATTTCTTTTTCTTTTCTGATTGCTGTGGCTAAAACTTCCAAAACTATGTTGAATAATAGTGGTGAGAATGGACATCCTTGTCTTGTTCCTGATCTTAGTGGAAATGGTTTCAGTCTTTCACGATTGAGAATGGTGTAGGCAGTGGGTTTGTCATATATGGCCTGTATTATGTTGAGGTAGGTTCCCTCTATGCCTACTTTCTGGAGAGTTTTTATCATAAATGGGTGTTGAATTTTGTGGAAAGCTTTTTCTGCATCTATTGAGATGATCATATGGTTTTTCTCCTTCAATTTGTTAATATGGTTTATCACATTGATTGATTTGCATATATTGAAGAATCCCTGCATTCCTGGGCTAAACCCCACTTGATCATGGTGTATGATCCTTTTAATGTGCTGTTGGATTCTATTTGCTAGTATTTTGTTGAGGATTTTTGCATCTATGTTCATCAGTGATATTGGCCTGTAGTTTTCTTTTTTTGACAACAAAGTCTCAATATCATAAAGTAAAATATGATGAATCTGGATGCTGAAGAAATGCTCTTCCATATATATTTAGTGGATCAAATATCTCCCAGATTATTGGAAATCTATTGTTCTGCATATATAATTACCCAAGTTAGAAAATATATATGCACCCCTATGTTCACTGCAACATTATTTACAATAGCCAAGATATGGAAACAACCTAAGTGCCCAACAGTAGTTGAATGGATAAAGAAGATATGGTATACATACACAATGGAATATTACTTAGTCATAAAAAAGAATGAAATCTTGTCATTTGCAAAAACATGGATTGACCTAGAGAGCATTATGCTAAGTGAAATAAGTCAGACAGAGAGAGACAAATACTGCATGATTTCCTTATATGGGAATCTAAAAAACAAAACAAATGAACAAACCTAGCACAAAATGGTTTATAGATACAGAGTACAAGCACGTGGTTGCCAGAGGGGAAGAGAGTTGGGATAGGAAATTAATAAGTGAAGGTTGATTAACTCCCCCAGCCATGAGAAGTCCAAGGTGCCATCCAAGGCCTTCGTGATGCATGACGCTCCATGGAACGCCAGCAGCAGTGAGAAGGCTCCCGATATGAGCATCCCTGAGGAGTTTCCCAGCTTTGGGACTCAGGTGGCCTCCAAGACCCTCCCATGGGGTCCCAAACGATAATGATCAAAGAGCAGAACCCTCTCCAGCCTGCTGACCTGAACCCCGCCACACGATGGTTTGTCTCAATCTGACCCAGCTGCTGGACTCTCTGTAAATTGTTGATGATCCCCTTCCCTGAGGTCTCACAGCGAAGCCAGTGCCCCGCGCTGTGTGCGGCCAGGTCCAGGGCCTGGTGGCACCCAGTGCAGTGTGGGACCTGCTCCCAGCCTTTGCTCTGGGTGGCTCTCTGCTGCTGTGAACACTGAGGAGGTAAACTTTTGTAAACTTCCAGTTACAAGAGTCAAAGGAATGACTTGTGGGGAATATAGTCAATATAGTCAATAACTATGCAATATTTTTGTATAGTGACATATCCTGACTAAACTTAACATAGTGATCATTTTGAAATGTATAGAAATATTGAATCACTATGTTGTGTAATAGGAACTAACAGAGCATTATAGGTCAATTATACTTCATAAACAAACTCATAGAAAAAGAGATATGATTTGTGATTACAAGAGGAGGGTGGTGGGAAGAAGAGGAAATTGTCAAAAGGTACACTCAAAAGGTGCAAAATTCCAGTTATATGATAAATAATTACTAGGGATGTCTTGAGGACACAGGGAGGGGGAAGGGGAAGCTGGGACGAAGTGAGAGAGTGGCATGGACATATATACACATATATACACCAAACGTAAAATAGATAGCTAGTGGGAAGCAGCTGCATAGCACAGGGAGATCAGCTCGGTGCTTTGTGACCACCTAGAGGGGTGGGATAGGGAGGGTGGGAGGGAGATGCAAGAGGGAGGAGATATGGGGATATATGTATACATAGAGCTGATTCACTTTGTTATACAGCAGAAACTAACACACCATTGTAAAGCAATTATACTCCATTGTTTAAAAAATAATGAAAAATATAATGAACACTGCTGTAGGTTATACATGAAAGTTGTTAAGAGAGGAAATTCTGAGTTCTCATTAGAAGGAAAATTTTGTTTCTTCTTCAATTTTATATCTATATGACAATTGTTCACTAAACTTAGTGTGATAATCAGTCCATGATGTAAGTCAAATCATTATGCTGTAATCCTTAATTTTGTACAGTGCCATATGTCAGTACATCTCAATAAAACTGGAAAATAAATAAATAAATAAATGCATGCCTAAGTTAAAGTCCCAAACAACTATGTTCTATTTATAGAGCAGTGAATTTCACAAGAGTGCTTTTGTGTAATTATAGAGGGCAAAAGATTTCTACTGGATTAGATATCATAATGACTATGTATCAACATGGTAGAGAGACAAAACAAAGTCAGTTAATTACTAAGGGAAAGGATAGAATGTAACATATAAAATTGTACTAATTTCCTAGCTAATATCCTCCTGATCTGTAACCTTAACCTTCATTAACCAGACTCAGTAAACTTGTCTCTACATTTCTACAAAAGAAACACTTACATGTGAAAACCTTTTAGTTAGTACTTCCTTTTATTTTGAGGGGGGAGGGCGTGGAGAAAGAGAGTAGGTGTAATGGTATAATGCCAGCTAGCTCTAAAAACCAGTAGGCACCTTACACAAGCAGGATTATCATTATTAACATATATTGTTGATTATTTGTCTTTACATGTATACTGTCTATATTAAATATAAATAATAAAGATTAAATAAAGCTTTGTAATAAAGCTTATTACAGATACTATTTGTCTATTGAGATTTTAGATATTTTCACACCTTAGTTTCTTAGCAGATAATCAAGATTTTCTGAGTCTAAGGTAAAGTGTAATGGCTATGAAATGATTGGGTTTCCCGTTCAATGCCCAACCTTCATTAACTTTTATCAAGCCATAGATGTGTCTATCTACTCACTCAAACTTCTCTTTATGCACAGGCCCTTTCCCGACTAAGTAACCAAAAAGCTGAAACAGAACATGTATATTTGGGGGATAAACAACTTATCTCTCAGCTTGGAATTTTTGCCACTGAGATCACCAGTGAGATGCGTCCACACAAATTAATCTCCCTGACCTCTTCTTTTAGGATTATATTCCACTAATCATGAATCTCAGTGGGGACTTTGTTAGCAGAAAGATTAAAACCACATAAAAGAAAGAAATGGTTACAGGAGATGCTTTGTATCTAAAGCATCAAATAATTTTTTAAAAAGTCTAATTATTGCCAATCATTTGTGCCACCACAGTTTCATGTACTGTATCAGGCTGTTGAAGGACCAAAAATCAAAGTTGAAAATAAGTTCTACTCTGTAGATGATTTACTCATCATTCAAACACACAAGCAGCTTTTAGCTATATTAAGGCAAGAAAATAGTATCATTATTAAAATCGTTTCCAAGTTAGAATATTTAACATCGCCCATAACCACACTGCTGATTTTATTTCTATTATAAATGATCATGCAACATGTTTTCTGTAAGTTCGAATTTGGAGTTTTCTGAGCACATAGCATTGTACTTACCATACTACCTCTGTAGCCAACCTCCTATCTGAAGTATTAATCTCTCATAAGAGTGGCTTATTCCTGCTGTTGAGGTCTTCATTTTTTATTTATTCTTTTTAATAACCTCATGAATAGTTCTACTTGGCCTTGGCTTAATATCATTGTAACCTAGTTTTGGACTTTATTCTCTTATGCACTAAGAGAATAAGCATCTTTTTTTCCCCCATTCCCTGTGTCCAAATGATGAAAACCATAGGAGAATTTGAAAGTTAAAAGGTAAAAAATTTAAGAGGAGAGAAATCATACATTAGCAAACATGCAAATTATACATTTAGGAGTAATGTTCTAGTCATTACATATATGTTCTATTCAGCACACGTATATTTGAACTACTTGTATTCAGATGAAAATTTTGCTTTAGGACTTCATGCCCTGGTATTGCTGCAGTCTTAACACAGGGTGCTATGCTGTGTTCTCATTGCCTTCTTTGATCTCTATTGAAGTTACATATGGATCCCATCCAAGATTAATAACTGTACATCTGTTCATTAAACAGTGCAGTGAGTTTTTGATCAATGGAACTACACATGTATTTGAAATGATCAGTAAGTCTGAATGAAGCTAACCATGTAATTACAGAAAATGTCTTCTTTACAAGTCATCTATGTCTCTGTTTCAATGATATTGACAGCTACTGTATTGAGATGGTTTGGGAATAAATGCAATGGGAAAATAAAAACTTCAATCACATGATCTTCTTTAACCTCTAATTAAACTATAAAAATGGGAATGTAGTCTTGTTAATCAAACTGTGTTGTAAATAGAATATTCTACTAAGGGAGTATTTTATTAGGAAGCAGTTCAAATTTCCTTCAGCCTCCAGATAGGACCTTCAGATATTCCTAAAAATAAGGTAAAATTTACAAAACATCATAGGGGATTTATTTTTTTTTATTTTTTTTTATTTTTTTTTCATTTTAATGCTTTTGTGATTTCCCCACAGCTGTTTTTATTCCGTAAAAATCATTCATCCCATGAGCATGACTATAGCTCTAAGCATTTTATAATAAATTGTTATGATCATTAAACATCATAGGGGATTTATAAATAAAATATCAACCGTATCATCTGAAGAAATTTGGTCACAACTGATCCCCCTCCCAAAAAAAAGCTATCAATCATCTCTCCCTAGCTTAGTTTAAATTCCCAGTAAAAAGCACAAGAAGTTTTTTGTTGTTGTTAGCTTTGTTTTTGTTTTGTTTGTTTTAATTGGTATTTATTATAATATGAGCTTCAATAAACTCATCTATAGAGAGTTCTCCCTGTTGAGCACAGTCTCATTGCATAAACATGTTACTTTGTTAATTTTACTAATTTTCAGCCAAAGATTTCGTTAACCATAGCTTCTACTTTTACCACATTTTTTGCAAACAGACAGTATAAAATAATTTTTAGTTAGTTCATAAAGAACGGATAAGAAACTACATGTGTATGTTTTGAAATACAGGTGTGTTTTGGTCAAAATAAACACAGTTCAATGCTAAGTTCCTTCTGTATTACTGAGTGTTTTTATACACACTAATGATTTTTATTGCTATCTTTAAACCAATGTCAGAAAAGTTTATTTCCACTTTTGCCCATATGTCTGTACTAAGAACTCATATATATACAACTACCTCCTGGCTATCCTAATTTCCCCAACACCTGGATGCATCATCTTCCCACACCTAAGCTAGCTCCTGACCCATTAGATCTAGAAATCACAAATTAGATACTTGTAATTTAATTATAACCACTTGTTCTTTTTCTTTCTTTTTTTTTTTTTACAATCAAGCAATCTATATATTAGGCTGGGTTATCTCTTTATTATGCTTTACAATTTGTGTTTATAACAACTGTTATCATTGTTATTCTGTGTAGTTTCCCTTATACAAAAAGTCATTCCATGTCTCCATGCAATTTTTGGAGTTACTTCCCCCAGCTGAAACACTATTCCCAGCTTTCTTCAACTAATTGTTAAAGAACCTAGGTTTGAAGTCAAAGCTAATTCCAACTCTGCCATTGATTTATATTTTATATCTCTTGAAATTTTGTTCATTCTGTTTTAGCCTAGTAGCCACATCTGTTAAGTGGGTATTTAAAAAGAGGAAATAGAATTTTTCATGGAATTTTTATGAGGATCAAATTATATAGTACATAGAATATTTAGCAAAATAATCAACATACAGAAAGCAATCAGAAATGTTATTTAATTAATATTATTGGCACAACTTGCTATCATCTCCATCACAGATTGTTCAATAAATACTCAATATCTGTTACACTGCTCCTATTATGGGCTCCCATACAACCTTATGCCCATTTCTTATATCACTTACTACAATATATTGAAATTTTCTCTTCACATGCCACTGTACCATAAATTACTCTGGAGCAGAGATTTCTGCTTAATCATCTCTGCACATACTTAGCACAGCTCCTGGTACAAAGTGAGCATTTAATAAATATTTGTTAAACGTAATTGTAAAACCAGAAAATAATCAAGAGATTCTAAGCAATCTTATTAATATATCAAAAATGAATGAGTAAATGAACGAATGAGTAAATGAACAATTCATTAAACATTTTGGTGACAGGTGTTATGCTAGACACATACCTAAAGGAAATGCAGTAATCTTATGAGATAATTATTATCATCTCCAATTTACAAGTGAGATAATTGAGATCCAAAGAGTTTATATGCCTAGATTATATTGCCAGTAAGAGTTATAAATCAAATTGCAATTTTCAGCTCCAAATTGAAGTATCATTTTGTGAAAAATATAGTTATATATTAAAATCAAATTATTGGCAAAATTAGTAATTTCTGCTTTACTCTGGATCAGGATTTTTTAACCTACAGTCTGAAGATAGCCTTTGCAGGGTCTGTAAATCTTCTATGAGTCCATGTACAATTGCATGAATGTACAATTTGCTGGGAATAGCAACCGTGGCTCTTATCATACTCTCAAAATGATTTATGACCTGAAAAATGTTATGAAACAATGTTCTAGATGATAGTATTTCATTTCTCAAAATATTTGATTAAACCAGTACACTTTATTTTTTACTACTATTTATTTGCCATCAGACCTGGAAGCAGAAGGAAGCCTGGGGAGCTTCTATAGCTCAGAAGAGGATTGAATCTTCTGGCTAGTACAGTGATGGAGTCATTTGGTTCTTCTTGGGGTTGCTACAGTGGAGTGCTTTGGTCTCCACTTTGCAGGAGCGTACGTGTCACGCAGCTAATGGTAAAGGCAGTGGTGCACCCATAAAACAGTGCTGCTTAAGGTCCATCTCAGACAACAAGAGCTTGCACCCAAATGTAAATTGACATGTTACTTCTCTATTGAGGAAATCTTACTATAAAAAAATTTATCAACTAAACTAAATAGTATGCCTAGTGACATGGTCCATTTGCAATCTGGTGCAAGCACTTTTCCTCACCCCAGACTAGTAACAGTTATGTGGATCAGAGGCTGGTCCACAGGCCACACCTTGAGGAGCACTACCCTGGGTTATTGGGCATTTTTTCTACTTGTGTTTTTTTCTGTGTAACTTAAAGTGTCTAAACTTGATTCTTTGAGTCTTCTGGAGATTCTGTGAACTACACAGCCCTTTTTTTCTTATAGTAGCTACAATGAAGTCTATGAATACAGTTCTTACATGAAAATTTGTTCCTGATAATATTATCCAGTGGTCAGGGATTCATCAGACTTTCAGTCACACTATTATTTTAAATACCAACTTCAGCGTGCGTTTTGCTTGCACTCTTAGGTCTCAGCTTGCTTTTGAATGAATCCTACACTTCCTCCTATGGTTACCTCAGCTTAATATTCCTTTTGTTCATGTAAGTAATCCTTTGAAGAATACTGAGTTCTCAAATTTCCCCCATGATTTTTTACCTTCAGCTGTGCTATCTTGCCTGACTTTATACATATTTTTTAAAGCTTGGGAGTGGCAATTGTTTAATAATTATATTATACCTAATATAGCTGTGGTTATGTAGCACTTGTTAAGAATTACATTCATATGACACTATTCACATCTAAAGAAAATGTTTAAAAGAAAAACAAATTATATACCTTCAAAGTGAGCTAGGGAAATATAAAAGCCCAGATAAGGTCACACACTCCTAAATTAGCTAAGCAAAGACAAACTGGGAGTTCCCTGAAGCCCGTTTTCTAAGTAAATTCACCAAATAGCTTTCTCTTTCCTACTGTGAGCACTGAAAGCCTGTGGTAAAAGGCTTCCCAGGACTTTACTCAACTTATACAATTTTAGATTCTGAGTTTTTAAATCACACTAAATATAAAATGTATCTGAAGTTTTTATCATTGGAAACATACCCCCATGGTTACAGGTCACTCTTTATTTGATGGAACTGCACTGGAATCCATGGAGGCCTTACTAGATGAGTCAGTCCACCTTCTGATTATATTAAGGACTTAGGAGCAAACTGGATATTGAAAATCATTGACCTACGGTAACAAAGCTCAGAACATTTTAGTTATAGAAAGAGAATTGATAACATTACAAAAATGTTAAGTAGGAAAGAAAACTAAAAGGAGAATGATGAGTGAAGAGAGGCCTAAATGTCATACCAGATGCTGAACTAGTCACAGCCTTTCTACAAAACTCAAGCCAGAGGATTCCCCTGCTCCCTCAGTAGTGATTGTAAGAATTCATGATTTAAAATTTATTTTAATCAAACAAAACATAGTATTGTTGAAAACACAAGGTATTTAGATTTGAAAAAATAAAAAGTAACCATCCTTTGCTACTTCTCTTCCACCCCCTAAACTTATCTATTCTCAACAATTAGGCTTGTCTCCTTTTAACTCTCTCCCATTGTGGAAATATGGGGTACCAAGCGTCTCATGGACACTCCTACTTTTCTCAGCCTCCTTGTACTTAGACAAGTCTTTCTGACTAATTATGTCTATAAAATTCGAGTAGAAATAATGTGTCCCTTTCAAGCAAAGACAGTGAATTGGAAGAATTGAAAGCCCTTTCAGTTCTCTAGTACTTGTTTTTCTCCTGCTTAGATCAACCAATCAAGCCTATCGTTCAGATAGCAGAGAGGATTAAATGGTCAGGATCACCAAGTCACTGGGGAAGACAACTACCCTGTAGATTTGGCCACAACCATAATAAACTCACAACAGTAAACCATACATTCTTGTTGCTTTAAATCACTGAGATTTAAAGATTGCCTATTACCACAGAAAAATCTTTCCTATCTTGACTAATATACCTATGTATATAACACACATATAAAGACAAAGACTATATAAAAATACTTTTATTTTTGTTTCTTCAAAATTGAGATGATAGTATGAATACTAATTTACAACTTGCTTTCACAAGCAACAATATCTATTGGTTATCCCAAGAAGGATTTTACATCTTTCATGTTAACAAAGCATGTAATGAGCAGCTGATACTCAGAACAAATGTTTACTTTAGTAATGGATAAATATTTATAACTATCCTATAAAACCCGTTCAATCAAATGATGATCTGTGATAATATTGGTAATCAAGACTTATTTTATAATTTCTATAATAAATTATATTAAAATAAACACTGTAACTCACAATAAATTTCAAGTTTATTTCAAAGATTCGTTTTCCTCATTTAAGATCACCATTAAAATATCATTCTTCCTAACATACTTGTTTTATGCAGAAAAGGTAGAAGTTTCCAAAAATTATTTTTTCTGTTTATGCCAGGTGGTAGTCAGTGTGAGTTTTGTTCCCAGATCATCTAATAGATACAAGCATCCAAGAGTTAACAGGAGGAAGAAATAAGATGTGGGGACTTAGAGGCCCAAACAAAAGAAAACCCTGCCAGTCCCAAAATTTAAAAATCTAATCATATATATTGAGATTAAGTTCTCATTGGTTTCTATTTTAGTTGATATGATCACAAGAAGAACACCAGTGACTATTTTTATTTCTAAATCTTGGACTGTCAATATGGTAAGAATCTAGAGATTGTGTTCAATTAAATGTGAATGGATTTTGTTTAATTCTGTGAGAATGCTTGATGGGTTTATCTGCAGGTAACTGTTAGCTTTACGGTTAACTGGGCTAGGCCAATAACTTGTTTTCCTTTCCACACAAGTGATTCTTTTAAAGCAAAAGTGAAGAGCGGAAACTCACAAACAAAGTCACCCGATCAACCAGTTTGGTTAAATGGCAGCCTTTATACCTGCCATTCAAGTGACTTCAACAAACATTACTGTAATTGCTAGTGTGGACTTGACCTTGAAGAAGAGGTAGCTTGAGGATTATCTGGTGTATTGTTCAACAAACTCTGCATCATCAAGCCACCCAGACTTGAAAAGCAGCAGGATGTTATGGTGTTGTTTTCAAATCCTGTTTTTAGGGTGATCAAACATTTCACAGAGCCTGCTCAGAGATTCCTCTTCTGCATATTACATCCCGAGAATGATTACTTCATTCCAGACGACCATATTTTATAGCTCTTGTCTGTTCCATAAGTTTGGAATAGGTTGCAGTTCTGCCAACACAAAACATTTACTTCCTCTACACGCATACAAAAGAAATTTGGCCAGCTCTGCCAACTGTCTATACTCTCTAAAAACTTCCTAAAGAGGCAAGTCTTATTCAAAGGGATAAAGGAAATAAGGCACATGAAACACAAACTTTTTAATTTGTGGGAAGAAAAAGTGAGGACCAAAAGTGTAAACCAACTATATTTATTAAAACAGAGTGATTTTTCCACAGAGCTCACAGAGGAAATTTGCAGTTTCTGGTAGGAGCCATCAATTAACTCAACTGACAGCTTGCTCCTATCTGTTTCCCAGTTAGGACTTAGACTCCTTTGTTGGAAGAAAGAGCACACTTTCTCCATGACTTTATAATCTTCAGGTCTACCAAGTTCAACCAAGCAAATTTACAAAGAGAACTATAAACGGTCACATGGTATTGTACTTGATTTTCTTTGATATCCCCAGCATAGAATTTATTTGCCATTTTGTTTGTTTGGTTTTGTTTGTTTGTTTGTTTTGTTTTGTTTTTGTTTTTGCGGTACGCGGGCCTCTCACTGTTGTGGCCTCTCCCATTGCGGAGCACAGCCTCCGGACGCGCAGGCTCAGCGGCCATGGCTCATAGGCCCAGCCGCTCCGCGGCACGTGGGATCCTCCTGGACCGGGGCACGAACCCGTGTCCCCTGCATTGGCAGGCGGACTCTCAACCACTGTGCCACCAGGGAAGCCCTATTTGCCATTTTTAATAATGAGAGCTGCTGTGGAAGAATAGGGTGAGGACCAGTTTCAAGCAGAAGTGGCTAAACCTTCACAATCTAAATTACAGCCCAAGTTCAGGAACACTGACATCACCTAAGAACTTGTTAGAAATGCAGAATCTCAGGCCTGGCCCCAGACCTATTAAGTCAGAATCTGCATTATAACAAGACCACACAGTCAGTTATAAATCACAATAAGGTTTGAGAAGCACAGGACTAAACAACCCCATGCTGATTTCTCCATAATGGGCCTACCTTTGTGTTCATGGGTTCTGTGGCTTAGATTCTCATTGGTGACTACTTCTAAGTGCATTCATTAACTCAATCAAGACATGAGCACTTACTATATGCCAGACACTCTTCAAGGCTCCTCTCAATACAGACAAAAATCTTTGCTTTAGTGGAGCTGTTGGGCTTAACCCCTAGTGTCTATAAACAAATAAAGCATATTATTTATACAGAAAATTTTGATACATTATCTTTGTTAATTCTTTGGTGAAGCAGCATAATTTAAACAAATAGAGTAGCCTTGCAGCCAATAATTGCTTGATGGTCTACATATTACATTAAATTTTTGCTCTTTACCTGTTCAGAATGGGTGAAATGGCAGTATTACAGAAGTAGCCATGAATAAGTCAGTATTTTAGTTAGAGTAATCTTTTTCTCTGGATATCTATTTCCAGGGTAATCCCTGGAGAAAACACATAAAAACATTTAATCAGCCACAGAGCACTAAATAAGAAAATAATTGCAAAATTACACTTCATAGAGAAAATGATTAGCTCTCCAGCAAAACATGTAGTTATAGAAATTATGAGTTAACATATTTGTCACCTTTAAACATTGGTCTTACATTTCTAAAAGTAAGTCCCATTACACAGTTAAACCCATAAGAAAAGCTAGAACAAATCAGTGATGCCATTTATTAACCTTAACTACATGATACACGGAATTTCTATGGCATTGTTGATATTTCAGTTAGTATTTAAGTATTTAGTAATGAGTTAGTTCATTTATAAGTCTCAATGTCTAACTTCAAGAAGAATAAAAATAACATAGGCTAAAAAAGATAAATTGTTCTCCATCATTTTATATATATATAAAATATATACACACTTACATATAAATATACATATATTTATATACATACAGACACAGCATCTTCTGTTAAGTACATTGGTGATTATGTTGGTAATGAATAGAAGAATAAAAATGTTTAAAATTATGCATTCCAGATATGGAATTATGAAATATATAAGTAAAAGCTTCCAGAAGAGCCTTCCTCTTTTCACATCTACTAAATATGCCCATGGGTGTTTCTTTCATTCCTGCTATTTGATTCTCAGGAATCCTACTTTGCTTCAGAAATTCTATCACATTTACGATTTCAAAAAGCATGCACTGAGCATTTCCTAAGAATCCATGAGGAACTCTCTGAAAACAGATGGATAAAGACTTTGTCATACAATTAGCTGTGCTCTCCTAGACTCGGTTATCAACTACATTTGCAAAACCCAGATACAGTGGCATGAAGAAGATCATGGTTGAATTTGGTGACAGTATATTTTTGACACACAAATATAGGTTTGGTGGTGAAAATAAAAAAGTTGCTACAGATTTGGGAAAAGACTGATTATTCTGTAGCCATGGTTACAAGTAACCACTAACTAAGCATCTAAGATGACGTCAACCCACTTGCATTTGTGAATGTTTGCCAATGCCTGTACTCCATGCTTCCCCAAAAGTCATATGAGATCAGTCTTCTACTCTGCTCAGAGAGACTGTGCCTGACCAGTAAAGCTCTCTTGCAATATATTGTTTTGTGCTTTATTCTAGGTATTGTGTGATGGTCTCATTGTCCTTGACAATGGATAGGGTACCTGGTAAGAAGAGAAAGGCATCCCTGGATGCTCAGTTTCTTTCTAGCAGAATATCCTGTAACGCTCTCTGAACGATGGAATTCTTCCCAGTGTGTGATCATCAAGCATCTCCTGAGAGCTTGCTAGAAATGCAAATTCTTGAGCCTTCCCAGACTTACTGGACTAAGGATCTCTTTAACAATGTCTGCTAAAGTATAGAAACACTGTTAGGAGGTACAGAGCCTACATATTATTGAGCTAAAATTCAAATCCTTGGAATACCCCCTCTTAAATATGGTAACCTTGGGTAATTTACTTACTGTTCTGTGCTTTGGCTTCCTAAATAATTAGAGGATCATATAGTACTTAACTTCTAAGGTTATTGTGACAGTTAAAGAACATAATGATTTTAAGTGTTTAACCTGGCATGTCGTAAGTGCTGTATCATTGCTAGCTATTTTATTATATTTATTATTAGTAGTCATTAAAACCATCCATGTGTAACTTCATAACTTCACTGATAACTACATTCAAGTATACACCAATTATTTACAAGGAAAATAGGCAGCATTTTGTATACCTACTTACTCATTGATAGTCAGCTGCAGTTTAGTTGAGAAAATCACTTAAACAAATGCTAATAACAAAAAATAAAAAGTAAACTGTCTCAGATTACCATCCACCTTATGTGATGAGGACCAGTGCTTCTCAAATTATTCATGGTAAAGAATCAGTTTTTATTTTATTTTTTTCCCCAGTCTGTCTTGGACTGAGCTAACCTGGGACTCGCACAGAGGCTAAACATAACAGAAACTAGTTTATACCTTATTCAGTGAAACGAGTCCACTGATCTTGTGTTTGTATGTCATGAGCAATGCCAAACATGAAAGTTTCTAAACTCTTACTCTCAATTTTTGTAAATATGTTACCAGCAATTAGGCACAACTGTTCATAGACCACAATTTGAGTAGCACTGAAATGGACAATAAAGATAGCTGATCTCAGACAACAAATAGTTTTCTTCCTTTTCCATACGCCAACTAACAAACACGCATATGCACACACTTAGCTTTCATTCAAAATTATGTTAAAATGAATAAATCTTTAGAATTAATAATAACATGATACTACTCTTCACATAATGAATATTTTTATACCAAAGTTAACTATTAAAATGAATTATTTTTCAGTCTCTAAAAGTAAATATGCCACCAAAATATGGAGTACTGGGTTTAAGAAATTAAGTGAGATACTTGCTTCAGGACACTTACAGTCCAAAGCAACAAGTAAATTGCACAGTGGTGAATATTTGAGGACAGTGAGCAATATTTTTATTAAGCTAAAGGCAGGTTCTTAACTACATTATGTTTTAGCCATCCATGGCTTTGACAATTCAGTTTGCAAGTTTTCATTTGTGTGTGTGTGTGTGTGTGTGTGTATTTTGAAATGCCTCCCCCCCAGTTTTATTGAGATATATTTGACATATAACATTGTGTAAGATTAAGGTGTACAACTTGATGATTTGTTATATGTATATATTCTGAACTGATCACCATAATAAGGTTAGTTAACACTTCTGTCATCTCACATAATTACCTGTGTGTGTGTGTGTGTGTGTGTGTGTGTAGTGAGAATGTTTAAGACTTACTCTTTTAGCAACTTTTAAGTATGTAATACATTATTGTTAACTATAGTCACCATTCATCTTATAAATGAAAGTTTGTACCCTCTGACCAACATCCCCCCATTTCCTCCACGCCCCCAGCCCTTGGTAACGACCATTCTACTCTATTTCTGTGAGTTCAGCCTTTTTAGATTCCTTATATAAATGAGATCATACAGTAGTTATATTTCTGTCTTATTTATTTCACTTAGCATAATGCCCTCAAGGAACATCCATGTTGTCACAAATGACAGTTCTCTCTTATTTTCTGTAGTATTCATTGTTTTTTTTTTCTAATTTGTCATTTAAGTGTGTCTTGAAAATTGGAATGTATACATGGTAAAATCAGTTTCAAATGAAAAAGTATTCCATTTACCTATAATGTAAAATAATAATTATCAATTATAATTTATTTATAATCCATAATGAGCATCATGTTGTATTTTATTGACATTTATTATTATATCATATTATATAACATAAAATTATATTGTTACAATAAATAATTATATAAAATAATAGTATTTGTAATATAAAATGTCAAACCAAATTCTGTGTATCCAGTAAGGCTAGTAATTATAGCAACAGTGAGCCTGCTTATTTGGCAAAGGATGACAAGAGGATGGTAATTACTAACCTCGGAACTTGCCACACCAGTATGGATCCTCATGGCTTTCTAACAGCTACCAGAGTTTTATGTCAATCACTGTAGGTACAGTTCCTTATTGTAATCCTATTGCTAACTATTTACCACTTTCCAACATTTTTGAGCCAATGACAACATTTATAAAACTTAAACATCTGCATTCATTCATTTTAAAAAAATAGGTAGGTTTGTTTTTCTGCTCCTCTATGAACTCTTTTGTCTTAAACTATGTATTCCTGGACATAATATTTTGATTATGAACAAGGGAGCCCAAGTGCAAGATTGTTTCTTTGCTTAATAAAAGTCATTTAATGCCAAGTAGTAACATTGTGTTATCATAACACCACAATTTCACTCTAATATTTTGTTCTTTTTTTTTTTTTTTGCGGTACGCGGGCCTCTCACTATTGTGGCCTCTCCCGCTGCGGAGCACAGGCTCCAGACTCGCAGGCCTAGCGGCCGTGGCTCACGGGCCCAGCCACTCCACGGCATGTGAGATCTTCCCAGACCGGGGCACGAACCCATGTCCCCTGCATCGGCAGGCGGACTCTCAACCACTGCGCCACCAGGGAAGCCCTCTTTTTTTTAAAAAAAATAATTATTTATTTATTTATTTTTGGCTGTGTTGAGTCTTCGTTGATGCACGCGGGCTTTCTCTAGTTCCAACAAGCGGGAGCTACTCTTCACTGCGGTGCACGGGTTTCTCATTGCGGTGGCTTCTCTTGTTGCGGAGCACGGGCTCTAGGTACGCAAGCTTCAGTAGTTGTGGCTCACGGGCTCTAGAGCGCAGGCTCAGTAGTTGTGGCGCATGGGCTTAGTTGCCCCGCGGCATGTGGGATCTTCCTGGACCAGGGCTGGATTCCATGTCCCCTGCCTTGGCAAGCGGATTCTTAACCACTGCACCACCAGGGAAGCCCTAATATTTTGTTCTTAAGAGTTCGCAGGACTTATTCACCAACAAATATGGTTGAGTTAAATCAATTATATCATTAAGCAATATGATTTACTATAGATATGTTATAATTTTTCATGGTCAGATTAATGTCTAAAATAGGATGTATGCAGATGACCTTTATTCTCCTGTAACTCATGAACGTTGTTCTTTGTCTCCATTTCTGCTGATTTTGAGAAATTTAATCTTGCTAATTCGTGTACACAGATGACTTTGGTTTAACACTCTGTGTCTTGTCTTTTAAAATGTGCTTGCTCTCAGATTCTCCCCCTTTCTCTTTCTTCAGGACTTTACTTTTGTCGTGGCATCAGAAGACAACAGTCTTGGTCTGAGAGCCACGCTGCAGCCTTGCCCTTTGATGACTGGTTAAATCATTCAGAATAGGTGAGGTGGCACTGCCCCAAATCTCAGTGCTCAGAAAAACAGAAATTTCTTTCTTTCTCATGCTATAAGTCTGAAGTGGATCAAAAGATGGGTTTGCCCAGGTGTCTTACCAATGACTTTGCCCCTCAGTGACCCAGGAGGCTCCATCATCTTACGATGGTGACATTTAAACAAGCTTCCACAATTGCCACAGCAGAGAAGAAAGAGATAGAAATTCACACACACTAGCGATAAATGCTTCCTCCACGGTGACGCGTGTTACCAGTTGTCACATTTCACTGGCCAAAAGAGCCAGTTGCCATGCCTAACTTCAAAGTGCAATCTTTCCCAGTGACCTGAACCAAATATCAGTAAATAATGGATATTTCAGTCATTACAAGAAAATGGCTGACTGAGTATAGGATTCTTGGCATGCTGGTTTTTATTTCTCTTGAAATAGAAACCCTACTGCCTATTATCTTCCAATGTCAAATAATAAGGCCTATGCCAATGTGATTATTTTTCCTTTTTGGTAACTTGTTCTCTTAAGTTGAAAACATGTATTTTTTTTCCCCTTTATCCATGGAGTTCACACATTTTGCAAGGATTTACTTGGTTTTGTATGTCTTATTAAATCAGCCTGTAACTTTCTCAGCCCTTTTAATTTCTAGACTAGAATTTATTCTCAGTTCAGGAAAATTTATTTCTAGAAGTTGTTTCATAATTACCTCACTCCCATCCACTCCTTTTTCCTCCTCTAAATCACTTTTGGCTGTTCTTGTTCTTAAAGCTATTCTCACGTATTTTTTTTCTTTATCTTTCTTTTCCATGTTTTGAGATATTTCTTGTACTTAAATCATCCAGTCTCAATAGTAGCTACTCTCTTCTTTAATACACTTGATTTATTAGTTCCAAAATCAGGAATTTAGTTTGTGTGTGTGTGTGTGTGTGTGTGTGTGTGTGTTGCATTTGTATGTCTTTCAATGCATTTTTCCCCTACCTTCTTCTCTCCCTCCCTCCTTCCCTCCCTCCCTTCCTTCCTTCCTTTCCTTTTTAAAGGAAATTCAGTTGCTCATTTGCTCATATGTCACTGGGCGTGTATTCTGAATTTCAACCTGACACTCTTCTCTCTGGCTGCTCTAGCCCTTTAAATGGGTAGTTATTTTCTCAAGCAGCTCACTGGAGCTCAGTTCTGGTGGCTGGAACTTATTTATGACAGGGATTCTCAAAGGACAAAAGGCCAAAGGGTTATCTTTTTTATTTTTATCTTGTCATATCTTTAATATCAGGCTATCAACCACTTCCTGAAATGCACAAAGTGGTACCTCTGTTTTCTGTTTTCCCTGCATTCTCACAGGGGCTGGATCAGGAAAGAATCAGCCAAAACTCTACTTCTGGCCTTTAGGTGTCAAGATGACCAGGGTCACTTAAAAGGAGTAATCACGTCACTTCCTTTGGTGACAGAGTCCACACATTCCCACACACCAAGGTCTTCTTAGGGCCCCCCACTCACCTGCCCATCCTCTGGGCTTTGCTGCCATTCTTCAGTCAATGCAGTAGCGCACAGGAGATGGACCCACACAGAGCCAGAGGTCCATTCAGCCCTGGTCGCCTACAAACCTCAGGAGTTACCAGGCTCAGAACGATAAACGGCTCGCAACTGAGAGCATGAGGAAAGGGGGAATCTTTAGGCTGCTTCCTTGTTGTTATCATTGTTTAACTTAGGGACATATGAGCCAGTAAAAACTACCATGTAAAAGAAACCAAAAATATATTAAATATATCATAAACTAGAGTATCAGATTTCACATGAGCATGACACATACATGGCAGAATAAAACAGAATAGTAGGTACAGTTGGTTGCTTGCTTAAGAGGCACTTCCTTTTTCTTCTCGGTGCCAAAGCCCCTATTTTTCTCAGATGGTCACCCTGGTATATGCTTGGTGTAGAGAACCCCTCCTCCTCCCAGGGTGACCATGACCTGTATGGGCTAATCAAGGTTTGCCAGTGTCTGGTTGAGGCTTGCAAATGTGACTCCCATCCTGGGGGACAAAATTTGTTTAATGGCTTCTGGAAAAGTCTTCCTCATTGATAAAATAGATACAGGATGAGAAATGTCCCATCTTATTCGTTAGATATCATTATGCCTCCTGCAACTACTTCCTGAATTTACCAATTTTAGTTTCATTCTTCTTTTGTGAACTCTCTCTTTATTATTTGAATATTTGTATGGATCTTCCAACCCTTGAAGCTAAAAACAATCTCTCGAACACATGTTGTAAAAAAGAATATGGACATTGGATCAGATCTAAATTTAAATGGAATCTCTGCAACTTATTTGATCACGTTGTCTGCTCTTTCGTCTACTTCATTGGTTTGTGATAAAGGTTACATTTGATAGTTTATATAAAACCCCATGGAGGCCTGCATGTATTAAATGTTACCTTTGTTGTTGCCCCATGGGGTGAGCGGCTCAACCTCTCACCCCAAATTTTGTTCAGTTATTGAAACAGATAACACCATGCATGCACATAGAGGGGTCCGCAAAAGTTTATTAGTCACGTAATGAGGCCTTCCAGGGAGGACTGATGCTCCCAAGCAAGTTTGAAAAGGACTTAGGAAGCAAAGAGAGGCAATTGACTTGGTGGGTGGGTCTTGGCTGAGGGGTCCCGCGAACAGGCAGGTAGTTTGCCAGTTTGAAATTCCCACTGGCACAAGACAGGCAGCTCTAGAGCCTTTTTATTGATTTTCCCAGAAGTGAGGCAAGAAAGACAAAGACAGGATTTTGAAAGCTATCAGCGGCCAAACATCAAAAATGAAGTCAAAATCCATTACAGATGCTCACTGAATATCTTTTCCTCCTCTCCATCCCCCAGTGTCCTTTTCAGTGACCCATGATGAAACAACGATTAGGGATTCTTTTAAGAGAGAAAGAGGAAATGTGCTTTTGAGAGGAAACATAACCTATGTCCCTATTATTTTACATTTGTGTTTTTTGCAAGGAACAGAAAACACAGGAACTCATTTTACATATTTATTAATACTGATGTGAGACACCTATCAGATCTCATTTTAGAATAAGATCTAACATGTGGCTCATCAAATAGATAGTAACACAGATGAATAAATGAATGAGTGACTGAGGAAATACTTTCTTGTTGGTCCAATGTAGCTTCTATGTTTAATTTCCATCAGCCTGAAAATATTTTTAGGCAGACACTGAAAGGGAACTTCCTTTTTTACATGCTGTTCTTTCGTTTGGGGTATGTTTAGGTTTCCTTCATACTGATAGTTAACCGAATTCTTTTGCAAACTTAAAACCAAAGTAAAACCACTATTTTAGCACTGTTTTATTTTTATTTAAAAATACAATATATGCAGATCTGTATATAGATATGTCAGTATCATTATGATCAAAATCTGGAAGAATATTCTCCCAACTGTTTGTATTTACTATCACAGCATAAGAGTGGGTGATCAGATGAGTGGAGAGCAGACTTTCACCTGATGTTTCCTTTTTTTTTTTTTTTTTGCGGTATGCGGGCCTCTCACTGTTGTGGCCTCTCCCGTTGCGGAGCACAGGATCCGGATGTGCAGGCTCAGCGGCCATGGCTCACGGGCCCAGCCGCTCCGTGGCATGTGGGATCTTCCCAGACCGGGGCACGAACCTGTGTCTCCTGCATCAGCAGGCGGACTCTCAGCCACTGCACCACCAGGGAAGCCCATAACTTTTTCTTTTTTTTTTTAAAGAGTGGTGGAATTATGAGTAACTTTTTTCTCAGTAGTATTTCAACCAATAAAAAGAAAAAAGAATAAAAAACAGTAAAACAAATTGGTATGTATGGATCTAGAAAGATATCCATAATATTGCAAGGGAAAACATGTTACAAAAAAAAGTTTATGTCTCACTTTTTGCTAAATATAGAATAGTTAAAAGGCTAAATGTGTATATACCAAACAGTGATGTTTGGGGTAGGATTAGAAAAAGCGATCATGATTTGTTATGTACATTTCACAATGTTTGAAATAAAAACTATAAAAAATAGTAAAACAAGTAACCATTAACAACAATAACAAAGCCACCAAAGTAAAGCAGCACGTTAAAAGCACTGGCGTTTCTTTCTCCTGTGGGTAGTTTGATCCCGTTAGATCCCAGTGGCACTTGCAGGCACACAGCTGACAGCAGGTGCAGCAGGACCCAGGGGCTCACTCCAGAGTGCTCACGAGGCAAGGAAAGGTAGCACATTCCTTTTTATTTGCTTTAAAGATCAAAAAAATGCGTGAAGCATATCACGCATTAATGGCACAAAGATACGTGATTATGAGCTTTGGGCTTTCTATTGCTTTTGAGAGCACGCACCCAAGATAGTAAATGTTTAAAATATTAGTGACTCGGTCAGCTATCCCTCGTTCAGTTCACAAGGGGATGAACACTCATTATAGCATCCCACCTCTTCAGAAACTGACTAGGCACGCTGTGCAAAGATTTGACTCTATGTCTCTTTCCAAGTTATCACACAACCTCGTCAGTGCAATTTTTTACACGTTCTCCTCACTGTTTATCTCAAAAAATTTCATCTTTCCTGTTCACTGCCATTTTTCAGAATACAAAAACATGAGGAACTAGCTCATTCAACTCCCTCTGCCTTGATGTCAGGCAGGCCTTGGCTGCAAGCACCACCCTCCCCTCCCAACACTGTTTTCTCTCCACTGCCTCAAAACAGGTCTAAACACCTGCTCACGGGTCCTGAACTGTTTACACAACACATCACAGTCTGTTTCCTACTTCATATGGGATGAGCAAACATAAATTTACCTTCCAAACCAATCCGTAGTCACTCCATTGGTTACAAATATTCCTTATGTAGCCTGTGGTCCAAACTTTCTTTAGATTAAGTTATGGAGCTTGACCATTGGGCTGGAGATTTGTTCTCAACAGTGACAAGAAGAGGCAAAGCTCAGGTTTCTGAGAACAAACAGTTTAAAAACTTAGAAGATGCTCTAAACTGTGTGACACATTTCCCTCACATATCAGTTACAACCAGAAAGGTAATCTGATTTAGGGGGAAAAGCTTAGAAGTACGAGCTAGGAAAAGGAGATCCAGTTTCATATTGGCCACTAACTGACTGTGTGTGTGAGTGTGTTTAAGTTACTTACAGACTCTGGACTTCAGATTCTTTTAATTGTAGAGCCATGGTATCAGATTGCTAAAGTCTCTTCCAACTCCAGCCTTCCATCAAGCTGGCTGCCTCTTCCTGTCCCCATTTCTCTCTGCTTGCCTTTTGAGCTTTGGTGTCTGTTTTTGTTTTTTGTTTTTGTTTTTTGTCTTTTCCTCTACTCAAGATTGTTCTTTAAATTGATATCTCCCGGAAATAAACGTGGGAGAGATTGGAAAAGGGAAACAGTCTCCAGAGAAACAGCCCTGTCTCCATACCAATGTACCAAACACTAACGTGAGAGGCACAGAAATGTCTTTGCCTTAGAGATTTCCCTGTTGAAAAACAGGGGAAAAAAAGAAACGCGAGTACTTTCACCTTTGCTCTAGAGTATTCTAATATTTTTCACAGATTTAGAGAGGCTGGTAGGATTTATAAAAGGTTTGGACTTCTTTCCTCTGAAAAAATAATCTCATAAAATCCTAAAGCCAATATTATTTTCTCAGCAGTCTTTCATAAAACAGAGTCAACGGCTCATACGAATGCACGTACATAAAACAGAGAACAAACTGCAAGCGGACACAGATATCTGGTGATTTCCATGTTTTCCTTACTCGTTTGCTTAACTCAAACCACAACATGTGGTCATTTGGTTTTGTTTGACTTTATGATTATTGCAACTCTATAGACCCAGGAACAAACATGTATGGCAAAAATCCTCACTCCCTGTGGCCAGTGCCAAAATGTGTGCTCCCATTACTCTTGGTTTAAATATAGTTTTCAAGGTCTCTACTCTCATAGTTATGTATTTTTGCATAATACAGAACAGCTCTATTTTGAATGGCCAAAAATATCTATGGGGAAATACTAAGGAAGTGTCCAAGTAGAGTTCTTTGTATTATCTCAGATTGTGAGATACCTGAGTATCTCAGGTACCTGCAGCTGTGAGTTTAAATTGTGCAGGCTACAAAGGGAGTCATGTATCCTAAACAATCCTCCAGTGGCTTTCCAACTCTCTGCTGTCTAGTCACTTGGTCTATCAGAAACATAAAAATATATGCTTTTTTTTTTTTTTTTTTTTTTTTTGCGGTACGCGGGCCTCTCACTGTTGTGGCCTCTCCCATTGCGGAGCACAGCCTCCGGACGCACAGGCTCAGCAGCCATGGCTCACGGGCCTAGCCGCTCCACGGCATGTGGGATCTTCCCGGACCGGGGCATGAACCCGTGTTCCCTGCATCGGCAGGTGGACTCTCAACCACTGCACCACCAGGGAAGCCCCCGAATATATGCTTTTTATTGACATCTCCTTTAAACTCCTCTTGCAAAGACATGCATCATTCTTGAGCCCAAGACCTCAGAATATCCTGAGAACATCACCTCTGAGCAGCTGTCCACTGATCTTCAGCTCTGACCTCTCCATCTCCACCCATCCCCATATATATATATTGATAGCCTATGCCTATGGGCCAAGCGCTCTTCTAAGTGCTAGGAAGATATAAAAGAATAAGAAGATGCATTCCTAATCTCAAGGATAGCAGAAGCTTTGGGGGAAGAAAAAAATTCACATATATGGAACAACTAAGGACTGCTACGAGACAGTTTATAACCAATCCTAAATCAGGTAGTTCAGACAATAAATACGCTAAAAATTTGAAATTGTGAGAGATCAATAAAGAGCCTTTAATCATCTTTTCATTGATCCCAAGGGACCCCCCCAAGCCTGAGGTAGAGAAAACTTACAATGTTGGTAGTTGTATGTATTATTTAAGGGTACATCCCTGTCTGACTTACTATCTAGGTCATTTGAAATAGAGTATTCAAATTCCATGCTTTCCTCTTCACATCAATCTCACCTCTCTTTTCCTCTCAGCCCTTCTCCTCCTCTCTCTCCCTGTCTCTCTCTTTCTCTCTGTCACTCTCAGCTTACAGAGATTTGCCTAGGGATATTTAAATGATGTGTGCTAGGTTGGGTCATAAGGATAGTACACCTTTTCAGAAACATACTTTTAAAAACTTGAATGCTTCACTCTTTTCATATTAAGGTCAGAATTTTTCTTTCATTTGCTTAAGGTTTTACTATCACATAGAGGACAACTTTCATAGTAAAACCATTTGAGGCATCACTACTGTGAGGTCCACGTGTGAAATGTAAGCCAAGCAGGGCTATTTGAAAAGCTGAATGGCTGGGAATAGAAAGGCAGGGAAAAGGTATCAGAGAGAGAGAAAAAAAATGTTTGAGATAAGAAGAAAATGTGTATCTTAAAAGATGAGCTCCTCCTGTAGCAGAGTTAAGAAAGTTTATGCCAAAAAAGGCTGAGCTTTTCTTAGAGAAAAGAGACAGAGGAGAGAAAAGGTGGTGATTGGGAGGAGAGGTGATTCAGGAAAGCGATCCTTTAAAAAAAGACCAGTAAAAAATTCAGAACGGTCTCCTACGTTGTGCAAAATGGGACTTTATAGCTCCTTCATGCTTATTTTATTATATCATATTTGTTCTCCATTTTTGTAAAACTAATCATTATCACCAGCTAGAAAGCAAATTATTCTGTGCTCACATGTTTTGTATTTTGTCTGTGTTGTGTTTTTATAGTCAGTGAAAGAAATTCTATCCATCAGGACCCTGTGACACATGAGCTTATTAACTTGGTGTTGTAATGTTAGAGAAGAGTTGAATGGAGTGAGATGAATAAACACACACATACACTCCTTAATGCTACCTAATTTCTATTTTTTGCATCACAGCCAAATAAGGCCAAAGATATTGTTATTTCTAAAATCAAAGTAATACCCACTTTCTACCCACAGCATCATTACTTGTGCCACAAAATGGAGAGTGCTCTTGCTCTTGTCCTTGAACTTCATTTCAAGTATAGAGAAGCAAACAGTGTGGCAGCTCTGTTTAATTATTGTTCTGTGTTTCCATAAAGAACAATGAGTTATAGGACCATAGATTCCAGTAAAATGGGTATGAAAGTTCATAGTGGAGTATGTTGGTACCTGAGGAATTTGAACTTGATATCCAAAAACATGGTTAAATAGGAGAGAAATAAGCAAAATAAAACCCCAAAAATGTCTATTTCAAAAGGAATGTGACAGCTGATAAATATAAAACAAGCAATGAAGTGTAGTATTTGGCTGGTGACTTTATCTTCAAGGTATGTGCTAATAAATTAAACCTCACCTAAAATTTGATTTATTAAAGTCAAAACGACTAAGTTTCTGGAATGGCGTGGATCTACTAGCCCAGATTTTTTTTTTTAATTCTGATAATTTAGAAGAAAAATGTAAGAAAGTTTCTAAATTAACATTTAGAATACCTTGAAGAAACAAGTCCTTTAAGAGAAGTAACTTTCATATGTGAGAGGATATGAACATTTCATTTTTAACTTAAAATACAGACAGCCACCTCACATTTCTATAGAAGAATCAAGGAGCCATTTGAGAAGCCACCTACATACATGCTCTACACTGAAATATACCCAGAGGAAAAAGAATTACAGAAGTTATAAAGTCAGATATTTTTCTTTTCCATCATTTCTACCATCGGCTATAGCTTAGGGAGAAAGCCTTTAACTAGGATTAAAAATATCAAATGTTCTATTAGGTGACATTAAGTGTAATGGAATCTCAAGGTTGAATTAATTTTGTAGCTTCCCTTAACACTCCAAAGATTACTATCTCAATAACTGGCATCAATAGTCAACACAAGAAGACTTGAATAATTGGTGATCAATCCGGACAACTGGGTGACCTCGTCCTTCCCAAATCTTAAAACCTTAGAGAACTTGTTTAGAAAAGAGTAAATAGAAAAACATAGCTAGGTTAGGGATGAATTTAATTCGCCTGTTTGAAAGTACAGTCTAACCTTGCATTTCAGATTTTCATTATACTATGCTAATAAGCACATGATAATTTTATGGGCTTGGTAGTTACTCATTTAGGAATGTTTCATATCACTGAAAGTAATACATTTAACTACTAGTCAAACAACCTCATAAAATTCTCAGAGATAAGATTTCATAAAACTTGGACAGCAGTAAGGGATGAAAAAAATTTCATCTTAATGCAATTCCAAGACAGGCATCATATTTCTCTATGAAATAGTTTCAATAGAAGACACTTTACATGGAAGAATCTAAATTAGGGTGAGTGCATCTTGGACCAGAAGCCTACCATTGAGAGGGACTTCAACAAATTCTCTTCTCAAGACCAGCCCTCTATGAAAATAAAAATATTTACACATCTATTTAGTCAGTGACAAACAGAGAGGCAACCATCTGGCCATTTGAATCAGTGTAAATTGCCCAACCACTCTTGTGAAAAGAGGAAGCTAGACAAATTAAATGCTTGTTTTGGAGCTAAACAATTGTCCTAAACTGTAATCATAAAATCCACATTTGCAGTATCAAATAAACAAAAGCAAATCAGCAAAGAAAACTTGTTTTTGTGTAGTAATTGGCAGAAGGATTAGTATTTTACTGGATCCAATTTCATAAACGTCCTCATTCCTGATAACAGCTATGGCAGTGAGGTGACACACCAAAAACCATAAATTATCTAAAGCTGGAGATAAGCAGAGGCCATTTGGGGGTTCTGAGTACAATATAAATAGATGCAAAACAGTAGGAGAACTGGTCTATCCAAGCCCTCGAAGGATTAGCTGTGTGAGCTCTGACTCCTTTACTGTTGTGAGCTGTGATTTATCATCAGACAGTAACAGAGACTCAGCCTTATCTGTGATAATTCAATGGCTTAATGGCAGTACCTTTATCTGGAGGTCATAATTAAGCTTGTTTGATCAGGCTGAGAACAAGCACCTATGCTGTGCTTTAGCCCTTACTCTTGCTTTTGGTGTCAGGGGTATAACATAATAAGAACATCACTGTGTATGGCATCAGTAATTTTGTTCAAGTGCTGTGACAAGTTATTACTTATCTGTAAAACAGAATCCCCAAATGGGAGGGAGAACAACACCTTCTAAATTTAGAAACTTCTGTATAATTTGGAGTTCAAGAACACTAGGTAACTTTGGTCTCAGGTGTTTGGACTTAAAACCAATTTGAATATAAAACTGAAAATGAAGAAATATTGTAACATTATCTTTAACTAATAAAAGCAAATGCTTATTAAAAGGAAAATGAACATTTACTGTATCCTACAATTGAAACATCCTAACAACTCCAGTATCTCTTCAAAAGTAATAGACATCATAGGCATTCATTCAAATAGAAAATAAAAGCTCATTAATCTGAAATTACTGAATGGAACTTTCGTTTGATTTTGAAAAATGTCTGAACTACTAAATATTTTTGAATGAATTATATTTATTTTACTTTAAAGTACTTAGCCTAATTTGAACTAGTTGTTATTTATTTCTAAAAGAATATCATGTCAGGCTTAAATTTAATAAGATGCATTAAATTTAGCAGTGTCGTTTAGTCGCAAACGAGTATGTTAAAACACACAGGAAGATTTTATTCTTTAACTTTGTTTAAAATATCACTTATGGTTATTTCACATACAGTGCTCTTTTCTTAAAAATGTGCACAGGTAAATTTTATCTAGCTTAGGTATAATTAATTACAAATTCTGAATTAAGGTATTAATAATCTGTGATATCTTTCAGCATTTGAGTTCAGGTTTATGTCACTGCTGAGTATTTTATAAAATTCAATAAAAGTTCCTTTATAAAATATTTTCACATGAAACTGAATTGATTTGAAAAATACCTGGTTCTATCTCTTTTTATATGTAATATGGAGTTTTTTGGAAGTTCTCTCCTACCAATGTTTAACAAGTTCCTACAGACTAATAGATTCACGGCAAAGTCAGATCTTTTGGACTGAAGCCACAGTTCTTTCACACCCCATGTGATCTTGGGCAAATTATTTAATCTCTCTAAGCTTCATTTCCCTCATGTAAAAGGAAGATAATAGTAACACCTGATGGAGGAGTTGTGAGGCTCCAATAAAATATTGGTGGGAAGTTTTTTGCAAATGCCCACCACACCATAATTCACACTGAATGCTAATTCTCCAATGAGTCCTTCTCCTCTTCTGCCTGCTTCTCTCCTTCACCTAGCCAAGAACTTGAGGTTAATTTCTTTAAAAACAAGGACACTGGGAAATTTAGTAAAACTTGGTATTAAGGATGATCATATTGGGCTTCCCTGGTGGCACAGTGGTTGAGAGTCTGCCTGCTGATGCAGGGGACACGGGTTCGTGCCCCGGTCCGGGAAGATTACACATGCCGTGGAGCAGCTGGGCCCGTGAGCCATGGCCGCTGAGCCTGTGCATCCGGAGCCTGTGTTCCACAACTGGAGAGGCCACAACAGTGAGAGGCCTGCGTACCACAAAAAAAAAAAAAAAAAAAAAAAAAAAAAAAAACAATGATCAAATAGATGAAGAAGTCAAGATGATAATCAAAAGTCACAAATCAACTCAACTTCACTGTGTACTGATTCATAACCTACTTCAGAAGCTTGAGTACTTTTCTTTTGGTAGTCACAGATATCTTATTTTCTTTCTGCTGCCTGTAATTATATTTATAACCACCGGGAGTAAATTATCAGAAGGAAAGGTATGTGTACAGAGTATCATACATATGTTAATATACATGCACATATGTGGACCAAATGTAGTCTTTTTTTTTCACTAAATATTATAAGGAATTTTCCATGTCCTTAGCAAGAAAATCATTATTTATATAATCATTGAAATATATATATATATATATATATATATATATATATATATATATACAATATATTATATATATAATACAAGGGGTTGTTTGAATGGTGGTATATGCTTATTTGCCTTGAAACCTCTGTTCTTGCTAGACCCTAATAAAAGTTTCAGCATATAACATCAGAGGATTTAGTCACCTTTGTTCTTAGTAACAATTTTTTGTTTTGTTCTTAGTAAACAATTGAAGCATCAGAAATGTGGGGCTTTTTTAGCTTCATGTTGTCAAACCTCAGGTCTTGTATGAGGACGTGCGTCAGTGTTCCAAAGCATCTGAACAGCAGAGGAATCACTAAATGCCTGAGTTCTAAAGCAGAAGCTCTAAAGCATAATCTACAAAGTGGAGGAAAATCTTCACTCACTTCCAAGATGGGAAGTATTTTGTTAAATGTACCCTGAAAGGTGTGATATTCCTATTCTCCATCTAACTCCATACTTGGAGAGACCAATAAAACCATGGAGGAACAAGAATTGAAATCACAGCCACGTTCTGGGTTATGTATTCCCCCCCACCCCCACCCAGGAGAAAGTCTTGAGTCAGGAATTCTTGGAGGTAAAAAGAAAAAGAAAAAAAAAGGAAAGGTAAAAAGGAAGATTCAGGTTGGACTCTTACCAGCTTTTCTACTATCACATTTTACAGGTCATTTGAAGGTCATCTATTCCATCTACCAATCTAATAACCTGAATTTTTCTCTACAAACCCTACCAAGTTATTGTCCAACATGTGCTTTAATACTTCCACTGATATATAGCTTTGTATTTCATGAGGCAGGTCCTTCATTCTTTGGACACTATTGCTAAAAGTTTTTCCTAATGTATTTCTGCAAACACCATTTATGAATAATTGTTTTTCCTATTAGATTCACATTAGGCAATCCAATCTTTTAACATCCCTTTGAATATTTGAAATTTTATAGCACATCCCACATGATATTTTTCTAAAATCATAGGCACGATTTTGAAACTCTATTCAAATTAAATCAGAATACTGGGGTGGGAACCAAGCATTAGAATGTTTCAAAAATCCACAGGTGATTACAATGTACAGCAATGTTTGAGAATCAGTGCCCTATATCTTTGCCGACACATTAATAATGTCAGAATTTAAAATTTTTAGTGATCTGGTAGGTGAAAAGATCATAGGTGTTTTTAAGATTAGTATCTCTAATTATCAGTGAGGTTTACCATAGTTTCATGTTTATTGGCATTATAATGACTTCTGCAGTTGCCTCTTTGTATCACCTGACCAGATTTCTAATGGGTTGCTTTCTTTTACTTATTTATTTATTAGAATTTTTATATTTTATTGATATTGACTCTTTGTGTTATCTATGTTACAGATATTTTCTAGCTGTCACTTATCTTTAGATTTTTTCCTTTAAGTGGGGCATTTTGTTTGGTATTGTAGAATAAATGCAGATTTTTCATTGCTTGTACTCTTGGGACTTGTTTTAAAAAACTTCCCTACTTCCAAAAAAATTCACTTCTTCATGATGTTAAATTGGCCAGTTCATGAACACAATGTAATTCTTCATTTATTCAGGCCTTATATGGTGTGTTTTAATAGAATTTTGTTTGATTAATTGCCACATGTTTATTGTACATTTTCTATTATATTATCTTTGATTATTGCTGGTGTAGGGGGATACTGCTGACTTTGGGCTACTTTTTTGAATCCAACAATCTTGCTGAAGTATTTTATTGGTTTTAATAGCTTTTCTGTTTATTCCCTTTGGTTTCTCAGTAAACTACCAAATTTTCTGGAAATAATGACAATATAATCTTTTCTATTCCATACTGGTTTTCATACTGCCTTTGCCAGACCTTCCATAATATATTGTACAATAGTGGCAATACCAAGAATCCATGCCTTCTTCCAAACCTTAGATAATATTTCTAAAATTCCTTGTCATTTGCTTTGGGTTTTGTGGAGACAACATTTATTAAGTTAAGGAATTTCTTGTCTGTTCCTGCTTTCTATAAGCCTAATTTCTATAAGCATAAACAAGTGCAGAAATTTTTCTAAATGTATGAAAAAGTATGTGATTTTTTTCCCATTAATGTGGTGAAAAATATCGGGAAATACTCTGCTATTTAATTACCCTTGCATTTCCAAGAAAAAATATACTCAATTATAATGTAGATCAGCTAATGTTAATTTAGAACTTTTGCATTTATATTTTGAAATTTGTCTATAATTTTGTTTTCATAGATAGTTTATTATCAAGGTTATACATATATAATTAAATGAATTGGACACTTTACACAACTTAATATATGGATTTAATTTACAGGAGCATGTTGAGAAAGAAATAGAATCTGCTCATTGACATTTTTAAAATATTTATTTATTTGGCTGCTCTAGGTCTTAGTTGTGGCGTGCGAGATCTAGTTCCCTGACCAGAAATCCAACCCGGGTCCCCTGCATTGGGAGCGTGGAGTCTTAACCACTGGACCACCAGGGAAGTCCCTGCTCATTGATATTTTGACAATATTTACCTGTAATACTCTCTAGGCCTAGAACTATTTGAGGAGGATGCCTTTTTATTACATTCAAATTTCTTTATTGGTTATCAATCTATTCATGTTTATTATTTTTTCTTGCACCAACTTGAACATTTTATTTCTCCCAAATTTACCCATTTTTTCAATTTTATTGACATGTAATTCTACATAATATTTTTGTGTTTTACCTAAGGTTATTTCTTCTTTTTATTCAATATTTGGTCTATTAGGTCTGTTTAATGAGGTGCTTTGCATATTAACTCTGCTTCATGGGGCATTCCATGGAATTTTTAATGTCTTTTTCATGATATTGACCTTCTTTGTGAGGTTGATGATTCTTGGTTATGGGCTAATGTTCAGCCTAATCTTATCCTGGCCTTTGGCCAACACATAAATGGCACATGAAGGAGCACAGCCACTGTCTAGGATACTGGAATTCCTTTGCTATGGCAGCTAGTTCTCAGGAACCCTGCAAAAAAGTTCTATCTGGTTTCTCAAAAGCTTTGAAAAGTGCTTGCAACAGAGGAGACACTCAATAAATATTTGTTGAGTGCATAAAGCATCAGTTTATCTTCTCTAACTTCACTAAATTCTGATTTCAAAATAAATGACTGAAAATTTAGCCTCCATCATGTTTAGCACTTCTCTTTCACTGCATTTTGTCAAGGGGCTGGAATCCAGACTAATTCAAGGCATAAAGATCTATGCTGAGCCAAGGTATGGATTTTTGGCTGAACTAACATAAGAACAATTTTTAGACATGCACGTGTTTACCATGGAACTCAACTAAAGATGAATACATGTCAAGTTCAAATCTAGAATCTTTCTCCCTCCACTCTACTTTTGGGTTCATGGGAAAAATGTTGCAAACAGATTAAGAACCTTGGTGGAGTCTTCATGGATGGCATGTTGAAAATGGAGAAGCCTTGTTCCCACCCCTATTGAATGGGGCAAGGTGGCCTTCTCCATGTAGGCTGGCATGGATGGCTACACAATTACTGTACTATGCGCTTATCACACAGATGTTTACGTATGATTTTACAAATATTTTTCTATTTCTTTATAATAGGCAGGACAAAGAAATCTATGTAGCACTAACTGTTTCTTGAAGTTGAAGGACACAGTTCTTGCCCAGTGAAAGTCAAAGAAGGTGATTTATGACAGCTCTTTTTCTTCAGGGCAAAATTTAGAAAGGAATAAGAACAAAGTGCTCTGACACCTCTGAGAGAATCAAACACCCACAATTTACAAAATAAGTGCTTTAAGTGACCTATGACCAAACTGACAGCCTCTTTAAAAGCAGATATAACTTGCCAAGATAGACAGAAAAGTTACGACCTGTTCAGAAGGATACAGGTCTCTAGCAGGAGGGAATGACGTTTTTGACACAAACAACATCAAAGGCATTGCCCTAAAAAAAGACCAATTAGTTTTAATTCTCTGGAACATACCTAGATACAAGCACAATGACTGATTGGTACCAGACCTCTTATTTTACATCCAGTGGTCTCTGAAATTGTATGGGTCAAAAATGGAAAAAGTAAATGTTGGACTCTGTGGTTGAGGTATTGCTGGGGACACTGAGCTTGAGGATGGTCTCTCCAAAGATTTCTTTGAAAGAATGTTTAGAAATGTTTTCATTGATGCTGATTCATTTAATACAGGTAACAGGCAAATCCATTCGACACATTCTGATTTAGTAACTAAATGAATGAAAGAAGTGTCATTTGAAAATGAGGAAGAGGAAGAAAGAGAAGCAGGAGGAAGTGGAGGGGGAGGAAGAGAAGGAGAAGGACAAAGGGAAAAAGAAGAAGAGGGATTGGAGGTGGAGGAGGAGAACATCATGATCACAATCAATGCTAGAGCATCTGAATCCCTCTTTTTTTTTTTTTTTTTTTTTTGCGGTACGCAGGCCTCTCACTGTTGTGGCCTCTCCCGTTGTGGAGCACAGGCTCCAGATGTGCAGGCTCAGTGGCCATGGCTCACGGACCCAGCCGCTCCGCGGCATGTGGGATCTTCCCAGACTGGGGCACGAACCCGTGTCCCCTACATCGGCAGGCAGACTCTCAACCACTGCGCCACCAGGGATGCCCTGATCCCTCTTGTGAATATCAAAAGTAAGAGATGAGCTCTTACTGTTTTGAGGGTCAATCTAGACAAATTAATTAAAATGATAATATAAAATAAAATCTAGCTAATGAATCTCCCTCTTTTATATTGTAGGTTTAGATCTTTTCATGTGAATAGTTGCAAAAAAAAAGTATGGTAATTATATTTGCTCTTAGTGTTTAAAGAAGACTAATTGCAAATGGTAAAATTGCTTTTCTGTACAAGAAAATTAGACTTTTAAACAAACAAATTGCAGTTTGGATTTGAGTCCTTAATTTTTCTTCTGGTTATTATTGTGCTCTTTGAGACCTGGCTTAAAGAAAAATCCTTCTCTTGACCAATGACTGAGTGTTTGTCAATCTTTTACTTTAAATTCCCATAAATAATATCAGTGTTATTTGTCATTATTTATTATTTTTATACTAGAAACATATTCATGCATTTTTGTTTAAAAGTCTTGATCGATGCAGGAATAACGAGAATAAAATATAAATGTCCCATTCATTTCATTTGTACTGATTCCCTATTCCCTCGTCAGAGATCGCTGCTATCAAAAGATTAAGTACTGAATGAACTAATTTACAAAACAGAAACAGACTCACAGATATAGAAGACAAATTTATGGTTACCAAAGGGGAAAGTGGGGAGATGGATAAATTAGGAGTTTGTGATTAGCAGATACAAACTACTGTATATAAAATAAACAACAGGGTACTTCTGTAGAGCACAGGGAACTATATTCAATATCCTGTAATAAACCATAATGGAAAAGAATATATATATAATGGAATCACTTTGCTGTACACCAGAAGCTAACACAACATTGTAAATCAACTATACTTCAGTAAACATTTTAAAACAGAAAATAAAATTTTACAAAGATTACGTACCATCTTCTAACCCTTATTCCTATGCACTCACACTCACACACACACTCACACACATCCATTGTCCTTTTGCTTACATTATTGGAAGTATACTGCACTAAGGCTTTATTTATTTTCTTAGTTGTCTTGAGATCTATCCAAGTCAATATTTATAGGTCCACCTCCTTATTGTTTATCATTGCATATAATTAACGCCATGGTATAGATGTGCTATAACTTATATAACCACTCCCCTAAAAGCACAATTTTATTTTATTTTTCCAATTTCAAATAGTGCTGTAAAAAGCATTCTTGTACATTTATCTTTATGGGGCCATCATTCTGCTGTTAACATTCACAGGAAAAGAAACCAAGGACATAGATTTTGATGAGAACATGGTCAAGTATGCTTTCTATTTTCATTTTATGAGAAAATGTAGGTACTTAAAAGAGTGAGTCATTTATGTATTTTAACTCATCAAAAAGCCTAAATATTAATTATTATAAGTTACTAAGTTGTTTGTGTTTCAAAATAAGTTTATATCCAACATTCAAAATGTAAATAATATGATATAGTATAATATTTGGAGAGTGGTTTTAGGTCATTTTTAAGGTAACAGGACACCAGATATTACCAAAGTTCGAATCAGAGTATGCATGTAATTTGTTTTAGAAATGGTGATATCTAAGCATATCTTCAGGAACAGGATGAAAAGTAAACACTATGTTTTGAGCCAGGGAGTGAGGGATCAGAGTGATATTTATGGAGTTCCTATTATGTGGCAAGACCATGAATTCTTAATCTTCATATAAACTTTTGAAGTAGATGTTTTTACTTCACTTCATACCTGTGCCTATGGTTCACAATTAAATATTCTAATATATATATATATTTTTAATGTCAAGAGTCCCTGTTGTATTACAGGAAAGTAAGTATATTTATATCAGCTGAAATTTTAAATCTCCTTCCAACTTTATATCAATCCATTAAGTCTAGATTCTTAGAGAGTGTTTACTCAGCCAGTCCATACCCTTCTAACCAATCTGCAAAGTGATATGAAACAGCTAAGAAATGTCTTATGGAAATCAAGATATACTTTGCACATAGAATTCTCCTGACTTACCTGTCTAAAAACTCAATGACAAAGTGAAGCAAGGCTCTTTCACGTGACTTTGTATAACTGGGCACGTGGTAGTTCCTTTCTCTTGTCTTAAGGACTCAAATTTATTTTCTAATTTTACCTAAGGTTATCAGTGGCACAGTTTCTGAATTCTGCTTCTGCCATTTCTTTGAAAATTAAGAAGGAATTTGGCATCTCCTCTCAACTGGCAGTTTCTTGTTCCCTATGACATTTCAAAGAGTGGAGGTAAGGTTTTTGCAATCACAGTTACAAATAAAAGCACTTAGAGGGCGGGATCTTTATCTCTTTTTCTCCCAGCTGCATGAACATATGCACAGAACAGGGCTGGTACTTGGTAGGCACTCAATAACTGTTTCCTGAATCAATGAATGAATTGTTACAACTAAACTGGAATTTAATTTGTTTCTGCCTAAAGACATGAATTTAAAATATTTAAGTGCTGTCTTACTATCATGCATAATAGTTTTCTTTCCTGTTCTGAATTTAAATTTACTCTTAACACTGTCTGTTTTACTCTTTCATGTTTGAAGATTCTCTTTTGTAGAAAAGACATGACACAGATATTAAGACAAAAATGAAATCATGTGAGAGCTTTCAGGATGACAACGCTGTTTGCCTTCCTAGGTGTTCCTCCCAGGAAAGGTTTCTCGACTCCATAGCTGCGTGTGACTGCTTATTCCAAGTAGGTTTTTATCCCTGCTGAGTTCAGTGTCAGAGAACAGGCCAGGGCCATTTATTTCACAGACTGTCAGGAAAGTGCAAAGTTACACTTCCCCTGCTGACTCTTGCCTTACCTTTAAACTAGAGAGTTCCTGCGGCCATGAACACAGGTGCACCTCTCCCAGGTAAGGTGATCCTAGGGGAAAATATGCAGTGGTATTTCAGGACTCCTGCCTTCCTGTCATGCCCCACAGAAATACTTCCTGTCACTCCAGATTTCCAGTCCTTGAAAAATGCCTTCAGAACCACACAGAGGGATTGGAAGACATCCAATGGGGGGAAAAAAAAGTTTAAATCTGGGAGAATCTTAGCAGTCAGGAAACTAGGACCAGACAGACCTTTTATTTGTCTAATTACAAGAGTGATTAATTAGGCCTATTACTCTTCCAAGCTTAAGTTATGTGATATATTAAAAAAAATTAAAGAAGATATGTTCATAACTTTTCTCTTACAAACTCATGAACATACAGACATAGACACACAGCACTTTATCAGGAGATTTCTGTTTTTACCTCTTCTGGGGGCAGGTCTTTTTAATCTATATTGATGAAGTGGTAGAGAGAATTTTGAAAGAAGACTGGAAAGTCTTCATTGATTTTACATTAGAAAGGCAGATACATCAAACAGCTAGGTGGGGAGAGAAAGAGAAGATCCTGCTCAGGCTGGGTCTGCAGATGGTTCCAGGGCAGAACCAGTGCTGAGGGGGTTGGGGTCCAGCCGAAGGGAGACTTCAAGGAGATAAGTCGGTCATGAATGGAATTCCTGTCTGGTACCTCCTAGATCTCTCTGTAAAATGCTCAAAATGTTTCAAAACTCCTTTAAACATGGGATAATATTAAGGTTTATATAAATTTGTTTTCTTAATCTAAAACACTAAATGACAATCTGCCTGGACTGGATAGAGGTGGGTGTTGTTGTCTAACTTATAAAAGAAAAAGCGAAGACTTCCACTCCAGCCAAAATAGAACAACAGCAGGGAACAGATTTATGTTTCTACTGAAGCAAACCCCCAAAATGAAAAATATATGAAACAATGGATTTCAAGACACTGGACATCAGGCTACAAAGGAAGAGTGATTTCTGAGAGATGGAAATAAGTGAGGTGAACCCTACAATTACCCCAGTTTTCTGCTTTAGAAAGTTCCAGGTTGCCGTCCAGGGAGGGGAATGCAGGCAGAGCCTGGCAGACTCCCTGAGTTGAAGAGAGCAAGCTGAGATTCTGGAGAACATGGAGCCAGACAGAGTTGGTAGATAAGAGAGTGCTGCATGGAAGAGAATTCTGGAGATCTAAACAGGGGCATTCTTGATTACTCAACCCAGTATTAATACACCTGAGTAAGGAAACTCCCCAATGCCAGAGAAAGAAACACACAAAAAGATTAGAGAGCACAGTACCCGATGCTCATACAAACTTGGTCTTGTCTTTTAATATTCCTATTAGCTTTATAAGTGGTTGATCTACTACCTTTACTGTATATTTGCCTTTACCGATGAGATTTTTCCGTTTGCAATTTTCATATTTCTAGTTGTAGAGTTTTCTTTTCCACTTAGAGAAGTCCCTTTCACATTTCTTGTAAAGCTGGCTTAGTGGTGCTGAACTCTTTGAGCTTTTGCTTGTTTGTAAAACTTTTGATCTCTCCTTCAAATCTGAATGAGAGCCTTGCCAGGTAGAGTATTCTTGGTTGTAGGTTTTTCCCTTTCATCACTTTAAAATAATCACGCCACTCACTTCTGGCTTGCAAAGTTTCTGCTGAAAAGTCACCTGACAATCTTATGGGAGTTCCCTTGTGTGAATCTTGTTGCTTTTCCTTTGCTGCTTTTAATATTCGCTCTTTATTTTTAATTTTTGTCATTTTAATTGCAGTGTGTTTTGGAGTGGTGCTCTTTGGATTGATCCTTTCCTGAACTCTCTGTGCTGCCTGGACCTGGATGTCTGTTTCCTTTCCCAAGTTAGGGAAGTTTTCAGCTGTGATGTATTTAAATTTGTTCTCTGACCCTTTCTCTCTTCTCTTTCTGGGAGCCTATAATGTAAATATTTGTACACTTGACGGCTGAGTCTGATGACTGGCTGCAAGACTCCAGAGGTCTTGGGGCTAGTATTTGCACACTGGATGCTGGGGCCAGGTCCTGGACCCTCTGGTGGGTGGGGTTGCATCTCAGGGTGGCTGGGGGTCAGGGGATTCTGTGACCTCCAACCCGCTGGTGGATGGGCCTGTGTGCCTGCCCAGGTGGCCACTTGACCTGGGATGTCCCAGGACTGGTGTAGACTGGCTGGTGAACAGGGTAGGGTCCAGGCATTAATAATCTAGAGGGAGGATTCCAAAATGGCACTTGCTAGCACCAGTGTCCCCATGGTAGGATGAACTCCCTGAAATGGCGGCTTCCAGTGTCTATGTCCTCAGGATGAGTCCTAATTGCCTCCTGCTTCTCAGGGAAACATTCCAAGGTCAGCAAGTGGGTCTGACCCAGGCTTTGCTCAGATTACTGCTTCTGCCCTGGGTCCTGGCATGTGTGAGATTTTGTGTGATCCCTTTAGGAGTGGAGCCTCTATTTCCCACAGCTCTCTGTCTCCCCCAAAGTAAGCACCACTGGCCTTCAGAACCAAACGTTCTAGGCTTTCACCATCCTGGTGCAGGACTCCTGGGCTGGGGAGCCCAATGTGGGGCTCAGCCCCTTCACTCCTTGCAGAGAACATCCATGATTGTAATTATCCTCCCCTTTGGAGGCCATCTACCTAACAGTATGGATTTTAACTATACCACATCTCCCCCCCCCCCGCCATACCCATCCCTTTGTGGTTCCTTCTTTATATCTTTAGTCATAAAAGATCTTTTCTGCTAGTCTTCTCATTGTTATCATTGGTAGTTGCTCTGTAAATAGTTACAATTTTGGTGTGCCCTGGGATGAGGTGAGCTCAGGGTCTTCCTACTCTAACATCTTGGCCACCTTCATGTGTTTCCATTTTAATGAAGTTCTAGAAAATGCAAATTAATCATAGTAACATCAGATCAGTAGTTCCTGGGATGGGAGGATAGGTGGGGTTTTGGAGGGATTACAAAGGTACATGGGGAAAAGTTTGGAGTAATGCAATGTTTATTATTTCTATAGGTACAATTTATTGTATGCAAATTATGCACTAATTCAACTGCTTTTAAACAAAGTTTTTTAAATTTTAAAAGAAGAAGGAGGAAGAAGAAGAGAAGGAGGAGAAAAGACCTTAAAAAATACTCCTAACTCAGTAAGATAAAGGGTAGAATGTCTGGCATTATGTTTTCCAAATCCCAGATGGTCTTCACTTTTGCTATACACAGAGCTATCTGATCCCTCACTCCCATACTGTTAGTCGGTCCTGCAAGCTACTAAATCCTCTATGAAGTTTTACTCCCTAAAATTATGATAGCCTGGTCTTCTAATTATAACAGCCTGGTCTAGGTGGTGCACATTAGCCTAGCATTTTTGTATATAAATTATTCTTACGAATGGGGACTATGATAAAGAAGCAAATTCCAATCAACATACCTTACACATTCTGATTTTCTTTAGATAACATCAAAAATGCAGTTCTCAGAAGAAAGTGGCCCAGAAGAATATTAACTTATGGGAATAGCAAATATAAAATAAGGAAAACCATATATACTATTTAGACATTGGTGCAAGTGTAAATGAATCTTGATCAATGGACAAAAGACAAAAGCTTAAACACATTTTCTTTCATTCTTTGGTTGCTATGAAATGTTCTCAAAATATTATGGTTTAAACAGAGGGAAGTTAGTTTGTGTCCACTTCATAGTAACATCCTCTTCAAACCCAAAATTGTCTTTTGTTTCTATGGCAAGTTTATACCATTGTTTAAAGAAATTATTCTTAAGATCACAAGTTGAGAAGAATTAAAAAACGTGATGTGAAGTTATAATAAAATATGTAGATATATCCTGAATACCGTGAATTTCACAGATTCCTTGGCAATCTTCTGATGTTAAAATTTCTTCAGAAATAACTGTAGATGGCCAAGTTTTATCAAAGAATTTGTGTATTTCTCTTTCATACAAAAGTTTGTAAATATTGTTTTACATCTCACAATACACTGTATACATCTAAGATCAAGGAAGAACCTGATCTCATCTCATTTAACCTGAAAATCCTTGTGCTTTCTTGATGTTTCATCACATTTGGGAAGAATTACAGATGAGCAAGTATTTGATGGAGCACAGAACCTACTTTTATCATCTAAATTTTATTTTAAAAATACGATTTTAAGTACAATAAAGTGTCAATTTGACATTAAAGGCTAGTTTTCATGCAAATAGGGGTAAGATAACATCAATTTTTCTGTATGGCATCGAGAGGGGTAGACAGTGGAAAAATATGGCCACGAGGTGCTACGGAGTGAAGTTTTGGCAGGAACACCAAAGAAAGTGGCAGGCTGTACTTACAGGTATGCTCACAGCTCTATTTCCCAACCCACATGCTCTCATACAATGACACCTTGACATTACCCATCAAAGAGTGGAGTCTATTTCTCCACTTCATAGAACATGGTAGGTCCTGTGACTTCTTTGACAGATAGAAATAATTGTAGAAATAATGACGTGCCAGTTCCAGCCTTTGACCTTATCTGGCCTGGGAGCTTCTGCTTCCTTTCTCTTGGAAGCCATGTGCCATGTAACAAGTGGCACTACCAAAGAGCACCATGCTATAAAAAGCCCAAGTCAGACAACCCACAGAATGGGAGAAAATATTTGCAGATGATTAGACGAAAAAGGGATTAGTCTCCAAAATTTATAAACAGCTCATGCAGCTCAATATCCAAAAACCCAATCAAAAAATGGGCAGAAGACCTAAATAGACATTTCTCCAAAGAAGACATACAGATGCCCAAGAGGCACATGAAAAGATGTTCAATATTGCTAATTATTAGAGAAATGCAAATCAAAACTACAATGAGATATTACCTCACACCATTCTGACACCAGTCAGAATGGCCATCACCAAAAAATCTACAAACAGTAAATGCTGGTGAGGGTGTGGAGAGAAGGGAACCCTCCTACACTGTTGGTGGGAATGTAAATTGGTACAGTCGCTATGGAGAACAGTATGGAGGTTCCTTAAAAAACTAAAAATAGAGCTACCATATGATCCAGCAATCCCACTCCTGGGTATATATCCAGAGAAAAACATGGTTCCCAAGGGTTCATGCACCCCAATGTCCATTGCAGCACTATTTACAATAGCCAAGCCATAGAAGCAACCTAAATGTCCATCAACAGATGAATGGATAAAGAAGTTGTACATATATACAATGGAATATTACTCAGCCATTAAAAATAATGAAATAATGTCATTTGAAGCAACATGAATGGACCTAGAGATGATTATACTAAGTGAAGTAAGTCAGACAGAGAAAGATGAATATCATGGTGTCACTTACGTGTGAAATCTTAAAAAAAAAATGATACAAATGAACTTATTTACAAAACAGAAACAGACTCACAGACTTAAGAGAACAAACTTATAGTTACCGGGGGAAAGCATTGAGGGGAGATACAGATTGGGAGTCTGGGATTGACATGTACACACTACTATAGTTAAAATAGATAACCAACAAGGACCTACTGTATAGCACTGGGAACTCTGCTCAATATTCTGTAATAACCTAAATGGGAAAAGAATTTGAAGAAGAATAGATACAGGTATATATATGACTGAATCAGTTTGCTGTACACCTGAAACTAACACAACATTGTAGATCAACTATACTTCAATTAAAAAAACAAAAATAAAATATAAAATAAAATGCTTAGGCCATAAAAAAAAAGGTACAACAGTAAGAGCCTTTGTTGAGAATTCAGGAAGATTTAAGAGTCTCCTCAAAGATTCTCTAAGAAATAAACAATGAGCCTTCTAAGAATCTTGAGGATAAGGCTTTTAGATACTCAGCTAGATGAAAGGATTTTTATGGATCCTAAGTGTGTTGTCCAACAGCACCCTGACTCTCGAGGTAAAGGAACCTGCATCTCAGAGATGGATAGATCTGGCTTTTGTCTAATAGAGTAAACACCGATGTAGTTTATAGGCAACTCATAGTTTGTAAGAGAATTTTACTTGTTAGCTTGGATTGAAAAGGACAGTTCAATATAAAAAAAGACCTCTGGGTCCCCAGTCTTCCAGGGCTGGAAGCAGGCTGAGAAAACAACACAACTGCAAACATAGAGCAAAAGCCCAGAGAGTAGAGTCTAGATACACAGAGAATGTCTCCCAGGGAGTGGAATCAGAGCCTGTGTCAGGGAAAAGGCAACATGTTCCTGGCTAGATCTCAGAAATGCTTTAGGACAATGATGCCACACACATGTCATCTCACACTCCCCCACTTTGGGTGCTGGACTATTCATTACTTTATCCTACTCTTACATCGGCATTGTATGTTGGGTGTGAGGAAGGCAGATAACTTGCTCCTCGGTTCACAGGTCTCAAATTGAGAGTAACTACACTTAAGAAACCTCTACTACACCTGGACCTGATTTAGATGGTGAGCTCCTGGACTCTGAGCTACTGTCATGCTAGAATGAGAACATATGGGCCTTGAGATGGGCAGGGATGTATTTTGCATGTGGGAGAGGCATGAAGTGTAATGTTCAGGGGAAGACTGGTAGGTAGTTTCTCTCCCTAAATGCAGGCTGCTTCTCATATCAGGAGGTGGAGTCTAATGCCCCACTCTTTGAATATGATAGCCTAATCCCAGTGGCTTAATTGATAGAGGGTAGTGGAAATGACATTCTGGGGCTCCTGAGGCTAGAACAGAAGAAGCTTTTCAGTGCTACTTGAGCCTCTTGGAATCAGCCCCACATGGCGTCACATGGATCAGAGACAAACTTCCCACCCAAGCTCTTCCTAAGTTCCTGATGTACAAAGTTGGGAGCAAAGGACAATGGTGGCTACAATATACTATATAATATAATACATATATATAATCATCTTATATGTAATGGTTATAATCCCTCCCAGAACCTAGGAGCCATGCTATTAGGAGCCCCAAAGCCACATCCAAAATCCACGTGTATGTGTTCCCATGAAGACCCTGGAGGAGCCCTCTGCTGACAGCCGGCCTAAACTACCAGTCCTGGGAGATGTGAGGGAGCCATCTTGGATATGCAACCCAGTTGGGACTTCAGATGACTGTAGCTTCAGTCCCCATCTACCTGCGACATGAGAGACTCTGAGTGAGAGATAATACATTGTTTGAAGTCGCTGAGGTTTGGGATAGTTTTTCACACAACAGTAGGTAACCTGTACAAAAAGGTTTTTTGTTTTGTCAGAAGAAAGGAATTGTTACTTCAGAGATGTGGCAGAGATGTCCACCTCTCAAATTATAATAGACCCTGGAGATCACCCCACGTTCCTCCATTACCTTTGCATAACATCATTGACTAAGGAGCCAAATCCTTTGCTACTTAGAGTGTGGAAGACAACACTCTCTCAGGATGCAAAAAAAAAAAAAAAAAGGAAGAAGAAGAAAAATTGTGAATAATTCACATGACTTGTGGTCTGGGTTGTGCAAATATTTGCATATTCAATATTCCTAAAAATAACAATAATATATTTGAAGGTCACTTTCCTCGATTTTTATTTTAAAGTGAGATATGTATGGAAAACACATGGGGAAAATATTTTCGGGATAAGTTGTTGGAAAGGCAAATATTTGAATGCACACATTTTATTTTTTATTTATTTAAAAAAATTTTTATTTTATTTATTTTTTTGACTTAACCAATTTTTATTCATTCTTTTTTGAACTGGGTACATCACTGCCGGAATAAAATTGGAGTTCTATTAGCAAGGAAGATGGGAGGGTATTGTTGGTGGATGGTTAATAAATAATGTCAAGCATAGCACCCCAAAATCAATGTCTTCAACCTAGATCTTCTACATGAAGTTTAGCCCCATTTATGCAAATGCCTACAAAACATCTCAGACTTCTCAGATTCCATAAACTTATCATTTTCCCTGACAGTCCTCTGCCTAAACCCTGAGGTCCTGTCCTATTGCATGCACACGCCTCCTCCTGCTTTAATGAAATGAATAGCATTGCCGTTCATTCAGTTGTCTAAAACAGAAACTTAGGTGTAATCCATAACATCTCTTACCCCTTAACCTTCACATTTTAGTCAATCACAGATTCCTATCCAATGTATCTTCTAAATATGGCTCAGATCTTGTATTTCTCTTTATCTTCCTTTCCATGGAAGCAAGTAAATCACCAAATGATTCATCTGCCAACAAACCAACTCATTATACAATAGTTACAAAATTTACAAATTGTATTTTTAACATTTTAATAGACCTGTTTACCAGTTTTAATAAAAATTTTGAATTTTAGTGACTGATGGATAACACCTTGTGTTTTTTTTAGCATCTTTATTGGAGTATAATTGCTTTACAATGGTGTGTTAGCCTCTGCTCTACAACAAAGTGAATCAGCTATACATATACATATATCCCATATCTCTTCCCCCTTGCATCTCCCTCCCTCCCTATCCCACCCCTCCAGGTGGTCACAAAGCACCAAGCTGATCTCCCTGTGCTATGCAGCGATGCAAACATTTTAAAAGAAACGCTTTCCATTATCTCCTTTTGAAATATGATAGATAAAAGGTTTTAGGATTTGTCCCACTGGAGGTTTCCAGCTTATGAAAACTCTCCCAGGATGATTGCAGTTCTTTAGGAGTGAAATCAGACCAGCCCAAGGTAAAGCATTTATTTGTGGTCTTTGGGATTCTTAGCAATCCCCTTGCTCCTAAAACTCCTGCTACATTGGTAGTGCTCACATACACACCACATCCCATTATTTTTGCCAGCATTAGTCATGTATTCCCAACTACACAGCTCTTCCTGCAAGCCACTGAATGATGAGGAACCTGCTTCTTTGTATTCCTCCCAGAACTTGGCCTAGTGATGCACTCAAAATAGCTGTTCAGATGTCAGCTGAACAAGAGCATATCTTCAAAGTACAGAGAATGGAAAGTCACACTGCATTTTATTTCTACCTTGGGCAAGGGTTCTTTACTTGTGCTTATCTGTTAGTCTCTGTTCCTGGAGAAGCATGGCACTTTAGCAAGTGTCACTGCTTTCAAGGAAAATCCCCAATGTCCATGACATCATTCCACCTAAAGGACACGAATGAAGGTTAGGGAAGGAGAAGTGACAGGAAGGTCGTTGTTCAAGGGAAAGATGGGCTTGGTCACTCAGCTTTAAAGTCACAAGATGTCATGAAAAGGCCTGGGAGGCCCTAGAAAGTGAAGATCATGGAAGCAGAGGTCAGATTGTTGAGAAACGTGCAGGACTGACAGTTTAGAGAAAGCAGGAAGACAGAGCCTGGAGGGTCAGCCAGAGTCAGAGGAGACTTAAATAGTGACAGAGAACCAGTAATATGTGGACAGGAAACAAGCCAGGAGGGTGGTGAAAGCCAAGCTAGTGGTGGAGAACCTCAGATGGATCTGCAGGAGTTCCTGGGCAGGTCTGGAACTAGTCTGTCATGTGGGTAATGCCAGTTCAGCAGCCAACACAGATAAAAAGCTCTTCCCTCAGTCCATCTATTCATAAAAAGAAGTATCTATCACCTGCCTATGATGAACTCAGTGCCAGGGTGTTGGGGATATAGACATACATAGACTGACCCAGTTACTCCTTTGACAGAACTTACATTCTAGGGCGGAAGTACTGAGTTGCATGCCTATCACCATCCACGCAAGGTTACACAGATGCTCGAAGGTGGGCAAAGAGAGTTCTTCTGGGGCTGTGACAGTTGCCCCCAATTCAGGGGGCCATTCCACCTGCCTTTGTCTCATCTCGAGATGACCACTCAATAGTTTCTAAATGGATGGCAAAGGAATCTTCACCCACTATAGGAACACATCAAGGAGCCGGTGGAAGCCAACACAAGATCCCTGCTCTGGGAGAGTGCTCACTGCACAGCATTGGGAAATCACACACCTCAGCACAAGAGGATCCCCACCACCCAGCAGGGAGCTACTGCTGCTCTGGGTCCTGCCCCATCAGTGAATGATGAGCTGGTTAGAGATGGCTGCTCTTATTAGGGTGTCAAAGCAGAACTTTCTCCACAAATTTTTGAACATGGAGCAGGAACATGAACCTGGCATGCTGAGTAATTTTGCCAAGAACAAAGAGACCAGAACTTGTTGCCCTCCATGAAAGTTCAACTGTACCCCCACCTGATTCAGAGGCTGGCTCTGTGGACCTGGCACACTCCCTAAATCTCTTTTAAGCTCTCTACTCTGGTTTCAACCCACCCAGATACTACCATTGCTCACGGCATGTTGCCATGTAGGCAGAGGCTGCTTCTAAACGATGCCCTTGTTTAAAAAAAAGAAAGAAAGAATGAAAAACCTACAAGCAACCAGCACTGACTGCCATTTCTCATAAGCTCAGTTTATAATGAGAGCTTTGCCTCCATCATGTGCATTGTTTGGTAGCTTCCTCTCGTTGTCACCTGAATATTAATGAGAAACCTGTTCTCAGTATCACAGCAATCGAGAGGTTTTGAAATATAAATAGGACCTAGAGAGGGGAGCTGCCCATAGCAAGCAAGAACTGAAGTAATGAGGTAGAAAAAAACTCCAAACAAAGAAAAATACATGCATATTTCCTCATATGCTGTCTATGCACAAAAAGTAATACTCTTCTTTCTATTTTTTTAACATAATAGTTTAGTAAGCCATGTAATTTCTCATCTGAGAAATAATTAGTGGGTAGAATTTGAAATTTGGAATCCACCCTTGATTTGTATCTCACCTCTGTCACATGCTAGCTGCATGAATTTGCATGAGACATTTACTCACTTTTTCTATCTCAATTCTACCATCTACAAAATGGAAGAAATGATATTACTATACTTCAGGCCAAAAAATAATACATAAGAAGCTTCTGACATACACTAAGCCCTGAAAAACTGGTGGTTAAGTTGCCATATAAAGAGTTACCTGAGGCAGTGGTAAGGGTAGCTTCTGAACTGTGTGGATTCCCCTTGATATCAGCAGTCGGTGGGTGCAGGAAACAAAACCCCTCACAGAATCCTGTCTTTGGAAGACCTGTTCACTCTCTTCTGTATCTCCTGCATCTCCTCATTACATGTCATAGATAGTTCCCACTCTCCAAATGGGCACCGAGAGGAAATAAAATTTCCAGTTGCATGTGTGTACATCTTAATAAATAAGACAAAGACAAAGGAAGCAGGCTCTCTACAAGAAGATGGTGGCATGGGAAGACACGGAGTTCACGTCTCCCCACAACTAGGGTGCCTGCTGGATGCTGGTGGGGGACCTCAACGCCTAAGGAGATGGGAGGAGCTCCCAAGCGAACTGGTAGGATGTGGGGGTATTGAAAGGGGAGGAGAAGTGGAGACCAGACAGGACCAGTGCCCCTGAGGGGTGGCTGGGAGGGGGGAGGGGTTCCCATGCCTGGAGGGACCCTTGGGGCTCAGATTAGGGGGGAGCACAGGCCAAGCGTTTCCCCTGCCTAATCGGCTCAGGAAGTCTACCCGGCTCTCAGGCTGGGTCCTATGACCTCAGAGGCCCCTCTGGGCTGCCTTGGTCATGGGACATGGGAGGGAAGCCGGGTAGAGAATAGGAGAGGTAGGTGGAAGGGATAGGACAGAAGGAGCGGGAGAGGCCCAGAGGGTGTTTTCCCCAGCCACTCAGGCCTGGGAAGCCTGCTGGGCACCCAGGCCAGGTCCCAAGCCCTCTGAGGCCAGAGGCATGCCGGGACCCCTTCTGTTCCATTGAGCCTAAGCCCCATCCCACACCCGACCCCAGGTCCTTTCCCAGCCCTGTGGGTCCTAAGCATAGGTCCTGCCAGCTGCCTAAACCCCGCCTCTTCCTAAGCCCTGCCCCCCACAGCCAAGGCCTTTTCCACCATTTTTTTTCTCCTCTTTTTTACTATTGTGGTTCTATTTTACCTTCTGGCTGTTTTTTCATCTATCTTTTTATTTTTACATTCTTTGTAACATATCTGTTAGTTTCCTAGTCTATTTTCATTTTTTAATCTTTGTTGTTTTTCTCTTTTCTTTTCTTTTTTTTTTTTTTTTGCCACCTGTGCAGCTTGCAGGATCTTGGATCACAAGCCGGGTGTCTGGCAGAAGCTCCTGCAGTGGGAGCTCCAAGTCCGAACAACTGGACCAACAGAGAACCTCAGACCCCAGGGAATATTCATCAGGGTGAGGTCTCCCAGAGGTCCTCATCTGAACACCAAGACACAGCTCTACCCAAAAGCCTACAAATTCTAGTATTGGAAGCCTCAGGCCAAACAACCACTAAGACAGGAACACAATCCCACCCATCGGGAAAAAAAAAAAAAAAGAGATGGCAAAAAAATATGTCACAGATGAAGGAGCAAGGTAAAAACCTACAAGACTGAATAAAAGAAGATGAAATAGGCAATCTACCTGAAAAAGAATTCAGAGTAATGATAGTAAAGATGATCCAGAATCTCAGAAATAGAATGGAGGCACAGACTGAGAATATACAAGAAATGTTTAACAAAGATCTAGAAGAACAAACAAACAGAGATGAACAATACAATAACTGAAATGAAAAATACACTAGAAGGAATCAATAACAGAATAACTGAGGCAGAAGAATTAATAAATGAGCTAGAAAACAGAATGGTGGAAATAACTGCCAAGGAGCAGAATAAAGAAAAAAGAATGCAAAGAATGGAAGACAATCTCAGAGACCTCTGGGAAAACACTAAACACACCAACATTCAAATTATAGGGGCCCCAGAAGAAGAAGAGAAAAAGAAACGGTCTGAGAAAATATTTGAAGAGATTATAGTGGAACACTTCCCTAACATGGGAAAGGAAATAGTCACCCAATTCCAGGAAGCACAAAGAGTCTCATACAGGGTAAACCCTGGGAGAAACACACAAGACACATATTAATCAAACTAACAAAAATTATATTCAAAGAAAAAAATATTAAAAGCAGTAAAGAAAAAGCAAAAAATAACATACAAAAGAATCCCCATAAGGTTATCAGCTGATTTTTCAGCAGAAACTCTGCCAGCCAGAAGGGAGTGGCAGGATATATTTAACGTGATGAAAGATAAAAACCTACAATGAAGATTACTCTACACAGCAAGGATATCATTCAGATTCAACAGAGAAATCAAAAGCTTTTCAGACAAGCAAAAGCTAAGAGAATTCAGCACCACCAAACCAGCTTTACAACAAATGCTAAAGGAACTTCTCTAGGCAGGAACCACAAGAGAAGAAAAAGACCGACAAAAACAAACCCAAAACAATTAAGAAAATTGTAATAGGAACATACATATCAATAATAATCTTGAATGTAATGGATTAAATGCCCAACCAAAAGGCACAGGCTGGCTTAATTGATACAAAAACAAGACCCATATATATGCTATCTACAAGAGACCCACTTCACACCTTGGGACACATACAGACTGAAAATGAGGGGATGGAAAAAGATATTCCATGCAAATGGAAAACAAAAGAAAGCTGGAGTAGCAATACTTGTATCATATAAAATAGACTTTAAAATAAAGACTGTTACAAGAGATAAGGTAGGAAACTACATAATGATCAAGAGATCAATCCAAGAAGAAGATATAACAATTATAAATGCTTATGCACCCAATATAGGAGCACCTCAATACATAAGGCAAGTGCTAACAACCAAGAAAGGGGAAATCGACAGTAGCACAATAATAGTAGGGAACTTTAACACCCCACTTACACTGATGGACAGGTCATCCACACAGAAAATAAATAAGGAAACACAAGCTTTAAATGACACAATAGATCAGATAGATTTAATTGATATGTATAGAACTTTCCACCCAAAAGTGGCAGAATACACTTTCTTCTCAAGTGCACATGGAACATTCTCAATGATAGATCACATCTTGGGTCACACAAATCAAGCCTCAGAAAATTTAAGAAAACTGAAATCATATCAAGCATCTTTTCTGACCAAACGCTATGATTGGAAATCAATTACAGGAAAAAAAAAACTGTAAAAAACACAAATACGTAGAGGCTAAACAGTGCACTACAAAATAACCAAGAGATCACTGAAGAAATCAAAGAAGAAATTTTAAAAATACATAGAAACAAATGACAAAGTGAGAGAGAGGCATGGACATATATACACTACCAAATGTAAAACAGATAGCTAGTGGGAAGCAGCCACATAGCACAGGGAGATCAGCTCAGTGCTTTGTGACCACCTAGAGGGGTGGGATAGGGAGGGTGGGAGGGAGGCTGAAGAGGGAGGGGATATGGGGATACATGTATGTATATGGCTGATTCATTTTGTTGTATAACAAACTAACACAGCATTGTGAAGCAATTATACTCCAATAAAGATGTATTTAAAAAAGAAAGAAAAGAAAAAAAAAAAAAAGAAAGTAGGCTCTGCTAATATCCATACAGTTTTGAACTGGCCCCCTCAATAATTTGAAAGTGTAACCTAGCAGGACCCTAAGGGGCCTTCCTGAAATGAACCCCATCCCATGTTTTCCTCCTGCCTCTTGTCTATAGAAAAACTTTAGCGTCCTAAGCCTTCTCTCATTTCCACAGTGTATATTTAATTAGAGAAACAAGAAAATGCAGAAAGAAAGGAAAACAGTCAAGCAACACAAAATAATAATAGTTTAGCCATTAAACAAAGTCACGGACTTTTAATTCGTCCTCAAGGGCTATAGATAATATTCTAAGACATATCCTTTGAGCTGTTTTGCAGATACCAAAACCTTATCAAGTGGAAGAAATCAATGGTATGTTGCCCACAAGCTTGCAGACCCCAGACCAGTTGGAACCAGAAGTTTGGTGATGTTGACTCCTGATTACCTCACCACCAACCAATCAGAAGAATGTCACAAGCTGATCACACACCCCACAACCCTCCCCTTCACCCTGTCTTTAAAAACCTTTCCCTGAAATCCTTTGGGGAATTTGGGCCTTTTAAGCACTAGTTCCCTGGACTCCTTACTTGGCGCCCTGCAATAAGTGCTGCACTTTCTTTCACCACAACCAGGTGTCGGTAGATTGGTTTTACTGCACATAAGCAAGTGGACCCAAGTTTGGTTCAGTAATAGGAGCACACGTAATGGAGATTCTATGAGGAATTTGAGAAAAGGGTAAGGTGGTATGTGACACCGTCCCTAGCCACTAGTCTTCTTGCTTTTAGCCACTTGTAGTATTTGCAGCTTACCTGTGAACAATTGCATGAATTTTTGAATTTAACAAAATAACACTCACAAAATAGAGAGCTTAAAAAGATGTCTGAAAAAAAATGTCTGACAAAAAAGTCTAACTTTTAATAAAATTAATAAGGCCAGCACAAGAGAACAAAAGTGATGAGGATGAGACCTCTAATGTGAGTCCCCTGGAAGGCCACGCAGTGTGCCACTGTGGCTGCTGCTACTTCTGTCAGAGTGGCAGGCATGGGGCAGGTCTCTGATTTGCCCTCGAGGAAGAGCTTGCAGTGGGGCTGCAACGAGCTGTCTGCCTCTGCTCTCGCCTGGGGCCCCCAGAGCAGCCGGAGGAGAGGGCCTGGCCATTTCTGCCCAATATAGGACCCCTCCGAGGATGATCTTTGCTCTGGAGCCCCCTGTGGGGTGGTGGAGACACCTCCAGATATGCAACTCAGCCAGAGGCACTCCTGCACAATCCTGCTTCTCCCCACCTCTGTCCCCCCACCTCTGCCTTCCCTGTCCCAGAAGTCAGCCTGGCACTGCGACACTGAGGTCCGAAGGCTTTCTTCGCTGTCTTGCTTCATTCTTCTTTACCTTTCACAGGACTTACCTCCCAATAAAGCTTGTGAACCCCTAACTCCAGCTCAGCATCTGCTTCCTGGAGAACTCAAATGACATAGAGGGAATCTCTGGAAAATGATTAGGAACTGAAACCTGGGACCTGGAAATTGGGTTTCCATAGAAACTGAATGAATAGGGTATCTGTTCCCCCCCCCCCTTTTTTTGGCTTATTTAGTTGTCTACTTTTTGTTTCCTTGTACCTTTAATCATCAACATTCCACTTATCATTTTCTGCATATTTCTCATGGCTTATATTGGACTTGTTTTCACATCATTGCTCACATAGAATCTTGGCAGGTTTATTATTGAAACACATTTGTCCACTGCATTTTTACAATTCTTCCATAACTTACCATCAAACTAAACTATTTTTCAAAAGATAAATAAAGTGGAGTTATTTAATCAACTATGTATTGAACTTTACTCTGTACCAGGCACTGCTAAGGTACTGAGGTATCTGCATTGAGCCTGACAGCCAAGATGTCCTGCATTTGTGATGCTTACATTTTCCTGAGGGAGACGGACAACAAACAAACCAACTGCCCTCCTGGAGCACTGCTCGAACCTTCCCCAAGCTTGGTCCTTCACTTTATTCTCTGTTCTAACGTCATCTTATAGAGCCCCTCCAAGCATATCCCAAGGCAAACAGCTCTTTCGCTTTATCTCGCTGAGTCTTTCTTCGTTATACGTATTGCTTAAAAAACTACAATTGATCCTTGAACAACACAGGTTTGAACTGCATGCGTCTACTTATACACGGATTTATTTCAATGTAAATACTACGGTACCACACAACCTGGGGTTGGTTAAATCCGCGGATGCAGAACCGCGGATACTGAGAAATCGCGAATGCATGGGGCCCACTGACTACAAGTTATACTCGGATTTTCGACTCTGCTGAGGGTCAGCGCCCCTAACCCGCACACTGGTCAAGGGTCAACTGTATATGGATTTGTATATTGTTTTGTCTGTATTCCTGCTAGAAGGTAGGCTTCATGAAGCCAGAGATTTTTTCTGAATCGCCAGTTACTAGAGCAGTGAATTTCCCCTAGAGTTGGGCTCATCTCCAGCCACATTATGATGGGAAAACAATGACAATGTGTTTCTCTCCCCTAGAACTAAAGAAACAAGGTTACTTGAAATATAAAATTATATTCATTATTGACATGATAGACCTCCTCCTAAATGCATATTACTCTTTGAGAAATTAGATAATGATAGTATGAAGCTATGAAAAAGAGAAAACATTTAATAAATTGCAAGTTCAGGTACTTTTTAAAACTGTCCATATTTGTTATGTTTTGGATGTCTCAATTTATAAATAAATAAACATATTATATAATATATATAAAATACATAATATGTATATATGTATATAAATATATTATATAACGTGTGTGTGTGTGTGTGTGTGTGTGTGTGTGTGTTTGTGTGTGTGTACACATATACACAGGGGGTATGTGTTGAAAACATTTTTTCTGATAGATTATACACTTGGATATAGTTGGTGACCACTGCTCTAGACATGAATTTTAAATTGTTTAATATGATAGAAAATGTTAAGTGCTAAATTGAATCTCCCCCCTACCCTATTGATATGCTGAATTATTAACCTCCAGTACCTCAGAATATGACTGTATTCAGCAATATGGTTTTTAAAGAGGTAATTAAGTTAAAATAATTAAGTATGACTGGTGTTCTTAAAGAAGAGAAAACTAAAACATAGAGGGAAGACCGTGTGAAGACATAGGGAGAAGACGATTATCTACAAGCTGAGGAGAGAGACCACAGAAGAAACCAACCCTGCCAACACCTTGATCTCAGACTTCTGGCCTCCAGGAATGTGAGGAAATAAACTTCTGTTTTTTTTGTTGTTGTTGTTTTTGCGGTACGCGGGTCTCTCACTGCTGCGGCCTCTCCCGTTGCGGAGCACAGGCTCCGGATGCGCAGGCTCGGTGGCCATGGCACACGGGCCTAGTCGCTCAGCGGCACGTGGGATCCTCCCACACCGGGGCACGAACCCGTGTCCCCTGCATCGGCAGGCAGACTCTCAACCACTGCGCCACCAGGGAAGCCCGATTTCTGTTGTTTAAGCCACTTAGTCTGTGGCAACCCTAGCAAACTAATATAGAAGATTATTCAGATTTCTGTACAATTCTACATAAATGTCCTTAATTTTTAATAGTCATTGATTTCCTTTTTTAATAACTATACTTATACTTATAAGTTATAAATACTTAAAATCTGATATTTTAAAAATTATATACCATATGAATGTTACTTCTATTTAAATTATCTATGCCTGTATCTAGAAATCCCTAGAAATAAATAATGGAGTTATCATATAGTTTGACATGCCAAGATACACATATTTAAAATAGCTGTGTTAAAATTCTTACAATCTCTGTGATTTTAAATTTGTCTATCCTTACTAATCATTTTAAGTGGAAAAAAATTAATGCTCAACCAGAACAGTTTATTTATCTCCAAGTTGTAGGTTTGTTTTGTGTATGTTATTGAAATCTATCTGTTTGTATGGAAGTTGAAACCAAGTAGATTGCTAGGGACATATTGCTCAGAAAAGCTGACTTTTTTGGTTTGTCTCGTGATGCACTGGTTTCAGGCTCATGAATGTGTGTCATCACAATGTCTCAGCCTCAGCCATGGCCCAACATCAGGCATCTTGTAGATGCTAGTGAAATACTAGCATTGCCAAGAGAAACAGATACCCAGAAACAAAGAAAAAGATTGTATTTTGTTCTACTCTCTGTGACAAAACAGTCACGAAATCTATAAAACAATACAGCTCCAGAGCTGATGGATCTAGCCAGAATTTAATAAGAAATATATATATACATCTGGTTAGAAATGCTCCTGCTAAATTATTTTCAAATTCCTGGGTAAACAGCAATTTACTACAGACGTTGAAATGAGTCAAGCTAGCACTAATACTAAAGAAAAATAAACCAGATAAGGAGTGTTCTTCTTTACCCACCAATATCCTTAGGACCCAGTCCAACGTATTGGTTGACATTTTGGCTCAAAGATTAGAAGGTTATTTAATGGTGTGAATCAAGGATTAGATTCTCACTTGAAAGGATAACATTATTAAATTTTATTGCATGCCATACATCTCAGTCATCACAGTGGACAAAAAGGCACAGATGTTTCATTAGATGTTGAGAAGGAATTTATTAAATTAATTGCCATGTAAGTTTTACATTTAGTAAAATGTCTCACAGCAAGTAAATCTTTGCAAAAGATTAAGATGTACATTTCAAGGAAGAAACCTAACATCAATACTCGCTATCATCAATTTCTCTTCTCTCATTCTCCCTTGAATCTATGCCAGTAAATATTTCACCCCATCACCCATGAACCCAAATTCTCAAAGATCTAAGTATGAAACAATGTAAAATCTAACTATGTACAATGTTAGTCAGTATTACTTATGTTGATTTTATCAAACAGCTACTGTCAAGGTCACCCTTGGTCGGTTCCCAGTTCTCATGCTATTTGACTCATCAGTGACATTGGATAGTTGTTCACTCCTTCTTCCCCTGTCCCCTAGGACAACACCCTCTTCTTCCTACTCTTTGATCTCCTTCAGTGGCTCCTCTTTCTCTCTCTGGACTCAGGAGTGCCCCATGTTTGTCCTTGGTCCACTTCTCTAACTCCATTCATTCCTGATGATCTCATCCAGCTTCATGGCTTAGCCTGCCATCTACACGCTGACACCTCTGAACTTATATCCCAGCCTCTGTGTGCTCTAAACCACAGACCCATTGATCAACTACTTGCCACCTCCATTTGCATATCTAATAGCCCCCAAAGTTAACATCTCCAAAAACCAACCGATTTCCACCTACCCCAAACAGGCTCCTCTTCCAGTATTATTATCTCCATCTGTTAATAGGGCATTCCTCTTTTTTAATTGCTCAGTGCTTCAAATCACCCTTTACCTTTCTGCCTCTTTAGCTCACTTCCTTCCTCCAGTCAGTGTAAACTGTGTTGTCTCTACCTTCAAAATATATCCATAATCTAATTCTACTTACCAACTCCACCACTGCAACCTGCTCCAAGCTACCATCATCCCACTCCTGGATACATGTTTCACTAGGTGGTCCGAGTGCAGCCAAAGTCAAAAGGTGGATAAGTGACAACCAGGGAAAATATCAGTGCATGGTTTGAGGTCACTAAGAACTAGGGTGGGGTCTTTGGATTGGCAGACCACAGAATCACAGGAAGCAGACAGGGGTCAGTTCCCCAAAGGAGGGCTGTGGGCAGTAGGAAAACATAAGCCATTTGTCCACTGTCACCTATTTTATCAGGTGGTCATGGTATAATACCTATATTTATTTAATCTTTGGCAAAATCAATATAAGTGATAACGACCAACATTATAACTGATTCATAATTAGACCTTTGAGGTTTGGGGTTCATGGGTTCTTATTACAGTATTAGGCTATTTAACTAACTAAATATATAAATGTGGACCATGCTTAGACCGATGAAACTAGTGCATCAAAAGTCAAGGGCCATTAAGCCAAACCTGTGTACCTAAAGTTCAAATAATAAAATAAAATTTAAAAGTTTAAGAAAATAGGGGGCTTCCTTGGTGGCGCAGTGGTTGAGAGTCCGCCTGCCGATGCAGGGGAGACGGGCTCATGCCCCTGTCCGGGAGGATCCTACATGCCGTGGAGCAGCTGGGCCCGTGAGCCATGGCCGCTGAGCCTGCGCGTCCGGAGCCTGTGCTCCGCAACGGGAGAGGCCACGACAGTGAGAGGCCCGCGTACAGCAAAAAAAGAAAATAGGGCCTTCCTCTTGGAAATTGAGTGCCAGGAGGATGAAGCAATTAGCAAATACTCAACATGGCAGGATATTATCCTCACAAGGGAAATTGGAGCATTTAGGGACAAAACTTGAAGTGTGTTAGTGTTGGACTATTGCCTCCTTTGTCCCAAGCCTACATGTACTCTGTCATCATGCTTTCTCCCTCAGCCATCTCTCTGTGAAAAGCTGCTCAGAGAAAGGCTCTAACGATGGACCACAGGTACATATGTGCTTGTTAGCTCAATGTTACCTCCCCAAAGTGTTTGGAATCATAAACCTTATTTGAAGTTGTAGACTGAATGTCCACCCCTCTTAAATTAACTGTTAGAATATTCATGAAAATGTAGGTGGGAGGATTTTTCAGATATGAATTTTTCCCTAGTACAATAAAAATCATAAAAACACATGTATGTACACATACACATGCACATGTGACTAGATTTACCTTTGATATACTGACTCCAGTGATAATTCTCTAACTAGTCCAGTCCAGACATGAAGGAGAATCTGCAAAGGGTTTTAAATTAGGAGATTCACTCAACCAATTCTGTACTCTATTTAGTATTAACATTCTCTATGATAACCTTTATGATCAAGCCTTACTGTGTTTTTCTTAATAATAAAAGACGTCTATTTATTGTGCTCTCTGCCTTTATAAACCTTAATTTTAATTCCTCTCAACCACTTTGTGAGGCAGGTATTACTATCCCATTTTTTTAGATAAGAAAACTTCGACTCAGAAGTGCTAAATGAATTTCTCAAAGTCACATAGCTAGTTTGTGACAGAGTTGAGATTTGAACTAGTCAGCTCCAAAAACCCTATTTAAAGACCTGTAAGAGAAGAACAAAATGTCATGGGGGTATGACAGGAGGAAGAGGGCTGTCCAGTTAAGAAGTAGGAAGCATTTTTGCAGGACCAGAGTGTGCAGGATGCATATGACAACCATGAGGGGAAAGGGAGCATTCTAGTCTAGGGGCCCTTTGCAGGAAACACGATTGGCTGAAGCATGGGCTGTGCCCTGAGGTGATATTTAGCCTGATTATAGAGAACTTTCATCACAAATAAATTTATATACCTAATTGGAGAGCATGGTACTTGGCCTCACTTATTAAACATTTGCTCCATGCCAGACAATTAGTATGTTTTTACTCATGTGATGATAATCTAATAGGAGTATATCCTGACACTGAGCAACATGAGTGGAACTGTCATTACCCTTGGCTTTTTGCAATTTGTGCCACCATTCTGAGGTCAGAACCTATTTATTGGTTACTGAGAGACATTTAGAGACTTACATGTGCCCCCTCCTAAACTCTATCCTAGTGTGTCTGAAATTGCCAGCAATCAGACACTTCTTACTTTTCAATTTTCATTATTCATTAGAACATTATTTATAATAAGGAATTCTACCAAATTGCCCAGAAGCAGATAATTATGGCAAAGGTCAGATGGAAAACCATGGACACCAAACTGTAAGAATAAAGGTCCAAGCCAGTACTCAGGAGTACTCAGCAATGTCAAATCAAGTACAAGGGCAACATGAAGACTGGTTGAGATAACAAGGTTTTCTTACTTTTTGACTTCCCGGGAGGGTGTCACCCCTCACCACTCAGCCCTGTCGGCAGGGCCAACTCAGAATGTGAGGCCAGCCCAGGATGTAGGGCCAGACAAGCTAAGTCTCACAAGCTGCCTCAGGAAACTAGGAGATAAGAAAGACTCTTGCCCTGATGAGAAGGTGTCTTAAATTACACCTGTGTTCACCATGTAGAAAAGACATGGTCTAAATTTAGACATCAATAATTTGTGTGGATTGATTATAAAAGGGGCAAAATGCACTGCAATCTTTTCATACTGACCTATGTGGAAAAACTAATTTGGATCTGCTGTGAGCAAACTGACCAGAGCATCCTGAGCTCTGTAGCTATGGTGAGAGAATAACACTCCTGGTATATAGGTCTGCCCTTGGATTCCCCCTCTGGCTCCTTGCTGACAATTATTTGCTAAGCATTGCAGCAAGGGCCGGGTGACAGGAGAGCAGCTGAAATATCAGGCAACTTATATAACCTTGTCCCAGCCTCATGACTGCTAAAGAGCTCTTGTTGAACTTGTCTTTTTGAAAGAAAAAAAAAGCATTATGGAGCTGATATGTATACCCAGAACTCATATCAAAGCTGACATATCAAATACACATTCAAACTACTATGCTGGGCTGTGATAATAATTATTCTAACTGTTGGCATCATTGTGTTCACACTATTACCCAGAAACATTACACCTTGCAATTGTTGTGTTGATTCAGATTTTAATCTATTCATATCTAGAGCATAGAGAGATAGCAAAATAATTTCAATATCCTTCCTCAGTAGAAGATATAATATCAGGCACATCTCTAAAGCAAGATTGAACTAAAGCATAATTTAGTGACCCAGGAGAAAAGAACTTGAGTTAAACTTGAGGTTTTTTTCACTAGCAATCTTTTGAGAAAGTTAACTTCTCTGTCTTCATATCTGTTAAAATGTCAATAATAAGAACAATAGACAAAAGACAATAGGTTAGGTACAGTGTAGGTTTCATTCTCCTTAAAAAAATCTTAGAAAATGCCGAAGCCTAGCTATAAGTGTCCAGTGTAAGGATATGTTTATTCTATTATTTGTGTATAGAAATGTGAAAAGGTCAGTATTACAATATTGTTGCAGGAAATTTGGGGAAAATATTTTGAAATCTTCACATAGAAAAATCAAAATGTTAGACATAATAGGGACCTTAGAGTTCATCCAATTCAGTAGTTCCCACAGTGTGGGTCCTAGACCAGCAGTATCAGGCTCCTTTGGGAACTTGGGAGACATGTAAATGTCCCCACCTGACCTCAAACTCAGAATCAGAAACACAGGGTGGAGTCTAGCAGTGTGTGATTGACAAGCCCGCCTGGTGATTGTGACGCCCACTAGAGTTTGAGACCCACTGATATCATTCAAGGTCTTGACTTGGCCAATGAGGAAACTAAGGCTCAGAGAGTTACCAAAGTCATTACTGGTCACAAGGTGAGATTAGAAACCAAGTTTCTTTTGCTAGTGCTATCTATCCCTTTCATCTCTAAACATTTACTTAAAATCTGAACCTAGATTATGAATTAAGCAATCATTTTCTTTAAGGAAAAGTAGTGAAAACTTAAAGAGGTGTGACAAGGGGCTTCCCTGGGGGTGCAGTGGTTAAGAATCCACCTGCCAATACAGGGGACACGGGTTCGATCCCTGGCCCAGGAACATCCCACATGCCGTGGAGCAACTAAGCCTGTGCGCCACAACTACTGAGCCTGCACTCTAGAGCCCATGAGCCACAACTACTGAGCCCATATGCCACAACTACTGAGCCTGTGCTCTAGAGCCTGTGCTCTGCAACAAGAGAAGCCACCGCAATGAGAAACCCTCGCACAGAAACAAAGAGTAGACCCCACTTGCCACAACTAGAGAAAGCCTGCGTGCAGCAACAAAGACCAAACACAGCCAAAAATAAAAATAAATAAAATAAATAATTTTTTTTAAAAAAAGAGGCATGACAAGCCTTCAGGGCGGAAGCAGAGAGGCAGAACCACAGTCTCAAGACCGTGTTTTTCTTTAGAATTTCAGCCTGGAATCATTATGAGGATCTTATAGACCCAGCATTCTGTTACAGCATTAGGGCAACAATAAAATTTACTTTAGCTGTTTGTAATTCATGATTATAAAATTATTATCATCTTTTCTACTCTCTAAACTTTTAAGTTGCTTGTAATTTTTCTCATATTTTATGCCACTTAAGCTTTTTTTCCCCAAATGTAATAGAGCATCATACCTCCCAGCACCTGAAAGACTGTCTCGAAGGTTTTTGCAACATATACTGAGAAGATAGAGTCATTTTTATTGATTATTCACTTTTCAAAATATTTTTATGCCTCTTATTGAATTTTATTGAAGTTTTCTTTCAGTATTTTAAAGCTATCTTCTAATTTGAGAACTGCAAGCTACTTACCTTTATTTATAATTGGAAGTTATTGAAAAAAAATCTATAACCATCACTAAACGAACCTGAAATAAAGGTCATTTTGAATAAGATAATTTCTTAACTTACCGTTTTTTTCAACCATATAACAGAGAATGTAAGATAGTCATATTCTATGGTTCTGGAAAGCTTTTATGACAAGAGTCTAGACATATATACCTGTATTTCTCCACTGTTCAGGCAGGAGAACATTTAGAACCAGGAAAGAAAAAAAAAAGGCAACTAATTTTAGTTAATGTGGTATGTAGGGAAGCATCTGGTGTTTCAGAGTCAAACATAGCCATCAAGGCTGTAAAACATTGGATATATTGCTCAACTGCTCTTGAACTTGGCCTTCCCATTTGTGGATGGAGGATGATAATAATATCCGCTTCACAGAATTATCATGATGAATAAAGAGACACCACATATTGATTCTAACAATGTCATTCATATCAATGGCTATAATGTACTGACATCAGCAGTAAACACGCATCAGAGTTTAGGTATCAGACTTATATGCTTTTTTATTCTCTCATCAAAAGACTACATAATCCCACATGTTCATTCCTAACGCATATGAATGTGTGTGTGTGTGTGTGTGTGTGTGTAGGTGTACGTGTGTGTTTGTATTTCCAGCAGCCTCAACTATCCCAGCATCTTCTCTGAATTGGGGCAGTTTTTATCCTTGTAATTCCGTTTATCAATACTTCCAATATGGTTTTTCAAACTGTATCCAAAATGTAATGTATTCACTTTTAAATGGTAACTCTTCTTCTTAGAATTTATAGACAATCAGTTTCTTAGGCATTCCATCTAAAAGGTATGCCAATTTCTATCTGAAACTATGGAATGACGATAATTTATGAGAACAGTTGAGCTTTACGTATTGCCTTAGCATATCAGACACATATCACCTTGTGAATGTAGCTACTAGATAAACATAAGAATTGTTTGGGGGTATTTATGGGAAGTTCTTGAAAGAAGACAGGTATGGGCCAAGCTGTTTGAGTTTGATGCTATAAAGAATCTGGCCCCTGGTACTAGTGTGATTGTGAGATAATAAGAAGATAGAAGAGGGTGGTTATCTACTTTTTTTTTTTCTGGTTGTGCCACATGGCTTGCAGGATCTTAGTTCCCTGACCAGGGATGGAACCCGGGCCACAGGAGTGGAAGCACAGAGTCCTACCCACTGGACCACCAGGAAATTCCTGAAGATAAAGGAGAGATGTGAGGTTTATACTCCAAATGGGCAATGAATATTCTCCTTTTATTTAACTTATACATTCAAATTTTTTAAGAAAAGAAAGCCTCAGATGGTGACAATTCAAATAGTCTTTCATATTTAAAACATTGATGGGGCTTCCCTGGTGGTGCAGTGGTTGAGAGTCCGCCTGCCGATGCAGGGGACACGGGTTTGTGCCCCGGTCCAGGAAGATCCCACATGCTGAGGAGCAGCTGGGCCCATGAGCCATGGCCACTGAGCCTGTGCGTCCGGAGCCTGTGCTCCGCAACAGGAGAGGCCACAATGGTGACAGGCCTGTGTACCACACACACACACAAAAAAACCCAAAACACAAACAAACAAAAAACATTGATGTATTTACTCCGAATAAAACATTTCTAATGTTAATTTAGAACTTTTGCATTTATATTTTGAAATTTGTCTATAATTTTGTTTTCATAGATAGTTTATTATCAAGGTTATACATATATAATTAAATGAATTGGACACTTTACACAACTTAATATATGGATTTAATTTACAGGAGCATGTTGAGAAAGAAATAGAATCTGCTCATTGACATTTTTAAAATATTTATTTATTTGGCTGCTCTAGGTCTTAGTTGTGGCGTGCGAGATCTAGTTCCCTGACCAGAAATCCAACCCGGGTCCCCTGCATTGGGAGCGTGGAGTCTTAACCACTGGACCACCAGGGAAGTCCCTGCTCATTGATATTTTGACAATATTTACCTGTAATACTCTCTAGGCCTAGAACTATTTGAGGAGGATGCCTTTTTATTACATTCAAATTTCTTTATTGGTTATCAATCTATTCATGTTTATTATTTTTTCTTGCACCAACTTGAACATTTTATTTCTCCCAAATTTACCCATTTTTTCAATTTTATTGACATGTAATTCTACATAATATTTTTGTGTTTTACCTAAGGTTATTTCTTCTTTTTATTCAATATTTGGTCTATTAGGTCTGTTTAATGAGGTGCTTTGCATATTAACTCTGCTTCATGGGGCATTCCATGGAATTTTTAATGTCTTTTTCATGATATTGACCTTCTTTGTGAGGTTGATGATTCTTGGTTATGGGCTAATGTTCAGCCTAATCTTATCCTGGCCTTTGGCCAACACATAAATGGCACATGAAGGAGCACAGCCACTGTCTAGGATACTGGAATTCCTTTGCTATGGCAGCTAGTTCTCAGGAACCCTGCAAAAAAGTTCTATCTGGTTTCTCAAAAGCTTTGAAAAGTGCTTGCAACAGAGGAGACACTCAATAAATATTTGTTGAGTGCATAAAGCATCAGTTTATCTTCTCTAACTTCACTAAATTCTGATTTCAAAATAAATGACTGAAAATTTAGCCTCCATCATGTTTAGCACTTCTCTTTCACTGCATTTTGTCAAGGGGCTGGAATCCAGACTAATTCAAGGCATAAAGATCTATGCTGAGCCAAGGTATGGATTTTTGGCTGAACTAACATAAGAACAATTTTTAGACATGCACGTGTTTACCATGGAACTCAACTAAAGATGAATACATGTCAAGTTCAAATCTAGAATCTTTCTCCCTCCACTCTACTTTTGGGTTCATGGGAAAAATGTTGCAAACAGATTAAGAACCTTGGTGGAGTCTTCATGGATGGCATGTTGAAAATGGAGAAGCCTTGTTCCCACCCCTATTGAATGGGGCAAGGTGGCCTTCTCCATGTAGGCTGGCATGGATGGCTACACAATTACTGTACTATGCGCTTATCACACAGATGTTTACGTATGATTTTACAAATATTTTTCTATTTCTTTATAATAGGCAGGACAAAGAAATCTATGTAGCACTAACTGTTTCTTGAAGTTGAAGGACACAGTTCTTGCCCAGTGAAAGTCAAAGAAGGTGATTTATGACAGCTCTTTTTCTTCAGGGCAAAATTTAGAAAGGAATAAGAACAAAGTGCTCTGACACCTCTGAGAGAATCAAACACCCACAATTTACAAAATAAGTGCTTTAAGTGACCTATGACCAAACTGACAGCCTCTTTAAAAGCAGATATAACTTGCCAAGATAGACAGAAAAGTTACGACCTGTTCAGAAGGATACAGGTCTCTAGCAGGAGGGAATGACGTTTTTGACACAAACAACATCAAAGGCATTGCCCTAAAAAAAGACCAATTAGTTTTAATTCTCTGGAACATACCTAGATACAAGCACAATGACTGATTGGTACCAGACCTCTTATTTTACATCCAGTGGTCTCTGAAATTGTATGGGTCAAAAATGGAAAAAGTAAATGTTGGACTCTGTGGTTGAGGTATTGCTGGGGACACTGAGCTTGAGGATGGTCTCTCCAAAGATTTCTTTGAAAGAATGTTTAGAAATGTTTTCATTGATGCTGATTCATTTAATACAGGTAACAGGCAAATCCATTCGACACATTCTGATTTAGTAACTAAATGAATGAAAGAAGTGTCATTTGAAAATGAGGAAGAGGAAGAAAGAGAAGCAGGAGGAAGTGGAGGGGGAGGAAGAGAAGGAGAAGGACAAAGGGAAAAAGAAGAAGAGGGATTGGAGGTGGAGGAGGAGAACATCATGATCACAATCAATGCTAGAGCATCTGAATCCCTCTTTTTTTTTTTTTTTTTTTTTTGCGGTACGCAGGCCTCTCACTGTTGTGGCCTCTCCCGTTGTGGAGCACAGGCTCCAGATGTGCAGGCTCAGTGGCCATGGCTCACGGACCCAGCCGCTCCGCGGCATGTGGGATCTTCCCAGACTGGGGCACGAACCCGTGTCCCCTACATCGGCAGGCAGACTCTCAACCACTGCGCCACCAGGGATGCCCTGATCCCTCTTGTGAATATCAAAAGTAAGAGATGAGCTCTTACTGTTTTGAGGGTCAATCTAGACAAATTAATTAAAATGATAATATAAAATAAAATCTAGCTAATGAATCTCCCTCTTTTATATTGTAGGTTTAGATCTTTTCATGTGAATAGTTGCAAAAAAAAAGTATGGTAATTATATTTGCTCTTAGTGTTTAAAGAAGACTAATTGCAAATGGTAAAATTGCTTTTCTGTACAAGAAAATTAGACTTTTAAACAAACAAATTGCAGTTTGGATTTGAGTCCTTAATTTTTCTTCTGGTTATTATTGTGCTCTTTGAGACCTGGCTTAAAGAAAAATCCTTCTCTTGACCAATGACTGAGTGTTTGTCAATCTTTTACTTTAAATTCCCATAAATAATATCAGTGTTATTTGTCATTATTTATTATTTTTATACTAGAAACATATTCATGCATTTTTGTTTAAAAGTCTTGATCGATGCAGGAATAACGAGAATAAAATATAAATGTCCCATTCATTTCATTTGTACTGATTCCCTATTCCCTCGTCAGAGATCGCTGCTATCAAAAGATTAAGTACTGAATGAACTAATTTACAAAACAGAAACAGACTCACAGATATAGAAGACAAATTTATGGTTACCAAAGGGGAAAGTGGGGAGATGGATAAATTAGGAGTTTGTGATTAGCAGATACAAACTACTGTATATAAAATAAACAACAGGGTACTTCTGTAGAGCACAGGGAACTATATTCAATATCCTGTAATAAACCATAATGGAAAAGAATATATATATAATGGAATCACTTTGCTGTACACCAGAAGCTAACACAACATTGTAAATCAACTATACTTCAGTAAACATTTTAAAACAGAAAATAAAATTTTACAAAGATTACGTACCATCTTCTAACCCTTATTCCTATGCACTCACACTCACACACACACTCACACACATCCATTGTCCTTTTGCTTACATTATTGGAAGTATACTGCACTAAGGCTTTATTTATTTTCTTAGTTGTCTTGAGATCTATCCAAGTCAATATTTATAGGTCCACCTCCTTATTGTTTATCATTGCATATAATTAACGCCATGGTATAGATGTGCTATAACTTATATAACCACTCCCCTAAAAGCACAATTTTATTTTATTTTTCCAATTTCAAATAGTGCTGTAAAAAGCATTCTTGTACATTTATCTTTATGGGGCCATCATTCTGCTGTTAACATTCACAGGAAAAGAAACCAAGGACATAGATTTTGATGAGAACATGGTCAAGTATGCTTTCTATTTTCATTTTATGAGAAAATGTAGGTACTTAAAAGAGTGAGTCATTTATGTATTTTAACTCATCAAAAAGCCTAAATATTAATTATTATAAGTTACTAAGTTGTTTGTGTTTCAAAATAAGTTTATATCCAACATTCAAAATGTAAATAATATGATATAGTATAATATTTGGAGAGTGGTTTTAGGTCATTTTTAAGGTAACAGGACACCAGATATTACCAAAGTTCGAATCAGAGTATGCATGTAATTTGTTTTAGAAATGGTGATATCTAAGCATATCTTCAGGAACAGGATGAAAAGTAAACACTATGTTTTGAGCCAGGGAGTGAGGGATCAGAGTGATATTTATGGAGTTCCTATTATGTGGCAAGACCATGAATTCTTAATCTTCATATAAACTTTTGAAGTAGATGTTTTTACTTCACTTCATACCTGTGCCTATGGTTCACAATTAAATATTCTAATATATATATATATTTTTAATGTCAAGAGTCCCTGTTGTATTACAGGAAAGTAAGTATATTTATATCAGCTGAAATTTTAAATCTCCTTCCAACTTTATATCAATCCATTAAGTCTAGATTCTTAGAGAGTGTTTACTCAGCCAGTCCATACCCTTCTAACCAATCTGCAAAGTGATATGAAACAGCTAAGAAATGTCTTATGGAAATCAAGATATACTTTGCACATAGAATTCTCCTGACTTACCTGTCTAAAAACTCAATGACAAAGTGAAGCAAGGCTCTTTCACGTGACTTTGTATAACTGGGCACGTGGTAGTTCCTTTCTCTTGTCTTAAGGACTCAAATTTATTTTCTAATTTTACCTAAGGTTATCAGTGGCACAGTTTCTGAATTCTGCTTCTGCCATTTCTTTGAAAATTAAGAAGGAATTTGGCATCTCCTCTCAACTGGCAGTTTCTTGTTCCCTATGACATTTCAAAGAGTGGAGGTAAGGTTTTTGCAATCACAGTTACAAATAAAAGCACTTAGAGGGCGGGATCTTTATCTCTTTTTCTCCCAGCTGCATGAACATATGCACAGAACAGGGCTGGTACTTGGTAGGCACTCAATAACTGTTTCCTGAATCAATGAATGAATTGTTACAACTAAACTGGAATTTAATTTGTTTCTGCCTAAAGACATGAATTTAAAATATTTAAGTGCTGTCTTACTATCATGCATAATAGTTTTCTTTCCTGTTCTGAATTTAAATTTACTCTTAACACTGTCTGTTTTACTCTTTCATGTTTGAAGATTCTCTTTTGTAGAAAAGACATGACACAGATATTAAGACAAAAATGAAATCATGTGAGAGCTTTCAGGATGACAACGCTGTTTGCCTTCCTAGGTGTTCCTCCCAGGAAAGGTTTCTCGACTCCATAGCTGCGTGTGACTGCTTATTCCAAGTAGGTTTTTATCCCTGCTGAGTTCAGTGTCAGAGAACAGGCCAGGGCCATTTATTTCACAGACTGTCAGGAAAGTGCAAAGTTACACTTCCCCTGCTGACTCTTGCCTTACCTTTAAACTAGAGAGTTCCTGCGGCCATGAACACAGGTGCACCTCTCCCAGGTAAGGTGATCCTAGGGGAAAATATGCAGTGGTATTTCAGGACTCCTGCCTTCCTGTCATGCCCCACAGAAATACTTCCTGTCACTCCAGATTTCCAGTCCTTGAAAAATGCCTTCAGAACCACACAGAGGGATTGGAAGACATCCAATGGGGGGAAAAAAAAGTTTAAATCTGGGAGAATCTTAGCAGTCAGGAAACTAGGACCAGACAGACCTTTTATTTGTCTAATTACAAGAGTGATTAATTAGGCCTATTACTCTTCCAAGCTTAAGTTATGTGATATATTAAAAAAAATTAAAGAAGATATGTTCATAACTTTTCTCTTACAAACTCATGAACATACAGACATAGACACACAGCACTTTATCAGGAGATTTCTGTTTTTACCTCTTCTGGGGGCAGGTCTTTTTAATCTATATTGATGAAGTGGTAGAGAGAATTTTGAAAGAAGACTGGAAAGTCTTCATTGATTTTACATTAGAAAGGCAGATACATCAAACAGCTAGGTGGGGAGAGAAAGAGAAGATCCTGCTCAGGCTGGGTCTGCAGATGGTTCCAGGGCAGAACCAGTGCTGAGGGGGTTGGGGTCCAGCCGAAGGGAGACTTCAAGGAGATAAGTCGGTCATGAATGGAATTCCTGTCTGGTACCTCCTAGATCTCTCTGTAAAATGCTCAAAATGTTTCAAAACTCCTTTAAACATGGGATAATATTAAGGTTTATATAAATTTGTTTTCTTAATCTAAAACACTAAATGACAATCTGCCTGGACTGGATAGAGGTGGGTGTTGTTGTCTAACTTATAAAAGAAAAAGCGAAGACTTCCACTCCAGCCAAAATAGAACAACAGCAGGGAACAGATTTATGTTTCTACTGAAGCAAACCCCCAAAATGAAAAATATATGAAACAATGGATTTCAAGACACTGGACATCAGGCTACAAAGGAAGAGTGATTTCTGAGAGATGGAAATAAGTGAGGTGAACCCTACAATTACCCCAGTTTTCTGCTTTAGAAAGTTCCAGGTTGCCGTCCAGGGAGGGGAATGCAGGCAGAGCCTGGCAGACTCCCTGAGTTGAAGAGAGCAAGCTGAGATTCTGGAGAACATGGAGCCAGACAGAGTTGGTAGATAAGAGAGTGCTGCATGGAAGAGAATTCTGGAGATCTAAACAGGGGCATTCTTGATTACTCAACCCAGTATTAATACACCTGAGTAAGGAAACTCCCCAATGCCAGAGAAAGAAACACACAAAAAGATTAGAGAGCACAGTACCCGATGCTCATACAAACTTGGTCTTGTCTTTTAATATTCCTATTAGCTTTATAAGTGGTTGATCTACTACCTTTACTGTATATTTGCCTTTACCGATGAGATTTTTCCGTTTGCAATTTTCATATTTCTAGTTGTAGAGTTTTCTTTTCCACTTAGAGAAGTCCCTTTCACATTTCTTGTAAAGCTGGCTTAGTGGTGCTGAACTCTTTGAGCTTTTGCTTGTTTGTAAAACTTTTGATCTCTCCTTCAAATCTGAATGAGAGCCTTGCCAGGTAGAGTATTCTTGGTTGTAGGTTTTTCCCTTTCATCACTTTAAAATAATCACGCCACTCACTTCTGGCTTGCAAAGTTTCTGCTGAAAAGTCACCTGACAATCTTATGGGAGTTCCCTTGTGTGAATCTTGTTGCTTTTCCTTTGCTGCTTTTAATATTCGCTCTTTATTTTTAATTTTTGTCATTTTAATTGCAGTGTGTTTTGGAGTGGTGCTCTTTGGATTGATCCTTTCCTGAACTCTCTGTGCTGCCTGGACCTGGATGTCTGTTTCCTTTCCCAAGTTAGGGAAGTTTTCAGCTGTGATGTATTTAAATTTGTTCTCTGACCCTTTCTCTCTTCTCTTTCTGGGAGCCTATAATGTAAATATTTGTACACTTGACGGCTGAGTCTGATGACTGGCTGCAAGACTCCAGAGGTCTTGGGGCTAGTATTTGCACACTGGATGCTGGGGCCAGGTCCTGGACCCTCTGGTGGGTGGGGTTGCATCTCAGGGTGGCTGGGGGTCAGGGGATTCTGTGACCTCCAACCCGCTGGTGGATGGGCCTGTGTGCCTGCCCAGGTGGCCACTTGACCTGGGATGTCCCAGGACTGGTGTAGACTGGCTGGTGAACAGGGTAGGGTCCAGGCATTAATAATCTAGAGGGAGGATTCCAAAATGGCACTTGCTAGCACCAGTGTCCCCATGGTAGGATGAACTCCCTGAAATGGCGGCTTCCAGTGTCTATGTCCTCAGGATGAGTCCTAATTGCCTCCTGCTTCTCAGGGAAACATTCCAAGGTCAGCAAGTGGGTCTGACCCAGGCTTTGCTCAGATTACTGCTTCTGCCCTGGGTCCTGGCATGTGTGAGATTTTGTGTGATCCCTTTAGGAGTGGAGCCTCTATTTCCCACAGCTCTCTGTCTCCCCCAAAGTAAGCACCACTGGCCTTCAGAACCAAACGTTCTAGGCTTTCACCATCCTGGTGCAGGACTCCTGGGCTGGGGAGCCCAATGTGGGGCTCAGCCCCTTCACTCCTTGCAGAGAACATCCATGATTGTAATTATCCTCCCCTTTGGAGGCCATCTACCTAACAGTATGGATTTTAACTATACCACATCTCCCCCCCCCCCGCCATACCCATCCCTTTGTGGTTCCTTCTTTATATCTTTAGTCATAAAAGATCTTTTCTGCTAGTCTTCTCATTGTTATCATTGGTAGTTGCTCTGTAAATAGTTACAATTTTGGTGTGCCCTGGGATGAGGTGAGCTCAGGGTCTTCCTACTCTAACATCTTGGCCACCTTCATGTGTTTCCATTTTAATGAAGTTCTAGAAAATGCAAATTAATCATAGTAACATCAGATCAGTAGTTCCTGGGATGGGAGGATAGGTGGGGTTTTGGAGGGATTACAAAGGTACATGGGGAAAAGTTTGGAGTAATGCAATGTTTATTATTTCTATAGGTACAATTTATTGTATGCAAATTATGCACTAATTCAACTGCTTTTAAACAAAGTTTTTTAAATTTTAAAAGAAGAAGGAGGAAGAAGAAGAGAAGGAGGAGAAAAGACCTTAAAAAATACTCCTAACTCAGTAAGATAAAGGGTAGAATGTCTGGCATTATGTTTTCCAAATCCCAGATGGTCTTCACTTTTGCTATACACAGAGCTATCTGATCCCTCACTCCCATACTGTTAGTCGGTCCTGCAAGCTACTAAATCCTCTATGAAGTTTTACTCCCTAAAATTATGATAGCCTGGTCTTCTAATTATAACAGCCTGGTCTAGGTGGTGCACATTAGCCTAGCATTTTTGTATATAAATTATTCTTACGAATGGGGACTATGATAAAGAAGCAAATTCCAATCAACATACCTTACACATTCTGATTTTCTTTAGATAACATCAAAAATGCAGTTCTCAGAAGAAAGTGGCCCAGAAGAATATTAACTTATGGGAATAGCAAATATAAAATAAGGAAAACCATATATACTATTTAGACATTGGTGCAAGTGTAAATGAATCTTGATCAATGGACAAAAGACAAAAGCTTAAACACATTTTCTTTCATTCTTTGGTTGCTATGAAATGTTCTCAAAATATTATGGTTTAAACAGAGGGAAGTTAGTTTGTGTCCACTTCATAGTAACATCCTCTTCAAACCCAAAATTGTCTTTTGTTTCTATGGCAAGTTTATACCATTGTTTAAAGAAATTATTCTTAAGATCACAAGTTGAGAAGAATTAAAAAACGTGATGTGAAGTTATAATAAAATATGTAGATATATCCTGAATACCGTGAATTTCACAGATTCCTTGGCAATCTTCTGATGTTAAAATTTCTTCAGAAATAACTGTAGATGGCCAAGTTTTATCAAAGAATTTGTGTATTTCTCTTTCATACAAAAGTTTGTAAATATTGTTTTACATCTCACAATACACTGTATACATCTAAGATCAAGGAAGAACCTGATCTCATCTCATTTAACCTGAAAATCCTTGTGCTTTCTTGATGTTTCATCACATTTGGGAAGAATTACAGATGAGCAAGTATTTGATGGAGCACAGAACCTACTTTTATCATCTAAATTTTATTTTAAAAATACGATTTTAAGTACAATAAAGTGTCAATTTGACATTAAAGGCTAGTTTTCATGCAAATAGGGGTAAGATAACATCAATTTTTCTGTATGGCATCGAGAGGGGTAGACAGTGGAAAAATATGGCCACGAGGTGCTACGGAGTGAAGTTTTGGCAGGAACACCAAAGAAAGTGGCAGGCTGTACTTACAGGTATGCTCACAGCTCTATTTCCCAACCCACATGCTCTCATACAATGACACCTTGACATTACCCATCAAAGAGTGGAGTCTATTTCTCCACTTCATAGAACATGGTAGGTCCTGTGACTTCTTTGACAGATAGAAATAATTGTAGAAATAATGACGTGCCAGTTCCAGCCTTTGACCTTATCTGGCCTGGGAGCTTCTGCTTCCTTTCTCTTGGAAGCCATGTGCCATGTAACAAGTGGCACTACCAAAGAGCACCATGCTATAAAAAGCCCAAGTCAGACAACCCACAGAATGGGAGAAAATATTTGCAGATGATTAGACGAAAAAGGGATTAGTCTCCAAAATTTATAAACAGCTCATGCAGCTCAATATCCAAAAACCCAATCAAAAAATGGGCAGAAGACCTAAATAGACATTTCTCCAAAGAAGACATACAGATGCCCAAGAGGCACATGAAAAGATGTTCAATATTGCTAATTATTAGAGAAATGCAAATCAAAACTACAATGAGATATTACCTCACACCATTCTGACACCAGTCAGAATGGCCATCACCAAAAAATCTACAAACAGTAAATGCTGGTGAGGGTGTGGAGAGAAGGGAACCCTCCTACACTGTTGGTGGGAATGTAAATTGGTACAGTCGCTATGGAGAACAGTATGGAGGTTCCTTAAAAAACTAAAAATAGAGCTACCATATGATCCAGCAATCCCACTCCTGGGTATATATCCAGAGAAAAACATGGTTCCCAAGGGTTCATGCACCCCAATGTCCATTGCAGCACTATTTACAATAGCCAAGCCATAGAAGCAACCTAAATGTCCATCAACAGATGAATGGATAAAGAAGTTGTACATATATACAATGGAATATTACTCAGCCATTAAAAATAATGAAATAATGTCATTTGAAGCAACATGAATGGACCTAGAGATGATTATACTAAGTGAAGTAAGTCAGACAGAGAAAGATGAATATCATGGTGTCACTTACGTGTGAAATCTTAAAAAAAAAATGATACAAATGAACTTATTTACAAAACAGAAACAGACTCACAGACTTAAGAGAACAAACTTATAGTTACCGGGGGAAAGCATTGAGGGGAGATACAGATTGGGAGTCTGGGATTGACATGTACACACTACTATAGTTAAAATAGATAACCAACAAGGACCTACTGTATAGCACTGGGAACTCTGCTCAATATTCTGTAATAACCTAAATGGGAAAAGAATTTGAAGAAGAATAGATACAGGTATATATATGACTGAATCAGTTTGCTGTACACCTGAAACTAACACAACATTGTAGATCAACTATACTTCAATTAAAAAAACAAAAATAAAATATAAAATAAAATGCTTAGGCCATAAAAAAAAAGGTACAACAGTAAGAGCCTTTGTTGAGAATTCAGGAAGATTTAAGAGTCTCCTCAAAGATTCTCTAAGAAATAAACAATGAGCCTTCTAAGAATCTTGAGGATAAGGCTTTTAGATACTCAGCTAGATGAAAGGATTTTTATGGATCCTAAGTGTGTTGTCCAACAGCACCCTGACTCTCGAGGTAAAGGAACCTGCATCTCAGAGATGGATAGATCTGGCTTTTGTCTAATAGAGTAAACACCGATGTAGTTTATAGGCAACTCATAGTTTGTAAGAGAATTTTACTTGTTAGCTTGGATTGAAAAGGACAGTTCAATATAAAAAAAGACCTCTGGGTCCCCAGTCTTCCAGGGCTGGAAGCAGGCTGAGAAAACAACACAACTGCAAACATAGAGCAAAAGCCCAGAGAGTAGAGTCTAGATACACAGAGAATGTCTCCCAGGGAGTGGAATCAGAGCCTGTGTCAGGGAAAAGGCAACATGTTCCTGGCTAGATCTCAGAAATGCTTTAGGACAATGATGCCACACACATGTCATCTCACACTCCCCCACTTTGGGTGCTGGACTATTCATTACTTTATCCTACTCTTACATCGGCATTGTATGTTGGGTGTGAGGAAGGCAGATAACTTGCTCCTCGGTTCACAGGTCTCAAATTGAGAGTAACTACACTTAAGAAACCTCTACTACACCTGGACCTGATTTAGATGGTGAGCTCCTGGACTCTGAGCTACTGTCATGCTAGAATGAGAACATATGGGCCTTGAGATGGGCAGGGATGTATTTTGCATGTGGGAGAGGCATGAAGTGTAATGTTCAGGGGAAGACTGGTAGGTAGTTTCTCTCCCTAAATGCAGGCTGCTTCTCATATCAGGAGGTGGAGTCTAATGCCCCACTCTTTGAATATGATAGCCTAATCCCAGTGGCTTAATTGATAGAGGGTAGTGGAAATGACATTCTGGGGCTCCTGAGGCTAGAACAGAAGAAGCTTTTCAGTGCTACTTGAGCCTCTTGGAATCAGCCCCACATGGCGTCACATGGATCAGAGACAAACTTCCCACCCAAGCTCTTCCTAAGTTCCTGATGTACAAAGTTGGGAGCAAAGGACAATGGTGGCTACAATATACTATATAATATAATACATATATATAATCATCTTATATGTAATGGTTATAATCCCTCCCAGAACCTAGGAGCCATGCTATTAGGAGCCCCAAAGCCACATCCAAAATCCACGTGTATGTGTTCCCATGAAGACCCTGGAGGAGCCCTCTGCTGACAGCCGGCCTAAACTACCAGTCCTGGGAGATGTGAGGGAGCCATCTTGGATATGCAACCCAGTTGGGACTTCAGATGACTGTAGCTTCAGTCCCCATCTACCTGCGACATGAGAGACTCTGAGTGAGAGATAATACATTGTTTGAAGTCGCTGAGGTTTGGGATAGTTTTTCACACAACAGTAGGTAACCTGTACAAAAAGGTTTTTTGTTTTGTCAGAAGAAAGGAATTGTTACTTCAGAGATGTGGCAGAGATGTCCACCTCTCAAATTATAATAGACCCTGGAGATCACCCCACGTTCCTCCATTACCTTTGCATAACATCATTGACTAAGGAGCCAAATCCTTTGCTACTTAGAGTGTGGAAGACAACACTCTCTCAGGATGCAAAAAAAAAAAAAAAAAGGAAGAAGAAGAAAAATTGTGAATAATTCACATGACTTGTGGTCTGGGTTGTGCAAATATTTGCATATTCAATATTCCTAAAAATAACAATAATATATTTGAAGGTCACTTTCCTCGATTTTTATTTTAAAGTGAGATATGTATGGAAAACACATGGGGAAAATATTTTCGGGATAAGTTGTTGGAAAGGCAAATATTTGAATGCACACATTTTATTTTTTATTTATTTAAAAAAATTTTTATTTTATTTATTTTTTTGACTTAACCAATTTTTATTCATTCTTTTTTGAACTGGGTACATCACTGCCGGAATAAAATTGGAGTTCTATTAGCAAGGAAGATGGGAGGGTATTGTTGGTGGATGGTTAATAAATAATGTCAAGCATAGCACCCCAAAATCAATGTCTTCAACCTAGATCTTCTACATGAAGTTTAGCCCCATTTATGCAAATGCCTACAAAACATCTCAGACTTCTCAGATTCCATAAACTTATCATTTTCCCTGACAGTCCTCTGCCTAAACCCTGAGGTCCTGTCCTATTGCATGCACACGCCTCCTCCTGCTTTAATGAAATGAATAGCATTGCCGTTCATTCAGTTGTCTAAAACAGAAACTTAGGTGTAATCCATAACATCTCTTACCCCTTAACCTTCACATTTTAGTCAATCACAGATTCCTATCCAATGTATCTTCTAAATATGGCTCAGATCTTGTATTTCTCTTTATCTTCCTTTCCATGGAAGCAAGTAAATCACCAAATGATTCATCTGCCAACAAACCAACTCATTATACAATAGTTACAAAATTTACAAATTGTATTTTTAACATTTTAATAGACCTGTTTACCAGTTTTAATAAAAATTTTGAATTTTAGTGACTGATGGATAACACCTTGTGTTTTTTTTAGCATCTTTATTGGAGTATAATTGCTTTACAATGGTGTGTTAGCCTCTGCTCTACAACAAAGTGAATCAGCTATACATATACATATATCCCATATCTCTTCCCCCTTGCATCTCCCTCCCTCCCTATCCCACCCCTCCAGGTGGTCACAAAGCACCAAGCTGATCTCCCTGTGCTATGCAGCGATGCAAACATTTTAAAAGAAACGCTTTCCATTATCTCCTTTTGAAATATGATAGATAAAAGGTTTTAGGATTTGTCCCACTGGAGGTTTCCAGCTTATGAAAACTCTCCCAGGATGATTGCAGTTCTTTAGGAGTGAAATCAGACCAGCCCAAGGTAAAGCATTTATTTGTGGTCTTTGGGATTCTTAGCAATCCCCTTGCTCCTAAAACTCCTGCTACATTGGTAGTGCTCACATACACACCACATCCCATTATTTTTGCCAGCATTAGTCATGTATTCCCAACTACACAGCTCTTCCTGCAAGCCACTGAATGATGAGGAACCTGCTTCTTTGTATTCCTCCCAGAACTTGGCCTAGTGATGCACTCAAAATAGCTGTTCAGATGTCAGCTGAACAAGAGCATATCTTCAAAGTACAGAGAATGGAAAGTCACACTGCATTTTATTTCTACCTTGGGCAAGGGTTCTTTACTTGTGCTTATCTGTTAGTCTCTGTTCCTGGAGAAGCATGGCACTTTAGCAAGTGTCACTGCTTTCAAGGAAAATCCCCAATGTCCATGACATCATTCCACCTAAAGGACACGAATGAAGGTTAGGGAAGGAGAAGTGACAGGAAGGTCGTTGTTCAAGGGAAAGATGGGCTTGGTCACTCAGCTTTAAAGTCACAAGATGTCATGAAAAGGCCTGGGAGGCCCTAGAAAGTGAAGATCATGGAAGCAGAGGTCAGATTGTTGAGAAACGTGCAGGACTGACAGTTTAGAGAAAGCAGGAAGACAGAGCCTGGAGGGTCAGCCAGAGTCAGAGGAGACTTAAATAGTGACAGAGAACCAGTAATATGTGGACAGGAAACAAGCCAGGAGGGTGGTGAAAGCCAAGCTAGTGGTGGAGAACCTCAGATGGATCTGCAGGAGTTCCTGGGCAGGTCTGGAACTAGTCTGTCATGTGGGTAATGCCAGTTCAGCAGCCAACACAGATAAAAAGCTCTTCCCTCAGTCCATCTATTCATAAAAAGAAGTATCTATCACCTGCCTATGATGAACTCAGTGCCAGGGTGTTGGGGATATAGACATACATAGACTGACCCAGTTACTCCTTTGACAGAACTTACATTCTAGGGCGGAAGTACTGAGTTGCATGCCTATCACCATCCACGCAAGGTTACACAGATGCTCGAAGGTGGGCAAAGAGAGTTCTTCTGGGGCTGTGACAGTTGCCCCCAATTCAGGGGGCCATTCCACCTGCCTTTGTCTCATCTCGAGATGACCACTCAATAGTTTCTAAATGGATGGCAAAGGAATCTTCACCCACTATAGGAACACATCAAGGAGCCGGTGGAAGCCAACACAAGATCCCTGCTCTGGGAGAGTGCTCACTGCACAGCATTGGGAAATCACACACCTCAGCACAAGAGGATCCCCACCACCCAGCAGGGAGCTACTGCTGCTCTGGGTCCTGCCCCATCAGTGAATGATGAGCTGGTTAGAGATGGCTGCTCTTATTAGGGTGTCAAAGCAGAACTTTCTCCACAAATTTTTGAACATGGAGCAGGAACATGAACCTGGCATGCTGAGTAATTTTGCCAAGAACAAAGAGACCAGAACTTGTTGCCCTCCATGAAAGTTCAACTGTACCCCCACCTGATTCAGAGGCTGGCTCTGTGGACCTGGCACACTCCCTAAATCTCTTTTAAGCTCTCTACTCTGGTTTCAACCCACCCAGATACTACCATTGCTCACGGCATGTTGCCATGTAGGCAGAGGCTGCTTCTAAACGATGCCCTTGTTTAAAAAAAAGAAAGAAAGAATGAAAAACCTACAAGCAACCAGCACTGACTGCCATTTCTCATAAGCTCAGTTTATAATGAGAGCTTTGCCTCCATCATGTGCATTGTTTGGTAGCTTCCTCTCGTTGTCACCTGAATATTAATGAGAAACCTGTTCTCAGTATCACAGCAATCGAGAGGTTTTGAAATATAAATAGGACCTAGAGAGGGGAGCTGCCCATAGCAAGCAAGAACTGAAGTAATGAGGTAGAAAAAAACTCCAAACAAAGAAAAATACATGCATATTTCCTCATATGCTGTCTATGCACAAAAAGTAATACTCTTCTTTCTATTTTTTTAACATAATAGTTTAGTAAGCCATGTAATTTCTCATCTGAGAAATAATTAGTGGGTAGAATTTGAAATTTGGAATCCACCCTTGATTTGTATCTCACCTCTGTCACATGCTAGCTGCATGAATTTGCATGAGACATTTACTCACTTTTTCTATCTCAATTCTACCATCTACAAAATGGAAGAAATGATATTACTATACTTCAGGCCAAAAAATAATACATAAGAAGCTTCTGACATACACTAAGCCCTGAAAAACTGGTGGTTAAGTTGCCATATAAAGAGTTACCTGAGGCAGTGGTAAGGGTAGCTTCTGAACTGTGTGGATTCCCCTTGATATCAGCAGTCGGTGGGTGCAGGAAACAAAACCCCTCACAGAATCCTGTCTTTGGAAGACCTGTTCACTCTCTTCTGTATCTCCTGCATCTCCTCATTACATGTCATAGATAGTTCCCACTCTCCAAATGGGCACCGAGAGGAAATAAAATTTCCAGTTGCATGTGTGTACATCTTAATAAATAAGACAAAGACAAAGGAAGCAGGCTCTCTACAAGAAGATGGTGGCATGGGAAGACACGGAGTTCACGTCTCCCCACAACTAGGGTGCCTGCTGGATGCTGGTGGGGGACCTCAACGCCTAAGGAGATGGGAGGAGCTCCCAAGCGAACTGGTAGGATGTGGGGGTATTGAAAGGGGAGGAGAAGTGGAGACCAGACAGGACCAGTGCCCCTGAGGGGTGGCTGGGAGGGGGGAGGGGTTCCCATGCCTGGAGGGACCCTTGGGGCTCAGATTAGGGGGGAGCACAGGCCAAGCGTTTCCCCTGCCTAATCGGCTCAGGAAGTCTACCCGGCTCTCAGGCTGGGTCCTATGACCTCAGAGGCCCCTCTGGGCTGCCTTGGTCATGGGACATGGGAGGGAAGCCGGGTAGAGAATAGGAGAGGTAGGTGGAAGGGATAGGACAGAAGGAGCGGGAGAGGCCCAGAGGGTGTTTTCCCCAGCCACTCAGGCCTGGGAAGCCTGCTGGGCACCCAGGCCAGGTCCCAAGCCCTCTGAGGCCAGAGGCATGCCGGGACCCCTTCTGTTCCATTGAGCCTAAGCCCCATCCCACACCCGACCCCAGGTCCTTTCCCAGCCCTGTGGGTCCTAAGCATAGGTCCTGCCAGCTGCCTAAACCCCGCCTCTTCCTAAGCCCTGCCCCCCACAGCCAAGGCCTTTTCCACCATTTTTTTTCTCCTCTTTTTTACTATTGTGGTTCTATTTTACCTTCTGGCTGTTTTTTCATCTATCTTTTTATTTTTACATTCTTTGTAACATATCTGTTAGTTTCCTAGTCTATTTTCATTTTTTAATCTTTGTTGTTTTTCTCTTTTCTTTTCTTTTTTTTTTTTTTTTGCCACCTGTGCAGCTTGCAGGATCTTGGATCACAAGCCGGGTGTCTGGCAGAAGCTCCTGCAGTGGGAGCTCCAAGTCCGAACAACTGGACCAACAGAGAACCTCAGACCCCAGGGAATATTCATCAGGGTGAGGTCTCCCAGAGGTCCTCATCTGAACACCAAGACACAGCTCTACCCAAAAGCCTACAAATTCTAGTATTGGAAGCCTCAGGCCAAACAACCACTAAGACAGGAACACAATCCCACCCATCGGGAAAAAAAAAAAAAAAGAGATGGCAAAAAAATATGTCACAGATGAAGGAGCAAGGTAAAAACCTACAAGACTGAATAAAAGAAGATGAAATAGGCAATCTACCTGAAAAAGAATTCAGAGTAATGATAGTAAAGATGATCCAGAATCTCAGAAATAGAATGGAGGCACAGACTGAGAATATACAAGAAATGTTTAACAAAGATCTAGAAGAACAAACAAACAGAGATGAACAATACAATAACTGAAATGAAAAATACACTAGAAGGAATCAATAACAGAATAACTGAGGCAGAAGAATTAATAAATGAGCTAGAAAACAGAATGGTGGAAATAACTGCCAAGGAGCAGAATAAAGAAAAAAGAATGCAAAGAATGGAAGACAATCTCAGAGACCTCTGGGAAAACACTAAACACACCAACATTCAAATTATAGGGGCCCCAGAAGAAGAAGAGAAAAAGAAACGGTCTGAGAAAATATTTGAAGAGATTATAGTGGAACACTTCCCTAACATGGGAAAGGAAATAGTCACCCAATTCCAGGAAGCACAAAGAGTCTCATACAGGGTAAACCCTGGGAGAAACACACAAGACACATATTAATCAAACTAACAAAAATTATATTCAAAGAAAAAAATATTAAAAGCAGTAAAGAAAAAGCAAAAAATAACATACAAAAGAATCCCCATAAGGTTATCAGCTGATTTTTCAGCAGAAACTCTGCCAGCCAGAAGGGAGTGGCAGGATATATTTAACGTGATGAAAGATAAAAACCTACAATGAAGATTACTCTACACAGCAAGGATATCATTCAGATTCAACAGAGAAATCAAAAGCTTTTCAGACAAGCAAAAGCTAAGAGAATTCAGCACCACCAAACCAGCTTTACAACAAATGCTAAAGGAACTTCTCTAGGCAGGAACCACAAGAGAAGAAAAAGACCGACAAAAACAAACCCAAAACAATTAAGAAAATTGTAATAGGAACATACATATCAATAATAATCTTGAATGTAATGGATTAAATGCCCAACCAAAAGGCACAGGCTGGCTTAATTGATACAAAAACAAGACCCATATATATGCTATCTACAAGAGACCCACTTCACACCTTGGGACACATACAGACTGAAAATGAGGGGATGGAAAAAGATATTCCATGCAAATGGAAAACAAAAGAAAGCTGGAGTAGCAATACTTGTATCATATAAAATAGACTTTAAAATAAAGACTGTTACAAGAGATAAGGTAGGAAACTACATAATGATCAAGAGATCAATCCAAGAAGAAGATATAACAATTATAAATGCTTATGCACCCAATATAGGAGCACCTCAATACATAAGGCAAGTGCTAACAACCAAGAAAGGGGAAATCGACAGTAGCACAATAATAGTAGGGAACTTTAACACCCCACTTACACTGATGGACAGGTCATCCACACAGAAAATAAATAAGGAAACACAAGCTTTAAATGACACAATAGATCAGATAGATTTAATTGATATGTATAGAACTTTCCACCCAAAAGTGGCAGAATACACTTTCTTCTCAAGTGCACATGGAACATTCTCAATGATAGATCACATCTTGGGTCACACAAATCAAGCCTCAGAAAATTTAAGAAAACTGAAATCATATCAAGCATCTTTTCTGACCAAACGCTATGATTGGAAATCAATTACAGGAAAAAAAAAACTGTAAAAAACACAAATACGTAGAGGCTAAACAGTGCACTACAAAATAACCAAGAGATCACTGAAGAAATCAAAGAAGAAATTTTAAAAATACATAGAAACAAATGACAAAGTGAGAGAGAGGCATGGACATATATACACTACCAAATGTAAAACAGATAGCTAGTGGGAAGCAGCCACATAGCACAGGGAGATCAGCTCAGTGCTTTGTGACCACCTAGAGGGGTGGGATAGGGAGGGTGGGAGGGAGGCTGAAGAGGGAGGGGATATGGGGATACATGTATGTATATGGCTGATTCATTTTGTTGTATAACAAACTAACACAGCATTGTGAAGCAATTATACTCCAATAAAGATGTATTTAAAAAAGAAAGAAAAGAAAAAAAAAAAAAAGAAAGTAGGCTCTGCTAATATCCATACAGTTTTGAACTGGCCCCCTCAATAATTTGAAAGTGTAACCTAGCAGGACCCTAAGGGGCCTTCCTGAAATGAACCCCATCCCATGTTTTCCTCCTGCCTCTTGTCTATAGAAAAACTTTAGCGTCCTAAGCCTTCTCTCATTTCCACAGTGTATATTTAATTAGAGAAACAAGAAAATGCAGAAAGAAAGGAAAACAGTCAAGCAACACAAAATAATAATAGTTTAGCCATTAAACAAAGTCACGGACTTTTAATTCGTCCTCAAGGGCTATAGATAATATTCTAAGACATATCCTTTGAGCTGTTTTGCAGATACCAAAACCTTATCAAGTGGAAGAAATCAATGGTATGTTGCCCACAAGCTTGCAGACCCCAGACCAGTTGGAACCAGAAGTTTGGTGATGTTGACTCCTGATTACCTCACCACCAACCAATCAGAAGAATGTCACAAGCTGATCACACACCCCACAACCCTCCCCTTCACCCTGTCTTTAAAAACCTTTCCCTGAAATCCTTTGGGGAATTTGGGCCTTTTAAGCACTAGTTCCCTGGACTCCTTACTTGGCGCCCTGCAATAAGTGCTGCACTTTCTTTCACCACAACCAGGTGTCGGTAGATTGGTTTTACTGCACATAAGCAAGTGGACCCAAGTTTGGTTCAGTAATAGGAGCACACGTAATGGAGATTCTATGAGGAATTTGAGAAAAGGGTAAGGTGGTATGTGACACCGTCCCTAGCCACTAGTCTTCTTGCTTTTAGCCACTTGTAGTATTTGCAGCTTACCTGTGAACAATTGCATGAATTTTTGAATTTAACAAAATAACACTCACAAAATAGAGAGCTTAAAAAGATGTCTGAAAAAAAATGTCTGACAAAAAAGTCTAACTTTTAATAAAATTAATAAGGCCAGCACAAGAGAACAAAAGTGATGAGGATGAGACCTCTAATGTGAGTCCCCTGGAAGGCCACGCAGTGTGCCACTGTGGCTGCTGCTACTTCTGTCAGAGTGGCAGGCATGGGGCAGGTCTCTGATTTGCCCTCGAGGAAGAGCTTGCAGTGGGGCTGCAACGAGCTGTCTGCCTCTGCTCTCGCCTGGGGCCCCCAGAGCAGCCGGAGGAGAGGGCCTGGCCATTTCTGCCCAATATAGGACCCCTCCGAGGATGATCTTTGCTCTGGAGCCCCCTGTGGGGTGGTGGAGACACCTCCAGATATGCAACTCAGCCAGAGGCACTCCTGCACAATCCTGCTTCTCCCCACCTCTGTCCCCCCACCTCTGCCTTCCCTGTCCCAGAAGTCAGCCTGGCACTGCGACACTGAGGTCCGAAGGCTTTCTTCGCTGTCTTGCTTCATTCTTCTTTACCTTTCACAGGACTTACCTCCCAATAAAGCTTGTGAACCCCTAACTCCAGCTCAGCATCTGCTTCCTGGAGAACTCAAATGACATAGAGGGAATCTCTGGAAAATGATTAGGAACTGAAACCTGGGACCTGGAAATTGGGTTTCCATAGAAACTGAATGAATAGGGTATCTGTTCCCCCCCCCCCTTTTTTTGGCTTATTTAGTTGTCTACTTTTTGTTTCCTTGTACCTTTAATCATCAACATTCCACTTATCATTTTCTGCATATTTCTCATGGCTTATATTGGACTTGTTTTCACATCATTGCTCACATAGAATCTTGGCAGGTTTATTATTGAAACACATTTGTCCACTGCATTTTTACAATTCTTCCATAACTTACCATCAAACTAAACTATTTTTCAAAAGATAAATAAAGTGGAGTTATTTAATCAACTATGTATTGAACTTTACTCTGTACCAGGCACTGCTAAGGTACTGAGGTATCTGCATTGAGCCTGACAGCCAAGATGTCCTGCATTTGTGATGCTTACATTTTCCTGAGGGAGACGGACAACAAACAAACCAACTGCCCTCCTGGAGCACTGCTCGAACCTTCCCCAAGCTTGGTCCTTCACTTTATTCTCTGTTCTAACGTCATCTTATAGAGCCCCTCCAAGCATATCCCAAGGCAAACAGCTCTTTCGCTTTATCTCGCTGAGTCTTTCTTCGTTATACGTATTGCTTAAAAAACTACAATTGATCCTTGAACAACACAGGTTTGAACTGCATGCGTCTACTTATACACGGATTTATTTCAATGTAAATACTACGGTACCACACAACCTGGGGTTGGTTAAATCCGCGGATGCAGAACCGCGGATACTGAGAAATCGCGAATGCATGGGGCCCACTGACTACAAGTTATACTCGGATTTTCGACTCTGCTGAGGGTCAGCGCCCCTAACCCGCACACTGGTCAAGGGTCAACTGTATATGGATTTGTATATTGTTTTGTCTGTATTCCTGCTAGAAGGTAGGCTTCATGAAGCCAGAGATTTTTTCTGAATCGCCAGTTACTAGAGCAGTGAATTTCCCCTAGAGTTGGGCTCATCTCCAGCCACATTATGATGGGAAAACAATGACAATGTGTTTCTCTCCCCTAGAACTAAAGAAACAAGGTTACTTGAAATATAAAATTATATTCATTATTGACATGATAGACCTCCTCCTAAATGCATATTACTCTTTGAGAAATTAGATAATGATAGTATGAAGCTATGAAAAAGAGAAAACATTTAATAAATTGCAAGTTCAGGTACTTTTTAAAACTGTCCATATTTGTTATGTTTTGGATGTCTCAATTTATAAATAAATAAACATATTATATAATATATATAAAATACATAATATGTATATATGTATATAAATATATTATATAACGTGTGTGTGTGTGTGTGTGTGTGTGTGTGTGTGTTTGTGTGTGTGTACACATATACACAGGGGGTATGTGTTGAAAACATTTTTTCTGATAGATTATACACTTGGATATAGTTGGTGACCACTGCTCTAGACATGAATTTTAAATTGTTTAATATGATAGAAAATGTTAAGTGCTAAATTGAATCTCCCCCCTACCCTATTGATATGCTGAATTATTAACCTCCAGTACCTCAGAATATGACTGTATTCAGCAATATGGTTTTTAAAGAGGTAATTAAGTTAAAATAATTAAGTATGACTGGTGTTCTTAAAGAAGAGAAAACTAAAACATAGAGGGAAGACCGTGTGAAGACATAGGGAGAAGACGATTATCTACAAGCTGAGGAGAGAGACCACAGAAGAAACCAACCCTGCCAACACCTTGATCTCAGACTTCTGGCCTCCAGGAATGTGAGGAAATAAACTTCTGTTTTTTTTGTTGTTGTTGTTTTTGCGGTACGCGGGTCTCTCACTGCTGCGGCCTCTCCCGTTGCGGAGCACAGGCTCCGGATGCGCAGGCTCGGTGGCCATGGCACACGGGCCTAGTCGCTCAGCGGCACGTGGGATCCTCCCACACCGGGGCACGAACCCGTGTCCCCTGCATCGGCAGGCAGACTCTCAACCACTGCGCCACCAGGGAAGCCCGATTTCTGTTGTTTAAGCCACTTAGTCTGTGGCAACCCTAGCAAACTAATATAGAAGATTATTCAGATTTCTGTACAATTCTACATAAATGTCCTTAATTTTTAATAGTCATTGATTTCCTTTTTTAATAACTATACTTATACTTATAAGTTATAAATACTTAAAATCTGATATTTTAAAAATTATATACCATATGAATGTTACTTCTATTTAAATTATCTATGCCTGTATCTAGAAATCCCTAGAAATAAATAATGGAGTTATCATATAGTTTGACATGCCAAGATACACATATTTAAAATAGCTGTGTTAAAATTCTTACAATCTCTGTGATTTTAAATTTGTCTATCCTTACTAATCATTTTAAGTGGAAAAAAATTAATGCTCAACCAGAACAGTTTATTTATCTCCAAGTTGTAGGTTTGTTTTGTGTATGTTATTGAAATCTATCTGTTTGTATGGAAGTTGAAACCAAGTAGATTGCTAGGGACATATTGCTCAGAAAAGCTGACTTTTTTGGTTTGTCTCGTGATGCACTGGTTTCAGGCTCATGAATGTGTGTCATCACAATGTCTCAGCCTCAGCCATGGCCCAACATCAGGCATCTTGTAGATGCTAGTGAAATACTAGCATTGCCAAGAGAAACAGATACCCAGAAACAAAGAAAAAGATTGTATTTTGTTCTACTCTCTGTGACAAAACAGTCACGAAATCTATAAAACAATACAGCTCCAGAGCTGATGGATCTAGCCAGAATTTAATAAGAAATATATATATACATCTGGTTAGAAATGCTCCTGCTAAATTATTTTCAAATTCCTGGGTAAACAGCAATTTACTACAGACGTTGAAATGAGTCAAGCTAGCACTAATACTAAAGAAAAATAAACCAGATAAGGAGTGTTCTTCTTTACCCACCAATATCCTTAGGACCCAGTCCAACGTATTGGTTGACATTTTGGCTCAAAGATTAGAAGGTTATTTAATGGTGTGAATCAAGGATTAGATTCTCACTTGAAAGGATAACATTATTAAATTTTATTGCATGCCATACATCTCAGTCATCACAGTGGACAAAAAGGCACAGATGTTTCATTAGATGTTGAGAAGGAATTTATTAAATTAATTGCCATGTAAGTTTTACATTTAGTAAAATGTCTCACAGCAAGTAAATCTTTGCAAAAGATTAAGATGTACATTTCAAGGAAGAAACCTAACATCAATACTCGCTATCATCAATTTCTCTTCTCTCATTCTCCCTTGAATCTATGCCAGTAAATATTTCACCCCATCACCCATGAACCCAAATTCTCAAAGATCTAAGTATGAAACAATGTAAAATCTAACTATGTACAATGTTAGTCAGTATTACTTATGTTGATTTTATCAAACAGCTACTGTCAAGGTCACCCTTGGTCGGTTCCCAGTTCTCATGCTATTTGACTCATCAGTGACATTGGATAGTTGTTCACTCCTTCTTCCCCTGTCCCCTAGGACAACACCCTCTTCTTCCTACTCTTTGATCTCCTTCAGTGGCTCCTCTTTCTCTCTCTGGACTCAGGAGTGCCCCATGTTTGTCCTTGGTCCACTTCTCTAACTCCATTCATTCCTGATGATCTCATCCAGCTTCATGGCTTAGCCTGCCATCTACACGCTGACACCTCTGAACTTATATCCCAGCCTCTGTGTGCTCTAAACCACAGACCCATTGATCAACTACTTGCCACCTCCATTTGCATATCTAATAGCCCCCAAAGTTAACATCTCCAAAAACCAACCGATTTCCACCTACCCCAAACAGGCTCCTCTTCCAGTATTATTATCTCCATCTGTTAATAGGGCATTCCTCTTTTTTAATTGCTCAGTGCTTCAAATCACCCTTTACCTTTCTGCCTCTTTAGCTCACTTCCTTCCTCCAGTCAGTGTAAACTGTGTTGTCTCTACCTTCAAAATATATCCATAATCTAATTCTACTTACCAACTCCACCACTGCAACCTGCTCCAAGCTACCATCATCCCACTCCTGGATACATGTTTCACTAGGTGGTCCGAGTGCAGCCAAAGTCAAAAGGTGGATAAGTGACAACCAGGGAAAATATCAGTGCATGGTTTGAGGTCACTAAGAACTAGGGTGGGGTCTTTGGATTGGCAGACCACAGAATCACAGGAAGCAGACAGGGGTCAGTTCCCCAAAGGAGGGCTGTGGGCAGTAGGAAAACATAAGCCATTTGTCCACTGTCACCTATTTTATCAGGTGGTCATGGTATAATACCTATATTTATTTAATCTTTGGCAAAATCAATATAAGTGATAACGACCAACATTATAACTGATTCATAATTAGACCTTTGAGGTTTGGGGTTCATGGGTTCTTATTACAGTATTAGGCTATTTAACTAACTAAATATATAAATGTGGACCATGCTTAGACCGATGAAACTAGTGCATCAAAAGTCAAGGGCCATTAAGCCAAACCTGTGTACCTAAAGTTCAAATAATAAAATAAAATTTAAAAGTTTAAGAAAATAGGGGGCTTCCTTGGTGGCGCAGTGGTTGAGAGTCCGCCTGCCGATGCAGGGGAGACGGGCTCATGCCCCTGTCCGGGAGGATCCTACATGCCGTGGAGCAGCTGGGCCCGTGAGCCATGGCCGCTGAGCCTGCGCGTCCGGAGCCTGTGCTCCGCAACGGGAGAGGCCACGACAGTGAGAGGCCCGCGTACAGCAAAAAAAGAAAATAGGGCCTTCCTCTTGGAAATTGAGTGCCAGGAGGATGAAGCAATTAGCAAATACTCAACATGGCAGGATATTATCCTCACAAGGGAAATTGGAGCATTTAGGGACAAAACTTGAAGTGTGTTAGTGTTGGACTATTGCCTCCTTTGTCCCAAGCCTACATGTACTCTGTCATCATGCTTTCTCCCTCAGCCATCTCTCTGTGAAAAGCTGCTCAGAGAAAGGCTCTAACGATGGACCACAGGTACATATGTGCTTGTTAGCTCAATGTTACCTCCCCAAAGTGTTTGGAATCATAAACCTTATTTGAAGTTGTAGACTGAATGTCCACCCCTCTTAAATTAACTGTTAGAATATTCATGAAAATGTAGGTGGGAGGATTTTTCAGATATGAATTTTTCCCTAGTACAATAAAAATCATAAAAACACATGTATGTACACATACACATGCACATGTGACTAGATTTACCTTTGATATACTGACTCCAGTGATAATTCTCTAACTAGTCCAGTCCAGACATGAAGGAGAATCTGCAAAGGGTTTTAAATTAGGAGATTCACTCAACCAATTCTGTACTCTATTTAGTATTAACATTCTCTATGATAACCTTTATGATCAAGCCTTACTGTGTTTTTCTTAATAATAAAAGACGTCTATTTATTGTGCTCTCTGCCTTTATAAACCTTAATTTTAATTCCTCTCAACCACTTTGTGAGGCAGGTATTACTATCCCATTTTTTTAGATAAGAAAACTTCGACTCAGAAGTGCTAAATGAATTTCTCAAAGTCACATAGCTAGTTTGTGACAGAGTTGAGATTTGAACTAGTCAGCTCCAAAAACCCTATTTAAAGACCTGTAAGAGAAGAACAAAATGTCATGGGGGTATGACAGGAGGAAGAGGGCTGTCCAGTTAAGAAGTAGGAAGCATTTTTGCAGGACCAGAGTGTGCAGGATGCATATGACAACCATGAGGGGAAAGGGAGCATTCTAGTCTAGGGGCCCTTTGCAGGAAACACGATTGGCTGAAGCATGGGCTGTGCCCTGAGGTGATATTTAGCCTGATTATAGAGAACTTTCATCACAAATAAATTTATATACCTAATTGGAGAGCATGGTACTTGGCCTCACTTATTAAACATTTGCTCCATGCCAGACAATTAGTATGTTTTTACTCATGTGATGATAATCTAATAGGAGTATATCCTGACACTGAGCAACATGAGTGGAACTGTCATTACCCTTGGCTTTTTGCAATTTGTGCCACCATTCTGAGGTCAGAACCTATTTATTGGTTACTGAGAGACATTTAGAGACTTACATGTGCCCCCTCCTAAACTCTATCCTAGTGTGTCTGAAATTGCCAGCAATCAGACACTTCTTACTTTTCAATTTTCATTATTCATTAGAACATTATTTATAATAAGGAATTCTACCAAATTGCCCAGAAGCAGATAATTATGGCAAAGGTCAGATGGAAAACCATGGACACCAAACTGTAAGAATAAAGGTCCAAGCCAGTACTCAGGAGTACTCAGCAATGTCAAATCAAGTACAAGGGCAACATGAAGACTGGTTGAGATAACAAGGTTTTCTTACTTTTTGACTTCCCGGGAGGGTGTCACCCCTCACCACTCAGCCCTGTCGGCAGGGCCAACTCAGAATGTGAGGCCAGCCCAGGATGTAGGGCCAGACAAGCTAAGTCTCACAAGCTGCCTCAGGAAACTAGGAGATAAGAAAGACTCTTGCCCTGATGAGAAGGTGTCTTAAATTACACCTGTGTTCACCATGTAGAAAAGACATGGTCTAAATTTAGACATCAATAATTTGTGTGGATTGATTATAAAAGGGGCAAAATGCACTGCAATCTTTTCATACTGACCTATGTGGAAAAACTAATTTGGATCTGCTGTGAGCAAACTGACCAGAGCATCCTGAGCTCTGTAGCTATGGTGAGAGAATAACACTCCTGGTATATAGGTCTGCCCTTGGATTCCCCCTCTGGCTCCTTGCTGACAATTATTTGCTAAGCATTGCAGCAAGGGCCGGGTGACAGGAGAGCAGCTGAAATATCAGGCAACTTATATAACCTTGTCCCAGCCTCATGACTGCTAAAGAGCTCTTGTTGAACTTGTCTTTTTGAAAGAAAAAAAAAGCATTATGGAGCTGATATGTATACCCAGAACTCATATCAAAGCTGACATATCAAATACACATTCAAACTACTATGCTGGGCTGTGATAATAATTATTCTAACTGTTGGCATCATTGTGTTCACACTATTACCCAGAAACATTACACCTTGCAATTGTTGTGTTGATTCAGATTTTAATCTATTCATATCTAGAGCATAGAGAGATAGCAAAATAATTTCAATATCCTTCCTCAGTAGAAGATATAATATCAGGCACATCTCTAAAGCAAGATTGAACTAAAGCATAATTTAGTGACCCAGGAGAAAAGAACTTGAGTTAAACTTGAGGTTTTTTTCACTAGCAATCTTTTGAGAAAGTTAACTTCTCTGTCTTCATATCTGTTAAAATGTCAATAATAAGAACAATAGACAAAAGACAATAGGTTAGGTACAGTGTAGGTTTCATTCTCCTTAAAAAAATCTTAGAAAATGCCGAAGCCTAGCTATAAGTGTCCAGTGTAAGGATATGTTTATTCTATTATTTGTGTATAGAAATGTGAAAAGGTCAGTATTACAATATTGTTGCAGGAAATTTGGGGAAAATATTTTGAAATCTTCACATAGAAAAATCAAAATGTTAGACATAATAGGGACCTTAGAGTTCATCCAATTCAGTAGTTCCCACAGTGTGGGTCCTAGACCAGCAGTATCAGGCTCCTTTGGGAACTTGGGAGACATGTAAATGTCCCCACCTGACCTCAAACTCAGAATCAGAAACACAGGGTGGAGTCTAGCAGTGTGTGATTGACAAGCCCGCCTGGTGATTGTGACGCCCACTAGAGTTTGAGACCCACTGATATCATTCAAGGTCTTGACTTGGCCAATGAGGAAACTAAGGCTCAGAGAGTTACCAAAGTCATTACTGGTCACAAGGTGAGATTAGAAACCAAGTTTCTTTTGCTAGTGCTATCTATCCCTTTCATCTCTAAACATTTACTTAAAATCTGAACCTAGATTATGAATTAAGCAATCATTTTCTTTAAGGAAAAGTAGTGAAAACTTAAAGAGGTGTGACAAGGGGCTTCCCTGGGGGTGCAGTGGTTAAGAATCCACCTGCCAATACAGGGGACACGGGTTCGATCCCTGGCCCAGGAACATCCCACATGCCGTGGAGCAACTAAGCCTGTGCGCCACAACTACTGAGCCTGCACTCTAGAGCCCATGAGCCACAACTACTGAGCCCATATGCCACAACTACTGAGCCTGTGCTCTAGAGCCTGTGCTCTGCAACAAGAGAAGCCACCGCAATGAGAAACCCTCGCACAGAAACAAAGAGTAGACCCCACTTGCCACAACTAGAGAAAGCCTGCGTGCAGCAACAAAGACCAAACACAGCCAAAAATAAAAATAAATAAAATAAATAATTTTTTTTAAAAAAAGAGGCATGACAAGCCTTCAGGGCGGAAGCAGAGAGGCAGAACCACAGTCTCAAGACCGTGTTTTTCTTTAGAATTTCAGCCTGGAATCATTATGAGGATCTTATAGACCCAGCATTCTGTTACAGCATTAGGGCAACAATAAAATTTACTTTAGCTGTTTGTAATTCATGATTATAAAATTATTATCATCTTTTCTACTCTCTAAACTTTTAAGTTGCTTGTAATTTTTCTCATATTTTATGCCACTTAAGCTTTTTTTCCCCAAATGTAATAGAGCATCATACCTCCCAGCACCTGAAAGACTGTCTCGAAGGTTTTTGCAACATATACTGAGAAGATAGAGTCATTTTTATTGATTATTCACTTTTCAAAATATTTTTATGCCTCTTATTGAATTTTATTGAAGTTTTCTTTCAGTATTTTAAAGCTATCTTCTAATTTGAGAACTGCAAGCTACTTACCTTTATTTATAATTGGAAGTTATTGAAAAAAAATCTATAACCATCACTAAACGAACCTGAAATAAAGGTCATTTTGAATAAGATAATTTCTTAACTTACCGTTTTTTTCAACCATATAACAGAGAATGTAAGATAGTCATATTCTATGGTTCTGGAAAGCTTTTATGACAAGAGTCTAGACATATATACCTGTATTTCTCCACTGTTCAGGCAGGAGAACATTTAGAACCAGGAAAGAAAAAAAAAAGGCAACTAATTTTAGTTAATGTGGTATGTAGGGAAGCATCTGGTGTTTCAGAGTCAAACATAGCCATCAAGGCTGTAAAACATTGGATATATTGCTCAACTGCTCTTGAACTTGGCCTTCCCATTTGTGGATGGAGGATGATAATAATATCCGCTTCACAGAATTATCATGATGAATAAAGAGACACCACATATTGATTCTAACAATGTCATTCATATCAATGGCTATAATGTACTGACATCAGCAGTAAACACGCATCAGAGTTTAGGTATCAGACTTATATGCTTTTTTATTCTCTCATCAAAAGACTACATAATCCCACATGTTCATTCCTAACGCATATGAATGTGTGTGTGTGTGTGTGTGTGTGTGTAGGTGTACGTGTGTGTTTGTATTTCCAGCAGCCTCAACTATCCCAGCATCTTCTCTGAATTGGGGCAGTTTTTATCCTTGTAATTCCGTTTATCAATACTTCCAATATGGTTTTTCAAACTGTATCCAAAATGTAATGTATTCACTTTTAAATGGTAACTCTTCTTCTTAGAATTTATAGACAATCAGTTTCTTAGGCATTCCATCTAAAAGGTATGCCAATTTCTATCTGAAACTATGGAATGACGATAATTTATGAGAACAGTTGAGCTTTACGTATTGCCTTAGCATATCAGACACATATCACCTTGTGAATGTAGCTACTAGATAAACATAAGAATTGTTTGGGGGTATTTATGGGAAGTTCTTGAAAGAAGACAGGTATGGGCCAAGCTGTTTGAGTTTGATGCTATAAAGAATCTGGCCCCTGGTACTAGTGTGATTGTGAGATAATAAGAAGATAGAAGAGGGTGGTTATCTACTTTTTTTTTTTCTGGTTGTGCCACATGGCTTGCAGGATCTTAGTTCCCTGACCAGGGATGGAACCCGGGCCACAGGAGTGGAAGCACAGAGTCCTACCCACTGGACCACCAGGAAATTCCTGAAGATAAAGGAGAGATGTGAGGTTTATACTCCAAATGGGCAATGAATATTCTCCTTTTATTTAACTTATACATTCAAATTTTTTAAGAAAAGAAAGCCTCAGATGGTGACAATTCAAATAGTCTTTCATATTTAAAACATTGATGGGGCTTCCCTGGTGGTGCAGTGGTTGAGAGTCCGCCTGCCGATGCAGGGGACACGGGTTTGTGCCCCGGTCCAGGAAGATCCCACATGCTGAGGAGCAGCTGGGCCCATGAGCCATGGCCACTGAGCCTGTGCGTCCGGAGCCTGTGCTCCGCAACAGGAGAGGCCACAATGGTGACAGGCCTGTGTACCACACACACACACAAAAAAACCCAAAACACAAACAAACAAAAAACATTGATGTATTTACTCCGAATAAAACATTTTGGATTTTGCTACTTGTAAATCCATTTATGTAAAAACAAAGATGCATGTAAGTGACACCAAGTTTTTGGTTAAAAATCAAATTAAATTAATAGGCATTCATGTTTCTAAATATCTAGACAGCATATCACATTGGCCAATAACTAGTGACTGGATTTTAAACTTTTCTTCAGGATGTTAAAATGTCACACACTTGGCTACACTCTGGTGTTAATTTTGTTACATTATAATGAGCATGGATTCTAGAGATAATCAACCTAAGTGTGAATTCTGGCTCTCACAGTTTATGCTCTGTGTAACTGGGGGAAATCATTTAACCTCTGTAACACTATTTCCACATCTAGGGAATAAGGGTACAAAATCCTCACCTTACTGAGCTTTAGAAGACTTAATTCAAATAATTTCATACCATATTTAGCATATTTCTGGCAACCTGTTACCTGTTATTAACAGTATATTAACTATTATTATTTTTATTCTTAAATATTTAAATATATTTGGAAACTATATTTATCTAATAATAGTTAAGGAAAAAAGGATAACAAATAAGCTCTAGAGTTCCTGATATAGTCACTAAACTAAATTTGCACTATTGGTTATATATAGCTAAAGAAGATTTCTAATAATGAAAATATCAGAAATCACAAACCAATTTCAGTAATATGAAATCTCTGGAAATATCTCTTGCCTCATTTTAGCCCATGCAAAATGACCCTGAACATATTTATTTACCTCACAGGTGTCCAATAAAAATCAATCAAACTTCATAAGCATTTTCTAAGTTTTTCTTGTGAAGATGTTACAAAGCACTATTATTACATGTTTGAGAATTATCATTTATTTCAAAGTCTTGCTGAAGAGATACAGCCAGAAACACTTTCCAGGAGGAGGCAAAAAACCACGATGATTATTATAGAGTTAAATTGGTGCACTCATACTGAAACACTGAGAACTCTGAAATAATAGCATTTGGAAAAATAAATAACAAAGTCATAGCCTTTGGTATTCTAGATGGTATAGAGTGACCCACAGGGGAATATAGTGCTATTTCATGAGTCTTTTACAAACCCGAAGGATGTATTCAAATTACTCCCAAATAATTTTAAGGCAATGATAAACATATCTCTGTTGATCCAGAGGGATGACCTCAACTTCCCATTTCTTGGCTAAGGAGGATTAACATAATTAAGATGAATATCCTTCCCTGTATATTTCCCTATTGTAGACATGTCTGAAGCTTTATGAAAAATCATGAGACAGAGGCAACTGTTTCATTTTTCCTGAGGTTATGAGGGCTGGGGGTGGAAAGGAGACTTGCAAGGAATCCTCTTTTATAAAATTTCTTTAAGTCAGGAAAGAGCTAGAAGAGTGTTATTTAGGTCGATCCCAAAGCCTGTAAATCCATGGGCCAAGTTAGTTGTTCCCCAAAGTTGCTGCACAATTAAATCACCTGGATTTAAGAAAATAAGAATCCTAATGTACAGATTGCACCCCAGACTAAGTATATCAAAATGCTGCAGGTGGGAGCAAAGCATCAGTATTTCTAAAAGCCTCCCAATGCATTCTTCTGTGTGTCCGAGTGTAAACCAATCACTGATTTAAGTGTGAGCTTGGAGACCTCTGCCATAGACTCTGCTCTCTTTTTTTTTTTTTTCGGTACGCGGGCCTCTCACTGTTGTGGCCCCTCCCGTTGCGGAGCACAGGCTTCAGACGCGCAGGCTCAGCGGCCACGGCTCACGGGCCCAGCCGCTCCGCGGCATGTGGGATCCTCCGGGACTGGGGCACGAACCCGTGTCCCCTGAATCAGCAGGCGGACTCTCAACCACTGCACCACCAGGGAAGCCCGACTCTGCTCTCTTTTCTTACATAGAACATCATTTTGCTAACTAAAGATTTTTACACTAAAGCAAATACTTAGGCAAAATGATTTGGGGTTGGCTCAGGTCCATGAATTTTGGCTTGTCTATGAAGTAATACTTAAGTAAAGTGGGAAATTTAAAAAAAAAACAAAGATAGCAGTATATCTGGCAAGATTTCAAACTTTGCGAGCAAAACGAGCAGTGCTGCTACAGAGGGGTTGGGATGTCAGCGGTTATGGGACTAAAAAGAGAATTAGAGACTTCCCTGGCGGTCTAATGGTTAAGACTCTGTGCTCCCAATGCAGGACGCATGGGTTCGATCCCTGGTCAGGGAACTAAGATCCCATATGCCACAGGGCGCAGCCTAAAAAGATAAATAAATAATAACAAATAAAAAGAGAAGTAGAATGAGTGGGTTCAGATTGTGCCTGGGAAAAATAGGCCTTACATTGATAGTCATATAAAATATTTCTAACTTACAGCTTATTAAGCAATGGGAACTCTGTTTCCAAATATACCCCAAAAGCTATTCTCCTACTTAGATTTCTTTTGAAGTAAAATTTTTCCGTGTTTTACATTCCACGGTGCCTCAAGGCTTTTGACAAATGATTCCCAATCTGATGATGGTGTGAGAAAGTGCTACTTATCAGAGAAGTTTGGACCAATCCTGTTTCTATTTATTTCTAAAGACTGATAAGCAACTTGTAAATGCTTCTTGAGAGTGCCATGAAAATTTTGTACTTCTCTCAAGATAATCTTAGGTTATCTAATACTATGTAATTTATTCATTTTGTGTGACTATTTTTGTTTATTAAAAACACAAGACTAGCTTTTCTTTATTTTTCATCTTTAAGATCCCTACAGCTAAATTAGCATGGATATGGATATTCCCTGAGAAATATTTAAGACACTAACAGCTTTATAAAAACGTTTCAAGCAAACCTCAACCACTACCCTCCAAATGAAGAAAAGAGTTAAATAACACACAGTAATGCAAGTTTGATAAATAGGTGGAAATGCTTCCAAATAAATAGGAACTCACCTTTGGAATTCTACAATATAGAAGTCATGACAACACTTTGTATCATATTACTTAGTACAGCTGAGAAGGTCAACTATTGGAAGTTGAAAGACAACTTTTAAGCTTTTCCCCAATATTTCAAATGTGGATTTTGCCCAGCACAACATGAGCCTGGCTGGACCTGTACCTTTAATGACTGCCTGCAATCAATCTAGAAGTCTACATGTTCCCATTTTAAAACATTCATAAAAGGATGGGGTGTAAGATACTTTCTTGACTTGCATTTTGTTGCTTAGCTGAAGCTCTTTGCATAGTTATTCAAATAGATTGCCTTTTATATGCTGAACTGTGCATAAGGTGAGATATTATTTCTCCCACTGGTGACACAGTATAAAATGCATATCAAGATAAAGTAGAAGATGATTGTGTTTTTCTGTTAATTTTTATGATTCTGCCTACAGCTATTTAGAAAATAGGAAAGAAATGGGTTTCGTAAACCTATGCAGTTTTAGAAGGCTAGGCTGCTGGTATACTTTCTTAAAAAAATTAACTTTCAATAGGTTGTGGTAGTGGAAGGAAAGGGAATTTGGGCAAAAGAGGAAATTAAGTTATAAAAATAATAATTAGGTATTTCTCTTTCTTTGGCTTACATTTCTTCACTATTAAATGCCATCAAGTTTTGAGAGTTAAACTGTCTTATCTACCCTACTTTTGATAGCAGATTGGCTTATGATTATAAGCATCAGGCTATCATATGTTCTCATAAATGCTCCATTTAATGAGGGTATTTCTTGTGAGTGTGTGTGTGTATACCTCTGCTTCAACAACCAATTGACTCTTTAATCTCTTTCACCTTAACTTTTTTTCTCTTTTTCTACATAGATTCCATATATTTGTGTTTTGTGGTGTCAGCTGAGTTTTAAAATATACTAAGTGTTAATTCTGGCTAATTCAAATATTTTTGCTACATCTTTAAAATTTTGGTAGCTTGATTATACCTTGGGTTTGGGGGCTATTGGTGGAGACTGGATGTTTTGTTTCCACTTCTCTCCATAAAGATTTCTGTTAACCATAGCAAAAGTTAGACATGGTAATGGTCAGAGATTTTGCCTGTGTCACACCTTGGCTGCTTCTTACTAGGAAGGCTAATTTGGGTGGAGGCAGATTGAAAAAATTTGATCCCTCAATTTTCTTGGGAAAAAGAGAGTAGCCAGGGTTTCTATGTACACTGTGGAGATAAAGTCACTACTACACTTGCCTGGGCCGCTAACATTTCTGTCCTTGGGGACAAATCCTGGAAGACCAAGGAAAAGGCACACTCTCTATCTCAGTGTGTCCTGGTGAGCCCTTGGCGTGGTCAAGGGGAGGGAAGTAAACATTGTCTTATATGAGCAGATAGCGTCCTGTGTTTTCTCTCTCTCTCTTTTTTCTCAAAACAGCACTTTGGAGCAAGTATTTTATTTTATTTTATTTTTTCTTGAAGTATAGGTGATTTACAATATTATATTTGTTTCAGGTGTGCAACATAGTGATTCAATATTTTTATAGATTATACTCCACTTAAGCTGTTACAAAGTAATGGCTATATTTTCCTGTGCTGTACAATATATCTTTGTTGCTTACTTATTTTATACATTGTAGTTTGTGTCTCTTAATCCCATACCCCTATCTTGCCCCTCCTCCTTCCATTCTCCCCACTGGTAACCATTAGACCTAGAGAGTATTATGCTAAGTGAAATAAGTCAGAGAAAGACAAATACTGTATGATATCACTTATGAGTGGAATCTAAAAAATACAAAAAATGAATAAATATAACAAAACAGAAACAGACACACAGATATGAAGCAATTATTTTAGCCTCATTTGACTGGTGATGAAACAGGTTAAAAAAATTGAGTGTTTTCCTCAATGTCATAATTAGCGAGGGGCTCAATCAGTACTGTAAGCAAAGTCTGTCTTCCTTCCATATCTGTGCAATTGTCTCATCTGCATCTGATTAGAAAGAGATTTAAGAAATCCACAGTTCACATTTGTGCCCTAAGGCAGAGCCTAAGCAGGTTTTCTTCCATTCTTTCTGGAGTCCTTGTTTGCTCTGGAAATCTGCATGTTCAGGTATAGATATTTCTTTCGAAACTTCTCTAAAGCTATTTTCTGAGTTCTCTACATTTTTTATTATTTACTCTTGAATAATCATAGGGCTCAGAGGTCTAGCAAAATACTTGATGTTTAAGTTGCTTTCAGCAAATCTTTTTGGAAGTTTAAAATGAGGCATACCATCCTCCAATGGGTTACTGCCACTTAACTTACACTGAGGGGTCCTTTGTCACAGAGCTTAATGATTGAAATAATAATAGCCAGGGGCTCTTCTAAGATCTTTATATATATTAATTTATTTAATTCTAACAGCAACCTTATAAAACAGGTAGTATTAATCATTCCCATTTAACAAAGGAGAAAATGAGGCAAAATGCATTTATGTAACTTGCCCAAGGTCACACCACCTGTAATTGGTAGAACTGGGATTTGAAGGAAGAAACAAACATTACTCACCTTTTCCACCAGCCAGGTTCAAGTATTTGTAGATGCCTACCTTGCTCACACCTGTAGTTTTCCTGAGGCCAGAAGCGTCTTAATTGTCATACCTCAGAATCCCACGAAGGTAACAATTTTACACATCTACTTCTGAAATGGAAACAGGGACTACTCTCACCTTTTGCCATCAGATTTTGAAAATTAAATTGAGAAAAGATACTGCAAACTTGATAACAAAAAGAGTGAGTTTGGAGAACCAGAATTGTGGGAGATTTGGAAAACAGTAAAATGCAAATCAAGATACAATGTGCCATGTATTATCAAAAATTATATGCATTTACACATGATAATAGCTATCATTTTATAGTCAAAGGTGGAGAAACCACCAAGCAAGTCAGAGTTTATTTCAGTAACTCTTTGAAATGTATTTCTTTAGTCTCAATAATATTTATGTATTAATTTATTCAGTCATAATAGTTTTGAAGTGGTTAGCTTTAAAGCATTGCTATTTATACATCTGCATACATATTTCTACTTGTCTGAAATATATTAAAATCAAAAAATACTAATGCAATCTATTTTATTTTAAAAGGGGTGAGTCATTTAAAAATCCAAAGAATTTTTGCACAACAGAAATTAACCCAACATTGTAAATCAATTATACTTCAATAAAATTTAAAAAATCCTAAGAATAAAAAAAAAAATGCTTCAGAAATGCCAGACATCTTCTTATCTGATTTTCAAACCATCTGAAACCTGGTGAGAAAATGTCTGTCCGATTTGAATATTTACATCCAACGTATAAATCTCTAAAATTATACAGACCCTAACAGCAATGCTGACCCAACCTTAGTCATGTTGCTTCAACTCTAGTCCTCTGGCTGGCGTTTCAAGATGGATAATAACATTACACAACACTCTCTACACAGCGCTAAACCAACAAGCATAATTAGATATGCGAACAAACAAGATTAAAATAAAGAAATGAAAATTTACTATACCCTGGAGCACTACAGAAAGAGCAAACAGCATTTATTCATGCAGAAGTTGCAGGTCTTTCATTCAGGCAGCTTACTCATGTGCTGAGCAGCACCCGCCGCTTGTAACCTAGGGGCCAACACAGAGAATTCACAACGGCCACGAAACTCCAGGTGGGGCTCTTTCCAGGTGGGGCTGTAAGAGCAGATAAATCGTATGTAGTTTGAAGAGTACGGGATGTGATTTAGAGTTTATGGGATTAAGAGACCTTGCAGGTTACAAGCTGCAAGATTGTAGGAAGCTTTAGCAGCTACAAAGAAAAACCTTGAATTTGAGACTGTGCTCGACTGGAGACCACCGAAGTGAAAGAAAACAAAGCAGGGAAATTATTGGACTAGGGGCCATCCAAGCCATGAAGCTTGAAAGGCCACAAGGAAGTTAGGAAATACCAACCCAGATCAGAAGCACACATACCATAATCACTGAAAATAAGAAAGCATCAAATCCTTCCCTACAATATATTTGAATTTTACCAGGTTCAGCTGAAACTATGGAAAAGCAACTGGCAAGAAGATAACATCTGAAATTCCATTTGAAAGAAAAATAGTCATCATAAAGTTATTTTAAATTTGCTCTATATTTTTTAAGTTCATTTGTCTGTTTAATTTCATGTGTTCTTCATAAAGTTACTGTTTAAAAAAAGCAAGGCAGATATCTCCAATATGATAGACCAGAAAACTGAGTTTTATAGAGTTAAATTGTTCTCCCAATGTCAAGGAATTAGTAAATGGTGGAACCAGGACTAATACTTCTATAGCTGAGAACTTCTAATACTGAGAGCTTCTAACTTTTTCCTCTACCTTAGTTATTTGTATTCTCTCTAAGTGTAAAGATTTTTCTTTGGTAGTAAGTGTATATGGAGATACCCATGATGGTTGTTAAAACACTCAAAATTGAGAGTCTACCTTGTAAGTGAAAGATTGTATTTTAGTTATATGTGAAATGTATTTATTAACTTCAGTTGTGGTGACACAGTTGTTCAGTCAAAATTATAGATTATGAACCTACCATGTGCAAGACAGTCCAAATGCAGTGCTAGGTGAATATATGGAAAGGAAAATTCCTTACAATAACTCCATGGCCACAGCTCATGCATAGAGGACATGTGTACTACTGTAATGGAACATGAAATCTTTATTTATAAAAGGAAAGAAAGTAAAAACCATGATGATATATTTACTCCTGAAAGATGGCAAAATGCGTATCTCTAACAGCAGATGTTGGCTCTTATCATTAACACATTGAATGTGTGAAGGCGGTGTAATTGAAAGTGGGGTCTGGCTGCTCGCAGTTCAAAAGCCAATAGAGAGGCCAGGTTGGTGGAAAGGAAAGTTTGCTTTATTTCAGTGCTGGCAACTAGGCAGGGAGGAGGGGAGGGTGGACTTCTGTCCAAAGTCTCACACCCCCCGACCCCAACCCAGCTGACAACCAGTGGGCAAGAGCTTTTATAGGGGAAGGGAAGGGCTACATGCAGAAAAAGCACAGTCAGCTCTGAGTCTTCTTGAAATTGGTCATGTGGTGGTCTGACCAGCATCATCTTGATTGTATTGAGTACAGTTAATCTTCAGTTCCAAGGCTGGTTTTTTCCCATTTCCTTGAGGCCAGTTCTCGGAGTTGTGGCAGATTTGTCATGGTGACAGTTGGGTCATCATGTAGTTAACTTCTTCCACATGCTGGGGGTTTCAGTATCTATAAGACAGCTCACAGGATATGGTTCAGAATATTATCTATAGCCCTTGGGAAGGAACTAAAGGTCCTGGACTATGCTTAATACTAAGCTATTATTATTTGGTCGCCTTTGACTGTTTTCCTTTGTTTCTGCATTTCCTCACTTCTCTGATTAAACCTATTCTTTGGCTAAAGTTTTTCCACAGACACAAGGCAGGTAGAAGATGTGGTGGTGGGGGCCAAGGACCACAGGGTGCTGCTCTGTTGCAGCAGTAGATGGGAAACCTCTTCAGCCCTCTTCCCAAACATATTACACAGGCAGAGAGCAGGGTCTGCTGCTGCTTTGGGAGCAGAGAATAGAGGTAGAATGAGAATTACAGAAGCAGGTGTTTCGCATATTTAACCCAGCATACCCACATGATAAAACATGAAGGTATGTATTTTAAGAATGTTAAAGTCAAGAAAACAGGCTAAATACTAAATGTGACATCACCTGTGCTAAGGCCATATAGACCTCTTGCTAAAGGAGAGGAGTAGCTATAAGGTTAGGAAAATATGTAAAGTTGTTAGCTTGATTATTTGGAAAAAGATGGGGAGAAGAATAAATGTCATGGCAGTGGTGATATTTTAACTAGTCAGAATGGTATTTGGAAGGATGAAGTTATAATTCCATGTTTGTTTTTATTCCAAAAAGTTTGTGAGCAGTTAATTGAATATAAATATGATGATTTTATCCAATCAGAAATTAAGATGTGATCATAAGTTGCTGATGTCATTTGGAGTATATGTTTGGACAAGACGTGTAGATCTTTGTGATACTGTGGTCTGGAGGCTTCAGATGGGGTTATGCATATCTCTCAGGTCAGTGAAGATGAGGGCCATGTGAAGCATGGCATAGTGAGGCATCTGGGAAACTTCTGTGACATTGAAAAGAGACACTTCAATAGAAGGAGAGTGGTTAAGAGGCTCAGTTTTGGAGAATGGTCTTCATGAATTAGGTTAGGACTTACTGCTGGTGTGTCAGAGTCTTTGAGGCAGTGAAGAGCTTGAGGGTCACATGACTCTCAATCGCTCAACACACACCAATTAGGAATCTGCAAGGTGCTAGGAACTGTGCCAGGCTTTAGAATAGAAATGTGAGTTGCACAGAAGTTCTGCTTCCTATCTGTGAGGCAAAGTAATTGACAGATAAAGAAATAATAGAAAATATTATATAATATTACTGGGTAATGGAAAATTAGAGATTTTCTGATTCCTTGATTGGATGGCAGAATAAAGTCATGCAGAAGTCTCTCCACAACTTCTCCAATAAGTAGCAATGAAAGATGAAATTTAAAACATATATTTAGATGAGAGAAAATGTAAATTTGCACATAAGCACATAAATATAATTTTCTATTATAACTCAGAATGCTATGCTTATTAACAAATGATCTGTTTTGTTGTATAGTTCCTAGAGGTGTGTCCAAGTCAGTGAAGAAGATGCTTAGAAAGTGAAAAAATGACATTGTGATACCAGTTATGAATTGAGGGGTATTGTGTATTTTTTCCTCAAATTTAAATTTTTATCCAGTATTTGTTTTAAAGATAATTCCATATTCTTGCTTCACTAGCCTTTAAATCTGTGCTGGGCTCCATAGATACTAGGAGGAATAAAGTAGACTCACTTGCTTCTCTCAGAAAACTCATAACGACAGGGAGCATGAAAGCACTTTGTATTCCAAAATCACAAGTGTTTTAGTCTAGCAGGTGGGGATCATGGTGACGATCACAAAGGCAGGACCACAACTGTTGTTGCTATGTTGAGTGCAGCTCTCTGATCAGTGAGGGGCCATTAAAGTCTTTTAAACTGGGGGAGACCCAGATCAGATACGTGTTAGAGAAATGACTCTGAAGGTCATAATTAAAAAGGATTAGACAAAGACAAACACACTGGAGGATGTAACATTAGTCTAGGTGAGAGATGATGAAAACGTAGTTTAGGGCAGTGGCTGTGAAAAAGGTGCTAGATTCCAGTGATAACGAAAAGCTAAAATCAGTTAGACATAGTGAACCATCGTTTTTGAGAGACATGATCAGTAGTGATTTTTTTAAAAACTGAGAAAAAGATAAGGTTGAAATTTGGGAGGAAAATGTATAATTAATATTCTAAAAGTTATTTGTAAGTGAGTTATTTCAGAATTCACAAAGGTGTGTTTATAAGTGTTTGTCAAATAGATAGTTAGAAAGAAATGTAGACAAAAGTATTTCCCAGGGAAATAATAAGAGCTAACTTGTACTGGGCACTTACTACTGTTTTCAGTACTTTCCAAGCATCAATTAACAAATTTAACAACTCTTGAAGCAGGTACTATTTAGTCCCATTTTACAGGTAAGATAGGAGAAAGGATACAGGGAAATTAAGTTGTCACCTCCGTATTACCCATGTGGTGATAGAAATTAGTCCCACATGGTCTAAATTAGTCCCACCACACTCTGCTGCTTCTTCAAGATGTAAATGGTAACTAGACTCACAAGTAAGCCCACAAAATTCTACTTTATTCTATTCTTACTTAACTATAGAATTACTGATACAATCCTGAGATTGAAGTGAGAGACTTTTTCATTCCAGAAGAAGAAAAATATTCTTTTCCCTTGTCTAGGTTTAATTTTAAAATATTCACAATCACAGCTCACATCTTTCTGCAGATTACTGTTCCTTAAAAACATTCTCGGGCTTCCCTGGTGGCGCAGTGGTTGAGAGTCCGCCTGCCAATGCAGGGGACACGGGTGCGTTCCTCGTTCCGGGAGGACCCCATGTGCCGCGGAGCGGCTGGGCCCGTGAGCCATGGCCGCTGAGCCTGCGCGTCCGGAGCCTGTGTTCCGCAACGGGAGAGGCCACAGCAGTGAGAGGCCCGCGTACGGCAAACAAGCAAACGTCCTCACCATGTCTTTGCCTTGTCAGCCAAGATATTGGTAAATGGCTTTTCGTTGTCTCTCTCATCAAGTCCAATTTCTTCTACTTGATTTCAAGTTCTTCTTTAATCTTGCTCTGTTATTTACAACCAGTGATACCTCCTACTTTTTTCAACATCAGGAAGATGTTGCTATTTGGTCTTGTTTACTAGTTATCTCCTCCCCACCTCCCTTTTACACCGGGGTCCCCATCACTGTGTTCCTTGGTTCAGTCTCCCGGGCTTTCCAGCTGCCCCAGCCTATCACAGAAGCATCCATCCTTGCTCTGCAACTAGTTTCTCCCTCAACACCCGTTTTACCACCACCTTCACTGTACCTCATTTATCCTTCAGAGAGCGCCTGATCTGCACTATCTTTTAAGAAAAAAAAATTGAATTAATTTGCACTTCAAACATTCTAAAATATTTATAGAGTGTCTACCGAATGCCAGAAACAGCTAAATCCCAAAGGACATAAAGCAAAGACTTCCATTTGGCTTCTGCCCTCCAAGAGCCCTTGATCTAGTGGGAGAGACACACACACACATAATCTGACAGAATGCAATAGGGGAGTCACAGCACCAGCAGCAGAAGCAAAGCACAGAAGTGAGAAGTCTACCTCCTGAGTGTCAGTGAAGGCTTGGAGGAAACAACTATGAGTTGTGTATTGAAGATGGGGATTTCCCTCATGTAGAGAAGTGAGAGAGAATGTGAGAACGGAGAGCAATGCTGTGGAAGCATAGAAGGTGATTCTGTTGCTCTGATCCAGAAATAGAGAGTAATTAATTCATTCTTCAAGCATCAGGGCCAGACCTTGGTTCTGTAAACTCTATTCCCACCACATCCTTTTTTTTTTTCTGGTCAGAATTGCCAGTAGCTCTTTATTGCTTCTTCCGTTGCACTCAGCTTCTCCTAGCGGACTCTCCACATTTCCTGCAATTCATCCCTGCCTTTTATATACACTTTAATATATAATATTACTTGCTCCTTTTATATACGCTTTTGTATACGCTTTAATAAACAGTATTACTTGCTCCTTTGCAAACCTGAAGGATGGCATTCTTTGGTGTTTGCTGGTTTTATTTTTCAGGTAGATCAGAAGAGGTTTAATTGCTCCGTGTCTGCTGGCCCTGCACCACAACTAAGCTAACAGGCATTCCTTTATGAGAAACAGAGCCATCGAAATAGCATCAGGAGCCCATGCATTAACTCCTGTCTATTTCTCAGGTCAAGCTAAGCACGTATGTTTGTAAAGTCAGATTCGTGTGGTTTCTGTTAAGTTGGGTTCCGGTGAATACACTTGGAGCTCAGTGTGCAAGGGGTGATGATCTAAGTGGAAACATGGAATTACAATAACATATGACCAGCAGATCCCCTGCCCAGTAGATCCCTAAAACACTCGTGCAAATGTCAGAGCTGAAGAAAGCTGTGGGTCTCTTTCATTTAGAAAGAGAACATTTTAGCCACATATTCTGTCTGGTTTTCAATCTTAACAGTGCTTATCTCTAGCTAAATGACCAAGGGACACCAGGTTAAATTTAGAACTTTCTCTTGTGTTTTACTATAGGTCTAACCATCTGTGTAATAAGTGTCTGCAAATTCATGTCACTTTTAAAAAGTATGTGTGAGTTGTTTGCCTCCTTTCTGTGAATTGTGAAATATTTTAGAAATGTGATTTATATGAACACAGTTCTGCATATGTAGCTTAATTTTCTCTATTTGTTTTTCTCTAGTTAGCTGTCCAGTCATTCATTTTATTTAATTTTGGCTCCATAATGAAATGGTGAGACTTGAACAGTATGTGTTTGTCTTCTGCTAAACTAGAACCAACATTACCTAAAACAAATGTGCCTGTTGTTTCTTCCTCTGAGCATCTTTAAGACCTATGATTAATCATTCATTTAAAACGCACTGTGCATTCTTTTTTTTTTTTTTTTTTTTTTTGCGGTACGCGGGCCTCTCACTGTTGTGGCCTCTCCCGTTGTGGAGCACAGGCTCCGGACGCACAGGCTCAGCGGCCACGTCTCACAGGCCTAGCTGCTCCGCGGCATGTGGGATCCTCCCGGACCGGGGCACAAACCCATGTCCCCCGCATCGGCAGGCAGACTCTCAACCACTGTGCCACCAGGGAAGCCCCTGTGCATTCTTAAGTTATATATAAAAGTACAAATATACTTAATTAAAGTCTATGAATTTCAAAAGGGAAACAAAGATAACCTTCAGTAGTGGAAACCTGGGATATCTGAAATAATGAAATACATGTTGCAGGTTATTTCTTATGGAGATTTGCTTGTTATTCATGGAGGTTTAGAATAGACAACACCTCACTTGTTCCTGTGCCCAAATCATCAAATGCCAGCAGTTTGAGAATCCCTACTACTGTTACATACCTAAGGGGTTTCTAGTGCTGTCACAGACCCATGGAACACTAGACTAGATCTACTTATTGCTACTTACCAAAGTTTGTGAGATAGGTCCAGTTAAATTAGATCAATTAATTACATTTATTTTAACCTTATGGTCAATCAGAAGAGGTCTTTTATTGTTTAATAATAGATTTAATTACATTCAATCACTGAACTTGAAAAAAATACCCCCCTACAGCACTTAACTCTAATGAGGTTCACAGAAGCATCCTATTGAGATATTTTATTCTCTTGTTCGTATTCTTCAAGCTATGCTGAGATGCATTAGACAGAACAGTAGAGCAGCTAGGTAGGGGCTATTGAAGGGCCACTGCTACAAAGCCAAGAGCGTGCTTTTCCCTTCAGAGCAGATTGCAGGTTTGCCAGTCACCAGGCACTGTCTTTTATCATTTGTTAATATCAGTAGTTACAATCTTTTGAATTGAATTTAGGAATTTGATCACCTCTTTGATCCTCTCAGAAGCTTCTCTCAAAATTGATAGTGAGTTTTCACTGTAGCTAACAACATAAAACAAAGGGTAACAGTAGAAGATAAAAATACTTCAGCAAAAACTTGTTACTGATGATCACTGAAAGTATTAAAATCTAATTTTTAGTTAGTGATAGAACTTGTATATTCTTCATAACAGCTTTATACTTTTGGAGGAGAACGAGTGCTGGTAGAATAGTGTATTTTTGTACCACTTATAAATCCAGTACTTTAAGAGATCATTTGACTGTGTGTCAGTGTTTCAGGCTATGTAATAATCACTGTGTGAACTTCGTAAGGGCATTGCTTGTTGAAGAGTCAGGGACAGCCAAGACTTCAAGATTATCTTTCACCTTCAGTTCAGCCTACCCTGAGCCTCAGCATCAAGAGTGTGATAACTAGTGATAGCATGTTACCTGGTATCTGCCTAGTCTCATTTTTTGAAACATGTTTGGATATTTGTTCAGAGTTTGTAGAGCTTATGATGGTGATGCTGGAGAAAAGGGAGTGTTTAGTTTTCTTTATTTCAGGAGCAAGTTGGTCTGATCTAAGTCAGTGTCATTGATAAACAATCAGATAACCAGATTTATCACTTTTCCCATTTTCTCTGCACTCTGTTTGCATCCTGCAGCATCTTAAATGCAGAGACTCTCCAAGGTGCTGTATTATACCAAATGTAAGAAATATTTGTCAGGGTCTCATGACAAAGTATTACCTTTCCCATGCAAGTATTCTTGTTTTTGTTTTTGTTTTTTGTGGTACGCGGGCCTCTCACTGTTGTGGCCTCTCCCGTTGCGGAGCACAGGCTCTGGACGCGCAGGCTCAGCGGCCATGGCTCACGAGCCCAGCCGCTCCACGGCATGTGGGATCTTCCTGGACCAGGGCACGAACCCGTGTCCCCTGCATCGGCAGACAGACTCTCAACCACTGCGCCACCAGGGAAGCCCCATGCAAATATTCTTGTGAGTACCATGTAGTTGTAGATTCAAAAAAGAACAAAAGAGGTTTTAATTAAAATATTTGACAGTTTGGCTCTTTGAAGACATAGTCTTAACTTGTTATTCTGTAATAATTAGAGTGGAATTAAGTCTGTGTGCAGAAGGAGGGGGTGCAAAGGATAATAATTTTCTTCATATTCTGATTGGCTCCCTGAAATATTTAAATAAAACCTTTACGCTAAACATCTCCTTTCATGATATTGTGTAAGAAAATAAAGAATGAATAAGGGACATAAAGCAATCCACCAATGATTGGAGACAGGATTTTCTTTACATTGTCTAATAGACTCGTTTATTATTGTAAGCTGGTAAAAAGAGACTTATGCTTCGTGTTGAAGAAAGAGTTATTTGTGCTTGATACATTGAAGACACTGTTCAAAAGCATTTTGTCCTTATAAAAGGATGACCCCTGTAGTAATTCTTAGGCAAGGAGGGACAAATTCAACCAACAAAAAGCACATCTCTCCCCGAGTTCCCCATGATTTCTCCACATATAGCAAAAAAATACACATCAGTAATTTATTTGAACATGCACATCAGTGAGTAGCACAGTTCCAGGCTACTCAGGAAACAAAAGGGAGAATATCAGCATTACCTAAATAAAAAAGAGAGGTGACTTACACCATTTTAATTGTCTTAAAAACACGGATAAGAGGAGCAATTAAAATAGCATCCTAAATAGTACTAGCTAATGTAGATTACATAAGTATACAATATGATTCAACTCAGAGTGCTCTGACAAGCATAAACCACCAGTCCTAGTAAACAAGGCCCAGATCAACTGCCGAGAAAATGTTAGGTTCAGATGTAACAAAAGTTACTTTTATTTCAGTCCCGAATGCAAAACACAAGTCATGTGTGAAGACAGCATTCTAAAAAAGGTGGCTCTGTTTAAGCAAGGAGGCTGATTCCTTTTGCATTTTTATGACGTTTGAATTCTCTTTCTGACATTTGCTTTCTCTACCTTACCTCCCCTGAGCACTGATTTATCAAAAAACAAAAGAACAAAAAACAAAGAAAAAGGATTTCAAGGTGCAAGTTGTACATTCTTATCGTTATACCGTTTCATCTCTTTCTGGAAGACAGTATTACAATCAGCATTACAAGGTTAATTATTTTTCTCTGAATATCTGTTTCACATACATGTATTTCAAAATCATAATGTTGATTTGGAAAAGAAACCTACCAACGAGAGAGTGATGCGTCATACCCTTCCTATTGTGCTGTGTCTTTCCCATCCCTTCTCCCTTTCCCTGTAAAGAGCTGTAAAAAATTTAAGGCAGATGAGGTATATTGCTGAAGGAAAAAGTTATTTTTGAAAAAAAACTCAAAAAAACTTTTATTCTGCCCTTCTACTCAAGAAAGACTACTCAACTATAAATCTAGTGCTAGAAAAAAGCAGGAAAGACACCGTTTGCATGTACCCTACTATGTCTTCTATTTCTAGAATGGCTTTTTGTTAATTTAATTTGAATAGAAAAAATAAGCACCTTAAGCTATGAACAAGAAAAGAACTTCATTATTAGTGAGTCTAGAATCCAAACGGAATTAAGAACACTCACTCAAACTCTTTCACTCATTCTCACAAAGGCCAATGCTACTGATTAGAATTGTAAAGTGCTGTACTTAGTATAAACACTTGTATACACTGCAGACACTGAAAAATAACCCTCAAGCACATTGTTATAGTTCCAAAAATATATTTACAGTCTATTACAAAGATTACAAATGGAAGTGTCTAGGTGACTATATTATGCTAATTAAAATTATTTTACAGATTATTTCTCCTTAGGGACAAAAAACATTTTAGTGAAATTAAAATGATTTTTCTAGTCAATCAAAAAATAAATTAAAATATCAAACAACACTGTACAGTGATTTAAAAGAAAAAATAGGGGTGAGGAGGGGTTGGGACGCAATCCTTTTGAGTTTTTCTATAGCCATCTTTGGTCCTAAATGTGGGAAAACACATTATGTAACACTGAAAATACCTGTTCTTTTGTGATGCTCTGCAAGTAAAATAGAAAAATATAGTGCATTTTCAATGTATTCAGAGCCCACTACAGAGAAATGTGTGTACAAAACAAGACAGTATAAATAAAATTTACAAGTTTTACAAAGGAACATTTACAGGTTTTGTTTCTGTTATTTGATCGTTTGTTTGTGGGTGCCCACATTATCAAACAAGACCAATTAGGACCGATCCCTGGGATCTTTCTCTATTAAAATCACTATAAACAGCCCAATTCTCTTTGGAAATACAACAGTTCAATTCTGGGGTAGTTCATGATTTTCGTTACTTTTGAAAGCATTACTCACAATATGTATACATTCCTGAAATAGCTATAAAGACACATTTAATTATTGCTTATGAAATTCTAACACAGTAATCAAATAATATTGTTTAATAAAGCTTAAAGAAAAAGCCAGACCCTTCACCTCTTCCTTACATGGTAGAAAGCGTTCTTTCATTTAACAAGCTTCTCACATCAGCGTTCACATATAAAAAGACTTTTTTTTTTTTTTTAAACTGCAGTGGTGATATTCTGTGCAGCAAATTTGTTTTTGAAAGGTGAAAATTGTGAACTGCCCCTTTTATCATGCTTCAGAGTTCTAATAGAAAACTTAATTCTTTCCTTTCATGTTTGGACTGCATTAAACAGAATAGGATATAAAATATTTGTCAACTATTTCTCCTAAATTTCCTAATGTCTCGATATTGAAAAAATCGTGATGTGCTCAGATTAGATTTTAGATAACACTGGATAGTCTTGCTTTCAGAGACTTGCCTTCACCAACGTTCTTTAGATGAAGTGCCTCATCTTTTTTTTTTTTATAATCATAAACCTACAATTTGAGTTTTTATTAAGTTCTGTCTAGGAAAATCACTCTATAAACAATCTGTTAAAAGTGCCTTATAGTATTTATGGATCATTATTGCTTTTTTCATTGAAAAGATAGTGTGTTGTCAGACCTTTACAAAAAAATTTCCTTTTAAAAAATATCAGAGCGCTTGGCAACTTGCATTTTCTTGACTACCTGCCAATTAGCAAACAATATCAAAACAGCACTGATTAAACAAAATTAAATGGCACAAAAGGGATACCAATGTTCTGACAGAGATATATCTTCAATCATGCTATGCTTTTCTTTTTAATTGGAGATTCTTTCAAAGGTACCCAGTGTAGCAATGTGTCATGGATTAACACTACAAAGGTCCAAAGCTATAAACAACTTTCTAAAACAAAGTCCTTATGAAGAATAAACACAAATGATTTTAAAAAGGAATAGTCTGAAATCACGTATTTAAGGAAAATATTTCATTGATTTTAACAATAAGATCATGATTTTATTTGACAAATATATTCTTTCTTAAATTCTTTATGTACATTTTAAAAAGTCTATCAGATAAAAAGGAGGTTAGAGAGCTCAAGGTGTTTGGATGTTTTTCAGGTAGTACTTTGTTTATTGTCACTGCTGTTTTCCTGGCCACCAGTGGTGGATCCTAAATTCCCTTTTTATATATTCTGGTGGCACTTAGGAGTTCAAGTCTATAGGTGCTTCTTAAATCTTCTCTTCACTGTAGGAAGGACCCAGGATATCAACTGTCTGCTAGCAGCTTTCTACGCATATACTGAAGGCCAGTACTGTTCTCTCGTGGTCCATAGTCTCCCTCATAAGGGAGAAACGCTTATCACACTTGAATGCCAGTTCCATGTAAATGGAGCATTTGTGCTCTCATAGTCTGAATGCTGCTCATGATTTTCTTTTGATGGCCCACCAGTGTGATCCCTAAACTCATCACATCCCTGAAAAAGACAAATGCAGTTTTTATTAGTTACATTACAAAAATTTTATTTGGTAGTAAACTGTCATCAACTCTTTAATTAATATGTTTATCTTAGGCACACAGATCTTATCTTGGTGTTCTTGGATATTAAGATCCTATTCCCACAGTGGGTCGGATTGGCAACCTGCATCAACATTATCCTTTGTAAAACCCTGCTACTCAAGATCTCAATTTGTCCTGATCAGTTATTTTTAAACTATTTGACCTTTTTTTTTTAACAGTGTGAGGTGACTTTATTTTTTGGCTGCTATGCGCGACTTGTGGGGTTGCTCCCTGAGACCAGGGATCAAACTCGGGCCCTAGGCAGTGAAGGCACTGAGTCCTAACCACTAGACCACCAGGGAATTCTTTGATTTGACATTTTATTTAAGAAATGATCAAAGCCTTAAAATTATTATTAACTTAAGGTACAGCTAAGAAACGTTACTTGAAATGTAGTATTCTTGAGCCTAAGGAAAGTTTAAAACATTTCATTGTTTCAATAAGATACAGTATGAATGGAAACATTGCATGGCTCTAGTAGATCAAGAATCATCAAGGATCATACAAAGTATTATACTGAGTTTAATTAAGGTGTGGTAATCCTGAGCATATTATTGGTTGTATACTTCAGTTTAGTACCATCATTTGACCACATTTTGGAAAAAAAAATTCCTTAAAGTGTGCAATACCTATGTTTAATAGCCTAAATTTGCCATATGCCAGCTGTATCTATTAGCCAAAAAGACTGAGCTTAGGTATTTACAAGTAGCTAAAATATAGCCACAGTAGAGTACTGCGATATTTCATAGCCGTGGTCTAATAAGACCTTGAGAAGCACAGTTTTTCAGGGGAGTAGATTACTTTGGAGAGACAGGTGTAATTACATCAGCTCTACCCACGTGGTGTCCAGCAGAAAACCAAATGAGAGAGCATGCACATGCTGAAATTCATGTATATGCCATTTCCTGACATGCCAGGAAAGAGTATGTGATTGCTGGCTTTCTTCTCATCTGAAAAATGTGAAACACTTCTCCCAACAGTACATAAATAGCATCCCACTAATAGAACCTTGATAATTGTTTCCCATTTTCAAACACACTGACTGAGAAGAACTGCATTGCCTGTAAGAGTTATACTGCAGCCAAGGAAGCTGAGGTCCAGAGATACTAAATGTATTTCCTAAGACCACATAATCAGTTATAGAGCCGGAAAGAAATATTTAGTTCTTTTTACCTCCAGATCAGAGCAATTTTAAAAACTGTTTTATCAGGTCATTCTTCAGTTAAAAAAAAATCAATCAATCACAAACCTTCCAAAACTTAAGTTAAATTCTTATTACGGTTAATTGAATTAGGTGTCCTTTGACCTCTTCAGGAAGTGCTCATACTGGATTTCATAATGCATTTTGGTATTGAAATTTCAAGATTTTTAATATCTGATACAAACATGGTGAAAGAAATCCTCTTTTGCAATGGAGAAAGTTTCCCCAGTGACTAGGAATCTAAATAATACAGCAGGAGTTTGGGATTGATATGAATATACTGCTATATTTAAAATAGATAACCAACAAGGACCTACTGTATAGCACAGGGAACTCTGCTCAATACTCTGTAATAACCTAAATGTGAAAAGAATTTGAAAAAGAATAGTTATACATGTATAACTGAATTACTTTGCTGTACACCTGAAACTAACACAACATTGTTAATCAATTCTACTCCAGTATAAAATAAAAATTAAAAAAGATAGATAATACAGCAGTTAATGAAAGAGGAAGTCTCACTGGGTGGTGTTTTGAACTCTGGCTATGGAGACAAATTAGCTACCATTTACGATTGAGCCAGTTTAGGGCAAATATTTAAATTCTCTGAGCCTTAGCCTTGTCGTATGTAAAACTACTGACTTAATAAAATTGTTGCCATGAAGGTTAAAAAAAGATATTGTATGTTCAGAAGTCTGTTTAGCAAAATGCCTGGGACATAGTAGGCACTTATTAAAGAGACAATTTTCTCCCTGATTTTAGGGTTCATACCTCTTCAATATATGGAAGATGACCTAAAGTCTAATGTTTGGATTGCACCTGATACATTCTTCAATATAATTTTGCAGGTTTAAGCTTACTCGATAGTCATCCTGGCGACTGATTCAAGGGAGTTGTAGCCGGCTGCTGTGAAGTTATCTTTATATCTTTCCATCTTAATAGCTTGTAGCCATTCTCCAACTGAACAAAAGGCAGTGAAGTCAGGAGTGTTTTGATCCAAAAGAGGGCTTATTGGCCTGGGTGAGAATAATACAGAAAAGCAAATTTTTTCATGAATTACAAAAGAAAGCATGCCTTAGCCCCACAAAAATAAGGATATAAAAATAAAATTACATATTTAATTGATATTGTAATAACAAATAAACAGATATGTTAATAAAAATCTAATGTGTAAAGTTTGCCCAATAATTCCAAATTCCAAATGCATAAACAACAAGGTCCTACTGTAGAGCACAGAGAACTATATTCAATATCCTGTGATAAACCATAATGGAAAAGAATATGAAAAAGAATGTATATATACGGATAACTGAATCACTTTGCTGTACAGCAGAAATTAACACATTGTAAATCACCCATACCTCAATAAAACAAGTTTAAAAAAAAAACCTACTAACTACAAAATTTCTATTTTATTTAGATATGACGACCAGCAGATTGCATCTTCCATGTACTTTTCAGAGTATGGCCAACAATATTTGTAATCAGTAAATATTTGTTCATTTGCTTCTCTGAAAGTAACTGGGAGTAAAGAAAACACATCTGGCTGTGGACTAACTTGTTCAGAGGGTGCTTTTGAGAACATAATGCACCCACTGTACTAATGGCACCCCTTGTGCGCCTTGTGAGTTCATACATCTCCGCAAGGGCCTGACTACAGTACAGACAACAGAGCAACAGGTCTACCTGGAAGCTGAAGCCGAATAACTACTAATCTAAATTACCATTACCATGAAGCATGTATGGGGTGGTTAGGTTATTTTTAATGGGTATACCTCTTAAATCATGTATTGAATTACCTAAATAATCTTTAACTTCATGGAATCATTTTACTATGAAACTCAAAGCAAAACAATCCAATAGATAATATGGATATAATAGAAAACTAGGGCAACAGCAATAAAAATCCATGTAATATTGATAATTTGAAAATGTGAAGTGCCACCTAACCACACAAATCCACTTGAGAATTTTTTCTAAAATGACAGCCAGTGATATTGATCATAAATTTTATTTAAGGCAATAAAAATGAATAGATCTCTTTAAACACTGATTTAACTAAGGCAAGCCATCTGAAAAGAAAAAAAAATAAAAACTTCTATAAAGATAAGAAATTTAATATGGACTTTAATAATTTAACACAAATGTCGATTTGCCATTGGGGTGGGTCTGAGGAGATAAATGGTTCATATGAAGTTTGAATTTCTCCCAGATTTCATTTCTTTAGCTATTTCTTACCTACTACACGTTCCCAGGGGTGTCTTCAGACTATTTGGGTTTCGAATCATTTTGTCTAGAATTCCAACTATCTGTTCAAACTTTGGCCTTTCCGCACGTTCCTTCTGCCAACAATCCAGCATCAGCTGGTGCAGCCCAGCTGGGCAGTCCATGGGTGCTGGTAAGCGATAACCTTCTTCTATTGCTTTTATAACCTAATAGCCAAAAGGACATTAAAATATTACTGACTGAGGTTCAATTATAATCAAATGAATTGCCCAGGAGGCAAAGTGATTTATCCAGATAAGAGTAAAGTACACTGCTATGCAAAAGACTTACTTATTTTTTCCAAAACATCCATGGATATTAAGCATGCTATTAAAGGGTGCATGAAGCGCAGGGTATGATGACATTTCCTAGTTAATTCAGCAATAGGGAGCAGCAATTAAGCTCACCCAGGGCGCAACAGATGGAAACTTTTTTAATGTCATCCCAGAGGTTTTCAAAAGGGAGAATGTTAACGGAACGATTTTATTGTATATAGATGTTCATGTACATATCTTCCCATACATTTATGAATTCCTCAAGTTGTAAAAAGAAGGTCTGAGTTACCCAGAATTAGCCCCTACCACAAAGTTTCACTTTTTGAAGAGTTCAAATGATACTTTTCAACAAGATATCCAAATATGTGAATGTACTATAACAGAAAATGTTACCAAGCACACCATTATTTTAAACAATATGAAGCTTATATACTGACGAAGTGTATAATGTTACAAGATACAGTATTGTGCTAGAACCAATTTGTACTCTTCATAAAGGTGATTGGATCACTTCCCAACTCCAAGTCCCGTGACCTCACACAGGCAGATTGAAACCAGCCTTGGGGGATGGAGGGAGGGAAGTGTTATACCAGGAAATTGGGAAAGGTTACAAATCAGTTTCCCACTCAGAGTGCTGGCTGTTAAACTTTTATCAGCACATCATTAACCGTTTACATCTATTAAAAGCCTAAGAGGCTATTTGTATCAATCGTTGAATGTTAATGCAAACTAAGCCTCCATAAACATTTGTACACGGCAATCAGAAAGTCCAAAACTTACTTATTTAGACTTGGGTTTTTTATTTATATGGAAAGCAAAAAAGATTTTAAAATCAGACATTGTTACAAATCTGAGCAGCACAGGGAAAATAATAGGAAAGCAAAAAAACACAAATAAGAAGGACTTGTAAAACATCAAAATATTATTCAAGAGGGATTAACAAATCCTTTGATACTAACATAATAGTAATAGAAATGTAGGAAAAAATGGCTCTCTGGAAAAAAAAAAGAGGTAACCCTGAGTTTTTGAAGAAAACAGGACTAAAGTAGTCAGACAAAAGCTGGCTTTAAGAAACGTCGATGAACAATATTTGTAGGGAAACATATCCTTAAGATGCTTGCTGACATTCAAGAATAGCACATTAAAATGTAAAAGGTTGTAGGATGGAATAAATAAAGTAGCTAGCATCAACAATTTTTAGAGAAAATACTCTGTATAAGAAAAACCGTGTCCACTTTTCTTTAAGGAAAAATTATATATGCAGATTGATAAAGTTTAAAAGGTAAAGAGATAAACTTAGAGTAATTTTTGAAAAATTTCATAAGTATAAAATCTTCAACCCCAAATCTCGCCTGATCACTAGGCTGTAAGTCCAATAGTTTACTAGATATCTTCCCCTGGATTTTCCATAGGAACTTCATACTTTATTTAAAATTGAATTTTTTACCTTTCCCCAAAGCTCTTACTCTTTCAATCAATTAATGACATTTCCAGTCATCCCATCCAGAGAGCTGAAATGAGAACAATCTAGACTCTCTTACATGCACAGCAATTAGTCACCACTTTCTGATGATACTACTTCCTAAATACAATATACTCAAATGGTAGAAGTATTTTTTCGTATATGTATACGGATATCTCTGTGTGTGTGTGTGTGTGTGTGTGTGTATACACATACACAATGCTGTAATTGGAAATGGCTTTACTCTGAAAATTAGGTTAGTGGGTCGGTGAAAATTATTTATTTTTGCTTATGTACTTTTGTTTTAAAGCTTATTTACCCTAAAGTTTATTATTAATTTTGAATACAACAATTTTTAAAATGTTACCTTTATATTTGTTTTATTAAATTGGTATGGGATGGGGTTCGTGTGGTAGAAAATACCATGAACATAACAGATTAAAATACAACACATAAATATATATTTATTTTTGCAGTAATGGAGCCATTATCCCGTAGGTATGTAGTTAAGTCTTTACCAAGTCTCACACTATGGGATCTTTCCTTCAGTACTTTATTTTGAATAACAGCTATGGAGAAAACACCTTAGCGTTAAGTGACTTTAATCATGTTGGTATTGAATGCTAGTGAAAGTCATATGAGAGAAGTTTTAAAATTTTCCTGTTTATGACTCTGTAACCACAAATGTTGGATACCATTGTAAACATTCCTCTATAATATCCCTTTAAAAAGCACACAAGAAAACATACACAAATGGGACCTCTGTAAAGATCACCAACATATAACTACAAGAGGAATTAAATTAAAAGAAAAATTTTAAATGCAGAGAATTTCATGTGGCTTTGTATAAGACTCCAGGGACAGCGCTATTTTAGGATTCAAAGGTGCTCTATGTTAAGCAAGTTAGATAAAACTAAAAATAATGTGCTTTGGAAAGCTGGATTAAGTTATTTAGACAGTAGCTTAAGTTGTGAATAAGTAAATAAATAACTGGTAAAACTTTATATATTCAAAATGACCAAATAGTAAACATTTTTTTTTTTTTTTTTACAGGGAAGAGTGGCTTTCCTCTATTTTGAGGTTGCTTGTATCTGAACATATGCAGTATTTTTCTGAATTGATGGGACTCCACTCCCATGCTCATAAGATTGGGGCAATGCTTACTATTTTCTACCACCTCCTATTTCCCCACTTGTAGCTTTTTCTCAGAAGTTCTGAAAGGAACAATGCAGGTAGAGAAATCTTTCCTTTTTTATTTCCCTCTAAATAATCTTTTAAATGTACATCTAAACCTTATCATGATCCTCTTGACAAAATACCCTTCAACAGCTCTCCAATTAGAATTCTTTGGCTTTGAGCACAATATATTCTTAAATCTTTGTGCCAGTGAATAAAGTAACATGAAATAACTCTTACAGAATGAAAGAGTTAGTAAACTTCTGTAGTTATCCTATTGCACTACAGAAATTTGACGATTCCTAGTATTAGAACAGAGAACATTTATCAACACAAAATGAAGCTTCTAGCTCTCAAAAACACAGTGGTTTACAAATTTTTAAAGGAGCAGCAGCAAAGTATAATTAAAATAAGAGATGCTCTGGACTGGGAATGGACTTTGGGACTCCAAAGTTGCCATTAACAATCATGCTCCTACCTACAGGGGCACCAGAGATACGTGCTGGGAACCTTGGTCTCTATAGAGCATAGTTTGGCATAATTCAAGGCAAGCCTGTTGAGGATAAACCCGCCCTCAAGGGATGATTCAGCCAGGAACTGAGACTTGAGGTTCCGCAGGTTTTATCTGGTTAGCCTGCCAGAGAAACAAGTTATATTTTAAGGATACAATAATCATAGTAAATATTTATTGAATACTTACTATACGATTAACATTGTTTTAATTATCTCATTTAATCTTTACAAAAACCTTATTAGGCAAGTATTATTATATTGATTCTAGAGACAAAGAATCGGAGGTGCTGAGAAGTTAAGCACAGGGAAAACATCACATAGCTGTCAGTAGAAGAGACAGAATTTGATGGAGGCTGTCTGACCAGAGCCCATGCTGTTGAGAGCTGCATTCTATTTCCAACTGGGAAAACAAAAAGTGTGCTGTGCAAATAGTTACACGTTCTCAGAAACAAGAAAACACACAGTAAGATGACCGATCCTACACTTCTTAAAGTGTTATGTAATTATCCATGGAATTCATTTAAAACATCTTTTTTGTGAAATTACTAGAAACCCCTTGGATTTGCCTGGCGAGATCTAGCCTTAGCATTATAATAAAAGTCAAAGAAAAAAAGGAAAATATTCACAGCAATTTCTAATTCTAGATCATTCCCAGAGGAATAGGAAGTGACTGGGGTAAATGACACTTTAAAAGAACACTGGGATCCAACAGGGGACATTTCTTAAACTGCAGAGAAATACTTGGAAAACACACATTTGCTTGCCGAGATGTATTTCAGTATTACTACAGTATGACACTAGTTAAGAGAAAAAGGAACACAGACAGACCCCATGATAATGGGCCTATAATAACTCAAAATGGGAGATAATATGATTGGTTTCTGTTCTCCACTTATGCCCATTTTCATCTCATTAACCTCACAATAACATGACCCACATTTTATGCAATTAAATATTTTGGACCCCACATACAGGATTACAGCAAAGTTTTACCCAAAAATCCACAATTTTTTATATCTTAATATAAAAAAAGTAATAAATCAGTGGTGACTTTTAAAAGGAAAAGTTGAGGGCTCACAGCTTAGCTGAGAATAAACTTAGTTACAGGCATATTATATTTTCAAGGCTCTTAAATGTCTTTTCATGGACCACTTTAAAGAATTATCTTTATGTCTCCTATCCTTATGGATGCTTAATTTTTTTACCATCCTTGTGACTACCTACCAGTAAATTGGATGATTTATTGGCCTACCTTAAGGTAAGAAGAAATGACTTTGTTGAGTACTATAAACAGGAAAAAAAGTAATCCATATAATGAAGAACTTTAAAATTTCATAATTTGACTATGAAAATTATATTCGGACTAATTAAGACATAAATTCAATTAAAAGAGAGCTGCTGTGAATGCCAAATATAAGTATTTCCAATTTGTGTATTATGTATTATATTTGACTGCATTTATACATATAAGTTCTGTCTTTGAAAGGTCATTAATGGAAAGGGCTAAACACCTACAGATTTTAAAGAATGAAAGTTGGAAATTTATTGGGAAAGCCTACCCTCTTGGTTTTAACTGCAAATACCTAGATTCTAATTGCTTCCATTGCAGTTAAAACTCAGGAAATGTATGGGCACATGAAAAACAATGAGCAGTAATCCTGTGATAAACCTATTTGGGTGTGGTTAACTTTATACATATGCATATTATCTTTTCCCAAGATTTTCTTGCTTATTCCCTGCTTTAGAGTGCAACTAAAGCCTCCTGGCACTATCTACCTCACTGATTTTACAATATAGTCAGCCCTCCATATCCTGGGAGGATTCTACATCTTCAGATTCGGCAGCCATGGATGAAAACATTTCAAAAGAAAAAGGAAAACCAGAAAATTCCAAAAAGCAAAACTTGAATTTGCCACACACCAGTAATTATTTGCACTGCATTTACATTGTATTCACATCTACTTACATAGTATTTATATTGTATTAGGTATCATAAGTAATCTAGAAATAATTTAAAGTATACAGGAGGATGGGCACAAGTTTAGTGCAAATACAATGTCATTTTGTATAAGGGACTTGAGCATTCTCAGATTTTGGTATCTGCCAAAGTCCTGGAACCAATGTCCCATGGATACTAAGGGACTAGTATCTCTTTTTTATTTCTTCAGAGTGATCACAGAAACCTCACTTTATTTAGCTTTCAGCCTAGAATTCTGTGGAGTTCCTGACAAATATTAACTATCAACTTAGATCTTGTTCTCATGGTGACTTAAGAAAAGACTCTTGTAATCCAAGGTATTGAAATTTGAGGGCTTTCTAAAATCCCTAACAAATTTCTAGCAACTAAATTTAAACAATATAAAGTGAGTTGATTAAATCAAGGGTGATTCTCTCCATCAATCTAGACTGATTTTTTAAATATTAATGTCTCTGAATATCTGATGAAAACAACATTCCCAGAAAAATAACATATATTCACATATACAGAGGATTTCCATATGCATCAGGGAGTTGGCAGGTCACTTAAGTCTCTCCATGGTCTCCTACCCAGAGACTCCAAGAAAAAAGTTTTTCTCTAGAGAATTTTTTTGCTAGAATGGAATTCATTATTTTAAATTATCCAGTTTTCCCCACCATTTGTATATTGAAGATTAAACATATAATTGCTCAAATACCAGTTTAACATAAGTATAAAATAATGAAAATTATGCTTTAAGAAGAATATTAATATCAATTTCACTATAAAAACTGAACTGCATAGGTAATTTCTTGTGCTTGAATTTAATAATTTAATAATTCAGACATTTGTGATTAAAAAAAGAAGAAAGATGGTGCTAAAATATTCTAGGTCAGAAGTAAACTTCATTATGCCTATAAAAATTTCATTTGATCAGTAAAAATATTTATTAATGCTTGATAGACTAAATATACATTTATGATATTTAATTTTCAAAAAAAACAACAGGGAATACTAAAAATTAAATTGAAGATATTTTTTTCTTCTTAACCATTTCTATTATTTATTTTTAGAAGTTAAGGGAACTTCGAATTTAAGTCATCTTATATTCCTGTCATTCCCTTTATGTTTGAATCTAGTACAGAAGGAAGGTGTCAAAAGAAATGAAACTCTACCGAGTGTCTAGGGAAATGTAAATATTTCTCTTTCTCTGCCCCAAGGATTTGTTTGCCCACATTTTGACAGTCCATGAAATCTTTGACACTGAGACCTGTCAAATATTAACAACTTTGCCTCTGCCAAACGGACTCATCATTCAGACTTTTATCTTTGAAAAACCAAAACCAAAACCAAATAAACAAAAAACCCAAATAAAAAAATTTTATGTCATTATTCAATTCGAAATAGCAAAAGATTTCACTGATTTCAAAGCTCCCCCTCTTTAGGCTGTGAATTTTTCAGCCAATGCAAAAATTTGTTAAAAAATGTATTGAAAATTACCGTACCAACAAGCAGTCTCATTTTAGTTGTCTAAAAATAGCTATTTATAAGTTTTAAGAACCATAGGAACTTGATGTGGAAAAGTCTAAAATAAAAAAGAGCTACTAATTTTATATAACAATGATCATGATCTGTTTTTGAAAAATAACTCAACTTTAATGTTAGTCAGCGTCTATTGCTGTCCATGTTTATAGTACCTCGAGAATTGACTACTCCAAACCGGTTTGCTTGTCACATCCTTCCTTTCAATGGTAATATAGAATTTCTTCAAGCACCACTTATTTTTTTACTCTATTCTTCAAGAGCATGCATTTTTACCATTTCCAAATTCCTTCAAAAAAAAGCTTTCATCAATTTGCCCCAACCTAAACTTCATTTCAAATCAATTAACGATGTATGCATCTCCCTTATAGGAGATGCAGAGGAGTCTATTTGGTTGGTCCCTATACACTTCACTAAGCCTTTATTTCTGGACTTTCCAAAGGGCTCCCTTGGTGAATTCTCTAATCAACTATGAACCAAGGTTTTCTCCATATTTCTAGTTCAAATCCAGGGTACCTTCCTAGATTTTACATTTGCTCTACTTTTAACTAAATTTCACTCATATTTTCAATAAATTAAGCCATATGAATCTGCCAGTACTTGAAAGCTTCTGGCTTATAAAAATGTTAATTTCATAAAATTCAACTTAGAGAAGCAAATATTTACTTGCACTTATGCTATATTGTTTTATAAATGGTTTCTTGGTGTGAGATGCATATCAAGAACTATCATCAGCTTCTTAAAGGATAACAACGTATCTTATGCCTTAGTAACAAGGTACACATTTAATAAGTTGTATTTTTAGAAGAAATTTCCAAAGATAGTCTTATTGTGATTACATTCTAAAATATCACTATGAAACAACAATATTGGTCATAAAATCTAGGTTATCTCATGAAATTAAAATTTAAGTAAATCAATCAACAATAGATACTTTAAACAGATTTTATCAGGAAATTAGAAAAAGAAAGACAAGCTTCAACAACAAAATCAAACACAACTTTCCTCACCCTCCCCTCCACAAATGATTCTTTTATTCATGTGACTCTCCCAGGTGTGCAAGCTCAGCATGATTACCTTTATTAAGGAGAAATATCCTTTGCAGGCTTCTATTATGTCCAGAGAATTTAAATAAAAAAAGAAAAAGCAATTCTTCAAAATGAAGACAAAATGAAATTAATTGAACCACTAATTTATGGTAATTATTGTGGTAATTTGTGGTAATAATTGTGAAAACTCAGCAATCATCTTTTTATGATTCTATAAATTTTCTTCTTATGAGCCATTACCTACACGTTCCCATAATATGAATATTAATGTATTAAATAAATCCTTTTTGTTTAAGTAGTGTAACACCTACATCTTGATTTGACATGTCCCAATAAGGTCTTTCTCCATAAGACATAACTTCCCACATGACTATTCCATAGCTCCATACGTCACTGGCTGATGTGAATTTCCGGTATTGGATGGCTTCAGGTGCTGTCCACCTCACTGGAATTTTTCCACCCTGTATAAAAAGAAATTGACAGTTTAAGTATGTATAATAATGTATAAAACATTTATAGCAGAACCATTAAACTACAGTTAAACACTTGTGTATTTGGTTGGCAATTCAGCAGTATCAGGTCTATTCATCTTGAATTTCTCTAAGTGCATTTAAAGTTACTAATCTGTTTTTTGTTTGTTTGTTTGTTTGTTTGTTTTGCAGTACGCGGGCCTCTCACTGTTGTGGCCTCTCCCATTGCGGAGCACAGGTTCCGGACGCGCAGGCTCAGCGGCCATGGCTCACGGGCCCAGCCGCTCCGCGGCATGTGGGATCTTCCCAGACCGGGGCACGAACCCGTGTCCCCTGCATCGGCAGGCGGACTCTCAACCACTGCGCCACCAGGGAAGCCCCACTAATCTGTTTTTTAAAATGTCACAGTTAAGTTTTCATTTTTAAGGCAAATCAATAATGGACCTATGTGGTTGTAGGGCAAGAGTCTAGTCGAAATGACAATGACAAATTAGACAAAACAGCTACTAAAATGGAATGAAATATTGGAATATTAATAGTATATAAGTAAATCCTCATATTTTCCCTTTCTCTAATCTTACAAAAGTTATAAAAATTAGCATAGTTAATCTTTTATTAAAACCTTTATTAAAATGGGATTATATTTTTCTGCTACAATTATGACTGCTAGTAACCAAATGTTGTATGTGTATATTATTTATATGAACATCCCAATATAAAATAAGCTGTTCTCATTTTTATCATTACTTCTCATCTTAGCTTATATGTAGATTGTAAAAGCAACAAAGATTCATCCAAAAGGAAAAAAATAGCAAAAACAAAAAGCTGAGATCAGTTTGCCTCTTTTCTCCCATTTAGTTTTGTATTATTAGGCCCTGCCTAATAATTTTAGGAAATAAATTTTAGGAAATAATTAGGAAAATTGCAGGAATATGAAAAGGTGCAGTAATAGACTTTTTCTTACAGTCGTTGTATAGACAGCTTCTGGATCGTCCTCTATAACCCGGGACAGGCCGAAATCTGACACTTTACAAACAAGATTGCTGTTGACAAGAATATTACGAGCTGCAAGGTCCCTGTGAACATATCCCATATCGGCCAAATATCTCATTCCAGCAGCAATTCCTCTCAGCATTCCTACCAACTGAATGACTGTAAATTGCCCATCGTGTTTCTACAGGAAGACAAAAATGAAAGTCCAGTTAGCTATACTTTGAAAGGGAAAAAAATCACCATGAAAAATGTCTGCACCCTAGTCATTTTCTGTTGTATACTAGGAATCACCAGTTAATTTTCTATGTAGTGTAGACACTTGTGAAAAACATAACAGGTGCTGATTTAACTTGATAGGTAATATAAAATAGAGTTCTGATAATCATTTAGTTATTTATATGGATGTGTTGTTAACATTAACTAATCATAATTTCAGATTGTGCAAATCCAAAAGTATATGCTAATTTTTAAATCGAAGTTAGGGAATGGCATATATAAAAAAATGATCCCTGACAGCTGTTTTCCTCACTTGCCAAAAATTGCACAAATAATCTAAAAATATAAGAGGGATAAAGATACATATGTTAGCTTTATTTCTCCAAATGGTAAAAAATATAAAGGTGAAAAAACTTTTGAGTAAAGATGAAGAGAAACTAAGAGGTAGAAAAGGATTATACTGGCTGACTTGGTTTTCATTTTATACTTTTCACTGCTATCTGTAGGTACATTACTTATAACCAAGATTCTCTAAAATACATGTACTAGCAAGTAGAATTGAGCACTCTTTGTAACCAAGTGGCCACCATATATTTTTAACCCACAGATTTCTCCAATTGAATTACAGATACGGTGCATGAGGACCATGGATTGAGCAGATGAGCTTGCTAGGTGATGCTTTCTTCCAGAGAGTTGACAGTTATGCATATCATCTTGCATGTCATATGCAAGATGACAGTTGCATCTTGCATATCATCAAGATGCAGCAATAAAGACCTCTCAAAATCCTCTGAATCCTTATTAAACTTAGTTGAACTTATCATTCTAGATCATGTATGTTCTCATTATTTTCTCTTTTCCATTTGAAAAAATGTTAACATGTGTTCACGTTCTTAGGTGGAAAGTCTCTGAATGTAAAAATACGTATGTTTTTACGCTTAGAATGTATTATTTATACAAATAACATACTTGTAACTCTAAAAAGGTTCATTATTCTTTATTTTAGGCTCGGTGTTCACATAACAATATAACAGAAATGGTTCCACAGAGCAGAGCTGGGATCATCCTACCAACATTGAATGGCTATCTCACTTCTCAGTCTTCCCTGCATTACGTCTGTATTTCATTTATAATTGTACTGAAAAAGTAAAATGCTATGCTACAACAGGTATTCAAATTACAGGGCTTCAGGTATCCTCCATACTTGTGGTAATATGTCAATGGAAACTATTTTTTAACTACATTGTATCCTTAAATGCTCAAAAATATTCTAGTTCAATCCAGTCTAAGACTCTTTGAATCTGCTTTTCAAAGACAATTTTGTGACCTGTTAAAGTTTATACTTTTCACATTTTACAATGCAAAGAAAAGTTTAGAAAATTACATTGGCAGCATGTATATTTAGAATGGGAGAATAACTTTGTTACTTACCCTGAGAAATGCATCTAGGGCTCCATTTTCCATGAATTCTATTACAATCATGACCGGTTTCCCTAAAATTACAAAAATATATCCATAAGAAAAAACAGTGTTGCTTCCAAAACTGTAATCTAAACTTTGTATTTATCCTCTTTCTCACTCCGGATAAAACACATGGTGCTCTTTTGAAAGACTGACTGGGTGAGTGGTGAGTATTTCTAACGCCTTTAGTGCTGCTAAATGCAAAGCGTCATTAACTGTCTGTTTGGAATGTGGTCATGATTCACAAAATAAAACAGTAAAAGTCAATGTGTTCTTCTGACTCCTGCTTTGTGAATAAAACTCAGAGAAAATGACACCTTACAGAAAATGTGAAGACTAAACTGTATTACTTTTGTGGCTTTGAAGCTAAATGAAAATATCTGTCACTCCATCTATCTATCAGATATATTCTTTAGCTCTAAACCTGCATTCATTTATCCTGATTTTTCTTCTGAGATGGTAACACAAAGAAAATGTAGTCGGTTACATATCAAGAAAAAAAAATTCATTAAGAATATGCAATGTATTTACAATTTGAGTTTTTACTATCTATGAAATAACACTAATTTCTGAGTGTTCACTGGATAAATGAAATATATAATCAATATCTACCTCTTGTAACAACCCCTTCCAAATGGACAACATTTGGGTGGTCAAACTGCCCCATGATGCTGGCTTCACATAAAAAGTCTCTCCTTTGTTTTTCTGTGTAACCAACTTTCAGGGTTTTTATGGCTACCGCAACATCTCTTTTCCCTGGAAGTTTCAAACGACCACTGCAGACTTCTCCAAATTCTCCTGAAGTAACAGAACAGGCAGGTGTGTTTTAATTTCAGAAATATTTCCTCTCTCAAAGTGAATGCATTAAATTCTTTAAAAGCACTTTTAAACTTTCCTAAACTATCTGTTACACAAACTATTATTTTTTTTTTAACTGGGTTAACAAAAACTCTTTCAGAAACAACATTCAGGTTTGAAATATGCTGCATAATGTACTCTGCTTACTAGAGTATAAGGGCACATTAGCAAATTCTAAACATTGCTGTTGTTTTCACAGCTTGAGAAGCAAATACTTCTCAAAGATTTAAAAATCTGGAATTCATATCTACTTATGTCTGCTAGATTGAATGGACTTGATCCAAAAATGTATAATTATTCTGAAGATACATTGTATCCATAGAAAATAATGCTCCTTTAAAATAATTCATACATATTAATTTTCTACATGGAATTACACAGCAGAACAGCTAATACCTAAAGCTTAGCAGGAAGGTGGTAAATCAAGGCAGAGGAAATGTATATTCCAGCAAAATTTGCAACATTCTAATTATTTTAAATACGAAGTCATTTCTGGGACAGGTCAGAACTATTATGAAATAGCTTATAATAGAACGATATCTTAAAAATCCAACAGAAGACAAAAGATACACGATTCTCTGCACCACATGCTTCTTTTTCACTTTTTTCTTAAGATTTCATAAATAAGTACAGGCTCATTGCTTCTAACAGTTCAGGTAAATGCAAAGGTTCTATACTTGAGTTATAATTATTTGCCTGTCATTATGATGTATGACTTTCGATCTTGGCTAAATGGAACAGCTGAACAAGGAAGCTACAACAGCCTTACCTGCTCCAATCACACGCTCAATTTTAATACAGGAGGCATCTAGCTCCTTGGCGAATTGATGGACAGCTCTATTTGGGTCCTCATAGGTTTCAGGGTCAATGTAGGTTTTGGTGCCTGGAAATTTAACTGTAATGATGTAAGAAAGCATGACTGTGATGAAGCAAAGCACTTATTGTGCAGTCAGCCCAGGAATTTCATTATGCAGAGTGCTCCTTGGAACAGTGAACTTGCTTCCACATCACCTGATTCACAGCAGTTTTAACAGACTACTTCAGTCTGTGGGCGTATAGGTATTATATGCAAGCTTCTATAGGTAACATAGGATCCAGCTCATAGTTTACTAACTGAATTGCTTTTCCAGTAAATCAACAAAGGACATCACCGAAATTCTCTGACATGACTCTTATCAGACTGGAGGTTTAATTAAATTCATTGCTATCATGGCATAGTTCAAGCCATACTGAGGTTTGTAATGGACTTGGAAACACATTTGTAAGTCTATCATTCAGTCAATCAATCAAATTAATACAATGGGAAAAGAAGACATTTCATTTACAGGTAGCCTACTACACTGACAGCAATATTAAAAACAGTTAGACATCTTACTTATTCTTTTGATTTATTTTTTTAAAGACCAACCACCATTGACATAGACATATAAATTAATACAAGATGTGAGGGACTGCTATCACAGAACCAGAGAGAAACCTACTATGACACAGTTTCTTCTTCACCTTGAAGGGCAATAGAGGCCAGATGTACAAAGTGCAGAGTAAAGTTAGAAAATTTACAATATTCCTGGGATCTGTTAACCATGTATGACAGTAATTTGAAAGAGGAATGTTTTATATGAACTTTCAATTATAAGGCTCTGGAAGATCTTAACTGCTATGAGGAGGTAGCCAATATGCCTCAGAAAAGGTAGTCAAAATTCAAACAACATAGAATCATCTTAAAAGTTAAAATCTTCTTAAAATGCACCCAGAAGCATGCAGGTAACAGATAATGCTATGTCAACTTTAAATCAATTACAATAATGTATTCCAAATCTAATCATTTGGTTAAAGACAACGATAAGATAGATAGGCATATATTTGGTTATATTAATGCAATGAAAAGATACACTATATCCTCAAAAAAACTTTATTGTTTTTAACAAAGCCACTGAACAATCTTTTCATTAAATCTTACTATTTGGAGAACAATATATTTCTTTATGTATTACACTGCAGCCTAACTGTGCTTATGTCATCACATCAAATTGAAATTATATTTTTAAAATAAGCATATAACAAACAAAAAGAAGCAGAATGTATAAAGGAAAAATGGGATTTAAAACTCTTGAATTATTCTGCTGTAGTTGATTGTTTATCCAAAATTGATTGTCTTAAACAATTACTGTTGCAGTCTATAAAACTGACAGATGCTCATTTGTTACTAAAGCTGAACATGAAAAAAAAAAAACACAAGAAGAAAAGAGAGAGGGGATAGAAAGAGAAAAGAGAGAAAAAGGAGTACAGGGAAGGGAGGGGAAGAGAAAAAGAGAGAAGGGAAGAAAACAATAGGTTAACCTCCTAGATTGGTAGGCAGATGGAGAATGAGCCATCTTCTCCCTTTTTATTCTCTTCCTTTCTTTCATTGTTTTTTTGTTTTTGTTTTTTTCTTTTTGGTTTGGTTTTGTGATAAGAGAGCTGGATTGGAGGTAGCCTTCTGCATCTCAAATGGGTCTCTGATGGTTCTTTATTCAAGCTGTCATAAAACATTTTGACAGGCCAGAGCAATTTTGGCATAAAAACATGAAATACTGCCCAGCTTGGATTCAAAGACATTGTTAGAAGAAATGGTAGGAGGAAACAAAATGTAAATTGGAATTGCTTCACTAAACTCCTCCATCGTGTTTATACCTTTAAATGTAACACTTGGGGCCATGGAGAGTGGAGGGCACCTGATACAAATGACTGGACATTCTATTAAATTCAGTGCTCTAAAAGCTAGTAAAATGGTTGCTTTCATGTTTCTGTAAAAATTCAATCTGGTGTCTTAGCACCTAAGGAAATTGTCTGTATACTAAAGGAATAAAAGGACACCAACTTGTAAATAGCTGGTGACCACAGTGTTGTACTTTACGTATTGTAAATACAGTCATAAAATCAAATAAAATACCTGGTTCTCATCAAATGACAAGAAAAGGTATCCTTGTAAAAAGGGTAATTCAAAAATATAAAGGATTTACCAAGATAGGATATCTTAAGTGTACTTTATATTTTTTTTCATTATTCGTTTCAAAATGGATGCCTTAAAATAAGAAAAATTTTGATGTAATTTCTGAATATTTTAGTCTATTGTTTTTCCTGATTTAAGAGTATGAGCTTTTTGGGTTTTAATGTCTCATTTTCATTTCTCATGAATGTTAAACATCTTAAAACCACCACTGATATTTTGCTGTAGAGATGAAAACTGTTTACATATACCTCAAGCTTATCTTTTCTATGTTAGCAGGTAAAACGTGCAGCTTTATTTTTTTCTAATTACAAACTGGATGTCAAATGTAAAAAAAGGGTATGGCATCAAAATATCAAAACTGAGTGATGACAATTAAGCATTAGGCTATACATCATGTTTTAGGTAAGCCATGTTTTATTTTACCTTCAGCATTAACCTGCAAGCTAAAAGTAAAAAAAACTAAGAGGCAGCATTTGATCATTTGGGGATGTCTCAGATATTCTCAATAAAGAAAAGAAAAGTGACATACTGATTAAGGTATTATTAAATGATTTTGCCATCAAATTATTCACATATGGATAGAGTCAAGGATTCCAGCCACTATAGTCTTATGTCACTCTTCTATATGCATTTTAAACTAGATACAAAAATTAATGCATTCAAGTTTTGATCCTCTCCTTTCTGTCTGGGGAAGTGTTAAAAGTATTCTCTCATGTCATGAAAGAGAAAAAAATGTAACTTCCACTTTTTCTGTATATCCTCTAGGTGTAAACGGCCTATGGTACTCTCATTACTGGGACTTGTCACAAAATCACTGCCAGATTAGCAAGAGGACGCACCGACATTGGGAGCATATCAAATCATCCTGGGGGGAGGGGCAGAATCACATGTATTCAGTCATAATCAGGAGCAGATTTAAGTCTTGTGGGGCTTGAACTTTCTACAATTTGGGATACTTTCTTTAAGAAAAAATATTCTACACACTAACTTGCTAGGGCTCTTCCAGGCCCTTGAAAGGAGTCTGTGAAAGTGAGGGGCCTTGAAACTTAAACTTCATGATAAAGCGCCCTTTGGTCATTACCTTTCACTATAATTTCTAGTGTCCCAATACCATTCCTGCCATCGGTGGTTGGAATTTTACAGAGTTTCATCATCAATTTGGATATGTAATATGTAAAACCACTTTTCTTTTGAAAACTAAAGTTAAGGGAACTATTGGTTCAACAATTAATAACACACTGAAGAAACTTAGGCATGATAATAATGGTGTTCACAATTTGTGTTTTTTCAACCACACATTTCCCTGATTGATGCTTACATACTCCTGTGACTTTAGAAGGGGTATATGACAATATCTTCTTAGATACTGACATAAGAGTTTGATAAATAACACAAAAATAGATGTAATTCTTATGCCATTTACAGGAAATTTATCTCCCCATGAGAAATTTTCATAAAGATTATGGTTACTAAGAAAAATAATAAATAAAATTATTTTTCAATATTTTCAAGGATTAAAAATAGGAATAATGGGTTTGGATAAGAGCATAATCAATTATCAGAACTAAAATCATTTCCCTGTTAGGATTTTACTTTGACTGCAAGAAGTCAACATTTACTTGCATGGCTCTCAGTTTTTCACTTGCCATCTACATGCAACAATGATAAAATTAATGCAGTCAGGCATCTATTTTCTTTGGTTCCCTGAGCTTTCTTCTCATATTATTTCTAAAATGAACTTTTAAGAATCAGGTAGCCCAGATCCACAGGAAAACATCAGAGGATTGAATCCTATTATTATACTATTTACGTCCCTTGAAATATCATCTGTGATGGACATTTTACAGTAGATGGAGAGAAAGAGGCTCCTTAGCTTAGCCTTTCATTATATCATCACTCATTGGATAGAAAAAGAAGGGCCTATCCTTCTAACTTGAAATGAATTCCTGAGCTACAACATGGGCACATGCAACATTTAATCAATCATTATTAGAATGATATGAAACACTTGGGCAAAGTTTGAAAAAGGAACATTTGTGACATAAAAGCTACTGAATATCCTTGCAGTTATATTAAAATTTCTTATGAGAGATTACATGTTTGAATATATTTTTAAAAAATTCACATCATCTGATCTTCATTCTGCATATCTTGTTCAAATGTTTTAAAGTAACATTTTGAGCTCATGATATATTTTCAAGCCTGATACATTAGGAATTTATTCATGCCAATATTAACAACCAGGTTTCTGTATTAATTGGGGTAAATAATAATAAAGAAAAGCCAAACACTTACAATGAAAGTAAAGCTCTTCATCCCCTTCTTGGTCAGCTTTGCTATAACCACAGTGCCTGGAAAAAAATCAGATTTTTGATGATTATTCTCAACCAATAATCTCACTTCATATATTTAAAATTCAGTATCATATACCTTAATTACTTAACAACATGCTAGTTAGAGCTATAAACAAAATACATAAACTTTCTGTCCATAGTTCTGAACTCAATAATAATATAGCAGTTCACATGATTTAAAAAAAGCAGAGAATATAAAGTCTTTGTGTGAGACATTGTGGAAGGGACATATTTCATAGATTTAGATTTATCAATGAGTGAATATTTGCTTATATTTTTTCTGAAAAAAAACCAACAACAACAGATTTTAAATGGTTTCCACAAACCATTAACTAAGAGTAAATCTTTCCCCAGGTGTCTTCTATATTTATTACAAAAATCTAACTCTGAAAATAGCTAATAAAAAGTCACCCAATAGCAATTACATTCCTCTTAAACTAAAGGCAATGATCAAGCTCACACTACATTCTGACCTTGGGAGAATGGAAATTTTTTGACCTTCAATGTTTCATATGAGACAACAAATGTCTTCATTTCCTATTTAACATTCTAAACTAAACAATAAGTAATAGGCTGACATAATTCTGAAAAGTCAACACATTTTATGTTAGAGATTAGAACAAATTTTTTCTTCTACCTTCTTCCAATGATGAATCCAAAGACCATGAAAACCAAAATGATGGTCCCGGCCACTGCAACCACGGCAATTATAATAACAGGGTTCTGTTCACTGGAGACTGCCGTAGCTATAAACAGAAAAAAAAAAAAAAAAAAAAAAGCTCAAGAAAACACTCAATATCTTGCAAGCACTTGAGAGAGGTTAAACAAAATCTTATAAACAAGACAGCTATGCTATTAAATTCACCTTTAATTTAAATGCATTCTATTGTAATATAAATTTAAATAAACATTTATTTTTGCATTTTAAATAAGTGGTAAGGACAATACTTTCATCTATTTTATATTCTTCAGCTAGAAAAGATCCCTACAAAATGCCTTATTGAATGGCTATCTCCTGCTTAATTGTTGGAAACTTAGTTATAAATCAAAAGATAAAGATCTTTCATCTACAATTGCTATGAAATCCCTATTTTTCCCTCAGTGAGGTATTTGATCCCTCTGTATCTGTTTTCCTGGTGTGTAAAAAAGGAACCCTGTACAATGCTGTGTCGCTTCCTGTACAATGCTAAGTGATTCTTCTACGCTCATTAAGGCAAGCCCAGCTGAACCTTTCTGAGAGTCTCTTTGGGAACAGTATATGTTTATATGTCCTTTAAAGTAGCCTCTGGGCTTCCCTGGTGGCGCAGTGGTTGAGAGTCCGCCTGCCGATGCAGGGGACACGGGTTCATGCCCCGGTCTGGGAGGATCCCACATGCCGCGGAGCGGCTGGGCCCGTGAGCCATGGCCGCTGAGCCTGCGCGTCCGGAGCCTGTGCTCCACAATGGGAGAGGCCACAACAGTGAGAGGCCCACGTACCGCAAAAAGAAAAAAAAAAAAAAGCAGCCTCTAATTCTGATTCTTCATCGAGTCACACGGCCTTTTTCCAAATTAGTGAAGTTTTACTTATCTGACAATTCACAACTGTCACATTTTCCCCAGAGCATTATATTTTCAATACCAGTATAGACTTCATAAAATAATCAAAAGAATGCAACACAATGAAAATATATATTCCAATCGCTGATCCAGTTGCAAATTGATAATCATATAATATCAAACTAATATAGTTTGCTTATTTCTGAAAAAAATCAACAGCTGTAATCTTTAAGGTAGGATGGAAAATACTACTCCTTCTTGGTGTGGCAAGGGACTCACTCTCCAGAGCAGTAAATTTTATGTAGGCAGAGTGTGTCTTGCCCCAACAGGAAGCATACATTTTTCTGATTGGCCTTTCTCTAGTTTATCTACGTCTCCCTCCTTTGACAACTCATCTCTTAATTTTGTATACCTATGCTAACTATAGATAGCTCTTACGTTGAAAAACAGTAAATATAGCTCTGGTGTATTGGTTTCTGAAAAGAGGTATTATACACACTCCGTAATTCAGCACCTGCTGATTTGCTCCCTGAGGGAATGAAACAAGGGAAAAAGAAAAAGAAGAAAAAGAAAGCAACTTTACAGCTTTAATTTCTGAATTACAGCCTATTATGATTAAACAGAGAAAAGATGCCTTCAAGTATTTTTCTTGGTTTGGTCGTTTTTTGTTTTTATCTGTCTTTTAGTATATATTAAGAGAGGAAAAAGAATGGAGTAGTTTTGTTCATGAGAAAGGAAAAAATTAAACACGTTATGTGTAGAAATTGTTTTCATTCAATCTGTCCCGTGGGTCTAATTTTTTGCTTGTCTTAGGCTCTGTTCTGCTCATACCGTCAGAAACAGAACTCCAATGAGAAAACTGAACTCAGGTGAATGATGAATTAGAGTTTGTGAATATTTACTTACATGTTTTTATATATATTCAGGGTCACACTTTAATCTTAACATAGTCAAAATTTATGGTTCATATTTTCATCTAATTCATGGATAATACATTTTAAAAGTAATTTATATGTGTCATAATCACTACACTATGATTTAAAAATTGTGAAAACAGTAGCATTGGCTCTGTACAGAAGCGGATTTTTGGATGTATGTGCGATGGAATAATCTGAGTTCTCTTTCCAAACAGTGCTCAGGTAGCTTCTCTTTGGTGGCATCTTCCTTCTTGCCCTCCTTCCTAGCACAGAGGATCACTGTTTACTGACACTCTGATAGCACTGGGCCATGCACTCTACCAGTGCTCAATTGTATGGTCAGAACTTGTGTACAAGTTTCTCTCTTTCACTAACTGGGAGCATCAATTGTGTCATGTGTTTCTGTACATCCCTAATTCTTAGCACAGTAACGTGTGCTAAATCAGTAGTTCTTAAAAGGTGTCTGGGAAACCCTAAGGGTTCCTCAGGAACATTCCAGGGAATCTGCAAGGTCAACACTATTTTCATTTAATGTTATTTGCCTTTTTCACTCTCACATGCTTACAGGTGCACAGTTGAGTTTCCCAAGAACTTACATGACAGGGGATAATATCACTCTGATGGCTAATGAAATGTGTGTTGTGTATACTTGTGTTTAAAAAATTTCTCAGTTTTAATTTCTAAAGTGGTGAACATAAATAAATATAACCCAAATAGTCAAAATCTATTTGGGGATCTTCAATAGTTTTTAATAGCTTGTAAGGGTTCCTGTGACCAAAAGGCTTGAGAATGGTTGTCCTAAATAAGAAAAGCTGACATTCAAGACTGTCTGTGTTCTAGGCACTGTACTTGGCACTTTGTGTACATTACCTTATTTAACCCTCATACTACTCTGAGAGTTGGGTACTGCTATCCTAGCAACTTTTTTTTTTTTTTTTTTGCGGTATGTGGGCCTCTCACTGTTGTGGCCTCTTCCGCTGTGGAGCACAGGCTCCGGACGTGCAGGCTCAGCGGCCATGGCTCACGGGCCCAGCCGCTCCACGGCATGTAGGATCTTCCTGGACTGGGGCACGAACCCGTGTCCCCTGCATCAGCTGGCGGGCTCTCAACCACTGAGCCACCAGGGAAGCCCTATCCTAGCAACTTTTGCACAGAGAAGTAGCTCATCCAAAGTCACACAAATGGACATGGCAGAGCTGAAACGTGAAACCAGGAATATATCTATTAGCTCTAACTGATCCTGATAATCTGTTTTTTTCATGACTGTGAGGTATTCATTTCTTGCTTACTTACTGACTGCCTTCTATGCCTCAAGCACTATATTAGGCACTGGCAAGACTAAAGTAAGAAAAGGAGATATGGATTGTTCTTTCATCAACTTTACCTTCCAGTGGAGAGAATATTCTGATCATAAAAAAATCACCAAATCCTTTCTAATGCAAAATTCATTTTTAACATTAATTTCATGTGCTCATTCATATTCTACTACTTCATCTCAAATTCTCTGAGGGTTAGTTACTTCATTTTTAAATAATGAAAATAATATCTATGAACCTCAGCACTAATAAATAATAGTTTGACCCAATATTCTTAATTTACGAAGTCAGGAAAATGTACAAACTCATTTTTGAAAGTTTTCAAACCTAAACTTTTAACTGATAAATAAAGTTTGGGTAAGTATAGCTGATTGATGGTTCTTTAAGTTTGAACTATTTATTAGAATATGGAAAAAACAGAGTTTGTTTTATTATATTAAAAATTACAAAGTAAAATATCAAGAGATCAGTCTAAATGAAAAACTACGGCAACACATTTAACAGAAGACGACTCAAATGTTTAAATGTTGAAATATTAGTGTAAAACACTGTAATTTTTCGGGGTCATTGAACTTAGATATTCTCAGTTTTAATCTTACACACTCCATTTAAAAAAGATGACAGAGAATAATGGCAATGTTTATCACATCATATTATGTGAAATCTTTTTCAATTGATGACTTTTGTGTCTATAATTCTATATAGACGATTTATATTTCAAATTTATTTCAACATATGTTTTATTATTTGAGGCTCTGAGAGTTACTGCTTAATTTAAAAATATAACAAAATATTTTGAAAAAAGACTACTGTTAGCAGACTTAATAAGCATTAGCTAATGCAAAAGAATTTACCAATTTATTCTACCTTTTAAAAGAGCTAGAAAAATATTCTCCTGAAGTCAAAATAACTCTTTGAACAAAATTGTATTGATTTAATTTATTTAAAAATTTTTCTATTAAAAATTGAGAAAAAATCATATAATATTTTTTAGCTACTATTTGTGTAGAATTCCACAGGAACACTAGATTGGTAAGGAGAGGAGGAGGCAACAGCTTGGTGAACCTTGAGCCTGAGTAATATCGAGAGAAATCAAAAACTTCCAAAACACAGAAACACACCCTGAGGCTTCAACCTAGCTGAATAACAACCAGCAGAGGTACTCAAGCTGTTCTAAACTTGCACTCTGACAATAGACTGGGACGTGCATCCTAAGATACATCTGCTTATTTGTGATATACTATAGACACATGTATTTTTGTTATGTTCCTATGCTGCCTTATAAAACACAAAGTGATAAAGGGGATTCGAGATATTGCTAATGTTCTATTTTTAAGCTGAGTGGTAGATACAGAGATATTCAATTAATTATTCTTCTTAATATTTCACATATACTTTAAATATGTCATTTAGTATGTTGGAAATATTTCATAAAAATGAAAAAAGATGACAAAAATAAAAAGAATGACAAGGTCTAAGATCTTCTTCTTGAATGGCAAGTTTTGAAATCATTGCTAAAAGGTAAGTAGCTTGAATTAACCATGATTATTATAAACCAGCTTTCTCTGGCCCACCCTGGTGTATATCCTGACTTCATTTGGGAGTTTTCCTGGCTTCATTTGGCTTCATTTTGGGGCAGCTTTGACAACTAGAGTAAGATTATTTTGGGGTGTACCAAAACAGTCTGTATCAATACACATTTGAACAAGTCCTGCTTCTGTTTCTGACTTCATCTTTTCAAAATAAACCCAGTTTGTTTTAAAGAAACGAATTTAAGTCACAAGGGTATAACATCACAAAACAAAACTGGAAATTTTAAATTATTATTCTGAATAACCTTTACAAAGAATATACATATACATATGCATAGACATTCACCTTTAAAAGTAAAAATCATCTTGAACTAAATCATCGCCCCCAGTACTGAAAAGAAAATATGCCAGAGTTATAGAGAGTAAGAATCCAAACCAAAGATGGTAATTACCTTCAAACATTTTACCTGTAGCTTCCTCTAGTGTAGCAACGTCAAGTCTGGGACTGTAATTTCCATAACCAGCAGCAGTAAAAGCCCGAATCTGGAAAACATACACTGTTCCTGGCTTCAGGTTGTTAATGGAAGCCGAAGTGGACTTGGTTTTTAATGTCGAGTAGGTCCGCTCCCTTTGATCCTAGAAACAATACAGGGAATATTTAATTGTGATTGCAACCAGGCAATTTGACAGCCAATTCTTGCAATTTATTTCAATTTGCTGCATTGTTTTTATAAAGGCTACATTGTACCCTGTGGAATATTGGAACACTGAGTTGTTTCTCAGATAATATAAAATGTAAATGTGAGCACATGCCTTTGTTCTATAAATTTCAAAGAGAAATAATTTTTTAAAAACATTTATGATGTTTTGAGCCTTTGCTTTGTTGGTAGAGGGCACAGTGGCAAGAACTATTTAGCCATAAATATAATCAAAGGTCCTTTTGACCAAAACATAAGTACACTTGTAAAATCTACAGTTTAGCAGAGGTCTTCACTTTGTAATGTGGTTCTCTTAATACTGTTCCTGAATGTTATTCAACAAGCAAAAAGCCACAGGCTAAAAATAAAGAAATCTATAAAATCAAGAAACTTAGCTAATACCACCAGGATAGTGACATATCAATTGTTTTCATTAAAAATTGCATTTCTCAGGGGACTTCCCTGGCGGTCCGGTGGTTAAGACTCTGTGCTTCCATTGCAGGGGGCACGGGTTCGATCCCTGGTCGTGCATGCCACACGGTGCGGCTAAAAAAAAAATGTATTTCTCACAGAATAAAAGCAGTTTTACGGGCTTCCCTGGTGGCGCAGTGGTTGAGAGTCCGCCTGCCGATGCAGGGGACACGGGTTCGTGCCCCGATCCGGGAAGATCCCACGTGCCGCGGAGCGGCTGGGCCCCGTGAGCCATGGCCGCTGAGCCTGCGCGTCTGGAGCCTGTGCTCCGCAACGGGAGAGGCCACAATGGTGAGAGGCCCGCGTACCGCAAAAACAAAACAAAACAAAAAACCATTTCACAAAATAGCATTTGAAGTTAAAACTATTACTATAAAAGTTAATGTCAAATATAAAACTTAAATTATCATATAATTTATGATTTGGCAATATTTTAAACATCTCAGTTCAATTTCCCCATTTTTCAGATATGAAAACTGAGGCTTGTAGAGTTTAAAAGTGTGTTCATCATATTACATATGATAAGCTTAAGAATGGAATAATTAAAAAATCAAGAATATAAAACACTCCATCAAAACAATAGTTAAATGAATAAAAATGTAAAGTTTAGTTGATATGATTCTAATGTGTTGTTTATGAAAAAAGTTATAAAAACTACTCATCAAAATATACAATTCTAGATGGGTTCTTACTTGTTCAATAATAAATACCTGCGCTCAACTGTGTCTAGAAATAAAACTATTCAGTGAAATCTGAAAATGTTGGTTTGGTTGTTTGATTTACCTTCACGATGATATTTGCAAAAGCGTAAATAAATGTATACTTAAACTGGATTTAGTGAAGCTGACTTGTAATTGTCTTCATTATAATCACTTATAAAACTGAGAGTTGATATTATAAATATATATTTGTCTCAAATAAAAGAACTAGGCATAACTGATATTAGAAGACATAATGATATAAACATTAGACCACAGGCTTACATACATTATAAAGCAATAGTATTATTTGTAAGATTATTTTGTAATTTGTAAAATTCAGTGAATGTAGATACACTGTTTCTGTCATGTAAAATCGAAAAGTAACTATTTGAACAAAGTTATTCCAGAGAAAGGATTTGCAAAATATTGTGTTGCATTGTAAGAAACTTTACTCTCACTTACCACCTAACTTATATTTTTTAAATGTATTTCATTGCTTTTGAAACCTGATGAAATTTCAGAAGGGACTTATAACTGTCAGAGTTCACTGGAAAACAGACATAACAAACCCAACAGTAAAAACAAGGATCCCCTTAGAAATACATTTGCTGAGACAAGAAATATATTCTCTGGTACAAAAATGAGGTATTTAAAATGTAACTTTGGCTATGGAAGTTACTCATTCATAAAGGAAATAATAAGTAAAAATATTGTAAACTCAGTCTGAACGTTGAAACTAATCTTAAACTATCTGTTTTTCCATCAAAGTGAAAAAAAAGTGTCTATTGCCAAGGCACTGTATGCATTTAAATGATTCAATCAAGTCAATTCAGTCCCCAAATATTTCCAAAGCTTTATGTTTCCATTTTGAAATTCTGTCTAAATGGTTAAAATGGTTATGTATATTAGAGTACTTCAGCTAATTAAGTCAACAATAGTAACACTTATTATTATTATTACGATTAGTAATAATAATAGTTTCCATGTTTCAAACCTTGAATCAGGTCTTTCTGAGAGGTAGAGCCTAGAAAATAATTTGTGAACAGAGTTGTGTCTGTCTGTCTGTCTATCTTTCTCTAGATGGGTCAGAAATAAATGCACTCATACACTGAGATATGTCATCATTTACTAAAATTTAGCCCTTATAGGGGATTAAAGGGGCAGTACTTGAGTTTTAGCCATGCTATTTTTTTTCATGGAGAGAAGGGTATAAAGAAGTAGTAGACATAATTAGTATAACATATATGAAATAAATTTCAGTAGGAATTTAAAGGGGTGAAATATTATCACCTGACTCTGAAGTTTGGAGAACACTACACATTTATTACAGAAAATATTCTTATTTTTTTCAAATTACAAAATTACTTGAGGTCACGTCATTATCACCGAAACCACATACATAAAATAAATCATCAAGGGCTCAAACAGACACCCTAAAAGAAACATTTTCAAAAACACAGAGGGGAAAAAAATACCACATTGGGTTCTGTGGTTTCTGTGGTACTAAACATCCTACATCTAATCATTAGGACATCAAAACTTGAATACCTAAACATACTAGTAGAATATTTTCATCTGTGTAACACAAAAACTTAATACACAGAAACTATCATTATAATCATGAACCAGAGATTCAGGGAGAGGGTTATTAAAAGTGGCTAAAATTAACTATCTATTTTGAAGTACCTCCAAATAGCTGTTATAATGACCAGCTTTAGTCGACAGTGCAGTAGGATGACACAAGACACACCGAGCATCGTACATGGTTGTACATAAGTGTTCTTAGCACTTACTTTCTCGTAATACTTGATTTCATATTCGGTGATGACTCCATTGGGATGCTCCGGTTCCTGCCAGGAAAGCTCCACACTCCGCTGCAGCACTCTCTCCTTCATTACTCCGCTCACTTGCGAGGGAGCTGTTTGGACAAGATGTGTCAATAAACAATGAGAAAATTCACTGGATGCCTCAAATCAAATGTCACAACTGATCAGTCCCATGCTGTGCCAGTTTCATTAAAGTAAAAGAAAGCACCTTTTCGTAGCTCACAATTCAGAAGCTAATGAATATTCAAACAGGACCTTATTACTGTTCATAAACCTTAATAGAAATTTAAATTAAAGTGCAAACAGCAGAAGATAGCATTGTTCAAGTTAGTGAAAAATGGAAATGATGGGGCTGAGAATGACAATTAAGCAAAGGAATGCTAATTAAGGCTACAAAATATGATTTCTAAGTCCAAATATTTATTTCACATGCAACAGCAATACACTTTTTACAAGAAGCAAATAACTTAATACTGTGCCAGATAAAGTATATTAAATGGCTACTTTCATTTCAATTAAAGGAATCAAACTTTTAAAGAAAGTTTTTACATTTCACGTGTGTGTCTGTGCATGTGTGTGTGTGTGTGGGTGTTTTACACTTCATTAGGTTAAGGTGCAAGAAAATGTTAAGGCTTCTGTTACTTAAACATGTGCGTGATCACACATACACACACAGACTCTTCCACATGTAATTTATCCCTACGTAACCTAGGCTTCAAGCTTTGATAGAAGCAATTCAAGCTACAGTTTTGCTTTCTCTCTATATACAGATAATAACATGCTAGAGTTCTTTCATCCTAATTAGTGGCATATACTCTTTTTGGTAGCTAAGACTGTGGAATGTAGCAAACTAATTTGCTCTGTCTAATTTGTTCAGTGACGATTAACTAGTTATCTTCTCTGTCTAAATGAGTAGCTGCATTGGCTTGGCTGAATTTCAGTGGGGTCATTATGTTTCATGTATCATGCTCTAGCTCATTCTGTAAAATGTTTTCAGGCTGTTAATTTAATTTTCAGATGTCCAAAATTGTTAATAATCCTGCTGACAGAAAAGCAATTATATGGGTCTAAAGCTGTTTAAGCAAGCTTCTGATGTTTATCCCTTTGGCTTTATTTTGTTTCTTCCACTTCTTAATATTTTCTTATATCAACGTCTAGAAAAAACTTTTGTCACTGTTGTCTGGCTTGACGATTTTGAGGGAAGGACCTGGAAGATGCATGACTCCCATTTCCTCTCAGATTACTAACAAAAGCATAACGAGGGCGGATTAAGTGGAACAACTTTCCCTTTAGGGGCATGCAGCTGAAGTACTCAACAGACTGTGTTTACAGACTAAATGCGTTTCTGATATGTTTCCAATGAAGCCAATTTCTAATAAAGAATCTTATTTTTGCCACGACTTTTAAAACCTGGGTACATGCAGTGAAGAAGAACTTGTTTCTAAAGTAATTTATCTCTCCACCCATAACATTTTTAGCATCCCAGCCAAATGTGTGATTTAAGAAGCTGCATCCCCAAGCCATAGCCCTGGGAAACACATTCCCCAGCTAATGGTGAGATGAGAGTCTACTTAACCAGTAATCTCTAATAGTCTAATTTACTTAACGCCATTCATAAAATCTGTATTTTAATTTTAATTAGTAAAAAACAGAATGCAACACAGGTGAGAATACTGCAATAGTCAATACATAAATTACTCAGTAAGGCTGCTGGGTCTCCGATCAGGGTTTACGGCATGAGGTGTGCCATTTGGAAACAGGTTAAATGGAAATAGGTGGGAGCACTAGTAGGTGCCAATCTCTAGGTCTTCTTTAAACAACACACATAGTTTAATGTGATTTTCAGTGTAAGTCAAACTATAAAACACTTTGCTTAGCTCCTATACCTAAACAGCAAGATGAGAGAGGTGAGACACTGAATCCTCCAAAATATGGCAGAGACTTGGGGTATAAATGTACCTTATTTAGTTCTAGTATGTTGCAGCAAGATCTAAGTATAAAATGAGACATGATTTCTGCAAGTTACACATTAACATTAAACTCATTATCTCATCCTGGAAAAAGAACTTTTACCAATAAAATGATGGTAATTGGGAAATGGGGGGAAAGATACCAAAAAACACATCTGAAATGTACAGTATTTTGAAGCCCATAACACAGCACTAGCAATGCAGTACTCTATGATGTATTTTCCCTCTTTTGTACAAAGAGCCATACCTGTCAGTGACTATACTCCTGATTTCCTGTGTATTTCTTATTTTTAAAAATTTATCCCTTGCTAATACTGTATCAAGCCACACGTTTAAAAGAGTCAGAAACAGAAGTACTAGCACATGGCCCTTGAGAATAGATAAACTGCATGATAGGAAAAATCTTTCCCTACCTATGTCCTTCAAATACAGCACTTTGGTACATAAAAATTGATAATATTTTCCCTTGAGTTTCAATATCTCAGGCATAGAGAATATATAACTCATAAGATATACAGTTTATAAACAAAAATATCTCTAAGCTAATCAGATTCTAACAGTCATGATTTGCAGATAGTTATACATAAAAGTAAAATTGAAAGAAATATTAAAAAACATTGATTTCTATGGTTAATATATTTGATCTGCTAAATTAATCCCACTGTAACAATTTCACTAAGAATATGCTCTTACACCAAAATATTCAATTAACTACAATCTGAAGTTCATTTTGAAAGGAATATGCATACAACTAATTGAATCACATACATATTTAACAACCCATAAGGTATTATGACATTTATAACTTTCATAATTATCAAAGTTAAATAAAATCTTTTGTAATTAGAATTAATGTGAAGCTAATAAATAGTAACCGACAAAAGTAAATTCCCTGCATTGGAAAATGTAAGAAAACAAATTCAGAGAGGCAAGCTTTTAAACGTGAATTTGTAGTAGGGTTTCTAAAAAATGATTAACATTAATTTCTCACCTAAGTTTCTAGAAATATTCAGATATAAAAATTAATTTCAACTGAAGAAACAGATGGAACGTTTTGCCCTTAAATATTTTCAAGAATTATTGGGGACATATCTGGAATCTATACAAATGACAGTGAAAGACGATCTTAGGAAATACAGAAATGGTTTCTGTGGTTTAAAGTGGTAAATCTCAACAGTATAAAAACAAAGTTGATGCAACAGAAAAGCAAAAGTCAAATAACAGGCTAAAATGTAAATTTGTGGGCTAGGATCGTTTAGTATGAGGCTTTGAACTAAAAAATAATCAGTAAGAATGGTGGGTTTATGTACAGACCTGAACCAGTCAACATTTTCGAGATTTTGAGCTTCAAGCACTTATGCATGATTTTTGATCTTAATCAATTTTTAATTGAAATCCAAGTACAAAAATTATATTTAAGTTACAAGATGAAATGTACTCATAAGGGCTCCATTCCCCCTCACCCTATGCCCCCCAAAATGTTAAGCTTACCTATATGTATGGAGACATTTCCTAGCACAAAGTGAGGAAAAAGACAATTTTAAAACATAGTATAGTAAGTGAATGGCCCTCCAAACTCCATACTCTAATCTCTGGAATGTATGAATGTGCAACATAACAAGGCAAAAGGGACACTGCAGATGTAATTAAGGTGATAGACCTTACAATAAAAATATTATATTGGACTTTTTCAAGCGGGCCCAATCTAATCACATCAGTCCTTACGAGCAGAGAGATTTCTCCAGCCAGGGCTAGACAGATGTTGCGAGAAGTGAAGCCAGAGAGATCTGAAGCATGAGAAGGAATCAACCTGCCACTGCTGGAGGAGTCATGTGGGGAACATAAGGTATGGGGGCAGCAGCCTTTAAGGATCAAAGACATGCCCTAGGTGACAGAGGCAGAGAAATGGAGACCTCAATGCTACCAGCACAAAGGCCTGGAATTCTGACATCAATGAGGTTGGAAGTGGATCTTCCCCAGAGGCTCCAGATAAGAGCCCAGCCCATCTGACAACTTGACTTCAGCCCAAGACGCTGGCAATTGAGGCTCCAGCTGAGCCCCGCCATGCCCAGACCTCTGACCCACAGAACTGGGAGATAAGAAATGAGTGTTTTTTGAAGTTTTTGTGGTAACTATTTATGGTAGCAGTAGAAAACTAATACATACAGTAAAGAAAGAATAGACTTACTGGAATTTTAACAAAGTCTATGAAAAAAGGTTAGCGATAGGATAGTTTAATAATGCGATATATTGAAATTTATGTTGAAATAACATGGAATCAAGGAATTTTGATCTTGATTAAGACTCAAAACACAATGCTTTATAGAAAAGAACTCTCCATCATACATTTGGAAGAATTTTTTTTTTGTGTGTGGTAATACTTCAATGGAGTTCATGAATTTGATTTTGGATTTTAAAAGTAATTTATTTATACTAGTCATTATTTTCACTACACAAATTCTCCCACTAAATTTCAACGAAGAATGGTGAGTGGAAAAATAATATTTGTATTTCTAAATAATACAATCAAGAAAGATAGGTCAACAAGTATGAAATGACCTTTTACCACACACCTCAAATTGTTACATCTCTTGACACTTGTTAGATTTCCATTAGGTAAATACAAAAAGTGAAAATGAAGAAATCTTTAGATCACAATCAAATGCAAATCTGACAATTATAGAATAACAGACTTTTACTGAACACTTTTCTTGCTTTATAGTATGGAGTTCATTTTTGTCATCCTTTGAAATAACAAATGTGTGTATTATTAGGAGTTTAGGATTTTATAATACACAACTTTTAGCCTTCTTACTCTTCCCCATAGGTGTTTCATTTTTGCACTACAGGACAAACGTATAAAAACACATGTAAATTTATTCCAATAACAAAAGAGTAGACCAAAAGTATACATGATCCAGTGGAGTATCATGTAACTTATCAATTCAATTTTTAGGGTATTTAGGAATATGTAAAAAGTTCTAACGTGATTTCACTAAACTTCAATTTCCTGGCTGTGAACAAAAAAGGGTCAGTAATAATATCATGAGCAATAAATATAAAATTTTATCTAAAAATTAAAGCACAGGAATTAAGGGCAATTGAGTCTGCAGGAATTATGAGCAATCCATTTGCAATACGTACCTGTCAAATTGTTTTTGGTTGGAGAGAAACATGATTTGTGGCTAAAACAAACATAAATCTCATTTTATAATAAGCAGTTGAAAAAATCAGTGGGAAATGAATTGATCTTTCTCAAAATTACATTATGCTTTTTGCATTGCCAGCTATCACCTACCAATTAGAATGATGATGTTTTATTCAAAAATGTAAAATACACAATATAATACATAAGACATATCACAGAATGGATTTCTAAATATATTTAAGAACAATTACTGAAAAGACAACTTGAATAAGAGCTAAAAAAATAAGATCTGAAAGTTCTGTAACAAAAAATGAATGATATTGAACTGACAAAGCAGGAAAAAGAAAGCATCGTGATTGGGGTGCCAGTCAAGTATATACTGTGAGTAAAGTCAATATCGTTTCAGTAGGGTAATAACACTCCTCACAGAACAACAAATGTCACTACTCTGCTACTTGATCAACTAAGGATGGCGCTGTTCTTTAAAGCAACAGTCACAACATCTTTGCAAAAATGATCTGCTAATACAGCTTTCTGAAAATAAAGTTTCCTCTGTCATCATCAGATGATTAGTAACCAATTGTTTGGATGTTTAATTAATTACAAGAGGATTTCGCACTTCCTGGAAAGTCTATGTAAAGTGCTTTAAAGAGCAAAGAGCTGATGGTTGTGGAGAAAGCCACTGTGGCAATTGGTTCTAAAAAGATATCTGGACTCCTGCTCATTTCTGCTTAAGTACTGACTAAAATGTGAATTGATGAGGCCGTTAATTTGTAACTCCAGGTGCATTTGCATTTTCATAGAATTACAATGTAATTGTAACTATCGATGTAAATAAAATAGAATATTGTAAAAACAGTAGGTATAAATTAGGCAGCTGCCCAGAACTAGCTGTACTATTCACACCAGTCTTACCCACAGAGGAATAACTAAATGACAGTCCAGCAGGGTTAAGGAGCCCTTGATATAGAGTCATACATGTCACCTATCTTTTCAATCAACAGTTAATACTTTTTACTAGCTCAGTTCTACTCAACAAATGTTTGTTTGGCATTTACTCGATGCAGGGCATGGTGGCATTTCTATAGAAACTTACAGTTTGCTATAAGTAAATAAGTAAATAAATAAATAAATAAATACCTCCTTTCTTCCCTACTGCAACCGTGCAGGTAGGTAGTGTCGTTCTACTTATTGGTGGAAAAGCTAAGGGTTACAGAGATTAAGTAGCATCCACTCAGAAAGGGGCAGATTTTGGATTCAATCACGTTTTTCAAATTCTAATCCCTATTTTTTTCAATGACGCTGCAATAATTCTGGGTGCTGGCACTTCTTGAGAGCAGGCACTAGAAGCAGGAAAGCTAAGTCACACACTTAGCATTTGTTGAGAATCCATGATGGGCCATAATGATGAAAAGACTCTTAGGGATCTACTCAATAGGTAGGAGTCCTAGAACCTGCAGATACCAGAAGAGGTCAATCTGAGCACAGATTTTTAAAATTACTTTTTTTAAAATGGCAAACGCATACTATATGCAACAAAATTCAAACAGTACAAAAGAGAATATAGTGAAAAGGGAGACTTCTTCTGAACCTGGTTCCCATGTTACAAAGTTACCCTTCCCTAAAGGAACTACTTTTAGTAGTTTCTTTGGTATCCTCACAGAAAGAGTCTAGATATATATGAAAGTATGCATATTTTAAAAACAGGGATGATATTATTCTAATAGTTCAAAACCGTGATGTTTTTCATTTGTCTTGTATTTTATAACTTGTATCATTCAACATATACATATCTGTATCACTCTTTAATCAGCTGTGTTGTATTCCATTCTGTGGAAATACTACTGATATATTTGACCAGATGCTTATAAATAACTATAGTCCTCTCCTATTATCTTAAATAATAACAGAGCCAGGTTCAAGATTGGATCCATGATTTTCTCTCTAGTGGACTCCACAAAAAAGTTACAACTCACTGAATCATTCTTCCTCTGCTTCGGCTAATACAGAATTATTTTATTATTTTTTCCCCCAAATCCTATTTCTCTTGCTGATAGTATTATACAATGTAATGTTTAATTATTTCATAGTTGTTTATCTCCTCAGCTATTCTGATGCTCCTTGAAGGCAGGACGTTTGGAGAAGCAGTAGACCCAGGGACTGAAGAGCATGGGCTCATGAGCTAGTCTACTGGGTGTGCACCTAGGTTCCAGCGTTTATTTGCAAATTGCGCAATCTTGAACAAGGAAACAAACTTCTTGAGCATCAGTTTTCTCAGCTTTAAAATAGCTTTAATCAGAGTGCATATTTCATAAATAGAATTGTTCTGGAAATCAGTATATAAATACATGTTAAATACTTAAAACCACTCTTGTGACATGGTAAGAAATATATATATATATATATATATATATATATATATATATATATATATTTATTTATTTATTATTATCCTATATTTAGTTTGTTTGTATTAGACTTACTGATGCCTGGGACTCATTCCAGAATACTCTGATCCTGAGATCAGATTCAGGCATCATTATTTTTCAAATGGTCCTTAGATGAAGCTGCTGTACAGCTAGCCTGAGATCAATTCCTCTGAAGCTTTGGCAGGAACATAAATTGTCATTTCAATGTGGAATTCCAGGGCTGTCTATAATAAATGCTGGCAAATGTTAGGCTTTTAAATATTGACAGATTTTATTCAATTTCAATCATTTAGAAATGACCAATTTCCATAATTTATACTCTCTATTTTATATACACCAGCTAAACAGAAAGACATTAAGGTTAAGTCATTTAGAAGGAACGTATCATTGTAAAAAAAAATGAAATAACTACCAAAATGGGAAGAGGTCCAACAACACACGTTCTTTTTAAAATATTACATATTAAGTTGACAGAAAAATACAGATGAAGCAATGCAATCTCTTCTATTTTGGGTGGTGGGGAAATTAATATTTTGATTGTTTTAGAAAAAAACACATACTTTCTCATGTGGTCTATCAAGTAATCTGACTCCATCTCCATTTTCCATGAATCTAGAGCTAAAGGCTACCTATTTATAAGGTCAACTACGTGACTATAGTCTCACTTTAATGATGAACTATTTATAGAAATGATTCATAAGGAAGTATGGGATAGTTATAGCCCACAATCAGACCTTTTCAATAATGAAAATAAACCCTTATTAAGAATAAGATATACATGTGTGTGTATACACATTTGTTAATGACCAAAACCTCGTTTACATGTCATCAGAATAAGCTTTTCAGTGGTGTACATTTTCTTTGGCCTTGGAACATGTTTTATTATAAATAGAGAATCATGTTGTATTTCAATCACAAAAATATTGTAATACCACTCAACAATTTTTTGAAACGTTGATTTAGTCCAAATCCTTGTGTTATGGCTATCTTTATAATTTTCATAGTTATCTATTTACATTCTTTACAACATGAATATTCTTTCTATTAATTTATATTAAACACAGACTGTCTAAATTTTTTATTCAATATACTGTAACTATATTTCCTTATAATATGAGATGAATGTAGTCCCTCAGTTAGATAATTTTAATTTATATACTATTATATGTATCATGAACACATATGAATGATTCTTAAATTATGTAATAACATATACTGATATTTACATATATAACTATGTGGCTAAGTAAGCTCATTAGTTCCTCTTCCTAAATATCTACACAATGTTTAAAATATTGTTCTGTATATTATAACATTCTGGAATTCCAAAGATTTAGTTTACTTTTCAGAGGCAGTATAGCATTTATTTAAATAACATGCAGGTTGTTTATTAAGAGGAACATTGTTAATAGAAAGAATATTAAAGGAAGAGGAGACATGAGATTTGCCTTGAAGCAGGACATTAATAATGTATATTCAGAATTCCCATTAGAATAAACTTACATTACTGAATGCCAGCTGTGTTCTTACTATGTGGCTACACTGCATTTTTAACCCCCAAGTCCTTTTCCAGTACACCACCATTTCTCATCATCATAAAATGAGTATAATGTGTTACAACCAAAGTTTTTAAAAAATGAATGAAACCATAAAAATTGAGTTTACTGCATATAGTGATATGGTTTCATAAAATGTTTGTTTCACATGTGAGTGTTTGTGTATAAATATACCAAAGTACAGATATACAACGTGCATCTATGAATTACTATTTTTTTTTTTTTTTTTTTTTTTTTTGCGGTACATGGGCCTCTCACTGCTGTGGCCTCTCCCGTTGCGGAGCACAGGCTCCAGACACGCAGGCTCAGCGGCCATGGCTCACGGGTCCAGCCGCTCCGCGACATGTGGGATCTTCCCGGACTGGGGCACGAACCTGCATCCTTTGCATCGGCAGGTGGACTCCCAACCACTGCACCGCCAGGAAAGCCCTATGAATTGCTTTTAATAAATACATTAAAACTTTTTTGAAAGCCACTTTATTACATGATATATAATTGAGGGTATATCTATTTACAAAGAGATATGAATGTGTTTAAAGTGATACAGTACAAAACATAATACAGCAAAAGTAAGTGTGACAGTTCCCTGTTATACCATTCTTTTACTCTATCCCAAGTTCTTGATAATGGTTGAAGAGAACAGCCAATTTCATTATATTCTGGCTGCTATCAATCTCATGCTTTTCCACTTTACAGTTTCTTTTTATTTTACTTTTCCTGCTTGTGTCTTCTACTCTGGTATGAATTATTTTCGACTGTATTTTTTCTAGGCCTACCTAAAACTTGTATGTATCCAAATCAATCTATTTTCTTAAATATTATCTAACAATTTTTTTTGCAGCTATTGTTCTTCATTAGTGGTTTTGTTTATCTTATTTTTTACATTTTTTGCAGAAATCATCACTCTAGTGCTCCTCGCAACTAATTTGATTTTAATTCTCTGTCCTGTTATAAGTTTGATTATTCAAGAAGGAAAAAAAGAAAGAAGGAAGAAGAATGTAACGAGGAGGAAGAGGAGAAGAAGGAGAAGGTGGAAGAGCAGAAAAAGAAGGAAACCTAAAGTATCTTAAAACTCACTAAAATAGGGCTTCCCTGGTGGCGCAGTGGTTGAGAGTCCGCCTGTCGATGCAGGGGACACGGGTTTGTGCCGCGGTCCGGGAAAATCCCACATGCCGCGGAGCCGCTGGGCCCGTGAGCCATGGCCGCTGAGCCTGCGCGTCCGGAGCCTGTGCTCCGCAACGGGAGAGGCCACAACAGTGAGAGGCCCGCGTACCGAAAAAAAAAAAAAAAACCTCACTAAAATTATCTCACTTAAAATGTGCAATTAAAAAATGTTATCATCCCAATTGCTCCAGGTACTCTGAATACATTTCATCTCTGAAGTGCATAAACTTAAGAGATTCACATTGCTTAATAATAAGTTCTCAACACCAGTCAAGATTTATTACTTTATTTCAAGAACCTACTACAAACTAAGTACGCAGTTTAATGGAGTCTCCTAAATACATTTCAACTAGCATTGCAGCTTGTATTTGAAAGTTGTTACTATTGCCTAGGAAGTCAGGCATAAATGAAAACTGCCTTAAATTTCCTAAACCTGTATAATGCCGATGGTGCCATGTGGCATTAATTTACTAAATAATATTTTAGTACCAAGAGAAAATTAGTGCAGTTTCCTAAAGTAGCTAATTAATACCCAAAGAGTCACTTTTATACATTGGGAAAATCTGGCTTATAATTTAAAAAAATATATATATATATATATATATATATATATATATATATATATATATATGGAGAGTTACCAATTTATGAATAAGTTTGGTTCCAAAAGTTAATTTGTAGTTTAGTTGTTTGTAACTTGGACTTCATTTTCCATAGAATCAGTATCAAAAAAAGCATTTAGATTGCCAGGTTAGCCAACAAACACATTTTGACCAGAATGTCATTAAAATATTGTACATTTGTTCAGAAAATGAGTTAAAAACAATTCTGCTTCAATGCTAGTAACTACGGAAAACAGAAAAACCAATAGGATGAAACAAATGTGTTTGCTATTACTATTTAATACAGGTGCTTCAATACAAGAATTAAAATCTTCCAGAATCCTGCCAAAATTCTGATGTCTCTTAGACAGAGACAGAAACTGATCAATATTTGCTAGGCTTCTGCCACTGCCCTCATCGTCCTTATAGGGAGTTTTGACTTTATTCCTAAATAGTCTCCAGCCACCAGGAAATAACCATCTCAATAACTAACTAGAACATAAGTACAAGGACAATATGTCCCTAGTTTCACCTTTTATCAGTTAGAGCAGGGCTCTATGGCCTGGGGCCAAATCTGGCTAGTTACCTGTTTTTGTAAATAAAATGTCACTAGAACACAGCTGCATCCATCTGTTTACATATGGCTTATGGGTGCTATTTGTGCTAAAATATCAGAGGTGAGGAATTATAACAGAGAAAATATGGCCTATAAAGCAGGAAATTTTTATTATCTTGTCCTTTTCAGAAAAGTTTGCTTATTTCTAAGTTAGAGTTTGTTTGGTTGCAAGTAAGTAAACCCCAATAAACAAGGGTTTAATTGTTTTTTACTTCTCTCATGCAAAAAGGACTATATTTCACAGGTGAGTAGTTGCTATATTTTGTCCATTGGCTCAAGGATGTAAAGATGATTCTCTTGGCCTTTCCCTCATGGTTGTAATGTGTTGCGATTGCCGCTGCTACAGCAATCATCCATGTTGCAGGCTTGCAATGAAAAGGCAGTGTGGAATGCTCCGGGTCTAAATAAGGAAAGCCAACTATTTCAGCAAGCTCTAGCAGTCTTTTGCTTTTGTCTCATTCATCTTATTCCCTACGTTGGACATGGACTTCTAAAATTTAAGCTGGGTGTACTGCTGCCCTAAAAAAACCGATAGTAAATAAGAAGAAAGAACTTGCTATTAGGGAGAAAACCGGCAGTGTCTGCCACTCTCATCTTCCCAATAGCAAGAGAAAGGGAGATCATCCATTTAACTTGATTCCTACACTTCCATCCACCTCAATTAATTTCTCTTCTGAATATAGAACAGAAAGGATGAAGGAAAGTGATTCAGATTCCTAAGTGAAGGCACCAGATCATGGATAAAAAGTAAGGTTATGTAAACTGGGACTTGAGAGATATTTATGATATCACTAAATCTTTATCTGGCAAGTTTAAGAGTGAAGTGAGAAAAAAAAATTTTTTTGTTTGGTCACATCGGGGAGCTATTTCAGGTAAGGCTTTTTCTTATAGGACCAGATAGCTGTAGAAAACCTGAACAGTACAATGGTCAGGTCTGAAAAGGTCATATCAGGTGATTTAAACAGATTTTCCTGGAGAGAAGCCATTTACTAGACAGCATGAATAACATGTTAACTAAAGAGAACTTTTTATAAGAACACTTTTTAATGACATTATTTCATTTAGCCATTTGACATGAGAAATTCCTAGGTGAAATAGAGAGTCTCCAATTGATTGACAGTACTAGCAAGGAACACACCACCATGCATATTTTAGCCACTTAGTACATGCTAAGTAAATGGATACATTTATTACATACAAATTACCCCTTCTCTTTTATGTAACCTATCTCTTCCTCTCCATTGGATTCTGCCTAATAGACTTCACAGATTTCTCCCATGCAAATAAAATTATTTCTCAAGCCTATATCCCCTTCCATCTGCCAGGTAATCACTCTTTTTCCCTTTACAGCCAAATATGCCCAAAAAGTTGTCTAGATTCTTTTTCTCCCTTTCTTCAAAACCCATTCATGCTCCAACCTTCTCTAGTCTGGCTTCAGTCCACCTCATTCCATCCAGTTGGTTGGATGAACCACTGATGCCCTCATCTAACCACAGTGAAGTACTTTGCTCAATCCTCATCTTTCTTGTATTCTCAACAGCATTAATATTGTTAACTTTTCCTCATTTTATCCTTGGCTCGCATGACACATTCTTCTAGTTTTTCTCTATCTGTCTGGCTAATTCTTTTCTTTCCTTTTGCAAGCCACTTCTCCTCATTCAAAAGTCAAATTTCCTGAAGGTTGTATAAAAAGGTGCTCATTTTCATTAGTCATTAAGGAAATGCAAATTAAAAACACATTAAGATACTATATACTTGATATCAACTAGAATGGCTACAGTCAACAAGACAGATAATAACAAGTGTTGGAAAGGATGTGGGAAAATCTAGAACTCTCATACACTGTTGGCGGAAATGTAAAATAGAACAGCCACTTTCGATAAGAAGTTCGGCAATTCTCTTAATAGTTAGATATAAAGTTACCATATGACCCTGTAATTCCACTCTTAGTTGTCTACGCTGGAGAAATGAAAACATAGGTCCACATGAAGACATTAACATGAAAGTTTACAGCAATGTTATTCATATAGCCAAAAAATGGAAACAACCTAAAGATCCATCAACTGGTAAACAAATAAAATGGAATATTATTTGGGAACACTATATATTCTGTATATATTCAATTCATAAAAATGAATGGACTTGCTATATGGTACAACATGAATGAACCTCAAAAAACATTGTGCTGGGCTTCCCTGGTGGCGCAGTGGTTGAGAGTCTGCCTGCCAATGCAGGGGACACGGGTTCGTGCCCCGGTCCGGGAGGACCCCACGTGCCGCGGAGCGGCTGGGCCCGTGAGCCATGGCTGCTGGGCCTGCGCGTCCGGAGCCTGTGCTCTGCAACGGGAGAGGCCACAACAGTGAGAGTCCTGCATACCACAAAAAACAAACAAACAAACAAACAAACAAAAAACATTGTGCTAACTGAAAGACGTCAGATGCAAAGACCCACATTGTATGACTCTATTTATATAAAATGTTTAGAAAGACAGAGCAGCAGTCCCCAACCTCCGTGCCGAGGACCAGTACCGGTCTGAGGCCTGTTAGGAAGTGGGCCGCACAGCAGGAGGTGAGTGGCAGGCTAGTGAATGGAAGCTTCATTTGCCACTCCCCATTGCTCACATTACCGCCTGGACCATCCCCGTCCCCTACTGTCGGTGGAAAAACTGTCTTCCATGAAACTGGTCCCTGGTGCCAAAAAGGTTGGGAACCGCTGCTATAGAGATGAAAATTAGATTAGTAGCTGGCTAGGTCTGGGGGTAGGAATGGGGAGTGACTGAAAATGGGCAGGAGGGATCTTACTAGGGTAATGGTAATATTTTAATATTAAAATTTTAATATTTTATTGTGGTGATGATTACACAACTCTTTAAATGTACCAAAAATCATTGAATTATACACTTGAAATGGGTAAATTTTATAGTATGCAAATTATATCTAATGACAGGTGTTAAAAATTGGCTTTCCATGACTTTAGAATAAGGACAGAAACCTTAACATAACTTACTGTTTGAACTTCATCTATCTTTCCAGCCTCACCATGTATAAATATCCCCCCATTCTGTGCAACCTATATTCCTTTCGTTCCTCAGCTGTGACAAACTCCTGCTCACACTGAGGTGAAACATCATTCTGACTGTTCCTCTTAGAGTATCTTTTCCAACTTCTCTGACTGAATACAACCCAATCTGTTTGTGTTCTCATAGAATTAGAAAATTTCCATTTACAGCAGTTTAGAGGTGGAAATTGACATGCGTTAGTATAATTATTTGATGAATGTCTGTCTCCCCCACTGTATGCTCCATAAGTTTGGAGGGACATGCTTGGTTTTGACAACAAAATGTCCTCACTATTTATCACAGTTCCCAGCCTTTAGGTACATATTAAATTCTGGTTTAACGTATAAAGTACAGCTCTCAATTATCTAAAAATTTCCTCTAGGATGCAAATTCTTTTGTTGTTGTTGCAGGATAATTATTCTCTCAAATTAAAGTGTGAAAGTATCTTTCAGAACTTTGCGAAGTTGAATACGTACCTTAAGATCAGACTGTGTTTTTTTTGACTACTGTTTGCAATATGTACTGCAATTCTCTAAGGGAGAACCATCACAAAATGCCAAATGATAAAAAAAAAGACAAACAAACTAGTGAAACCATCCTATATTAGAGTAACTTAAAAGTCAGTTATTAATTTTTGAATATTTTCAATATATCAATATCAGTAAGATAAAATTCTGATACCAATGAATTCAAACTACTCTTTCAAATAGGTATAATTCTGTGTATGGTATTCTGAGGTGTTATTTTATTTTATTAAAAAAATTTCCAAATGCAACCAAGTTCTCTCATTACATCTTGTTCTGTGTGTCTGCACAGGATTTTGGAGATATAAAAAATCATAGGACATAAAAACATTGGTTATATATAATATACTTGTTAATAAAACAAAGCCCATCAAAATATTAGTTTCAATTCCCTGAATTTTTATTTAAATGGTCATCATTAAGAAGGATTTTAGTTAATACCTAGTCTTTCGGCCTTAAAACTGCTTGGGATAAAAAAGCAAAATGTTCAAAAATTATAAAAGAACAAATTATTTTTATAAAAATTGATACATACCTCATATTTATATACATATATAAAATATATATATACATATATAAAATATACATATATAAAATATATCTTCTTAATATTTATTTGAAATATTTATTTGAAATAATTTTTCATGTAAGAAAATACTATAGTTCTTCATCTATAGTACCGAAATATAAATACATAGGTATCCTATATATGAACATGTACATACATATACACATATATATAATGATATTCATATACAAAGTCTTCATATCTGTAATTAAAAGCACTTTATGACCAACATATTTTGGTAATTTTATCACTACTGATTTCCAAATGTGGTAACTACAGAAAAGTATTGTGCAATAAATGACTTGTACATTAAAGATATTTCTCATTGATATAAGGCAGTCTCAGAAATTTTGTTGGTGCATATTCTCTAAAAATAAACTCTATATTTAATAAAGGTATGAAATTGATAACTCTTCAACAATCACTAATACATGAGAAATAGCATTAGACTTTTCCTCAACTCTGTGGGTCAACTTGCCAGGTCTAATTTCAAGGAACTATTGTCATCATAGTCCATTTTGCTTTCAAAATTCTGATAAGAAAATTCTGATCTAAAATTTTCCTCTGACACAGAATTTCTTTCTTCTCTTCTCTCTCCCTACTCTCTCTCTTTCTCTTAGTTTTAGGTTAGTTATGCAGTTGTAGATCTCTTTTGTCTTAAATCAACAGACTACCTACAAACCAGCACCAAGGCTCAATAGCAACTTCTGTTTTCTGAGAAGTGAAGCAATGCCGGGTTCTGAGCACCTTCCATTACATGTTCACATAACAATCTTTCCTCACTCAATGCTAGAGCCAGGTTCTTCAGAATGCCCAGTGACCTGGTATCTTATGACTAGGAGCCTGGCAGAAAGTCGCATGAATAATTCATTTAAGGTAATTCTACTTCCTGGTTAATACAAATCTGACTTTTCACCATCATAAAACAAAAGAAAACAAAAAGTACAACTGCAGGCAGAGAATGTAACATTGAAATGTATTCTAACTGTCTATGCTGCAAGTATTAACCTGCTGATGCTCACTTAAAATTGCAAGTCACTGACCAATAAATGCTTAAATGCTCTTTAAGATGAGTGCATTTTCTCTTTTGTGCAGTAATAAAATTTGTCCAGTGGCACACTTCTCTAGAAAACTCCATCATATTTCTGAACACATCCTTATTTCTGATGTAAATTGTCTTGGATGACAAACAAAAGCATCTGTATAACATATATTGTGTTACATATCAAGGAAAAGTGAGAGACAGATTCTGTATGGTTTGTGCTTATTAAGAATTTATTTTGAATGGAAGGTTCCTTCTACAGTATTTTAAAATAAGAACATTTGAATTTAACAGAGTTCTAGTGTTCTATGGTTTGAGATTTGTTTGTTTGTTTGTTTTCACTTTTTTAGTCAAAGACAAAAAAGAATTATAATTAAGCATCTAACCACACACCCAAATAAAGTATTGGATAAAAGTTTCAGAATAGATTAATATTTTACCATTAAATAACAGACAAGGAATAATTTTCTGGTGCCAGAGTACCAGGTTATATGTGCAAGGAACAAGAATCATTTGTTAGCTTCCCATTGGTCCATTTAAAAAAAACTGTAGATTATTCCTTAGGTACAGTGCAAAAGGACACTGGGCCACTGAGGACACCCACACACACACACCTACACACACACATACACGTGTGTGCATACATACACACATGCATGGCATGTAACTTCATTATGCCCCAGAGTTAGAAGGAAAAGTATTTTCAAATCAGTCTAAATTTGATTTCTCATGCTTGAAATTAACCTCCACTCTCAACACAACATATGATTGGGCACTGTTTTGTATGTATATATGAGTAAATGGAAAGAAAATATATTGATAAAAATGCTCCACCCCCGAACTTCACAAGCTTTGAAGTCACACAGAAAATATTTGATCCCAGCTCTGCCACTTATTAGTTATGTCATCTTGCTCAAGTTGCTAAACTGCTCTGAACTACATAATTTTTCATCTGCAAAACTGAAATGATACAGTTGCTGCAGAGATTTTAAAAGATAATAATGTGAGTCACATACATCACGCTTAGCAATTAGCAATCTTTCAATAACTGTTAGTATTATTATGAAAGAAAGAAATTAAAGAGGAAATAAGCATGCCAAATCGAGTTTACAAAACAGCATAACAAAAAACATTTCTATTTGGTTCACTGACATTATTTTCTTCTAGTGCAAACTGTCATTTTATAATTTAATGTAAATATTCTAAATACAATATATTTGAAACCTTGAGTATTTTACTTTAGATCCACGGGGATATACTATATTCAGCCATCAGGTGCAGAGATGTACAGCTCAGGTGCAGAAATGCACAATCTTATTCGATTATTATATCTTACTTCTTTTTTTTATTATGTGTGTTAATAAAGAATATGACTTGGTAAATGCTCTACAAAATGTGACATCATCCATGCAAACAAATTCTAACGTAAGGATGATATTTACTAAATAAATTATATGTTAAATTCTGAATATTAATTATAAACTGTAATATTTTCTGATAAGAGGGAATTGTCTTTGCTAATACACTGATTTGTTATTATTTTAAATTATGTGAACGGATGGCCTTAACACTTCTTGATAACACCTATTATAACCTTTGAAAAACATTCTGATTTTATTATTCTGATGCTTCTAAGTGCTTTTAATCGCTCCCAATTAAGAATCATAGTGCTGGGTACTTAAGCTCTGTGACTTTGAGCATATTATTTCATTTCATCGTGCCTCAGTTTTCTCATCTCTCCAAAGTAATAATATCAAGTTTTAAGGAGATACCTAAAGTATTAAATAAGAAAAGATAGGAAGTGCTTAGCAAACTAAGTATAGCATAAATGATAGCTGTCATAAAATGAGCACAGCATACAAGGCCTGTCCTGGTTGGTCTCTGTTTACTTCTCCAGCATCACTTACCTGTCATTTCCTTCTCATACCTATCTGCCAGGATTGCAAAATGCCTTCAAATTTGTTTAACAGGGAAATCTCTCTCTTGTTTAACAGTTCATGCTATTTCATGACTCCATAATTATGGCTACTCAATTTCTTCTACATGGAAACCCACGTGCTAGCCTGCTGGTAAGATCCGGCCCACAACTTCAAGACAACTGAAGGCTCAGCTTCTCTGTACTTGGTGTATATTTCAACTAGGGGAATTACCTGTTTATATGCCTTCCTCCCTTACAGTACATGAGCTCCACTGGGGTGGGGACTGTATGTGTTCCTGGTTACATCCCCAGACACTGCACAGAACCAAACACAAAGCAGGTACTTCATACGTGTTTGTGGAACAAATTTAAAGGTTTTTTGACATTTGGACAAGCAATGCATCTACTTAAAAATGCTTTAAAATAAATTTACAACAATATCCACATCTCTGTTTTCCATATTGTTTCTAATATTGTTGATATTACCTTAGTATTTTAAATATCTATGGCCAGACTGATACACTCATTAGATAAACAATAGCACATATACTTTTTATTGGAAAACTGATGATTTAAGAAAAGGCAGGTAAAAGACAGCACTCTTAACTTGTGTTAAAAGGTTTTTCTTTGTTCTTAGATTAAGTTGCCAAGTGACAAAGTTGACCCTGATAAAGAGTGTGGAGTACAACTGTATTATGCTATAAACACCTATCTCTTTAGATCAATATCCAAGAAATTCCCCACTGTGTTTACAAGCCCAGCATACTAAAGTCGGCATAAATAAATCATTTATTTTATACTAACAATAACCTACAGAGAAGCAACTTAACTTCCTCACTCAAACTTTCATTTTGTAGTACAAAAATAACAGAATGCTGACAACTTCTTTAAATGCTAGGTAGATAGGCAAACAACCCTTTGAACCACAGATAATAGGAGCAGATAGTGGAGAGGTATTGAAGTTAAGTCTATGCTTCTGCCATTGCTCCACATCTAATCTTCTGCTCTTATTTTAGAGGAAATAACTCTTTATATTCGTGCTGATCTGTGGGAGCAAAGAGAATGATGACGTTCTTATCCTTGTAAGTTAGAATATATTTTTAAAACATAAAGTGAAAGAAATAATTCTGGATCTTGCAAATATTCAAAAGAAATGATAAGTTCTGTTTTCCTAATAATAAGTTGTAGATTTCTAAAACTATTGATAAAAATTTTATACACTAAAGAATTATTAAAAAATCAGCTAATATGTAGAAAAGACTATGCAAGCCATACATGATTCATAAATAATGATTTTTGTAATTCACAATTTAGTTTGTAAAATATTTGATTTGTTATTTAAATTTATTTGCACTTGTGGTTATATTAATCAAAATTTTGGTGACAATTTAGGAATGGTTTTTTAGAATACTCAGCTATTTTAATACCAAGAGATTATTAATAATTTCTGAAATGCTTTTTCATTTGTTTTAATATATGAGTGTTTCACAATATGAGATAAGCTTCAGAAAGAAACATAAAATTACATAAGCCATTTAGGAAAATTAGATATGAAGGTTTAATCTGTCATATGTTTACGGTTAGTGCTTGCTCCCAAGATCATCTTTATGAAATCCTTTGTTTCTTTCTTTGACATTTGAAAGAAAACATCATCATTCTTGTCTTTTTTAAACCAATCTGTCGACACTGGTATCAAACAACTTTGAACTGATGTTGAGTTGTGTAACAAGTGACAATATCAACTCCCAAGACAGACGACATGCTTGCTTCATGAATGCATTTTGACAGGTCGACACCAACCCGATGCTTACAAATGTGCAGCAGCAATAAGCGAGCATCACAAATAGTAAAGAAAAGCTTCTATTTCCTTGGAAGACATGTTTATATGTCCAGGAAAAATGTTATATATTAATTATCGTTCCTCTGTTCTTGTCTGCATTGTGATTCAGCTCAGGCATTGTATTTTTCAGTTGCAAAATGTTTGCCACCTGCTTGTGGATAAAAACTCTGGCCCGTAGGTACTGCTGTTTGTAAATGACTCCCAAAGACAACAAGACATTGTTTTCCCAGGTGGGCTCCTCATTTACTTTCTGTTTCCTTTCTCCCACTATTCATCTTGGTGACAAGTGTCAATTATGGACAGGAGATTTATGGGGTGGGAAAGATAAAGCCCAATTTACAAATCATTTCCTGCGCAAGCAGACAGGTGCAATGACAGAGCCGACTTGCTGTAATTGAATTTCTTACTGCTATCTACTCAGTCACAAGAAGGTGTCAACCTCAAGGATGTTAGCTGTGGAAAAAGTCTTAATACACTATGATTTTGAATGTGGAGATGACAATTTACCCTGGGTTTTAACTTTGGACTCTGAATACAATATACTAATTTTTTTTCCATGTAGTAATAAGATTTTCCTTACCCTCTTAAATGAGCAATGCATCAGGGGCAGCATGATAAATTAAGTTAACTTTAAATCAAATGACAATTATAGGTAAGAAAACAAACTCCATTTTGATGTATTAAAAAGTTGACTTATATGTAACTACTAGTAAACAAAAACTGAAGAAGAATGTGTGCTGGAGAAGTGTACATTTTTTCATGGCTAACTAGTTAACTAGTTCGATCTTTATTATGAAGAGGAATGTTTTCTAACATATATAGATTTAAAAAAATAAAATTATGATGTTATGAATTTATAGTTAAATGTTGCTTTGTTTCAAAGAATATATAAATATAATATGTATCATCTTAGATAACCATCTATGGTTATATTAATTACAGCTTCCCAGATCTCAAAAACTTATATACCTTTAATAATGATGTATACATGCTTAGTTTAAATCCAACTTTTTCAGGGCATATGTTAATAGGTAAGTATTCACATATGCCATTGATAATAAATCAAAGCTTTGGAGGTCTAAAAAATGTAGAATAAAACCAATACCTTTGTTTGCACACATTTTATTGAATTTCACCTGAAATATATGACAGCTCTATTTAAAACTCTGTTGGCTTTTTTAATGGACATCCTTTCAAATTTTAAGATTTAAAAGTTTTGAATTATTTTTTTTGTGGAAAAAATCTTCCAAATCTTATCAAGTGTGATTACTTTCAGAAATTGAGAGAGAGTAAGAGAGAGAGGGGTGGGGAAAGAGAACAAAGTTGGGACAAAATTAGATTAAGAATTTTTTTAAAATCCTACATAGTCTAAAAACAGAAAGAAAAATGTTATCTAACAGCCAGTATTTCCTGATAGACATTTAAGTTAATGTTCCATTTTTATTTGTAATTAATCACTGACAATGATACAGTGAACCATTTTGAACATCTGTGTATACTAGAATTTCAATAGTAAGATAATTTTCATTTTGATAAATATTGCTATATTATTTTAAGCAGTTTTATAAATTTCTACCAGGAAATTATAAAACTGCCATTTTTATATGTTTTAGACAACACAATATTCTATTATATTTTTGATTACTATTTTATTCTTCTTATGTGTTAAATGGTCTTTTGTTGCTGTTCATTTTTGCATTTCACTATTTTATTGATTTATTAACCATTCCTGTTTCTTCAGTTTCATACATTTCATAAGATTGTTTTTTTCTTAGTATTTTGTAATTAAAAAAAATAAACATGGGACACTACTCCTTTGGCAGATATGTATAACATTTCCTCTCACTGTGTGCCTTATATTTTCCTTATATAGTCAATTTTATCAACATTTTCTTTATGGACCGGGTTTCCTGGAAATTCTTTAATCAAAGGTCATAAAGATAGTCTTCTATATTTCTTCAAAATTGTTTAAGTTATATTTTTCTCTTCACAATTGTCTTTATTCTATAGAATTGTTATTTATTTTATACAGATCAATAAATTGTGTTATAGTATTATTTATTTAATTATTTCACCACTGTCACATATGGTATTTCTGTATATGTCTGAAATATTTTTTCTGTTTCTATTAGGCTACTTACCTTTTGCTGATGGTATATTTTTTAAAAAATTCCACAGCTTTACAATACATCTCCATACCTTTTCTTCAAAATTGTTTTATCTATTCCTATCTATTTTCCCTTTTTCCACTCAGTTCAGGAATTTGACTGATTAAGTTTTACACACACACATACATGCACACATCATATGGGAAATTTGATTATAATCATATTGAATATAAAAATTCATTTATGAAGTCTTGATATATTTATGGTATGAAGACTTCTAAGCAATAAATATTGTCAGCCTTTCTCTACTTTGGGGTCATTTTTATGTCATTTGAAAATGTTTTGTAGTTTTTTCTATAAAATCTTGCATAATACATGGCCCCTTACAGATTTTTGTGTTTGTTTTTACAACTGTCAATTGCATTTTTAAAATTATGCTTTCTCATTGGCCACTATTCATTAATTTGCCAACTACTGTGTGCTCTTCACTGAAAAAGGTGTGCTATATAATTACCTAATTTAATCATCAAAAGTCCTTGGATAAGGCATTTTCACCATTTTACAAATAGGAAGTAGATAAGAGAATTTAAGTAACTTTCCCAAGGTCACTAAACCTACAACACCAAGAGCTGACAACTACAATGTAGAGTCTACATGACCTAGGTTTAACTTACTTTTTCTCTCTGAGGAAAGTGAGCCTAATTACTTGCAGGTTACTGCATATGGATCTTGAGAAAAGCATTTTGTTCAACATGGCCATAAAGACTCCAAGCCACATTTTATAAGAATTAGTTTTGGTGCTCTGTTTCTACTCAAAAATCTCCTTTTCTTTGATGTCCCATTTATTCTTGAGTTAATACTTGGTTTAGGTCCACTATTCTAGAGGTGACTGCAATTCTGTTTAGTTATCCTGAACCAAAGGATTTTGAGAAATGGAAGGTTCTTTATAAGTGCAAAGTTGTCACTGGTTATTAAAATAAAAGCTTTCTCATATACAACCTTGTCAGCAATAGCACTTAACGACCTACAGGGCAGCTATTTACTAAAAACAGAAACTCAGTAATTGAGGCCCCTATATACTATATCTCCAAGTCTGCACCAAAACATACTACAAAGGTTTGAGCTAAATGCTTTTTAAGCCACTAAAATTTCTACTTCAGCATGTCTCTGCCAAAAATACCCTGGCTGACCCTTATTTCCATTATGATATTTTATATCTAATTCCTCATTGATTAGAGTTGGAATTATCCTTAGTTTGGGTGGGAACAAAATTAGCTTTAGCTTTTAGATCTGTGTCACTTCAGAAGTTCTCTTTCCAGGAGGCATTTGGTAGATCAGCATGTTGTTAAACAGAAAAGCTGCTTCTGTGACTTATACATCCTCTGTTTTTGACCTACTGTGATCTTTACATTGACCTCAACCTAATATAATTCACAGGTGAAGAAAAGTTCCAATTTCAGAGTATGTTGAACAGGGACAAAAATTAAGAGTTATTAAGCAGAGGTTTTCTAAGGCTTTATATTAAAATGTTCACATATGTTATTTCATTCACTCCTCAAAATAAACCATTGAGGTGGCTATTATTGTAGCCTTTGTACAAATGAGCATTTTGAAGTTTAGAAAGGTAAAAGTAAGGAAGCTTATCCACAGACACATTCAGGAGCTGGCTGAACTAAATTTATATAAAAATATGCAGGTTATAAAGTCTAGTATATCACCTGATGCTATTTCCTGAGCTTCTTGGTTTTAGAGATAGTCACTAGAGAATTTACTGTACAGTCAGTTTTGGGTATCCACGAGGGATTGGTTCCAGGATCCCCAGTGATACCAATATCTTCAATGCTATTTATATAAAATGGGGTAGTATTTACAAATAACCTACATATATTGTATACTTTTCTTCTTATACAGACCCAAAATGTTAAGATTTTATTTACAAATCTTCTTTGTTGTGCAGAAAGTAAAAATGCTGTTACAATCTCAGTGCAACTGGTAGCCACAGACAGTTGATTCACCAATCACAGCTATCCACACTACAGCAAGAGTCTTACACAAAAACCTAACAAAGCTTACAATTTTGTTGGGGTGAAGTCCCCAAGCTCGATGATAGATTTCCAAGAGGGACTAAATGGAGAGAGGTGGAATGTCACAGGAACTATTCTTTGGCCCTTTGGGTGGGTGGGTGTGCATACTTTTAATCATCTTTACCTATAAAAACCTAATACAATGTAAATACTATGTAAATAGTTGTAAATACAATGTAAATGCTATGTAAGTAGTTGCCTGCATGTGGCAAATTCAAGTTTTGCCAGTTGAATTGGTGGATGTGGAATCTACAGATACAGAGGGCCAACTGTACTTGAATTCCAGTGGCTATATCTTTCTTGATTATAACTTAAGGCTTAGTTCTCCTCCAGACTCCATCACAATTTGTAATACAGACACAGAGAACATTAGACTGAGAATGGTTCTAGGCGCACTAGAATCTAATTTCCATGGGACGCAGACTTTGCCTTATTCACTGACAGAGCCAGCAAACAGAATAGTAGTAGGGTCACAGTGGGAACAGAGTCAATAAATTAAAATATCTTTTCCAATTCAATACCTTGAATTTTATAGCTGAGGACATTGAGACTCCAAGAAGTGAAGTGACTTGTCAAGGGTAAATGGTAACTTAATAGATCAGTAGATTAGAATTCAGTTTTTCTTGTATTATGGTCAGTGGGTTTTCCAGTATGTCAAATTGTTACTAACTGGGCAGCCACAAGACCGTACTTCTCTGATCCATGTATTAGAACCACAAAGACAAACAAAAAACATTCCCACTTTTAGGTACCTTTTGCTACAGAGTTTAAAGAGGTGGACCAATGGGCATGGTGTGAAGCACTTTCCAGAAATGCTCTGTTGAGTAAATTGACTAAGAAAGAGTGCACAGTCTATCATTCATAGTGTACTATTTCATAACCTTTAAAATACAGCACACATCTGTAAATTTTATGAGTTGAAAAGTTGGCTTTCTTATGGTAGAATTAATCTTACAGCTCTGAAAGTCAACAGTGATTTTATTTTTCTTCAGGCATAAAAATTCATTAAGAATAATCACCTAGGAATAAACCTAAGAAATCAACAGGACTTATATGAAGAAAATAATAATCTTTTACTCAGTTACACAGACACATAATGCAATTAAATAAAGGAATAGAATATGTTCTGAGATGGGAAGACACAATGTTGGACAGATCTCTATTTTATTCAAATTAATCCAAAAATTCAATAAAATGACAACTCAATGAAAATTCCAAGAGGCTTTTTAAAAACCTCAACACAAAGAAACTAATATTTGGTTGGACAAGTAAATACTTTAGAATGAATAAAATTAGGATAATTATAATTAGGTGGCAAAAATTACAAAATATAAAAATCTAAATCTGTATTAAGTAAAATAATGTCATATTAGCCAACAAAATAAACAATGAAGAATTAAATAAGATTAAAAAGTCAGAAACAGGCTCTAGTCTGTACATGACCTTGGTATAAAATATTAGCATTTTAAAATACTAATTTTAAAGGAGAAGGATGAGATGAGAAGGATGAATTTTACAATAAATAGTATCAAAGCAACTGAAAAGACTAGTGAAAGGAGAAAGTTAAAAACAGCTTCACATTGCATATGAGATATATTCTTGATAATTTAAAATCTTAATATAAAATCTAAGCCATTTAATAAAAGAAAAATAGTTGAATAAGTATTTTTGTAAATTTGTTATGGGTAAGGTTTTTCAAAGCATAATTAATACTGATATAAACCATTAAGCAAAAGATAGACTTATAAAAATGTAAACTTCTCTGTGTCAAAAATAAAATTAAAACACAACAAACTGGAATCATTTGGTGTGTGTATATACAGACATATATATAAAAATACATATCAAATAATATATAAATTTGTAATCATAATTATTTCATTCACTCAATCAACAAATATTTTAGTGTTTAATATGTTTTAAGCACTCTCTTAAGTGCATTAAGCAATGAATAAAATAGATTATATATGTATATATGTATATTTCCAAGGAGCTTACATCCTAATGGGGGTGGGAAGCAGATATACAGGAAATAACATGAATAAGTAAAATATATACTATGATAACAGTGAGAGGTGCTAAGAAGAAAAAATAAGGCAGGGTAGAAAGATGGCAAATATTGTTGATTGTTGCAGTTTTAGATCTAGCATACAGATCACCTCCTTGAGTAGTAAAACCTTACCATTCATTCCTTTTTAAGAAACAAAATGGAAATAAATGGAGACAAAATCGTACACATAATCATATGAATCAGCATAGTATACACTCTGTATTTTTAAATGAAATTAAATAAGCTTTAACTGGAGATTTTTAGTTTTGTAATTTTATCAGTAGATAGGTGATTTCTGATTCTGTAAAAATGGGAGGTGAAGTTGTATTTTTGGAGTATGAAAAAGCAAGGCAAAGGACCATTCTATTCTGTGAATGTCCCCAGGAACCCCACCTATCTTCTCTGTCACCTTTTTCCATGAATTGTTCCTCCTGATTTTCTTTGATTGAATTATCAGGCATTATTTGTGGAAAACTTTCTACTTCCACCTAACAGCCACTTAATATTCTTCTCACATGCTGCAAGATATAAATGTCTGAGAAATGAATAGGAGGAAGATGGTTGTGCATTTACTGTTTAAGACAGCCTTCATTGCCCACAAATGAAAAGAACACTGGAGAAATTTCTGATTAAATCACAGGATCCACTAAAGAAAAGTGTAAAGACCTAACAGGCATTCTAGGATGGAGGGGTTGTAACATGTTAAGTCCTAAATTTTGGATACTTGCTCAAACTACATCTTTTGAAAGGCAATATAGAGGCAACCTAAGGGTTTGTGATTTGTTCTTGGTTCTAGATTGAAGATAGAAAAACAGTTTCTATCGGGCTGCTTGTATTTAAAGGTAAACTAACAAATCTGTGTAGAAAAGAGTTCCAGGGCTGCCAATGCTGGTTGTAATGCTTATTTTATCCATTCTACTCCAGCCTTCCAAACCAAATCAATGATTATTTACCTAATGCCACTATACCATATACCTCACTCCCAATGCTCCTGGGGGTATAAAATGATTGATTATACCTTATGTCCTTGATTTAAAGGGGAATATAATCAGGTTAAGAAAGTAAGATGCAAGTGCATAAAATAAGATATATGCCTTAAAGAATGCTGTGGATTTAGAAGAGGATTCTTTAAAACCCTAAGCCAAATTATGTCACTCCTCTGCTGAAACTCTCCAATGGCTTTCCAACTACATCAGTGAAAAACCTCAAGTCCTCAGAGTAGCTACGTAACTTCACTGCCCACTACTTTCTCCCTTGCTTTTTAGTAATAGTCTTGCTGTGACCATAACTCACCAGGCATGCTCTAGCCTCATGGCTTCACATATGGTGTTCCATCTGTTTGGAACATTCTTCCCTTAGATATGCACATGGTTTGCTCCCTTTCCTCTTCCATGTTATTAATGTTACCCTGTTATTTAAACTTGTTCAATTAGCCTCTACCTTACTACCCATTCTTACTCCCTATTCCTATTTATGACCTTCTAAATCACCCTATAGTTTATTAATTTTGTTGGTTATCCCCCTTATTTCTCTAGAATTTGAAAATAAATTCTAAGATTTTATTTTAAAAAGTTATTTAGAACATAAGTTGAAGCTCCAAAGAGGGCTTCAATTTTTGTGTTTTTTTTTCACAACTATTTCTATAGTTTATATTTCTATACTATTTCTATTGCTTCCTGATATAAAATACATATGTATGGAATCAATGAACAATTGAAAGAGTTCGTGAAAGAAAAGCATAAACTGGACCTTAAAAGATGGGAGAAGATTTGATTAAGCAGAGAAAAAGGAAAGTAAAAGGTGATGATAGTGAAAAGAGAAATTATGCAAGTAAATGTCCAAGGAATCATATCAGAGGTTGAAGCAGTTCTGCTCTACAGAATTTAGTGGATTGAAATCTCCTAATAATGCCCTAATACACTCTATGTTGTTTACAAATTACTTTTTGTAAGGAATATTTTCTCCTGCAATTTCTCTATAACCACCAAAAACCATATGGGCAATTCCAACCTAATATGCCCATGTAAGAGAGAGAAATACTTCTCTGGTCACAAACAAAACACAATACATAATATTAAGCAATTAAGTGACAAATAACTACTGACTCTGAAAGTGGTTTTCCTTCTAATTCTTCATAAATTTTAATGCTAATTTAGACTTATTAGACATATTTAGGTTATGGTAAAAAATACAGACTGTAAACTGCCAAGCAGATGAAAATCAGAGTCATTAATTTATTCTATTACTTATGGGAATAAATACTGGGAACTAAGTAAATCCTCCCCCCCCCCATTGTCAACACCTCCATTAGTGCCATCTTTGCAAACTCATAGAAAGATTTAAAAAAATATATTGACCCCATATGTCCTGAATGTTCTCACAGAGGTAATGATATTTAAAATAGTCACCATTATGCTCATTAACAGATATCCAAAAGAAAAACTAGTGTGGTCATCACTATTTATGCTAGAATCATACTTATCTCAACCAAGTCCAAACATGTCTCTTACTTTAAAAGAACTTTTAAAAATATGATTTGACTGGAGAATTGTGGAAGCAGCCTACAATTCTTCTCTACTCTCATAAATCCTTCCAGGAATCCCAGTTGGAAGACTCTTTGTTTTGCTGACATGCCAGAGATTGAAAACTTCATATTTTATCTCATTTAATGGGATAAGGAAACTGTAAAAGTTTGCTTCTGTGGGAATGAAAATATAAAAAGTGCCCTCAGGGTGTCTGCCAAGTATTAGGTTGCTACAAAGTACCAAGAAGATTTAGGAATATATTTTTCAACTACTCAAATGGATTTAATTAAATGGTAATTCCTGATGATATACCCAACCCAGTAATGTGTGCATGGCACAGAACTACGGACTTAAAAATTATAAAACCAGAGGCATTAGATCAAAACAGAGACCTAAAGCTAGATAGTATTTCATGTAACCTATGTTATATTGAACTGAATATAGTCATTTTTTATGTGAAATTAATTCCAATGTTTAACAAAACTCAGTGTAAATAAGTTGCTTTTTCTTTCCTTGACTTCTAAGCTAAATTCATGTGCAGCTCAAATCATTTCATATATTCATGAAATACGTAAATAATACAGACCCTCTAAAAATCTAACTACATTCTCTAAAGCATGAGAATGTCAGCCCTCAGTTTATTTCCAGCTAGGATAAGATTTGAACTGAATTCTATGACCTACAGTGGGAATGCCAGGTTCTCACTGATGTTTTGGTTCATCAGGTGAGAGAAGTAAATTCCCTCTTAAAAGAGTGAAAAGTCTCTCTATAAAAATAAAACAAATAACCTAACTATTTTAATAGCAATTATTATTTATTTATTTATTTATTTATTTTATTTTATTTATTTTTTTTTGCGGTACGCGGGCCTCTCACTGTTGTGGCCTTTCCCGTTGCGGAGCACAGGCTCCGGACGCACAGGCTCAGTGGCCATGGCTTACAGGCCCAGCCGCTCCGCGGCATGTGGGATCCTCCGGGACCGGGGCACGAACCTGTGTCCCCTGCATCGGCAGGCGGACTCTCAACCACTGCGCCACCAGGGAAGCCCACAATTATTATTTATTTTAATAGAAAATATCAGAGTAGATTGATACACTTAGAATTGTTCATATCTCAATTTAATCGTAACAGAATTATCTAATATAAAAAAGTATAATTACAAATAATACTATATTTGAACATAGGATTTTAATGTAACTGCTAGAAAAATGAAATCAGACTATAAATTATCAAGCCTACCTAAATTGTATCTCCTTACAAAGAAAATACTTAATGATACTATCATTGTATCAACCAAATGTTATATTTCTCTGTATTTTCTATGTTAGAAAACCAACCAGTATGACAATACGTGGTATAGGAAAAAAAATTCACCATGATGACAAATATAAACATAAAATTCTAGTTAAGGCACTCTCTATCCCATATAGCAGAATTAAAGTGAAGAAAATAAACCTTTAATGAACTCAGCTAATGAACTCAGCTAATGAACTGAGTTGTTCTGACTCTGATAACAAATTTTAAATAATTGGGGTTTTTTTGCTACCATTTTCAGCTTTTTCTGGACTAAATTATTCCCACACTACCTTAGCAAATAGATATTATGGAAAGAAGAGTTTTTAACTCACCCATTTTTTTCTTCCTAAAATAAAAATTTCCTTTAAGGAGCTGAATCTGTTCAATGAAAGCTAAAAAACTGTTTTTAAATTTTATGCTGTAAAGTATACAATTTTTGAGTCAAACTTATTTGTACTCCCATTAGGCTGATTAGTACAAATAGAATTTCATAGCATTCAGATCCAGCAATTAGCAGACCTTGGAAAAATGGACAATTATGGTAAAATGTGTGTGCACTTATGCTACATATTAATACAGACCAATCTTTATAACTTATCCCCTGACGACAATTTGATCACGTCTTGTCCTCCTCCTTCTGGGGAAAGCTCTCATCCAGGCTTTGAGTCCAGATGAAACCAGGAAGATTTACTAATAACAAAAATACCTTCTATGGTTACTATAAAATAGTGAAAGTAGTAAACAATTTCTACCTTGTTCTCAAATATCAATATTTCTTCACGATGAATATGGATGTGAGCATTTTTGTTCGGATGTCAGCACTCTCAGAATAAAGAGAGAACATTATCCTGAGCTCTCCCGCTGGCAGTGTTCCCTGGTGAAGTGTGTAGGGTGGGAGAGATGTGTTTGAGCAGAATAAGCTAACAGTATCAGACAAACAGTATCAGAGTCACAGAAACCTGACACTATCCAAATAGGAAGCATATTCTTTGTATGCTGCCCATTTTTAATCTTTTGAGGTTTAATCACTAATGAGTGATACGCTACATGAGAACTCTGTCTCAGGCTCTGACCATTCCTCTTGCTCAGGATACTAGAATCTTTTCTCTGGGGCTCACTGAGCTGAGCACACTGGCCCTTCAACACCTGCTCTGGCTACAATGTAACAGATTTCAGTACACAAGAGGAAAAATACTCTTATTCTTTTTTTTTTTTTGCTTTTATAAGTAGTAGAATCAGTGCACTATTAATTCTGATAATAGTTTAAAATTCATAGTTGAATACTTACATGTGGATTTTTAAAACCCAATTAATATGATAATTTTTATAAATAATTCAACTATCTTTTAATTTCAGAGATCTTTCCTTGAAGGGTACAAATGGAATAATCTTAACTTATGAAATTCCTCTTGAAATGTTGGCCACTTTAAAAATATTCTGTTTTAAATACTTTATAATATGAAATACTGATAATAAGAAATCATTGTAGTCATCAAAGTTATAAAATGTTTCCGGTCAAAACTTTTTTCCACCATTCACCACATTAATACATCAATTGAAAAGCTAGTATTTATTTAAAAAATAATGGCTTATAAAGAAATTATCACTTTTATTGAAACAATGCCAAAAATTCCTGGTGCCCAATAAGGTTAATCAGAGATGTCTTTATTATATATGCTATTCAAATAAAATCCATTTTTTCAAATTTCATAAATTATGGTCTTATGTAATTTGTTTAATTAAACATAGGTATATGAGAAAATGAATACATACCTACCCAAGTATCATGATACTATTAAAATATTTTATACTAAGATGTTTTATTCTTGAGTTACATGTAAGTAAAGAACAAATAAATGTTAATGTAGAGACTAGCAACTAAAATTTGCATTAACATAACTTCTGATATTAATGAACATGAGTAGTTGCACAACTAAATAAACAATGTAGATAGATGTTCTGTTAATCTCACTTACAACAGAAAATAACATTCTTCAGTTTTTACTTTTTAAAAGGCAAACAAAGAAAGTGAGGTCAGGGTTATGGAAAGCAAGTTTAGAGGTGAATTTTAACCATTTTAATCACTTTATACTTGGCTCACAGTCCTTGATGGTTTTATTACTTTATCAGGCAGCTAACAAGTACATTTAAAAAGACTAAGAAGGGCGATGTTTTTGAATACTTTCAATAAAGATGAATTATTATAGTTAATTTGCATTTTCATGGTGCTGAGTTTTGGAATAAATTACTTGGCATATGACATGAGTCAAGTTCATATAAATTCTGGTTATGGCCTCAATGGAGGAAGTTATACTCTCCAACCCCCAAGTAACTTTTCAGTTTCATTGTGGAAGACATTAAAAATTGAATGAAAATCAGCAATGGAAAGCCCCCTGGTAGATGACATCAATTTTTTTACATAGTGTTTCACTTTGTAGTCTCATAGAAGTTCAAAACAAAACTCAAAACTCAAGGCAAGTTCTCTCCTATATTGTTAGATACCGTGTACGCTGAAATAAAACCTGTGTAAAGCAATTTAACAATAAGCACAAAATCTTTGACTGGGCAATCTTATTTCTGTAAACGTAACCTAAATAGATGCTAAAAGGTATATCTTGAGAGAAATAGGAAGGGATTATCAATTGTGGTGAAGATTTGAAAACAATCTAAATATCCTGCATACGTTAATATTATAAAACCACTGAAAGTAATGTTTTCAAGAAATATTTCATTTCAAGAGAAAATGATCCTATGTGGTATTGAGGAAAAAGTAGCATATAGGATCAAATAAACACTACTAATGAAAATCTGGGAAAATTTTAACTGTTGGTGATCATTTTCTTTCCTGTTTGAACACTGTACATATCTGGACTTCCTATTTTCTATAACAAACACATATTGCTTTTATAGCCAGAAACAATAAATGTTATTATTAGAGAACCTCATGTAGCAAAACATTCTTATTTGGTATAATCAGAGGTACAAACAAAATTTAATATACATACCTAAGCAAAATAAGACATATTTTCTTTTTTAAATAATTACCAAATATGAAAATTTTAAGATTGCAAAATTAAACCCAAGGTATTTCTCATATGATTTCTGGTTTTAAAGAGACAAAATTTTTAAAAATATGTATTAATCATCAGAGTTAAGTATTCCTTAGAGACATGGTACAAGCAGTATAAAGACTCAAGCAGAGATTTCCTTACCCTGTAATGAGGAAGAGGACCAGACTAAGGAAGACGGTTTCAGGCTGGGAGAGAGGGAAATTAGAAGCAACAGTTCCATACCTAGCACTAATTGGCAGCCAGACACAGAGGGTAGCAAATACATCACAGAAAATGAAGAGTTTAGGGATGGCCTTTCTCTTCATCTTTTCTATTCGTCCTGTGTTCTATGTTATATTCCCAGTCCTTTTACTTCTCTTCTCTTTTCAATTCTTTTGCTTCTGTATTGTAGTCTATACTTTTTCCTCCATTATTTTTCTGTTCCATTAACCACTTCATCCCTGTCTTCATCTGTTTATTCCATTGTCTGGTTTCTATAAGATGTTAGTTTCATTGACAACAGCTGTCTCAACATGCACGACAGAGGCTATTTAGAGTGTTCTGAAAAATAGTCATACTGAAACAATCATACTGGTTCACATTTTTCCCCTTGAGGCCAAATAAGCATATCCCATAGGAAGTATTTCTTTTCATTGAGGGAAATATCTAATTTTAAAAAAACTATACATAAAAATAATTTACATCAAAAAATAAATGTTGAGGGGAATTCTCTGGCAGTCCAGGGGTTAAGACTTCACCTTCCAATGCAGGGGGTGCAGGTTTGATCCCTGGTGGGGAAGCTAAGATCCCATATGCCTTGTGGCCAAAAAACCAAAACATAAAACAGAAGCAATATTGTAACAAATTCAATAAAGACTTTAAAAATAGTCCACATCAAAAAAATCTTTAAAAAAAAAAAGTTGAGAAGTTTCAGTTAAATGAGTAAGTTGCTCTATTTTTAAGAAGTGTTACATGGGAAAAATTCCTATATAATACACCCAATTACCACTACTCCTATTATGTTGTCTAATATTAATTATCTATTATTTAATTGGCACAGTTACCATCCTAATAACTGCTATGGTGATTCAGTTTCGAAGATGAAGAATTTTAGGCCTGGAGGAAGATTTAACAAGGTAGTATAAAGACATCTGACTGCAAAGGGCAGAGACACTTCCCCAGACCCGCCCAGCTCCATCATATCTCCTAACCTACTTCACAATCATCAGTTATAACATGCATCTACTGAGCATTTAGAGATCTTCATTCAACCAACAGAGTAGCAAGTCCACCTTACAGACATGACCTACAACCATGACCAAGAATTAGAACCACAACCTGAAAACCATGTTAGTGAACATTACTTAGAAGAATACACGTGCCAATCTTTTAAAAGGCAACACCTTGAGTATCTGCTGATCTTCCCTTGTTCAACTTTTTACTACAGTGCACCATGCTTTTGCCTTACCAATTTCATGGCCTATGAAGCTATTTAGGTTTCTCCCAATATGTTATTTTACTTATGATAAACAAAGTGCTGATAATTCACTCAGTTTTACCCTCCCTAAGAAGCAGTTTATGTTTTCTTATAAGAACCCTACTGGAAGACTAGGCCTCCTGGAATGGGTACCGTAAAATATATCTGTAATGCTTTATGAAAAAGTTGATTTCATCGGACCTGTTGTAGAAATTAAACTTCCTCTGAGTCGAAGAAATGGCTAAGCTCCTACTTTTTTTTTTTTTAGGTTTCATTCAAATTTTATTAGTTTTTCAACTAATGTCCTTTTCTGTTCCAGGATCCCAGCTAGGATCCCATATTGCATTTATTTAAAAAAAATTTTTATTGGAGTATATTGATTTACAATGTTGTGTTAGTTTCAGGTATATAGCAAAGTGAATTAGTTATACATATATAACTCTTTTTTAGATTCTTTTCCCATGTAGGCCATTACAGAGTACTGAGTAGAGTCCTCTGTGCTATACAGTAGGTTCTATTTTATATATAGTAGTGTATACATGTCAATCCCAATCTCCCAATTTATCTTTCCCCTCCTATGCCCCCAATAATCATGTTTGTTTTCTACATCTGTGATTCTATTTCTGTTTTGTAAATAAGTTCATTTGTACCATTTTTTTAGATTCCACATATAAGCGATATTGTATATTTTTCTTTCTAGCTCCTACTTTTTTTGAACGTGTTGAGAGGCTACAGTGAGAAGACACGATGTAAAAGGAAGCATATGAGTGAGTTATGCTATCATAGGAATGTTCTGAACTGTCGTAGTTATGATAACAATTGAGGGAAGCCAACAGATAATTAGATGAGTCTACCCTCTCAAACCACAACTGGTATGGCAGGTGCAGGAGTTATTTCTAAAAATCTTTTCTATTTAACAATGAATATGTAGCAGATTTTCTGTGTTTAAGTCTGAGAGTGTAACGTCCCCTTTCTAGCTCCCTAAATAATGTGAAAACTAAATCCTTGTAAGTTTTTCATTTCTTGAACATGTCAAGTAGCTTATAACATTAGGATTTACTCTTACAGAATCGGCCTGAAAATATTTAGGGGTTTTCCCTGTGGAGCTAGAGATATTTTTAGAGACCTTAAAAGCTATAGTTTGTATTTGATTATGTATTACATTTACAGGACTTTTAGGTTGTGTGTAATACAAGTTCATTGCAAACATCTACACTTTTAAATCAATATCTACTCTTTTAAATGACTACCCATCAGGTCCCAAGTTGCTTTTTTTTTTGATATGCAATTAATAATTTATACATAAACTACTAATTGAGATAAGTAATTACTTTTTATATCAGTTGGTAAAAATGACTAAGTAAACCTAAGGCATAGATTTTCACTTCACTTCTAAAATAGAAGAATTATATATTTTCAGGAATTTCCTGTTGATTACTGAGTTTCTACATTATATAAAAAAAATGGTGCTCATTTCAAGGTTCTCAGATATATTTCCTTATATATATGGCTTCTAAATGTGTAAGTGATGGAGCTATAAGAACAAATATTGAAAAGGTTTAGAAGTCAGAAGGAAAATAGCTATCCTTGACAATAGAATACTAAACCACACTCTTAAGATGGAATGCAGTAATTTCATATTGCACATTTAGTAACACTACCTCCTGCATTTACCAGGGTCATTCCTCCCTAGCTACTCTTTGCCAAACATGCTGGATACTCTGCATTTCCTTTCTTCCCTTCTTTTTCTTTCTGCTAGGATGAAAGCAAGTTTAAGGGCAGAAGCCCTTGAGGGCTTTATTCTCTATTGTGTAAGTTGTATGTTCACCTGGGTAGCTATAAAACAGTCTTACAGAAAACCCATAACCTTCTGGCTTTGGAATTTATTATAGGGATTTTAAAGACGATTTACTCTCTTAATTATATTTTAAATAAGCTAATGTGAAAATGAATTGACATTTCTCCATGCATGATACTTGGAAGCATGTCCTAGGAATGTATGGTATAAACAGCAATAGGAACTAGCCTAGAAACAAAGGTGTTCAAAAAGGAAAGGTGCTAACTTGGGGGGCATGTTTATATAAGACCCAGTTTTGTGCTGGTTTTGATACTTTTTATGTATGAATTATGGACCATCGTGGATTCCCGGACACATTTTTCAGGATATTCTGTTTTAACACTAGCAAAGTGATTAATCCAACTATGAACTTTCTTGAATAAGGCCTTGTCATATGAAGGTTTAATTTTAAGCAACATTTGTACTCTGTCACAGAGTTATACAGAATAACAAGTATAAATATTGACTGCTTGGGCAGAACCAACTTTGCAAGAATAAAACAGAGCTAAGTTATGTCCTTCCTTCACATCACCTCCCACCCAATCCCTTCAGCTGTTATAAAAGCAGAAATCCTTGACCCTGTCTAGTACCTCAATATGTGAAGCTGGCTCCTGCTGCCATCACAGCTGGCTTAAGAACCCCTTGGAGAGTCATTAGCTACAGAAAGAGATGAAATAGTTTATCTAACGAGGTTACAATATGAGTTGGAACTCTTCATCCTCCTTCAAGTCAGCCATCCAATAAACACAGCTCTTGTTCTCACCCCTATACCTTCTTCATAATCGTGTTCTGTATCTGGAATGCTCTACCATTTCCTTTGGATCAAAATATTACACTGCATGAAGAGCTAATCCAATTGTGGCACTACTCTTCTCAGAAGAAAAATGTTGTTCTTATAAGACACACTGTTTTCCTATGTGTTAATATCTCTCTCTCACCAATTCATGGATTTCTTAAATGAAATTTTATATATATATATATATATATATATATATATATATATATATATATATATATATATATATATATATGTGTGTGTGTGAAAACACTAACATAGTGCTTGGTATATAATATGGCTCTCAAAAATGTTAGTTTCTTTCTCTTGCTTTTATTTTGCCTACACATTCTAGCACAAATTCTAGTTTTCACTGCATGGCAGAATAAATTGGCCTGCATGTCTCTGTAGCTTGCCACTATGCTACCATCTGCTTGGTGAGAAAGTGAAAGATACATGTATCGATAGAAAGAAACTACTTGGAATCAGGCATTTTGAAGGCAATGAGTTCAGTGGTTCACAGTATCTAAGTGCAGGTTTGTGGACTAGTGCTATCCCTTACGCAGTTTTCACTAGAAATGAGAAAAAGACAGATAATACTAAAAATCAGTGCATTTTAGATAAAGACAAATGTTTAATTTAAAAGATGCCATGAATCATGCAATTTTATGTTTTGCTTATACAGTTTTTGTTTGTTTGTTTGTTTGTTTGTTTTCAGTACGTGGGCCTCTCACTGTTGTGGCCTCTCCCGTTGCGGAGCACAGGCTCCGGACGCGCAGGCTCAGTGGCCATGGCTCACGGGTCCAGCTGCTCCGCGGCATGTGGGATCTTCCCTGCATCAGCAGGCGGACTCTCAACCACTGCGCCACCAGGGAAGCCCGCTCATACAGTTTTTAAACACAATTGCTTTTAAGAAATAGTGGAGATAAAGCTATACAGTCATTTTTTTGTTGTTATCTTTTTGCTTTGTAGTCTATGTCATTATCTTTATGGTGATGATATCATAATGCGATTAGTTGTTAAAGCTTCCTGAAGTCTTCCTTGTCTGTCAGGCTTTCATTTTTTTTTTTCCTAACTTTAAAGTTTCCTGAAATTCTAGAATCAGGAAAATATTATTTGCAGCTGACAGAAAAAAATGGTGGTCTGACCAATATAACTAATTTTTTCTCGTGTTTCTACTTAATTTTTGCAGTCGTTTAAATTTAGATTTCAATTCTTAACACATAAATAACTCGTAATACATTTAACACATAATATGTGTTTAATAGTTCACCTTCTTACTAATGTCACAATTCAATTCAATTTAACAAATAATTACTAAGGGTTTACTATGTTCACACAACTCTTCTGTTAGGGAAATAAAATCAAAGAAAATAAAGATCTCTACCCCACTGCAGCTTATATTCTGCAGAAGAAAGACAGACAATAAACTTAACAACTAAAAAAATTATATAGTGTGGGGCTTCCCTGGTGGTGCAGTGGTTGAGGGTCCACCTGCCGATACAGGGGACACGGGTTCATACCCCGGTCCGGGAAGATCCCACATGCCGCGGAGCAGCTGGGCCCGTGAGCCATAGCCGCTGAGCCTGTGTGTCCGGAGCCTGTGCTCCGCAACGGGAGAGGCCACAACAGTGAGAGGCCCGCGTACCGCAATAAAAAAAAAAAAAAAGAAATTATATAGTGTGGAAGGTGAAAAGTGCTCTGACATAAAGACACAATAGAGCAGGGTGAGAGTACTGAGAATTTAAAAGTTGTCACATTAAGTAGGTTGTCAGGAGAGACTGCATTGAGAAGGTAGGCTCTGAACAAGGATTTGTGGGAGATGAGTTAGCCAAACTGATATCCAAGGGAAGACAATACTAAGATAGTGAGAATACCAAGAACAAAGGCCCAAAAGTGGGAGCATTTCTGGTGTGTTTTAGGAACAGCAAAGAGACTGATAGGGCTGGAGTAAGTGAGTGAGGGGGGTAATGGTAGGAGACGAGACCAGAAATGTTAAGGAGTTGAGGTAGGAAGCACAGAAAGCCTGGTGTACTTTTACTCGTGCTCTGAGTGAGACAGGGTGTTATAACAGCTTTCCGGTCAGAGGAATAAAATCGTATATGCTTTAAGAAGACTGTAGTTGCTGTGTTGAGAACTGACAATAAGGGGCCCAAGGTAGAACAAGAGACCTGTTAGGAAGTTTTGCAGTCATCCAGGTAAGAAATACTGGTGGCCTGAAACAACCAAATAGCCATGGAAGTGAACAAAGTGGTCAGATTCTACATAGATATTCTGTAAATATATAAATATGTTGAGGATAAAGTCAACAGGATTTCCTGAGAGACTGCCTATATTAACAATCAAGCATTATAATAATCTTTATTTTGTAACCAATAACTGATCATTTTAAATTCACATAGAAAATAATATCTATAAGGCAATGAAATCATTCATTTTATAAATTTTTTCAATTTATGTGGTAAGCTGAAAAATAAACTTTCCATGCTGAGGATCCCTCTTTACTGGTACATATTTACTAGATATTTGAATGATGGACTGTGTGTTAAATTGGGTAATATGTTACAATAAGTATGTTAGATAATTAAAGATGTGACCTAGTGGTAAAATCCGTGGCATGTCTTGTGTGCTAGTATTAATGGGTTACTCATTTATTGAAGAGAAATCACCGATCTATTTAATTGATTAATTAACCTTGTGAAACTGTAGAAATTTTATCTGATATTATATTTTCATGCCTGGTTTTATTTTACTCAGAAGTGCTTTAATAAATGTTGTATTTTAATACTAAGAAGATTCAGCATGTTGGAATATTCTGCAGATTTAACAAAAGCTTAGGGAAGCATTTTGATATATAAGTAAAATTCGAATAAAGATTAGGTATATTAGTTCTTTCATTTCAAAAGAGAATTCTTTAAAATTAACATTATATTTCCATGATAGGTAAAGTGATTAGAGACTGAATATTCTTCACCATTTTAAAAGAATACAATCATTAACACAAAATGATTTGTAGCGCAATTTTACTTCACTTGGGAGAAAAACAATTCCCTTTCATACTTAGTAAATATATTTAAGAATGTAGCTAGAAAAAACAGGTTCTGTAGAAGTATAATGCTTACTTTTCTCTTCCGTGGTTTTAAAAAGATGCTATTAGACACAGGTCAGATGTGCAATTACAACTGAGGGAAGTACATACATTTTACAATAAAAAATGTGTTGCATTTTTGATAATAAATGAAATTTCATAAACACCAGTCAGAAAATATAATTTGGAAAATTATATTTAAAGCTTACACAGCTTTACTAGTATTTAATGCTTTAGAGACAAGATGACCCAACACAATTAGCCAAGTTCTGAGGCAGCATTAAAATCCTGAAATGTGGGAATGTAGGGAGCTTACCAAGTCAGAAGTTTTCCAGAATAATTTTGATTAGTTAAAATATAATTTCACTCATAATATGTCTCATGTTTACAAAAGAATTTGTATATTTTATGTATTTTGTTCTCACCTAATAACTGATAAATAAAATAGCAGTAACTTTTACTTACTTACCGTAAGTGCTATGAGGAAGGCTTACAAAAACACAACGTACACCCTGAAGAAGATATATGAACTTCTATTTTTATGTATCTTTTAAATCAGTATATCTCAAACTGCTATATAAACATCTGGCATATGTATTTAAATTAAGGATCACCTGCATACACATAAACATGCACATAACTGGGCTCCAACCCAGTTACCTACAGAATCAGGACTTCCTGAGTTTAGGTACCAGTGTCTGCATTTGTAACAGGTACCTGACATGAAGTTTGGGAACATAAAATTTTGAGAATCAAAGAATGGGCAACATCAATATACTATTTGTTGATTACATACATATATATATATATATATATATATATATATATCTCATAGTGGCACAGATATATATATATATATATATATATATATATATATATATATGATATGATCTATAAAAAGTCATAGAAAAAAGGAGGTTTGAGAAGTTCTTTAAGGATGGATAGAATTTGAATGTATAGAGGTGGAAGGTAGGTGTTTCTGGTGAGATGGCTAGATTATTAGGGAATAGTTAGAAAACAGTTACTAGATGACTTAGGTGGTAAAAGCAGCCGGGGCTAGACTGTGGATAGCAGGCTGCCATATTTGCTGTGGTGTACCACCCAGACCCCCTAGCTCCTTCTCTCTAGTACTAACTGTGTTGATACTGGCTGAGTGGCCCTCTGAAAACTTTTCTAGGCTAATAAGAGCCACATGGCCCAAGTTCATACTCCCAAGTGGGTGCATATCCAATGACTACTTAATGGTAAAAGGGAGAACAGAGAGCATAAAGGCCTGGCTCCTTGACCCAATCAGGACAACTCTGTAATACCCGCCTAGTGCCAAAGTGCTCTGTGGGATTGGCTGAGGCCACTGTTGCAGTTGCATCTTAGCTCAGGGAGTCTCTCTGCTCAGTCCTGCTACTTTTGCACCCTAGAGTTGTTGATCTCACGAGCAGTTCCCAAGAAACTTCCTGTGTGCACATCTCTGTCTCAGACTCTGTTTACTCCTAGAATTCAACCTGCCTCTCCTGCTGAGCTCACAAATTAATGCACTTCTTCTTTCCTTCCTATTTTTCTGTATTGTTGACCCAGTGTGGGTATTGTTTGTTTTAAAATGGAATTATTCCACAAGAACTGTAAAATCTTGAGATTTCACTGACAAAATCTAAGTTTCTGGCTTGCCTTCTGGAATTGCCAGACCTGGCCTCCCTGAGAATGTCTGCATCTTCAGTTAGAGGTGGGAGGCACTGCCACCTGAAAGGAGTCATCCCCTCTCCAGGTCACCAAGGTCCACGTGGCTCAACATTAATTGCCTCAACATTGATAGGTTAATTGTTTAGGAATTTGTTTAAAGGAACTGGTCAGTTACTCAGGTGAATATCTAAACTATGCCCTTTAAGACTTAATTTTGGATCTTAAAAGGACTAGAAAATTAGGACAGGGCATTAAGGCATAGTGATAAAGAGCATGAACTGGGGTTTGATTCCTGCCTCCGTACAACTTCAGGTTATCAAACTTTCTACACCTGTATGTTGTCATCTATAAAATGGAGAAATTAACATGGCCTTATAGGATACTATGAGGATTCACTGAAATGATGTACGCACAGAACCTAACACAGAACTCAGTATAAAGTAAATTAAGCAATCATGTTTTTACACCACACAGATGCACGCACTCACACATTTTATTTATATATATAATAGATACATACATATATATATACACACATATATATGCATGCATAATTTATACTCTAAGTTATATATTATATACATATATATAATTTATACTATAGGAAAGTGATTTAAACAAGTAAAGTTTAAGAGGAATATTTGAAGAGAGGAAATATAGTATTCATTACCATCCTTATTAAAATTTAGGAAGATATACTGCAATAAAGAACTACATGGAAATAAAAAGCAAATATATTTTATTGTCTACTCATAGAAATTCTTTTATTTATTTTTTTGGTCTTCTTTTATAAAATATGAAGCTCCCTGGAGAGGCCAAAGAATTTTTTATTTCACAGAGGTGTGCTTTCTGATAAATACACTAGAGTTTTGCAGATACACATGCTTCCTTAGACAATTTCTAAATCTGAACTAACTAAATCATAGTATGAAACATGCTTTTCCCTGCCCAAGCATTCGGTAAGGAGATATTTTAAAGTAGCATAGTTAGCTCTTGATATATCAGTGGCAGAATCAGGGAGGCATATTAGTGACTATCTTATTCTGATTTTATACTTATAAAACAGGGATCCCAAATTCATGAGTTCATTAAATCAAATTAGGATCAAAAATTCTCTTTGGAGTCAGTGATTCATATAAATCTCTACGGTAAACCTTTCAAAAGTCATCTGCAGATACTTGTACTCACTGTGGTAAGCAGTTCCGAGTATTCAGGGGACATTCCATCCCCCACTCTGTGTGTGTGCACGCTTGTGTGTGTGTTAATGGTTCTATGAATAAATATATTAATTGATGCTATGGAGGTCTCATATAAAACATCAATCAAATTGGTCATTTTCAGCGAACTTAAAGTTTGAATTTCTATTTTACTAATATAGTATCAAAAGGGGAACCAAACAAAAAACACACTGTAACTTTTTTTATTAACTACAATTATGACTTTTATTTATTGCTCTCAATTCAAACAATTTCAAATGTGCAATATAGGACTTCTTGATGTACATGTACATTTGACAAAATAATTTATTTCTAATAATTCATTTTTGGGGGAAAGAAATGAATAAGTTGACTATATTAAGCAACCAAATATACATGTTATAAAACTTAGGAGTAAACATATTATTATTCCTTACTAGGCTGGCCTTTTATCCACTTTAGTGTGGGCTTACCTACTGGCATCCCACGGGATAAAATGTTTTCAAATATGTTTGGGGCTCCGTCATTCTTCCCCAAATGCTTTCCATCTTTCTTGCACTATTCTACTCATTATCCTCTGCCACTTCTTACAGTTTAGCTCATGAAACCAAAATAATGACTTTAAGTATATAGAATATAAAGTTCCGGGAAATATGTATGATTTTGTATGCTTACAGATACATATTATTCATTAGGTACCAAATTTCAACACACGAAGTAGCATGTGTTTCCTGGCCTACTGTAATCATGATTTTGGAAAGGCAGCTGTTTGACAATTTTATTTCTATTTTCTCTATTTTCTTTATTTTCTATTTTATTTCTATTTTTATTTTTGAAGTGGAAAATTCCATCTGGATTACAATATCTTCCTACAAGGTTAGAAAATCAAAACTGAGGGAATGCTACCCCTAACTGATCAGACTGGCTTTCATACAGTGCTGCTCGTTGGCATCTTTCGGTTTGATATCATTTTTGGAGGTAGCTAAATGCCAGATACCCTGACAAACATATACTCCACCAGCTGGATCTCCATCTGCTCGACTAAACATTTTCACACCAAATCTGTATAAAGAGCTATGTTTTCAAAGAGAGTTATCTATCACTGAAATATTAACATCTTAACTCCAGGAGTCCTTCCACTTATACATTTCACATGCATTTAATCACAAATACAAAACTACCTCCAAGTATTATCAGTGGTCTGCTCTTCATTGCCAAAAGTTTCTTCATTGCCAAAAGTTATCTTAAACCATCCATGAAGGGGGAGATGGACTTTTTGAGCACTGGAAATATTTTTGAGATTTTTCACAGGAGTATTGCTACTATCTTTTGATCTGTTGGCTTAGAAGAAAAGCCACAACATTAATGTTAATGGATAGTATCAATATGATATTTTCCAAATCTGCATTGTTTGTCCTGAGATAACTTTCTTTACCTGCATATGAATATATTAACTAACAAAAAATATTCTTATGATTGAATCCTTATAATATTTATGAGAATGTTTTTTTCTTGGGCCTCAGTTATGTAGAGTGGTCAATTAAACCTCAAGTAACTTTTTAAAGTTTCTACCTGAAAATGAGATTATCTTCAGGTGGTGTTAAAGAATATTCCATAAACCTCAGTGGCTAGTAGGTTTTTCAGTTTGGGGAAGAAATATCTATAAACCATTATTAGATTTTGGGAGGCCCAAGAGCAAACGAAACGTATGAAGTACAAAAATATAACAGGATTGTCACTGAGGCAATAATGGGATCAGAAAATTCATACAACATATTAGTGAATAAAAAGAAAAGTCTGGAAACAGAAAACTGCGTATTTTCCGAACCGTGTACATTACTTCTAGATAACATTGATGGCTGTGCTTTAGAAATATGTCTGCAAGTATGCTGTGGCAAATAGGAGGGCCCACTCTTTGACTCTGAGGAACATGGCCAAGAAAAGAAAGAACCAAACCGTGTTAACTACACTTATTGTGGTAATCATTTCTTAGTATGTGTAAGTCAAATCATTATGCTGTATGCCTTAAACTTATGTAAACTCACTATCTTATTTTCTACTTAATTAATAATAATCCTGAAAAAAGCATTCTTTCCCATAAATACACCTTTTCTAGGACTGGGGTTTATGTAGGCTAAAAAAAATGGGAATGGGTGGGAGGACAGTGAGATGGAAAGGGAAGGAGCATATAAAGAGGGAGATTTTCCTCAGTTAAGTATCTTTATGAGAAAAACACCTGTTAGCCTCCATCTCTGCACCTCCCCAAGTGAAAAGAAAGTGCAGGAAAGAAAAAAAAAATCCAAATCACAATGCATATAAATACCTATGGTGTAGACCGAAAGGGTTTTTAAGGAAAGGAAAAAAACAATTAGAATTGCCAAGAGCAATATATAAACATTGGGAAATACTTGTATAAAATACAGTTCAAAGCAGAGGACCAATGGAATTTAGAAAGAATTAGTCCTGCCTGGTTTTTATTTAATAGAAATGTTGACATTATCTTACTTCTTTGATCTCCTTTTAATCATCAAAACTCTTAGTAAAAAACTCTTCACCGTATTCTTCTGAAAGAGATAGTATGCCCCTTCATCAAAGCAACTGCCAGGCCCATTCAGCTGCACGATAACATGGGCCAAACCAGTGATGTGTAACTGACTCACAAGATCCAACCGTCTGTTAGGATCTATTGTCTAAAATTTTCCATAATTTCAAACTTGGGTTAAATTGGTAAAAGTCAAGATACAACATCCTACTATTTACTACTGCTTCCTACCCTTCACACCTATTCCTGTTCCTGCCAAATACATGTACTAGGGCACCCAGGAGAAAAATAAAAGATAAAATAAGTAAAAGGAATTTTTAAAATATTCCAACAAAATGAACTACCACTTTTTAATATTGAAAATAGGTATACAGTGAACCAATTCTGCTTGCAGTAGAAAAATTGTTTTGAACATACTGGTGTACCTTTAATATTTTATATATACTCAGATACACTTTGAAGATTCTGAATATATTTAATTGGCTGAAAAAAGGACTTTGAATCATAGAAATACCAATGAAGAAAACTTGCTTAATTCAAGCATTTGCCAAGAAAAACGGTTATCATCAAACACATGAGATTAAATAATTATCTGTTTTCTTTGCTGGCTCAAGATAGATGTAATGCTGATGCCTACGCTTACTGAAAAAAATGACATAACATCCTGTCTTTGCCATCAGTGAGATCCATCAACTATTAAAGAACAATAATTCTAGACTTATAAACTGCCTGATGTCTTCACCAAACAGCCATACAGCAGATAATCCTATTAATAGGCTAGAGCTTATTAATGAAAATCTCATAAGAACACTCAAGAATAATGTTACGTGGAAAGTAGAAGCAAAAAGGAAAAGAGATTGATACCTATCTCCCTCAACAGTCTAGGTTCCATGGGACACTATGCCCATTTTACCACAGAATTCCCAGCCCTCAGCAAACTACCTGACATACAGTAAGCTCTCACTAAATATTTGTTTCACAAACGAGTAAAAACGCAACCCAAATCAGAATACAACATTGACAAAACACTGAGTCATTTAAACATGTATAAGGAGTGATTTTAAATGAATTTAATATGAGTATTAAATGTTTAATGAATAGTACAGCTAGAACTTCCTTAGAAGAAAGGCTGACTGCATGTGATCTAAATCCACCATATGTGATGATTTTCAGTAATTCACTGGAAATTATAAGCAGAAACAAGCAAAAAAAAAGGATTTTTTAAAACAGAAATATTTTGTTCCTTGAATTTTTAAGGTGAGATTATACTTTCTCTTCCCTTTTCACTTTCAGTGAGTGAGTTTCCTGCTAATGCAGAATACCCACAGAGCTGGAATCTCAACAAGGCATATCACAGTTTTGGACTAAAATTCTTCAGACAATCTACTCCACGAACATAGGGATCTTGCCTTCCTCGCACACTACTTGGTCTCCAGGGGCCAGCAGATTGTTTGACATATCATAGGCACTTAATATTTAATGAATAAATGAATGAATGGGCTGAAACCACAAAGAGACAAATCATAACCAAATATAAGAAAAACATTTTCTTAGATATAAAGCTTCATAGTTTTTTGAAGATTACTATGGTATCGTCCTCTGTTTTCTCCAAGTGAGCCAAACCCATTCATTTGACTGATATTCATGTGGCAGGATTGTGAGTTGCATCATAACTGGACACAATACTCCCAGTTGGAGGTGACAAGTGTAGAGCAGAGCTGAATATCAGACATCCTCAGACGACAGATTAGTGCAATCAAAGGCATATGAGATGTTCCGATGGCCATCAGACTCGTGCTGAGTTGACTGCATCCAAAGTTCAGTTCTCACTGCTCACCTTGCAGGGCTATTAACATTCGACACAGATCACTGCCTTCTCCTTGAAACACTTTCTATGTTTTCAGAGCATTAAACTCTGAATTTTCCTCCTATCTCACTGGCCATTCATTCTCTGTCATTTTTTTCTGACTATTCCTCATCACCCATTGCCCTGGCACTTCGATCTGAACCCTCTTTGTGATTTTAGCTATACTCACTCCATGTATGATCACATTTAGTTTCATTACTTTAAATTCCATATTTTGCTGATAATTCTTATATCACTAACACAGACCTCACACATGAATTCCAGATTTGTATATCCAACTATAGGCATCTTAAACTTAGCATATCCAAAACTGAGTTCCAAATTTTCTCCTTCATACCTGTCACTCTCATAATCTCCTGCATCTGAGTTACTAGCAATTTCATCTTTTCAGTTGCTCAGGTTAAAATGCTCGGAATTATCCTTGACTTTGCTCTTTCTCTCATAGCCCTCATTCCAACAGTCAACTCATCTTGTGGACTCCATATTCAAAATGTATCCAGACTCTGACCACCACTCCTTACCATTCCATTGCCAGTAGTCGAACACAGTCCAACTTCATCTCCCTTCTAGATTATTGCAATAACCTCCGGAACTAATTTCCCACTCCCACTCTTGAGCCCTTCTTATCCATTTTTAACACAGCAGCCAAATTATATTGTTAAAGTGGAAGTAGACTGATGTCACTCCTCTGTTGGAACTTCCCATCTCCATCTAAAGCCAGTGGTTACAATGACCTACAAGGACCAACATAATATCCTCCAATCCCATGAAATCTCTGGCACCCATTCTACTCTCTTCTATCTCCCCACACCAGCTACCCCCTCCTCCCAGCCCAACATGCCCACCATGCTCCTTCCTCAGGACCTCGCACAGAGGGTTCTCTCTGACTGGAACATTCTTCCTACCCTTGGTTTTGCTTTCATATCTTACTCAGGCTTTTATTCAAATGTCATCTTCTCAAGGAACATTTTCTGACAACGTTTTAAAAACTGCAACCACTCTGACACCCTGTTCATGCCTTTCTTGCACTATTTGGATAACGTCATCTAGTTTTTAAATACGTCACACATTTAATAGACTTTTGTCTGTTCTACCCTGCATCTCACTTCTATTAGCAGTTTCTTAAGAGCAGATATTTTTTTGTCTAGTTCTTTCTTCCAGCACCTAGAAATATGTATAAAATTTATGATATACTGAATAAATATTTTTGCATAATAAAAGAATGAATAAAAGGGGTTTTTTTGGGCCATGCCGCACGGCTTGTGGGATCTTAGTTCCTCGACCAGGGATCGAACCCGGGCCCTGGCAGTGAAAGCACAGAGTCCTAAATACTGGACTGCCAGGGAATTCCATGAATGAAAATTTTAAGGGAAAGCATGTCACCAGTGAATTATCAACAATCAGCCAGCTGGAAAGAGGTCTGGTGTGATGGAATCCTCACCTTCCTAGAAGTGCACCATACATCACACTTTATTGATATTTTTCCTAACTCAAAATAGAGGTAAGCTGGTCTTACCCAAGTTTATTATTTTTGGATACCAAGATTTCTCCTAGGACATTGGTTCCTGAGTTATAGCAACTGAAAAGGATTATAGGGTCACTATTCACTCTGGGTAATAATACATTCTCATTGAAGAACGCCCATGAAAGCTCTACATAATCAATGTGCCCCTCAAAGCACAAAACTTAAATAATAGGAGAAAGATTCACTGGGGGATATAGGACGGAAAGATGGTGTGGTCTCCTTAAGCAAACTACATACACACTATGAACAAAATAATACTCTGAGTTAACAATATAGTAAACAAAATAGGCAAAGTTCTAAGTTCTTAAAGATAACAAAATTAAGAAAGGAAAAGAAGAAAGGAAATATTTTGTAGACAAAGAACACCAAAACTGCATTATAAAATCCATGTTCGAAACCACATTTCATGAGCAAAATCAGCTTGTAATGATGACACCATAACAGTGAAAGTCTCATCATTTAAATACAGGCAGAAAACGAACTGCTCATGAAACTGAGATTAATGAAGTTATTTAGTTTTTTAAATTACCATTAACTTTCAACTTTTGTCTCCTTTAGAAATTTCATATTTTAGTGTCAGACTGAACAAATATCATCTTTCTCCAGATCTGTATTGTAATGATATAAGTAATACATGCCTAAGATAAATAACTACAGAGCTTGTCCCTCAAGTTCTAAAGGAGACGTTGACCACTAAACAATTACCATTTACCTTCTAAGCAGAAATAACTGAAATTTTTAATAGCCAATTACCAGCAGTTTTTGTTTCAGACAAAAAGTTTGAAAGGTTTTATCAATTAACGTCCAAGCCAGACCATAAGCAATATTAACACAAATATGAAATTAAATTGTCATTTTTAGACACACTAACACAGCAACAGCATTTGGTCCAAGAGCTCTTCCAAGAACTTTACTCCACACCTGATAAAGAATGTGAGTGCTATACCATGAACTATGAATCCTGATATATTTGATTTTTCAAGTACTTTTCCAATATAGTTGTTCTCTGTAGAATTGAAAATAAGAGGACATTTCCCAAAGTATACATTCCATACCTTAGAAAGCATGACTGAGGTTAAAAAAATTTAGGACTTCTTGGATTTTTTAAAATAATTTTTGTCATTTTCTCAAGAACATTTGATAATGCTATGTATAAAATAATCTTGCTTTATATATTGTTTACTTCATACAACAGTAATGTGGCAGAACTAGAAAGTAAAACCATGTCTCTCTTCCTTAAGGGCTCCATCTTTTTTCTACTATGCTCAACAGCTGAAGTGAAATCAAAAACAAAGACCTAGTCTTGGAGAAGACACTGAGCAATGATATTGTTGAATTAAATCATTAGCAATGTAAACTCTCACCCAAAGTATAACCAGATCCATCATTTTACACCAGTCAAAATAAAAACTACATTTTTGGTGGAGTGGAGAAAAATGTCACAATCAGTGGGATAAGGGGAGGGGATGGCTAAGGGAAGCTTGGAATAGTCCTTGTATACAATGGTAAACACAGTAATTAATTTTTTTCAAATAATGCATAAAGTGGTAATCATGGATAATCTGTTTATCCAAGGCAATCAACAGCATTTTCTTCAAAGCCCCCCCCCCAAATATTATTCCCTCTCTTCCTTGTTAGCTTGGGCATTAGGGGTCAAGCATTTACTGACTTACCCTGGAACTGATCTTAGGACTTTTCTTTATGGAGAACACACACACTTAACTACAATATTGAGGATTTCTTAAATGGCTTTACAGTAGAAGATTTGTCTGATCATATTCACATTTAAGAGTGATCAAACATTTCAATAAACCATGGCTATTTGAAGAAAAGTTTGCAATGCTGAAATATAAATTAGCAACATGGTAATGCGGTAAAACTATAAGATTTTAGGTATAATTTTTGGCAAAGAATGTATAAATCAGAATACTATAAATAAGGAATATCACTGTACTTTAGGAGAAGCAGTAAACAAAGATGGCCTAAAAACAGAGTTTCTCCTCCAGTTTCATTTCTCATATAGCCACACCACCATAATAAAACCATGTTTTCTAAGGTTTCCATTGATATCCTTCTAGCTAAATCCAAATGTCTTTCTCAGTTTTCTCCACCCATAAACCCTTTCCAAATTCTGCAACTCTTGAATACATGCCTTCCTGAAATATGAATTACATCTTTATCCAAAATATATATATATAAAGGGCATGCTCTGGAGCTCCCTCAAATCAAACACAGACATAGGTCTCTTGTTTTTCTTTTAGAACTTACTTCAAAAAAGAGATTCCTTCTAGAATGCACACTAGATTTGTTTATGTATGCCCATAAACTTTTTCAAAGAAATGATCATGAAGAGTTAAAGAAATAATGTATATAACTGAGGACAAATATTTTTTTCATTTGAATTATACAAACAATTGAGGCAACAGTGCTTTTTCACCCAATAAATTTCTCAATGTTATTTGTGTATACTTGACAAATGTCAACAACTCTTTATACATTGTTTAGTTTATCAATTATTTCTTCAGTGTTATGTATTTTTCACTTTTCAGCTGCTAGTGTAAACCACTATGTTTTTCTGTCTGTCCCAAAGTACCCACAAGCCACTACTGAATGAGAAGGAGTCCGTTATATCAACTCTGCCTTAAGGGAAACACAGACAACTCTAAGTCACATTTACTCACATAGTTCAATTCAATAGAAATAATGTATTAAAATCTAATTAATTAGCAGTATCTATTTTAATATATAAATAAAATAGAAAAATATATTTTATTAGTGAAATAGTGAGGGAAATTAAGAGGTACAAACTTCCAGTTACAAAATAAATGAGTCACAGGAATGAAATGTACAGTGTGGGGAAAACAGTTAATAATAATGCGGAATCTTTGTATGGTGATGAAGGTTGTCCAATGGTACAAACTTCTGGTTACAAGGTAAATAAGTACTAGGGATGTAATGTACAACATGATAAATATAATTAACACGGCTGTATGTTATATATGACAGTTGTAAAGAGAGGAAATCTTAAGAGCTCTTCACAGGGAAAAACTGTTTTCTTTTTCTTTTTCTTTTGAATATATATGAGGTGATGAATGATGAATTTAGTGATGAATTCACTAAACTGACTGTGGCAATCATTTCATGATGTTTATAAGTCAAATCATTAAGCTGCTGTACACCTTAAACTTATACAGTGCTGTATGTCAATTATATCTCAATAAAACTGGAAGAAAGTAAATCTATTTTTCCAAGAAGTATGTATTTTGCACTTACTATGCACCTTACATTTTTATGTGCATGACCACAGAAAACATGTTGAATAAAAGCACCTGTTTAAGAATATTCTCACAGAACTGTATTCATGGAATGTTTATAGTGAAGCTCCACGGACCTGGGTGGGAGGCTGAGGAGTGGAACTGAATCAAGCAAAAAATAAAAATAAATGAATAAAAACCCTTTTTGGAAGATTAATAAATGAATAACGATGTTCATAAAATATATACAACAACAGATATTTTAACTCTTCTTACCTTCATTGGCAAGTTTCACTTCTGCTAACTGGCTCTGACTATGAAGAGAACATACTATAAACAATGAACAGTTATTTATAGAGTGTGAGCTTTGTATATTTGTAATCTTTAATCTGATATGAACTTTTATAAACACTGCAAATACCATTTCTTTCTTTGCTAAGTGGCTTATATTTTTATTATATGCAGTGTTTACACAGGAACTCAATTATAACTTCAATGAAGTTAAATTTTTGTGCTACATTATAATATTCTTGTTCATGGCAAAAGTAAGTAAGTTCATATAAACATTAATATTGGTTATGTGCACATCCTATTAATACACCTGGAGGCAAAAGCCACAGATGTTTTAGAAATATGCCTTAAATTTTCAATAAATTTAAGTAGAAAATATTATTCAGGATGTTTTTGAATTTCAAATTTTCAAAGAAACTGATGTGATGAACAATATGATCTGGCAAAGATTTAAAGCAATCAAATTGTGTAAAGTTTTAATTTAAACATGAAAAATGCTGGTTCAAAATTATCAAAATAATAGAAACTAATTTTATATTTCTGCTTGCATTAACTTGGTATTTCTAGAGATAATTCTCTAACCTGCATATACAACACCTACAATTTGAAATACTTTCCATTACTAGAGAGCAAATTTATCATATAGTGTTGGAAAAATGTCCAAAGAAGTATGTTAAATGTTACCATGGCTGCTACACTGGGTAGAAATCTACATCCTTGTGGGTTTTCCATGCATTATAACTGGGGTATTCTGAATCAAATCCATAAATATTAAGGTTAAAGGTGTGATGCAAATCCGTTTTATCCCCTGAATTCCATGAAGACAATTGCATGCTATACTTTTACACTTAATCCAAAAGTGGTATAGATTTGTGATGTGTAGACTGTATTTAGAAATTTTCCAGTTTGTGTATGCATCACATGTTTATTAGGATGGACTTTTTCTCCAGAAATAAGACAACACAACTACAAAAATCAAGAACAGGAAGAAGTAATATAACCTAGGAGATAAGCGGTTGGGCCACAGTCTGACCTCACCGGTCAGCTCACCCAGACACTTATCACCTGGGGCAATTTGCTTAACTTTCCCCAGCATTCTTAATAACATATTCCTCACAAAACTAGGGAGTCAATAAAATGTTGGTAGGCAGGGCTGAATCACTAACTACCTCTCCTGTAACTCCAGTCTTACTTTTTCTGTTTCTTAAAATATAAGGGGGTACTCAAGTAATATTATAAAAATTCTCTCCACTTCTGTTTTTAGTATTAGAATGAAATGAGACTTTTCATCCAATGTAAAACATAATCATCTACATGTGTGATATATTATCTGTCTAGGATTGTAATATAAGCTTTTTTGGCCTGACCAAACCTGGGACATGAATTCTATTTAAAATTTTACAATTTCATTGGTATTTACATTATAATTCCAAAGTACTAGTTAAAGCTCTGGGTGTCATTAGGGACATAAGGAATTACTTAAACAAAAAGCAGTGAAATAATTGTAATTAAAAAAGCACCTGTGCTTTGTGAAGGAGACCACCAGAAAAGATATAGAGTACTAAGATAAAGAAAGGGGCAAAAGGCAAAAAACCTATTGGACCCATAAGTTAACCCATAATTTAGTGACATTATGATAATCATCCACAGTTTTTGTTTTTTAATTTTAAGTCCCATGTTATCTATAGGGAGTAAAATGGAAACCTGGAAAACAGCTATAGTTTCTGAATTCTTATAACAATAGTTTCTTACTGAAATATGAATCACTGTAAATTACATCATTTTCCTTTGCATTTGGTGAAAACTTAAACAGAGAGAAAGAAGTTATTTAGCTATTTAATAAAGAACTCCCTTATTCATCTCTTGATAGTCTATAGACTTGGTAGTATAGAGATCCAAACATTTATACAGGATATTAGAGATGTATGATGCAGCTTTCTCTCTAGAAAAGAGGCACAGGTATTATCCTTGTTACACAATATAAATTGGATAAGGTCTAATTGTAATTTATACATTTTAAAAAGCACACTTAAAATAGTATCATAAAAGGGAAAAAACTTTAAAAGTTTATGTAGTGTACTGAGTACCAAAACTTTCAAGCCTGTCAACTACTATAAGGCTTTTTTAACATAAGAGAGAAAAATAACATATAACCATTGTGTAACTTCATTTACAACATTGCTCTTGATTCTTAAGATGGCTCAGAGGAATATTCCTTGCACTCTCTTCAATGAGTTTAGCATCAGTAAACCGTGCAAGTGCACAACATACATAAAGTTTCAGATTCTACTCATATGTTGTTTGTTACAAACTGTTTTGATACAGAGAACCCACCACTTTGAAAGCCTAATGGGGAGTCAAATGTACAGGTGTACAAAGCCTTTTACACCTTCTAAGAACAGGAGAAGCAGTTTTTCCCATGACCAGCTCCAGTAGCAGCTACCCCTCAAGCAGCCAAGAGCAATCTCTCTTGCTTTGTTTGCATGGCATCCTTCTTCCAATTTAACAATTTTACCGTAAATTTGGATGGTGCTTAGAGTGATATAAATTGGATCTCCTTTATTAAACACTATAGAAAAGGAAGAAAAAAAAAACAAAGAAGCCTATATCAACTAACTTGTTCCTTTTGTTCAGCATCCTTAGGGTTGGGGGTTGGAAGTGGTTAAGAAAAAGGCATGAGTGAAGTTTAAAGGAGTAATTAAAAGTGACTGATGGTGTGGTTTTACTGTATTTGGCTGAAGGCACATTAACTACAGTGAGAATCTTCACAGAAAAGTATCTTAAACAACAGGAGAGTGTACTGCTGCTTTGTTTTCAACTCTACAAAAACCTCACTTTTCTCCCATGGGAGACTGACCCAGAACACTAGAGAAAGATCCTCAAGGATAAGATTGCTCAGTAATGTCAAAGACTACCTGTGATCAAAAGCAAGCTTCCAGTGACCACACACCATTTCTAAAAGGTCAGAATCTCAAGATCTTGTAGTAAGTGAATGTATTTACACACTGGTTGAATAAGGCTGTAATAAAAGACTCTAGTTTTATTCTTTGGAATACAGATTAGAAATGAGACCTACTTTTCTGTGGGTAGTCCTCTGACCAAGTCTACCCTTAGAAAAAGCTACTTTTACAAATAGAAAATCAGTCTAGACATAGTGCTGCTTTGCATTGAAGAGAATTTTGAAGTACCCAAAGGAAAGAAAATCCTGTCTTCAAAAGGTCTCAAACACCTATTTTTAAAAACCACTCATACAGATTTGTATAAATGCATTCAGTCAATAATTGAGAAAATTCTCTCATAGAAAGCTAGCAGGAAAATAAAATATTCCAATATTTTTTCCATATCAAACAGGACAGTATCAGAGACAAATCTGTTGTTATTCTCACCACTGATCTCATACCTGCAGCTCTCAGGTCAGATGTACCTAAGAAAGAGAAGTAAATATCACAGGATGGAAAAAGCAGCAGCATACTGGAGGCAAAGAAATGAATTCTCAGGGAACAACCTGTTCTTTGTTTACCATCAATACGACTCTTGTGACACTGGAATAGTGGTTTCATATTGTAGCATGTTTTTTTTTCTGTACCTAGTTGCTGCTCACCACCAAATCAAACAGGAAGGCAGGAAAGGCAGAAAGGAGAGAGAAAAGGTGGCGGGGCGGGGGGGAGGGAGGGAGGGAGGAAAGAAAAGAAAAGAAAAGAAAAGAAAAAGAGATGACAGGTCAAACAGTATAAAACTCCAGCACAGGAGGCCCAAGAATATTGTCATGTTGCCAGAAATCCCCATCAACAGCCCCTGGGGGTAGAAATGTAAAAGGCAGACAAGGACTTTCTGAGGTAAAGGTCAGTCTGGAACAGCTGTCATATATTATTCCATCCAAAACTAGAATGCATGTGCAAAGTCATGTTCTCCTCCCTCTTTCTTTTTTTACATCTTTTGGCTCCCTAATTCTTGCATTTCCCCCCCCCCCGAATCGTTTGAAGTAATCTAAGCAGGGTGTGTGTGCAAGAATGTGTATTCAGTGGCTCATGTTTTAGCCAACAGAAAAAAACCACTGGAAAAGTAGAAACCAATCAAATATACCAAATAAGAGAACTGTTTCCAGATACTTAGTAAGCTTGTACAGAGTTACAAAATGGAATACTCTGCTTGTGATCCTATACCATATCTGAACCACTGAAATTCAACTTTCTCTCTAAACTCTTATTTCAATAAACCATATTTCTCCTACTCCCAGTTTGCCATAAGTGGGCTTAACTTACAAATATAGATGTTCCCAGGTATTTAAAATTTCTTCAAAGCTTTCAGCTATATCTGGATATTAAATAATTATCAAAACAAAAATAGGTCATTTTAATTCTCTTATTATTTAATGGAGATGGATACTAGGATATCTTTTCAAAGCATAACTAAAGATTATTGATCTTTAGAGTACTTCCAATTTGTTTCTATAAAATCATTTTCTTCTAGATTTATATTATCATACCCTCAAAATACAATATAAATTGAGCCTAAAAGTGGAAGATCCCTATATTCTGATGGAGTAGTAAAGAAAATTGTATATAGCTATAATATCTCCATATATCTAGAAAATTAAACTTTATGTTAAATTAAATCCTAAAAAATATTAAATTTTAACATTGATACTGAGCATCATTTTCTAAAAGTAAAATAATCTGAAAACTGGCAATAAAAATAGGTTTTTAATTTATTGTGAGATAGGGTCTTAAGAATTCAAAGTTCATTTTATGAAATCGATTATATCTAATACACCTGTTATTAATTCCTGGAATTCTCTGAATTATGATGGTTTTGCCCAGAAATAGGTTTTTAGAAATGCCTTTACTTTCATAGGCCTGGTTATTGAGAAGACTACATATTGGGAGAATGAGGCCAATATTAATTTTTGCTATAATCAGTATTATTTTGCTAATTTTTCCAAGACAGTGCTTTTGCTACAGTCAAATTTATAGCACAGCTGTTCAAATTTCCATTCTAGTATATCAACACCACCAAATGACAACTGCAAAGTGTTTTTATTTTATAAAACTTTTTCATGTATTGCTTTATGTAATACCTACTTAACTAGTAAGATATAGAGATTGCATTAATTGCCCAAGGTCAAAAAACAACTTATATAGCATGGATTCAAACACTGATTCCAAATCCAGCATTCTAAGTCAAACTTATCTAATGTGTCTTTTAAGTCTATCTATCTCTCCATGCACTATTATGTAGAAACTGATTTTATTTTGATATATTTATTGGCTCTGTAAACAGCCTAAGCAATAAATATTTTTGGCAAGTCAATACACTGAAAAAGATCAACATCAAAGAATATATGGAAGAAAAGCCAAATAACTCTGATAGAATGTTTCTAGTTAACAAACCATTCCTAAATTCTAAACTAGATTCTACTGATTTACTATATGATGCTATATAAGCAGTCTTTCTCATTTAAGTCTCAATTCCTTTATCTGTGAACATTAATTACATTTGTTATATTCCAATTCAAAATGATGTTATAGGGAACAATAACAATTACTGAAAAATACAAACCATCATGAATCAGAAATGTCAAAAAGAAGCTAAATGTAGGGACAGATGTTGAAAAGTCATAAGCTCCTTGTTTGGCTATTAACATTTAAGAGGAAATATAACTATTTAAGAGATACTATATATCTAATTATCAGGGGCATATATGTTAATAGTGTATTCATAAAGGAAATAATTCCTTTCAAAATGTCTAATGTGAATCCATACATATTCATACAACATGGCATGTACATATCTGATGTGCATGTGTGTATATATACAGATGTGTGTGCACACACACTTTACTGAGGAATTCACAATAGTGAACCATTCAGTAGCAAATATCCCTGGCCAAATTAAATTCTGAGTTAAGCTATCTTGTAGCTTGTAAGCAATAATTATGAACATATCTAGTCAAAATAGATTAAATTGAATTATTGCATCTCCATTCTAGAAATATTACGAGTGGTAAAACATTTCTATATATTCTTGCAATTAAACCACTATGAAAAAAATAGAAGACATTTCTAAGTGACAAGGGAAACTAATACTTGGATAAAAAAATACTATGTGATTCTTACAAACTTGTGTTAAATGCTTTTGGAATCCATAATTAATATGTATCCCATTAAAATGTGTTGAACTATTTGTCTAAAAAACAAAGGGTCAAAAATTAAAGTTACATGTTAAGAGATTTTTAAAAAACTAGTTAGACTTTTTTCTGTGTAGTGTTTGGTTTGATGGTGGAATACTAATAAATTCAATCATAAATCATGGCCTTGTGGAGATACACGACATTAATTTGTGAGAGGGGTCAGGGTAAGCGGCGGAGATGTACACGATTAACCATGCAAGGGTGATAGTAGAAGGTGGAGAAGTACTCATCCTTTTTTTCAGTATCACCAGTCCATATTTTCCAAAATATCTTACTGTGTAAACATTATAGCCTATTTAGTCTACAAAAGATTGGACAGCCTTCTCTTCTACTAATCAGGCAATCTAAGGCTTAAAAAATTGACAGATATTAAGATCACTTTCACAGGCAACTGATCTATTTACACTATATTTTAATTTGATTTTCAAGAAGCTCCAAGTGTTTTTTGAAATGTCTTCAGAGTAGAGAAGTAAAAGCTATATTCCTTATAAGCATAATTTCCAAATTAGAAAATTACAAAGCACACTGAAATTTTTGCACTAGATTTAAAACAACACTATAACAGAAAGGCAAGTTATACATTTCAGAATTATGGTACATATGTGTGTAAGCTAACTTGGTAAGATCATTGAACTTTGGCATTAATTGGCATCAGTAATTCCTTAATGAAATCATCAAAAGATAGGGAAAACATAAAAGGTGAGTTGTTAATTCAGAACAAAGAAAACTTTTGAAAAGTATATGACTAGATATAAAGCAGGGTAATTGTGATTCTAATTTTGATCTAACCGTCTTTTAACTCTCAAATATTCACCTAAATTCATATAAATCTTAAATCCTGAACTAAAGGAACATGCTTAAGTGTAGGTGGTGAACTGTGGCAAATTTATATCAGCAGGTTGATACAGATGTTAGCTACAGTTAACAACTGAGCACAGCTCCCCACATAACAAAATTACATACAGATTGGCTATACCTAAAAGTGAAGGCTTTCATGATTACAGTAATCTATAGGCCTCATTAAAGATGGAAGTGTACTTTTGATGTCAAATATAGTTTAATCACAATATCTAAGGAAAAAAAAAAAACTTTCTGAGTCACGGTTCCAGGATTTGGAAGGCCCCAGATCTCTTTCAGGGTCTGCCTGGTTAAAATGACCCAAAGCCCATTCAAGCACACATAATTCAAGAGGCCTGCCTGCCAGCAATAAAGGCCGAAATTGGATACTTGGCGAGATTAATTACCTAGATAGGGCTTGATAATGCAAGTCAAATGGGAATGTAATTAAAGTGCACCTTCCATGAAAATTATTCATTGCTGATGGATCAGGTGACAGATAAATCAAAAGGCATTTTAAAAAAGACTACAGGTTAACTTGAAGCAGGTCTTTCCTCTTTATAAAACTCTGTAATTGCAGGTGTGGAATTCACTCTTGCTGGCCTATCCTCATCATGATACCATAAGACAAAAAGATAGATTGTAATGCAACCTATTAGAAACAGAAGCCAATAGAAAAACTATTAGGATCATAGTTACAAACAAAAGGTCAGCTAGACTGGAACCAGCTGGCTGGCAGCTTTCAGAAGAGAATATCATCCTATGTTCATACTGTAATAGGGAGGCAACTATAAAAGAACAAGTGATGAATTAATAAACTGACAAGGACTAGCACTAGCACCTCAGGGTGCAATTCTATAGATGAAAGGCTTGCTGGGGTAATCAAACAGAGTTATAAAGTAGATAAACTGAATGGCATAAAACATATTTTACATCATTATTATTTAAAGTCTTCCTGGATGTGTTGTTAATTCTTTACTGCCAATACATTTATTTACAGTACACACATACAGTACAGTACAGTAAGAACAATTTAAAAACTGTTTTATAGCAACATCAGGGTAACTTCAGTTACCTAGAGGGATATTACATCTAATTTCTATGTTGCGTTCTTTCAGGTATGTTTATTACACACCTAACAGAAGATAGATGAAGCAAGATGTCCAGTTAAATGATAGTTATTGGAAAATATGGTTTTACATGTTACTCATTTGTTTAACTAATGAACACATCTTGCTTTTACTGACCTGTATAAAGAAAACGCATAATAGTTTTCTTGTCTACAAAAACAAACTTAATGCTGAACAAGGAAACCATGTCATCTAGTAGACTGCATACGAAATTCACAAAAACAACAAATCACTGTCTCATAAAAAATAAAAAAGAGCATAAAAGTTGAAAGATTTTTGATGTATGAAAATCTTTAAATAATAATGTAAATATTGATTTACTATTAAAAACCCTCAAATAATTATGTAGCTTTCATAGGCAAAGACACAATAAGATTTTAGATATGTAAATTTGATACACAGGGCCTATTTTTGTTTGAAGTGCTAGAGGTGAACATATAAAAATACATCTGTCAGAGAACTATCCGTTTATAGTCCTCCGTTCCTGAAGGTTACTGATTAAAATTGAAGACAGGCATGGTAAACATCCAATGCATTTTATCAGGAGACACTGTTCTTTATGTTCCCTGCAGGTTCCAGTTAGTAACTTAATCCCAGCCAAACTATAAAGTAAACTGTTCATGATTTGTCAGACTAGCTGATGCTTGTCCAGAAAAATGGTCTGAAAAAAGAGTCACCAGGACACTATAATTAAGATCCATTCATCCATTTCATCCCTGGATTGAAGAAAATAATGAAACATCAAAGTAGTCAGACAGCAGTCTAAAGGAGGTCAGTTAGTATCTTTTCAAACATAACACCAGTATTTAATGCAGCAGGTGCACGAGAAGTGACTTACAAATCATAATAATTCCCAAGGTTTGGTGAAATAGCATCATGGCTTTCTGTTTGTTGTTTATGCAATTTTTAAAGATAAAGGAAATGTGACTCAAAATAAAAGGTGAAGGCCCCTTAGTATTATAATACAGAAAAATAGCAAGAATAAAGTTTCCAAACTTTTAGGTAGTTCTCCTACATTTTTATAGATGAACACATGATATGGAGCATAATTTAAAATGTCTGAGGAAAGCAAAGAAACTACGGAGAAAAAGAACTAAGGAAACAAAAAGCATAACATAAAATGTAACTATACCTATATATACTTAATTTTATATGAAGAAAAAATATATTAGTATAATAATTAAGAATTAAGCAACATTTTATATTAAGAATGTAAATGCATAGTTTATCTTAACAGAATTAACATCTTTTTTCTTATGACCTCTATTTCTGAAATTATCGAGTTCTCAACAATGAAATATATGTGAGGCAAAATCTGGGTTCTTAGTGACGTCAGGGATGTGTGAAAACAGGATGAGATGTCAAAACAAGGAGAAAACAAGGTTTCGATAATGTATTAGAAAAGAACAAAGGCAGTCTTTTTTTCAAACAAAATTCAGACTCATAATCTATCTTAGAATCTTTACCAGTCTGATAAATGTTGTATGAAATCAGCATAAAAAGTAATTACATTTCAATTCAGCCAACACTGAGCACTTATGCCCCATATGTCATAGTGTGAGGCTTTGTTTTGAACCATGACAAATATGATCATGACATTCTCTACCCCAAGTTGTCTATCAAAATTGTCTCATGGTTTGAAACTGTTAAATTCAATGGACTTTCTTCTGTCTCCATTCTATTGACCTCCTGTGACATTTGATTCTATGATCAACTGACTCAGGAAATTTTCCTTCTTTGGTGACTGTGACAGCCCTCCTATCCAAATGGTCTGGGTACTCCTTTTTGATTTTTGTCATGTGCTTTGGATATTCTGCCAGTTTTCTCTCAAACTTTTAAATTCTAGCTCCACCTCCTCTTTCCCCCAAAAGGCTATTCATTAACTCACCATCTATGATTATCATTCCCAAACCTATAACTTTTAAGTCTCACCAACATCCTAAAATCCATTCATTTAGGAATGCATATATGCTCATAAAATATATGAAGTTAAAACATACATATAGTTATAACTGTCCATATACATGTCTGTAGATACATCAGATCACATGTAACAGCCTAATGTAACCGGAGCTAAGGGTGTTGTGTTTAAGAGTATTAGCAACATTTGAATAACCTATACAATAGGGATATGGCTTAACCAGTATCCTCGCATTTGTTATCATATAATACATGACTGCCATTATGAATGCTATGCTCAGTGTTCTGCATCTTTCTATATGCTGAGGTTATGGTCAAATATTATTAAAATTTGGGACAATAATTATCTGATGTCAACATGCCGTGGATAATTAAGAACTGTGTGCGTTAAAGTTACACTAATTGTTTTTCATGGAACTTCTCTAGTCCTTGTGTCTTAAGACAAGGCAAGCAACCACAGGACTGCATTCACATCTCTTCCCCGTGCTTTGTCACAGAGCATATATCATGCACTCTGCCTTCTCCCTGATTATTTTGTTAAGTTGCAGCAATTATCTCTCCCTTTGTGACTGACTCCTTTGTAAATGGAGTGCAGGAAATTTGGATAATTTTTCCTGGGTTTTTACCTCTTAATCCTTGTTTCTTGCTTACAATAGCATAAAGGGAACCAAAGCCATAAAACAGTTTGAATTGAAACAAGTAGCAATCAGGCTTTTGCCGTAGTAATTGACAGATGTGAAAAGCAAGATCTTGATAGTGTTCCCTCCTTCACCCTATAACTTAGACCGGTTGGTTAAAACTGTTAATGATTCTCTTGGATCAATGTCTTTTCCTTGTAGCTCTAATTTACTGCATTGGTTGATTAGTACAGATGTTCTTGTGGATGGTTCTGCATCATTCCACCAGGTTGCTTGTCTGAATCAAATTTGCTTCAATTCATCACCAGCGAAGCAAGGAATAAAATAATCAACATTTACTCTCTTTTAACACTGGTACTGAAAACAGAACAACTAAATGCTTGTCAATTTAAAAACTATCTCCTACCTGTCTCAAAGCTATGTCCCTCAGCTCATCCAAGGCTTAAAATGATGTGTATAGTTGGGTGTAGCACAGTGTAGGAGATGGGACTGGGTGGAACCTAAATATGTACTTCAAATCCATTTTTTTAAATTGAGGTATAATTGACATACAATATTATATTAGTTTCACTGAATGTTTATCGTCAATATCATCATCATCATCACCGCTACCAATTCACATTATATATACTTGTCTATACATGAATAATGTATGAATTACCATCCACTGACTTTTCATTCTCCGAAATGCAGCTTATTGATTTCTTGCTCTTAAATGAAGTTTTTCTGAAACTGTGCCTGTCTTCATAATGCTATTCCTTTGGGACAATGGTTATGACAGTTTGCTCTATAAGAACTAAGCAAACAACTCACAGATCAAAACCTTTTTGTATTGTGGAACACCACCAAGTAAATCAGGTAACCAGTTTTGGTCAACTAAGGATCAACCAAAAATCACTTCTTGATTCAATTCATATTGAAAATCTTTCACAAACATGTTAGTTTGTATTCTTAGCAGAGTAATCTTACTATACTACATACATTTTGCTGTTTTATTCTTTATGATTATGTAATACCCTCAGAAAAAGAGAATGGTTTCAATATATATTGACCCAGGACTGTAACCTGAAAAAAATTTGCATATTTTACATCAGTCCCTACTGTTAACTTGTTTTTTGTATCTTTTTCTCCCTAAAAGTAAAGAGCAGTTGGTCTGGTTAGTCACATTTCAGTTAAAACAGATTTTCTATATCTCCCTTGAACAAACTTCTTGACTTTAAAAGTAAAGTAGCTATTTTGTTATAAATAATATTCTAGTGGCTATATTTTCAATTATCTATAATCTCTACAAACTGCGAGTAGCAAAATGAAGGATCTTCTATTAAGGACAATGCATATATAATAAGAATTACTTTACATAATTCCATCATTATGGACTATTCCAAGATAATGATCCTAATGGGCAGTCATATTTTTTGAAGAGTCTCTTTAGAGGAAGCTTAAGTTTAACAAGTTACAAATTTAAATATCCAAAACATATAGTTATAAAATTTTTTTCACTAGAAAATCCTGAAACTGCAGTCACTTCTTAATCATGTAGAAATTGCTAGTTTAAAATTGCCAAGAATATGACAAACTTGCTCAAGCTTGAATATTCAGGGACAAAACTCATAACTTATTTTGTATTGAATGTTCTGCTACCATCAGTGTAGCACCTTCTACAATTTATGAGATAATGAATTGGCTCTGGTTTAAAAACCAGAATGTTTTTAATGTCAAAAGCAAAATATTACTATTGGTCTTTCTGGCACTTACTAATGTATTGCACTAAATAAATTTAGTACTTTTTGATGGGGCAAAATCACAGAAATGCATAAAATGCCTATAACTCCCACTCCTTGACCTATTCACAAAAACGTGTTCATGCCTTAGCTGTCCTCATGCATATGGAAAATAAATACTTTCCTTCAAAATAATAGGATGGAACTAAACTATCTCAGGGATGAGTATTTGTATTATTCTACTCAGGCTTCTATAATAAGATACCATTGGTTTGGTATTTAAAAAAAAACAAATTAGTTTTCTCAGAGTTCTGGAATCTGGAAGTCCCAGATCAAGGTCCAGTAGGGTTCAGGTTCTGATGAGGCCTCTCTATGTGGCTTGTAGATGGCCACTTTCTGGCTATGTACTCAGTGATCTCTCCTCACTGCATGTGCATGGAGAGAGAGCCAGTTCTCTGGTGTCTTTTACCGTAAGGACACTAATCCTGTAGGATCAGGGCCCCAACCTTATGACCCCATTTAACCTTAACTACCTCCTTTTAGTCCCTATCTTCAAATATAGTCACACTGAGGTTAAAGCTTCAACATAAAAATTTTGGGAAAGACACAGTTCAGTCCACAGCAGTATTATAACTGAGTTATTGCACAAATCAACTCTTTCTTCCCACTTAAATATTACCCACAAAACAGCAATTTTGAGATCAAGAGTTTAAGAAAAGATTAAGATATATTGAAATGAAAACACAAGAGATTAGAACATACTAGATTTCTTTCAAACATTAACAAAGTCTTTCCATTCAATAGTATGGAGATCAACTTGTCACCCTGACAACATAAGCATAGATAGTTCACTACAAATATTTATAAAATCAGAAAAGGGTGGATATGACAACTTACAAAGATACTGAGACTGAAGAACAAGAAGGAGGGATGAAGATGAAGGTGTGGGGTGAGAACATGGGTGCTTACAGGCATTTCCTTACATATATTTTAATCAAGAAAAATCACAGAACAGCTATGTGCTATAGTCTTAAGCAGTTACAAAACTACACAAAGGAAAAAACTATTAAAATAAGCTATAAAAAGCTGGTGTCATGTGCTTAAAATAGACAGGAATAAAGACACAGACCTACTAGAGAATGGACTTGAGGATATGGGGAGGGGGAAGGGTAAGCTGCGACAAAGTGAGAGAGTGGCATGGACATATATACACTATCAAACGTAAAATAGATAGCTAGTGGGAAGCAGCTGCATAGCACAGGGAGATCAGCTCGGTGCTTTGTGACCACCTAGAGGGGTGGGATTGGGAGGGTAGGAGGGAGGGAGATGCAAGAGGGAAGAGATATGGGAACATATGTGTATGTATAACTGATTCACTTTGGTATAAAGCAGAAACTAACACACCATTGTAAAGCAATTATACTCCAATAAAGATGTTAAAAAAAAAAGTAGTCCAAAAAGAAAAAAAATAATTTGACCTTCTGCAGGTTTTCAAAATATGAAGAATTCTAAAAGTTTTCAAAATTAAATGTGACTTGTATCTTAATATTTCATAATAAGATTATTTTAAGCTTTTGTTCTAAATCTCTACTTAAATACCAAGTTATGGATAAAAACTCAGTTTAAGATTTTAAGTATATCTATAGCTTTAAGACAAATCACAAAATTTTTATACTTCAAATCATTATCTTATATATCCATTGCATGATTTAAATAAAATTATAATGCATTTGAATTTAACTAATCCTTTATGTATTAATCTTGATAATCTTTGAAAGTCTCTTTACAGGACAATAAACAATGAATTTATGAATTTAACTCAACAAGTTTACTAAGCATGTACCCTGGGCTTAATATGTTACAGAGGCTAGAGAATAAGACCAAAGATGCCACTGTTTCTTTACACTGTGAATTCTAACAGGGAAGACAAACATTTCACACATAATATGTGAAAAATATTATAAGAAAATGCATGAGATACTTACTGTAAGATCAGATCACAAAAAGACATAATTTGCTCCCAAATTTTCAGTGTGAACTTGGGATGTGACGATACTGTGTAGGCATATCGGTCTTTACATGTAAAGTGATCAGCACATACTAAATAGTCAATAAATAGTCACTAATACTTGTTATCAGTACTTATACCACATGGTTGCATTTCCTATAATGAAAATTTTATTAAAATAGCATCCAAAAAATCTTTTATATATATTTTTTAATTACTGATCACTGAAGAAAAACTGTAAATGGATCTACATGTATATTTTCAAATTAGTGGTATCACAAAAATATTTTATAAAGAATTAAATTTCACTAACATAGTCTAAAGCTCCTACTTGCAAAGCAAATCATATAAATTTCTAAAATGTCATGCCCTTTGGTATAAATTAGCATGACTGAATTCTGCTATGCCATTCAGATACATCAGATTTATAAAAACACTAGAAACAGAAATGCATTTTTGAATGGTTTACTGTTAAAGGAATCACATTCAGTTGATTTTTCTGCTGCAGACTGCGTAAGTGTGTGTATGTATGTATGCATGTTTTAATAACATTGACACTATTTCCACACATTTTTTGTCATTGTTGGGTTTTTTTTTTTTTGCATTTATATCTTGTTACACCTTATGGCAATAACTGCTTTTAATATTACTCAGTAAATGTTCTCAAACAAGAAAATATTATTTTCTTAACATTACGTTCCCTTAAAAAATTAAGAAATCTCAAAATATATAAACTTAAATGGAACTAATTGGTTTTCCTTAAAGGACACATAATTTGATGGCCTACTATTTAAAATCATTGAAAAGAGATGATCTGAGTTAACTTATGAGAAAAATCATCACAGTTGAGTCACATTAATAAATGTGAGTGAAGATATTTCAGACAAATACAGGAAATGACTTTTGGTATTCTCTTTTTTGTAGAATTTTGCTTATGTATAATGTTATATCATATAACTCTATGATTATATTTCATTTGGAACATTATGTAAACATCACAAATCTAAGTAAAGGGAATACTGAAGCCAATCTTAATTTTGACAGAGAAATAAGATTTGAAATATGATTTCAAATATGATTTGAAAACGTAAGGGAAATTAGTCCATTAAGATATGAAGGGTTGTTTCTGAAGTTTCTTAAAGAAGGGCAATAAAATCATAGCCAGGAGGCAAATACTATAGTTACCAATGCTCCCTCTCAGAGATTATATGTGTTATTAATATCCTCGGGAAACAAAACTTCTTAGGAGGTCCCCTTTTCATTGAAGAGTAATTTATGACCAGACCATTAAATCAATCTGCAAATTCCCATGTAAAGGATTTTAGAGCTAAATTCTTTAAGATAGAAGTCCATGATAAGATTACAGAGCATAATAATTCTGAGGTAAGGGGTATACTTGATTACAATAATCTGGGTCGCCACTTTATAATTTACCATGTGACACTGGTAAGTCTAAGCTTCAACTTTTTACCTGTAAATGGTATTAATACTTGTTTTTACCAACTTTATAAATTTACTTCAAATTTGAATGATATAATATGTATATAAGTGCTATATAAATCATTCACCCCTATACAACAAAATTGATGATGAGAAAAAGAAAATAGTTCTTTTTGAGAGAGATTCTATATGATATCTTTGTAGAGAAATTAAGAAATTTTGCCTCAAAATGGCAATTTTGCTGATACTTTCTCATATTTTCAGAAAATGTTTTCTATATATCTGTCTTCCAGAGGAATCAAGGCTAAGCAGGAGAATTTTTTTTTTAAAACAAACTGCTATATGGAATACATCAAATGTTCTGTGGAAGATACACAAAAGTTTAAGATGTAAACCAGGGTCAGTTCCATAACTTTTCCGTTCAAAAACATCCAGTTCCCACTATCTCCTCCCCCCATTAGAAAGGTCTTCTTTCCTAAAAATAAACTTTCCCATTAGTTCTTCCCACAAATCTTTATTCATCCAGTTGCTACCACTTATTCTCTAAACACACTCTGAACTTTGCCCCTTGTATCCTTTGGCATGATTTAACTCTATGTAATGGATGTTATAATGGACGGTCCCCATTACCCTTGGTGAAGGAATGAAGAACATATTTGCTAGCTGCTGAGATAGCTGCGAAAAAGCAAACCTCAGTTCCCTGCCGCCCTTTAGAATTTCCTTCTCTGAAAAATGACACCTTCCTAGAGGAGCCTGCTAGAGGAGTCTGCAGCCAGTGTCTGTACGACAAAGAGGTATAAAAGCCTGCCACTATCTCTTCAACTTGGGACAATCTGAAGGTCCCTTACGGGTGGAGAGCTTGCCATGGAGTTGGCAGAGAATCCCAATGAGACTGCGTTATGGCTCAATTTCCCTTCTGCTCAGTCCTGCTCCTTTCCTTTCTCTTCAGATCGTGCTGATCCCAAGTACATGCCCTAACACAACTCCTGCAAGGAATCTGCATCAAAGTGTCTGCTTTCTAGGGAGCCCAATTTGGGAAATCATATCCTCTTTCAAGAGGTTCCAGTTTTCATCCTTAATTTCTTCCCAGTGCTTTCTGCAGCATTGTAAGTCATGGATCCCATTTAAAATGACAGTATCTGTACACATATTACTCAGCTATCAATAATTTGCAGTCAACCTTGCACTGTGCAATGTATAGTTTGTACTGTATTATGACTGTCCATTTAATTATGTACATAAGATGGGCTCTTAGAGGTCTTCTGTCCCAGACCTCTCTGTTATTTAGGAGGACTACATGAGTCCACAGACATTGTGACTCAACTTGACACACTTTCCGTGTACCTGGTACATTTTAAAAGTACCAAAATTGTATTGTTTTCAATCACTTGTAACCCTTATCATTACTTCTATTATTATCATTGTTGTAGTACAATAACACACTTACAAAAACAAAAACACTTTGTTTTTATTCTAACAAATATAACAAGTATTAAGCTAAAAGCTCAGTTTTTTTGTTTTTTTGTTTTTTGTTTTTTTTTTTTTTTTTACAATATGAGGAGTCAAGTAACATGATCCCATTTCAGGAGAAAATTCAAGTTAAAGAGGTGAAATAACTTGTCTAACATGAAGTTATCATGTCATCAAATATCAAATCCTATGCCTTTTCCATTCACATCTGAATGTTTTCACTCCCGTAAAATCACTTAACTTTTCTTGTGTGTGACTAGTTTCCTCACTAGAATTAATTACACGACATTAGGAACAGAGAAAGAATTGTGTTAGATAGTGAAGACAAAAACATAACATGATTACTGACCTGAAGAATAATGACTAAGTTTCTTAAGTCTGTTTGTGGGAAAGACCACATATTATAATTTTATATTATGTTTTCTAAAAAATTTTAAAATTATCTAATTGTCTAAATGATCCCACAGTGAAGGAAGGTGTTACAGACAGAGACAGTAATTTTCAGATGACCTGTTTTTACTAAGTTTTCTGCAGCCCATTTTGGTGTGTTAATGCACTTGATCTGTGGAAGGAATGTAGTGGCAATGATTATGTTTTCATGGTACAGGTCCACCTGAAGGCCTAGAATATGACTCACTTGTCCTCCTTCTGGCAAAACCATATCCATTCTAAAGTTCTAGATTGATTGGCATCTTTTCTGTGAGGACTCCCCTTTTTTCCACAGATGGAATGAATCATTCCTTTTTTGGGGTTCTGTATTTTGTTCCTAATTTTGTTCTATAGCATGCATCACATTATATTCAAGTGTCCTATAATTAGTTGTATAAATAAATATACATCTGCTATAGTAACAGTTCCTCATAGGATAGGACCATTCTTTGCCTTCCTATCTTCAGCATTCTGCACAGTGCTTAACATATACTACTCAGTACAGTTGGCTGGGTTAATGTTTTGAAAAGTAGCATTTAAATAGTTACCACTTCAGAACACATGTAATTACTTGGAGCCTTCCACTGTAAGGAAGAATGAAGATCATAATGCCATAAGTCAAATGCATGTGTTTTCCATCTTACATATACATATATATATGTGTGTATATATATATATATATATATGTGTGTGTATATATATATATATATATATATATATATATATCTCCAATGTACCTAAGTTTAAGCTGTGTGACTTCACCCTTAATAGGTCAGTATCATTCCTAACAAAACAGCAACAAAAAGAATACATTCCAGACACCTTGTGTAGGTAGTATGTTCCCGATAAGTAAATACAAAAACTATCTAAATATGAATATCACGTATTAGGCTTCTCTATAAACATCTCATCTTAAAGCTAATTATTGGTTTAAATAAGAACCTCAGTCTTAAGACAACTTGTGACTAGATAAAAAAAATTAATTTCTCCCTCCTGCAATGTTATAACACATAATTGTCAATCCTGGGCCTCGATTATACACCCCACCCTGGACACATGGCAATAGGTAAAGATTTTAGTGTGTTTTGCCTTGACAGGTTCATAAAGAGTTACATAAAAAGAGGATTAATCAGCATTCATTACGCTACTCACTGCAATAACATTTTTATGACAATAAAGAGTTTTCAAGTTTTCTTCAATATCTCATTTAGCAGGATAATGCAGGAAGATAGATACCATCTTATCTCCATCATACTCCTGTAGAACTTTAGCAGTCCACCCAACAGCACATACCTCATAAGTGGCAGCAGGGCTTGGGGTACAGGTCTTTAAACACCAATAACCCTACTCCTACCCTGAGGAAAGGACGAGGGGGTCTTCAATGTACTTCCATTTCCACAAACACTGGTATGGGGGGTCCTGAGCTCCAGACTCCAAACTTAATAGAAAAGGAGCTACAAAGTACACACTACCTTTCAAACACTGCCTGATGATTTTCCATCCTTACTCTCTCTTCTTGCCCAGACACATGCAGATTCTTTTTGTACTAGGCATCAGTGGATTGCTGATGAGCAATAACTGATAACTGACCAGAGATCCTTAAATTCATTATTGAAGTGACTGAAGCATAAACTAGGTGAGAGGTGATGCTGTTTGATTAACACAGAATGAGAATTTTAAGGATCATTGCAGGTTTCCATGGATAGTTATAAACATGGACAAAGTTTCAAATCATTTCCCCCTTAGAAAAAGCAAAAATATTGACGATGGGATGGGGGGAATGGGTACAAATTTAACTGAGCAATAGTCACTAACATATTCTAAATTTCCTCAGTTAAAAAATAAATTAAAACTTTTAAAATTACCGCAGTTTGCTGCCTTATTAATGCTTTTCTTTTTGAAAGCAGAAAAAGCTGAGTGTAAGTTCATGGGTTTTTAGTATTTGAGATGTAGTTGGGACCAGGCAATTGTGAATTAATATTTTAATATAAAAGTACAAACCTAGTTTGCTTTTTAACTTTATTATATTTATTCTTTTAAAAATGTTAATAGCTTTACTGAGGTATCATTTTCATACCATAAAATTTACTCATTTTAAGCACACAATTTAATAATTTTTGGTATATTTACATAGTTGTGTAATCATAGCAATCTAATTTTTGTACATTTAAATTACCTCCCCCCCAAAACTAAACAAACCTAGTTTGCTCTTAACTGGAAGAGAATCAAGGGACAAAGCCATTTTACGTAACTACTATAAGACAGTTGATTCAGGAACTTATGGAATATCTATGACCTATTTAGGCTGTGTAGTATTAACCTGAAAAATTAAACAATGAACATTTAAAGATCATGGAAACAGATCCCCAACGTGGCCTACCTGGCAAACTCTATTTGTGGTATCAGTTCAGTATCTTTAGGTTGTATTAAAAAATAAATAGAAATATCCCTTCTTTTACTTATTATCAGCAAGAATAAAGTAGTTATTCTAGCTCATCAGATCTAAGAGTTTTTATTAATGGTTCCAAAGATAGCTCTAGTGTCATAATCATGAACCTAAAATGTTTCAAACCCACCCACTGTAACGTTACAATGACAAATTTCAATATAAAGCAAAACAAGTAAAAACACCTACTAACAACAGCATTATAAAAGAATGGCAAATGGTGTAAGGGTAAATAAAATGAATCAATCCAAATATCAGTTAAATGAGTTGCTTCTTTTGTCCAATTTTTGAAGATCTAAAAATTTCTATGTGGTTTTACTTCCAGACTTCAGCTTTTATGTAAGAAATCTGATTTGCAATAGCCTTTTAAATAAACATCAAAATAAGACCTTTAGAATAGGAACCCACTAATCTGTTCAAAATGGTAAGCATGAGACTATATGTATAGGCTTCATTGTGCAGATATAATTTAAATAGGTAACATTTTATTAAAATTGGCATAGATATGAAGAATAGATTAGTCTATGTCCAGGAATTTGGGATAATATTACTGTTGACAGCTAGCCAAAGATCAAGAAGACCTTGTTATAAGCTTATTATGATGCTTACACAGCTCAGTACTCCAGTGCAGGTCCAATTTTATTAATGACGATGACATAGCACTTGGATACTCTGACTACATAGCATCATCCTTCAGCAGCAAGAATTTTCAAAAGTTTGAAAAAGCTCTCAATTTCTGGAACTTCCCCCAGTAATAATATTTTTCTAAAGGTTTAGAAAGTCTCCAATTTTTGAAGCTTCCTTCCCAATTTATATTTTCCAAAACCTACTTACCACAGCAAAGAATGACCAAGCAGGGCATCCTAAATGCCAATAAGAAAATAAGCGAAAACTGCTTTTAGGCTAAGCTACCAGTTCACAATCATCATGATTATTATATTTCTTAATTCATTTATTTTGAAAGCCTCATGTGATCTCTCAAGTACTTATTCCAATACTATAGACATCAATATGATCACAAATCTAGTGAGGAATGTAAAATTCCCTCATGCAAATTTTAAGGCAGACTGGTCACCTATTACAGATATAACATTTTATGTGGTAAAAAACTGGTTAACACCATGTGAGACGCTGAAGCCAACTCCTTCATTATTCCTAATTATCCTGTAGATTTTAATCATGAGCACGTAGCACACAAAAAGGTAAATTAAAAATGCAAGAAATATCCTACATCTTATTTTGTCCAATATTTTCCCTCTCCTCCCCTAGATCTTAATAGAGTTGGTCCTCTTAGAGCAGTCTTAATTGGTTTACAATTTATCCCCTTTTCTTTCTCCTGCCAGATCTCTGGAGGAGATGTTAATGAGTCTAGTAATGGTTTAACAGGCAACAGAAGAAATAGCAAAGAAAAGCGAAAGGTGTGAATAATCAACAAGCTGGAATAATCAAGTTCTGTAGAGCCAAGTTAACAAGATATTCAAGCGAGAGACCTCACTTATGTAGTCACATTTTTCACTTAGTCAAGACAAACACAAAAACATACCTGCTTGACCTGTGGTGACACTGACAGCCGCAAAGAGCCTCTGCGATCGACTTAAGTCAGAAACTCCATTTACAGCTTCAACTTCAAAAGTATAATTAGCGTGGGCCAGCAGGTCCATGACAGTGACGTAGTTATCCTCTAATCCAGTCTGCTGGGGCATGTAGCCAATGCTACTCCCACAGGGAATGCATTCACCCTGCTCCCAGCTGCACCGCTTACACAGTATTCTGTAGGTCACATCGTTTCTTCCCCCATTGTCTGCAGGTGGACTCCATTCCAAGCTCACTGTGGTTTGGTTGATATTGAAAATGAGGTTCTGTGGGGCAGACGGAGGCCCTTTGGAAACCAAAAATAAGCAAATAAACAAAAATAGACAAAAAACAAACAAAAATGAACTAAAGGATCCATGTGAGGCATTAATCTAGTGGCTCAATCACCATACAGAAAACTACTTGAAACGCTCTCTTGCACATAAACATTTCATTACCTTTCCTAGAGAAACTGAATAAAAGCCTTCTTGAATTCACTTGGCAAGAGGCTTTATTTATTTTCTATTTAATATGTCAAAATGAAAACAGGATAACAACTGTCTTTGTCCTTTTGCCACGGTCTTTAGCTATTTTTCTTCCAAGCTATTAAAAAAGAACAGTTAATGCACCTAAAAAAACAGTTGTGCAGTTGTTTAAAAATACTTTGCCTTTTAACCGTATAACAGAGAATACATCCATTCATTCTTAATGTGCTCAAGAATGATTTATAGTAATGTCTGGAATTGGCTTTGGATTTGAGTCTCTCAAACATTCATTAATTGAAGCACCAAGATGTAAGATTTGCCCTATTTAGTGATGGAATTTTAAGTCAGAAACCATTACTTTTTAATAACATTTCACAGCCATGCAAGACTCAAATAAGTTTTACATTTTATTTATTATTCCTATTGAATACATGTGTAAAACAAGATTAAAATGCATTTTGATCTGGCAAACATGAAAATTACACTGATGATGATGTAAGATGTATCTCTTTTATATTATTGTTTAGCCTCATCGGTTTGTGGAATGTACTCATAAATTTCATGCCTATCTCAATGATGTCACAATACTACAAACAAATGGAAGGGATTTGAAAGTCCTAATTTTACAATTATGAACTTACTTGTGCACGCCACATATGGTGGGTCAGATGGAGCCCTGTAATACCCATCATCACAGTCACACCTTGAGGAGCCTTCTTTATCAGAAAAACTGTGGGTTGGACAACGAGAGCATTGAAGATCTTGAGAGGAGGATTTGTAGAACCCACGGCCACAGGCTGGGAATGCAGAACAAAGTGAAAATAGAAACATGAGAACAAACAGACCTTCTTTAAATTTTAGTAATATTTAGCAAAGAATAAAATGTGAACTTTGGTTTCCAAATTTGCTATCACCAGACTCAATAGAAACCTAGATTCCAATAAGAAATTTCTAACATATTCTTTTTATATCTGTTGTCATGTTTCCTGGGAACTAATTATAAACCATAAGTCTCTAATTATATGAAACAAGAAGGGAAAAACATGTCCCTTATGGTAAAATTCTGTTTAGTGTATATCAATAACCCAATTGTATAATACTGTATTTTAAAACAAAATAATAAAAACCAAATGATACAGCAAACTTGCACCTGTAGTTGGCATCAGTCCAAAGTCTAGAGCCCAAAACTAAACACAAGCATAATTTATTTAGATAAAATCTCAGGAGAGCTAATTCAGGGGAACTTTGATTTCAGTAATAATTAACTTGCTTGTTGATTCACATTAACACACTTCAAAGTTATGTTTTCTTAATCTAGTATAGCTATAAATTAAGTTTTTATGTGTGAATTTGGTTCATAGTGAAAAATATTAAACTAATTTTATTACCTGACTACAAATAATAGTGATGTAAAAACTGTCATCTGAAAATGATAGAAACGTATTCCCCCTCACACCCTGCAATTTTCAGAAAACTTCAAGATATAATTTCAACCAATTTAAGCTCCAAGGCAGGCTGCTTTCCATTAAGCGAACTTCCTTGTTACTAAAAATAATGAAATGAAATCCTATGAATAGAAGAAACCTATTCTGCCTGAAATAAGGAGAAAGCCATCAACTACAAACAGGTGATAACCATTTCTCCTCTGCTGGGAGAGGTTAAGATAGTCACACTAACACAGCAACTGCTCTCAGAAAGGAATAGACATCTCTATCACCTTCCAGTGAAGTTGCCCTAACTCACTTAGAGACTACTTGTTATTAAATCAAGTAACCTGGAACTATTTACTATCTCCAGACATTTTACATATTTATCTTCAGCTAAAATTTAGCAAGCTCAATTTTCATTATCTCAACCATTTTTAAATTAATTGATGGTACTATACATTGAATATATTAAATAGATTCAATTTACCCTCCATCTTTATTAAATGAATATCTATTTAAGTTTTAGTGACCTTCAAATTTAATAGAAATTAATAAATCATACCTATAAAGAAAAATAAGTGAATATTTAACATAAATTCAATTTTAACTTTTAATGTATTAGATTCAAGTTTGTTTAATGTTCTCAACTTAAGCATTATTCAGAAGTGTAATCACATTTTCCCTCTTGGGTGGAAAAACAATCCTATCTTATTAAGATAGTATATCCTCCAGAAAAAAGTCAAGTCATTCTGTACTTTTGTTCACATGCTGAATATTTAATACATAATCTGGTACAATTGAGCACTCCAAATTATCTTTTAAGCTTCAAGAATATAAGGGTGCTTTATATGAACAAGACAGGTATTTTAGATAACTTAGAAACTTAAAGATAGGTCATATTGTGATGTTATAGATTTGTGAACAGAACTACCATCATCTCTTTGTAAATTATGATCCACTGCTGCCCTCAGAAGCCAGTCTGCCTTTAGTTGGCTTCCTCAATTCATACAAGAGGGAAGCACTCACAAACATATTAGGCAACGAAGCTTAATGCATCTTCACCTGTTCTTGTAGCAATTACTACAAATCTAAGACACAGAGAGAAAAACGAGCTCGATTTTGAAATAATATGAAACAAAATAACACTTTAAAATGTTTCTAAAGATACAATCTTGCCACATAAAAGAATGGTTAACTGGTAGGATAAAGGATTTAGCATGGATTTCTCAGGCTGGAAATTCCTTTCTTTAAGTATGCACTGCATCTTGCCCCATATATTATCCGTAATTCAGTGATCAGATAGAACATCCGTAACACAGAAAAGGCAATGCTTTACTCACAACCTGCAGCTTGATAACATTAAGGCCCAGAGAATTAACAAAGAAAAAGAGAGAGAGAGACAGAGAGAAGAGATGTATGCTGAGAGTCTTTTATGATATTATGTGTATTTACTCACTTTTTACAGGGACAGGAGTTGGGGAGCAAGGAAATGGGGGAGGAATGGCAACACGATTTAACATCCACTAGGTAAGGCTTCCAGAACTGTAGGCAGCAAACTACCTAGTGCAATCTCTCGCAATTCTCACCCTCCTGTTGCTAATAAAGGCTTCTAACCAAAGGCTTACTTCCACTTTTCCCACAAATAAGCAGGTCCATTTCTTGCTCCACTTACATGGCTTGTAGAATGTATACAGTACCTAATGTAGAGAAATTTAAAACCCTTATCATTCAACTTTCAAATTTCATTAAATTCTGTTATCATTTTAGCAGATGGGAAAACAGATTTGAAGCAAAATTAACCTGAGTTCTTCAAATAATTCTGTTTGTCTAGGCTAAAACTGGATTTAGAACACAGGACTGCTGAGACTCAACCATATGCTATTGCACCAGCCTTGACTGCTGAATGAGCCAAAGTCTGGCATCTGTTCAATGGGTCTCGAAGCTTTAGCAACCCCCAAAATGAATTTTCAATGGGCCCCTATTGCCTTTTATTATACCCTTTGACTAATTTAAAGCTATTATTTTAACTTAGAAAACGCTGAAATAATATCCTAGTACACCTTACAGAAGAGATATTAAATAGATCTCCTCAATTTCACCATGAATTTTGGCATTGTAGATGCCTGCAAAATGATGGAGTACATGTATGGCCATCATTAAATAGATAATGAGAGAAGCAATCTCGAAAAAATGTGGTCATAAAAGTCTTAACATTTTTTCTTTGAAGGACTATTCTGTTTCAGTTCAGCTAATATTGAAAGTAATAAGTTGTAACAAGAGAGTTTTCACTTAACATCTAAGGAAGCTATTAATTTAGATTTATTAAAAATAAGTACAAAATCTTGGGAGCTATGGTGCGAAGAGTAAAGCCAAGAACCCGAGAAGACATAACCTGTATCTCTCAAGACAGTAGTGAGCAATTGCGTAGTAAAATGTTTAGGAAGGAAGTAACAGATGCTCATAAAATTAAAATTTTAGATGAGATATCTAGATGAAATAGCTTGAGTAAAATACTGTGAGAGAAACTGGAGTGTAGTGATATACCTGAGATTTAATCACTTAAGGAAGACTTAGATGAGCCCTCCAGCTGCTCCCAAAAGCGTACATGGAAATAAGGGCAATTTCTTCTCTCTATAAATGCAGCTGGTTTTCCAAAAAGGTACTAGTAAAAAAGTTTTTCATGGTAAATGCCTTCTGAAACCTCAATCAAAGATAAATTTCCTTTATACATAATGATGAAGTATATAAAAATAACTTTCTAGGAATCGTGCAATAGCAGTTTTAAAACTTTTTTCTTCCTTTGCTTTATTTCTCAATTTGTTCAACAGCATTTGAACTTAAAGCAAACTTTAATTAATATACTGTATGCACTATGGTAAAATTAGTTACAATAAGAAACATACCATTTTAATCTCCTGCCTTTCGATGACTGTGTTTTTTTAACTGAACTTTGTTTTTAGGTAATATTTCACTGGACAGATGAAGACTGGGAATATGTATAAAATTTGTTTTCAATATTTACTTTTGTAAAAATAATATTTCACCAATAATTTTAGTAACAGTATTTTTCAGTGTTACCACAAAGGCCTGGGACTGATTCTTTGGACTGTTTTTCCCTAGCCCTCGGGGCCTTAATGAATAAAATAACATAAGTTCATTATCCTAGAGCTAAGAACCATAATCTTGTCAGATTTCATACACTGAGCAAGATTTCACTTAGCCAGTTGTTTAAATGGAAAAGCACCAAAGAAAAAGAAAATCTAGGAAGCACATGAAACTTCTTTTTCCTGGACAGTAACAAGATTACCTACTGTAATATACCTACTAAATTATATTACAAAATATACTATATTCCAAGATCTGCTATATTGTTTACTGCAATGAAGTAACTGTAATATTATATTTAATTTCAACTCTTTTTAAATAAGAAGATTGTCTTATGTAACAAAATTGGTTCAAATAATATGTGGGATTTAAATTCTTAAAACACACACACACACACACACACAAAGTGGAACAGGGTTTCCCATTTATAAGTAAATTACTTAAGAGCAACAAAATTCTGAACACAAAGATATTTAAATACATAAGAGAGTTGATACAAAAGCCTTGTATCCTGATTCTCAAACTCTCCTAACATTAGCATATTCCATAGCTGTCTTCAATGGATTTCAAGTGTTTAAGCAATGGGGTGCCAGGCCTTTGAGTATATACTTTCATGAGGCAGTCTGTGGAACAATCACGGTACTGGTGTAACAACTCTGTGTTCTCAATGAACAATCCTAAAGGCCACTGTAAAAGCCACAGACAAATTTCCACTCTAGGCTAAGCAGTTGGATGAAGTGGAATACCTCTTTTTTTTCTGATCAAGGGTGTAGATACTCAGACTTACCCTGGTACTTTAGGTTTATGACCTACAAGGGTAAGCTTGGGGGATATTCTATCTGATTATACTTCTAAGGACCTTCTCCCACAAACTGGTTATCCCAGAAAATCCACATATTTCTAGAATTTCTCTACAGCCAAGAAGGATTCCCTCAACCATAATGGGCACATTTTTTTAGAAATCTTAAACTCCATCTTTACTTTCAGACATAACTGACCCATCCTGAACATTAAGGCACTGAAACTCCATATCTTAGTGGGCTGTGCCCCATGACTGCACATGAGGGATGCTTTGAAAAGAGACTACTGTCTTGGCCCTATTAATGATAACTGAGTCATTATTAAGGTTCAGATATATCTATATTTTAAAAGCTTTCCAGGTGTTTAGAATCATCATCCTGGAGGTTCTAGGTCTTTTCTCGGACTATCAAAGTCTGTAAAGAATGCATGATAAAATATATGTCTACCATAAAATTGATGAGGGAGATAAGATTAGATATTATTGAGAATTATAATAAGTTAGAATTTTAAAATAATCAAAAAATTAAAATTTATTAATAAGCCAATCAAAAATAGGCAAAGAATCTGAATAGATATTTCTATATGGAACATATACAAATGGCCAATAAACACACAAAACGATGCTCAAGATCATTAGTCATCAGGGAAATGCAACTCAAAACTACAATGATAAACCACTTATACCCAGTAGGAAGACTATTAAAAAAGACAGATAAAAGAAGTCTGGTAAGAATATGGAGGAATTAGAACTCTCATACACTGCTGTTGGGAATGTAAAATGGTGCAGCCACTTTGAAAAAAACTGGCAAGTCCTCAAAAGTTTAAACATAGTTATCATGTTACCCAACAATTCCACTCCTCAGTATGTACCCAGGAGAAATGAAAACATTTACTGACACAAACACTTGAACATAATTAAATGTTTATAACAGAATTATTCATAATAGCCCAAAGTGTAGAAACAACCAAAATGTCCATCAACTAATAAATGAATACACACAATGGAATACTATTCAGCAATCAAAAGAAGTTAAATTCTGATACATTCTGAAAACATTGTGCCATGTGAAAGAATCCAGTCACAAAAGATCACATACTATATATTTCTGTTTATATGAAATATTCAGAATAGGCAAATCTATAGAGACAGAAAGTAGATTAGTGGTTGCTAAGAGCTGGGGCAGTGAGAGGAATAGCAAGTGACTGTTAATGGGTGCAGGGTTATTTTCTGGGGCGATGAAAATGTTCAAAAATTGATTGATAGTGATGGTTGTACAACTCTATAACTATACTAACAAATCACCAGATTGTTAACTGTCATGGGTGAATTGTATGGTATGTGAATTTTACCTCAGTAAAGTTGTCATGTATAATAAAATCCATTGATAATGCAACTTCAAACTGAACATTTAAGTTAGCCAACATTAAGAAAAAATACCAAATTTTATCTGTCAAAAATATGTTAGTTTGCCTTTCTAACACATATGCTCTATATTCATCTATTTTTATAAAGCTACATTTAGGTGTAAAAAATTAACTATAAATTCCAAAACAAAGGAAAATCAATATATTCTTTTTACCCATTTCTACTTTTAGTTTTATAAATAATAATTTATCTTTTATCTGAGGACTAGCATTTTACTGAGTAATTTTATAACTTAAATAGATGCTTATCAATACCAAGTTACATGTAGGGGAGATAATATACAAAGTTAGTTTTCAGTGAATATATGAATAGACCTTAAACATTCTTATTTTTTACCTACATCACCTGTGCTAGACAAGGGCTGGTTTCCTTTCCCCCCCCAACTCCTCCTCCAAGGAGCTAACTGAATACAACTAGACTCAGCTTCCTCAGGTCTTACTCTGTTTCCAGACCTGTGATTTTAAGCACAATTAAACTTTTTCTGAAGGAATTATGTGTATGTGTCTGTGTGTAAAATATAAGGCTTTGCAGATGTTTCCGGCCACAGTTACACAGCTGCAAAGAGTTTATTAATTATGAACTATAAGTGGATTGTTCTGTAATTGAAACTTTCTGGGCTTTAATATTATTGTAGAATCTACACATATACATAGCTACGGATTCTAATGAATGCTGTTATTTTATTTATTGCAGATGGACAACTGACTTAATTTAGGCAAAGCTAGCCTGTTTCCATAGGAGCTTTCAAATATTTGTGTCATATTAACCTCTATGCTTCTGCATGCAAAGGGGAAAGCACAGACTGCAGAAATAGTATTCCCACTGCTCAAAGTGCTGACCTCATCTGGGATGGACAGATCCAGAATCTGTATTTTAATCCTATTGGCAGTTCCTCAGTGGGAATAATTTTAAAAGTTGGCCTGAAAGCCAGACCTCCTGTCATTGACATGTTATGATTTTTCACATTGAGAATGAACAGCGGGCAGGGAGGATAAAAGCAACATGATGTAATGAGTATATTACAGTTTGTGAAGCACCATCCATGTTATCCCATAGCTAACTTGTAAGAGTTTAGAAAAGAAATGATGCAGAAATATAAAGTTTGATAACAGATGCTCAAGTGCTGAAAATAATTTGGGGAGTTTTAAAACTAAAAAGAAAAACTAATTTGGGGGCATTATAAATATATATGTTATTTATCTGAGTTATTTAATTGAGTACTTCATGTTTTTTGATACTATACAGTGGAAAAGAAACAGATGTAAAATAACAAGGATTTAAAAGTTTTATTTTCAGGATTTAGACTGTAAAAGGAAATAAAACAAAGCACTTTGTCAACAGTTTTTTCTTCTTTGTTAAATTATCAGTTTGAAATACGCTAGGAGTTTTGCTGAAGTCTGACATTTAAACACTCTCTACTGTACCAGAATGTCACCATGAGCCTGACCTCATTACCAAAATGATTAAAAGAGGAAAAAAATGTCAAGTTAGAATATTCAAAATCTTTTTTCCTCTTATTCTCTTATTCTCAAAAGAGAACTGGATTTTAACTCAAAGAACTGTGTTCAAATCCGCGCCACCACTGACTGGCATGCAATTTGGACAAAGCCATTTCACATTCTCGGCTTTGATGTCCTTGTTTTCTTGTTATTCATTACTAAGAGCTAGAGACACTAGTTTTTTTTTTTTAATTTAAATTTTCAAAAGGTTGTTTTAACTACACAGTAATTGGTTATCTAGCTGTTAAACTCTAGCACGATTGTTTTCGTTGAAATGCTACACGTATATTTCTATCACCATCACCACCCCAAAATGGTACATCCTAACTCACACTCAGTCTTTCAGTGGTGCCTCAGCAAGAGTGTGAAAGACAGGTTCTGGAAGGGCCGTCCTGTCTCTGCGTGCATCCCTGACAGGCAGTGGCAGGCACTGTGTCAAGGATTCCTCTGCTCAGCCATTCACCTCGATCTCTCCCTGTGCCACTGTTGCCAAACCCTGTGTGTGTTCTCAGAGATGTGCATATCCATTTTGGTTCATGCAGGTAAGGATCCAGAAACGGAATTTTTAATTATGTAAATCACTTAATAGTCAACTCCCATAAAAGGAAAGATTCAAAATGAAATCAGACTCTTCTGGATCTCATTCAATATTGTCCTCAAAGGTCTACTTTGGGATCAACCTACAGATAAAAAACATAAATTAACTATGAAGTCTCAGAATTTAGTAACCCCACTGGAAATAAACTAAAGTAACCTTAACCTTAATTCATGTCTATAGCAAAATAACATAATTATGGGGTTCCCATGGGTGAAAAACACTTAAATTAGGGGAAGCCAGCTAACCAAACTCGAATATTATATTATTTATTTGTGGTAACTAAAAAAATGTGACATTTATGACAGAGTATTATTTTATTTAACTAAAAGATTTCCTTGAGGGCATGTCATTATGAACAAGAGGATGCAGTAAGTTCTTAAAGAGTAACTGGTGTTAGGAAGATTTCAGACGGGGGATATGATTTACTCTAGCATTTAGGCCACTATCAAATTTATTTTCAAATATTTCCCTTACAATTATTATAATAACATACTTTCTGTATTTGATTTTATTATTCATTCTTCTTATGCTAAATTATCCTCACAGTTTTGAAAACAGCAAGAAAGGTCAGATAATATAAGCTCTATATTCAAAACATAATGTAAAATATACTAGTGAGAATTCCTCTTTTGAAAGATCAAGATTCTTGTTTTAACATAATCATATTAAAAACAACAGTTCTTAAAAGATAAAGTTCATATTCTGAATTACAGACATTGTTAACTTCATCATCTAAGGTCTCACTCCAACAATCCTGAAAAGGCAATACAACTTGTCCTTTATATAAATTATGAATCTGACTTCCCTCCAGCATGTACTAGCTGTGTGACCTTTGTAAAATTGCTTAAGTTCTCTGAGCCTAGTTTTTCCATACCTAAAATAGAAAAACCTAATAATAAGACTACTTCCAAAAATTATTGTGAATTAAAGTGTATGATTCATGTGAAGAACTTAGCACAATGTCTGGTGGAGAATAAGCACTCAATAAATAGTAAACTATTATGATTATTTCACAATGTCAATTTCCATGCAAAGTTTTGATCCCACTCTGGTTTCTACCCCTGATAAACACTGAGCCATTTCCCCATTACCAGAGGTGTATGCAAATAAGAAACACAAATTAATTATTAGGCAAATATGGCCATATTATGCATTCATTCTCTAAGTAATTATTGTTTGCCTACTCTTTGCATTGTGCCAGACAATAGACCAAAGCTGTAACTGCTGAAAGACAAATATGATGATCTCTCAATACTATATTACCTTTTGACCTAGCATCAAATCGTATGGATAATTATGTGCTTAAGCTAATTAAATTTCTGATTTTTCATAAGAAATTACTTACATAAATTATAAATATTGTACCTTAATTTGTATCTTTTACAATGCACTTAATTATCTCCTATTTCAGTGTTGAACATAGACTCAGAAGTCACCTTGCCAAAGCTGTAGCATTTCATCAATGTGAAGTGAAAAAACTACTCAGTGTAGGTAGACATGCAGGAAATGTGTGTAGGTACATATTATTGACCAATTATATTTAAACTGGAGAGCTATTTGTGGCAGTTATTGGCTTGTTTTTCAATGAGGCTAATAGTGGATCTGGCAATATCAGAATACTCTGGAAGGGCAGGTTATTTCAAGTTCAAAAGACTTCAGCTGGATGAGAAATATGTATATAAATAAAAATGTTAGAGATTTTGTTATATTTAATAAAGTGAACATTTTTAGTTAAATTCAAAGAATTAAAATCAGACTACTTTGTGGTTCTTCAATAACTGGTTTTCTCCTACAATCTATTTAAAACTACATATATGTAGAAAAAGTCTGCAAGATCCATAGCCAAAATGAAAAGAATTAATTTCTCTTAATTTCTTAAAATAAAGAGCAGACTTTCCATTTTAAGCAGTCTAAGATATGGGCTTTTCACCATCAGTTTTCTGTGATCATTTCAAAAATTATTAAAACGAAATCATCAGTTAAGGCAATCTTTCTAGCTATTTTGTGGAGACTCTTTTTTTCTTATTTAGTCAGTTATAAAATATGGATCAATACTAAGTCTTGTGAAGCAAATTACCCTAGAGCAGTTGAAGGCAGTTTGAACATGTGGCGAAATAAATAATCATTTCTGTTATGTTAGAGGACCATTTCCTGAAGATCATAAAGAAATCAGTTTACCCGGAAGAAGAACGTCTTAAAAAGATGCATCAGGACATTGAGGAGATTCACTCAATCCTTAATTCTCAGAAATAAAAGAAAATAACAGGCAGAATAAGTCCTTACAACAAATGATGTTGTTGAGCTCAATATTTTTTTCAAAACAGACATTCACACACACACAAAGTGAATAGATACATACATATACATATATGTGAGATAAACAGAATTGTTAGATAAACAGAATGGTTAGAGAGAAACAAAATAGTAAGAATTCTCTAACTGGATACCCATACTTTCCACTTCTTAATAATAGAAAACCAGTTAGTTGCTAATTTTTATCTCCACACCAAGCCAATAATCTGATATAGTTCTACCATATCCTATCTACTTTGCAGCCACAGTATTTTGCAAAAAGACAATCTTGGTACTAATAGAATATTATTTAATATGTTTCTTAATAAATTCTTTAGGAAAAGCTGTGTTACACATGTAAAAAGACATCTTAACTAGTTTAGTTCCTTTTTTTAAGAATAACTGACTCATCCTTTGTGAATCAATCAATCAGAAGCTTAACTCCTACGTAGAAGGCAGTACAAACTGGTCATGATTGTGGCATTAACACTGTCATAATTATTTCTTCATGTGTGTCTCCTCCAGCTCACTGTGAGCACCACAAGGACAGGGATTATGATATTATCCATGGATCCCAAAACCACAGCACAATGTCTAGCATACAGCAGGAGGTTAACCTACATTTATTGAATGAAAGAACGTTTATTCATCTTACAGAAGTATGCACCTGGTAATAGCCATCCCACTTACCAAAGGTTAATTCACTGACACCACTTAGTAAATTTTCCATAGTAATCGGATCAATGGAAATGACGTGGTACATTCTTAGTAGAATGTGGTTCAGTATTGACAGTTATAGGAGAGACAGTTCAGGAGCTCAGACTCCTAAGGAGTTCCCTGTTATGCTGTACAGGGAAATAACTGCATAGCCATGTTTAGATTAATGCTCTAGATGATTTCTAAAATGATTCTATGAGAATCCTTAACATAGTAATATGAATAAGTGTATGAATGAGATGTAAAATATTTTATGAGTATAATTGAGAACATTTTCTTTGAACATGGGAGAAGGAAGGTCCAAGAAAGAGAAACTACTAAGTAGTGAATTATAAATCATAACAAAACTTTCAGTGTAGGGCTCTTTTCCAAGACAAAAATCTAAAGAATAATAGTCCCCCTCATATTCCTAAACAAGGCCATTTTTCTTTAAATATCAGATCTATCCAAACTCAAAACCAAGAATATTCTAGTTTTAGGTAATCTAGAATTGCCATATTCTAGAGAGTGCAGAAATGATTTCATTTCTGTTAGTAATTTGGAACTAGACAGGCCAACTTTAAAGTAAATACTTGTAATTAGCATTTCTATTGGAAAACACAGAAATATTACTGATATTTCTCACATTATGAAAAATGATTTCAATTTATTTCTAACTGGCTCTCTTTATTTATTTATTTATTTATTTATTATTTACTTAAATTTTTTTTTCTGGCTCTCTTTTAAATTTTAAAAACAATTACTGTAGAGTAAACAAAAGAACTACTTTAAATACAATGGGCTATTACAACTTTTTTTAAATTATGATCACAAACACACACATATATCTACACACTCTTCTGTACATTTGTATTATTCCATTCAGTTTCATATATCTCAAATTAATTTGTTTTGCCTATGACCTATGGGAGGAGGGGCATGACAAAACTAAGGGTTAAAGCCTGTTTATATGAACATATAATATCTCACTGTTTTCAAGTCAAAACTTAAATTTAACAGAAAAACTGGATAAAAACATAAAGTACCTTAACATTAATGGTGATCTCAGGAAATGTAATGTCAACACTACAAAGTATCAAACTCAACACATATACGCCCACATAGTCAATTTGAAATAACTGAGAAATTCAGAAGTGAAATACTGCTTTCTCACAGAAAAGGATAATAATGTAAATGAAAAATCGCTGAAAGTTCTTACAAAGAAAAGAATAAAAAAGAATATAATGATTGATTCTATTGCTATATTAATGGCACTATAATATAATATTTAATACAGAGAGCTTATAATGCATTAAATCTTCTTAATTAATTAGAATCAAATCATCTCAAAACCTACATAAAGGTTTGGAAGTTTCAATTTATACTAATCCGAATACAGACAATAAGGAAGAAAAAACATCAGTTCAAAGATTACATCCAAGCCAAATGGTAAAGAACATACAAAAGAAAAGCACATGACATTGTGAAGACACGCTGTCACAGATGGAAACCAGGTGGAATAGATCAGACAATATTTTTAGAATAGACTTTTTTTTCAATATTTAAGTTGAATTACCTTTTGGGTAAATGTTCAACAAAAGACTGATAAGAATAGTAGTTGTATGTATGTTTAAGTAAACAGAATATCTAAAAGCTAAGGTGTTATTGACTCAGTCCTATGTAATTTAGGGATAATCAAGTATTGTATAAGAATTTATGACATAAAAACCTTTGTGAGTAGATGTATGCCAATGGAAAAATTAGGTATCTGATGGTTGAAAATTTTCATGTGCTTCTATTTCATGTCACAATATGAACATAAAATCTATGGCATGATTAGACCAAGGGTGATCCTTGCCAAATGCCAAAAATTATAAGAGAAAATCCAAACCTGGTAAGAATAGGACTATTCCTTTTGCAATTTTTGAAGATGTTTATTTTGTAGTTTAAATTAGTAGTCCTTTAAGTAAGGGGCTAAAAGGTTAAGCTTTTCAAGCTGCAGACGTTAAAGGATAACGTCTGGCCCGGTGCCAATAAAGTTCTGGGATTTTCCCAAAATGAAATTCTTCTCTTACCATACAAATAGACAGTATTGAGTGCTATAAAATATCTTGCAAAATTAGAATTCGGAGGAAACAGTTTTTTATTAAGAGAAGGTACATTGCTCTTTACCTGTTATCTTTATTATATCTCTGCTTTACAAATTTTCCATTTAAGTTACATACCTAAATGGAACGCAGTTTGTCCAAACTTCTAGATAGTTTTCTGTTGTTCATGAAATGTGTTGAATACCTAACTGCAAAGTACTATGCTTGTAGTTCTAACAACTTGAGTGCTATTTAATATGGTTATTTATACATTCTATTTTTTACATGTAATTATGATAGTTGAGTAAGTTCATATGTTGGCATTGTCTTAATATCTGTATCACAAATTTATTAATTTTTATTAAATTAATTCTTTGATTACTCTGAAATAAAGTTATATTTCCAAAGGGAATAGAGAATTCTCAAAATATACTACTCTCTTCTAAATTTTAGTATACAGACTTATAATTTAGAGTGTGCTGTTTCTTAAAAGAATTGTCAAAATGGCTGTCTAGATTAGGGTTTATATATTTGTTTCTGTTCAAATATTTAGTTGTGATACATAATAATAAAATGAACAATATCTATGTATTTTGACATAGTCAATATGTACTTATAATAATTTATATTCAAAATGAAATAACAGACATATTTTTTCTATATATCATATTTAATTTTATTAATATAATCCAAAAATTCTACTTTGTTGTTTAAATATCAAAAATCAAAAATAACAAATTTAACAGAAAATTCTAAAAGCAATAATCCTTAGCTTTTCTTAAAATACAGATGCTCCATATTAGATTTTTAAGAATTTGGTGAAGTGGAAAACAGATTTCTATCAAGTAGAAAACAGAAGCCCTAACTTTTTGGAAGTGCTGAATCCTACAGTTAAATTTCTTCAATCAATACTTTGGTAGGACAGGAAACCTTGTATGCAGTAAAGTACTTTAAAATCATATTTCTTTTATTCAGTATAATTTGTGGAAATACTATGGAATAGTTTTTCAATCATTCCAACAATTAATCAAGAATACTTGATTCTTGATTCTCTGGAATTTGATATAACACTGATTTGTCAGCTGTTTACTACCACATAGCATTATCCCACAGTGTTACGGAGATAATTTAATTAGCGAGCGTGAATGACAGTATCAAAATTAGAGGTATTTTTAGCTCTCAGGATTCGCCAACGTCTCCAAAGTCATTTCTCTAGAATGACAAAGGGTTATGCTATATCTGTTACTCTCCCTTTTCTTCTGGTGCAGTCCCTTCTGAAGAATCACGAGCTTAACATAAGCACATCATTTACTATGGATTAATATACTGTTGTGTGTGGTTTTGCAAAAGATAAAAAAGTTACTACAAATCTCATTTTACATGTTAGACTAACATATGAAGGAATAAATCCTTTTGCAGCACACCTCGGTGTTTCATCAGTACTCCTATTATTAACTTCCAGAGAGAAACAGCATAACAATAAATAAAGAAGATTTTATCAAATATCAGAAGAAATAATAAGATAGTAGACTACTGAATTCCCAACCAACAGAAAGCACTAAAATAACATGGAGTCTCACAAAAGGTATTAAAATAGAGCACAATTTTTTTCTTAGATTCACGCTCAAATTTAGAGATATTTATACTACGGTGTAAGCTCTGTGGTGCAGAACTCCTAAAGGAGATTCATTACAAATATATTTGCTAAAATTTCAACCCACACCTCCTTAGTGAAGCCATATTTGACCTCTGGTTTAGACAATTGAGCCCCTCCTCTCTCTTACCCTTCCTAAAATTAAGCACTGTAGATTCAATCTCTATCTTTTATCTATCTATCTATCTATCTATCTATCTATCTATCTATCTATCTACCTATCTCATACTGGGTATTACTATATTATCACCACAATCTTACAAGATAGTTATCATATTCTTCCAAGTAAATGTAACAGTGTTAACTTTATTTCCTTTACATTTCACAGCAGTTTGGTCCTTTGAAGTTTTCCTTCTGAGCATCATGTCTCACTAAGCAAGTCTCTAATACCACCCAGGATGTTGCTGTTTTATGTATATTTATGTAGATTGTAATTTTTTGCCAAAATAGAAAATATTTGTATATGTGAATGTGTATTGATGGATAAGGAAAAGTTTATAGAACAGTAGAAGGCAGTCTTTAAAAATGCAGGCTATGGGGCCAAACACCTTGAGTTCAAACCCGAGGTTCAAATGCTAGACCTACCACTAGACCACTGAATAGAAAACTGCCTAGGAATAGTAATAGATTTTTCCTAATATGAATGCTGTATGGGCTAAATTAAAGAACTTATAACAATATCTAGTACATACTCAGTACTCTATACATGTCATTTAATGTAATTATCATTATGTTAACATAGTAAAGACAACTGTCTTTTTTTTAATTAAGACAATTTTGCTTCCACTAAAACATATAAAAACTTTGGAATATTCTCCAACATTTTTGCAAACTATCTGTTTAACTGCATCACTATATAAATCCAGTAGTTTAATGTGTGAAAGTTTCAACTTAGCAATTCCTTTAATAGTTTCAACAACTAAAGAAATCAGGTATATTAGATTCATTAAAATGACATTATTCTAAAAAATTCTTCATTTGAAAATTAACCTATTTCCCCTTCTGTTGTTTTGGTCTAGATAAACTTACTTTGTTTAGTATGTTATTTAGGTGGCGATAACAACTCTACACTATACTCTACAATGAAAGGAAATATACCAAACACACAGTTCAATCTGTGTAACTTGCCATATAATACCAAAAGAAAACAACATAAGACAGACTGATAAAAACTGAGATTTGAAAGGTTCTGATATCTCATAGGCAGCTATCATAGAAGAAACATTCATTGAAAAAAAAAAGAGAAAGAGAAGGAAAGGGGAAAGTAATGAAAAAACAGATTTCTATAATCATACAACTTATTTATCAGGTCAGTTCAAGGGGTTTCTTTGCTACCGTTAACAGTGATGTAAGTATCGATATACAACTTGATATCAGTCTGCTTTCCACCCACATCTGCCAAGTCTAACAATGTTTTTCTAAAACTGAGAAAAATGAAAGCTACCATTCTCTTCCTTCATGACTACAAAACGAAAAAAAAAATCACAGTATTTTAGAACTTCTGTTGTTAATTCTCTTAGCCCATATGCCCAATAGAACCCTCATTATAAGAGATTTATGATCTATGGATATAGGGCAAGTTGGGGAGAAGGAGGTGTGGTCTCCTCATAATTAACAACAAGTCTGATGATAACAAGGCAAAGAGAGAGAGGACACACTCCAGAAAGCAGGCCGTACCGTCAGGAGCAGTAATCAAGTAACAAACTGTGGTTTCATTTTCACATAATAACACAACACTGGTAGTCTGCAGCCAAATAACTGACCTGAGATCTTTGAGAAAACACAACCTATCATGATGTATGAGAACAGAAAGCCTAAGATGCTTTTCTCACCTGTAGGAACATATGTGGCTGATTTTCTGGAAAATCGTGTCCTTCCATTATAAGATAAAGTGAAAGATTCAGGCAGACTCATATCTTCTCCCCTTCCATCTTTGAGGCAGATCCTCAAAACACAAATTAATTATCCTTCCCTTTCTTATGTTCCCATCCTTTATTCCTTAGACGTCTTTGCTTTCTGAGAAAAGTAGCCCAGAGTCCTCACCACTTCTATATTCCTAGCAATACCTGAGAGTAGTGACATCAGTCCTTTGCATTTTGCTAATAATCACCAAATAAATATCTGGAAATAATTTACTTGGGAATTACAAGGCTCCAGTATATTACAAAGTTTTCCTATCTATGGCATAGGGATGTAATTTTTAATTCTCCAGTGCAATATATCTCAAGTGGGGGGAATTTGCCCCTGGGGAACATTTCACAACGTCTGCAGATTTTTTTTTGTTATAACTATAAGGGGGTGGTGATGTTACTGGCATCTAGTAGGCAGACATCAGAGATGTTGCTAAATCTCCTACAGGGCTCTCCAAAACAGAGGATTATCTGGCACAAAACATCAATAGTGCTGCTGTTGAGAAACCTTGCTTCACTACAAACAGGTATCTGTCAGTTTCACTCTGAGTCTTAGGCATCTCCGTGTTAATGAAGCTCTGTCCTAACTAGGCAAAATAAAGAAAGGATCATGGTTAGATTTTTTTTCCATATTTATACAAAAATAGAACATAATTTTGTTGCAAATGTTAGTTTTATCTTTCATAAACTTAATTTTTCTTCAAAGTTCTCCAGCTAAAGCTCTAGATGATTTGCTTAGAAATTAACCTCATTTGAAACTTCTGTTAAAAAAAAAAGTTTTTAAAAAACTAAAAAAAGTGCTATATAGATTGCAGTTGACAGAACAATTGTTATTACCACTATTTATCTCTTCGATCATATCAGTGCCCCTATTTCAAATTTCCAGCTACATATAAGTGTCTCCACTTATAAAGCCTACCCAAACCTAAAATTCAAAAGGGAAAAACAAAACAAAACAAGTCAAACCCTGAACTTGTCATTCCTTCAGTAGCAGGAAACTTGGAGTTTCTACTTTCTGCTACTCCTCTTATCAAGTTAATTCCTGTCTGTTATTCTTTTGACACTCTGATCACAGCAACCCTGTGTCAAATGTTTATCACGGTACATCTTGTTTACTGCACTATCTTGCTGTGTAGCCATTCACTTATTCATTCATTCAACAAATATTTTCAATACTTCTTATGTACTGTTTATGCGAAGAACAGCAGACATTGTGGGAAGAAAGACAGACAAATCCCTGCCCACACAGAGCTCTCAGTCCAGCAGAAGACCAATAATTAAAAAAGCAATTCTCACAAATCATGATGTGTTCAGAAAGGGGATCACTGTAGGAACAGAGATAAGTGACAGTTCTTCTGGTGTAACTGAAACCTGCAGACTCAGGAAGAAATATTCAAAGGAGCGTGGAAAGAGATTATTCACAAGGAAAGAAAGAGCAGAGAGGGAAAAGATGATGGCACATTTGAGGCAATGACAGAATGTCAATGGGCTGAAATGTAGAATACAAGTGGAAGAGAAGCAAGAGGTGAAGCTGGAAAAAAGAAGCAGGGGTAAGAGTTAAGAATTATTATTTTATTCTAAGAGGAATAGAAAGCCATTGAAGAATTTTAAGAAGAGAGTGCTCTGTCAAGGCTCGCACTTAGAAAGATCACTCTAACTACACTGGATTAGCAGGAGGCATAAAAACAGAACAGAGAGAAGGCTGCTGCAGTAAAACAGGTGAAGGGTAGCGGTGGTCGGTAAGAGGATGCACGAGTTTGTTTATAGAGACCTGGACATTCAGTAGATCTTTGGGAGGTAGAATCAAGAGATTTTTACTAGATAGTCCCCATTCTCTACACTTACACTTTCCAACTGTCTAGCACATGCCAGCAGATTCAGTATTAAAATGTTGGAAATTAAAATTCAATTTGATTTATAAGAGGTAAAAGGGTCCTAACGACATCATATGAGATAAGTAGGCAAGCAAATCTCCCTCATTGGACAGGAGATGAAAGTGAAGGCTCAGAGACATTAAGTGACATGCAAATTTATAATGTTACTAAAGAGTAAAAGTGGGCTTAGAACACAGCCATCAGTTTCTGAATCCAGTTCTGTTTCTAGTAGAGTGTTTTTCCTGGATCTAGACCTCTGCCAAAGTCGTGTGCTGCTTGGTGTATACTACTCATTCTGGCATATGATTACTGTCAAGTATAATTTTCTAATCCTTTCATTAGTGTATATGTATATTCACTAACCATTACAAACAGAAATGAAAATAAGAGCATAAACTCTTATTATATTGAACATAACTGGATGAATAAAATCATAAATAGACATCTATATTAATATAAGTAATATGGGAAGACGATATCTATTAGCATTGTCCAGGCTAAAATTATGTTTCACATGGGTTGGCTGGCATGATTGGAACATAAATATTTAATGAATTATAAAAATCAAATTTTCCTTCATCCAAGTTCACCCTATACGCACATTAACTTCGGAGAAGCAAAAAACGTTGAATTGCCTCTTTCTCCAAAACATGCTTTTTCTTTCCATTTAGTTGCATTTGACAAGTAATCCTATAAGATGCTCTACATTTTCAGCCCTAAATTTAACTCCAAAAACTATAATTAGTCAATTTCTATCATGAAATACGAAGACTTGAGTCATAGTTTAATAACTTAATGTTAGGGCATTATAATTGCTTTTCTTAGTGGATATAACTACCGGTTACACATATATAAATTTTACTTTGGATATGGTAGGCAATAATAGCCTTATATTTTAAAAAATCTAAAAGATAAAAGAATACATTTTAAAAAGTGATTATTTTAGAAACATATAAAATGTGTGAAAAGGAGGAAGTCAAACACTTTATATGGAAGGTGACTATATTATTTATCATCCAAACCAGGACCTTTTCAAGAGTGAAAGGGGAGCTATTAATAACAACAGAATGAGTGTCACCTTAATCACCAGAATGAGATGACAACAAAGGGAAATGGCCTTTCTAAGAGTTCCTGAAATTACAATGATGAGACGCTCAGTAAAATTCACTTTTGTATGCAACAAAAATAACTAAATAACCTAGACATACATCAAGGTTCTGAAATCTGGAGATTCTGGAAATTATAACAGTCAGCCCCTCTACCAATATTTTTTATTTTATTTTATTTTTTAAAGAAATTCTATGTTTTATTTTTTTAAATTTTATTTTATATCTACCAATATTTTTAGAAGTGAGTTAGAATCAATATATTTCACAATAACAACCTGCTTAAAACTGAGTTTAAAACTGTAAGAAGTTTTTGTTGCTGTTTATGTTTAACCTTCCTGCACACTAACTATAGCACCCTTGTTTAGTGCAAAGAACCTGAATATGTTGCCACAGTCACCAAAGAGATTTCAAGCTCCAATAACATTTTTAAAATCTATTATTATTTCCACTTAAATCTTTTCAATCTATAAGAACAGTACCCAATTAACTTTGAAAAGCAAAGCTTAGTTGCCAAACTAATCAAACCCTATTATACCTTCTCATAATTCTTGAACTTCAGTTCCAAACTGTCACAGGAGAAAGCAAATATTTTGGTAGGAGCAAAGAAAAATACTTTAACTCAAACGATTAAGGTGTGAGCTATGAACAATAACCAATTACAATATATAATACAAAAGCAATATGCTACCACAAAAGCATTCCTCCACAGATACTAGACATTTTAATCCATCTCTGCAAAGAACAGGAGGTATTAAAGAGTTGAAACAGAAATTGAATTTTTAAAGATGGTTGGAGAAAAAAATATCCATTAGTAAGCAGCATTCTCACTGGGATTGCATTTCTTGAATATTCTCCGTCAAGGAGATTAGAATATCAGTTTTTACACTTTAGTCCAGGAAAGTGATAGTCTGAAATTAGAGCTGCTAAAAACAGGTAGGTACTGTGAAATTCAAGGAAATGTTACACCAAGAAGCTAAAGGAACGAAAAAAGGATAAAATTCTCTTTATCCTTACAAAATTGGCACATTATTCCAAGTGAGGTAACAGGCAGAACCTCACAGCAGATTAAAAGGAATTTGAGGACAAATGTTTCATTCAGTAGGCCTTTCTATATAGCAGATAACTTTCCACCCAGTAAAGAAAAGCCTTGTCTTTTATTAACTCCATTTGAAGGTTTGTGTTACTATATAAAACCCCTCTTTTTTCACTTATTCCTGAATGTATTGGCAAGTACTGCTACATCATTCATACTTATAAAATTCAACGTGGCAGGTGGTCCTTAATTTTTCACTGTAACTATTAAAAGCTCTGTGGAAGGTGACTGTCTTGTTTCCATTTGCTTTTCATGTGTTTTGGTTAACATTAAAGCATTGTCTCCTGAACATTTTCGGATCATCCTCTTAAATATAATGAAATCCTTTTTAGCAAAAACACATAGCCGATTTTTCTGAAAATGTTTACTGTTCTAGTCACAGGTATATTCATTTCAAAGGATCATATTTATTACTTACAAATTCATCTACTTTCAATGCTTCATGCATAACTGTCCTTGACAACAAAATTACAAATTGAAAAGATTCTAAGGTGATAAATTTTAAGTTAAAAGTAAAATAAGCAATAAAACAAGTTATTATTTTAAGTTATTAGATAGTTAAATGATACATATCTCATTTTCACAAGTCGAGAACTGAACATAAATGGTGGGGAACACAGGTAAGACCTAATACAATATGCCTTTAAAAGATCATATTGTGTTTTACTACCTTCTCTGAAACAAACTAAAGATTTTTATTTTAGAAAATCCTTTTCATTTCAAAATATGTCCTTAAAAAGCAGGACCTTTCAGTCTGATTTATTTTGTAGGGCAAATAAAGCTGCTTCTTTTGGTATTGTGATTATTAACACATGTATTTAGTAATTCTAACAACTGGTTAATTAATAAACATTAGCAAATTAATTACAAATTAAATTGAATTAATCACAAATTAAATCACCAATTAAAAAGCTTAGAAACTTTATATCAAAGGTTGTTGGAACCAATGAGCTAATAAGTCAGGAGAAAAGATAATGACATTCTGGAATTCTGAGACAGGGTACTCTGTACCCCTTCCCCCTCCCCTCTCCCCATCCCTGTCCTTTTTCCTTATACCCTGTGATCCTCTCATCCCAATTCTTCTACTCCATCTTTTGGAGAGATAAACTGATAGCACTTCTCCATCTGTCAACAACCACAGCCATACTTAAGCAATCATCATCAAACAGAATTTTTTCATTTCCCAGTCACTAACTCTGATATTTCCCACTTTGATCTCAGCCTTGAATCTTCTTCCTTTCCTACATTAATCCTGCTTTCTATGTTCTTCTCCTTCAAGGACCGTAGACAATCATTTCCCACTGCATTTGGAAACATTGTACCAAACATTACTAAGAATTACACGAAAAGGATTTATCTTAAAGTCAGCTTTGCACATTCAATCAATCAAATAAGTTTAGGAAACTTTGGATAGAAAAAGTCTTTAATGCCAACCTCTCAAAGCTTTTGTCTCATATCATTAACTATCCAGCAGAGAATAAGAACCCTTTTAATGTGGACCATCCAAGTAACTAAATAGATAAACTTTTATCCATTCCTCTAACAAGCTTACTTTGTCTTGGTTTTCTTTTCTGCACAACAGCCATTTTCTCACTTGAACATTCATTCCTTGGCTCACGTGAATTTGGTTTCTGCCCTCACAACTATCTAGATGATGGAATGAGACGTTACTTATCCCCATATGGTTCTTCCTGAAAAACTCTCCCACTGGGATTTAATCTAGCTTGTCTTCCCAGCTTTTGCTACTACTACTACTATTTTCACAAATATCTCTGACAAGGTCATAGCTTATCTAAGTCATTTGCAAGAGGCTTCTAATACTGCATGCAGCCACCATCCACAGCCACATTCATTTTAAGGCAGAAGCCCAGGCTACCTGGTTTTCTGACCTGACCAAGGATGAGACTTTACAAAACTGGGTATTGGAAAACTATACTTTCCTGCTTTGTCCATTGTACCCAAAGTCTTTATCCAATTTTAAGATAGGCATTAAGAGTACTCAATCTCACTGGCCCATCATTTGATGGGAGAGCCTCATTGTCTACTGCCTTAAAGCTTTTAGGTAATTCCCATCAACTCACATACTATCTTTAGCTAAACTAAAGATTTACCAAATTTACTAAATTTACCAAGCACTTATTTGTTCCTGGGATGTCACTCAGTAATACATATGCATTACACGATTTAGTATTAATAATAATATCAGCTATCATTCAGATTCCATGGATTCTACCATGAATCCATAATTTAAGACGAGGAAACAGATTATGTGAGATTAAGTAACATGTGCAAGTTCACAACTAGTAAGTAGTAGAGTAAGAATTTGACTCCAAAGCTCTTTCTCTTTACCAGTGAAATGTAGCATCTTAGGCAATAATATATTTTTCATAAAGAATATACAAATAAAATATTCTGGGACTTCAGGAGAGAAGAGGTTCATTTTGACCATGAAAATCAGAGAGGGCTACCTGGAGGAGTTAACACTTGAGCTTTTGAAGGATACACAATATATACAATATATACATATTTTACGGTGGATGTGGAGGAAAAGGAGTATCAGGAAAGTGAAACAAGCACAATAGAAAACACTGAAACCAAAAATTAAGGACTGCATTTAGAAACTATTGACAAAGGAAGTTAGTGTGACTGAAGTGAAGTGGGCTTAAACAAGACAGTAGTAAAAGATAAGCTCAAAACTCTAATGTCATGTGTCACCCTTAACATCTTGTTCCTTTTCTGAGCATTAGTTTTATTTCCTAATGTGTCCCTAACACACCCCTTCCTTCCCATTTTCAGTAACAGGGTCTTCATTCAGAGAGTTTTTTCTAGTCACTCCAAAAGGTGTTGCTTTTGGTTTCTCTCATCTCTAATTCAGTCTTCAACTTCCCTTCAAGTTATCACCACAGCACAACTTTGATTATATACCCTACTTAAAAATTTGTGATGATTTCTCCATAACTACAAACGTAGTACAAATTCCTTAGTACAACATAGAAAGTCCCCCGAGACTCAATCCAACTTATCTTCTATTTTCCTAGCTTTATCACTATAATCTTTTTCACACACACCCCAGCTATCTGATCAACAAATATGACCTGCAATTTCATACACGCCCCACCTTTGTCCATCATGTTCACGGCGCCTGGAAGTGCCTTTATATGATTTCACATCTGTCTATTAAAAATCAATGTACATACCATCTCCTAAAAGCCTTTATTTTAATAAAGTTGAAATTTATTTTCTCACTTAATTAGAATTTATATATAATTTACCATTTTCTGACTTATGTTGTAACTAGTTATTTAAACCTTCATACTTTGATGAAAATAGAAAGTTTACCTATGGTACACAGAGTAGATACTCAGTACAGATTTTTGTTTGTTTGTTTTTCTGGCTTGTTTTTTCAACTAATGGATGGGGAGATAATTTGGGAGGAAATTGTCAGGCAGGACGAAAATTTTCCTGATGTAAGTCTTAGGCTGGGCAACAGATGCTGAGATGGGAAAACGCAAGCTGTGGGCAGCCTTTTCCATCTACTCTACAAATCAAGTTTCCTGGTGCTGCAGAAGCTTCTAAGATTGGGATCCTGACATGATATGTATCCCCTAAACATCTGAGTGGAGAAGGCTGATCTACCAAAAAATATATAGGACTATGCAGAGCTAGAGGCCACAAGTTTATATATCTTTAAAAAAAACTCTTATAAATTATACTCTATCATATGATTCCCAGATAATTTATCTCCCTAAAATATTTTCTGTAGTCTAATATGAAAATTAGTGAGGCATCCTTAAAATAGACCTACTGAATGGCATGAAAATTAAAAACTGTATTTTTTGTTTGAACTAAGAAACCCAGAAATTTTGGATATGATATCAGAGAATCAAAGATTAGTTGCTGGCTTCCCTTGTGGCTCAGTGGTTGAGAGTTCGCCTGCCCATGCAGGGGACACGGGTTCATGCCCTGGTCTGGGAGGATCCCACATGCCGCAGAGCGGCTGGGCCCATGAGCCATGGTCACTGAGCCTGTGCGTCTGGAGCCTGTGCTCCGCGATGGGAGAGGCCACAACAGTGAGAGACCCGTGTACCGCAAAAAAAAAAAAAAAAATTCGTTGCAGTACAAATACAAATGTATGTGTAATATGCAGAATATGGCAAGATTCAACTTGCTATTGAAAATGATTGTTACAGTGTATTTACTTCCTTTTAATAGTTAAATTTATAATTAATTTGGTTTCCTTTTTGGAATTAATATGCAGTTATATATCAATTTCTTCCTTACACAAAAAGACACATTTACTTTGGGGGAATTAATACATAAAACCTACTAGAACTCATGCTACCCATTTGCACCTTATTCTATAAGTGATAGTTAATGCCACAAAACAATGCAATTGACTGTAAATGTATAATAGCTTATTAGTAACAGCTACAGCTCAAGGACTAGTAATCTATAAGAGTAAAATATACATGTGTGTATTGTATATATATATATATGTATGTGTATATGTATACACAGATATATACATGTGAGAGAGAGTGATAGGGAGGCAGAGATAGTTTTATGTATTTTATATATACAGTGTGCTTAAATAATCTACTCTGTGTCACCCAGTAATCAGAAAGGAATCATAAAAGTTAAACACTTCATAACTTTTTAAACCCCCAAAAGTCTGTTTTCCTTCTACATTTAATGGTGGTGCATTTACCAAATTGGTCTAGATTGTATTTTTTAATACTAAAATATTTCTGAAAATAAGGGACCCCATATTTATTAACTAGAATGGTGTCCCATATTTTTAAACAACAATCAAAAAAGTATTTGCACTTCACATGTTAATGAGAGTGAAAAACAAGGCAAGGATGGGCTAATTTTGTCAAGTTTTACTTCCTTGCTCCTTTTTTTCTTTGTAAAATTACAGATAGACAGATTACATAGATAGATTGATAAATGCATACATATATAAGTATATGTACACATATATTCATATATACACACACATGCATATATACATACATAGTAACACATGATCAATGCAGGAAACATAAAGAACATAGAATAATCCAAAGAAAACCAAATATAACCTATATCTCCACCGGCCGCAGACGATCCATGTTAACAACTTCGTGTATACCTTTCCAGCCTCTCCTAACAATGATGTCACACTACTCTGCTCACTGCTCTTTTACTTAACCTAATATTGTGAACCCTTTCCCATATAAACATTATAATTCAATGACATGATTTGAGACTCTAGATGATATCTCAACTTGGGGATATTTCATAATAGCCTGCAACTCCTATTCTTGGACATTTAGGTTGGTATTTCCTTTTCAAGAGTCAAAGGTCTTTTTCTTGCTTTGGAGGAGGATCCCTATTATCAACCAAAATTACTTGTTGGCACCACTGAATATTGTATATGATATGTAATCTTTGTGCCCTGCAGTACAGAAATTAACTAAATAACTTCATTTCTATGTGTAAGCCTTCAGGTAGGGTGCTAGTTGTGAAGAATATAAGGAAATGCCATTATTCTGCAGTAACCTATAATCTAATGGGGAGCATACAATAAAGGTGATGCACATTGAAATCCTGCCTGACCAGTATGGCTATGGATTTGTGAGCAAGGGGGCAGGGAGGAGAGTGGAGAATGATAAGATTAGAAAAGTCTTCCAAAAAGAGATGGCAATCTAGGCAGAAAATTACAATATATGACAATCAGAAGGAGAAATTCAATATTTAGGATACCTCAAATTATTCATTATAGATGAGTAATGGGCAAAAAGATATGCAGAGGCAAGTTAAAAGGATTTTGAATAAGATGTTAAAGAATAACTTGGAAACTACGTGAGGCAATTATACCTTTTGAAGGAAGTTGTGGCATGACTGAATTTGTATTTTAAAAAAATGACTCTGGAGGGTAAGTAGAAAAATACTGACAGGGAGTAAGACCAAATGCTAACAAATAAATTAAGAGGCTACTGATATTCTCTAAGGTAGCTATGGAAAGAACTTAAACTAAGATAGTGGCATTAAGATGGGGAAAAATCGATTGGATAGATCAGAGAGATTTTATGGCAGTAGAATCAATAAGACTTCTGGATCATTCCCAGGCCCATTTACCAAAATAGAAACACAGACAGAAATTCTTAGAAAAATAACAACTGTGGCTAAACATGTATGGATTGCTTACCATGTGTTAGTGTGCTAAATGCTTTACGAGCATCACCTCATTTTATGCATATTTATTGTCCACTTTCCTTGTGTAAGTGTTTTATGTATATTAAATCATTTGGTCCACACACCATCTCTTGAAATAAGATAGTGTTAGTATTTCCCTATCTGAATGTAGGAGACCAAGTTCTTAAGAGATTAACTATCCTGCCCATTCATAGAGCTAGCTGGTGTTGGTTTCTGGACTGGCACCTCTATGTATCTTTAGTCTAGAAGAGATATTTTTAAGCCATTATTTAATTAATAGGGTTATGCTGCCATTCTGAAAGACGTCTCAAAATGTCTCTGAAAATGAAATAGTTATTCACTCAGTTACAAAGGATGCACAACAATAAAGATGCATTAAACTCCTCTTCAGAAGGAAAACATGTAAAACAATAATAGAACAAAGGCTGGAAGATGTGGGTTAGAATATCAGTCTGAAAAATTATGAACTGACATTAAAGTGAATACTATTAATATTCAGTTTCTTTCTTCATTAAATAGAAATCATTCTTCTTTAAGTAAAAACTCACTTTAAACAAGTATTATTTTATTAGATTCTATGAGTCCATAGCACTATTCAAAAAATAAAATTGGGGCCAGAGAAGGAACAACTCTTTCTTATGGAATAAAACAAACTGCCAAATGTAAAAGAAATAAGAAAATTAAAAAACTGACATTTTGCAACTACCAATGTAATAAATGGTTCCACTTGCCATTATCAATGGATGATAAAACACTGGATGAAAGATTGTCAAGGAATTAGAAAATTATAGTGTCTCCAAGTATTACTGCATAGATGGCTGATTAATTACAAAAGGAAAACAGGCTACTACAATAGAAGGATATGGTATACATAACCTGAACCAAGTCATCAAACAGCATCACAAATAAGGGGACAATGTGACATGATGTGATGCAATGGAAAATAAACCAAAACAACTATATTGTATCCTTACCAAAAAATTTAACTCGAGTCTAATAATGAGGAGATAGCCAGGCAAATATAGAATGTGGCATTATTCTAAAGGTAATGGGTCTGGAGTCTTAAAAAAAACTGTCAGTAAAATGAAAAAAAAAAGTGTGGAGGGAAAGTTCCAGATTAAAGAGAAAAAAAAGAAATATGACAACCAAACATATATGAGACCCTTAATTGAATCACGGATTTAAAAAAATTAAGGTATAAAGAACAGTTTGAGGCAACTGGGAAATTGGCACATGTACTATTTGCCAGATAAACTTTTAATTAAATGTTAAATTTGGGAGGTTTGAAATGTAGCAGAATGCCTTTGTTTTGGAGAAATATTTTAAAGTATATTAACTTCTTATACTTAGAAGTTAAGTATAATGATGACAGCAACTTATTTTCAAATGGTTCAGTCCCCCAAAAAACTTACACACACACACAGACACTCAGATAGGGGTGGGGAGGGGAAAACAAATACAAATGTGGCAGTATTTTAAAAATTGGAGAGATTGAAAACCATTAGGGTGTGCATCATACTATTCTTTCTTTTACCATTGGTTAGGCATTTTCAAAAGAAAAATATTATAAGGTAGAAATTAAAGGAGATAAATATTCACTGCTGGATTTTTAACTTTATTAATTTTGAGTGTTTTTGGCAATCTATAAACTCATGTAAGTTTATCTCTGCCTAACAAATTTATCAGTTATCTATAAACAGAAAGCACTCAAGAAATTGAGTTATTTGTAGTGAGGTGGATGGATCTAGAACCTGTCATACAGAGTGAAGTAAGGCAGAAAGAGAAAAGCAAATACCATATGCTAACACATATATATGGAATCTAAAAAAAAAATGCTTCTGAAGCACCTAGGGGCAGGACAGGAATAAAGACACACATGTAGATGATGGACTTGAGGACACGGGGAAAAGGAAGGGTAAGCTGGGACGAAGTGAGAGAGTGACATGGACATATATACACTACCAAATGTAAAACAGATAGCAGTGGGAAGAGCTACATAGCACAGGGAGATCAGCTCCGTGCTTTGAGACCACTTAGAGGGGTGGGGTAGGGAGGGTGGGAGGGAGAAGCAAGAAGGAGGGGATATGGGGATATCTATCTATCTATCTATATACATACAGCTGATTCACTTTGTTATAAAGCATAAACTAACACAACATTGTAAAGCAATTATACTCCAATAAAGATGTAAAAAAAAAAATAAAAAATGAAGAAAAATAAATAAATAAATGGGAAAAAAAGAAATACTTGTTGAATTAAACTGAATTGGTTTTATATTCCAAACATCTTTCCCCAGCCGTCCTTTTAGTACTGAATTCCTGTTAATGCCAATATTTTTCTTTTGTTTGATCTTCTACTCTCCAGGCAGTACTGAAGAATCTCTAATCCCCTTTATATTCCTGTCAGTTTCATTTTCCTCAATAAAATTAAATTTTGGCAATAATTTAAATTGTCAACACTTATTTAAATCTAGTCTACTAGTACTTGTAGCCTTACTATGAGTATATTCTAATGAAAGCAATCCCTCTGGAACTTTATGCTGTATACTAGCCCTCCAGAGGTTCAAACAGATGCCAAAACATGCACCTCTACCTTGAGAGCAAGAAAGGTCATTATAGGTGTAAAAATGTGAATGGAAACTTCAGCATCATCTTCACTTGATAAGCTACAAACATACCACTGTCCAAGAAATAAACAAAAACAGACAACTGATAATAGAGAAAAAAAACTAGAAAACATTTCAGAATATTCAAATGGTGTAAAATAATTATATGGTGTTACCAAGAAGAAAATATAGCACCTTGGCCTCCTCATGTCAACGTTTATGTCTTGGTTGAACAAGTCAGAGGAGGGTCTAAGGGAAGTAGCATGAATAGGGAAAAACTCAAGGAATAATTTCTCAGTCACAAAGGAAAAGATGTAGATGAGAAAGGATTTACTGCAAACCCTGTTGACCTGGGAAACCTACCTATATATTTATGAATATATTTATGTCATTATAAATTATCCATATTATATTTATGGTTATAAATAAATAACAGAAGGAAAGGAAGAAGGATGGGTGGAAGAAATGAAGGAAGAAGATGGTTAGTTATTTAGTTAACTAGCTAAAAGATAAGGACAATGGAATAAAATAATCTACTTTTCTAACCTATTACTTCCTCATTAAACTTCCAGCTACTTAAAAACAGAATAAAAATTAAACCCTTCATGGTTAAGGAGACAGAAAATCTAAGACAAAAAAATCTAAGAACTGAATTGTAGTTGGATTTCACTCATTATAATGTTTATACTTTGGAGCATTATCAGTCAGCATTAGACACAATTTTCTTAAATATAAAATGGCACAAGCTAAAAATTTTTAAAAATGTACATGTTACAATCTAAATTTCTATAAATTATATAGGAGTCTCCCGCTCTTCAGAAGAAAGCAATTTTTACACTCAATTCCTTCCATCTCAGGATTCTTTTACAACTGTCAAAAAAAAAAAAAACAGCCACAGCTATGCTGACAAAGCAGTGCAAAGTCCAATCTACACATAACTTCAGAGACCTGCAGGTATAGAGAGTGAAAATCACCCACTTTTCCTGACAGCAAACATAGGTCAATCTTCTCCAGAAATCCTTGACCCCTATAGCACAATAAGAATCAGAAGAAAAACCAACCATGCCCTCAAAGGGATAGTTACCTTTTCCGCTGCTGCGTGTCCTTTTGCCTGGTTGCCTCAATAAGAAAAGATGGGAAATATCAGACCAGGTATTGGAACTGCCTGTTTATTTTTCCCCCCAGATTGACACAAAGGAAAAAACAACTTCCATAGCTCTCAGAGATGTCACTATTCCTGTGATGAGTCTCCAACTGAGTATACTACAAATAACCTGTCCCATTGTTTTCCTTCATTTTTTAAACAGGAAGAATAAACAAACAGCATTTAAAACTGAATACTATCCATTTACCTGATTACTCCATAAATTGTTCCTTGAAGATAAAAAAAAGAAACATTTAATATATATTAACACAGCATATAAAATTAATACCATGGAAAAGACTGACTTTGGGGGAGAGGGGATTTTGAATCCAGAGTAATTTCTTTCTTATTGAAAAACATAAGTATGTCAAGCCTGTCCTTTACACAGTAAAGCACCATTTATTATTTTAAAACAATATACATAATGCCTATTTATTTATATATATATATGTGTGTGTGTGTGTGTGTGTATATATATATATATATATATATATATATATATATATACATATACATATATATATATTTCCCAGGTGAGGTCCTAAAGCATAAAATGTAAAATTAAGAACTAATTTACTTGAAATATATTTCAATATTTCCTTGAAAATAAATAGAAACAAAAATTTTATTGGGAATTATTGCTTAACACTTAAGCAAACATACTTATTAAATAAATTATAGCAATTCTTAGAGAAAATCATGAAATTAATACTAGTTGGATAAAATATCTCATTTCATTTAATAATAATATATGGCAATAAATATAATCAACTCTGGAAAAGGTTGCCTTGATTCTACAGTTTGAGTGAATGTAAAGATCTTTGAAACTCATTTTAAGACCTGCTCTAGCAAATTATAAATCATACTGAAGTAGTGTGATTTTTTTAGGCATCTTTAATAACCCTCTATGGCATCTTTTCTCAAACCACAGTGCTCAACTATTACAGCTTTCTGACGGGAAACCAGGGATCCCAATTATTTCAGGTTTTGTTTGGATCCTAAAAATCTGAAATACAAATCAGTATTGTATGTGAATATGCTACCTAGTATAATGTTGAGTGATGTAGCTCCATCAATGACTGTTAAATTAGTGCAGGAAAGACATTTAGTACCTTCTTTGTCTCAGTTTCCAATTCAAACAATGCCTCTAAGAATCAGCCAAGCAGTCCTGTGAGATGACACCGCGAGTTCAAATGATTCAACAAGGAATCGTTTTGGAAAGTTACCAGAAGTATTTATGATACCATAATACACTGATCCGTGTATAAAAAACCCTCTACTGAGCTAGCAGGATGGAACTGAATTGAACTTTGTAAACTCTCAGGGCAAAGGGGCTGAGACTTACTTTGCAGCACGAAATGACACTTTGGTTTCTAAACTTCAGTGTTACTAATCCAATCTGACTTCTACAGATCATAAAGTACAATTGGCCTTTTCAACGTAGATTCAAACACCTGGCTAAATCCATTAAACAGTGATTCCATGAGGCAAAATGTACTGGCTTTTAACAAGTTCGCCCTTACTTTCTTCTCTTATGAAAATTCCTTGAAGGACATTTCTGAAGAAATCAAAAAAAATCTATAACAAACTAATGTAGAAAGTTTAAGCAAAATTATATTTGTACTCCAGAGAGCTTTTCACAAATTTTTATAGATTGCTTCCGACAAACATATCCAGAATAGGAGGCTCCTGTCATTTCTGGAGTAAGTGTGTATGTATTTACAGCCCCTGGATTTACCTTAAAGACCCTTAGTACAAACAAATTCAATTCAAAATATATGAAAATCAGCTCAGTTTAGCCCACTCCCTAACTCTAACCCCTAACCCACCCCCGACCCCCCAACACAGCTAACAACAAAACTTATGAAGCTACTCTTTGTCAGAGCACTGCTTTGAAAATAATTGTCACTGACCAAATTTACCATCTATATGTGCAGCTATCACATATCATTCATAAACAAGCTACAACTCTAATACTTGTATTTTATATGTACATCATTGTTGAATCCTGCAGAAGATAAACAACTGATTGCAGAGAAAGAGTTGTCCTAACTCAGTGAAGTTACTCTCAACACAGGTATTTTCTCTTTGGTCTTTCATTTTACTTACAAGGGTGCTTAGATTCAGATAAATGTGGGGAAAAAGAAATAAGAATTGACTAAACACATGTTTAGTGTCTTTGTGTGATTAGATTCAAGAAACTGCCAGGAGAAAACTTGGTGTATGATGTCATCTGATTTTAGTTACTTGTCAAAAAAGAAGAAAAATATACCTTACTGATCAGATGCTATCTTTTTAAGTTTGGTAGAACAAAAAACATGTTCACTCCTTTAATAAGTACAAATAACCAAGACTGATGAGGTGAACAAAAATCAATACACAGATCCCAGATATTTTACAACTGTTTATTTTCAGTTCAAACATGATTGAAGTCAATTAGATGCAGATCTGTCCTGGTGATTCTCATGAAATCCATGTCAGATAAATCACCTTCCATGGAACTCTGAAAATTCAACACCATGCTTTAACTCATCTTTCCCTTAAATCCTTGAATTCTGCACATTCTTTAAAATTATTGCTTTATATTTATCACAGCTATTTTTTCAGCTTTTTAGTGGTATTGTTTTATTTACAAAGCACACTGCCTACATAATATTGTTGATGTAATGGATATTTATGAGCACTGGTACATTTTAGCCTTCACTTTTGTGAGAATTTTTTTTAAGCACCATGAAAAATCTTTCAAAATGAGAAGTGCACAAAATGCAATTTAAATATAATCCTCAGTAAGCATAATATATGAATATCTTGATTTATAGACTAAGAAAAGACTATTAGGTTGTAACAAATATTGCTAACTCAAAAGAAAAGAGGTTTTAGACAATGCTTTAGAAATGATAAACAAAATATAGCCATTTTGTCTTGCTGTACTATAATGAGACCAGTCCATTTTTTACAGTCATGAAGACATATATTCTACTTCATCATGTTTTGAATGTGAACTACTAACTCAGAATTCTCTTTGAAATTTTATCTTTTATTAGTGAAAACCGGGTCTTCTCTTTCTGTGACTAGGTACTGTATCAGAAACTAAAGTAAGCCCTATAAGAGTTTGTTCTGCAGCACAGTGAATATCTGCATGTAAAATTTCATGACATGTAAGTGAAAATAATACAAAGGTAAATCAGTGTCAAAATGGCAAATCTGTGGCTACTGTGAAAATCAACTAAAAATACGGAGTGGTTAAGGGATATACATTTGTTTACTTGACCAACAAGCACGCACACACACACACACACACACACACTGTCCATCATTCACTTTTTGAAGTGTCAGATAACATTATTTCTTAAGTGACACACAGGGCTTCATTTGCTATGCATAGGGTCAGTGAATATTAGCTTCATTTACACTTGGCTGAGAATCGGTTGATGTCAACAGTAGAGGCTTAGTTCCTGCACTGAACAGGGTTAGAATCTGACAGAAAGCTGCCACTGCAGAAGATGGATGATCTTCCTTTGCTGACCTTGCTCCCCTAAAGTGTCATAGTTTGGGTCTCTTTCTAGCTCTACAACAAAAGACCCTCTCTGAGCTTCCCAGTAGCCTTCAGTTTTATTGGTGCTAACAGGTCCAGACATTCTCATCGATTAGATTCTCTACCTTTTAAGCACAAGAGCTTGCCCTTTTTGGCTAGCTAAACCTTGGCACAGATGTCTTTTTTTGTAATTGCATGTCTGCTGTCTAGTGGAAAGGATGCAGTCAGACAGGCAAACTTCATGTCAGCACAGAAAGTGCTGAACTATTTATCTCTGTTTCCCAAAGTCATTTTAATGTAAGTGATATGGCATTTGTCGGAAGAAATTAACCCTTAGATAATCTCATAGTATACTTATAAACGGAAAATCAAAATCTTCTGTCATTTTGATGACTAACTAGTATGTAATATATGTTATGCAGAACTATTCAGTCAGTAGGAAAAAAGGGCTTCCCAGTCATTTTATATAAGCAGTTATTGACAACCATATTTTAGAACAAATGTAGCTGAAAATATTCTACATAATTTTCAGAACTCTATTTTGCCTTCTACCAGTGGTTGACACTGTGAAATATGTCCTTCCCTGACTAAAAAATACATAAAAATATTTGATACCTAACAAAGATGCTATACGATGTAATAAATTACATGTTTCTTTGAGATCCTGCCTGTGAGCTATTTTAATATGTTGGAGATTTGTTATTGATATTTGAATAATTTGAAAGAAATTACCTTACCTCAAATTCAAATGTTCAAAACATATATGATAAATGATGAAAAGTTCTTACAAGCAGATTTACATGCAACACATTTTATGAAAAATAACTATTTTGAGTATGTATGGATTTATAATTCAGAGGCTTTAAAATATTATTATACATAACTGTCAACATTATTTCATGCAAAATATAATTTAACATATTTGCATATCTGGAATTGTACAGTTAGCTAATATATATATATATATATATATATATATATATATATATATATATATATATATATATATATATATATATATATAATATACCAATCTCAGTACTAAAAGAGAAAACTTAAAATAAAAGAAAATTTCACAAAAATGAAGATAAGGATGTACCAATTCAAACTCAAGTTAACCCTTCTGTGAAATTGCAGACAAAATATAATATGATCATTTTCCCATACTTTGAAATAAAAACTTAATTCTGCATATTATTTTTTAGTGTTAGTGCTTTCACTCAAGTTGAGAAAATAAATTATACTTTAAAATAACCATCAATTAAAATCTCTGCAGCCAAACATTTTGTTCTAAATGTATTATTAACAACTATCACTATAGGAAGTATACTTATTAGGGTGAGGAATTGATTTTAAAATGTATAAGCTGATAGGTATTCAAGGGGAAATTCAAGAACACAATTCCCTTTTATTTTTAATATCATATACATGGTACATCAATGACTCTAAACTTTTATTCTCTTAAGTAAATAGTATCTCCTCCCCCAAATTCCAATAATTTCAGGTATGCATATGCAAAGAAACTATCAATTTTTATTTACTGATTTCTCTTTCTATAAGACAGACTGAACAAAATCAAAATTATTCCTCCAAGATGTGAGCCAGAAGCACCAGGAACCCGAATTATTTTTAAAATCAAATCAGTTATTACTCTTATTTTATAATGATGGTGCTAAAAATCTAAAATTAGTTTTAAAAATCAAATGAGCTCTGGATACTAGGCAATGTTTTTTTAAAAAATAAATAAAAATACTAACAGGATTCCTCATGCCCAGTCTGGGTTTTATGTTGAACTGACTTAAACAGTCTGTCTATGCAGATTCTCGGGACCATGTCCATCAATCAATGTCAGCATTCTATCAGACTCCACTCTGACAGCAAGTGATAGTCAGTTATCTGTTGACATTAATGAATAATAAATAACCATGCCCTTTCAATTTATGTGAATAAAATGTATACTATTTTCAGTGTAGATTAACCTATATGCAAAAGCAGACTTGGTTCTTGCATCTCATCTATTAGTAAATGGTTAAAAAAAAAAGTGGCTGCAATAAAAGATGTGCTTAATGTGATCTCTGGTATACATTACTGTTTTGTCTTTTGACAAATCAACCCTGTCTCAGCTTGTATCATATGGGCTTAAATGAGCTGTATTCACAGGCTCCTGAATATTTATGCTGTCTTTTACAGACCTAACACGTAGTTTGTTGTCTCCACAATAGAGTATTATAGGACAGAAAATCCTTAAAAAACCAAAGATCAGAAGTTGTGTCAGTATCCTAACCTTGCTCCTCTTTTGTTATTCACCCTTAATCTGCCTTCCTGGCAGGAAAAACTATTTAAATTATTACTACACACTCCTTTGTTGTTAAGTCTCCATCTCTCTCTCTCAGATTTAAACATACCATAACAGAAACTGTTACAGCTTTTTGAAAAAAATAAGGATTGAGAACTTTTAAGTGATTAGGCATTCATATACACATCTTGACTGAGTTCCTTTTGGGTACTGTCAGTGGTAATTCTAGAATTAGATACTCACAGTCTAAATATTACAAGAGGGACTATAACCTTCAACATTGATCAAAGTGTGGTTTATGTTCTTAACTTAACAAGTTAGGATACAAATTGTGAAAGTTTTGCCATATATTATGATTTGTGGTTTTAATTTTTAATTTACCACTTTACCTTTCCATTATGAAACTACTCCTCTGGTCAATAGTAAAAGTTTATTTGCAAATAATTAACATCATCAGTGACAGAAGAGGTAAAAACTAGATTTCCTGTTACACCTAATTAAGAACTCTACCAGCAGGACTTCCCTGGCAGTCCAGTGGTTAAGAATCCACCTTCCAATGCAGGGGACATGGGTTTGATCCCTGGTCTGGGAAGATCTCACATGCCATGGGGCAACTAAGCCCTCGTGCCACAACTACAGAGCCCACGCACCACAACTAGAAAGAAGCCCACACGCCACAGCGAAAGATCCTGCATGCCACAACAAAGATCCCGTGTGCTGCAACTAAGACCTGACACAGCCAAAAAATAAAATAAAATAAATAAATATATTAAAAAAAGAAGAATTCTACCGGCAATGTGAAAGGATGGATAGTAGTTCAAAACAGAAAGATATACCAGCATTAGACCAAAACTTTGCAATGAAAACAAGTAAAGAGTTATTAATAAGGTTCAAGCTTTTTACTAACTATTAATATGCATAATACTGAGTTATATAGAATTACTGTCATGTCAGAAAGGCAAAAGGGCAAAAAGTTGCCAGCTCTATTATATTTCATCAATAAAGACACAGAGTAGGGAAGGAAGATGTACTGTCACTATTTTAGTCCACTTAATAGATGGGACAGTATGTTCTAAAAAGTTTTAAACTTGGGAATACTGTAGAATTTTCTGAAGGGTAAATGAAGAGCTATTGCCAAGTCTATACCACTATAGGAAATGATGCAGGGGAAAAAAAAAAAAAGAAGAAACCAGAGGGAGCTGGGATGGGAAAGAACATCCACTTTACCATGTTGAAGGATGAATGAAGTATATTAGAAAGAAGGGTGACTACACATACAGTGATGGCCTGGTGCACAATCATGAAAATCAATGAGACGGCTGTCTGAATTTGAAGCGAGTAGCAATGTCATCATATTGGAAAGATTTACAAAGGGGCAAAATGATCAAACGTTATGTTCAACCTTGAAAAACACAGTGCTCAAGTACATAAGGTTTGTGCAGAATAAACATTAGACACAGCAAGAAGCATGGCCCAAAGAGCAAATTTTAAAAAAGTTCCGATCAGGTTTTTCTTGCAAACTAAAATACTGAGCCACACGTTCCCCCAGTTTCAGATCACAGGCTGAATGTCTAAGCTTAGCATGTGTTAATTTTAGAGGTCAGTTTGAGAAAAAGATTTTACTGAAGTCTGACTGTCCCTCTGTCCTTGAAAAGACTGAAAAGCTGAAGTCTGTAGGTTTCTCAGAGGGAGAACTAAACGGAAACTGCAAAGTTAAACAGCAGGGTTTCTGCTCCCTCCCAACTCCTAGGTTTCTGATAATGTAAGAGGTGTTCGCTGTTCTCATTTTAAAACACATTTACCTACAATAGTCACAATATCCAAAACACGCTAATTGCAAAAATTTACCTTCTTAGGATTTGGTAAAATACTACAAGAATTGAAAGTAAGTAAAAAAAATGAAATTTATCTTCACTTATAGTAGAGGAAATATAAACAATCTATTTGAAAATAAGGAAGCAAAAATCTGTTTATAAATTGTTTGCTTTATGAAGCAAAATTTAAAGACATTACTGAGCTTTATTTTGTTTTGTTTTTTCTTTTTAAAATGTGCAATAATCTAAGAATATCCTGAATGAGTATTCCGCCTCTTTATAATTGTCACCTGAGGTTTCCACAGAGAAAAAAAATCTTAACTATTCTGCACTTATAAATTAAGAGATTAGTGCACAGCAATTTAGCAATCTAAAAATGGATCAACGAGAACAATAAACTTAATTTTTTGTTCCATTGTGTTCACTTGCATGTTTTCATTTTGGTGGGAGTAGAGGTGGACAGTATGTCTGTGTGTGTACCTATATTTGTATGTGTGCGTATGTGTATATACATACATGTGTGTATATGTATATGTATTGTGTGTGTGTGATGTTGAAGTGGGAAGAAAACAGGAAACAGTTAAGTTCTGATTTTACTTTGGGATCTGTCATAAATAAACTGTTAGAACTATAAATGAGGTCCTTAGTTGTCCCATTTATTACAAGCCCCCCCAAGACCTTATAATTTATCTTCAACGAAATTTAAGGTACACTCAACCTTCAAGAATTTATGATTCTAATTGTCTGGGAAGAGATTATACCCTCAAGGAGTATAAGAATGTCCACAGAACATTTATGTTATAATGAATTTATACATTTGAGTGGGTAAGATGCATATCACATCTCTTTTCAAGGCTAAAACTACTTTACTGGAAAATGTCAATTAAAATAGGAACACTAGGTAGTATAATTATTTCAACTTTTAAAAATAGAAGATATAAAGAAACACTTTTTGAAATCACCAAGTTTACTTATTTATCCTATCTACTAGTTTAATTTAATGTCATTAATTAATGTCATAGGAAAGTTAATGCCATTAAGTGTCATTGCCTATATGGCAACTGGTTTAGCTAAAATAATAAACTACTATTAAAATTAACATAGAATATATGTATCATTGGAAAACATAGATTAGTATAGTGAACTTACTAATAATTTATTTTTGTCAGAATTAACTTTTATTATATCTAGTGATTCTTTAGATATATTCTACATCTTTCTGCTCCCACCCTTAATCTCTCTCTTTTAGAAAGAATGATCTTCTTAAAAAGTACAATAGGTAATATTAACATAACAGACTGTTAACCAACTTTACTAAATGACAAATACAAGATATCTAGCTAATAATTATATGTGATCAATATATTTTATTAATAAAAGCATCACAGTCCTCCCTTCCCTGGATCTAGGTTTCTGTATTCAGTGTTAATAGCTTCAGTGCATGTCTGAGGCTGATACCACCGTAGGTGAGGGGCTAAACTAGGTGTTAACTGGGTGACACTTGAAACAAAAAATAAACCACAGTATGTGTCCTTTCAAAGTCTCCTAATTTTCTAATATATTGGAAGCAAGAGATAACATAATTATCAACAGTAAATAATTTAAATGAAAGAACCAAACTAAAAAATTCAAAATCCACAATACCTAAAATGTTAACTGTTAAAATTTTTTCAAACTACTATGCCCCAGAATGTATTTTCCCCTCTTTGCTATGTCATTCATTGACCCCAGACTAAACAAAATACACTAAATAATAAACCTTCTATACTTATTTATAAGACCACAAAATTCGAGAAAAATAATGCACATTTATTTCAACTGATGTATGTATTATTCTGGGTTCCTGTGAAATGCTATTATTAGGGATTAATATTTGATGTGTATACACAGATTATAACTTTTTAATGAAGTTGATATTATAGGTAGAAAAAAAAAGAATGTCTTTAGCTCATTAATTTGACTTAAACTCAAAGTTGAATTGTTTTTGTTTTATGTGTGTATGTGCCCTTCTACTTCCCATGTATTAATACTATAGGAATTAACACATATTAATACTATATGGATAACATAATGAAGACATGCTTCCATAAAAGTAAATTTTTGTGATAACTTGCATAGGATGAGATAACCTGAATTAACTTAAATGTAAGGAAAATTAGAATAAAAGGATTGTCAGAAATTTTCCTCTCTGATTCTTGCATCAGATTTTTATGCCCATAGAGAAAAATATCAAATACACAGCTGGGTTAAATTTCTCCCATTAAAATAATAACATTATTTGCACAAAATAACGACATTATACATACTAGTATCATAAATAAAAGCTTTTGTAGATTAGTGATAATTACCTTAGAGAAAATGGCTTGAAGCTCGATAAAAAAAATCAAATTAATTGCAAAATTTTAAGGTATCACTGATTTATATTTTAACATTATCTTCCAGAAACTGATGCCAATTTAAACTTCCACTAGAAATATAAAAGGGTAACCATATACTTGCCAAAGTTAGGATAATTAGAAATGTTCTGAAATCATGTACTGAGTTTCTAAACCATAGGAAGTTAAATCATATTAAATCATATTAATTTCATATTGCCTTCCTTCTTTCCTCATTTTTCCTAACTTTCATCAGGTCTTCCTTCTTTCTGTCCTTTATTTTTTGAATAGTTATCATGTTCAATGTACTGTGGGTACATACAACGTTGATTGAAGATGAGTAAAAAGCAGTATATTTTTAAATGAAGTCTACAATGTTCTAGAAGGAAATTTTGCTATGATTCATATTATCACAATTATCCTTCTCCATTTTTTTTTTTTTTTTTTTTTTGTGGTACGCGGGCCTCTCACTGTTGTGGCCTCTCCCATTACGGAGCACAGGCTCCGGACGCGCAGGCTCAGCGGCCATGGCTCATGGGCCCAGCTGCTCCGCGTCATGTAGGATTTTCCCGGACCGGGGCACGAACCCGTGTCCCCTGCATCGGCAGGCGGACTCTCAACCACTGTGCCACCAGGGAAGCCCTCCATATTCTTTAAGGAATTATGAGCAAATATCTCACAAAGGACAGAAGAAACTGATTAACAGTAGCTGTTCCGGGAAAAAGGTATTTGAGACTGGAGCACATAGCGATGGCATTTGTTCCAGATCTATGCACATTACCTATTCACAAAGTCTTTAAAAAACAAGTATTATGAGCTCCTGAAAGTGAATAATTTAAAGAAGAGTATAAAAATTGTAATGTAATGTGGTTATAACTGAAATAGCAGAAATATATTTGAACTGATACTGAATTTACATAATTTCCAATTTATAGAATAGAGTGTAATGTTAGCTTAGGGACTGATTTCTCAGTTTTGTTTCTTTCTCTTATTTTTCATTTTTTTTTTTTTGCAAACCAAGATATTTACAATATATAATTTGGAAGAAGACCAATATACTCTTAAAACAAAAACTACTTTCCCATATAAGATAAATAAGCTTTAAGACCTTCTTATTTTAGAAAATGTATCAGGCTCTTACAACTCTCTTTCTCAAGACATAAATATTACATTAGTAAAGGGGGAAATGGCTTTCTGTTCATTAAAAGAAGCAGATGGAGTAGTTAAAAGGAAAGACACATAAAGACAATGGACAAATAGGAAATGGGAATATGATAATGAATAAATATAAATAGTTACATTATTCTCATAGAAATAAATTCTTCATATCTGGAGCAGACTCCTGTTCAGGTTTGCTAATTCTTAGCATATCAACTTGCTATATGCTATGAGCAAAATGAAATACAATATAGGGTTCTCTTACAAAGTTTAAGACTAATCACAGAGACTGGACTTACACAAAAAGGAATTAACTAGTGATATGAATTTGAAATAAGAAAATATTTGCCTTGGGAGTGGGTAATGTATAACCAAATTTCTCAAAGTCTTTAAGAAATTTGATAAACATTTATTTGGAAGACTTGGGTGGTGCAAGGAACTGTGCTAGGTACCATGGTAGGTAGGTAGAACACTATAAGTAAGTTTTGGTTGTTAAGAAGCTTTAGAAGCTGTAGAAGGAAATTACAAACATTGATAAAAATCAGATCGCATATGAAAATCTCCAGAGAGAAAGGGCAAAGTATTTTTAATAACCCAAAGAGATTTTTTAACAAGATATAAGTGCCATTTAATTTGAAATGTAAGGAAAGGCAAAATTTCAACAGCCTGAGATAGGGTAGGTGGCATTGCTGGTAGAAGGCAAGGCAAGGTAAAAACCAGGAGAATGGTACAGCCAGTATCTACCATCAGAATTTGGAAGAGAGGTCACTGAATAAATTCGGGATGTGAGAGATTAAGATACAATAGGTAATTGTGATGGTTTATGATGGTTTATTTGTCATGATGGTTTACTTGTTTTTCTGTTTATTTGGGAGCAGAAGCTAAGTGATAGGGCATCATAAAAACATCTATGGATGTGCTTCAGGTAGAACAAGAGACCAGTCAGCACCAAGCAGAGGGAACAGGGCTCTCAAGGATGATAAATTATATAACTCAAAGTTAGAAAAGAATACTAGGGTCAAGTAGGAGGTATTTAAATGCCACCCTAAGAAACAGAGAATTTTTATTGGTCATCAGGAACCTGAAGCTTTCTGAATAATACAGTAACAGGGTCTATGTTGTGTTTTACAAGGTGCATTCTGACCGCCCCATGAAAGAAGAACAGGAATAGAAAAGAAAATGGCAAAGCAGACGAAATATTTAGAATGTTGGTAAAGACAGAGATATAAGTATTTTGAAATTATTATAAATGAAAGAAAGTGCTCTGATTTGTATCACCATGAAGACGTCCTGAAAGAAACGTTATTTTTTAAAAATTCCTTGTGATAGATATATGCTCATTTATAAAGATGTGGTCCACTGTATTGGTTCGGTGCAGGGATCCTGGAGCCAGACTGCCTTGATTAAACAGCAGCAGTCCGCCACTCTATGCTCTTGGTGATTGTGGGTACTTAAGCCATCCCTTGCTGTGCTTTAGTTTTCTTACATAAAAATGTGTATACATATCATTTATGTAAATATAATTTAATATATAAAATGTAACACTTTTATGTTTTACATACTTTTAAGTATGTTTTTCTCCTTTAAACTGGGTAATAACAGTGCTTACCTGTCTGTAATACTAAATGAATTAACACATGTGAAACACTTGAAACAGCTCTTGCCATGTATTAATAATTTAAAAACAAACAAAATCTATGACCTGTTTTTGTTGAACGCCTTGACTCTCCCCACTTTTAAATCATTTAAACTGTACCTGCCATTTACTACTGTTCTATTACCTGAGTCCTGTATTTTATACAGATGCTAACTTAATTTAAAAACCCATATTTTGGAGATACAATTCAAGTGGTCTTTGTATGAACTACCAGGTTACATAAAACTTATAATTATATTGCTAAAAAAGGTTAATGCTCAAGAAAGTTTAAAAACACAGAGGAAGAAGATCACCCACTATTTCAATATTCTGACACATTCATTGTGACGATATTTATGTTCCCATCTATTCTTTTCCCTATGCATATTTTGCTTAATTCTAAATATCAGTGTATACATTTTATTCTTTATTTTTCATTCAAAATTATTAATACGATGTTTTAAAATTACTATATCACATTGTTGATACTTTAAGGACTAGGTTCAATCAAGATGAGGCACTTAACTTTGGACATTTATGTTATTTTCAATATTTCAAATTATATACATTGCTGGAGGGAAGAAAAAGTTATATAGAAAGTTCTTCCCTTTCACTGAAATAACTTCCCTGGTAAATTATGAGGGATGAGATTACTGACTTAAAGGATATTTAACTATCTTTGGTCTTTGAGATCTATGTTCATTCACTCACTGCCATGAAATTTCTTTACTTAGCCAACTCCTTGTTGCATTATTAATACTAAGATAATAGCAAGCATTCATTGATTATTTGCTATGTCCCAGATACTATTCTTAGGGTTTCTACATGCATTATTTCATTCACTTCTGACAAGAACTCTATATGAGGGAGGTACTATTTTTATTAGCCCCATTTTATACTTAAGGAAACTAAGGCTTAGAGAGATTGTCCTAGTTTATGCACCTGGTATGTTGTTGAGCCAGAATTTAAAAACTCTGTGACTCCAGCATCTGAGATATTAACCCTATAGTGTACCTTACATTTCTGTATATATTTGATTATAAATACTATATATCACAAAAACTCATTTGTTATCGTGAAAAGTAATGATACAAATTACATGCTCCTTTTCTGTGAAAAAAACATGGTTTTCAAAAATCTAATCAACAAACAGATTTCAATATTATTAATGCTATTAAGTTGAATGTTTTAGTTATTGAAATAACATATAACATATGTTATATGTCTGTAAGTTTTACACTATTAAAGTAATGATATATCTGCTAACTTGATAATAGAAAATATTAAGAAGAAACTATTAGGGAAATTCCTTATAATAAAAACTAGAAATCTATGATTATTTGAGTTCCCCTTTACATGAAATCATCAAAAAAATTACTAAATCTTTAACACAGAAAATTAAAATTAAGCAATATAAATAATGCAAGCAGCTCACATCTCTATGTTCTGATGTATGTGAATGTAAACTGCATTACATCCTTGGATTTTTTACAATTAGGCTGACCATATATTCCATCATCCAAATCAGAACACTTTTGAAAGCATAAAGACACAGTGTAGTAAGTAAAACAATTATCCCCAGCAAACTAGACTTATGGTCACCCTACTTAGAATAAAGTTTCATCAGTTCTTCAGTAACTAAAATCCACTGGTTGAAGTTCAGGACAAATTTTAGGGAGCAGTGTGGTGCAGTGGGGAAAAAGTCTTGAACTGATAAACAGGATCCTGGATTCTCATCCAATTTTGTTACTTATTAATATCCCTGAGTTTCAGTTTCTTCTTAAATTGAAAGAAAGAAAAAATAATACTTTCTACCTCATAGCGGTGTGGTAAGGATTAAATGAGAAAAAATGAACATAATTTTTCAGTGTAAACTACAAAGCACTTATACAAATCCAAGTTATAATACCGAGTTCCACACTCTGAGAAATACTATTCTACCTTTAAAATGGAATAAAATTGTACAAAAGTTCCAAACATTTCAAATTATATTTCAGAATACGATTTATTAGTCTTCTAAAAATATTTATATATGTAAACTAAAATTTGCTCTCAATTTTTTAAAATGACTACACTTTTTATCTAAATATATTGGTTACTGTGCATAGAAGTTGTGATGTAACTGATATGCTAAATATTTTCAAAGGGACTGCTTGACAATCGAAGCACGCTATCTGGAATTATATTTTTAAATGACAGTAAAGAGATGTTTTCTTTTTTTCTTTTTTTTTTTTTTTTTTTTGCAGTACGCGGGCCTCTCACTGTTGTGGCCTCTCCCGTTGCGGAGCACGGGCTCCGGACGCACAGGCTCAGCGGCCATGGCTTACGGGCCCAGCCGCTCCGAGGCATGTGGGATCTTCCTGGACTGGGGCACGAACCCGTGTCCCCTGCATCGGCAGGCGGGATCTCAACCACTGCGCCACCAGGGAAGCCCAAGAGATGTTTTCTTAAAATCACTATATTAAAAAATTAGACAGAAGTTCTCTATATATTAGATTTGACAAACATGTGGTTTTCAAAATTGAGTTATTTTTTTCCAAAATCACAAAGAAGTAAAAGCTTTTCCATCAACTGATCAAAACTGTGCTCAGTTTTCACAGTTGTTTATATTTCAAACTATACTTTAACACACATCACAATGGGCTGCCATTCTAGAAAGTGCCCAGATAAACTTGCCTTTAAGTGGCTAACCACCATTATTTGGCTAGGGGCTCACTAACATCCTCTCCCAAACACTTTAGTTCTCCTCTATATGGGACTGGCATTTATTTTCAAACTCCTAACAGGATCACTGAAAGGAAACAGGAGAAATACTTATAAAGGCAGGCCTGAACTCATTCCAGAGGCAAGTACTCTCATAGCAATGCGTTGGAATTATGCCCAGGAGGGAAGTGTTTTTGCAAATGAACATAGTGCCACAGTTAAGCATAAGGTATTTAATTCCTTTGTCAACATCACTAAGGTTAAAAATTAAGAACGTTACACGATAGACAATTTACCTGAATTAGTGCGCACATCCTTTTTCGGCTGAACCATAAGGAGGCATCTTGAGTCCTTTAATCACATGTTTTTAATGAACTCTCACTATTAATACCTAATTCTACCTATTCCAATGAAGATTAAAGTAGATGACAGTAAACTAATTTTACTTCATTTTTAAGTACCTTGGTGCAGTTTGCAGGCGACAATAATTTTGGTACTCAAATATGGTTCTAATTCTCGAAACCAAAATAAATGAATGTTAATCTTAATAGTACCACATTTAATGAGAAGATTTTGTTCATTTGGAAGAAATTGGAGTTGTCATGGTAAATATATCTCTTTACTGCAGTTAAAGACTGCTTTTCTTACTAAATTCTATACATCGAAGTGTAGAACTCAAACAGTTCCTGTTTGTTTTTCTTAACAAGTAAATGTAGAAATCAATTGAGTTAAATCCACAAAATGAAACAAAAGAGACTATAATTTGCTTTAAAATTTTTTAAACCTTAAAAGAACAGGATTTTTAATATTATTTCCTAGTTTCTTTTTAGATAAATTTAATTGTCTAAAGGCCTTGTGGATAAGGCCTTTTATATGCATTTTAATGTATTTTTATGTGTCCCGTTTTTAATTGTGCAAACATTTAAAATTCCAATTTCACATTAATCAAAATCTCCATAATACTGAAACCGGCTGCTTTCACAGCTCAAGTGTAATAGTGTGTTGTTAAAATGTTCTTATAATAGTTATTGTTGAATCCACCGTCATTTTCAAGTACTTGTCAATAAAAACATTTCCAGTCAATAAAAACATTCCTTTTCATTGAATTAATTAGTTCGTTAAGAATATTTCTATACTTACCAAGTGGAATAGCATTCTGCCTATTAGTAGTGATAAATCTCCATCAGTTTTTGATTTCCACACATGTGGAACCTGCAGGATGTTCTACTTGTTAAGAAATACTACTAGTGAAGGAAAGGGGATGAGGACAGTGGATAGACAGGTTTGGTTCCTTCAGGGAGTGTCAGAGGAGGCTGCTAAACGGGTCAATGGGACCAGAACCTATAGCATCTCTATTTGTTTAGCTCAGAGTTCACTTTACAATGTCAGCAATGGCAGGAATGATAATTGAGTGCTGGGTCATAGGCATTTTATATGCTAGCAACCATCCACATGAAGTATTTAACTCTTCAACCAGGACAGAAAAAATATATTTGCTCAGTTACTCTACCTAAATAATGTGTGCAGTAGAAATATAATGTGAGCCACATATGTAATTCTTAAATTTCTAGTAGCCACATCAAAAGAGAGTAAAAAGAAACAGTTGAAATAATTTTAATATTATATTTTATTTAACCAAATATATCTAATGTATGATTCTTTCAATATCTAAGTAACATAGAAAATTACTAATGATGTTTGTCACATTTTTTTTTGTACTAAGCCTTTGAAATTCAGTATGTAATTCATACTTGCAGCACATATCAATTTAGAATCGCCACTTTTTAGAACCTCAGAGCCACATGTGGCCACCGGCTACCTTATTAGACAACACAGATCTAAATATTTGTTAAATTATTTCTTGAAATGTTCTACTAGAATGAGAATTTTATGGGGAAGTAATGTGATTTACATAACAAACTACTAGGACCAAGGTATTTAAGTTCAGCAATGAAACAGAATAATATTTGCCAGGATTCTCCTTGCTTTCTGATGGAAACCAGGGCAATACTATTGCGAAAGTCCTGGCTCTGGAATCAGAACACCCTGAGCTTGAATCTAAGCTAGGACAAATATCACTTACTAAAGTAACTGCAATCAGCAACTTACCCTTGACAGCCCCATTTTTTTTTTCTGTAAAATAGAGATGATAATGTTATCTATCTAGTAAATGAACTCGTATGTGTAAAGCACACAGAAGAGTATCTGCACATAGTAAATTAGCAAAAACATTTAGTTACAATTATCACTGTTAGCTACAATTCCCTCTAAATTAACTAGGATGTACAAATATTAAAATTATGCAGCTGGCTTAGGGGTACAAAGAATACATGAAAGTTATTTTGGGGAACGTATTATGTTTTCTAAGTTATAAGAGACATAAGTAATATAACCTTATTATATTTTCAGGATATCCACAAACAGAAAAATATCTATTAATTTTGAAGGTCCCTGTGACATAGTTTTAAATAGAAAAATACTGGCCAATTTTTATGACCACATAAAGCTATGTAAGAGAAAATTCAGTTTTACTATACAAAGGAAAAGGTTCACTAATTCATATGCTATTATTGTTTCAAAACAAACAGAAAATGTCCAGCTGATGTATTCCGATAACTAAAACTTTGGCCCACTTCCACAAAAATGTGGTCTACCTATAATATGGCTTATCAGAGAAATACTCCTTTTATTATTTAGTCCAGGAAAGAAATATGGCTTTGGCAGAAGCAACCTCAGAAAGTTAGCAAGGGAAATTTAATGATTTTTTAAATCAAAGTTTTAGTACTTATAAAAAAGAATTCTAAAAGTTTGTAAATCTATTTGCATGTGTCTTGCCTATTAGTAGAACTCTTGTTAGCAGACCCCTTAACCTCCTTTTCCTGTTATCCGCAAGGCCAGACGATATGGGTTTCAAGACAGGAGGAATCACACATCATTAAATCCTGATTAACCTCACCTCACTCTGCCCAGTCTCCCCTCTTAAATCTCGTAGCCCAATGTGCAACTGTTGTCTTCTATGTCAAGCATAGGGCCAATTAAATTTTAGTAACAAATATTATTATTGCCGATATTTATTGCAATATTTACTGAATCCTTAGTGCAGATATCACTGTGGGGAATCACTGATAAGTTCAATAGTGACTTTGCTTAAGATCTACTCAATTGGGCTGCGGGTACACAGAAGACTCACTTATTCAAATAGTCATTATTACTTAATAGTCATTATTACTTAAAATCTCTGATATAGAAGAAAGTGCAAAGTGAAATTTTAATAGCACACATTACTTACGTTCACAAGTGTCCCCTTTTTGCTGGTAGCCTGCTTTGCAGATACATTTTCCAATGGGCACTAACCATTCTCCTTCTGCACTGCAGTGCATCCTGGGGGAGTTTTCCGCCTCTTCCTCTGCACTGCTGACACATGTCCCTCGGACCTCGACTAAAGAGGAAAATTCTGAACCAGTCACTGTATCTGGAAAGACAGCTAAGTTCTCAATAATGGACCAGCACTTCTTGTAGTACACTTTGACCGAAACCAAAGCTATGCAAGCCCCTACATCCTGAAAGGCAAGATAGAATCCCTTTTTGGACAAAGGTCCAATCTCTCTCACCTCAGTGTTAAGCTTCATCTTTCTTTCACCAAGGTCACCTTGGGTAAAACTTTCATCTGCAGCAATGGTGTCTATTTTTACATAGAGGTTTTCTCTTATATTCCTGCCAGTGTCGTAGTCTGTTTCATAATAGTACAAATTAAAGGTTTCCTTGCAAGTTCCCAGGACTCCAGGAAGACTGTTACAATCCCTCAGGGTGAATTTCAATTCTACAAAAATCCTTTGTGCATTGCCTTTCGAAATCCAGTTAGTCCGCAGCCAGTTGTTTTGGTTGGGCTCCATGACCTGGCACACCTGGTATGTTCGGATCGGGGTATAGTTCTCATCCAAACCACTAATTTCTTCCCACTGTAAAATTTAGAAAAGGTCATCAGTCATTCAGCAAAAAATAACATGTGGCTTTTGCAAGTGCATGAGGAATCTTTAGTGTAGCACAAATGCATATCTTTGAAAGAGCTAGGTGAATTCCTACCCTGAAGAACACTGTAACCTTTAGAACAGAGTCTCAGTTCAGCTTCATCCTGGTGCCAGAACATCATTTTTGTTGCTTGTATTGTTTATGCATACAATAAATCTTTCATTTTGCTTAGTATCTGTTTGCTAGTATATTATTGTTGCTTTTTACATTTTTGCTTATGCCAATGTCTCCACTGAGCTTGGGATTTTTATAGACTAAAGCACATAACAAAATTACTTAAATTACCATTTAATGCATATACATACAGATACATGGCAGAATTCTTGATAACTCCGTTGACATTTTAAGTGTTGATGTTAAACTTAGAGAGTACCTGCCAAGAGTACTCTGAAATGTAAAAGCATTCCACATGTTGATATTCATAATGCGAAATCTTTTACGATCTTTGCAAAATGAGATATAAGGGAGGAGCATTTTACAGAGCTATTTATTTATTGCAGTGTTATATATAATGCTATCCATAATGCCATATAATTATAAATAAATAGTTACAAAAGTGTGATACATCTTTATAAATAAGTTGCTTTCAACATACAATCAAATGTACATGGCAAATCAGCATGCTGGATCATATTTCAATAATAAGCTTTCTGACAGGAAAAATATCAGATGGTTAAAAATGTCCATTCATATGCTGATATAATGTACACTACAGCAAACTCATATATTTTCACAAAAAAGGAAAATAATAAGCTTAGCCAAATTTGCAACAATTTAAAGATTAAGTCTTGTATAATCTATCTATATTGCTCATTAGTTAATAAATTCATTTCACTTAAAAGCCTAAGAGAACAGTTGTTTATGTCTTTTCTTACCATTATTACAAAAGTTTGTATTTATGATACTTTAATAGTGAAATTGTCACCTACTTGTATTCATTTCCCAAACAGGAAATGCCAAATATAAAATTATATTAGTATTCTAATCCAAAGTCACATAGCATGAAATATTTAAACTATCGTTTCAAGAAAAGCAGATGGGAAAATAAACGACTAAGCATGTGGTAATGAATTTTATTTGTAAAACTCGATCAGAAAAATCAATTTACTTAAATGCTCTGTGAAATATTAATATCTAACTTTAAAAGTAGTTCTTAGAAAACTAACAAGACAGACAAATTAGTAATATACTGTAATTCAGAAATTTCTTATGATGACATATTATATATTTGCTACAATTTTATTATACATATTATCAAAGGTCCTCAAATGCAGCAAACAACCAATTATCATGTTCAGCTTTTACTCAACACAACTGGAGTTTGTGACTAGTTGATGGAGTGCATAGTTTCCTGTTTCAGTTAGCTGCTTATAGTTTGCTTGAATGGCCCTTAGCCAAGTATAACCAAATTCATCCATTTGGACAAGCAAATTTTAGTCTCTTAATTAGGTTGAAATTATTAAAATAAGTAAAACTGGTAGTAGCGTCTACCAAAAAATGAAAAGCTCCAAGGATAAATGAGCTCTTTTGAACAATTCCCTAGTTACAAGAAACGAAGGCTAATTATTAGAAAGGAATATATCTCAAGAATTCCTTTTTCTAGTTCCAAGAACAATTATATTATTTTGTTCAATGTAGGAAAAATCAACTTTACTACCAATGAAACTCAGTTAATTTTAATGTTTAATTAAAAATTTACTCCTGCGGGGAAAATTTCAAGATAACTGTTGCATAAATAACAAAGAGTGAGACGAAATAAATGCATTTAATGTAACTTTTGTTTTATTATCTCACTTTCTAAGAGACCACAGTGATTTCTACAAACAACACCATTGGGAAAGAAGTCTTAATTCGGCTAGCATGCTTTTATAGTATGCTTATAAAGTTATTTCTAGACACTTATATCTTAATAACATTTTATTTCCAGTTAGATATTTAACCACATGTAAGCCAATCCATTTCATATATGGAATATATCATCAGTCGTCATTTTCTAATATTATCTGTTGATTCCTAAAGATATGTAAGGTTAATGGTTAACTCAAGATACTTTGGACTGATAAAATGTCCATTTCAGTCCAAGATAACATTGACAGTCATAATTTATCATTTTATGGATTACATGGATGAAATATTACAATAATATATCAGTTTACTTCCCCTTAGAGATTAAAAACCATGCTGTATCTCTATTTGTTTTAATTGATGGATGGTGGAAAATGGGCCACATCTGTCATTGGCAAGATATGTGCTTCATTTTTTATTGCAAATGTCTTCCTATAGTGTATATTATTTTACTCATGGAAACTACTCCACTTTCAAGAAAAGTATGACATTCATACTTCAAACTCAGCATACTTTTTATATTTAATCTGTAAATATTTGTCATTTTTATAGCTTTGTCTGACCAATACAGATAGCTGCAATATGATCTTAAGCGTCTCTCAAATATTAATTTAATAAAAAACCTAAATACTTTAAACAGATTTGCATTGTTCACATTTTGCATTCTTTAACTTCTAGCTTATGACATATTGATTTTATGATGTTCTTATACTCAAAAATCCCTTTCAGACTTTCATTCTTGTCTTTGCAAAGTTTCTTACACTTTTTCTATCCTCACTTATACTTCATGCTCTTTGACTCCAGACTTTTTATTGTACCGAAGATTAACTTAAGTAACAATGGGGTACATTTACCTTTCTTGGAGCCCCCTTTCTTAGTCAGGGATGAAGTATGTGTCCTGCCTCACAATTAAAATAAGACCTGAAGACATAGACACTGAACTAAACTTAAGTAAGTAATATATCTTTTCAGATATATGAAACATAACGGTCAGAATTTTTTTTAGAATCTACTTATATTTTCATAGAATTTTATTGGATGGCTTTCACTCATTTATGGTAACAGATTTTTACTCTGATATGTGCATACTCTGCCATCACTTCTGATTAATAACAACAGATAGCACAACATAAAAATTTCAGAAAATCCAAATCATATTTTAGAGCAAATTTTATGTTAAAATATTGAGCATATTACATTTTTAGTTATCTTTTCAAGTATATATTGAATGATGCTAAAACGTTTTTCAAAAGAGGAAAACAGTTTTAAAGAACTACTGTTTTAAAGAACTACATACAACCTACTTGGTGATGATACTAAGGAAGTATAAAGCAACTAAAGAGGTTTAAGTGAGTTTGTGAAAAGCATGTTCTCTGTAATTAGTTAACAGTTATATCCTGGAACCTGAGGTATGGTCCCACTCATAATAAGAACTCATTTTTTATCCATTTTTCAATGGATACTCAAAGAACTCAATGCCTCATTATAAGCACAACAAAATATTGAACAAGATGTTTGAGATCAAAACAGTTTAAATATGAAGAATATGAATAATTCCACTGGGGGAGGAGGAAAAGGTTTTATTTCTTACTTAAAAAGAATAAAGGTTGATATTTTATGAGGAGAAGTCCTTACCCCATTGGGTGGAGAGGAAATCCATTCCAGCTCTGTTTGTTGTGCTTTAGAATCCAGCAGTAGTACTGAAAAAGAAAGTTGCATTTCTAAATGTCAGATGAAAAATGAAAACATGTTTGTAAAAGTTATTAAAGTCGATCTAATTTTTAAAATAATTACCATTTTATGATTTAAAATAAAGAGTTATTTACATTAATGAATGACAAAATGTATACCTACCTCTTACAAATATATTCCACTTTCTTAGAGGAAAAAAGATATTAAAACACTAGCATTATAGTTTTTAATTAAAATATTAAAATTAACTAAAAACTCAAAAGTAGCATGAAAACAAGGGTAAAAAATTGATATATGAAGTATACTGATTCGATAGTAATAATATATTGTAAAGAATTTTGTAAACCACTGAGTGCTCTAAACTTTGTCAAATATAATAACATTAACATAATAAAGCATACTTCCCTATTACTCCTCAACCAGTCATTAATTTGTACTATTCTTCCAAAAGTACTTCCTAGTGCCTTTTGAGAATTGGAGCTTTTTTTTTTAAACTTTCCACACACAGTGTCTTCTCTTAAGCCAAAATGAATACAATTAAAAACTATATTAAGCAATGTTATCATGAGAAAAATAAATTTCCTATCACTTACAAGATATATTATTGGGTTAGTCAAACATTTGTTTTCAATATTTCTATTTTTTAAATTTCCCAATATTTCAAAGCAGTACATAATTCTCAAAATGGAATATTTAAACTTTGACTTGACTTTTAAAACACAGTTGTATTCTGCTTTTATGCTACCATAAAGCATAATACACTTAACTTAATATTTATATAAATGTAATTAATGCTCCTGATAGTATTAATATAATGTATGCAGATATCATACATTAATATCTACCAGACTTCCAATTTAATATATTTTATTGCTTTTTAGGACGATTCCCCTCCTAAAGCATTCACTCTTTGCTCAAACCGGTTGCAGAGTTACATGAGTTTGTATTCTTTAAAAATATTTCTATGATTCTATAGCATTTTAACAAATGTATCAATTTGTCCAGAAGTAATGGTGAATACATTTTCAAGTATGTAAATACGCTTACCATCATCCTCAGCAAAATGTTAAAATTTGAACTTAAATTAAATACATGCTTAAATAAACTTTTCAATGACCAACAGAGGGAAAAAAATGTGTTTTTAAAGGTAACGAAAATTTGTTATGCTAAGAAAAGAAACAGTTGATTGATTATGTGTTCAACTCCTTCAAGCTAGTCAAGGTTATTCCCTATAACTGAAAATGGATATAGAAACACTTTTTTCCCAAAATGTTTTATACTTAAGACTCTCAGGGAGACCATGACAGCACAAACCTTGGTTACAAACACTTGACTCCCTTTCAAATAATAATTATAATTTCAAAGCCACACTTTTAAAATACCAAGTTGTACTTCGAACTAGGAACAGCCATAAATGTTTAGATTACTGAATTTGCATTAAGTAACTTTTAAAGTTTATTTTGTTTTTGTCCTCAACGTGGACAAACAACATGGATTCCAGGTACTTTCCTTTTGAGATTACTTATTATTATTTTTTTTTTCGGTCTTCCGCAGTGACAAGAGACATGTGAATTTTAAACCCAGGAAGCTTTCTTGGTCGTTTTTGAGGGTGAATTAAACACTGTGATGATTGTTTACTCCTTTTCCGTTACCCCTCAGCACAGCCTGGGGTGGGAACCAGGGACCCCGGCGGGGCGGTGATGGCAAACAAGTTAAGAGAGAACAAATGAACAAATAAAACAAAAGGGAAACCGACCCCTGAGCGTTTAACCAGCTCGAACGATTCACCGTGTCTCCCTTCCGCTGTCCGCTCTCTGTGCCAGCCCGCAAGTGCGCGCTTTTGCCTTCCCGCTCAGAGCACCGAGCGCCAGCCTCCCTTCGCGCCCGCAGAGGCGTAGCCCGGCGGCCAACCAGGACCCAGGGCACACGGGCCGGGGTTCGGGGACTCTGCGCTCTGCCTCGCGGGCTGGAGTGGGGGATGCAGGGGGTGGCGGCAAGGGTGAGGAGAGAGATGCGGGTCGCGCCCGGCGGGGCCAGCCCGGAGCCGGGCGGGCAGCTGCTAGAGCCGGGGCGGGGCCGTCGGTGGGGCGGGGCGGGGCGGGGAGGGGGCTGCCCGACTGGCGCGCCCGCCGGCCGAAGCATCCATTACGCCTCCGCCAGACTTGGGCACTCCAGGGAGCCGGTGGCGCCCTAGCTCCAGAAGAAACTGGGAGGAGGAGAGGGGCTATCGGGAAGCGTCTCCTCAGAGGGAGCGCGGCGAAGGCATTAACGAAAGGAAAAACAGCGGCTGCACTTCGCCTCCAAACGTCAGACTGACTTACACGCGCGCTCCCAGTAGCCGGAACTGACCTCCCCGATAGAACGTGTGCGGGAAAAGGGGAGAAAGGGGGGGTGCCCCTTCTTCCTGTAACTACCCCCCATCCGCTCCGGAGAGCCAGGCACCTGTTCCAGGCGCTTCCCGGCGCTTGCCCCTGGGTGCCGCGGCGCCGTCTCGGGGCTTGCTCGCTCCCAGAACGGCAGCCCTGGGCCACCGTGGCGCGCCGGGTGCGTTGCCACCGAGAAGCGGAGCGCATTCCTCACCCCCGCCCACCATTTAAACAGCTCACTTCTGCATGTAAAGAATTCGGCCTCCTAGAATCAGAATCCTCTCCACGTATTTCGCACCCAGAAGAGGAGCGCGGGCGAGCAAGCCATTCTGACTGCAGGAACCTCTCCCCCTAGTGATGCAGTTATTTATAGCTCAAACTCCAGCCGGGGTCTGTGCGAGCTCGCGCGCGGGGTTTCGCCTCGGCGGTGCAAACTTTTCCTCGGGTCCCGCTATTCCAGGGGCATCAATACAAGTTTCCAGGATTCAATGTCCCTAATCGCTAATGTCATGCGAGTAGAAGTGTGGGCTTTTGTGTGTATGGCTCTGTGTTTCTAGCAGATGTGGGTTCATCTGCAAACGCGAAGCCGACAGCTGGAAGTTAAGGTTTTCTCTGAATGGGTTCAGCATCAACACAGGTTGCAGATGTGGAAACTGGGGTCAGAAGGTCAGGCTGTATCAAGGAGCAGACTATGGCGTTTGGCTGTGGGAGAGGGTGTTTTGAGTGACCGAAGAGAATTTTAAAAAGCAGCACTAAATCACTAAGTTTTCAGGGATAGATGAAGCGAGTACCGGTACGTATCCACTCCCGACCACCATGACCTAAATCTGATAACAGATTTCTCCATCCTCCACACTTTAGGAACAAGTAATTATTAGTAGTCTGCTTTTAAATATCGGGAAATCAACCTTAGACTTACAGCCTGCAAGATACGGAGGAGGGCGGGTAGATTGTGACACTGCTCAGAAGCAAGACCTTTCCATTGACAGGATTTATTTTTCCCCAGCTCCAACTACAGGCACCGAAAGGTATTTTACTTTCTGTTAATGGTTCAAAGGAGAAGGGGGGGGGGGGATAGCCATATACAGGCGTATCAGGCTGCCCAAATGAATCCTGGATCTAGTCAACCAGAGCTAGCCCTCGGGGTCCAGGTCTTTTTCAAGGTTAGACCACTCGTACCCCTTAACTGCCGGACTGTGGGGCAGAGGTCTGGGGGCCTCTGGTCGCCCGGGAGGCATCTCGTAATCAGTTGCACTGCCCCAGCCCGTCCCCTGCCTCCCCGGCCCGGCCGAGCCCTCTGGGCTACCGCTGTCCCTGCGGCCTCCAGGACCCGCGCGGCGCGCGCTGAATGGAGATGTCTCAGGACCGCGGGGCGCGGAGCGCGCGCCGCCCGCTGCTTCACCTCCGCGGCGTTATTGTTCCATGCAGGCGGCCGAGCGCCAGCCGCAGGCCCGCGCCGGCTCCTCGGACGCAGTGAGCACTTCATTAGTAACCTGAGCGTTCGGAGCTCACCCAAGTCACGGCGCCTCTAGAAAGTCTCCGGACTCCAGCCTCTCGCCGGCGGGCTGGTCAGGATATTAGAGGCTGCACTCCCCAGCCTCCGACCAACTCCGGCCGCAGCTTACCCCCAGGGAGACGAACGGCGAGAGGAGGAAGAGGAGAGGGCTAGAGGAAGAGATCTGACTTGCCCGGGGTCCCGGAGAATGAGCTTGCCGGCCGTTCCCACACCCCCGCCCCCCGCCCTCCGTTGCTGCTCACGCCCTCTGTACAGTCTGCGCCAGAAATCCCGCTCCCGTCGGGCGAACGGCCCCGGGCGCGGGGCTGCAAGCGTCTCGGAGCAGCCCGCTTGCCACTCGCCCGCCAGGAGCGGCCCGAACGTTGAGGGGGCGGGGAGCCGGCGGGGGAGGTTCGCCCGGCGCCGGAGGCGCGGCCGGCAACCCCGCGGACCAGCCGGCTTTTGCAGGTAGACAGCTAAATAAATGTCAGAACAAACTTTGCTTTCCCATCACCTTACCTTCCTTTGCAGCCTGTGCTTCCACGGTGTGTGCAAAGCGGAGCAGCCAGATGTAGCATAAAATAATCCATGAAGGGTGCCGAGTTTGAAAAACCATGGTGCATGAGAAGGTTTTATCTTAGGTTTCAGTTGAGTCGCAGCTTTTTAAATGCTGTTGGCTCCGGAGTATGTGGGGCTTTTTTAAAAAACAAAAATTATTGCGCTCCACGCATCGATTCCCTTTCTCGATCTACGGCCGGCTGCTCCACGTTTAGCTTTTTAAAAAAATTTTCCCCTCCTCTGGTCCGCACAGTGTTTGCTGCCTGCAAGTCTCCGACTGCAGACCGGCCGCTTGCTCCACACTCCAATAATATCAATTAGGGGGGAGGGAGGCGGGGCTCCGAGCCGAGAGCCTCTGCCACTCGGGCTGAGTGGCAGGCGCAGCCGGCCTCCCAGGCGGCGATTCCCAGGGCTTGGGGGCGGGTCCCGGCGAAACGGCCGCCCCGGCCTTGGGGGCGGGTTTCGGGGCGTGGGCCAATCGGCGGCCAGCGGAGTCAGGTTGCGGGTCCAGGATTCCCTCCAGGTTTTGAGCTCCGGGCTGGCGCTGGATGCTCCGAGAAGGAGGACGTGGAGGGCAACCGAGGTGCGTGCTGCTGTGGGAGCTTTGCTTTTAGCAACCGCAGCTTTCGTGGAGCAGAATCAATCCTAAAATAACGCTCCCAATCTACAATCGTGTTTATAGCGGTGGTCCTCGCGATCTTTAGAAACGAGGGGATGCAAGCCATCTCTCAGCTACCAAGCACGGAGCCGGGACAGTGAAATGAGCTGTGCCTTTAAGTAAAGTGCCTTTACTTTTTTTTTTTTTTTTGTAGTCACAACCTCCGCGGGTCGGGTAACTTTGTTCTTTTTCTTTCTTGAAGCGTTACTACTTCTCTTTTTCTGTTACTCCAAAGGCAGTTAGCTCTAGGCACCACCCAGCACAATCCCTGGAAGAATAAAAGTAACCAAATGTATTATGTTCAAACAATGTTTCCAAGAGTTTGAAACAAGCTCTGGCAAAAGAACCAGAGGAAAAGGGAGTGGAGAAAGGAAGTCTTTTGTTTTATGTGCCCTCTCACTCCCGCCCTATCATTTAACGATAGTTGGTTGGACGAAGTAGCACATTAAGAGAAACTTGTGAAGGTTCCGTATCGTTTTTCCTACATGTTTATCATTTTCTGAGATTTTCCTGGAATTGCCACACTTTGATCATTTTCCATTTCGCTGCATAAATTACATTTAATTTTAAAGAATGCTACCATGCATTGTTAATTAAAATTATATTAATATCAAGACCTCTTTCGCAAATATTGAGTACTTTTCAATAATAATTCAATAATTATCTTTCAAAGGCAAACTAAGAATAAAAAGTGTTACCAATATCGACAGTTGATTTCGTCTAACTAAAATATTGAGGACGACTGCCTAGAGGAATCCCTTTATCGTCAGGCAGTTTCTGACACTTTGCAATTCAAGATGTGAGTAGTACAATAAGAGGAAGAACTTAAAAACCTTAATTGCCAAATAATCGAATTCAAAGGTCAAGCAGAGTAACTTGATCACATGTCAAAGACGAGCTTTATTTTCTTCCTGTCCTATATTTCTTCCGTTTAAAAAAATCTGTCACTCACGATTTGCCTCTATGAGAGGCAAAAAGTTTGACTTTGCCTAAGACTCCAAACTTTTTCTATCTTTTCTATTTGGAAATGTAAATTGAGTTGTTTCTGGTATTTATAGCAAAGAGATGACAGATCCCCAGATTTTAAAATTTTATCTTATGGAAAATTGTCTCTTGTAGTTTTTACTTGCCTAATGCAATTACCAAGAAGAGAGAAATGATATTTCCTTCCCCTCTAACCTCTCTTTGGGTCTCTAGTTTATTTCTTAAATGTTACTTGTTCCTAGCCATTACCCCTATTAAACATTTTAGAAATTATATCTAAAAGCATCTTAAGTGCCCTTTAGAGGATTCATAGAAAATGTAAATTGCTTAACAGATTAACCTTGAAAATAGACAAAAAGATGTAGAGTGCACTTGTTACAGAGATCAAGCAGTATTGACACAAACAGATGCTTTAAGGAGTAAAAATTGTAAGGCGAAACATTAGAATTAAAAATATAGATCCCCACTCATAGGCAATAAAACTGTTAATCTCACATACTCTACTTAAGATATTAAACCACTTCTAATAGTTAAAATGCTTCTCCAGGCTTTCAACAATTTCCCCAGGGTCTCATCCCCACTTCTTAGAATGACACCAAGGTAGCCTTTAAAGTTTAAACTATTCCTTTCATCTATTGAATGACTAATACTCAGTGATGTGAATACAAATACCTTTCCATTAAACCAGGAAACTAAAGAAGTAACATCCTTCACTCTGATGGGTGTAGGTGGTATAAGGAGTCCCCTTACTGTGTGCCCTCTCTCTATCAGACATAGGGGCATGTTCAGCTTCGCTTTTATTTTTAGAGACAAGAGGCTTCACATTAAATGCACAAGTGCCAGACTGCTGACAGTTTTTCCTGCAGAGTTGCACGGTGATACTCATTTTTAGGTTTACCAACCTTTTCTTCTTTCTTTTGGATCTAGGTATAGTGATGAAGAACTCATGGAATTTAAATAAAAAGTGAATGACCTAGTAAAGAAAAGAATATTTATTATACTGTATTATATAGTATAATATATAAATATAATATATAAATTGGCATTAGACTGTATTTGACTAACAGCAAAGCATGTAAACCTCTTTGTACATGAAGCCACTGAAATGAAAAATAATCAGTTCACAAAACTTTCATATTTTAAAATAACTTTTAATAGGTAATTTCTTTATATCATTTTTAAAATGGTTTATTTTAGCTTCTTATCTATGATTTGTGCATATTATCTCTAAGGCAAATTTTAGAAAAGTAAATGTATGTGTGTATATAAAATGAATTAGAAATCATTTTCCTGAACAATACCAAATGGTGTATATATAACCAACATGGGTGAGCCAAAGCAGAAATTTTAAAAACTGTTTTTTCACTTTTATGTATTCATTGTGACATGCAGTTGATATAATACCCAGCTTATATTTAGGTAATTTTAAATAAATGGAAAAAAGAGACCAAAACTTTAATATTACCATCCATAGACCCTCTTTTGAAACATCTGTCATAATTGTATAGCAGAAAGATGAAAAATTCCTATTTTCAGATGCAGAGAAGACATGCCCAATATTTATGAACCATGTTATTTTTATCTATCTAATTACTAATCATCACACATAACTGTACATATATGAAAATAAATGTACAAATTCAAGACACACATTCCAAATGAGGGTATAGCTGTTATCTTCATTTAACTTGCTTCAACACTAATATTTACCTCACTGTTTATCTCTGGGAGATATTTTCTGATTTTAAGAGAGAAATAGTCACTTAAGAGTAAATTCTAATGACTTCAGGGAATTACCTCCATAAATTTTCAAATAAAAGCCTTTGTGTGTGTGTGTTAAACAGGCCTTTAGAGGGTAAAGGAAGAACCTGAGACTTCAATATGTTACAAATCCAAGGCTGCCAAACTAGGTAGTTAACAATGACAACAAACTCAAAGGGCTGTCTCTGAACCTACTACTTTTGCACTTACTATCTAAATACATTCACAGGTGGTAAATATGAAAATGCAAGTTCATCACAGAAAAGGGGGTGATTTAAACTGAATTAGAAAAGGTACCATACAGAAGAAACTGATTATAAATAGAAAAGAAACATTATGTCTCAGTTAATAGATATTACAGAAAATTAGGTTTTCTATTTGTGATTTCAGTCAAAATGTAAATAGTCTTCCCGCTGTACAGGAAAATCACTTACATATTTACATTAGCGTGATTTATGTAGTGTATATAAAATATGTACTTGCAGTCCAATGTAAAAAAAATGTACATAAACTAAGCTCATAAAAAACATAGTAATAATGTTACTTATTCTTCGAAATTTCAGATTCATCTAGCAGTATAGGAAGTCAGAGTTCAGAAATCAAATCATAAGTCAAGACTATATTTTGTGCCTTTGTAAAAGTTCATTCACTTTTGTATGGTCAGATAAATTGGTGATGCTCAGAAAATTAAAATTATAATCCTTTAACTGCAATTACTGAGTTAATTCCAGAGAGCTTAACAAATAAAAATACAATTTATATCAAGATTATGGGTCCAATTGAATATTGCTAAGGTGTTACTCTGAAATTTTCTGATCGCTTAAAATATTCAAAGGTGTTAAATCAAATAACTTTTATTATTTGACTATTATTAAGAGAACTACAAACATAGCATAGAAATGTGACACATTATACTCAAAATCACTTAACACATGTCCAATTGTGCTTAAGAATTTTTTTTTTTTCAAATTTGATTTTGCCCAGGGAGGCTCTTCTTTTCCACTACTTATACTTCATTTTTCTATAAATCACCAGCACTGATAGGAAGAACTAGTTTAAATTATGCAAATTACTTCTACATGCTTTCACGGTTTCTCATCTTGCAATTTTTTAGCTCTTCAAACCCAGTGGATTGTCAGGTGTCAAGGAGATCTGTGATAATTCAGTGACCACCAGGGGGCATCAGGACCTCTGAATGTCCTAGCCAACCAAGTCCACACTGAATAAAAATGAGGTAATTATGAAATTATCTATATATATAATTATATGTATATATATATATATTTGTATATAACTTTATATATAATAATTGGTACCTATTTGTTCCCTTGACACTTTTAAGTTTCTTATACTCTGTACCTATGCCAGCTTACTTAAAGGCCTTTGTAAAAATCTGTGAGATGTTCTATAACCTATTTCAATCTATTCACGCCATATTTAACTGAAGAGGCTCTAAAGGCACCTTAGAAGGTGAATTATATTGCAGAAAAGCTCTCTTCAATTCTTTTAAACCAAACATCTGAGCAACTCTCAGTCTCCAGATAGAGCTCAGATATTCTCTTCCTTCCTTTCCACCCACTTGACTCCCAAAGTCTTTTACCCTGGAAACAGGGCCAGGCTGGGATTGAGTATTCCCTTGGACTTGACAGTTCTGAGTTTTTAAGGATCCTGTGATGTTCCTAGGACTCTCTAGCTTGAGGAACATTTTATAGACCTCTTCTCCCCCTGGTCTTCTGCCACGGTTAATACTAAAAATGAAATTCTGTCAAAATTTGCCTGGCTATTCTCAAGGAGGTCTAAGAAAAGTCTCAACAATAGTAATTTTATGCATCAAAGTAATTTAAAAATAGTGTTTCTATGTTATGGGGAAAAGAATTCATGAATAGTGTGTCCTAGCTGTAAAATATAAAGCTGTGGGTACTTTCTCCACTGACTAAGGGTGGAATTCTGCACACTGCCAAAGGTGGTGCCATATACTACCCCTTAACTTGGCCCGCAGTGTGTGTTCTGTGGGGAAAGTTGGCACATTTGTATGAGACAAGGACCTTCCTGGGAGGAAAGGTATCTTAAGTCCCTAACGCAATCCCATTTGAATTTCAACAATATTAGAAGCTCTAAAATATTAGAATGGCTCTGAGAAGTAAATAAGCCTAAGTACCTCAGAGAAGTACTTATTGTGAGGGAATGAAAATTCTGGGCTTAAAATTTGCTGGGTGAACACATATGCCTGAGGCTCAGAAGCCCTCTGAACCCAGCAACGCAGGTATGGTGTTTGTACTAATTATCTAAGTGTGAACTAAAAGAGCTATACCGTTATAGCTCAAATGTTGAGTGACACTACAGAACAAGGTTTCAGTGTAGCAATTCTGTGTAAAGGTAGGTTTCAAATGTTATACAGTATGGCAGTAAGGAAAATGAAGTCACTAGTGGACTAAACATATGAATCATTGGGAAGAAATCTGATCCCTTTGGACTGATTGTACTACTAGGAATTCTTAGACAATTATGGAGAAAAGAAAACCTCAAGAAGGAGGTGCTAGATTTCCCCTTAAATTGAACTAGTCAAACTAAAAGAGACAAGTGACTATGCTTCTCCTCGATGATGTGGATCAAATAGATTACAGGTTCACAATCTAAATAGCATAATATTTCAGAAAAAGAATACTGATAGAAACGTTGATTAAAAATAGTATTTTTGAGTATTATTAAATATTTAGAAAGGCACTGGGGGCATATTCAGATGAATAAAGGCATAGCCCAATATTCAGAAGACCTAACACCATCAGGATTCCTTTGTAACTCATGTTTCCTTTTAGAAACAGAGAAATCATATGTTCAGAGAAATAGGTAACTAGCCAGTTTTACTCAGTGTTGATTTTGGCCACTTCAGCAATGATATCTTCATAGTCACACTTTTGGCCATAAATTACAAGATGATTCAATGTACAATATGGATTTTATCATCTGACTTGTCCAAGCGTGTTTTCTTTTCCCCTCTCTGCTCTTAGATCAGAAAAAAAAAATTTCATGAAAATTTATACTCCATCTCAGATTCTGTGAGGTTATTATTGTCATTGTTTGGTTTTACAGATGCATTGCTTTAGCTAAAGTTACAAAGTTAACCTGGCACATTCTCTAGTTGATTTTAGATTGATGAAATGACTGAGGTCTATCTCAGTTTAATTAAGTATTTTAATATCTGATAGTCACTCTCTCGGCAGTCTTTTATCCAGCAAGCTCTGGTGGTAAAGTGTGTGAAACTAAAGAAGTGAAATATAAGACAGAAATTTGCCTCATTTAAGGATAGATGATAACCATAAAAGGCAAAACCTACTTTACTTACCTCATGAGTACAGGGAAAGGAAATTTATCCTGCATTCCAATAAAGAAGGACGAGACCCCGCATTAGAGTTCTTTCAGATCTCAACTTGGATTTAATGTTTCTATACAATTACATCTCTGTCTTTATTTTAACAGTTTATCATATATTTACATATACCTTTGAGTTAAACTTTTGAGGGAACAACAAACTTTTGAGGAACAACTACCTTACAAGTTTGAATAAAGGTATATTATAATAACATGCATGTCCTCAGATACTTTAGGGAAACTGTCCAGTAGATCATCACATTTTAAGTGGTAGTTATGTACATTTTAGAGAATAACGGCTGTGATTCAATTGGTTATACTTGTTCCTAAGGCTACACAACAGGATGGTGAAGGATACTGAATGAAAAATTAAAAAAAAAAAAAAAAAGCAGTGATAAGCTTAGGATCAATGTTAGAGTTCTATGTATTCAAATATCTCAAAATACAATAAATATGTTTTTTAAAATTGCTCTATATTTACCCCTTTAATGTCTCATTGTATTTACCCTCTTTTTATTTTCCATCTCTTTACCTCTCTGCAACATTCTGGTTCACTAATTCTCTCCTCAACTTTGGTTAATCTGCTATCTAATCCATTCAATAGAGCTCTAATTTCCATAACTCTTTTTTTTTTTGGTTTTAGAAATTGTTTTTATCTTGTTTTGTTTTTCTAATTTTCCTGTTATTTTTTCATAGTATCTTATTCACTTAGGGTTACAATATGATCTTTTAGGTCTTTAACCAATTTACAGGAATTTCTTTTTTAGTTTTATCAAATTATTCTATTTCATGAAGGTCTTGAGGTTCTAATCCACCTATTTGTAGTATCTGCTGACTCTTGTTCATGGTGAGATCAGGGCATGTTTTGATGATAGTGGATACTTGCTGGCTTTGGGGTTTTTATATATATATATATATATATATATATATATATATATATATATATGCTTTTTTGGTCATGTTAAGGACATTTCTACCTATTGCCATTTTTTTAAGTGTTGTTTTGGTTTTTAATCAGAAAAGGCTATTGAATTTCTCAAATGCATTTTCAGGCCCTATGGAGATGGACAAATAGTGTTCTCCTTAGATATCATTTCCTTAATGTTCGTCCTGACTCAAAACTTCACTTATCACCCTAGTTAAAACAAAATGTCGGGATTCCCTGGTGGCGCAGTGGTTGAGAGCTCGCCTGTCAATGTAGGGGACGCGGGTTCGTGTCCCGGTCCAGGAGGATCCCACATGCCATGGAGCGGCTGGACCCGTGAGCCATGGCCGCTGAGGCTGCACGTCCAGAGCCTGTGCTCCACAACGGGAGAGGCCACAACAGTGAGAGGCCTGCGTACCACACACACAAAAAAATGTATCCCATTCCCCACCTCCACCTCTTCTTCTATTTTACTTATATCCATAGCACTTATAATCAGACACTGGCTGCCTGAATCCCAGGCTGTCTTATTCCGTTTGGGCCGCTATAACAAGTACCATAGACTGAGTGGCATATAAACAACAGCACTTTATTTCTCACAGTTTTAGACGCTGGGAAGTCCGAGATCAAGGAGCATGCAGATTCGTTGTCTGGTGAAGGCCCACTTTCTGGTTCATAGATGGCCATCTTTTCTCTGTGTTTTCACATGTCAGAAGGGGCAAGGGGGCTCTCTCAGGCTTCTTTTACAAGGGCACTCATCTCATTCATAAGGGCTCTGCCTTCATGACCTAATCACCTCCCAAAGGCCCCACCTCCTAATATCATCACCTTAGATGTTATGATTGCAAGATATGAATTTGGGGGGACATAAATATTCAGTCCCTAGCAGACACCTAGTAATTTTTCCCCTCAGGGGAGTCTCTTTCTTCCTCAACCAGAGCCCAGCCAACAAAGCCTCCTCAATGAGTAGAATGTTTTCTAGTCAACCTTCTATTAGGGGCACAATCCACCAGCAGACCTGGCTGTGTGTGTGTGTGTGTGTGTGTGTGCGTGTGTGTGTGTCTCCATCCCTGATCCCTGCCTTCTCTCCCATCAAAAGGCAGTGAAACTCATTTCACTCACCTGGCTCCATGAGCCAATAGCAGGACCCCGACCCTGGCAGCTGAAACCTTGGATCACAGCCTGCACCTGGGTTTCCCTTCCCTCTTCACTCCCCAGGCCTTTCCCTTCCTCTCTTCTGAGCTTGGCCAGGCCATCTCATGCCTGGGTGTTTGTAGCACAAGGGTGTTTGGACTGTCTACTCAACAGCCTGCCTGGACCAGGAGCTGTCACGTGCCTAGCGGTTGTAGTCTCCCTTGTTAACAATGAGAACATACCTAGGCCTTGAGCAAAAAATCGTCTTGGGTTTTTTTTTAATGTAGTTTTTTTTTTTTTTTTAATGCTTTCTGTACATAAAAAATAATTTTGGTTCTCCAGTGTTTTCTTTTAAAGTATCCTTTTCAAAATAAATTAAGTTTAAGAATTCTGGGAAGATGGCAGCTGTCGTAGAAGTAGAATTTGTGTCTTCCACAATTCCCACATAACACAGAGCGATTAAGATATTAAAACCCAAACCCACGGACAATATTTACAACGAGAGTAGATGACAAGGTATCCCCGTGTTACCCCAAAATACACAGAGTGGACAACAGCCATGAGAGCTGTCCAATGTCACAAGGATGGGGAAAGTAGAAGAAAGCAACAGTGTAACTGGATGCCCGAGGGCCCTGCGCACACTCAGTACAGCAGCAGAGTGAGCCCGCCCTTGCCACGCCCCCACCCCGCCCCTGTCCCGCCCCCTTAGCAGGAGAGCTCCACGCATGCGCGGGGGGAGGTGCCAAATAAGGACCCGACGCAGAGCTGTGAGCCGGGTCGTGGAGGAGCCGGAGCTGTGGAGGAGCCGGGCGAGCACTTGCAGTTGAGACGCGGAGGAACTTGGCTGACTCCGAGAGTGAGGTAGAAGTCTAAAGTATGAAAGTCTTTGAATTCTCACATTTGGCTGCTAGGGCTTCCTTGGTACTAGACCCCACAATGGACATCACCTCTAAGGAGTGGAGTCAGAATTAAGTAGGATGGGAACAGTGAAGACAAAAGCCAGAGAAGCTCCAACTGAGGGCTAGAACCAGGAGAGGCAAAAAAAAAGAAAAGAAAAAAAAAGAAAAAAGAAAACAGGCACAGGTCTCTGGCACAGAACTTAAGGGGCACCAAACAACTCAGAAATCAAGATAAATGAGATTTTAATGCAATAATTTTTCAAAAAGCAAATTTAATGCCAAAAATCCTTGATGAGAAAAATATCAAACTTTTAAAGGTAGACTCATTAACAGTCTGATGCTGAGCCATACTGGAACCTAGAGGCAAAAGGAGAAATCGGTAGCACTGATCCTGTCTTTATTACAGTGTTTTCAGGAGAGTGTTCCAGGAGCCCTCCTTGAGGACTCTACTAAAGAACCCGCTTCAGAAATCAAAATAACTAAAGAGACATTGCAGTAAGGATTAGTGTGAAGATTAAATAAGGGTTAAACAGAAGAGAGTATAGTAGGTAATTGATACGAATTCGGGTCCTTGGACTCTTGAATCATTTGGAGTCTGATGAGGATTTCAGGCAAGGCTTTATTGGGACTGGTGTAGCCCGAGGGAGTGAAAACAAGTAACAGGTGCCCTTGCTCGCTCTTGAAGGAGAGCAGGCTGTTTCCTTAAATGGCTTGAGGGTGTGAGTGGGTCAGGTGGGTCGGGCTGGAGGGGTGCCTTAGGTGGTCTGCCCACCCGCTTGGCGGTGCTGTCTGCAGGGGTCATGCACAGTGCCCTCCTTTGCTCCTAGCACCTCAGAAGTGGCAGTTGGTTTGTGACCTTTTTGTATCTTATTGTTTGTAATTGCCCGGCCTTCCCATGGGTGCAGTTATTTTTAGTTCCTTTGTATTCTGTTGCTCAAGGAGACCTTTGTCCAGGTGCAAGCACTCAGGTAAACGGTCCCAGCCTATCTCATAATGGCTTTATGTTCTGAGAATGCAGGCATGATACAAACAAAAAATTGGGACGGCGGAGGAGAGAATTGAAATATGGTGCGAAGTTTTAACTGTTTTCAGAAGCTGCAACTAGTTTTGATATTATATTTTTCCTAGCATATCATAGTTTATGATTTTGAGGTAGAGTTAACATAAAACATTATGTTAGTTTCAGATGTACAACATGATTCAATATTTCTATATATTGTAAAATATCACACAAAAAATTTTAGTATGTGACAGAAATACACATAATTAACGTAATTAACAGATGGAGCTTTTAAAAATGAGATAGGTGCTTTGATAGATGTATTCAGAGCAATAAGTCAGAATGGGGAGAACATCCTAGCAGTGACTGGTGTTTCAGATTGGTCTTGGGTTGTAAGGAATAGCTGGCCACATGAAGGTGATGGGGAGATGGAGATTTCAGAGAGCAGAGATAATATGTAAAGGGCATAGCAGGATATATATATGTTATATTTTACTGGAAAAACAGAAACTCCCTGGACATTTTAAACTGAAGAAATTTCATTTGAACGATCTTGAAAGTAGATCTTAATGAGGCCTAACAACAGCCTCAGGTGTGAGTTAGGAAGCAAAGCCTCTGAGTAGAGCCTTGAGATGTAGTGCAGATGAGCACCTTGATTGCTGCCTGTGGAAGACGCTGGCCCAAAGGGTCCACCTGGATTACATGAGATTCCTGACCCAGAGAAACTGGGATAACAAATGTTGGTTGTTATGTTAAGCCGCTGACTTTGGGGCTAATTTGTTATGCAATTGTACAAAACTAATACAAGGACTTTCACCAACTTTTGTAGGCATCTAATTTCCAAATTAAATTTCTTCAGTTTAAAGTGCCCAGTTTGTTTCCTCATACATCTATCAGAGCACTGAGGTATGAGGGTTCAATTGCTCCATATACTTAATATTTTTCCTAGTTTTTATTTTTGCCGTTCTGTGATGTCATATTGTGGTTTTAGTATTTATCTGATGACTAATGAACTTGAATACATCTTTGTATGTTTACTGGCCATTTGAATATCGTCATTTGTTAAGCATCTATTAAATATTCTTGTCCTTTTTGTCTGAGTTGTCTTTTTGTTATAGATTATAGCAGTTCATATATCTAGATATGCATCCTTTGTTGGGTATACATGTCTTGTCACACTTTGTGGCTTGCCTTTTTACTCTGTTAATGAAATCTTTTGATAAAAAGAAGTTCTTGATTTTAGTATGGTACATTTTATCATGATTTTCTTCTGAGATTAGTAATATTAGTATTCTGTTCAAGAATTCTTTGCCGAATTCAAGGCCACAGAGATATTTCCTTATGTTTTCCTCTACAGTCTGTATAATTTTCCCTTTCATATTGGGATCTGTAATCCATCTAGAATTGTTTTTTTTTGTTTTTGGAGGCAGGTAGAGGTCAAGATGCATTTTTTTCCCATGGAGTATACAATAGGCCTAGCATCATTTCTTGGAAAGACCTACTTTTCTGCATTGTAGTACAGTAGAGCTTTGATCGTAATCTGGTGGATGACTATATGTGTGAAAGATTCTACTAAGGTTTTGTGAAATTCTATTGTCAAAGAAACCATGTTAGTCAGAAATCTGAATAAATATTTACATATTTATTTCTGAGTAGAGGGGAAATGTGCTATTTAAAATGCTGTGCCATCACATGGCTTCACAAAGATCTCATTTTTGTTGATAGGACTTCAAAAACCTTTCTCTATACTTTGAGACAATATCTAGTTATTGTCCATTTGAAGTTTACCCTGATCTTTGGAAAATAGATTGCTTACTTAAGGCAAGCCCACAGATGTTTCATCTGCCTTAATTCTTCCTGTTTCACTGGACAGGAAGTAGCATGCAGTGCCACAAGTGATGTTATTAATTATGGCAAAATAAAGAAGCTTTTAAAGGCATGTCCATTTTTTTTCTGAGAGCGAGAAAAGGACCCGGAGCCATGCATTCCTGCTGCTTCCTGTTCTTCCCCTTCCTGCTTTATCCCCCCTGGGACATAACACAGGCTGAGAGTGATTATAAATAAAGTGATTATAGGAACTTAGAACTTCAGGTATAAAATACAGCATTTAAGTTTAAAATATATCACCTGCCCCCTAGCATTTGGATGATTCTGTTAACCTGGGCTCTCTACTTGAATTGCTCATACTCTCAGTTCATTCTCAACCTTCTGCTGGAGTGATCCTTTTACAACCTGTATCAGAACACATCACTCCTCCACTGGAAACTCTCTAGTGGCTCCCATCTCACTTTGTGATGAGAGTCAAGCTCATTAACGACCCAAGCAATCTCAGCAGACTATGACCCCTGTGACTGCCACTCTCTTGCCTCTTTTCCCCTTTCTTACTTTTTTCCATCACACGGATTTCTTGCTCTTCTAACAGGCCAGGCAAGCTTCTGCATCAAGGCATTCACATTCCCTCTGCCTGAAATGTAACTCCTCTAGACATTTATATCTATGTTTCCTTCACCTCCTTTAGGTTTACTCATGTCTCTTCTCACAAAGCTTTTCCTTGGACTTTTCTATGCCCATTTTTCTTTTTCTACAGATCTTGTCATCACTCAATATATCATGTCTTTACTTACCTTATTTATTATCTTTCTTTCCAAACTCGAATGTAAGACCCCTGAAGGTGGGGAGTATAAAATACCTTTCGATGGTGCCTTGAACAGTGCTTACATACATACTAGGTACTTGATAGTTGAATACGTGAATGAATAGTTTTCAGTTAGCTCGACCATGTGTTTTATAATCAGCTCTGTAAAGTTATTTCTAGAAAAATGTTCTACAAGGATATTTCTTGTAGTCTAGAGTTTCTGGAGGTGAGATTTTTGGCAGTGCCATTAATGATAACAATTCAGATCTTTGAAAAGCATTAGAGTAGCTAATATATAAAATTCAAAAGAGGGAACAATATGTCAGAGGATGTTTATTCATTTTTAAAGACAGCTATACATAATAAAATATCGCAGATAATTATTGGGGAAATAAACCAGAATTAAGCAGGATATGTTCTCATTACACATACTTAGTTAATTAAAAAAAATCATCTCTGAGATTAAGATGGATAGCTCACCCTCGCTCCAGTTTATCTACTTAGAAACAAAATGTGCTAACAAATGTCTAGATCTAAGGGCATGAAAAAATGTTACTCTCTAAAACCCGTTTCTTAAAAGTAAACCATGTGAAAGTCCTAAAGCGGGGACTTTATATGATGCCTAGAAGTATCTTGAAATTATATGTAAATTGTCTGTGAATGTGTATTTTCTGGGTGAAGTTTCCCAAATCGAATTGTTGAAGGAATCCAAGCGGCAAAAATTCAGAACCCAGCTTTAGATCAGTGATTCTCATACCTGGCAACACATTAAAATCATCCAAGAAGCTTTCTAAAATGGTCAACCCCAGGTTTTCATTATTAGCAATTTGATTTATATAGATCAATCTGGGATGGGGTACTAGGTTTTTTTCTTTTTTCTGAGCTCTTTGAGTGATTCTACTGTATACTTAGAGTTGAGAATAATTGCTGTAGAGCACCGCTGTTCAAAAGACATATAAAGTAAGCCATATGTAACTTAAAATTTATAGTAGCCACACTAAAAATATTAAAAAGAAATAGGTGAGGGAAGATGTTGGTCAAAGAGTAGAAATTTCCAGTTATAAGATCAATATGTTGTGGAGATCTAATGTACAGGATGGTGACCATAGTTAACAATACTTCATCATATACTTGAAAGTTGTTAAGAGAGTATTTTTTTTTTTTTTTCTTTTTGCGGTATGCGGGCCTCTCACTGTTGTGGCCTCTCCCGCTGCGGAGCACAGGCTCCGGACGCGCAGGCCCAGTGGCCATGGCTCACGGGCCCAGCCGCTCCGCGGCATATGGGATCCTCCCAGACCGGGGCACGAACCCGTATCCCCTGCATCGGCAGGCGGACTCTCAACCACTGCGCCACCAGGGAGGCCCAAGAGAGTATATTTTAAATGGTCTCACCACACACACACACAAATTATAGTTTTATGAGGTGATGGATGTGTTAACTAACCTGATTGTGGTAATCATTTTGCAATAGATATGTGTGTGTCAAATCACCATGTACACCTTAAACTTGTACAATGTTATATGTCAATTTTACCTCAATAGAGCTGGAAATTTTTTAAATAAATAGTGAAATTCATTTTAATAATACATTTTATTTAAGCTAATACGTCAAAAATATTATCATTTCAACATGTCGCATTAGTCACATTTCAACTTGCTCAATAGCTCATGTGACTAGTGGCTACCATATTGGATAGTATACATCAAAATTAACTAGAATTTTTGTTAAAACACAGCTTGCTCAGTTTCTGAGCTGGTAGGTCTAGGGTGGGGCCTGATAATGTGCATGACTAACAGATTTCCAGATGATTTTTTTGCTTCTCATTTTGGGATCACACCATGAAAACCACACTTTGGCACACTGGTTTTTAATGTTGGCTGTTCATTGGGATTACCTGGGAGGATTTTAACATACTACAACCTGGCTTAATTAGAGATTCTGACTTAACTGGTTCAAGATGAAATCTGGGCTTGAGTCTTTAAAAAGATTCTCAGTTGATTTTTTAACTTTTCATTTTTAAAGAATTATTGATTCACAGAATCAAAGTATACAAAGTGTACAGAGGGACTGCGTACGATTCACCCAGTTTCCTTCGATGTTAACATCTTTGCAAAACTATTGTACAATATTAAAACCATAAAATTGACAATGGTACGATCCATAGCATATTCAGATGTCACCAGTTTTATACTCACTCGTGTGTGTGTGTGTGTGTGTGGTTCTATGCAATTTTATCCTGTGTGTAGAGTCATGTAGCTACCACCATAATCCAGATACAGAATTGTTACATTATCACAAAGATATTACATGTTCCTCTTTTGTAGTTACACTCAACCCCTCTCCCCAGCATTCCTAACCCTTGGCAACCACTGATAACTTCTCCATCTATCATTTTGTTATTTCAGGAATGTTACACAAATGGAATCATACAGTATGTGAGCTTTTGAGATTGGCTGTTTTCACTCAACATAGTATCCATGAAGTTCATCCAAGTTTTTTGAGTCTATCAATAGTTCATGCTTTTTGCTGATGTAGCATTTTATTATATGAATATACCACAGTTTATTTACCCATTCATCCATTGAAGGACATTTGGATTACTTCCAGATTTTGACCATTACAAATAAAGCTTTGAACATTCATGTACAGGTTTTTATATGACAATAAGTTTCCATTTCTTTGCGATAAATGCCCAAGAGTACCACTATTGGATCATATGGTAAGCACAAGTTTAGTTTTGTGGGAAACTGAAACTGCTATACTCTTTTTCAGAGTGGCTGTACCGTTTTACATTCTGAACAGTAATGCATGAGTGATCTAATTTTTCTGCATCCTTGCCAGCATTTGGTGTTATCATAATTTTTTTTAATTAGCCACTAATTTAGGTATGTAGTGATATCTCATTGTGGTTTTAATTTATGTTTCACTAATATCTAATGATATGGAATATTTTCCCATATGCTTATTTGCCAACTGGTGAAATCTTCTCTGGTGAAATGACTCTTTGTATCTTTTGTCTATTTTCCAATTATACTGTTTTGTTTTTGTACTGTTGAAGTTTGAGTGTTTGTTATATATTCTAGATGCAAGACCTTTTATAGATATGTGGTTTATAAATATTATCTCTCAATCTGTAGCTTGTTTTTTCATCCTTTTCACAAGGTCTTCCACAAGGAAAAAGTTTTTAATTTTGGTGAGGTTCAAATTTTCACTTTTCTTCTTTTATGAATTGTGCTTTTGTTATCAAGTCTAAAATCTCTTTGCTTGTTCTGGAGACTTAAAACTTTTCCATTTTTTTTTTCCCCTACCGTTTTAACTATGTGATTATGCTCTGCTCTTATTAGAGAATAAAAGATCTCATGAAGGGTCTATACCTAGTTATTTTCCCTAAAATATTCTCATTTGACCCCTTTACATTGATGATATTTTTTCTTTTTTTTTTAACACCTTTATTGGAGTATAATTGCTTTACAATGGTGTGTTAGTTTCTGCTTTATAACAAAGTGAGTCAGCTATACATATACATATACCCCCATATCCCCTCCCTCTTACATCTCCCTCCCACCCTCCCTATCCCACCCCTCTAGGTGGTCACAAAGCACCGAGCTGATCTCCCTGTGCTGTGCAGCTACTTCCCACTTCCATATGTTTTTAACTAAAAGTTTAATAGTTTTATATTTAAGTCTGTGATTCTTCTGAGTAATGCTTTCTTATAAGGTATGAGGTTTAGGTAAAGGTTTATTTTTTGGGGGGTGGGGCTACGCTCCACTTGCTCCAGCAACATTTGTTGAAAACACTTCTGCAGCAAAGTTTAAAAATTGCTGACACCTTCCCAGTCAAGTTTAAAAACCACTGCAAACTTTGGCAGATTAATACCCTTGCATCTATCTCCCTCTTCTGGTGCATTCTGCAAGTCATTAGGAAGTTGGTTTCAAGAGTCTCAGGTACCAGACTTACTAACACATTTGGAGTTTGGCTAATTTGAGTATTCTGAGTTGAGGTTCAGATTTATCAATACATTTCTTGACTTTCTTCTCCAGCTCACCTCTGTCCCTCATCTCTTTCTTTCTCCTCATCTTCCTTTACTTCTTCTATTTCTCCTGTTCTTTCGCCTTTTTAGCAAGACTTGGTTGTAGAACCTGGGGATGTAGCAATTGCAAATTATACTTACCTTCACGGAACTTATACTCTGCATGAGGGAGACAAATAATGTGAAGAACTAAAAATAATACAGGCTCAGAGAGTAATATGTGTTTGGAGACTAGTAAATGCTGGTATTATGATCAAGTTTATTAGAAGAGAAGACAAATTTAAATCAAGACATAAGCAAAGTTCTTTTTCAGAAAGTGTTATTTAATTTGAATACTGAGTTAATGAGATGGAAGGAGGCAGTTGAGCTAAAATCTGGGGCAAGAGTGTTCCATGTTGAAGGAACAGTGATGCAAAGGCCTTGAATTGTCATTGAGATACATCCTTTTTGAATCAGACATAGAAGGTCGGTGTGGCTCATGTTGGGCCGGATAGTTTGGTACTATTTTGGGGTTGGCCAGCAGAGGTTGGATCATGTGGGTTCTTCTAGGCTCAGATGAGAAGTTTGCATTTTATTTTCATTCCATGGGATCACATTGGTGGGTTCTAAACAGGGAAGTAATGTGATTCACATTTTTAAATGACCACATTGGCTAATATGTGGGAAAAGTCACATGTGGGGAAATCAAAGGGAAGGACGCAAACTAGAGGATTCTTGGAGAACCCTCCATGAGAGATGATAGGGATGAGGATGAGGGTGACAGCAGGGGAGATAAAGAGAAGAGCTCGAATTCCAACTACAGTTTGGAGTAGAGCTAACAGGACTTATAAATGTAGTAGATATATGGAGTGAGCTCAGAGAGGAATCAACTATAACGTTTTTGATACAAGAAATTGTACGAGATGGGTAAAACTAGGGGAAAATAGATCTGGAAGGTGTTAAGTATCCAGTGTTTGTTTTATACTTGTTAATATCGAGATACTTACAGTACATCCAAGTTGAAATGCTGAGTAGTCAAATGGAGATACAAATCTGGAGATCAAGGGAAAGATCAGGTATAAACACACACATTTGTCATATAGTAATTAAAGCCTTAGAACTTGATGAACTCCCATCGGGAGAGAATATAGGTATAGGAGAGGACATACAGGGTTCCCAATATATAGGGACTGTCAAGGAGTAGAAGAACCAGCGAGAAAGAAGGCATAAAGGAGAGTGTGATGTCCTAGAATACAGTAGGGCAATGTGTTTCAAGAAGTGGTCAGCTGTGCCAAATGCTGACAAGAGGTGAAGCAGAATGAGAGTTTTCATAAGATAGAGAAGTGCTCTGGGCTTTACACACAGGCACTTTATGCCGGTAGAAATATGAGGCCAGAAATTTCTCCTGTCTCTTAGCCTAGCATCTGAAGGACGAGTAGAAGCAGAAGATGAGAAGTTGACTCCAGGATAAGTTTTGCGATACTGTAGCATCTGTAGGGTTGGGAGTGACAGCAGCATAATGTAAATAGCTAAAAACATGGCTCATATAAGGAAGAGTGGTGATGGTTTTGGGACTAACTGGAACCAGGGAATCAATCTCTCCTAAGGCTTTCTTTCTGCCTCTGTCTTTACTTTACCCCTCTTGTTTGTTGGATGGAACTTATTTCTGAGAGTGGCCCATTCTCTGGAGGTTCTAGGATGTAGCTGGGAAGAGGGGGTTGCAGGGAGTTTGGAGTAGATAGGGGCTCTGTAGGAGTAGATGGAGATAATAACCAGGATAATATGGGTTACAATTAATTCAACAAATGTATATTTTCAACTACAGTTCACTCTTTTTTTTAACATTCATTTTTATTGGAGTATAGTTGCTTTACAATGTTGTGTTAGCTTCTTGCTGTACAGCAAAGTGATCAGTCATGCGTATACATATATCCACTGTTTTTTGGATTTCCTTCCCATTTAGGTCACCAAGAGCACTGAGTAGAGTTCCCTGTGCTATTCAGTAGGTTCTCATTAGTTACCTATTTTATACATAGTCGTGTGTATAGAAATAGAGACACAGATGTAGAGAACAAACTTATGGTTACTGAGCGGGGAAGGGGGTGGGTGGGATGAACTGGGAGATTGGGACTGACATATATAAACTACAGTTTACTCTTGAACAAAAGTTTGAATTGCATGGGTCCACTTATAGGCAGATTTTTTTTTCAATAAATAGGTACTGCAGTACTACACAATCTGCAATTGGTTGAATCCAGGGATGCAGAACCACAAATAAAGAGGGATGACTGTAAAGTTATGCTCGGATTTTTGACCATAGGAAACGTCAGCACCCCTAATCCCTGTGTTGTTCAAGGGTCAACTGTCATTCCCCCTATACATCCATAGAAAAGATTACTGGGGAGTTGACTGTATCCTCATCATGTACATAAAAATGTTCATATGTACTCTCAAACATTGTTTATGGCATATGAATATGTTTGTGCATGCACACACAATAGATGTCTTTTTTTTTAACACCTTTAATTAGAGTATAATTGCTTTACAATGGTGAGTTAGTTTCTGCTTTATAACAAAGTCAATCATCTATACATATACATATATCCCCATATCTCCTCCCTCTTGCGTCTCCCTCCCACCCTCCCTATCCCACCCCTCTAGGTGGTCACAAAGCACCAAGCTGATCTCCCTGTGCTATGTGGCTGCTTCCCACTAGCTATCTACTTTACATTTGGTAGTGTATATATGTCCATGCCACTCTCTCACTTCGTTCCAGCTTACCCTTCTCCCTCCCCATATCCTCAAGTCCATCCCCTACATCTGCGTCTTTATTCCTGTCCGGCCCCTACGTTCTTCAGAACCATTTTTTTTGTATTTTAGATTCCATATATACGTGTTAGCATATGATATTTGTTTTTCTCTTTCTGACTTACTTCACTCTGTATGACAGATTCTAGGTCCATCCACCTCACTACAAATAACTCAGTTTCGTTTCTCTTTATGGCTGAGTAATATTCCATTGTATATATGCGCCACATCTTCTTTATCCATTCATCTGTCGATGGACACTTAAGTTGCTTCCATGTCCTAGCTATTGTAAATATTGCGGCAATGAACATTGTGGTACATGACTCTTTTTGAATTATGGTTTTCTCATGGTATATGCCCAATAATGGGATTGCTGGGTCATATGGTAGTTCTATTTTTAGTTTTTAAAGGAACCTCCATACTGTTCTCCATAGCAGCTGTATCAATTTACATTCCTACCAACAGTGCAAGAGGATTCCCTTTTCTCCATACCCTTTCCAGTATTTACTGTTTATAGATTTTTTGATCATGGCCATTCTGACTGGTGTGAGGTGATACCTCATTGTCGTTTTGATTTGCATTTCTCTAATGATTAGTGATGTTGAGCATCCTTTCATGTGTTTGTTGGCAATCTGTATATCTTCTTTGGAGAGATGTCTGTTTAGGTCTTCTGCCCATTTGGGGATAGGGTTCTTTGTTTTTTTGATATTGAGCTGCATGAGCTGCTTGTAAATTTTGGATATTAATCCTTTGTCAGTTGCTTCATTTGCAAATACTTCCTCCCATTCTGAGGGTTGTCATTTCATCTTGTTTATGGTTTCCTTTGCTGTGCAAATGCTTTTAAGTTTCGTTAGGTCCCATTTGTTTATTTTTTATTTTTTTAACATCTTTATTGGAGTATAATTGCTTTACAATGGTGTGTTAGTTTCTGCTTTATAACAAAGTGAATCCGTTATACATATACATATGTTCGCATATCTCTTCCCTCTTGCGTCTCCCTCCCTCCCACCCTCCCTATCCCACCCCTCTAGGTGGTCACAGAGCACCAAGCTGATCTCCCCGTGCTATGCAGCTGCTTCCCACTAGCTATCTACCTTACGTTTGGTAGTGTATATATGTCCATGCCACTGTCTCACTTTGTCACAGCTTACACTTCCCCCTCCCCATATCCTCAAGTCCATTCTCTAGTAGGACTGTGTCTTTATTCCTGTCTTACCCCTAGGTTCTTCATGACATTTTTTTTTCTTAAATTCCATATATATGTGTTAGCATACGGTATTTGTCTTTCTCTTTCTGACTTACTTCACTCTGTATGACAGACTCTAGGTCTATCCACCTCATTACAAATAGCTCAGTTTCATTTCTTTTTATGGCTGAGTAATATTCCATTGTACATATGTGCCACATCTTCTTTATCCATTTATCCGATGATGGACACTTAGTTGTTTCCATCTCCTGGCTATTGAAAATAGAGCTGCAGTGAACATTTTGGTACATGACTGTTTTTGAATTATGGTTTTCTCAGGGTATATGCCCAGTAGTGGGATTGCTGGGTCATATGGTATTTCTATTTTTAATTTTTAAGGAACCTCCATACTGTTCTCCATAGCGGATGTACCAATTCACATTCCCACCAGCAGTGCAAGAGTGTTCCCTTTTCTCCACACCCTCTCCAGCATTTATTGTTTCTAGATTTTTTGATGATGGCCATTCTGACTGGTGTGAGATGATATCTCATTGTAGTTTTGATTTGCATTTCTCTAATGATTAATGATGTTGAGCATTCTTTCATGTGTTTGTTGGCAATCTGTATATCTTCTTTGGAGAAATGTCTATTTAGGTCTTCTGCCCATTTTTGGATTGGGTTGTTTGTTTTTTTTGTTATTGAGCTGCATGAGCTGCTTGTAAATTTTGGAGGTTAATCCTTTGTCAGTTGCTTCATTTGCCAATATATTCTCCCATTCTGAGTGTTGTCTTTTTGTCTTGTTTATGGCTTACTTTGCTGTGCAAAAGCTTTGAAGTTTCATTAGGTCCCATTTGTTTATCTTTGTTTTTATTTCCATCTCTCTAGGAGGTGGGTCAAAAAGGATTTTGCTGTGATTTATGTCATAGAGTGTTCTGCCTATGTTTTCCTCTAAGAGTTTTATAGTGTCTGGCCTTACATTTAGGTCTTTAATCCATTTTGAGTTTATTTTTGTGTATGGTGTTAGGGAGTGTTCTAATTTCATTCTTTTACATATAGCTGTCCAGTTTTTCCAGCACCACTTAGTGAAGAGGCTATCTTTTCTCCAGTGTACATTCTTGCCTCCTTTATGAAAATTAAGGTGACCATATGTGTGTGGTTTTATCTCTAGGTTTTCTATCCTCTTCCATTGATCTATATTTCTGTTTTTGTGCCAGTACCATACTGTCTTGTTTAATGTAGCTTTGTAGTATAGTCTGAAGTCTGGAAACCTTATTCCTCCAGCTCCATTCTTTTTCAAGATTGCTTTGGCTATTTGGGGTCTTTTGCATTTCCATACAAATTGTGAATTTTTTTGTTCTAGTTCTGTGAAAAATGCCATTGGTAGCTTGATAGGGATTGCATTGAATCTCTAGATTGCTTTGGGTTGTATAGTCATTTTCAGAATGTTGATTCTTCTAATCCAAGAACATGGTATATCTCTCCATCTATTTGTATCATCTTTAATTTCTTTCATCAGTGTCTTATAGTTTTCTGCATACAGGTTTTTTGTCTCCTAAGGTAGGTTTATTCCTAGGTATTTTGTTCTTTTTGTTGCAGTGGTAAATGGGAGTGTTTCCTTAATTTCTCTTTCAGATTTTTCATCATTAGTGTATAGTAATCCAAGACATTTCTGTGCATTAATTTTGTATCCTGCTACTTTACTAAATTCATTGATTAGCTCTAGTAGTTTTCTGGTAGCATCTTTAGGATTCTCTGTGTATAGTATCATGTCATCTGCAAACAGTGACAGTTTTACTTCTTCTTTTCCGATTTGGATTCCTTTATTTCTTTTTCCTCTCTGACTGCTGTGGCTAAAACTTCCAAAACTATGTTGAATAATAGTGGTGAGAGTGGGCAACTGTGTCTTGTTCCTGATCTTAGAGGAAATGGTTTCAGTTTTTCACCATTGAGAACAATGTTGGCTGTGGGTTTTTCTTGTATGGCCTTTATCATGTTGAGGTAAATTCCCTCTATGCCTACTTTCTGGAGGGTTTTTATCATAAATGGGTGTTGAATTTTGTCGAAAGCTTTTTCTGCATCTATTGAGATGATCATATGTTTTTTTTCTTCAGTTTGTAAATATGGTGTATCACATTGATTGATTTGTGTATATTGAAGAATCCTTGCATTCCTGGAATAAACCCCACTTGATCATAGTGTATGATCCTTGTAATGTGCTGTTGGATTCTGTTTGCTAGTATTTTGTTGAGGATTTTTGCATCTATGTTCATCAGTGATACTGGCCTGTGCTTTTCTTTCTTTGTGACATTTTTGTCTGGTTTTGGTATCAAGGTGATGTTGGCCTCGAAGAATGAGTTTGGGAGTGCTCCTTCCTCTGGTATATTTTGGAAGAGTTTGAGAAGGATAGGTGTTAGGTCTTCTCTAAATGTTTGATAGAATTCTCTTGTGAAGCCATCTTGTCCTGGGCTTTTGATTGTTGGAAGGTTTTTACTCAGTTTCAATTTCAGTGCTTGTGATTGGTCTGTTTATAGTTTTCTGTTTCTACTTACTTCAGTCTCGGAAGGTTGTGCTTTTCTAAGAATTTATCCATTTCTTCCAGGTTGTCCATTTTATTGGTGTATAGTTGCTTGTAACCTCTCATGATCCTTTGTATTTCTGCAGTGTCAGTTGTTACTTCTCCTTTTTCATTTCTAATTCAATTGATGTGAGCCTTCTCCCTTTTTTTCTTGATGAGTCTGGCTAATGGTTTTCAATTTTATTTATCTTCTCAAAGAACCAGCTTTTAGTTTTATTGATTTTTTTTTTTTTTTTGCTATTGTTTCCTTCCTTTCTTTTTCACTTATTTCTGATCTGATTGTTATGATTTCTCTCCTTCTGCTAACTTTGGGGCTTTTTTGTCCTACTTTTTCTAATTGCTTTAGGTGTAAGTTTAGGTTGTTTATATGAGATGTTTCTTGTTGCTTGAGGTAGGATTGTATTGCTATAAACTTTCCTCTTAGAACTGCTTTTGCTGAATCCCATAGGTTTTTGGTCGTTGTGTTTTCATTGTCATTTGTTTCTAGGTATTTTTTTATTTCCTTTTTGATTTGTTTAGTGATCTCTTGGTTATTTAGTAGCATATTGTTTAGCCTCCATGTGTTTGTATTTTTCACAGTTTTTTTTTCCTGTAATTGATATCTAGTCTCATAGCATTGTAGTTGGAAAAGGTACTTGATATGATTTCAGTTTTCTTAAGTTTACCAAGGCTTGATTTGTGACCCAAGGTATGATCTATCCTGGAGAATGTTCCATTTGCACTTGAGAAGAAAGTGTATTCTGTTGTTTTTGGATGGAATGTCCTATAAATATCAATTAAGTCCATCTTGTTTAATGTATTATTTAAAGCTTGTGTTCTTTATTTTCATTTTGGATGATCTGTCCATTGGTGAACGTGGGGTGTTAAAGTCCCATACTATGATTGTGTTACTGTCAATTTCCCCTTTTATGGCTGTTAGCATTTTCCTTATGTATTGAGGTGCTCCTGTTTTGGGTGCATAAATATTTACAATTGTTATATCTTCTTATTGGATTGAACCCTGATCATTATGTAGTGTCCTTCTTTGTCTCTTGTAATAGTCTTTATTTTCAAGTCTCTTTTGTCTGATATGAGAATTGCTTCTCCAGCTTTCTTTTGATTTCCATTTGCATGGAATATCTTTTTCCATCCCCTCACTTTCAGTCTGTATGTGTCTCTAGGTCTGAAGTGGGTCTCTTGTAGACAGCATATGTATGGGTCTTGTTTTTGTATCCATTCAGCCAGTCTTTGTCTTTTGGTTGGAGCATTTAATCTATTTACATTTAAGGTAGGTATTGATATGTATATTCCTATTACCATTTTCTTAATTGTTTTGGGTTCGTTATTGTAGGTCTTTTCCTTCTCTTGTGTTTCCTGCCTAGAGAAGATCCTTTAGCATTTGTTGTAGAGCTGGTTTGGTGGTGCTGAATTCTCTTAGCTTTTGCTTGTCTGTAAAGGTTTTAGTTTCTGAGTCAAATCTGAATGAGATCCTTGCTGGGTAGAGTACTCTTGGTTGTAGGTTTTTCCCTTTCATCACTTTAAATATGTCCTGCCATTCCCTTCTGGCTTGCAGAGTTTCTGCTGAAATACCAGCTATTAACCTTACAGGGATTCCCTTGTATGTTATTTGTTGTTTTTCCCTTGCTGCTTTTAATATTTTTTCTTTGTATTTAATTTTTGATAGTTTGATTAATATATGTCTTGGCATGTTTCTCCTTGGATTTATCCTGTATGGGACTCTCTGTGCTTCCTGCACTTGATTGACTCTTTACTTTCCCATATTAGAGAAGTTTTCAGCTATAGTCTCTTCAAATATTTTCTCAGTCCCTTTCTTTCTCTCTTCTTCTTCTGGGACCCCTATAATTCGAATGTTGGTGTGTTTAATGTTGTCCCAGAGGTCTCTGAGACTGTTGTGAATTCTTTTCATTCTTTTTTCTTTATTCTGCTCTGTGGTAATTATTTCCACTATTTTATCTTCCAGGTCTCTTATCCGTTCTTCTGCCTCAGTTATTCTGCTATTGATTCCTTCTAGAGAATTTTTAATTTCATTAAGTGTTTTGGGGCTTCCCTGGTGGTGCAGTGGTTGAGAGTCCGCCTGCCAATGCAGGGGACATGGGTTCGTGCCCCGGTCCGGGAAGATCCCACATGCCGCGGAGCAGCTGGACCCGTGAGCCATGGCTGCTGAGCCTGTGCATCCGGGGCCTGTGCTCCGCAATGGGAGAGTCTACAGCAGTGAGAGGCCCGTGTACCTCAAAAAAAAAAAAAAAAAAAAAGTGTTTTGTTCATCATTGTTTGTTTGCTCTTTAGTTCTTCTAGGTCCTTGTTAATCAATTCTTGTATTTTCTTCATTCTATTTGCAAGATTTTGTGTCATCTTTATGAAAATTACTCTGAATTCTTTTTCAGGTAGACTATTTCCTCTTCATTTGTTTGGTCGGGTGGGTTTTTACCTTGTTCCTTCATCTGCTGTGTGTTTCTCTGTCTACTCATTTTTCTTTACTTACTATGTTTGGGGTCTTCTTTTTGCAGGGTTCAGGTGCGTAGTTCCTGTTGTTTTTGGTGTCTGCCCCCAGTGGCTAAGGTTGGTTCAATGGGTTGTGTAGGCTACCTGGTGGAAGGGACTGGTGCCTGTGTTCTGGTGGGTGAGGCTGGATCTTGTCTTTCTGGTGGGCAGGACCATGTCTGGTGGTGTGTTTTGTGGTGTTTGTGACCTTAGTATGATTTTATGCAGCCTCTCTGCTAATGGTTGGGGTTGTGCTCCTGTCTTGCTAGTTGTTTGGCATAGGGTGTCCAGCATTGTAGTTTGCTGGTCGCTGAGTGGATCTGGGTCTTAGCATTGAGATGGAGATTTCTGTGAGAGCTTTTGCCTTTTTATGTTACATGGAGCTGGGAGGTCTCTGGTGGACTAATGTCCTGAACTCGGCTCTCCCACCTCAGAGGCACAGGGCTTACATCTGGGTGCAGCAGCAAGACCCTGTCAGCCACACAGCCCAGAAGAAAAGGAAGAAAAAAAGAAAGAAAAAATAAATAAATAAAATAAAGTTATCAAAATAAAAAAAAATTTAAATTATTTTAAAAAATTAAAAAGTAAAAAATAAAATAAAAGAAAAAAGAGGAAAGAGGATAGCAACCAAACCAAAAAAACAAATCCACCAGTGATACCAAGTGCTAAAAAGTATACAAAAAAAAAAAAAAAAGGACAAGCTGGACCCTAGGACAAATGGTAAAAGTGAAACTATACAGTCAAAATTACATAGAGAAGCATACACATACACACTCCAAAACACAGAAAAAGGAAAAAAATATATATATATCTGTATATAAAAGAAAAGGGAAGAGAGCAACCAAATCAATAAACAAATCTACCAGTGATAATAAACTCTAAATGTTAAACTAAGATTAATATAAAACCAGAAACAAATTAGATACAGAAAGCAAACCCCAAGTCTACAGTTGCTCCTAAAGTCCACCACCTCAATTTTGGGATGATTCGTTATCTATTCAGGTATTCCAGAGATGCAGGGTACATCAAGTTGATTGTGGAGATTTAATCTGCTCTCCCTGAGGCTGCTGGGAGAGATTCCCTTTTTCTTTCTTGTTCGCACAGCTCCTGGGATTCAGCTTTGGATTTGGCACCGTTTCTGTGTGTCAGTCTCCTGAAGGCATGTATTCTTTGCTCAGACAGGACGAGGTTAAAGCAGCAGCTGATTAGGGGGCTCTGGCTCACTCAGGCCGGGGGGAGGGAGGGGTGCGGAGTGCGGGGCGAGCCTGCGGCGGCAGAGGCCAGCGTGACGTTGCAACAGTGTGATGTGCACCATGTGTTCTCCAGGGGAAGCTGTCCCTGGGTCATGGGACCCTGGCAGTGGCGGGGTGCACAGGCTTCAGGGAGGGGAGGTGTGGAGACTGACCTGTGCTCGCACACAGGTTTCTTGGTGGCTGCGGCAGCAGCCTTAGCGTCTCATGCCTGTCTCTGGGGTCCGCGCTGGTTGCCGCGGCTTGTGCCCATCTCTGTGGCTCATTTAGGCGGTGCTCTGAATCCCCTTTCCTCATGCACACCAAAACAATGGTCTTTTGCCTCTTAGGCAGGTCCAGACATTTTCCTGGACTCCCTCCCGGCTAGCTGTGGTGCACTAGTCCCCTTCAGGCTGTGTTCACGCAGCCAACCCCAGTCCTCTCCCTGCGACCCGATGGAAGCCCGAGCATCAGCTCCCAGCGCCCGCCCGCCCCAGCGGGTGAGCAGACAAGCCTCTCGGGCTGGTGAGTGCTGGTTGGCACCGATCCTCTGTGTGGAAATCTCTCCGCTTTGCCCTCTGCACCCCTGTTGCTGCGCTCTCCTCCATGGCTCCGAAGCTTCCCCCATGCCTGTCCCTCCTGCCGCCCCACATCGTCTCTGCCTGTGAAAGGCCTTCCTAGTGTGTGGAAACCTTTTCTCCTTCACAGCTCCCTCCCCAAGGTTCAGGTCCCATCCCTATTCTTTTATCTCTGTTTTTTCTTTTTTCTTTTGCCCTACCCAGGTATGTGGGAAGTCTGAGGTCTTCTGCCAGCGTTCAGTAGGTGTTCTGTAGGAGTTGTTCCACATGTAGATGTATTTCTGGTGTGTCTGTGGGGAGGAAGGTGATCTCCGTGTCTTACTCCTCCGTCATCTTGAAGGTCTCCCAAGATGTCTTATAATAGGAGTTCCATTAAATTTTTTTTTTGTTTGAAATGCTAAATGTTTCTGAAAAACAGATAGCAGGGTTGTTGTAGTACATGCCTGAATTCCCTCTGAAAAGGACTGGGCAATGTTTTTTTTAATATGAAGCAATCACAAGAACCTTTTCAAGGCCCAAATTTGGGACCTGTTTCAGGAGATTGCATATCTTTGTGATGTAAATCTAGCTTTACTCTTTAATGCTCAATTACTCTCATAATAGATTGTGTTATGCATGTATTCATTGATCACTATTCTCAACATGTAGTAAAATAAATAAAAAAACAAAAGAAGCTAAAAGACAGCCCACTAAAAAACAAAGTAGATGCAGAAGTAAACACACATTGTTATTTGAAATTGCATTAAGCTCAAGTCCTAGGTCCTAACTAAGCCCTTCTTGAGTTGTAAGATGGTCAAATCCCACTAACAAACTCCCTTTGCATCTGCCATGACAAGGCTGAAGTTTCTTGCAAGGAAAATATCTCAAAAGGACAAATGTGAGGCTGAAGTTCCCAGTAGGGTTTCCTGTCACAGCTTGATGGAGCAAGATTCTTTTAGCTTATCAGAGATTTATGCCTTGATAGAAGCCATCCCCATCCCCAGTCTATCTGCAGTTGACCAGAGAAACACACTCCACATAACTGTAACAGGTTATCCTCTTCTTTACACCCAAAAAGCCACCCATAAACAGCTTCTCTCCACACGTTGCAGATCCTACAGCTTCTGAGTTATTTGTAATAGCCTTGTGTGAACTCAGCTGGGCAAGTTTCAAAATGCTGTCAATATATCATTGTCTATTAAAGACAAAGAGACTTTCACCTGTGATAAAAGCAATTATTAAATCAACTCATGATCTGCCATGTGTACTATCTGGACAGTCTGGGGAAACAAGTATGTTTTAAGGTCATGTTCCCCAGCAGAGGGTCTTTCCTGGTTTATGGTTTTTTGGTGTAAATTTCTTAGTACTATGTTTGATGGTTCTTACAATTCAAAGGATGCTTCCATATAACTCTTTCTTTTTGTCCCTTCTTCAGATGTGTTGTATCGTCACATAACCTTAAATTGTGCTTATTAAATTTTCTGAGCACTTGCTCTGTTCCCTGTGTTTCCATCACATAGAAGTTGATAATTAATTTTCTGTTACATCTCACCATTTGCTTTCATCCATTTTTCTCAAAAGTTTTCAATAAGTATAGGTTCAATAACTCAGGCCTAAGTTCTAAGGCTGCACTGTTAGAAAAAGTGTATGAAAGGAGAAGAGTTGATGGTGCCTGTTCACTAATTGAATGTGATCTTTGTAGTAAGGCCAGCTCTTAGTGCCAGGCATATATCTTGGACATAAATACTGTTCAAGAAGCACCATCAAAGACATTACTACAGTCTTACTCTGGGCTATGTTGTTGAATGATACATAATGATATATGCATGCACAACTATGGTCAAATCCCAGTCCCCATTCTTTTCCATTTTGTGATTTAGAGCAGGTGTCTTCCAGCTGTTTAGTATCAGTTTCCTCATCTGTCTAACAGGGATTAAAAATATGTATCTCCCAGAATAATTGTAACAATTTGAAATTATGAATATAACGCACCACAGTGTCTTGTCAAATTTTACAAAAGTTGTCTTATAGCAAAGACTTAAGTCAGTAGTCTTTTAACAAATTATATATATATATTCCTTATTATTGTGGATTACTTACCAGCCTAATTGACATGGAGAACAGTTTGCTACATGGCCCAGCTTCCTCTGCCAGGTTCTGATTCCATCTAAAACATCTCAATGAAAGCCTTATCCTCTCCAGTCTCCCTGGTTTCTCACTTGGGACCAGTTACAGATCTTTGCCATGCTGGAACCCTCATGTGTCTGTGGTAGGTTTGAGAAGCCCAATCCCTGAATGTTTCTGTGGAATGGACAGTGGGTTGATCTGTGCCATTCTGCCCCAACGTCCTAGGAACCTGGTACCACAAACTTATCTAAATGGTGTTGGTGGCTAGAGTGGTGAGAATGCCCTGTGTTCCAGTTCCTTTATGTAGGTGCTGTACTTAAAAAAATACACATTATATTTTGTAGTTTTTTAAAGTTGTAACAGGGACATTTATTTTGCAACCCTATTATCTAACTTGTTATTGGGAATTATTTATGGAACTTTGTATGTTTTTCAGATATCACCCAACTTACTGAATTCTATTTTTAATTCTAGAAGTTTGGTATCTCTTGGATTTTCTGGGCATGTATCATTTGTTTTGTAAATAAATATGTTCTTATTCCTCCAATATTTTTAAAAATTCCCATTTTTAAAGTCCAATTGCATTAACTGAATTGTCCAAAATAATTTTCATAATCACAATAGTTGGCATAGGCATTCTTGTCTTGTTCATGACTTCTATGTTACGATTTTAACATTTCACCATTCACTATAATGGTTTTTGTTACATATCTATTATTAATGTTTATCAACATTATATCATTTCCTTCTGTTTAGAGGGGTTTTTTATTAGCATTGGCTATTAAACTTTATTGGTCTTCGTATGATCATGAATTTTTTACTTAAATAGATATCCTGTTTTGGTCATTTTTTCTGGAATAAACACTATTTAGCCATCGTTTATTATGGTTTTATCTATTTCTTGGTTTGTTTTTAATTTTATGGATGTGAAATTCCCATAACATAAAATTGATGATTTTAAATATCAATTCAGTGGTATTTAGTACATTCACAATGTGTGCAACTATGAACTTTATCTAGTTCTAAAACATTTTTCTCACTCAAAAGGAAACCCATCAACCAGTTACTCCCCATCCTACTGCTGACAAACACCAATCAGCTCTATCTCCATGGATTTTACCTAGCCCATATATTTCACATAAATGCAGTCATACAGTGTGTGGTGTTTTGTTATTAACTTCTTTCACTCGGCATGTTTTCAGGGTTCATCCAAGTTGTAGCATGTATCAGTACTTCATTTGTTTTTCTTACTGAATAACATTCCATTGTAATAATTTGTCTATCCATTCATCCTTTGATGGGTTGTTTTCACTGTTCAGCTATTGTGAACAGTGCTGCTATGAATATTCGTGAATATGTATTCATTTGAGTACCGGTTTTCATTTCTCTTCGGTATATACTTAGTGGATTTGCTCAGTTGTATACATTATATTTAATTTTTTTGAGGAATTGTCAAACTCTTTTCAACAGTACCTGAACCATTTCACATCCCCTCTAGCAATGTAGAATGGTTCCAGTTTCTCCAGCCATTGTCCACTACACTTTCCAGCCTTAAAGTTGAAGCTTTTAACACCCTCCTTGAGAGGTTTTCATGGAGAAAAAGCATTGTTACCTCCTGCTCATGTATAAGTAGTTCTCCCTCTGCTAACTTGCTTCCTTTACATGAAGGAAAAAACCTTCTGTTCCACCAGGCTAGAGTCAAGATAGAAAAAGAGAGAGTATCTCCAACAATATGTGGATACAGGAAGCAGTGTCAACCCTCAGGGTTTTTATGATTTAGCCTTTCTCAGCAGGAGAGAGTAATTTTCTTACTAAACTCATTTCTATTATGGGCAGAAAGTTAGTGCACAAATTTACTTTGCTTCAAATTCTTATCCTTTGACTTTTCCCACTTGTAGCTTGTAGCTCACTCTTTGTCCTGTGTCTTAATGTGATTTATCCCTTTTGTTCAGAATCTACATCTTAAAATACAGTTCAGCAGAAAAAATATATATATATATATATTTTTAGGCATAATAATTTCTTGTCTTAAATAGTTTAAGAAAATGCTTGGCATCTTATGCTGTGAATTATTTTTAATACAGCACTGCATTTCTAATTTAGTAACTCAGATTTAGAATGTCTTCCCCCCCAGAAATGATATGGAAGGTGCATTTGGTAGTAATTGGATGTAATTGAAGGAACACGTAGTATAATGTATGCCATCAGGTAAAGTTCATATTCGAACAACTCTCTGCTACAGAACTTCAAGGGCTAGAAGTTAAAACAAAGAAAGGCTAGAGTTAAAACAAAGAAATATTTTGAAATAACTCTTAAACATTGTACAGTGTTACTTTTGGGTGTGCGTATGACTAATAACTTTCCTTCCCCATCAGATTTTGGTGATATTTATCATAAAACACATGTGTTTGTGTCTTTCTCCTTTGAGTTAACTAAATTTTTCAAATAGAATTCTGCATAGTTAAAGCCAGTTTTGGAAAAACAGGGCTCATCTAGTAGTGCTTTGTGGAGCTGGAACAAGGAGCTTCCTAAATGTAATAATTCGATTAGTTGATATCAAAGTTACACTACTTTCAGTGTTAGGTAAAACTAATATAAAATAATAAGAGTTGGATCAGTGTCAACTTGCAAAAATAGTATAAGAGATGAGCTTTAGATGCACTATTTAATGCAGTCCAGAAAAGCAAATCCCAACCCATTATCAGACATGAAGAGAAGTAAATGAAGGAAAACTGAATGATTAAATGCTTTCATCTGGAAATTTGATTTCAATATTCAGAAACTCTACAATACTCCTAATTCATCATGGTCTTTGTTTATTACTAATATATTAGTGTGCTGATGGAAAGAATTCATTACCCTTTCTGCACACTTCACTAGTTGCAGGTCATTTATTAATCTGTGTTATCTGGTGAGACTAAAACAGCTGTAATTACATTGTTAAACATTGATTAATAAGCAACTCTCATCACCAATAAAAGAAACATGTAAAATGTGTATTCTTTCAAGTATTTAGCTTAAAGTTTTACTCTCCTCTTGGGAATGAGGAATTTCAGAATGCCATTAATATTCTTTCTGAGAAAACCTGATTTGCTTTTGCAGCTGCTTCCGGTCACACCTATGAAACCCGATTACCAAAAAGAATTCAATTATGCTAAAGAAACTCATCTTGGCCACAAAATATTATTAATTCCCTAAAATTAACATTCAAAATTGAAGTGTACTTTTATGATTTTCAGGTTTTTTTTCTTTAATTTCATGTTAAAAGGCTACTCCATCAAAGCTGTGTTTTTTATTTCCTCTCTTTTGATTATCCAATCGAATACACATCCATTTGTGGTTTGGAATTCAAATATTTTACAGATTGGCAGTACTTCAGCAGCCAGAGGCATATTAAACAAAAAAACTCTGTAGTTATTATTTATTAGGTCTCCAGTATAATCAGGTTGATTTAAGTGTTACCCAAACATTATTACATGTCAGATATTTTGATTATCATTAACAGTAAACAAGCAGACTATCTCTGGCACATGAGCAAATTATACAATTTCCTTTCCATCAATACCATAGAAAATAGTAATTTAAGAAATGGTTTTCTAGTAGATGTTCTAAGCTTAACCCAATCGAATTCATGACTTCTTCTAAAGCGCCTCCTGTGCTGTCAAAAATTCATCTTGAAACGTACGATGCCTTGTAGTCTCTTGTACCTTCGTCACTGAACTGACTGCTGCCACTATTTTCTCACACTCGGAGTGTCAGAATCTTTGAAGAGGTGGCTGTCATTTTTAGGCAGAGTGGTGGTGTGGCAGGAGCTGAGGGAGGAGTTACAGGTTCAAATCCCAGCTCTGTCACTAAATAGCAGTTATTTGGGGAAGTTTCCTAAACTCTCTTATTGTGAGAATGAAAGAAAATGTCCCAAAGTGGCTAGCTCAGTGCGGTTGACTTAGTAGACAAATATAAAATGGTATTTTCCCTTTTTCTCTTGCATTTAGATTTTTAAGCAGGGTAGTCAGTCATCTAACTGCTGAGATTTTTTTAAGACTGCCGGGATCGTCTACCTGTTCCTCAGATATCTCAACTAACAGCTGACCTCTGACACCTGAAAATCTATTGCTTGTCCTGTCAAGCTTCTCTCAGTTATACACATCTAAATGAATTCAAATATCGGAATCAAAAGACTTGGAATTAAAATATTTCTGAAGATGAGGATTGAGATTAAAAAATGGTACTAATTTTAAAAGAAAAGGAGAGAAAGGCCCTAGTTGAGGACAGGGTCAGGACAAAGGTCAGGTACTGAGATGGGGACTGAGTGGCTGGGTAAGGAGGACAGGACAAATGCAGATGGGTCCACATCAGAGGTGTGAAGGGAACCTGCTCCTGGGGAAAACCTGGTGTCGTCCAACTGGCCACTCAGTGCTGCAAACAGTGATCATACATGTTAAGATGTTTCTGAGTACACATAGCAGAAGCCAACAAGAGCGTTTATGGGGGGGGGGGATCTTTGGAACTTAGGTAATTGCAGAGAAGCTGGAAGCCTAGATTAGCAGAATGGACTGAACTAAGTGCTTCCCAGTAATAAAAGTACAGAAAGTACTACAAGTGTTCTTAACAGGAGTAACCTAGCCAGGCTGCTACTGCTGTTGCTAAGGAAATGAGCACAGCTTCCTCTGCCTAGAAGAAATCCTAACTCTAGTTAATATTGCTTACCTCCTCTGAATTTAGGGTCTTGGGAGAACACATCTCATTCAGTGCTCTTAGGTCCAGGGACTTGCCTTTGTGGGCAGAGGGCAGGAAGAGGAAGGGGCTGTCCCTCAGGCTTTCCTAGTCAAAGGCAGGAGCACCTTTCCCCACCTCCCCACAGAGACAATCAACAATGACAGATTCTCTGGAAATCAGAAAGGGGGTTGGATGCTATAAATAAACAAGCAGACAACAAAAAACCACTACGCTAACCATTACGCTGCCTTATATGCCAATTTTCCAAACAATGAGAAAATGAAACATCACTATTATTGCAAAAGGGGACCAACTCGCCATTGGTTGAAGAAACTGCTGTAATGTAGGGTCTAGGCAACTCCCTGAGGGAAAACTATTTACTTTCTGGGGGATATGCTAGAGATATCTTTTTGCCCCTTCTCTCCTCTTCTCTCTGCTAGTGGGGAGGCTGGCGTTAATGGTCACATCAGCTGGTCTCCCTTATGTTCTGACTGGGTTTAGAAAATGGGAGACAATGGCCGGAAGTTGGAGATCTGGAGGACAATGGGTTTGAGATATTTATTCCCCCAGCTCCCTTCCTGTCAGGCATCATTCAGGTTGGCTGTAGCTGTTGCTCTCTGGAAGCTCCTGTCCTTTTTTTTTTTTTTAAACTACAGTTACATGTTTACCTGGGTTCTTGTAAATATTCCCTCTTCTTACTTACTCAGGCCTGGGGCTGGCTTTCTTTCCACTGTCACGAGCCCTTGGATCTGATACCATTCTTTATTGCTGTCCTTTGACTGTGTGAAAGCCTTTGTAAAACAGTCCCTTCCATAAATTCTCTTCAATCACAGACTCCTTTTGAATATGTCTTTGGTTTTCTGCCATAACCTGCAGGACAGGTCATTGGATGTAAATGGATTTATTTCTGTTACACAAATGTACTTGTTAGTATTTGAGTGAGAGGATAATCTGCATAAATCTTGGTCATTATACATGATTTTATTAATATTTTTTCATTCCTCTAAAATAGAGAAGAGTCAGTATCAAGGTCAAGTAAAAAAAAAAAAAAATCACCACAGCCTTGCCATGAAGTTGGGTTACTTCAAGTCTCATCTATCCTCATATTCAAGCAATGTTCTAGATACACTATAAGTCTTTGTTCTCTTTACCAATAATCCCTTTTTTCTGGTGATATGTGTATACTGAAAATAAAATTTATTTAAATTAAAGATTAAGAAAGATTTTATAATTTAGGACACTAATTTCTCATCTGTTTTGCAAACCATTAAATATAAAAAATAACTCAGAAATCGTTTTAGAATGCACTTTGTCATGTGGATTAAACTTCAAAGAACACACAAACAATCATTTACTAAAAGGATGTTTTAGGCTACTTGTACCTCTCTTCTCACTTTCCACTCCCCTAAATGTACTGCAGTCTGACTCGTGTTGAAACAACAAGGATCTCCACAATTCCAAATTCATTTGAATTGAACCTTTCGACCCCATGGGACTTCTCATTTCTTTATTGGAGATCTCTACTCCCTTGGCTGTCACGACAGCACAGTCTGAGTTTTCTTATTGGCTTGACCATCCTTACAATCCTTTTCTGGCACTTCTTTTTGCAAGTGTTCAACTGTTTCTCAGGGAAAACATTCTCCTTCCCTCCTCTCCCCTTTCCTTTTGTTGTCTCTCTTCCCATCTCTTTTCCTTTCTCCTTTCTCTTATCCTCCTGTTCTCTCATACAAGTGATTTCATTAACTATAAAAGTTTAGCTTTCACTTAGACCAGACACTGAAGTATAAACATCATCAGGGTCTCACAGTAACACTATACGTGAGTGAGGCAGATGGAGGTAAGTGTATATGCCTCCTTGATTAGAGGAGGGTGCAGACCTCTTCAAAAGGGGCAGCCTTTACTTCGTAAGTGGGAGATTTGTCATGTGGTAATTTGGTCCAGGGTTCCCTGAATTTGAAGTATTTTGAGAATAGTTGAAATTAGTCTCCAAATGTTTGAAGGTTAGTTCAAAAACATATTTTCACACTATGCACGTCAAACACAACACTTGTATAGATCAGATTTAGTTTCAGGGTGGCTAATATTTGATGTTTAATCTCAACCTCCATTTTTAGAACTCTAGACCTTATTTTATATCATTCCTCTGGAAAGCTCTACTTATCTGTATGGCATCCTCTTGAAACTCACTATGTTCCCAAGCTATAATCGCCACATTCACTGACAAACTTTCCTCTCTTTGTTTGTGATTTTCAAAAATATCATTACCATTGAGACCAGCTACCCAAGATAGAAAACTTGTCTCATTCTTCATCTCCTAGTGTTGCCAGATGCTAGAGCCCGCATTTCTTGAATCCATTCTCTTTTCTGTAGTATCACTGTCTGTATTTTTATATATTATATATATATGTATATAAAATCTCCATTGCCTCTCTATTGCCTCCTGAGACTTTTCAAATCTGCTTTTCAAACTTCCTGGAGAGGGTGTTTTCTTAGCTTATTCCTGGGAGTTTTAGAAGCCCCAAACTAACCATGGCTGAGCTTACTGTAGTATCCACTGAACTCAGTTTTAAGTGTGTCAAAATATCCCTTTCATGTTATTACAAACAAAAGAGTAGAATGCAAAATTCTCATTAGTTTTCACAGTAAGGTTTAAGACTTTAAAAATGTTTTTGCTTGAAGTAGAAACTGCTGCAGATGTTGCCAACAGATCTATGGGTGTATAAGTTCACTGTCTTCTCTCTGTGTTATTTTTGTGGTGAAAAGTTTGAAAAGTATTATCTTAGGATGAAATTTATGCTATTTTCATAGCAAACAGGGCCTTAATAATTTGGTCCTAACTCATCTTTTCTATCTCATGTGCATCTTGCATCCTCACTCACACTGTTCCCCATCACTCTGAATTTTTTTTTCTGGTTTCCCAACCATACCAAACCCTCTCACTCCATGCTTTTGTGCAAGCTTTATCCCCTGTCTAGAGTAATTATTCCTTCAAGTCTCAGGTCAAAAGTTAGCATTTTATGAAGGCTTCCCTGTTCTGAGGTCTTTACCACTTTTCACTTCTATTGTCTCCTAATTACTTGCTAAATTTGTCTTTTTCACTGCACTGTGAATTTCTGGAGAGCAGAGATCTCCTTTTTTAATCCCTAGTGCCTAGCAGAGTACATGCTAATGACTGAAAGAATGAATGATGAACCTAGCTGTTGAATATATTACATTGTGTGTGTGCGTGTGTGCGTGTCTCCGTGTCTCCTCTAACTATGATTTAGCGATGGGATTTGTGTTAGGCCCGATTGTGAACTCAGTCATTAATGGTAATGGAAATTATAAGCAATTCAACCATGTGCTGCTTGGTTGTAATTACTAATACTATTCAATAATTATTATAATTTACGTATCTTATCTATTAGTTTAGGAGAAGAGTTTTTTGCTCTGGTTATATATTTTTGGCTTTGACATTGTTGGTTCATTCCTTTGGATTTTCTGTTCTCTTCCCTTCTCTACCCTGTTCTCTGTCTGAGGAAAGGGAACAACTTGCCCTACAGCCATGGGGTTCTTGTGCCCAGAGGCTTCAGGTTGGGTCTGGTCACTGGGGAAGGAAGAGGATGAAGTCAGGTCTGTGTTCTCTTGGCTCTCTCTTCGATGGTCCAATAACTGCTCCCTCCCTTCTCCCTTGGGTCAGGGGCCTCAGCTCCACAGTTACTACTAAGCCCGCACTGCTGTATCTACTTTGTGGTTCCCCTACGTTCCCACCTCTGTAAATAGCCCCATATCCAGGTAGTCTGTTGAATTATCCTAATTTGAGTGTGACATCTGTTTCGTGTTGGGAACATGACAGATATAATTCTCTTCTACTTCTATGATTGCTTATTCTATAGATAAAATTCAAAGTGAATAAGGATGACTTTTTCTGTTTTGTTTTTTCCCTACATTGTACAACCATAAGTTTTGTTCACCCTTAAGCGTGTGTATGTGTGTGTGTGTGTGCAAGATTAATTTAAAAATGAACTGAAAAATAAGCATGGCGTGTTTTTGCAAAATGTATCTTTATTGCAGAATAATAGTTTAAAAGTTTGTGTATTGAAGTTGAATAGCATTTGCATTTTAAGAAAAATTCCCTATTAAGTGGATTATTTATTTGAGAGCATAAATCAAATTAAGATACATATTTCTCAGGGTAAATAAGGTTGAGAAAAACTTTCATGAAAGTTTTGTGCTTTAAGCACAGAAAACCTAATTTTAAACTTTCTGTGGGTAACAAAATCAACAGTAAGGGAGATATTAAAAATTTGGATAATTTTCAAATGTTTTTATGTATGTTTTTAAAAAGTGAAGATTAAAAATATTACTCATAGTGATATAAAGTATTCCTTATTTTTTAGGAAATAAAATAAAGATTTTTCTTCTTAGCATTCTCATTATAGATTCTTAAAGTACTATATTTTGTTCTTTGGGTTTTTTAAAATTGAAGTATAGTTGATTTACAGTGTTTCTACTGCAAAGTGATTCATATATATATATATATATGTATACTTTTTCAGATTTTTTCCCATTATAGGTTGTTACAATATCTTGAATATAGTTCCCTGTGCTATACATACAGTACATATAGTTTCCTCCCCACACTTTCTCCTTTGGTATCATAAGTTTATTCTCTATGTCTGTGAGTCTATTTCTATCTTTCTTAGAGTTCTATGTTTTAATTCCTGAGAAAATTATTCTAGTTTTTATTCCAAAGGATTAAAATACAAATATATACTGGAACTTTGCTAAAACACTATACTCAAGTTTCCTGTTTTGAGACTGCCTTTAGTGAAATAATTTTGCGATCCTCTGGGTATTTTATTGAATACTCATTCTCCAATTGATACCCAAATAGACTTGAATCTTCTATAATGAAGAGTTCCCAAGTGAAGAGCCATGCAGTGAAGTTTCCATGCATAGCTCTTTAAGATTCAATCTTGTATATTTAAAGTAACTTTAAAACATATTTTAACAAGGAAAAATTTTTAAAGTGAAAATATACCTTTCACCTTTCTATTGTTTGAGTATTTGTTCCTACATTTCTTTAGCATTATTCCTTTTGTTTTTTTACGTCGAATCGTCTTCACAATTATTACTGCCCTCTGCCCACCCTTCTCTTTTTAACCTTCCCAAATGATTAACCACATTCCACAATCTCAAGGGTGGCAACTCTGGCTTGTCATTTTTCTGTTAAGCATGGCTTATGGGTGAAATGGATTAAAATTTTTGTGAAGTCAGGTGTGTTGTATAGGTGTATTTGGCACTTTCATATACTGCAGAAGTTTTGACAGCACTGGTGCTCATGCGTTTTGGGCAACACTTCAAGCTTCCTAAGAATAACGCGAGTCTTTGAAAACACTAACCCATGCTCCGACAGTCTGATGAATGTGATCTTGAAATCCATCTATAAGAAGAAACACAGGTGACTCTAAATCATTTGGTACAGTCTGGGTACAGATATGAACTAGTAGGAAACCTGAAGTCCACCAACATAGTGTATTAATCACACCTAGAGAAATCTCAGTGGCATCTGGGCCCAGATTCTGCCAGTCTCCTAGACCTGATGTTAATCCATTTTTACCATGCTCTCTTTGACAGTATCCACCTCAGTTCTCTTTTTTAAAAAAATTTATTGAAATATAGTTGATTTCCAATGTTGTGTTTGTTTCAGGTATACAGCAAAGTGATTCAATTATACATATATACAAATATATTCATTTTTTAATAAATTTATTTATTTTTGGCTGTGTTGGGTCTTTGTTGCTGAGTGTGGGCTTTCTCTAGTTGCAGCGAGCAGGGGCTACTCTTCATTGTGGTGTGCGGGCTTCTCATTGTGGTGGCTTCTCTTGTTGTGGAGCATGGTTTCTAGGCATGTGGGCTTCAGTAGTTGCAGCATGGAGGGCTCAGCAGTTGTGGCTCACGGGCTCTAGAGCACAGGCTCAATAGTTGTGGCACATGGGCGTAGTTGCTCCGCGGCATGTGGGATCTTCCTGGATCAGGACTCGAACCTGTGTCTCCTGCACTGGCAGGCAGATTCTTAACCACTGCACCACCCCTCCCAAATCTATTCTTTTTTAGATTATTTTCCATTATAGGTTATTACAAGTTATTGAGTATAGTTCCCTGTGCTATACAGTAGATCTTTGTTGATTATCTATTTTATATACAGTACTGTGTATATTTTAATGCCAAACTCCTAATTAATCCTTCCACCTCAGTTCTCTTGACTCTACTGTTCCAAGCTCCACTAATGGAACTGCGTCCACTTGTATACATTCAGTACACCTTTCTTTTCCCCCAGTTCCAAGACCAACTGACTTATGAAAGAACGACTGAACAGCTGAAGACACCAATCTAATAGACATTTAGCCTTTGTCATTCTTCCAGCCAAAGACTCTGATATATAGACTTCAGAGTCACACTTACCCTTATCTCTAGGGGTCCAGTTCCCAGAACATGGCTAATTAGTAACTTAGTTCCTTTTAGCCTGTCTCCTTTTCTACTCCCTTCTAGAAGTACAAAAGTGTTGCTTCTAAACACCCACTTACTAAATGGGCCTTTATTTTCCACCTACAGACCTGGTTCTGAATAGTGACTTTTTTTCTTCCTAAATTTCCTGGGCCATCAACCAGATTATATAGCTGTGCTCTGCCTTCCTGCTGGGATCTAACACCTGCTCTTGCAAACCCCCTTTTGACTTTTGTCTGAATCCAAATTGAGTTCATCACATTCTTTGTACATGGCTCACAACCTCCTACACCCCTTTCCCCTTTCAACTGCACTTTGTAGTTAGGCTCACAATAAATCTTAACTATTAAATCTTAAGCATAATCTCCATACCTGTTCTGCCCTGGTGGGGTTAGATTAAGGTCCAAATGGCTTCATCCTTTCCACTCTTGTTTGCCTGATTGGAGCTCTACATCTCATAACCCAGTCCAATGTATGACATGTCCCAACACTCTATGTTTCCTTGCTTCCTCAATCAAGTCCACAGAACACTTTATGTTATTCTAAGCCACCTGAGCTCTCTACTTCTGCAGCCAGCTTGCGTATCATTGCAAAAAAAAAAAAAAGTCACAAGACTGCCAATATAATCAACTGCAGGTTTACTCTTACTCCTCAGATAGACTTGAGTGGTAATGTCTGTATTCGTTAGAGGCCATTTCATACTTTTTCATTTCCCTCCAGCTTCTAAGAACAATTCTTCCCCGTCTCTACCCCTTCCACTCCCCTATCCCTCCCTTACCACCTCTTGCCCTTACTCTCTGGGCAAATAATTGGATCCTTACTTTTGCTAAGAAAACCATGAGCCTTCAAGAGGAGCTTCAGGAAATGCCTTTATTTGCTCCTAACGTTTCTCACAGTTAACTATTTTTTCCTTTTTCTTTCGTCTAACAGAAGAAAGTGCTTGCCACTTTTCTCAAGCAAAACTTACATTCTCCAATTTTCATAATTATATGTATTGATATAGTCCTCTGTAATTTTCAATCTGTTTCTTGTTGGCCAACAGAAAAGCTGAAATACTTTATTTTTTCCCCCCTCATACCCCTTGAACTCCTATAGAAACTCCTTTCTTCCCTTCACCATTAGAGGGACTGTAGTTTTCACTTATTCTCCTTCTCTCTAGCTCTCAGTTGCTTAAAAGATTTTTTCTGTATGTAACGTAGCCTGTGTACAAACAACTATATATTGTTACTTAAAAAAATCACTTAGAATGAGCATACATGTGCCCATCCAGTTTAAGAAATAGATCATGACCAATATAATTGAATAGGCTTCTGGTAATGGCCTCCCTTTACTCCATCCTGGAGGTAATTGCTATCCTAAATTTTGTGATAATATTTCCTTGTTTTTCTTATGTTTTCTTGTGTGTCTAATTAATATATTGTTTGTATTAATGCAATACTTGTCACAACTCTTTTCTATCCCAGCAGACATCACTCTGGTGTGGTTTGAGAGCTCCTATGCTTACATCTGTCATAGCATTAATCACATTTACTTTCTGTCAGCACCTTAGACTATGAGCTCTTTTTATTTATATTTTATTTCTTTAGTCTTAGAACTTTATCAGTGCCCAGAACATAGTAGGAATTTAATAAATATTAGTTAAACCAATTGATAAAAGAAGAAATTGGAGGCACACCTCTTTGTAGGTTCAGAGTTCCTGTATTTCCATATTAAAACATTTAAATAGATGAACACATTCTTGAAGAAAAAGTTTCAATCACAAGGATTGAAACAAAAGCATGTTCTAGTTAAATTTCTCTTATAATCCCAGTTGTCACTAATTGACTGCCACCTTGGGCCATTTACTTAACCTCTTGGTCCTCTGTTACCTAATCTATAAAGTGAGGTTGGACCAAAGGATCTCCAAGGTCCTTTCCAGCTGTGAAATTCTATGATTGTCATCAATGATTGTATAAATAAAAAATTCAATTAACAAGGAAATCTTAATCCCTAAGCATTATCACTAAATTGAGATTTTACTTTTTCAAAGAGCAATTATTTTATATACACAGTAGGAAATGAAAGTGTTCACATATCTTCCTTTCCAGCCGCAATCCAACTTCATAGACAGTCATTTTTACATAATGTGAAGTGTTCTTCCTAGTCAAATATGGAGACTTCTCTTCTTTTGAAAGAGCATCACTGTGAGATCTCTTCTTTGTTTAGCCAGTGAATTCATTACCCAGCTTAGAATAGATATGTCACTTGTCTTACCCTAGTCTAATGAAATATGCTAGGCTTGCCCCCCAAATCTTAAATAGACTCTCTAGACTGTACCTGTTAGGTGACCAGCCTGGTCACCTAAATTTCTTGGATCTTCAGCTACTGACCTTGGCCTCATGCCCTCCTGGACCTTTTCAAACCCATTTCCTCCCACTAGGCCATGTTCATCTTTCTTTATCCTCTGGCCTGTCCTCCCTCCTGCTTCTCTGTCTTCCCTCCTATACCATAGAGAGATATCTGTATAACATTCCCTGCCTAACTGGCCCACACAGGACTTCCCTCCATAAACCTTTCCCTTGAGGGAAACTCTTCACCCACTAAGTTAACTAGTACATGATCAGAATCTGAATATTTAATGATGCACCCACAATAATAAAAATAATCAAAATATGAAAAGTAACATGTGGTCACTGTAAATTTTTAACAGCTTTTATTGTGGTAACAAAGACATACACTAAATTTTACATATACAAAATGTACATTTTGTAAGTTTCATTCCCTAAACTAATCTCATAACCTTTTGTAATTCCAGTTTTGCACCCTTTTCACACTCCTCTCACTCTCTCCCTCCCAGTTTTCACATGCCACTCATCTGCTTTCTCTATAGATTATCTTGAATCTTCTAGAGTTTTATAGAAATGGATTCATAGAATGTACATAGTTTTTGTCTGGTTTCTTTCACCTCAGCATATTATTTTGAGATTCATCCATATTGTTGAATGTATCAGTAAGTAGTATCATTCCTATCTTTTGCTGAGTAGTATTTTATTGTATGGAATTACCACAATTTGTTTATCTATTGGTCTGTTGATGGACATTTAGGTTGTTTCTAGTTTGGGGATATTACAAATAAAGTTTCTATGAACAGTCGTATTCAGGTCTTTATATGGACATATACTTTTGTTTCTTTTGGGTAGATACTTGGAGTAGTATGGATGGATTATATAGTAGATATTTTAAGAAACTGCCAAGCTGCTTTTCAAAGTGGTTATACCATCTTACCAGCAGAAGTGTTTGAGAGGACTTTGCTGGTGGCACAGTGGTTAGGAGTCTACCTGCCAGTGCAGGGGACACGGGTTTGAGCCCTGCTCTGGGAAGATCCCACATGCCACGGAGCAACTGAGCCCATGCACCACAACTACTGACCCTGCACTCTAGAACCCGCTAGCCACAACTACTGAAGCCTGTGAGCCACAACTACTGAAGCCTGCGTGCCTGGAGCCCGTGCTCCACAACAAGAGAAGCCACTGCAATGAGAAGCCCACGCACCGCAATGAAGAGTATCCCCCGCTCACCGCAACTAGAGAATGCCTGCACACAGCAACGAAGACCCAACACAGCCAAAAGTAAAAAAAAAAAAAAAAAAAAAAAAAAAGTGTATGAAAGTTCCAATTCCTTCACATCTTCCCAATACTTGGTACAGTCAGTTTTTTAAATTATAGCTTTTAATAGATGTGGAATGGTACCTCACTATATGCCTATTATTCAGAGTGTATATAAAACACTCAAACTTCAGTAAGAAAAATGCAAATAATTCAACAGGAACGTGGAAAAGTTTTGAAAAGACACTTCACTAAAGAAGATATACTGATGGCAAATAAGTGCACAAAATGATGCTCAGTATCATTAGACATTAGGGAAATACAAATTATTATAGATATTTTTATTCATATATCAGAGTCCTAGCCTGGAGTGTCTCTGTCACTCCACTTCATCTCTTGTTACCACAGAAAAGAAAATTACAGGAGAGTATCACTATTGACCACAGATACAAAAATCCTCAACAAAATATTAGTAAATTGAATTAAACAATACATTAAAAGGATCATATACCAGGACCAAGTGAGATTTATTCCACGTATGCAAGGATGGTTCAATGTCTGCAAATCAGTCAGTGTGATGCCCCATGCTAACAGATTGAAGAATAAAAATCCAGTGATCATCTCAATAGATGCAGAAAAATCTTTGAGCAAAATTCACCCATCATTTATGATAAAATATTGTCCATAAAGTGAGTATAGAGGGAATATACATCAAAATGATGAAGGCCATATGTGACAAACCTATAGCCAACATCATACTCAACAGTTAAAAGTTTAAAACATTTCCTCTAAGACCAGGAATAAGATAATAATGACCATTCCTACAACTTGTATTCAACATAGTATGGAAGTCCTAGCCACAGCAAACAGACAAGAAAAAGAAAGAAAAGGAATCCAAATTGGAAAAGAAGAAGTAAAACTGTCACTGCTTGCAGATGACATGATACTATATATAGAAAATTCTAAAGACACCACCAAAAAACTATTAGAACTAATAAATTAATTAAGTAAATTGGGAGGATACAAAATTAACATGTAGAAATCTGTTGCATTTTTGTACATTAACAACAAACTATGAGATAAATTTATAATTGCATCAAAAAAAATACCTAGCAATAAATCTAAGAATGTAAAAGACCTGTACTAGGGAAACTATAAGACACTGATGAAAGAAATTGAAGAGGACACAAACAAATGGAAAGATATACTGTGCTCATGGATTGAAAGAATTAGTATTGTTATAAAGACCATACTACCCAAGGCAATCTACAAATTCAGTTCTATAAGAGGTTAATATACAAAATATACAAAGAACTCATATAACTCAATATCAAAAAATTAAACTACCCAATGGAAAAATGGGCCAAGGACCTGAGTAGACACTTTTTGAAAGAAGGCATACAGATGACCAACAGACACATGAAAAGATGCTCAGCATCACTGATAATCAGGGGAGTGCAAATTGAAACCACAATGAGATATTACCTCACTCTTGCTAGAATGGCTATTATCAAATAGACAACAAATATCAAGTGTTGGCAAGGATATGAAGAAAAAGGAACTCTTGTGCACTGTTGGTGGGAATGTAAATTGGTGTAGCCCCTATGGAAAACAGTGTGGAGATTCCTCAAAAAATTAGAACTACAATAAGATGCAGAAATTCCACTACTGGGTTTTTTTTTTTTTTTTCTGAAATCAACAAAAACACTAATTCAAAAAGATATATGCACCCTTATGTTCGTTGCAGCATTATTTACAATTTCCTTGGTATGAGAGCAACTCAAGTGTTCTTCAGTAGGTTAAAAGATAAAGAAGATGTGACACACACACACGCACACAGTCACACACACAATGGAATATTACTGAGCTGTAAAAAAGAATGAAATCTTGCTTTTTGAGACATCATGGATGAACCTAGATGGTATTATCCTAAGCAAAATAAGTCAGACAGAGAAAGACAAACACCCTATGACTTCACTTTTATGTAGAATCTAAAAAAACAAATGAACAAACATAAAACAGAAACAGAGTCACAGATACAGAGAACAAACAGTGGTTGCCAGAGGAAAGGGGCACAGATAATTGAGTGAAATAGATGATGGAGATCAAGAGGTGAAAACTTTAAATTACCAAATGAGTCTCAGGAGTGAAATGTACAGAGTGGGAAATATAGTCAATAATAATATAATAGCTTTGTATGGTGACACGTGGACACTAGACATCATATTGATCATTTTGTGATGTATAGAAATATTGAATCACTATGTTGTGCGCCAGGAACTTACATGGTGTTGTAGATCAATCATACTTAAAAAAAAAAAAAAAAAAAACCCAAACAGACAACCTCATATAAAAGGAGATCAGATTTGTGGTTACCAAAGTGGGGTTAGGTGGAGGGGCAATTGGATGACAGGGATCAAAAGGTACAAATTTTTGGGCTTCCCTGGTGGCGCAGTGGTTGAGAGTCTGCCTGCCGATGCAGGGGACACGGGTTCGTGCCCCAGTCCGGGAGGATCCCACATGCCGCGGAGCGGCTGGGCCCACGAGCCATGGCCACTGAGCCTGCGCGTCTGGAGCCTGTGCTCCACAGCGGGAGAGGCCACAACGGTGAGAGGCCCGCGTACTGCAAAAAAAAAAAAAAAAAAAAGAAAGAGGTACAAATTTTTGGTTAAAAAATAAGTACTAGGGATATAATGTACAAAATGATTAATATAATTGACACTGCTGTATGTTATATATGACAGTTGTTAAGAGAGGAAATCCTAGGAGTTCTCATCACAAGGAAATTGTTTTTCTCTAATTTTATATCTATATAAGATGGTTGATGTTCACTAAACTTATTGTAATCATTTCCTAATGTATGTAAGTCAAATCATTATGCTTTACACCTTAAACTTGTACGGTACTGTATGTCAATTATATCTCAATAAAATAGGTAAAAAAAAGAATCAACATGAAATACAATTTACAAAACTTCCTACTATTCTTCTATCTGGTAGAACATAGTTAATATCATATCCCATATGCAAATTAATCCTGTTTTTACTCTAATGCAGTGTAGAAGAATTTAGTGCATAAATATTTGTGTTTCAGGGTATATCCTTGTTATGGATTACCAAGTATGAAATTACTGGCTATATCATTATACTTTCAAACTTGGTACTATGTACGTAATTTAACCTTGTAAAACTAACTTTTAAAAAAATGTTTGCAAATCTAGTTGTTGAAAAATTGATTTTTTTTTTTTTTTTTTTTTGCGGTACACAGGCCTCTCACTGTTGTGGCCTCTCCCATTGCGGAGCACAGGCTCCGGACGCGCAGGCTCAGTGGCCCTGGCTCACGGGCCTAGCCGCTCTGCGGTATGTGGGATCCTCCCAGACTGGGGCACGATCCTGTGTCCCCTGCATTGGCAGGCAGACTGTCAACCACTGCGCCACCAAGGAAGCCTGAAAAATTGATTTTTATTTTAAGTAAAATATATTTCATTACTTTTGACATTCAGCCTTTTAAAAATATATTTATTACATAAAATTCCTTTTTCATGAATTCTCATCCTTTTTTCATTTATGTATTGTCTCAAATTTTTCCTTAATTGATTGATTAAACTCTATGTATTAAACTCACTAACCCTTTCTCTATTGCAAATATTTCTTCAGTTTATCTTTTAATGTTTACAATACTTTCAACATTCAGTTTTATATTTTTATTTTGCCAATATATTAACTGATAAAGGATACTTCATGATTACTTCCAATGACTTTAAAAGTAGAAAGTTTTGGGCTTCCCTGGTGGCGCAGTGGTTGCGAGTCTGCCTGCCGATGCAGGGGACATGGGTTCGTGCCCCATTCCAGGAAAATCCCACATGCCGCGGAGCGGCTAGGCCCGTGAGCCATGGCCGCTGAGTCTGCACGTCTGGAGCCTGTGCTCTGCAATGGGAGAGGCCACAACAGTGAGAGGCCTGTGTACCAAAAAAAATAAAAATAAAAAAAATTAAAGTAGAAAGTTTTAATATTTTCTGTTTTTTATGGCTTGATATTTAATTTTTTAATTTATACTATATTTTTGCATGTATTATAAAGATAGAATCTTAGCTGATATTTTTTAAATTAGCTGACCATTTGTTCAAGATAATTGGCCAATTAATCTATTCTTTCCTCATTGTTTTCCATATCATATATTCCTTTATGTAAACTAATTTCTTTGTGTAAATTTCCTCCCCAAAATTGTTTGATTTCTGCTGTCTGTTCATGAACATTATAATTATTTTTTTTAATTAGGATAAGATCTCTTCAGAGTTTTTATTAAAATTGTATTTTAAGTTTACTGAAGTTTGGAAACAATTAGATATCTATATAATTTGTATTTTGATCCAGAAATAGTGCATGACTTTTAATGTATTTATGGCTTTCAGGAATTTTGTAGTTGATTTCATGTAGATCTCATATATTTTTTGTTCATTTTCTTACTTGAGTACCTTATATTTGAATACTAGTATACGTTTTTAAATTATACTTCTAATTATTTAATACTGCTATACAAGAAAACTATGTCATTTTGTTTCTAGCCACCTTATTGAATTTTCGTGTTAATTTAGTAGTTTCTCTTCATTCTTTTGAAATTCCTACCTATACAATCATATTATCCATAAAAATGATAATTTTGTTTTTTTCCCCATATTTTCACTTCTATTATTTAACTTCTATTTTGATAAATTGTATTGGTTAGAACTTCCAAAGGCATGAAAATTATAACATTTTTACTAGAAATTCTATTTTTATCCCTGATTTTATTTGTGTTTTATATTTAGTATGAGTTAGCTATGCTTTAGCTAACTTACTTTATTTTACATTTTAAAGCTAGTAATAAGGTTTACTCAAAATTGCCTAAAATATCAGAATTATTCCTCACTTGACCAGATAGTGATTCTCTAAATACTATATGAGGATAATAATAATAATTATAGCATTTCAAAATGTCAAATATGCTCCCCAGATTGCCATTTCCTTCAGAAATTGATTCGTTATTTCTAATCAAAACTGTAAGATGGTTAGATAAAGCACTTGATGGATAATTTCAGTTTAAAAAATATTGATTTCCTCTCTATTAGAGTTATGAGCACCTACTCTGCCCTACAACTCTTTTTTTTAAAATTTAATTTATTTTTTATTTTTGGCTGTGTTGGGTCTTCGTTGCTGCGTGGGGCTTTTCTCTAGTTGTGGCAGCAGGGCCACTCTTTGTTGCGGTGTGCGGGCTTCTCATTGCAGTGGCCTATCTTGTGCAGCATGGGCTCCAGGCACATGGGCTTCAGTAGTTGTGGCTCACGGGCTCTAGAGTGCAGGCTCAGTAGTTGTGGCGCATAGGCTTAGCTGCTCCGCGGCATGTGGGATCTTCCCGAACCTGGGCTCGAACCCGTATCCTCTGCATTGGCAGGTGGATTCTTTTTGTTTTTATTTATTTTTTTTTGCTTTATAACAAATTTAATCAGTTATACATATACATATGTTCCCATATCCCCTCCCTTTTGCGTCTCCCTCCCACCTTCCCTATCCCACCCTTCCAGGTGGTCACAAAGCACTGAGCTGATCTCCCTGTGCTATGTGGCTGCTTCCCACTAGCTATCTACCTTACGTTTGGTAGTGTATATATGTCCATGCCATTCTTTCGCTTTGTCACAGCTTACCCTTCCCCCTCCCCATATCCTCAAGTCCATTCTATAGTAGGTCTGTGTCTTTATTCCTGTCTTACCCCTATGTTCTTCATGACATTTTTTTTCTTAAATTCCATATATATGTGTCAGCATACAGTATTTGTCTTTCTCTTTCTGACTTACTTCACTCTGTATGACAGACTCTAGGTCCATCCACCTCATTACAAATAGCTCAATTTCGTTTCCTTTTATGGCTGAGTAATATTCCATTGTATATATGTGCCACATCTTCTTTATCCATTCATCCGATGATGGACACTTAGGTTGTTTCCATCTCCAGGCTATTGTAAATAGGGCTGCTATGAACATTTTGGTACATGACTGTTTTTGAATTATGGTTTTCTCAGGGTATATGCCCAGTAGTGGGATTGCTGGGTCATATGGTAGTTCTATTTGTAGTTTTTTTTTTTTTTTTTTAGCGGTACGCGGGCCTCCCACTGCTGTGGCCTCTCCCGTTGCGGAGCACAGGCTCCGGACGCGCAGGCTCACCGGCCATGGTTCACGGGCCCAGCCGCTCCGCGGCACGTGGGATCTTCCCGGACCAGGGCATGAACCCGTGTCCCCTGCATTGGCAGGCGAACTCCCAACCACTGCGCCACCAGGGAAGCCCTATTTGTAGTTTTTTAAGGAACCTCCATACCATTCTCCATAGTGGCTGTACCAATTCACATTCCCACCAGCAGTGCAAGAGTGTTCCCTTTTTTCCACACCCTCTCCAGCATTTATTGTTTCTAGATTTTTTGATGATGGCCATTCTGACTGGTGTGAGATGATATCTCATTGTAGTTTTGATTTGCATTTCTCTAATCAGTAAAGATGTTGAGCATCCTTTCATGTGTTTGTTGGCAGTCTGTATATCTTCTGTGGAGAAATGTCTGTTTAGGTCTTCTGCCCATTTTTGGATTGGGTTGTTTGTTTTTTTGTTGTTGAGCTGCATGAGCTGCTTATAAATTTTGGAGATTAATCCTTTGTCAGTTGCTTCATTTGCAAATATTTTCTCCCATTCTGAGGGTTGTCTTTTGGTCTTGTTTATGGTTTCCTTTGCTGTGCAAAAGCTTTTAAGTTTCATTAGGTCCCATGTGTTTATTTTTGTCTTTATTTCCATTTCTCTAGGAGGTGGGTCAAAAAGGATCTTGCTGTGATTTATGTCATAGAGTGTTCTACCTATGTTTTCCTCTAAGAGTTTGATAGTGTCTGGCCTTACATTTAGGTCTTTAATCCATTTTGAGCTTATTTTTGTGTGTGGTGTTAGGGAGTGATCTAATCTCATACTTTTAAATGTCCCTCTCCAGTTTTACCAGCACCACTTATTGAAGAGACTGTCCTTTCTCCACTGTACATTCCTGCCTCCTTTATCAAAGATAAGGTGACCATATGTGCATGGGTTTATCTCTGGGCTTTCTATCCTGTTCCATTGATCTGTCTTTCTGTTTTTGTGCCAGTACCATACTGTCTTCACTGCTATAGCTTTGTAGTATAGTCTGAAGTCAGGGAGCCCGATTCCTCCAGCTCCATTTTTCGTTCTCAAGATTGCTTTGGCTATTCGTGGTCTTTTGTGTTTCCATACAAATGGTGAAATTTTTTGTTCTAGTTCTGTGAAAAATGCCAGTGGTAGTTTGATAGGGATTGCATTGAATCTGTAGATTGCTTTGGGTAGTAGTCATTTTCACAATGTTGATTCTTCCAATCCAAGAACATGATACATCTCTCCATCTATTTGTATCATCTTTAATTTCTTTCATCAGTGTCTTATAATTTTCTGCATACAGGTCTTTTGTCTCCTTAGGTAGGTTTATTCCTAGATATCTTATTCTTTTTGTTGCAATGGTAAATGGGAGTGTTTCCTTGATTTCACTTTCAGATTTTTCATCATTAGTATATAGGAATGCCAGAGATTTCTGTGCATTAATTTTGTATCCTGCTACTTTACCAAATTCATTGATTAGCTCTAGTAGTTTTCTGGTAGCATCTTTAGGATTCTCTATGTATAGTATCATGTCATCTGCAAACAGTGACAGCTTTACTTCTTCTTTTCCAATTTGGATTCCTTTTATTTCCTTTTCTTCTCTGATTGCTGTGGCTAAAACTTCCAAAACTATGTTGAATAAGAGTGGTGAAAGTGGGCAACCTTGTCTTGTTCCTGATCTTAGTGGAAATGGTTTCAGTTTTTCACCATTGAGGACGATGCTGGCTGTGGGTTTGTCATATATGACCTTTATCATGTTGAGGAAAGTTCCCTCTATGCCTACTTACTGCAGGGTTTTTATCATAAATGGGTGTTGAATTTTGTCGAAAGCTTTCTCTGCATCTATTGAGATTATCATATGGTTTTTCTCCTTCAATTTGTTAATATGGTGTATCCCGTTGATTGATTTGTGTATATTGAAGAATCCTTGCATTCCTGGAATAAACCCCACTTGATCATGGTGTATGATCCTTTTAATGTGCTGTTGGATTCTGTTTGCTAGTTTTTTTTTTTGTTTTTTTTTGCAGTACGCGGGCCTCTCACCGCTGCGGCCTCTGCCGTTGCGGAGAGAGCACAGGCTCCAGACGCGCAGGCTCAGCGGCCATGGCTCACGGGCCCAGCTGCTCCGCGGCATGTGGGATCCTCCCCGGACCGGGACATGAACCCACGTCCCCTGCACCGGCAGGCGGACTCTCAACCATTGCGCCACCAGGGAAGCCCCTGTTTGCTAGTATTTTGTTGAGGATTTTTGCATCTATGTTTATCAGTGATATTGGCCTGTAGTTTTCTTTCTTTGTGACATCCTTGCCTGGTTTTGGTATCAAGGTGATGGTGGCCTCGTAGAATGAGTTTGGGAGTGTTCCTCCCTCTGCTATATTTTGGAAGAGTTTGAGAAGGATAGGTGTTAGCTCTTCCTTAAATGCTTCATAGAATTCGCCTGTGAAGCCATCTGGTTCTGGGCTTTTGTTTGTTGGAAGATTTTTTATCACAGTTTCAATTTCAGTGCTTGTGATTGGTCTGTTCATATTTTCTATTTCTTCCTGATTCAGTCTTGGCAGGTTGTGCATTTCTAAGAATTTGTCCATTTCTTCCAGGTTGTCCATTTTATTGACATAGAGTTGCTTGTAGTAATCTCTCATGATCTTTTGTATTTCTGCAGTGTCAGTTGTTACTTCTCCTTTTTCATTTCTAATTCTATTGATTTGAGTCTTCTCCCTTTTTTTCTTGATGAGTCTGGCTAATGGTTTATCAATTTTGTTTATCTTCTCAAAGAACCAGCTTTTAGTTTTATTGATCTTTGCTATCGTTTCCTTCATTTCTTTTTCATTTATTTCTGATCTGATTTTTATGATTACTTTCCTTCTGCTAACTTTGGGTGTTTTTGTTCTTCTTTCTCTAATTGCTTTAGGTGCAAGTTTAGGTTGTTTATTCGAGATGTTTCCTGTTTCTTAAGGTAGGATTGTATTGCTATAAAATTCCCTCTTAAAACTGCTTTTGCTGCATCCCATAGGTTTTGGGTCATCGTGTCTCCATTGTCATTTGTTTCTAGGTATTTTTTAATTTCCTTTTTGATTTCTTCAGTGATCACTTCGTTATTAAGTAGTGTATTGTTTAGCCTCCATGTGTTTGTATTTTTTACAGCTCTTTTCCTGTAATTGATATCTAGTCTCATAGCATTGTGGTCAGGAAAGATACTTGATACAATTTCAATTTTCTTAAATTTACCAAGGCTTGATTTGTGATCCAAGATATGATCTATCCTGGAGAATGTTCCATGAGCACTTGAGAAAAATGTGTATTCTGTTGTTTTTGGATGGAATGTCCTATAAATATCAATTAAGTCCATCTTGTTTAATGTATCATTTAAAGCTTGTGTTTCCTTATTTATTTTCATTTTGCATGATCTGTCCATTGGTGAAAGTGGGGTGTTAAAGTCCCCTACTATGATTTTGTTACTGTCGATTTCTCCTTTTATGGCTGTTAGTATTTGCCTTATGTATTGACGTGCTCCTATGTCAGGTGCATAAATATTTTCAATTGTTATATCTTCTTCTTGGATCGATCCCTTGATCATTATGTAGTGTCCTTCTTTGTCTCTTCTAGTAGTCTTTATTTTAAAGTCTATTTTGTCTGATATGAGAATTGCTACTCCAGCTTTCTTTTGGTTTCCATTTGCATGGAATATCTTTTTCCATCCCCTTACTTTCAGTCTGTATGTGTCTCTAGGTCTGAAGTGGGTCTCTTGTAGACAGCATATATATGGGTCTTGTTTTTGTATCCATTCAGCCAATCTGTGTCTGGTGGGAGCATTTAGCCCATTTACATTTAAGGTATTTATTGATATGTATGTTCCTATTCCCATTTTCTTAATTGTTTTGGGTTCGTTATTGTACGTCTTTTCCTTCTGTTGTGTTTCTTGCCTAGAGAAGTTCCTTTAGCATTTGTTGTAAAGCTGGTTTGGTGGTGCTGAACTCTCTCAGCTTTTGCTTGTCTGTAAAGGTTTTAATTTCTCCATCAAATCTGAATGAGATCCTTGCTGGGTAGAGTAATCCTGGTTGCAGGTTTTTCTCCTTCATCACTTTAATTATGTCCTGCCACTCCCTTCTGGCTTGTAGAGTTTCTGCTGAGAGATCAGCTGTTATCCTGATGGGGATTCCCTTGTGTGTTATTTGTTGTTTTTCCCTTGCTGCTTTTAATATGATTTCTTTGTGTTTAATTTTTGACAGTTTCATTAATATCTGTCTTGGCATATTTCTCCTTGGATTTATTCTGTATGGGACTCTCTGTGCCTCCTGGACTTGATTAACTATTTCCTTTCCCATATTAGGGAAGTTTTCAACTATAATCTCTTCAAATATTTTCTCAGTCCCTTTCTTTTTCTCTTCTTCTTCTGGAACCCCTATAATTCGAATGTTGGTGCATTTAATGTTGTCCCACAGGTCTCTGAGACTGTCCTCTGTTCTTTTCATTCTTTTTTCTTTATTTTGCTCTGCAGCAGTTATTTCCACTATTTTATCTTCCACCTCACTTATCCGTTCTTCTGCCTCAGTTATTCTGCTATTGATCCCATCTAGAATATTTTTCATTTCATTTATTGTGTTTTTAATCGATGCTTGATTCATCTTTAGTTCTTCTAGGTCCTTGTTAACTGTTTCTTGCATTTTGTCTATTCTATTTCCAAGATTATGGATCTTGGAAATAGAATCTTGGATCATCTTTACTATCATTATTCTGAATTCTTTTTCAGGTAGACTGCCTATTACCTCTTCATTTGTTAGGTCTGGTGGGTTTTTATCTTGCTCCTCCTCCTGTCTTCTCATTTTGCTTATCTTACTGTGTTTGGGGTCTCCTTTTTGCAGGCTGCAGGTTCGTAGTTCCCGTTGTTTTTGGTGTCTGTCCCCAGTGGCTAAGGTTGGTTTAGTGGGTTGTGTAGGCTTCCTGGTGGAGGGGACTAGTGCCTGTGTTCTGGTGGATGAGGCTGGATCTTGTCTTTCTGGTGGGCAGGTCCACGTCTGGTGGTGTGTTTTGGGGTGTCTGCGGACTTTTTATGATTTTAGGCAGCCTCTCTGCTAATGTGGCGTTGTGTTCCTGTCTTGCTAGTTGTTTGGCATAGGGTGTCCAGCACTGTAGCTTGCTGGTTTTTGAGTGAAGCTGGGTGCTGGTGTTGAGATGGAGATCTCTGGAAGATTTTCGCCATTTGATATTATGTGGAGCTGGGAGGTCTCTTGTGGACCAGTGTCCTGAAGTTGGCTCTCCCACCTCAGAGGCACAGCACTGACTCCTGGCTCCTCAATTTGGGATGATTTGTTGTCTATTCATGTATTCCACAGATGCAGGGTACATCTAGTTGATTGTGGAGCTTTAATCCGCTGCTTCTGAGGCTGCTGGGAGAGATTTCCCTTTCTCTTCTTTGTTCTCACAGCTCCCGGGTCTCAGCTTTGGATCTGGCCCCGCCTCTGCGTGTAGGTCGCTGGAGGGCGTCTGTTCTTTGCTCAGACAGGACAGGGTTAAAGGAGCAGCTGCTTCGGGGACTCTGGCTCACTCAGGCCGCGGGGGAAGGAGGGGCACGGAGTGCGGGGCGAGCCTGCAGCGGCAGAGGCCGGCGTGACATTGCACCAGCCCGAGGCGTGCCGTGCGTTCTCCCAGGGAAGCTGTCCCTGGATCCCGGGACCCCGGCAGTGACGGGCTGCACAGGCTCCCGTAAGGGCGGTGTGGACAGTGACCTGCGCTCACACACAGGCCTCTTGGCTGCGGCAGCAGCAGCCCCAGCGTCCCACGCCCGTCTCTGGGTTCCGCGCTTTCAGCCGCGACTCTCTCCCGTCTGTGGAGCTCCTTTAAGCAGCGCTCTTAATCCCCTCTCCTCGCGCACCAGGAAACCAAGAGGGAAGCAAAAGTCTCTTGCCTTTTTGGCAGCTCCAGAGTTTTCCCGGACTCCCTCCCAGCTAGCTGTGGCTCATTAGCCCCCTTCAGGCTGAGTTCTCGCCGGCAGCCCCAGTCCTCTCCCTGCGCTCTGACCGAAGCCCGAGCCTCAGCTTCCAGCGCCACCCGCCCTGGCGGGTGAGCAGACAAGCCTCTCGGGCTGGTGAGTGCTGGTTGGCACCGATCCTCTGTGCGGGAATCTCTCTGCTTTGCCCTACCCAGGTACGTGGGGAGTTTCTTGCCTTTTGGGAGGTCTGGGGTCTTCTGCCAGCGTTCAGTAGGTGTTCTGTAGGAGTTGTTCCACGTGTAGCTGTATTTCTGGTGTATCTGTGGGGAGGAAGGTGATCTCCCCGTCTTGGCAGGTGGATTCTTAACCACTGCACCACCAGGGAAGCCCCCTACAACTCTTATATAAGGTGTTTGAGAATAAGAAACATGTCTCAACCTTTGAGTATATCACCTTTGGCAAGTCATTTCACCTGTCTGTATCAGTATGTCATTGAATAGCACATACCTGTTTATTTAAAGAATGTGTGGGAAATTTGGCTGGCAGTCAGTACCTTTGTGAATTTGAGCAAACTACTTCATTTTCCCCAGTTTTCTTACCTCATTTGTTTATAAAGGTTTTAAGATAGGTTATCTGTACTATCTTTTTCACTCAAACATCCTGTCACTTTATAGCAAATTCTGTTAGAAATCAGATATACATATGTGGAAATATATATAATAAACTCAAGAGTCAATGCAGTACAGTGGAAATACCAGAGGTTTTGGCTCAGATTATTGTATTTCAAGACTTTGGTGCTACCTTACTATCTGTGTGACATTAGGTAAATTACTTTACAACTCCGAGTTTCATTGGTGTCAGTAGGAAATACTAAAATTCATTATCTGTCATGGTTGTGATGAGAACTAGGTAACAGAGTCTTGTAATCTGTATCTTTTGGAGTACTAACAGGAAACAGATGGCACACTTGAAATAGGTTAATTCTAGAATGATTTATTTACAGAGATACTAATTATAAAAGTGTGGGTGTATGGTAATCACAAAGACTGTTGCAGTAATCTTGGGTATATTAGCAAACAAACTATTACCACACTTAGGCCCAGGAGGAGTAAGGGAGGAAGAAGTTTGGGGAGCCTGAGAGATACAGTCATGTATAATCTTGTCCTAGAGAGAAGCAGTGACCATTTGTGGATGAACACAGTCTAAGACAGAAATAACCTCATTAAAAAAGGTATAAAGTTGGTTCACTGACTAATCTAATCTGGGCTCCAATAGGAACTGCATTGGTCTAGGTATCTTCATATAAACATATCCAGAGAAGTCTCTTCATACTGAAACTTAATGACAGTAGCAACTTTGTCTAGAGTAACTGAGCCCATAAGCCAAAGGAAAGTGTTATGCAATTTACAGTGTGGTAAGGTAAGATCTATAATAAGCATAACAGAGGTTCTGACTTTTCCAAATTCCCCTCCCATAAGACTTGTAATATTCATTCAACAATGTGATATGGTCCAATCTGGGTTCTGATCTTTCTCAAGTTTCTCTTGCCCAAATCTGCCTGACCTATAGATTCAGGTTCCTTAATGTAATAGTCTCAGTCTTTTTCTGTTTTTCTTCCTCAATGTATAATCTTTAAGTACTGGATTTTTATCAATTGATTTCTACAGAAAGCTGTGCTTCACTTTAATATGTTTTGGAAACTGCTGTCTAGGAGTAGTTTCCAGCTGTTCTCTGCCCTTCTATTCTAAGACCTTTGTGTCTGCTGGCAGCTGCTTTCTCTTCGTAGAATTGCTGTTTTCTTCTTTACTTTGGTGACGCAAGAGGGGTTTTTAAGCCCCTTGTTTTTAAGAGTTACTTCCTGCTTGGAGTCAGAACTGGTTCTCCTGTTGCAGGAAAATGTGGATGTCATGACACTTCCTTGGGTAGCAGTAGCTGAAAGCACTTATCTTTAATTACTTTATGCCCTACCTGTCAAGAAATTAACAAGGGAGGATCGTATGATGAAAATTTCAACCATGGCCTCTTGTTGGTTTGTCCATGTTCTAGCCATGCCATTTGGAAAAGTTATGTAAATTTTTTCTCTCATTTATTGATACAAAAATGAAATAATACACTGTTACACTTATTTTTATGAGGCTCAAAGGTAATAATGTATGTGGTGCGATTTTCAAACTATAAAGTGGAAGGGATTATTACTATCCGGAAAAATGCATATTCTTGAGCCTTTGGAAACAACACAGTATGCTATGTAAATTAGTATAGACTTTGTCTTCATATTTTCCCACTTGACTAGCCAAATGAAAAAGGCATTTATTTCTCATGGAAATCTCAGGAGATATTAACCAATCTTCCTTGAGTGTATTTAATATAATTCTAAGAATTAATAGGCAGCATTGGAGTAATCACAAATACAAGTCTGCACAAATCAAATCATAATCATGTTCATTTTACACTGATAAAGTTTCCAGGAGTAAAGTGTGTACCCTTGCTATTCATGACTTACTTGAATAGTTTTCAAGCCCTCATATAATTTTTCCTTGAGTTATAAAGTTTCAAAATTATGTTGACTTGAAAAAGGAAATTGTATGACCTTCATTAAAGGTAATGACTATTATTAGTTTATTAATGCTGGAATTACTCCATACTGTTCATATGAATCAGCCTACTGCATGGTTGTTTGGATCTTTAAATGTTTATGTGAGTTAAAATTTTATTAGGGGATGTTATTTTGCTTATATTTCTTCTTTTGTGAACCAAATCATAATAATTACATTATCATTGCGTAATATTATATCTTCATTATTACTAATTAGATTCTGTACTATTTTTCAATGTGCAGAAGAGGATTTTTAGAAAGGAAAATAAGGATATTAAATCAATACTTCAAAATCCTAACATTTCTTCCACAGTTTTAGAATTTTAAAGTAATTATCTCACTTTATTTTCTCTATTTCAGTCAGAACACTTAAATATATTTGTGACTATTTGCACATTTTCCCACAGTTGTCACATATTTTTGTTGTTTTATTGCTGCCATCTGCTTTTTTGAAGTATTTAATGACATTCATTGAGTGTTCACGAAATGTCTGGTAGTTGACACCAGGTGGTGTACAGAGTCACAAAAGGTAATTTCTCTTGTGGATATCACCTTCCAAAAAAGAGAGCAGATGTAAATGCATACCCAAATAACTGAACAAGACACTCTTGTATGGTAATAAGTTCTGTAATAAGAAAACTGGAATTTGGGATCGGTGGGGGGGCTAGTATAGAAACAGGAGGGAGAGCTGCTTTATATGAGATGGCCACGGAAGATCTCTTTCAGGAGGTAACCTTTGAGCTGGGACCTTAATTGTTAGAAAGGACCAGGTTTTTGAAGAACTAGAACAAGGATATTTTAAGCAGAATATGTAAAGTCCCTGATGAGAGAGTGAGCTTGGCAAGGAAGGTCCGTTTGGTTGGAGTGTGGTGAATGGTTAGACAAGCAGGGAGAGGCCAAATCCAGCCATGTGTTGTGGGCTAAGACAATAAATTTAAATTGTATTCTAATTGCAATGGGAAGACATTGGAGAGATTTCATCAGAGGAGTGGCATGGATTGATTTACATTTTTGGAAGTTTGCCCGACTAGCATGTAGAAAATGAGCCACGTGTAAACCCATGATGGAAACTGGGAAATGAGTTAGGAGGCTGTTGCAGTATTCCTGTTGAGAGAAGACGGTAATGAACAAGGTGGTTAGTGTTCAATGAATATGGTCAGATTTGGCATATACGTGAGAAGTACAGGCACGAGGTCTTTCTGGTGGGTTGGATGTGAGAGGTGACCAAAGAGAGGAATTAATTTTGCCTTTTATACTTTATATTGCCCAGGTGTGCTCATCTAGGAACCATTGACCATGAATGAGGAAATCTAAAAGGAGAAGTGGCTTGGGGGTAAGGTAAGTTTGACGCCGAGGTTGAGTGAAGATTTCTGTTTTGAACTTATTGATTTTGAGATGCATATTGGGCAAGCAAGTAGAGATGCTGAGTAGCCATTTAGGTAGAATATGGATTATGCATCCTAATGGAAGAGACCAAGTTTGTTCAATTAATGATTAGAGAATTAATATTCAGAATAGTCAAATTTATTCTTCCATAAGAATATAACCATTTTTAAGCTTTTAAAAAATGTATTTTATTGAAGTATAGTTGATTTACAATGTTGTATTAATTTCTGCTGTAAAGCAAAATGATTGAGTTATACATACATATGTATATATTCTTTTTCATATTCTTTTCCATTATGGTTTATCACAGGATGTTGATGATAGTTCCCTGTGCTATACAGTAGGACCTCGTTGTTTATCCATCCTATATGTAATAGTTTGCATCTGCTAGTTCCGAAACTCACAATCTATCCCTCCCACACACACACCCTCCCTTGGAAGGTAACCACAAGTCTGTTCTCTATGTCTGTGAGTCTGCTTCTGTTTCCTAGGTAAGTTCATTTGTGTCATGTGTTAGATTCCACATTTAAGTGATATCATATGGCAAATGTCTTTCTCTTTCTGACTTCATTTAGTGTGATATTCTCTAGGTCCATCCATGTTGGTGCAAATGGCATTATTTCATTCTTTTCTGTGGCTGAGTAGTATTCCATTGTGTGTGTGTATATATATATATGCGTGTGTGTGTGTATGTATACACACACACACACACACACACACAACTTATCTGTTCATGGATATTTAGTTTGATTCTGTGCCTTGGCTATTGTAAATAATGCTGTTATGAACATAGGGGTGCATGTGTCTTTTCGAATTATAGTTTTGTCTTGATATATGCCCAGGAGTGGGATTGCTGGATCATATGGAAACTCTGTTTTTAGTTTTTTTGAGGAGCCTCCATACTGTTTTCCATAGTGGCTGTACCAATTTACAGTCCCACCAACGGTGTAGGGGGGTTCTCTTTTCTCCACACTCTCTCCAGCATTTATTATTTGTAGACGTTTTAATGATGGCCATTCTGACCCATGTGAGGTGATACCTCATTGTAGTTTTGATTTGCATTTCTCTAATAATTAGTGATAATGAGCATCTTTTCATGTGCCTATTGGCCATCTGTATGTCTTCTTTGGAGAAATGTCTCTTTAGATCTTCCACCCATTTTTTGATAGGATTGTTTGTTTTTTTGTTATTGAGTTGTATGAGCTGTATGTGTATTTTGTAAATTAAGCACTTGTCAGCCACATCATTTGCAAATATTTTCTCCCAGTCCATCGGTTGTCTTTTTATTTTTTTATGGTTTCCTTTGTTGTGCAAAAGCTTATAAGTTTCATTAGTTTCCATTTGTTTATTTTTGCTTTTATTTCTATTGCCTTGGTGGACTGACCTAAGAAAACATTTGTACAATTTATGTCAGATGGTATTTTGCCTATGTTCTCTTCTAGGAGTTTTATGGTGTCATGCCTTATATTTTAGTCTTTAAGCCATTTTTTTTTTTTTTTTTTTGCGGTACGCGGGCCTCTCACTGTTGCGGCCTCTCCCGTTGCAGAGCACAGGCTCCGGACGCACAGGCTCAGCAGCCATGGCTCATGGGCCCAGCCGCTCCGTGGCATGTGGGATCTTCCCGGACCAGGGCACGAACCCATGTCCCCTGCATCGGCAGGCGGACTCTCAACCACTGCGCCACCAGGGAAGCCCCTTTTAAGCCATTTTAAGTTTATTTTTGTGTTGGTGTGAGGGGATGTTCTGACTTTATTGATTTACACGTGGCTGTCCAACTTTCCCAGCACCACTTGCTGAAGAGGCTGTCTTTTCCCCATTGTATATTTTTGTCTCATTTGTCAAAAATTAATTGACTGTAGGTGTGTGGGTTTATTTCTGGGCTCTCTATTCTGTTTCATTGATCCATATATCTGTTTTTGTGCCCTGCTGTTTTGATTACTGTACCTTTGTAGTATTGTCTGAAGTCTGGGAGGGCTATGCCTCCTACTTTGTCCTTTTTCCTCAGGATTACTTTGGCAACTCTCAGTCTTTTATGGTTCCATATAAATTTTAGGATTATTTGTTCTAGTTCTGTGAAAAATGTCATGGGTAATTTGATAGGGATCACATTAAATCTGTATATTGCTTTGGGTAGTATGGCCATTTTAACAATATCTTCAAATCCAAGAGCATAGGATATCATTCCATTTCTTTGAATCATCTTCAGTTTCCTTTATTAATGTTTTATAGTTCTCAGCATATAAGTCTTTCACCTCCTTGGTCAGGTTTATTCCTACGTATTTTATTTTTTGATGTGATTTTAAAAGGGATTTTTTTTTAACATTTCCTGTCTGATATTTGTTAATGTAAAGAAATGCAACTGATTTCTTTATGTTAATATTGTATCCTGCTACCTTGCTGAATTTGTTTATCAGTTCTAGTAGTTTTTGTGTGGAGTCTTTAGGGTTTTCTATATATATAGTATCATGTCATCTGCATATAAACACTATTTCCTCCTCCTTACCAACTTGGGTATACTTTATTTCTTTTTCTTGTCTGACTGCTGTGGCTAGGACTTCCAATACTATGTTTAATAGAAGAGGTGAGAGTGGGCATCCTTGTCTTGTTCTAGGTTTTAGCAGGAAGGTTTTCAGCTTTTCACCATTGAGTATTATATTGGCGGTGGTTTTGTCATAAATAGCTTTTATTATGTTGAGATATGTTCCCTATATACCCACTTTCATAAATGTTTTTTATCATGAATGGATATTGACTTTTATCAAATCCTTTTCCTGCATCTATTGAGATGATCATGTTGTTTTTGTCTTTTCTTTTGTTGATATGGTGTATCACATTGATTTATGTATGTTGAACCATCCTTGTGACACTGGGATGAATCCAGTTTGGTCATGATGTATGATCTTTTGTATGTGTTTTTGGATTCAGTTTGCTAATATTTTATTGAGAATTTTTGCATTTATATTTATCAAAGATATTGGCCTGTAATTTTCTTTTTTGGTAGTGTCTTTATCTGGTTTTGGTATCAGTGTGATGGTGACTTCATAGAATATCTTTGGGAGTGTTCCCTCCTCTTCAATCTTTTGGAAGAGTTTGAGAAGGATTGGTAAAAGTTCTTCTTTGTATGTTTAGTAGAATTTGCCTGAGAAGCCATCTGGTCCTGGACTTTTGTTTGTAAGGAGTTCTTTAAATTACAGATTCTATTTCACTTCTAGTGATCGGTCTGTTCAAATTATATCTTCTTGATTCAGTTTTGGTGGGCTGTATGTTTCTAGAAACTTGTCCATTTCTTCTAGGTTGTCCAGTTTGTTGGCATATAGTTGTTCATAGTATCGTCTTAGGGTTTTTTGTATTTCTGCAGTATTGGTTGTGATTTCTCCTCTTTCAGTTTTTGTTTTGTTTACTTGGGTCCTCTTTCTTTTCTTCTTTGTGAGCCTGGCCAGAGGTTTGTCAATTTTGTTTACCCTTTCAAAGAACCAGTGCTTGGTTTTACTGACTTTTTTCCATTTTTTAAAAAGTCTCTAGTTTATTTATTTCCTGTATGATGTTTATCATTTCCTTGCTTCTGCTGACTTTAGGTTTTGTTTGTCCTTCTTTTTCTAATTCTTTCAGGTGATAGGTAATGTTGTTTACTTGAGATTTTTCTTGTTTCTTCAAAAAGGCCTGTATCACTATGAACTTCCCTCTAAGAACTGTTTTGCTGTATTCCACAGATTTTGTATGGTTGTATTTTCATTGTCATTTGTCTCAAGGTATTTTTTAAATTTGCTCTTTGATTTCATCATTGACCCATTGGTTTTTTTAGTAGCATGTCATTTATTCTCCATGTAATTGTTTTCTTATTTCTTTTTCTGTGGTTGATTTCTAGTTTCATGCTGTTGTGGTCAGAAAAGATGCTTGAAATAATCTCTTTACTCTTAAATTTGTTGAAGCTTGTTTTGTGCCCTAGTATGTGGTCATTCCTAGAGAATGTTCCATGTGTGCTTGAAAAGAAGGTGTATTCTGGGGGTTTTTTGGTTGTAATGTTCTGAAAATATCAATTAAGTCTAACTGTTCAATTATATCATTTAGGATCTCTGTTGCCTTATTGATTTTCTGTCTAGAAGATCTGTCCATTGGTGTGAGTGGGGTATTAAAGTCTCCTACTATTATTGTATTCCCATCAACTTCTCCCTTTATGTCTGTCAGTATTTGTTCTATGTATTTAGGTGCTCCTATATTGGGTACATATTTGCTGATGAGTGTAATATCTTCTTCTTGTATTGATTCTTTTATCATTACATAGTGTCCTTTATCTTTCTTTATAGCCTTTGTTTTAAAGTCTATTTTTTCTGATATGAATATTGCCATCTGCTTTCTTGTCATTTCCGTTTGCATGAAATATCTTTTTCCATCCTCTCACTTTCAGTCTAAGTGTGTCCTTTGCCCTAAAGTGGGTCTCTTGTAGGCAGCATAGTGTAGGCTTTTTTTTTAATCCAATCTGCCACTTTGTCTTTTGATTGGAGCATTTAGTCTATTGACATTTAAGGTGATTATTGATAGATATGTATTTATTGCCATTTTAAATCTTGTTTTCCCATTGATTTTGTATTCTTCTTTGTTCCTTTTTCTTTTTGTTTTTCCTTTTGTGGTTTGATGATTTTCTTTTGCAGTATGCTTGCTTCTTTTTGGTTTTTGTGACTGTATTGTAAGTTTTTGATTTGTGATTACCTGTTTTTCAAGTATGTTAACCCCTTCGTATATCTACTTACTTTACACTGATAGTCATGTAGGCTCAAACACATTCTAAAAAAAAAAAATCTATGTTTTCGTACTCTTCTTCCCACATTTTATGATTTTGGTTTCCTCTTTTACATTTCCATGTTTATCCTTTTGATGTTCATTGTGGTTATCATTTCTTTCACAGAACTTTTTTTTAATCTGTGTACTGGCTTATTTAAGTGATTTACTTTCCAGTTGTGATTTTCTCTTTCTTATAGATTCTTGCTGCTTTTCTATTTGGAGAAGACCTTTCAATATTTCCTTTAGGATAGGTTTAGTGTTGCTGTACTCTTTTAGTTTTTGCTTGTCTGTGAAATTCTTTCTCTCTTTTTCTATTCTAAGTGATAATCTTGCTGGGTAGAGTAACCTAGCTTGCAGATTTTTCCCTTTCAGGACTTGGAATATATTTTGCTACTCCCTTTTGCCTGCAAAGTTTCTGTAGAGAAATCAACTAATAGCCTTATGGGAGTTCCTTTGTAATTAACTATTTGTTTTTCTCTTACTGCCTTTGGAATCCTCTCTTTATCTTCAAAGAAGATAACCATTTTAATGAAGGATTTGATTTGCCTTATGATAAAAAGGTAAAAGTCCCAGAGAGATTTATCTTTGAGAGGAAATTATAAGAGACATTAAAACACTCCTCTGTTTGTATAGTGTTTTACTGTTTCTATGCTTTATTTCATTGACATTTGGGAATAGCATAGAGTAAGTGTTGTTATCCTCTCCTAGAGATGAGGAAACTGATGTTCATTGGTCTGTGTCCCTTGTTCAAGGTCACAGAACCAATAAAAAAATGAAGGCAGGATTAGAATGTAAATCTTTCCAGCTTTGAACTTGCTGCTTGGCCACTGTATTATATTATTTTCTAAGACTGCCATAACAAATACCACAAACTACGTGGCTTAAACAATAGAAATTCATTCACTCCCAAGTCTGGAGCCAGCAGTCCAAAATCAGGGATCCACACTCCTTCAGAAGGCTCTAAGGGAGAATCAAGCCTTCCTTGCCTCTTCCAGCTTCTAGTAGCTTCATATATTCTTTGACTTATGGCCAAATAACTCTCAGCTCTGCCTCTGTCTTTGCATGGCCACATTCTGTTCTCTCTTTATATGGCTCTTCTGTGTGTTTCTGATAAGGACACTTGACGTGGGATTTAGGGCCCACTTGGACAATCCATATAATTTTGTCTTGATCCTTAATTACACCTGCAAAGACCATTTTTCGAATCAGGTTGTATGCAAAGTTTTCCAGAGTTAGGAAGTGGACAGATCTTTTGGGGGGTTGACACCAACTAGTGTCATTTACACAAGATGTAAGACGTTCATTGAGTATTTAAAGGATAATGTATGCAGGATGGGCCACTAAGTAGAAGGTAGACAGAATCAATGTACAGTTTTATTATTTTCTTTATTAGTTCAGCAAATACTTGTTGAGAATCTCCAGTATGCCAAGAACTCTGGTTGTACAGAAAAGATTGTGGTAGGAAAAAAAAACACAAAACAGTGTCCACCTGTTCATACATGAACGTTTTCAAGTTTCCTTACGTGATCTCCAGCTTGGCATTTCAACGCAGTTGTATAACATGGTAACCATTATGGCTTTTATTCACCAAAATAGAGCTAACTTATGAACATTTAAGTTTGAATTACAGAATTTAATGTTGATTGTGACCTTAGAAGGCATTTTTTTTCCCTCCACCTGTTTAAGAATTTGTTCTATGGTATTATTCAACCATGAGAAACAAGGACACCCTGCCATTTGTGACAACGGGTAGACCTTGAGCATATTATGCTGAGTGAGATAAGTCAGACACAGAAGAAAAAGTACTATATAATATCATTTATATGTGGAATATAAAAAAGCCAAACTCATAAAAACATAAAGTAACATAGTGGTTACCAGGGGATTGGGGGTGGGGGAATAGGATAGATGTTGTTTAAGTGTACAAACTTGCAATGAGTTGCAATATGCCCTATAGATCTAGTGCACAATATAGAGGATATAGAAACAATACTGTATTATAATTATCAAATTGCTAAGAAACTAGAACTTAATGATTTCAACCACTAAAAAGAAAGGATCATTATGTAATGTGACAGAGGTGCTAATTATTTCTACAGTGGTAACCATATTACAGTATATTAATGTATCAAATTAACATGTTGTACATCTTATATTTGCACAGTGTTAGATGTCAAACACGTTTCAGTTGAAAAAATTTGCTCCGTGGTATTTTTGACAAGTAAGAGGGAACTGAGAGTTGGGTAAAAATGAGGAAGTTAGACTACATATTTGTAAGATCTCTTTTTAATCCTTAAATTTATTTGCTTAATCATTAGTAAAATTTATTATAATGAGCTTCTTCACAGCCCAAATCACAATTTTAATTTATTAATGATACATTTAATATCTATTTTTATTACTAATCTAGAGGAAGGAAGGAAGATGGGAAAGAAGGAAGGAAGGGAGGGAGGGAGGAAAGGAAAGATACCTGAAGCAAATATACCAAACTGAAAACTGTTAAATCTAGGTGTTGAGTTCTTGGACTTATTTTAATAGTTTTTCATATCATTAAAATATTTTATCATAAATTTAACAGTCAAATTAGAATATATACTCTTTGGGGTTAAATCATTTTTACTAAAATACTGTATAGTATGTTATTATATAGAAGGCCAAAACAGTACTAGAAATTATCTTTAAAATGACCTAATTCCATAAATAAATTTATCTTTATTATTTTTTAGAGATATACCTTCCTTTCGATTATTCTTAGTAAATGTGATTACTTTTGTGTTTTGCCTGCTGCCTAACAGGGAAAGTCTTTGAGTCTAAACATTTTATTTATTACTGTGTTTTAAAGAAAGACAGGTTCAGAAAGGGAGAGGACAGATCTGCTGGTTTATACTTTTCATTAATCTGGTAAATAATACTATTCATTCACCTAATGGGAGGGTCTTAGGATTTGGTTGAACCAGAGGCTAATGGATATCATGTGACAGTTGTAAGCAGTAGTATTTCTGAAATGCAATAAATTTTGAAAAGATCAAACATAACTCATATTCAAATGTAAGTATTTAATTTTGTTCCAAAGTCTATATAGTTGACATTGGTGATGGTCTTCTATGTATAATAATACGGCACATTCCTCTTACTATGATATTCTTTACTGTGGGTATGTGGCTGAGGTTACATCGTGAGATTTGATGGCGCTACTAATAATTCTTGCTTCATTTCCTCTCACTCCATTACTCTAATTTGGTTTCTTTCCATAAGTGAATTATGTTCTGGGTCTATATACATCTGCATTTAGGATACTGTTTTGTTTAGGAATGTTGTAAAGTGATCCCAAATAGTTTGGAGGCAACATGATACCAAATTTAAAATTTAAATTTTATAAAATCTGGTTACCAAAAACAGTTGCCTAAAAGTAGTTCAGCTTTTGTTGTAATTGTCCCTGTCAATGTAACAGAGCACCCTTCTTTAGCAGAGAGTTATCATATGTTCTGTTTAGGTTAACTTGCATATTTTCTGCCAGAGCTCTACATGCTGCCCTGTTAAGAGGCAGTAAGGAAGGGAAGGGGTGGCGCTACAAAAGAAGGGAGCTTTTTCTCCTGGCGTGGTATTTATTTTAAAACTAATTCAGAACTGCATGGATCGTTCTGAAATTTTTGCTTGGAATCTGAAGTTTTAAACTTACTCTGCTCCTCTAAACCATTAGCAGATTAAAACCTGTTGTCTGTTTATTTTTTTAAGTTTTATGTAGGTAGTATATAAACTTAATATCAAATTTGTTGCAATTTTTTTAAAAACATGATGCTCATTTTTCTTGTTAATTTTATGTAATGAATTCATTCATAAGTCTATATTTGATTGTTGAAATAACAAATACTACTGGTAAAGCAGTTTTAAAATGATTTAACACATACGTTAATACATTGTTAGTATGTTTCACTTTCATTCTGCATTACTTTCTTTATGTTTGTGAGAAAATCCAAAAGAAGCTTGTTGGCATTGAAGGGAAAAATGTCTAATTGGCATGCACAGTGAAAGTTTTCCTAGCTTTTCCCCTTCCTTTTATTTTTTCTCCTTGAGTCTTTCATTATTGATAAAATGTTATTAAACCTTTTGTGTAGAATCTCTTACCTGAAAGCAGACTTGTAGGAAATCCTTTTAAATATAAATAGATGGATGGATAGGTAGACACAGATACATATCATATATACATATTTTCACAGTAGATTTACTTGCCCAGTAAATATGGTTGATGAAAGAGTTCCTGGCAATCCATAAAAGAACAGGCCAGGGGGTTCCTCATTAATCTTCTAATAGTTTCTGCTGTCGTCTCTCTCTAAAGTTCCTTGCCTTGTGAAGTATTTGTGGTAGAGCAACAGCACTTTGGCTTTCTACTAAGCAATGCCTTCCAGCCGGATCTCAACAAAAGCCAAGTCTCCCTCTCAAATAGTTTCAGCCTCAGCTGTATTATTGGCTGGGGTTCTGAGCCATGAAAGGGAGATGCTATTTGTTTAACAGTGCTTCACAATACAAACAAGCTGAGAAAATACAACTCCTCTGGTCTTCTTTTGTGTCTCCTAATAGTAATATAGTTTTACTCTTAGTGACTGCAAAATTACTTTGCAAACAGATGTTCGGCTTTACTTTGTTAAGTTTGTAAGCATTTCTTTAAATACTGTACCTTAATAACATAACTGTGTTTAGAGTTATCAGATAAAGAGAATCTCTCATTGGTTACATTAAAAATAACACGTCAACAATCTGTAAAATGAGTTCCACATTAAGCCACAGACGTGAGTGGCTGTAAATTAAAATTTAATAAGCCAAGATAATTTCTTACCGGCTTTTAGTGTGTTTTCTTTTTATACTGTTAGCCAATAAACGTCTTCAATTCCAAGATTAGGTTTATAGGGTAATCTTCCTTGAAAAGGGATGGCATATCTAAGTAGCACCAAAAATTTTTTCTCGAAACCTGATAGGAATTGTGCTATGCAAAACTTTATTTATAATATTCTAAGCCTATTAAAGAAATAAGTATTTTATAAAAGAGAAAATAATGGGACTACTCTAGCACAGTACCTCAGTTACTTTATATGGTTTGTATATACTTTGGAAAGCTACCGATGATTATTTGTAATATTATCCATTTAGAAAGAAGATCAACTTGAAGCATATTACCATTCTCTTAATTAAAAAAAAAAATCCTTTCATTGGAGCAAAACCACCATCTAAAACTGTGGTAATATAGGAAGGAAGATTTACATATATGAATGTATGCCTTCACAAAATTTCACATTTTTTTTTTTTGATTTAGAATTCAGGTACCCAGAAGAGAAAAATATATAGGGCAACAACCATCTTGAAAAAAGGAAGATATAAAACTTAAACATAACAACCAACTATAAAGTATTAAGTAATATCAATTAGCTCTCAGAAAAAATAACCAAAGACATTAAAAATCTAATACAAATCAAAATGGTCGATGCTTGGTTTTAAGACTCATGTAGCACACACTGATTTGTCTTCTCAAAGTGTGATCTCCCAACTGGCAGCATCAGCATCACCTGGGAATGTGTTAGAGATGCAAATTCTTCAGCCCCATCCTAGGCCTATTGAATCCGAAACTTGGGGGCAGGGTCCCCAGTAAAATGAATTTTACAAACCTCCAGTTGATTCTGATATACACTAATGTTTGAGAACCACTGCTTCATGCAGCATGCAAAATTGGCAAAAACTAATTCAGAGCTGAAATCAGTGCAGTCTTCCTAACTTGTAAATCCAGAGGAAGTACAAGCCAAACTTTGGTTACTTGATAAAATGAAGATAGGGATCTCTTGCTTCATTATTCCTCTCATAATTTTCAAGCAAGCATGATCTTTGGGAAGTCATATGAAGAAAAGATTTACTGATCAAAGACAAGGTGTTATTTTGAAAATCTCTCTAAGAGGATGTGTGACTCCAGAACACCAAAGTATACTCCAAGCAGATCACTTTAGTAGTGTTTGTGGGGAATTTCCTTATAGAATCAGATCTGGATCATTGTTGTTTCATATATATTGTTGACCTAAAATAAATAGACTGCCAGGTATTTCTCTAGCAAAGACGAGTTGATTCAGGATTGGCAAAGAATTGCAATTTGGGGTCTGCAACCATGGTGAGCCACGTGCAAGTCCCAGCATGGCAAAGAAAGGAGAATGCCTTTTCAGAGGGGCATTACAGTAAACAAAGGGTTGGGAGGGTTACAGTAAACAAAAAGTCCATAGCTTTTCATTGACTGAGACCTTGCCAGGAAAGGAGTCTTCTTCCTGCTGGGCTCTGCTATCTTCTTAGGGTGTGAGAGCTCCCCCTTCTGGTCTCCTGACCCTATTTAATTGAGATTTCTGTTTATTAATGTTCTATAATATCTGGCTTCCCTCACTCCCAAGCCAAGTGCTCAGAGCAAGTTGTTACCACTGTAGAAATGCATCAGCCTCTCCCAACCTCTCCACTCTGTTTATAATTCTAGTAAAACAGTTATGACATAAGAAGCAGAGTATCAAATTTTAATCACACTTTTAGGGACTTTGTTGGGATATAGTGAGAGTACATTGAGCCAGAGGTATACTTTGAGAAAACTTACTTATTGCTATCTATGTTTCTGGTAGACAACAAACTGTACCGTAATCTAGTAGTAAGTACATTAAAAAATCAATTAAGTTATCTTACTCTGTAGGTATACATTTAAATATTTTGTATTCTACTAGTGATTAAATGTTACTATTAATGGCCATCTAACAGAGTATGTTATTTATAAACCTTGGGAAGGCAAAATACTTAATTTCTTCATATCTCAGTTTTCTCATCTATGAACTGGGGATAAACTTATCCCTAAAAATGTACCCCCTGAAACTGGGGTAATCTTGAACAATAAATGAGATTTAAAAATATATAACACTTAAAATAATGACTGGCAAATAACAAGCACTCACTTAATATTAGCTACTGCTGTTATTATTTTTATGTCACCATTTCATAATTAATTTCTGAAATCAGGAATTTAAAAAATATCCTATTTATTGTTAGGCTCATATATACAAATATCAAACCACTATGTTGTATACCTGAAACTAATATAATGTTATATGCCAATTATACCACAAAAACAAGTAAATAATAAAATAAAATTAATTGAAAATATCCTATTGTGGTTGATACTATTGTTTAAAAGTCCTTTTTAAATATTAGGGAATAGAATTTTATTTTAAAGAGAGATTTAAATACTAAAATTCATTTATAGGTTGTAGAATAATTGTTGTGTTGGACATCTGCATCACTAGTTATTAATTTGCTTTGTTTTCTAAGATTGTCCCATTGCATGCCGAAACAGAGCTTGGAATAGCAATAGTTAAAGGAATACTGCACGAAAATATTCATTTCTCAAGAGACACAAGCCACACACCTACTGTACGTTTTTGGAATGTGCTTTAAGTCACTCTTTGAAAGGAGTATAATAAAGTGCACATCAGGAATGGGAATGAGTCCATTCTCACCATCTGTTCCTAATTTTTTTGAGCTGAAGACTCTGTATTATTAAACCACTGTGTAAAATGTTAAAATGGCATTAGAAATCTGAGTTAAATCCAGAAGAGTTCAGACCTTAAGTTTAAGGTTATTTGAAAAGATATTGACGGCTGCATTGCAGTGATGAGTAAAAATAGCCAGCCCCTTATTCTCAGGTAACCCTGAACTTCATTTTCTCAACTTCCCACAAGCTGAAAGTTCTTCCAAATATATTGTTATCCCAACTGCATATATATTTAATTTCTATATAAACATATACATTTCTGCACCCTGCTTCCTTTACCCTCACTTTAGCTAATAAGAATTTTAGTATATCCTCTAGCCCCCAAATTATAAAATTTTGAGAGCTCACCTGATCCCATGACAGATCTTTGGTGACTTTCTGAAGCCCTCACAATTTCAGACTGTTTTTTCCACAAATAGTAAGTAATTTGACTTACTTTCCCCAGGGAATGTGGACAATATTTATTGTGGTGTCCTTCACAACTCCTAGAAACTTGTATAAAAACTGCCTGTGTTGAACTCTGGTCCTAGGCACATATAGGTTTCTAGTGGGATTTGAAAAGTTGCAAAGGACTTCTTGGCTCCAAAATATATCCATCCTTAGTCCTACCAATGTACTAGAAACTCCCTCCATCATTCAGTACTCTTTATTTGGATTAAAATACATTGTTAAAAATTAAACGTACTCTTTTAGATACAAGCCACATTTATTCAGCATTTATACTCAGACAAACATTGCACTAAGTGGGTTTCTATGACTGTAAATGCTTCAGCATGTGAAAGGAACTTCATTATCTTTGCCCCAATCAAGTGGCTCAAATGGGCATTCAAATATGTGGATTTATTTTTACTTTTCTCCGACGTATTATCACCCACTCTTAAATAGTTCTCTACCTTTCCTTTAAAGGAGCTATCAAAGAACAATTTTTTTTTTTTTAATTTTTTGGCTGCGTTGGGTCTTCATTGCTGCACGCGGGCTTTCTCTAGTTGAAGCAAGTTGGAGCTACTCTTTGCTGCGGTGCGTGGGCTTCTCATTGCGGTGCCTTGTTGCGGAGCACGGGCTCTAGGTGCTTGGGCTTCAGTAGTTGTGGTGCACAGGCTCAGTAGTTGTGGCTTGCGGGCTCTAGAGCACAGACTAAGTAGTTGTGGCACACGGGCTTAGTTGCTCTGAGGCATGTGGGATCTTCCTTGATCAGGGCTCGAACCCATGTACCCTGCATTGGCAGGCGGATTCTTAACCACTGCACCACCAGGGAAGCCCAAAGAACAATTTTAAGAAAAGAATATCTTAATTTTTTTTTTTTTTTTTTTTTTTTTTTGCGGTACGCGGGCCTCTCAGTGTTGTGGCCTCTCCCACTGCGGAGCACAGGCTCCGGACGCGCAGGCCCAGCGGCCATGGCTCACGGGCCCAGCCGCTCTGCGGCATGTGGGATCTTCTCAGACCGGGGCACGAACCCACATCCCCCGCATCGGCAGGCGGACTCTCAACCACTGCGCCACCAGGGAAGCCTTTAATTGTTTTTTAAAGGAAGTAGCAGTATACTATAATAGCATTTTTCTCATATTATAGCAATGTTCAGGTATATCTAGGTCTCCATATTTATTTATCCCAGGATGGCCTGCTCATTTTCTTAGGAGATAAAGGGACAGTTAATTAATTTACTCATAAGATGTTCTTGGAAACATTTCACTGCCTGATTGGGTGGCAAAGGTCTGTCCCAAAACTCTCCCTGGGAAGTTAGGCTAATTACTTGATCCCATTATTTTATGAGCTCATATCACATTGGTTCCTAAAGAATATTGATGTCTTAGCCTCTTTTGACTTTTTCGCTCACAATCTCCTTCAATTTTCTGAAGTCTCCTAGGATGACCTGAATCTCTTCTGTTAAGTTCACTGTCTTTGCTTTGCACTGATGTTACTGCTTTGCCACCACATTCCTGTCACTGAAGAACCATTTTCTCTTACACCCTTCAGTCTTAGGAGCTTGGCACTTAGAATTGTCTTAATTATCTGTGCCCATTTCCAGGGTTGTCTCCGTGAAGCTTCCACTGTGCCTGGTATTCTGCACAGTCTTGCTTTCCGTCTTACTCTGATTCCACTTCCACCCTAGCACAATTATTCTTTTTGCCCTCTTACCATGTTACAGCCCATGTGTTTTTGACTCCCAGGCTGAAATCAAACAAACACTGAACATATATATCCCTGTGTTCAATGATATGGGACCTCCCTTTCCTCTTAGTAGAGTGTTTCTGTATTTTTTGTTTTCTTCATCTGCAAACTCCTATCTCAGTACAGGAACCATTATCTTCTCTTCATCCTATTTCACAGCATTGCACAATCTATCCAGTATTTCATTCTACCTTAGTGTCACTCTATGATAAGGACAATAATAAAAATTAATGATAATAATGATGACCAACACCATTGAGTTTGTTCATGGGCAATGCATTTAGTGTTTTGCATCTGTTATCATATTTACTTCTCATAACAACCCTATGATGATATTATCTCTATCGTGAGAAAAATGTAAGAACAATTTTTGAGGCAAGATTAGCATTGATCTGGGCAAGAACAATAGAAAAGAAGAAAGAGAAATAACTCTCTAAACTTGATCTTCCATTAAGCTTCTGCTACTACTGCTGGTCAGTACAGCTGCTGTCTCTCCATTGTTACCTCCCTCCTTTCCTCTGCACTTTATCCAGAGACCCTCCCAGGTACTGACTCTCAACCTTAGCGTAGAAGAAATGCTCAGATATTCTCAGAATGATTTTCCTCTCAAAAATGGACGGGATATATTTCTGTTGTTTGTCTACCCAAATCTACAATTAGTTCTTACAGAGGGACATTATTCTAGATTTTTATTTTTCATAGAGTATAGTGAGGAGGAGGGCTTTAGAAATAAGGTCCTCTATTCTTTCTGTCATCGTTAATAACAATAGCATTTTAATAAAACCTTCACTATGTTGTGTACTTAGTTTAGTAATAGAGGAGAGGAGAAGACAGGAAATTATTTTCTATCATGTTATGACTCAGAAGATATAGAGGCCTTTGTTAGGAAAATGGTTGAAAAAGAGCCTTGCCAGGTAAACACTTGGGTTTCTTAAAAGAAAAAAAGACAGGGAGAGAGGGAGAGGGAGAGAAAGCAATGATGTAAAAGGTATTCAAGTTTGAAAACTATCCCCAGGGAAGTACACTGAAGGAGGACCTGGTTTCTCTCTCAGTCCCTCGGTGACCAACCTGCTTGAGCCAAATTATGAAAACTGGGGCTGGTGGCTCAGAGTCTGTTTTGACTGCAAAGCTGTTTAGGGGAGACATATAGCAAACGTTAGTTTTCTTCTGCACACTTTTCCCCACAAACACAAAGTTGCATCAGTTGATTAGTTCTCATGGTATCATGACACATCTTACATGAGTACACAAATATTTTCTAGGCAGGAGTGGCTAACATTTACTGAGTACTTAATCTAAATGCCCTTTACAAGCATGATTTTATGTAACTGACCTAACCAACCTTATAGGATAGGTATTTTTGTCCCTCTTTTATTTTTATTTTTTAATTAATTTATATTGGAGTATAGTTGATTTACAATGTTGTGTTAGTTTCAGGTGTACAGTAAAGTGAATCAGTTATACATATACATATATCCACTCTTTTTTAGATTCTTTTCCCATTTAGGTCATTACAGAATATTGAGTAGAGTTCCCTGTGCTATACAGCAGGTTCTTTTTAGTTATCTGTTTTATATATATTATTGTGTATATGTCAATCCCAATCTCCCAATTTATCCGTCCCCTCTTTTCCCATTGATAACCGTAAGTTTGTTTTCTACATCTGTGACTCTATTACTGTTTTGTAAATAAGTTCATTTGTACCATTTGTTTAGATTCTACATAAAAGCGATATCATATGATATTTGTCTTTCTGTGTCTGACTTCACCCAGTATGACAATCTCTAGGTCCATCCATGTTTCTGCAAATGGCATTATTTCATTCTTTTTTATGGCAGAATATTCCATTGTGTATATGTACCACATTTTCTTTATCCATTCCTCCATCGATGGGCATTTCGGTTGCTTCCATGTCCTGGCTATTGTAAATAGTGCTGCACTGAACATTGGGGTGCATGTATCTTTCCGAATTATGGTTTTCTCTGGATACGTGCCCAGGAGTGGGATTGCTGGATCATATGGTTGTCCCTCTTTTAATGATGAAGAAACTTCGTTTAGAGTTTCAATAATTTGTCTAAAGTCACATTTAGAGGGTGGCAGAATGTATCCCCAGGTCTTCTTTATTCAAAACACCTAGCTCTTAGTTACCCTACCAGTAGCTCTCCAGGTTTTTTGTCATCACAGCACAGTTCTGAGTACTAGAATTTTTGACAGTACACTTGAAGTGGTTAAAAGACTCAAAAGAACACTAAACAGGTTAGCAATAATGACAATGCAATCACTGCGACAGCATAACAATGTCTCCCAGTGTCTATAAAAATAATCCACTGTTCTCTAGCACAGGCCACGTTGGAGCTGGACTGTTTACTGCCCATCTAAACAAGCACAGTAATATACTCACCAGGGAGAGTTCTCACACATCCCGCTTGACCTGTGCTTATTCTCTGTCACCTGCTTAACATTAAACTCTGCTTGACTCTTACAGAGCGTGTCTTATGCCCAGCTCTGAACCACAATAAAGGATTCTCAGTGCAGTGTTCACTCTTTAGACACTGTTTAACATTCTCTATATTCTGTTTTAGCAAAAATTAAATTGTATACATCGATCAAAATATACTGGTGCCTTAGTGCCTCAAAGTACGTTTCATTCCAGTGGCAGACACAGACTAAGTGTGAGTTTGGATGAGCAGAGAGGGGTCATGGAAGACTTGATAGAAACAGTGACCTTGGATCTGGATCATGAAGAATAAGTAGGATTTTACCAAATGAGGGAGGAAGGAAAGGCATTCCATAGAAAAGGGGCAGCTGTGACAAAGGGCCATAGGAGACAATATGCATGCATTATTTGGAATTGCTGAGTGGGTTATATTGGGTAGAGCTAGAATTGCAAGTTAGAGAGAAGTAGGAAAAGAGACTGAAAGGCTAGGTAACAGGTACATCATAAATACGGTTACAATAAAACTTTGAAACCGGAACACTTTTAAGAGTAAAAGGGGTGCTATCAATAATGACACCAACAGATTCAAACTGGGACTTCCCTAAACAACACAGGATAAATGGTCACCCTAATAATAACAGGCCTTGAATGTTATGCTAAGGAAGTAATTGAGATATTTAATCGCAAGCACATTTCTAGGAAAGATGATTCTCGTGGTAGAGTGGAAAGAGTTATTAGCGAAGATCTGGGAATGACAGACCCATTAAAAGGCATTTTCAGTGAAACGTGAGTTCTGGGGACTCTCCATTTCTGTCTCCACCTGAAGTTCCACACCTTTCCTCAAGCATTCTTTGATCTTCTTGCTGGGTTCTTTGAAGGGCCCAGCCACTCTCTAGAACTATCTTCTTCATTTACGTTCTGAACCAAGTGAATAAAATAGATAATATCAAGCAGATGGGAGCCAAAATATCACCTTTAATACTGATAAAGTCTGGGTTGAAAATTGTGGCTTATGTCTGTAGGCAAGTGTGCTTCTTAATATCAAATTCCAAACCATTGGCAGCTGTGGGCTGGGGCAAGGTCCCTCTACAACCTGGGGCAGAGCCTAGTCTTGAGAGAGCAAGCCCACTCCAGATGAGCAGGTCATTCCTGAAAGAGAAGAAGGGAAATGTTAAACTCAAATTTTCCAATGAGAAAAGGCATTGCATTCCCCTGGGATGGGAAGATTAAAGAGGCAGAGAGAGGACAGGAGTGGAAAACAGCTGTTACCTCCTAACACTTTTTACCCTGAAAAGTTCTTTCTGGACTAATATACTTTCCATTCATTTGTTAGACGCTGGATTATACATATTTATATATTCACTACATTGTTCTATAGTAATTCATATTATATTTTTACACACTTCTCTATATGCTTATTTGTTGTCCCCAAATAGAGGAGAAGTTTTCTTACCCAGTCTCCACTGAGTATAACTGCTGTATTAACAGGTGCTCACAGTCCATCTACAAATGACACTGACCGCTGTCCAGGGCGTAGTGAATATTCATTGCTTGTAGGCCTCTCTCTAGTGCACCTGTGCACTTTGGCTCCCATGAGGTGCCCGTGTGCTTAACAAGAGTCAGTTGAATTTGTTCTCAAACATGCTTATAACAGTTACAACTAAAATTGTAATTATGTATAATTACATATTGCATATATAATTTATATTACATAAATATTACATATTTATATTTTACATATAAAATTGTCATATATAATTACTATTTCATATGTAATTACATATATGATATGTATATCATATCGTGTCAATTACATATGTAATCATATATATGTAATTATTTACTTATTAAGTGTGACAAGAGTTGGACTCTGAAAACTAAGTCCAGTGCTTTGGAAAGACTCAATATGTGTTCACCAGAGGAAAATATCCTTTAGTTTATATATAAGTAAGACCATATATAAGTATGACCATAATAACTGATTAGAAAAAGAAAAGCAATACTGGAAGGTTTTTTTACACATAGACTGTCACTCTACTTCACTCTACTTCAAAGAAACAGAGACTAGAAATTATAAAGAATATATTCCAATCTTGAGACCCATATTTTTAAAAGTTCTTACCTGAAAATGTTGGTGAATGATCATTCGTATATGTTAAGTTAAAATAAAATGTTTAATTTATGTATTGTTACTTATAATCCCTGATTTAGCTATGTTTCACTACTATAGATTTAGGCCCATTGACAGCAGGGACAATGTTTAATAATCGTTTGTATTCCCACTAAGGTAATCTTGTGGTTTTAATATATGTTGTTGGAGGTGGCAGTGAGATTTGAAGAACAGGAAGGAATCTTAGAAGCTGTATCATTTAGTGCACTGATGGGTGAACTTAGAGTAAGAGAGGTGCTTTGGTCATTGTCACACACATAGTTAACATATGTTAATGTTTAATAAAGGATGAATGATCGGATATTTTTGTCCACAGTTAGTGTTGGTTTTCCAGTATGCTTAAAAGTACTATTAAAAATAAAAATATTCTTCTGTATCATCTTCTTCCTTTCTCTAACTTTAACCTGAATGCTCTTTCGGTTATTTTGAACTCTCACTGCCCTTCATATAATTCATGTGCTCACGTTCGCCAGAATAACAATTTCCTGACATTTCTTGCTCAATTATCACAAGGGATTAAATTTTAAAAGATAACATTCTGGCAAAAATGCAGGCTCACCTCTGAAAAAAAAAAGATATTTGTTTCCTAAACAGGAAAATATGTGAATCTTATATGGGCTTTAAATGCACATACAAGTTTACATAACATATTTTGCATTCATTCGCAATATTTATTGGGGGGGGAGTAATGCACCATATGTATCCCTCTGGAGAGGAAAAGCATTACTATTCCTCTGAAGAGGAGCATTACCTATGAAAAGAACTTGTGATAATATGGCTAAGATATTGGTGGGAGTGTAGTCACAAATCTGCTCTGCCTTAAATTATTCACAGATGAGAATGACTGTGGAGGAAAGACATAGCCTTTCATCCCAACTGGTTAGAGAATCTTCTCAAGTTACATATGGTGATTATACAACATGAACATTGCTATAATATGAGAAAAAATGCAATTGTATTCTGCTACTTCTTTTAAAAACACTTCATTAAGATATTTTCTTAAAATTGTTCTTTGATAACTCCTTTAAAGGAAATGTAGAGAGCTATTTAAGAGTGTGTGATAATATATTGGAGGAAAGTAAAAATAAAGGTGCAGAATTTTACATATGGGAAGTATGTGTATATAAGCCACATAAAACATATTCAAAAGTAATAAATATTGGAATTAGATAAACCATAGTACCAAGATAGTTGTGTATGAGTGGGGCTGTCAGTGATTTTTCTTCTGTTTTCTACATGTTTTTGTTTTGTTTTATATTATTTTTACATTTAAACTATATAAATATTTATTAACCTGAGTGGAAAAAATGCCAGCTTAGGCTATTCCCCCGCATCAGAACAGAGTGCTCTGGCAAACTTTATAGCTTTAGCCTGTCAGAAAAGCTTTTGACATTAAGCACTAATATTATCCAGTGTTTCTGCTTGTGAACTAGTATGTTCCTCTGTTCATTGTAGGTGTTGTAATCTGTTCTAGGTTTTGTGGAGCATTCATTAAAGGGTGTTTCTGCTCTGGTCCTGTCACTAACCAACCTTGGGGCTACAAAATTTCATAGTCTCAGTTGTTCATTTATAGAGTGATTTAAGTAGACTAGATTACATAAGACCCACTCCAGTGCCAACATTATTTAATTATATTCTTGGACAATAGTTACTGTAGATTCCTCAAATAGTATTAGTATATTTCTCTAGAATATTCCTCATAAATAATTGTTAATTTTCAATTTGAATATCTCCAGTGAAAGGAAAATTTGAGCTTGCCTATAATATTTATAGAGTGTTTAAATTCTCATAACATTGTTAACAGAAAACTTGGTAATTTTAAAGTGTTTCTCCTGGGTGGGTCCAAGATGGCAGCATAGGAAGACCCTGAATTCACCTCCTCCCATAGACACACTGAATCTACATCTGCATATAGAGCAATTCCTACTGAGGAAGGTCGGGGGGCTGATTGAACAGCTCCTGCACAACAAAAAACAGAGTGACTACAGAGATAAGTAGGAGAGACAGAGATAAGTGACCACTCCTGACCTGTTGACCGGCAGAAAGGAGGGATGTAAGGGACCCTTGTGCATACTTGGTTGGCCTGAGGCACAGTAGAAAAAAGAAACAGCCCAGTGGTTTAAGGGGCACCTAGATTATATGTATAGGAAATTTACTAATCCTAGAGCATTGCTAAACAAGCAAGGAACTGCTAGAACTCTCTCCAGGGTCAGAAGCACCTGAGAACACCATTTTTATTGCCTTCCCCCAACACTTTGATAGTGCAGGTAGGAACCCAGTCCACGTGCTCTAACCAGCTTGCCAAGGCCATCCCAGCATGCCCCAGGTCACTGGCCACACCAACAATAACCATGCCCTTAAGGTGTTCCAGAACACCTGCTCCAGCTCCAGCCATCCCACCGAGACAGCCTGGCCATGGCATGCCCCAGATCCCCCTGGCTGCACTTGCTTTTAGTTCTACCTGTCCTGATGAGGCAGCTCCAGCCCAGTGTATCTGGAACTTCCCCCTTCCACTCCCACTGCCTTAATCTTCTCCAGCTCCATCCATTCTGCCAACATGTCCCCAACACAGTGCACCCCAGGATTCCCCCCATCCACACCCACTCCAGCCTGCCTGCCAAACCTGCCTGGCACATGCAATACTCATAGAGGATGCTCCTGCACAAGACCATGCCTTCAAGACTGGGAGAGGTAGCCATTTCACCAGATTCACTGAACAAATGCAGAAAGTCAAACAAAATGTGGAAACAGAGAAATATGTTCCAAATTAAAGAACAAGGCAAAATTACAGGGAAGGAAAAAACTTAATGAAATGGAGATAAGAAATTTACCTGATAAAGAGCTTAAAATAATGACCATAAAGGTGCTCACCAAACTTGAGAGAAGAATGGAGGAACGTGATGAGAACTTCAACAGTTAGAAAATATAAGAAAGAACCAATCAGAGTTGAAGAATGTAACTGAAATGAAAAATACATTAGAGGGAATCAACAGCAGGACAGATGATTCAGAAGAATGGATCAGTGATCTGGAAGACAGAGTAGTGGCAAGCACCCAATCAGAACAGCAAAAATAGAAAAAAAAAATAATTGTGGTAGTATAAGGGACCTTTTTGGGATAACATCAGACATACTAACATTTACATTATGGGGGTCCCAGAGGGAGAAGAGAGAGAGAAATGAACAGAAAACTTGAAGAAATAAGGGCTGAAAGCTTCCCTAACCTAGGGAATCATGGAGAGTCCCAAACAAGATGAATCCAAAGAGACCCACACCAAGACATATTATAATTAAAATGACAAAGTTTAAAGATAAGGAATTTTAAGGCAGCAAGAGAAAAACAAGTCACATGCGAGGAAACCCTCGTAAGATTATCAGCTGATTTTCAGCAGAAACCTTGCAGGCCAGAAGGGAGTGCCATGATGTGTTTAAAACACTGAAGGAAAAAAAAAAGACAACAACCAAAAATATCCTACCTTTCAAGATTATCGTTCAAAACTGAGAAGAGATAGAGTTTCCCAGAAACCCAACAACTAAGGGGTTCATCACCACTATACCAGCTGTACAAGAAAGGTTTAAGGGTCTTCTTTAAGCAGAAAGGAAAAGGCCATAAATAGAAATAAAATCTATGAAAGAAAAAAAAACTCATTGGTAAAGTTAAATATATAGTAAAGGCAGTGGATCAACCACTTACAAATTTTGTATGAAGATTAAAAGACAAAAGTCATAAAATCGATGGTAACTACAATTAAGGAATACACAAAATGAAAAGATGTAAAATATCATGTCAAAAACGTAAAACATGGGAGGGAGTGAATAGAAATATAGTGCTTTTAGAATGCATTCAAACTTATGATTAGCAGCCCTAAATAAACCACATTTATATAGGTCAATTTTCATGAACCTTATGGTAACCACAAACCAAAAACATATAATAAATACATACACAAAAAAGAGAAAGGAACCAAGCATAACATTACAAAAATCATAAAACCACAAGGGAAGAGGATAACAGAAGAAAGAAAAAGAGAACTACATAAACAACCAGAAAACAATTAATAAAATGGCAGCAAGTACGTACCTGTCACTAATCACATATTCAGTAATCAAAGAGGAAGAATCTAAGAGAAAATTTAAAAATGCCTTGAGACAAATGAAAATGGAAACAGAACTTTAAAAACTCAATGGAATGAAGCAAATGCAGTTATAAGAGGGAATTTCATAGTGAACAGCCTTACCTCAAGAAACAAGAAAAATTCAAAATAAACTACACACCTAAAGGAAATAGAAAAAGAATAAAGCCTAAAGTTACTAGATTCAAGGAAATAATAAAAATCAGAGCAGAAATAAATGAAATAGATACTAAAAAATAGAAAAAGATCAATAATACTAAGAGCTAGTTCTTTGAAAATATAGACTAGATGAAAGTTTAGTCAGACTCACCAAGAAAAAAGACACAAGTAAATAAAATCAGAAATGAAAGAGGAGAAATTATAACCCATACCACAGAAATACAAAGAATCATTAGAGACTGCTGTGGACAATTATATGCCAACAAATTGGACAACCTAGAATAAATGGATAAATTCTTAGAAACATACACTCTTTCAAGACTGAATCATAAAGAAACAGAAAATATGAACAGACTGATTACTAGTAATGAAATTGAATCAATAATCAAAAAACCTTCCAACAAATAAAAGTTCAGGTCCACATGGCTTCACAGGTGATTTCTACCAAACATTTACAATGGAATATTACTCAGCCATAAAAAGAAATGAAATTGAGCTATTTGTAATGAGGTGGATGGACCTAGAGTCTGTCATACAGAGTGAAGTAAGTCAGAAAGAGAAAGACAAATACTGTATGCTGACACATATATATGGAATTTAAGAAAAAAAAAATGTCATGAAGAACATAGGGGTAAGACAGGAATAAAGACACAGACCTACTAGAGAATGGACTTGAGGATATGGGGAGGGGGAAGGGTAAGCTGTGACAAAGTGAAAGAGTGGCATGGACATATATACACTACCAAACGTAAGGTAGATAGCTAGTGGGAAGCAGCCACATAGCACAGGGAGATCAGCTTGGTGCTTTGTGACTGCCTGGAGGGGTGGGATAGGGAGGGTGGGAGGGAGACGCAAAAGGGAGGGGATATGGGAACATATGTATATGTATAACTGATTAAATTTGTTATAAAGCAAAAAATAAAAAATTAGAAATAAAAAAAAGAAGAGTTAATACCTATTTTTCTCAAATTATTCTGAAACAATTGAAGAGGAAGGAACACTTCCAAACTCATTTTCTCAGACCAGCATTACCCTGATTGATATAAAAACTAGATAAAGATACTGTAGTATTTTTTTTTGTAAATAAAAAAGTCCAGGCCAGTATCCCTGATGAACTTAGATACAAATATCCTCAGCAAAATGTGGTTATATTAGCAAATATCCTCAACAGATTGTGGTTATATTAGCAAAATAAATTCAGCAATAAATTAAGAGTATAATAAATCATGAACTAGTGCAATTTACTCCAGGGATGGAAGAATGGTTCAGTATCTGCAAATCAATCAGCCTGATACATCACATTAACAAAACAAAGGATAAAAACCATATGATCATGCAGAAAAAAGATCTGACAAAATTCAACATAAATTTATGATAAAAACTGTCAGCAAAGTGGGTATATAGGGAACATATGTCAACATAAAAAAGGCCATATGTGACAAATTCACAGACAACATTATCCTCAGTGGTGAAAAATTGAAAGCTATCCCTCTAAGATCAGGAACACATCAAGGATGCCCACTCTCACAATTTGTATTCAATGTTGTTGAAAATCCTAGCCACAGCAATCAAACAAGGAAAAAATAAAGGAATCCAAATTGGGAAGGAAGAAGTAAACTGTCACTCTTTGTAAATGACATGACAAGATATTTAGAAAATATTAAAAATGCTACCAAAAAGGTATTAGAACAAATAAATGAATTCAGTAAAGTTGCAGCTTACAAAATTAATATACATAAATCTGTTCTATTTCTATACATTAACAACAAACTATCAGAAAGCAAAATCAAGAAAATCCCATTTACAGTTACACCAAAATGAATAAAATACCTAGGAATAAATTTAACCAAGGAGGTGAAAAACCCCTACTCTCAAAACTATAAGACATCGATAAAGGAAATTGAAGATGACACAAACAAATGAAAAGATATACTGTGTTCATGGATGGAAGAATTAATATTGTTAAAATGTCCATGCTGCCTAAAGCAATCTACATATTCAATGAAATCCTGATCAAAATACCCATGGCATTTTTCAGAGAACAAGAATAAACAATCCTAAAATTTGTATGGAAACACAAAAGACCCTAAAAAGCCAAAAGCAATCTTGAGAAAGAAGAAAGCTGGAGGTATCATGCCCAAAACAGTATGGTACTGGCACAAAAACAGACACATAGATCAATGGAACAGAATAGAGAGGCTACAAATAAGTCTGTGCTTATACAATCAATTAATCTTTGGCAAAGGAGGCAAGAATATCAATGGGGAAAAGATAGTCTCTTCAATAAATGGTGTTTTGAAAACTGGACAACTGCACAGAAGAATGAAACTAGACCACTTCCCTACATCATATACAAAAATAAACTCAAAATGAATTAAACACTTGAGTATAAGACCTGAATCCATAAAACTAGGAGAAAACATACATAGTTTGCTCTTTGGTATTGGTCTTTGCAGTATTTTTCTGGATCTGTCCCTTGAGGCAAGGGCAACAAAAGGAAAAATAAGCAAATGGCAGTACATCAAATTAAAAAGCTTTTGCCCAGCAAAGGAAACCATACCATCAACAAAAAGAAAAGCCAGCCTAATACATGTGAGAAGATATTTGCAAATGATGTATATGATAAGGGTTACTATCAAAAATATGTAAAGAGCTCAGTAGCCTCCCCAAATCCAATCAAAATATGGGCAGAAGACGTGAATAGACATTTTTCTAAAGAAGACATAGATGACCCACAGGCAGGTGAAATGATGCTCAGTATCACTAATCATCAGGGAAGCACAAGTCAAAACCACAGTGATGTATCACTTCACACCTGTCAGATGGCTGTTGTCAAAAAGATAAGAAGTAACAAATGTTGGTGAGGATGTGGAGAAAGGGAACATTGGTGCACTGTTGGTGGGAATGTGAATTTGTACAGTAACTGTGGAAAACAGTTTGGAGATTCCTCAAAAAATTAAAAATAGAACTAACATGGATTCAGCAGTTCCATTTCTGGGTATTTATTCAAAGAAAACGAAAACACTAATTTGAAAAGATATATGCATCCCAAAGTTCATTGCAGTGTCCATTGATAGATGAATTAATAAAGAAGATATGAGATACACACAAGAATATTACTCAGCCATAAAAACAAATGAAATCTTGCCTTTTTTAACATGGTGGATGGACGTAGAGGGTATTATTAAATGAAATAAGTCAGACAGAGAAAGGTAAATACTATCTGATTTTGCTTATATGAAACCTAAAAAATAAAACAAATGAGAAAACAAAACAGATATAGAATCCTAAATACAGAAGACAATTTGGTAGATGCCAGAGGAGAAGGGAGTGAGGAGATGAGCGAAATAGGCCAAGTGGATTAAGAGGTACAAACTTCCAGTTATAAATTAAGCAAGTCACAGGGATATAATGTTCAGTAAAGGGAATATAATCAATAAAATAATAATAACTGTGGTGGCAGATGGTAACTGGACTTAAAGTGGTGGCCATTTCATAATGTACAAAAATGTTGAATCACTATGTGCTACACCTGAAACTAATGTAATATTATAAGTCAATTGTACTTCAATAAAAGATAAGAAAATGTTCCTCTTTGAGCCATAGAAATACAATCACACATATTTTACATTGTGATATTCATTTCTGTTCCCTGGAGGTATGAAAATTAGTTGACCTTTTCTAACTCATAATAAGTTTAAAATATTTGAAAACTTATTGCATATTTTCTTCCCTCCAACTCTTATCTGATATATATATATATATATATATATATATATATATTTTTTTTTTTTTTTTTTTTTTAGATTCTATGTTCATTCAGCCACTCTGGGAACTAACTGGCTAGTTTTCATTGTCTGCTTTCAACTATATCACACAGAATGGAATAAAAGTACAGAATTTTTTTTTCAGTGCAGAAATGTAGGATATATTTATAGTGAATATTTGTAGTAGACACCAATTGTGGTCTTTTCCAACAGCTAGGACCAAGACTATTCCTGATCTTGTACAGGGCCAAAAATGATTGATCCAAGGCATAAGATGACTCAATCAGATCCTTTCTTTTGGGAATTCAAAACCTTCCAGAATATTAGGAATCACTGGACTGAAGCACTTCAATAGCAAAAGTCTAAAGAGAAATTCCAAATTTCTGTAGCTGAATCCTGGGAAATTCTTAGCTTTCTGCTTTTCTCCAGCACTCCTTTTGGTTTTGGATTCTACCTCTGCATCCTGCCTTTAAATTCTCCTATGGCTCTTTTGATTGAGGATTGAACCTTAAGGTATGTGCCCTGTTTAGATCCACTAAAAGCAGACTGAGTGGGGGTGGGAGGGGGGGCATCAGAGCATAGAGGAAAAGGATGAATATTTTTATCATGAGAGGCAGTTGAGGAGAAAAGTTTAAGTAGAAAACAGAGGTCAACAACATTATGAAGGAAATGTGAAAAACTAGGGGAAATGTGCTGATTTTGGCAATCAGTAGATCATTGCACATTATAACTCCTTTCCTCCACAATAAGAAACCTGAAACATTACCCACAATATTTATTCATTTGCTCAATCGAAAATAGTTTCTCAATTACTAACCCATTCTCCTAGTGAAAATACTAGGAGAATAACTCACTATGTTGCAGACCCAAGACTATGTTTGAATAAGTTAAAGATGGAATAATTAATGAAGTATATAATAAATATTTCCTAAGAACTAGGAGATAGTGAAATTGATAACTCAACAATAAACTTTCCTTGGAAAAGGAGAAGCAAATGAGAAGTAAGGGATGGTGAAAGATATGAATTACTTTGAGATGTCATAGCAGGTGGACATGGAAGCTACTACTAAGAGTATATTGATACCTTCATTAGGACACAGAACCCACTACATAATTTGGGTGGCCAAGTGCAAAATAAAAAGGGGGGCTTATGGTTCAAAAGTGAAAAGGAGTTATAAATAAGGAAAGAAAGGAAGCTAGAAGTTGTTGGAGTGGAATTAGAAATATCAGTATAAATTCATTTTTAATATAGATAGACATAGATATACACATATATGGAGATAAATATAAATATGTATATAATTTTGTGTATATATACATGTATTTTCTAGCTCTGTCTACTGAAAGGGCCTGGAAACAAAGAAAACCAAGTAGCAATCAGCATACCCAGTGCCTGGATCTTGGTTTCCTAATGGTACTTTACTACAAATGGAACCAGGACTCTTTGGAGACATGGCAGATTCCAGGGCAGGGAAAGTACATGATAAGCTAGGAACATCTTGTGGTGCTAGAAATTAAGGAAGCGCTCAAAAAAATGATTGGGACATGCTCCAATGGCCAAATATCTGGTACAATTAGAGCAAGAAAATTAATAATAGAAGTAATGGATTATAAAACATAAAACAAATATCCATGAGTTCATACTGATGTGCATATATATATATATACACATATATATTTGAATAAATGAGAGAGAAGTGACAGTATTTATAGAAGAATTCAAATTAATAATAGTAGAAGAAATGATGGGAAAAGAACATTGCAATTTGGTAAAGACTGTAGTTATAACTATTTTAGGCAAGAATTATCAATGGGTGATAAAGTTAGTGGGTGAAAGTATGATGGGAATGGGATATTTACATAATCTCAAGTATCTTCCCATAGGATAATTATTAAAAACAAAAGGGGAACTGGTAGCTTTTTAGTGGAAAGACCTAGATGTTACCTCAGTGAACAATGTTAATTTACCAGTAATGGAGCATATCAATAAGTTCATCACTTCCTGATATGATGAAGTGAGAAGGGCACAACATCACTTCTGTGATATACTTCCCCAAATGCATAATCTGAACCATCAGACAACCTTAAATTGAGGGTATTCTATGAGATATCTGACCAATACTCTTCAAATGATTAAAGACCATGGAAGATAAAAATGAGAAATTGTCCCAGGCTAAAGTGGTCTAAAGAAACATGATATCTAAATGCAATATGTGGTCCTGACTGGATCCTGGACCAGAAAAAGGACATTAGTGGGACAATTGATGAAATTTCAATGAGGTCTGTAGGTTTTGACTACTATTGTATCAATGTTAATTTCCTGATTTTGATAATTTTATTGTATTATATAATGGTGTTAACATTTGGAAAAGATGGGGGAAAGATACAACAATTTTGTATGAATTTTTAAATGTTTTTGTAAATCTGAAATTATTTTAAAATGAAAAATTGAGAAAGATAAATAAATGATTAATGGAACAGGCAATGTTTTGTTCATAATGCACTGATAACAGAAAAAGGAGACTACAAATGAATGCATTCATCCCACTGTGTATGTGACTATTTTTAATGATATATAATATACATTGGAAAGAAAGTACACCAAAATATTGACAGAAATTACCTCTGGGAAGTTGAACTGTAGGTGATTTTTCCTTTCCTTTATTTTTTAATTTCTTTTTCTCTCCTCCTCTTTTCCCTCTTTCTTCCCTTTCTTGCCTTCATCCATCCTTCCCATCCTCCCTCCTTCCTTCCATTTCTCCTTCCTCCCTCCTTTCCTTCCTTCCTTGTTTTCTTTTTCTTGCCTTTCTTTCTTTTTGCTTTTCTTTGCTTTCCAAACTTTGTATAATCAACATATATTGCTTGTGTAATCAAGGAAATATGGTACAATAATTATGAAATACACAAATTTAAAATGTTGCATATGAAATATTTAAAAATATCTTATTCTTATTTGAGTACCTGAGAATAGAGATTGTCAAAATAATTTCCTTTACATGTGGTTATTGTTTTCATTTCTGTCTCTCTATTTGTCTTTATCTTAATAAAGTCACAGGTAGCTATAATGAATTCTTGGACCAAGGCCAGGTAAAGATGGCTCTATGGTGAGTCTTTAATTTCTCTTCATAGACTGTCCTAATGATCTCTGCTTCTCTTCTCATGGTATTTCTAAAATGCTTACATTCAACTGGGACAACACACACCCATAATGGCAATATATTAAGGAATACCTTTTTTTATTTTTTATTTAGTTTCTGCTTTATAACAAAGTGAATCAGTCATACATATGCATCTGTTCCCATATCCCTTCCCTCTTGTGTCTCCCTCCCTCCCACCCTCCCTATCCCACCCCTCCAGGTGGTCACAAAGCACAGAGCTGATCTCCCTGTGCTATGTGTCTGCTTCTCACTATCTATCTACCTTACGTTTAGTAGTGTATATATGTCCATGCCTCTCTCTTGCTTTGTCACTTCCCCTTCCCCCTCCCCATATCCTCAAGTCCATTCTCAAGCAGGTCTGTGTCTTTATTCCTGTTTTACCTCTAGGTTCTTCATGACATTTTTTTTCTTAAATTCCATATATATGTGTTAGCATACGGTATTTGTCTTTCTCTTTCTGACTTACTTCACTCTGTATGACAGACTCTAGGTCTATCCACCTCATTACAAATAGCTCAATTTCGTTTCTTTTTATGGCTGAGTAATATTCCATTGTATATATGTGCCACATCTTCTTTATTCATTCATCTGATGATGGACACTTAGGTTGTTTCCATCTCCAGGCTATTGTGAATAGAGCTGCAATGAACATTTTGGTACATGACTCTTCTTGAATTATGGTTTTCTCAGGGTATATGCCTAGTAGTGGAATTGCTGGGTCATATGGTAGTTCTATTTGTAGTTTTTTAAGGAACCTCCATACTGTTCTCCGTAGTGGCTGTACCAATTCACATTCCCACCAGCAGTGCAAGAGTGTTCCCTTTTCTCCACACCCTCTCCAGAATTTATTGTTTCTAGATTTTTTGATGATGGCCATTCTGACTGGTGTGAGATGATATCTCATTGTAGTTTTGATTTGCATTTCTCTAATGATTAATGATGTTGAGCATTCTTTCATGTGTTTGTTGGCAGTCTGTATATCTTCTTTGGAGAAATGTCTATTTAAGTCTTCTGCCCATTTTTGGATTGGGTTGTTTGTTTTTTTGCTATTGAGCTGCATGAGCTGCTTATAAATTTTGGAGATGAATCCTTTGTCAGTTGCTTCATTTGCAAATATTTTCTCCCATCCTGAGGGTTGTCTTTTGGTCTTGTTTATGGTTTCCTTTGCTGTGCAAAAGCTTTGAAGTTCCATTAGGTCCCATTTGTTTATTTTTCTTTTTATTTCCATTTCTCTAGAAGGTGGGTCCAAAAGGATCTTGCTGTGATTTACGTCATAGAGTGTTCTGCCGATGTTTTCCTCTAAGAGTTTGATAGTTTCTGGCCTTACATTTAGGTCTTTAATCCATTTTGAGCTTATTTTTGTGTATGGTGTTAGGGAATGATCTAATCTCATACTTTTACATGTCCCTGTCCAGTTTTCCCAGCACCACTTATTGAAGAGACTGTCCTTTCTCCACTTTACATTCCTGCCTCCTTTATCAAAGATAAGTTGACCATATGTGCATGGGTTTATCTCTGGGCTTTCTATCCTGTTCCATTGATCTATCTTTCTGTTTTTGTGCCAGTACCACACTGTCTTGATTACTGTAGCTTTGTAGTATAGTCTGAAGTCAGGGAGCCTGATTCCTCCAGCTCCATTTTTCGTTCTCAAGATTGCTTTGGCTATTCGGGGTCTTTTGTTTTTCCAAACAAATTTTGAAATTTTTTGTTGTAGTTCTGTGAAAAATGCCAGTGGTAGTGTGATAGGGATTGCATTGAATCTGTAGATTGCTTTGGGTAGTAGAGTCATTTTCACAATATTGATTCTTCCAATCCAGGAGCATGGTATATCTCTCCATCTATTTGTATCATCTTTAATTTCTTTCATCAGTGTCTTATAATTTCTTGCATATAGGTCTTTTGTCTCCTTAGGTAGGTTTATTCCTAGATATTTTTTTCTTTTTGCTGCAATGATAAATGGGAGTTTTTTCTTGATTTCACTATCAGATTTTTCATCATCAGTGTACAGGAATGCCAGAGATTTCTGTGCATTAATTTTGTATCCTGCTACTTTACCAAATTCATTGATTAGCTCTAGTAGTTTTCTAGTAGCATCTTTAGGATTCTCTATGTATAGTATCATTTCATCTGCAAACAGTGACAGCTTTACTTCTTCTTTTCCAATTTGGATTCCTTTTATTTCCTTTTCTTCTCTGATTGCTGTGGCTAAAACTTCCAAAACTAGGTTGAATAAGAGTGGTGAGAGTGGGTAGCCTTGTCTTGTTCCTGATCTTAGTGGAAATGGTTTCAGTTTTTCACCATTGAGGATGATGTTGGCTTTGGGTTTGTCATATATGGCCTTTATTATGTTGAGGAAAGTTCCCTCTATGCCTACTTTCTGGAGGGTTTTTATCATAAATGGGTGTTGAACTTTCTTGAAAGCTTTCTCTGCATCTATTGAGATGATCATATGGTTTTTCTCCTTCAATTTGTTAATATGATGTATCACATTGATTGATTTGCATATATTGAAGAATCCTTGCATTCCTGGAATAAACCCCACTTGATCATGGTGTATGATCCTTTTAATGTGCTGTTGGATTTTGTTTGCTAGTATTTTGTTGAGGATTTTTGCATCTGTGTTCATCAGTGATATTGGCCTGTAGTTTTCTTTCTTTGTGACATCCTTGCCTGGTTTTGGTATCAAGGTGATGGTGGCCTCGTAGAATGAGTTTGGGAGTGTTCCTCCCTCTGCTATACTTTGGAAGAGTTTGAGAAGGATAGGTGTTAACTCTTCTCTAAATGTTTGATAGAATTCGCCTGTGAAGTCATCTGGTCCTGGGCTTTTGTTTGTAGGAAGATTTTTTATCACCATTTCAATTTCCGTGCTTGTGATTGGTCTATTCATATTTTCTATTTCTTCCTGATTCAGTCTTGGCAGGTTGTGCATTTCTAAGAATTTGTCCATTTCTTCCAGGTTGTCCATTTTATTGGCATAGAGTTGCTTGTAGTAATCTCTCATGATCTTTTGTATTTCTGCAGTGTCAGGTGTTACTTCTCCTTTTTCATTTCTAATTCTATTGATTTGAGTCTTCTCCCTTATTTTCTTGATGAGTCTGGCTAATGGTTTATCAATTTTGTTTATCTTTTCAAAGAACCAGCTTTTGTTTTATTGATCTTTGCTATCATTTCCTTCATTTCTTTTTCAGTTATTTCTGATCTGATCTTTATGATTTCTTTCCTTCTGCTAAGTTTGGGGTTTTTTTGTTCTTCTTTCTCTAATTGCTTTAGGTGCAGGGTCAGGTTGTTTACTCGAGATGTTAAGGAGTACCTTTTTGGTTTAAAAAAAAAGTACAAGTTTTATCTCTTCATGTAAATTATAGATACTTATAAAATAATTAAAATATTAATATATACTTAACTGAAAGATAGTTTTCAATTAATACCACTTATCCAAGGTCTTCATGGTTCTTATAATGTGGTTGCTTTAGACTTTAAGTTTAGTTCTTGAAAGTGTAATGTTTCTTCAAAGCCCAGAATGAAGCCAATTTGTCTAATTTCAAATCCCAACTTCAAACCTCAATATCTGTGTGACCTTGAACAAGTTACTTAACCTGTCTGTTCCTTAGTTTCTCATATGCAAGATGAAATAATAATATAACCTATCTCTTAGGGTCATTTTAGAAGGAGATGAATGATTAAACATAAGTCACACATGGTAACTACACAGTAAGTGTGAGCTATTGTTCTTTCTAGTATACAAACTGGGGTCCTTCTCAAAGGTGACCTCCAAATGATAGAGCAACCCTATACTTACATCAATCAAAATATCTTTGCTGTAATTTTTACCTAATTTTGTATATTAGAATTAGCCACATTTATAGAATATTTTCGTTCTAAAGCTGTATTGACATATTTAACATATCTTAACATTGAAAATGAAATGCTTGATATTAATTTAGGACTTACAGTTGGGAAGAGGTTTTCCATAAATTATCGGATTTCAGTTTAAGCTTCACACTTTGTTACACCCTAAATAATAGAGTGCCTAGCCTGTAGGTGTGCTAATTACCCGAAAGAGTTCTGTACATTCAAACTCCACGTTGCAGTTAATTAACTTAATTAATTTTTCATCAGAATTTGATCCCTAAAGCCCCATTTTGGTTGTAATTTCTTGTAGTGTTCTGAGCGAACCAATGAAACACACAAAAAATCTCATAATTTTCCAGTTGTGACTTTTATCCTTGTATAACAAGAGACAACCAAACAAAATGTATAGCTAATAGATAATAAGTTACATGAAAAGTGGAAAAAATGACAGAGAATAGGGTTGGCTGATGTTGAACATAGGTAAAGAGGAAGGGGCACCCCAGGGAAAGGGGAGAAGATAGAAGAAATCAATAAATGAGGAAGAGGTAAGAGAACAGAAAATATGTGGATGGGATTAAAAAAAAAAAAGGTTAGAGAGAAAGATTTCTCAGTCAATAGAGCCAAAAAAAATGAGGGAAGAGTATGGGGTTCCAAGACTCAGCTCATGTGGAAAGAGAAAGAAGAGGCAATGTTCCTTTAAAAACATATGGGAGTGCTAGAATAAAAAAATTAAATAACCTAAAAATAATAACAAGTGAATCTGCATTTGCTTGAAATCAGTTACAAAACCAATGCAAAAGTGGTAGGGCTGATACCCAAATGGTCAAGGGATTGGGGTTCTAGAAGGTCTCGTAGGGGCTGGAGAAGTGGGCTCTGAAGCTTGTGAAGATTTACAAGGATGGACAGCATGCCTCGGGGCTGCTCAGGGTAAGGACCTGCAGAAAACTCAGTACTCCTCACTCCCCCACCTCTTCCTGTAAAAAGGTAAGGGGATTTGTTGTATCTATCTCTTAAGAGAAAATGTCACTGAGGGGAAACTGGAATCCCAGGCATACCTTACATGTAGGTATGGAGAGATAATGCACATACCCCACGTGGCTGAGAACCACATGGCAAAAATTCAGTGTAGAATTTGGTCCAGGATCATTGAAGCCCTTGAAATTCCCTGAATAAACAAGCCAAAAACATCTCTGAAGTGACATTTTCACAACTTGAGGGCCTCCTATTGAAAATAATAAATAAAATAAATAAATAGAATTTCAACTAAACAAAAATTGCTAATGCACAGCAAATAAAGTAACATGAGGATTGTCAGGTAGAATGAAGAGTAGAACGACCTAACTAGAAATAATATTTGAAGTAAGAATACTAAAAATGATTAAAGAGTTAAAAGAAGCAATAAAACCATAAGCAAATGACAGCAACAAGGAAGAAGCCTGAATTTGAAGCCCAAAAGTCCTGGGATTGGTCAAGTTCACCAATAAGTAGTTGAAAAACTGGTGTTGAAATTCTCTGAGCTTTAATTTTCTCATGGAACTGCTGATATATTTATCTCATGGTGTTTGCACAAAAGATTGTGTGAGGAAATGCATGTAAAGTTCCTAGATAATTATAAGTGCTCAGTAAATATCAGTGTTTATCTTAGTTCCCATTTATGAAAGAAAAAGTTAGATCTTGAAGCTCAGTCTACTGTTTATTTGCAATTCTGAGTACCAAGATCTATTTAGTGTACATTAAGTTTTGAAACACGATTTCCTACTTAGTAGGATTGTAAGTAAATAGTATGGAATAGGACATCTATCAAGATATGCAGTTAACCTAACAGCAGTAGCATATACCAATTTTTTGTCAATCCATATATGTAATATCTTCAGGGACATGTAGAACATAGTCCAAATGCTTCTCTCAAGCATGACCTTCTCTAAGGGATAGGGCATAAGAACAGCACCATCTCTTCAGATAAGCCTTAGAAACATTTTTGTCAAGTTTGAAATATATCTTTTTCAGATACTGATTAGAATTTCATTATGTTTACAGGTAATTTAAACGGATACCTTTATAACATCCCATCTTTTCATCCAGAAATCTGGTATATCTCTCTCCTTTTATTTACCTTTTAAAATATTCTTCCTTCGTGAAGTTTTGTGATAACTTTCATAAATATTTCTTATAAAATTAATTCCTATATATTTTAGACATTGGTTGCTATAGAGACTCACATCTTAGATATTAGGTATCCAAGGAAACTTTTTATTTCTTTATATTTCACATCTAACATATACCATTTTTTTATTTTACATGCTTTTAAGTTTAATTTTTTGCTTTGCTTTTTTTAGGTAGATAGTGGCATATTCTGGATGCCTTCCTTTACAAATTATTTCTACTATTATTTATCACACGGACAAGAAGTTTCAAATAGTATGGCATGATAAGTGGAGAGCATAGAACTTCTTGTCCTGTACATGTTGAAGAAGTATCATTCTACATTTAATTTTCTAAAGATGACAGTTTCTTTGGTATCTTTTTGTCATTTTTGCAGATGATAATTTAGTTTTCTCTCTTTTAACATATTAAAGAATTTTGTTACTAAAATTCCTACTTGGAACCAGCCTTTTCTTGCTGTATATAAATTGATTATGAAGTACAGTTCTTTTAATAATATTCTCAAGATCATGTCCTTGTGTTTTGGACAACCTCAAATGTCATACCATAGTTCATGTGCATGTGTTTATGTGTTACTTTGTGAGGTCTAAGTTTGAAGGCTAAATTTACTATCCTGAGAATAATATGTTTCTTGACAGTTTGAAGTAATGCAACTGTAAAACTGTACTGTAAGCTGTGAAGGCAAGGATATTTTCTGTGATAAACACAACTCAGAGGCTTATAGAGATATGCATGGAGTAGGTCAAGGCACAGCATAAACACAAAACATTATTAATTTTACTAAAATAATTTTTTTCTGTTGAGGAATCTGTACCTTTATATTTAAACAAATATGGATATTGACTGAAGTAAAAATGCTCAATTGTATTCTGCTGTCAATGGCCCTTAGTGGAAAATTTTAAAATGCTCTGGCCTACTTGATCTGTTAAGCTGTTTTTACTATGCCAGTTTTTCATTCCACTTATTTTCAATGTTTTAAAAAATTAAAAAAATTTTGCTTTATGTATTTTAAGACTGATATCTGGCAGAATCTTAGGATCTTAGAATACTTTTCATTTTGATGATCCCCTTTAGTCATTCATTTTATGTATTTTCATAAATAGTCATTATTATTTTTGTCATTGTTGATATTGTTATTTGTTTACAGTCAATGCTTTTGCAAGATTCTCTTGCTTTCCAATGCCTTTGACTTAACTTCCCTGCCTTCCTTTCAGTTGTATGTACTTCTTTTAGATATACCGCTGATCCTTGAACAATGCAACGGTTGGGTTGCCGAGCCTCCATGCAGTTGAAAATCCAAATATAAACTTATAATAGGCCCTCCACATATAGGGCGACTGCATATATAGTTTCCTCCATATCTACAGTTTTGAATCCGCAGGTTCAACCAACTGCAGATGGTGTAGTACTGTAGTTTTTACTATTGAAATAATCCACGTATAAATGGACCCACACAGTCCAACCTGTGTTATTCAAGAGTCAGCTGTATATCCTCTCAGGATGCTTCCAGTAAGAACTTGTAAAAGGTAAGCTCCTCCTGCCTCTCTCAAGATGTCTATTTCTCTTTTGGTCTGAAGCAAGTTTACGTAGGTATACTGTGCTAAGTTCAACATTTTGAAGATAAGGCTCCAGCCTTTACTGTTGTTGATAAAAATTTCTGCTTTCAATCTAATTGTACTTCACATGCAGTCACCGTCTTGTTTTTATTCTTCGGAAATTTTAAACAAATGTTTGGATTTGAATGTATTTTAATTTAACCAGTACATTTTTCCTTGTGTTTTGTTAATTTGAAGAATTTGTTGTGGAAATTTTCAGGCATAATTTTATAAAATATTCTCTTTCATTCGTTTTTTCTCTTAGCTCTATTGAGATATTATTAAAATATAACATGTGAGTTTAAGAGGTACAGTGTGATGATTTGATACATGTGTATATTGCAAAGTGAGTATCAGTATGAGATTAGTTAACACCTACGTCCCCTTACATTATTACCATTATTTTGTGTGGTGATAACATTTAGGATCTACTGTCTTAAATTTCAAGTGTATAATACTCTGTTGTTAACTGTAGTCACCATCTTATATTAGATCTCCAGAACTTATTCATCTTATAAGTGGAAGTTTGTACCCTTTGACCAACATTCCCCCACCCCTCAACTCCTGGCAACCACCATTCTGCTTTCTTTCTATGAGTTCAGCTTTTTTAGATTCCATATATAAGTGAGAACATACAGCATTTGTCTTTCTCTTCTCTGACTTATTTCACTTGGCTTATGCCCTCAAGGTCCAACTGTGTTGTCACAAAAGGCAGGATTTCCTTCCTTCTTATGGCTAAACGATATTCCACTGTATATGTATACCATATTTTCTTTGTTTATTCATCCATCAGTGAATACTTACTTGTTTCTGTGTCTTATCTATTGTAAATAACACTGCAATGGACATGAGGGTGCAAATATCTCTTTAAAATAGCGATTTTGTTTCCTTTGGATAAATACCCAGAAGTGGAATTGCTGAATTATATGGTAGGTCTATTTTTACTGTTTTGAGGGGCCTCCATTCTGTTTTCCGTATTCACATCAATTTACATACCCACAAACAATGCACAAAGGTTCTCTTTTCTCCACATCTTCAGGAACACTTGTTTCTTATTTTTTTTGATGAAAGCCATTTTAACAGGTGTGAGATATCTCATTGTGGTTTTGATTTACATTTCCTTGATGATTAGTGATGGGCATCTTTTCATGTACTTGTGGCCACTTGTATACCTTCTTTGAAAAAAAAAGTCTATTCAAATCCTCTTCTCATTTTTTAATTGGATTTTTTTAAACTATGGAGTTGTATGAGCTATTGATTTGTATTAACCCTTTATCCCACAGATGGTTTGCAAATATTTTCTCCCATTTCCTAGATTTCCTTTTCTTTTTATTGATGATTTCTTTTGCTGTGCTAAAACGTTTTAATTTGATGTAGTCCTACTTGTTTATTTTTGCATTTGTTGCTTACACTTTTGGTGTCATTTCCAAAAAGTCATTGCCAAGTCTAATGTCAAAGAGCTTTTTTCTGTTTTCTTCTAATGGGTTTATAGTTTGGAATCTTACATTTAATTCATTAATCCATTTTGCATTAATTTTGTGAGTGTTATAAAATATGAGTTGAATTTTATCCTTTTGCCTGTGAATATCCAGTTTTCTTAACACCATTTATTGAAGAGACTAAGCTTTCCACATTGGGTATTCTTGTCTCCCTTATCAAATATTCATTCACTGTATATGCTTGGGTTTATTTCTGGACTCTTGATTCTTCTCGGTTGGTCTATGTGTCTATTTTTATGCCAGTACCAAACTATTTTGATTACTTTTGGTGTCTATCCAAAAAATCATAGACATTTTAGGATTGTTTTGCCCTTCTGTAAAAAAATGCCATTGGAATCTTGATAGGGATTGCATTGAATCTATAAATGGCTTTGAGTATGGACATTTTAACATTAATTATTCCAATTCATAAAACATGGGATATCTTTCCACTTGCATGTGACTTCTTTAATTTCTTTGATCAAGCTCTTGTAATTTTCAGCATACAGATTTTTCACCTCTGTTTGATGCTGATCCCAGCCTATTGATAGTGTTGCTCTTGGCTAGAAATACGAGGGTTGGGTGCTTATCTGGGCCTGAGGCAAGCTCCCTGTAGACTTTTCCCCTTTTGGAACCAATGTTGTGGCTAGAACAGCCCTTGTGGTTCTTATTATGACTGCAGGATGCCCTCAGCTGTTAACATCAAGACACTGTGAAACAACAGGGTTTATTACTCACAGGTCTTGGAGAGTACGTGGCATACCTGAGGCCACACAGTGAGGCCTCAGGTGGAATGAGGGCAGGTGGGGAGAGAGAGAACAGAACACACACACTCAGGTCTGGGAGCTCTGCTTTTATTGGGGTCAATAGTGGGGCCCTGTGGTTTTGTGGGTTCATTCTTTATTGGTGAATTTAAAGCATAAGATCAGGAATTAAAGTTCAAGAAGAGAAAAACAGCCAACAGTCAGTTATCTAAGTGAATCACAGATCTCTAAAACAAGCAAACTTCGGTGCAGTAGGGGTGAGGTGGATGTGGTGTGAAGCCTGGCTCTTATCTCGTCATGTGGCTGGCAGTGTGTTTAGTCAAGAGAGCTGTCTTTGAATTGGATTCCTTAGCAATCAGAGCTTAAGTTAGGCACTTGCATTATGATAAAAAACAAAAAATAAACAAAAAACTGTCAGACACTTACACTACAACCTCCTTGGTTAAATTTATTCCTAACTATTTTATTATTTGTGATTCTGTTGAAATGGGGTTTTTTATTTCTTTTTCAGATAGCTTGTTGTTAGTACATAGAAACACAGCTGATTTTTTTATGTTGATCTTTGTGTCCTGCAACTTTTTTTAAATTCACTTTTTAGTGTTAACAGTGTTTTGATGGCATCTTTCAGGCTTTCTGTATATAAGATCATATCACCTGCAAACAGACACTTTTACTTCCTCTTCTCCAATTTGGACACCTCTTATTTATTTATTATTTTTCTTACATAATTGCTCTGGCTAGAACTTCCAGTACTGTGTTGAACAGGAGTGGTAAAATGAGCACCCTTGTCTTGTTCCTGATCTTAGTAGGAAAGCTTTTAACATTTAACCATTGAGTGTGATGTTATACATGGCCTTTATTATGTTGAGCTCTGTTCCCTCTATACCCACTTTGTTGAGAGTTTTTGTCATAAAAGTTTATTGCTTTTGCTGCATCCCATAAGTTTTGGTATTTTGTATTTTCATTTGTTTCAAGATAATTTTTTATTTCCCTTCTGATTTCCTCTTTGACCCATTGGTTGTTTGGGAGTGGTTGTTTACTTTCCACACATTTATTATTTTTTCAGTTTTCCTCCTGTTACTGATGTCTAGTTTCATACCATTGTGGTTGGAAAAGATACTTGGTATGATTTCAATCTTGTATTTGCTAAGGCATGTTTTGTGTCCTAACATATAATCTATCTTGGAGGAAGCTACAGGTGCACTTGAGAAGAATATGTATTCTGCTGCTGTTGGGTGAAATGTTTTATACATGTCTGTCAGGCCCATTTGATCTAAGGTATAGTTCAAGTCCAACGTTTCTTTACTGATTTTCTGTCTGGATGATCTTCCCATAGTTTAAGTAGGGTATTGAAGTCCCCTACTATTACTGTCTATTTCTCCCATTCTGTAGTGTTTGCTAAATATATTTAGGTGCTCTGATACTGGGTGCATATATATTTATAATTGTTATATTCTCTTGATGAATTGATCCCTTTATCATTATGTATCTGTCTCTTGTTAAAGTTTTTGACTTAAAATCTACTTTGTCTGATATAAGTATAGCAACCTTCTCTCTTTCGGGTTCCATTTGCTTGGAATATCATTTTCCATCCCTTCATTTGGAGCCTATTTGTGTCCTTAAAGCTAAAATGAGTCGCTTGTACACAGCATAAAGTTGGGTCTTATTTTTTAATCCATTCAGCCATTTCTCTCTTTTGATTGGAGAAGTTAGTGCATTTACATTCAAAGTAATTTTGATAGGCATGGATTAACTATTGCCGTTTGTTTAACTGTTATGTAGCTGTTTTGTAATTTCTTTGTTCCTTCTTTTTTCTGTGACTCTCTTCTTTTGTGATTTTATGATTTTTTTAATAGTGGTATGTCTTAATTCTTTTCTTAGTATTTTTTATATATCTACAATAGGTGTTTGCTTTGTGGTTGCCATTAGGCTTACAGAAAACGTATTATATTTACAACAATCTATTTTAAGTTGATAATAACTCCAAACACATACTAATATTCTACAATTTTCTATCTCCTTATATATTTTGTTTTTGATTTCACTTTTCATCTATATATACTGCATATCCATTTACAAATTACTGTTTCGTAGTTATTTTTAATACTTTTGTCTGTAACTTTCATACTAGACTTGTGATGTACCCACCTTTGTTACCCACCTTCTCTTTGATTTTATTCAGTTTTATTAGGTGTCTTGGAGTTAGATTGTATTGAGTCGAAATTTTGAGGTGATTTATTACCTTCATGAACTTGGATATTGAAAATATTGAAATATGTCCCCAGATTTGGGAAGTTCTTATTATTTCTTTTCTTTTTTTTTTAGTTTAATTTCTATATTGAAAAAAAAATTTAACATCTTTATTGGAGTACAGTTGTTTACAATAGTGTGTTAGTTTCTGCTGTATAACAAAGTGAATCAGCTATACATATACATACATCACCATATCTCCTCCTTCTTGCACCTCCCTCCCACCCTCCCTACCCCACCCCTCTAAGTGGACACAAAGCACCAAGCTGATCTCCTTGTGCTATGTGGATGCTTCCCACTAACTATCTGTTTTACATTTGGTAGAGTATATATGTCAGTGCCACTCTCTCACTTCGTCCCAGCTTATCCTTCCCCATCCCCATGTCCTCAAGTCAATTCTCTATGTCAGTGTCTATATTTCTATCCTGCCCCTAGGTTCTTCAGAACCTTTTTTTTTTAGATTCCATATATATGTGTTAGCATATGGTAATTGTTTTTCTTTCTGACTTACTCTGTATGACAGACTCTAGGTACATCCACCTCACTACAAATAACTCAATTTCATTTCCTTTTATGGCTGAGTACTATTGCATTGTATACATGTGCCACATCTTCTTTATCCATTCATCTGTCGATGCACACTTAGGTTGCTACCATATCCTGGCTATTGTAAATAGAGCTGTAGTGAACATTGTGGTACATGACTCTTTTTGAATTATGGTTTTCTCAAGGTATATGCCCAGTACTGGGATTGCTGGGTTGTATGGTAGTTCTATTTGTAGCTTTTTAAGGAAGCTCCATACTGTTCTCCATAGTGGCTGTATCAATTCACATTCCCACCAACAGTGCAAGAGAGTTCCCTTTTCTCCACACCCTCTCTAGCATTTATTGTTTGTAGATTTTTTGATGATGGCCATTCTGACTGGTGTGAGGTGATACCTCATTGTAGTTTTGACTTGCATTTCTCTAATGATTAGTGATGTTGAGCATCCTTTCATCTGTTTGTTGGCAATCTGTATATTTTCTTTGGAGAAATGTCTATGTAGGTCTTCTGCCCATTTTTGGATCGGGTTGTTTGTTTTTTTGATATTGAGCTGCATAAACTGCTTGTAAATTTTGGAGATTAATCCTTGGTCAGTTGCTTCATTTGCAAATATTTTCTTCCATTCTGAGGGTTATCTTTTTGTCTTGTTTATGGTTTCCTTTGCTGTGCAAAAGCTTTTAAATTTCATTAGGTCCCATTTGTTGATTTTTGTTTTTATTTCCATTACTCTAGGAGGTGGGTCAAAAAGGATCTTGCTGTGATTTATGTCGTGGAGTGTTCTGCCTTTGTTTTTGCTAAGAGATTTATAGTGTCTGGCCTTACATTTAGCTCTTTAATCCATTTTGAGTTTATTTTTGTGTATGGTGTCAGGGAGTGTTCTACTTTCATTCTTTTACATGTAGCTGTCCAGTTTTCCCAGCATCACTTATTGAAGAGGCTGTCTTTTCTCCATTTTATATTCTTGCCTCTTTTATCAAAGATAAGGTGACCATATGTGTGTGGGATTATCTCTGGGCTTTCTATCCTGTTCCACTGATCTATATTTCTGTTTTTGTTCCAGTGCCATACTGCCTTGATTACTGTAGCTTTATAGTATAGTCTGAAGTCAGGGAGCCTGATTCCTCCAGCTCCGTTTTTCTTTCTTAAGATTGCTTGGCTATTCGAGCTCTTTTGTATTTCCATACAAATTGTGAAATTTTTTATTCTAGTTCTGTGAAAAATGCGATTGGTAGTTTGATAGGGATTGCATTGAATCTGTAGATGGCTTTGGGTAGTAGAGTCATTTTCACAATGTTGATTCTTCCAATCCAAGAACATGGTATATCTCTCCATCTGTTTGTATCATCTTTAATTTCCTTCATCAGTGTCTCACAGTTTTCTGCATACAGGTGTTTTTTCTCTTTAGGTAGGTTTATTCCTAGGTATTTTATTCTTTTTGTTGCAGTGGTAAATGGGAGTATTTTCTCAATTTCTCTTTCAGATTTTTCATCATTAGTGCATAGGAATGCAAGAGATTTCTGTGCATTAACTTTGTATCCTGCTACTTTACCAAATTCATTGATTAGCTCTAGTAGTTTTCTGGTAGCATCTTTAGGATTCTCTATGTATAGTATCATGTCATGTGCAAACAGTGACAGCTTTACTTCTTCTTTTCTGATTTGGATTCCTTTTATTTCTTTTTCTTTTCTGATTGCTATGGCTAAAACTTCAAAAACTATGTTGAATAATAGTGGTGAGAGTGGACAACCTTGTCTTCTTCCTGATCTCAGTTTTTCACCATTGAGAATGATGTTGGCTGTGGGTTTGTCATATATGGCCTTTATTGTGTTGAGGTAAGTTCCCTCTATGCCTACTTTCTGGAGGGTTTTTATCATGAGTGGGTGATGAATTTTGTTGAAAGCTTTTTCTGCATCTTTTGAAATGATCCTATGGCTTTTCTCCTTCAATTTGTTAAAATTGTGAATCACATTGATTGAATTGCGTATATTGAAGAATCCTTGCATTCCTGGGATAAATCCCACTTGATCATAGTGTATGATCCTTTTAATGTGCTGTTGGATTCTGTTTGCTAGTATTTTGTTGAGGATTTTTGCATCTATGTTCATCAGTGATACTGGTGTATAGTTTTCTTTTTTAGTGGCATCTTTGTCTGGTTTTGGTATCAGGGTGATGGTGGCTTTGTAGAATGAGTTTGGGAGTTTTCCTCCCTCTGCTGTATTTTGGAAGAGTTTGAGAAGGATAGGTGTTAGCTCTTCTCTAAATGTTTGATAGAATTCGCCTGTGAAGCCATCTGGTCCTGGGCTTTTGTTTGTTGGAAGATTTTTAATCACAGTTTCAATTTCAGTGCTTGTGATTGGTCTGTTTATATTTTCTGTTTCTTTCTGGTTCAGTCTTGGAAGGTTCTGCTTTTCTAAGAATTTGTCCATTTCTTCCAGGTTGTCCATTTTATTGGCATAGAGTTGCTTGTAGTAATATCTCATGATCCTTTGTATTTCTGCAGTGCCAGTTGTTACTTCTTTTTTCATTTCTAATTCTATTGATTTGAGTCTGCTCCCTTTTTTTTGTGATGAGTCTGGCTAATGGTTTATCAATTTTGTTTATCATTTCAAAGAGCCAGCTTTTAGTTTTATTGATCTTTACTATCTTTTCCTTCATTTCTTTTTGTTTTTATAAATTTATTTATTTTTGGCTGAGTTGGGTCTTTGTTGCTGCGCACGGGCTTTCTCTAGTTGCAGTGAGTGGGGGCTACTATTCGTTGTGGTGCATGGGCTTCTCATTGAGGTGGCTTCTCTTTGCAGAGCACGGGCTCTAGGCGTGCAGGCTTCAGTAGTTGTGGCTCGCAGGCTCTAGAGTGCTGGCTCAGTAGTTGTAGCACACGGGCTTAGTTGTTCTGTGGCATGTGGGATCTTCGCAGACCAAAGCTCAAACACATGTCCCCTGCATTGGCAGGTGGATTCTTAACCACTATGCCACCACGGAAGCCCTCCTTCATTTCTTTTTCATTTATTTCTGATCTGATCTTTATGATTTCTTTCCTTCTGCTAACTTTTTTTTTTTTCTTATTCTTTCTCTAATTGCTTCAGGTGTACATTTAGGTTTTTATTTTAGATGTTTCTTGTTTCTTGAGATAGCATCGTATTGCTATAAACTTCCCTCTTAGAACTGCTTTTGCTGCATTCCATAGGTTTTGGGTCATTGTGTTTTCACTGTCATTTGTTTCTAGGTATTTTTTGATTTCCTCTTTGATTTCTTCAGTAATCTGTTGGTTATTTAGTAGTGTATTGTTTAGCCTCCATTTGTTTGTATTTTTTACAGTTTTTTTTCCTGTAATTGATATCTAGTCTCATAGCATTGTGGTCAGAAAAGATACTTGATATGATTTCATTTTCTTAAATTTACCAAGGCTTGATTTGTGAGCCAGGATAGGATCTATCCTGTAGAATGTTCCATTTGCACTTGGGAAGAAAGCGTAATCTGCTGCTTTTGGATGGAATGTCCTGTAAACATCAATTAAGTCCATCTTGTGTAAAGTATCATTTAAAGCTTGTGTTTCCTGGGCTTCCCTGGTGGTGCAGTGGTTGGGAGTCTGCCTGCCGATGCAGGGGATGCAGGTTCGTGCCCTGGTCTGGGAAGATCCCACGTGCCGTGGAGCGGCTGGACCCGTGAGCCATGGCTGCTGGGCATATGCGTCCAGAGACTGTGCTCCGCAACGGCAGAGGCCACAACAGTGAGAGGCCCATGTACCACCAAAAAAAAAAAAAAAAAGCAAGCTTGTGTTTCCTTATTTATTTTCATTTTGGATGATGTGTCCATTGGTAAAAGTCGTGTGTTAAAGTCACCTACTATTATTGTGTTACTGTCAATTTCCCCTTTTGTGGCTGTTAGCATTTTCCTTATGTATTGAGGTGCTCCTATATTGGGTGCATAAATATTTACAATTGTTATATCTTCTTCTTGGACTGATCCCTTGATCTTTATGTAATGTCCTTCTTTGCCTCTTGTAATAGTCTTTATTTTAAAGTCTATTTTGTCTGATATGAGAATTGCTACTCCAGCTTTCTTTTGATTTTCATTTGCATGGAATATCTTTTTCCATCCCCTCACCTTCAGCCTGTATGTGTCCCTAGGTCTGAAGTGGGTCTCTTGTAGACAGCATATGTATGAGTCTTGTTTTTGTATCCATTCAGCCAGTGTATGTCTTTTGTTGGAGCATTTAATCCATTTACATTTAAGGTAGTTATCAATATGTATGTTCCTATTACCATTTTCTTAATTGTTTTGGGTTTGTTATGTAGGTCTTTTCCTTCTCTTGTGTTTCCTGCCTAGAGAAGTTCCTTTAGCATTTGTTGTAGAGCTGGTTTGGTGGTGCTGAATTCTCTTAGCTTTTGCTTGTCTGTAAAGGTTTTAATTTCTCTGTCAAATCTGAAGGAGATCCTTGCTGGGTAGGGTAATCTTGGTTGTAGGCTTTTCCCTTTCATCACTTTAAATATGTCCTGCCACTTTCAGAGTTTCTGCTGAAAGATCAGCTGTTAACCTTATGGGGATTCCCTTGTATGGTATTTGTTGTTTTTCCCTTGCTGCTTTTAATATTTTTTCTTTGTATGTAATTTTTGATAATTTGATTAATATGTGTCTTGGTGTGTTTCTCCTTGGATGTATCCTTTATGGGACTCTCTGCCCTTCCTGGACTTGATTGACTATTTCCTTATTTATATTAGGGAAGTTTTCAACTATAATCTCTTCAAGTATTTTCTCAGTCTCTTTATTTTTCTCTTCTTCTGGGACCCCTATAATTCGAATGTTGGTGCATTTAATGTTGTCCCAGAGGTCTCAGATTGTCCTCAATTCTTTTCATTCTTTTTTCTTTATTCTGCTCAGTGGCAGTTATTTCCACTCTTTTATCTTCCAGGTCACTTATCCGTTCTTCTGCCTCAGTTATTCTGCTATTCATTTCTTCTAGAGAATTTTTAATTTAATTTATTGTGTTGTTCATCATTGTTTGCTCTTTAGTTCTTCTAGGTCTTTGTTAAACATTTCTTCCATTTTCTCCATTCTATTTCCAAGATTTTGGATCATCTTTGCTATCGTTGCTCTGAATTCTTTTTCACGTAGACTGACTATTTCCTCTTCATTTGTTTGGTCTGGTGGGTTTTTACGTTGCTCCTTCATCTGCTGTTTATTTCTCTGTCTTCTCATTTTGCCTAACTTACTGTGTTTGGTGTCTCTATTTCGCAGGCTGTAGGTTCATAGTTCCCATTGTTTTTGGTGTCTGCCCCCAGTGGGTAGGGTTGGTTCAGTGGGTAGTGTAGGCTTACTGGTGGAGTTGTCTGGTGCCTGTGTTCTGGTGGATGAGGCTGGATCTTGTCTTTCTGGTGGGCAGGATCATGTCCGGTGGTGTGTTTTGAGGTGTCTGTGAACTTATTATGATTTTAGGCAGCATCTCTGCTAATGGGTGATGTTGTGTTTCTGTCTTGCTAGTTGTGTGGCATAGGGCGTCCAGCACTGTAGCTTGCTGGTCATTGAGTGGAGCTGGGTCTCAGCGTTGAGATGGAGATGTCTGTGAGAGCTTTTGCTGTTTGATATTACACAGCACCAGGAAGTCTCTGCTGGACCAATGTCCTGAATTCAGCTCTCTCACATCAGAGGCTCAGGCCTGATACACAGCCAGAGCACCAAGACACCCTGTCAGCCACATGGCTCAGAAGAAAAGGGAGAAAAGGAAGGAGGGGGGAGAGGGAGGGAAGGAGGAAAGGAGGAAAAAAATAAATTTATTAAAATAGAAAAAAATATTAAAAATAAAAAAAGTAAAAAAAAAAAGAGAGAGAGAAAGAAAGAAGAGAACAACCAAACCATAAAAGAAATCCATCAGTGATAACAAGTGCTAAAAACTATACTGGAAAAATAAAAGAAGGACAGAACCCTAGGACCAATGGCAAAAGCAAAGCTATACAGACAAAATCACACAAAGAAGCATACACATACACACTCACAAAAAGAGAAAAAGGAAAAAGAATATATATATATATATATATATATATATATATAAAATTTAAAAAGAGAGCAACCAAATCAATAAACAAATCTACCAATGATAATAAACTCTAAATACTAAACTAAGATCAACATAAAACCAGAAACAGATTAGATGCAGAAAGCAAACCCAAGTCTACAGTTGCTTCCAACATCTACCGCCTCAATGTTGGGATGGTTCGTTGTCTATTCAGGTATTCCACAGATGCAGGGTACATCAAGTTGATTGTGGAGATTTAATTCACTGCTCCTGAGGCTGCTGGGAGATATTTCCCTTTCTCTTCTTTGTTCCCACAGCTCCTGTGCTTCAGCTTTGGATTTGGCCCTGTCTCTGTGTGTAGGTCACCTGAGGGTGTCTTTTGGGAAGTCTGTGGTCTTCTGCCAGCCTTCAGTAGCTGTTCTGTAGGAGTTGTTCCACATGTAGATGTATTTTTGATGTATCTGTGGGGAGGAAGGTGATCTCCATATCTTACTCCTCTGCCATCTTGAAGGTCATTATTTCTTTTTTTTTTTATTAGTTTCTGCTTTATAACAAAGCGAATCAGTCATACATATACATCTGTTCCCACATCCCTTCCCTCTTGCGTCTCCCTCCCTCCCACCCTCCCTATCCCACCCCTCCAGGCGTCACAAAGCACCGAGCTAATCTCCCTGTGCTATGCGGCTGCTTCCCACTATCTATCTACCATACGTTTGGTAGTGTATATATGTCCATGCCTTTCTTTTGCTTTGTCACAGCTTACCCTTCCCACTCCCCATATCCTCAAGTCCATTCTCAGTAGGTCTGTGTTTTTATTCCTGTTTTACCTCTAGGTTCTTCATGACATTTTTTTTTTCTTAAATTCCATATATATATTTTTTTTTAATTTTTATTTTTATTTTTATTTTTTTTTAATTTTTTGCCTTATAACAAATTTAATCAGTTATACATATACATATGTTTCCATATCCCCTCCCTTTTGCGTCTCCCTCCCACCCTCCCTATCCCACCCCTCCAGGCGGTCACAAAGCACCGAGCTGATCTCCCTGTGCTATGCGGCTGCTTCCCACTAGCTATCTACCTTACGTTTGGTAGTGTATATATGTCCATGCCACTCTTTCACTTTGTCACAGCTTACCCTTCCCCCTCCCCATATCCTCAAGTCCATTCTCTAGTAGGTCTGTGTCTTTATTCCTGTCTTACCCCTATGTTCTTCATGACATTTTTTTTCTTAAATTCCATATATATGTGTTAGCATACAGTATTTGTCTTTCTCTTTCTGACTTACTTCGCTCTGTATGACAGACTCTAGGTCTATCCACCTCATTACAAATAGCTCAATTTCATTTCTTTTTATGGCTGAGTAATATTCCATTGTATATATGTGCCACATCTTCTTTATCCATTCATCCGGTGATGGACACTTAGGTTGTTTCCATCTCCGGGCTATTGTGAATACAGCTGCAATGAACATTTTGGTACATGTCTCTTTTTGAATTATGGTTTTCTCAGGGTATATGCCTACTAGTGGGATTGCTGGGTCATATGGTAGTTCTATTTGTAGTTTTTTAAGGAACCTCCATACTGTTCTCCATAGTGGCTGTACCAATTCACATTCCCACCAGCAGTGCAAGAGGGTTCCCTTTTCTCCACACCCTCTCCAGCATTTATTGTTTCTAGATTTCTTGATGATGGCCATTCTGACTGGTGTGAAATGATATCTCATTGTAGTTTTGATTTGCATTTCTCTAATGATTAATGATGTTGAGCATTCTTTCATGTGTTTGTTGGCAGTCTGTATATCTTCTTTGGAGAAATGTCTATTTAAGTCTTCTGCCCATTTTTGTATTGGGTTGTTTGTTTTTTTGCTATTGAGCTGCATGAGCTGCTTATAAATTTTGGAGATTAATCCTTTGTCAGTTGCTTCATTTGCAAATATTTTCTCCCATTCTGAGGGTTGTCTTTTGGTCTTGTTTATGGTTTCCTTTGCTGTGCAAAAGCTTCTCAGTTTCATTAGGTCCCATTTGTTTATCTTTGTTTTTATTTCCATTTCTCTAGGAGGTGGGTCCAAAAGGATCTTGCTGTGATTTACGTCATAGAGTGTTCTGCCTATGTTTTCTTCTAAGAGTTTGATAGTTTCTGGCCTTACATTTAGGTCTTTAATCCATTTTGAGCTTATTTTTGTGTATGGTGTTAGGGAATGATCTAATCTCATACTTTTACATGTCCCTGTCCAGTTTTCCCAGGACCACTTATTGAAGAGGCTGTCCTTTCTCCACTTTACATTCCTGCCTCCTTTATCAAAGATAAAGTGACCATATGTGCGTGGGTTTATCTCTGGGCTTTGTATCCTGTTCCATTGACATATCTTTCTGTTTTTGTGCCAGTACCACACTGTCTTGATTACTGTAGCTTTGTAGTATAGTCTGAAGTCAGGGAGTCTGATTCCTCCAGCTCTGTGTTTCGTTCTCAAGATTGCTTTGGCTATTCGGGGTCTTTTGTTTTTCCAAACAAATTTTGAAATTTTTTGTTGTAGTTCTGTGAAAAATGCCAGTGGTAGTGTGATAGGGATTGCATTGAATCTGTAGATTGCTTTGGGTAGTAGAGTCATTTTCACAATATTGATTCTTCCAATCCAGGAACATGGTATATCTCTCCATCTATTTGTATCATCTTTGATTTCTTTCATCAGTGTCTTATAATATTCTGCATACAGGTCTTTTGTCTCCTTAGGTAGGTTTATTCCTAGATATTTTATTCTTTTTGTTGCAATGGTAACTGAGAGTGTTTTCTTGATTTCACTTTCAGGTTTTTCATCATTAGTGTACAGGAATGCCAGAGATTTCTGTTCATTAATTTTGTATCCTGCTACTTTACCAAATTCATTGATTAGCTCTAGTAGTTTTCTGGTAGCATCTTTAGGATTCTCTATGTATAGTATCATGTCATCTGCAAACAGTGACAGCTTTACTTCTTTTCCAACTTGGATTCCTTTTATTTCCTTTTCTTCTCTGATTGCTGTGGCTAAAACTTCCAAAACTAAGTTGAATAAGAGTGGTGAGAGTGGGCAGCCTTGTCTTGTTCCTGATCTTAGTGGAAATGGTTTCAGTTTTTCACCATTGAGGACGATGTTGGCTGTGGGTTTGTCATATATGGCCTTTATTATGTTGAGGAAAGTTCCCTCTATGCCTACTTTCTGCAGGGTTTCTATCATAAATGGTGTTGAATTTTGTCAAAAGCTTTCTCTGCATCTATTGAGATGATTATATGGTTTTTCTTCTTCAATTTGTTAATTTGGTGTATCACATTTATTGATTTGCGTATATTGAAGAATCCTTGCATTCCTGGAATAAACCTCACTTGATCATGGTATATGATCCTTTTAATGTGCTGTTGGATTCTGTTTGCTAGTATTTTGTTGAGGATTTTTGCATTTATGTTCATCACTGATATTGGCCTGTAGTTTTATTTCTTTGTGACATCCTTACCTGGTTTTGGTATCAAGGTGATGGTGGCCTCGAAGAATGAGTTTGGGAGTGCTCCTTCCTCTGGTATATTTTGGAAGAGTTTGAGAAGGATAGGTGTTAGCTCTTCACTAAATGATTGATAGAATTCACCTGTGAAGCCATCTGGTCCTGGGCTTTTGTTTGTTGGAAGATTTTTTTTTTTTTTTTTTTTTGCGGTATGCGGGCCTCTCACTGCCGCGGCCCCTCCCGCTGCGAAGCACAGCCTCCGGACACGCAGGCCCAGCGGCCAAGGCCCACAGGCCCAGCCACTCTGCGGCACGTGGGATCCTCCCGGACAGGGGCACGAACCCGCATCCCCTGCATCGGCAGGCGGACTCCCAACCACTGCGCCACCAGGGAAGCCCTGTTGGAAGAATTTTAATCACAGTTTCAATTTCCGTGCTTGTGATTGGTCTATTCATATTTTCTATTTCTTCCTGATTCAGTCTCGGCAGGTTGTACATTTCTAAGAATTTGTCCATTTCTTCCAGGTTGTCCATTTTATTAGCATAGAGTTTCTTGTAGTAATCTCTCATGATCTTTTGTATTTCTGCAGTGTCAGTTGTTACTTCTCCTTTTTCATTTCTAATTCTATTGATTTGAGTCTTCTCCCTTATTTTCTTGATGAGTCTGCCTAATGGTTTATCAATTTTGTTCATCTTCTCAAAGAACCAGCTTTTAGTTTGATTGATCTTTGCTATCGTTTCCTTCATTTCTTTTTCATTTATTTCTGATCTGATCTTTATGATTTCTTTCCTCCTGCTAAGTTTGGGGTTTTTTTGTTCTTCTTTCTCTATTTGCTTTAGGTTCAGGGTCAGGTTGTTTACTCGAGATGTTTCCTGTTTCTTAAGATGGGATTGTATGGCTATAAACTTCCCCCTTAGAACTGCTTTTGCTGCATCCCATAGGTTTTGGGTCGTCATGTCTCCATTGTCATTTGTTTCTAGGTATTTTTTAATTTCCTCTTTGATTTCTTAAGTGATCACATCGTTATTGAGTAGTGTATTGTTTAGCCTCCATGTGTTTGTATTTTTTACAGCTCTTTTCCTGTAATTGATGTCTAGTCTCATAGCATTGTGGTTGGAAAAGATACTTGATACAATTTCAATTTTCTTAAATTTACCAAGGCTTGATTTGTGACCCAAGATATGATCTATCCTGGAGAATGTTCCATGAGTACTTGGGAAGAAAGTGTACTCTGTTGTTTTTGGATGGTACGTCCTATAAATATCAATTAAGTCCATCTTGTTTAATGTATCATTTAAAGCTTGTGTTTCCTTATTTATTTTCATTTTGCATGATCTGTCCATTGGTGAAAGTGGGGTGTTAAAGTCCCCTACTATGAGTGTGTTCCTGTTGATTTCCCCTTTTATGACTGTTAGTATTTGCCTTATGTATTGAGGTGCTCCTATGTTGGGTGCATAATATTTACAATTGTTTTATCTTCTTCTTGGATCGATCCCTTGATCATTATGTAGTGTCCTTCTTTGTCTCTTCTAATAGTCTTTATTTTAAAGTCTATTGTGTCTGATATAAGAATTGCTACTCCAGCTTTCTTTTGATTTCTATTTGCATGGAATATCTTTTTCCATCCCCTTACTTTCAATCTGTATGTGTCTCTAGGTCTGAAGTGGGTCTCTTGTAGACAGCATATATATGGGTCTTGTTTTTGTATCCATTCAGCCACTCTGTGTCTTTTGGTGGGAGCATTTAGTCCATTTACATTTAAGGTAATTATTGATATGTATATTCCTATTCCCATTTCCTTAATTGCTTTGGGTTCGTTATTGTAGGTATATTCCTTCTGTTGTGTTTCTTGCCTAGAGAAGTTCCTTTAGCATTTGTTGTAAAGCTGGTTTGGTGGTGCTGAACTCTCTCAGCTTTTGCTTGTCTGTAAAGGTTTTAATTTCTCCATCAAATCTGAATGAGATCCTTGCTGGGTAATCTTGGTTGCAGATTTCTCTCCTTCATCACTTTACTTATGTCCTGCCACTCCCTTCTGGCTTGTAGAGTTTCTGCTGAGAGATCAGCTGTTAACCTGATGGGGATTCCCTTGTGTATTATTTGTTGTTTTTTTTTTTCCCTTGCTGCTTTTAATATGATTTCTTTGTGTTTAATTTTTGATGGTTTGATTAATATCTGTCTTGGCATATTTCTCCTTGGATTTATTCTGTATGGGACTCTCTGTGCCTCCTGGACTTGATTAACTATTTCCTTTCCCATATTAGGGAAGTTTTCAACTATAATCTCTTCAAATATTTTCTCAGTCCCTTTCTTTTTCTCTTCTTCTTCTGGAACCCCTATAATTTGAATGTTGGTGTGTTTAGTGTTGTCCCAGAGGTCTCTGAGACTGTCCTCTGTTCTTTTCATTCTTTTTTCTTTATTTTGCTCTGCAGCAGTTATTTCCACTATTTTATCTTCCACCTCACTTATCCGTTCTTCTGCCTCAGTTATTCTGCTATTGATCCCATCTAGAGTATTTTTCATTTCATTTATTGTGTTTTTAATCGATGCTTGATTCATCTTTAGTTCTTCTAGGTCCTTGTTAACTGTTTCTTGCATTTTGTCCATTTTATTTCCAAGGTTTTGGATCTTGGAAATAGAATCTTGGATCAGCTTTACTATCATTATTCTGAATTCTTTTTCAGGTAGACTGCCTATTACCTCATCATTTGTTAGGTCTGGTAGGTTTTTATCTTGCTCCTTCTCCTGCTGTGTGTTTTTCTGTCTTCTCATTTTGCTTATCTTACTGTGTTTGGGGTCTCCTTTTTGCAGGCTGCAGATTCGTAGTTCCTGTTGTTTTTGGTGACTTTCCCAGTGGCTAAGGTTGTTTCAGTAGGTTGTGTAGGCTTCCTGGTTGGGGGGACTACTGCCTGTGTTCTGGTGGTTGGGGCTCGATCTTGTCTTTCTGGTGGGCAGGTCCACGTCTGGTGGTGTGTTTTGGGGTGCCTGTGGCCTTATTATGTTTTTAGGCAGCCTCTTTGCTAATGGGTGGGGTTGTGTTCCTGTCTTGCTAGTTGCTTGGCATAGGGTGACCAGCACTGTAGCTTGCTGGTCGTTGACTGAAGCTGGGTGCTGGTGTTGAGATGGAAATCTCTGGGAGATTTTCACCGCTTGATATTATGTGGAGCTGGTAGGTCTCTTGTGGACCCGTGTCCTGAATTTGGCTCTCCCACTTCAGAGGCACAGCACTGACTCCTGGCTGCAGCACCAAGAGCTTTTCATCTACCTGGCTCATAATAAAAGGGAGCAATAGTAGAAAGAAAGAATTAGTAGAAGAAAGAAGGAGAGAGAGAAAGAGAGGAAGAAGGAAAAGGAAGAAAGAAAGAAGAAAGAAAGAAAGAAAGAAAGAAAGAAAGAAAGAAAGAAAGAAAGAAAGAAAAAGAAGGGAGGGAGGAAGGATGGAAAGAAAAGAAAGGAGGGAGGGAGGAAGGAAAGAAAAAGAAAGTGAAAGGAAGAAGGGAGGAAGGGAGGAAGGAAAGAAAGGGGCAGAGGGAGGGAGGGAGGAAGGGAAGGTAGGAAAAAAAGAAAGAGGGAAGATAAAGTAAAATAGAAATAAGTATAAAATATAGTAGCATTATTAAAAGTAAAAAAGTAATTATTGAAAAAAACAATGGACGGATAGAACCCTGGGACCTATGGTGGAAGCAAAGCTATACAGAGAAAATCTCACACAGAAGCATACACATATACATTCACTAAAAGAGAATAGGGGGGAAAAGATCGAAAATCTTGCTCTCAAAGTCCACCTCCTCAATTTGGGATAATTCGTTGTAAAAAGAGGAAAAGGGGAAAAAGTCTGAAATCTTGCTCTCAAAGTCCACCTCCTTAATTTGGGATAATTCGTTGTAAAAAGAGGAAAAGGGGAAAAAATCTTAAATCTTGTCCTCAAAGTCCACCTCCTCAATTTGGGATGATTCGCTGTCCATTCATGCACTCCACAGACGCAGGGCACATCAAGCGGACCGTGGAGCTTTAATCCGCTGCCTCCGAGGCTGCACAGAGAGATTTCCCTGTCTTTTCTCTGCTCTCACAGCTCCCGGACCTAGCCCCGCCTCTGCACGTAGGTTGCCGGAGGGCGTCAGTTCTTCGCTCAGACAGGACGGGTTTAAAGGAGCTGCTGATTTGGGGGCTCTGGCTCACTCAGGCTGAGGGGAGGGAGGGGCACACAGTGTGGGGCGGGCCTGCGGCGGCAGAGGCCGGCGTGACGTTGCACCAGCCCGAGGCGCTCCGTGCGCTTTCCCATGGAAGCCATCCCTGGGTCCCAGGACCCCAGCAGTGGCGGGCTGCGCAGGCTCCCCGGAAGCGGGGGTGGACAGTGACCTGTGCTCGCACACAGGCCTTGTGGCGGCGGCAGCAGCAGCCGCCCCAGCGTCCCACGCCCGTCTCCGGGGTCCACGCCTTCAGCCGCGGCTCACGCCCGTCTCTGGAGCTTCTTTAAGCAGCACTCTTAATGCCCTCTCCTCGCGCACCAGGAAACAAAAGGGAAGAAAAAGTCTCTTGCCTCTTCGGCAGCTCCAGACTTTTTCTCCGGACTCCCTCCAGGCTAGCCGCGGTGCACCAATCCCTTCAGGCTCTTCCTGCCGCCAGCCCCAGTCCTCTCCCTGCGCTCCGACCGAAACCCGATACCCGAGCCTCAGCTCCCAGCCCCGCCCGCCCCGGCGGCCGAGCAGACAAGCCTCTCGGGCTGGTGAGTGCCGGTCGGCCCCGATCCTCTGTGCGGGAATCTCTCCGCTTTGCCCTCCACACCCCTATTGCTGTGCTCTCCTCGGCTACTCTGAAGCTTTCCCCCTCCGCCACCCGCAGTCTCCGCCCGCGAAGGGGCTTCTAGTGTGTGGAAACCTTTCCTCCTTCACGGCTCCCTCCCACTGGTGCAGGTCCCGTCCCTATCCTTTTGTCTCTGTTTATTCTTTTTTCTTTTGCCCTACCCAGGTATGTGGGGAGTTTCTTGCCTTTTGGGGGGTCTGAGGTCTTCTGTCAGCGTTCAGTAGGTGTTCTGTAGGAGTTGTTCCACGTGTAGATGAATTTCTGATGTATCTATGGGGAGGAAGGTGATCTCCGCGTCTTACTCTTCCACCATCTTCCTCCGGACTCCCATTATTTCTTTAAGTAATCTTTCTGCTCCTTTCTTGTTCAGTTCTGCTTCTGAGACTCCAGTAATGCTTAGATTGTTTCTTTTAATGATAACCCATAATTCACTCTTTTTCATTCTTTTATCTTTTTCTCCTCTGTGTGATTTCAAATGATCTGTATTTTAGTTTTTGTCAGACAATTTGTAGGTCTTTATTTCTTTAGGATTCGTCACTGAAGCTCTATTAGTTTCCTTTGGCAATGTCCTATTGCCTTCATTATTAATGATCCTTGTGGCCTTGCATCTATGTCTGTTCATTTGAGAGGCACCTCTTCTAGACTTTATAAACTGGTTTCAGCAGGCATAGCCCTCCAGAGTCAGTCTGTCCAGAGATTCTGGGTGGAACATCTGATGGTGTCCATGGGTGGACTTGCTGCTGGAGTCCTTGGTAGGCACAGCTGGTTCCTGGGTCAGCAGATGGGCAAGCTTAGTGCTTGGGTACATGGGCACCAGTCCAGTGCCTGGATCTGCAGTTGTAGACCTAGAGGTTGACTGCACAGGAGCAAACCAGTACTGGGATTAACTGGCAGCCAGATTTAGTGGGACCCAATCTGGAAGCTGGGGTTATTGAGGTCATTCTCATAGTAGGATGAGCCTGGAGCCTGCGGCTACAAGAGTCAGCCTATAACCTGATGTCTCGGATACTAGCCTGGGCCTAGCCTAGTGCCATGAGCCTGGGTCAGTGGGAGCTGGTCTAGAGTCTAGGTCTGTGGGTACTGGTCTGGCACTGGTGTGGGTCAAAAGTCTGGGTTCTCAGAAGTTGGCCTGGCATACGGCCTAGCTGGGAGCCTGTATTCACAGGTGCCCACCTGGAGCCTTGTGCCACAAAAGTTGCCCAGGGCCATGGGATCCAGCTGGCACTGGGGTGAGCCAGAGCTGAGGTTCACAGAAGCCCATAAAAAGTCTGGGGCCATAGGAGGCACCCTGGGCCATTGGAGCCAGTTGGCACTGGAGTGGGCTGGGAGCCTGGGATTGTTGGGTTCCACTGACCGCCTGGTGTCATGGGAGCCACCTGGAGCCTCAGGAGCTGCCCAGGTCCTTAGGAGCTGGCAGGAGTGAAGGTGAGCTGGGAGCCTATGTGGAGCCTGGTGCCATTTATGCTGCCTGGGGCTGCAGGAGCCACTGAGGCCACTGGAGTTGGCAGGTGCCAGGGTACATCAGGGGCCTGGGTTTGTGGGAGCATACAGGGACAACCTAAGGCCCAGGGATCAGCCTGGAATTTGGTAGGCCTCCTCTGGGGTTCATGGTAAAGTCAAGTGCTCACTTCACTCTCCTTCTTCTCACACAGGGAGTGTCTGTCTCCACACCAGGCTGCCCAGGCTTGGGGAAAGGATGATGGGAGGTAGTGTGAATGTATGCTTCTTACCCTTCTCAATCCATCTTTTCTCATTTTTGTGCTTCACCCACGTGCTGTAATCTCTCACCTGTGAAGTGAATCCTTCACTTTTATGAAGGTATTTTTGAATGCAGATAGTTAATCAAATTGATGTTTTTGTTGGGGTAGAGCTAGAAATTCCTATGCTGCCATAGGAATTTCTCTTGACACCTTTTTTCTAGCATTATTATTAATTCAATAAATATGTAAATATTTATTGAGAGTTACCGTGTTCCGAGTACCTGTCTAGGTATTATGGAACTAGCGGCCTTGGATTTATGTCAAACGTTATTATATCCTCCTTATCTCATAACTTATCTCTCATATTATCTGACAGATTATCTCTCTAGCTTTCTGTGCTATAGTCTGTATTATTTTGCAACATCCTTTCTATCCTACTCATTAATTCTCTTCACCTCTGTCTGCTTTTTTATAGAAAAATTCTTAATTTCAAACTAAAATTTTTATTTGTAGAAGTGTGATTTGATCTTTTTCTAACCTGCTGGTTATTTCCATCATCCTCTAGTTGCCTCAAGAAATATTATAGCTATTCGTTTATGATATTTTTCAGATTTAACTCTATTACTCTACTTGTTAAGGCTAAAAATGTAGGAGTCACCATTGATTCTTTTTTGTTCACCTTATGTCTAATTTTTGACTTTTCTTCAATACATATCCAGAATCTTTCCACTTTCTACCACTTCCACTGGTACCAGTCTGGTACACATCACTATCATTTGTGCCTGGATTATTGCAATAGCCTCCTAACCTTTACTTCTAAACTTGTTCACTGCCCCCCATCCCACTGTATTCTGAGCCTCAGCCAGAGTGAATGTTTTAAACTCTAATTCAGATTATGTTACTTCTGATTTTAAAATCCCTGTCTGCCCCAGTCTTTCTCAAGGTGAAAATCAAAATCCTTTCCATGGCTAGCTCAGTTCTTTACCATCTGGCACCTATTTCTTCACTTAACTCCAATTCTTTTTTTTTTTTTTTCCCCTTACTTAGCTCCAGCTACATTGGCCTCCTTACTGTTCCTCAAACATGCCAGGCATGTTCTTATCTCAGAGACTGGCCCTTGCTGTTCTTTCTGGATGCCCTTCCTCTGGATATCTGCATGTGTATTGATTATCTACTGCTGCCTAGCAAATTATCTCAAAACTTAGTGATTTGAAATTTTAAATATTAGCTCTCACAGATTCTTTGGGTCCGAAATTCAGGGGCATCTTAGCTGAGAAATTCTGTCTCACCTTCTCATGGGATGCAGCAAGATGTTGGCTGGGACTGTATACATCCCATGTATTTATGTATTTACTGGGCCTGGGAGACCCAATTCCAAAGAGGCTGCTCACATGTATGGCAAGTTGGTGTTGGCTATGGGTGGGAAACATCATTTATTCTCCATGATAGCCTCTTCACAGGCTGGTTGAATGTCCTCATGACATGACAGCTGGATATCCCTAGAGAGTGATCTAAGAAGTCAAGATGGAAGAAGTCACACACTGTCTATTCTACAATACCAAGTCTTTCTAGTGTCACCTTCTCAGTGACGACTTTGTTGACCTCATGCATTTTTAACTGCAACCTGTCATCCTTGCTCCCTATTCCCTTTCCCCGTTTTTTATGGATTTTTGATTACACGTATCATCTTCCAATGTAGCAGAAGTTTAATTGCTCATTGTGTCTCTGGCTGTCTCTCCCCAGTGGAACATGAAGTCTGTGAAGAGAGGGCCTTGGTTTTCTTCATTTCTGTATCCACAGTGCTGAGAAGACTGGCTCATAGTGAAAATTAGTGTTGATCATTAGTTTCTGCCTTTTCAATCTGCTAATGTCTGCTTCACTGAGGTTTTTAATTCAGTGATTGTATTGTTCTTCTCTGTGTAGTTTCTTCTGGTTCATATTTTCCCTTTCATTGTCTGCACTACTGCCTTGACTCCTATAAAGAGACACTGAGTAAACATACTTCTAAAATGTTTAGGATGTTGTCAGAAAACCTAAGTCTTCTGACTGCTCTTCTGAGTTACTCTCTTTTCAACTTCCCTGTAATTTTGTATATCCAGTGATTTTTCTATACTAGCTTCTCCTTACAGAGAACTCTCTTGGATCGTTCTGCTCTGGTGTGAAATGGGACCTGTCAGAGGTTGTGAGACTGAGTCTTTCAAGCTGAAATGAAGGGAGAAGAATAAAGTTCCCATATATCATTTGTCAGTTTAGAGCTCTATTTCCAGAGGTTTGTAGAGAGAGACCAATGGGATAGGCTTTGCAGCAGGGAGCCTCCCTCTATTCAGAGACCACCTTTTTATGTTTATCATGGCAGCCATTATTTGCCAGGGGTATTTCCAAGGATACGCCATGAGCGAGTGCCATGGGATCAGAAATGTAAGGCAGACACGAACTGGACACTTACTGAGTTTCCGATGGGATCACATATTGCTGTCTTACTGTCCTAACACCCCGTTTGTCCTTCTGCATGCTGCTGCTAGTGAGTTCTTTTGGGATCTCCTCACTTATTTCCCAAGCAAGGTGTTCATCTGCATGCAGACAAGCAGTTGTCTGTTCAGATTCTCCTTATGTAGAGAATTTTCTTAAAGTTTCTGGTGTGTGACTGCTATTCTTCCATGTTTTCTAATACTGGTACAGGATTTTCTCTGTATATATTGTATGTTTAGATAGTCATTTTAATATGATTTAGAGAAAAAGATGTATCCCATTCATTATTTAATCAGGAAATCAGCATGATACACTTAACATGAGGTGCTTAGAGAGAGTATCTCTGACTGTCCCATCCAAAGAAGGTCCTTTTTTTTTTTTTTTAATTTTGGGGCATAACCATCTATATTTTCCCCTCAGAGCACTTAAACAATTTTAAGTTATTTAACCATTTCTTTACTTATTCTTTGCTCTCTTTTATGTTGAAAGCTCTGTGTGGTTAGAAATTCTGTTATGTTTGTAGTTGTATCTCCACTGCCTAACATAGTGCCTGACAATCAATAGTTTTAGACGAGCTACCAGGGATATGAGATAAGTGAGGTAAACAGCCTGTGTAGTCTGTCAGGCCACAAACCTTCACAACTTTCAGCTTTGTGCCCATTTTGTGGTATTCATTTCTTAAGGGGGTTGAGAGAAATATGAAAATACAAGAAAATGCCTCTAACTTTACATTTCAGGAACAGCTAAAGGAGTGAGTGTTATCACTGGCAAAATAATAAGATTTCTGAACTAAATATATGCACCATTACAAAAATACAACAATAAACCTGATTGTATTTTCTGCAGCATTATTAAAGACACAGCAAGAAGAATTGGCATTTACTTGTACAGAAAAAACACAAACTGAAGTACAACTTCAGATAACTTCCCCGTAAGATCATTAATGACAGGAAAAGTTGCCAAAGGGCATTACAGAATATTCTTTTTTACAGTATCTCCTAGAAAAGGAGAAATACCAGTTAGGTGTTTCAGATTCAACCTTTGTAAAGGCAAGTCATCTCTGAAAATTTCTTTTAGCTGTAAAAATAAACCAGAGTAAAATATTTCAGACATTTTTTTTGACTCAAGCTAAATGTAAGCCTAGAATAATTTGCTAAAATGTCATGAGAGGAAAAAAAAGAATAGCTGCCTTTAAGCTTAACTATAGTATTTTCTTGTATCCGTGCTCAAAAAAATCACCGACTGCTATTAGCTAACAGAAAACATTAAATCAAAAGGATTTAGGATCATGGCTAATGTTCTTTATGAGCTGCATGTGCCTAGGTATTGCAGCCCATATTTTACATATGTAATTCTGCTTTGGGACTACTTTCAAACCAATGTACAATATGCTGAATTAATAATGCTTATAAGTGTAATATATATGAAGAGAGTTTGAGAAACTCTTGATGGAAGGTGATATATATTTATGAGGTGCCAGATGTTTGCCTTTAAGAGTAATTTTTACTAACCCACACTATGGAGATTTGTATTGAAGTGGTCTCTTTATGGTAGTATATTATTTAAAATATGTTCTGTGAGACCTAGGCACAATGGGGTGGATAAAAGAATAAGTACCTGTCTAAATTTTATGTATTTTTAAAAACTGGACCATTGGGGTACATTTTTTTAATGCAGGTGCAGTGGATTAGACAGAAAACAATAAAATTATATATTTCATATACAACTGCAGGTGTTGAAAATACACATAGTGTTGTTTTAATATTTTCTTTTTATTATGGAGGTAATCATGATATATACTTGTATGTATTTTTTTCAAGGTGTTCAGACACATCATATGAATTATTTTACATTTCATAACTTCTCTGGAGGGAAGCAGAGACAAGTATTATTGCCCCATTTTACAGATGAAGTACCTTATTACTAAATGGCCACTCTCTAAATGTCTTCAGAATATTTTCAAGCAATTTGTCAGGGATTTTCCCTCTGGCCTTCTGCAAGAAACTGGGCTGTTTCTGTTGATTGCCAGGGTCACCACTCTGGTGACTGTCCCTGCCACTGTGAGTGGGACACTCAAGAATGTGTTCACTTCTTCCCAAATAAAAGGCAAAGTTCACATTGCAAATTGTTTTTTTTCTTGTGATTCCATTTGTTTTTTAATTTTTATCTTATATTGAAGTAGTTGATTAACAGTGTTGTATTAGTTTCAGGTGTACAGCAAAGTGATTCAGTTATACATGTACCTATTCTTTTTCAAATTCTTTTCCCATTCAGGTTATTACAGAATACTGAGCAGAGTTCCCTGTGCTGTACAGTAGGTCTATTGCTGGTTATCTATTTTAAGTATAGTAGTGTGTATATGTCAATCCCAAACTCCCAATCTATCCCTCCCCACACACACTCCCCCACTAGTAACCATAAGTTCATTCTCTAAGTCTGTGAGTCTGTTTCTGTTTTGTACATAGGCTCATCTATATCATTTTTTTTGATTGCACATATAAGTGATATATGATATTTGTCTTTCTCTGACTTACGTCTCTCAGTATGATAATCTTCAGGTCCATCTGTGTTGCTGCAAATGGCATTATTTCATTCTTTTTTTAGGGCTGAGTGATATTCCATTGTATATATGTACCACATCTTCTTTATCCATTCATCTGTTGATGGACATTGAGTTGCTTCCTTGTCCTGGCTATTGTAAGCAGTGCTGTAATGGACATTGGGATGCATGTATCCTTTCGAACCTTGGTTTTCCCTGGATATATGCCCAGGAGTGGAATTGCTGGACCACATGGTAGCTCTATTTTTAGTTTTTTTAAGGAACCTCCATACTGTTCTTCATAATGGCGCTACCAATTTATATTCCCACCAACAGTATAGGAGGGTTCCTTTTTCTCCACACTCTCTCCAGGATTTATTGTTTGTAGACTTTTTTTGGCCCTGCCGCATGGTTGGTGGGATCTCAGTTCCCTGACCAGGGATCTAACCCAGGCCACAGCAGTGAAAGTCCAGAATCCTAACTACTAGGCCATCAGGGAACTCCCATGTAGACTTTTCGATGATGGCCATTCTGACTGGTATGAGGTGATATCTCATTGTAGTTTGATTTGCATTTCTCTAATAATTAGCAGTGTTGTACATCTTTTCATATACCTCTTGACCATCAGTATGTTTTCTTTGGAGAAATGTCTATTTAGATCTCCTGCCCATTTTTGATAGGGCTGTTTTTTTGATATTGAGCTGCATGAGCTGTTTGTAAATTTTGGAGGTTAATCCCTTATCGGTTGCATTGTTCGCAAATATTTTCTCCTTTATTGTGGGTTTTCTTTTCATTTTGTTTATGGTTTCCTTTGCCGTGCAAAAGCTTTTGAGTTTAATTAGGTCCCATTTGTTTATTTTTTATTTTGATTACTCTGGGAGATGGATCGCAAAAGATATTGCTGTGACTTATGTCAAAGACTTCTGCCTGTTTTTCTCTAAGAGTTTTATAGTACCAGGCCTTACATTTAGGTCTTTAATCCATTTTGAGTTTATTTTTGTGTGTGGTGTTAGAGAATGTTCTAATTTCATTCTTTTACATGTAGCTGTTCTGTTTTCCTAGCACCACTTATTGAAGAGACTGTCTTTTCTCCACTGTATATTCTTGCCTCCTTTGTCATAGATTAATTGACCGTAGGTGTGTGGGTTTATTTCTAGGCTTTCCATCCTGTTCCATTGATCTATATTTCTGTTTTTGTGCCAGTACCATACTGTCTTGACTACTGTAGCTTTGTAGTATAGTCAGGGAGCCTGATGCCTCCAGCTCCGTTTTTCTCAAGATTGCTTTGGCTATTCGGGGTCTTTGGTGTCTCCATACAAATTTTTAAATTTTTTGTTCTATTTCTGTGGAAAATGCCATTTGATAGGGATTGCACTGAATCTGTAGATTGCTTTGGGTAGTATAGTCATTTTGATGATACTGAATCTTCCAATCCAAGAACATGGTATATCTCTCCATCTGTTTGTGTCACCTTCAATTTCTTTCATCAGTGTCTTATAGTTTTTGGAGTACAGGTCTTTTGTCTCCCTAGGTAGGTTTATTCCCAGGTATTTTATTCTTTTTGATGCAGTGGTCAATGAGATTGTTTCTTTCATTGTTAATGTATAGAAATGCAACAGATTTCTGTGTATTAATTTTATATCTTACAACTTTAGTAGTTTTCTGGTAGCATCCTTAGGATTTTCTACATATAGGATCATGTCACCTACAAACAGCGACAGTTTTACTTCTTCTTTTCCAATTTGCATTCCTTTTATTTATTATTTATTTTTCTTCTCATTGCCTTGGCTAGAGTTGTAGTTCTCCATGTTTCTGCTGTCTGACCCCTGGTAGTTGAGGTTGGTCCAGGGGCTTGTGCAGGCTTTCTGGTGGGATGGATGGGTGTCTGCCCACTGGTGGGTGGAGCTGGGTGTTGTCCCTCTTGTCCCATGGCAGACTTACGGCAAGGGGTGTGTTTAGCGGGCAGCTGTGTGCTCAGGAAGACTTTAAGCAGCCTGTCTGCTGAGGGGTGGAGTTGTGTTCTCACCCTGTTGGTTGTTTGGCCTGAGGCGTCCCTGCACTAGAGCCTACAGGCTATTTGTGGGGTCTGGTCTTGGTGGGAAAATGTCAGCCTCTAGGAGGGCTCACACCAGAACTACCACCATCAATGTCTTTGTCCCTGCAGTGAGCCACAGCTGCATGCCCCGCCCCCCACCTCAGGAAACCCTCCAATATTAGCAGGTAGGTCTGGCCCAGAATCTTATGATGTCACTGCTTTTTTCCCTGAGTCCTGGTAAGCACGAGCCCTTATGTGCACCCTCCAAGAGTGGGATTTCTCTTTCCCCAGTCCTGTGGAATTCCTGTGATCAAACCCTGCTGGCTTTCAAAGCCAAATTCTCTGGAGGTTCCTCCTCCCGTTGCCAGACACCCCGGCTGGGGAGCCTGACATGTGGCTCAGAACTTTCACTCCTGTGGGAGAACTTCTGTGACATAATTGTTTTCCAGTTTGTGGATTGCCCACCTGGCATGTATTGGATTTGATTTTATTGTGATTGCTCCCCTCCTACTGTTTCGTTGTGGCTTCTGCTTTGTCTTTGGATGTAGGATGAATTTTTTGGTAGGTTCCAGCAATTTTTTGTTGTTGTTGTTGTTGATGGTTGTTCAGCAGTTCATTAGTTGTTTGTTATTATGGTATTTTCATAAGAAGAGGTGAGCTCATGTCCTTCTACTCCACCATCTTGTCTCCACCTAGCTGCTCCTCCACAGTGTGTCTTTCTGTAATTTGAGGAGATATTCACCAGTGGTTTAAGGTGGTGGAAAGATGCATTGGTCCTGGAGCTCTGGGCAGAGAGAGGGTCTCACAAACTCTTCTGACAAATGCCTCATCTTGTGTGTCTCCGGGGGAGGGGCCTGCTGTGCACGTCCTGCCCCACTTGCACTATATGCTGCAGTAGGCCCCACTCTGTTTTTCTGGGACTTGGCACTAACTTTACAACACTCTGCAGCTGGCCAATAGGCTCCACACTGTAAATTGTAATGAAATTTTAGTAAACATTTGGGAAAGTAGGTGTATGTAAAAAATAAAGAGTACTTTCATTAACTGTACAGGTCCAGACCCATCATAGAACCTCCTGTTGGCTTGCTTTCTGTCTTACTCCTGACCCACTTCCAGACGCCATGGCAATTCTTCCCTTCTTACATCTTAGAGTCAGATCTACTTGAGGCTCCAGGAAGACCAGAACAAATTTCTTTCCCTAATCTAAAATCCACTGCCATGTGTGCCAGAATTAACTTCTTCCCATTTATCTTAAAGGAAAGTCCACCCTCATCTATACAAGAGTATGTTGCATCTTAACACCAAGTAACACCAAATTTATGCAATAGTCAAATTCACTGTCTATTGTCTGGCTTATTTGTCTTGAATGACATCATGTATGTGACAGAAACAGCCTGGCCAGATGGGCCTGCACCCATGTCTATTTCTCGTCATTAGGGAGTTGGTGGTGTTAAGGCTCCTGGTTTTTGTGACACACAATCCTTGCATGCAGGACAACAAACAACTCAGCAGGATCTAAAGTTCTAAGGCCAGCAGTACACTGGGACCCCATTTGAGTCTCATATCAGTCATTGTATTCATTCACTCAATGACTGACTCATTAAACAAACATTTATTTCAATGTTTTTTTTTGTTTTTTTTTTGTTTGTTTGTTTTTATTTTTTATTTTTATTTTATTTTTTTGCTTTATAACAAATTTAATCAGTTATACGTATACATATGTTTCCATATCCCCTCCCTTTTGCGTCTCCCTCCCACCCTCCCTATCCCACCCCTCCAGGCGGTCACAAAGTACCGAGCTGATCTCCCTGTGCTATGCGGCTGCTTCCCACTAGCTATCTGCCTCACGTTTGGTAGTGTATATATGTCCATGCCGCTCTTTCACTTTGTCACAGCTTACCCTTCCCCCTCCCCATATCCTCAAGTCCATTCTCTAGTAGGTCTGTGTCTTTATTCCTGTCTTACCCCTATGTTCTTCATGACATTTTTTTTTCTTAAATTCCATATATATGTGTTAGCATACAGTATTTGTCTTTCTCTTTCTGACTTACTTCACTCTGTATGACAGACTCTAGGTCTATCCACCTCATTACAAATAGCTCAATTTCATTTCTTTTTATGGCTGAGTAATATTCCATTGTATATATGTGCCACATCTTCTTTATCCATTCATCCGATGATGGACACTTAGGTTGTTTCCATCTCCGGGCTATTGTAAATAGGGCTGCTATGAACATTTTGGTACATGTCTCTTTTTGAATTATGGTTTTCTCAGGGTATATGCCCAGTAGTGGGATTGCTGGGTCATATGGTAGTTCTATTTGTAGTTTTTTAAGGAACCTCCATACCGTTCTCCATAGCGGCTGTACCAATTCACATTCCCACCAGCAGTGCAAGAGTGTTCCCTTTTTTCCACACCCTCTCCAGCATTTATTGTTTCTAGATTTCTTGATGATGGCCATTCTGACTGGTGTGAGTTGATATCTCATTGTAGTTTTGATTTGCATTTCTCTAATGAGTAAAGATATTGAGCATCCTTTCATGTGTTTGTTGGCAGTCTGTATATCTTCTGTGGAGAAATGTCTATTTAGGTCTTCTGCCCATTTTTGGATTGGGTTGTTTGTTTTTTTGTTATTGAGCTGCAGGAGCTGCTTATAAATTTTGGAGATTACTCCTTTGTCAGTTGCTTCATTTGCAAATATTTTCTCCCATTCTGAGGGTTGTCTTTTGGTCTTGTTTATGGTTTCCTTTGCTGTGCAAAAGCTTTGAAGTTTCATTAGGTCCCATGTGTTTATTTTTGTCTTTATTTCCATTTCTCTAGGAGGTGGGTCAAAAAGGATCTTGCTCTGATTTATGTCATAGAGTGTTCTGCCTATGTTTTCCTCTAAGAGTTTGATAGTGTCTGGCCTTACATTTAGGTCTTTAATCCATTTTGAGCTTATTTTTGTGTATGGTGTTAGGGAGTGATCTAATCTCATACTTTTACATGTCCCTATCCAGTTTTCCCAGCACCACTTATTGAAGAGACTGTCCTTTCTCCACTGTACATTCCTGCCTCCTTTATCAAAGATAAGGTGACCATATGTCCGTGGGCTTAACTCTGGGCTTTCTATCCTGTTCCATTGATCTATCTTTCTGTTTTTGTGCCAGTACCATACTGTCTTGATTACTGTAGCTTTGTAGTATAGTCTGAAGTCAGGGAGCCTGATTCCTCCAGCTCCATTTTTCGTTCTCAAGATTGCTTTGGCTATTCGGGGTCTTTTGTGTTTCCATACAAATTGTGAAATTTTTTGTTCTAGTTCTGTGAAAAATGCCAGTGGTAGTTTGATAGGGATTGCATTGAACCTGTAGATTGCTTTGGGTAGTAGAGTCATTTTCACAATGTTGATTCTTCCAATCCAAGAACATGGTACATCTCTCCATCTATTTGTATCATCTTTAATTTCTTTCATCAGTGTCTTATAATTTTCTGCATACAGGTCTTTTGTCTCCTTAGGTAGGTTTATTCCTAGATATTTTATTCTTTTTGTTGCAATGGTAAATGGGAGTGTTTCCTTCATTTCACTTTCAGATTTTTCATCATCAGTATATAGGAATGCCAGAGATTTCTGTGCATTAATTTTGTATCCTGCAACTTTACCAAATTCATTGATTTACTCTAGTAGTTTTCTGGTAGCATCTTTAGGATTCTCTATGTATAGTATCATTTCATCTGCAAACAGTGACAACTTTACTTCTTCTTTTCCAATTTGGATTCCTTTTATTTCCTTTTCTTCTCTGATTGCTGTGGCTAAAACTTCCAAAACTAGGTTGAATAAGAGTGGTGAAAGTGGGCAACCTTGTCTTGTTCCTGATCTTAGTGGAAATGGTTTCAGTTTTTCACCATTGAGGACGATGCTGGCTGTGGGTTTGTCATATATGGCCTTTATTATGTTGAGGAAAGTTCCCTCTATGCCTACTTTCCTCAGGGTTTTTATCATAAATGGTGTTGAATTTTGTCGAACGCTTTCTCTGCATCTATTGAGATGATCATATGTTTTTTCTCCTTCAATTTGTTAATATGGTGTATCACGTTGATTGATTTGCATATATTGAAGAATCCTTGCATTCCTGGAATAAACCCCACTTGATCATGGTGTATGATCCTTTTAATGTGCTGTTGGATTCTGTTTGCTAGTATTTTGTTGAGGATTTTTGCATCTATGTTCATCAGTGATATTGGCCTGTAGTTTTCTTTCTTTGTGACATCCTTGTCTGGTTTTGGTATCAAGGTGATGGTGGCCTCGTAGAATGAGTTTGGGAGTGTTCCTCCCTCTGCTATATTTTGGAAGAGTTTGAGAAGGATAGGTGTTAGCTCTTCTCTAAATGCTTGATAGAATTCGCCTGTGAAGCCATCTGGTCCTGGGCTTTTGTTTGTTGGAAGATTTTTTATCACAGTTTCAATTTCACTGCTTGTGATTGGTCTGTTCATATTTTCTATTTCTTCCTGATTCAGTCTTGGGAGGTTGTGCATTTCTAAGAATTTGTCCATTTCTTCCAGGTTGTCCATTTTATTTGCATAGAGTTGCTTATAGTAATCTCTCATGATCTTTTGTATTTCTGCAGTGTCAGTTGTTACTTCTCCTTTTTCATTTCTAATTCTATTGATTTGAGTCTTCTCCCTTTTTTTCTTGATGAGTCTGGCTAATGGTTTATCAATTTTGTTTATCTTCTCAAAGAACCAGCTTTTAGTTTTATTGATCTTTGCTATTGTTTCCTTCATTTCTTTTCCATTTATTTCTGATCTGATTTTTATGATTTCTTTCCTTCTGCTAACTTTGGGATGTTTTTGTTCTTCTTTCTCTAATTGCTTTAGGTGCAAGGTTAGGTTGTTTATTCGAGATGTTTCCTGTTTCTTAAGGTGGGATTGTATTGCTATAAACTTCCCTCTTAGAACTGCTTTTGCTGTATCCCATAGGTTTTGGGCCGTCGTGTCTCCATTGTCATTTGTTTCTAGGTATTTTTTAATTTCCTTTTTGATTTCTTCAGTGATCACTTCGTTATTAAGTAGTGTATTGTTTAGCCTCTATGTGTTTGTATTTTTTACAGCTCTTTTCCTGTAATTGATATCTAGTCTCATAGCATTGTGGTCGGAAAAGATACTTGATACAATTTCAATTTTCTTAAATTTACCAAGGCTTGATTTGTGACCCAAGATATGATCTATCCTGGAGAATGTTCCATGAGCACTTGAGAAAAATGTGTATTCTGTTGTTTTTGGATGGAATGTCCTATAAATATCAATTAAGTCCATCTTGTTTAATGTATCATTTAAAGCTTGTGTTTCCTTATTTATTTTCATTTTGGATGATCTGTCCATTGGTGAAAGTGGGGTGTTAAAGTCCCCAACTATGAGTGTGTTCCTGTCGATTTCCCCTTTTATGGCTGTTAGTATTTGCCTTATGTATTGAGGTGCTCCTATGTTTGGTGCATAAATATTTACAATTGTTATATCTTCTTCTTGGATCGATCCCTTCATCATTATGTAGTGTCCTTCTTTGTCTCTTCTAGTAGTCTTTATTTTAAAGTCTATTTTGTCTGATATGAGAATTGCTACTCCAGCTTTCTTTTGGTTTCCATTTGCATGGAATATCTTTTTCCATCCCCTTACTTTCAGTCTGTATGTGTCTCTAGGTCTGAAGTGGGTCTCTTGTAGACAGCATATATATGGGTCTTGTTTTTGTATCCATTCAGCCACTCTGTGTCTTTTGGTGGGAGCATTTAGTCCATTTACATTTAATGTAATTATTGATATGTATGTTCCTATTCCCATTTTCTTAATTATTTTGGGTTCGTTATTGTAGGTCTTTTCCTTCTGTTGTGTTTCTTGCCTAGAGAAGTTCCTTTAGCATTTGTTGTAAAGCTGGTTTGGTGGTGCTGAACTCTCTCAGCTTTTGCTTGTCTGTGAAGGTTTTAATTTCTCCATCAAATCTGAATGAGATCCTTGCTGGGTAGAGTAATCTTGGTTGCAGGTTTCTCTCCTTCATCACTTTAATTATGTCCTGCCACTCCCTTCTGGCTTGTAGAGTTTCTGCTGAGAGATCAGCTTTTAACCTGATGGGGATTCCCTTGTGTGTTATTTGTTGTTTTTGCCTTGCTGCTTTTAATATGATTTCTTTGTGTTTAATTTTTGACAGTTTCATTAATATGTGTCTTGGCGTACTTCTCCTTGGATTTATTCTGTATGGGACTCTCTGTGCCTCCTGGACTTGATTAACTATTTCCTTTCCCATATTAGGGAAGTTTTCAACTATAATCTCTTCAAATATTTTCTCAGTCCCTTTCTTTTTCTCTTCTTCTTCTGGAACCCCTATAATTCGAATGTTGGTGCGTTTAATGTTGTCCCAGAGGTCTCTGAGACTGTCCTCTGTTCTTTTCATTCTTTTTTCTTTATTTTGCTCTGCAGCAGTTATTTCCACTATTTTATCTTCCACCTCACTTATCCGTTCTTCTGCCTCAGTTATTCTGCTATTGATCCCATCTAGAGTATTTTTCATTTCATTTATTGTGTTTTTAATCGATGCTTGATTCATCTTTAGTTCTTCTAGGTCCTTGTTAACTGTTTCTTGCATTTTGTCTATTCTATTTCCAAGATTATGGATCTTGGAAATAGAATCTTGGATCATCTTTACTATCATTATTCTGAATTCTTTTTCAGGTAGACTGCCTATTACCTCTTCATTTGTTAGGTCTGGTGGGTTTTTATCTTGCTCCTTCTCCTGCTGTGTGTTTTTCTGTCTTCTCATTTTGCTTATCTTACTGTGTTTGGGGTCTCCTTTTTGCAGGCTGCAGGTTTGTAGTTCCCGTTGTTTTTGGTGTCTGTCCCCAGTGGCTAAGGTTGGTTTAGTGGGTTGTGTAGGCTTCCTGGTGGAGGGGACTAGTGCCTGTGTTCTGGTGGATGAGGCTGGATCTTGTCTTTCTGGTGGGCAGGTCCACGTCTGGTGGTGTGTTTTGGGGTGTCTGCAGACTTTTTATGATTTGAGGCCACCTCTCTGCTAATGGGTGGCGTTGTGTTCCTGTCTTGCTAGTTGTTTGGCTTAGGGTGTCCAGCACTGTAGCTTGCTGGTCGTTGAGTGAAGCTGGGTGCTGGTGTTGAGATGGAGATCTCTGGAAGATTTTCGCCGTTTGATATTATGTGGAGCTGGGAGGTCTCTTGTGGACCAGTGTCCTGAAGTTGGCTCTCCCACCTCAGAGGCACAGCACTGACTCCGGGCTCCTCAATTTGGGATGATGTGTTGTCTATTCATGTATTCCACAGATGCAGGGTACATCAAGTTGATTGTGGAGCTTTAATCCGCTGCTTCTGAGGCTGCTGGGAGAGGTTTCCCTTTCTCTTCTTTGTTCTCACAGTTCCTGGGTCTCAGCTTTGGATTTGGCCCTGCCTCTGCGTGTAGGTCGCCGGAGGGCGTCTGTTCTTCGCTCAGACAGGACAGGGTTAAAGGAGCAGCCTCTTCGGGGACTCTGGCTCACTCAGGCCGCGGGGGAGGGAGGGGCACGGAGTGTGGGGCGAGCCTGCAGCGGCAGAGGTCGGCGTGACGTTGCACCAGCCCGAGGCGCACCGTGCGTTCTCCCAGGGAAGCCGCCCCTGGATCCCGGGACCCCGGCAGTGGCGGGCTGCACAGGCTCCCAGAAGGGCGGTGTGGGCAGTGACCTGCGCTCGCACACAGGCTTCTTGGCGGCAGCAGCAGCAGCCCCAGCGTCCCACGCCCGTCACTGGGCTCCGCACTTTCAGTCGCGACTTGCGCCCGTCTGTGGAGCCCCTTTAAGCAGCGCTCTTAATCCCCTCTCCTCGCGCACCAGGAAACCAAGAGGGAAGAAAAAGTCTCTTGCCTCTTCGGCAGCTCCAGAGTTTTCCCGGACTCCCTCCCGGCTAGCTGTGGCACATTAGCCCCCTTCAGGCTGAGTTCTCGCCGCCAGCCCCAGTCCTCTCCCTGCGCTCTGACCGAAGCCCGAGCCTCAGCTTCCAGCGCTGCGCGCCCCGGCGGGCGAGCAGACAAGCCTCTTGGGCTGGTGAGTGCCGCTCGGCACCGATCCTCTGTGTGGGGATCTCTCCGCTTTGCCCTACCCACGTATGTGGGGAGTTTCTTGCCGTTTGGGAGGTCTGGGGTCTTCTGCCAGCATTCAGTAGGTGTTCTGTAGGAGTTGTTCCACGTGTAGCTGTATTTCTGGTGTCTTCAATGTTTTTTTATCCTTATATAAATTCACAGATTCATAGACTCTTAAGAGTTGGAAGGTACCTCAGAAGTCTTTTCATTTTAACTACCATTAAACACTGGTATCCCTTTATCCCCATAATGGACAGATTTTTTTCCTTCATTTGAACACATAAAAAAATGGAAAACTCACTCACTGTTTTTCAGGCAGTTCATTTCACTGTTGGGCAGCCTTGATGGCTCTCAGGAATTCTCCATTATACCTGAAAACCTGCCCTTTCAGTCTTCTATACATTGGCTTACTTGGTGCTATCTCTTTACATATGTGAAGAGAAAAATAATGTGCCTTCCACCTCTCCTTCTTTTTTCCAGGCCACAATCCTTACTTTATGGCAAGAGAAGAATCCGTTATTTCAGGCAGGGGGAGCAACACGACAAACTTGCAGAGCAAGCACCTTGTGAAATGAGCTCACAGCACTGGCTACAGCATGAAGTTCATGAGGAGTGGTAAGAAAACAGAAAAGTTGGGAACGAAGCCTGGGGTCTGATTGTGGGTAGTCGTGGGCAAGAGGTTCTTTGCTGTATTTATTAGGCAGGGTCGTGATATGATCAGAGAGCTGCTTCTGCAAGAGTGCTCAGGACATGACGAGAGCATAAGTCCCAATTATAGATGAATTTTTTGGTCAGTTCTTCCACGTTAGCTTTTTCACATTCCAGTTCTTGTGTAATCCCCTTTCGCTGAGTGTAGGCCAAACCTTGTAGCTAGATTCTAACCAACAGAAGACAGTGTAAGTGCTGGGCTGTCACTTTGGTTACACAAGATTGTGACTTCCATCTTAATAGCAGACTCTATTGCCTTCTCAGCTTGCATGGTTTCATGAAGCAAGTTGACACCTTGGAAATGTCCATACACAAGGAACTGAGAGTTCCCTCTGGCCAACTGCCAGTGAGAAACTGAGGCCCTCAGTCCAACAGCTTGCAAAGAACAGAATCCTGCCACCAACCCCCTGAACATGGAAGTGGATATTTCCCTAGTTAAGCCTTGAGATGACTACATTTTGATGCAGATCAGAACAATTTAGTAAACCTGGAAAAGTTACAAAATGATTTACTTAAAGGCATCAGAGAACTTCAGCAGCTACAAAGACTAAAAAGAATAAGATTCCAACAAAGGGACACATTTATGGAGGAGAGCTAAGGACCTGAGCATCCTTGCAGGCATTTGTTGGTTGTAGATTTGAGACAAAAGCAGAGATCCCTAAGTAAACCTGCATATAGTGTTGCTACTAGGGGGACAGAGTGGCCAGCAGAGATTTTGGGGGTCACACAGGACTGGGTTAACAGAATGGGAGGTTTCAGGGAGCTCAGATATGGCTTTTCTCCCCCTCAGTGTATGCCCTGAGCTCTAAAACTGCACAGAGCTGGAGGCACAGAACTAAGACCAAAGATAAATCAAGGGACTATATTGGCTTTGAATTGGAAGGCTAGTTATTGTAACTACATCAATTTTTCCTGAGCTTATCTAAGGATTCAGTGCAATTCTGACCAGAATCCTTAAGGGTATTTTTTAGGAGAAATTGATAAACTGGTTAAAAAGTAAATATGGAAATGCAAAAAGAAAATCTGAAACAGAAGTATAAAATTGGAGAATGTACACTAACAGATACCAAAACTCAAGAACTATTATAAAGCTATAGTAATTAAGACAGTGTGTATTGGTATAGGAATAGATATATAGGCTAGTGAAATGAAATCGAGAGTCCAGAAACATGCCACCTGTATATGGTCACCTGATTTATGACATAGATGACACTATAATGCCAGGGGGCAAAGATGATCTTTTCAATAAATTATCTTGTGTCAACTGTATATCCATAGGGGAAAAAATGAAATCTGGCACTTACCTCACACTTATATAAAAGCCAATTCCTGGTAGATTATAGTTATAAATATGAAAAGTATGGCAGTAAAGTTTTAAAAGATAATATAGAGGGAAATCATCTTGACCTTGGGAAAGAGAAAGACTTCTTGTATTAGTTATAAAAGTGATAACCATAAAAAATAGACTGAGAAATCAGGTTCAAATAAAAACTACTGCTTATCAGAAGGCACCGTTTGAAGAATAAAAATGCAAGCTCCCCTGACCCCCACAAATGGGTGGTATGATTTTAAACACATATAGCTAAGAAAGGGTTTGTATCCTTACATTATAAAGGACTACTACAAATTGATAAGGAAAGGACAAATCCATAGATTTAGTGGCAGGACTCCACCGTGAAGTCAAATAAGACCACATTAGCCATCAGTAAGTTAACCCCACTCTGAGATACCGCTCTTCCCGTGCAAGAAGGGCTAAAGTTTAAGATAGCAAAATTTAGTGAGGATGTGGGACAGTGGAAACTCTAATACCCCACTGTTGGGTGTGTAAATTGGTGCAACCACTTCAGAAAACATTTTGTCATGATACACCAACATTGGAAATATGAGGACTTTTTGACACAGAAATTCTAGTTGAAGGTTTGTACTAATTAGAAATACATAAATCTGAGTACTAAAAGAATTTTAACAGTAATAACAATAAGAGCCCCAACTAAAACTATAGATTGATGAAAATGAATCTCCTGAATATAATGTGGAGCAAAGGATGCCAGGCACAAAAGAATGTCATCTGTATTGTTGGATTCATAAGAGTTCAAAAGCAGAGAAATCAAAACTGTTGTGTTAAAAGTAGGAATATGGATCAACAAAAAGAAAATCCACAGAATGGGAGAAAATATTTGCAAATGAAGTGACCAACAAGGGATTAATCTCCAAAATATACAAACAAACAGCGCATGCAGCTCAATATCAAAAAGAACAAAAAACCCAACAAAAAAATTGGCAGAAGGTCTAAATAGACATTTTTCCAAAGAAGACATACAGATTGCCAAGAGGCACATGAAAAGCTGCTCAATATCACTAATTATTACAGAAATGCAAATCAAAACTACAATCAGGTATCACCTCACACTGGTTAGAATGGCCATCGTCAAAAAATCTACAAACAATAAATGCTGGAGAGGGTGTGGAGAAAAGGGAACCCTCCTACACTGTTGGTGGGAATGTGAATTGGTACAACTGCTCTGGAGAACAGTATGGAGGTTCCTTAAGAAACTAAAAGTAGAGCTACCATATGATCCAGCAATCCCACTTCTGGGCATATATCTGGAGAAAGCCATAATTTGAAAGGATACATGCACCTCAGTGTTCATTGCAGCACTACTTACAATAGCCAGGACATGGAAGCAACCTAAATGTGCATCCATGGAGGAATGGATATTACTCAGCCGTAAAAAAGAATGAAATGATGCCATTTGCCCCAACATGGATGGACCTAGAGATTATCATACTAAATGAAGTTAAGTCAGAGAAAGACAAATGTCATATGATATCACTTGTGGAATCTAAAAAAAAATGGTACAAATTAATCTACTTACAAAACAGAAATTGAGTCACAGATGTAGAAAACAAACATGGTTACCAAGGAGGAAAGGGTGGGGGAGGGATAAATTGAGAGATGGGTAGTAACATACACACACTACTACATATAAAATAAATAACTAATAAGAGCCTGCTGTATAGCACAGGGAACTCTATTCAATACTCTGTAATGACCTATATGGGAACAGAATCTAAAAAAGAGTGGATATATGTATATGTATAACTGACTCACTTTGCCATACAGCAGAAACTAACACAACACTGTAAATCAGCTACACTCCAATTAAAAAATAATTTTAAGAAGTAGGAATATGGGTTACTTTGGGGGACGGGGTAGGGGAGAAGGGAAATGGTTAGGAGGGGACAGAAAAAGCTTTTGAGTGATGGTGTTTCTATTGCTGCAAAACTTAACAGTTTAAAATAATTATTATAGCAGTTTCTATGGATCAGGAATCAGGGCACAATTCAGCTGGGTGCCTCTGTCTCAGTGTCTTTCGTGAGGATGAAATTAAAGCGTCAGTCAGGACAGTCCTTTCAAGCCTCAACTGGGTCTAAAGTATCTTATGCCAACTCACTAATGTGGTTTTGGCAGACCCCTGAAATTTGCTTCCAAGCTCACTCGTGCAGGTCTCTCCCCAGGGCTGTCTCACGACTTGGTAGCTGACTTGCATCAGCGTGAGTGATTTAAGGGAGAACAAGAGAAGGAATGCCAAGAGGTAAGCCATGTCCTTTGTATTATCTAAACTCAGAAGTGACATTCCATCACCTCTGCCTTATTCTTTTTGTTGGAAGCAAGTCTAGCTCAAATCATACAAGGGCATGAATAAACGGGAAGCAGGTGTCATTAAGGTCCATAGAGCTTGCCTGCCAGAGATGGCAATGGTCAGTTTCTTGACCTTGGTGGAGATTATGTAATTGCTTAAGGTTATTCATTGGACTGTACATGTTCTGTGCATTTTTCTATAATATGTTATCTTCTACAATAAAAATATTTTTAATTAAAAAAATACAGTCATAGAAATTTCTTCAAGCTTCATGTCCCTGATTCCTTGAATGGAATCAAGATGCTATACAACTCCAAAGAATCTCTTACCCACTCATTTAGATATATGGACTGTTTTAAGAATATTTAGGAAGTTTAACTAAGGATCCCACTTACAAACAGGTAAGTCCACCAGTGTTCAAAACAAAAACTGATAAATTAAATAGAGCTGATCTTTTATCAATACATGGAAGCAATTGTTCTTGAGACCCTATTCAAACATTTCTTTCTTAGCATGTTTTTTTAGCTGCTTGAGGACAAATTCTACTTAAGAGAAAGTCTCAAATATGCCACAAATGCCACTCAGTATGAACTTAACTTTTCTAATCATAAAACCTTAATTACAATTTTCTAAATTTCTTTAAAGAATTCTTTCTACTTCATAGAAATGCCAATACTGATTGGGAAAATCAACTAATCATATATTTTGCCATATATAAACATTTTCATTAGTACCTAAACATGAATATTATGCTTTAATGGAAATATAAACAGTGTGCATGGCATTAATAGAAAAATCAATTATTAAATTTGTACTAGTAGTCCAATAACAATACACATATATAAATTCTTTCATGAATAAAAGAGGAGCAGCTTACACTTTAAACGTACTGCTCACTCATTCCTTGACAAACTTGACAAATGGCACAGCCCAGCCAGTCAACTTGCCCTTCTTGATGGAAAAGAACACAGAAGTGAACATAGATATGAAACACTTCTGTCACTTTCCCTCAAGTGGAGAAATCCAGAGGGAACTTGAGAACAGGTTAAGAAGTACCAAAGAAAAATACCATGTTTCTTTTTAGTGTAATCCTTTACTATAAGTAAAAATCATTAAATACCAAGATTTGTAATGATATATACAAATAAAGTACATCAAACTTTTTAAAAGTATACATTAAATCATGAAATCTAAATCCTTAGATTTTTAAGAAGAATTTCACAGTAATAACATTAATAAATATGAATCAGTTATTTAGCTATTCTTTCTCTTGACTACAAACCCATCCTTCTAAACCATGGTGCTGGAGTGGAGACCTTGCAGACCACACTGCCAGCTGCTACCTGATAGTTTTCACCAGCAGGGTCACCAGAAAGGGCCTGGAAGGCTGGAGAGGAAGAAAGGGCTTATTCTGTCCTCTTTGCTTGCTGGTCCTGACAGATGGCTCAACAACAACCCTTCACCCTTCAACTGGCAGTTGATTCCAGTGCCTGTTTTTGTGCCCACTGCCAGACCCCTCAGAAGTGCAAGGGACATGGCTCCCAGGGCCCTCCACCTACCTCTCATTGTTCCCCAGCCCCAGAGGTGGTGGTTACTTCCAGCAGATACTGTCTCTGTGTTACCTCAGTATTTCCTTTATATACTTCCAGTTTTCTAACATATGTTTAAGCAATTTCATATACTGACTTCTCTGTGTTCAAATAACAAATATGGTTTCTGTTTTCCTGACTGGACCTCCACTGATACAGCAGTCTACACAAGAATTCATCGTTATATAATTATTACACAATTGCATTATGGCCATATGTGATCCTATACCATGATTTACTGAAGAGGAAACTGTTTTTCCTCTGCCAGTTTAAATGAAAATAATTCCACTGGTTTAAGAAGAAAAACACTGATTACCATTTAGATTTTTGGAAGTCTACATACAAACAATTCCTGGACTCTAGACCCATGTCAGTGCTCCATAAAATTACAAGAAGTCATGCTTGCTAGATAGTAAGAATAAACTTCAGCTAAGATTATTAATATGCATCCTTCTAAGAAGTCCTATTGCCATACCATGCATGAAAAAACATAAATCATCTGTATATGTAATACAAATTGAGAGCTTTTTCTATCCTTGATAATGATAGAAGAAATAAAACTATACTAATTTATTTTTGGTATTCATCAAAACAAAATTATTCAAAAATTACAAAAATACTTGGCAGCTGACCAACCTAAATACTATGTTTAATTGGAAATTATTTTTGAAAAATACCAATAAAAAGTTTGTTTCCATTGCATTAATATGCATTTTTTCAAAATAGTTTTAAATGTTTGTAACAAACCATTATATACATATTTCTGATGAGAAGGTGAATGCCTGTGAAAAATGTTTGTCATAGAGTTCCAGAGACAGTTAGTACACACTTCAATTTTTTAATAGAAATTAATTTCTACCTATGATTCACAACTTCATATTTATGGTTTTTGGTGGTTTCTCTTTTTTTCAGGTAGAACACAATAGTAATTTTGAAAATAAAGAATTAATTGAAAAGCATATGTGAAGGAATTGGGACATAGGGTCCTAAATTTTAATAGATTATTAGTCAATTTGCATTAGGATACTTGGAAGCATTCTTTTTTCCAATTATATTAAGCTAATTAATACTTACCAAAATGCAAAATTGGCCATTTTAATGTGACAGATATGACATGTAGTAGGATATAAGATATTAAATCACTTAGTAAATTGAGAAAAAATGATAAAATATTTATGTAGCATATGGATTTAACTTTTTCTGTTGGACTTTCCCTGTTATTGGAAAGAGCCCTCTTGAGTGAAAGCTTCTGCTTCGATTACTGACTCTACTGCAGCCACTCTCCAAATTGTTCAGTAACTTATAATTGCCAAAATCATTCACTCTTTCTGGTCCTCATCTTAGAGAAGCATAGGTAATGATTTCAAGCCCATAAAGTCACTGTTCTTGCTATCTATTGGGTCATGCAACAATTTAAGTATCTAGGTGGGTGCCGTGAGGCTCTTGTCAGAATATAAAATTCCATGGCTGGAGTAAAGAACATGCAATGCTTGGCACATGGAGTCGCTATTGATACTGATCCTAAAGAATTCTTGCATTAAATATCTGGGAAAGGTGTAAGAGCGCATAGCTATCTTAATCGGGGAAAACCACCAGATAGCCTGTGATACCAAAAGTGGCACCCGCCCAAGATGTATCCCATAATATGCTAAAAATCACTCACGGACATTTTGAGTGGGCATTTTAAAGACATTGGGGCTCCATCAGCAAACCAATATTACCATGTCTTTCAAAAGGGAACATGATGGCTGAAGCGGTGGTATAACTATGACTGTAGCAAAATATTATTCCTTTAATTCAGGCAACATGCAAGTAGGAATTTACTGCTATTACCCTCTGGAAGTCTAACCATCAACTGTCTTGGTTTTTAAAAACAACCAACTGATTTTGATCCAGGGCCACCAAGAGAAGTAATAGAAAAAAAGAATCTGGAAGGTACACTGATTCATTGTGTCTTAGACTAACAAAGGCAATATTTATATGTGCAATGGTGGAGATTTTGCCCAGGGTAAAGGACTATTCCCATCACCTCATGATATAAGAATACACAGTAGTGTTTCACAGTAAGGAAAGGAAGGGGTTATCCTACACTTGTGTTTACATGCTGTGCTTCTGCATATACCCAACCCATGGGTACACCTGTCAGGAAGACTCCTTGAATTAATTCTTCCCTTCCATGAAATACATATGAGAATTAACAGTTTTACTACAAACATTAATGCATGTTCAAAGGCTTGTGGGCTTCCAAGGCACCTAGGGCAGTGTAAAGACCTTGAGGCTACAGGTTCAAGTCCACACTGAATTTATCAGGCTCTTCATATTTCTAAGAAAAGAGATTTTTATTGTCATTGTTATTTCTACCTTGTGGTAAGAAACTATCTTTTCAGTCTCAGAAATGTGAACTACATCATACATTATTGTAGATTTTTTTGTTTTGTTTTTGCAAATGAGCAGGTGCCTATGTGGTTACATCAAACTGAGCTTTCATTTGCATTTGTGGTAATGATAGGTCTACAAAGATACTGCAAATTAATAGGAAACTGAACATTCACTCACAATGACAGTCTGTGAGTGGTAGAGATCCTGATTTAGACCTGGAAAGGTAATCGGCAATGAATGTGCTGCTCTCTTCCCTCCCTTATAAAATTTTGAAGGCAAAGGTTGAAAATTACTGACTTATTGCCTATGAATTCATTTGAAGTGGCATATATTGAAATTGAAAGCACTATTACATGGGTAGCCCATTGTACATGGTGATAAGGAAGCTATTACTTGGCTGAACATCTGTCAAGGATTGCTCTTGAAATGAGTCCTGTGCACACTTAGCTCTGCCACAAGGAAACTAAGCTCAGTCTTTATAAAAGATACTAAGTCATGATCCAGAAATGTGCATGTCCTCCTCTCTATGTCCCTGTGAAAGAGACTTCAGGGCCCTGTGAAAATTAAGCACTGGGAATTATAGGTTATAAAATAGGGCTAGTTAATTCCTTTTTTTTTTTGATAAATTGTTGCTATAATTACTCAGTTGATAGTTGTGATCAGCCAGAATGAGCAATTCTGTGGTGGCAAATGACCTCAAAAACCTCAGTGGCTTTAAAAAAAACGGGTTTAATTTTTGCACATGTTATTTGTCCATCATTGGTCAGCTGTATACTCATCTCTCTGACCCCTTCTCTTTTTTCACCTTGGAACCCAGTGTGACAGAGCACCTCCTTTTAAGGATATTTCCATGCTAATGACAAGGTAAAGAAGCAAGGTAGCAGATAACATAATAGTTTTCCAACCTGCTCAGAAGTATGTCACCTTTATTCCTTTGGCCAAAATACTAGTGGTGACTCTGTTCATGGGTCCTTTATACAAGTATGGAATAGTCAAGGACTAAAGCTGACTGACCTCCATTTAATGAATCATCTTATCCTCCTCATTATTTAGTGTCTCTTCTATGCTAGATACTCTTTACTTAGCACTGATATAACATATAAAAATTTGTGCCTTTGTGCCCACTCCCACACAAACTGGATGAGGAATGGGATTTTCAACTGCATTAGTGGACATCAACTTTCAGCTCACTCTCATTTGGTATTTGTAATTATACAGGTCAATGACACCCTTGTTGGATATCCATGCATTTCACACCACAGTCTATCAGCCGTCGGCACAGATCCCTGCAAGTCAGGACTTGTGGTTACCATTTTGGATTAATTACCTGTTACGGTAATAATGAACACCTTGCCGTTGACAGTTCATTGCTGTTGTCTGACTTGTCCTATTCAGAATCTCATTCTTTTGCCTCTAAAGAACCCGGAAGGCTTCCCTACCATTAACTCTGACCCACAACGAAAAGTTACAACTAAGCTCCCCAGAAATGGCAGCGCCCTCACCGCTGGATCATCCCCTATTGCTTTAGTGAAGGAAATGTCCTCTAGGTCCTCCTAGGGAGCATAGGCAGCTTATGATAACACATAATAAATTCATTGATAACACATAATACACATAATAAATTCATTGATAACACATAATAAATTCATTCTAGCATGACAACCTCTCTGAACCTCTTACATCCTTGCTCAATACTATGCCAAGGCAATTTTCACAACTACCTCCCATTTTTACTGTAGGCCATCATGTTTTCCAAGCTTCAAGGAGCCATTCCAGCAGTGTATCCAAATTCACGCCTGGTATCTTTTTCCTTGTTAACTCTTTTTAGGAGAGTGCCTCCAATAAATTCCAACGAATCTCAGGCTTATTTTTAGTTTGCTTGTTTTGTTTTTAGAATTCTTAGACATATTCTGAAATGCTTAATTGTACATTACATTGATGCTTTAGTCAAAATGAAGGATGTTAGTCCTGATCATTAAAAGGTATATTGGAAAAATACAGTGTGAAGTCTGATCAATGCAAACCAAACCCTCTACTAGAATGTAAACACGTTGTTGTTTTTTTTCCCAAAGTGGATGCTGTCTGGCTTCTAGTCCAGTGGCATCCTTTGGCTGCCAATTTAGCTTACTGACCACATGGTACATGGTATCAGCCTTTGATCCTTTCGGGGCACAGGTCCAAAGTGTGTTCTTAGCTATATCCATGAGAAAGGAGATCAGAGGCAACAGAACAGGTCTTCCAAGACAGTATCAAAAGGGTTGGCCTACATGGCAGATCTTAAGTACTTTGCAAATAATATGATTGTTCACTCTGTTTAGGCATCACCATGACCAAGGAGACCCCTGTGGATATGATGGAGGCATGACTCTGGTGGGTTTCCTTAGACATCAAAAGTTATTCTTGTGAGAAAAAATGTAGTTTAGTAATCTACAATTCCCAATACATCTTATGGATTCTATTATCTGCTGGGTCTTGACATATCTCTGTTGGAGCCACAATGCTAATTTTACTAGAGCACAGAAGACTCTAAATCTTCCCCTGATAAGTCAAGCATCATGTTGAGGCTTAAACCGTGTCTGTAATAAAGATAACCTTGAACTGAGGCATTGGTGCATCCACATAGGAATTTACAACTATTTTATTTCATCTCAGGAAGAAAGGGCCCCCACCTCCCCACCCTACCAAACATGTTACCATGACAGGTTCAAAAGTTATTTTGTTTATGTGTTGGTTTGTTTTTAATAATGCACAATTTATATACATTATTCTAGCCACCTTTGTAGCAGTAGCTGAGAACATGCTGTGTTTTTGACAGCCCTTATAGAAGTTAAGGGCACAACGGCAAGATATATGTAGTGTTGTTGCTCAAGGCTTCCATACCTTGAAGGGTTCTCACTTTGATCTCCCAAAATTCTGACATAGTTTACCATAATGATCATGGTTTTTTAATCAAAGTTGATTTTTTCTAAACTCTCCCACTAACTAGGTGAATGATCTCCATTGTTATGTAATTATCTAAGCTTGTCTCTTTATCAGTAAAATGTACATCTTAATAGTACTTACCCCACAGAACAAATGGTCAACAAATTACTATTATCATTATCATCACCAACATATGTTAATAAGGCTTACTGATCTTTTCTGGGCATGTTTATTTCTTACATATCTATTTTTATTTACTTGGGAGTGTTGAGCTAATGTCCACAGTAACATAAGAAACTTGTCTTTGTGGGGGGCTCTATTTTATTTAAAAAAGGCAGATTCAGAGGATAGGATAAAATTAGGAGGACTCATGTGGTTGGATAATGAAAGTAGATTGTGATTGATTTGAGTAGAATGATATTAAGAAATAGTAACTATTGTAAAGGAATCTGGCTTGGATGGAAAATTATATAAGAATGAGAGAGGACAAATATGTTGTGACATCTACTATCAGTAAGAAGTCTTAATAAAGAGTGATAAAAAAGGGGAAAAAAACAATCATTAGGCTATGATTGGATGATATCTTAAGGAAAATCAAGGGCCAAGATATTTGTTCTCGTGTAACCCAGAATGTATGTGCTTGCCTGAATTATGAGTACATAACAATCACTCCACTCATTATACAGTTTCTCTTATGGAAAGAAAGGTCATAGGGAGTAAAGAAATCTGAATTGGACATGTATTCATATGAACTGTAGTTAGTTGAGTAACTCTTATAGTTACATTTAATTCTAAGCTATACTTTTTAGTAGAAACACTTTTTAGTATATCTTGGTCTCTTGTATAATTAATTAATTATATATTATCTCTTGTATTTTCATGTTCCTGATATTTTGGAACTTCCAAACCATGTATACCCACCTTCTTACCGGCTCTATACCAGTCATTTTACTGAAATTTGATGCACTAGGGATTCTGCAACAAGGAATTCTCTCAGGCACACTTATGGCTGCTGCTTCAGAGAAATTTTTGAAGGGGTACATCTCTAATAAGTGGTCTTTTTTTTTTTTTTGCGGTACGCGGGCCTCTCTCTGTTGTGGTCTCTCCCGTTGCGGAGTACAGGCTCCAGACGCGCAGGCTCAGCGGCCATGGCTCACGGGCCCAGCCGCTCCGCGGCATGTGGGATCCTCCCAGACCGGGGCACGAACCCGTGTCCCCTGCATCTGCAGGCGGACTCTCAACCACTGCGCCACCAGGGAAGCCCTAATAAGTGGTCTTTTACAATTTCACTTTGATTTTATTGAATAAGAGGTATGGGAAATAAATTTTTAAAAAATATTTAAGTACAACTTCACTTGAAGCATTCTTAGATAAATTGCTAGCAAAAAGCAAGGGCAGAGAGCACAACTAGGCATGCAGTCATCAGAGATGAGATACATTTTTCAACAAGAATAATCACTTAGAACATGATGCAGAACAGATGGATGAAAATAGTCCATGACTGCAGCTTCAAACTAAAAACAAGCTTCACAGGTATGTCATGCAGCAAAACTATGGAGGTGCTTTGACAACCTCCTCCACATGGTACATTATTACTGTTTTGTAATGGATTGCACATGATAATGACAATTACCATATATATGAGCTGACCAAGTCTCAGCTCTTGTCTAAAAGACAAATAATACATGGTTTTGACAACATTTAACTTTATATGCCCAAACTAGACAATAGAAGATGCTTCTTCCTGATGTTTGCTAATAACTATCTGTCAAAATAGTAAGAGTGTTCTGTTGATCTCCTCTCCAAAATACATTCTGTGATCTATAATAATGAATTTGTTTATGAAGTATATAATAAGTCAATGATCAAATTTTTGTGTTCTTTATAGGCAAGTAATATTAGAAGTTCTGAAGTATAAAAATATATAGCTGATAAAATCTAGTTGGTCCATTTACTTAAAATCCATTAACTTCTATTTTCTCCTGTGTGAAATGGGAAAGATAATAGTACCCATCCAGTAGAATATCAAAGTATCAAGAGTCTCATATAAAAATCTCTGGAATCTGTGCCAAATTCCTGGGGCAAGTGTTGTATGCCTGGGCTGGTGGGTGGTTTTTGTTTAGAAGCCAAGAGCACAGGGCCAAGTGTTATACATAGGAAAGATTTTGTGTGTGTACCCTTATACTTTCCCATATAATATGAGTGCATCTTTGCCACTTAGATTTCTATGAAAGTTTAGAAAAAAACAAAGGTGGAGAAACATAATCTACCATAATTATAATTATTTTAAAGCAAAATTACTAAGATGTTATAGCAAAATTATTAAGATAATGTAATATTGGTGCTAGAGTAGAGAAAATAATCAATGGAGCAATAAAGATTCCAGGTGCAACTCACACATGTGTTGGAACCAAGTGTTTCAAATGCAGCTTGGAGTGAAAATTTCTTTATGTGCTTATATGTTGAAATTCTATTATTCCTCTCAATTCATATAGTTGTTTATTATTACAAAGGCAAAATGCTCTATTAATTAGTGAAAATTGCTTGTACACACAGAAATAATTACTGAAAGCTTTCAAATATTTACAAGAACAGGAAAATAGATTAATGATTAAAAAATGAATGTTAAAAGAGGACCTTAGCTAGATAACTAGAGAGAAATAATCTCCTTTTAGCAAAAAGAAAAAAAAAGAAATCTAAAATTTAAATGACACAAAGCAGAATAAGAGATTATATTAAATTATAATTCTAATCTTTGTGGAATTGTTTATTGTACTAGTATTAATAATACTCAATAAAATATCATTTAATAGCTATATTTAATTTGTAGTTATTCATCAATGATACAAGTTTTTCAAGAAAAAGCCCTATTTAAAAATACCTCATCTTGTAAGGCTCAATTAAAAGCAGAACCTTCCAATTCAAATTTTATGAGGAAGACAATTTTTTAAAATCATGGACAATAATATTTATGACAAATCATCTTTGATGCTCACACAATCAGGTTTATAAAGAATATGAGGAAAATAAAAAGGGTAAGATGAGGTAACCTAAACATATTTTGCTGTCACTAATCAGACTTTAAAACAACAGATTTTAAAACAACAAAGCTTTAAGATAACAACTTGTTAAAGTTTCCACCCTCTACTATTCTGACTTCACTTCACTGGGACTTGCAATCTGTTGATTCTATAGACATTTCTTTGTCTCTCATTCCACGTATATCCTGACTTATCTTCTTACTCAACTGAAATTATAATTCCATGGTCAATCAGTATAACCACTCCTATATTTACGTACTAGACTCCCTTGCCCCTCTATTTGCTTGGTGAAACTATATAGTTGACTGGATGCAGACAGCTATTATATTCCTGAGCCAGCTGAATATGATTAGATAAATGCATAAAAGTTGGGGCTTCCCTGGTGGTGCAGTGGTTGAGAGTCTGCCTGCCGATGCAGGGGACACGGGTTCGAGCCCTGGTCTGGGAAGATCCCAAGTGCCGCGGAGCAACTGGGCCCGTGAGCCACAACTGCTGAGCCTGCGCGTCTGGAGCCTGTGCTCCGCAGCGGGAGAGGCTGCGGTAGTGAGAGGCCCGCGCATCACGATGAAGAGTGGACCCTGCTTGCCATAACTAGAGAAAGCCCTCGCACAGAAACGAAGACCCAACACAGCCAAAAATTAATTAATTAATTAATTAATTTTTTAAAAAAATGCATAAAAGTTCATAGACGTGTCCATTTGAAATTCTTGGTCATAAACCTCAAGGGGTCCCTTAATCCTTCCAGACAATCACATTATATGTCCCCGGTTCATTCACTCAGTCACCTTTCTAGGTGAATATTTCACACCTTCTGCTCTCTTCAAACTTGTACACCTCCTATTACATTCTCTTTCTTGCCTGATGACTTTTCTTCCTACTTGACTGAGAACATTAAAACAATCAGAAGCAAATTTCTTCAGACTTCCAAACTATGTATACCCACCTTCTAGCATTTATACCCACATACTTTGCCTTCCCATCTATGATCAGAAATGAGCTATTCCAAAAGCCAACTTTCCTAGCACTTCTTGTCTGGTAATTCTAATTTTTCCCCTGTATCTCATCACTATTTGCTCTCTACTGGATCAGTCCCTTAAGTCTAACAACATATTGCTATTTATTTTTTTAAATAAAATACTTTACTTAAAACCCAGCTTTAGGATGGACCTTCAAGATGGTGGAGGAGTAAGACATGGAGATCACCTTCCTCCCCAAAAATACATCTACATGTGGAACAACTCCTACAGAACACCTACTGAGTGCTGGCAGAAGACCTCAGACTTCCCAAAAGGCAAGAAACTCTCCACGTACCTGGCTGTGTGGCTAACGGAGTCTTGGTGCTCCAGCCGGCTGTCAGGCCTGAGCCTCTGAGAAGGGATAGCCGAGCTCAGGACACTGGACCACCAGAGACCTCCTGGCCCCATGTAATATCAATCAGCGAGAGCTTTCCCAGAGATTTCTGTCTCAATGCTAAGACCCAGCTCCACTCAATGACCAGCAAGCTCCAGTGCTGGAAACCCCATGCCAAACAACTAGCAAGACAGGAACACAACCTTACCCATTAGCAGAGAGGCTGTCGAAAATCATACTAACTTCACAGACACCCCAAAGCACACCACCAGTTGCGGTCCTGCCCACCAGAAAGACAAGATCCAGCCTCATCCACCAGAACACAAGCACCAGTCCCCTCCACCAGGAAGCCTACACAACCCACTGAACCAACCTTACCCCCTGGGAGCAGACACCAAAAACAACGGGAACTACGAACGTGCAGCCTGCGAAAAGGAGACCCCAAACACAGTAAGTTAAGCAAAATGAGAAGACAGAGATACGCAGCAGATGAAGGAGCAAAGTAAAAACCCATCAGACCAAACGAAGAGGAAATAGGCAGTCTACCTGAAAAAGAATTCAGAGTAATGAAAGTAAAGATATCCAAAATCTTGGAAACAGAATGGAGAAAATACAAGAAATGCTTAATAAGGATCTAAAAGAACTAAAGAGCAAACAAACAATGATGAACAACACAATAAATGATATTATAAATTCTCTAGAAGGAATCAATAGCAGAATAACTGAGGCAGAAGAATGGGTAAGTGACCTGGAAGATAAAATAGTGGAAATAAATACCACACAGCAGAAAAAAAGAGTGAAAAGAATTTAGGACAGTCTCAGAGACCTCTGGGACAGCATTAAAAGCACCAACATTCGACTTATAGGGGTCCCAGAAGAAGAAGAGAAAAAGAAAGAGACTGAGAAAATATTTGAAGAGATTATAGTTGAAAATTACCCTAAAATGGGAAAGGAAATAGTCATTCAAGTCCAGGAAGCACAGAGAGTCCCATAGAGGATAAATCCAAGGAGAAACATGCCAAGACACACATTAATCAAAATATCAAAAATTAAATACAAAGAAAAAATATTGAAGGCAGCAAGGGAAAGGCAACAAATAACATACAAGGGAATCCCCATAAGGTTAATAGTTGATCTTTCAGCAGAAACTCTGCAAGCAAGAAGGGAGTGGCAGGACCTTTTTAAAGTGATGAAAGGGAAAAACCTAAAACCAAGAGTACTCTACCATCAAGGATCTCCTTCAGATTTGACAGACAAAGTAAAACCTTTACAGACAAGCAAAAGCGAAGAGAATTCAGCACCACCAAACCAGCTTTACAACAAATGCTAAAGGAACTTCTCTAGGCAGGAAACACAAGAGAAGGAAAAGACCTTCAGTAACAAACCCAAAACAATTAAGAAAACGGCAATAGGAACATACATATCAATAACTACCTTAAATGTAAATGGATGAAATGCTCCAATCAAAAGACATAGACTGGCTGAATGGATACAAAAAGAAGACCCATATATATGCTGTCTACAGGAGACCCACTTCAGATCTAAGGACACATACAGACCAAAAGTGAGGGAATGGAAAAAGATATTCCATGCAAATGGAAATCAAAAGAAAGCTGGAGTAGCAATTCTCATATCAGACAAAATAGACTTCAAAATAAAGACCATTACAAGAGACAAAGAAGGACACTACATAATGATCAAGGGATCAATCCAAGAAGAATACATAACAATTGTAAATATTTACATATGATCATCTCAATAGATGCTGAAAAAGCTTTCAACAAAATTCAACACCCATTTATGATAAAAACCCTCCAGAAAGTAGGCATAGAGGGAACTTACCTCAGCATAATAAAGGCCATATATGACAACCGCACAGCCAACATCATTCTCAGTGGTGAAAAACTGAAACCATTTCCACTAAGATCAGGAACAAGACAAGGTTACCCACTCTCACCACTATTATTCAACATAGTTTTGGAAGTTTTAGCCTCAGCAGTCAGAGAAGAAAAAGAAATAAAAAGAATCCAAATTGGAAAAGAAGAAGTAAAACTGTCACTGTTTGCAGATGACATGATACTATACATAGAGAATCATAAAGCTGCTACCAGAAAATTACTAGAGCTAATCAATGAATTTGGTAGAGTAGCAGGATACAAAATTAATGCACAGAAATCTCTTACATTCCTTTACACTAATGATGAAAAATCTGAAAGACAAATTGAGGCAACACTCCCATTTACCACTGCAACAAAAAAGAATAAAATACCTAGGAATTAACCTACCTAAGGAGAAAAAAGACCTGTATGCAGAAAATTATAAGACACTGATGAAAGAAATTAAAGATGATACAAACAAATGCAGAGATATACTATGTTCTTGAATTGGAAGAATCAACATTGTAAAAATGACTATACCACCCAAAGCAATCTACAGATTCAGTGCAATCCCTGTCAAACTCCCAATGACATTTTTCACAGAACTAAAACAAAAAATTTCATGTTTATATGGAAACACAAAAGACCCTGAATAGCGAAAGCAATCTTGAGAAAGAAAAACGGAGCTTTAGGAATCAGGTTCCCTAACTTCAGACTATACTACAAAGCTGCAGTAATCAAGACAGTATGGAACTGGCACAAAAACAGAAATATAGATCAATGGAACAGGATAGCCCAGAGATAAACCCACACACAAATGGTCATGTTATCTTTGATAAAGGAGGCAAGAATATACAATGGAGAAATGACAGCCTCTTCAATAAATGGTGCTGGGAAAACTGGACAGCTACGTGTAAAAGGATGAAATTAGAACACTCTGTAACACCATACACAAAAATAAGCTCAAAATGGATTAAAGACCTAAATGTAATGCCAGACACTATAAAACTCTTAGAGGAAAACATAGGCAGAACACTCCATACATAAATCACAGCAAGATCCTTTTTGACCCACCTCCTAGAGAAATGGAAATAAAAACAAAAATCAACAAATGGGACCTAATGAAACTTAAAAGCTTTTGCACAGCAAAGGAAACCATAAACAAGACAAAAAGACAACCCTCAGAATGGGAGAAAATATTTGCAAACGAAGCAATGACAAAGGTTTAATCTCCAAAATTTACAAGCAGCTCATGCAGCTCAATATCAAAAAAAAAAAAAAAAAAAACCCCAAGCCAAGAATGGGCAGAAGACCTAAACAGACATTTCTCCAAAGAAGATATGGAGGTTGCCAACAAACACGTGAAAGGATGCTCAACATCACTAATCATTAGAGAAATGCAAATCAAAACTACAATGAGGTATCACCTCACACCGGTCAGAATGGCTGTCATCAAAAAATCTACAAACAATAAATGCTGGAGAGGGTGTGGAGAAAAGGGAACCGTCCTACACTGTTGGTGGGAACGTAAATTGATACAGCCACTATGGAGAACTGTATGGAGGTTCCTTTAAAAACTAAAAATAGAACTACCACATAACCCAGCATTCACACCACTGGGCATATACCCTGAGAAAACCATAACTCAAAAAGAGTCATGTACCACAATGTTCATTGCAGCACTATTTACAATAGCCAGGACATGGAAGCAACCTAAGTGTCCATCGACAGATGAATGGATAAAGAAGATGTGACACACATACACAATGGACTATTCCTCAGGCATAAAAAGAAACGAAATTGAGTTATTTGTAATGAGGTGGATGAATCTAGAATCTGTCATATAGACTGAAGTATGTCAGAAAGAGAAATGCCAAAACATATATATGGAGTATAAAAAAGAATACGGTTCTGAAGAACCTAGGGGCAGGACAGGAATAAAGACACAGATGAAGAGAATGGACTTAAGGACACGGGGAGGGGTAAGGGAAGGTGGGACAAAGAGAGTTGCACTGACATATATACACTATCAAATGTAAAATAGCTAGTGGGAAGCATCCGCATATCACAGGGAGACCAGTTCAGTGCTTTGTGACCACCTAGAGGGGTGGGTTAGGGAGGGTGGGTGGGAGATGCAAGAGAGGGGATATAGGAATATAAGTATAGCTGATTCACTTTGTTATACAGCAGAAACGACCACAACAATGTAAAGCAATTAGACTCCAGTAATGATGTTAAAAAAAGAAAAAACAAAAACACCCCCCAGCTTTACTTTGAAGCCAAAACAAACAACACAAGCAGCTTTACTTACCAACCAGCTAGTATCAATACTATATGTTTTTTTCCCTTTGTTAGCAAAATTATTCTGTGTTTAGTTTCTCTAATTCCTAAATACTCATTCCCTCTTGAGCCACTTGATTAGAATTTTGCCCCCAAATTTCAGTTGAAACTGCGTTTGTCAAATTCATCACTGAACTTCAGTAGCTAAATCAAAGCGATATTTCTCACTGCAGCACTTAACCAGTTAATCATTCCTCCTTCCCTGGTAATCTTTCTTTATTGGGCTTTTGGGACAACTAATTGTACTGGGTTTAATCATGTCCCCACATAATTCACATCCATCTGGAACCTGTGAATATGTCATTGTTTGAAAATGAGTCTTTTACAGATGTAAGCAAATTAAGATGAAGTCATACTGAATTTGGGTAAGCACTAAATCCAATATAACTGGTGTCCTTATAAAAGAAGGGAAATTTGGACACAGAGACCTAGAGAGAAGGAAGATAATGTGAAGACACAGACACACAGGAGATAAGACCATGTGAAGGTGGAGACATAGGTTGGAGTGATGAATCTGTAAGTCAAGAAATGCCAAGAATTACTGGCAACCATAAGCAGCTAGAAGAAGCAAGGAAGGATTCTTCCTTAAAGCCTTGGGAGAGAATATGAGCCTACTGATACCTTGAATTTGTACTTCCAATTTCCAGAACTGCGAGAGAAGAAATTTTGGTTTCTTTAAGGAACTCAGTTTATGGTACTCTGTTATAGCAGCCCTAGTAAATTAATACGCCTACTCTTTTGGTTTTACTTTTTCTTGACTGATCACCCATTCTCAGTCAGCTTTATTGGTTTTCTGCTTTCCTCTGACCTCTTAAAGGTGTAGTTTTCTTAGGCTTAATATCTTTAATCTCTTTTTCTCTACCTGCATTTTGTAGACGATTGTGTCAGTGCTCTGATGAGATCATCTGATCCCCCTTTTTTACTATATTAATGTGTTTGAAAGCCTCTTGGGGTGGGAAGCTTCAGTGTAATTTTACTTTCAACAGCAAGCACTTACAGCTTTTTTTTTTTTTCTTTCAGTATTACCCTTGAGATTTTGGAGTCTGCTTTGGTCTCCACTAACCATTGAAGGTTTCTGACAAGTATATTGACATAAACCTACTTATATTTTAAAAGGACATTATGGCTGCTCTGCTAATAATAAATGGTAGAGGGGCAGGGATAGATTCATAGAGATCTATTGGTTTATTGCAATACATCCCCTCCAACACACACATACAAATGCACGCACACATGCACGCACACCCACACACAATATCTGACTTCACGTACTGCAGGAAAAAATGAGGAAGAATATTCTTTTACCTAGTTAGTTTTTCTGACTTTGATTACTTGGAATCCCTAATGATTGCTTGGATGTCCCAGAAATCCATGCTAGATGTGATTTCACCTCCACATTCTGTCCTTGCTTTGAAATGAGCCTGCCCCAGAATTCTGAAATAAACTCCTTCTGTTTTGTAACTGGGCTTCAATTTGTTTGTTCTTTTTCTCAATTTGTTTCTGCTTTAAGCATGTGCAGTGCCCACCTACACTCCCCCTTTTAATTTTTCCAAATATGCTAAGAACAGGCTATAATAGTAAAATGTTGACTACAAGAGAAGCAAATAGCAGATGATTAGAAATATGATCACATGTCAATGGATAGAGACAATGATTAATAAATCTCATGATATATTCATACACACAGAACATCATTCAGGCAGATAAAAGGAATGAAGAAAGCTTTCTATGTTCTGATATGAGAAGATCTCTAAAGTACGGAGTTGAGTAAAACAAGCGAGGTGTAGAAGAGTGTAGGTAGTACGCTACCATTTGTGTTGATTAAAAAATAGGATATATTCATAATTGCTAGCAGACACACAAAAGGAAACAGCCCGGTTCTATTTTTTTTTTTTGTCTGTCTTTCCTTCATCACTCAGTGGAATCTTACATTATCTATGTAAGCACTGGAAAACAAAAGATGCACTTGCTTCCTCCAAACAAAGAATTTTCTGGTATAAGGCACATGTATTTAGGAAAACAAAATAATTCATTTCTTTAATCTGTAAGCACAGCACTCTATTAAAGATATACCAAATTTGTGTAAAAATTTAAACAAAAGTCTTACCAAGGCATTCTGAAGTATTAGAATTCAGGTTCATGGTAAGTTTAAGATTATTATTTTCTAATGGGTGGACATATAATTTTATAAAGAGCCTATTTTATGGTTTTTCTTTTAAAAACAATATAATTCTATGCTAAGTTGATGGATCTATCTCTAGAGAGAAATCTATGAGAAATTTTTATTTAACACCATAGTGTAAAAATTTTAGAATTCAAAGAAAAGTAGAGCAAAAAATACAATTAACACTCCTATAGTCATGATAGATATAACAACTGTACAATTTTGTCATATTTGTATTATGTTGCCTTTGATGAATTCTTTTAAATAAATTCAAGATTATTACATTTTCATCTTAAAAACTTCAGAATGCAGCTCTAAATAGTAAGGATATTTTTCTACCAAAACATTATTAAAGCAATAAATAGTTAACAATAAATCTATAATATGTGGCAATAACCTTATATATTCAAAATTCTCTAGTAGTCCCAGAAAAGTCTTTGACTTCTAAATTGTTCATATCAGTATCTAATCAAAGACCATGATTTGCATTTGGGTTTTGTGTTCCTTAACTTTGTCTTAATCTGTAACTCTCCTCCCCCATTCTTCACTTTTTTTTCATAACATTGGTTTGTGGAACATATTAAGCAATATGTTCTACCTATCTTGTAGAATAGGTGAGCAAATTTAAATGGTACTTATTCAATGTCAAAATAACAGAAACCTCAAAAAGCCTACCATATATATATTATGTGTGTATATTTATATGTATATATTTTTTAATCATGATTTTCTCTCTTAATTTTTTTTTGATTTTTAAAATTTTAATTATATTTTTTACAATACATATATAGTAAATATATATCCTGTTAAGAGCTAATTAAATAAAAATGTTACCTACTTATTTTGGAGTATAATTGCTTTACAATGGCATGTTAGTTTCTGCTTTATAACAAAGTGAATCAGTTATACATATACATATGTTCCCATATCTCTTCACTCTTGCGTCTCCCTCCCTCCCACCCTCCCTATTCTCTCTTAATTTAAAGTAAGCTTTTCATAGATTAATAATCTTTGAAAACATAATTTTACTCATATTTCTTATGAATTAATCATCTCCCTTTACTTTTTTTTTTTTTTTTTTTTTTTTTTTTTGCGGTACGTGGGCCTCACACTGCCGTGGCCTCTCCCGTTGCAGAGCACAGGCTCCGGACGCGCAGGCTCAGCGGCCATGGCTCACGGGCCCAGCTGCTCCGCAGCATGTGGGATCTTCCTGGACCAGGGCATGAACCCGCGTCCCCTGCATCAGCATGCGGACTCTCAACCACTGCGCCACCAGGGAAGCCCCTTTACTTTGTTTTTATCTAATTTCCCCTATTGTTTCTTACTCTGTAACAAACTCCTGTGCAATAAATATTCTCTCCTGCATCTATTTATTCCCTTATCATAGATCCCCCAAAACAGAATTACTGGCCAACAGTAGGATGACACACATTCCCAGACCCTTTTCTACCAACAGAAACTTCTTGAATCCGCACTGGATGTCTCTTTGTCACCACACTCTCCCCAGTACTGAGTACAATGATTTTTCACATTTGCATTTGTGTGAAAAATGAAAACAAATTTTTCTTTTAATTCAAATTAGTTTTACCACTAAGAAGTGTGAATTTTCTTTACATCCCTAATAACCGTTTTTATTTATTCTTTGGGAACTCTATGTTTCTCTTCTTGCCCATTTTTCTATTGAGGCATTACTGTTTTTCTTTTCATTGTTGAAAACTCCTCTTTAAATCAAGGACATTAACTCCTTGTCATATTTGTGGCAACATTTTCTTAGTTTTCAGTTGCCTTTTAATTTTGTGATGTTTTTGACCTGAATATTTACTCTATTTCCCATCCTTGTTTTATTAATTTCCTTTAATGCCCATAACCACTATCTCATTTCCCTCTCTGCAGAATCAGTCATTTTAGTGTTTCAAGTATAATATTTTGTGTGTGCATAAATAGCATTTTGTTATATGGATACATAGTATTATGTTATATACCAAATTCTGTTTTCTACTTTAAAAAATGAAGCAGTATTATTAAGATCCATCTGTGTTGATAGGTATGCATTTTGCATTTAGTCAATGCTACTAAGTATTGCATATTCCATGGTTGACATTTACCATATTTTACCTGATCACTTTCCCAATGATGGACACAAAGGATGTTTTCACCTTCTTTCTGCCACACACTGGGAGAACTGTCTTCATACATATCCCTTTATGAACTAGAGTAATATTTTCCTGGGAATACATATTCACAAGTGGACCTGCTGTTTCACAGGCTATGTACTTATGTAATTTGACTAAGTGTTACTTGAAGGCTTTCCACAATGGCTATGTCGCTCAACACACTCACCAGCAGTGTACAAGGGTTCCTATATTTTGACATCCCTGATAGCATTTAGCATTATATGAAGCCTTTTATTTTTCCCACTGCAGTTTTAATTTGCATTTTTTTGATTTCTAATGATTTTCCATGTCTCATCAATTACTAATTAAGTTGAAGCCTATGAATTTGCTGAGATCCAAACATTTTTGATTTACAATATATGGCAGTTACATATGATTCAACCTAATAGCTTCTTGTGTTTCATCTTCTACAAATACCTGTTTTATTTTATTACTCATTTTCATTCAGGTTGCTTTCCTTTTCTGGTTCTTTTGCAGAAGATTCTTATATTCTAAATACTAATCTCATGATTTTTAGACATTGACAAATATCTTCTCTTCTTTCTCCTGTCTATTACTTTGTTTCTGATATCACTCCTTAAGAAATTCTCGATTTGGGCATGGTAATAGAGGTAGTCATAGTAGGCAATTATTTATCATTTACTGTGTGCAAAACATTGTATTTTTTTAACATTTCACATATATTAAACCATTTAGTACCCATTTTAAAAATGAGGGAATTGAGGCATGTAAAAGTTAAAGGATTGTCCAAGTTCACTCAACTAATAGGTGTTGGAGCTTTTATCCTTTAATCTACAAATTTCTTGTCTTATGATTCTAGCTTTTGAAGCTTTGTTTTTTTTTTAATGATACTTGACCTGTGTTAGCACTCTATACATTCATGCACTTCACATTTACATGGGGATTAGATGAGGATTCCATTTTGTCTTCCATCTATCAGACAATCTATCCTTTCCCTTTAGATTGTGGTGCCATTTTAATTTTATGCTAAATTCTTTTACATATGGGTCAGTCTCCATTCTATTTCACTGGTTTATTTGCTCATTCCTGTATTTTATTACTATGGTTGGGATGTATATCTGGATATATGATAGGGCAAGTCCTTCACTCTCCTCTTTTATGACTGACTTTGATATTGATTTATTTTATTCCTTTATATACATGTTAAAGTAGTTTTATAAATATGTTAAAAAGAACAGAGAAGGCAAACCTATGAAATGATTATAGCAGTACGATACAAAGTTTAAAGTGAGAGCACAGTTTTGGAAGGCCAGGCCTTGGAAATCTGATTAACCTAGAGAAATATCAAGGACAAAGCTGTCCTGAATCAGGCTTATCCTGTAAAGGCAGACAAATGGAGGTACAAAATGGCTGTTTGAACGATTCATATTATCAGAGTGGAGGGAACCCTGGAGTTTTGAGGCTTGGAAAGCCAGCATGACCTATCTCTGTCCATACACAGGAAAACATTTTTAGAAAACACAAGAAATTTGTGTTTTGTTTGTGTCAGATCGAATCTGACACAAACAATATTGTATTAAAAAACATGAAAATCAAATGATACCTCAATTGGAGGGGAAATACTCTTAAATTGGTGCCACACAGAAGATGAACATAGTATCCTAATATTTCAAAATAACTTAAAGACATCAGGCAAATTCTCAAATCCTGGAAAGAATGTCATAAATCAGAAAATCTCAGGAATGAGAAGGCTTAACAACAGAACTAAAAGAATAGCTTACAGAATTCAGGAATAAGAGTGAAAAACAAGGAGAAAAATATTTTTTAAATAGATGAACTGAGAAGAAAGGTAAGAGTAAAAAGATATCATGTAAAACAGAATGAAGGGATTGAAATGAGATGGATGAAAATATAAGAAATCATAAAGGGAAAAGGCAATCAGAAAAAGTGACAAATATAGGAGACAGTCAAAGGAGATGAACAATATGTGTGGTTGTAGTATGCTGAGGAAAGAAGGAAAGCCATGGGATGAAGTATTTTAAATTATAATTCAAATAAAAATTTCCTGAAATAATTAAGATCATAAATTAAAAAGGCACAATGTACCTGGGAATTTAAATCTGAATGTCAAATTCTGAGATATATCCTAAAAAAATAACTGAACTTCAAAGATTTAAAAAACATGTTTTGAGTTTCCAGAAAAATGACTAACTTTGACCAGCCACTGGTTTAAAAACTTTTAGGATGCAAGGAAAAACATTACTTATATAAGGAATACAAAAAAAAAAAAATGATACAAATGAACTTATTTACAAAAGAGAAATAATCTCACAGAACTAGAAAACAATCTTATGGTTACTAAAGGGGATAGTGGGCAGAGGGAGATAAATTAGGAGTTTGGTATTAACATATACACACTACTATGTATAAAATAGGTAAACAACAAGGACCTATTGTATAGCACAGGAGACTACTCAATATCTTGTAACAACCTACAATGGAAAAGAATCTGAAAAATAATATATATATGTAACTGAATCACTTTGCTGTACACTTGAAAGACAACATTGTAAATTAACTATACTTCAATAAAAAAAGAATCACGCACAAAAAATCAACTAGTACCAGATGTCTTGGCTGTAATATTTGATGCCAGAAGACCTTAGAGCAGCATTATTTAGACACTTAGAAAACGTGATTGAGGTATTTTAAATTTGTCCACACTGTTCATAGATCATAGGCAAACATTTATGGGCATGGAAGAACTTTGACAATATTGTTCCCATGTGGTTGGCCTGAAGAACCAACTAAAAAATAAGATTCAGCATATGACTATGGATATGACTATCCAGCATATGACTGATGAAACTTTGCCACAGGTACTGTTGATGAACATATAATAATTTAACTTTATACTTAGGACTAAATAATGGGCATAAAGATGACAGAAATGTATGATAATATAAGAGTAATGCCACAGACAAATATAAGAAGAGGTTGGGAGAGTCCATGGAAAGTGGATTAAACTCACTATTACCTCACAGGTATAAACTGGGACTAAAAGTTAACCAGTTTAAATTTGATACTGGAGGAGAAGTACAGGAATTTATTGACTCAAAATAGCTTTAAAGGGCTTCCCTGGTGGCGCAGTGGTTGGGAGTCCGCCTGCCGATGCAGGGGACACAGGTTCGTGCCCCAGTCCGGGAGAATCCCACATGCAGCAGAGTGGCTGGGCCCGTGAGGCTGGGCCCGTGAGCCATGGCCACTAAGCCTGCACGTCCGGAGCCTGTGCCCCGCAATGGGAGAGGCCACAGCATTGAGAGGCCCGCGTACCGCAAAAAAAAAAAAAAAAAAAAAAAAAAAAAAAAAGCTTTAAAAAGGGAACTAAACATTATATATTAAGAAATTAGTATAAATATATTCAATAAAACATTATACTCTTTTCTAAAAATTAGAATACACATGGCAACAGGCTTTAGAAATCACTGTGTGAGCGCACGCATGTGTGTGTGTGTATGTGTATGTAAAAGTATTAAAGAACCAACATCAGTTTACCATTCCTGACTAAGGAACTAGGGTTCATGGAGAAATGGCTGATTCCAGTTTTAAGCCAGAAATATACAAGAGTGGTCTGGACCACCTTTTTGTGTCAGAAAGCAAATATGCTCAACAACTAATATGGCCAAGTCAAATTGACACAGATGACAATTAGAAAGAGGTACCAGTTGCCAAACCTGAGAAAATTTACAAATGAAAAAGAATAATGACTACAACTGAATAGAAGATGTTCAGCATATAAGAACCATGAATTGGTTAGGATGTACAGAATACTTTTGAATAACAGTAATAGTGATTGCCATACTTCTTTTGTTCTTCATTATAATGGGACTGCTTTCAGTGGTTCACCTTTAAAATGTTTTTTTCTATTTCTAATCTGTTATGATAATTTGATTTTAAAAATTAGAAATAGTTTTGGGGATTTCATAAAAGATTTCTTAATTAACTTTTATAAGTTTATGAACGAATATAATTTTTGTTTAATTTGAAAAAGAAAATATTTTACTAATAAATTTATTAAATTAATTCACCTTTTACTCTTACAATAAATGCTTATTATTATCATTGGAAGTAGGAAACAGCTCACCTATAAAAATGTCTAGTCTAGAAGTCTTTTCAACATTGTTTTCTGGATTTTGGTCTGTTCCTATTATTTCTTCTCATATATTTAACCCTTTAAATACTCATGTAATTTTGAAACCAATAGTGACACTACTTTGGGGGAAAGTAGTAACTATCTTTACTTCTAAATTTATTTTTATTTATTTACTAATTATGCCAAAAAAGATATTATAGCAATTTCAATTTTATTTTGCCTGAGGCTTTATGGTTTATTTAGTATTATTTTACTATAGTCATAAGATACCAATAATACTGCTAATTATTATTAACATGGTCTGCTTTGCACTCAATTACAAGTTGTACAATAGGAAGGTGAAGAAGTTGAGGTTTAGTTCTGTATACACAATTATTAATTATTGGTTCAAGGTGCAGTAATTTAAATAAGGGCTATTTTAAAGAAAAAATATACATGAACCCCCAATAAGGTTTGATAGCTGGGTTACAATATTTGAAGTTCCTTTTAAAATTTCTGATTCCCTCAAAATGGATTAAAGACCTAAATATAAGACCAGATACTATAAAACTACTAGAGGGAAACATAGGCAGAACACTCTGACATAAATCACAGCAGTATCTTTTTGGATCTGTCTCCTAGAGTAATGGAAATAAAAATAAAAATAAAAATAAACAAATGGGACCTAATTAAACTTAAAAGCTTTTACACAGCAAAGAAAACCGTAAATAAAACGAAAACACAACCTACAGAATGGGAGAAAATATCTGCAAACAAAGTGACCGACAAGGGATTAATCTCCAAAATATACAAACATTGCATGCAGCTCAATATCAAAAAAAGAAACAACCCACTCAGAAAATGGGCAGAAGATCTAAATAGACATTTCTCCAAGGAAGACATACAGATGGGCAAGAGGCACATGAAAAGATGCTCAACATTACTAATTATTAAAGAAATGCAAATCAAAACTACAGTGAGGTATCATCTCACACAGGTTAGAATGGCCATCATCAAAAAATCTACAAATAATAAATGCTGGAGAGGGTGTGGAGAAAAAGGAACCCTCCTACACTGTTGGTGGGAATGTAAATTGGTATAGCCACTGTGGAGAACAGTATGGAGGTTCCTTTAAAAACTAAAAAGAGAGATACCACATGATCCAGCAATCCCACTCCTGGGCATATATACAGAGAAAACCATAATTCAAAAAGATATATGCACCCCAATGTTCATTGCAATGCTACTTACAGTAGCCAAGACATGGAAGCAACCTAAATGTCCATTGACAGATGAATGGATAAAGAAGATGTGGTATATTTATACAATGGGATATTACTCAGCCAGAAAAAAGAATGAAATAATGCCATTTGCAGCAACATGGATAGCCAAGAGATTGTCATATTGAGTGAAATAAGTCAGACAGAGAAAAACAAATAGCATATGATATCGCTTATTTGTGGAATCTTAAAAAATTGGTACAAATGAACCTATTTACAAAATAGAAAAAGAGTCACAGATATAGAAAACAAACTTATGGTTACCAAAGGGGAAAGAGGGGGGATAAATTAGGAGGCTGGAATTAACATATACACACTACTTTATGTAAAATAGGTAACCAGCAAGGACCTACTATATAACACAGGGAACTATACTTAATGTTTTGTAATAACCTATAAAGGAAAAGAATCTGAAAAAACAGATATATATGTATATATAACTGAATTCGTTTTTTTATACACCTAAAAGTAAAACAACATTGTAAATCAACTGTACTTAAAAAAAAAGGAGTGACAAAAAAGAAAGAGTGAAAAGAAAAAGAAAAGATATATGCACCAGCCAAGTTCACTGCAGCATTATTTACAGTAGCCAAGATATGGAAACAACCTAAGTGTCCATCCATGGATGAATGGATAAAAAATTGTGAGATATATATATATATATATATATATATATACATATATATACATATATATATATATATATGTACACACAAACACACACACGTATACATACAATGGAATATAATTCAGCAATAAAAAAAGGAATGAAATCTTACCACTTGCTACAACATGGATGGACCGCAAGGGCATTATGCTAAGTGAAATAAGCAAACACCATATGATCTCTCTTATATATGGAATCTAAAAATTAATTAATTTAAAACAAAAATAAGCTCAGGTACAGAGAACAGATTGGTGGTTGCCAGAGGCCAGAGGGGTGGGGGTAGGTGATGGGACAAATGGGTGAACAGTTTTTGTTTTTCTTTAGTTTAAGTTCAATGCCACTAAGTAAAAAATTAAAATATTAAAAAATGCTGATTCTTTGAAGGAAAGCAGATAAACTAAGTGAAAAAGCCTTTTTTTTTTTTTTTTTTTTTTTTCTGTACGCGGGCCTCTCACTGTTGTGGCCTCTCCCGTTGCGGAGCACAGGCTCCGGACGCACAGGCTCAGCGGCCATGGCTCACGGGCCCAGCCGCTCCGCGGCATATGGGATCCTCCCAGACCGGGGCACGAACCCGTATCCCCTGCATCGGCAGGCGGACTCTCAACCACTGCGCCACCAGGGAGGCCCAAGAAAAAGCCTTTTTTATTATTTAAAAGTATTTTGTGATCTAAGGAAGTCAGAATGTACATTTATATGTTCTGCTCCCTTGGTATAAAGTATTTATTTACAATTCATATTTTTTTTCACAGGGACTTGAACAAGCCCTCTTGAAGAGAAAAATTTGATAACGGTATTAGAATGCAGAATAGAATTATTCTACACACTGAAATTGACATGGTTAGAGTTCATATTAGTGTCACATTAGTAATAAAGCTTAATACCCTGGATCATTGGTCACATATTACCTAGAATATCTTCATTACCAAGTTTCATATTCATCATAACTGTTCTTTAATTACTGTACACAATTAGCTAATAATGTGTACACAAGTAATATACATTATTAGCTACTCACCAAAATCTGGAGTAAATCCTCTTGAGTAGCAATAAATCATGTATATTTTAGAGATTTACTGGGGTCCATAGTCTCTCTTAGGAATGCAATTTACATTCAACAAACATTTGCTAGTTGGCTGATTTTATGATTATCAATTTTAAAAGATTTTGCTGGAATAATGGTTGTCTTTTGACCACTCAAATTGAAATGAATATTTTCAATTTATTTTACCATTCTCCACACTCACAGTCACCTCAGCATCAGATGCATCTCCTTCCTTGGTCCATCTCAAGGTACCATTAATATGAATACATTCACAATAACGTGCACTCACCTCAATCTATTACTTTCTGACATTGCCTTTTGATCTCTTCAACCTTGATAACTATTATCACATTAAGCAAGCTTTTACAATTATTAGTATTTAGAAAAGAAACCCAAGGAGCAATTAAATGTGTCGCCCTCCTTGTAGTCTGTAATTTTCCCTTTTCCTATTAAGTAGTGGACTTGAACTCTTCAGTGACATTCTTTTGATTCTCAGGCACTTACAATAAGTGTTTCCTTATTTCTTTTTGTAACCTCTGCTAATCGGGTTTCATTCCATGACTCTGTCTCCTGACTTTGCCCTAACACAGACCAAGTAATTACTACTCTTACATTTTTACCTTGTAACCACATTTTCCCTGCCTTTTTAATGTAATTTCAGTAGTGCCCTATACTCAAGTTAGGGCATTCTAGGTTTCTGAAGGTGATTTTCTGAGATGAGACATATAATCAAAGTCCTAACTACTTCTGTTCACAGCACTTATTGGAACACGTTGTACATTAATCTTTCTCCACTTAAAAACGTCAGAAATTTGAAACATTTACTTCAAACAGCAAATAAATTTCATTCTGAATGTTTGGCTTATTTTTCCAGGGGCAAGCTTCTTTTAAAACACTGCATTTGAGATAAATTAGGAGTTTGAGATTAACATATACACACTTCTCTGTATAAAATAGATAAACAAGGGCCTACTGTATAGCACATGGAACTATACTCAATATTCTGTAATAAGCTCTAATGGAAAAGAGTCTGAAAAAGCAAAAATATGTATATGTGTGTGTGTATATATATATGACAGAATCACTTTGCTGTATACTTGAAACTAACAACATTGTAAATTAACTATACTTCAATTAAGTAGAAGTTAATTATAATTAACTATACTTCAATTAAGAAAAAGAAAAAACACTGCATTTGAATCTATAAATGTAATACTAAATAAGCACAGAAAACAAAAATTGTGCGGTGATAATTGACAAGGTTTTGTTGTTGTTGATTTTGCACATATCTAATTTATTCTGTGAAGAAACATAAAAAACAAACAAAACCCTGGTATAAAATTAATTATTTCTCATTGTCAATTAAGGTAAATGCTTCACACAATTTTAGGCATAGTAAATTGTTCTAGTTTACTGAGAAGTGTGTGCATGAAGAACTCTGGTAATGAACTTGAAGGTCTAGGAGTTCACACACTTCAAGGGGACAATCCAGTCCCAAACTTCATTATTCATCATGACCAGCCACATATCTGGCCAGCTGTTGTTGGCAATGGGATGAGAACTTCATCAAACAATTTATTTTTTTAAACCCTAAGTAGTTGTTCCTAAAAACACCAAGCTTGCCACCTCCCTGTTCATCCTAGGATTCTAGGGCTTTCAAAGGTGATCTCTTGAGTAGTAAATATTTCCTAGGTCATTTTGACTCATGAAGAGAAAACACATACACACACACTACTCTTAGAATTCAATTTTAAGTTCACTAAGTGTCTATTTATTGTAATGCTAATCTTGTGCTTGTAGAGCTTTTCTTTAGCTTTCAGATTCTCTGAAAATTCCATTTGAAATACTGAAACACACAGACACACACAGTGCCACACACACACACACATATTTTCTTTCCCTAAGTGGTAAGTAGTATTGATCACTCAGCCTAAAATAGAACATGCAAAGCAGAGATATATGGCTGCTTTGATTTATGGCAATGTGTGTATTTCAGCTTAATGAAGATATTCCTCTTGGGAACAGTTAGAGAATGGATTGTAGTGTTTTGATGTAGAAGGGCAAAGGAGATCTTGTTTTGTTCTGATTGGTTTCCCTATTTAATCTCAGGCAGTCTTGGGAAGTTGTGCAACAGTAGCTGAATATTCTTTAAAAATGAGCCAAATTTTCGGGCTTCCCTGGTGGCGCAGTGATTGGAAGTCCGCCTGCTGATGCAGGGGACACGGGTTCGTGCCCCGGTCCGGGAAGATCCCACATGCTATGAAGCGGCTGGGCCCGTGAGCCATGGCCGCTGAGCCTGCGTGTCCGGAGCCTGTGCTCCGCAATGGGAGAAGCCACAACAGTGAGAGGCCCACGTACCGCAAAAAAAAAAAAAAAAAAGAGCCAAATTTTTGCCATATATTAGATGGAAACTAAAATAAGGAAACTTACGTTGATTGGACTATGGAACATTTGGTGTATTAGACATTTGCAAAGTACACAAATGGAAAAGAATGCAGTTGTCCAGCAAAAACTTTGTCCCACCAGGCATCTTTTTTATATTATGAATTTTTTTCATTTTGCAGGAATATAAAAGAATCATGATTGACAACTTAAAACCTAAATATGCTGCCGAGGCAGCACCAGGGCAGCAATGGCGCAGAAGAGAAGGAAGGAGATTGTGTGACTGTCAATGATCATAACTGTGTGCATGGCACCAGTAGCTCTGCACAGCACAGAGTCTAAATGAAACGTCTCTCTCCATGGGTCTTAGAGTCTGATGTGATCATACTGACAACCAAAAATGGGCTGCTTTATTTTTTTTTTCTTTGAAAAATGAGTTTCTTTTTATTTCCCTTTGCCAGTCACTTGGTAGTGGCATCTCCCTGACTGAAGAAAATGCATGAGCCATGTCTGAGTGATCAGCATCCAAAATAGACTAAGTCATCTTGGACTTCTGATGTCAGCTTTATTGCCTTTTCTTGACAAAATTAATTTATGTCCATTTTAGAAAATACTAGCACAAAAAGAAATTTAAAATTATGCACAACCACATTATCCAGAGATAACCTCTGTTAATATTTTGTTTATATTTCCCCAAACAATTATCAATTTGTCATACATCTAAATGTAATGATTTTAGAGACAGTTGGGGCCAGAGTCTGTATTTTTTGTACATTACCATTTTTAACTCACTTTATCACTAACAATTTTCCATTGCTTTAAAGATTCGTCCCGATCATATTCATGGTTTTGGCAACTTAATTGTATGGATGTCCTTGAGTTTATTTGTAAATCATATTTATAAAATCATTTTATTTCTCAGGGTCCAAAATAATAATGTCTGAAACTGTAAACATTTTCCAGACAAACTTACTCATTTTCTTCTTTTTTCCCTATCCTCTTTGTTCAAATCACTCAGACTTTCTGGTTTTTTTGTTTGTTTGTTTGTTTGTTTTTTGTATTCCATTACACTATACTTTACTGTGTGGTTTGGTAGCTCTCATTTCAAGAGGAATCACATGTATATTCTTATCCTTCAGCCAAATGTGTTTCTACCATTGTCTTTCATAATTTCTTGCTGTTAATTTTATTAGGGTATTATTTGAATTAAAAAATTATTTATAATAGAGATACTTAGAAATAATATGCTTTTATATTTAATGACATGGTAGCTTAAGAAAAATTCTCAGTGTTCCTACTATTAAGAGGATACATTATTTTTGTGGAAATGCTGCTTTTTATTGTGCAAAAACATTCCTTTTACATCAGCATAGTCTCTCTCTTTTTCCCCTTCTCTTTCATCTTAATCAGAAGGATAAGTTATATTTTTTCAACAAAATGCTACTCAGAAACCCTATAGAAGTGCTCTAAACATTATCCAGACATTCAAATTCCATAGCGCACATTCACTTTTCCTTCCTTAAAGCCTAAGCCTGGTTACTTACCTAATGATGTTTACACAACCTTATTTCCAAGATTGCTATTGTTAACTGTTAATTGTACAAATAGTTATGTTCCTTCTGCCATAGTTAATTTAATGTATTTTCTTTATAGTTAATGATCATGTAATACCCTAAAGTGGTATGTGTTTTAAAAAGTATAATCTGCCATGTACCCAAAAAAGTCATTTCATATCATTGATAAGCACTATTTCCCCCCTTTCATTTGGCTCAAACACCATGGCTTGAAATATATTTCCCCAGTTAAAAGTCTGTTTTAACATAATAGTGACTAAAGATGACTATTTACAGAAATAGGCAGAGTTTTCTCTCGGTTCCTAGAGGAGAGCAGGAAGAGGAAACGGACGAGGGCAAGATGTTGAGTTTAATATGAAAATTATGGAAGTATATTAAAGGGGGGGATACTATCTAAAGTAAAGCTCTCCCAGGATGAAGGAGGAGAAAGTTCAGTCAGTTTGAAATTAGACAACCGGGTTCAATTTCCAGAACTGCTACTTACTCATGTTAAGGGATGGCAGAAGCCACGTAATCTTGCTGGGCCTTCATGGTATTGTGAAAGTCACTTAGCCTTTTAACCTCAGTTTCCTCATGTATAGATTACAGATAAATAATCTATTTTGAATAACTGTTATGACAATTCACTGAGGTATTATGCAGAGGTAAGTGGTTTGTATACCGGTAGCATTTTTTAAAAAATAAGCATTTTTAAAAAAATGGTGAAAAGCAATAGAGTGCTTCAGAAATAGATATAGCACGGAGATGGGTCCAGAGATCAGATGTGAGATAAAAGTCAAAACTGGGCCCACACCTATAGTCCACCTGAAAGACAAAATAGTGCTTGAATTACCTTTATAATGGAGGTGGGGGAAAGAAGTAGATAAAAGGGAGTTACAATTTAATGAGCGTATTAGACACTTTTACTCATATTGTATTATTAAATCCTTAGGACAATTTGAGAGTGAGTTTTATTATCCTCATTTCACAGATGATTAAATAGATGCAAAATAAGTTTTCTAAGTAATTCGTTAATATCACCCAGCAAATGAAGAGGAGAAACTGGGAATAGCTCAAACCCAGACAACCAGGCCCAAGACATGCTCCTCCTACCACACCACTACCTCAATACAACTACGAAAAGCCATGCAGATGTACACTAACAATTTGCTTATTCTTTTCTTGGTCTTCTGTTAGCCAATAAGATAAATAAGGGGGCAAGAATGGTGGCCTCTGTCTGCTTTGGAGCACCTCAGGAGAACAGGTTCTCATTAACACAGAGCCCAAATATGAATGCCTCTGATGTGCTATATTCATGAGTACTCATATTTTCCAATAAAGGGGATGCTATCTAATGAAAATTACCAAAAGGGTAGGTAGGTACTTGAGGATGATGGCAATAAAATCACTTCTTAAGATGTGAACAGGGACTTCCCTGGTGGCACAGTGGTTAAGAATCCGCCTGCCAATGCAGGGGACACAGTTTCAAGCCCTGGTCCAGGAAGATTCCACATGCCTTGGAGCAACAAAGCCCGTGCACCACAACTACTGAGTCTGTGCTCCAGAGCCCGCGAGCCACAACTACTGAAGCCCGCGCACCTAGAGCCCGTGCTCTGCAACAAGAGAAGCCACCGCAATGAGAAGCCCGCACACTGCAATGAAGAGTAGCCCCCGCTCGCCGCAACTAGAAAGCCTGCACGCACCAATGAAGACCCAACGCAGCCAAAAATAAACAAATAAATAAATAAGTAAATAAATAGCATCACAATTAAGTTAAAAATCTCAAGATCTACTAAAAAAGTATTTTAAAAACGATGTGAACAAATCACCTAAAATATCTCCTTCCCCAAATGGTAGTCCATATCTCCCTGCTTATGATGGGACACATAAGGGACAATGAGAACCAAGGGGACAAGAGAGAAAGACAAGATCTCCTTTTAAGAGTATAAAAATTTGCATTACACCTCCATATAAAAGTGAACTCACCTTACTTTCTCTTTGATTGTATAGATTTAAAACATTAAAAAATATCTAAGAAAACTAATTTAAGTCACAGTCTGGATTCAGCGTATGAGCATAAAACTTTCTATTTGTCTCAAACTGTTGAAGCCAAGAACTCTAAAGGAGGCACTGAACTCTATGGGTAGACAGACCATTGCTGCATTATAATTTCTCCAGCTGCTGGAAGCTTAACTATGTGGTGCCATGTCCGAGAATGTGAAAGGAACATAGGATATGAAAGCATTATGATGTGTGATTACTTTGTATGTGGTGTGTGATAAAGGTTAGCAGACTCCTCTCTCCATTTGGCTTTTCAGCTTTGCACACACTTTCAGGATAGGTTGCCAAAAATCTTTCCTCGTTTTTCTATTTCTCAATTTATTCCTGCGTAGAGGTGAATCTATATATGCGCAACTCTAATGCAAATATCATGGTTATAGTACCTTTCCTAGGATTTGCAGGGAACATATGGAGAGCAGATTATTCAGGTTGTAAAAATTACCACTTCAGATTTGGTTCACTTGACTTGTCATCCTTCCTGTCATCCAGTTCTCTCTTTTCACCCACCATGTAAACATCACTTTGGCACAAGATTTTACTTTTGAAGTTGATGAGATCTCAGGGGCTCTTTGTGTGTGTAGGTGTGCACAAACAGGCTGCAAAATGTGAACTTCTGTTTTGATGTAAGAAGAAAGGAAGAATTGGGTCTTTATTTTGTAGAGATGTGCAAAGTCAACCTTCATTTACCTTTCAATGAACACCAAGTATTTTTAAGGCAGAAAGATTTGATGAAGAGTGGGGCAGAGACAAAATTGACATAATGACTGATATGGATGAGCTTGAGTCTACCAGCCAAGAAAAGATACATGGAGAAAGAACTAAAGAATAAGGAAGAAGGTGAATGTCAAAAGAAAACCATAAAGTCTTGTGGAAAATTGAAACATGGAAAAAAGTTCAAGCTGGGGAATCCTAGAAAACTTACTGTAAGAGGAAGACTTTGAAGGCCATCTTTAAAGGCATCAAAGACATTCAGGGTTTTGAGAAGAGTGATCTTGGTATCAAAAATTTTGATCACAGGGCTTCCCTGGTGGCGCAGTGGTTGAGAGTTCGCCTGCCGATGCAGGGGACATGGGTTCGTGCCCCACTCTGGGAAGATCCCACATGCCGCAGAGTGGCTGGGCCCATGAGCCGTGGCCACTGAGCCTGCGTGTCCGGAGCCTGTGCTCCGCAATGGGAGAGGCCACAACAGTGAGAGGCCCGTGTACCGCCAAAAAAAAAAAAAAATTATGACCACAGGCACAGAGGCAGGAAAGCACAGGCCAACTTTGTTGCATTGCAATTGCAAAGTGAGAGTCCATGAAACTCCATTGTAGGGACAGTTGGAAAGCTTATTAGGGGTATGTTGTAGAATGCTTCAATGCCTTGCTTAGGAGATAGCAATTTATTTCTCAGGCAATGGAAATCACTGAGATTTTAACAACAAAAATTAGATAAAAAGTGTGATTCGGGGAAACAATTCTTGTAATATCGTAAAATATAGATTAGAGATCGGGAAGTTAGGGGTGGGAAGAGCCAACAGTAGGCTATGACAATAATTCAGAAATGAAGGAATCAAAGTGTAAATTTGTATGATTCTAGAAGAAACAAATAGGAAGAAGTCAAAGCAAAAACATTGCTGAGAAAATCTGCACAATGACACACTGTGCTAAATTCAAATACAGTTGGGAGGGGAGAAAAATTCAAAATAAGACTCAAGCTGAATACTTGGGATGGGGATCTGGGTAGCTCTTGAGTAACTGGTATTCAAGGTGAATTCAGTTTACCTCCTAGGTTGTATTCTCTGTACTTTAGGATGAGACAGGAATTAGGAAATGCAGTTTGTAAGAAAAGATCAATATTTTACTGAGTAGAGAGGAAGAAACCAGTGGAGAGGAAGAGTTTAAAATACAATGAATAGACAGGAGATTGATGGTGGAAGAGGGTTAGAAGACAATCAAGATCACAAGAGGATAGTTAGCCTTAGAAAACAGGAGGGGTTTTATATTTTTCTCTCAGTAGAGGAAGGAGAAGAGGATGGATGAAAACATACAGATATTTTCAGATAAGATAGAATATATTTAAGGAAGATAGAGTTAAATAGCCTAGATCAGAATAAAGTCCAGGGTGAGGGGATTTTCTATTTGTGAGGGAAATATAATTTTGGCTGGAAACAGAAGAGTGTAGGTAAAATGGAGACAACTCACTGAGGAGCATGCAAGACCCTGCAACATCACGTACGAGGGCTTATAGCTGCTCACCCTTCATGAAGAAGTTCACACCAGCTGGGGGAAGTTGGTCTCACTCAATCTGTCCACAGCAACAATTTTGCTAAAGCTCAGATGGAATTTAAATGCCAACTACACTAAATAAGTCATAACAGGTTCTGAAAATATGGCTATTTCCCTGTTTCTTAGGAGTTGTTTTTCTCCCATTTTTATTTTTAATTGTCCCTTTCAAATTGTATTTAGATGTGTGAGCTCCTTCACTCTTTTTTCAGGAATATGTGGTATAAGTGTACATACTTCTCTAGGTTTAATTATAGGTTTCTAATCCTATACTCTTTTGTTCAAGTGCTCTCAATCTAAAGCTGTTTCTTTTCTAAAATAGATGTAATAATCATTATTACTTACACTAAGTTTTATTGAAGAGTATGTAGGTATAGAGCTGATCTGCCATATCTTTTTTTTTTGTAAATTATGATACATTTATTTCCATAGTGCTTTCACTACTGTATGTAACATACATTTGAGTACAGTCTTATAACAACTTCGTAGTAGGTATTGTTTTATTGTTATTTTAATTTTGACAAAACCTACTTCTAGAGAGGTTAGGTAACTTCCCTAAGGTCCACAAGTTGACTTCACTTGGTAAGTGGGAAGAATTAACTTAGACACTGATCTCCCTACTCTGTCCTGTGTTATGTCTATTCAGTTAATTAAGTTGAAATTTGGGGATTCATATATAATAATTAGTCATTATTAAACTTTACCTTTAATTTGGTTAACAGATCCTTAACTTAGATACTCACAATTTGCTGATTTCTGTGAAGTCAACTAAGTAGAAGGATTATCTCTGTGTTCTTAAGGAATTGGTATTCTATTTAGGAAATTATAACACATGTATGCAAATCTTCTTAGTGAGGGAGGGTATGTGAGGTGAAAGGTGTGTCTATATTACAAATTTCTCATTTCCTAGTGTTTTTCGTTCTCTCTACATTGTTCACCTCCTGTATCAAGAAAAATAAAACTATGCTTAGATGAAAGAGATTGCTGGTCTCAGGGTCATCAAATGACAAATTACTTTATTCAGCAAAAATCATTAGACAAATTTTTGAACCTAGTTAGGGGCACGTACAACAAGTTTCTGCTAAGTTAATTCTGTTACATTGAAAACATATTTATAACTAAAAATAATTTTCCATTTCTGTTTTAGTATATATTACGTGAGCCCCAAATATACTTTCTCTCTTTATTTATACAGCAATGCTAAAACTTTGTTGGCAAAGAACAGATGATATCTACTGCAAAATATTGCTAATCAAAGTTATACCTTTGCTACCTAAGAGATTTGCTTTTGAATTCCTTTAAAATAAGGACTATCAGTTTCTTATTCATTCCAAAATAGTTCTTTCTTTTTAAAATTCTCATGAAGTCCTCCTGCTGCTCTGTATCCATCTGGAAACAAGGCAAGAATAACTAAGTTACCATCTTCCTACAAATTGATGTTAACCACTTAGTAGCCACTGAAATAAGCTTTGGCCTTCAGTAAAATTTCATTATAATGTGTTCAATTTTTCTCCTTTATTACTACTTAACTTTCAGGACTCCTGGTTGAAAGTAATGAAGACAAAAAAAGACATCCAAAATGATACTGATTGGTTAATGTTCCCATATTTGGAGGGAAAGAAACATTCTCTCGAGCCAAAAACTGATTTGCTTTTCATGGATTCTACTTTGAGAGCACTAGAGAAGAGAGACATTTGCATATCCTATATATTGTATAAACTCAGCCTTATCATTATATCTAGGGTTGGATTTTACGTACCTTATTTCAACAATATCCAGATCATATATGAATTATGATTTCAAAATAATTTAGGTTTAATTTGTAACATTTATGTAATGTTTTATATCCTCTGACATCTAAGCCTTGTTTTATATTTCCTGTAACATTATTCAAGATGTTCTACATCAATTGTTCTTGACCAGGAAATATTTATAGTAAATGGCCCTAGGCCAATAACATATCTTTTGCTTAATAAAATTGCACTCTGAATAGTTTAAAAGGTGCCTGTGTTTAATGGCAAATATAACACTGGCTGCTCCTTTCCTGTGCCAAATTGCTGTCTAGTTCAAGGTGTTAAATAGTATAATGAGTTTGGTCCCTTCTAATACTGAAATAAAGACCCAAGAGAACTTCCACAGAGAGGGGGTTTTACAATGGAGATGACAAGTCATCGTGAATATGACTTTTCCAAAAGAGGAAAGCTTCTAACTTTTCAAGGCTGTGTTCGTCCTCCTAATTCATGAGGTGGTCAGAAAGCTGTGCCAGACAGAACTGTCAATAGTTTAAGACGTATTTCAAACACTGACATTCAAAGATGTTAATATTTCTTTTTTTCTAATTTTGCCTATGTGAACAGTATTCTCTGCTCAGAGTAAGTGATTTGGTGAAATAGTCTTTTATTCTCACAAAATCAATTCTGTGTAAAAAGTATGAATTAAATCTTTCAGAAATCCTAAACTGTAGTTTTAGTTTGTATGAAACAGAAGTTTTTAGTGGTTATGGATTTTTTTGGGGGGGTGGTGGGAGTGGAGATGATAGAGTTTGACTTAAGATTTGAAAGTAATGCCCATGGACTTACACTAAAATAAAAATTCTTTCTGAGCTTTGATTTTTTTAAAATTTAATTGTTAACTCCTTTAAGGGAATTAATAGACTATAGCATATCTCATAAAGAAAAAAACTATTTAATATTTTAAAATAATTCTTCTTATACATTTTAGACACATTTTAACCTGTTGGGATTTACCTTTTAATATATTTAATAATTGGGCTTACTAATGTTTTACACAAAAAGACAAGCTTAAGATCTAGAAATCAGACCTACTATAAAATTTTCTAAAAATAAATTCCCCTGGTAAGTCATATGAATGATGCGTAATATAGACTTTTATTCCTGTCTATATTCTACGTTATAGAATATATTGATGTCATTATAAAGCAGTTGTTTCCAAAGATTATTTAGAAGATTAGATGTTATTTCCAAAACTAATTTCTGATGAAATATATTGAACAAATATATTTAATGAAGTTAAGCAGATTTCACATTTTATTACAGGACTTCTCAGAGCCTTTCCTATGATAAAACTCATTGTGATTATCTGAACAAATGTCTATAAATGTAGAATGCATTTCCTAAATTCTTAAATCAAGAAAGCTTCATTCACTGAGCATTTCTGTGGGATATTCTGTCCAAAGCATAGACCCAATCTCTACCCAACGAAAAAAAACCACAATGTTTCCCTCTGTCCAACAGAACATAGTTCAAATTCTATTATAGTTTATAATTTCCCTTGAAATTGGCCCCAATCTATTTTAATTCTTCATTTACTGGCACCCTCTTCTATTGCCCACCTTTCCACTGGGAGAAAACAGAAGGTTTTATTTTCCAAACAGTTCAGGTACTCAAGATTCTAGCTTATTGGATAATTAACGTTTTGTATTTTTAGTGAAGAAAAAATTGTTATACATAGAAAACTTAAAATAATATTCCCCTTAGGGTACATGGCCTGAGACTATCATCTAAAGCTCTTTGGTTGAGGTTTATAACAGATATGCCTGTATAAAATCCTTTACCATAATAAGTGATATCACAGCAAAATTCTAGTTTTTATGTGTGTGTGTATAACTGATATATTCTACTGATTTAAGATACACTGAAATTGAATTTTTAAAAATCCTTATTATCTTTCCTTGGCTTGATGAATTCCTCCAAATACGTACTGAAACAAAATTACCAGTATCACAATGCTATATCTTCATGAAAATAAATGTATTTAATTTTAAAATTTATAAATATTTATGTCAACCATCTCTGGAGGAATTCTATAACTGTAATTAAGCCTAAATAGGTAACTAAAACTTTCTGTTGACCCAATAATCTTCATTAATAAAACCTCTACTCATTTTTGATCATGTGTTCAGAGACCACTCAGTTCTATTTTTGAATGAGGGGTTTGCTATATAAATGATGAATTAGTTATAGCTAGTCACTCACCACTAAGTCTCACAAAATCCTTGAAAATACTTTGAAATTTAATTCAAGTGATATGATTTGAGCTAAGTACAAAGTTATTAGACAACTTATATTTGGCTTTGTGAAATAATAACTATTTTTATTTTAGTTAATTTTAGTTTATTATAAATAATATGTATTCTATCTGATTATAATATAAAAGAACACCTTTAAAAATTTGAATTATATAAAGAACATGAAAAATATTAACCATAAATAAGCCACTCAGACATAATATTTTGCAATTGTTCCTAAGTTCATACATATGCATACATATAAATTTAATTGTGCATATAATCCATATTTATAATAAATTACTTAAATTTATATGGATAATGGAAATACATTAAAATTGAGATTGTAAGCAGCCTGCTGTGTCAATTAATCTTATATTGTGTGTGCTTTCCTCAGTTTTTATATGGTCTAAGAAAACATTGATTGGATCTTCACTCATACTTAATCATTTAGTTGGGCATTGCTTGTTTTCAATTACAGTCAGCCCTCCACATCTGCAAGTTCTGCAGCCAAAGATTCAACCAACCAGCCAGCAGATCAAAATTATTAGAAAAAAATAAAATTCAAGAAAGTTCCAAAAAGCAAAATTTGTCACATACCAGCAACTATTACCTAGCACTTACACTGTATTTACAATGATTTATATTGTATTAGGTATTATAAGTGATCTAGAAATGATTTAAAGTATACGGGAGGATATGTATAGGTTATATGCAAATACTCTATTTTATATAAAAGACTTGAGTATTGCAGATTTTGGTATTGGGGGTTGGGTCCTGGAACAAATTCCCCTGGGGATATCAAGGGATGGCTGTATTGACTACTATAAATAATATTGACATAAATATGGTCATTTATAAATCTTTGAATAAGATTATATCTTTAAAATGAATTACTAAAAATTTATTAGATCAACCTACTAGATACATTTACTATTCTTTGACCTGTAACCTTTTATCACACTGCCAACTGCAATGTGTGAAAGTATCTACATTACTGTCCCTATCACAGCATTAATATTATAATATTTTTGAATATTTTGAAAAATTAATTGCTTAAAATGACATTTTTGTCAAATTCATGTATTAGATTATTTGGTTTGATGAAACATTTTTTATATTTATTGACTATATTTTTGCTTTTATTAGTTACCAGTTTAGATTCCTTTTCTTTTTAAAAATTAGTACACTCATGTTTATTTATTTAGAAGATATTTGTGTTCTTAACCCTGGAAATATCCTATGTGCTACAAATATTTTCCCTGCCTGCCTCTTTCATTTTAACTTCATTTATAGGGCTATCATTAATATGGAGGTTTATATTTTTAACCTCAGTAGCAACAGTTTCGTGCTCATTCCTCCCAGATTTCAGGGCCACTTTCTTGAGTTAACCCCGTATTGTCATTTCTCTTTTTATTTCTTCTGGCATTCACATCTAGATGTCTAAATAATTTGCTCATAATAAATTTCATCAATTCACTCCTTGATAAGGGTTTGCTAATTTACATCCCCTTCCACCTCTATCTCCAACTCCAATTAGTTTTGTAAACCCATCTGTAATTCCTCTATTGCTTATAATTTGATCATTAAATCAATACCTTAAATATATAGGTAATAAGTACTTCTTGATTCCCTCGTAACTTTAAATGAACTTATCAAGGACTCTGCCATCTCATTCTCTTTCTCTTCTCCTTTACATCTGTGTTTTGCACACTTTATTAAATGTTTCTTGTTTTATTTATAGGTTGGTTCTAAAATTTGAAGTAAGCATTATTTATGATTGTGACTAAATAGATAAAATTCACTGCAGAATCATATAGTTTTCTATAATTACACTTCCTTCTCTGTGCTTTCAATGTCACAACTCCAGCACCAATCAAGAGTCTTCTTTGTTAAAGCCTAGTAGGTGTCTCAAATTACACTGTTTTTGCTCTCCTTCATATTTGAATCAGACTTTTCCAGAACTGAAAAACGTTCCTCCTTAGGTTCCTCCTAGAGCTGCTAATTACCTTTCTTTTGTTTTGTTGGGAAAAATGTAATACATGCTTTCTTCTCCATAAAGAATATTCGTGGTTGTAATGATGCCGTTCTATTTTTATTTTGGATGTACTCTTTCCCCTCTATTTTTCTTCGTAAACACCAAAATCTTCTTATTTTGTCTTGGATAGGCTTCTTTACAATTGATCTGTGGTTGTCATTTACAGTTGTTTGTTTTTCCTGAAGTTTCTGATTGCCTGTTATTTCATACCTTATTTCTTCTAATGTCTCTATTATCGTAATTATTCTGTGGAGCATCTTTTTCTCAAGCCTGATCTTTTGGCCAACTGTAGCCCTAAAGGATTAGATCAACTCAATCTTGAATCTCTTAACTGCTTCCTCTTTTTTTTTTCGAGGTACGTGGGCCTCTCACTGTTGTGGCCTCTCCCGTTGCGGAGCACAGGCTCCGGCCACGCAGGCTCAACGGCCATGGCTCACGGGCCCAGCCACTCCGTGTCATGTGGGATCCTCCCGGACCGGGGCACAGACCCGCATCCCCTGCATCGGCAGGTGGACTCTCAACCACTGCGCCACCAGGGAAGCCCTCTTAACTGCTTCTTATCTCTTGTACTCATGTTATTTTTTAAAGTATAACCTCAATATCTTCCTATGAAAGGTACCCAGGATGTAAGAATCTTTTCATGAATGAAATACCTTTGTTCTGCCTTAACATTTGATTGTTTGAATAAATAAAGAATTGTATTTCTAAAAGTGTGTTTTCTCAGCACAAAATGCTTTTAAAATTGATGTATTTAGATAAACTTTTATTTTCCTTTATAATATCTTCTACTGCTCTCATATTTAGTAAATAATTCTTAATCCCTACACAGATCAAAATTCACTTCAATTTTCTATTATTTCATTTTTCAGATTGAATGTATTATTCCAAAATGTAGTATAGTGTAAGATTAAGATCAAAGTTAATTTTTTACTATAATTAGGTGTATGTCTTTATACCATCTGGTGAATAATCAATCCATCCCTTTCCCTGATTTATCTGTGGTATGTCCTGTGGCATATTCTAAACATCAACTATCTATATTTAAGTATCAACAAAATTAATTCTGCTTGACCTGATTACCTTCTTACACCAGTATCACATAGAAATAATTAAAACTTTGTGCTATGATTTAATATCTTGAAGTCTTCTTTCTTTATTCATTTTATTACTACTCTTATTTTTTCTGATTACAGATATTTACATATATTTCTATATATAAAGATTATCATTATATATCATTATATATATATATAAAAGAAAATAAAGATCAGTGGACTACAATAGGCTCAGAATGTTAATATTTCACATAGAGTTTCCAATTTTTTTGTATGTATAGAGTCACAGTGGAAAATGCACTTATCCATAACTCATGACTGCATAGAATTATTTCCCTTGTGAAGATAGATGTACAACATTTCTGTCAATGTTTTAATACTGAAGGACATTTCAATCATGTGTCATTTTGTCTATTAAAAAACAGTGCTGGCAGCACTCTTTACAATAGCCATGACATGGAAGCAACCTAAATGTCCATCAACAGAGGAATGGATAAAGAAGATGTGGTACATATATACAATGGAATATTACTCAGCCATAAAAGGGAACGAAATAGTGCCATTTGCAGAGATGTGGATGGACCTAGAGACTGTCATACAGAGTGAAGTAAGTCAGAGAAAGACAAATATCATATAATATTACTTATAGTGGAATCTAGAAAAATGGTACAGATGAACTTATTTGCAAAGCAGAAATACAGTCACAGATGTAGAAAACAAACTTAGGGTTACCAAGGGGGGAGGGGGAGGGGGACGAATTGGGAGATTGGGATTGACATATAGACATTATTATGTATAAAATAGATAACTAAAGAGAACCTACTCTATAGCACAGGGAACTCTACTTAATTCTCTGTGGTGACCTAAATGGGAAGGAAATCTAAAAAAGAGTGGATATATGTACATTTATAATTGACTCACTTTGTTGTACAGCAGAAACTAACACAACATTGTAAAGCAACTATACTCCAATAAAAATTAAAACAAAAAAACACAAACAAACAAAAAACACAGTGCTGGTATGGAAATCCTTATGCATATGTCTTTGCACTTACCAGATTATTTAACTGATACAAGTTCCCATAAGGAGAATTTCAACACATGCCCCTTTCATAATTGTAATATAGTTTCAAATGCCTATTTATGAATTTATGTCAAATAGTGTACTAGTAGTCTATTAAATGGCCTGATTTCCCTCATAATTATCATTATCATTTTATCATTATTATTAGAAAAAACAAAAAAGTTGTTTCTGATAGGCAAAAATGATATCTCATCTTAATTATAATTTTTACCTATTTGGATTACTAATAATGATTATAGGTCATATGTATTTATTTTTAAATTATGTGTGTGTATTTTTTTCTGTTATCTATTAGACAGTATTTTTTTCTTAATGATTTGTAGAACTAGCTCATAGTTGACTGTCAAATGTTGTACATTTCCCCCAGTTTGTCATTTGTCTGTTAAATATGCTGTCATGTTTTTACCACAAGCAGTGTTCATTTTTTAAAATTAATTTTGTGAGGCTTTTTTTCCCCTGGTTTTAGATCAGAATTAGAAAGGTTGTGACACCCACAAGATTTTTTAAATTTAAATTTTCTCCTAGAACTTTTAATAATTCCATTTTCATATTTAATTTAGAAATGAATGTGGAATTTATTCAAGTAGAAGGAATAACATAAAGATTTAACTATTTTTCACAAATGGCTTTTCATTTGTCCTAATGCAGTATATCCCCCACTGCTTTTGAATATAATTTTTATCATATTGTTTTAAAATTTGGCTCTCTGTCTGGACTTAATTCCATTTCAGCAAGGCATATTTCTATTTTTGTTCTAGTTTGAAGGTTTAAAATTACATTAGATTCTTAAAATATCTTAATATTATTGCCAATTGGCATGTTCTGTCCCCATTAATAATTTATTTTTTAATTTGGTGACTTAAAGTCCTCTCTCCCAGAAGACCTGGCTAGCTTGCTTTATTTTTTTTTCTCTTGTATTTGCGTACAGAAGTCCTTGGCCTCCCTTGAGTGCCCTGGACCTTGTGCTTTTTCACAACGTTTGCAGCTTCACGTTCCTATAGACCAGGCCACACATTCCAGTCCAACTTCCACAAAGTGTGTGTAGGGAGTTGTATAGTCTCAGTCCAACTAATAACTTCTTCCATTTCTTAAACTTGTTAACTTTAAAGAATGCAGAGTTATATCAGGAACATCAGAAGGGAGGGATATTGAGCCAAGTTAGAATTCAAGCTTTCCTGTCAGGTGACCTGGTCAAGCTTAGTTATCTCCCAGACCACAGCAACACCCGTTATCTATGGCCATGTGCCACAGGACTGTAACCAAATACCACACAAAAACTCATTTTACTTACATAGTTACCTCCATCATAATATGCCATTTTACTAAATGTTTTTAAGTAGGAATATTTGCTGAATTTTATAAAATACTTTAAATACATCTAGACCAAAAATCATATTTTTGCCTCTTAACATGTGTATGTGAACAATTACAGATTCCCTGATGTTGGACCAAGCATCCTTGCTTTTGCAGAATAAACAAACTATAATCAGTTTATGATCTAGTATCCTTTTAATGCACTGCTGTATTTAATCTATGATCATATAAAAATATATGTAATTATTATACTTACAGTGAAATCATTCATTAGTATCTAACTTATATCTAAGATGTTTCCATGTCTTTCATAAATGAGAAATAATAACACTTAGACATATCTATTGAGTGCCTACTCAGCAGTGCTTGGTCAGCAGTGTTCAAGGCACTTAGGTTTCAGCTGTGTCTTCATGGAATTTACCCTTCAGTGGCCAGAGATGCAAAAAAAAAGCATGTTAAAAAGAAAAAAAATAAGTAAAATAAGTTCACATTGTGATTCAACAAGTAAAATAAAATTGGTTGAATAAGAAAGACAGCAATGCTGGGACAGAACAGCCTTTGAGGGAAAGTTCAGGAGTTGCCATTTGAGCCTGAGTGATGAGAGGGATTCACAGCTTAGGAAGAACATTCCAGGGAGAAGCCAAGAAAGCAAAGTTCCAAGAAAGTGGTTTTAGTGTTTTATGTACTTTTTAGGTTTGGTAATACTAGCATCAAAAAATTATTGGGAGAAACTTTAGAATTTTCTATTTTCTGGACTATGTTTCAGTGGACTAGAGATTATTTACTTGCTGAAGGTGTGATAGCATTTGTCAGAAAAATCAGAAGGAACTGGCTGCATCTGGTTCAGTATTTCTTTGATACTTTTTGTATTTTATATTTTGGGCTATAGGTTAACTCCTAGATTTTCTACCACTTCAGAAAACCAGTTTACTACCTGTTTAAAATAAACACTTGTTTTCAAATTTATTTCCATTGTGTATGGAGTATTTTCTCATGATTTTTAACATACCCACTGCAATTGTAGTTCTTTGTATTCAATAATTACTCTTCTCAGTAATTTTCCTTATTTTGCTCTGAAAGGTTTCCAATGTTTGCTCTTTTTGTTGTTGTTTTTTCTAGTTGTCATCTTTTTATAAAGTATCAGACTATGAATTGTCAGTTCGCTGCTCTTTTGCTTGATCCCTTATTTATTATCTTCTTGTCAATTTTTTAACATCTTAGATCAAATTTTTAAGTAATGAATTGTCTTCCCCATCAAAAAATCTCTGACAACGTATCATTTGATTTTGTAATCAAAGTTTTGTCTTCCCTTTGACATAATATTGAATAAGAGGATCAAATATTTTTAAGTTTACATGGTTCTTATTTTTGCATAGCACATTGGAACCACCAATTAACTTTTACTTGCTTCTTGTTTGGCCTTGCAGTTTGTAGAAATTTCTTCCAAGTGCTAATAATAAGTAGACTTTTTAGCTGAAACTGTCAAAGTTTGTGTAAATCTGTATTCATTTATTTATATCTATAATTATATTAGTGGTAATTTAATAGCAATTTCCTTATGAGGTATTAGACTGATATCACTTTGATCAATTAATTCATTCATTTCTTCATTTAACAGTTATTTACTGAGTCCCTACCTTACACTAGTCATTGCCCCAAGAAATGGGGATAAGGCTGCTGTAAAAGAGAACAAAGATCCTGGCTTTATGTAGCATTATAGATATAATTTATAATGTAGAAAAAGAGAAAAAAATGCCTAACTGGAAAGATACAAAATCATCCACAGTACTTTTCATCAGTGATGAACAGTTACCACGTTTGTGTGTTTATTTCCAGTTTTTCTTACTAAGGTTTAAAAATAAAGATTTGAAAAAGAGATTTCACTCACTTTTAAAACATAAGCCAAATTCTAAAGACAATCACATTAGATTTTAAGGGTCTTAAGGTGGGTCAAATAAGAAACCTGAACCATTTGAACCAATGTCCTCAATCTTTTTGACAACTGGAAATAAGCCAGGCTTTCTTTGTTGCATATTTTCCATTAGCTGTTGCTTAACAGAGAGCATTTTAGATACCTCTCTTTGCATTGCTGTCTTGATTTTCTTTTTTTTCAATTTCAGCAGAGTGGCTCATAAATAAACATGTTCACGGCTCAGGTTGGGAGTGACAGTTTATTCTTACTATTTTGATGGATTGTACAAGATATCTACAGTTCTCTTCTCTAACTAAACTTCCATGCATGGACTGTAAAATTAATCATAACATGGCAGCACGCCTAAGAATTTTGAACTGCTTCTCTCTTGGCGACTCTCAGTGTCAAAGTGAAACTTTCATTTCAGTAATGATAATTAACGTAACCTACTTTTTGGAGATTTACCCTCAAACTGATAATACATACTGCCCTTTCTTTCATCTACAAAGTTCATGTGCTCAGCTGTCTATAGATTCTAATTAATCAAAGTGAACTTCTTCCTTTGGTCACTGAATCATTATTGATGCTTTTAATAGAATCTTGTTGTGATATTTTTCACATATTTGCTGCTGACCTTGATGTCTGTGTACATACACAGTACTGCATCATTAAAGATTGGCATCCAACTGTGGTAATGCCCTTCTGTGAACCCCAGCTGCTCTGCATCTTGAGAACAAGCTTCATCCTAATTGCAAGGGAAATGGGAGGTAAAGGGAAAGCTGTGTATATATTACTTACCCCCAATACAAGGGGATGTCACACTTGTTCAAATGTTTACACTCTTTTTTATTCCTCTTCCAGCTGAGCTCTTTCAGCTCACTGGGAAGGGGCTGGTGCTTGAGATCTGAAGGTCAGGAATTCTATCACACTGGCAGGTTTCATGGATGTGGTTAGCAGATGACTATGATGCCTGTATTCTTTGTATATAGGGTCACAGATCATTAAACATCACTTCCATTAACATCTGCTTCTGTCTTTCAACAATAATGTATGAGCCAATGGAATGTCTTAACAGGGGAAAGGTAAGAAATTTATTGGCCCTGCTTTCCAGGCATATTTGCACACATACACACAGAAGATATTAATGGCTGTACATTATATAATAATAACATGAAAGATTTCTCCCTTGTATGCTATATAAAAATATGTCTGAATGAAGAATTCAAAAAAGTAGAATCCTCTTTCTCAAGACCCTGCTAATGCTGTCTTCATAATGTCCCTCCTCTATTTCACTTCTCTCATGTTCTATTGCATACCCTTCACTGACAGTGCTGGACTATGGCATAATATGTTATCTAATTTTCATCTGTCTAATGTGGTCTAATGTCTCTGTAGCATACTGACCTGTTTATAACACTTCTTTACTCTCCTCAACCTCCTGCTCAAAATCCATCAGTGGCTCCCTATTGACACAAAGCATTCAAATTCCTTAGCCTGATATTCAAAGTTATTTATCATATGAACTAAGCTTCCCTTTTAATTATTACTTTTTACTGCTATACTACATATTCTCTCTTGTTTAGCCAGGTAAGTCACCATGTGAGAGGGTGTTGCACAGTCAATACTTTGGGTATAGAGTTTGAGACCTGTCGTTTTAACACTAGTCTTTTATTTCTTATGATGTATTTCTAAAAATTATTAAATTTCGAGTCTCTTCTTCAAGGGGGACAACCACCAAATTTGTAGGATAATGAACTAATGAAGGTAAAGTGCCTGCATGGAGCTTGAGGCAAGGGAGATATTCTATAAAGAAAGCTGTTAGTAACTGTAATAATGATGGAAAATTCTCCCAGCTAGTAGTTTCCAACCATTTCTATTACTCAAGACTAATCCTTCAATTCAATTACAACAATATTACTTCTTGTCTTATGAGTTTTATTCATGATTATTGTCAAGCTACTGAGATTTCTGTCCTCCCTTACTTCTGCAATCTAATTATCTTCATCATTAATTTGTGTTTTAAATGCTCTTGTTTTATACTCCATATCAAGATTGGAAGCTACTAGAAGGGAAATCTCTTATGTTATATCTATTTTCAGTTCTTTGCTACAGTGGCAATTTCACAAATTTTCAGAGCATTTAATGTATATTTGTTGGTTACTTTATCTACTGATATATTACTGTCAATGTCATACATATAAGGAATATGGTTTTATGACTATATTAAATGGAACTTAGTATTTTTATGTGAACTTTCACTAATAGTCTGAGTTCAACTTTCATTTTAACAGAAGTAAATGCAATTTACTAGTTGATGACAAATTTCAAACTAGCAAAAACTTCACTTCTTTTAATTTTAGCTAAATCTATTGCATAACACAGATCCTTGTTGACCTCAATGACATCATAATTATTTTTATCCAATCAACTTTGTGTCAAGAACATGCTAATCCCCACACAATTCTGAACATGTTATATCATTATTCCCATTTTACAGATGACAGCACTGAAACTCAGAGACAATAAGGATAGTGCCCAAATGTGGAAAGCTACTGTCATTGATTGAAGTATTATTCAGCAAATATTCACTCAAGTCCCTGCCTCCTTCTTGGAATCCAGTATGTTCTATGCCCCATCTTGATTTGGCCATGTACTTTGGCAATAGAATATTCATAATCGGATATTTTGTGAGCAGAGCCTCTAGATGCATTGTGTAGTTTAGCTTGCCTTTGGCCTTTAACTATTTATTATGATAAGAATATACCCTAGGTGGCCACTGATCCATGGGAGATGTACCTAAACCTGACCTGTACTGAAGAATCAGGCCCATCCTGATCACAGATTGAAGCAGAGCTGCCCAGCCAAGCATAGCCTATAGAACCAGACTGCCTTGATCTGTAGACCTATGAGCTAGAAAATTAAATGTCTATTGTTGGGAATGGTTTGTTAGGTAACATTAACACCCCAATAGCTGCCAAATCCACTAATAATTCAATGAACTAAGATTTGAACTCAGATCTGTCAAAATCCATGTACTTTCCACTATACCGTGCTTCATGAGCCAAAATGTACACAGAAGAACCACATTTGAAGTATTACTCAAAATCTCAGCTCATATAATTTCATATTGATCAAAGTAGCATTCTGCTTTCCTTTCAGTGCCACCAGAACACTCCTGTATGTAAAGCACTCTGATTGTCAAAATGAGCATCATTAAAACTCCTTTCTTAATGCCTGAGAATCATTTTTGGCATACTATTTGTATAGTGAGGACATCCAAACCACAGAACCATTGCTTCAAAAGTCTGCTCTCACATATGTACACTACTCCAAACAAATTCTGCTTGAGGTGAATGCATTACAAGACAGTTCTAAATTAAATATAAAGTTTAGGAACTGATTATGTATTCATCAATGGTAAACAGTAATTTTTCAGAGGTAGAGGGTAAGCTACTTACTTTAGAAAGTCACATCAAACTGGAGAACGGGTGATTAACAACATGTTAATTGTCAAATGTGGTAGATAATTGAAAATGTGATAATTGACATATAATTTTGGCTATTAGCACATCATTCACTGATTCTAATATTTGTATGTCCTTCTGATAAAAATTCTGAGTGCCTAGAATAGATTGCTAACACAACTGAGCTAGCTACAATCAGTGGTATTTAATTAACCAGTGCTAACTGGTAGCTGCTAGTTGGCATCTAACTTTGCCAACATCTCAGCCTGTTCTTTCTCATTTTAAAATTTTATTTTGGAGTCTCAGAATTCTTAAATAGCAGCAACCTCATCGAAAAAGTGTTGGTGTTTCACTTGATATCTGAAGTCTCGCACATTGGAAATTCCTGTTAGCCACCACTTCTCTTTCTTAAGTGCTAGTCTGATAGTGATTGCAGGCGACGGCTGCAAAGATGGCTGCCAACAGTTCCTCACGTTCCCCTACATGCTTGTCCTCACCCCCCGCCACAAGGGGGAATCCATTTCCTCTCCTTCAATCTGGGTGACCTTGTAACTTGCTTTGACCGGCAGAATGCTACCAAAATGACTGTGCCAGTTCCAAGTCTGGGCTTTAAGAAACCTGGTTGCTTAATGTTTGCTCTCCTGGCATCCCACTTCCGTGTAAAGAAGGTTGGGCAAGAATTCTGAGTGATAAAGCCTATGAGCAGAGTCTCAGACATCCCTACAGTTCTTCTAGCTATTCTGAGGTGCCAGACGTGTGAGTGAAGCCATCTGTGATCATCAAGCCCCAGTCAAGCCACCTTAGACAATATCATGTAGAGCAAAGATGCCCCCAGTTGCAGAAAGGTGAAAAATAAAAATGGTGGTTGCTGTTTTAAGTCACTAAGTTTTGGAGTGGTTTGTCATACAACAGATAGCTGAAAGAGGGATATAAGATACAATGCAAGATGGGGTCTTTTGCAACACTTCTTAAACTTTCCGATGTATGATCTCGGTTCTAATAAAAGCATTTTCACCAATGAAAATCTTTTTTATTTTCGTTAAAGTCATTAAAAAGTCATGCTTTATTGCATTCTTTTCTCATTTTTGTTCAGTTTGCATCATTGGATAGCTCAACTATCTTTCAATTTTAATTGTTAAATGTATGCGCATACATTTAGCAGAAAAAATTGAAGTTCATATATAAAATATAGATAAGTCATAATATTTACTTCAACAAGTTTTAATTTGGTCTTATAATAATATATATTAAGAATGAGTCATTTCATAGAGTTTTCAGCAGCAGAGGGTAAAAATTACACAAACTTTGGAAAATATTTACTTCAACAGAATATTTTGATGTTCTTTGAATACATATTTTATACCCCCAATCTGTCACAATGTGGAATAGTTAACTACACTTTCATAATGACTGTGTTTAAAGTGAGTTATAATTAAGCACAATTAATTAGCAACTATCAACAGAAAGAATAACAGTTTAAACTTGGCTTTAAACTTACAATGATTTCTTCAAAGTGTAGGTATACACATAATAGAGAAAAAATAATTTTTTTAATTCTGTATAGATAATTACAATAGTAATCTTAGTATATTAATTTTAAATTCATGTTCTTCTGACCACTGTGTCTAACAAATGAAATTGTCCAGAATAAACAGACCACAAGGATGTTGCTGTACATACCAACTCAACTGAGAATCATTTTTACCTCCACTTTCAGGATTAAATAAGTCCCTATTAAGTAGAAAAGTCAGTGACAAAAAGGCAGTAGATCAATACTGAAGCTAATTTAGTCAATGTTTGGATATCACTTTGAATCAAAAGTCAGCATCACTGACATGAAGATTGTAAAGGTGGATTGGAAACAAACTATGTTATAACTCTCCTGATGTAACATGTATGCTGAATGGAAATTGTGGTTCTGGAATTCTTGCCTCAGGTTGCCTAGATGAACATGGAATTTTTGGAATATCTAGAGACATAAAAGGACTAAGGAAAGTAATCAATGTCAAGTTGAGAATCTGAAATATTTAACTCTGACTTTTAACAGAGACAAGCTCAAAAAATTAAATGGCTGGGAATGTCTTGGGATTTCAAAGGATTTATCCTTTTTTCATAATCATGAGAGAAGAAAAGGGCTTAGGAAATGCACCTTTACACTGCATGATGAGAAGAAAAGAGGTAGAACCATAATATGTTTATACGTATTTTAGGCATTAAAATACTCAGAATAGTATTTTATTCTGAGTACTGGGCTGCTTTCAAGCAATCAGAGCCTTGGTCACTGAGTGGAGTTTGAGATTTAATTACTTCAACAGGTGGCTCCAGAATTCTAACTTTAGGAAGAGAACTGTCTTTGGGGAAAATATCTTATTAAGACAATTGGAAGTGGTTGATGAGACTCTGAAAGCATGGTTCTGTGGAATCCATGCTAGTAAAGGTGACTGTAATACTGCCTTGCATTGGATATGAACAGAAATCTTAGGGGGATGTGAGAGAGTAAAGAAAATAGGAGATAGGAGATGGCTGGGCAGCATGGTAGGAAGATAAAGTCAGAACAAAAGAAATGGTTATGAAGCTTTAGGAACATCAGTATTTCCAGTGTGGGCTATTTTTTAAATTGACAACTTTTTAGAGCAGTTTTAAGTTCACAGCAGAAGTACAGAGAGTTCCCATATGCCCCCTGTTTCCACTGCCACCTCCCCAGCCTCTCCCACTAACATCTCACACCACAGTGGTACTTTCTTACAACTGATGAACTTACACTGACACTTCATTATCACTCAAAGACTATCTTTTACATTAGGGTTCACTCTTGGTGTTGTACATCGTGTGGGTTTTGACAAATGTATAATGACATGTACCCACACTATAGTATGAAATAGAGTAGTTTCAATGCCCTAAATATCCTCTATACTCTGGCTATTGATCCTTCCCTTACCTTTACCCACCCAAGGTGGAATTTTAAGTTGAGAACCTTGCTGTGCACTCCTATCCCTCTAACCCTTAATGAAGGTTTATACACAGAGTACACTGAGCTCCTCCTCAGTGTTATAATTTAAAAACAGAATAAGACGATCTAGACACTTAGTTAATCCCTAAATATAAATAAGAGAACTGCTGAAAATCAAAAACATCTTCAGAAATTCATAGAAACCTTGGGGAAGATATTTGATTCTCCATAATCTGTAGATTAGAGGTTTGAAACAATTTCATTAAGATCCAAAGAAACAACTTTTAGCTGATCTCTGGATTAAACGAGTCCCATAATACTTTAAATGCACTTGGTGATAAACAAAAGCAACAGCCTTCAATTTGGTCGTGCTGGGGGTAGCCATTGTAAAATTGAGTAAATTGCCTAGTCTCTTTGTAAGTTCAATCAAAGGACACTCAGATCACCATTTCCTTGGAGTCTAGCAGAGTCCTGCACACATAAACTGGTCAATCAAATCTTAAGTATCTTAGCCTTTAAGGGATACTTTTGCCATTCATAAAGAGCTGACAAGTTTTGACATATGGATTTTTTTTTAAGGTGGGAGGACTCTTTCAAGTAAATGGAAAGGAATTTCAGAGTATTGGTCTCTCCGGGAACATTGTTTAAAAATAAAACGAAACAGCATCAACAACAACAAAAACCTGGATGGATTTTTTTTTCACTCAAGGAATGGACTTTTCTGAAGGAAATTTATTCATTCAAGCCATATATAATAAAAATAAATCAGAGACTAAGTCACATTTTAGGGGGAGAGGATCTTTGATCCAACAGCCTTGGGAGCAGAGATTGAGTGGAAATGCTAGAAGGGAGAGGGTAGGAATAGTTTTATGTTCAAGCTTGGGAAGTGGTGTGAGAAGAGAGAAAATAGAGGGTGCAGACAGTGATCAGAGAAAAGGAAGGAGGACCCTATCAGGTCTGAGTAGATTGTTGCAGGGAGTCTTGTCCCATAGAGAAAATGTTAAAAATACAGGAGAAGGGGGTAAAATGGATACAGTAAAAATATTAATATGTGCAACAAGGATGCAGAGCATTGGAACAATAGTAATAAATGAGTTAATATGCAATAGAAATAATTAAACCAACAAAAGGCATGATACTTAGTGGTTAAGAGGATAGACTCCAGAATCAGTGCATCTGGGTTCAAGTTCTGAAGCCATCCCTACTGGCTGTGTTACCTTGAGAAAGTTACTTAACTACTCTGTGCCTCAGTTCCCCCAACAGTACAATGGAGATACTGACTGCTTTCCTTCCTCTTTGCAAGGACTGAATGAGTTAATCTCTATAAAGTACTTAGAATGGTGCTAAGCATATAGTGAGCATTTAGTACATATTAACTATTACCATTACTAATATGAACTAATATTTCACAATGATAACAAAATATAGTAATAACTTGTATAAGTAAACCCACTGCAATATAAAGTAACTGAAAGAAAAAGACAAGACAATATAATGGCCAGGTGAACAAGTTTGATTCACGAGGACAACTTGTGACACATAAGAAATTAGCTTTAGAGCAAAGGACAAAAAAGGGCTCGAACCTGGAGCTGAGTTCCCGCCTCCAATCCTTAGCCACAAGCCGCACATAAGTAGCCTCAATTCAACTCAAGTTTGTATGTTTCATATAGAGATGTCTGAATTTGTTGTATATAACTAATAAAATGGCTTAGTAAATCAGTATATGCCTTTTTAGCCACCCTGTGCTCACTGAACGAGCTTCAGTTCTGTTTTTGTTTGGGTACAGTTTTCATGTAAAAGTCCTAAGTAGGAAATTTTATGGAAATGATGCCTGGATCATCCTGATACTTCCACAGCACCCAAGGGGATTTGGCACTCCCTTCTTGGGTTTACCCACCACATACATGGGGAGGGTTATCCAGTATCACACATATTAGTTAATTACTGACGGACTTTCTCTATAAATGAAGTTTTCAGCATTATGATTATTCTGTGATCCCAAGTGTGAGATACGACTATTATGTTTTCATAGAATAATAGGAATTTTTAGGTGAGAGAAATCATAAACAATATGTGGTTGTCTCACTTTATAAAATAGGAAAGTACAAGAGTACAGAGAGATTAGGTGGATTTTCTAAGATTGTCCAGCCTAGAAATAAAATGAGGACAAGACATCAGATAACTTTATTCCTATTCCTGCATGCATTTGACAAACCTTTCTTGCTCACAGTGTCCGTTCTCTACTCACAGAGTGATGATGGTTTTCAGAAGCCAGGATAAAAATGACAATACACAGTCATCAAAAAGAATAGGGACAAGACAATGGTTACTTAAGTTACGGAAATCCTTCCATCATGCTGATCATGTAAATGCACAATCAGCACTTAGAAGCAGTATTCCCCTGAATTGTGTAGATTACTGCATCGGCTCAGCGTGTGTGAGCTCATGTGTGTGTGTGTGTGTTTGTGTGTGTGTGTGTGTGTGTGTTTATTCTGTGATTTTAATTTAGCATGCTTCAGCTGAATCCTATTTATTTAGTAACCATATTGGTCTTTTGATCCTGGTTTATTTAGTAACCATTACTTTTTATATGTCTACAATATTCAGGTTTTTTAATGTCTAGATTGCAAGGAACTCTTTCACAAATTATACCTCAAAAAGTTGATTCAAATAATGAGTGGCATCAATAAGAATAAATCGCTCTTTTCTATTCCATTCTTATTTTGTTACTCATATATGTTGAGTGTGTGCATGTGTGTATCATGCATATATAGCATGTCTTTGTCTGTATATCTCTCTGTATCTTGTTTTCTGCGTGTGTTTCTATGTGTTTCTGTGTCTCTCAGTCTTGTTTTCTATCTGTGTTAGTTTACGCAGCTCTGCAATCAACTATTTACATTGCAAGGAAAATACTTTAATAGGTCTGTAGCCCCATGGACTAAGACTAGATAAAATGATAACTCCATATGCAGAGCACACTAATTAACAGATATGAGGCTTGGAGAATGCTCGAGACGACTGGGGAATAGGTCAAGGGCGAAAGGAGAGTACTACAGTCTGGGAGCAAAGCTGAATCCTGGGGGTAAGAGTCAACAAGTGTGAAGATTCCATAGCAGAAGTGGTGAAGAATATTTAAGAAAAACATTTCTTAAAAGTTATTTAAAAAACGTTCTGGTCTCCATGTTCTGAAAACTACCCCCTCCATTTTCCAAAACATGTACGTAATGTTTGTCACACATACATCTATAAGTTGGTGGTGCTTTAGAGAATAAAATAACCTGAGTTATACCTGGGGGAGCCATAATATAGCAATGAACACCATGCCTAGTACACAGTGTAAGCAGAGAAGCAGCTGGAAAATGCCTGGCTGAGAAGTGGAGACAAGACACACTGACCTTGCCCAAATATAGTAGAGGATGTGTACCCTTGAAGTGGGATGCATATAACACGTGACCATTAAGGTTCCCTGCAGAACCAAGTGCTATAACTAAAATGATGTATAATCTCTGTTAATCCCTTCATTTTGCAAGTGTAGACACAGTCTGCAGAGAAATATAATCATTCTCTCATGACTTTCCTATTAGGCATAACTTCCTAAGAACTCCACTGTGAGAGAAGCTTAGTTTATATTTCATGATATTTCATATAATAATAATGTGGTTCCTGTGTAACTGTACCACTAAAAATAGCGCCATGTCTCTGTAATTGCTAGCACAGTTGATAGTCTGTGCACTAAACAGGGATGTGTCTCATTCCATAAATCATTCACAACTGCCACAGTGATCCAACAGTTCATGATCTTAAGCAAATAAAAATGAACATATTCCCTAAACAACTGCACACATACACTGGCCCTCAGCTCTTCTCCAGTTTGATTTTTTTTTTTTTTTTTTTTTTTTTTTTTGGTTAAAGCCAGAAAAACAAGTATGTCTTTTTTGGTAACTTTTAGTCTTCTAGTGTTCCTTTAGATCTTCATCTCCTAACAAAGTGTAAGAGAACTCCAAATGTGTGTAATGTGACTGCCCTAAAGCATGTTAAAATTTGGATCTATTCTATGACATGAATTAACATATCATCCTTGACAAAACCGGATTTGGAAACTTATAACTTCACCTTAGGAATATACTCCCAAGTAAAAATAATCACCATAATGTTTGATCCTTGTGATTATTTTAAGCCCAACCTGGCCTCCCTAGGGTTCTGGTGAAAGAGGCTCCAAGTCATCAAAGAGAGAGAAAGACAAATCAGGACAATGAAGAAGTAACTCTGCTCTTCCCATGACTATGTAGCCAAAGAGGCAGGAGGTGGTACCAGAGTTGATACTGTTACAGTGCCAAACGTGGAGGATCCTAATTTTCAACCATAAAATAATCGCTTTGAAAATATTTTCTATTATAAGCTATTTAAGTATGTTAGTATAACTAACATAATTGTTAAAGCTGTACGCAATTATAAAAATTTTTATGATGCAAAATACTCACTTGGGCTGATTTTGTTTTTCCTCAGAACTAGGGGACTTTGTCCACCGTTACCATTTAATCAGCCCTCTTGTGCTGCTCTCCCAGGAGCTGAAGAAAACTCTACTAGTTGGTAGAAGAACTGTTCCTAATGACAGCATTGTGCCTGGCACGTCATAGGCATTGAATAAATATTTGTAATAGAAATACGTGTAACGGACACGTAATCTTGGCTGGACCCATTCCAGTCTTCAGCACCCAATTTCACTTTCGGGACTTACTCTTCCTTCACGCTCCGTACTTGTTATTTGAGTGAGACTGATCCTACCTACCCCCCACCCCCAACTTAAAGCACAGACCTATTACCCAGGCCTGGCTCTTCACATATTTTACATATGCCCTTTCCTGGTCAAAATGAATATGCAACTTAAACCAGTATGATAAATGCTCGATTCTAGGATGTCCATTGGAATTTTGGAATAGAAAAAAATCTTGCTTTCTAATAGAAATTCTGGCTATAAAAGTGACATGAGTCTGGAAATGTCAGGTTTCTCCACATCAACACTGCCTGTTTAGGAAAGAGTACAAAACAGGAAAAAACAGAGAGAGTGAAAGAGCGAGAGACAGAAAGACATGATAAATTGGATAAATTCCTATATTCTGCCATGCCTAAATCCAAACACACCTGTAATTTTCAGGTATTGAATAAAATTTTTTTAAATTTACATTTATCTGTATTGGGTTTTGGTTACTAGTAAAAGAAAGAATTCTGATTAACACATTTTCAATTGTTTCATATTTCCCCCAAAGTGAAGAGTGTGTTTCATTCATGAAACAAAAATGTACCAGAGTATGACATGTTTCTAGGATGGAATGGGAGAATTACACATAAATTTCTTTAGGCTGATCAAGTAAAAATACCTTAGAAAATGTTGGTAGTAGACTAAAACAGAAGACATGACTCATTTTTTTTAGCTCTTATTTTCTCTTGAGTGGGAGGGTGTAATACGTGGTCCCTAAGATGACCCCCAGTGATTCCACTCCTGGTATTCCTGCCTTTGATAATCTCCTCCCTTTGACTGTGGGCTGGATTTAGTGACTCACTTCTAACCAATAGAAACCTATGACATCATTTCTGCATTTAGGCTATAAAGAAACAAGTGCTTCCTCTTGAAGCTCTCCTGCTCTTTCGTGAATTTCTCACCATGTCATGTATTGTCCTGTGGAGGAGTCCATGTTAATTAGATTTGAATCAGATCGTCTGCCAGTCATCAAATCTCTAGATTAGACTGCAGCTCCAGATCATAGGTTGACTACAACCTCATGAGTGAGCTGGAGGCATGGACACCGAGATACACAGCACACAGATCCTTAATCCATAGAAAATATGAAATAACAAATGGGTACTATTTTAAGTTGCTAAGCTTTGGAGGAGTATATTACACAGAAATAGATAACAATACATAGAAATAGAATCATGATCAGAACTTATACAACGGGATCAAAGTTGCTATTGTAAAACTGTAGCTATCTCTTGCCACCAATTAGCAAAAAGCAATCTGCTAAGGGAAATTTGGCTTGTTTCAGCTTTATCTGGATCTCCTAGCTGCTACTATCACCGTAAAAGACTTGAATAAAGTTCTCTCTTCTAAGCAAACTCAATATATAATTTCTGGCTTTTCCCCTTATGTTACTGGTCTGCTACGATTGCCTTCTATTTAACACTTTGGACCTTCGGTAGCAGAACTCAATATGATGTTACCTGCAATGACTACCTTTACAACACAAACAGGTTCTGAAATGTAATAGCAAAGAAACTTCACTTCCATGAATGTGAACAAGTGAAATTAGGGCTGGAAAATTAGAGGACTATTCAGATTAAAAATAGCTAAAACTTTCCCCTAGAGGACTTTTATGCACAAATATGCTTGTATACATAAGCTCACTTTTGGAGTTGAAATTTTATAAAGGTCTTGTAAATTTTCTTAAAATCCATGTGTATTGAAATTCTAAACTTTGATTATATATCTTAAGAATTCAAAGCCCTAAGATCTAGCCCTGTAAAAATAAACTATCTCGGGAGCAAGTAAGCAAGTAGTAGTCATAAGTAAATGTCAGAATACACTCTAAATAAAATCAGGCTTTCTTTCTGGCACCATAGAAGCAACTATTTATTTAAATAGACTTTTTCCTAAATTGGTGAATTTAGATTCTCTAGGAAATTTTTTAAAAAGATTAAGTTTACTTTTCCTTCCACATTTCCTATTTACTTATTTAGGTTTTCTTTAAAAGACAAGTCACAGAGCTGTCATTATGAGAGAGTGATTTACATGATTGCACAAATCTTAAGATCTTTTCGAGGAAAAATATTTCAAGATCTCCTGGAATAGAGACCTGGAATTTTTAGAGAATTTCCAAAACACTCCATCTTCCCACACAACCGCTATGTTGGCTGCTATGAAAGAGTCTTAATGTGGACGGTTCTGACAGGAATCAAAGGGAGACTCAAAGGCAGAACATTAGAGTAGACATGACGCCTCTTGAGTTTTCTGGTGAAATCTGAGTTATATCAATTAATAAGCCTGTTTTGTTTAACTTTTGTCATACTGACAGAATTGTTTGGCTATTTAACAACAGGAGTCATGGGCAAACCAGAGTACCAGAAAGCACAGGAGAATGAGAGATAGATCAAAGAGAGAGATGAAGGGTTGGATGGAGAGAGAGACTGGAATTTCCAGATCTGTGTTTCCATACCTGTGTTTTACAAGGCACCACTTCTAGAAGCTACCAGGCTTTTCCCTGTATCACCAATGAGGAAAGTAGCCCCTCCTCTCAAAGGGAAGAGAAAATCAGAGGATTAAATGAGGGACAGGAACCATTAACTCAACACTTCCCTCCTTTTGAAAAAGGCAGAAATCTCCTTTCTGTCGGAGAGTGAAGGAATAACAGATAGTAACAGAACCCTTAACAGATAATTTTTCTCACCTCACGTGTGTCTTCTGTTCTAGAGAGCTATTCTTTTACTCATCCAACAGTACTTCTCAAACTTGAATATGCATACAGATCACACAGAGATCTTGTGAAGTGTGGACTAATTCCATTGTTCTGGGTAAAGTCTGAGATTCCGAATTTCTAACAAGCTCCCCGTGATGTCAGTCTGTGGACTACATTTTAGTAGCAAGAATTAGAATATCTGGTATTTTCCAAGACTCTCACACTCTCTCTCTCTCTTAGTTACTGTGGGAATATATGCAGACACTGTTCTCAAGGAGTGTACAGTATATGCAAAAAGAAAAGTCAATCTGTGTGTAAAAATAGCTCACGCATTAACAAAATTGATGGCAATTAGTGCACTGGGGAGGCAGAGACAGGGCTGGCTTCATGAGCTTATGACCTGTGCAGTCTCGTGGGGCCCCACGCTTAGAAGGGCCCACGCTTGGTTTCATGCTCTGCTGTCACTCTGGAAATTCTTATTTAGTTGTGAACGAGAGGCACTTCATTTTCATTTTGTACTGGATCCCACAAACTAAGTAGCTGGGTACAGATGAGGTCCTATGGGGCATGAAATAGGGTGAAATCACCTCCTGCTGAAAGGAATAAGAAATAGTTTCAAAAGGAAGACGCATGTGAGCTGTTCCTTGAAGAGGAAGAGATTGGAACAGAGATATATGTGGTGAAGTAATTGCGGGGGGGGATCAATCTGGGCGGGGGGTTGGTGCGATCAAAGGAATGAGGACTAGAAACGGTGGCATGTGGGAGGAATAGCAAGTAGTTTAGTGTGACTGGAACATAAAATGCTGAGTGCATAGGATGCACTCAATAAATTTTTGTTGAAGGCAGGTCTGTTGAATGAGTGTCCCAGGGAGCAACGTACTGTCTGTACTGCCAACCTACGAGAGAAACAGTGATACCACTGTATTAAACAGTAGCAAGTAGTGTGGCCTGTACTTTTAAAGGTTCAAAAGTGGAGATGGTTGAAAGTGAAGATTCAAACAAAGTTCGCTAACAGGTATGTTTCTGAGCCCTGCAAAATGGTGGGCTCTTGTCACCAATTGCACCCTAAGAGATTGGGGATGGGATGGTGATTTCCTCTTTGCTAAAACATTATATTTTAATTTTCACTCATCTGGAGAAATGTTGCTTTTTATTTTGGACATTTTAAAGAAAGCACGCATTGAAACAAACAAAAAAGATTGCCTTTGAACAGAATTAGAGACTGAGGTTAAACCATTACTGTAATTTTTAAAACAGACAAAGAGCAATGCTCTACATAGGAACAGCATTCATATTACGTGTGAAGAAACCATGCATAAGAGTGTAAAAGGACTGAAGTAACCCGAAAACAGGGGAAGAGTAGTGCATCATTTCAGTAATTTTTTTTCTTTTTTCGATAAGAATAATGAACATAAGCTTTTATTTGTCTGGTTTCTTTTTTAGGAAGGAGGCTAACATTTTGAGATAGATTCATTTAAGGAGGGCATACAGATTCACTTAAGGAAGGCATACAACTTGATAAGGTTTATCTTTCTGCTTTAAAATTAGTGTTTGGAGTCCAAATTGACAGCTGGGGAAATTTTCATGCCTGACCGCAGTGCAGCTTTGCCCCTTTGCCCTTTAGGCATCTCTTAATTTTCCCAGAGCTTGGTGTCTTTACCTTCCATCCCTGCAGGGACAGAGGAAGTGGGCAGGACAACAGAATGCCATGGGCATAACCATTCAATTAATTCCTGTTTAAGATGCTGAACACACAGGCCAGAATGGTCAGTATGTTGCTCCCAAAATTCCATCTCCAGGGCCAACTCTGTGCCAAAGTTCCCCTTGAAACCAAGAGCAAAAGCCACACTGCAACAAGCACTACCCACGGTGGACTGCACAGCAATGGGATACACCCTTGATCTCTAAATCCCATCTGCTGGCTACCTTAGAACTACTTTTGCATGATGTGATTGGTAATACAGGAGTATTTTATAAATTTCTTACATAAACAAGACCCTGCACTTTGTATATGACATATTAACCCAGTATCTTTTTGCCTTCCATTTTGTAATTGCTATAATTGTAATTAATTTTTCTATCCCTAAAATAACTTCTCAACATAAAACCTTGAAAGGAAATAGAATGCATCAAAAGCTTTTAAGGAGCCTGAAATGTCTAACCTTATAGTTTCTCTCTTTCTTTTGGAGGAAAACAAAGCCAGACAAAAACCCAGCTGAAATAAAGCACTTTTAGAAATTATTCTAGAAACAAGTCTGTCCAGAAATTATGCATCATAAAATGGACATTTATATTTTGCAAATTAGCAGATGAAGTATGCCTGAATTGCAATAAAGATGAAAAAAAGCCTTATTTAAAATGTTTATTTCATCATCTTCAGAGTCTTCAATAAAAAAGCAAATATTGTTTCTGTCTTCTGTCTATTGGTCAGTGTATTATCTACCCAGTCAACCAGACTTTGCTCATGGTGTATAAATGCAGATATAGTGAGTTTCAGAATAAACTACTACAAACTTAGTAACTGGGATCAGCTTTTTCATATATAGTCTGTATTGGTGGTCTTCATTGCTCTCATTAATTGGACACCTTCTAAATACTTGTTCCTTTAGCGTCACAGAGATTAAGTGAAATTTTCCAGTTGAGGAAACAGGTTGGCTTTTTGGTGCTAAGTCTCTCTGGCTTTTAAATAGAAATAAAACAGACCCATTCTGCAATGTTGTTGTTTGGATTGCCTCACTTATGTTCTAAGGTATCTAGGAGAGTCACTCTTCAGAAAGCACGTCCCTTGCTATGGAGACATTTGCATGCACAGAGGACAGGCGAATATCATTGAATTGGCAAGTGTCCACAGTCAGGCTGAAGTGTGAAATGCTGTAATTAATTGGGATGTTTCAGACAGAAACCTATTAGCCAAATAGTTAAGGGAATTGTGGGATAGGGGTTTCTTGCTTGAGTTATTCAATAATTACTCTCAATTTCATTTTGGCTATGAAAATGTGCCAATGATACCAGATTTGTGTCACATTGGTCTGAGTGAACTCGCCGGCACTGTTGCCATGGTGAAAGACTTAGGAAATGTGCACTCAATTGGTTTGTGAAAATAGGGGATTTTGAATTTATCCTTAAATCCCTTACACATGTAAGCACTCTTTTCCTCTCTCAATTAAACCTTTTATATTTTAGTTATTTAGTTACCATTACCAAAAGAAATATGTCTAAATGAAATATGGCTGAGTTTTAAAAAATATATAAAGTGTTAGCGAGACAAAGCGTAATGACATCATAACACATAACATTCATGGTGGCTAATATATTTAATTTAGCTAGTTCAACATTAACCTCTTAATTTCTAGGAACATGTCTAAAGATAGACAAAGATCAGATCATTTTGAAGGTAGTAAGGTACTACAGAAGCAACTTGAAAGAGGCAGCAGATTCATCACTGGAAGTCTGAAATTCTGACACATGAAATATTATACTAGCATCGGGGATTAAGAAAAAAGACATTTAACTTGTGTACACTTTCTATTTAATCATCTACCACACTTCTCCAAAGTAAGAACGTTCCCGTAACTCTAAATGTTTAAACAGCCGATATGCCTGGGTGTTTACCCAATTCCCAATTTCTGGGTAGGACTGGGGAAAGTAGGGGGGCGTGGCTCTTCCTCCACAGGGCTCTGATTTTAGCCCAAACAGTTATACAGACATCAAAGAACACCCCTGGACAACCAGAATACAACAGCTGCAGACTTCCTTTGATCTCTGCTCAATGACCTCTTCATCACATTTAGTATCCTTCTTAGCCTGGGGTATTTTTTTGAATCCCTATTCCTTCTAGGAAAGCTACCTTCCTGCAGACTAACGCTAGATACCAAAGTCTTTTCCACAAGGGAACGAACTGTATTGATAACTGTCTTCCCTGTGGGCTGTGTGTGTTCTCTATGCCTGTTTAGTACTGACATCTATGATTTTTGACTCTGGTCTTTCTGACATAACAACATCCCAATCTGTCGTAATTGGGCTGTAATTAGCAAGAGAACCTTGATAATTCAGGGCTTGTCTTCTATGGGCTGCCCAGGTCTTTTGTTTCCTCAGTATTTAATCATTCCCCTGATGTTGTTCCCTTTATAACATAAATCAGTTGGAAGAAAAAAAATTCTCAAATCAGAAAATTAGCTACCGATTCTAATAAGAAGATTGGTTGAAAAAAAAGCAACAAATAAATAACTCAGTGATTTCAATTTTTCATGTCCCCATGTTCTGTAGGAAAATAATTATAATCGTGGTTAAGATGTTTATACAATTGTGGACCTTCTGTTCAGTATTCAGATGTGTTTTTTGAGATCATTTACTTTAACACTTTTAATATGACTGATCTTATAGACATTTCACTTACCCCCATTGCATTCCATTTTACCCACCAAAAATGTGTTAAATACTGGCTGCAAAACAGACGCTGTGCTAGGGTTCCTGTGGGAAACTTAAAGGGGGGAATAAACAAACACTCAGTAGCAGAGGGTCCTCCAATGGTACAGACTGACAAAACTCTGACACAGAGAGAAAATGGGATATGCAATACATGAAAATAATAATAAAAGATTTATCCAAATTTATGGGTAGAGGGCCGGCTTAATGGAAAAGGTGGGATTTGAGCAGTTCAGTACTTTGTTGCAAAACTACATTATGCAGATAGCATCTTGGACACCTGAATAAATTTATGCATCTACTTATTCCTAAATGTATCTATATGGAACAAAAAAGTACCTGTGGATTTCTCATGCTGTGTCGAATGATTTACCACCTTAGTGCTTTGGGGAACATGTTATGGGAAGAGCTGAATGCACTCCTGTCCGTTAACTTTTTGGTTCATTTGTTTTTTGTTGCCATAAGCACTTATGATAATAGAAGATCATCAGTGAGAGAAATGTGTTATTATACATTAAGCAATGCAATCAAGCAGTAAATATATTTACTTCCTAAGAGTACAGTGCCTTGTTCTAAAAGAGAATTAAAATGTGGATAATTGTTGATCACTTTCTCTTGGGTGAATCACAGGTAGGCTCATAATAATGGATATGGTGCTCGAGAAACTGACACATTATTACGTGAAGTCACTGCTTCTCACTTCTTCCCAGAAGGCTGGCCAGGTAAAGGCTATCATACGTCTCAATGATCCTAGCTCTTCTCCTTTATAGCACACAACACCCTGTGATTCTTGTTCAATGTCTGTTTTCACTGCTAAACTATAAACTCTAACAGGGTAGGGCCTTCCTCACTACTAAATATCCAGAGCTATAGTAGGTAAATATTTACTTACTAAATGGGTAAAGAACTATTTTAGAGGATATAGAGAATGCTTTAAAATTATGGCAAAATGATCTTAGTTTATACTTTAAAAAAACGGATGTATTTCTTCTTTGCTCTAGATCATAAATGTACCTTGTTGACTTCTGTGGAATAACATCCCACATACATGGTTTCACTATGTGTTTACATATCTGTTTCTCTTGTTTGACTTCCAGATCTTGCTCAAGGATATGATGAAAGAGTGTGTTGGAGATGTGCAGTATTTAGAAGGGGGACCTCAGGGCTGGGACCAAGTGAACAAAAAGGAACTTTTACTCAGGATATCTGAAACTTGAAACAGTACAGCCAAGAGGAGAACTTGAAAGGTTGTCTAGAATGTCCACAGTTAGTTATATAAAAAGGGATTATCTTTCAGGTCTAACCTGAAGATAAACTGAAAGCAAGAAATTAGTATAGTAGGGCTCAAGTCTAGAGGATTTCAGAGAGGGAAGAATATGTAAATCAACTGTACTTCAATTAAAAATCATAAATGAAAAATAAAAGAGGGAAGAATCAAGAGTAAAAGGAAAGAGGAATAGTAGTGTCCAGCCAGGGCCTTAGTCTGTCAAGGAACATGGAGCTGCCATTTTATTAATACCCAGGAAGCTAGGTTAACTAAAGGATACCATATCTGGCTAGACTATTAACAGCAGGGAACACCTTATCTGTGAATTTCTAGGACTTTGCACGGTTGTCGAGTATATGGTAGATACCAGTATTTATTGAATTAATGGATGAATCACTGACACTTTCATATTCCAGAGAACTTTATCCTTTGGTTCTACTGGATTCTTTTACCTTGCAATGAGTATGTTTCCAAAACAATTTGACACTGTGAGAATCATAAAGATTATTGCCAAAACAATTAATAATTGTGATTTAAATGTCTTGTATGGATAGAAAATAATCACATTAATTTTTCTCTCTCTCTGCAATACATATGTATATATATGTATGTATATATTTATTTATAATTTACTTTCAAGAATAAAATAGTAACATAGCAGTGAATTTATTTACCAAATTAATATTCTAAACTTAAATTTCATCATGTCAACAATATTTTCACTTACTAATGGATATAATCTAATATTAAATATACATATTCACTTTCTGATAATGTAGTGTTTTATTACAAGAGACAAATGAAATGTAGATTAAGCTATATAATTCATGGACCCTGATTAGAAAATGTTATTCATTTTCCTTTGCTCTTTCCAGGCACTCTTAATTCCAGTTACTGTATCATTGATAGTAACATTTGTTTATCATCAATAATATCATCTTTAAATAGTAAAGATTATATAAATCTTATTATATGAACATACATATTTCTATATTTTAATTTTGTGAGGGCTATTATTCTATACTAAAATTGAATTGGTAATTAAGACATTTCTTTTGAAATGTTTGAAAATTTCCTTTTAGAATGTAAATACTTAAGCATTTGCAAAAGGGATATGAAATGTTCCAGACTAGGAGAGACAAGATATCAGGAAGAAGTCTACACAGATTGGACATCACTAGGGCAGAGGAATATTGCAGAAAATGTGCGTTCATGGGATGACCTGACTCCTGGCCAGCTTGAGAAGGGTATCAGACTAGACAACAGCCACAAGACCCTCTCTCTTCCTGTATCAAAGACCTCTCTCTCCTCCTATCACACACTCTCAAAATCTTGAATCCCCATATAAACTACTCAATATTAGATTTGAAACCAAAACAAGCCACAAAGAATGTAATATGAACAAATAAGAATGTAATAATGTGAAGACAGTAGGGAGCACCTTGGATGTGTGTGACCGTTCCTACACAGGGAAGTTTCCAGATAGGGGAGGCCAAAAGGGTGGGATGCAGAAATTCAGGTAGATGCAAATTCTGGTGAGTGGGAGGCCAGGCACCCAGTCAGTGCTCAGACCAGGCTTCACATAACTTCAAAAGTCTATTGTTTCACTTTGCTTAGTCTCCACTCAGAAATAGAAGCAATAAAGAGCAAAATAAGGAGAGAATAAAGAAAACAATAATGTTAATAACAAAAAATGAAAGAAGTAAAAAAGATTGATACAATAAAAGAATTTCTAAAAGATAATAGATAACATTTTTAAGGTCAATGCTAATTTTAATCACAAAATTTCCCTCTCTGGTTAAAATGTACACACTCTGCATCTAGGCAGGTTCTATTTATCACCATTTCTAGGCTTAATCTTTTAAGCTTATTACTAAAATTACTAACTTAGGTTATGCTGAGAGCAATGGTTCCCTGGGCATACCGTCATGTTTGGGACACCAAGCTTTCCTAAAAACAAAACTAACAGATAAGGATTTTTTTTTGAGTGGTGGTTATGGGAATATCCACTATTTACTTTAAAATGTAAGCTATGAAAATATAGGTTTTAGTCTTGGAAAAGATTTCTTTTTTCTATATGCCAAAACCAATACTTACGTACAATTTTATTATATTTTGACTTTGATCCTTAATTGTTAATAATGACTAATTTTTCTAGTAGTAGTTTATACTCTGGTTTGAGTAGACCTCTCTTTCAACAATCTTGAATATTTTAATTAAATTTAAAATGTTTTCAAAGTGCACACACTGCTCTAGGGCTTTAGGCCAATATCCATCAATTGCTTTGCTCTTTCAGTTGAGTGCAAGTCTCATCCATGACAGCTTTCTGTAAATTAGAGATAAAGCCCTACTCTGCCTTTTTAACATTTTCCATGCAGCTTGATAACTTCTGCATCTTTCCTTTTTCAGGGCCAAAAGAGAAGAAAATTTGTGTTAGATTTCCTCCTTTGTTCTCTCTCATCAATTATTTGCCTTGTATTTATATAAAGTCTTCTTCTTATTAGCAATCAGATTAAAGTCACAAATTGTGCTCAGATGCGCACTGTTTTCCATTAGAGGAACATGTGTCTTTTTATAAGACAAATGAGTTTTAAGACCACTTTTAAACATAACAAGATTTAGAAAGGGAGATATACATTGATTTCACCATATGGCTTTTGTCCTAGCTTTGTGAAGCTATTGAAATACGTTATCACATCCTATATCATCATTAGCATATTCTGACTTACTCTTTGTAAGAAAAATACTCTGCAATCATTCAAGGTTACAATTATCTTTGCATTTTAAATTATTGTTACTCTAACGAAACCTAAAAACATAATTTCTGTTCACTTAAATTTGGCTTTGTATCTTTTTCTTTATTCATTAGATCTTCTATTTACTAAGTACGGGAATACAATTTTCACACTAACAGTTTAAAAATACAATAATTAACTTTTATCCTGATGACTTTTACTGTATTTTACATAGAAATGTACATTTCTGTGGCTTTAATTTTCATATTAACTATATTTATTCTTAACTTTTTAAAATTCATTTTGTTTTTCATATTAAGGAAGTGTCAGCTTCCAGTTGCTGTCTTTGGCTCTTGCTATTTTTGTCAAGATAGGTTAACAAAATCAAGTCTTTATTTAGGATGGACTTTGACACTTTGGGCTAAATGAATGAGGGCAGAATCCCCAAAGTGAACCAGGTACTGCTCAGAACATAGGAAGAACACAAATCCTACTTCCCATGACCTTCTAGACTCTGATATATATATATATATACCCCGAGCTCCTTGAGTCCTGTTGTAGGATTTACTTGTACACATATCACATCCCCAGCTCAGCATCATCTGTGAATCATGTACAAACCCCCTCCCATTATTTCCAGTCACTGGAGGAGGTGACACACCAGGCAGACCCACCACCATGACCCATCAGATTCCACGGAGCAGGCTGAGTCCTCCAGGCAGTCCCATGCCAACCATGCCATGCTACAATGCCTTTGCCTTTATGTGTAGTTTCTCATGTGTTTCTCATCTGTTTGGATAGTTATACCTACTAGAAGTATTTTAAAGTGCAATTTCACCAGACACTGTATCAAATGCTTTACCAAAGTGCATGTATTCCATCTACTACATCCTTTTATCTTCTATTCTTGTCTATACTAAAATGTAGGCCCCTCCCAGCTGCCAGATGCTTCTTCTAGATCCCTCTCCTTAGCCAAAAGGAAGTCTGCAATTCTCCAAAGCTGTGGCAGGCTCTCACGGCTCCCCATGCTCATGTCACTGTAGGATCTCTCACTTTTACACTGCCTCCCAGTGAGGAGAAGTCCACTGATATATTCCCCCTTTCAGCTGCACAACTTCCTGGAACAGCTTAACAGTTAAGAAACCTAAAGTTTCCTCCCTCAGCTGCACAATTTAAAATCCTCCCCACCAAAGGCAGACCAGGAACCTACATTTTATCCTAAAGAAGCAGCCTTCCACTCATAGTTAAGAATATGGCGGGGCTTCCCTGGTGGTGCAGTGGTTAAGAATCCACCTGCCAATGCAGAGAACATGGGTTTGAGCCCTTGTCCGGGAAGATCCCACATGCTGCGGAGCAACTAAGCCCGTGCACCACAACTACTGAGCCTGCACTCTAGAGCCCACGAGCCACAACTACTGAGCCCTCGGGCCACAGCTACTGAAGTCTGTGTGCCTAGAGCCTGTGCTCCACAACAAGAGAAGCCACCGCAGTGAGAAGCCTGTGCACCGTGATGAAGAGTAGCCCCTGCTCACTGCAGCTAGAGAAAGCCCGCGTGCAGCAACGAAGACCCAATGCAGCCAAAGAAATTAATTAATTAATTTAAAAAAAAGAAAGAATATGGTGATCCTGGCTAAAAGAAATATGATCACTACATTTGTAAGAAGCCCACAATGCCTCATAAAATATCACCCACTATGTGTTTAATTTAATGTTATAAATTTTTTTAATTGTGGTGAGTATGGGGGGCAGGGAGATACAAATTTGGATAAGTGGTTATATAAGATAATGCATGCTGAGGAAAATATCCGGAATTGCAGTCACATAAACAAAGAGAAGAAATTTGGTTTGAGGGAATAACATGGATGTTGAGTCTAGAAAGGAGACTGTATTGGCACAATCTTTGTGAAGTTCAACCCTTCTCACAGTCATCCACATGTTTCTAAATAGCTGGGTATTTGATATTAGCTGGATATTTGAATCGGGTGGGTATTGTGAACAGTCGCATTTATAGTTCTCCCCAGACTTCTTAAGTGTTCACTGAAAATAAACATAATAAAAATGGTTTTTAAAAAGGGAGATGAGAAATACTGACCAAGTTTAATACTACTACATCTCAGTACAGGTTCCTTTTATCCCTTGAGGGGCTGTGAAATCTGACACTGCTCTGCAGACAAGCTAAAGCAGTGTGTCCAGAATACCATCCAACATCAGAGGACACATGGCTTCAGTCTAAACAACCTTGACAGATGTGCACATCTCCATTATGGAACTAGGGCACATGTATGAGGAGATGCCCTTGCCTTCGGTCCTTTCTGCTTTATAAATGCAAATACCAGTTTAATTAAATGATGGACTCGAATAGGCTTCCCAGACAGAAATGAGGCTCCATTGAAACTATCTGGATTTGAAAATGTGGAGTGGAAAACACATCTATTCAGTTTAAGAAGTATTTAGAAGGTCATGTTGTCAGAAAAACCAGTGACCTGCTGTGAGTCTTTTTCTAATTTTAAGCTGTGATGGATTATCCTTGCACAGGCAGCATGCACTTATAAGCCAAAGTACAGATAGGTTTGATATGATACAGTGATTTTAAACTGTGCTTTAATTTGCAGCTACTTGAACCACTTCTATTTTTTACAGATACTGAAAGTTGGAAATGAGTCAAGCAGTAGCATGTTCCAACATATTGCTCCAAGTAACAGCATATCACTTCACTATGTACAGTAAGAGTCTGAAAATTAATAACCAAGTAAAAGACACTTAGCTAAAAAAAATGACAAAATAAGAGACTGGGACAGGCTTTTATTAAAACCTGATTATTGAGGGGAAAAGTGCTAAATAGATAGAATCCAGCAGTTCTGGCAGTGACAGTTGCTAACTCTGTGACTTTGGTCAAATCCATATTTTCTCTAAGCCTCAGTTACCACTTCTATTAGATGGAAAAAATACCAGCCATTTTTATATAAGCATGGTTAATGTGAGAATCAAATGAGAGAGCATATTTTGAAAATAATAGAGAGCTCTACAATTTCTGGTTTTATTATTATCTTCATAACCATTATTTTTGGCCAGGGCAATGGTATCTTTTCTCATGGAGCTCATATCTGATAGGAGAGACTGACATAAGTAATTGTAAAAACATTGTAAATAGAAATAGAGGCATATAATAGATGTTTATGCTACACTGAGAGAATAATCAACTCACTCTTTTTAGAACACTGAAAAATTACTTCATACTGAGTGTGATGGTTAATTTTATGAGTCAGTTTGGCTGGGCCATTGGGTTCCCAGATACGGTAGTTGATCAAACATTATTCTGGGTGTTTCTGTGAGGGTGTTTTTGGATGAGATGAGTATTAAATCAGTGGACCTGAGTAAAGCAGTTTGTCCTCCCCATTGTGGGTGGGCCTCATCGGGTCAAAGTCCTGAATAGAACAGAAAGACTGACACCCCCTGTCCTCCCCCCAAGTAAGAAAAACGCCTACAATTGACTGCCTCAGTCTTCACTGGTGACATGGCTTCTTCCTGCCTGATGGCCACTGAACTGGAACCACACCTCTCCCTGGGACTCCTGTATTACTGGCCCACTCTGCAGATTTTGGACTTACCAGGCTCCATAACTGCGTGAGCCAATTCCGTGTAAATCATATATTTTAATATATATCATATATATATATATATATATATATGTATGTATGTATGTATGTATATAGATGGTTCTTTCTCTTGAGAGCCCTAATACAGAGTATGCCACTTATCCTAAACATTAAACTCGTGAGCGGGACTTTGAGAAGTGGATGAAGACGTAAAGGACTCATAAGTAGAGAAAGCAGAATGTGAGAAATTAGAATTGGGTTGTGCAGAAACTCCAAGAAGTTCCATTTGGGCCTTCATGGTTGGGAGTTAGAATGGGTGGAAGGTGGGTGCAGGGGCAAGAGGTGAGTTTGGGTGTGAGATCACGGAAGTGCCTTGTATGCCATACAAAAGCATTTGGACTTTAACCTAGAGGAAATGAGAAGCCATTTGAAGGATTTAAACAGGGAAATAAGATGATTAAATTTGCATTTTAAAAGATTACTCTAGTTGCAGTGTCAGGTATGGATTAGAGAGGGTCAAGGCTGCTGGCAGGGAGATTACTGAACCAGTATAAGCCAGGATAATGAGGCCCTGCACTGTCAGTAGTGGTGGAAAAGGAAACCCTATGTATATATAAGATACAAAAGAGATAGAATCAACAGAATTCGGTAAGTGGTTTAGCATGGGGATAAGGGGCAGGTCGGGGGGCGGGGGGTGGGGGTGGTTGGTGGTTAGATAAACTAAATAGGGTGCCCAGCATTCAGACTTGAGGAACTCAATGGGACTGATATTGTAATACAGATGGAAAAAGAGGCTTGGGAAAAATGAGACTTAGTTATATTTCCAACACATGACATTTATGATATATATGTTGTAGCCCCAGAAAAAGATGTCTATTAGGCTATTAGATAAATGGATCAAGAGAAAGATTAAAAGTCAGGACTGGAGTTATAAAGGTAGGGATTTGGGAAACTAGATATAAAAATGATTGGTGTTGATGAGATCCTTCAAGAAATCTGTGAAAAGTAAAAAGGAAGAAGACTGAAACAGAACTCTTGAAGGCTCATGAAAAATGAATCCCCAGTTGCTTGTTAAAGAGATTTCTGATTAGGATTAGGGCAATGTTCAATTAGGGCAATTAGGCAATGTTTATACGATGTTCCTTGAAAGAAAATAGATATTTAAACACTAGTTATGATTTGTGCTATGCAAACGTGGAGTTTGATGCTGCTTTGACACACCATCTTCTATCTTTCGACCTTATAAATTACATCTACAGAGTCAGCATTTTAGTGAGATGCAAACATTTTAGACGTCTTAGAAAAAGAATTGGCACTGATTTAAAATTGATGACTTAGGGACTTCCCTGGTGGTCCAGTGGGTGAGACTTAGCGCTCCCAATGCAGGGGGCCTGGGTTTGATCCCTAGTTGGGGAAATAGATCCTGCATGCATGCCATAACTAAGAGTCCACATGTTGCAACTCAGACCCAGTGCAGCCTAAATAAATAAATATTTAAAATAAATAAATAAATAAAATTGATGACTTAAAACCTATTTTGTGTCTTAATCGAGAATTACAGAAGACAACATATAGTCACTGTTTTCTCTCAGTAAGTTTCCTCATCAGGAAGACAAAACAACGTCAGAAGCATATCAGTGTTAAATGGAATGATCTTAAGGTCATTTCTAGAAATAGTGGCCCATGGTCTTATGGTTAGTATCCTTCCAATGTTCTTATATAAGTGGCTCCTCAAAGCTGCAATATTTTATTGTATGGGAGGAACAATTCAGGCGTTTTAGGAGGGGGAGGATGAAAAAGAGGGGGGGAGAGGAGGGAAGGTAAAAGAAGGAACAGCCCAGTCAGAGACCTTATGTGGCCCATAAAGATCGATCGATCTATCTATCTATCTATATATATATATCCCTTATCCCTTTAGAAAAAATAATCACTGACATCTGCATAGAGAATATATGTATAAACAATATACAAGTCTGAGAGCAAACAGTCGAATTAAAAAACTCTCCAAACAACAAAACAACCCATCACCACCAAAATAAAACTCCTTTATCTAAGTTGACATAAACGACTAGTAATTTATATCTTTTTCTTTTTGCCTACTGTTTCCTTTGTCAAAGTCCTTTGGGGAGCACTGATTTTCATCACCAGAAGCCCAAACTGTTCCAGAGAGATCCTTCCCATTGGAAAAAGCAGTAAGTGCCCTTGTTCATCACAAGCGTTATCACTGGCCTATGAAACAGCCTCATCTCCTCCTCTCTGGTATAGAAACACGATGTCTGATTCATGATTAACTAAATCACCAATTTAGAATTCCAGGACACTTGACATATCAACAAATCTTTAAAAAAAAAAACAACAACATATTTTATACTTTATCTTGGGGCAAAAATTTAAAGAAAAGTGAATTGCTATTCATACTGGTAGGAAGACAAAAGTTCTTTGTAGTGGTACTCTCAGGTTTTTGTTTTGATTTTTTTAAATAGCTGTTTGTTGTTTCTTTTAAATAGTATTCCACCCGCTTTCACATAAGTCTGTTTGTCTTCATCTATTCCTCTGAAAAATTCATCGCCCACACTTCTTACCTGCTCTCTTTGTTTCTTCCCTCCTGATGAAGGAGCGGGGGGTACTAACAGCAACAAAACACAGACACACGGGCACACCTCCACCCCCTCACACACACTTCTTCCTGCTCACACCCCTGTCTATCTGCTTCCCACCATATCCAAGAAATCCATTTTTTTTGTTTAAAAAAAATGGCATAAAGACCTAGCATAAAGACCCTTTATTCTGCTCTTCTGAGAACAGAATATTTCTATGACTAGAATTTTAAAATATTTCTTAGTTTTGAACAGAATAAATCACTATGAGAAAAAATATTTAAGGATCTGTAACAGAACAGAAAATATGGAAACGTCACTGTAAAAAATGGTTGCATACATTCAAAGAAAAAACAAGTATCAAAAGAGATGCAGCGTCCCACTGAACTAAGCAAAACTATATGTCAAAAGGCGTTGCTGTCCTGTTATAAGATAGATAAGTCCTGGGGATGTGATGTACAGCATGGTGACTATAGTTAACAGTACTGTATTGTATATTTGAAAGTTGTCAAGAGAGTAGATCTTAAAAGTTCTCATCACAAGAGAAAAATGTTGTAACTGTGGTAATGGATGTTAACTAAGCTGATTTATGGTAATCATTCTGCAATATATACACATATTCCGTCATTAGGTTGTACACTGAAAATGAATACAATGTTATATATCAATTATATCTCAACTTAAAAAAAAAGCAAAAGGCATTGCTGGATTCCTAAACTCTCATATATGGATCCAGAAAATGAAGTATTTCCTACTTCCCTGATTTCTAATTATTTCACATTCCAGGAAAATTGAATTAGCAGTATTCTTCTGCTTACTTATGATTTTTCTATTAAAGTTCATCTTATCATGTGAAAATATCAGGACCTAGGGAGACACACCCATGCTTCAGCAGAAAGTACAAAGAGCAGCTGAGGAGCAATAATTTTATTTTTCTTAGCCTAATAGACCACTAACCCAATTTGTTGATGCAATTTTGTAAGGTATACACAGGCCACTTGAACAAGGGAAATGAAATTAATCACTGCAACCTCAGTCAGGAGAAACGACCTTCAGCTAATGTCCCTTTTGAAACAGAAAAATTTCAAACTTCTAGAGAATTATAAGAAGCTCAGTGGAGCAAGCACTGCTATGCTTTTCTGAACCCCCAGCGAAGCCTGTGAACGTTACTCAATCCCACTATAGCGAGGTGGATCCTCTTACTGTTTCCACAGCTGCCAGGGTATTAAATTCTGACTGCATCCAATGCTGTGATCATCGTACTGTGTCTAACTGCACACCAGTCAAGTGTTGGAGTGAGTGCTGGCAGAGGACCTCTCCTTCCTGGAGCCTGTCAGGCTCTGATAAGTACAAGGCCTCCTGTTCTCCAGTGATCTGTCCATCAGCCACAAGGGCTCCTCGACAACCACCACTCACCTCTCCTGACTTTCCACATGCACTCCATATGATTTCCTGTTGAGCAATTTTTTTAAAGCATTATTAACTCTGTCATCTAAAAATCAAAGGTTTACTTATTAACAGAAAAAGGAATTTTTTTTTTTAAAGTGGGGGATGACGCTCAGTACTACCTTCAAACCCTAAACAGGTATTAACCAAAAAAAGACAGAGAAAATGAAAATAAATGGCTTGTACCTGTTCTTCACCACACACTGTCTCTTGACCATGATTTCACTTCTGGTCACTTTAAAATACCAGATTATGTCATATATTTCATATTCCCACAGAAAGGCTAATGTATACCGATCACTTACAAGAAATAAAACCATAGATGATACCGCATGTTTTCAAAATATGCCAGTAAGTTAACACCAATCATTATATATATATATATATATATATATATATATATATATATATATATATATATATATATATATATATATATTTTTTTTTTTTTAAAGTTGCCACATTTTGTGATAAATGGTTATGGAAGTTTTTTATGTAGTTATTTCTAAAGAGGTCTCACTGTGTGTATAGGAAAGTGGTGGCTGTTATTAGTTTAAGTAATCTTATAAAACACCTTAAAAATAAATTTTCTGTTGTTTGTAATCTCTTAAAATATTAATGATTCCCAAAGACACATACATAATTTCTTTATATAAATATATATATAAAATTTTCCACATAGTATCTCATTTTTCACAAAAAAATTATCTCCCTAACTTTTATTTCCCAAGAACTGTGGAAATTCAAGGTTTCAGATATGAGTTTGTGTAAATTATAAAAATGTTTTTGATTTCTTCATCAGTAGTTACTGTTTGTGTAGACTTTGAAAGTACACAATAAGAAACTTATTTGTAAGGAATGTATTTTGAGGCCGACAATACAGAAGAATGAAGAGAATAATCATTTGTGAATGACCACCTATTGTCATTTCTTTATAGTCCCAAGATCTTCCTAAGGAATATACCTACCAGATAAAACTTTCAACTTTCTAATAATTAGTTTTATCATAGTTGCAAATTATAGAAAGATAAACTTCACAAAACGACATAAACTAAGGTATTACCAGAGTTAGCATACAAATATTTTAAATACAAATTATGCTGAATTCCCTAGCAAACAATTATTATAACACTTGGAGATACAACGAAGATTTACATTGCCATTAGATGTTATGTTGCACTTTGTGGCATGTAATTTGATGCCATGATTTTTTGCAGTAATTTCTCACAACCGTTCTGTGCTATCCATTAAAATCAATGGTTTCTTTCTAAAGAGAATAGAAGTAAATGCATGACAATGCTTGCTGAAAAGCACGTAGACAATTCCCTGATTGGAGTGGCAGGCAGATTTCATAAGTCTCTAGTTTGTAGCATTACTCATATTTATATAGAGTTGAAAGTGTCTCATCTTAGAAAATGTATAGTGAAAGAACTAAGGAGATTAAGAAGAAATAATATACAATTGAGTTTCAAATGTCTGATAAAAAATACCATATGGCCTTTTAGATTTTCCTTATAAGCAGTTTGAAATAATAATAATAAACATGAGCATTTTTGACTGTTTACTGTGTGCCAGGTAATGTGTTAAGAACATTGTGTGAATTATCTATTTTAATTCTCATAACAATTTAGGAGTAATATTCTTGTCATTCCTCTTTTCCATAAAAGAAAATTGGTCATAGGTTAAGAAATTTCCTTAAAGACATACAGCTATACTGTGACAGTGTTTCTGATGCCAACATATGTGCTTCTAATTACTTCTTTAAATAAAGGTGAAAGTATCAATAACTACTCAGGTGAACAAAACAATATTTGCAATCGAGATAACAAAAAATCCAAAAAGCAAAAGGAATGTTTTCAACATTATCTCTAGAATTAAAATTGTAGCATTACCGCTGATCCCTCCTTTTATTTCACATCCTTTCTTCACCTCATTTAGCTTGACTTTCATAAACACAGGCTATGCATTTTGACTATGCATAGATCTTACCAATTGGAACTTTGTGGTGGTGGGGGAATATTATTAAATTCATTATGTGTATAGCTCTAACACACTTATAAAGATCACGTGTACAGAGTGTGATTATAGGGTTGGAGTGTGCAGGGTGGAAAACAAAATCCTAATATCTAAGAGGTTGCCTTATTCCTCTCTGGGCCTGAGCACCCAGCCCATATATATGCTAGGCTACTTTCAGTTTCACATCATCAGGCTTTGCCTTCTGCCTGGATCCTTTTATTATAGTGTCTACAACACTTAAGTTTTTGAAAATCTGTCTCTCCCTCTACAGTTTAAATTCCCAGAGTAAATAGGCAGATTTTTATTCCTCTCTGTGTCTTCCACTGACATCTTGGTGCTTACCACAAAGAGATACTTTAAAATTTTTCTTTTAATTTAAAGAATAACAATAAATTCGTGATTGGAATATTAGGTAGTGGATTCTTAATTTGAGGGAAATTTGGAATAGATAACTTTGTATGTCCCTTCTGTAATTATGTGTTTAATATTACAGGTCAGTAGAGAAAATAGCGCATGTATTTTGAATTTGGTGTGTAATGTTAAGGATATTGCCTACTCTTTGAATTTACTATAAAAAAGCATAGAATACACAAAAAAGAGAAATAATGTAACACATATTCATGTACTCCCCACTCAGCTTAAGAAATAAAGCATTTTCTTTCTTTTTTTTTTTTTTTTTTTTTTTTGCGGTACACGGGCCTCTCACTGTTGTGGCCTCTCCTGTTGCAGAGCATAGGCTACGGACGCGCAGGCTCAGTGGTCATGGCTGACGGGCCCAGCCGCTCCGTGGCATGTGGGATCTTCCCGGACCAGGGCATGAACCCATGTCCCCTGCATCGGCAGGCGGACTCTCAACCACTGCGCCACCAGGGAAGCCCGAAATAAAGCATTTTCTATAGGATTAAAGACCCCTCTTCTACTCCTGCACAGAACTTGCTTCTACCCCTGAATTACAGATTTGCCATTCCCATACATTTCTTTATTATGTTTTAATCATACCTTAATATATCTATGACAGATTTATTATGTTTGTATTTATATTTATAACATTGTTTTCTGTGCTAAAAAATCTTCTATAAAAGTGATGTCAAACTACACATTCTTCTACCTTTTTTCACCTAGTATTTTGTGGCTCATCAATGTTTTGTGTAGAGCGCTCTAATTCATGACCTTTAACTTTGAAGACATAAAGAAAAATAGCATAGACTTAGTCCTTGAGCACTTGGAAGAGGCCACATGAAAATATGATCAGAAGCAGTCAGGGTTCCTCAGCTATGTTTGGGGTTTGTTCTGGTGTGTGTGTTACGGTTATGGACTGGAACACAGAAAAGAAATCAACTTCATGAAGAGCATGAGGGGCAAGAGGGGAGCTGTTGGGGGTTCAGTGACTCAAAAACAGGGAAAGAGGTTACTTTTCTCTATGATTTAGGAGGTATTGACCCTGGGCTGAAAATGGGGGCACATTGGATGTTAATGAGAAATTAACATCAACGGAGATAAGAAATATCTGTGTGCCCTTGAGGTTAGTGAGCAGAGCTTGAGTGTGATATGTTTGGTGATGAGGAGTCAGTAATTACGTAGGAATCTGAGGGAGAACATTATAATGATCATGAGTGGAATGTATTGGAGAGGATGTAGAATCACGTCAGGGAAGTCAGTCATTAAGAGTGTTCTTTAAATGGGGGATCAGCCATGGAGAGCATATGGCTACAAGGGAAGCTGTGTCAAGGCAAAGAATGATAAAACCAAAAGACGATTGTAGGGGAAAATCACAATTGTAGGCACAGCATCTTGATTAATCTCTCTCGCAAGAGGAGTGAAGAACAGATTAGGGTTTTTACACATTATCAGTGGTCCAAACCTGAAAATGAGCATTTTTTCCTTTTAAACTACAAATTATGTAAATTAGGAAAGCTATCCCAATTGATAGAAAAACTTACTGGTTGATAGAGCATGTAGATGATTGGGAATTAAAGGAAGATGAAAGACTGTTATTTCATCCTCTCAACTCTCTTAGGACTCTGTGAGGGTTTGGGCATTTGTGAGCAGGGGAGAATGAGAATAAACAATGAGGAGGGGAAGAGAGTGAAAGTACAAGGAACTTTCTGGAATGGATTAATTTACTCAAAGGTAAAATCAAAATGTGGAGGAAAAATGAGTTCCCAGCTTCACCCTACCACCACTGGTTCAAATGCTAGCTCATTTGCAACTTTATTTTGCTTTATCTATGGCCAAGCTAGTCCAGTTGCTTCAAGCATGACATTCTTGAGGTCAAAGTCTTGGGTTTGATGCTTCTACAGAGTAATTAACTTTGCTCTAACCTGTGGTCACAGCTCATATCCCAAACCCTGACAAGTTGCCTTTGTTTGCAAGAAGGGATGAGATAAAAGAACAGTACTGTGAGAACAACAACCCCAAGGCACACTCAGCAGACAGGGATCAGTAATGACATATTTGTTTATAAAAGATGAATTTAGACTCCTAATTTTCATTTTGTAGTCTTAAAAAATGAAAACATGAAACTTGCTATAAAGCATAAGGTCAAATTGACTTCTTCTAAATGAGCAAACTCAAAGAATACACTTAAAAATATTATAGCAATTAAAAAATCTTATTTTCCACTGTAACATGACTAGAACATCTTTTAGCTAAATAATATAACTGATCATTACAATAAATAATATAGTTTATACTATGAACTTTTTCCAGAAGGTTAGCATGATTTTTGATATTGAAATTATAGAGTTTTACCTCAGTTTTTATTAAATTTCACTTATTTTCCTTTTATTTAGATCCACAAAGTCATTAGCATTGCTCAAAGAGACTGGAAAATATAATATTCATTCTAAAGTCAATTGGGATTCTTTAAAGATTATTTCACACTTGAAAGCAAGTAAAACAAGTTTTTAAAATATTATATATTTTATTTCTATTCAGAAGTATTATAAGCAGGTTTTTGTTTATTTGTTTTCTTTTTGTGGAAGCTCTTATTCTCGTGGAATTCTTTTTGCTTTCTAATAATATTTTTAAAATATTTCTCTATATTATAATGCTAGAATATTTTGTATATTGCCCTTTATTCTAACGAATGATTTTAGAATATAAAAAATTCAAACATTTTTAATTTAATCTACTTGGCTGTTTTAAAATTACAGTGAAAGGCAATATATAACATCTTTCTGTATTTTCTTTCTTTATCACAATTGCATGCAATTGACTTATAAAATTATTCTTTGGTTTTCATGAAGACAGACTTGTATATTGAATATATTCTTCCTCTTTATAATTTCACCTTTACCCTCTTTTATATTGTGTACCTATCGGATGTGAAGACTAAACATTTTTTTCAAATTAAAAAAAATTGTCATTATCAAACAGCTGTTTTTCATTTGCCTTTTCTCAAGTCTCTAGTGAAGGAAGGAAAACAAACATGGCCTTCATCTTGTTTGTGAACACACTATCTTGTTATCCATGTCACTATAAACTAAGCTGATCAAAAAAAACCTGTATGTTTTAACCATAACTGTGGAAAGCATTTGGGTTAGACACAGTTAAGCATGGCAGAATCAGAGAGGGTCTAGGTCTTGGCTAAACTAGCATAGGGCTCAGCCAAAAAATTTCCGGTTTTTTTTTAATTTAGTTTTTTATTGTAAAAACAAGCACATAGTAAACCTTATACATTTGAAAAATATCTTCATATTACCTTAGAACATTTCCTGAACTTTTATCAATGTATATCCCTGAATTTATATAGTCTTAGTTGGTAAATGTTGGCTCTGCTGACTTAATAGACACATCTTATCATTTACTAACATTGTCTGCATACTTACGGTTCTAAATTATTTTGGGGGGGGTTGATGAATGATTTTTAATTATGCAATGATAATTTTAAATTATTTTTAAATTGCATTAAAAATTTTAAATTGCATATCCTTAAAAGTTAACTTTAGGGATAAAAAAAACAATAAAGGATTTGAATTAACTAACAATCCTGAGAATTTGTCTTTACTAAATTATTCAGCAGAAGACAAAAGCTATGTGCAATTTACCATTATCAATGAAAATTGGAAACAACAAAAATAGTCTGTAATAAGTGCATGGTTAAGAATATGATGATGTATCAGTTTGACCGACTACAGTGTAGTGATTAAAAATAATCGTTATCAGGCCTGATAAATATGGAGTCATATGTAGAGAATTATGAAATGTGTAAGGCTCTGTATAAATATTGGAATAACTGAAAATGAAAACAGTTAAATTAGAGTGGTGGGATTGTGTAGTGTCTTGTCATTTTTATCAAAAACATTTTGAATATTCCTCCATTTAAAAGTGACCTCTTTTAGAATTAATGTGCTGCATCCTAAATATAGTTTGTGAGAGTAAGTTCATTGAAAATAGCATGATCTTGGTGGAAAAAATAGTAGTTTAAAACCAAAAAGAAGCACTGGTTGCATGAAAACATTTAAATAGATGTTATTCCTGGAGGGAGGTTCTTAAAAAAAACTTCCATAAAACAAGAAAGAAAGTAGGCAAATTCCAACTATTGAATGACACTGCATAGCAAATTAATATTAAAAATTGGTATGAAGAAACACTTTTGTAAATGGCATTATAGTGTAGTGACTAGGAGTCAGGTGACTTGATGTTTTTTGCTCAGACTCTGTTAATCAGTCGCTTTATGATCTTAAACACTCTGGACAGAGTTTCTTACTATGAAAAATGAGTGTTTGAACTAAATGACCTTTTAGGTCTCTTTCAACACTGAAATTCTATATTAATTATTAGGGCTTGGACCAATTAAATCAGCTGAGATAAGTGGTGGGAGAGAAGATCAGAATTAGTTCAGTGAAATTTGAAAGCAAGATTTTCAAAAATTGCAGTAAGAATATTTAACACGAGATACATCTTATTTTTAAGTGTACAATAAAGGCTCGTTATTGTGCAACAGATCTCTAGAAGTTTTTAATCTTGCAAAACTAAAACCCTACACCCATTAAACAACAACTCATTTTCCCCTCCCTCCAGTCCTTGGAAACCACCATTCTACATTCTGTTTCTATGAATTTGACTAGTCTATATAGATACCTAATTTAAGTGGAATCATGCATTATTTGTCTTTTTGTGCATAATGTCCTCAAGGTTCATTCGTGTTGTGGTATATGGCAAAATCTCCTTCTTTTTCAAGGCTGAATAATATTCCATTATATGTATATACCACATTTTGTTTATCCATTCATCTATCAAAGAACATTTAGGTTGCTTTCACCTCTTGGCTATTGTGAATATTGTTGCAGTGAACATGGATGTGCAAATATCTCTTTGAGATCCTATTTTCAATTCTTTTAGATATATACCAAAAAGTGGGATTGCTGGATCATATGATAATTATTTTTAATATTTTGAGAAACCTCCATACTGTTTTCCATTGCAGGTGCACCATTTTCCATAGTTTTTAAGAATACATATTATTTTTAGAATAGTCTTAGCTTTATAGAAAAATTGCAGAAAGTATTAAAATTGCAAAAAATTAACATTATAAAAATGAGAGATATTAGAATTCCCATACAACCTACACCTAATCTCCCCAATATCTCATGCTTATTAGTATGGTACATTAATTATAATTAATTAATTGATATTGATAGATTTTATTAACTAAAATTTATACTTTTAGATTTCCTCAGTTTTTACCTAATGTACTTTTGTTGTTTTTCCAGGATCCAATCCACTTTACCACACTGTATTTAATTATCACATCTCCTCAGATGCCTCTTGGCTGTGATAATTTCTCACATTTTTCCTTGTTTTTAATGACTTTCACAGTTGTGATACATACTGGTCAAGTATTTTACAGAATGTCCCATAGTTAAGATTCCTCTGATGTTTTCCCCATGATTTGGCTGTGGTTGTGGTGTTTTGGAGGAAGATCATAGAGATAAAGTGCCATTTTCATCACATCCTATCAAGGGTACATACCATCAACATGACTTATTACTGTTGATGTTGACCTTAATCACTTGGCTATGGTAGTGTATTAATTTGCTATGGCTGCCTAACAAAGTATGACACATCGGGTGCCTTAAACAACAGAAATTTATTGTCTCTAGGTTCTGGAGGCTAGAACTACAAGATCACATGTCCGTCGATTCAGTTCCTTCTGAAGGCTCTGAGGGAGAATCTCTTCCATGAGTTTCTCCTACCTACTGGTGGTTTGCCGGCTATTTTTTGGCATTTCTTGGCTTATAAATGCATCACCCTGATCTCTGCCCTCATTTTCTCCTGTGATATAGAGAGTAGAGCCTGGACACTGACACATCAAATATCAACGTTTTTCTTCTCTGCAGTTAGAAACAATGGTATAAGAGAATCTCACAAATCCCTAATCCCACACCTTCCTGCCATCCTTCCTGTTACTGTATGAACAGTAGTTCTAATCTAAAGCCAGTCTGACTACTTCTCTTTCCTATTCAATGATTTTATTTAAGAAATTTGTTTTCTCTCTCCTGAATCACCAGCCTTTTCCACAGCACTGTCATTTCTTCTTGCTACCATCCTAGCCCAAGTCATCATCATCTCTCTCCTGGGTGACTGCAATAGCCTCCCAACTGGCTTCCCTAGTTCCACCTTTGTCTCCGTATGGTCTAGTTTCAAAGCTGCAAAGAAGATTCTTTAAAAACATGCATCAGATCATGTCTACTCAAAATTCTCTAATAGCTCCTCATTTTACACAGATTAGAAACCATAGACCTATATGTCCCTGCGTGATGGGCTCCTCCTCTTGTTCTCAGACCACATCTCTTCTGCCCTTTCCCTCATTCAGTCTGCTCTCGACAGAGGCCTCCATGCTGTTCCTTGAACACCTCAGGACCTTTGCACTGTGTGTTTTGCATGGCTTACTTCATCAGCTCCTTCAGGTCTTTGTTTGAATTAACTTTCTCAGTTAGGTCTATCCAGTCCACACTGATTAAAAGTATGATCACCTGCTCTTCAGTTCTGCCTCACTTGTATCCATAACATTTATTACTTTTTAACAGGCAATATACCCCTTATTTTTGGTGTACATTTTCTGTCTCTTTCCATTAGAATATGAGCTCCATTAGGCAAAGATTTAAGTCTGTTAATCTTTCCTGTTTTTGCCTAATGGCCAGACCAATGCCTGACACTTGGTAGGCTTTCAACAAATTTTAAAAAGAAATTTATATAATAATAAGATAAATGACCAGCATATTGAATATTTTCTATGTGTTAACTAATCTTAATAGATTCTTTATACATATTAATACATTTAATCCTGAAAACAACTCTATAATGTAGGTACCATTATTTTCCTACATTACAAATTAGGAAACAGGCCAAGTTCCCAAAGCTAATAAGTGGAGGGTCCAAGAAGTGTGGTCATTTTATTTACCTTATTTTTTATTTTTCAAATATTTTGCATTGAGTATGTATTTCCTCCGTAATACCAACAAAATTTTAAAAGTCCTCCAAGTACTCCTTCTACTGTTACCTCACCCAACAATTTCTTACAAGATGTATTAGCTGATATCTGTGATTCTTTTCCTTGACTATTTAAATGTGTATTTTCTATATATTGTTTATCCCTAAAATTAGCTCCTGTGTTGATAACTACTCATTTAAAAATGAATCTCACAGATTTTAATATAGTGCTCATTTATTGATGTCTTAAATGAATATTGGGTGATAAACATTTGGGTTTATCCAACTTTAATAAGAATGTGTATGTTTGTGGGTGTGTATTTTGAAAGTAACAGTCTTTTTGTTTTTGAAAGTAGAGGTTATTAATGCATTTGTTTCAGTTCTTTTACTTTGAATTTGAACTACAGCATACTGAAGGACTTCGGCAAGCTAAAAGATCCTCTAAGCAGCCCCTTAAAACATGTCAATGAAATAATACAGGGTAATTATTTTGTTCTATTTTTAAAGATGGCACATAGAGGTTAAGTAATTTTCTTGAAAGCAGAACATCTACGTACTCTATTTTTAATTATCTTAAATTACCTGTGCAATTTACTCCTAAAATTTTTACGAATGTACATGTGGTTCAAAAGCTAGCAACCTGATGATACAGAAGGCAAAGAGCCAACAATTTTGTGGTAAAAATGAAAAAAATCACCAGCAACCATTACAGTCTCAATCTGGTAAAATGGTCTAGTGATATGTAATTGTAGTCATTATTTAGATAACTGAGTAATGGAGGTAAATTAGAAATCAGCACAGTATAAAGAAAAGTAAAATTTGGGTTAGTTAAAACAGTATTTGGGAATCAAAATTCCATAGCAGATTAATCTCTGAAAATTTATCTAACCAAACTAAATAGAAGTTAAATGTTACATTTTACTTGGTACATGGGCACTTATTAGGGGAGTCATCTGTCATAGTGTTAATCTCTGCCTTCCTGGTGTGTGTGTGTGTGTGTGTAGTCATAAAATGAGGCTCACATACAAGTGGTAGATTTTATAAAACAATAAAAACAAAATGATTTAACAATTGACAGATTGACATAGCATTCAATCACTAACATGATTATTAAAGGCAAGATAGAAATTAATGACAAGGAAGTTAGTAGAGGACAGAGATGATATGTTTTTTGTATGGACTATGTATGGTGCACAGATACAGAGAAGCTTTATGGAAGATCTACTTCTCAAGTTAGCCCATTCTGAGCATTATTCCTTCACTGAATTTTCACACACCTTCCATGGTAGATAGTTTCCAAAATGACTGCCATAATATCCTTCTCTCCCTATATGCATATACTGCTTGTTATTTGCTCCTGGTTTAGCCTTAGTGCACTGTTTATCCAACAGAATGCAGTAGAAGTAATATTCTGGGTCTTACAAGCTTAGTCCAAAAACAGTCTTGCAGCTTCTACTTAGGCCTCTTGAATGCTTGCTTTGGGGATGTTTCTATTTGGAAACCAGCCCCCAGGCAGTGAGAAGTCAGTTGAAACCACATGGAGAGACCATATAGCTGCCCTGGTAGACAACAAAGATGAGTTTCTAGGCAACAGATAGCATCACTGACAATATGTATGAGCTACCTTAGATGTCTGGCCCAGTGGAGTCTTCAGATCACTCCAGCCGTAGCTGCCAACTTACTGTAACTTCATAAGAAATGCAAAAAAAAACAATCAACCAAATGAGATCAGTCAACCTACAAACCCATGGGAAATCACAATAAATGGTTGTTTTAACCCCTGAGTTTTGGAGTACTTTTTTCCCACAGTAATAAATAACTAGAACAAAAAATAGTGCCAGAGGTTGGTTGCTGCCTTCACAAAAACTTAAAACATATGGCCATTCTTTGAAACTGAGAGGCAGACACAAGCTGAAGGGATCTCAAGAGGATTATTATGGTAGATTTGAAAGGCATGAAGGGAATTTTGTTAGAGGATAAAGAAAAGTGACCCATTTTATATTTGTTGTATCAAAATGTTTGACAACACTTGGGATTAAGCAGAAAACAGAAAATACTATAATGGATTTTAAGATTTCCAGAACCATAAAAGTGCAAATGTGTTTTGAAAGCCATGTATGATCAGGTACAGATAGAGAAGGGATGAAAAGTGAATTGTTCATTTTCAAAAATAATTTTGAGCAAATATAACAGAGTCTGGATATTCTAGGTCAAAAATTAAATCATTTCTCATTCTTGGACTTTCACCATGACAAAAAAGCTTTCAAAATAAGGAACAGACTCTGGGCAAAGATCAAATATAAGGTTTTTCCAGTAAAATGAGGCTTCGGGGTAGCAATGATCAGACTGAAGTTGTGGTTATAAGGCCTTTTGTTAAGACTTCAGAAATATTTAAGGCAGTGCTTTGTGTACCATCTCAGCTAAGAAAGAAGACTTCTAAGAATCTTAAGGGTATACTTCCTAGGCATTTTAAGCTGCGAGGTATGATAATGATATATCTTTTAGACTCTCTCTCTAGACAAAAATATTTCTAAAATCTTTATAGCACTGTGTCATGATTCTCAGCTCTAACCAGAATGGGGCTTTTCTCAAAGAAATTTTTGACTATGCCTTCAGTCAAGTAAACTGAACCCTAATAAGATTTATAAGAAATGTGTAACATTTTAGGGATATTGGATGAATAAAAATGTCATCACTTTGGAATAAAAAAGGCAGAGGCAGTTCAAAATGAAAGCCTTCAGGGCCCCCAAACTTCTATGGGCAGAAAGCAAGATGAGAGCTACTTAGCTGCACACACTGGTCATTTGTTATGGATGACTTGGATCTCAGAACCAAGAGTCTGGAAAATGGACTTAAGAGCCATGGAGAATCATTCCTAGAGGGTAGATTTTAAGCTAACCAGGTAACTGGTGATATGTGCAGAGGTGGACTGGTGATGGCTTTGTGCCCCCATCCTCTTCTTCACTTTTGAAATGGGAATATCTATTACAACTTTCTTATCCCTGTATCACCATTTTACACTGGGTTTGAGAAGAAGGCATAGAAGAGGCAGAGACATTATAGTTCACAGATTTTCAGACTGTGAGGAAGAGGATTCATACCTGATAACCTGGAGTTAAACCCAATTTAGATGCTAAGATCCTGGGTTTAAAACTAGTACTGTAATGAGGTGAGCTTCAAGCTCTGATTTGGTGAATAACTGGATGTCCCAAGAGACATGAATTATGGGTCCCATAGGGCAGTCTGTTGAGGATGGTCCTGAAGATACTCATCATCAATTCCTTCCCTTGTTATCCATGTCTACTGCTCCTCACATTAAAGGGTGAAATCCCCTCTCTCCCTAAATCTGGGCTGTCTCTAGTGACTTATTTAACTCATAAAATATGGTGAATGTGACATTCTGGGGCTAAGTTAAAAGGCTTGCACTACACTTGGGCATCTTAAAATGCTGACTCCTAGAACTTATCCTTAATGAAAACCCACCACACTATAAGAAGCACAAGGTACAAAGAATAGCTATTCCATTAAAAAGTCCACTTGAGCTTTAGTCTAGAGCCATAATCCACTATCTGTCATGGGAATGAGCTATATTGGAATTTGAGCCTTCATTTGACTCCAGCCCCAGTCTCCTTTTGACTGCAACTGCATAAAAGTCCTCAAGGATAGCCAAGGTGAGCTTGTCAACAAAGAGAACTATGAACGATTCTAACAAATTAATGGTTTAAACCAATGAGCACTGGGATGGTTTATTTGCAGCAATAGATAACTGGAACACCATCATTGTGACAATTTGGGAGCAGGTTAGGGGAGAGAGAGCTTATCCGTGATGATAGCAAGCAGGAGGTGATTTTTGGAGGTTGGGTGACAGGCCAACATCCTGCACACCTTTGTGCACCTTTCTATTGTATGGAACAAAACCTTAAGCTGCTTGGGGAGGGGTAGCAAACACTCTCATCTATAAGATGTGGATGGAGTAATAAGCAGTAGCATGAGGAATGGAGGCAAAGCTCTACTCTCTTTCCAAGGTTCCTCTCTATGATGAAGTACTAGCCTCTGAGGGAAGGGCAAGTGTTCTTAGGTCTTATATCTTACATGAACACCAAGCAGAGTTTTCCTTCTACTGGAGCAGTGGTAGGAAACTCCCACCTAGTACCAACCACAGATATAAGGTAGGATTTGGCTCCCATGAGGAAATGGATTATCAATGCTAAAATAATCCCACACCAAGGTCCAGATGTATATGGCCTCCCAAAGGCTGAAGTGAGACAAGGATAACATAGAACCTCCTACCCCTAAAACAAAGTTGGTACTTATTAACAAGCAATATCAACCATCGACTGAGGGAAAGACAAGAATTTGGAGAGAGACCCTTTCTGTGGTATGGGCATGCAGAGATGGTGAAAGCTGAATGTGGAACATAAGTGCTCAAAAAAAACTGTGTTGCACCCCAATCTGCCCTCCCATAATGCAATGCTAGTTGACAACCAGAGGAACTGAAGCTTGTAATATACTGACATTAACTGTACAAGCAACAAAACCAAAACCCAGCTAAGTTTCTGATTAGACTGACTGAATAGCCCTCCATTCTAATGGTCTGAATGAAGAAAAACCCATATTCATATTAAATATTATTAATCTCAGTCTCTATAGATCTAAAGCCCATATCTGGAATTCAGTGAAAATTTTAAGATATGCAGAAAAATAAGAAAAACTAGTTACTGTCAAGTGATAAATAATCAATAGAACCAGATTCAAACACAATACAGCCTGCCCTTTGAAACTTTGAAGCCAGGCATTGACTTCTCCTCTCTAGCTATGAAAATTCTAGATGGCATCTTCTTCCAATTGAAGGCTGTTTTGTTTACATTGAAAATCTGTTGTTTAGTGTAGCCACCTTCATGAATTATCTTAGCTAGATCTTCTGGATGACTTGCTGCAGCTTCTACATTAGCACTAGATGCTTTACCCTGCACTTTTACATTATGGAAATGATGTATTTCCTTAAACCTCATAAACCAACCTCTGAAAGCCTCAAACTTTTCTTCTGCAGCTTCCTCACCTCTCTCAACCTTCATAGAATTGAAGACAGTTAGGGCCTTGTGCTGGATTAGGTTTTGGCTTAAGGGAATATTGTGGCTAGTTTGATTTTTCTATCCAAACCACTAAAACTTTCTCCATATCATCAATAAGCCTGTTTTGCTTTCTTATTGTTTGTGTGTTCACTGGAGGAGCACTTTTAATTTCCTTCAAGAACCTTTCCTTTGCATTCACAACTTGGCTAACTGTTTGGCACAGGAGGCCTTTGAGCCTATCTAAGCTTTCAACATAGCTTCCTCACCAAGCTTAATCATTTCTAGCTTTTAATTTAAAGTGAAAGGCATGGGACTCTTTCTTTCTCTAGAGCACTTAGACACCATTTTAGAGTTATTAATTGGCCTAATTTCAATATTGTTGTATCTTAGGGAAGAGGTAGGCCTGAGAAGATGAAGAGAGAGGGGGAATGATCAGTTGCTGGAGCAGTCAGAACAGACACAACATTTATCACTTAAGTTCACCTTCTAATGCAGTGCCTCAAAACAATGACAATAGTAACACTGAAGATCACTGATCACAGATCACCATAACAAATATAATAATGAAAATGTTTGAAATACTGTGAGACTCACTAAAATGTGAAACAGAGACATGAAATGAGCAAATGCTGTTGGAAAAAAGGCACTGATAGATTTGCTTGATGCAAGTTTGTCACAAACCTTCCATTTGTAAAAAATGCAGTACCTTCAAGACACAATAAAGTGAAGCACAATAAAAAGAGGTATGGCTATATTGGAAGAAGTAAAATGTCAACCCACAATTTTATACCCAGTTCAAAGATCTCTCAAAAATGAAAATAGATTGAAGCTTTTTTTTTTTTTTTTTTTGAAGAGAGAGAGAGAATTTCTTTTTAGCAGACCAGCACTACAAGGAATGTTCTTCATTTAGAAAAAATATACCAGAAGAGACTTCTCTACACAAAGGAATGAAGTGCTCAAGAAACAGTAAAATAGAAGGTACATATATGTACCATTATGTGTTGCTATGCACCACTCTAGATCTTTTTTTCTTTCTCTTCTTGAACACCAAATTACACAATGGAGGAATGAGCCCCTAGATAAAGTTTTCTTCTTTTCTTCCAAATCTATATCACAATAACCAATTCTAGAGCTGCCCTATGTTCTTCATTTGGATTCTTTAAGAAAGTAGCTCCAGGTGGAGCAATTAGCCATATTTGATACAAACAGTGATCAGTTTGATAACACATCAAAAAAAAAAAGAAAAGCTTTTTCCTTTCTATCTCCACTCTCCCTTTCATCATTTATAAAAACTGAGGCTATGCATCTTAATGAAATAATAGTGTATGTTTTTACCAATCTCTGCTTTCAGTGGAATTTGGGACAGATGTTGGGATTGGTTAGTTAAACTGCTCAGCATAGTGATACATAGCTGTACATAGACCTGGGTTTTTTCTAGGTTTCTGCTCCACCATCATCAGGTGAGCTTTCTCTTGGTTGCAAGATGCTGTGGATTCCATTCTCATGATAACCTCTCAGTTCAGAAAAAGAGTTTTTATCAGAGTGGAAAATCTGTCCCAAATGACATGCAGCAGAGTTCCCCCATGTAACATTGGCAAGAGCCACGTAGCCTGCCAGGCCTAAACTAATCACTTTAGGGAATTAAGAGCAGTGTGAATGGGAATGAGACCAGTGTGACCCATTTAGACAAATAATGATTCATTCTTGGGCCTGAGGACAGTGGCCATCTGTCATGAAAGATATAAAGGATGTGGTGTGGAATCTAACAGAATCAGTTTGGTTAGGAACTTCTATAGATTGTAATCAGGCAACTGCTTCCCCCTCTGTCCAACTCTTTGTCCAAGAATTATTTCAAACTCTCCTGTTGAAAGTTGACAAAGAATCAAGCATAGAGAAAATAAGCAAAGATTTCTCAGGTTAGAGAGCATTCCTAACTGAATATGCAGCACAAAAGCCATCTAAGCCCTCTGTAAGCATTCATGCCATTGGAGTTTTGCAGTGTGTATTGAGGAGAAGCAAATCTTCTTTGGCAATAACAGTGTGTCTTAAAATGAACACGTAACAAATTTGGAAGTAAAGACTCATGATCTGTATCCTACAAGAGGATGGTGACCAAACCGGGACAGAACAGAATGGAGCATAAATAGTGTGGAAGGAAATAAGAGGATAAGCTAAAGCTGCACAATGAAACAAGAGGAATTCCGACCAAGTCAGAACAATGTTATGCAGTTTTTACCACTTCCTCAGGAATGGATATTAGCAACATGTGAAAACATAAGATTTGTTGAATCTAATTATGCCCAGATTAGTTCTATATTAAATATAATCCTACTCACTAGGAGGTCCAGGCATATTTTTTTCTCTCTCTTTCCCTTTTCTTTACACCTCTCCCTTCCTTTCTCCCTCTCCCAACCCCCACCCCACCCTCTCTGCTTGCATTCTCATTCACACACACACACAGACACACATACACAACCTTTATACTGATAAAATCTGGAATTATACCTGGTAGGTATTTGGACTGAGTGGAAATTATAAGTTTATTAAAAGTGGTCACACCCTTGCAAAATATTTCATTAAAAAGACATATATTCTATTTTTGTGTTTACACATTACAACGGCACATTCCCCTTTGCACAACAACACTGCAATTGTAAAGTGTGCCATAAATTGGCTTTGTGGGTCTACACACATTGCTATGTCCCATAAGCATGCCATTAAGAATTAAGTATGGTCTACTTATTTCTCTGCCAAGACTTCTACTTTTTCTCTTCCATTGACCAAAATTTCTCACTTTTTTATTTCTGTTAAACTTCTGTTCATGTGTATTGTTCACTTATCTTTCTTACTCCAGCTGTTTTTAAATCTGACAGGCTAAAAACCCATTACAGAATTGAAGTTAATATCTCAGAAAAGGGCATGACTTTAGAATTTATACTTTTATTAAAATAATATCTTATGCTTTAATGCATCTAAATATACATGCAGCTTATTCTTAAATAGAAATAAGTTTTAAAAGTGTGCATGCAATAACCAAGGCTTTGAAATCCTCCCAATATTAAATGACAAAAAATTAACTTAATATCTTTATTCCTCCAAAAGCTTTTATGCAATGCCTTGCTGTTATTTATTTTCTTTATGAAACTTTATACTTTGGATATTTAATTATACAATTTCAATAGACTTAATTTTAAAAAGAGTCACTTTCCAATTATCTAAATCATGAGATTAAGGCTACGTTATGATTCTCAGATGAATGATTTAGAAAGAAAATTTATATTAACAACCTCATAATTATTATTAGTCACCATTAAAAATATTTTTTTTATTTCTATCTCTTACATGTTTTTCTTAACAATTATATTATTCTATATAATCAAGGATTAACATGTTTTTCCTACCATTAGAATGTACACCTAGGAGAGTGATACATGAGGCTCTTAAGCCTCAATGTTTAAAGAAGAATAAATGGATGAATAAATAACAAAGATAGGTAAGTGCATCTACTATCTATTAAGTGCTATATACTGTAACTAATACACTTACAGTAAAAGCTTTGCTCTTTGAAACAAACACATCCTTACAGATGGCCAACAAACACATGAAAAGATATTCAACGTTGCTAATTATTAGAGAAATGCAAATCAAACTACAATAAGGTACCACCTCACACCAGTCAGAATGGCCATTATAAAAAGTCGACAATCTGTATATCTTCTTTGGAGAAATGTCTATTTAGGTCTTCTGCCCATTTTTGGATTGGGTTGTTTGTTTTTCTGATATTGAGCTGCATGAGCTGCTTGTAAATTTTGGAGATTAATCCTTTGTCAGTTACTTCATTTGCACATATTTTCTCCCATTGTCAAAGGTGTCTATTCGTCTTGTTTATGGTTTCCTTTGCTGTGCAAAAGCTTTTAAGTTTCATTAGGTCTCATTTGTTGATTTTTATTTCCATTTCTCTAGGACATGTGTCAAAAAGCATTTTGCTGTGATTTATGTCATAGACTGTTCTGCCTATGTTTTCCTCTAAGAGTTTTATAGCGTCTGGCCTTACATTTAGGTCTTTAATCCATTTTGAGTTTATTTTTGAGTATTGTGTTAGGGAGTGTTCTAATTTCATTCTTTTACATGTAGCTGCCCAGTTTTCTCAGCATCACTTATTGAAGAGGCTGTCTTTTCTCCATTTTATATTCTTGCCTCCTTTATCAAAAACAAGGTGACCATATGTGTGTGGGTTTATCTCTGGGCTTTCTATCTTGCTCCATTGATCTATATTTCTGCTTTTCTGCCAGTACCATACCGTCTTGATTTGTAGCATAGTCTGAAGTCAGGGAGCCTGATTCCTCCAGCTCCATTTTTCTTTCTCAAGATTGCTTTGGCTATTTGGGGTCTTTCTTGTTTCCATACAAATCGTGAAATTTTTTGTTCTAGTTCTGTGAAAAATGCCTTTGGTAGTTTGATAGGGATTACACTGAATCTGTAGACTGCTTTGGATAGCATAGTCATTTTCACAATGTTGATTCTTCCAATCCAAGAACATGGTCTATCTCTGCATCTGTTTGTAGCATCTTTAGTTCCTTTCATCAGTGTCTTATATTTTTCTGCATACAGGTCTTTTGTCTCCTTAGGTAGGTTTATTCCTAGGTATTTTATTCTTTTTGTTGCAATGGTAAATGGGAGTGTTTCCTTAAATTCTCTTTCAGATTTTTCACCATTAGTGTATAGGAATGCAAGAGATTTCTGTGCATTAATTTTGTATCCTGCTACATTACCAAATTCATTGATTAGCTCTAGTAGTTTTCTGGTAGCATCTTTAGGATTCTCTATGTATAGTATCATGTCACCTGCAAACAGTGACAGCTTTACTTCTTTTCCAATTTGGATTCCTCTTATTTCTTTTTCTTCTCTGATTGCTGTGGATAAAACTTCCAAAACTATGTTGAATAATACTGGTGAGAGTGGACAACCTTGTCCTGTTCTTGATCTTAGAGGAAATGGTTTCAGTTTTTCACCAGTGAGAACGATGTTGGCTGTGGGTTTGTCATATATGGCCTTTACTATGTTGAGGCAAGTTCCCTCTATGGCTACTTTCTGGAGGGTTTTTATCATAAATGTGTGTTGAATTTTTTCAAAAGCTTTTCCTGCATCTATTGAGGTGATCATATGGTTTTTCTCCTTCAATTTGTTAATATGGTTTATCCAACAAACACATGAAAGGATGCTCAACATCACTAATCATTAGAGAAATGCAAATCAAAACGACAATGAGATATCACCTCACACCAGTCAGCATGGCCATCATCAAAAAATCTACAAAAAATAAATGCTGGAGAGGGTGTGGAGAAAAGGGAACCCTCTTGCACTGTTGGTGGGAATGTAAATTGATACAGCCCACTATGGAGAACAGTATGGAGTTTCCTTTAAAAACTAAAAATAGAACTACCATATGACTCAGCAATCCCACTACTGGGCATATACCCTGAGAAGACCATAATTCAAAAAGAGGCATGTACCACAATGTTCATTTCAGCTCTATTTACCATAGCCAGGACATGGAAGCAACCTAAGTGTCCCTTGACAGATGAATGGATAAAGAAGATCTGGTGCATATATACAATGGAATAGTACTCAGCCATAAAAAGAAACAAAATTGAGTTATTTGTAATGAGGTGGATGGACCTAGAGTCTGTCATACAGAGTGAAGTAAGTCAGAAACAGAAAAACAAATGCCGTATGCTAACACATATATATGGGATCTAAAAAAAAAAAGGTACTGATGAACCTAGGGGCAGGACAAGAATAAAGATGTAGACATAGAGAATGGAGTTGAGGACACAGGGAGGGGGAAGGATAAGCTGGATGAAGTGAGAGAGTGGCATGGACATATATACACTACTAAATGTAAAACAGATAGCTAGTGGGAAGCAGCCACATAGCACAGGGAGATCAGCTCGGTGCTTTGTGTCCACCTAGAGGGGTGGGACAGGGAGGGTGGGAGGGAGACGCAGGAGGGAGGAGATATGGGGATATACGTATATGTAAAGCCAATTCACTTTGTTATAAAGCAGAAACTAACACACCATTGTAAAGCAATTTTACTCCAATAAAGGTGTTAAAAAAAAAGTCTACAAATAATAAATGCTGGAGAGGGTGTGGAGTAAAAGGAACCTTCCTACAGTTTGGTCGGAATGTAAATTAGTGAACCCACTATGGAAAACAATATGTAGATTCCTCCAAAAACTAAAAATAGAGCTACCATATAATCCTGCAATCTCACTCCTGGGCATATATCTGGACAAAACTCTAATTCAAAAGATACATTCACCCCAGTGTTCATAGCAGCACCATTTACAATAGCCAAGACATGGAAGCAATCTAAGTGTCCATCAACAGATGAATGGATAAATAAGATGTGATATATACATATATATTATATATATATAATGGAATATTATTCAGCCATAGAAAAGAATGAAATAATGCCATTTGCAGCAACATGGATGGACCTAGAGATTATCATATTAAGTTAAGTAAATCGGACAAAGACAAATATTATATGATATCCCTTATATGTGGAATCTAAAATATAATAGAAAAATTTATTTACAAAACAGAAACAGACTCACAGATATAGAAAACAAACTTATGGTTATCAAAGGGGAGAGTGGGGGAGGGATAAATTAGGAGTATGGGATCACCAGATACCCATCATTATATATAAAATAGATAGACAACAAGGATTTAATGTATAGCACAGGGAACTATACTCAATACTTTGTAATAACATATAAGGGGAAAGAATCCAGAAAAGAACAGATAGATAGGTAATCTATCTATATCTATATATATCTGAATCACTTTGCTGTATACCTGAAACTAATACAATATTGTAAATCAACTATATGTCAATTAAAAAAAAAAAAGAATAGCACCATGGCGGTCGGAAAGAACAAGCGCCTTACAAAAGGCGGTAAAAAGGGAGCCAAGAAGAAAGTGGTTGACCCATTTTCTAAGAAAGATTGGTATGATGTGAAAGCACCAGCTATGTTCAATATAAGAACTATTGGGAAAACACTAGTCACGAGAACTCAAGGAACCAAAATCGCATCTGATGGCCTCAAGGGTCGTGTGTTTGAAGTGAGCCTTGCTGATCTGCAGAATGATGAAGTTGCATTTAGAAAATTCAAGCTTATTACTGAGGACGTTCAGGGCAAAAACTGCCTGACTAATTTCCATGGCATGGATCTTACCCGTGACAAAATGTGCTCCATGGTCAAAAAATGGCAGACCATGATTGAAGCTCACGTTGATGTCAAGACTACTGATGGTTATTTGCTTCATCTCTTCTGTGTGGGTTTTACTAAAAAAACGCAACAATCAGATTCGGAAGACCTCTTATGACCAGCACCAGCAGGTCCGCCAGATCCGCAAGAAGATGATGGAAATCATGACCCGAGAGGTGCAGACAAATGACTTGAAAGAGGTGGTCAATAAATTGATTCCAGACAGCATTGGAAAAGACGTAGAAAAGGCCTGCCAGTCTATTTATCCACTCCATGATGTCTTTGTTAGAAAAGTAAAAATGCTGAAGAAGCCCAAGTTTGAATTGAGAAAACTCATGGAGTTACATGGTGAAGGTAGTAGTTCTGGAAAAGCTACTGGGGACGAGACAGGTGCTAAAGTTGAACGAGCTGATGGATATGAGCCACCAGTCCAGGAATCTGTTTAAAAATCAGACTTTTATTTATTTATTTATTTATTTATTTATTTATTTATTTATTTATTTATTTTTGCTATACGCGGGCCTCTCACTGCTGTGGCTTCTCCCGTTGCGGAGTCCAGGCTCTGGACGCGCAGGCTCAGCAGCCATGGCCCACGGGCCCAGCCGCTCCACGGCATGTGGGATCCTCCTGGACCAGGGCACGAACCCGTGTCCCCTGCATTGACAGGGGGACTCTCAACCACTGCACCACCAGGGAAGCCCAAAAATCAGACTTTTAATGGTGACAAATAAAAGACCTCATTTGTGATACTTAAAAAAAATAAAAATAAAAATAAACAAGTCCTCCCTCCCCCTGATGCTAAGGGCAGCTTGTATAACTAGGTGGTAAAGTAAAGGTATCTTCCTCCTTTCATCCATGCCTACTGACATTTTGTGCTATGAGATGAAGTCTTAAATGTCCAAGATTTCTTCCTCTCTGAACTGTATACATTTTGCCTCTCTTCTATTTTTATGTTTCATGTATTCCCACCATATTTTCCTTGATATATCACCTCTTCTACCTTTATACTGTGATGGTTAGGTTGCTTAGACTGAAGCAAATCTATACATGTCAACATGTGCTTGGAGATAATGGACAGGATGGATAGAATCTGGGAAAGTTGACTCAACATCTGCATTAGCTCACCCCATGATCATTCTTCAGTTTTTTTGTTTTTGTATCATTACACTTTGCTTCATGAAGGTAAAGAACTGGTTTAATCATGAAGGGTCTACAAACTTTATTGGAAAAAATATCTCTTTGGTAGAATTCCATAGGAATGTCCTGCTGCCCAATGGAGAGTCCCTTTGATTTCAAAACTTTGTTAGAACCAAATTGTAAAATTATTGTTAATAAATATTTCCCACCTGTAGTAAATACCCTCAATTATAATAAAAATTAAATAAATTTCTTTTTCTACAATAAAAATTTTTCTGAAAGTAATAGAAAATAATAAAATTAAGGTAAATGTTATAACTATAATTTTTAACTTAGATACAATTTTATAATTTTTTGTAAATATTCAATTTTCAAAACATTACAGGTGCAAGTGAGGTTTATCTGTTTTATAGCTCTCATCGTTGAGAGGCAGTAATGTACTTATTGAATTTATATTAATATTGCATGAAATTAGCAATCTGTCCTGAGTATTCATTTTTGTGCATATTTACATATGAGTAAAAACATATTGGCACATAATTTATACACAACTAGGCATCTTTACTGTCAAGCTTACCTAAATTAAGATAAAAGAAAAAAATCCTTTTAGTTCACAAAGTTCAAATCCATTTGGTGGATTTGAAGAGAAGTGAATTGGCAATCAGTGAATTAAGAGGAAGAGACTCTCTATTCCAGTGTGCTGAGCCAAGGCATAATTTTATTATTTCTTTAAATGTAAGGGCTGAATAACTTATTTCATTAAAAATGATGGTGCAGTAAGTTTAGAATCTCTATTTGCATATTACTCCTATAGCTATGAATTAACATTTGATGTACTCCCTTTAGTCAATTTGTACACATGCACAGATTTTCATTACATCTACAGCAAGCTGCTGCTTGAGATCCAAAAAAGTCAAGGATCTATCCGCAAATGGTTTAGAAGACATCTTTAAGATTAGTAAAATGTGCTTTCATCCCTCTGGATTTAAGAATTAAAATGAAGAAAGAGAAAATATAAGCAAAGAAAAAAGAAATACATTCACAGTCAGATTCTTCTGCAGTGAGTTTACCCAGCCAACTAAATACTGCTCCAGAGTGCAACATACAAAGCTTGGCAAGTCACTAAAAGTCAATCGACTTTAAATATGAACACATTCTTCAGGAAGCAGTGGTGACCTTCTAAAATGACTTGTTTGAAAACAAACAAAAAACAATACAAAGGGAGTGCTACCACTGCTAAGAGTAAATGCTGTTTTAAAAATACTGTTCCAGTGGAAAACGAGTGATTTCCATAGGCCCAGAGCCTAGCCCTTGCTTGAAGGGTTCAGCTGTTTCTTAAGGAAAATGACCTTTCCTGCCCTGGGAGGCCCAGGCAGAAACTGGGCTGAGTGCTCCCTGAGTCTGCTGAGGGGACTGTCCACACACTGGCTCCCTCCTTACCTGTGAGTAATAGGCTGCTTCATGCATACTTTTTACAGGGAATGTGCACTGGACAGGAAAGATTAAAATAGCTGGTCTTCTAGATTAAAAAATTAAAAATCTATGGTTGATACTGCTGAGACCCAGCTTCTCTCAATGGGACCTTCCTTTGGGAACTTTGCTTTCAGCTCTTTCTCAACAAAGGGCGGAAGTCAGAATTCAGAGTTCCTGTTTAAACAGTGCAGTTCCACAAGTTCAGTAGTTTGGCTTTTCTAATAGTCTACTGAACAACTGGTTAACATGGTAAAGCTACTGTCCTAAGAGGTGACTAAAAATGCTTTTAGTTTGACCATGGTTAAAACACACACATGCACACACACTCCCACACTCATGCATGAATACAAGCCCACTCAAAATCTCCAGGCTTTATATTTTAATTTGTTAAACAAAAACTTGTCTGATTTCTATCATTTGCAAATCTCTACAAGGAAATAAATGCACCACAAAATGACTTAAGTCATTTAGACAGACTGAGGCAAGACAACAGGAGGGAGAGGAGTGAAAAGTCACATTGTGCCAAATCCAGAAGCAGCAGGAAGATAGAAGAGAGTGACCAGGGACAATCAAACTCCTCAAAATGACCATCTCTGCCTTTTAAGAATGGGAGGAGGCATCTGGCAGAAAGATCTGGAAGCAGCAAAATCTGGGTCCTTTCTCTGAACGGATCCATCCAGGAATATTGAGCTAGTTTGCAAATTTCAGGAAAGGCCAGAATATGTCTCAATTTAAAAAAAATGAACATAATGATATGTGGCAGACGATGTGTGTAGGGGTGTTATGATTAGATTAGGTAGCTTTTACATTTTCACATGAAGAATCAGATGACTGAAAGTAGCCAGGAATCACAAGCATGAACATCTTGAAATTGCAAATAGGCCTAATTATTTTTTTAAGTTTGAGGTTTTGCAAGTAAGAGTTGCACTTAATATAATTAGATATTGTAGCTGTTTGAGTTTGTTGAAGCATGTTTCTTACTTTCTTTTATTACTTTTTTTTTTTTTTTTTTTTTTTTTGGTGAGGTTGGGGACAAAAGGATTATGCAGGTTTTGGAGAGGATCTGGGAAAAACACAACAGATCTAAAGTCCTTTCATCTTCATCTTAGTAAATCTCTAGACTGGACAGGACCAAGGAGGATGGCAGCTTTTCTTGCTTGTGAAGAAGTCCTAGCGAACTAACCTGCCACGCATGGCATAAAAAGGCAGGAGCAAAACCCTGTTCTCACTTCAGCCTCACGCTGTTGGAGGCCCTTGAAAGAAATTAATCTGAGCAGATTTAGGACTGAGGGCTTTATGTCCGTATGGACTGGCAGTTGGTGAGATCTCACTATTAATGGTGCACAATTAATAAATAATATGTCTCTGTTTGCTTTGGTAGCTGTTTAAGTATTAAAAAGCTTATAAAAAGATTGCTTAGACAAAAACCTCATATATGGGCAAGGTCTTGATCTATGTTGGACGTCTTCCATTCAGGAATCCCATTTGCACTCTACATGGTACGTCGCCCCCCAAACAACAATTTGTTATTCATTTTACCAAGACAGACCACATGAGTTAGGGATACATTAAAAATTCTAATAAATAAATCAATAAATAGCATTCAAAAATAAAAAAAGGATAAGCATATCCTACAATGGAATAATGTTACTGTTCCAGCATGCAGACAGAGATTGGAATCTAAACAGCTACTACTTACTTACAGGGTGAACCTGTGTCTTCTCAGAGTATTTACATTCTCCTGCTTGCTAAATGAGTCTAAGACACACTTCAGTTCTGATTTCAGAAGCAAATTAAATTTCAAAGTTAATACAAATTTAATTTTAAATGTCCCTTTCATAGCACCTATCTCTAGTAGACCTTACGAAGAAAAACTGCAGGCTCTGTGACCCTAAATGACTTTTGACCTGATTTAGACCCTGGGACTTAAAAAAAAAAAAAAAATGAAGACACCAACTAATGAAGGCATCTGCTAGAATATCTTATGCAGCATAATGCTTAATCATGTCTGAGGACTGCTCTGTGTTTGCAAAATCTTAGTTCAAATTTTATCAAATCCAATCCATAAATGGATACATTTCAATTATTTTTATTATATATTGATTGCAACTGAGTATTGAAATGCTGTCTAAAGAATAATCTGATCACCTTATGCTAAAAGTAACTTTGTAAATGAACTGAAAATAAAATGGAAATGAAAGCACCTAAACCCTATGTCTCCAAAGATTGGCTCACATATCTTGGACATATGTTGACATTGTAGATTATGCATTATAAAAGTATTTTCACTTTCTCTTTCTTCCTATAATTCTTCCAGGTGAGAGTTCATGTCTGAGTTTCCTTTTACTTTAAATTATTGTTATTTTTTTAATTTAAGGGAAATATTACTCTTTTACAAGTAAAACTTTCCAGGAAAGCTTGTATGGCATTGCTGTTACATGAGTGACATTTGCAAATATTGAGCATAATCAGTTTCCTTTGAAATTGGTCACAGTTTTTCTACAAGAAACTCAGTTTAATGGAGAGGTTGACGTGAATATGCAGATAAATCAGGTTATTTTGGATGTACTAAATGAAGTCCCCCATATTCTTTCACTCTATTGTATTATTCTATACTACACACAGTTAAGGCTAGCATATTATTCAAAGTATTACATCGTATTTCCTTTCAAAATTAGTACAATAATCTCATAATTTTGGATGATATATTAAATTTATTCATTGCCATAAAGTCTGGCAAATGAACAAACACATCCATTAAAGAGAAAAAAAAAAAAAACCATCAACCTATGACTTCTTTTTCTGGAATGACCCTTCCTGGGCCTTCAGCAAGCAATTATTGAAAAAGTTGCTGTATTTTCTTGGAAATTACATGGTTGTATGCAAACAAGACTTCATCCAAAAGTTTTAAATGCAGATTTCGAGGAGTAACTTTTCTTCAACTGGGAATGGGAGAAATTACATTTTATATTGTAATGTGGATTTAATGCAACCATGGTAAAATGTGGCAGGTTAGGAATCCTGTCTGTCACTGATTTACTGCTTAACTGTAGGGAAACACAATAAAACAATGCCCCCAGCACTGTCATAAGCCCTTTTTTATTGTCAAGGTGTCAGAATACTATGTCACTAAACTTAAAAGTGATTTATGATTAAAAAACCCAACTAAAGATTTAGCTTAGTTTATCATTTTCAAAACTACATGAAAAGATCTTTTAAATTATTTCCTTTTTTTCTGGTCTGTGCAATATGACCCAAAACAGAGCAGTTAGCTCATAAAAAGAACATACATTATGAGAATGTTCTAAATTTTCACATTTTGTTTATATTTTATGGCTTTTACTTAGGTTAACATGTGGTGCATTTTTACAAAGCCTGATTGTTCACGTATTTAATTTCTATGCCCATAAAGCCATATATTTTTAATATAATCCAACCAGCAGGAAATGATCAGACTCTACTAAATATTTTAATATTAGCCTGAAGTTGTGAAGTTAAATATAAAATAGAAAGTGGTTTTAAAGCCTGTGACATTTCACACTATTCCATCAGTAATAAAGATATATAAATCAACTTTTCTGGAATGTGATTTGGGAATTTTAAAATCCTAATACCAACGCTATGAAATAATTAATGAAATATGATATGTAAAGCCAACAATGAACATAACAGAGTATACGTTTTGTTAGTAACCCCTTTTCCATTTTAATGCAAGAAATTTGCATTTTAAAACACAAGACAGTTATTACACAAACAGAAATTCTGGTGGTTTGCAAACTGGAATCCTGTGTTGTTCTTATACCTGATTTGTAAAATTGCTGATCAATTACGTTTGTCCTAAATTTTAGGCATTTTTAAGAAATCACATCTGTTAAAAAAAAAGCACTCTTTTTAATCTTTTTTTCTTAGCTGTAAATTATTATTTTTTTAAGTTTAGTTCTGTATATATACCAATTACATATTAAAAGAAGGGCTGATGCAACTGTTGTGTGGTAAGCAGGAAATGGTTAAATAAAAACCCCCCAAAAGAGGAATACTAAAGATTTTTAACTCTAATTTCTGAAGTTAGGCCATATTGAGGGACAGAAAAGAGCACTTTTTTTAATAATGAAGAAAAATCATGTTAAGTGGACTCTTCAAATACTCCTCTCTCTCAGATAAGGCCATTAAAAAAGACATTAGTAGACATTTTGTATACAATCTTCAGAGAGGATATTTTGTGAATATATTTACATTGGAGATGAGTCCCATATCCTAAAGTAATTATATGGAATTGGTTTGTACCATAACAAAATAGAAATGGAAAAAAATTACCATTTATAATAAGGAGACTGAATGATATTTGAAACATGATGTTTCAAAGCATTAGAGTCAATTTTTTGAGCAATGTCAGAGAGAGAAGACATTTCAGTGAGTCTCATTTCTTTTCCATGGGTAGAATCTGTGTGGGATGGATAAGGAGGTCAGAGATAAAAGAACCTGGGAGAAGACAGAATAGTAGAATGTGTATCAGAATTTAGAGAGAGGGGTATTTGATAATTGCTACTCTGCTGTTTGAAAGTCTTCAATGTCTTTCTAATTTCCTAGATATAACATATTTAACTGTCAACATTCTGCTTTTAACTACCTCTCTAACTACCCACCACTTCCCAAATATAATGTACACTCACACCTTAATTAACCACTTAAAGATCCCTGAGCACTAGGTGCCTCCACCCTTGCACATGCTTTGCTCCTTGCTTGAAGTGCCCTTTACTTCCTAGCCTGTCAGGAGAACGAATGACTCACCTTTTGAGAGTCAGTTACGGTGTCACCGGTTTGGGGAAATCTCTGACCCACTTTAGATATTTGTCAAAACTTGTGAAGGATTTTTATTATATTTATCAGGGTGTATTGCAAATATTTAAACATATCTTTCCTACCTACTAGGCTTTAAACTCCTTGCCAGAAAGGAAATTAACTTGTTTTTCCTCTACCTCTGGTTCCTAACATAGTGTGTGATATGTGAGAGAGATGTAACTTACTCTTGTTGAATAAATGAATGGATAATGGAAGGGTATTTGCTCAGATACAACTGGTTAGCAACATCACCAAATAACCAATAAAAAAACAGAATTGGGCATTTGTAAATAGAACAGTGCGTTTCAATATTATATTTATTTTCCACTGCTTAAGACATTCATTGGGGGTACTATGAAAGAAATACTAGAGATGATAGAAAAGGGATTAAAATAACAGCTTTGGTAATATATGCATTTTGACCTACTTGCTTATTTTTCTTTTTTAAAGAGCGCAGTAGAGAGTATATTATTTTCTCAAATGCTTTAGTCAACTGGATTGTACTTTTCTCTGCACATCACCTCTCTTTGACTGGACCACTTGAGTTCCTTTACTGTAAAGGTTATCCATTCTGAGCTTTCTGTCTACTCATTCAAAGACATGTACCTAAAGATCGTTAGCAGAAAAGACCCTTAAGATTATAGGAAAACTAAATTGCTATATTAGCTAATTCTGTAAAGCTGTGAGGCTCCCAATCTAACAATACATATATACATAACTTCTTTCTAAAGCAGTTAAAAATTGGTGAGCTCTCACTTTGTGTCAGGCATTGTTATAAATACTTTACATGTACTCTCTTCTTTAATCTCAACAATATATGAAGTACTATTTTAAGCCCATCTTGTAGATGAGGAAAAGGAAGCACAGGAATTTCACATTGCTAATCAGTGAGCATTTAAGAAAACTAAGTCTTTACACATTTACACATTTGTAGTGGTAAAGACCAAACATAATATGCCAAATGCACTTTCATGATTTCTGCTTTTGCTAATGACAGTCCTTCAATTTAGAATCTCATGCTCCTGTGAAATCCTAGTAAACTTTCTATGCTTCACTCAAAAGTTACTTTGTTAAGAGTTTCCTTCCTCTTTGTTGCCAAAGCATTTTGCTTGCCCTTCTATTGTAACACTTATTTCATTCATATCTGTGTTATATGCATGAATACTTTTCTTGTGCTAATTATAAGCTTCTTGAGGTCAGCTACTGTGTAAAAATGTCTCTGTACCCTCAGCAATCCTTCATCATTGTAGTTCAGTAGGCACACAATGAATTTATGTGAAATAAATTATTCTTCATAATTTAATATAAGGTGCTATTTTCCAATTTGGCTTCTGATACTGAATGTCTCAATCTTGTATTCATATAGAAAGGGGATAGGGATACCTGTTATTTGTAACAAGCATGTTTCAGCTAACTAGCTCATTCATTTCTCTCTCATTCTCATGTCTTCTTTCACTAATGATTTTTTTTTGATTTTTTGTAAAGTAATACAATTTGGTAGTGTTTAATTAGCATTCTGGCTTTTCTTGCTGGAAGTTAGGGAGGCAGCTTGCAGGAATTTTTAAAGGTGGTTTTTGGGAAACTTTATATGCAATTCTAGGAGACTTTAGGACCATCAAAGCCTATTTCTAAGAGCAATAAGATTCTTCAAGTTTTAATGGGTTTCTGTAAGAGGCAGAGGGTTTATATTTACTGCTTGGCATTTGCCATGCTATTGGCATAATTCCATCAGTTGCATAAGGTAAATGTACAAAAGAAAGCTTTACGTTCCTTAGCTGAGTCATTTGAGAAATCTGCAATCTATCCCTTAGTGGTAAGATGTGCCATCAAATTCAGTCTTACCATCTTCACTGTACCTATGCTAAGCACTGTGTCAAACAGACATGAAAAAAAAAAGAAAAGAAAAAGAAAGAAACAAATTATCTGGAGTAGCAAGGGATAGTCATTTACAAAAATAATTTTGTTATCTTGGAATCAATTTAGAAACACTAGGCTAGTGTTTAGTGTTCCCTTAAAATTTTTTATAACAAGCAATACACAGCCAGTTTATGCAACATGATATTCAACTAGGACATAGTTTGCCACCAAATCCAGCATTCAATTGAAATATCATATTAAAAACTATTAGGTATAAAATAAGCTACAAGGATATATTGTACAACATGGGGAATATGGTCAATATTTTATAATAACTATAAATGGAGTGTAACCTTTAAAAATTTTGAATCACTGTATTGTACACCTGTAACATATATTATACAGCAACTGTACTTCAATAAAAAAATAAAATAAAATGAAGAAAAGTAAAATGATCCAAAAAAAGCCACCTCCACAGATAAATGGGGGTCCTCAGTAAACTTTACATCAACATAGTCTTTTTATGTTGGAGCATCAAAACTCATGGGCCCAGGGCTGATTATGTTTTCTCACACAGTCTGATTGAGGCCTCTTTGTTGAATTGAACTGAAATCTAAGAAACTCAGAAGATCCACCTAAGCACAGTTATCTCTATAATAGCAGAATGCAAGTTCGCCATGCAAGTTTTATGCCAAATACATTATGACTTCAAATCTACTGTATCAAAGAATTGCTCCTAACTTGAAGTATCTGATTCACCCTGAATTAGTGTCAGACTCTACCTGTTTAAGGACTCAGTCCCACAACACTGCCATCCCCAAGGTACCCACTTCTGTCTGACTTGACTACAAAGTCAGGCTTCCCACAACCCCTCCTACATGCTCAATCATGTGTTACAGACCTCACAGAACTCAGGGAGACATTTTAATTATGTTTACCAATTTATTATAAAGAATACAGATGAACAGCCCACTGAAGAGGAACATAAAGTGAGGTCTGAAAAGGTCCTGAGAACAGGAGTTTCTTTCCCTTTGGAGTTCAGGAGTGCCACCCTCCCAGCACATATGTACCTATGTTCAACAACCTGGAAGCTCTACCAATTCCTTCATTTAAAATTTTTACGGAGGTTCAACTGTGTAGGTATGAGTGATTAAATTATTGACCATTGGTGATTATCTCAGCCCCTCTCCCCTCCCTTGAGGCTCTGGTGTGAGGATGAAACCTACGACATTCTAATCACATAGCTGGTTCTTCTGACAACCAGTTCTCATCCTCGAATGGTCACTTCATTAGCATAAAGTCAGGTATGGCTGAAAGGTCCTTATTATGAATAACAAAAGATTCTATTCTGACCCCTATCACTCAGGAAATTAAGTGTTTTAGAAGGTCTGTATCAGGAACAGGGGATAAACACATTCTCAAGTAAATCAATGATCAAAAAACACCTATAGGAAATTAAACACAACAGTAAAAGAAAAGAATGAGACAGAGAAAACAAATATTTTTGCCATTCATGATTTCAAAGTTGAGTCCACTCGTGATTGTTAACTTGCCACGGTTTTGTGAAAGTCATAGAATTCTCCAAAAGTCTTTTATTTTCTGATTGGGATGGGAATTCCTTTTTTTAGAGCTTTAGATGGGGTGAAAATTAGGTATTGCCAATATTTTCCTTTACTGGTATTGATAGATTTTTACTTCACCTTTTGTTTAGTATTTAGTGCCAGTGAATATTTTCTAAATATTATTTTCCCTAAACATCCTTTATAGTTTTACAAATATCTATTGTTTTCTATACCTTGCTGATATTTTTATAATGATAACTTTTATAGTGTTAATTTCTTTGTTTATTCTTACTATCGATTCCATAGTTTAAAAACTTTCAGGAAAATATGAAAAAGAGGGACTCATCTTACAGTTACATTTTTAGTGAGCTTTAAGGTTAGTTGTGTCTTATTAAATTCAATAATACATCTCAAAATTTTGAAAATAAGGTTATCAAAAATAAAAAATGGTGATTTTAACACTTTTTATAAGTGGGGATATTATACACTAATGTAACACAGAGGTTGAAAAAAATTATTTGCTATGTTTGTTCTTTTCTATACATCTTCTTGGTTCTTGAATTAAATTCGGATAAAAATGATGACTATAAAAAGTTAGAATTTCTGTTAACAATAGAATTATCTGGATATTATCACTAAATAGTTTTCATTATTATCAAATAAGAAATATCTCTCTAAAGTAAAAAAAAAATCATGCCTATATTTAAAAAAAATAGAAATAATGAAGAGACTTCTTCCCATATTCTTTCTTTCCCTGAATAAAAACAGATACACTCTGTGAATACAAAACGGGAAAATTTAACTTATTATTCCTTTCATTCTCATTTTTCACCTAATTATATTATTTTTTACATTATGCTATTCACATTTTTTAGATCGGAATCCCACAGAGAACATCTATTTCAGTTATGTAATGTTACAATCTGGTAACTTCGCAATTCAAAATACTTATACTCAGAAAGTCTCAACATTGAATATGGAATTTCTCAAGAGTCAAATTTCAAAAAATCCATACAACAATGTTTAAGAAATATATACCTCAGAGTTTCCAAAATTCCAAATATTTATACTAGAATGTACACTTATACTTCAGGACTTATCTCCCAATTTTTTTTTTTTTTTAGATTTTTTTTTTTTTTGATGTGGACCACTTTTAAAGCTTTTATTGAATTTGTTACAATATTGATTCTGTTTTATGTTTTGGTTTTTTGGCCATGAGGCATGTGGGATCTTAGCTCCCTGACCAGGGATTGAACCTACACCCTCTGCATTGGAAGGTGAAGTCATAACTACTGGACTGCGAGGGAAGTCCCTATCTCCCAATTTTTGATAGAGACAACTATGGATATGTAATCTCATATATCTAATAGCTTATGGTTATACAACACCTTTCCAGCAATACTTTAATGAAACTGGTATGATAAAGAGTGTTTGATATGTTTCAAAGTCAGGATCATAGTCAGTGGTTTTTCAGTGGGTGAGTGAAGAAAGAGTAGAGAATGAGATCTGATCTCTAACGTGGACAACTAAGTAAAAAGTGATGTTTCTTTGTGATTGAAGGAATAATAGAATACAGTCGTTGCATGTTATCCATGGGAAATTGGTTCCTGGACCCACTATGGATACCCATAGTCAGCCCTCTGTATCCACAGGTTCTTTATCCTCAGGTTCAACTAACCATGTACTTGTAAACGTAGTACAAGATCTGCAGGTCTTTGAATCTGAGGATCCAAACCCACAGATATGGAAAGCCAACTGTATTTTATGAAGAAGGTAATGAACTCATCTTTAACATAGGAATACTGGTGTTTATAGGACACCCGAATGGAAGTATCTAGTAGGATATAAAATACATAGATTTGAGATAAAATCAAGCATTGACATCGTTAGCATTGTGTATATGATAGTGAAGCCATGAAAAAGAGTGAAATCATCTAGGAATAATGTGAGAAGAATCAGAAAATTCTAGAAACTATCAACATAAAAGAGAATCTCATAGATTTTGAGAACTCTTGTCATAGGAGGGGCAGAGATAAGAAACAGTGGTTATTACACAGATAAAAGTGAAAATCATTTCAAGAAGGAAGAAGTGATCAAGATGGAGGAAGTGAATCAGCAGTGTTTGAAGCTGCAGAAAAGACATTTAAGATCAACAATCAAACCTGCCATGGATTTAACATCAAGGATGTCACTACTGCCCACAGTTAGAAGTTTTAGTTGGGATTAAGAGAATAATGGCATCATACATGGGATTTGGAGTTTGAAAGTGGGATAGTATAGAAAATATGCATAGACTATATTTTTACAAATATTGATTTATTGATTGCAAAGTGAAAAAATAGATGGCCAAAGGGCCATGCAATGTTGAGTAAGAAGTTTTCTTTTGAGGAATAATTATTAGAGAGACTTAGGAAAGTTAAATTTTGAGAGAGAGAGAAAATAGACTAGGCAATGGTTTAAAGGTCCCTGAAGGTTTGGTTATACACAAAAAAGGGGGGAGGGTTCTATTTCCTCGGAGAAAGGCTAGAGATGGGATGGAGGAGGAATTAAGAGACCAAAAGATAAGTTTTAGGATAGATAAGCTTTTTGATAATATTTATTAAACAGATATTGCCATTTACTAAAGATGAGGAGGAGAAGGAAGAGGGGGAGGAGGGGGGAGGGGCAGGCATAGGAAGAGGCATAGGTGTCTCTTCACCTAAGCAAAGGAAGAGGGGGAGAAAGAGGTGAAAGCACACTATTGTCAAAGACTTGCTAATTTGTAGACATTCTTAGACGCCATGAACATTGAGCAACGCTGAAGAGTACAATCTAAGCATAAACAGAGCTTTGAAAATTTGCTTTCATTCCACTTAAAAATTGCATTTTGCATGATGTTTATTGTCAACTGCTCAAAAAAGATCCTTAGGTCCAAGGAGAAAATTATTTCAGCTGCCCCTCTCAAGTAGTCGCCTGAATTTCTACTTTTTTTTTTTTCATATATATTATTTCTCCACTCTTGGTTGAGATGTTCTACTTTTTGGTGGTTATTTCATCTTCAAAACTTTTACAGGCATAATTGAGTTAACATGCTTAAAGTCAAGGAAGACATTTAAAGTCAGATGCCTTCGAGGCACTGAAAGTGACAGCTTAATTCCTTGGCTTTCAGCTTCCTCTTTATTTTTGGCCCCTGAGGGAATTCTCTTGATTTATCAAAAGCTAGGCTATACATTTAAAAGGATGTTTGTTATATATTATCCAGAATTTCCTGGTGTTTTGAAGGATGATATTAATGATATCTTATCTGCATATTAGTAGAGTTATAAATCTTAGTCTCTTGCTCCTAATTCTAACAGATTTTCCTTGTATCCTATGAATTCTCCTATCTCTTAACTATTCCTGGATTTTAATTTTAACATGGAGACATCCCTGTCAGAATTAAAACCAATAAGAAATTCTGGAAGGGGAAGGAGAGACTACTAGTCTGAACGTCTGAACATGTCTCCTGTCTTCATCTGATGCTTTGTGAGGAAGGTTTGCTTTCCCTACATGATGCTCTATAGCTGCAGGAGACATCTGTGTGATGCACAGCTCCATTTATTTGGGAGACTGGGTGACCTTGGCTCTCCCTGCTCTTGGACTCCAGTCTTGGCAGTCCCTAAGACTCCTCCTCTCAAGCTTACAGTAATCTTACTGGGTGGAGGCAGGTATGGCTGGGTTAAATCCTTTTTCCTGGAAATATAATTTTCCTCTTGGAGTCAGAGCTCAATACTTTCTTGGAGCAGTACTGTGACATTTTCTGTATAACACCTCTGATGCCCCTATTCCCCACTTTCTGCCTCAGTACTGCCATCTGTATAATACTCTCTCTTCCCATGCTACATAATAGCGAATTTAACCAAGGCCACCATCACATACACAATTACACATTATTGCCATTTGCTGGGGTCTGCTATAGTTTAGCAAGAATCCTAGTTTTCAAATGTTGAGAGAATGTTTTAATCCAAAAATTGGTGTGAGAGGCTGAATAATGGCCCCCAAAGATGTTTGCACCCTAATCCCTAGACCTTGTGAATATATGTCACCTTACATGATAAAGCTAGGATTGTAAACCCAGGATTAAATTAAGGAACTAGAGATGAAGAGATTATCCTGATTATCCCTATATAATCATGAGGGTCCTTCTGAGAGGGAGGCAGTAGAATTACAGTCCAGAGAAGCCTATGTGACAATGACAAGAAGCAGACATTGGAACGATGTGGCCACAAAGCAAAGAATGCTAACAACTTCTAGAAGCTAGAAGATGCAAGGAACAGAGTCTCCCCTGGAGCCTCAAGAAGGAACCAGCCCTGCTAACAACCCTGATTTTAGCCCCGTGAACTTTATTTGGGACTTCTGAACTCTAGAACTGTGAGGAAATAGATCTGTGTTGTTTTAAGCCATTACATTTGTGGTAAGTTTGTTATAACAGCTAATAAAATCGGGAATTTAAATATACATAAGAGCAAACATTTCTTTGTCCCCCAGGATAATCGTAAACATAGACAATGCAGTAATAACAGTAGTTCTAGCAGCTTCCACCTACCAAGATTCCATTATTTACAAGAAATTCTTCTTTGTGACTTACCCACTTTATTTAATTCATATAATGGCACTGCTATTCCCATTTTACAGAAACAATATCATAGAAACCCATTTACCCACTGAGTGAAAGGCAGAGCCACGATGTGAACACAGGGCTTTGTGATATCACTTTAAAAACTGGTACATTGTATAAGCAAAACACAGGTTATGAAGAGAAGAATTTAAACATGGCTGAAAGGAATGTTGAAAACCTGTCAAGGCAGTGTTATCAGTTGAGCTGGATCTCTCAAAAAACGTTATGTGGGAGTCCTAACTGCCATTCCCTTGGAATGTGATCTTATTTGAAGATAGTTTTACAGAGGCAATCAAGTCACAATGAAGTCATTAGGGTGGGTCTTAATCCAATGTGACTGGTATCCTTATCAAAAGGGGAACTTGGGTTAGAAAGACAGACTTGAATGCCATTTGAAGATAAAGGCAGAGATTGGGATGGTGCTTCTACAAGGCAATGAACACCGAAGATTGCTGCTGAGAATGAGAAGAATGACCAGAAGTTAGGGGAGAGGCACAGATTCTTCCTCACAAGGCTCAGAAGGAACCAACCCTGCTGACACCTTGATCTTGGACTTCTGGCCTCCAGAACTGTCAGACAATAAATTTCTGTGGCCTAAGCCACGCAGTTGGCAATACTTTGTTATGGCAGGCCCAGCAGACCAACGCAGGCACCAGTGATGATGAAAATTAGGACGATAACAGCAACTGCAGCTGTTTTTAAAATATCAGTATTCACTCATTATAGTTATAAAATTAAAAAATGTAGCTCTTACACATCCTCTTATTATATATGTTAGTCTAGCACACTTAGCCATCACTTTAAGGAGGCCTCTGAATAAAATTTGATCACTTTTCTAATTAAACACCTATAAACATAAATTGTATTTATAAAGATAATATGTCCTATTTCCTTTAAAAAATACTTCACTTGGGCTTCCCTGGTGGCACAGTGGTTGAGAATCTGCCTGCTAATGGGTTCGAGCCCTGGTCTGGGAGGATCCCATGTGCTGCGGAGCAACTAGGCCCCGTGAGCCACAACTACTGAGCCTGCGCATCTGGAGCCTGTGCTCCTCAACAAGAGAGGCCGTGACAGTGAGAGGCCCTCACACCACAATGAAGAGTGGCCCCCACTTGCCACAACTAGAGAAAGCCCTCGCACAGAAACGAAGACCCAACACAGCCAAAAATAAGTAAATAAATAAATTAAAAAAAAAAAAACTTCACTTGTTTGACAAACAAAATCTTCTTGAGTACTTAAATTCTAATAAATTAAGCTTTTAAAGATGTTGAATCCTGAAGATGATTAAACGTTCTAACACTATATGGAAATGGTAAGATTTCAACTTAAAAACACAAGCCTAAATCAAATACTGAGTTACACATTTAAATTTACTCTTATGGGTTCAATTATCTTAAACCTTTCAAGCACATAAAAAACCAAAACCACACAAACTTCTTAACCCACCTATATAAAAAATTATGGGGTGTAGCACAGGGAGATCAGCTCGGTGCTTTGTGACCGCCTGGAGGGGTGGGATAGGGAGGGTGGGAGGGAGATGCAAAAGGGAGGGGATATGGGAACATATGTATATGTATAACTGATTAAATTTGTTATAAAGCAAAAAAATAAAAAATAAAGAAAGAAAGAAAGAAAAAAAAATTATGGGGTGGATCCTCTCAAACATTCCTATACTGAATCCTAAATCTTTCTCAGGTTGAAAGGTACTTGCAAGGGGACAGAAACAATTTATCATCACACACAAATCTGGGATTACCTTCTCATTTTGCTGAAGTTACCTAAAGAAGAGGAGATAGTGGCTGAGGCATGACTGGGCTCATATCCCTGCACAAGCGGGAATTTTAAGCCTTATTCATGGGCTGCAACAGGGATTTAAGGGAGAAAAATTGCTTCATGTTCCACATGCCTGAGATTTGAGTCAAATTGTTACTCACTTTTCAAACTGAAATACATTCTGTACCCCCTTCCCATGTGGCTACACCAATGGATGGTTTTTGTTTTTCTTTGGCTCTTAAAAAAAAAATAAAAACACTAATATGTTGTTAAAGTATGAAGCACAGGCCTAAGTGCTTTAAGATATATTAACTAATTTAATCTGTGAATTGAGATACTAGGTCCCAGTGGTGGCCTCAGCATCTTATCAGCATCAACAAATGAGGAATGTCTACTTGTATAACCAAAATATCCTATAGCTAGATGGGCAGGTGTAACAGAGTCAACATTTGTTCAATAATCATATCTAGGATCAACACATTACAGTTAATTAGTTTGTATATAACCAACTCTAGTAAGCAGTGAAATGGAATACCCCAGGGCAACAGATCCTGATCAGGGAATAACAGGCTCTTCAGACTGTAACAACTCTATCAACTAGAGCAGCTCATAGCTCAAGGACACTTGCTCACATAGCTGGTTTGCATTTTTATCTCTTAACTCTCTTAACTCTTGAAGATCAAAGTCTCTGGATGGAGCCTCAGGACCTGTTCTTGATGAGGCCTGGTGTAGGATTGATATGCAGTAGGTTTAGGGAGAGAGAAAGCACCCACAATGGTGAGGTAACTAATGGACCATTAAATGCATCCCACCTAAAGTTTAAGGTGTGTGGCCTTTAATACAATTCCTAAAGCATGGGTGTATCTTGTGCTTATTGATTAGAAAGTTTATTCTGAGTAGATTAAATAATTTCATAATGAAAAATATTTATGGTTAATATTCCAAAAATAAATATAAGTTGGACAATGTCTTACATATATCTAATAAGATAACTTACCAAACCCCTGAGTTACCAATTAAGGAAGTGAGTCTTACAGAAAGTAGTAATAAGGCTGGTCAGGAAGAAGCAAAGCTATGATTCAGACCCAGAGCTGTCTGAATCCCGAGCGAGCTCTTGAATCCCCACCCAGTGATTTAAATGGACTTTTAGCCTCTTGCATTTTGTTGAGGAATAAGACCTCTGGCAGACCACTATATTCTGAAATTGTGGATTAAAAGAAAAAGAACATGAGAACTTTGTTAAACCTATTCCTCCTCTCAGTTAATGACAAATGATAAATGAAAAGGATACTCTTTTGAGATTTGTGATGAATAAAAATTATCAAATTGGACAACAAAGAAAAAGAGATATAGCCTTACTATTGTTCTTTCGGATTGGGAGATAGGTTAATTTCAGAAGGGAAATAGGAAAAGGAGGTGTTTCAAGTTGGGCATTTCAAGCTATCAAACCTGAAAAATGGTAAAACTTGCAATCATTATCTCATAATGGTTGCAAATCTTGGTGCAAATCTTCCCATTATTGGAATGGTTTAATACATACAGCATCCAGCAACTTACATTTTAATAAGGTGACAATTTATTGCTGGAAGTAATTTTGTTTAAGCTATTTTTACTTCTTTTCCCCCTCTTGTTAACTCTTAGAAATACTCCTATCAGCATATTCAGCCCTTTCCTTGCTATGGAAGTGTTACAGCTGCTGTAGTTTGTAGCTCTTCTTTTGCTTGGGGTCAGAGAAAATTTTCTGGATATTTCATTTTTATCATTCCCTTTTCTAAGAATTCATGTTCTTTTTTTTTTTTTTTTTTTTTTTTTTTAGCAGTACGCGGGTCTCTCACTGTTGTGGCCTCTCCCATTGCGGAGCACAGGCTCCAGACGCGCAGGCTCAGCGGCCATGGCTCACGGGCCCAGCTGCTCCGCGGCACGCGGGATCCTCCCAGACCGGGGCACAAACCCGTGTCCCCTTCATCGGCAGGCGGACTCTCAACCACTGCGCCACCAGGGAAGCCCCTCATGTTCATTTTTAAAGCAGTAAGCTTTATTTTCTTTTCTGCCAGATAATCTACAAATTATAAACATACCACAAAAAATTTTGGACATAATTCATACCTTTCGCAAACTAAAATCAAAACTTCAGTTTACAACATTTTTCCAAAACAATGATCTCTATGTTTATTCTTTTTAGCTTGTTTATTTTAAAAAATGGTCAGAGTCAACATTTAGCATATTTCAATGCTACACAGACTTAATTTTTCCTTCCTAGCAGCCTCTGATTTGTTTCAATCCAAACTTGAAGCAGAATTAGCATTTTGGTGGATCCTAACTCCATAAGACATTAAACTTTTCACTGAGGACTCCATGGGAAAATTAAGACATTTAATAAGGTTCCCTGGTTGGTGTCCCCATTTCTCCCAAAGATCCCTGTGACTCCCATTAGACATTTATCTCTCCTTTCTCAGACTTAGTGGGACATCCAAATAACACATTAAATGACTTTTTGCAGTAAACAATTTTGAAAGGATTGTTATAACTTTGCTTTTGAAGTTATTTAGCTGGAAGTGACTTTTAAAATTACAATTGACTCTGATTGTGCTGTATTAATCATGTTAACTCAAGGATTCTTGCAAAGTGAAAAGAGGTAACCTAAAATTGTTCTCATACATCATGACTGTTTTTTTATTTTTATTTTATTTTATTTTATTTTATTTTATTTTTTTGTGGTACACGGGCCCCTCACTGTTGTGGCCTCTCCCGTTGCGGAGCACAGGCTCCGGACGCGCAGGCTCAGCGGCCATAGTTCACGGGCCCAGCCGCTCCGTGGCATGTGGGACCTTCCCGGACCGGGGCACGAACCCGTGTCCCCTGCATTGGCAGGCGGACTCTCAACCACTGCGCCACCAGGGAAGCCCATGACTGTTTTTTTAGAATTCAAAATTTAACAATTAATGAAGTTGACATAAGGGTCTACATTGGTAGACATTTAACTAAAAGTTAATATTTGTTTTTCATTATGTAGGTTTTGGGGGGGTTATTGGTTTTTTTTCTGTGATTTGGAACCAATGCTTTCCTCAGATCTGACATATTTTCAGAGGACCCTGTAAAGCCTCAGCATTATGCCTTTGAGTGCTAGTGCAGAAGATGTCTACATGGCTGGGCTAGGAAAAATCCCTTCAGTATTCTCATCCTTTTAGCCCTAGCCCTCAATTAGCATAATGCACTCAGGAAAACAAAAGTTTGATAATTAGCCATCCCTAGCCCCTTTGAAAGCTATCTATCTCTATATATTTACATATAAATGTGTATTTATATATAATGATATATACAGATATACATAAATTGTATGTAATATGTATTTATATATACATTTTATATATTATATAAAAATTATATAATGCTATATTCATTTTATATTATATATTTATGTATAAATTATATATAATGCTATATTTATTTTATATATAAATTATATATAATGCTATATATTTATTTATATATAAATTTAGTTCTCTCAACATCATAAGGAAACACAAATTTGATAAAAGCAAATCTTTTACTTAAGAGGAGGCTACCTCTAAGAAAAAATGGTTTTCCTGGTATGAAATACCTCCTCTTCAACTGGTGAATATTCTCGGCCCTCAGCAAATCTACTTGAGCTGCTTTTCCACAAGATGTGGGACAGACAGTGTGGTGGAGGCTCCCTCTGGCATAGGAGGAAGGGTAAGGTCAGGTCATCACAGCCTGCAGTCTCTACATCTACAACACAGCCAGAACTGGACCAGACCTCATTCCCTTCCCTGCTGTCACCTTCCCCCAAGCCACCAAGTCTCTGGCTGCCCTCAATCAGTGGCCTCTTCCCTGGCCTCCTACTTCAGCTCCTGCTCTCCTTTGGTCACCTCTCAACCCAGCAGCCAGAATGACATTGCCCAAACCGAAGTCAGATCACATCCCTCCTTTGTCATCACCCTCCATCACCTCCACCTCATTCCATGATAAAGCCAAAGTCCTTCCAATGGCCTCACTGGGTCTAGGTCCCCTTGGCTCTCTGACCTCTTCTGCTGTTCTCCCTGGTTCACTCCACTGCAGCTGCACTGGCCCCGGCGCTGCTCCTGGAACAGGAGACTTCTGTTCAGTCTACTGGCTGTCTGGGCACAGCACCCTCTTCTCCCAGTTGTCAACACATCTCCCTCCCTCACATTTTCCTGAGACCACTTCTCAATTTGTTTTGTTCTTTAGCACTTATCACCAATAACGTCTACGACAGTGGTCCCCAACATTTTTGGCACCAGGGACTGGTTTCGTGGAACAGTTTTTCTGCAGACGGGGGGTCGGGGGGATGGTTCAGGCAGTAACACGAGCGATGGGGAGCTATGGGGAGCGGCAGATGAAGCTTCACTCGCTGCCCCGCCATTCATCTCCTGCTGTGCGGCCCGGTTCCTAACAGGCTGCCGCCCGGTACTGGTCCGAGGCCTGGGGGTTAGGGACCCCTGACCTACGACATACCTGACTCATTAATCTTGTCTGTTGTCTTTCCGCACTAGATCTGAGTGCTGCGAGATGGGATTTTCTGTGCCTAGAACAATCCTTTGCTCATTTCACATGATATTTCCATATTTGTTCATTGAGTGGGTTCACAATATGTTCCTTCTTAAAAAGAGTCAATGGGAAGATTGACATATTTAATTACTATCCAGGCCTCTACCAACTCAAGACTCAAAGGTTCTTCCTTTAATCCAACCCCTAATTTATTTTCTTAGGAGTGTTGGCCAACCCAACTGTGATGCCATTTGGGGGAGAATTTTTCCCTTGGACTGGTGACTTCTGTCTGGAGAAGGTTCCTGTCCCCTGCTCCTCACAGGCACTCTCCCGGAAGTTAGGTTAGAGCTGATCCTGTCCTTGTTAGTTAACTCTGTTGTCAGGAATATACTAGAAATAGGATTCAAAAAAAAAAATGGGGATTGGGAGATGTTTTCTTTCTAGCCAACACATTTTAGTACAAGACCTGACTGTTATGAGGCCCGTGATCAAATGATGGGAGGGTATCTGCTTATCCCACTCTACCCTAGACTCTTGCCTTGGTGGAAGACTAAACTTCAAGGATGAATACCACTTCCTGTTAACCAAGTCTGTATCACCACCGTCCAGCTGGCAGATCTTATTCTTTCTAGAAAACACATGTTACCTCCTTATCTTCCCCTTCCTGTTCTCTCAGAACTATGAGAGCTCAGGGAGTCCTTGGTGAAATTTTTGTCAGCAGTATATCCATAGTCCACATAAATTTCTTACACAGTGATCTGAACCCCTCAGGCCAGAATCTTCAGGGGACTCTCATTAACACTTTACACCAGCAGGACTCCTCTCTAAAATTCTCCCGTCTCACAGCCATCCTTTCTCTTTTGCTCATGTAATCTCTGTTGAGGGTTGGCCATCCCTGTGGCTCCTCTAACAAATGATTTAAGCACAACTCAAGTATTTCTTCTGGTCCCTGGTATTTCACTCCCAACACACAGTCTGTCTTTCCCTGTTCCACAATCTGCGTGAGAAAATATTAGCCCCTTCAGTTCTTGTGACTGGTCCAGGCACAACCTGGATATACTATCACATTCTCTCAAGGTTCCTTTTAGACACTAAACAAAAAGTCAAGAATGCCTCCAGATAGTTGTCATGCTGCTAGTGGCTGCTGGATGATTGAATCAGAAAAATTGTGTGTATGTAAAATATATTTATAGTTTGGTCTAGAGAATCATTAATTTATTTAATGATTAATTTGTTATAGTGAGTATACCAGGATCCCCAGTAAAAACATGGTCTACTTAAAATAGAATAATTTGAGACAAGTTTATTTACAAAAAAACAATTTACTGCAGAAATATGATTGTAGTGGTACCCAGAGAATTGTGGAGTAACACAGGGCTAGTAACTGCCAAGTTGTTACCACCCCTCAGCCTGAAACGGGGTGGGGAAGGCAGTTCCAGGAACTTGGAAAGAGTAGAGGTTGGCTGCCTTGCCAGGAGCAGTGACTTCTGTTCTTGTTATAAGGGAGCCAAGGAAAAACATACCCACAATACATTTTCTTCTCTCTCTCATCTTCTGCTGGGATTTCCATTGGCCCTTCACAACTGGACAATCCAGGGCATAGGAGCCTTCCTATTTAGTCCCTTTAGGTCATGCTCCCCCTCCCCCGAGAAGAAGAGGGGGTGGATTTGGAGGGGCAAATACAATGGGCTTGTCTCAATTCTCCACAGTATTGTAATATGCTATTTGAATGTACAAACATATAAAACCAATGTCTATACATTCCTCAGACATTCACATCTCTCAGGGTCGTGCAAGACTGTGTGAGATCTTATGAAAGAGAACTTCCACCTGTGCTTTTGCCATTTAATGAGATTTTTAAAATAAGTGGTTATTATTAAAAGTTATGAAAATATAAGGGAAATTCAAAGAGAGCAAACAGAAAACACCCAACTGAACATTTCTTAAGACTAAAGAATTAAGAAGATAGAAAATCCTACAGAGAATTTCTGAGACTGAAATTTTAAAATGCACTGAAACCATCTGGAGATTGATGTAGGAGTCTATATGCCTGGAATCTTTTTCTTTTAAAACTTCAAGTTTTCAGATGTTGATGCATTGTCTACAGGGAATAAACTGCAATCCACAAGGCAACAGGCTGTACTGCAAAACTCTGCAGATATCCTGACTCTGACCAGATGACCAGATATCCTGACTCTGGATTGGTTAAGAGGATCCTTGTGGAGTTTCTTGCTGAATTGTAGGGTTCTCTTTGCACATTGATACTGAACATGTAGATAACAGAAATAGACTTTTCAATGGTGTGCACATTTTCCGTGTGAAACAATATGTATTAAACAAGTTAAAGTTGTTTTAAAAACAGAAAAATATTTTTTTCCAGAACCACTTCATAGAAACAAAAGAGAATTGCAACCCAGTAATATAATGACAATTTTAACAAAAACTTGGTGAGATTGAAGAGTTGTCGGAAATTAAATAATGGGCATTTGGGGTGTTATTTTTAAAAGCCATTTCTAATTAACAAACACACATAGTATACAAGTGTGTTCCTATTTGCATTAGATTATTTCAGATGAAAGCCACTACAAAAAAGCTGATTTTGTTTTACAGATGCATTTTTAATTTATCTTTATACAAATAAACAGATCTATCTCTAATTTCACAGCATTTCTATTTTGTGTTTTGATGAAAAGATTCAATCCTTTGGCTTTCCTATTAACTGAAGTGCTTTTGTATTAGCCTACTTGTAAAGAAGAAGAAAACAGACCTTATATTCTAGAAAAGAAATTGTTCAGGCCAAGCTTCAGAGTAATGCTTTGAATTTGTAGTGCAGACAGTTTTTATAATAATGTGCCACTCTAATGCATTTGAGATATTTAGAAATGAATAATAGCACTTTTCATTTAACTTTAGGTGTAACTTTGCCAAGATATCTTAGTCATATTCTTTTTTTGCCGAATCTGAAATTGTCTTTGATCTCTTCTACCTATGTCCTATTGGAAGGGGGTGCTTTCAGAATGCACTATTTATCCTTTTGGAAAATACCACTAATGTAGCAGTAATGATTTGTTTGAACTCTCCCTATATTTATGTTTGCTTTTGGTATTAAATTTTAACTTTGTCTATTTAGAATCTAAACTAGTCATTGAAACACATTTAGAGTAATTTTCATGGCTTAGCAATCAATTGTTAATTCCATAGTTTGGTACTATTTTTTGTGAAGAAAATTATTAATGACCTTGGTTTAGGGCTTGGGGAGTGTCTTTGAAACACATGAAGGGAGAGATTGATAAATTTTAATACATTCAAATTAAAACCTCTATACAATAAAAGACATGATTAACTAAATTAAAGCTAGGAATAGACTAGACTGAGAAGATAAATTTTCATTGTATGTAATATACTAAGAGTTACTATCCAGACTATATAAACTACTCCTAAGAAGCAAAATGAAAAATATCAACAATTCAATAGGAAAATAAGAAATGAATATAGGTAATTCAAAAGAGAAAGCAGATTGGCTAAAAACATGAAAAATATTTAATTTCAATGAAAATTAAGGCAATGAAATTTCAATCAAAATAGGGCTTTTAATCTATTGAACTGGCAAAAATAAATATCTGATAATAGTTTCAGTGAAACTGTGGAGAGGCAGTAATCCTCATATACTCCTGGTGGGAACATGCAATGCCACAGAATTAGGCAGAATCTAATAAAATTACAAATGCTATGATTTGTAATTCTAAGATGGCCCTCATGATCACCACCCCTCCCCCTCTGGTGTTATGCTCTGTATAATCCCCTCTGAGTGTGAGTGGGACCTGTCACTTGTGTCTAATCAATAGAAAAGATGATAGAATGTCACTATTGTGATTAGGTTACAATATACAGTCATTGCTTAGCATGGTCCTGATATGCACAAATTTCGTTTACCATACTTTAGATAACTATCACCAGTCCCCCAAATATATCATCCAGATTTCATATATTTACATATTAATTGTATTTGCAAATATACAAATTTTGCTTCTATTTCTTCAGTCTACATATAACTATATAAATAACAGATGCACATCATGATCAGTGACCAATCACTGATTTTCTTTCAAAGTCTGTTCATAGTTGTTCACTACACACGTTAGTCACTTCATGCACTTACAACAAAGCATGTAGTTGTATTATCTCCTTGTGTTGCAATAAAACGTGGCATTTCACAGAAATGGATAAACAATAGAGGGACTTGACTAACAAAGAAATGTAGAGGAAAGAAATGAAAAATGAAAACACTGGGAGTAAAATTTGATTTGATTAGAGTATTTGAATATGGAGACAGCAAAGTGAAAACAGGACAAGACTTATCCCTGCATGAAATTACTTTTTCTAATGGTATTTCAATGATATTGAAAGAGTACCATGAATCTATTAAAAAAAGGGGGGAGAGCAAAGTTGTTTCAATATCTTCAGTTTAAATTGCACTAAGGAATGGAGCTTTTACTGCTACTTTGAAGGCTGTAATAAACACACACAAAATCCCAGTCAGTTTGTATAGATTCAGGTCAAAGCACCGACTTTAGTTGCTTCATTGAAAAAAAAGATAATTACTGAGGATGAAGGAATAATTTTTACTGCCAGTAAAGTTTGGTTTCATTGTTTCAGAAGTAGTATAAATTGATTAAAATTAAGCTGTTTGGTGAAGCTACTAGAGCTGATAAGAATGCAGTTGTAAAATTTGCACCCAAATTCCAAGTATTGGTTAAGGCAGTTATAATAATTGTGAAATATTTAAAGGTGATGAGACAAGTCAATTTTGGAAGGTAATCCTTTTAATAATTTACATCAACAATGGTACAGAATTACAAGTGACCATAAAGGAGATGCACCCTGAAGAACTCAGTAAAAGTGAAATTACCAACATAAATGGAGTGGTTGGGATAGAAAGCATGGAGACGTCCAGAAGAAGATGCTGGTAGAACACTTTACATAAAAGGAACTATTGGAAGCCATCTCATGATATTGAAGGTACAAAAGTTACAGTGTTGGAAGCTAACTCAAACTTAGAAAGGCCTATGACATTTCACCAAGGCATAGAAAAGATGCTCATTCCATTTAATAAGTTATGGGATGAGAAGAAAGTGAGCACTGTTCAAGCTACTCATAATTAGCATTTTTTTCAAAGAAATCAAACACTAATTCTGAATGTTTCTACTGTTTGAAATTACAGTTCTAGATATATTTTAGTTTTACTATTTAAAAATTTTTCTATATATTTTCAGTCTATAATAAGAGAATTTTAAAATGTTTTGACAAAAATTTAAGGCCACAGAAAACAGTAATGAAAATTGTAATGTCTCACTGATTGTTAAGATTGTTCTGCATGGTTTCAGCTTGCACTGTCATTTTTATATCCCCACCATACCCTGCGAAGAGAGGACTGCCTGTAAAAAGTCTCAGCCTTACTAACACACACGCCAGAAGATGCTTACACTGGCCTTGAAGAATTAAGCTGCCATGCTGTGAACTGCCAATGCAGGGGGCCACATGGAAGAGAACTCTCAACCTCAACCCTACAACGGCAAGGAGTCGGACTCTGCCAACAGCTACATTAGCATGTAAGAGAGTCCCACATCTTCAGATGAGGCCACAACCCTCACTGAAACGTTTATTTAAGCCTATAGACTCTGAATAAAGCACTCAGGTTAAGCCATGGAAATTGTGAGACAATAAATAGATACTGTTTAACATTAGACTTCTCAGTGTGTCATTTTAAGCTACATTTCTCTTAAATGTGTGTCGATCGAACTAGAGTTATCTTTATCAACATGAATAGACTAAAAAATATTTTCACTGACAAAATAAGATACCAAAGAGAAACACCCAGTATGATATGGTATCTTTATGTAAATAAAGAAGAACACTCAAAAAGCTATATATATTCTATGAGCAAATATGTATATATAAAGGTAAGGAAAATGAACTAGAAAATTTTTACAATACATCCCAAATAAAGCTTAGCACTTGGGGATAGGAATGGGATATGGGTATGGGACCTGGAGTTCCAAACAATAGGAATTTCAACTTTAGCAGGAAAAAAACTTTTAATAAAGAAAAAAAATTCACAAAAATGTCAAAAGTTAAATGGCAGGTGTTTATTATTTGCAATTTTCTATATTTTTAATTGCTAAAAAGGAAATGCCTGTAAATTCTAATATCTAATATACATTTAAACCCTAATTTCTATCTAGCCATGAAAAGGAAGGGAGGAGGAGTTAGTAAGGAAAATGTTCAAAATGTTTTGTCAAGGGGGGGAGAAATTAAATGTTCAGTCTTAGAGCATAAAACCAAAATTATATAGATTATTCCTTGCTGCTCCAGAATGGCTGCTCCCTGGGTTTTAGAAAAGACTTTTTTCAATCTTTTGCTAACAGCCTGCACTTGCTCCTAGGCAAAAACCAGACTCAGCTGGCTTCCCGTGGGAGGAAGCTTGAAAGCACGTCAGTGTATCTTACCAGGTAGGTTGTAATGATCTGCTTCAGAATCACCCGAGTGCTTGTTAAGGATACGGATGCCTGTACCCACAACACATTTACTGAGTCAGAGTTTGGGGGCATTGTGGCTAAGGATTTTCATTTTTACAGATTTTCTAGGGAACTCTTATGCCTTCTCATTTTAAAGTAATTATTATTATTTTAATAGTAGAGTTCATCAAAATGAGAAAATGTTTGCAAATTTTAATAATTATCATGTACATGAGTAACATTTTATTGAAAACACATTTTTTTAGGGAGATGGACAGAGGGTATTTATAGTGTCTTGATTAAAAATGTCTAACTTTTTTTTTTTGCGGTACACGGGCCTATCACTGTTGTGGTCTCTCCCATTGCAGAGCACAGGCTCCGGATGCTCAGGCTCAGCAGCCATGGCTCACGGGCCCAGCCGCTCCGCGGCATGTGGGATCTTCCCGGACCGGGGCACGAATCCGTATCCCCTTCATCGGCAGGCGGAGTCTCAACCACTGTGCCACCAGGAAAGCCCCCAAAATGTCTAACTTTTGTTTGACCAACTCCACTCCCACCTTTGGGCAATGTACCATAGTACGGTTCAGGATGAACGAAAGGTACCCCACCCCTTTGTTCTTTCAATCTTTCTTTGAACTTTTAATTTTAAAAATTACAAAGGAATTGAAAAGCTACAAGAATGCTTAATAAACTTATTCTCTTCACTCACATTCACCAATTGTTCACTTTTGTCACATTTACTTTGTGCGTGTGTGTATGTACATATTTTTGCTGAACAATTTTAAGAGTAAATTAAAGATATCATAATTGTCTACCCCTAATTGTTTCAGTATGTTTATCTTCTAAAACAACAGGGTATTATTTTATATATAATGCAAATATAAAATAGAGGAATTTTAATATCTTAGAGTACTATGATTTAATATACCACCTATATTCAAATTTTGCCAAGTGTCTTAAAGTCCTGTTAGAATTTCTTCTCATCCAGCCTTCATGTCTCTTTAGTCTCATTTAATCAGGAATGGTTCCTAACCTTTTGCCATCCATGACATTGGCATTTCTTAATAGTAGTAGCCAGAGATTTTGCTGAATGTTCCTGAAATTCTTTTCTGATTGTTGCCTCATAACTAGATACAGGTTATGCTCTTTTGTCAGGAATACAAGTGATTTCTTGTCCTTCTCAGTGCCTCACATCCGGAGACACATGATTTCAATTTACCCCATTATTTGGTGATGTTAACTTGGTGGCATTTGGTATAGCAATGTTGCCAGGCTTCTCCACTAAAAAGTGACCATTTTCTTTGTAATTAATAATCACTTATGACATAAACTGACACTTATAAATAATCTATTTTCCATCAACCCTTTTTAGTTTTAGCATACATTGATGATTTTTTCCCCCAAATCACTTATTTCTATGATTTAAGAAGGGATTTTCTGACTATAATTTATCCATTTTATTATAAGGAAGAGCTTTCTCTTCTCTAGTATCAGCATGGACACAGATTCTTTTTTCTTTTTAATACAGAATTGATTAAAATCACTATTTGTTTTGATGTTCAAACTGTTCAAGATTTAGCCATTAGGAGCCCTTTATCTTTTTGACATGTTTCTGTTGTTTTTTGAGCACTTTAAAAACTTTCTAGCACTATAAAGTACTGTACTTTCCCTCCATGGCCCTTCAAGTAACCATTTCTCCATAGTTCCTTGATTCTTTTTAGTGGGAGATGGTGTGTTGGAGATGAAAATATGCTCAAATGTGCTCACGGCTATGGGTGTTTTTACTTCTCAACTTCCCAGCAAGCACAGCTTGTACTTATTCCTCTAATGTTTCCCTTCAGAATTTTTCTCTCTGTTCCCATTCCCTATTTGTATCTTCCTTCTTTCATGGTGAAAATCCTGGATCCAAATATACAGTCAATTTTGAGAAAGTGCAACTATGGCAATGAAGGACAAACACCACTCAACATATGAAACTTGGTAAGCTGATGGGGATGTATGTTTTCCCCTTGTTCTGTCTTCAGTTACACACTCCAATGCTACCCAATGATGAGAGGATACTACTAACACTGGAATGAGAAATAAGGCATCCTCGCCTTGTGAATGAAGTGTTCTGGGCAATCAGACTTCCTCTCTCTAATCAGGAAGCAGAGTCGGAGTAAAGACAGAGGTTGATGTGTATACCATATTGTATACTTGATTACAGAATTGTAGACTTATATCTGAACCGTAAATGACACTATAGGAGAGTAAGCTAAATACTCTTCTCCACTGTCTGAGAGGATTTTAATAAATATCAGAAAACACATCAAAAAATAAAATAAATTCTATCCCCTTACTGGAAATCTCCATACAGAATTGAAAAGGAAACCTTAATAGCAAAAGTGGGAAGGCATCAATTTTAATGAAAAATATTTTCCTATTTTTATTGTATACTAGTAACAATAAAAATAATTTTATTTATAGCTTGTACTTTTGTTTCTCTTTAAATACAATAATTCCCCCACCACACACACAAGGTCTGTCCACCTGAAGCCAATATATGTTAATATACTAAAATGTGAAAATCAATCATTTTATTTTTTGGAAGTATAGAGAACCAATTTAATGTAGCTCACGTTTACTCCTTATAATTTATGGAAATGTTCCCTTTAATTCATTACTTTCAGACAACCAAATTCTTTTGAATTTGATAGCAAAAAAGAGTAAAATATGATTTCCTATCTTTCATTGTCATATCATCACCATCTAAACATAGAAACATTATATTACACTGGATTTAAAGAACCCATCATCATTAAAAAGCATTTAACAAGATTCAAAAATTACTTGAACGTATAGTGTGTATTCTAGAAGTTCAGCATCAGTGTCAGTCTAGAAATAGTTATCTCAGATTAAATTAAGATGTAATTTTTCTCTATTGTATCATTAAAATATTTCTTGCACTTGTGCTTTAGAGCTTAATTTTTATATACAATTATCATTACATGAAACTCTTACAAATCCACCCTGCTGTTGAAATTACCTTTTCAAATAGCTTCTTCTAACTGGAGTAAATTCTAGCTATCCTTTGTCTTATAGTTCACTTCGTTAGTCACCTGGCTAAGAGAAGGGCAATCGTCGTTTATCAGTCTGGGCTGGGAAACAACCTTAGAATTGTTTGGCCAGGTGGTAAAGTTTATCACTTTGGGTTGCTCCCCAGGTCTGGGGAGTCTTTTCCTCAGTACTTCCTGAGAGAGGAGGAGTCTTTATGCTCCATTCTGCTTTAAATGTAAAATATCACCTTTAGAAAAATTTCCAAGGCAAATTATAAGGCTTCATTATAAATTATCAAAAAAGAAAATGAGTTAGGACCCCTATTCAGTTCTTTGGGTTTCTACTTTACAGTCTATGAAGAAATTATTATGAAGAATGATAATACTTTTGCATATTATATTAGACACATAGAAACATTTTTATTTCAACGTAAAGATAATGGGAACTGGCTCTCTTCTGTATGAGTGTGGCATAAATAAGCTTTATTTTTATATTTTTAATTAAGGAAGAGAAATTCTTACTTAAAACAATGTAACGTGGAAAACAAGGAACACATGCTGAGGAGTCAATTCTGTATCATTGTTAACCACAGATGATGATGATGATGCTGATGACAGCTATAATACATACCTCACCTAGTCTTACCATGTACCATGCACAATTCTAAGCACTGTATAAAGTTTTTTACATTTTACATGTATGTACATACACATGTATGTGTGTAGATATATACACTATATAGTTACATATATAGTATATATATATATAACTATGAGTTAGTACCATTTTTATCTTCATTTTACAGTTTCATAGGTTGGGAAAATGAAATTCAGGGGTTCAGCAATATTCCCAAGATCATTCAGCTATATTAAAGATCTAGGAACTTATATGAAGATTTAATGACTGCTGAATTAGCCCAAAACTACCTCAGAACTAGTCTTAGATATAGTAGCTGTGAGCAACATGGAACTTATCTTTAAAGAACTATGTTGCCATATGAAAATGGGCTTAGAAAAGAGTAGGACAAAGACCAGTATATGGAATGTGAAGAATGGAGTTTAAAAATTCAATGTAAAAGCTTCCTTACACAGTTAGGGTCACTCTTGAAATTTATTTTACTATACCAGAGGCAGGCAGAAAGTACAGTTAATAGAACATGGCTTTGGAAGTAGATGCATGTGGGTTTGAAGCTCAGCTTTCCTATCCCCCTTTTTTTTTCCTACTTGAATAACCAAGGACAAATTATTATCTTGTCTAAAATTCTGGTTACTCATTAATGCACTGTACACGCTTCTTTGTGAGATATGAGAGGATTTTATGAGAATCCTGTGCAAGGGAACCTACTACAGATGGTTGGTTCAGGAAAGCTATTTTAGGGCAGTTTTCCTTCTTGCATCATTGTCTTGTACTATGCCGTGTGCATTTCCTACATTTTAATCTCCTGGTCCTTTCCTCCCTTCCTTCTTACTCTCAGCAAATTATCCTGCCTTCTGCATCACAGAGAAGTATCTAGCAGGTGTAAACTTCATCAGTTTAACTTCCTCTAGTTGGAAGGACAGATATTAAACTAATAAAGACTCAAAAGTTCTTTAGTTATAATTATGTATTCTTAAGCAGAAATACAATTCTGAAGATGTATAACCTGTTACTATTTTGAAGGTACAACATACCACCTGGATAACTGATTCTTAAACTGTGGTTCCTAGGCTAACTCCATCAAAGTAAATGAGTGTCTAATAAAATAAAGACTTTTGTTCCGATTCTAGAAGTTCTGAATCAGTATCTCTGGGAATTGGACATTATAATATAAATGCTCAGCAAGCTTACCAGGTGTTTTTCATGACCCAAAATTTGAGGGTAACTATCAACACATTTAAAGACCAGGATTATGTATTTTTCACCCACCAGGAGACTGATATAATGCTGGGTGCATGGATACCTTTCAAAAATTTGAATGAAAAGCTAGCTGAGACAAATGGAAATCAGAAAGACATTTTTATTAAATTTACTCAAATTGCATAGCTAGGCTTTGGTATTCACTCTTAGCATGTCTGTGTGCTCCAGACAGTGGCAGAACAGATGGGTTTTGCAGGGAGACTCCTGTCCAGTGCACACGGCGCTACCTGATCCAGCTTCTCTTTGCTACGCTGACCTCCTCTCTTTCTGCTCTGCCCCAGCTCCACAGGCCTCCCTGCCTCACACCCAAGGCTCACTCCTCTCAGGACTTTTGAACTCGCTCGTGTCTTCCTGGAACCTTCTTCTGTTAGAAACTCACAGGCTTGCACTCTAACCTTCTATCTTTACTTAAGCGGCACTTCCTAATGAGAACTTTCTTGGGCTGGCCTGTTTAAAATTGCAAATATGTCCTTACCCAGAGTTCTCCATCACCTTCCCTGGTTTATTTCTATCCAAAGCACTTATTACTTTTTAATATGAAAAAATAATTTATTTTATTACATGTCTCCTCAAACTGGATTATAACCTCCATGACAGCAGGGCTTTAGTTGGTTTTGCTCATGCTATAGCTCTAGTGTCTAGAACAGTACCTAAAACATAAGTGCTCAATAAACTCTTTTTGACTAACCTAATATGGAGGTTTTTAACCTTCTATTATCTGTATTTGGCATCCTATAGAATACATCTGAATGTATGTATTACTCATGTAATTTCTCTCTTAGAATTTGAATTATTAGGTGATAAAAAATAACATATTTAGTTCTTCATCTTTAGATAAAGTTTACATGCAAATCATGACACCATGGTCCACGTAAACAGCAATGGGGGAACATGATTACAAATAAGAGTGTAAACATAAAATGTTGGGACTTAGTAATTGCACCATCAAAGTTGACAATCTTTTATTCTTGTCAGCCATGGAAGAATGGGTTATCCAAATATTATAAGTTAAAAAAAAATTAAATCAGAAGAATAGCATTGAAGAAGTCTTTCCAAAGCTCTTAAGAAATACAAGAAAGTTTCCTTATATATATTAGTAAGAGGATGCTTTTTCTTCCTGATATGGTAGATTTCAATTTAAATATGTTTAAACACATAAAATAAGTAAATAGTGAAGAAGTGGGGGGAGCATTCATTTTTTTTAGTTCAGATGTATGGTACAATGTTAGACATTTCCTCCCTCTGTCTCCCCTTCTCTATCACTGTGGACCTCCATCTACTCTTTCATTTCTCACTATCTCCTCTGTTGCCATTATAGGGCAAACCACTTCATCTTTCTTCTAGAAAATCTTTACACATTATACAAACTTAATGTCATAATTTAAAAATTGTTACAGAGTTTTTTCTCTTTTGCCTTTCTGTTTACATGACTTTCGTCCTAGTGTTCTGGAAGCACCAGTCTTCCTCAGGATCTAGGGAGTGGTCTGTGTAGATTAGGATTTGACGCAGAATGAAGAATGAGAAATATGGAAACTATATTCCTCTTCTCATCTTCATAAGGGGATTTTGCAGCAAAACAGTTGCTTGCTAGTGAATTTTGTTGAGAAAGAATCATCTGAATTCCTTCACATTTATCTTTATATGGGGTAAGGGTTTAGGGCTCTTTTTACAGTCTTTCCTATTGTTGAAAAAAACTCCCCTTCCATGTGTGGCAATGAGTGCTGCTTCCTGGTATTAGGAAGGTTTGACAGAGGGGAAGTAACTTGAAAACTTGCTCCTTTCTGATCTGGGGAATTGGGCATAGATTGTAGGGGTGCAGGAGGGAAGAAGAATCCACAGAAAGAGGATACTCTGAAAATCACATCACTTTTTCCTCCATTTCCCACCCCCATGATAGCACCCAGCTATCCTGCACCTTGGAAATACCCAAAAGACACCTTAGGGAGAGAGTCAGGTAGTGGAGAGGGAAGCCTGATGAGAGACATGGTGTTTTATCCAAGAAAGATTAAACATCAAAGGAACTATCACGTCTGATTAATCTTTATGTAAAATCAAGAATTTAGTTATTTCCACCCCATGCTGATCCATGGGTAAGAGATAGGAGGAAATTAAAGACAAATATGAGAACCTATAAACAAGCAACATAATCCATATGTTTTTATGCACATTTGTAATGTTGTTTTAATTAAATTGTGATCCTGCTATAACTAAACCAAATGACCTCAATCCCATGATTAAAACCCTTAATATCTTTCCCTTACTATAACGTACCCATTTTTAATATGCTAGGCCTAAAGTCTACAGAGTCTGGCCATTGCTTATTTTAAATGATATCATCTTGCTCTAGTTTCTGCCTGAGTCACAAGGTTCCAACAGATATTTCAATTCCTTAAATGTACTAAACACTTTGCAGTAGAGGGTCTGCCTAGCACACTCCCCTTTTTTTCACCTGTCTATTCTAACTTACCCTCCAATGCTTACCTATAATGCTATTTTCTATGAGTTTTTCTATAATATCTCAATCTTAGTTCATTATTATTTCTCTCAGTATTCTTTCCTTCCTAGCACTATAAAATGCTGTAATTTTATACTTATTTGTGTAAATCTGTTTCATGTCTGTAAGCTCCATGTGTTTGGAGACTATACCCATTTTATTTACACTACCTACTAGGGTCTGGCACATAGTAGACATTCCATATTTTTTCTCATGCAAGCTAGACATAAATTGTTTTCAAGGTAGCTTTGATATCTGCTCTATCATGTCCCTTTAATTACAACATCAACATTTTGTAGTTATTTATATTCTTTAGCACCATTAATCTTGTTGGGTCTAGTTTGAGCCCAAGTGATTTTAACCTCTAATAAAGTGTCTTACGTGAACTGAATTATTAAATTTATATAAAGTCTTCTTTGGAATGGGAGTAAAAGAAAGAAGTTATGAACTACAGCTAAATGGAAGCTATTTTCATTCTCATCACTGACTCACTTGTATCATTGAGATTTTAAAACACCAATAAACTACTGTTTTAGAGGTTTTCTTAAATCCCAGGAGGAAAAAAGGAGATGTAGATAAAAAGGAGACAAGTTAGCAAGTTTTCTGTTACATTAACATGACGATTGGTGTCTGAAGAAGTGAAAAAGAGTGCATTTTGATGCATTGGAAGGTAATTGGTCAAAGTGTGGATGGGTTAATTGAATATTATGGTGAGATTACAAGTATAGATTCACCCAACACCTTAATGGTAAATTTTTGTCATCAAGGTCACAATGCCTCTGAAGGTGGCTCTGGAATTTAGCAGAAAATTTATCAGCTGTGGGGTGACAGAGATTTCCTGTTTGCCTCATCCCCTCAATAGCTCTGTAAACTCAGGTAATTTGCTTAATTCTCTGAACTTTGGAGTCATCTGTTGTAAAATAGGTACACCCAAGACTGGTTTCGAAAATTGCTAATACATATGAAGCACTAAACACTGTCTGCACACAGTAGGTACTCAACTAATGGCAGCTGTTTTAAAGCATAGAGCAGCTCTTGGCACACAGTGAGTGCATAATCACTGTGTGAGAAGGAACCCAGCCTCTGAGTTTTTATGTGGCCTGTAGAAATAAACAGAATTAGGAGATCTCTTTCTTTTAACTTTTCATTATTTGGAGCATCAAGTGAAAACTGGTTTTATTTTTATCTCTCCCCAACACTACAGAATAACAAGTAAACTGTTAACGCATTGATAAATGACTATCTCTTGGGCACATCTACCTACAAGGGTAAAGAACTCATTACTGACCTGGGGTCAATCATGGCATTCTGCATACACCAGATGCTCAATACACATTTGTTAGTCAGTTAGCTGTCACCTTTTAATAAACATTTATTTCTCAGATTTTAGCCTTTTAACTTTTCTCTTGAGGTTCTCTATTTCTCTTATACACTTTATTGCCTGTGCTTATTTTTTTCCATTTAAAAACTTTAATGGTTTCTGATTCAACTCTATTTCAGAATCATCCCTGTTGTTCAGACATATATTAAAGATAGCTCAATATCCTTTCATTCAAATTATGCCAAAGAAACAAGGTATAATGATTCTGTACACAAATACATATTAAACCACTATTTTATATTTGAATAACCTAAGAGATCTTTAACTAATTAGTAACATAGTAATTGTCCATCACCTGGGGATGCCATCAGTATGAACTTGCTGGTCACCTCAGTTGAGAAATCATTCTATATAGAAGTACATGAATGTGATAACATTGCTGACATTCATAATTTGGAATTTAAAAATACAGTCAACAGTTTAATCAAACACTGTTAGTAATAACAGAAAATTCATACATACAATAAAGAAGTATTAGAGCCTTTTCTCAATGTATATACTGCAACTTTAAAATCTTTGTAACTGTTTCTTACTATGTCAAGAAGAGCCCTGTGTAAAGTTTTGGTTTATTTCTTTGAGTTTTCATTCTGAGGCTAGAAGCTGTTTGATCTCTAACAAACACACAAAGTCTCCAGGCAAAAGTATTGCTAAATGTGAATCTTTATATTAAAGAACCTGCTTAAAAATCTTCTCTCTGAATATTAGTGATATTGGAAAAGGAAGGTTACATAAAGACAGTTGTTTGGCAATTATAAAAAGAAAATAACCAGCAACCAGAGAATCATTCCATGTCCTTATTGGATCTATTAAAATTATTTACAGGAAGTCCTCAGTTTCTTTTCTCTTCAATTCTGAATAAAAGATTTATGACCTGTCACTTTTCTATTTACTTAAACTTTCTTCTGTGATCCTGATAACTTTTAAAGAAATTACACCAAATTTTAAAAATTAAAGAAAAGTTACACATAATTTGTTTCTTGGTAAAACATCAAGATAAACAACTGAGCTTTTGGTTTTCCATACTTTTTTGACTACTGTAAAATGAAGCTACAAAATAAGGCCCTAGTAGGGTAAACACATAGACACTTTGCTGATCTTATGTAAATAGCAGACAGACTACATTGGAGGGTAAATCATGTGAGCTAAACACAAATAAGACAGTGGTCATATTTCCCAAAAGCAAGCCCTGAGAAATGTTTTACTAGAAGCTGATTCAAAGATGAATTTTTGAAAGTGTAGATTTCCCCAAGAAATCAAAAGAAGCTTCAAGTAGAGCACCTATGAAAGTCTATTTCAAAGTGAACATTAAGTATTTCCTTCAACTCACTTTTATGTTAAGGTAGTTAATATCATCTTGTAATGTTCTAGGATTATCCTTAATCTTAGCAGGATTTTTGAATTGGGAGTGGGTGGGCTAACACACAGAGACCCTTTGGAAAAGTAGGTTCCTGAAGGTCTTCGAGGGCCGCCCTAGAATTTCAGAAGGTGAGTTTCAAGAGCTAATGCTCATTTACAGGGACACAAACAGGTGATACTTCAGCGCACAACACTGTTTTATCATGTCAGTTTTATCACTGAGACTTGGTTATCAGGCCTTTCCAAGGTAATTTATACGAAGCACCTCTCTAACAGCGCTAGTCATCAAAGCTGAGTGGAACAAATATGCAATCAAACTTTATTTATTCAGCTCGAATCTATGAATTAGTTCCTGCTGTTTTAACAAGCATCCAACTGGCATTTGTTAGAATTAAATGATGATCTCCCAGGGAGAAATATAGTATGTTGGCAATCATTAGCATTTTATTGACCAATTTGGAATCACTGAATAAAACTGAAATCAAACAAACGGCTGTTTGTATAGTAAATAAGAATAAGAAAAAAAAATCTTTCCCCTCTGGCACTGTTAATTCTTTTCAAATGATTAATGAGGAAATATTAATGGGAAGTCAAAAACAACCTCACCTATCAGATTTAGCACTAGCCCTCAAAGGGCACAGAACAGAGACTCAATTATTGAAGTTCTTACAGTTTTCCAACTCCTGTTTTATACTTGGGAAATGGTGTCCTTAAAATTAACAGAATTGAAAAAAAATTAACAGAATTGAAATGTGCAATATTTATGATCTTCATAAAACTTGTTTTCATTTTGTTTACATAGCTAATGTTACAAAATTTTGAATATTTGAGTTATTATTTTCCCAAGATGTTTACAATGCTTTAGTAATACTTCCTCTAATAATGTTTTCTGTGTTAAGGGATACTACAAGGACATACAATGGTGTCTCTAGCATTTTTATATTTCCTTAAAGGCAGGGGATTTAGAAGGTTTTGAATTCTTGAGGTGAAGTGGGGACTACAGCAGTACTGTTTTGTAAAATTATACCGAGGCAGGTAAAAGAAAGGGAGAGGAAAGAAAAGAAAGGGAAAGATGGAAGTGGGAATTCATAGAGAGCACTGCTTTCACGGGGAACGTTATACGTGTCCTCTCATTTACTCCTTACATGCAGCATGGAAAAAAAACAATACTCGAATTTTAACAATAAAACAAACAAGGATAAGTGGAGATATAACAAGCAATTCTAATAGAGGAAGGCTTGAACTCAAACCTTTCTTAAGCTACAATACACATTTTCACTACATCCTGGATGACCAATATTTAGCAGCTCCCCCAGACACTGTGTATATGGGAATAGACTGATGATGAAAGTCGGTGCAGATGCATAAAACTAAACTACACATTCCCACCAGGTCTCTTATGATAAGTTAACAGTAGTAGTTGGGAAAAACCAGGGCCCTGAGATGTGACTTGGGTTCAATTAGACAGACACGGATGAGGTTGAGAATTTGAACCCTCAAATCTGCCTGAACATAGCATTCTGATGGAGCAGCCCCTCCTACCATCCTCCCTCTCCAACCACTCATTCCAGCCAGAGAGAACCAGTCCTGTCTCACGTTGAAAACCATAAAACAATGCAAAATGAACAAAAATCTTTAAATCATGTTACCTGGTGCAGATACTTCACAAAGAGATGCTGGTGCTCTTCAGTATCCACTCCCAACATTCCTCATTGACTCCATTCCCCAAATGAGAATCAGATTCAAGCACGACACAGACAAGGGCCTCCACCAGGAGGGAACTGCTTCCATGACAAGACAGTTGTCAACTTGCAGGAAATTCTCTTCACTAATGCACTAAGGAGTCCATGGCTGAGGGGATCACCAGAATTCATGAACAGGGATACGGTGGTTGCTCTCTATGGGCTCAGGAAGACAGTGAGCCTGCTGCCATGGAACTAGGCTCCCTGCAGAAATGATGGATCCCAGCGTGGTGAGGTCAGGTGCTGGCAGGTAACCTTTAGCTATATAGTGGGCCCAATTACCATAATCAGCCACAGAGGTCTACAGCAGTGGCTAATTATTCCCGGGGCTTTGTGAACGAAATAGCTGGGCAACATCTTAATGCGCTGTTTGACTTATAAGCAGAACATTCCAGGCCTGCTGAGCAAAATTAAGGCTTGAAATACCGTATTGAGGTTCACGGCCTCTCGTTAGGTTCTAAAATGTAAACTATCTCATAGACCCAGAATGATTGGCAGGAAGGCCAGCCCTCTTTGAGGAAAAACCCTTGAAAAGGCCCTCAACCCTGTACTGTGAATCTTTCTCCAAGTCCTCTCTGAAGGCTACAATCCCTTAACAATGTGACTGAGAGAAAGCAAATAGCCAGACCTTACATGATTATTACATGCTGGCTCTAAGTGGAAACATGTGGTCCTCTGGTCAATTAGGGGTAATGGAGATCAGGTGAGAGATGCAATCTTGGCAAAGCCAATTTTACACTAAATCCATTGGGATTGTTTCTCCTGTTATTTTCCTAGGCCTGAGATATTTTGGAGTAAATATATATACTTAGTAACTGACAGAGTCCTCACATTGGTCCTCTGAGCTATGGAATGAGGGCTATTATTGTAGAAATGTTCCATATAATTTCCTCTAGTGGTGTTCTCCCTCAAGATACTAAATCAAAAGATACCAAACCAAAAGCAATGCCACATTCCTGGTGGGTACTGCAGACATTATTGTCACCAACCAAGGACTTAAGAGATAATGGAGTGGATGTTTTTATTTTCTACCCATTTAACTTTCCGGTTTGACTACTGCAAAAGTTAGAGGGATCTTGGAGAATGACTGTGGATTATAACAACCTTTATAACCATCAGAAAATATGACAATTTGTATCTGCTGTTCTGGACATGGTGTCTTCACTGGAGCAAGTGAATGGATGCCCTAGACCCAGGTATGCTATCACCCTTCACCCTAAAAAACACTGTTTTTAATGCCCAGCTAATTAACATAATCAGAAACAGATGTCTTCACACATCACAAACAGTAGCACTATTTACCATCTTTTTTATGATCTTTTTTTCTTTTTCAGTTCTATGACAATTCTTTTGCTTTCTGTCATAATCTAGTACAGATGAATCTTCTTTCTTTATCTAGTTGCTTGTGGCACGCTGATCCATTGCATTACGCTAATTGAAATGGGTAAGAAGAAAGTAACAAGCACCATAATTTTGATTCACGCTGGCCTGCAAAATCCATGAAGTTTCTTGGCGTTTCTTAGGTGGGGAATATCTAGGGATACTCTCTTAAAGTAAAAGATAAGTTGCTGCACTTTTCAATACCCTTCCCCCCAAAATAGGCATAATGGTTGATTAACTTCTTTAGATTTTGAAGCAAATAACATAAAATATCTGGGCATGTTGTTTTGATATGTTTACCAAGTGGTCTTTAAGGCTATAGTATTGAGTGGGGCCCAAAGCAAGAGAAGGCTACACAGCAGGTCTAGGCTGCAGTGCACGCTTCCCTGACGTATGGTCCTTAGGAGCCGGCAGGCACAATGGTCCTGCAAGGGGCTGTGGTACACGGAGATACTTTGTGAGATCTCTAGCAAGTGGAAACATGAGAATAGCAGCAGAGACTTCTTGGATTTTAGATTAAATCCATGCCCTATCCTGCCAAATAGCTATACTCGATTTGAAAATTAGCTCCTGGCATACTCTTAGGTCCTGGTAAACTCTTAATGCCTAACCACGGGACACCAAGTGATTTTGTGACTCAAGCTGACCGAAATGGAAAAAAAAAAAAAAAAAAAAAAGACAAGAAGAGATGTTAAGGGGTACAATGCTGAGGGGTTGATTGAAAATTGTGTTGATTTTTCTGTTTGTTCTTCTGGTTCAATTCTTTACTTTTCTACACCCTGTTCTGTTCTCTGAGAGGCTGAAAGTACTGGACTCTCTTGCCCTGTAGCTTCTTGTTGTGTTTGGCCAACAGGATGCAATAAAATGGCAATGGGAAAGATTGATTATTTGTTCATTCCCTACACTTCCTCTCTACTGAGCTGCTGTTTAGCAGCAGCTGTGTCCCTCTGTCTATGGCCACAGCTCCTTTTCCTATGGCCACAGCTCTAAATTCCTGGAGCAGCCTGAGGATATGTTGGCTTCCCTCTGTCACTAGTTCTTGGGATCTTCAACATTCTCTTTTGTTGCTCTTAATCTTTTCGACACCTTTATAAATAGTTCCTTTATTTAACTGTGGGCTATTACTCCTTTGAGCATGCAGTCATTTTTCCCCCAGAATAAATGACAGAACAAAAAGAGGATTCTGGGGAAATATCACAACATATTCTACCACATACTTAAGGATTTTTCTAGTAAGAGACAAATAAAATCGATCTTTTTAAAAGACACTGTTATCTTGGGGCTTTCTATTATATGCAGCCAAGCATAATCTTCAATGAGGCAACTCCTCACTTTGATAACTCCTTGTTCTACTTGTCTGGAAAGTGCTGCTTTACTGACCACATCCCAGCATCCAATGTATCCCTTGGATGCCATTCCTTCCTCTGAATGTTAATAGATTTAGTGCCTTTACCACTTACTTTTTGCTGAGAATGTCTAAATGTATCATTATCTACCATTCTCATACCATCCACTGTCCCTTAACTAAAATGTTGCAAACATGCCCTGAACTCAGAAGTTAATCAATGTATGTTATTGATAAGAATGACGCTTTCCCCATTTATTTCAGAAGAGTCAAATTTCACATCCTTCTAAGTGCAGAAGACTGATAGTTTAAGTATTTTCTTTCTGGGTGCTTGCTCTAAGTCTGTCTTATGACAACTTGTGTTTTTTCTTTTCCCTGAATCTGCCTGTAAAGTAATGTAGAAGAATATGATTGGGGGAGGGGTGCTTTAGTAAAGAGAGAAGAAGGAATACAGCAGGGACCCAGGCCCTGTTTCATCTTGTTCCATGATCGTGAGCTGAGACAGCCTTTGGAGTCAATAACTCCCAAAGACCTCTCTGCAGGGTGTGGTCCTGTCAACAACGGCTCCCTTGACCCCTGTAAAAACTCCTCTTCATCCACACCTGTTCCTCCACAAGCTACAGAGAGGACAGTCAGCCTCTCACTGAGGATTGATTTTTGTCTGTGTGTGTCTGGCATGTACCTCATGAGACTAGAGGCACTAGAAGGGCAAAGATTTTTCCTGTCTCGGGTATTTCTGTATCCTTAGAAGCTAGCATATGCCTAGCTCATAGCAGAAAGTCAAAGAAGTAACTTCAAACAAAGTAGTAAACACATCTTCAAGATAGCACTGGAAATCTAGCACTGTACTCCATGAAATCTTCCTTCCTACTATTTTTCATCACCTTCAAATATGCTGTATCTAATGACGAGATTTTACTCTTCTGTAATTCCATAGTAATTTGTATAAGCTTCTCTTATAGAACTTTTTCATGTTACCTCACAATTCTATGTCTTTCCCACTAGCCTATGTAGTTGTCAAGCACAGCAGCTTTTACAGCTGAGTGTTTTAAACCTTGGGCTCTGAATCTCAGCTCTGCTACTTCATGGTTTTATCATCTTACTTAAGTTACTTAACATCTCTAAGATTCAGTTTCCTTATTTGTAAACTGTATATAATTCATTCATTCATATATGTATTATGTGCCAGGTGCTAATGAAAGTATTGGAGAGAGTTAAGAGGGAGAAAGAAAAAAAAAAGAAAGAAAAGGAAAGGGAAGGAAAGGGAAGAGGAGGAAAGTTCTTGCCCTCATGGAGAGTACATTCTAGCTATGAATGTATTCATATCTATCCATATCTATACCTACAGAACAAACAAACAATAGAAGTTCATACATTTATAGCCACTTTAAAGAAAATAAAGCAAGGTAAGGAAATAGAGCTTGACAGAGCTGGCAAAAAGTCCTGATGTTTATTGGAGAAGCTGGTTTGAGGATTGTAGAAGACCCTCAGAATTTTAGGGCTGCTCACACATATTGTTTCTTCTTGATGTATGATAGGATTACACTTTCTACCATCTTTGGAGTTAGGCATGGCCTAGTGACTTGCCTTGAAAGTTAAAAGTTGACTTGCTTTGACAGCAGGGAGTTGCATGCAGAAACTTTCAGAGGGGCCAATTAAGATTCGCCACAGGGCTTCCCTGGTGGCACAGTGGTTGAGAGTCCACCTGTCGATGCAGGGGACACGGGTTCGTGCCCTGGTCCGGGAAGATCCCACATGCCGTGGAGCAGCTGGGCCCGTGAGCCATGGCCGCTGAACCTGCACGTCCGGAGCCTGTGCTCCGCAACGGGAGAGGCCACAACAGTGAGAGGCCCGCGTACCGCAAAAAAAAAAAAAAAAAAAAAGATTTACCACACCTCCTCTCCCCTGCTGGAAGTACCGAGGAAACATTTATGGAGAAGGGGCCTCCTTCAGCTTAGGCCTTCATGTTGACTCATGCTGGACATCAGAGGTGACTTGGGGATTGTTTTACAAGAGCATGACCTGTCCTAGTCTTACTGATGCAAGCTTTATCATAATGTCTGACACCCAGAAAGTATTTGGTAAATTCTTACTATCATTATTAATTTTATTATAGCAACATTTGTATTGCCACTGTAGAAACATAATAGGGAATCGATATCTTTCTTTTAAATGAGTTTAAGGCATTAAAGTGCAAGTCCTTACATTTTTACTGTGAGCTTGCCTGTCTTATAAATAAAAAACCCAACTAATACAGACTGTGACTTCTCAAATTCTAAACCGTCTTTGCTAGATCTATGATATATTTCAGTTTTGTCTTCTTGCTTATCTAGACACAAGAAATATAGTCAAACTCTTTTAAAAAAACAAACATTATTACATAGTTCATGATAGCACAGGCCATTCCTCTGAAGATAGATACCTGGGCTCTCATACTAGTGTTCTGTTTTCTTTTTAATAAAAAGGTATTTATTGGTTTAAATAAATAAATAAATAAATAAATAAATAAATAAATAAAGTGCAAGTCTTTCGGTCCTACCTTCACAACCAGGAAAAGTAATGTCGAAGTATTTCAAATTACCTGTCAGAGGTTGCAGAGTGTCAGAACTTAGACCCAAAGACGTCCTCTAAGTGGGGAAGATTAAACTTCGTGTTTTTCTATTGATTAGAAATATAAAACTAGATATACACGCTTTAGAAGTCATAGACATAATACATTTAATTATGAGTTCAAGAAACCTTTAAAAAATCAAGTATATAAATAAAAAATGTTAACTCAAGGGAAATATTATTCGGAATAGTAAAATTTGTCTCAAAATGTCAATAGAGACTAACAATGGTTATTTACTTTTAGGCATAAAAATTAAATTTTCAAAGAAATAACTAAGTAGCTTCACTGGACAGAAATGTCCTTTTGAACTGAATTGTAGCTCATTTTCGCTTAAACCTTTGCAAGGGGACCACAGGAAAAAGCTGAAGCATAACTTTCTGTGGTGGCAGAAATTGCTAACAACACCAGAGTAAATCTGCTGGCGGTGAAACACGGAAGGACACATCTGGAGAGGGGCGGGAAATGCAAAACACATCAGAGGCAATTTTTCAGTGGATAAAATTAAATCAAAGGAGAAAGCAAATTTACTGGAACATAAATATAAATGATAAAATGGGAACTACATTTTCTAAAATAAGACTGTGTCTCTTAAATAAGTATTTCAGTGGTATCTACAAAATCAACTCCATGATTTAAAATTCTACAAATGAAATTCTAAATATCCTATTCCTGATGCATACAAAAAACTACTGACGTGAGTGTATTGTTTCTTTTTTAGAACTCACCATCTACCACAAAAATAACTGCAGCAAAATAATTAAATTGAATGTGTATTATATGTTAGTAAGGAATACAGTATAATCACAATGGTTGCTTTAACAGGCTTGGCCGGAAACAATAAGTTTGATTTGAAAATACTCAGGTAATGCTTTTTCCAAGTCATTGAAATAACCAATGCACTTCTCCTGCTCTGGGGCCTGAACAAGAAGAAATTATTCAATAGCCTAGGACACAGAGTTATACTGTACTTTTAATGTTCCTGTTGTTTGAAAATACATGTTAACCTAGATAGAACAGATTTGTAAAATGTGTTCTGGTAAGAATGAGAAATTTTCTTTTACAAATCTGCTTTGCTTCATTTTGAGATTGTTTTTTTAATTCCAAGCTCACAATACTGATTATATGACTATGAAAAGAAGCCTTACCCAATCAGCCAAGTTTTCAGCAAGCAGTCCCTAGGAACCACATTGGTCAATTTCTGTAGGTATTAAAAACTCACACACACACAAATCCATACACAAACTAAATCAATAAAAAAATCTAATTCTTAAATTCTATCAATAAAAGCTTATTTTAATTGACATATACCCATTTCAGTTGATAAGCAGATTTTAGATGTAAGAAGTTGAATATGATAATCTTTTAATCTTTTCAAGTAATAAAACATAAAGAAAAATGATTATTTTCCAAGGGGAAGATACACATATATATTTTATATAAGGTCATACATATATATGTATATATATATATATACACACACACAAACACGTGTGTGTGTATATGTGTGTGTGTAAGGGGGAGCTTAAATTCTTTGATTTGAGTACCATATTGGAAACAAGATGAACAAAGATTGAATTATTTTAAACAGAAACAAAACATATTTTCTTTTGTTCTAAAGTGCAAATACTGATCCTCTCCTTTTCCTGAGTTCACTGAGGTTGCCTCAAGTGACTCGACACTACTGAGCTAGCAGGAGCAGTCAAACTTCCCTGAATTTTTAAAATGTGTTAAAATAAAAGACTCTTCCACTAACAACTTCACTAGAATTATCAAATATTCACCACTGAAGTTTAGTCATTAGGCAGATGGATGGGCTTTTACTCCTCCTATCATTTTTAATTGTCATGGAATTACATTTATCCTCCCTAAACCAGTACAATGTATGCTGTTCTAGGTTCAGTTGAAAGGGATGCACCCTAGAAGAGACAAATTATTCCACTATCACCAAAACATTTATTAAATGTCCATATTTCTAGAAGGCAGTATTGAGTGTTATAAACAGGAATTAATTAAGCTCAATTCCTGCCTCATTGGAGGTTAGAGTGTGAGCTGTCCAGACAGCAATGATGCAGGCATTTTAAGGTCATGCATTAAACAAAGAGAAAGAGATAAGTAAGTTTTTACCATGAACATTTGCACTCTTGAACAAAGTATATCAGTGAACTGGGTGAAAAAGGAGAAACTCAGGAGATGCATGTCACAGTGATTCATGACCACACCACCAATCAGGTACAAAAGACCCCGGCTGAAATCCCAGGACTTGACTGAATGCTGTTCAAATGAAAGCATGATAAGAAGGGGTGGGCACAGTGGAATTTTTCCTAAATCTTCTATATCTCATCTGAGAAATTACTAAAAAGAAGGGATTGCTAGCTTGCATCTGCTTTACATGTTTTTAAAATGCTTTATATACTGTGGGGAAGAGGGTCAAATAGGAAATAAACTACTTACTGGCAAACACAGCAGAGAACCACACTAGAGCAATATATACTTTTCATTCTGGTAGAGTTTTAAGTACATGCTTAGAGAATTACTCCCATTTTATATATCAGAAATCCTTAATACACTGACATATCACTATCTCTCCTTTACTCCGCAACTCTAAATGGTTAACAGTTCTTATTAATTCTGCTATATCTCTACCTCTCAAACTCATCCTTCTTCACCATTTTCAGGACAACCAAATTAGCATGGATTGTTAATCCTTTCTTTCTGGATAATTGTAACAACCTCCTAGCCATTTTTCTTTCTAGTCTGTTTACCAATCCTTTCCATAACAGGTCCACACTGCTGACTTGAGATTAATTTTTTTTCAAAAATACACATCGTATTATACATTTTCCATTTTAAAAATTCAAGAGCTTTCCCACCCCAGTGTTCACAAACTAGTGGTTACCAATGGGGAGAGGGAAGAGAAGAGGGGCAAGATAGGGGTATATGATTAAGAGGTACAAACTACTATGTATAAACTAGATAAGCAACAAGGATACACTGTACAGCACAGGGAATAATAGCCATTATCTTGTGAAAACTTTAATGGAGTATAATCTGTAAAAATACTGAATCACTATGCCATACACCTGAAAGTAATAGAATATTGTAAATCAACCACACTTCAATAATAAATAAATAAATAAATAAACAAATAAATAAATAAAATCCAAGAGTTTCCATCAGTTAGGCAATAAAATCTTGACTCCTTAGACTAACACATGAATGACCCTGATATACCAGTTTTGTTTTCAGCCACCTCTGGCTCACTATCTTCCCATTCCCCCATCTCAGCCACAAGTTTGATGAGTTCATTATGATTTTTCTTGCTTATCTGTAGGGGTACATATTGTTTCCTCTGTTCAGAATACTGTTTTCTTTTGTCTCCACTTGAAGAACCCTTACTTTACCTCCAATATCAAGTCCAAATGTTATCTCTTCTATGTAGCTTTCCGCTATGTTCAAAGGAAGCTGAGAACTCCTTACTGTTTTACCCATGACATTTTATGGGTATGATTTTTCCACTTAAAAGGCAGACACAGGGTGTTGCTCATATATCCTCACTTGCCAGCATACCAGTGAAGTAATAATACCATTTCTCATTACCTGTTGCTTTTGATTTTCATAGTTCTTTCAAGCATATTGTTTCATTTTATACTTTCAATAAGTTTGTAAAGTATTACACAGCAGATACCTTTCCCATATAGCATAAGGAAATTGAGTGTTAAAGTCAATAAATAACTGAGAGTTTTTGTTTTGTTTTAAATATTTGCTTTGTTTTATTTTACTTATACTTTGATGTCTATCTAGTATATCACTGTCTTTATTATTTTTTATAATTGATTTACATATAGTTGAAGTATAGTTGATTTACAATGTTGTGTTACTTTTGGCTGTACAGCAAAGTGATTCAGTTATACATATATATACATTCTTTTTTTTGTATTCTTTTCCATTATGGTTTATAATAGGATATTGAGTATAGATCTCTGTGCTATACAGTAGGACCTTGTTGTTTATAGTCTTTATTATTAACATTACATTTAATCCCATATGTACATGTGTGTACTTCCCTACTGCTGTGGGATAGAAAGAAACATTATCCCTTTGTATATACATGATTTTCTTTGAACATTCATTAAGGATCAGTATATTACAAACCAAAAAATCCCTTAGTTTTCATTTTTTTCATTTTGATTCTACCTCATCATGACATAAACTATGGCTTGACTAATGATCTAACCAAGGTATTATAAAACATTTTAGATAGGTGCTTTAGGATAATGATTTATGAAATAATCATTGAGGTCAACTACTATGAATGGAGCTTTCCAAAAGTCTTAGTACAAAAGTCCTAATAGAGCATATCCTTTGTACACCTTAGGGGAGGTAACCATAAATTTATTTTGATAATGTCTATGTCAGTCAGTATGTTTTATTTCTCTTCTATGCAAAAGACTGAGAATTAATATAAGTGAAAACCTGTGAGTAATACAGCCAAATACAGAAGAAACTAGTCAGTGTTATCCTTACATTTCTGTGTTGAAAATAAACCAGATTTTGTTTTCAGCCTACATGGGAGGGAGAGGGGAAGAATAATATTAACCAAATATACCAACTCAATTTTCTTTCCAGAAACCGTTAAGAGTCTACACAGGGAAAATAATGAGAGGAAGAATACTCAGGCACTTGTAGGACTCTAAAAGGAAAAACAAATGACAAGATAATAGGTTTTATGAGATAATACTATATTTTCCTATATACAAGGTCATTCATGCAGCTTGCAGTGGGCCACATTGTTTTCATTGTTTCCATAGTGGCTGCCACAGTTTTGTCCTGGTTCATTCACATTCTACTGCCCAATCCCTATTTGTGTGTGTAGCCCTGTATTTGTATGCAGATGTCTGGCATCTGTTAGTGACCTTCTTCTGACTAACTGTGTGTGAACAAATATATCTTCTTATCTGAACATTTAGAGCAAAGTCTGGTAAATAGTGCAAGACTCAGGAGGGAAGACAAATCAAAACTAAAATCATAATTTCAACACCTTGAACTCTTGCTATATATTTTGTCATTCTTGGGCTTTACTCAAATGGTTAATGAGACCCAAACTATTTTAAATGCATGTCTCTAAAATCTAAGTGGGATGCAGCCACATTTGAGTAAAGAGCTATTAAAATGATGATATCATTATATTGTACCTAAGGATAAAAGACACTGTAAATATTTAGTCTTTCACAGTCACAAACCACTTAAATGGATGAATATAGTCTATTCATTGGTTTATGGTTCTAATAGCCTCCAGGAAATGTCAAATTCACATGTTGTCCCAGAACACAAGATTTAGCTTTTGGATTTTTAACTTAACTAAAAGATGTGTAAAAGCACACAGTGATCTAGCTTCCTATTGGCTCCACATCTGTGTAGGATTATATGCAAACAATATTTGAGCTATAGCATTGGTCTCACATCGGTTCATAGGCTCACTAGTTTGAATGTAATTAATTTTTTTTAAGAGACAAAAAAAGTGAAGGAAGACAATTTGGAGAAACACTGTTTTCAGCAATAATCTTACATAAGAGGTAAGGCTCCAAGTTGCCAAAATGGAATCTGGAAATAGAGATCCATAGCCTTATGTCTAAAATAAATCATAATTGTTCTGAAAGTGATTAATGCTGGGTGACAGCCAATGTTCCTTTGATAAAACAGTGCTGACTCTGATTCTACAATTGACTAGACAGGAAATGGCTCACCTTTTGGTAATGAATTAACTCTTTCTTAGAGGGCTATAGTAATTCTAAACTATAAGCCACAAAAATGTCTAGGATGCCAGGAAATTAAACAATATCCAGGGGTAGCAGACAATTGCTCTTTTTCTATCACTGTCTCATGCTGCTCTTGCTTTTATTCTTTTCTTATCTGCAGATTTTGGTGGACAATGTACCTATTGCTCAAGGAGTTTCTTAAAAATTGACTCTGCCGATTTGGCTGCATCCAAGAGGAAGTTATTAAACAATGGCAGTACTCCTTGGTGTCTTTTCAGCTTGCAAAAGTTGCGCACGTGCACACACACACACACACACACACAAACACCATATATATATATATATGTCTTATGGAAGGAAACACATTTATTGAGCGTCTGCTACATGTCACACACAACCTATGTGTTTGTTTAATCTGATAATAAATAAATGTAAGGCAGATTTTCCCCCAAATAACCCTTTAATATAAGAGCTTTGCCTTACATTCAGGTCTTACAAAGTTTCCTGTATTATGGATGTTTTCTCAATTATTAATTTATTATTTATTTATTACATTTTTTAAATTTTATTATTTTTTTCTTCCAGTTTTATTGAGATATAATCGACATACAGCACTGTATAAGTTTAAGGTCTACAGAGGTAGTATGCTCTTTAACATAGGTCTTAGTAGTATTTTTGGGGATCTGTCTCCTCAGGCAAGGGAAACAAAAGCAAAAATAAACAAATGAAACTACATCAAACTAAAAAGCTTTTTAGTGAAAGAAACAAAGCAAAAATTCCACCTACTAAATGGGAGAATATACTTGCAAACAATATATCAGATAAAGGGTTAATATCAAAAATACACCGAATAACTCATAAAATTCAACATAAAAAAACAACCTGATTAAAAAATAGGCAGAGAATCTGAACAGACATTTTTCTAAGTTAGACATATTCATTGCCAACAGGGACACAAAATGATGTTCAACATCACTAATCATCAGAGAAATGAAAATCAAACCACAGTGAGATATCCCCTCACACCTGTCAGAATGGCTATTATTAAAAAGACAACAAACAACAAGTGCTGGTGAGGATGTGGAGAAAAGGAAACCCTTCTGCACTTTTAGTGGGAATGTAAATTGGTGCAGCTACTATGGAAAACAGTATGGAGATTCTTCAAAAAATTAAAAATAGAACTACCATAAGATCCAGCAATTCCACTCCTGGGTATTTATCCAAAAAAAAAGGAAAACACTAATTAGAAAAGACATATGTACCCTATGTTCATTGCAGCATTATTTACAACAGCCAAGACATGGGAGCAACCTAAGGGTCCATCAATCGATGAATGGATAAAGATGTGGTATTATATACAATGGAATATTATTCAGTCATAAAAAAAAAGAAATTTGCCATATGCAAAAACATGGATGAACCTAGAGGGTACTATGCTATGTGAAATAAGTCAGACAGAGAAAGACAAATACTATATGATTTCACTTATATGTGGAATCTAAAGACCAAATGAACAAACATAAAACAAAAACAGAATTATAGATACAGAGAACAAACAGGGGGGTGAGGGGGTGAGGGAAATAGGTAAGGGAGATTAAGAGGTACACACTTCCAGTTGCAAAATAAATGAGTCACCAGTATGAAATGTAAGATGTGGGGAATACAGTCAATAATTATGTAATATCTTTGTATGGTGACTGATGGTAACTAGACTTACTGTAATGATTATTTTGAGATGTATGGAAATGTCAAATCACTATGTTGTGTAACAGGAACTAACAGAGTGCTGTACGTCAATTATACTTCAAAAACAACAAACAGGGGCTTTCCTGGTGGCGCAGTGGTTGAAAATCTGCCTGCCAATGCAGGGGACACGGGTTCGAGCCCGGTTCTGGGAAGATCCCACATGCCGCAGGGCAACTAGGCCCGTGAGCCACAACTTCTGAGCCTGCGCATCTGGAGCCTGTGCTCCGCAACAAGAGAGGCCACGATAGTGAGAGGCCCGCGCACCACGATGAAGAGTGGCCCCCGCTTGCTGCAACTAGAGAAAGCCCTCGCACAGAAACGAAGACGCAACACAGCCAAAAATAAATATAATTAATTAATTAATTAACAAAACAACAAACAAACTCATAGAAAAAGAGATCAGATTTGTTACCAGAGGTGGGGGGAAGGGGAAGGGGAATTGGATGAAGGTAGTCAAAAGTTACAGACTTCCTGTTATAAGATAAATAAGTCCTAGGAATGTAACATACAACATGATGAATATAATCAACCGTACTGTATGTTCTATATGAAAGTTGTGAAGAGAGGAAATCCTAAGAGTTCTCCTCTCAAGGAAAACAGTTTTTTCTATTTCTTTAATTTTGTATCTATAAGAGATGATGAATGTTCACTAAACGAAATGTGGTAATCATTTCATGATGTATGTAAGTCAAATCATTTTGCTGTACACAAAATATTTTTAAATACTATGTAATAAGCTGGGACACAGGCAGAGCAAATTCCCATAATTTGTCAAATGTAGTCATTAAAATTGTAATAAGATCTTGAGAGTTCCTGATTCCTGGAATGCAAAAAATCTATGAAGCTAGGTCCCTGTCATCATATGGTATATTTAAATGCCCCTTTTAGACACACATCTCCCCATTCCACACCACACTCCCTATATGCAACATTGCCAAACCCAGGCTCTTTCTCCCCACGGGCATAACTTAAGTCCATCTAGAAAATGATTTGATCTGCAGAATGCAGATCATTTTAAACTGGAAAGAAGAATAAAGCCTTGGAGACAGCACAGAATGTGGTTATAGTAGTCCAAGTTAAAAATGACTAGAGCATCAGCAAGGGATTTCACTGCTAGACTAGTGTGGTTATTAATGGACAAATGTTCTTTCCTCAACTGGGGAACTGCTTCTACTTTTTGTGGTTATGGGAATAGGAAATGGAAGGAGACAACACTTTACTGGCAGACACATTACTGACCCTGCAGAGGCAGCAAGAATAATGAGCAGAGAAGGTTTTAGAGAAGACAGCCCTGCCAAGCAGAATAACTGCTGCAGGAAGTGCAGGATTCCTTGGACATGATGGGACTGGGTTGGGTCACCCTCTATTAGAGTAGGATGGATCAAGCAAAAGGACTGGTGAATAAAATCATCCTAGAATGTTGAAATCACTAGGTAAAAAGCCAAAACATCCTGATTCCTGTCCATTTGTGAGTCATGGTTATTGGAGGGAACCAACCTTTCACTTCACATATGACATGTCTTGACAATTACTTGCTACTCATATATCTGGTATGGTCCTGAGTTCAGATATTCATTCTGTAATCTGAGTATTTTTGATTTTTTGCTGCGATAAATATGGCTATCAAAATAATATAGAATGCAGATTTTAGACTAGTATAACTCTCCAAGATAATGTTTAAAATAAATAAAATGGTCAGGATTTTTTTTTAATTGCAGATTTTAGGAAATAATTTTGTCTGGAAAGAAACAAGTACTAAATGTATGTTTTTAGATTTGATGTTTTGCTTGTTTCACATCTCGAAACTGTTTACTTAGAATCAAATTCTTATGAAAAACATATTTGGAACTAGAGTCAATAAATATAATGCATGAAACAGATAAAGTAGGAATAAATAATGGAAGAACATAAATAAATAAAATTAAATGAGAAAGCAAGTCATGTTACTGTAGGCTAAATAATATCTAGAAGTGGCCCCTCCTTGGGAGACGATAACTCTGCTTAGTGTTTTTCCTTCTCTCTCTTTCACTTTGACTTTGGGAGCCCAGCAAATAGCTTTGCCTGGGAACAAAAATACAATTAAAGGAGTCAGGCAGAGGGACAAACCAGCCCTCACCTCTGCCACTAAGAACTTGAGGCATAAGTGGATAATTTCTGAAGCAAGATGGCTTTTGCAGAACTATGGTTTTGAGATGCTTAAAATTCTTCCACGAGCAATATATTCTTCCACTTTTGATGTATTATTAAATTTTAGAGCAGAAATGTATCAAGGGTTTTGGGGCCTCCACAAAACAATTTGTTTAAATGAAACTGCCCCTGGAAAGGGTCATAACATTATCTGCAGACTCTTGGGCAGTTTTGAAAACCTGGCTTTCTGGAAAGGAAAAATAAGATGATCCTCTAAGCAGCTACGGAAAAAGAAAACTAGGTACCTCAACTGGGAAGCAATGGGCATAGAAAGGAATCAGAAACGGCCTTTCCCTGGATCTCTGTCTTTTCTGCCATTTGCCCCACTCTGCCTACAAAGGGCTCCAGCTCTGGCCACTCCTCCTGATGATATTATTGGCAGTCAGCTGAATGTCTGCACAGAGAACGCCACAGTCACGGCAAGATTGTTTCTGTATTGAAAAAGCAGAAACCAGCTTCTTGGCACTCCTTCAGAAGAGATGTGATTTCCTAACAAAACAGGAATGCTCAATCAGAAGAGTTTTTGGAAATTTTCCATCTGCCATGAAACCTGGTGAATGGTCTGAGTTTTTCCAAAATTACTTGAAATGTAGCTGCTGGGAGGCTGTGCCGATTGTTCCAATTTTCCTTTCAATTTTGCATTTTGTTGGATGCTTCCCTCAAGTCTTCGGTGTAGTTCTATCATTAGTCAGAGCTGGAAGGTTTATTATTTATTTTGACAGTCACCAGCCTATTTTGTCAAGCAGTACACATTACTGCTCCATTTGACAGGTGTTACTCTTAAAATCCTTCAGTTTCTTTTTCCCCCTCGGAGTGAGGCTTCTATATCTGCTGTCTTGTTTACCTTCCCAAAGGAAGCACAGTACATTTTCTGGTTGATAAAAGCTTTGTTTTGTTGTTACTTTTCAGTGACAGATTAAGCAGCCATTGGCCAAAGGGGGAAAAAAAAAATCTTTTTTGATTTAATCTAAATTTTGGTGATGTGCTTAAGCTGGGATCCAACAGGCGATTAAAAAAAAAAGAATAAAAGAAAGGATAGTGAATGTAATGTAAATAGAGGCAAGAAAGTACTGCCGTTTCACCTACAATATATATATTGTGAGATTAGAAAGGTCAAAACGAGCTTTAAGTTTGGGGTAAAAAGAAATAAGCTGTATAAAATGTCCCAACTCTCCCAGAAGAAAATGCGGGTGGCAATGATAATGTAGAAGAGGATACTGGCTCAGGTTAGAGAACTCAGACCTTTCTGAGGAAGATGGTGTACGAACTCATTTTAAAATACAAATAGTAATACAGACAAAAGAAAAGATGGTGAAGAGCCTTCTATATTGATGCCAATATAGAGATGGGAATTTGATTTTGGACATGCCGATTATAACCTGTTATGAAACACGGGGGAATTATTTTTTTCCTGATGTTCATGGTTCCTCACTGTGACCTATCCATTGCTCTAACTTCCTTTTCTGTTCAAATGTCACCTCCTCAGGAAGCCTTCTCTGACCACCCAATGCAAACACTTCTCTACCACCTCCTTGGCAGCTCTCTATCAAGTCCTGTTTTATGACTCTTAATAGAATGCTTCATTTCCTGTCAGGAAGAAAAAGCAAATATTTGTTTCATTACTTATTGTCAGTCTCTTCTCTCTTTTAGCAGTACTGGGTAACACCGTACACTACACGTAGTGGACGAAAACGAAACACATTTATTTTTTATTTTTATTTTTTATTTTTTTGCAGTACGCGGGCCTCACACTGTTGTGGCCTCTCTCGATGTGGAGCACAGGCTCCGGACGCGCAGGCTCAGTGGCCATGGCTCACGGGCCCAGCCACTGCGCGGCATGTGGGATCTTCCCCGACCGGGGCTCGAACACGTGTCCCCTGCACCGGCAGGTGGACTCTCAACCACTGCGCCACCAGGAAAGCCTAAAACACATTTATTAATCATGACTCTGTGATTCAGAAATTTGAGCAGGGTTCCTCGGAGATGACTCCTCTGTGCTCTGTTGTGTCAGTGGCACTCACCCATTCAGATGGTAGCTGGACTGGAGGATCAGAATGGCCTTACTCCCATGCTGGGAGCCTTAGTGCTGGGTTGTTGGCTGGGGCCTCTCTCTCCACGTGGCCTCTTTCTCCAGATGGACAGCCTAGACTTCTTTACCAGGTGGCTCAGGATAGCAAAAGAATAAAAGCAGCAGCTGCCATGTCACATAAAGCCTAGGACCTGAACTAGTACAGCATCACTTTTCCCACATTCTATTGATCAAGTACGTATAACCCGTATTCCAAGGGAGAAAAAATAGGTTCCAATTTTTCATGTGAGGTGTTGCATGCATGCATGCACAGGCACAGGAGGAATTGTTACAGCCCCCATTGCTGACTATTCATCACACCTCCTAGAATTTGAATTTCCAGATGGCATCATTTAGTTGTGTGTAATCAAGAATACACTTGCTCATTTACTATTATTTTTCATTATGTCTACAGTGAAACAATGTTGAATACCATACCCACATCTCCAAGACTGATTTCTTTTTTTAACTAGGATTTTTAATCTCTATCTGATAATGGAATATTTCTTCTTATATGTCCTAGTATTGCTTCAGAAACAATATAGACAAGTAAAGCCATCTCTCCTCCCATGCCAGCTTTTTCTCATAATTCTATTCTATAAATGCTATTATCTCAGACTTTTATTATCTCCAAGGATATAAAATGTGGAGTTACCTTTCTCTCCTCCCTTTGCAGTCAGATAGAAAGAGAACCACATTTGAAACTGGCTCTACCTTTTACTGGCAGTGTGAAAGTGAGTAAATCACATAGCCTTTCTGATCTTATTTATTCATCACTTAAAACTGATATGATACTTTCATCTCAGGGTCATTGTGGAGATTAGTTTTTAAAAAACTTTGAAAAGGCCCGAACACTTTAAGCACACACCAAATGCGAATGTCCAACTTCATGATGATGTCTTTCTCTAGTGCTCACGTGTCCCATACTTACTGCTAACATTTTCGGTATGCACTGCACCTCCACAATTAGAAAGAGTAAACTCCCTGAAGGCAGTGACTCCCCAGATTCTTGACATATGACACACACATCCAGAACTCAGAACGTGATAACATCTGTCCGCTGACTCACATTAACATTAATTAAAAAGTTTAAACACCATTTTGGGGGCAGTAAATGTGAATTCACTGGCTTTTTGGAAAAAGAGGCAATATATATTAAACAGTTTTTCATTGTTTTGTGTTCTATATTATGCTGTGTTCTCTATACAGCAAACTCTACTGAAAAGAAAACTATACAGGAAAATAAGAGGGCTGGTTATTGTATCTTTTGGTTGGAGCATTTAATCCATTTACATTTAAGGTAATTATTAATATGTATGTTCTTATTCTCATTTTCTTAATTGTTTTTGGGTTTGTTATTGTAGGTCTTTTCCTTCTCTTGTGTTTCTTGCCTAGAGAATTTCCTTTAGCATTTGCTGTAAAGCTGGTTTGGTGGTGTTGAACTCTCTCAGCTTTTGCTTGTCTGTAAAGGTTTTAATTTCTCCATCAAATCTGAATGAGATCCTTGCTGGGTAGAGTAATCTTGATTGTAGGTTTTTCTCCTTCATCCTTTAAACATGTCTTGCCACTCCCTTCTGGCTTGCAGAGTTTCTGCTGAAAGATCAGCTGTTAACCTTATGGGGATTCCCTTGTATGTTATTTGTCATTTTTCCCTTGCTGCTTTTAATATGTTTTCTTTGTATTTAATTTTTGATAGTTTGATTAATATGTGTCTTGGCGTGTTTCTCCTTGGGTTTATCCTGTATGGGACTCTCTGTTCTTCCTGGACTTGATTAACTATTTCCTTTCCCCTATTAGGGAAGTTTTCAACTATAATCTCTTCAAATATTTTCTCAGTCTCTTGCTTTTTCTCTTCTTCTTCTGGGACCCCTATAATTCGAATGTTGGTGCATTTAATGTTGTCCCAGAGGTCTCTGAGACCGTCCTCAGTTCTTTTCATTCTTTTTTCTTTATTCTGCTCTGCAGTAGTTATTTCCACTCTTATCTTCCAGGTCACTTATCCATTCTTCTGCCTCAGTTATTTTGCTATTGATCCCTTCTAGAGTATTTTTAATTTCATTTATTGTGTTGTTCATCATTGCTTGTTTCCTCTTTAGTTCTTCTAGGTCTTTGTTAAATGTTTCTTGCATTTTGTCTATTCTATTTCCAAGATTTTGGATCATCTTTACTATCATTATTCTGAATTATTTTTCAGGTAGACTGACTATTTCCTCTTCATTTGTTAGGTCTGGTGGGTTTTTACCTCGCTCCTTCATCTGCTGTGTGTTTTTCTGTCTTTTCACTTTGCTTATCTTACTGTGTTTGGGGTCTCCTTTTCTCAGGCTGCAGGTTCATAGTTCCCATTCTTTTTGGTGTCTGTCCCCAGTGGATAAGGTTGGTTCAGTGGGTTGTTTAGGCTTCCTGGTGGAGGGGACTAGTGCCTGTGTTCTGGTGGATGAGGCTGGATCTTGTCTTTCTGGTGGGCAGGTCCACGTCTGGTGGTGTGTTTTGGGGTGTCTGTGGGCTTATTATGATTTTATGCAGCCTCTCTGCTAATGGATGGGGCTGTGTTCCTGTCTTGCTAGTTGTTTGGCATAGGGTGTCCAGCACTGTACCTTGCTGGTCGTTGAGTGAAGCTGGGTGCTGGTGTTGAGATGGAGATCTCTGGGAGATTTTCGCCATTTGATATTACATGGAGCTGGGAGGTCTCTTGTGGACCAGTGTCCTGAAGTTGGCTCTCACACCTCAGAGGCACAGCCCTGACTCCTGGCTGCAGCACCAAGAGACTGTCCTCCACACGGCTCAGAATAAAAGGGAGAAAAAAATAGAAAGAAAGAAAGAAAGAAAGAAAGAAAGAAAGAAAGAAAGAGGATAAAATAAAATAAAGTTATTAAAATAAAAAATAAAAATAATTATTAAGAAAAAAATGTTTTAAGTAAAAACAACAACAACAAAAAAAACAGACGGACAGAACCCTAGGACAAATGGTGAAAGCAAAGCTATACAGACAAAATCTCACACAGAAGCATACACATACACACTCACAAAAAAGAGGAAAAGGGGAAAAAATAATCTCTCTTCCTCCCAAAGTCCACCTCCTCAATTTGGGATGATTCGTTGTCTATTCATGTATTCCACAGATGCAGGGTACATCAAGTTGACTGTGGAGATTTAATCCGCTGCTCCTTAGGCTGTTGGGAGAGATTTCCCTTTCTCTTCTTTGTTCTTACAGCTCCCGGGGCTCAGCTTTGGAACTGGCCCCGCCTCTGCGTGTAGGTTGCCGGAGGGCGTCTGTTCTTTGCTCAGATAGGACGGAGTTAAAGGAGCAGCTGCTTAGGGGACTCTGACTCACTCAGGCCAGGGGGAGGGAGGGGTACGGAGTGCGGGGCGAGCCTGCAGCGGCAGAGGCCAGCGTGACGTTGCACCAGCCTGAGGCACGCGGTGCGCTCTCCCGGGGAAGTTGTCCATGGATCCCGGCACCCTGGCTGTGGCGGGCTGCACAGGCTCCTGGGAGGGGAGGTGTGGTTAGTGACCTGTGCTCGCACACAGGCTTCTTGGTGGCGGGAGCAGCAGCCTTAGCATCTCAGGCCCGTATCTGGGGTCCGCGCTGATAGCCGCGGCTCACGCCTGTCTCCGGAGCTCCTTTAAGCAGAGGGCTGGTTATTGCAAAGGGGACAACTGATTTTGATGGCCAGAGGAGAGTTTTTCAAAACCTGATGCCAGATGTTGGGTCAATCTTGGGAGTTATATTCATTTTAGCTTTACATTAAGATCTTTATATCTCCTTTTTAAAAGTCCTTAATATGTCAGCAATGATAGTTTTAGGAGAAAACATTTTAGAGACCAAATACTTTTTTTTTCCTTCTCTGAAATATGATTATTTCAATTACTAGTAGCAACAATTAATCACTAAGTGATTCACCAGCCTGCAGCTGGGATTGGAGAGCTGACTTCCTTTCTTTATTCCTATTTTATGTTCTGTGCTCAGCAAGGATTGAGTAAGAGCAAACTAATAACTTTTCCCAACCCTCAGCACCTTTTTCTCATACCAGCAAAGAAGAAAATTTTGAGTTTTTTTCCCCAAGTACATTTTCCCTCACACACTTCTGAACAGAATTGTAGAATTACAAGTGTTAGTCCATTTTGCTATAAGAATAAGGCATTATAGAAAAAGATGGTTCCTTAAGATTTGACCTACGATTCTTTGCTACTTTTCACTAAACAACTCATGTTTGAGGCATGGCTAAATAACTGACTCCAAATGGATAATGGTTTTCTATTTCTTGGCTACCTGGCATTTTGAACTTCATGTGAATGACATGTAAAATGCTAGATTCATGTCCATGGTCAGAGAACAACTATTAGCAAATCCATTAGTTAGATGTTGTATATACTTAAAAAGTTTTCAATAAACTCCCCCCCCGCTACTTCTAATGTATGAAGTCAAAATTAATTTAGAAATGTATCTGATTCATATGACTCCGGATTTACACTATATTAACATATACCCATCTACTCAGTAATGGATCATCTTCAGATGTTCTAGTGTGCTGATTATCAATATGTTTCATTGCCTAGAATTCAGTTAGAGGGTATTGTAACCTGTTATCTCATTCCTAGGAGGTGCTAGCAGGTTGGCCTGGGAGCAGCATACTCACCCTGTACTCCAGAAAAGGAGTAAATTCATTTAGAGCAAGGTTCTCATGTAAACAATCCACAGACTTAGAACCATCTACAAATGTCAAAGCACAATTTGTGTCACTGGGCGTTTTCTATACCCTTCATCAATTTCTCCAACATATTAAAATAAATCCTCTTAGTGGAAATCAGAAGTTCTCTTCAGGACTGTGCTGAATTGCCTTCTATTTAATCACATTCATTTATTCACTTAATTAAAGCCCAGTATGCCTTGAAAATGTTAGCTACAAGATCTATAGACTTAGGATTTTTTTTCTCCTACTCTCCTTAATGTAACTGAAATTATAATTAGTATACATTAGCAATATTATACACATCAAAAACTTAGAAGGGTCTGAGACATACTCTACCTGTGTTCCAAGTTAGCTTGCCGCAGTTTCGTGGGTGCTGGCAGAAGACAGGAGACTGCAGAAATAAAAGACTTTATTACTCACAGCAATAGCAGTTGTCAGCATTTATGCTGGTGCCCCATAGGACAATGTGAAATGAGCCAAGTGCCTGCACATACACAGTGGTTTGTATTCCAGTAGTGGGATTCCAACCTTAGGGAAACTGAATCTTTTATAATGGGCAGTAAACCTGCCTGATCTTTGCCTCCAAGAGAAACACTATCTTTGTCATAGACCTGAGCAATAAACAGGCAAGACCTATGGAGACATGTCTTCTAATGATATCCACCTCTCCATCCAACACTGTCTTGGCATCTGGAAAATTTTTCCTCTGAGCATAGCCCTCTGTCAGCCACATTGATTAATCTGGCTGATAGAGATTAGGGTTAAATATGTTCCATTTGACTCACACTATATTTCATTAAGGCTGATATCAATAGGGTTCTGAGCTGCGGTATGCGGAAATTTGCAGTATTAACACCAACTGTCTCAGACCCAACCAGCTGAGCAGATCTCATAAACCATATGGATCTACCTCAGAAATCTAGGTGTTTTTCTCCTTAAATTTCCACATTGACCTTTCAACTTGGCCTATGGCCTTAGTCTGGTTCAGCAGGAGTTTTAGAGATTATGCAAGACTCTACCTTGGCACTCAAGGAGAAAATTTAAGGGCAATATAATCTATCACAAGCCTGATCACTGAGTTACTACTAATCTGAATACATTCCAGGACTGAGGCAGTGTCTTTGATCACCTCAACTAATATGAAAGACAAATTTTGTTTCACCTTTTCTAGTTGGACAACTCACATTGTAGGGAAAACTGACTGCAAGGTGGGTGCAAGTACAAATCAGTCCCCTTTCTGGAAAGCTTCCCCACGTAATCATTTTGGGAAGATGGCGCAGTCATCTTAGGGCTATGTTATTCTCTAGGGGTATTTCCTTAAAAACTTGGAGGTCTCTTGTGACCGCTCCTAAGGTTATAATCACCATTTGGGGGAGAGAAATAAGCTAATGCTTGGTTTCTACACAAGACATATAGTCCTAAGGGTAGACGTGGTATTCCTAAAAAGAAAGTGCCATTGGGGCCACTGAAGGGGGGGGGGGCTACATCATCCAGTAGCACACGTTGACTCCGCTCCAGTGCGGCCTCATAACCAGCTAGTAGATCTTATGTTTCTCAGTTTAGTTTGAACAATTGAATCTAGTTATTGTTTTTGAAGGTAATGTCTGAGGACAGTCAGTCTGCTCTGTCCTACTTTTCTGCATCATCAGCTGGGTGGCTTTTATCCACTCTGTAGCATCACTGAACTACAGTACTTGGCATAGGGGTGAAGCAGATACTAAAGGTGTTGACAGGAATTGTACTGTGAAGTGTAGGGACCAGGGCCATCATCTGCCCCTTTGATAGGCTACTGGTAATTTTAAGAGAAATGACAATCCAATGATGACCAGAGCTGCCTGGTGGGGGAGAACAGATCCTGAAATCAGTTAAATTTAAGTGCTCATTAGTTTGAGACAGATACATGAGGGTCTTTATCTTGAGGAAGACTCCAGGGATGGTCTGAAAGAAAAAAAAAATTAATGTTCCTTTCTCATCCATGTCTCCCAGAGTGTAAGATGTTCCCTCTCCAGTTCCAGGGTGATGCTCTTCCTCCACTGCCATAAAATATCTGTGTCCCATTACAGTAGCTATAACTTCACCTTTTTCAATTATCTGCTGCTCACACTCAGAAGGGATAGACACAAAAGTGCAAATGTGACAAAGGCAATTTAATAGAACTTACAGAGCTCCCTTATTTCCCTCACTTTGGCCAGTGTGGGCTACTGTAGGGAATCTTGGCAAGCAATGTTCTCAACCAAGTGGCCGTTATCTTTATGATTTAACTATGTCACTGTTGCAAGAGGCATCTCTGGATGTATGGTGCTTCCCTTTGCCAGAGATTCCAATCAGCAATACTATCAGTCACAGAGGTCATTTGTGTAGAGATCATACAAAGCTCACTTGATAGCTTCCAACCCACAGTTTTGATCTGGGTCCCATTCAAAGGATGCATATTTGTGAACTAGCCAATATAATGTTCCAAGTAGAATGCCCACTCGAGACATGTACAGTCTTCAATACTCAAAGAGTTCTATAAATTGTTGGATCTCTCTTTGAGGAGGGACCAAGAGACAGTTTTTCCTTGATTGCCAGAGGAGTTGAGAGCTTTGATATACACTCACATAGTCTCAAGATACTCCTTGGCTTGCACGTCTCTAAATTTTTAGGGGATTTATCAGCCACTCCTGCTGGGAAAAATGTAATAACACTGAAGTCAAGACCATTTACACTGAGGCTTCAAAGTTGCGAACCTCCAGGTTGTCATCTATTCAATGAAGACTTCAGACTTCATAAAGTAGAGAAATTAATGTTACCTAGGCCACCCCCCTGAAGGCAAATGGCAGGGGAGCTTAGGTACCCCCAGGGGAGTACTGCAAATGTATACTGCAGGCCTTGCTGCATGAAGGTACACTGACACCTTGATCCTCAGGTGCCAGTGGGATAGAAAATAAGGTGTTGCCAATGTTTAACACAGCATACCACGTGACATCAGTATGTGTAATGGAAATCATTTGTGGGGCTACAGTAGCAACAACAAGACTCAGTTGCCAATAATCCACTATAAGCCTCCATCTCCCATCATTATTTTTCACTGGCCACGCAGGGCTGTTGTGTTGGTATTGCAACCTATCCTTGCTATCTTTAAGACCTTGAGACTGTGATTTCCACTTGTTGTTCTTGGATTATATATCACTTCTGATGGACCACCTTGGAGAAGAGAGGCAGAGGATCTGGTTTACATGTCCCACTAGCAATTTTCTATATGTGACACTTACTAATTGGGAGAATCCACTCTGAATTCAGTAAACACATATAAATTAATAAAATTGTACATTCAGGAGCAGAAATCACAACAGTACATTGAACTGACCCAAAGGGCCCCATCCACAAGACATATTAGCTCCCCTTCCCTAATGTGTACCCAGCCCAAATCTCATTACCTAAATCTGGGTATCCCTTGAACTACAGAATCAGGAGGGATTGTGACTTGGGACCTTTCTCCAACAGAATTATACACATTTGAATTTTTTCCTTCCTCCAAATTCCCCTGCAAATCTAGATGGACGCATATGGCTTTTGGTTTTTCATGGGGTCAAGGGACACCTAGAACTCATCCAAAATCATCTTTCTCTTTAAAGTGGCTGAAGACAGGTTAATGAAGAGGGAGGAATCAGAGAGCCTGGAGGAATCAGAAAGCAAGTCATGTTTACTTTCCATTGTGAACAGAGTGGTGTCTACATATAGCTCAGCCAAATGAACCTCCAATGTTTTCAGTCCACCCAAAGCCATATATGAGCACCAAGATTATACATACCAACACCAGCTATTTTAGCTTTGGGGAACCTTTGATCCAACTGCCATAGTCACATTGCTTTCTGGTCGAGGCTGTGGATTTATTCCCCTTGGATTGTTTGGATGTGACATATGCAGTGGAGACTTTTTTTATTCCACCTTAATCTAGGACATCTGAAGTTCCATTATCAAAATAACAACTTAAGTTCTTTCCCAGTTTCAATGTAAGGCCTGGCGGAGTTTTCCAAGGTGAAATTGCTTACTGAACACATTTACTAGGCTTCTTTGGGTCCATTTCTTACTCATTAGTGGGTCACTTTCATCAGCATTGTAAAGCTCACCCAGGGCAGTAAGAGCACAAATCCTTATCAATGCTGCATCTTCGGTTTCCCAAAGGAGTTTTCTTTCTCATGGAAATCTACCTGAAAGGGCCAAAGCTCCCTCATAGTAGCTAGGACCCCCTGCACAAAGCCCTGAGACCATTTATTGTCATCTCTGAAAACATCTAGTGTTGGCATGCTAGACTGAAGAAGGGACTAAGTCATAAGACAACCCTTCTATCGCCATTCTTCCTTAATAGGTATTATATCCCCAAGTCAGGCATTATTTCCCATGTCTCATCTACCCAGTCAACTAACCAAAATTCTAATGGTTTGCCTGCTTTCTACTCTCAGTGGTCATGAAGTTCCCTCTACTCTTCCTCAGCACATCTCTTTTTAATGAATGGTGGTAGAACTTTCTGCTACTGAACTCCAGGACAAGTCCTAGTACCAGTTAATGCAAAGAAATAGGCCTGAGGATGATCAGTGGATTAGAGCCTTCAGTTTCCCCTCTTACAAAAGAATTAGCAATACCTAGGGCATCATTTGAAATTGTCTTTACATCTACTTCCTAGTGCTTGGCCTCAAACCATCTCCACAATTCCTCTTGATTAAAAGGAAATAAAATGGAGGACTTTTTATACCCACTTGATCTTCTCATATAAACTTCTCTCTTCTAACTTCCCTCTTCTCCTGTTAATCAACCATGAGACCCTTATCTTTATTCTGCAGAAAGCCATGTCTCCACCAGCATCCCATCTCTCAGGACAATGGAGGGGTTTGAGATTTTACCTGACTAGCAAGTTATTCTGCCTCTCTTTCATAGATACTCAGAGAAGACAAAAAATAAATAAATAAAAAATAACCCCTGGGATAGGAGACAAAGGACTTTATTATTTCCAATGACGGTAATAGCCAGAGTGTCAGTGTTTACACTGGTTCCCCAAGCTCCAATTCCCATAGGGTGGCACGAAGAGGTTCAGCTGACATCTGAACATGTAGTCGGTTACAGTACAAGACACAAAACATGAGTTAGAGAAACCAAATCTTCTGTAATAGGTAGAAAACATGCCTACTTTTTAACCAAAGATAAACATGTTTTCATTATACTGGACAGTGACATAAACAAACAAGAACAACAAAAACAAAGAAACAAAACAAAAAATAAAACTGCCTTTTGCTCCAGAGGCAGAAACTACCTCTATCTCCTGAGGCTGTTTGCTATACTAACATCCTTGAAATAATAGTCCAGAACAAAGGCCTGTGTCTCTGCTCATAAGGCATGCAGAAATGTGAGAAACTCGTGGATAACTGTCTCCCAAAAACGTTCCCCTGTAAAAATGTATTAAAGTGCATTTTCTGTCTGTGTTTTTGTTTCTGTCTCTGTCTCTTTCTCTTACACACACACACACACACACACACACACACATCCCTCCCCCAAACGTTGAAGAAGTGTTTTTGAGGTATCTTATAGCTTTAGAATAATTCCAAGAAGTTTTACAATAAAAATATCAGGATATTCATATAATATGAACGTCAGAATTTCTTTAATAGTTGATAAAATAAAAAACCCTGTTTTTCCAGTAATTATTAAGGGGAAATGGAATGAATTCTAACTATATTAATAACATAGATAAGAAGAATGACTGCAGAGACTGACTTGGGGAAATATCCAAAGTCACAGACTAGGAGCATTATGTGTAGCTAAGCAGGTATCAACCTGGGCAAATTGGCTGGAATGAGAAAGTTTGGCAAATATTTGAAAAAAGAAAACAATTTGAGTTAAATTTATAAATGAAAAGAAATTCAGTCAGTTAAGGTGATGGAGGATGAGTGAGGATGACGCAGTACTGCTTCACTGAGCAAGATAATAGTCTGCTCAGAGTATTCTGGACCCTGGAATTTTAGAGACTAAAGATTTAAGGTGGCTATAAAAGAATGAATTGTAGTGGTTGACATAGGAAGGATGAATAAGGATATCAATTGATGACTACTCAATGTAAGGAAAATCTGGCAATATTTCAGAGATGATGAGAGTCCAAACTATATATGGAAGAAGAAAAAATTCTTATCGGAATGTTTCAGTACAGAAGCCATTTAACTCACGTGGAAGTGAAGGTCTTTGGGACAGCCATCTATTTCACAGGACATAAAGATCTTCTCTAGTGGGAGTTAACAGATTTGGCCCTCCCAGCTCCTGTCTGAAGATATATGCAGCACAAGTTTAGGAAATGCCTATTATTATATTGTTTTTATTGTATCATAAATATTCATAGCATCATACCACAGAGGAAAATTGTGCCAAAGGAGAGATAGAATTCCAGCATCAATGAGCTTATGGAGCAATGTAATATGCAGAAAGAACAGAAGGAGAAATGTAATATACTGACTTTTAATTTTTATTTGAGACTGATGCTCATGGCTATCTAAAGCTAGCCTCATTAGCAGAGGAGCAAAATAAATATACCAGTACAGGAGGGAAGCACACTACAAATTCCAAATTCTAGATTTGACAGACTTATTTATTGCATACATATGATAAAAATGTAACTATTACCATTTATAGTTATGCTTTGCAGTCAGGTTTTGTTTTCCCTTTGTAAAAATGCACATATATAATGTGCAAGAGACATTGGATAAGGACAGTTTAATTATCCTCTCAAGAACAAATATCTTTATATGGTCAAAGGTACCACACAGGGTGTACACGTAAGATGGGCATTTCCTTTTTGATATTCCCATCTGGGCCTGCCTTGAAACTGAAAACTAAAAGGGGCAAATGCAGAAGTTAATACATCAAGACTTAGTCTTCCTAAAATATTTTGCATCTCAAGAATAAACTCATAATGAAATACATTTCATTTCGGCTTAGTTCTCTCAAAAGCCACCTACTCCAATTGCTTCAAATCATGCTGCCTATGCAATCTATCTTGCAACAAAGTCTAAATTAGTTTGTATCTGTATTACAGAAGCTAAACACAGATGAACAGTAGGCCTGTGAGAAGACATTTGTGTACCTTGTCATATACACAACAAAGCAGATCTTCTGGTTTGAATTCCAACTTTGGGATCCAGTTCTATCAGTAGCTTTGTGTAGACATGAGCACACAGTGGAACTGACTGAATTTTAAGAATGTGAGTCCAGTTTGATTATATTTGCAATGTCTCCATGCAAACAACTAGAGGAAGGGGCATTGTCAAAAAAAATATAATAGCTAACATTTATTCATTTTTTCCTACTTATCAGGCATGAGATAAACATTTATATGCAATTTCTTATTTAATTCTCACCCCAGTCCTATGAAGCAGGTACTATTATCTATTATCTCTATTATATACATGAGGGAAAGCAGGCTTAGAAGGTTATGCAACTTTCCCAAACTCATAAACCTGTTAAAAGATAGTATCAGGACTTAGGCCAAGGTCTCTATGACCTTGGAATCCAAGATCTATGAATGACCTTGAGAAACACTTAAGTACAATCTAGGATTCTGCAAAGAAATGAATCTAAAATTGACTAGAGAAAGAAAGATGAGTCATGCAATTTAAACTCAATTTGTTAGAACATATTATTAAAAATGTTTTGTTATACTCTCCCACACTGGGAAGTTATCTTTATCAAGAATCCTGAGTCACAGAGTGCAAATCCAACCTGGCAAAGTGCCCTGCAAATACAAGCTGCTGTAGGTGATTCAGCATGAAATATCATCTTTTTCAGAATCTCACATTCAGTCCATTATTATAATTCCAATGGTAATGTCAATATCTCAATTTTACAGCTGAGTATCTCAACAATACCTTGTTATATAAAATTTTCTTAATTTAAAGAAATACCTTATAAAGGTTTTAAGTTAAATATAGAGTCTATGTTTAGGGCAAATCATTGAGTATAGAGCAGTCTTACTTAGGAATTCAATAAATATTGATCAGAAATAATAGTTTTTTAATCTTGCAAAATGACTTACCCAATAAAATGTTTAAATGATGTTTATAATAAATACAGATTGATGCTGGACAATTACATTATTTAATTGTGCTCTAATATCTGAATTATTTTCCTTTGAAAGTAAAATGAACTCTGATTAAAATTTTAATGGAGTAAATTAATCATCATTTCATATGAAAGTTATAAAAAAGTATTAAAAATAACTATAACTACAATAATTTGTTAATGGATACACAAGATAAAAGATGCAAATTTTAACATCAAAATTATAAAATGTGTGAGTGCATGGGTGGGATAGTAAAAAGGTAAAGCTTTATTATGCATTCAAAGTTAAGTTATTATCAAGCTTAAAATAAATTGTTATAAATATGAGATGTTTTATGTAAGCCTCATGGTAATCACAAAGCAAAAACCTATGTAAATACACAAAAGATAAAGAGAAGGGAATCTAAGCATACCACTACAGAAAATCATCATGTCAAAAGAAGAGAGCAAGGGAAGAAGAAAACAAAAAGGAATTATAAAACAGTCACAGAACAACAAAGAAAATGGAAAAGTAGGTCTTTACCTTTCAACAATTACTCTAAATGTAAGTGGACTAAATTCTCCAACCAAAAGGCATAGAGTGGCTGAATGGGTTAAAAACCACAACATTCAAATATATGCTAATTACAAGAGACCTCAGCTTTAAGGACACACACAGACTGAAACTGAAGGGATGGAAGAAGATATTCCATGAAATGAAACCCCAAAGAGGGTAGGGGTAGCTATACTAATACCAGATAAAATAGTCTGCAATAAGAGACAATGGAGGTTATTATATAATATTAAAGGAGGCAATCCAACAAAAGGATATAACATTTGTAAGTATTTATGTACCCATATTGGACCCCCAAAATATATAAGGCAAATATTAACAGATCTGAAGAGAGAAATAGACAGCAGTACAATAATAGTAGAGGACTTTGATACCCTACTTTCAACAACTGATAGATCATCCAGATGAAAAAAATCAATAAGGAAACATTGGACTTAAACTACACACTAGACCAGATGGACCTAACAGATATATACAAAACATTCCATCCAAAAACAACAGAATAGGCATTCTTCTCAATTGCACATAGAACATTCTCCAGGATATATCATGTGTTGAATCTGAACGAGGCTGTAGCACCTGTGCAGACACGGCCAATTGGGGCTGGGGACCTGCCTTGGATCATGGAGGAGTGGGAGGACAGACCAACACAAACAACTCGCAATGGACAGAGTAGGATGTCACCAGCTGGTCCAAGGGGAAGTTCCATGAGCTATTGGTGGTCACTGTTGTAGAGAATAGGCTGGCTGCTGCAAGATCAGTAAGCTGAAGCAAGTGGAAGGTGAGGTTTTCTGCAGCAGCTGGAAAGGAAAGCATATTTCATTTTATGATTGGAACATCAAACTGGGTTAGAAAGGTATAATTAAATAATCTAGAGCAAAGCACAAGGGATTGATAGAAATATTCAACCTTTCTGAAGAAAATGAAGTAGAAGACATTCAGGCAATGAGTAAAGTGAGTAAAAATAAAGATGGGGACATTATGAAAACTGAAGGCACTGCCAAGAGCAGGGAGGCTTTTTGAGATTGCCTGAAGGCATGTAGGAAGGAATTTAAGATGGGAATGATTTACCAACAAAGCTATGACAACTCAGGAATTGCCATTTGTTAAAAGGAGACTGAGTGAGAATACCTTGCAGTCCTCATCTCCCATGGCATTGGGCATCAAGATTCCCAATGTGGCGGCACTGCACATGATGGAACTATTTGACACATTTGTAGAGAAGCTGTATAGTGTCTTCAATGTGAAAGTTTGGTGCACAAATTTTATTAGGTTCCTGCTGTATTAGAAGATGAAAAGGGAAGGAAATCACAAATCTTTGATGGGAAAATCACCGTAAATATATGGAATTGTTAACAAATGAAAATATAATAATTAAGTGGAGATGTAGGAACTGGCCAGAAGTTGAACTGAATTTTGTGCCCCATCCAAAGTAAGTGAAATTACAATTGAAATGTAAAGGACTTCCTGTTTGTAAAGAAGAAAACATGAGATTCTGTTGGCAGAAGCAGCGTTTTGAAGAAATGAAAGGTTTACTGCAGCTGACCACGCTAGATGGTTGAATTAGTTAGAAGATTTTATAAGGGCATTACTTTTTGTAATCAGAAAGTGTCAAGTTAACATCTTCCCTATTATTACTTTTAAAAACGAAGACAAAAACTTTTAATTCATATTGGGTGAAATCCATGAACTTATACAGAATTTAAAGCATTGTTTGTATCTTTACTATGACTAGACTCTGCATTGAGTTAAAAGCAGCAAGCAACCTGAAATTAGGTATTAACATTACCTCCCATAGACGATCTTCTGGGGATAGATTGAGTCCCTGAGTACAGATAGTTGAAGTTTCCCAAGCTAAAGGTTGTCCTATAAAACTTACTTTCAGCTGTGGTTTTAGCTCAGGAAGACAAAAAAAAAAAAAAATAAATGGCATGTTGATACCATTCCCTTAAAAAACAAACAAAAAATTCTCTTTCTTTTTCCTCTAAAACATATTTGCTTTTTTTCTTTGTGTTTTTGTGTTTTGGTAGATAAGTTCTACCTGACTTCTCATTGTTTACTTGAAAAGAGCAACAATCTTACTACCTGTTTAAATTGTTCTCCTAAGAAGTCAGCAAAAAAAATTAAGCACAGTATTTACTGTACTAGTAGTACTTTAGAACTGAAGAAGTCATTTTTGTTTACATTTTGAAATTGAACCCAGAAAGGAAATATCCCATTCATTATAGGGTTACAATGTTCAAACTACAATTTTTTAACAACTCCTTCATTCTCCCTCTTCTGTGAATACTGGATGGGTATCAATAATATATTAGCTTCGAAAAGGAAAGAGTTAAAAAACTACATAATGGACTGGGCAGGGAAACAAAAGACCCAGGTTTTGCTCCCAGATTACTGCTAGTACTAGTCTGGGCCTCGTTTGTAAGGTCACAGTAATCCTAACAAACCTTTCTCACCTTCCTGCAGTGTGAAGAAACCATACAAATAACTATGAAATAAAGCCCTTGGCTGTTCAGCATTCCAGCATGGTCATGGAATCTCCATCTGTGCATAGACAGGTCTGATGCTCACTAGAGGGTTGGAAATAATCACAGAAGGGGCCAGACTTGGACACAGCTCAGTCAGAAGGCTCTGTATAAAATGAGAAAAAGGGTTTCCTTGAATGTGGGGATCAGTTTAGAATGCTCACAAGCTTCATGAACAAAACCAGATGGTCTCTGAGGTAAACCCTCAAAGTCTCCCAGGAATTCTTGGACTAGGAGTTGTTCATCCATGACTCTACTATAAACTTGCTTGGTCCCTTGGTGGAAATAATTCTTCCAGAATTTTTTTTCAATCTCAAAATATATATCTGTGCAAAATTTTGTGGCTGGGAAAGCTTCTGTGCTGCTGACTCCCTCCCTGAGATACAGGCAACCCACACATACCGAGACATAAGCACTGATCAATTGCCTCTAAATTTCCAGAGAAGAGAGGCCTATTCTCAGCATAAGAAGTCCAATCTCCCAGGGGCCTGTGCAGAAGCAGCCAATCGAGAGGTGCCCAGGCTTTACGTGAAGGAGATTCATATGTTGCCTTGTATCCTGCAAACTTGTTATAATCACTTATTAACTCCATCATTTTTTTTTTTTTGTCCACTCATTTGGATTTTCTAAACAGTTGTCTTCTATGAACAAACACAGTTTTATTTCTTCCTTCCCAAGCTGTATATCTTTTATTTCCTTTTCTTTTCTTATTGCATTAGCTAGTACTTCCAGTACAATGGTGAAAAAGAGTTGGTTAGGGAGGATATCCTTGCCTTTCCTACAAGTGTAGGAAAGGTTTTATGTTAGCTGTAGGTTTATGTTAGGTTTTACGTTAGGTTTTGTTAGCTGTAGGTTTTATGTTAGCTGTAGGATATCCTTGCCTTTCTTACAAGTGTAGGAAAGGTTTTATGTTTGCTGTAGGATTTTTGATGAGAATATTTATCAAACTGGGGAAATTATCCTCTGTTCCTAGTCTGCTGAGAGTTTTTATCATGAATGGGTGTTGGATTTTGCCAAGTGCCTTTCTGCATCTAATGATATAATCATATGATTTTTTTTGTTTATTGATGTAATTGATTACATTATTTAATTTTTGAATGTTGAGCTAACCTGGCGTACCTGGGAAAAATCTCACTTGATCATGGTATATAATTCATTTTATACATTGTGGGATTCAATTTGCAAATATTTTGTTGAGGATTTTTGCATCAATGTTCAAGAGAGAATAGTCTTAGTTTTCTTTTCTGGTAATGTCTTTGTCTGGTTTGGATATTAGGGTAATTCTGGCCTTAAAGAATGAGTTAGATTGTACCTCCCCTGTTTCTATCATCTTTAAAAGATTTTAGAGAATTAGTACAAATTCTTCCTTAAATGTTTGGTAGAATTCACTGGTCTGGTGCTTTCTGTTTTGGAAGGTTATTAATTGTTAATTCAACTTCTGTAATAGGTTTAGACTGACTCAGATTGTTTCTTCTTGGGTGAAAAATTGGGTCATTCAAGGAATTTGTCCATTCCATCTAGGTTATCAAATTTGTGGGCATAGAGTTGTTTACAGTATTCCTTTAACTTTCTTTTAACGTCCAAAGGATCTCTAGTGAGGCCTTTGTTTTCATTTCTGATACAATACTTTTTATCCTCTTTTTTCTTAGCCTGCTAGAGGTGTATACATATTTTTTACTAATCTTTCCAAAGAACAAGATTTTAGTTTCATCAATTTTCTCCATTGATTTTCTGTTTTCAATTTTGTTGACTTCTGCTCTAATTCTAATCATTTATTTTCTTCAACTTACTTTGGATTTAATTTGCTCTTCTTTTTCCAGTTTCCCAAGCTAGAAATGCAGATTATTGATTTAGATCTTTCCACTTTTCTAATATATTTATTCAATGATATTTTCCTCTAAGCACTGCTTTCACTGTATCTCACAAATTTTGATAAGTTGTGTTTTCATTTAGCTCAAAATATTTTAAAATTTCTCGAGAATTTTTTCATTGACCTATGTGTTGTTTAGAAGTGTGTTGTTTAATCTCCACTTATTTGGGGATCTTCCAGTTATCTTTCTCTTACTGATTTCTAGTTTAACCCCACTGTAGTCTGAGAGCAGATAATGTATGAATTCTATTTATTCTCTTACATTTGTTAAAGGGTGTTTTATGGCCCAGAACATGGCATATCTTGGTGAATGTGTATTCTGCTGTTGTTGGTTGAAGCAGTCTATATATGTCAATTTTATCCAGTTGATTGATGGTGTCCTTGAATTCAACTGTGTCCTTACTGATTTGTTTCCTGCTGGATCTTCCACTTCTTATAAATTAGTATTTTTTTAATCCTTGAAATTCACACATTTCACCAGATTATGACTAACTAGATCCCCCCTCCCTCCTTCCTTCCTTCCTTCCTTCACTTTCTGTCTCTTTCTTTCTTTCTACTTTTATTTTTTGTCCAATATTGAAGGGACATTTTTAATCATCAGAATTGATCTTCAATTGGGGTAAATTTGTTGATTTTAATGTATACAAAACATTTTTCATTAAAATGATACATTGGACTGAAATTTCAATATTGTAAAGATCATTTCACACCAAATTAATTTATTTTCAACATATCATTGTACAGAAACACTTTATATTATCGGTATTATTTGTTTGTTAATTTTTTTTCTTCACTGCATGTGATTTACCTTTTAATGTTTTATGGCGTGTGTCATTTTACAGAAGTTTTAAATATTTTTGTAAGCAAAACTGTTACTGTTCTCTAGTTTTTTCCTTCCTAGGGTAAGTATTGTTTATGTCAAGGTTGTAGAAATACTCCCCTACAGACCTCCCAGAAATTCATTTATTTTCCTTTTTATTTAATGCTTCAATCCATCTGGAAACTACTTGTGTGTGTGTGTGTGTGTGTGTGTGTGTATGTGAGTGTTAGATCTCTAACCTGATCTTTTTTTGACACTAATCAATATATAATATATCTTTTCCTCAATGATTTTAAAGATCATGCTCATGATAAGCAAAGTTTGTACATGTACATAAATCTATTGTTATTTCATGCTTCCTATTCGATTTTACTGACCTATTTGCCTATTTCTGTGTATACACTACAATGTTTTGCTTGTTTGGCTTTATAGTATGATTTGACATTTTCCAGACCACTAATTTTCAATATTAAGTTGTTCCATACCACTAGGGAATATTGGGAAGGTGTGGGGGTATTTTATGGTGTCACAATGACTGATGGTGTGCCACTAGTGTTTACCAAGTGAAAGCCAGAGATGTTAAGATATTCCAATAAGTAAAAGAGTCCCATCCAGCAAAGAATTATTTTAACCAAAATGTTAACAATATCTCTATTTGAGAAAACTTGTTTAAGGAAAAGCAAAAATAAAACAAAGCAAAAACCAAAAACTATTAAATGAAAAACAGTTTAGAATCAGTTGGACAAATACAATTAAAAAGTGAATTTGAATTTTTTTTTAAAATTAACTGATTTGGAAATTAAGAATTAGGATTGAAACTCTTCATTCAGGAAAAAAAAATCTTGGTATATTTCATGTCTTCAGGAAATATTCCCCCCCCCCACTTAGGTTTTACACATCCTCGTCAGATTAATCCATAGGAATCTTACAGGTTTTGCTACCACTGTGAATGGAATTTGTCCTTTATTTTACATCATAATTTTATATTATATATTTTCACTGTATTTTCTAGTAGTTGAATCTTGTGTATATGAATGGGAAAGCCATTGACTTTTCTTTATTGGTGTCCTCAATTACTTCTTAGAACTATTTTATTAGGCCTAATTTAAACATTTTGTTCCACTAATTCCCTTGTGTTTTTGAGATAGACGATCATTTTTTTTGCAAGAGTAATTTTTTCCTACCATTGTAATGTCTTATATATGTATTGTTTTGTATAATTACATTACCTAGGAACTCAGTCGGTAGTAATAGTGGCATCTTGCTTCTCACTATAATGGCACTGCCACTAACATTTTAGCATCAAGTATATTGTTGGCTCTGTTCCTACTAGATATGCTTAACCAAATTTTCTTTCTATTCCAGCATATTAACTACTTTTATAAAGAAACTTCCATCTGAAGACAAGTATCAGCTCTGAGAAAAATACTCATTCAATTTTTATGACCTAATTGTTTAACATAAGATGAAAAGTGACATGTAATTGATTAATTTGTTCCAATAGCAGTCCTTAAATTAATTATAGTAACAATTGTCTAAATGCTCTCTTTTCTTTGTATTTACATATTTGTATTTTTTTTTCAAACTTAAAGTGGTTCATACATCTCTACTGCTATTACTACTACTACTAATTAACTAACACCTAAAAGTGCATACTATATGCTGGGTACCACCTGTACCTGTTTTGTGTGTGTTACTCATCTTTTCCTCATGACATCCTCAGAGGTAGATATTATTATCTTCATTTTAGAGATAATGAACCAGTTACAGGAAGGATAAGTGACTTTCTCAAGGTCATACAACTGATAATTGAGCATAATGGAAGATATTAAAAAAAGATGGCATATTAATCAAATGTCTCTTAATATCCCTTTCCCCTTAATCTCAAATAATTAATGCCTCTATTATATTCCTGTGTATCACAACAGAGATTACCTTTAGTTTCTCTTCTGTTTGCTTTGCATTCTTTTTCATGCTTACCAGTGATCTATATTTGGATTTATGTCCTTGGGATTTATCATCTATCACTTCCTGGTGTGTGTAGCAGTGGTAGTGTGCAGCGGCGGATCTGTACCATGGCACCATTGGTACCTAAGGGGCATCCAAACAAGTGCATTTCTTCAACATCATCTCGGCTGCAGTTCCTCCCACAAAGCTTCTGTTGTCTTCTGCCCATTTTTCTAGCAGGTCTTCCATCCTGCCAGTTAATTCTATGAGCTATCCAACATTCCTTCAATAAATTAATTTTCTCCTTTTATTAGCTAGAAGAGCTGTTTTTGCTGCTCACAACGAAGATCCCTAACTGAGAGAGAAATTGTTACCAAGGAATGGGGTGCATCGATAGATACCTGCAAGGGAATATGGGGACCATCAATTGTTTACCTGGCATAGCTGGGTCAGCTAGTCAAAATCTTGCTCAAATGCCAAGATGGGAATTCTTCAGCAGTGAAAATCCTAATCAAATCATTGCCTGTGGTCACCTGGCATCAAGTGTGCAGTGTAGGCATGACTTATGGGAATTGAGTTGCTCTTACCACAGAACAGTAGGATGAGGAATTTATGGACTTAGAAAAGGAGCAGCTGTTTCAAACATAATGGGCAGCTTAAAGAAAGAGAATGACAAGTTAAAATCCTTGAATTCTAGGCTCATAGCACTGATTGAAATCCAGGGAGTTTCTAGGATCAAGATAAAAGAATTTCTTATCTTTTATTGCTGCAGGGACTGAGCTGGGTAAAAAACAAAATGTGGTCTTAGAGATAGTAAAATTAAGACTATCAGTTGAATTCACAGCTTTTCCTTCTCTCTCATGTGGAAATTAAAGAACTGGTAGGAAGCGTATGTTGGCACCCTAAACAATTCCCACCCATAGTCCATTGATACTGAAGAACATGCAAAGAAGCATCCTCATTCCTCTCCCTAAAGAGACCTATAGCCACTTACCAAGGTAAAGGTTCCCTGGTGAAAGGGAAATGCTTATTCAGGCTTTAAGCATATATTAATTCATTGTATCTATTGGAGGATACTCTTTCTTTACAACCTACAGGGCCACTTGTGAATCTTATGGTACAAAATAATACCACAGGAAGTCCAGTTTTCTCCGGTGCTAGTATATCATGTAGACCTTGACAATTGTTTCACATTGCCTTAAGCAAGGACCTATAAGAATTTATGGGAAGTGGCTGCTAGTTTCTGTAAATAATAAGGAATCTCAAAGGATAAGTATTTTGGAGAGGAAGGAGAAGCAGGGAAGAATTTTTTTTGAAATGGGCTTGGAACATAAAGAATATACATGCTCAAAGGACATCTTCACTCATAATAATTAGGTAGACAAGAGAACATGATCTCTCACTGTCAGTCATCTCCCTTCTATAATATCTTCAGAACTTGCCTAATGAACTATGTGGCTATGGTGAACAAGATGGATGCAATTCACAAGTGCAACAACACAGAATTCCCTTTACCAGCGTATGAAGACATTTTTCCAAAAGTAGTAAATATGAACCTATAACATTGTACCATAATACCTCTGAGCAACAGTTGATGATTTTTTTTACTTTTACTTCTTTTGTCGTGGAGAGTTCCTGTGATGTGGATTAGTTACTTATTCTGTATTTGGATTTAGATTTGATTTCCCCATTCATCATGCCTCAAGGCAGCATTATCATGAATGTTGTAATCAACTGAATACCGTATTCAACATGATGATATCGCTCATAATTTCTTCCAAAAAAGGAACTCAATTTCCCATAAAGAAATACGATAATAGGAGTAGTGCTCTTAGGTTACTTTAGTCTTATCATATACCTTATTGAAGAATCAATTATGGCACCAGATCATAGGATGCTACCTATGATTTGAAACATTGACCAGTATATGGTGCTATTTCTTTCATAATAAATATATATATTTCCCCAAACAAAGGAATAAAATTGTAATTAGCACCTCTCATAGTTAAACCTAATCAGCCATTCTCATTTTTAGAAAAATTCTCATCCCTGAGATTGGGAACTACTAGTTTAGACATTAGTAATAACCATGGGAAAAATGTTCTACCAGGGGATTCAGCAATGGTTACATGAAAGTCAACAACACCATCTAGACAATTCAGTCTCATGAAACTGAGCCAGCAGGCAAAAAAAGGGGTTACTGTATTGGATTGGGTCATTAGATTCTGGAAATCAAGAGAAAAGAGAATAATGATGCATCAAGGAGGATGCATTCTTAAATGGTCCCTAAGGAATTTTCATACAAACATATGTACTTGTAAAATACTGGGACTCTGGGCTTCCCTGGTGGTGCAGTGGTTGAGAGTCCACCTGCCAATGCAGGGGACACGGGTTTGTGCCCCGGTCCGGGAAGATCCCACATGCTGCAGAGCGGCTGGGCCCGTGATCCATGGCTGCTGGGCCTGCGTGTCCAGAGCCTGTGCTCCACAACGGGAGAGGCCACAACAGTGAGAGGCCCGCATACCGCAAAAAATAAATAAAGAAATATATATATATATATATATATATACTGGGACTCTGTATAGATAGGACTAGCAAGAAGAACTTGGAACTCCTAGGAATAAATGGTTGATCATTTTACTGGCTAAAGAACTCCACAACAGCTGATGACAAAGGAAATATACAGTTTAGAGAAAAGTAAAAGTGATATTGGGACTTCCCTGGTGGTCCAGTGGTTACACCACACTTCCAATTCAGGGGGCACAGGTTTGATCTCTGGTTGGGGAACTAAGATCCCACATGCCTCGCGGTGCAGACAAAAAAAAATAAAGTGATATATATATATATATATAAACACACACACACATATATACACACTCATATATACATATATGTATATATTATTTTGTGTTCCTTGTAAAAATGAGTATTGGCTCCAATGTATACATCTTTTTCTTGGCAAACCTTTTTATTTAAAATATATATACATAATTGTAACCTCTTTCTCCTTTCAGTTCCTTTTCTTTCAGTCACTACTGCCACAGGAATAAGTGATGGTTAACTTTATAATTTCAGATATATTTTGTTGAATATCAAGACTGGATTCAAGAGAACTAAGGTCAGGACGGATGTTACTGAAGGATCCTAGACTTGGAGCTAGATGCCATGATGGAAGAGACAGAGTTTTCTCTTTTTGAGACACTGGTAAAAATGGACATTTGCTATGAGAGGAAACTGCATTGTGGTAGGAGTTTTTTCTTTCAAAATAGGAAGAACATTTTAAATGAATGTTGGATTGCCAAAGGAACAATTTTTAGTGAGCATATTTCAGGGCCAAAATACAAATGTTTAGTTTATTTGGGAATAAAGTCTCCATTATGTAAATCTTGGAGGGAGGCAAGGTTCAAGGACAGACAAAAGGGTCAAAGACTTTTTTCCTCTGGCACGTAGAGCAGGGCAAGGGACTTATCTTTCACCAACCACATGCCCCCTTACCCCCTTTTCTCAATTTATTTAAGCTGAAAAAAGTTTAGCTATTTCCCCCAACTTCCACTTCCTGCCCTTGGCAACCACCAATCTGTTTTCTGTATCTAGAAGCTTGTGTTTTGCTTGTTTGTTTTTAGTTTTCATATATGAGAGGTCATGTGGTGTTTGTCCTTGTTTTTTTTTTTTGGCTGTGCTGGGTCTTCATTGGGGAGTGCGGGCTTCTCTAGGTGTGGCGTGTGGGCTTAACTCCCCAGCGGCATGTGGGATCTTAGTTCCCTGACCAGGAGTCGAACCCACGTCCCCTGCATTGGAAGGCAGATTCTTAACCACTGGACCACCAGGGAAGTCTCAGTATTTGTCTCTCTATGTCCTTCACTTAGCATAACGCTCTTAATGTCCATCCATGATGTCACAAACACAGATTTCTTTCATTTTTATGGCTGAATGCTATTCCATTGCATATGTATACCACAATTTCTTTATCTATTCATCCATCAATGGACACTTAAGTTGTTTCCATATATTGGATACTGTAAATAATGCTGCAATGAACGTGAGGGTACATATGTATTTTCAAATTTGTGTTTTTGATTTATTTGGATAAATACTCAGAAGTGGAATGTTGGATCATATGGTAGTTCTATTTTTAATTTTTTAAGAAACCTCATATTGTTTTCCATAGCAGCTGTACCAATTTAATCCCACCAACCGTGCTCAAAGGTTCTTTTCTCCACAACCTCATCAACACTTCTGATTTCTTGTATTTTTGGTAACAGCCATTCTAACAGGTGTGAAGTGATATCTCATTATGCTTTTGATTTGCATTTCCATATGATTAACGATGCTGAGCATCTTTTCATGTACCTGTTTGCCATCTGTATGCTTCTTTGGAAAAATATCTATTCAGATCTTCTGCCCCTTTTTTAACTGAAACATTTCATTTTATTTTTTGCTATTCAGTTGTATGGGTTCTTCATATGTTTTGGATATTAGCTTATTATCAGACATATAGTTATATATGTACATAATATATAATAATTTGCAAATATTTTCTCTCATTCAATATGTTGCCTTTTCATTTGGTTGATGGTTTCCTTTGTTGTGCAGAAGCTTTTAAGTTTGATGTAGTTTCACTTGTTTATTTCTGCTTCTGTTACTTTTGCTTTTAGTGTCAGATTCAAAAACTCATTACCAAGACCTATGTCAAGGGGTTTACTGCCTATGTTTTCTTCCAGGAGTTTTATGGTTTCAGATATTACATTCAAGTCTTTAATCCATTTTGAGTTGATTTTTGTTGTGGTCCAATTTAATTCTTTTGCATGTGGCTGTCTAATTTTCCCAATGCTATTTATTGAAGAGATTGTTCCTTCCCCATTGTATTTTTGGCTCTTTTGTCATAAATTAATTGACCATATAAATGTAGGTTTATTTCTGGGCTTGTTATTCTGTTCCTTTGATCTATGTGTCTGCTTTTAATGCCAATACCATACTGTTTTAATCACTATAGCTTTGTAATATAGGTTGAAATCAGAGACCATGATGCCTCCAGCATTGTCCTTTTTTTTTTTTTCTCAAGATTGCTTTGGCTATTTGTACTTGGTTTTGCATTTGTAAATTTGTATTTGGTTCCAAACAAATTTAAAATTGTTTCTTCTATTCCTGTGAAAAATACCATGGGAATTTTGATAGGGTTTGCACTGAATCTATACATTGCTTTGGGTAGTATGGTCCTTATAACAATGTTAATTCTTCCAGTCCATGAACACAGAATATGTTTTCATTTATTTGTGTCTTCTTCAATTTCTTTCATTAATGTTTTGTAGTTCTCAGTATACAGATCTTTAACCTCCTTGGTTAAATTTATTTTTTGGTATTACAATCTTTTAGATGCAGTTGTAAATGGGATTCTTTCTTAATTTCTCTTCCTGATAATTTGTTACTAGTGTATGGAAATGCAACAGATTTTTGCATATTTATTTTGTGTTCTGTAACTTTACTGAATTTGTTTATTAGTTCTAACAGATTCTTGATGAGTTTTAAAATTTTCCTATATATAAAATCATGCCCCTGGCAAATAGTTACAGTTTAATTCTTCCTTTCCAATTTGGATGCTTTATTTTTCTTGACTAATTTAAATGCCACTCTAAAAGTCCCATATTATTACCTTTATCATGGCACTTCGTACATAATATTATAATTGCTTTCTTTGTCATATTAAATGCCCTATTAGAAATAAGACTAAAACTTACCTGCAGTTAAGGCAGACTAGCCTCACACAGGGTCTGGTGTACAGTGAAAATTCTGAAACTGTGTTTTCACTAAAGGAGTGTAGTTGATTTTCTGGCTGTTACCCTATGCTAGTTATTAAGTCATTGCCTCTCAGCCATTGTCTCTCAGCTCAAACTCTCTCTTCTAGAGTGTTCCGTGATGCTGGGGTTGGAAATCTGTCAGCTTTGCAGTTGTCTCTCTGTTTGTGTTGGCCAGTAAGAAGCACAAAAGGGAGCTGTAAGGATGAAGGAGGAAGAGGGACTTGTTTCATCTTGTTTGCTTGCTGTTGGCTTCCTGTCCCTATAAGCATCACTTTGGCCTCTTCTCACCTCTTCCCTTTGGCGCCACTAGTTTGCTTTAGTAAAGTGTTGAATTGAGTTTGCAGTCTTTCAACACTTGCTGGACCAGCCTTGGTGTGTGCCTGCAGAAACTCCAGCACCTTCTGATGTTGTTCAGTATCCCTCTTAAGGGGTCTGGGTCCTAGTCCGGTGACATTTCTCCTCCAAGCTAAGAGATACTAGTTTAGGTCAAGCAGTGGTCCTTTCTCTGAGGGCTGAGTCTCAACTCTGCAAGGCGCCTACTCCAAGTTTATACATTTGCACTCCTTCCCGAAGCTCTAGGACGGTAGCTGCAGCCTGTTGACAGTCCTTCTATAATAACTTAATTTTTCTTTTTGCCTTTTTCATTCTTCAATAACTAACAAACAATTCTTTACATATATTGTTTCTGTTAAGTTAACTAATTTGATTTTGTCTCCTGACTGATACAAACTCCTTCCCAGGTTAACAGATGGAAAATCATGTTTGATAGGACCTAGAACTTCTGTTGTGGCCTATTTAAACCGCAACTGGCTCTGAAAAGTGCATCTTTCTGCATATGTTTCTGTATGTGATATATTGACTCAGGAAACTAGAAAAATCCAGGTGCTAAAGCCAATTTGAATTGTATTTCCAGTATTCACAATCAAAAGATGTAATGAGGATGTTCATGTTTTACTATTTTTCTTTATGTATCGTTTGAATAATCTACAAGAGAATCATGTATCAATCAAGGTCCTGTAGAAAACAGACTACTTATTCAAACTGGGTAATTTTAGATAAATTTAATTAAAGGAAGATTTACAAAAGCTAGCCTAGGGTATAGGGAAACCAGAGAGATAATGCAGTTCCCCAAGTCAAGTTACGTGGAGAGATCTGTTACCACTCTTACATCTGAAAGGACTAAAACACATAGAGAGATCTGTTGGTAAGAATCACATGCCAGGAGCTGTGACCTTTGGCTGAGGTACTCAGTCAACCTGCAGAGAAGGAGCTAGGGAATAAACTCCCCTACCCACTTCTGATCTCCCGCCAGGGATCCGCATTAGCAGAAATCAACTGGAAACTAGAGGGCAAGGAATTGCTCGATGCAGTTCACAGAGGTCAGTCTCCTAGAGGTCTAGCAGGGTAGAGAAAAGGGAACAGAGGATTTGGAGGAGGGAGTGGGGGATACCTTGCACAACTGGGTTAATTTCAAATGAAATGAAAATATTTTTAATAACAGCGACATATTCAGGAAGAAATTCTTTTGAATAAGTGAAGAAAATATACTGAGGGCAGCAAGAAGGTGGGGTGGGAAGCAGAGAGGAATGCATTCGCAAAACATCCCTGGAAACACAGAAATTAAATATAAAAGAGAAACACTGTCATCTGAAAACATGAAAGGAGTTGGAAATATAAGCGTTCTAACTAACATTTTTATTTTTAATGATAAATACAGATTTTTAACAAACTTCCATCTTGATTCTGGAAAGCATTTTAGTGGTAAGTAGCATAAAGGAACACTGAAACAGTTTGACAAATACCTCCACACATATATGACATGTATATATATCTGTTTAACATTTCAAAATATAATATGTGGTAAGTTGCAGAGCATTTATAATTAATAAAGCTATTTTCACAACCCTCTAGAAGAATATTTTTCCAGGATAGCTGACTGCATAATGCTGAGCATGATTTATTTATAGAGTACTAATGAAGACATATCTAATCATCATAATTAATTGGTATTTTTGTGCTTTGAGGCCTAATCACAAAATCTTTCATATGCTGGCTCAAAGTAACCTGGCTATGGGGCAAACATTTAGGACAATCCCTGTTTGTTGTTTCTAATATACAGCTCTATCATACTGATTTATTTATTCAACATTTCTAGCTATTCTTATATGATGGCAGTACAGGAAGCCCGTCTGGTCAATCCTTGTTTTAAAAAGACTTTCTTGAATGAACCAACAAACAAAAAGAAACCAGAGGAATTACATTTGGCATAGCAGATGAAAACTTGAGTTTACATTATTTATTGTGTTGCATTATTATCAGATATTTATAAGAATTTTGATTATATTGAAGTCAAAGCAGACTTTTAAAGGAGCTTAAAATATACATTTCCCCCTTCATATTTACTTGTTAACTTTCCTTTCTCTTTTACTTATATGAAAAGTAATTCAAACACATCATTATAAGACAGATTAGGATTTTATTTATTGTGTCTACCTTGTTATAATTATTGAGCGTTTCTGAGAAAGACCCTCACAGTATTTTCTTTCATGTTTGGATACTGAAATAGGAAGAAATTACACAAAGAATAAACATGGATACCAAGTGTCTCTTTTATTATGAATAAAAGTCAGGTTTAGGACATGCACTATAGTTTCAAAATTAGACTGGTCCTTACCTTCCATTCATAGGCAGCCTCGTGTGGAGACCTGTCCTGGGAGAACAGGGTATAACTCATACTCTCTTTCAGCAGCTTTCCCAGAAGAGGAAGAAGGGCAGAGTGGAGTCACATAGGCCCAGCTATTCTTTGCCAAATTTACAAAGTCCTTAGATCACTCCACTTCCCAAGGACGGAATGAGCAAAGAGAGAGAAAGCAGTTATCGATACTCTAATTGAGCTCCTTTTCAAGGAGAGTTGGGGATAAACGTTTTAGTTCTGTTAAAAAGAAACAAAGAAAAACAATATTTTATACTTGATAACAGCTGTATTCAGATTAAATGATTCTTTGAATATTTTAGGATTAAAATATTCTTAACATTTCTTCTTATATGTCTAGTGCTAATTAATTGATCCAAAATATGGTTACTAAAAGAGGGGATAAACACTTGGCTATTAAGATTCCCTCCCTTTGCTATTCACCCAGGTAAAGTGTGTGGTAAAAGTTAATTATACTGTGGGTCTCATGGAGCAAGAGTTGTGACTGGAGGATGAGCAGATGGCTAGTGTGGTCTTCCACAGTGAACCCGTTTCTTCAAAAGTAGCCAGGTGGTGACCATAGTAGGCAGGTGATCGGGTGTAGACACGGCAGAAAATAGCCAAGGTCATCCCACTGACTTCAACCGGGTCTATGTATTGTATTTTTTCAGGATATTCTGACTCAGGGCATCATTCAGGATGTTCAGAATTTGCCTTTACCCACAGTGTAATGGTAATGGGTAATCCTAAATATCCAGCTGTTGTGAAAACTAAGATGGGCCAACCTGATCCTGCTTGGCTGTAAGGAAGGCAGTCAACAGAGATTTCCAGCAGTCAGCACTTTCAGAATGTGTCTCAACTCCAGTGAGCCACTAAGCTTCCCACAACAGCCTCCATCCAGTGGCTGAGTGAGGTGTGGGTAAAAAGGCCAGGCCATTTTGGCACAAGGCAGGTCAACTTTGATACTCTGATGGGCAAGATGGGTCCAAACTTTGTCAGGTCTGCATCTCAGTCTGACTTCTTTCTCACATTTATATTGAAGCCCTTCTGAGAAACCACTAGAATGACAAGAAAAAGTGAATACTCCATCAACAAAAAGGAATCAAACAAAAATAGAGAGTGATTAATAAAACTGGCCTTAATTAATCTCACAAAATTATTTGAAAATTCAAGTAGTATGAAAATTTGGGGAAAAAGGGGGCATATTTCTAAATTAATGCATCTGTGAATATGTGAATTTGTGAATACAATAAACATGGTATGAATTGTATAACTATAGTCAGTTTTGGCTTCTATAACAAAATACCACTGTGTGGCTTAAACAACAGACATTAATTTCTTATAGTTTTGGAGGATGGGAAGTCCAAGATCAAAGTGCCAGCTGATTTGATTCCTGGTGAGGGCCCTATTCCTGGCTTGCAGATGGCTTTTTCTTTGTGTCTGCACAGGGCAAAGAGAGTGGTGATCTCTCTTCCTCTTCTTATAAAGCTACTGACCTCTTCATGAGGGCCCCACCCCCATGACCTCATTTAACCCTAATTAGTTCCCCAAAGGTCTTATCTCTGAATGCTATTACATTAAAGGTAAGGGATTTAATATATACATTTTGAGGGGACACAATTCAGTCCATAGCACTATTCACACAAAAACATTTTGAGATGAGCAGAAAAATTACTTTCCCAGATTGTGGAGAAATGTTCAGATTTCAGAGGGTATTGTCATAAGAATGCTGAACTGAGAGTAAAGAGACCTGGGGCTGAGTTCCAATCACAGGGCTAAATGCTTGCATGACTTGGCATGAGTTAGGGAATGTCTGCAACTTTGACTTTCTTCAGGAGTACATTGGGGTTTCTGGAGAACTTTCCACAGGGTTGTTGTACATTTCTAAATGAGATAAGGAATATGGTGTATCAAAACAATAATGGAACATTAAAGGTAAAATATCATTAAGATGATTTCATTTTAGAGATTGATATGATATATTAACTAAGTTTTTAAAGCAGTTATGAGAGTGACAAATAGCTTAGAGGAAAGAACAACTTGGAGAAAAGAAGAGTTAGTGTGTAAGAAAGAATTTTCGGGAACTATATTTGAAACTTTCTACCACTTACTATCTTATTAACCTTTCTACAATCCTTGTTGGATATTGTTCTTCCTCAAATGTTATATTTCCTCTCTTTAAAATAGATTCTATGAGATTTTAAAATGTATTTTTTTGCATTCAATTTCTCTAACCCCTTAAACTGAGTTGACTGGTTTCATAAGCAGTGCTGTCAAAACTGATGGGTAATTCGTTAAAGAAAAAAACCAAGAAAACACACACACACATACAGTGTGAGATTGGGAAGAGAGACATGGCATATTAAGAGGCCCTTGTGATGGTGTTAGAGCATTGGGTTAATTATTACTTCCCAGAAGTTAATGATGAGAATGACTGGCTCAAACTTGTGAATGAGTGAGGAAAAGGAACACAAATAAACTCAATAGTAATTTGTCTTACAAGTGTAAGAAAATACCATCTCCCTAGAATGTAACTATTTATTATCGTGGATTGATAGATAACCTTTAGGACTATGTCCAGTCAGCTTTAGACATTGATAAGGAGTATGCTGTAACACCTTCTTGATTCGCACTACAAAGAAGATATTTTCTAATTGAGTATTTTGCTAAATTTTGATTAAATGTAAGCATAGGTTTTCTCCTTTGCCTCCCCCATCTTCCTTTACTTGTTAAACATTTGTCATCCATCTTTACAAATTACACAGAAGACACAAAAGCTTTTACAGCTTAAAAATAATAAACTATGCATAGGAGATATATAAGTTTAGCTAGCACAGGGACAAAAAGACCTGCTGTGTTTTATGACATTTATTTATCCCAACTATGCAAGCAGAAATGATCACCCAAATAGTTTGACAGATAATGATTGAGGTTGTAAAAATTATTGTGGCTAATTGTGTTTACTCTGTTTCATTAAGCTAATTGAAAATCAAGGTGGAATCTCCCTCTAGATAGATTCTATATTTTATTACATTTAAAGAATCATAAAACAGCTATGTCATCCTCAATTTTCAAAAATAATTATATTGTTTTTGAAACTGTCAGAACATATTTCCTGACTGTGTATAACATAAACAGGTAAGCAATCTGATATGTTCTCTGTTTAGCCATTAAAAGACATGGTAGTTTTCTGGCTTCTGCTTGGCAAGTGCATCAATTACAACATGTTTGCCTATGGTGAGGCATCTATTGTGACAGCATTCAGAATACTAGAGATTTATATTCTATAAAGGGTCTCCAGAGCTTAACTTCACCATTAGGGTTACACATTGTACAAATTTTGATGAAAGTCGTATCTTTTTTTTTCCCTCCCAAGATAAAAGGAATAATTTAAATTCACTTCAAGAATTCCAAACTTTGGTAATCAGTCATCTTCTTTTGTTCTCCAAGTTTGCAATTAATAACATTTAAACAAAACTTCAATCTGGTGTATAGACTGGTTTAGGTTTTTGACTTCATTGACAGTTTGAAAACTGTCAATTAATTAGTTTGCTTCCACCTCCCCTTCCCCAATCCCTGCCTCTGATTGAGCTGTTTATCTGAGTTACCTATTAGCCTGGTTTTATGTATTAGCATAGTCTCAGATGAAGAAGCTTATCCAAATATATTTGCACTTTGATAAAGCACTTGTTCAACAGAAGAGACCATAAAAGTACTTATAGTTTTGATATGTATTAGTCAATAAAATCGTTATTCATTGAAATGTAACTGGGTGCAGTCTTAGATGGGGTGCAAGCTCCAAAGGGAAAGTAGAGCTCTTTCCCTGCTTGTGAGAAAGATAAATCTACATCCAGCACTATCCACATTGTAAGGATGCTGAGAAGCAGACAGCTGGATGAAATCCTGAATCACATCTCACACAGCTGCTGCTTCACTTTCTGTAAGAGTAGAACTATGCTGATTAAGCCATGAGTATTTGAAGAGTTTTTTTTTTTCTCCTTCTTTTAAAAAAAATTTTCTGGCCATCTGTAAATCATAGAAGAACAGGAATGGGTGGCTTTCTCCCTTCAGCACCAGGTCATCAATCCAAATACTCCTCCCCCACATATAATTTTGTCCTGGCCAAACTATTTCCTGTCCTTTGACTGGATTTTGCATTTTCTTCTCTTTCATCCTGGTTCTTTTGACTAAAATTATTTACTCCAATATTCATTTATAAAAGCATCAATTATCACATTTTCATTGAAACCTTTGCTTATCACCTGCTCCCCCATAATGATGAATTCTTAGAGGGCTTTTCTTATACTACTGTTATGGGATTTTTCACACAACCTACCTATTCACACAGGAGGCTAGAAAGTGTAGTTTTCTTGTGTTCCCAGGGGGAAAATAACAAGATATTGAAGAAAGCTAGTAGTGTCTATCAACGGTTCCAACGTTTATAACATTTAATTTAAAGTTCAGCAAAATAAGTCTCTAAAGTAGTTGTTAAATGAATGAATGAGTAAATCAATAAATTATCATGGAATACAACATTATTTTAAAACTAATTGCATAAATGTTATAATTCAATATTAATTCAAGCCAACAAATATTTATTGAGCATCTACTATGTGACATACTTAGTTCTATGTTTAGGGATGCAGCAGTGATCAAAACAGATAAAACCTATTCCTTACATTCTAGTGAGTAGAGAGATAATTAAAAATAAATAAGTAAATAGAATAATTTCTAAGAGTAATGAATGCTCTGAAAAATATAAAATATTAATTTAATAGAATGAATGAGGAAGGAAGGTGGGGAGAGAATTTAGATACAGTGGTCAGAAAAGCCTCTAGCAGAAGGTAATGTTAGAAGTGAAATCTGAACATGACAAAAATCCAGGGAACAGAATTCCAGACTGAAGAAATAGCAAGTGCAAATGTCCTGGGGAAAGATTTTTCCTTCTTAGCTGATTGATGGGAAATGTCAGAAGGATAGGCAGTTGTCAGTTATGGCAGTATTTTGTAGGATGAAAAGAAGAGGTTGGAATTCATTGGAGAGTTTTAAGCAGAAAACTAAATAATTTGATAGAATATTGGACTTTTACTGTCTTAGGTTGACTTCCCTAAAAGCAGCACATGAGACAACCAGCAGTCTCAGAAGAATGGGAGTGAGAGAAGCAAGAATGCAGTCTCAGTGGAGACTGACTTCATCTGATCCCATGGGAAAGCTCTGGACGCAAACTGCACCACAGAGTTAGTCCTGGAGGCAGGGGTCCAGACTCTTTTACCCTACCTATCAGTCACTGACCATTTTCTATTGTGGGGCTGTAAGAGGGTGCAGCCTCAGGAGGAGGCAGCTCTTATTTTGTGTAAGTTGATCTTCAGAAGGGACCACAGTCATATGTGTTTTATTATTAGCCAATCCTTACAACATCTGGAAAAGGAGATCAACCTAGGTCACTAAGAACTTTTACTATAATCACATCAGCCACTGAACTGATTGTGGCTTTGGTGAGGTTTGGCAAGTGGAGAAAAAGAAAAACCAGTTAGTAGACTGTTTTAATATTACAAATGAGGGGAGAAAGTGGATTAATCTGCATCGGACTTAGAAAAGTGAAGTTGAAGGAAAGTAGAGAGATTTGATATATTTTGGAAGGAGAGTATTGAGACTAGATGTATGAAATGAGGGTATGTGAGTTTTTTTTGTATGTATGGCTAGATACTGCCATTTACAGAGGCAATTTAGGGAGGAATAAATAAGAAATATTATACACCTTTCCAAGATCCCCCAACATAACTTCTTTTTTAGAAAGACTTCATTTTCATATATAACTTGGAGAAAACAGAGTAGAGAGTGTTCAAGGGGAGTAAGTAAAAGTGAAGAAGGAGGTACAGGTCAGAAAAAAGGAGTAAAGAGAAAATAGGGTAGAGAAAAAATAGATAAGGGAAGGGGAAAGAAATAAAAACATGTATGACATGAATAAAAAAAGAAAGAGCAGAGACGTTTAGTGTGAGGAGGTTAAGGAAGAGAGAAGAGTGCAAGTAGAAGGTTACCTACAGAGCTGTTGTTCTCACAGTGTGATCTGAGGATTCCTGGAGAACACTGAGACCTTTTCAGGGGTCTGTGAGGTCCTCCTTTTTCCCACTCCATATGTGTTTAGGGTCAGACTTTCTTCATATACTCCAAACAAACAATGTATTGCAACAGACAGACTACAGAAGCAGGTATGAGAATCCAGTGATTTTCTATCATCCAGGCACTAAACTGATTTGCAAAAATGCAAAACAATGCCCCTCATAATTTTTTTTAAAAATATAGCTATTCTTCATAAAGGATCTAATTTATTTTAACATATAATATACTTCCATTATTTTTAAAAGAGTATTTTAAAATTTTCTCATAGAAACAAAGTTTTTTAGGGTTCTCATTAGATTTTAAGAGGAAAAACGGTCCTGTGACCAAAAAGTTTCAGAACCACTGTTGTAGAGATTATTTAGAGTTTGTGGCAAATGGTAATTAACACTCTTTTACAAAAATGCCGTTCATTTGGAAAAAAATATGTTACCATCTGGTTATGTAGTAATCATATTTCAGAGGTTCTATTCTGAAAAAAAAAATAGCCAAAGTTATAGAAAAGAAGTAAGATATTCTGACTGTCAGCAATTTGTCCACAGCTAGGTCAACTCAAATTTACTTACTAAATGTAGTCAAGTCAGTATAGAAATGGATCCAATACAACAGAGCATTTTGTTTCTCTCTCCTATTTTTTTTTTTCAATGTTCCATAGTTGAAAATAGCAGGTATTTTACAGTGTAAGAAAGGAGGCATCCAAAATTCATTTGTATGCCACGGAATTCTCTGAACCTCTGTATTACTTTTGGTGAAGTATGAAACTCATTTAAGACATCTTAAGAGGAAGACATTTCAACATGAGGACATGTAAGATCTAATAATAGAGCTTTAACACCATTATGGGCAGAAGGTGTTCTAGGGATCCAGCTAAATACTGATTCTCACTCTTTCCTCATTAATGCCCTTTACATTTCTCTTACTTCTCCTCTTTTCATCACATGGTATTATCCCCTGTATTTTCCAGGTCCAATTCTGTAGACAGCCATTTAAAATGTTCCAATCATGAGAGCCCTCAGGCAAGGGCTCCATCAGGGGCTATTGGCAGCACTGTGCCCACCCTCAAATCATCTTCAGCTGCCCCTCTCAAACTTCATCTCTAGTCTGTAGCCAGGAAAGTTCCAGTGAGAAGGCAGCAGAGGCCATGGAAGACACCACAGTACATGGTTTATTTTTTACATTTATTCAATAATTTTTAAAAGAAGCAAGACATTTTCAAAAATCACAAAATTGATTATAATCTTGAGAGCTCTTATGGTTGGAATTCAATTGTAGCATAGTTCTCTTGTTATTCAGGCCAAATTGCTTTTCCATTTAATGTTGTTTTAATGTAGATTTCCATGTCTTGGCCTAAAATTAGGTGTGGAGAAATCCAAGTTTTTTCCTCCAGGTCTACTCTTATATATCTTAATATTATTCCCTTTCTTTGGTTAAACATATACTTTATTCATTCTATCAAAGGACAATTTTTGAAGAATTAGTCAAAAGGAAAGGAAACAGATCCAAAATAAGGCAGAAACTTCTGGGTGAAAAAAATCCATGGATGCAGATGTTGCCATAATGTAATGTAGATATCAATAGTAGATTAAACAAGTTACAGACTAGTCCTGATTTACAATGGTTTGCCTTAAGATTTATTGGCTTCACAATGGTGCAAAAGTGATAGCATTTGGTAGAAACTGTACTTGGAATTTTGAATTTTGATCTTTCCCAGGGCTAAAACTATGAAATTACATACTCTCGTGATGTTGGGCAGAGGCAGCCAGATACTGCTCCCAGTCAATCACGTGATCACCAGCCTGTACCCACACAACCATTCTGAGTACATTGGTCAATAAGTTTTATGACATATTCAACACTTTATTATAAAATAGGCTTTGTGTGAGATGATTTTGCCCAATTGTAGGCTAACGCAAGTGTTCTGAGCACGTTTAAGGTAGGCTAGGCTAAGCTACCATGTTCATAGTTTAGGTGTATTAGATGCATTTTTTGACTTAAAGATACTTTCAATTTATGATGGGTGTATTGAGATATAACCCCATGTAAGTTGAAGAAGATCTGTATTTAAAAAATGCCTGTCATTTAGTGCTTAAAAGCAGGGTCTATAAAGAAAAATCTTTTGCCATATAACAGGGACTATCATAAATTTTGGCCAGGTAATATTCTCATAGATGTGATAGGGAATATTAGTCATGTAGTCATTATCATAATTACCCCTGAAAAATAAAAACATGTAAAGCATGATGATACGTACACAGTGGTATTGATTTAGATTTGCAAAACCAGGCAGCTTCCTGTTCTACTGTATTAATGTAAGTGTTAGATTTCAACTGGTGCAGATGTGTGCTGGAAGTGCAGAATTAACTTCTACTGAGACACATAATCATAGATTATTTCTAGGTTTAAATTAAATCTATTTATCAGAAGACGCTTTTTGCATACCATTTTAAGCCATGAAAACAGATTTTTTTCCAGCTTTATTGAGATATAATTGACAAAACATTGTGTAAGTTTAAGATATGCAATGTGACAATTTGATACATTAACAAATCCATGACCTCACATAGTTATCTTTTTTGTGCGTATGTGAATAAAACATTAAAGCTTTATTCTCATAGCAACTTTCAATCATATAATACAGTATTGTTAGCTACAGTCACCATGCTCTACAGGAGATTCCTGGAACTAACTCATTTTATAACTGAAAATTTGTTCCCTTTGGTCAATATCTCCCCATCTCCTCCACCCCTAACCCCTGCTACTCTACTCTCTGTTTTTGTGAGTTCAACTTTTTTGAATCTTTTTTTAATTTGGAAAAAGATATTTAGAGATAAGAGATAGATTTTATATTTACAAATAGACATTTTGATATCTAAATATGTTCAAATACTGTTGATTTACTTTAACTTTGGATTAAAAACACATTAATGTGGCAAATAAATTATAGGGAGGAAACTTCAATTAGATTTATAAAAATAATACAAGGGTAGGTGCACAAATATTCATGATAATACTTAATGAAAAGTTGCTAGGTAGAGATCTGTTATCTATATAAGATTAATATATGGTAAATCATGCATTATTATAAGAAAATATATTTTAAAATATATTAAGTTTCCTCCAGATATCTCCTTTGCTCTATTAGTAGTCATAATTTATTCATTTTTTCTCCCTTTAATTTCAGGTCTCATTCTATTTAAATTATCATAAATTCTCTATTAGTGAAAAATTATATTGCAAAGATTTTACTGAATTTCTGGGGTACTGGTCCATTTTAATTTTGAAATTAAATTATAAACTTCTGTTCAAGTACACAATAAAGGGAGTTAACAGAATTAGGATAGTGATTAAGTAAGTTTAAAATAAATATATATGCAATAGTTATCTCATAATTCCCACAACTCTGGAGTATAGGTATAATCCTTATCTCTCTCTCTCTCTCAAAGACACACACACACAAGTGAGGAAATGTGGAGATGGAGGTTCAAATAGTTTAACTTTGCTAACCCCACACAACTAATTTCACTTCAAAATCTGCTTTATGGTAAACAAGTTGGATTTCTTCTTGCTTTGAGAAATTTAGTGAGAAAAAGACAATTAGAGAGAGACTCCTGAACTCTGCGGTGGAAGACTTATCTACAGAAGCTAAGTGTTTCTTTAAAACAAGTCCCTAAACCTCTCCATCTTCTAGCTTTCTCTTCTGTAAAGTGGGTTAAAATCATCTACTTTATAAATGTGTGAGAATTATATACCAAGAGACCTTTCTTACTTGGGTGTATTTTTTAAAAAAGATTGTAGCATATAATGAAAAGCCAAAGGGGAAAGACACTCATTTGACATGATGTACAGGTGGGAAAGAGAACTATATTAATGATGAGTTTTTGCTGCAAAAACTCAGTCAGATGGTAGAATGCTAGCTAATCTTGTCTCTCCCAATAGTATCAATGAGAGTTCCATTACAAAGAAAAGTGGTTTTATGCACTTGAATCTAGATAGACAACTGTATTTGCTTTCTACTGCTATGTAACACATTTTTACATATTTAGTGAGAGAAAACAATGCTCATTTATTATCTCACAGTTTCTTTAAGTCAGAAGTTTGGCCATGTCTTAGCTGGGTCCTTTGCCTCGTGTCTCACAAGGATGATATCAAGACGTCAACTGGGGCTCTAATCTCATCTGAAGCTCAAAGTCCTCTTTCAAGCTCTCTGGCTGTTGGCACAATTCATTTCCTTAGAGATGTAGGTTAAAGACCTTTGGCTTCGAGAGGTCATCCATTGGTCTCTGCCACACGACCCTCTCTCCACAACATAGCAATTTGATTTTTTCAAGGCTAACATAAGAACATCTACTGCTGCTTCTTATCTTTTACCTTCAGATCCTCTTTTAAATGCCTCACCTGACTAGGTCAGACCCATCAAGGTAAACTTCTTTTTGATTAGCACAAACTCAATTAAATAGAAACCTTAATTATATCTGCAAATTCCCCTTTTCTTTTCCATATATAGTAAACTTATCACAAGTGTGATCTCATATTTATAGGTCCTCACCTGTGACTTCAGGGGAGGAATTACAGAATGGGGTCATGTTACAATTTCATCATAGTTGACACTGTGATTGTCTTTTCATTATCTATTTTACTTCTTTCTTTTATATAGCAGTCATACAGTTTTGGGACAATATGTTGTCTCCTGGAGTGAATCCTAATTAGAATCAGCAAGTACCTTATAAGTATTTTTAACTTCACTGACAATGATAAATGCATAAATATGTTAGATGATGATCTAATTCAGATACACATATACACACATATAAATGAAAACATCTAGGGTTACTATATATAATTCACTCCTATTCTATTCTGTTTGATTCTTATCTAGTGTAGTCTATTTCATTCCACAATGAAATGCTAGTTGCAATTCAACAAATTAATTTCACAAACCCATTAATGTCACCATAGGAAGTGGAAAAACACTGGATTAAGCCAATCATTGTGATTCCATTCCCTTGCCAGTGCCTATTGTAAGACAGCTAAGCATTTTACCTCTTAAAACAAAAGCAAACTAAAAATTCAAAGGGAATGAGCCCTTCAGTGGAATAATTAGTAGGAAAATTGAGGTATATAGAAGCAAAGAAATCAGCCAGAACCTGGAATACATGAGAACGCATGTAAAAATATTTGCAAATATAATGAAAGAAACATTACAAATTAATATTTTGTTATCTTACTATGGCTGCCCTAAATTTTCAGTAAGCCATGCCAGAGTTGATGGTGCCTCTATTCATTCTTTATACTCTTCTCAATTGAGTAAAGAAAGATTGTGGCTGAAGTCTTGTCTCATTTCATTTATTTTATGCTGCTATGCTTAGGAATATAATGGGAGACTTGGAAGCCGGTGTCAGACTTCTTTTCTATGTGCACAATGGCAGTACTAGTTGTCTGAAATTCAGATTTAGAGGATCAGATTTGCGTGCCATGTGAAGATTAATTGTACAAATGTCAGTCTTTTTTGGGTTCATTAAATTATGATACTTAATTAACATCAATGTCAGTGAAAGAAAAAAATACCCAAAGCTTTCCTAAAAGCTGTTCATATTCAAATACATGTTGATTGATAGAAGCCTATTGTTTCCTAGTGCCTAGTAATGTTCTTCACTGCATATATTACCTGGAAACTTCACCAAACACTGAGATATTTGGAACTCTAATGAAAAAATAACTTCTCTTGTTAGATTGAAAGTGCAATTTTATGAGCAGACCTAGTGATTCTCCCTATCCATCTATTGAGCATGTATCTAAAACTTGATTGATTTTGACACATTCTTTACCAGCCAGTTATTGGTTACAGAATCCCATGAATAAAAATAAGAATCTATTTGTTGGTTGGCATATCAGAACATGTTAGGAAGTCATGGTTTCAATTTATGAAGTATCATATTGACTTTATTCCTAGGAAATATGGAATAATAATAAAACTGCAACTATGTGATTAATTAATTTGAATTGACTTATCCAATAGAATTTAAAGTAATTTTGTAAAATACTCAGTAAATGATTACTAAATAATGAAAACAATTGGGTCAAGTATAGGGTTAGACTTTAATGAAAACACACTGCTAACAAGTAAGAGTGTTAATGGAAACATGAATCTAGTCACATTTTTCTTGAGTCTTATTACTGGTTACATAAAATGAATTAGTTCTATGATATTTGTAATAAGTGAATAATTCTAAATTCTTTTGCAGAATAGGAAGAAACAGGAAGTGATGAAACATATTGAACAATGCAGATGGTGGGTATCCATGATTAGTTTCAATGCATATTTGCATGATTTGAGATGAATAGGTTATAGTAATCACAATGATCCTGTAGCAGGGTAGAGAATAAAGGATGGAGAGACAAATTAAATAAAAATCAAATGTATTCATTAGGAGTCACAAAATACATGCCTTTTTTTTTTTTTTTTTTTTTTTTTTTTGCGGTACACGGGCCTGTCACTGCTGTGGCCTCTCCCGCTGCAGAACACAGCCTCTGGATGCGCAGGCTCAGCAGCCATGGCTTACGGGCCCAGCCACTCCGTGGCATGTGGGATCCTCCCGGACCGGGGCACGAACCCGTGTCCCCTGCATCGGCAGGGAGACTCTCAACCACTGCACCACCAGGAAGCCCCATGGCATATTTTTATTTAGCTTGTAAATACATTGTTTGTCAAAGCCTTCAGCATATGGCAAAATGAATTATTTCTTTCCTTCTACCCCTAAATGTTTTTAAAGCCATTAAAAAGAATAATGCGGCTCTAGAGGATAGGCCTAGAAGTAGAAAAAAGAAATAGAGAAAATCTCAAACAAGAGAATCTATGAACCAGCAATCGAAGTCCTAATGAGATAGGAAAACTATAAGAATAGATTCAAATAAAAGCTACAGTTGTAGGGCTTCCCTGGTGGTGCAGCAGTTGGGAGTCCGCCTGCCGATGCGGGGGACATGGGTTCGTGCCCCGGTCCGGGAGGATCCCACGTGCCGTGGAGCGGCTGGGCCCGTGGGCCATGGCTGCTGGGCCTGCGCTTCTGGAGCCTGTGCTCCACAGCGGGAGAGGCCGCGGTGGTGAGAGGCCCGCATACCACAAAAAAAAAAAAAAAAAAAGCTACAGTTGTAATATAATATTAACCTCCAAACAAAATGTAATTAAGTGTAGAGGCAAGACCTAGTTCCATAAATAGTTAACCATAATCATATACAATTGGCATGCCATTATTTTCTATTAGAAATAAAAGAGTAAATGAGAATAAAATGCAATATAAAATGTCTGATAGAATTGAGCTCCTAATTAAGTCTTTAACTGAATTAAGTAAGCATCTCCTGTTCACTTTTTCTTTATGTTTCATGTAAAGCTGCTAAAAAATTCTTGGCATAAAAGGATTAATCTCCAAAATATGCAAGCAGATCATGCACCTCAATATCAAAAAAAAAACAACCCAATCCAAAAATGGGCAGAAGATCTAAATAGACATTTCTCCAAAGAAGATATACAGATTGCCAACAAACACATGAAAGCATGCTCAACATCACTAATCATTAGAGAAATGCAAATCAAAACTGCAATGAAGTATCACCTCACACCAGTCAGAATAGCCATCATCAAAAAATCTACAAACAATAAATGCTGGAGAGCGTGTGGAGAAAAGGGAACCCTCTTGCATTGTTGGTGGGGATGTAATTTTATACAGTCACTATGGAGAACAGTATGGAGGTTCCTTAAAAAACTAAAAATAGGACTACCATATGACCCAGAAATCCCACTGATGGGCATATACCCTGGGAAAACCATAATTCAAAAAGAGTCATGTACCACAATGTTCATTGCAGCACTATTTACAATAGCCAGGACATGGAAGCAACCTAAGTGTCCATCGACAGATGAATGGATAAAGAAGATGTGGCACATATATACAATGGAATATTAGCCATAAAAAGAAACGAAATTGAGTTTTTGCAGTGAGGTGGATGGACCTAGAATCTGTCATACAGAGTGAAGTAAGTCAGAAAGAGAAAAACAAATACCGTATGCTAACACATATATATGGAATCTAAAAAAAAAGGGGTTCTGAAGAACCTAGGGGTGGGACAGGAGTAAAGACACAGATGTAGAAAATGGACTTGAGGACACAGGGAGGGGGAAGGGTAAGCTGGGACAAAGTGAGAGAGTGGCATGGACATATATACACTACCAAATGTAAAATAGATAGCTAGTGGGAAGCAGCTGCATAGCACAGGGAGATCAGTTCGGTGTTTTGTGGCCACCTAGAGGGATGGGATAGGGAGGGTTGGAGGGAGATGCAAGAGGGAGGGGATATGGGGATATATGTATACGTAAAGCTGATTCACTTTGTCTTACAGTGGAAACTAACACACCATTGTAAAGCAATTATACTTCAATAAAGATGTTAAAGAAAATGCTTGGCTTAATTACAGTCAAAATAGATGTATTTTTGCCTTTTCTAAACAACATGAAGTTTGTCAGGAAGTGAAGAACCCACCACAGCCAAATTACTGGATCCTAGCATTGCTCATGCAAGCAAGAAAGACATATGGCCTCTTAAGCTGGAAAAATAATTATACTTTTGTGACCTTTCCTTTGTCCAGCACATAGTTTACAACAACAGCTTATGGCACATCAAAACTAATTCTTTATGGGCACTCAATCATAAGCAGTTGTTTAACCTACTGAATAGTATTGTAGGATCTTCACTAACATTCCCTATATTAGTAGATTTTAAAGACATGTTTAAATCCTTCACCATTTGTAAAGGGTGACTTTTTCCTCCAAATTGGCCACATTTCATTGGACCATTACATTTTGGCCTTTTTTAATAAGCTTGAAATCTCTATATTTCAGTTCCTAGAAAGTCTCTATTTTGTGGCTGAGGGAACATATAATGGGATATGCAGTCTTTCACCTGTAACTTTTACATTTAAATCCAGTGTACATTGTCAGTAATCAGGTATTATTGCATCTCATGACCATTCTAGAACTGTTACAAAAGATTTAGTTGTCTCAATTTAATTTATAGTGAACATGCTGTTTTCATTACTTCAAACTAGAACCATGTCTGGCTCATAGTCTCAGCTGGGTCTACAATTAAACGGGTCAAAAAATAACCTACGGGCTTCCCTGGTGGTGCAGTGGTTGTGAATCCACCTGCCAATGCAGGGGACACGTGTTCAAGCCCTGGCCCAGGAAGATCCCACATGCCGTGGTGCAACTAAGCCCGTGTGCCACAACTACTAAGCCTGTGCTCTAGTGCTCGCGAGCCACAGCTACTGAAGCTCACATGCCTAGAGCCTATGCTCTGCAACAAGAGAAGCCACCACAATGAGAAGCCTGTGCACTGCAACAAAGAGTAGTCTCTGCTCGCCACAACTAGAGGAAGTCAGCGCACAGCAACAAAGACCCAATGCAGCCAATAAATAAATAAATAAATAAATAAATAAATAAATAAATAATTCACACAACTGTGAATCTTAGTTGTGTGTGGAAGTTCTAGTTCGTTTGGGAAGCTTCCCTCTTTCTATATTTTCCAATAACTGTAGAAACAAATAAGGTATTTTAACTCAAATTTTTTCATTAATATATATTTTTAAAAAGTTAGAAATTGATTAAGCTATTAAACTTTAAAGAAAACTATGTTTTACCTATATTAAAAAAAATACTCGAGACTTCTGGCTCTGACCACGATGAAGTAGCTGGCATTATTTTTATTATAGGAGCCTCATTTTCCTATCATAAACAACTATAAATACTGGTAATGTATATAAAACAACTTTTACAGGTGTTAGTAAGCAACAGAGAGCTACAACTCTTGAGAAGAAAACAGCACATGAAGTAAGCCACACATTTACCTTGAATTTCTCTCAGAAACTACTTTCCAAGTTGTATAAGGGAAACAGAGCTTAAGCTGAGGGAAACCGTCTTACTTAATGGGGAATCAGAGATTGCTATTCCAGTTTGCCAAAGGGGGCTGAGTTGCAGGGCAGGATATAGAAAATATGGGAGCCACAAAGACAAAATCTCAAAATTCTGCACAAAAACTTCCAACAGATCCTTGGCTAACTGATAAGTCACACATACACAATGAAAGACTATGGGAGGCATGTAGAGCTGAAGAGAACTTCAAAAGTTGTAAACTGCTATGGAGATACTAGAGTTCCAGCCCAACCAGAGTGGCATGACCTTGATGACAAATTCAGGCATTGGGTTGAGACTTCTAAAAGGGCAAGCTCTTGGAGTCAGGGCTACACCTAAGAAGTACCAAGTTAAAATAGACCTATCCCAGAAGAAGCTTGAAACCATGTCTTGAGGTGATTTAGCTGCATATTGGAAAATAAAATAACCTTCATTAGAGGAATATAACATAATCCAGAGCCTCAGCAATGGTCAGCATCCAATACAGATACAGATCCACTAGGCATGTGAATAAGAAAGAAACAGCTAATAGATATTCAAGAGATAAAATAGTCTGTAATTACAGACTCAGAGAGGAATGTGATATAAATGTTAACAGACAAAATTTCAAATATAATTAAATGCTAAATTAAATATTAAGGAAAATAGAGAAAATGTGAACCCAATGGACTAATAGATGGAGTAATTAAACAGGGTATGAGACTCACTAAAAAGAATTGAAGGACACTTTAGGACTCTAAATACAGTACCTGAAATTAAGAACTCATTTGATAGCTCTTGATTTTCATCAAAGGGGTCACTGTAATTCAATGGGGTAAGGAAAGTACTTTAAATAAATGGAGCTATAGCAAGTTGATATCTATATGGCAAATCATGAACCTTGACTCTTATTTCACTCCATAAATAAAAATTAACTTGAAATGGATACAAAGCCCTAAATGTGAAAGTTAAAACAATAAACTTCTGTAATCAAACATATGAAAATATCTTCATACTTTGGAGAATGCAAAAATATATTAGTAATATATAAAGCTACCACTAATAAAAGGAAGACATTTAACTTTATCAAAATTTGAAGTTCTGCTCATCCAAGATACCATTAAAATTATAAATTTAAGGCAGAAACTGGTAGAAGATATTTGCAATACATATATCTGACAAAGAATTTTATCCAGAGTTCATAAATAACTCCTACCAATCAATTTGAAAAAGACATATAACATTTTTTCTTTTTTTTAATGGACAGGAGACTTAAACAGACTTGAAAAAAATCAAAAGTAAAAAAGAATATCTGAATGGTCAATCAGATCTTTCCTTAACATAATTTATCACCAGGGAAATGGAAATAAATTTATAAATTAGAGTTAATTTACAACTAAAACATGCTTTCCAGCTCAGGTCAACTAACTGAACTGCCAAAATCAAAGGTTGACAATGATGTAGAGACTCCAAAACTCTCCTATATAACTGGTAGGAGCTTGAAAATTATAAGCAATTTGCAAAGTGTTTGATAGTTTTTTATAAGTTGACACAGCAATTCCATTACTAGGTATATACCCAAGAAAAATAAGTATATTTGTCCAATTCACAGACAGTTTATTCACAACAGGCCATTGCTGGACACAACCAAGCTAAAACTCAAAAACAGGAGAATGGATAAACTGTGATACAGTCATTCAATGGAATACTACTCAGAAATAAAGAGATTGAAATATTGATACATATAACAGCATGGATAACCCACAAAAAGACTTATGTGTTTTGAAATTAACCAGGAAACAGGCATATTTAGTGATTTAATTTTTTTAAGGTTAAGAAATAAGGGAGGGCAAAGTTGAATTATGAGATAGAAATCATAGAAATGATTACCTCTCTGAAGGGCAAAGGGAAGGGAGGTAACTGACACAAAGGACTGTTTTAGGGTAATGGAAATATTACCATACTGAAGTGTGTTTACATGAGTATATATGCATATACAAGATTCATTAACCTGTGTACTTAAGATTTGTACATTTCAATGTATGTCAATTATATATCAAGTTTTAAAACCACTGGATAGCTTTAATGGTTGCTTAGAAGCTGCAAAAAAAAAATCTGATTTGTGAATTCAAATGCAGGCGAATTAAAAATATCCAATATAAGTAAGCACAGGGAGAAAATAAAAAGAATGGAAAAACAAAGTGAGAGACACTTGGGACACTGTTAGATGATCTTATGTATTCTTAATTGGAGTCCCAGGAGGACAGCTGAGAGAGAACAAGTGATATTTGAGGAAAGAAAAGTTGAGGTTTTCTAAAACAGACTAAAGACATTAATCCACAATTGTATATATCATAGTGAACTCTAGCCAGAAAAAAATGTAGAGAAAAACATTTAGTCTATATTATGGTCAAATTGCTAAAATCCAAAAATAAGATCTTAAAAACATCAAGAAGAAAAAAAGATACAATAACTTGAATGGATCAAGAGAAGTATGATAGACTTTTCAACAGATTCTATGGAAGCCAAGAAACAGTGGATTGACATCTTTAAAATGTTAAAGGGGAAAAAAAAAACTAGCTCACCTAGAATTCTACATTTATTTAAAATATATTTTAAAAAATGAGATGATACAACTTTAAAAAAAATCCAAGAGTATCTGTCACTAGCAGGTTTGCACTACAACAAATACAGAAAGATCTTTAGCCTAAAAAATTGATCTCAAGTGGAATCATGGAAGTTCAAGAATGAATTAACAGCATAGAATGAACGTATGTGAAAATATTAGAGGACACTGACTATTGAAAGCAAACTGAATTTCAGTGCCTTATGGGGTTTATAACATATGAAGAAATAAAATATATGACAAAAATAGAATAAAGATGGGCATGATAGATGGAATTAAACTCTTCCAGGGGTTTTTGCATTGTTTGGGATATCACAAAAATAACAATATATAGTAGACACTAATAAGTTAAGAATCTATGTCGTAATTTTAGTGTAAGCAGTATAAGAATAAACCTAAAATGGGTCACGAAAAAGCTTATAGAAGAGATAAAATGGTTAATGTGTAATTCTTCATTGACACAAAAGAAATAAGTGATGGAGGAATAAAGGAACGAAAATACCACTGGTACAAATAGAAAGCAAAATGATAGAGCGAAACCCATTATATCAAGAACTGCAGTAAGCAATGCTTGTGAAGATCTAACATAGGAGCAAAACATACTTATAAAGTGTAGCCTTGTGTTAAATATTCAAAAGTCCAGCATCTACAATTTTAAAAAAAATTAAAGAAGACACAGTTTAAAGTCTAGTGTTCATTCACATGTTTGAGTATTTTGCCATGTTCAATTTATTGTGTAAGCATGCTATATTATTATAAATAATGAGCAAGTGGATACTCTGGCTGATATCATAAGAAATACAATTACTTTGTGTAATTGTGTCCTTGTATTAAGAATATTCTTCAGCTTTTGCTTTAATATTTTTATCACAGTTCAGTAATTTCATTATGTAAACATTTGTATATCAGTAAGTATTTCTGTGTTAGCATTTTGCTACTGATTAAGTGACATAAACCACTCTGAGTGTGGTATCCCAGGAAGATGGTGTCTTAATGTGATATTGATATAAATCAGGATTCAGGAATATAAATAATACTGTCTGATATCAATGAATGTGGCATTTCAGCCAATGGCCCTGTTAGAGTAAGATTATGAAACACACTTAGAAAGCCTTCCATAGTCCTTAAGCAAGATGACCTTCATTGCTCAGTCAGTTTAGGATACTTCGGTAGGGCTTTATAAATTTCTCTTTCTGATTCTTTTATATTTTAGGATGGCGATTTTTAAAATACCATCCTAGAAGTGCAAATTCACAAATTTTGATATTTACACTTATAGAATAGACAATACTTAATTATTAAATTGTGAATACGATGATTTTTTTTCTATCAGTGGAGAGATACTAAGATAATTAAAAGAGAATGCAAGAAAAATGAAAAAAAATAAAATAAGGAATGCAGAACTTTGCAATATTTAGAGGCAAATTCTTTTTGAGCTTCTAAAATATGAATAGCTTGGTAAAATATGAACAGCTTCTAATCTGATAGTACATTACTTCTCATTGCCTCAGCAAAACTATTTTTGAATATACAAAGCCTTTGCTACCATCCTATTCATGGGAAGTCTACCACAGTTCTGCAAATCACTCAAATTTTGCAGGAAATTATAATGCTGAAAATGATCACATAAGGCTCCATTTTAGCTTCAGCCTAGTTCTGTTCTTGGATATCAGAATATGCTGCAGGTGTTTAATGCTGAAATGATTCCACAAAATTTGGTTCTCATTACAGATGAAGTAGTCATTACCTTTCTAAAGTAATCAATAGCATATTATAAGATTGTATTTTATACCCTCTTTATAGTTACAATGTATTAAAACATTCATGTTTCCAAATATTTAAGTCAATATTTTTACATTTGTTGTTATATGTTAATAGTAAAAATTATGAGTATATTCTAATTCTAAATCTATCTGCCTTGAGATTGTACATTATCATGATTTGCTAGAGATAAAGTGGGGTAGGCAGTTTGAAAGTAAGAAAAAGTCTATTGAATGGAGTTAGAAATCGATGCACAAAAAGCTGAATGATGGACTTGGAAAATAAGACACATGTTTTGTGCAAGTAACGGCTACATTTGCTGACAATGGCTTTACATACAATTTTGGAATTACCTTAGAAAGACCAGTTTGTTTGCTTTTTTCCCCAGTAACTACTTACTTGGGCATGTACTTTTGAACTGCTTTTTGGCTAAGGTAAATGCAATTTTTAAGATATTAGAAGACTATTTCTACAAATGCTGCAATAGTCCATTAACTTTACAAAATGAATAAATTGACCTAGTAGGGACTAAGGTAAAATTAACAATTGGATGTTGGCATTTAATATACTGGAAGATACTGAAAATATATTTATTTCATGTGGAACATTTGACTCATCAAATAGTAATTAATGTCATAATTATAAAAGTTTTAGAGAGGGCTTCCCTGGTGGCGCAGTGGTTGAGAGTCTGCCTGCTGATGCAGGGGACACGGATTCGTGCCCCGGTCCGGGAAGATCCCACATGCCGCGGAGCGGCTGGGCCTGTGAGCCATGGCCGCTGAGCCTGTGCAGCTGGAGCCTGTGCTCCACAACGGGAGAGGCCACAACAGTGAGAGGCCTGCGTACTGAAAAAAAAAAAAAAAAAAAAAAAGTTTTAGAGAAACTATATGTCTTGGATTTAAATCAGAAACTAACATTTGCTATAATTATACATATTCTTATGTAGATTCTTACTTAACCACCATGGCCAGATTTCTGTGTTTACAATCCAGAGTCAAATTTTTGCTAAATTTTCCATATGAGATCAGGATAAAGTCAAGCAAATATAGGATAGCTTTATTTTTCACCCCTTGTCACTCTGTCTGATGTGACAAACGATGCTGAGAGTGTAGAATGATAAGGAAACTATTGGAACATTTTCCAGTAACTCCTGATGCTAGGTTGGTATTCTTAGGAATGGAGCTAATTTAATGGTCATGCCTGCAGTGATTCTTGCATATTTATTCCTGAAATTATTTGGATTAATCAACCATTTGAAACCAAATGTATTTGAGCTATGGTTTCTCACAATTTCCAACATATTCATAGCTGCTTATATGACATATTCTCAACCAGTCAAGTAATGTCTTGTAGGAAGAAATCCTAGTACTGACCTTAGCTCAAACCCAGAGCAAGATGATAAAGCTGTGGAAATAAGTTCTTGAGATCATGTGGACAATATTTGGAAATACCTGCTTTGTTAAAGAATTATATCAGTAAAGTACAGTTCTAAAGGAGATGGGCATTATAGTTAAACAAACCTGCATTTAGTTCTTAGCTGCTAATTTACATGCATTTGAGACTTGTGCTAGTTTCATAACAGCTATAATTATTAATTTTCTCAACATTAAAATGAATTTATTAATTTAGCAAGGAACTAAATATAGCAAGGAAAATGTGATTTTGAAGTGACCAAAACCCAGTAAAGCATGGTGGTACTGGAATAATAAAATGGATATTTTGTAATAGTCAAGGATGAATCCAGCAGTAGGTCTCAGGAATTCTAGAAACAAGAGCTTAGAAAGACATTAATGATGAACCAGGGAAAAGCTCTGTGATATCTAGGGATGCGTTGTCTCACATCTTCACTTCTGTCTCTAACTCTGCTTTTTATTTATTCTCTGCAGATGTTTTTTTCTGCTTCAGTTACATAAGGTAGATTTATATCACTATAATTCTAGCATTAATAACACAGTATTATAAATAACCTGCAAAATAATCTCACACTTTACTTAGCAGTTTACAGTCAATAGTCATATTGATGATGTAATTTTGAAACTATATTATGAATATTGTAGAATAAAGCAAGTAATTTTATTAATCTTATTAGCAACCGATTTCTAAATGTAATTCAAGAAAAAGACAAATATAAAACAAACATTAAGTATAGGCCTATAATTTGAATAATTTGAAAATCTCAGTTGGATATTGTAATATGAACTCATGATATTTATAAAATGTACTTTATATTTCTGACTATTGAAAGGGCCTAAAAATTTGGCACACCAATGAACGTAACTATTGCTCAGAAAACTTGGTTTCTAAATATTATACTACTAACAAAGAATCAGGGCTCCTTGGGAAAGTGGCTGATTCCAGGTCTGGGGCAAATAAAGTACAAGATGAGCTTATAAGATATTTTATAGTGCCAGGTAGCAAGGATATATTCAGAAATGAGTGCAGGCATTTTAAAGGAACATAACAGCCAGCTAGAAGGGGTTCCCCATGGTCAACTATGTAACAATTCAAGTATAAAGAGATTTAAAAAAGAAGGAAAGGAGGAAGGAAGGGGAAAAAAAGAGAGGATGGAGGGAGAGAGGGAGACAGGAAGAAAAGGGGAAAGAAAGGAAAAGCCATGATCTTCAAAACAAGAAATTGAGAATAAACAAATAAACCAAACTAAAAGAAGACAAATTAAATTTCCTACCACAGGAGTACAACGGAGAGAGAGACAGAGACAGAGAGAGAGAGAGAGAGAGAGAGAGGACTCTTGGAAGGCCTCTTGAGACCTAGGCTTAGAACTTACATCCCATCATCTCCCACCATATTTTATTAGTTAAGAACATTACAAGACAAGACCTAATTGAAGGGATGCTGAAATAGACTCAACATTTCTAAAGGAGGAACTGCAAAGACACTTTGCAAAAAGCAGTGATAGAGGGAAAAATGGGGATAGAAGCTATTTTGCATTTAACCTATCATACTTTTATTTTCTTTTCATTGCCTTTACTAGTTTAACGTTTTCACTTTAAAAATTTTTTTGATGTTTATAGATTTTGCCTTTTTTTTGTTTGTTTCTTGGTCAAGTTTTTATGGGTTTTTCAGTTCTTAATCTTTTTTAAAAAGCTAAATTTGGTTTTGCTGAATGTTTTTCTATTTTTATTTTCTATTTAATTTATTATTTTCTTCTTTTCACTTTTTGGGGGCATTAATTATCTATTCCAACACTTTATAGAAATTCTCAAGTAAATTTTAAATGTCCTTTTTCCTTTATATATGAATTTCAAAATATTTTCTATTTTGTGATGTGATCTCTTATTTGACAAATAAGCCATTTATGTGTCTTTATATTTCCAAATATTTGGACAATATCAATAAATATTTATTATTTATTTGTATATAATTTTATTCTTATCAACTGTGATCTTTACACATTTTCAATCCTTAGGAATTTGTTGGGATTTTTTTTCCCAACATATAATCAATTTTTTCTGTTTTCATGAGTACTTGAAAATTATGTGAAGTCAATCGTTGGATGCAGTTTTCTATGTATATCATTAAGTCAAGTTTGTTGATCAGTATGTTGTAATGTTCTATACTCATACTGAGTTTTTCTGCTGATATTCATCTTGAAATATGTATGTTGCAATTTTCACCATGCTTGTGGATTTCTTACTTCTCTTTTTCAGTTATGTTTTATTTTAAATTATTAGGCATAAATAATTTTGAATAAGAACTGGATATTAGTAAATTATTACTAATTTTCTTAAGCATGATAATGGCCTATTAACATAGGAGAATATTCTTGTCCTTAGAAGATGCATGATGAATCAATTAGGGGAAAAGACATTTGACACCTGAAATGTATTATCAAATGTTTTAGGAAAAAAATTTTGTTTTCCATACATGTATATAATTTTATAGCAAAATTAATGATTACTAAATCTAGATATTAGGTATATGGGTATCACAGTATAATTCTTTCATTATTTCTATGTTTTAAATTATCTTAATTAAAATGTTGGGGAAAATTCAGGAATTTTCTAAATTCCTTTCTGAGCTTGCTTTTTAGAGGTCTTATCATGCTGACTAGAGACAGAAAAAAATTCGTGCATCAGGATGGGTGTGAGTTTCTTTTTGTGTGTTTATATCAGCTCTCCAATGCTTTAAGTTAATCTTTTCTTTAAAATCTTGCCTAATATATAACAGAGTAATCATCTAATCCATGTATCTCTGTATTATCAAAGCCTCAGAAAGAGAGGAAATTTGGGCTGTCATAACTTAATGAGATTGGTTTTAAGCTTCTTTTCTGTCTTAACTTTGTCCTCTTCTTATTTCCTCAGCATCTTCATCTCAGATTTATCAGAAGAGACTATCTGATTGAATCACTCCAATTGATGGATTGTTCCTATTTGGAGAAAGAGTCTTCCCCATTCAATCAGATGTACTTAGGTTGGAGGGAGGGCATATGTTCTGTATTACAAATGGGTAAACCACTGTTGTTGGTCAGAAGGTTCTTTTAGAAGAGATTGTGTGCTGGAAATAGTGATCACCATCTCCAAAACAAATTGTCAACTCAAGCACTGTCAAGGCCATTAGCAAATGGAGCCAGTTTTCAACAATGCTCACTTGGAAAAGCAAAAAGACTATTTTGTATGTGAATGAATTCAGCTAATATTTTTATAATAAATATTAGGCATTTATTTTTATATTATCTTATATGTGTCATGATCAGCTTTCTGGAATAAGAGGCTGCCCTGAAAAAATTACTTTATTAGTATGAAGAAATGACTCAGATTTTCATCAAGGTAAAACAAAATGTTTACATAAAATAGCCAACTTGTAGTTAAAATAGTAATACAGTCTGTCCTGTTATCAGATCCACCAGACTGCCACAGGAAGCTCCTTGAATCTATGTAATGAAAGGGAAACTAGATTTACATTTACATGTACTTTTCTACAGAAATGTGAATCAAAGGAACTTTCTGCTTTTTGAAGAGTTCCAATGGATGCACTCTAGTTAGACTCCCCTATCTCATAGAGGTATTTAATTCGATTTAACAAACATATATCTATGACAGCTTAAGAATATTAAGTTTGATGATGAGATTTTTTTAAAGAGACAATACTCATAAGCTGATTTATGATTATAAAATAAAATTAATCTGTGAACAATGTCCTTAATGTATGATAAAGTGTTAATGTGTGTGATATAAACTACATGAAAGAGTAGTTCTGAGCAATGAACTTTTCCAGACGTGACAAATGGATACATTTTGGATAAATGGAGGGGAAAAGGGAGGCATAAGCAGGATGGAGGAATTTCACAAATTGTAATTAATTAAAGATTAGGGTACTAAAGACAATAGGCTAAAACTGTTTTATAATTTTACAAGAAATCTTTACAGAAGGATAAGGAAAACATATCCTCTCCACCATGATTTTTATGGGGCATGTTGTTATGCTTTCTGGAATCAGGACTGGAAAATTATGCTGAACAAGTCTGATGAATTTGAAAAAGATGTTTCCTTTCTTTGCTAATCTAACTGAATATTTAATGACTTGGGTAAGATGTGTGTCATTTTTGTGATTCAGTGTTATCTATTTTCACAAATACCATACAAATACTGAAATAAACACAAAGACAAACCATGGATTGTTTGCTGCCTCTTGGCAATAGTACAGTAAAGGGTTTTACTAAATTATATGTTCATTGTTTTTTAAGTATTGTAATTAAAGCCTGACAAAAACACTATTAAATAATATTTTTTTCATTAAAAGTACATTTTGTAGGAGTCTTTTAATATAAAGTACTAAGGGTACTTTTGACTATTTTTTCTAGGAATCTCTCAAAACCCCGAAAATTCCTTTTCATGGGAGATTAAAATTTCATATTAAGTAGTAAAATGTTTACTTTACAGTTATATCTCATGCATTAAAAGATAGTTGTTAATTTCTCTCCCTCTAGCTCTTTAGAACGTTCACAGTTTTTAAACCATCCAACATATCTTTAATCTATCAAATGTAGTGATATCTTTTTTATAGTGTCATATGAATTGAGATATTTGAATAGACTTAAATTAGTAAAGCAGTTAATACATTGGAGCTGCTATAATAATCCAAATAATAATCTAACAACAAAGTACACAGAGAGCAATTTCAACACTATTAATACTATGCCAAAAATAACATCTCAGAGATAATATCTCTTTTCTCTCCAGCCCAATTATTATTTGTCAACAAATATTCATTCAACATTTAGAATGTGAGCACTTAAATGGCATATTTTCTGTGACTCAAAATATATCTAAGTTCTCTGTTGTGACTTGAAGATGGGAATTGGTCTCTAAGAATTTTGAACCAATTGAGAAATAAATATAGGTTCAGAAATGGTCTAAAATATTAGCTTACTTTATGGATTGGAGAATAAGTCACTACTACTACCATGGGGAGGTGGGTAGAGCTTATAAGAGCTGGAGGAAAGGTGGACATTTTTTATCCATAGTCCCCTGGGACAGCAGAGACTATTAGGAGAAAATTTTTTTACATAGACCAAGGAAAGAATACAGAAAATACAAAGAACATGACCTCCAACATCATGCTACCTGTTCGGAGATGGGAGATAAGATATATATGCAGATTTTTAGTGATCAAGAAAACATTTATACGAAAAAGGATATTAACAAGTGTTCCTCTGAGGTTTGAAAATACATGATTCTTCTTACATGCCTGTGATAATTCTACTGTGATCGTTTGTCTCATCCCAATTCGAACGTTTTCAGCAAAATTTCAGTCTCTGTTTTAATAGATTACTGTTCCTGAAACTCTAAAAGACTACTGTTTAAAGTGAATCTACCCAGGGGGTAAGGGAGAGGGGAGGGATAAATTGGGAGATTGGGATTGGCATATGCACATTACTATATATAAAATAGATAACTAATAAGAACCTACTGTATACACAGGGAACTCTATTCAATACTCTGTAATGGCCTATATGGAAAAAGAATCTAAGGAAGAGTGGATATATGTATAACTGATTCATTTTGCTGTATACCTGAAACTAACACAACCTTATAAATCAACTATAGTCCAATAAAAATGAAAAAACAAATAAAGTGAATCTATGAATTTCTTCTTTTATTCTAAGGTCTGACAAACTTTCTTTGAGAATAGCCTAAGGAGTCCCAATAAGCAACCCTGTTTTGAATGCTCTTAGAGTTTATGAATAGTTCTTCAGTTAGAAGACCTTTATAATCAGTTAAAGCTCTTCTTTTTATTTATTTAAATTCTGGGGCCTTTCCTGGAGATTTAGCATAGAGATTTTATTAAGAAATGTGTCCGTATTATTTGGAACCTTTGTGAATACATTAACAAGGTTAAAATTTCACAAAATAAGTTCCCTCTGTACCCCGCCCACTTTCCTACTTGACTTTCTAGTTAATAAGACTTAACCCTTTTTGTTCTTGATATATTTTAATATTGTTTAGATATCAATGATTCATCATCCATTTAGGTTTTATTTTTTTATATACCGAAGATAAATCTACCAACAACATTATATACTTAATTTATTTGCAAATGATGCGACTGACAAGGGCTTAATTTCCAAAATATATAAACAGTTCACACAACTCAATAACAAAAAAACAACCCAATCAAAAAATGGCAGAAGATCTAAATAGACATTTCTCCAAAGAAGACACATAGATGGCCAATAGGCACATGAAAAGATGCTTAACACTGCTAAGTATTAGAGAAATGCAAATCAAAACTACCAAGAGGTACCACCTCACACTGGTCTAAATGGTCATTATTAAAAAGCCTACAAAATAACAAATGCTGGAGAGGGCATGGCTAAAGGGAACCCTCCTACACTGTCGGTGGGAATGTAAATTGGTACAACCACTGTGGAGAACAGTATGGAGGTTCCTTAAAAAACTAAAAATAGTTACCATATGATCCAGCAATCCCACTAACTGGGCATATATCCAGACAAAACTATAATTCGAAAAGACACATGCATTCCTATGTTTATAGCAGCACTATTTACAATAGTCAAGATATAGAAACAACCTAAATGTCCATCAACAGATGATGGATAAAGAAGATGTGGTATATATGTATACACATGTACATACAATGGAATATTACTCAGCTATAAAAAGGAATAAAATAATGCCATTTGCAGCTACATTGATGGACCTAGAGATTATCACACTAAGTGAAGTAAGTCAGAGAGAGACAAACACCATATGATGTCACATATGTGGAATCTAAAATATGACACAAATGAACTCATCTCTGAAACAGAAACAGACTCACTGACATAGAGGACATACTTGTTGTTGCCAAGAGGAGGGCAGGGGAGGGTTTGAGTTTAGCATCTGCTAATCTATTATATATAGATTGGTTATATTATATATAGAATATATAAAACCATCATATATAGAATGGTTAAACAACAAGGTCCTATTGTCTAGCACAGGGAACTATATTCAATATCCTGTAATAAACCATAATGGAAAAGAACATGAAAAATAACATATATACATATATGTGTGTATATATATATATATATAACTGAATCATTTTGCTATACACCAGAAACTAACACAACTTTGTAAATCAACTATACTTCAATTAAAAAACATATATATACTTAATTTACTATTCTTAATTTTTGTATCTGATAAAATGACTCCAGTTACATGTCATGAGAAAAATCTGACTCAATATAGCTCTAATAATCAAGAAATTCTTGGGCTCATCAATGGTTGTCCAGTGATAGGATACATTTCATAGCTAGTTGTTTCAATGTCGTGGTTCCATTTTTTGGGTGTGTACATATGTGTGATATCTTAATTGTGCATGTTGGCTTAAACTTCAGGCAGCATTCTTCAAGGTGTCTCAAGTTTTCACATTAGCATAATTCAGCACGCAAAGAAAAGAGATGAGTACTTTTGTCCTAACCTTGCCAGGAAAACTCTGAGATTCACTATGATTTCAATGTTTAGATCATATGTACCCTGATGCTAGCCCTGGGAATAGAATATTGATTAAGCAAAACATTGCCCATTTTAGGAATTGAGGGGTATGGTCAGTTATATCCAAAGCTTGGCTATGTGCTAAAACTTGGATATCTTAACCAGATTAGGATTTTTATTAGTAACGGGGAAGAAGCTGCTTAAGTGATCAACTTGCCCACTACAATGATCCTCTTTTTGAAACATCATCTTTTGCCCAGTGTCCTTTCTTCATGGTCAAAAGCAGTTTTATTACATATTTTGCAAAATGAAAGAGCTGCTGTGTGTTAGTGTGAACAGTTTTTTCCCTCTACAAATCTTACAAGTACATATTTAGTTAAATATCATGATCCTTAGCATCCTACTTAAACTCTCGGGCTAATTATCTCGAGTGATCCATTCGATGATTAAGGACAACATTTAGGTTATTAAGATCTATTGATTGTTTATCTAATTTATTCAGTGGTGTTTCTAATCATTTCAATCAGAACGTGATATCTTACTTATATTCGCTAAACCTGTGTTTTAAAAGTAATATTTTATACTAATTCCTCAAATATTCTGATGTTTGTATTCCTGGAAAAGTCAGTGTAAGCTGCAATGATGACTATCAGATCTGATGTTCCTGTAGAAACAACTTTATAACAGAAAGTTATGTTGCAAACCAAGGGCCTAATGCATTTTAAGTTTTGTTTTATTTTAGAAATAGCTACGAAAACACTATTTTATCTGCTCTTAACTTTAAAAATATACTGGTAAGACAAATAGTATGATGTTTTTCACTGTGTTTATTGAATCAGGTAACATGGTATCCATGTACATAAAATTTTAGGAATTCTGGTATAGTTTTCTAGAATAACTTTCTTTTTACTTTAAGAAATTAGAGGTGTAAAGAAAACATTAATCAAGGATATAGAATTTAAACAGATACTGTGAAGCAATTTTAGCAGGAAGTTTTAAGGCATTTTTAGGAATCCCAAGGATGTCTGCCAGCAGTCATTTTTGTTTGAATCTTTGTTTATTTGGAAGCTGGCTCACGGGTGTCTGATAGTTTCTGTTGATCACTGTAATATTTTCTACAGCAAAAATAAGCTTAGATTCCTCTGCATTTGACCTTGTATCCATTTCTTCAGTAGTGACTGGAAAAGATAATTGTGCTATATCTAAGCTGTTTCAGAAAATTTATATGCACTTAAGGTACAGTGTCAGAACTGCTGTTGCCAATGTTTAATGATCTATTTTTTTATTTTTCCAGGTTTTTTTATTAGTGCATTGGAAGAGATTGGAGATTTGTTTGTAGGGAACACTGAGATCTTCCCATTCAACTGTATGTTCATTGGGAATTCCTTCTACAGCAGGATGGACAACTCTGTCCATGATAGATGTTGGTCAGAAACCCAGTTCATGCTGAAGCTGAAGCCAGCAAAGGGCTTTTAATCAGTTCAAGGAACTTAGTCAGGAATGTCTTTCCATTCAGAGTCTCTAAGTCTTTGTTTCATTCTTTTCTCCTCGTAATATGCTTCCTCCCTTTGAAGGTGAACCTGGTTAATGTCAGCTTTAAGACAGAATCAGGTTAGCTCCAGATTCCAGGAAATGAGGGTCTTCCTCTCTGTCTCCACACATAAAACACCATGCAGTGGAGCCCAAATAGTCAGACATGAGTCATGAGTGCACAATCTGGACTCATAAAACTTGACCTATGATATAAATGTGATATAAGCCAGTCATGTGTGTAATCCTGTGTCCAAGGAGAAGTGGAGAGCTGTGATTGGACTCCCCCCACCAAATCTATATGGAAAGGTGGAGAAGAAATATTTTGTGAAATGGGGGTTTCCATAACAAGAATAAAGCATGAAGAGATGATGGGCAAATAGAGACAGTAGGTACCCTGGTACAACTAGTATGGAGGTTCCTTAAAAACCTAAAAATAGAACTACCCTATGATCCAGCAATCCCACTCCTGGGCATATATCTGGAGAAAACCATAATTCAAAAAGATACATGCACACCCATTTTCATTGCTGCACTACTTACAATAGTCAGGACATGGAAACAACCTAAATGTCCATCAACAGAGGAATGGATAAAGAAGATGTGGTGTGTGTGTGTGTATATACACACACACACACACACACACACACAATGGAATATTACTCAACCATAAAAAAGAATAATGTCATTTGCAGCAACATGGATGGACCCAGAAATTATCATACTAAGTGAAGTAAGTCAGACAGGAAGAAAAATATCATATGATATCACTCATATATGGAATCGAATTTTAAAAAAATGATATAAATGAACCTATTTACAAAACAGAAACAGACTCACAGATTTTGAAAACAAATTTATGGTTACCAAAGAGGAAATGTGGGGGGCAGAGATAAATGAGGAGCTTGGGATTAACATATACACACTGCTATATATAAAATAGATAACCAACTAGGACCTACTATATAGAACAGGGAACTCTACTCAATATTCTATAATAACCTATATGGGAAAAGAATCTGAAAAAGAATGACTATATGTATATGTATAACTGAATCACTTTGCTGTACACCTGAAACTAACACAACATTGTACATCAACTATACTCTGATAAAATTTTAAAAATCAATTAAAAAACAAACAAACAAAGAAACAGTATGTACCCAAATGTCTCTTTTTACCTATGTTAGGCTAAATAACAGCCCCACAAAGATAATAAAGACCATGATATTTTAATGAAGATAAATAGGCTCATTACTGGCTTCAACCTTTTTTAGTATTTGATTTTATAGATAGTGACTCCTTTGATTCATACAAATGCATAAATTAATGACACACTCATAGGAAATCTGGCATACTTTAGGTCCTAAAATACAATTACTAACATTTCTCAATTAACCATCACCTTCCTATCCATGCACATGTAGAAATATTCTCTTTTGCAAATAGTCAACATCTTTCTTAAAATATTGCACCAAAATATTGCTGGTGAATTATAGCTAGGCACGATAAGCCATATGTGGACTTATTAGCACATAATTAATTCATACTTCCCACTATCTGGAATACATACACAAATTTTTGATTACAAAATATATTTTTCAAATGGTCTGTGTTACAGATGCCAATATACCTCAAGACACAGTAAAATAGCATTAACATTTGTCATATTTCTTCAAGCAAAAAAATTCAATTTGGCATGTATATTAAAGTTCATCTGTACCATCCTTACCCCTTCCTTAATCCCTACAGGGAAATCAGCATCTTTCAATCTGATTTATGTTTTGGTCAGTTGGTAGATATATATATATGCATTCATAAACTTTGTGTTTTGTTTTCTATGGTTAAAAATGAACTGTATCTCATTGTCTTACTTATAGCAATGCAAAAGAGATTCTGTTTTCCCACAGTTTCATCGACTTAGTGTCTTTAAATTTCCTATTTCTGATAATATGGTTTTAATGACTTTTGTAGGTTTTTTTTTTTTTTTTTTTTTTTTTTTTTTTTTTTTTGCGGTACGTAAGCCTCTCACTGTTGTGGCCTCTCCCGTTGCGGAGCACAGGCTCCAGACGTGCAGGCTAAGCAGCCATGGCTCACAGGCCCAGCCGCTCCACGGCATGTGGGATCTTCCTGGACCGGGGCACGAATCTATGTCCCCTGCATCGGCAGGCAGACTCTCAACCACTGTGCCACCAGGGAAGCCTGACTCTTGTAGTTTTAGTTTGAATTTTCTGGTTACTAATGAAACTGAACATATTGAACATGTCATCAATTTTTCTTTTTCCATAAATTACCTTTTCATACCATTGCTCATTTTTTTTTGGATAGGCTATGCTGTTCCTTTTTCACTTGACAGATTTGTGGGAGTTTAATATTCTCTAAATTTTGGACATTTATTTTACTTATTGTATTTTCTCCCAGGCTTTCTCTTATTTTTAATTTGGTTAATTGTTGTTTTTATTTGTATGACCGTTTATTATTATAAAAATTTAAATGTCAGAGTTATCAAATTTAATGTTGTTATCTGATTTCATAAAGATATCTTCTATATTATATTGTAATAATATTCACATTACATCTTTTGTCCATTGGAATTTAATGTATTTGTGTGTTAGGATCCAATATACAAATTTTCCATATAGATTGCCAGATATTCCATTCTTTCTCCAATGTTTTTAATTCCACTTCCCATATATTATTGTGTTTCTGTTTCTAGATTCTCTCATTTGTTACATTCTCTCATTTGCTCCATTTTTCTGTAGTATTCTTAAAATTAGTCTAATTTCATTTTGTGTTTTGATATATTGTTGGATAAGTCTTTAAAGTTGGCTGAGTGTTCTTGGACCTTAAGTTTCACATATACATTTTAGCATAACTTTGCAAGCTCATAAAATATCATGTTGGGGATTTTAAGTGAAATTGCATTACATTTAATTTCTTATTTAACATGGGAAAAATGACATCTTAATGATTTTCAGTCTGCTGATACATGAATATGTTATAATCTCTCCATTTACTTGCCCTCATTTATGCCCTCCAATAAAGTTTTATCATTTTTTCTATAAAGAATTTGCATTTCTTTGGTTGGATTAATTCCCAGAAATCTTATGATTGGAGTTGATTTTGTGAATGTTACCTTTATTAAGTTGCATTTCCTAGTTATTTTATCAAGGGACAGTAATACTATTGATTTTGGAAATTGTTCTCAGATTCATCAAACTTGATTAACTGTATTGTCTATCAATTATGTACAATTACAACTTTTTCACTTCACTTTCAGTTTTTTATTCTTGTGTTGCACTGAATAGGATCTCCCGTACAATGTGTATAGATATGAAGATCATGACTCTCTTGCTTCTGATTTTAAAAATAATGCCTTCAGAAATTCAACAGCAAGTTTATCTTCTATGTTTTATTGTTAGTTACACATTACTAGGTTAAATTAGTTTACTCTTGTATTTTGCTATAAGTTTTTATTGTAAATGGGTGGTATGCCTCTCCTGTATTTAGTGACATTACTTTATGGTTTTCTACTTTAATCTGTTAATTTGGTGACTAATAGTAGATTAGCTAATATTCACTACCTGAATTCAAGATATAAATCCAAAAGCGTGGATATAAGTTTTCCAAATGCACGGGGATTAGGAGTGTATTTTTTCTATTTTTGTATTAATTTTGTGCCTTATTTCATCATGGACAGTTAGGCTGACCAACCATTCCAGTTTTCCTGGGACTATCTTGATTTTTAGCACAGAAAGTCCTACATCTTGGGAAACCCCTCTCTGGAACTAAAAAAGTCCCATTTTTTTGGTGATAGGTGTGGTAGTTTGGGAGGAAAGTATAAAAGTCATACAGCAACTAAAAGATAGGTACTGAAAGCAACATTGCTTTTAGTATTAAATGGATACAGCCGGGATCATTTGACTTCCATAGTCTATGTTGCTAGTATTCCCTGACCACTGAGGTTGGCAATCATGGTATGTAGTTTCTGGTAATGGATCAGCCAATGTTACATCACTTGATTGATACAAGGTAATTATGTAACTTAAGTATGTTGTATTTGTGATCATTAACAGTTTGCCTTTGATTTTACCTGTGGATTAACTGTTGTGCCTTGTATCAAGATACCATTAATTTAGTTTTTAACATTGTGAATACTGTTACCAGTTCTTCTAAGGGTTTAGATGATAAAAATGAGAACAAAATAATACCAACATCAACATTACCTAGACCTCAATGAGAAAGAAGGCTAAACAACCGTATAATTTTAATGTCAGATGAAAGGACACATGGAGATTCAGGAGCTATATAACCAAAGAGAGTATGCTATAAAATATGCAGAAAATAATTTGGGGTTAGGCATGGTGGAGAAAGCACACATGAAGACTGAATCTCACAAGTCAAGACCAGCAAGTACTTCTAAATCAATCACAATATTTTTCATCTCCCAAAGACACCAATGCTCAGTCAGAAATTGTGACTGCTGAATTAGCTTGGGCATACCACATGCATGAATGCATATCATCATATCTATCCCTTTGTTGCTCAGTGAAAATGAGTACAGTTACACTTTCTGATAAAGTGGTGGCAACTAAAATGTCTTGTGTTTAAAATAGTAATAATAACATATCTGATGTTTGCTCCTTACAATGTAGAGCTGCTTCTGTCCCATCTTACTAATGACCATGCTTTCTTAGAGTAAGTACATCCAGTGATACATCAATCACAGCAACAAAAAACAAGAACAACTGTTCCCCTTAGATCTGAGGTACTTTGATTTGTAAAATGAAAGTTCGAGTAGTCTGCTTAATTTCTATGAAAGTTTTGATGAAAACATAGAAACTATAAAACAATAGATTGTTGATATCTGGTCCAAATACAAACAAGCCCATGCTCATCTATCTGCATTTTCAGCAGCAAGTATAAATATAAACTTTGGCAAATTACATTCATGAACAAACTTCTTACTAAAGAAAAACAGCTCTGATTTGCTAAATGTCCTGAATACCTTGTATGTATTGCTAAAAGGAGGTGTAATTTGCTTACCTATCATATTGAGGCTTTTATAACAAATTTTTTTTTTCTTTTTTTGGCCATTTTCCATTTCTTCAAAAAGTGCAGAAGCACATAATGAAGTTTTGATTTATAGAAGTGCTTATAAGATATATATCATTGTTGCCTCCCATAGAAGATTTTAAAATATGCTGTAAAATCATATTTTCAAAGTATAGGGAAGAAGAATGTCTTTCTCCAGTTTGGAAATACATTGATAATGAGTACAGAGAAAATGATCACAGTAAAACAGAAATTTGTATGGTCTTTCTCCAAAACTCTTTGATGGTGGTCTTTTGAAGAAGCCATGAGTCTAGAAACGGATGAACTAACTGTAATCTGAATTGCTAGCTTGAGGTGTGTGTTGTGATAGAAACTCATACTGTGAAGAAGTGACCAGTTTTATTTTTTTAAAGAAATAAGACTGCTTCAGAACCCAAAAAATGTCGTGAGAAAAGGGCAGTGAAGGTAAGCAGGACTTTCTCACTTTCTTTACTAAAAATGTAATTTAATTGGAGTATAATTCAATTTCACAAGTTCTAATTATCTCTATGCTACAAAATAGCCTTTTCTGAAAAATGAAGGTTTAAATTCTGATTATATTAAATTGATTCAGTCTTTAAAAATGATGGATGTTTTAGAGATGGATATCCTATACGATGAATTTATAGATGAATTTATAGATGCAAAGAACCAGCAAAAGCTGGTCTACTGAAACAAGACTGTAGATACAAAATATACAGGCATTTTTTGCAAAGCTAGAATGTAATTCTGACAAGTTAAAAATGTTTCTGTTGTAGGTAAATAAAACACTAGTTGTTTTTTACCATGCTCAGATACTTTTTTTGGAAGACTATTTAGTGCAGTTATCAATTAGCTGACACCAGAAATCAAAGGAATGGGACTTGATAAAAACAGAGATGGAAATCAAAATGAATCCTATGGTTGATTGTATTGCCTTACCTCTCAATAAAAGGATGATTCCCTAAAGGCTGAAAGCCACTCAGGGGAGAATTATTTAGAAAAGGAAAGAGAAAGTGTATAAGTATCCTACTGTATTATGGTGTAGAAGGAAATATTATTATTATTTAATATAAGTAATATTGGTTTACTTAGTCCTATTGTATTATGGTTTCATTTTTTAAATCATATTTATTAATCTTAAAGACATGCAATACATATATTGTAAAATTTAACATTCAATAAAAATTAAAAAATAAATTGCTGTATTAGAAGACAGAAACAGAAAATTTCAAATAAATTCCAATTTTTCATAGTTTATGTTAAAAAGAATGTTATATAGCATTTACTACTATTATTATTGCTGTTGTAATTATTATTATTGTCTGGTATGGCTGTGTTGTGAGTTTACTCTCTAAAATATTGGTTATGTTAGGTATGGTCTATATAATATGATCTTTGATATTTTTTGTATTGTAGTTTAATGCATGGTTAATTTTTGCTTAAAGAGAATATATTCACTAACTGTAAGGGTTAAGAGTTCAAGTTACATGTCAATATATAGAGATTAAGCTTGTTACTTATTTTACTTAATTCATTTTTAGTTGTACTTTTGTTCTGCTTGGTCTACTAGTTTCTGAAATATCATCATCTCCCACGCTAATTGAAGATATGTCCAATTTTCCTCACAATACAGGCGAATTTTGAATTATCTATTTTGAGATTGTTTTAAACTCATTCCTGTTCTGAATTATAACATCTTGTCAAATTTTTCCTTAATCACTGTGTATAGTAGTGACTTTATCTCTAATAATCATTCTCTCTCAAATTCAAAATTTTCTGATTAATATTATTATATCAACTTTCCTCTCTTTAGTATTTGCCTATATCAACCTTTCACATGCAATCTTTCTCTGTCATTTTGTTTCATGTGTGCTACTTTATAAAACAGGTTTATTTTTTTAATTCATTTTGAGAGTTTCTGTCAACTGATGAGATTGGCTTATTTCTATTTATTGTGATTGCTGGTTTATTTAAATTCATTTCTGCTGTCATATTTTGTACTTTATATTTGCCATACTTTTATTTCCTTTCCTGTTACTTTTTTATTTAGTAAACTTTATTTTTTAGAGCAGTTTTAGGTTCATAGCAAAACTGAGTGGAAAATGCAGCCCCTCTTCCCACACATGCACAACCTCCCTCACTGTCAACATTCCTCACCACAGTGGTACATTTGTTACAACTGATGAACCTGCACGGATGCCTCATATTCACCCAAAGTCCACGGTTTACATTAGTTGACTTAGTCCCTTTGGGCTTCTGCAACAGAATGTTATAGACTGTTATAGAAGGTTTATAAACAGCAGAAATTTATTTTTCACAGTTCTGGAGGCTGAGAAGTCCAAGATAAAGGCTCCAGCAGATTCGATGTCTAGTGAGAGCCAGCTTCCTGGTTCATAGATGATCGTCTTCTCTCTGTGTATTCATAGGATAGAAGGAGTGAGGAATCTCTCTGGGATCTCTTTTGTAAGGACACTAAACTCATTCCTGAGGGCACTATCCTTATGATTTAATCAACTCCCAAAGGTTCCACCTGCACACCATTACATTAGGAACTAGGCCTCAATATATGAATTTTGAGGGGACATAAACCTTCAGTCTATAGCTTTAGGGTTCATTATTGGTTTTGCACATTCTATGGGTTTGGATAAATGTATAATAACAGGTGTTCACCATTATAGTATCATACAGAATAGTTTCACTATCCTAGAAATATCTCTCAATATTTAGTTCTCTGATTTCACTCATCAGGGGTTTGTAGTTTCCCTCATATAGATCTTGTACATATTTTGTTAGATTTATATCTAAGTATTTTAATATTTTTTGGAGTGCAAATATAAATGGCCTTGTGTTTTAATTTCAAATTCCACTTATTTATTGCTAGTATATAGGAAAATGATTGGCTTTTATGTATTAATCTTTTATGCCTTGTATCATGTGATCTTGCTATAATCACTTATTAGTTCCAGGAGTTTTTGTCTGTTCTTTCTGTATTTGCCATAGATGATTATATCCTCAGAAAACAAAAATTATTTTATTTCTTCCTTCCTAAGCTATATACTTTTTATTTATATATTTAAGAACTCAGACATGCATTCAAATTATATGATTAATTATTCTATTTCAAAGATTTCTAGCTGCTGTGGCAGAAGGGTTTTATATTTTGTCCATCTGTCATCTTGATAGAATTGAACATTATGCTCAAAATTTGTAGACATCACAACTAGAAGAGGAACCTAGGTGATCACCTAAAACAATGTCTCCAAACCTCTATTATGACCCACTTAGAAATAATAAATGTACAGCTCACTGAAGTAGACTGTATAAGACTTCTTTTAGTTTGTGGCAACCAACCTAGGCACCTGGCCATCCCAGGCTCCACCCACCTCCAAGGAAGGCTGAGAAGATCAGCATCCCTTTAGCCTATTTGTAAGCATACTGTGTTCCTTGGCACACAGCTTAGAAAACTCTGATAACTAAGATGAATGTTTTGCTATCTCTATTTTTGATAATTTTAACACTATAATATCTTAGTATACTTGTTACTGTTAAAATCTTTGTATCTATTTGCTTATATTGTAACAAAAGTTATATTTTTCCACTCTATACTTTGTATATTTCCTTAAAAATACCAATTTGTTTTAAAACATTAAAAAAAACAAGAGATATAAAATTAACAGAAATCTCAACACCAAAAGACACACAAAAAAAGCTCTTATAACCCCAAAGCTTAAAAAACATGTCTAGTAGAGAGTATGTGCTCAATAATATTTTTTAAGTGAATGAGTTCTGAATTTTTATTTAAAAAATTATTTTTAAATAATTGAAATTTTAAAAAATTAAATTTAAATTTTTCAATTTAAAAAAATATTTTACTTTGCATATTTGATGTAGTTGCTATCCTTATATATGTAAATACAGTTTTATGTCTAACTTTTATTTTTTTAGCTAACATTCTAATGTAATTAAATCAAGACAAATTTGTATAAAAGTGACAGAGAAGCAAATTAATCTGATTTAAGGGAAAAGAAGTAATTGTTGGAAAGATATCAAACAACTGAAGGAAATTTTAACCTTCAAATTCTGAAAGCAGGCATGTTCTTGCTTAGCCACAAAGAGTGCTAGGCACTCAAACCATCCCAAGAATCTTTCTGCCATTTTTACTGACTTCTTTCTGCATATCAACTTTTCTCTCTGCCCATTGCATTCCCCCAGATGGCAGGAAGTATGCACACCAAATATACCAAATATCCCATATTGTGGCTTCTTCCAGCAAAAAGAGCTGATTTATGATCTCTCTGGTGCCACATTGAAAAAAATAACACAAGTAAGAATTCTGATGGATCACTTCCCAGAAGAAAATAGACATCCTTTCTAGAAGAAAGGAAAAGTGCCTGAAAGGCACAGCAATATATGTATTATAGAGCATAAAGAATTTTAATTGCTAATTTAAGCTTCTTGTGAATATGTTCTTTAATGACTATATAATGAGCATTGTAGTGGATGTCCCAGAATCTGCTCACCCTTTATCCTGTTTCTAGACAGAACATTGTTCTAATTTTCCACTATTAAAATTAATGTGGTAATGAATGTTTTTTACATAATATTTGTCATTTTTATAGAATTTACTTAGAATATATTTTCTAAAAAAATCACTAGGGAATACATAGTAAGTAATGTGTAAAATTTTATTTACATCTTAGTATCGGGCATTATATTTTAAACTTTTATTTGAGTGTTCAGGTTGACTATGTCTATTTTTTTTCAGGAGAGTGTTTTACCCAATGTATCGTACTGTTGGTACATTGGACATCAGTAAAATGAACACTGGTTTTATATGAATTGAAAACAAATATTTACCACAGGCTGAAATCTATATTTATATGCAGCTGCGTGATAGAATAAGCCTTAAAAAGTACGCAAGTTGCCAAATGAAAGTCTTATTTAATGAACTGTATTTAAAGCAGATGAGGAGCCCCGGAGGAAGATGGCGGAAGAGTAAGACGCGGAGATCACCTTCCTCCCCACAGATACATCAGAAATTCATCTACACGTGGAACAACTCCTACAGAACACCTACTGATCGCTGACAGAAGACGTCAGACCCCCCAAAAGGCAAGAAACTCCCCACATACCTGGGTAGGGCAAAAGAAAAAAAGAAGAAACAGAGACAATAGGATAGGGACGGGACCTGCACCAGTGGGAGGGAGCCGTGAAGGAGGGAAGGTTTCTACACACTACAAGCCCCTTCGCGGGCAGAGACTGCAGGTGGTGGAGGGGGAAAGCTTCGGAGTAGCGGAGGAGAGCACAGCAACAGGGGTGCGGAGGGCAAAGCGGAGAGATTCTGGCACAGAGGATCGGTGCCCTCAGGCACACACCAGCCCGAGAGGCTTGTCTGCTCGGCCGCCGGGGCGGGCGGGGCTGGGAGCTGAGGCTCGGGTATCAGCTTTCAGTCGGAGCGCAGGGAGAGGACTGGGGCTGGCGGCAGGAAGAGAGCCTGAGGGGGTTAGTGCACCACGGCTAGCCCGGAGGGAGTCCGGGGAAAGGGTCTGGAGCTGCCGAAGAGGCAAGAGACTTTTTTCCCTTTTGTTTCCTGGTGCGCGAGGAGAGGGCATTAAGAGGGCTGCTTGGGGAAGCGCCGGAGACAGGCGCGAGCCGCGGGTAAGGCGGGGACCTAGGAGACGGGCGTGGGACGCTGGGGCTGCCGCCGCCGCCGCCACCGCCGCCGCCGCCGCCGCCGCCGGGCCTGTGTGCGAGCGCGGGTCACTGTCCGCCCCGCCTTCCGGGGGGCCTGTGCACCCCGCCACTGCCGGGGTCCCGGGACCCGGGGACGGCTCTCCCGGGAAAGCGCACGGAGCGCCACGGGCTGCTGCAACGTCACGCCGGGCTCTGCTGCCGCAGGCCTGCCCCACACTGCGTGCCCCTCCCTCCCCTCTGCCTGAGTGAGCCAGAGCCCCCGAATCAGCGGCTCCTTTAAACCCGTCCTGTCTGAGCGAAGAACGGACGCCCTCCGGCTACCTACGCGCAGAGGCTGGGCCAGGTCCAAGGCTGAGACCCGGGAGCTTTGAGAGCAGAGACAGGGAAATCTCTCTGTGCAGCCTCGGAGGCAGCGGATTAAAGCTCCACGGTCCATTTGATGTGCCCTGCGTCTGTGGAGTGCATGAATGGACAGCGAATCATCCCAAATTGAGGAAGTGGACTTTGAGGACAAGATTTAAGACTTTCCCCCCTTCTCCTCTTTTTACAACGAATTATCCCAAATTAAGGAGGTGGACTTAGCAAGATTTCAGACTTCTCGCCCTTTTCCTCTTTTTACAACGAATTATCCCAAATTGAGGAGGTGGATTTGGAGAGCAAGATTTTTGATTTTTCCCCCTGCTCTCTTTTTGCGAATGTGTATGTGTAATCTTCTGGGTAAGATTCTCTCTGTATAGCTTTGCTTCCACCATATGCCCTAGGGTTCTATCGGTCCGTTTTTTTTTTTTTCAATAATTACTTTTTAATTTTAATAACGCTACTATATTTCATACTTTATTCTATTTTACTTTACCTGCTCTTTTTTTCCTACGTTCCTTTCCTCCCTCCCTCCCTCCACTCCTCCTTTCCTTCTTTCTTTTTCTTTCCTCCCTCCCTCCCTCCCACCCTTCTTTCCACTTTCTTTTTCTTTCCTTCCTCCCTCCTGTCTTTCTTTTTTTCTTTCCTCCCTCCCTCCCTCCCTTCTTCCATTCACTCTTCCTTTTGCTTTCATTCCTCCCTCCCTCCCTCCTTTCTTTCCTTCTTTCTTTCCATCCTTCCTCCCTACCTCCCTCCTTTCTTTCTTTCTTCCTTTCTTCCTTTCTTCCCTTCTTCCTTTCTTTCCCTCTCTCTTTCTTTCTTCTACTAATTCTTTCTTTCTACTTTTTCTCCCTGTTATTCTGAGCCAGGTGGATGAAAGGCTCTTGGTGCTGCAGCCAGGAGTCAGTGCTGTGCCTCTGAAGTGGGAGATCCAACTTCAGGACACGGGTCCACAAGAGACCTCCCAGCTCCACATAATATCAAGCGGCGAAAATCTCCCAGAGATCTCCATCTCAACACCAGCACCCAGCTTCAGTCAATGACCAGCAAGCTACAGTGCTGGTCACCCTATGCCAAGCAACTAGCAAGGCAGGAACACAACCCCACGCATTAGCAGAGAGGCTACCTAAAAACATAATAAGGCCATAGGCAGCCCAAAACACACCACCAGACGTGGACCTGTCCACCAGAAACACAAGATTGAGCCTCAACCACCAGAACACAGGCATTAGTCCCCCCCACCAGGAGGCCTACACAACCTACTGAAACAACCTTAGCCACTGGGGACAGACACCAAAAACAATGGGAACTATGAATCGGCAGCCTGAGAAAAGGAGACCCCAAACACAGTAACATAAGCAAAATGAGAAGACAGAAAAACACACAGCAGGTGAAGGAGCAAGATAAAAACCTACCAGACCTAACAAATGAAGAGGTAATAGGCAGTCTACCTGAAAAAGAATTCAGAATAATGATAGTAAAGCTGATCCAAGATTCTATTTCCAAGATCCAAAATCTTGGAAATAGAATAGACAAAATGCAAGAAACAGTTAACAAGGAACTAGAAGAACTAAAGATGAATCAAGCATCGATTAAAAACACAATAAATGAAATGAAAAATACTCTAGATGGGATCAATAGCAGAATAACTGAGGCAGAAGAACGGATAAGTGAGGTGGAAGATAAAATAGTGGAAATAACTGCTGCAGAGCAAAATAAAGAAAAAAGAATGAAAAGAACAGAGGACAGTCTCAGAGACCTCTGGGACAACATTAAATGCACCAACATTTGAATTATAGGGGTTCCAGAAGAAGAAGAGAAAAAGAAAGGGACTGAGAAAATATTTGAAGAGATTATAGTTGAAAACTTCCCTAATATGGGAAAGGAAATAGTTAATCAAGTCCAGGAGGCACAGAGAGTCCCATACAGAATAAATCCAAGGAGAAATACACCAAGACACATATTAATGAAACTGTCAAAAATTAAACACAAAGAAATCATATTAAAAGCAGCAAGGCAAAAACAACAAATAACACACAAGGGAATCCCCATCAGGATAACAGCTGATCTCTCAGCAGAAACTCTACAAGCCAGAAGGGAGTGGCAGGACATAATTAAAGTGATGAAGGAGAGAAACCTGCAACCAAGATTACTCTACCCAGCAAGGATCTCATTCAGATTTGATGGAGAAATTAAAACGTTTACAGACAAGCAAAAGCTGAGAGAGTTCAGCACCACCAAACCAGCTTTACAACAAATGCTAAAGGAACTTCTCTAGGCAAGAAACACAACAGAAGGAATATACCTACAATAACGAACCCAAAGCAATTAAGGAAATGGGAATAGGAACATACATATCAATAATTACCTTAAATGTAAATGGACTAAATGCTCCCACCAAAAGACACAGAGTGGCTGAATGGATACAAAAACAAGACCCATATATATGCTGTCTACAAGAGACCCACTTCAGACCTAGAGACACATACAGATTGAAAGTAAGGGGATGGAAAAAGATATTCCATGCAAATGGAAATCAAAAGAAAGCTGGAGTAGCAATTCTTATATCAGACAAAATAGACTTTAAAATAAAGACTATTAGAAGAGACAAAGAAGGACACTACATAACGATAAAGGGATCGATCCAAGAAAAAGATATAACAATTGTAAATATTTATGCACCCAACATAGGAGCACCTCAATACATAAGACAAATACTAACAGCCATAAAAGGGGAAATCGACAGTAACACAATCATAGTAGGGGACTTTAACACCCCACTTTCACCAATGGACAGATCATCCAAAATGAAAATAAATAAGGACACACAAGCTTTAAATGATACATTAAACAAGATGGACTTAGTTGATATTTATAGGACACTCCATACAAAAACAACAGAATACACATTTTTCTCAAGTGTTCATGGAACATTCTCCAGGATAGATCATATCTTGGGTCACAAATCAAGCCTTGGTAAATTTAAGAAAATTGAAATTGTATCAAGTATCTTTTCCGACCACAATGCTATGAGACTAGACATCAATTACAGGAAAAGATCTGTAAAAAATACAAACACATGGAGGCTAAACAATACACTACTCACTAACGAAGTGATCACTGAAGAAATCAAAGAGGAAATTAAAAAATACCTAGAAACAAATGACAATGGAGACACGACGACCCAAAACCTATGGGATGCAGCAAAAGCAGTTCTAAGGGGGAAGTTTATAGCAATACAATCCCACCTTAAGAAACAGGAAACATTTCGAGTAAACAACCTGACCCTGCACCTAAAGCAATTAGAGAAAGAAGAACAAAAAACCCCCAAAGTTAGCAGAAGGAAAGAAATCATAAAGATCAGATCAGAAATAAATGAAAAAGAAATGAAGGAAACGATAGCAAAGATCAACCAAACTAAAAGCTGGTTCTTTGAGAAGATAAACAAAATTGACAAACCATTAGCTAGACTCATCAAGAAAAGAAGGGAGAAGACTCAAATCAATAGAATTAGAAATGAAAAAGGAGAAGTAACAACTGACACGGCAGAAATACAAAAGATCATGAGAGATTACTATAAGCAACTCTATGCCAATAAAATGGACAACCTGGAAGAAATGGACAAATTCTTAGAAATGCACAACCTGCCAAGACTGACTCAGGAAGAAATAGAAAATATGAATAGACCAATCACAAGCACTGAAATTGAAACTGTGATTAAAAATCTTCCAACAAACAAAAGCCCAGGACCAGATGGCTTCACAGGCGAATTCTATCAAACATTTAGAGAAGAGCTAACACCCATCCTTCTCAAACTCTTCCAAACTATATCAGAGGGAGGAACACTCCCAAACTCATTCTACAAGGCCACCATCACCTTGATACCAAAACCAGGCAAGGATGTCACAAAGAAAGAAAACTACAGGCCAATATCACTGATGAACATAGATGCAAAAATCCTCAACAAAATACTAGCAAACAGAATCCAACAGCACATTAAAAGGATCATACACCATGATCAAGTGGGGTTTATTCCAGGAATGCAAGGATTCTTCAATATATGCAAATCAATCAATGTGATACACCATATTAACAAGTTGAAGGAGAAAAACCATATGATCATCTCAATAGATGCAGAGAAAGCTTTTGACAAAATTCAACACCCATTTATGATAAAAACCCTGCAGAAAGTAGGCATAGAGGGAACTTTCCTCAACATAATAAAGGCCATATATGACAAACCCACAGCCAACATTGTCCTCAATGGTGAAAAACTGAAACCATTTCCACTAAGATCAGGAACAAGAAAAGGCTGCCCACTCTCACCACTCTTATTCAACCTAGTTTTGGAAGTTTTAGCCACAGCAATCAGAGAAGAAAAGGAAATAAAAGGAATCCAAATTGGAAAAGAAGAAGTAAAGCTGTCACTGTTTGCAGATGACATGATACTATACATAGAGAATCCTAAAGATGCTACCGAAAAACTACTAGAGCTAATCAATGAATTTGGTAAAGTAGCAGGATACAAAATTAATGTACAGAAATCTCTGGCATTCCTGTACACTAATGATGAAAAATCTGAAAATGAAATCAAGAAAACACTCCCATTTACCATTGCAACAAAAAGAATAAAATATCTAGGAATAAACCTACCTAAGGAGACAAGAGACCTGTATTCAGAAAATTATAAGACACTGATGAAAGAAATTAAAGATGTTACAAATAGATGGAGAGATATACCATGCTCCTGGATTGGAAGAATCAATATTGTGAAAATGACTCTACTACCCAAAGCAATCTACAGATTCAATGCAATCCCTATCAAACTACCACTGGCATTTTTCACAGAACTAGAACAAAAAATTTCAAAATTTGTTTGGAAAAACAAAAGACCCCGAATAGCCAAAGCAATCTTGAGAATGAAAAACGGAGCTGGAGGAATCAGGCTCCCTGACTTCAGACTATACTACAAAGCTACAGTAATTAAGACAGTGTGGTACTGGCATAAAAACAGAAAGATAGATCAGTGGATCAGGATAGAAAGCCCAGAGATAAACCCACGCACATACGGCCAACTTATCTTTGATAAAGGAGGCAGGAATGTACAGTGGAGACAGGACAGTCTCTTTAATAAGTGGTGCTGGGAAAACTGGACAGGGACATGTAAAAGTTTGAGATTAGATCATTCCCTAACACCATACACAAAAATAAGCTCAAAATGGATTAAAGACTTAAATGTAAGGCCAGAAACTATCAAACTCTTAGAGGAAAACATAGGTAGAACACTCTATGACATAAATCACAGCAAGATCCTTTTGGACCCACCTCCTAGAGAAATGGAAATAAAAACAAAGATAAACAAATGGGACCTAATGAAACTTCAAAGCTTTTGCACAGCAAAGGAAACCATAAACAAGACCAAAAGACAACCCTCAGAATGGGAGAAAATATTTGCAAATGAAGCAACTGACAAAGGATTAATCTCCAAAATTTATAAACAGCTCATGCAGCTCAATAGCAAAAAAACAAACAACCCAATCCAAAAATGGGCAGAAGACTTAAATAGGCATTTCTCCAAAGAAGATATACAGACTGCCAACAAACACATGAAAGAATGCTCAACATCATTAATCATTAGAGAAATGCAAATCAAAACTACAATGAGATATCATCTCACACCAGTCAGAATGGCCATCATCAAGAAATCTAGAAACAATAAATGCTGGAGAGGGTGTGGAGAAAAGGGAACCCTCTTGCACTGCTGGTGGGAATGTGAATTGGTACAGCCACTATGGAAAACAGTATGGAGGTTCCCTAAAAAACTAAAAATAGAACTACCATATGACCCAGCAATCCCACTACTAGGCATATACCCTGAGAAAACCGTAATTCAAAAAGAGACATGTACCAAAATGTTCATTGCAGCTCTATTCACAATAGCCCGGAGCTGGAAACAACCTAAGTGTCCATCATCGGATGAATGGATAAAGAAGATGTGGCACATAAATACAATGGAATATTACTCAGCCATAAAAAGAAACGAAACTGAGCTATTTGTAATGAGGTGGATAGACCTAGAGTCTGTCATACAGAGTGAAGTAAGTCAGAAAGAGAAAGACAAATACCGTATGCTAACACATATATACGGAATTTAAAAAAAAAAATGTCATGAAGAACCTAGGGGTAAAACGGGAATAAAGACACAGACCTACTTGAGAATGGACTTGAGGATATGGGGAGGGGGAAGGGTAAGCTGTGACAAAGCGAAAGAGAGGCATGGACATATATACACTACCAAACGTAAGGTAGATAGATAGTGGGAAGCAGCCGCAGAGCACAGGGAGATCAGCTCGGTGCTTTGTGACTGCCTGGAGGGGTGGGATGGGGAGGGTGGGAGGGAGGGAGATGCATGAGGGAAGGGATGTGGGAACAGATGTATATGTATGACTGATTCACTTTGTTATAAAGCAGAAACTAATAAAAAAATAAATAAATAAAACAGATGAAACAATATATAGTAGATTGACTATGAAATCACCATTTTTACAAGTTAAAAATTCATGGATATCAGAAATTCTATGTGGTTAAGCCTAACATATCAATGAGAAACTTTTTTTAAATCTGCAAATAAGGAATACTGAGCAATAGTAACTTAAGGCAAATAGAAGCTAATGTTTTTTTCTCGCACAGCAAGAATTCTGGAAGTAGTTGCACATGCTGGTTCAGCAGAACAGTGCCTGTAGAGCCTCAGGGTACAGACTTTTTTCCTTTCTTTCAACTCTACTATATATTGTGTGTTGGCTTTCATTTTTATGCTTGCTACCTCATAATCACAAAGTTGTGGCTAAAACTCTAGACATTATGTTTGTATGATGAGAAAAAAGACAGGAGGCAGGGAAAAGGGACCATGGTTCCAGTTCTGTCTATGCCTTTTTTATCAGAAAAGAAAATATTTTTCAGAAACCCACAGTAGCCTTCTGCTTATAACTCACTGGCCAAAACAGTGTTGTGGTCACATTTGTCTGCAAAGCTGGAGTGGCAAGTAGGTACATTGCCATCCTGAACAAAATCATGATTCTATTGGTTAAGGATAAGAGAGAAATAGATACTAGGAAGGCAATTCACAGAGTATTTCCTCACTAGATTCAGTACCATGGAAATCCAGAATAACATCATAATCTCTACTCATGGTAAATATGAAAGAGGACTTTTAACATGTATGAATGATTTTAGGAATTAAGAAACATAAATAAGTACAATCATAATTTTAGATATCAATAAACATATGCTCTATCATCTTGAACTTTGTGTATTACAGAAAGAAAAAGCAGTTTATAAAATTGTTTCCATAATTGGTGCACCTAGTGATATATTTCCCTATTGAAACACTGGTATTACTTCTTCAAAGGCAATCCTACATAGTAGGCATCTAGAATTTACTCAGCTGACAACTGTGCTTCATACATGGTTAAACAAACCTGGAAAAACTATGAAGCTGACCCACCAGAAATCATTTTACATCTGGCATTCTGAAGCCTCCTGAAAAGTGAATACCATCCTTAGGGAGAAAGATTCAGGTGTGAGAAGCTTAACCTTAAAATAAAGCCTTTGTATTGGGAAGGAGTAGTGACTCAAGAGCCTAGCACTGTTCTGAAGCATGGTTTGTTTGCAATCCAAACTAATCCCTTCCAACTATTAGAATCTTAAGAGTATAGAGGGAAGGCATGATTTATAAATGAGAAATGGTTTGTAAGTAGTTCACAGTCATACCTGCTCAATTAACTTACTGGAACCCTAGTAGTTCCCTTTAGTTAAATATAACACAAAAATAGGAGACAGGTATTCTTCTCCACTCAGTAACAATATTTATGAGGATCACAGTGATTCTAGCATAGCAGGTGGCTGCAGTGACTAAGGGACAGAGAGATGCCTGAGGGAAGCCACAATCTCTGGCAGGAATACCTACACATCCATATAGACAGCAATGCCAAGCGTTAGAGGAAGGCCAAGAAGCGATGGCTGTACCCAGCATAAGTGACATGGGTTAAAGTGGAGTCCAACATGAGACACTGTGATACTCAGCTGGGGATGGGGGGTGCAGGGCACTGTCAAGTGGTCATGGCAGGCTCCAGCGGATGAAGCTAGTTTAAGACAGCAGTGCCCAACTTTCTGGCACCAGGGACTGGTTTCGTGGAAGACAATTTTTCCACAGACGGGGGTCGGGAGATGGTTCAGGCGGTAATGCGAGCGATGGGGAGCGATGGGGAGCGGCAGATGAAGCTTCGCTCGCTTGCCTGCCGCTCACCTCCTGCTGTGCGGCCCGGTTCCCTGCTTGGGGACCCCTGGTTTAAGAGGTAAAAAATGGAGCACGCTGATAAAGAAAGTAATCATATTTGTCTGTGAGTGGGTATCATGTTCCTAGATATTCTTATGGGCACATTTTCAGTAGCCACAAAGTATTATTCTTATTTTGACTTCTTTCATCCATTTTAAAAAGTGAAAACCATTCTTAAGCTCTCAGGCTGTATAAAAACAGACACAAAGTTGTAGTTGCTGACCCTTGTTCTAGAAGCATAAATGAACTTGTTCTTGTCCTTTGAATCTCATTTCTTTTGTCAAGCTTCTCTGATGTCCGCTTGTCTGTGTTTTGAAGAGCTCATGTGATTACACTAAGGCCATCAGATAATCCAGAATAATCTCACTGTCTTGAGGTTAACAGACCTGTTACCTTAATTATATTTGTAAAGTCCCTTTAGCCATGTAACATAACAAATTCACAAGTGTAACACACTGGCACAAAGGCCACAGGGGCCAAAATTCTGCCTAACACATGTGTTTATACAACATGAACATTTAAAAAAATGACACAGATTAACATATAGCATAGCTATAGTCTAAATTTTCAACATTCATCACAATAAATATGCTTTGAATATGTTATCTGGCCACTTAGAGAAACCGAAAGCCTTCTTCTAGTATTTGCTTGGACAGTGTATGACTTGAAATACATCATTTGATCTTTCAGTGCTTCTGAATTTTTATCGTGAAATACATTTTACCATACCTAACTTGCTGAACTGATTTAAGCATCACTAGAAATAATAGTGGTAAACACAGTATTTCAAGAATTTAGTGCCTATCCTTTATTTCTCATCATTGAGATTAGACTGTGATTAGAATCACTGCTCTTGGCTGAAAAAAAAAAAAAGGAAGAACAGTCAATGTTTAGAAGAATGTATATTTAGAATTATTTAACTCTAATGAACTTTGAGAATCTTATGGAAAAATCCATATGGTGTGTGCAAGTGAAAATAGAAAAAAAAAGACGAGAAATCTATTTCTTTTCATGTTTCATTATGCCAAGAGATAATGCAGTCCTTGCTCTGGAATCTCATCTGTTACACTGTGCTCTATAAAGTGACAGGACATGATGTGAAATGTTGATGAGACCCAACGTGACACAGGGCATGGTTTGTGGTCTGCGTGTAGGCATAGATAATTAGGAAAATCCTGGAAAAGGGCAGTTGGGGAAGGAGTTAATGAAGAATTACTATGATAGATAAATAAGAGATAAGAATGAGGGCATATCTTTAAAAAAATAAAACATATAGAATATTAGGTGGACTCCCCCAACCCTCAAATTGTATAATCATCTGTTTGGCATTTAACCTTCATATATGATTAAGATAGCAAACCTCATACCACAGCATTCCCTTGTAAGAGGAGAATATGGTGATATGAAGTAATTGAATTTTGTTCTGACCCTCTTTGGCCTCTGTGCAGAAGCAATTTGTGAATTATTTAGGAAAAAAGGAAAAGGATATTTGCTTCAAGAGAGAAATGCTGGATGCAAGAAGAATTTAGTTCAGTTGTGCTGTCTCTTAGAATACATCTGCTTTCCCAGCTTGAAATGAAAATCGAAATGGAAATTTCTATTCATCCTTATGCATTAACAAGATCCCTTCCTTTCGCTGCCATGCTTCATATGTCCTAAACGAGAGCAACAGCAGATCTAAAACTTAATCATGCTGGGGTCTTTGTTATTCAAATGACAATCTATGACTGAGCCAATGAAAGAAAGTAACCCCACTGTAAATAAATTTGGCATGAACATTTGGGCTTCTCAAGTCAAAACTAAAGCAAATTAAGAGCAGTGTTAATCTTAGCATTTCTGAGTTTATCTGTTTATATTTATAGAACTTTAAAAAAGAACTACAGCTTATAGACATAAGAATAGTGGTGAAATGATTAGAACAAATTCCTTTTTTCCCCTTGTCTCTTTCTTTGGTTTTAAAGTACTTTTTAATACATAAAAAGTGATTGCATAACTTAGTGTCTGAAAGAATTAAAAAATGCCGATATTGTCATTGAGCTTTAAAATAAATCATTAATATGTCTACAGAACACCATTCTCCAAAGATTACAGATACACTACTTTTTATAGCCATCAACAGTATTGGCATGTATGTGACAGCCAAAGGGTCAGAATGAAAATTATTTAATAAAGAAATTGAAAACTAATGTAAAAAATGAAATTGCAAACCGGCTGTCACAGCCTTAGAGAGTTGAGGGGCCTGTATGAAACATTTTGTTTTATTTCTAAAGCTTTGATTGGCCTGCCAACATGCATTTGTGCTGTCACTCTGAGGACCCTTCTAGTAGCACTGAAGTGGCAGGCAGCTCTTGATTGATGAGCATTGAATCCATTTTATTATTTGTTGCATATTTCTTCCCTGACATGTTTAACTGAAAAAAATTCACACAAGAACTTCTACATTTATGTGAGCCAACCCACTCCAGAATTCCATTTCAATGTGTTTAAGAAATGGCAGCAAAAACAAACAGGTGCACAAACACAACAGCTTCTATGGAGATATAAAGAAGATAATGTCAGTTCCATAACATCATTCATATGGTTTTGTTGAAGAAAGGGGGAACAAAGAATATAATACTAAAAATATAAATAAATCAGACTTGGCTAAAAACTTTCTGAAATTGTTTCTATTTTTTTGGTATTAAGTCATTTTGCTCTTTCCCCATTGCAATTTTCATTTGCAAAAGGCAAAGGACCTCAAGATTGAGACTATGTAGCATTTGATTCTCTAAATATTAGTTAGCTGTGTTTAGAACATACAGTGGCCTCATGATCAATGATTCAGCATTCTCATTTCATGTGCTATTGCAGGTTCACACAGGTTAATGCCTTAAGCCCAAGGGTGGCTCAGGGTGCAGGTTGGAGCATCCATATTGGCTTCAACTTGGTCTTTCATTGTGTTTCCTGACTGAATAAAATGCATGAAAAATACATTTGCCCTTTGATTTATCTCCTTTATTATAATGGAGCATTCTTTGTGTGTGTTAGAGCTCTTTATGTTTTAGGTGAAAAAAAAAAAAACAACTAAAACTGTCTTAAATGATACACAAAAAAGGAATGTGTTTTGCTTTTTGCTTTTACAACCAGGTATCCAGAGTTGGGTGGAAATCAGGATTGACTTGCTTCAGCTGTCACTCTGCATGCCTTGCGCAGGGTCAGCCACATCTCCAGACTGCCTTCTCTCAGAGGGGCAAAATGACTGCTTGGACTTACACTTTATATATACTCACCCACTGTCAAGAATTAGACACAAACCTAGCTTTTTTCTCAGAATCTGCCAGAAACTTGAACTGTTCTAATTGAGTCAGATGTTCTTTCTTGAGCCAATATAAAGAGCATGGTTGACAATCACCAAATACCAAACACAGGACAAGTTTAATTTATGGTATTTTTAAGACTCATAAGTCAACTGGTGTTTTAATAAGCTTGGTGAAGTAACTTTTGTGGAAATTGAATTAATTAGTATTAAAATTCTTCCTGGAGGAAGTTATATTCTTAATAGATACTTGAAACAGAAGAAAGAAGAAATGTGATAAACTAGGAAGGGAAAATTGGAGGTATGTGTACAGGTAATCACTTCCTATTCCAATACCTTTGTACATGCATCTGTGATGCACTTAAAAATAGCTACCCTATCAAGCACTTATTCTAACCCCTATGCTAAACTCTTTATAAATATTATTTCATATTGTACAATGCTATTTAGAATTAGATATTATTATCTTTACTTAGCAGATGAGGAAACTGGATTTCAGAGAGATTAAGTAACTATTCCAAGATCATTGGTAGAAAATGATGGAGGATAATTTGAATTCATATTTTCTAATTTCAAAGTTCATGGTTATGATTACTACATTGTTATTGTACTCATATTTTTTTTGGTTTGCAGGTCAGTTACTTATTATTGTGAATACCCTAAGGGCAGAGACTTTTCTGCTTCATTCACTACCATATCTTCAGTGCCTAGAATAGAGCCTGGCTTATAATAGATTCTCACTTAATATTTAAACATTGTTGAATAAAGGATTACATCCCTTTGGCCAGAAAAATGACATTTAATAATTGGTTTAGGGCAACCCTGGTATTGGTTGCTATATAGAAGGGGAGGGATAGAATTTACCATAGGAAAAATAAAATAACTACAATGTCTACTACAATCCTTGAGAGAAAATTCTAGATTTGAAATTTGGCATGCACTTTTTTCAGCTATGTACATAAAATATGACTTTCTGGTCCTCTGTTTCCTCCTTTAAAAAATTATGGTAATTTATAGTACATATCTCATTGTATTATCATGAGTTACTGAGATAATTAAATAAGGTAACACATATAAGTCCGTTATCATGCTATCATCTGCTGAGCGTAAACACCCACCCACTGAATATTAAATGTTGTATCTTATTGTTATTACCCTCCTTCTACTTCATCATTACCCTTATCATCATCATCACCACCGTCAGGTCAAAGTGGCTCATTTATACATATCTTGAAGGATGCTATTTTTAACATATGTTTTTAAGTGTAAGATGGTCCTTAATAGCATCAGTAATCTGTATGAGTTAGATAAGCACGCCCAAGAAGAATATTTGGGCTTATTTGTCCTAAATCAGTTACCCCTAGGGACTGTTCTCATCACAAGTCATTTAAAATACTATCTAATGAAGCCTTTGCCAGAAGCAACACAAAGAACTTAAAGGATGCCTTTGATATCCAAACAGAATATTTTGAATTCTAACTTAGTAGACCCAGGTAGCTGAAATAAATTACCTAATTTTTCAGTTTCTGGAAAGGTAGACTTTAAGAATTCTCTAAAATACATTTGATTCTGATGATTTAATAAAATTTTATTCCTACACTGTATGACTGATCTTGAATACACCTGTACTTTAGAAACCTGTTTTTAATCACTCCTCATACACTGAAATATTATTGCACATACCTGACATTCATAGCTGTTTGTCACATATAATCTGACAGTATTGGTTGCCGTTTAATGGATCTTGGACTTGTTTTTCTAAGTTTTTTGTCACTACCTATTCTCATAGTGATAGCACCTTCCAAGCTTAAAAGGGTAAAATATAATTAATTAATGGGTGTATACACACACACACACACTCACATACACACCTAGAGTACTTAAGAATGCTTTTTAAATATGAACCTTATATGACATAGAGCAAGTACTTTCATTTTACAATGGAGAACAATCTAAATTTCAGACCACTAAGTAATTTATTCAAGGTCAGTCATATAGTAAGTGGCAATCCCAGATTTCAATTCAGGTAGGTCTTTACACTCAAGTCTGGTATTTTGGCTTCTTTTCTAACATAGATATCACTATTGCCTGTGTACACTGTTGCACTAGATTGGGAGATATATGAAAGCGGGTACTTTTTCTTGATTTCTTTGTACTTCTCAGAATATTCACTGTATTTCTCAGAATATACATATTGAGTATTAAAAAAAATAAGCTTAACTGATGAAAAAGGAAGCCCAGAAGCAGGTACAGAGGTTGTATGTTGGAATGATCTAGTCCTACCTTCTGTAGACACTTAAAAAGTAGCTTTAGAAAAGGCTGAAATTTAGTTTCTTAGTTTACCAAACATGGGAAATGACACACTCAAATTTGGTGTGACTGGATCAGGGTTTATTTAAAGACACAGTAATCATTAAAGTGTGAGTGTAGTACAGGGGAACTGTAAGGAGTAGTGTAGGAATCTGGGAATTTTCTCCATCCATAAGCATGTAGAACTTGGAAGGAGAAAAAAAGTCTGCAGAGCAGACCCTAGCCACCTAGAGGAACCTCATAAGAGGGAAATAAGACATATGACTTTATTCTCCTTTTTTTCTTCTGCCAATCTTTTGCCAGGGAAAACCAGGTTATTAATGTGGTCCATAGAGATCAGTCTACTGGGGCAGAAAAATGGATGGAGAAGGGTGGAGAGTAGATCTGGAGGCTCAATGAAGATACTGAACACAAAAATCTTTCTGTATAGTTGTGTGAAACAATGAGATTATATATGTAAATGTGCCTGGTAAACTATAAACTGAAGTGCATAAAAATATTATTTCATATTATTTGAAAGCTTAAAAAAATTGATAATTGATTGAATCAGAGTGCAATGCTTTGTATAAAAAATACAGATTTGCAACTTGTCCAGTTAAAGAACAAAATTTTAGTTCTAGTTCTATTATATTTTCCAGGAAATATGGTGGTTCAAAATATCTAATTAAAAAAAAAAAAACTGCTGACCTAACTAGACTTACAAATAATTCTAAAAATCACATAAAAAAACAAAAATTGCATTTGGGTTGCAAATACATTCAGCTCTTTCTGTCTTCAAGTCCTCCCCACCTACTTTAACAATCCTACAAGCAAATTCAGATAAGTAAGAAAACAAAATGAAATGAATTTTATACTTAGAAGAAACCAAAGGTCATTAAGTCCTTCATTTTCTATCTACAGTAATGGAAGTGAAGCTCAGAAAGGTAAAGTGACTTGTCCAAGGTCATGGAACTACCAGAGGGGACTGAGGGTGAAGGCTCTGACTTCCTGCATGGGACTCTTTCTATTGGTCCATCTTCATTCAGCTACACCCACTGAAGAGTGCTCAGTTACTTAGGCATCCTCTGATTGTTTTTATTTTTTTTAAAGTTTTCATATATATTTGCTTTTTTTTTTATTTTTTAAATTTTTTGGTCCCAGGATCTTAGTTGGCTTGCAGGATCTTAGTTCCCCAACAAGGGATCGAACCCACACCCTTGGCAGTGAGAGTGTGCAGTGTCCTAACCCTGGACAGCCAGGGAATTCCCTCTGATTATTTTTAGAAATTGGAGATTGTTATTACTGATTTCTTTTTTTCAGTGTTTTTATTTTCTTGACTTTTATTCTAATATAAATATTAGAATAGGAGAGTGGTATGTCACTACATTGGCACCCAGAACTGGTTCAGCTTATATGACAGTCTAGATGAGGTTCTGCTTTCTTCTGTGTTCCATTGCATGCTTTCTAATATTAAATCAGACAAAGAAGATGATGACCATCCCATAGATATGAGGATGCAGATTTTGCTAGAGGCTCTAATCAACTAAATATTATTCAACCAACTGATTATCAAGCATTCATTCATCCCCTTGTTTATTCATTTATTCAACTCCTATTGAATCAGTGGGGATACAACAATGAATGAGATATAATCTCTGACCTCAAATGGTTTATAGTCTAGTGGCTAGTACAATGAAGCAAACTGATAAAACCACAGAGATACACTTGATCTTTGGGGTAAGCATTGGGTACCATGAAAGCACTTGCAAGGCACCAGTCTCTATTCTAAGTAGTTCACATGTATTAGCTCAATTAATATTCACTTGTGTCTGAGAGATTGGTATTATCATTTTCCCCATCATACAGATTATACAATGGAAACCCAAATAGATTCAGTAAATTTCTCAATAGTCATATAGTTACCAAATCAGGGCTTAAAACTCCTAAGCTGTCTGACTGAAAAAATCCCAGTTCCATATTACCTCCGTGCAGTCAAAGTATTTGTGTTTAGTATTGTATCTCTCACAAGATTCTACAATATATGTTGTTATTTGTATACATGTGCCATTTTTCTAATAGATTCTTAGCTGCTCAGAGAAAGGAACCATATTTCATATATTTGGGACTTACCTGCACTATCTAGCATCATGTTTTGGGAATAACTGCTTTAGAAACAAATTAAGGAGTAAATGACCGCTTCTCTTTAATTGTAATTTAAGAAAATGGATGAATAATATCAAATGTAAAAAATTTGACAAACACACTGGGACAAATTTGCAAATTCATCTTGTAATAGCAAAATGTGGGCTCTTATCGTAATGCAGGATGATCTCAATGCTCAAAGAATAATCCTGTTCTATTGTTAAATCGAATGGGGACGTCTAATTAGCTAAGCACAGATTTTTCTTTCTTTTTTCCTCCCCCAGAAACCCATTCAATTTTTAAAATATTCAAAATTCCTAAACGAAACAATTTTAATCATCTACCTGTAAGTTGGTAGCATTATAGGAAATTGACAGCCTGGCATCAGAGTTAAACACCCTTTTAATTCTTCTTGCTCCTAATTTGTATCATTAGCGTATCTTAGTCTGTCAAAGTAATCAAAGCCATCAGTGGGGGAGAAAAGGTGACTTGTACGTACGACTATCATGTATTTATTAATATGATTATTTAAATCATTTAGTTGGCAAGAGCTTATTTGTAATGAGTACAGTTGCTGACCACGTGTATATTAGCATCTTTCCACCATGGCAAAGGTCTCATCTGCAAGTAAGCAAGCTTTAACTAGCATCAAGGAGTGATAACACAGCTCTGAGTAATGTGTGTTCTTGCACTCTGACAGGCTACAATGCAGGGTTGGGGAGGAGGCTTTCTCTATAGTACCAGGTGGGGAACTTATGAACACTTAACCTGCCTTACTTTCCTCTGCTTTTCATGGCATGTGTGTGATTTAATGCCACCACTGCAAATCTTCTGGTATGGCAAACTGAGTTTGGCCAGTGCCACTCACTAGAATTACAAAAGCAATTTAAAGAAACTAACATTTGCTTTGGGGTCTCTAGTATGGATTATTTTTTCCTCTTTTTCCTGTCCATTGCCTGATTCCCAGCAAAAGAAAAATACACATACGCATGCCTATGTGTATAAACTATACATATGAAAATATATAGTCATATTCATAGATGAGAAACACACACTTACCCATTTAGAATTCCCTAAGAGGAAAAGCCTAACTTAATAGAATGCAGTGTTTTATTTTTAGTTTTGAGAATGTATTCATTAAGGGTAAAACAGGAAAGACGATCAAAGCACATGAAAGAGAAACTGTATTCTTTGTACTTTCCTTGTTGTCTTGACTGAAATTTAGTCCTCTTCACCTCTTGCCCCACTGGATTCACTAACCTCCAATTTTCTTCTCCCTATTGTGCTAAACTCAAAAATGTGCCTAGAAACCAAAGAATAAGGTTACCCGTGACTTACGTATGTTTGGAATAGGGAATTACTATAGCTAAGTTTTCTCAGATACTTTTGAATTATTTTTCCCCCCTCAAGGAAAGAGAATCTTTTAATTTTTCTTGTTTCTCCCCCACCCCTCCCTTTTCATTGTCCATTTAGAAGCTGCCTGAAATAGGCACTGTGAAAACACTGAGTGGCAGTTCCTCTCCCTTCCAGCCACCAACACAGGAATGGTCATCACAGGTGCTCCATCTATATAACATATTATTTCCCTGCTTTTGCTTGCTGCACTGAAACTCCAAATTCCACCAAAGCCTGTTCAGTGGAGACAGGGCAGTGCAGAGCAGCAGAAATAACAGATTTTCCTAAAAGCATGTGTCACAAAGCAAAACCATGAGATTTCCTAGGTCAGCCAAAACATGAAACCTGGAAGTGAAAAATGTCCTATGCAGTACCCAGTCAGTGGGATTAAATCACAAAATTCCCAACAGTTGTTTTTAGTAATCTTACTCATGATTTTCTGAGTACAGATGTATATCTTGTGATCCAGTATCTTTTTCTCCCTTCCACATTTAGTTCCGTGTACCATCATCATTTATTTATATGAGTTTCCTTTAATCAAAGTATCTGTAAGGGCTAGCATCTGGAGTCTTCTGCCATACTCTTTTTGTTCCTTCCCTTTTACTCTATAACCCCCCCTCCTCCCCACCCCATTCAAGACAAGAGTTTATGTTATAGGGCTCCAAAGTACACACGGTACAGCTTGCCTCCTGGGACTCAGCAGTGTCCCAGCACAGAGCTCACGAATCAGCTCCTTTCTAAACTCCTGAGCACTGCTGGATGGAAAATAAAGGGTTTTTTTCCCAATTAATTTTAAAGATTAAAAAATATGACAATGCAAGGCATTCAGAAAGGAATTAAATAGGCAATGTCTGACACTATATATAGTAAGCAAAAAAACGAACAAAACAAAATTCCCCTTATGCAACTTTGTAAATAAACTATACTTCAGTAAAAAAAAAAAAAAAATCCCATATGGTGTATCTGATATAAGATATTTAATTTAAAAAGCCAAAACCAGTTAACGATCCTGAGATTCCATCATGAAGAAGCAGGTACTTTAGGCATCATGAAACATTGTACATAAATGGGAGTCAGATATCTGTATCTGTACCTGTATCTATATCTAGTCTTTTTTATTGTTGATGTTAAGCCACTAATAGTCTTAAACAAAACAAAAAAAAAGTAAACAGACAAACAAAAAAGCAAATAAATAAATACATTCAGAAAAACAAAGGCAGGTTTTCTAGCCAAATAAATTCACCACAAAGTATTCCATGTCCCATAAAATTATTTTTTTTTTATCATCAACATCCCTAAAAGAGCTAGTAGGAGCAATGTTTCTTCACTGTTAGTTACTGCAAAATTAAATAAGACAAATGAGTTAAAAAGTTAAGGTACAGTCTCCAAAATCATGGATAACCGTTAGAAAAAGGCTGTAAGAGTTTATTATTCAAGTAATTTTCAAAACAATAAGAATTTACTAATAATTCTTTTCTTTTAACAAATATTTTTTGAGTATCTTCTATGTGTTAGACTTTGATATGGGTCCTAGAGATTTAGCAGTGCACAAAATAGAGGAAGCCGTGCTCTTGGGGCATACTCCTGACACATCAGGCATCTGTCTCTAATTCTAAATTAGAAGGTGAGGTAACCATTTCTTATACATCATTAAATTGTCTCGTACCTTACTTTGTCATTGGAGGTGCTCCCAATTTTGGTTTAAAAATAAATTAATTACTAATGCCTTTGACAAGGAGATGCTTGTATGTAAAAAGCAGTACGCCTGCATGTAAAATGATCAGCCAAAAGATTTTTTTAAATACACAATTATAAAGAAAAACTATATTAAAGTCTGTTATTGTAACATGAATTATAATGTGTAGCATTTTGATAGCACATTTCTAGAGTATTAATACTTTGCTCACTCCTCTGCCAACAATTTAACTTAATATTTATAATAATATACACAGAAATTCTAGCATTTTACTTTTACCGGAAATTCAATATTGAAGTTTTTATATATAAAGTGGAAGATCTTGCCCATGTGACTCATACATTGTACCTGTGACTTTAATGCCTTTAAAAAGACAGCCTAATGGCCCATTATTGTTTTTAACATGCCACCTTAAAATAACCTTTCTGCAAATTTTCTGACATATTTTATCTTAGCCTCCAATTATTTCATTTATATTGACCCTGGTCCCTTTAAAATAGCTGGTTTTTGAGAAACATTGGAGTAAGCATACCGTTTCTGCAAAGACTTTCGGATTCTTCCAGTAATTTCACGTTGATGCTGCTTAGTTTTATGGGTAGCAATCTGCTCTTCTTTTGGAATCTGTCAAGAGCAGAAAAGTATGTGTTAATCATTTACTATAGGAGCCTGTACTGCTCCAAGTGTCCCCTATTTCAAGATGACAATTGGACACTTATCAGGAATTACCCACATCCTCACAAGTGAGGAGCTGGCTGTGCAGAGTTCACTGTGAACTGCACCTCCTCATCAGATGCTGTTCTTAGTGACATCAGGATGGACCTCTACAGGTTCTCATGTCAAAACAGGGCTGCCATATAAATATACTTTATGATGTACTATAGGGACTGTTTCACTTCTAGACCGAGTCTAAACCCAGACTCAGTTCCAAAGGAGCAATGCAGTTTTTCAAGAGCCTTTGGTCAAGAGCAATGCCATCTGTCAAAGACCTCTTCAGACTGGAGGTGAGCCTAGTAGTGGAGGGGGGCCAGAAAAATCATGGTTCTAAACTGGACAAGTAGTGTTGTGGGAATTCAGCGAGAGACTGAGTTGGTTTCTCCCTCAAAAATGTGAAAACACCTCTTCGACTGATATTGTGTGAAGCTGTGTGGTCCCATGAAATCATTAAACAGAAGTCTTCTGGAATAATTTTCACCAACTGAATGTCTTTACATTGCTGCTACCTTTGAGACTCTTATCTTCTCTTACATTGACCTAGGTTCATAGTCTTTTAATTTCTCATGCCATCTCTAGTAGGTAGGATTGTCAATCGGGGGCAACCCTTCCACATTGCTCTTAGAAATGCAAATCCCAGAGTCAGCTATTTAGAATGCAAATATTGCTTTTCTAAAATATACCATAAGTGAATTATTCTTAGCATACAAACCAGGCAAAACACCCAAGAGAAATACATATATTATTTCTTACTTAATCCTGCATCATTGTGTCTCTGAAAATATACAACTTTCTATTCTTCAAATTTGGACTCATGTTATTCCCCAGATTACTAGGTTATGAAGAGCGTAATTTCTATCACATGTCCAGATATATGTTTCAGTTTGAAAGAGACAGAAAAAGAACAGAGACTTAACACATCTATTCATTTCATTCTGTCTTTTCACATTTCATTCATATCTATTTAATTCTATTCAACATCAAGAGTTTCAAACCGGAAAGTAAAGATTTAACATGTAGTAAAAGATAAATTACAATATGGAGTGGTAACCCAGTGTCAAATTAAAATATTAAATTAAAAAATCCCAAACACATGAAGTTTTTGTAATGTGAATTCAATATTGCAGTGAAATATGCACATAAATAAAGTGTGAGAGGTAAAAGAATAAAGGTTATGAAAGACATTGGAACTTTGGGTCTTTACAAATTCCTCTGGATGACTTTTACATAATCTTACTAACAAGGAGAATCAAAGAGTAGTTTAAATGTTATTCCCAATGAGTACGTGTAATTCCAACACATACTAGGGTCTTAAAAATGTTGCTGAATAAACTAAAGAGTGAATAAATAAATAAATAATAAATAGATGGTGAAATAGTTCAAGAATAGTTGTTGTTATCTGGATTTTATGAGAAATTGTATCTGGGACTGAAAGAAATCAAAAATAGATTAAAGAGGAGGGTGCTATATTGCCATGTGGAGTTGAGAGTAAGGAAGTCATCTTCAGCAACTGAAGTTAGGAAAAGAGGGGAGCATTCAAAAAAAATATGTAAATGATATTTTGAAAGTGATATTCAGGAAAGATTAATTTGGTAGAATAAGAGTATAAATTAGTAGAAATTTTTTGTTAAATGATTTGATAAAACATATCAAAACCCTTTCATCTGAGTGTTAGTATCTGCCTGGCAATCCAAATTTATAAATTTATTTTAAGGAGATAATTGGATATATTACAGAGTGTGTGATTGGAGAGACTCATTTTAGTGTTGTTTTTAATGATGAAAGACTGAAAATGGAACAAACTGAATGAACAAACAGCCAACAGGTTAAATAAACTCATCCATAAAATGTGTAAATAACATTAACTTTGGAAAAAGTGTTCTTCCTATATTTACTGCAGAAAAAACAAGTTATAGAAATGAATTATTATATAATCCAGATATTAAAACTATATACATTTCTAGGTTTGCTTTTTTCTGAATTTTTTCATAATGGTGCAGTATGACTTTTTCATGGTATTCAATTATTTCCTCGCTTTGAATTGAATCTGCATTTCTAACATTCTCTCTCACTTTATCTATCTATCTATCTATCTATCTATCTATCTATCTATCTATGTATCATCTATCTGTTGGCTCCAGTTAAGAAGCACTTGTCCCTAAACAAATATTGCTCTTTCTTGTTTCAAGAATGCTGCTCATTTGCCTCCTCTATGATTACTTACCCACTATGATTTATCTATCAAGGTGCTGTTAAAGCCATCTGTGATCTTTCAGACTAGACATGATTTCATTTTTCTCAATTCACTTTGACCATAGGAGAATCCTGATGTCTGCATCAGTAACACAGAGGTTACTGTGTTACTCTACCCCAACCCTTATCTGCTCCAGTTTGAAATAATCAAATTCTGCTCCCTGAACCTCAGACTCTTCATGTTCAAAAGGGGGCCACTAAGTACTAATTCACAGGGTTGTTGTACAGATAATGTGTTTAGAGCACCTAGAATACTAACATGGTTAAAGGGCTCTAGGCACATGAGTTCTTCCTCCAGGCTGTGTGTATGATGGCTCCCTAACTGCAACGAAGAGTATTAAATGGTGAATGGATCTGAAGCTTTTTTCCCCTAGTAGTGTGATGCAGCACCATGTATTAAGCAGTTGTTCAAAAAATATTTGTGGACAGTGTGAATAGAAATTCACCACAGTGGAATTTTAAAACAACTTTTAAATATCCTCTTGGGAGACATACATAAAATAGGGTATTTCCAAAAATATATATTCTTTTCTTTTTCCCAATGTCTTTATCTCTCTAAGATAACAGAAAAAAATGCTTGCTAATGCTGTGGGAAACACAAAGCAGTAATCTCAGCAAAGTTGGACATTATTGATTTTCTAGTTGGTCACCTACTCAACTGGTCAGGCCAATGGTAAGAACCACAGGTGAGAAAGGAACAGGCTCATTAAAATATCACAGAAGTCAGTGATATTTTAATGAGCATATACACTTTATCCAAATTATGAAAATAGCTTACTTTTTAAGAAATGAGTTTCCTTAAAAGAGAGTTTTTCTTATTGATGAAATGAGTGTGTCAGCTTTGCTAATTGGCTAAAAATTGCTTTTTTGGGCAAGCTGAGGTGTTGTTGGGGAAATTACTGTGGAGGTCTTTTTTTGTTTTTGTTTTTTTTGGTTATGTTCAGGTATTTCTTTAAGGCAAGCAAGCAGGCAAGTAAGGAAACAAACAAAACATCCCTGAATGAAGGGAAAAGAGATCTGTTTCCTGGCTTTTCTGTTAATTACACAACAGACAGAAACATTTCAGATCAAAGCAGACAACTGTAATCTTGTACATTTATGTTTCTTTGAGAGTCAGTACAATTTAATATTCTGATCACCCTAAGGTAAAAAATATTGTTACTCTTTTTAGGCATTTACTGGGCATAATTAAAGGCATTTACCTGGATAAAATGGGCTAACAGCTTTAGAGAACATAACATGCTTTGTTGGAATGAATATGAGTATATTTGAAAAAAAAATCTTTGCTCATTCACTTGAGAAACTAACTACAAACTAAACTGGAAAATAATTGCAAGGCCTGGCTTCCACATTTAATCAGGTGGCAGATATTGGGCTTTCAGCCCAATGAATTCCATAACATTATTAGTAATTGTAGCATCACATTTCACAAAACAGGTTAAAAATAATAGCAATGTGTAAATCTCATTGCCATGAGGCCCCCAGTGCCAAGACATTTATTTTGCATCATATCCTCACCAAAAGGAAAAAAAATCAAACCCCAAACAGATCAATAGAACCGTCACTGAGTCATCGACATTTCTTAACTCTGTTCCCTTCCAACAGATGCAGCACTTGCTGTTGCTTCTGCTTGCACACTCCCTCTTGCCTTAGGAGCTATTGTATTTGCTGGCAGTTGTAGGAATGTGAGAAGGGTCTGACTCAGTGTCGCAGAGGCCAATGTATCATGCACCCTGTAGATAAGGAGAACTGCCAACAAAATGTTCTTAATTCACAATGGACAGATTATGAAACTGAAACAGGAGCACAGAAGCTGTGTAGGAGGATGAGGGAGAGGAAATGAGTAGAAGAAGGAAGAAAGTGGCAGATGTAATTTTTTTTTTTATGACTGGTACTGGGTATTGATAAAGCACTAATGATTGGAATGACTTAGCCATCCTTTTTAAAAGGACAAAATTTTTTAACATCTTTATTGGAGTATAATTGCTTTACAATGGTGTGTTAGTTGCTGCTTTATAACAAAGTGAATCAGCTATACATATACATATATCCCCATATCCCCTCCCTCTCGCATCTCCCTCCACCCTCCCTATCCCACCCCTCTAGGTGGTCACAAAGCACCGAGCTGATCTCCCTGTGCTATGTGGCTTCTTCCCACTAGCTATCTGTTTTACATTTGGTAATGTATATATGTCCATGCCACTCTCACTTCATCCAGCTTTAAAGGCCCATCTCTGGCTGGAAGGTGAAGAGATGCTATGCTGAATTCTGGAATAAGGAAAATGTAATTATTTTCATCTTTCTTTTCTTTTTCTCTTTTTTCCTCTCTCTCTCCCTCCCCATTCCCCCCTCCCCAATTTCTTTCCTTCCATCCTCCTTCTTCAAAGTATATAATCACTTAAGCAACTTTTGGCTAAATCTTTTTGAAAGGAAGAGAATGTTTCATTGTGGCATGTGTGTGTGTGTGTGTGTGTGTGTCTGTGTATAGGGGCACAGTTAAAGTAAAATTTTCTGAACTGTCTTTGCCAATTTTAAATCCATCCTTCTCCTGAAGATTTTTAATTTTGCCAAAAATCTATGTAATTCTTTACCTAAGCAAAATAATTTAAATTTTCAAAACTTATAGGAACATGTCTACTTATAATAGTTTTCATGTCTTACTAATTGAGATTTTTAAATATTTTTATATGTAAGTAGAAAAAAAAGAGAAAATGATGACTACATCAACTCTTTCTTAGAATAATTAAAATAATTTTGTTCAGTGGAAACAGCACAAATTTAGCCTTTTGACAATGGAAGAAAAAATGGTTCACCCTTATTTTACTAAAGCAAAATCTTTTTACAACGGACCATTTGTAAAATAACAGAGCAAAATTTGAATCTCTAACATAAAGCCTGCATGAATTGTTTTGTGTTTCTTGGGTCTGGATTACATAAATCTAAATTATAAAATGATTTGATGCATAAAATATTTAGCAAGTTATTGTGCTTTAGAAAGAAATCATTTAAACTAGTGCTACTTTAAAAGACTCTTCCAGTCTACAGTATATCAAGGATGTGAAAATGACTTTATATGTTAGAAAATTGGCCTTTAAAGAGAAAAAATATTAGTCAATTCTAAGTGCAAAGTTATTAACTGGCTGATTTCTCATCCCTGACACAGGATGTCATCCTCAACTTAGTGCCTGGCTGCTCCGCATCCTGTGGGAACCACAGGCTTCCGAAGATTCCTTTTTACAAATAACAATCAGTTCAGATAGAGGAGACACAAGGAGAGCCAGTTAAATCTTTCACATCATTACCAGCCTCATTGTTTTGCAAATCAGTAGCATAAAGTAGAACACGTGCATGAATCCTCTTACAGGTTTCTGAATGCTAAGGATTTCAAATATGTGAATCCTTTTGATTAGCAGTAAATGGATAAGCCGCATGACAAATCATTACCTTTACCAGATAAGTGGCTAGTTTAAAGATTACAGGTTACAGTTTGAATTCATCAAGGTTTGTCCATCTAAAATGATGAGGCTTTCCCCTCTTCATATGTCAGACCATCATTATCATGAAGTCTGCCACATCTGATCACTAGCTCACTTGAATAGCTCAAAACAGCATTTTGAAAATATCCTATTTATAGTAGAGGTATGTACAGTAAACCAAAACACTGCTTTAACATGCTAACCCTCTTTTGGCAAGAAATTCTTCTTGGGAGACTCTAATTTCTGAAATGAAGTCCTGAAGCTGAGTGCCAGAACAATGGGATAAAAAGTGATTTATCTGTATTTTAACTAGCAGTTTTTCCCCCTTCGTAATTTACTTTTACAAAGGCAATTATTCATTTTCTTTAGTAGGTCATGAAGTTGATCATATTTCACTTATAGGTATTTAATATTCTTTTCCTTGTAATGATTTTTCAGTACTATTTCCCACCAATGTCAAAATCCTGAGTTGTTTATTTGAATGCTGAGTTATTGCTCTAACAATGAGAAGCTCTAATTTCAGAGTGCAGTGAACTAGGCAGCAAGAGTTTGCATCCCAAATATTACTACGAATATCAAGACATATGAAGAGTCTTAGTAACTTTTTAAAAATACATTTCTTACTTTCTGGTTGCATGGATACAGACTACTGTCTTATTTTTGAGGGGTTGCTATAAGCTCTGGGGTAAGGAACTCCTTACCCTTGTTTGTAATCTCTTTTCAAATCAGGCTTCATCTCAGTTTAAGCAGAGAACTCACCTGAAGCTTACTGCCCTGTAGTTGCTGAAGACGACAATTTTTCACTGAACTCATATTGTAGCACGGAAAGCAAGTTGGCACCGACCCTCGCCCTCAGTTGTTCTTGTGGGCACCTCACTCTCCCTTTTGTTTGTTACGCATATCCAAGCAATATTAGTCACAGGGAGCACACAAGGAAAGAAACCGTTTTCCCCGCCCACTCCCCATCTGTTGTGGAAAACACACAGGTTTTTCCACCACAGGTTTAGAACAACCTCATGTCCTTGGAGCACAGACTCCTACGACTACGTTTGTAACAACAGTGCGAACCTTCCTCCCACTCCTCAACCCACAAACCTATTTTAAGGCCACCTTCTGAGAAAAACCTTCACTGTGATGCTGTTGGAACACGAGCTACCATGTTAAACAGCAATGGTGTGAGACTAACTACTCCTGGAGAACCAACCATGATTAAATAGCTCCATTAAATAGCTCCTCTTCAAAGCAGTAGTGACTGCAAGGCTTACATCTATGGGATTGGAATGTCCTCACTATTCTTCCAAAGGTAAATGACCCCAAATTATTTCTTACCAAAGCAAGGCCTAATTTTATAAATTTTTAACACTTAAAGTATTTAAAGTTTCCACTAAATATTTGCTGATTTTTTTACCCCCAAAATGAAAAGTTATATCATTTTTTGACTTATTGCCTCATCCATGGACTCAATGATCAAAAATTACACATGAGGGATAAAAACCACTTAAACGATGTACACAACTATGTACTCGACGATGTGCTGAGAAAATAGCTGATTCAGGACTAAAGCTGAATTAAAACTCAAGTTGTCTCTCTTTCTCTCTGAATAGCACAAGGGCTTTAAACATACTGTGACATGTGAGAAAAATTAATTGGGAGCCTCTGATTACAGAGGTAGAAATCCAAAGCCCTAGAATCTATTTTTGGCTTAATCACAGGTAATTTGTAGAATCTCTCCAAAATTATTTTTAAACATTTCCCCATACTAAAATGGACTCCACATTGATTTAACTGTCATTCGTTTACTTAAAAAAATACATTTGTGAGCAAGCAACTCTATGGCAAGTTTAGGAAAGCAAGATGGATATAGTTCTTTTGGATCCTGTTATTTATTTTCTCTTAATACATTTTTAGTATCACTCAAGAATATACATAAATGATAATGCCTGAATTAAAACACAAGGCGTACAACTTCCAATAACTAATAATGTGCAATTTATGTTGTTATTAGTAATTCTACTTCATAATTTAATTAATAATAAAATTTTCAGACAGTCAAATAAGTGACAGATTCTACATATAACGTTGTTCACAAGTAAACAAATTTTTTTACTATGAAACTTGAAATTAATCACTGAAGACATCATAAGCAAGAATTAGTACATGGCACCCCCTACTGATTTCATTGGAGGCAAAAGAGTTTAGAAGAACGTGGCCGCATCCTTGATTCTGTTGCACATAATATCAGCTTATTTAAGTAATCAGTGGAAAGAAAACACGCTTTATTTTACATAGGCTAAACTGATAGTAAAATCTTAAGTTCTGAAGAGAGAATTAAAATGATAATTATTTTATTTTATTTTTTCAATGCAGTTCTTATCTGAAAAACCACCTCTTGATAGCTAAACTTTGTCTCCACTTAGGCTTCTTAAATCTTACTTTTTCATAACTAACTCTTTATAGATAACCCTTTATAATTAATTTATTATAACTAACCCTTCATAACTGAAGGATATGTTCATTATCCTTCACTGGATTTGCTTACATCCTTCCACTGTTCAGTACCTCTGAATAGTGCTAACTTTTGGACACAGTGTAGACTGGTTGATGCTCTCCTTTTGCCTCCCTGAAATCAGAGTGGAATTCTCCCCTGTAGCTGTGTCTGTAAAGAAGATTTACGTTCTTATCTCAAAGGTTTATTGAAATACTGTTAATTACAAGGGGATAATGAGAACTCACCAATGGAAACCATCTCAATTAAACAAAAATCAGTTTATATTAATATAGCAGTTAATTATATATGTCTGAATAACTTGAAAACCTTTCCTTTGTATTTATAGAGAGCCTAAACTTATATGAAATAAAGAAAAGTATTAATTGTGGAGAATTAAATGGAGAAATAGAGATCTATATGAATGTCAGTGGTGGTCTTGTTATAAAATTTAAAAAAATTAATTAGTAAGAAAACAATGAAAATTTTCAGTGATGAGCATTTTATTCAAAGTTAGAGTGGGGATAATTTGTATCTCAATGCCATTCATCTTTTTTTTTCTTTTACCATATTAAGGAAAAATATGGACCAATTCTAAGTAATATTTTGGATACTGAGAAACGCTAGTGGTTTATGTGAGTTTACACTATATAAACTTATGTACCTCAAAGAACTTGTAATGCTAATGGCATTTATCAGGTATTGTTTATAAAGGATGTGAAAAATAATAGTCATCTGCTATATTCCCTTTTCAGCAGAGGAATCATACAAATTAATGTTGGCCTGGATGTAATCCATTTAGGATGACTCATGAGAGTAATAAAAATGACCTCTTTCTTTTAAAAAATTCCTTAGCAAGCATTTGTCCACTAGTTATTTTTATGTTTTTTTTTTTTTTTTGTAAAGTCCTTTAACTTTATCAAATGTTTTATGACCATCTGGGAAAAATACCTAATGACAGGACCACCATCATCAACAATAATATTAAATTTATATTTATAACAACCTAAGCTTATGCTATGTTAATTATAGGAGAGAAAAAAGAGTATATGAAGATACATCAACTATAAAAATAAAAGAAAAATGAAAACTAACATTTATTGTTTACTAACAACTTTTGAAATATTATCTCCTTTCGATTTTCACAGTATCTCTTTGAGACAGATGCACAAATTAACCCCATTTTATAATGGAGAAAACAGAACCTAGAGCATAGAAAACCATTCTGAGGTCACATATCTAGGACATGATAGAGCTGGTTCTCAAACCCTGGTCTGTTTTTTGAAAAACTTATGCCCTAAATCACTATGAAAATGGTCTTTTCATAGGGGCTGGTAGAAAGCAAGCCTAGATAATGAAGTGGTATGGAATGACAACATTTTGTGATTAAATGGGTTTTGTTTATTAATTATGAAAATCACCTATGCACAATACTTTTTAATATCAGTAAAATATACATACCAGGTACAGTTTGTTAGTTCTCATCCATAAGTCAACAGTTTTTCCTCTAATTTTTAGGGGGAGAATACCAATTGACTTCTATTTAATTATATCCTTATATTTTCTGGTACATGACAAAATGGAAGACTGAATAATCACTTACAAGTAATAAGAAAAATAATGCATCAACGCTTCATGAGTAGGAAGTGTTCCTAAGTCTTAGAAGGATTAGAACATATGCAGTTTTAGGAAATACTTCCTTTCATAGACATATGGCCCTTTCTTCATTTTTTCTTCTATTATAAATATTTTTTCATTGTGTTCCATCCTCCCTTTTAAAAAATAAATTGATCTATCCCTTTTCTTGTTTTGTCACTATCTCTTTTCTTTAATTTATTTACTACTAATATTATCATAGTGTAAACAATTGAAGCAGAGGAACAAAGATTAGAGTATATGAAAATTTGATTCCGAAGTAAAAGACTTTGTTTGATTGTTTGGATGACTTCCTTTTGAGCAATAAAGGATTCGTCTTACTCTTCCTTACTAGATAGAAGTATTATACAGTAGTAAAAGCAGACTATGGGTTCACACAGATTGGGATTTAAATTATAGCTCAACTACCTACTGGGTATAAACATTTGAACAAGTAATTCTCGTGTTCTCAGTCCAAATGTGCATTGGAGCTAATGATACTTACGTTTATTTTTTATGCATTGAAGATAATTTACATATTTAATTAAACTTTAAAAAATGTATTGAGTGCTTCCCTGGTGGCGCAGTGGTTGAGAGTCCGCCTGCCGGTGCAGGGGACACGGGTTCGTGCCCCGGTCCAGGAAGATCCCACATGCCGTGGAGCGGCTGGGTCCGTGAGCCACGGCCGCTGAGCCTGCGCGTCTGGAGCCTGTGCTCCGCAACGGGAGAGGCCACAACAGTGAGAGGCCCGCGTACCGCAAAAAAAAAAAAAAAAAAAAAAATGTATTGAGTGCTCACTATAGGTCAGGTACTTTTCTACCAACAAAATAGACAATTAACTCACTACTTGCAGAATTTATATTTTAAAGAGAAGAAAAAGAAAGTGAATAACTGACATAACTAATAAATAAGTTATTCTTATGTTAGAAAGTTATTTGGAGAAAAAAGTAGAGCAGGATAAAAGATTTAGGAGTGCTGGGTGTGGGACATACTACAATTTTTAATGTGCAATGTTAGGTAGGTATCACTGGGAGGGTGACAGAATTGAAGAAAGTAAGAAAGATGGCTATGTGGATCTCCCAGAGGAAAGAGTACAGCCAGTGCAAAGACTCCACAGAGGAAGTGCCTTGTATTAGAAGAAGAGGAAGCAGTGTGGCATGGAAGAGAGCAGAAGATAACTCACAGACATTACAGAGGGATACAGGTGATGTAGGGTCTTGCCTGCAGAGAAACACTCAGTAAATGCCAATGTAAATGTATTTAGATAAAAAATGTTAGGCTTACCAACAGAAAAAATATTGTCCTGTGACAAAAAAGTAAACATAGCATTGTAAATATTTATTTAATACTGACTGTGTGTCGAGCATTGCACTGATCACTAAAAAACATTCTCTCATTTATTTGCCATGAAAGCCCTATGTGGATAATGCCATTTCTATATCCATTACACAGATGAGAAAACTGAGGCTCTAATAGGTAAAGTAACTTGTCCAGGATCACACCCTTATTCAGTGACAGAGATGTTATCCATTACCTTAACATGATTTCTTTTTGTTTAATATCAAATGCATGTATCACTTTGCTCCCTTCCAAAACCTACTTGTCATGTCCTTTTCATTTCCAGATGAGCCGTTTACTTCCTTTTACTTCTCAGTTGGGCTCCTTTGAGCTCTCTATCATTATATCCTTTCCGTAAAAGGCATTCAGTGTACTGGTTGCAGAAAATAAATTACTTTTTTCACCAGCTCTCTCCTGTATTCTTCTCTTTCACAAGGGACTGGATTTAATTTTCCTCTAGCTATAATTAGCTCATTGTGCAGGGATTTTATTTTAAATGTGGCCAAGCAACAATTTTGTGATTTCATTTCCTAAATCATACATTTTAGGTCTCCTTTTTTATTGTTGTTTTATTACTGTGCACGGTATTCTTACTTGCATTAGCAGTGATTCACTCTTTTACTGTATTTTGGATATTTATTTTTCTCTGAATGATTTTACTCTGTTTTTTTTAAAAAAATGTCATCAGTCTTTTGTTGAAATTTTTACTTAATAATATGCAAATATATAATCAGATTTTAATGTTGGCAGTATGAAAACAAAGCCTGCTTTTAGGGACACACATGGAATAAAGGTATAATTACCCTGTGTTCAAATGACATAAATAAAACATGTTTTTTCTTTTCAAAAATTATCATCTATTCCCTATTATCAATTTGATATTTTCAAAATTCACCATAAAAGGAACACAGGTTCTAATATATCTGCTAAATGTAGAATGGGATTTGTTGATCAAAACATACTATACCAAGGTTAATGTCTATAAATCATAATGTCTCCTTATTTTTCTATTTCTATGTAATTTTCAACATCATGGCTTAATATTTATATTCATCCTAATTTCACCCCTCTTGTTTCTAAGTCTATATGCTAACAAAAAAAGCATTCAAAACTTATTATCAGAGGATTCAAACTTCAAGAAAGTATAAAGATCCAAAACTATGAAATAATTTACTTATCAGAAGCAGACAAGTGGTTGTTTACTTTTGAGGGTATTTAGATAGTTGAATTTTCTACTTTTAATCTGCTTCTTTTAGCATGGTATGGACAAACCCAAGTTTTCATTTCCTTAGGCAAAGCCAATATGATTTTTCAGTATACTGAGGGCTATACCCAGTGCAGCAGATTCAGAACCTACAACTTCCAACACAACTCCCTCCTCAAGTCAGTGTACAAGACTTACAAGTGCAAATGAAATAGGCTGCAAACCCTGATCTCCACTCAGTGACTCATGAATCCAGTGCCCTGGTATCCAGCTATTAGAATCATCAACTAACACAACTTTCAGGGTTTAAGGAAATTAAGAGTTTACATGATCCAATCATTTTATGTTACAGATGAGGAACTTGGAATTCTCATAAAAGAAGAAGCTAGTCAAATTTATTTGTGACCTTAATCTTAAAACAGTTTAAAAATTGATGTCACATAAATATGTAAACCAGCGACATTTGTTAAACATTTGGCATGTGCAAGGCACTGAACTATCAATTAAACCATGGCAAATACTCATGAGTTAATATTGAAAAAATGTGATTGTGAGCAAAATAAATCTCTAAAGTTATTTACAGTTCTCAATAATAGAGTACCCAAAAATCACAAAAAAGTGATTTTTTTGCGGGTGATTTTTGTGAATTTATTTCCTATAATGTTGGGATCTATTAAAACTAGGTGCAGTGAGAGGTGAAAAAGCCAAGGCATTATTGAGAGGAATCAGTGAAAACTGAAGATCTAAAAAAGTAACTTAAATGTTCAATCAAATACTTTACCCAAAGGACAGGAACATCTATCATGTTACAAATGAGAAAGAAAAAAGCGATATGATGAATCAGGAAGGAAACAACTTTTCTAAAAAAGAGGACTTTAACTATTTCATGCCATTCTAACGCTATAATCCTAATAGAACATTGAGGTTAACCCCTGTAGTATAAAGAAATTAAAGCAACCACACAAAAAAGCAGCTATGAAGTAATACCAACTGATTATCTTCGTAAAAATATTTCTTTTTTAAAAAAAAAGAAATGTAAGGATTTATCCCATTCTGATCCTAAATGTAAGGATTATCCTATTCTGACACACCTTCTGTAGCCAATCAATATTTTGTTCTAAGATTTTTCAGCATCTTGAATTAAATAAGGGATGTTCATGAGAGATATTTGTTATTCAATGGCTCTTAATTGGTTTGGGGGAAAAATCAGTATCAACTACTGGTAGAAATTCCACATGATGGTGGAAAATGAGCCAGCTGTATTATTACAAATTGTAACTAGTGATTTGAATTTTTTTCTAAGTAAAATGAAGAGTTTTATTGTTTTTCTGCTATAACATTAGGCTTTGTTTCACTTTGTTTTGTTTATTTTGTTTTACATTTTTAAGTGTTAGGAACTTCACCTGACAAATTAAAATTTTTTAAGTTAAATAAATCTCAATTAATTTTACTTCCAGTATTTCCAAAAACCCATAAATTATCACCTCCATTTTATAGATTAGGAAATTGATCCTCATAGATTAACTGATCTATTCAATATTACTGAGTTAGTTTGTTAGAATGAAAGAAATCTGAACCTTAGAGACCATGCTGTTGCCACTATGTGAACTTTCTATTTGTCACATATATGAGAATGTCTGCAGAGTAAAAATATGTAGTCAGTTCGTAATGACTTCAACTTCATTTTTAGACAAGCTCTTCAAGAAAGATAGTTAACTTTTTACATTTCCTAAAACAATATCTTGGAAAGAAATGAGCTTGTGTTCTTAATTCTCTGACCCACAGTGACTGCAGGTGCCAATAAAAGCCTCTTGTCTTATAGAAGCAGACATGCAGCCAATGTAGGTTACTGGTCACTCTCCCAGAATTAAAAGGGTAGTTCAGAGTTAGGGAACACAATTAACTGCTAAAATAAAACCTCCTTCACTGTGGTACACAGTATGTGTCTGGCATGAAAGCAAAATGGAAAAAAAATGACACTTTACATGTGTTAGAAGTCTAGTACATTTTAGATTATATTGGACTCAAATGATTTTTCTTTTGTACAACACTATGCTATCTTTTTTGGATCTCTTTCAATTTGAGAATATTTTGGTTTGTATGTATTATTCTTCATAAAAGCCAAAGGCCACTTATTTTTTAATATCTAAATTAATATTTTCATTTACTCAATCATTGAGTATTATATAACAATTAGTGAATGTGAGACACTGTGCTAGGTTCTAGGAATACAACTGTGAAACAGACTGATATTTCTTGCCCCCAAGGAACTTGTGTTTTACTGGTGGATACAGACAAGGAAGTGGTTCAGTACGACATGGGATAAAGATGGTCAATAGAAATATATGGAATCTATAGTTGCTGGGAATGAGAAGAATCAACTAACCTGGACTTGGCACATTCAGAATTTTTTTTTCAGTATCAAAAGTGAATTCTGACAAGTGGAGCAAAATTAGTCAAATAATGCGGAAAGGAAAAATAATATACGGGGCAGAGCGAATAGAGGAAGTCAAAGAACTTGATGACTAATCAGATGTGGGACTGACAGGGAGAAGGGATTCAAGCAACTGGGAAAATAGTAGTGCCATTCAGTGTAAAAAAAAAAAGGGAGAGAAAAGAACAAATTTGAGTAGGTCTATTTACTTTGGCTTTGGACACACTGAGTTTTTTGTGACTATGGGATGATTAGTAGAAAAAATATATATATACACATTTATTTTAGTTTATGATTTCTAAGCATATTTTTCACATTTTAATAAAGATGCAGATGTAGAGAATGGACTTGAGGACCCAGGGAGGGAGAAGGATAAGCTGGGATGAAGTGAGAGAGTGGTATTGACATATATACACTACCAAATGTAAAATAGGTAGCTAGTGGGAAGCAGCCACATAGCACAGGGAGATCAGCTCAGTGCTTTGTGACCACCTAGAGGGGTGGGATAGGGAGGGTGGGAGGGAGATGCGAGAGGGAGGGGATATGGGGATATATGTATACATGTAGCTGATTCATTTTGTTATAGAGCAGAAAATAACACAACATTGTAAAACAATTATTCTCCAATAAAGATGTCAAAAAAATATTTCTAAAATCCAAATGAATAGCACGAGCAAAAGTGTCTTACAGTTATAATCGCCAGTGGGCTTGCTTTCTTGCTTGTATATAAAGTATTGGTGCATATTACAGTGAATAGTGTCTCAGATTAGAATGAAATATAGGATATGCCATGGATTTCAGTCTCTTCCTGCAATATTTAACTCGAGCCTAAATCATTCATAGCCAACTTCCAGTCATTAGATATCATTTGTGATATCTTTAGTGAACGTCAAGCTCTCTTCACCCTGAAACCAACTGCAAATCCAGGCTGCACAGCACATTCTAAGTCATGATTAGAATCCTCAAACAGGTATGCTCCGATCTTGCTGTTTAAAGAAGAGAGGTTTAGAGCCATATGATCATTTTACAATTCTCTCTCTAAATCCCCACCATGTATCTGGGAAACAAAGGAATATTATTACCTGAAAAATTGTCCAAGTACCTTGCCATGAGTACACTGTATCTTACAGGCAGAGCCAGGGTAAGAACCAGTGTCTTCCTGACTGCCTCCTGCTGCGATCAGCAGTATTCTGAGACTGTACACATAATTGAAATCAAGACTGCTGGGATTCAGAGCAAACGTCCCCTAGATTACCTTTCCATCCCCTCTTTTCAATTTATTTTTTTTTACCATAACCAGGCAATAACTCTGAGGAATGTTTAAAATGACTTTCTCCTCTAGCAACTCTGTGAGACCTCATGCTAATAAGGGGCTTAGGGGTGATAAACTAACATAAAATATATCTCAGACTCAGTCTCTCATGAGATTCCAGGGAATGTGCTTAGTTAAAGATTAAAGCTTGGCTGGAATGTTATGCTTGAATTTTTGTGAGTCTTCTGGTAATCAGAACGAGTAATGTTTTTTCAACCAACAGAAGGTTACTTTATTAAGTAACTAAGTTACTAAGGTACATTGCTTGTAGTTTTAACTTACTGTTTAACAATGAGTTAAATAACTTGTGTGAGTGTGTACACATTACTAGGGATACTTGTAAGGAAAAGATGCAAGACATTTCCTTTCATGGTGGTAGACACACATATAAACATCCCCTTTTAATGAGGGGAAAGCAGAAAAACAAGCAACATGCTTTGAGGCTACAAAGGCACAACTGATTTAATCTGAAGGTGAGAGGGCTTTAAAGAAGAAGGTGTAGCTGAGATATCCTTGAGAGGTGGTTGCTCTGGGGAGGACACTGCAGGCTGAGGAATTAGGTGCAGGTGTCTGGAAGCATATTATGTGTCCAGGTAATGACAACAGCTCTCTGACATCAGGGATCACGGTTTGTAGAAGGCTGAAGTGGGAAATGCAGATTTAAAGTTAGTTTATGCAGTTAGAGCCAAACTTAGCATTGGGCAGTGCTAAGTTGTTTGCTTATTATTTTGAGAGGAATGAAGAAACTACTGAAGGGTTCTTAGCAATGGAGAGTCATGACTGGACCCAAGCGAAGTTGTAACATTGAATAAGACCTCAGATGTACATACTCTTACTCCACATATGAGGAAATTAAGGTCCAGAGAGAAAGCTGGTTGGTGTTAGCCCTGTTCAGCCTACTGTTCTACTGTTTGAGAAATAACAAATTAGCCTGAACAATATTATTGACACTGATAAAATGAATAGGGATTCTAAATGAACAAGAAATATTTCCTGGCCTTAATATTTAACTACACAAGCAGGTAAAAAAATTCTTAAGTTAGAGACACAAAGATATCCCTATAACATAAGAAACTCCCATAATACAATCCACAGATGTCATGATATGTTGGAGGATTGGGATACTACACTGGGTAACAGGAGAGCTCAGTTTATTCTTGGTCTACACTCTCCTGCTCACATTCTATTGAGAGAGTCAGGACATAGATATAAAACACAATAACTTATCTGAGGGAAAAAGAAGTGAATATAGTAACCAAGTCTGTACCTCAGAAAAATTACATTAGTGTAAGTTTGGGGTGAGGGATGGAAAAGTTGAGGAGGAAGAAGAGATGTTGAGTTTTACTTCTGTTTTGACTGCTTGTTCTAACAATCACTACATTATCCTTAATTCTTAATTTAAGACTCTTTTTTTCCATTGAATCAAAGCATTGAAAAAAATAGTGCAGAAGTATGTAAACTTTTAGTGATACAGCACCATTATGACTGATACAAAACTGATTCTGTAATGTTGTAAAATAAATATAAGGTTATGTTAGTCAGCTTAGGCTGTCATAATAAAATACCATAGACTGGGTGGCTTAAACAACAGAAATTTATTTTCTCACAGTTATGAAGACTGGAAGTCTAAGATTAAGGTGCCAGCATAGTCAGGTTCTGGTGAGAGCTCTGTTCCTGGCTTGCAAATGGCCACCTTTTGACTGTGTGCTTTTATGGTCTTTCTCCAGTGCCTGTGCATGGAGAGAGATCTCTCTCTCTCTTCTTCTCCTTATAAGGCCACCAATCTTACTGAATTAGGACCATAATCCTATGATCTCATTTAACCTTAATTAGGAGGCTTATCATCAAATACAGTCACATTGGGGGCTAGGGCTTTAACATATGAATTTTGGGGGTGACACAATTCAGTCCATAGCAGGTCATTATTGAAAATTTGGAATGTGTGGATAACAAAAAGAAAACACTATCATTTTTCATCCCTTCTCTCAAAGATAAATATGAATTAATCACTATTAATATTTTAAAAATACCTTATACGTCTTTTCCCTTAAACTTTCGGAGAATTTGAAACAGTTCCTTAGTGTAGTCAAAAAAAAAAAACTGTGGAAATAAAACTGAGGAAGTCAGATATATAGATGAATCATATGTGTATATTAATTACTTCACCAATTCATTCATTTACTTAGGATTTACTGTGTGTCAGGAGTCATTCCTGCCAATTTGCCAAGGAAGTGGAGAGGCAGGAATTAAACAAAAAAATCACAGTTTAACATAAAATCAATGAAGTAAAAATGCAGGGAGTATATGGTAAGTAGACTAAATTTAGCCAGCATGTGAGGGTAAGGAGGTCAGAAAACCCTCTGATGAGAACTTCTGTTAATATTGTTGAGGATACCTTTTATGTGATGTATCATTTTACTCTTGCTGCTTTCAATACTGTCTTTCTCTTTGGCTTTTGAAGTTTTGATATGTCTTGCTATGGATTTCTTTGAAATTATTTTACTAGGAGTTCATTGAGCTTCTAGGATGTGTAGATTAATGTGTTTCACCAAATATGGGAAGTTTCTAGCATTATTTCTTCAAATATACTTTGTGTCCCTTTCTCTTTTTCCTCTCCTTCTGGGACTCCAACTATACACATGTTGATATATTTTATGGTAAACCACAGGTTTGTGAGGGTCTGTTCATTTGTCTTCACTTATTTTTGTTTCTATTTCTTAGGCTGAATTATCTCTATTAACCTATCTTCAAATTTATAAATTCTTTTTTCTGCAAGTTCAAATTTAATGTTGAGACCCTCTAGTGAATGTTTCAATTATTTTATTTTTCAACTTCAAAATTTCTGTTTGGTTCTTTATTATAATTTCTGTCTCTACTGATATTCTCAATTTGGTGAGACATTAATGTCATATTTTCTCTTGATTTTTAAAAATATATGGATTACTTTAGTTTCCTGAATATAACTACAATAACTGATTTAATACCTTTATTTTGCAGGTACAAAATCTGGTCTCCACAGTGACATTTTCTATTGATTGCTTTTATTCCTGTGTATTGTTTATACTTTTCTTTTTCTTTGAGGTCATTTAATTTTATTTTTTGCTGAAAACTGGACACTTTAGGTAATATAATAAGGCAACCATGGAAATCAGATTCCTCCCTCCCAAGTTTTTGTTGTTGTTATTGTTATTTTTGTTTGGTTAGTGACTTTCCTGGTCTAATTCTATAAAGTCTGCATTTCATGTAGCATATACAAAAGCCGTGAGGCAAGAAACGGCTTAGTGTCTAAGAGAAACATATGGAAGATTATTATAATTGGAGTTAAAAGAAATGGAAGGATAAGGTCACAAAAATGATTTTGCACATTACAACAAAGGTATATAAGCAACAAATGAAAGGTAATAAAGAAGTAACATGACTAGGTGTTACTAGAAAGGTCACTCAGGGTACTGTGTGGAGAATTAAGTGAGTATGGTAAGATAAATACTGAGTATCTGATTAGAAAAGACCTGTATAAAACAGGCCAGAGATTATTCTGGCTTAGAAAATAATAATAGCAAAAAGTAACTGAAATGTTTTGAATACTGTTTCAGTGCTGATTTATGTATACTTTCACAATATCCTATAAAATAGATACTATTATTAGTATACTATTTTGCAGATAAGGAAGCAGAGTCACCAACAGGGTAAACTATTTTTCCAGGGTCACACAGCTATTAGATGGAAGAGAAAGAATTTAAAAACACAAGCAGTTTGGCTATGGAGTCTATGTTCTTACATATCATAATATACTACCTACAAGTGAAGACTAAATTAACATGAAGAAGCTGGATAATTTATAAAGCTGAAAGGGATATTTTTGAGGCAAGATTTTCAGGAGTTGGAGACAGATTGGATTGGAAGTATAAAGGAGAGGAAATTGTTATCGCAGATTCTAGGCATAAACTACAGTGCCCTATAGTTTTTCAACTGTAATTTTCTATTAAACCACTCATCTATTTTAAAACTTCACATTTTAATTGCTACGTTTTAACACTATTAATTGCAATTAATGAAACTTTTAATTTTGATTCTGATCAAAAGTATCTTAGTCATGATAAAATTTTAATGTAAATATTTGGTCGACTTTTTTCATTTATCTCTATGTATTTAACATCTCTTTGAAAATATTTTCTTTCTAAATGATCTGTTTACATATTTATGCATGTTTATGTACATATTTATGAATATATTTGTACCCTGGCTCATAGAGAAAGAAATTTAGGCAGCTTCAAAGATCATAAGATATTAAGACATAACTATAAGTGAGATGCATTTGTGACAGAATTAAGAAAAATATTTTAGACATAAAAATTGTCCCATTAGTGAGCTAAAAGTGAAACACAGTTATCTATATATATATGTCAAACCAAGGCCACAGTTTGGCTATGCGTTTTCTAGAAGCCAATGAGAAAAGAGAAACCTAACCAATAACATGATGCACAGTCTTAAATTGTGTTTATGTTACAGGTAACCATTTTTACTGTTTAGATGGAGACATTTTATATATATTTTTTGATAATAAATGAAATCCATTGATGCTGAAAAATGAACAAAATGGTTTCTACATTATAAACTCACTGAAAGTAAGAACCATATTTCATATCTTTTTGACCCAAAAATTTCAACTTAAACTCCAGAGAGGCTAAAAATTATTGCTAGATATAACAACTTAGTATAGCAATAACTCATTTAATTTTGCTATTATAACCATTATTATCAATGAAACAATAAATATTTTATTAGTATTGAATTTTCGATTTTCTAGATATCCTGAGAGAAATGAAAATGTATTTAAAAATAGTCTGTATTGAGACATTGTTTGCATAGGAAAATAATGAGACTAATTCTTGGCTAGCTAGAAGTGATTGCTTCTATAGTTATTTTGTATTTAAATAACAATTTGAGATTTTTCATTTTGGCCATAATGGAATAGCAAGAACTTTCACTGTAAATAACCAGAAAACAGGACAAAATACATGAAATTACTGTTTAAGACATCAGACAATGTGTAGCACAGATCCATGATTCCAGAGAGAAGGGAAACAAATGAGGGGGGCCTTATGACCACATCAGCTCCTGCCTTGAGACAATTTCTTAATAGTTGACAAAAGGAATGGTAACCCAAAGAGAGTCCAGTAGCCTCAAAGGATGAAAAATAAGATCAGATTTTGGGGAATCTGAAGAAGCTGGAAATTGCAGGAAAAAAATTCCATAAAGGAGGTTATACACAGAAAAGACCTCCAAAAATCTACATAGGCATCCCCTTTAATCTTTGCTGATTTCAAGGCCATACACTTATCCAATGAAAGGCTACAAAGAGGGGCAAAGACCAAGCATGGATTTTCAAAGTGAATAATTCTCAAGCTCATACAGAGTGGTGAGATATTTGAACTCCGTCCAGTAAGTGTGGAATCCTGAGTAATTATCTGGGGAATAGAAGTTTTAGTTGAATACCTCTCTACAAAGAAACCTCCAAGCTCAGATAGCTTCATTGGTTAGTTTTATCAAACACTTAATGTAGGAAAAATTGTAATCTCATGCAGACACTTTCAGAAATGGAAATATAGTGAATATCTCTCAACTCATTAATTTGAGTCCAATATTACCCTGATACAAAAATCAAACAAAGTAAAGAGTACCACACTACAAAACCAAAATGAAACAATATACCTCATGCACACAGAAGCTATAATCTTTTAAACATTTTAACAAATTAAATGCAGCAATATATATTAAAAAATGGTAATGTACCATAACGAAGTAGGTCTTATTCTTGGAATGCAAGGTTGTTTTACCATACAAAAGTAATCAATGTAATTCATTATTTTCAGATGGTGGTGGGGGGGAAAGCATGATATTCTCAATATATGAAGAAACATATTTAACAAAATTCAACATCCATTCCTGAAAAAAACTTTCAGTAAACTAGGACATGGAGAAAACTTCTTAATCTAATAAAACACAACAATGAAAAACCTACAGCTAATGCAATACTTAATTGTTAATCTCTGTTTCTGGCTGTGAAGGAGCAACGAGGATGAGATTTACCCTATGTCTTAAATAATTGAAAATTTAGAAAACTATATGAAACAATGGCTTTGTATAACTAGTTAACAGGCAGTGATCCCTAAGAAATGGGGAAGAAATAATATGAGCCCTATGAGAGCCTTTCCTTATTGCCTAGAGAGATTTTCCAAGCTGTAGTACAGGAAGGGGTAACCAAGGCAGTCTCATAGAGAATATGCAGTTTGGCACTCAGGGAGGCCAAGGAAGCTATAATTTGCAGAGTAACATACTAGAGTGGAGGAAGTTGCAGAAAGATAAAGCATTCCAGTGATCTGTGAAGGGGTTACCTCAAGTCTTTGATAGAATCCTTATCTGAATATGTAAGAAAAGTACCCAATGAGGGTGGTGATAGAAGGATCACTTAAGAAGAGTAGACAGAACAATCTCTGAAGTTCATATAGTGCTGGAAATAGCTTTTATTCTTCCTAGTCAAAGGTAAATGTCCTTTTAATACTGGCATCATGTAGACTCCTCAAAATGGGATTACCTTAGTTATGGGGATAACTAAGTAGACACTACAGCTTAGACTAAAGGCTGCCCTGAGCACATTCTACCAAGCTTAATAAAAGTCATGGAAGATCAAAATGATTCAAATTCACCTAACTGTATGCCAGAACAATGCTAGACAAAATTTAATGAAAATATAAGAACAAAGATGACTTATACTATCTGATTTTAAGGCTTACTATAAAGATACAGTTAGCAAGACAGTGCAGTTTTGGCTTAAAGACAAACAACTAGATCAGTTCAACAGAAGAGGGAGAGTCCAGAAGTATATGTGTAACAGAGAACAAACCTGACAACATATTAGATCTATTCCTTTAGCTCTACCTCTTGTGCTCTGTTGCCTGTTCTTAGCCATGCTAGCTCTACACCTTTTACAAAAGAATGTTGCTTATGGCCTAAAATATACTGGAGAGCCCATTCTCAAGGCTGTGACCTTTAAAGGGATAACACTTTTCCATTCATACAGAGATAAAAAGTTGCCTAAAAGAAAATTGTGTTGTTGGAGGTTTACAGTAACATCGTGACCAGCCCTACCCAGACATTTACAAGAACAGAGAATTCATGTACCAAAAAGTGTGCAACAACCAGCCATACAAGGAAGAGTCCCCTTTTATTATAAAAGAAGCCTGAATTATAACTCAGGTAATATGGTTCTTTGGGAGACTGGTCTGCTGGCTTTCTTAATAAAGTTGCTAGTCCTTGCTCCAGCACCTAGTCTCTCAATTTATTGGTCTGTGGTGTGGGGAGTAGTATGAGCTTAGACTCAGTAAGAGACCTGTCCATATACAGATGATTGATTTTCAGTAATGTTTCCAAGGGAATTTAACAGAGAAAGGATAGTTTAAAACAATGTTTACAGAAGTGGATATCCATCAGCAAAAATTAAATAAATAAATAGATAGATAGATAGATACGTTGACTCATACTAAATGCAAATATTAACTGCAAATAGATCATAGTCTTAAACACAAGAGATACAACATGAAACATTATAGAAAAAATAGGGGAACATAGGAGGATGTCTTTATTTCTTTTGGATAGGCAAAAATTTCTTAGATTATGAAAAGAATAAAATGATAAATTAGCCTTCATGAAAATTAAATAATTCTGCTCTTCAAGAGACACTGTTTAGAAAATCAGAAGTCAAGCCACTGGCTGGGAGAAAATATTTGCAATAAATATACCTGATTAATGACTATATACAGAACATGTTAGTATCATTTAAAACTCAAGTATTAGGAAACGACCCAGTAAAAATGAACAAAATATTTTAACAAACACTTCACAAAATGATATAAGAAAGGCCAAAAGCACAAAAAAGATATTCAATGTCAGTCATCAAGTAAGATGCAACTTAACATGAAAATGAAAAGCATTTACAGGTACTTAAGAATGTCTAAAATAAAGTAACTGGCAAAACCCATAACCTGGCAAGATTTTGGAGCAAGTGGAATTCTTTTACATGGCTTGTGATATTGTAAAATTATACAAACATTCTAGAAAAATGTTTGGCAATGTGTTATAAAGTGTTACCATGAGACCCTGCCGCTCCACTCCTCTTTTTTTTTTTTTTTTCTTGTGGTACGCGGGCCTCTCACTGCCGTGGTCTCTCCCATTTCAGAGCACAGGCTCCGGACGCGCAGGCTCCGCAGCCATGGCTCACGGGCCCAGCCGCTCCGTGGCATGTGGGATCCTCCCGGACTGGGGCACGAACCCGTGTCCCCTGCATTGGCAGGCGGACTCTCAACCACTGCGCAACCAGGGAAGTCCTCCACTCCTCTTTGAAATGAAAAGACTTGTCCCTAGAAACATCTGAGTATGAATGCTTACAGCAGCTTACTCATAAGAAGTCCAAGCTGGAGACAACATAAATATAACTGTTACATGGATAAACAAATAATGGTGTATTCATAAATGAAATAGTGTTCAAGCAATAAAAAGAATGAACTATTGATGACACAACGGATGAATCTTAGCAAAATTATCCTGAGCAAAAGAAGCCAGACAAAAATAACTGCATACTCTATGAGTCCATTTATTTGAAAATCTAGCAAGGACAGATAAAGTTACTGTGACAAATGGAAGTTCAGTAGTTGCTATGGGTGGGAGTTGACTGGAATGGGAAGGATTAAAAAGGAAATTCTGGGATGAGGTCAATCTTCTGTATTTTGTAACAGAGAAGAAAAAACCTGACTCCGTATTCCTTTAGCTCTAACCTTTGTGCTCTTTTGCCTATGCTTAGTCATGCTGGCTCTGTACCTTTGTAAAAAGAATATTGCCTACAGCCTGAAGTACACATGATAGCTCATTCTCAAGGCTCTGCTTCTGAGGCTTGACCTTTAAAGGCATAGCACTTTTCATTCACATAGAGGTAAAAAGTTGCATAACAGAGAATAACGTTTGTCTTGTTGGAGGTTTACTTGACCATCCCTACTGAACAGCTGCAAGAACAAAGGATTATCACATCCCCTCTAGGGTCTGGCCAGGACCAAAAGGTCTGCAACAACTGATTTCAGTGCCAAGAAGACCTCAGTCTTTTGTCTTCTTTGAAGAACAAATTCCACAAAGAGACCAAGATTGTAAAGCAGGCATAGGGTTTATTAGAAGCACAGTGCCTGTGAGAGAGCACAAAAAGAAGCAGTTTATTTAGGGCAGAAGTGAAAGTTACACACTCAGAGAAGAGTGTGGGCATCCTCATGAGTGAGAAACATTCAATAAGGGCTTAGGTTGTTAATATGGGGTTAATCTTCTGGGGTTTAGATGAGGGTGATTCCCCTTTCCCTCCCCTATGATCCTGTCATCTTCAATTCCTTATTTGGACTTCCACCAGCCTCTATTTGAATCTTTCCCATGAGCAGCCAAGTGAAACCCAGAGGGGTGGAGAGGCCAAAACCACAATGCTAATGATATTATAATGATATTACAATGTGTCCAAGGTTACTAGAGGACAATTTGAGACCCCCTCTGTGCATGTGTCAGGCTGGGAAATCTCCTTGATCACAAGAATGTGGAGACTGCGGTGGGTTGCTTTTGTCCTTCACCCAATCATCAGCAAGCAACCTGTGCATTTTTATTTGCACATGTTTCATGGTTTTCAAAGTCGGAGTTTCTTGCTCAGATGATACAAAGTTTCTGTTTTAGTTGCCATTGCTCCATGTGTCATGGCCTCATTAAGTGCTAAAAAAGGAGGGTGGTTTGCCTTCTGCCTAATGCCTATGTATGAGGAGGCTGTCCTTGGGCCCAGCCCTGTCTTTCCTGCCTCAGAACCAGCTACACCCCCTCCCCTTTTAGTATAAAAGAAGGCTGAATTCTAACTAGGGTAATATGGTTTTTGGGACACTAGTCTGCCATCTTCTCGGTCTGCTGACTTTCCACATAAATCTACTATTCCTTGCCCCAACACCTAATCCCTCGATTCACTGGCCTGTCCTATAGGGAGCAGTGGGAGCTTTGACTTGGTAACATTTTGGTTATAGTAGTTGTTATACAAATGTACCAATTTATCAAAACTCATGAATGCATTGTGTTGTGGTTCGAACATGTTTATAGGATCCGCAAAAAACTGACAAGGAAAAGAGCTTTCCTCATACACCACAGAGATGCAGTGAGTTGACCAAAGTGTGAAATAGCCAACTACTACTATGTATAAAACAGACAACTAATAAGGACCTACTCAATACTCTGTAATGACTTATATTGGAAAAGAATCTAAAAAAGAGTGGATATATGTATATGTATATCTGATTCACTTTGCTGTACAGCAGAAAGTAATACAACATTGTAGATCAATTCTACTCCAATATTTAAAAAAAAGAAATAGCCATCTAGAAAATCAGTACTCACAAAATAGAATTAAAAAGTCAAAGTTTAAAAGATTAATCAAGAAAAATAAAGACATTTGAAAAGTTTGCAGAAAAAAGATCATTCTTAATATATGGAAATGTTTATATCAGTAGTTCTCTGCTATGTTAAGCAAAAACATAAACAGTAATACTTGAATATATTATTAACATTTTGAGACCAAAGAATACTTTAGATATTAAACTTTTATTCTGAGACAAAATATTTTTATTAGAAGACATCATGGGCAAAATAATGGAACACATCCAACGTCTAAATAGCTTGAAAATTTGGCAGATGCTGTTTCTCTTTTTGTCACTCTTCCATGGCATTCTCATATCAATCAGAGTACCTTTAGAGAAAGGAACATACCAAATCCTCTACTTATGTTAACAGGTTAAATCCACTGTCATAATGCCCTTTTCCAAAATTCAGTAGCTCCAACATTTCTCTGTAACTTAAAAACTGAATCTCAAAATTAACAATGCCATGAAAATCTCATTCCTAAAATTCCCTTATTTCAAAAAAAAAAAAAAAAGTGAAGCCATAATGAACTAATTGGCTAAGAGAAGGACAGAACAGACCAAGAGTTAATTTACTTTAGAAGAAATAAAGAATTAATCAGAAATAAAGAAAAAATAAATACTGCAGAACAAGATGGCCTTTATTGCCTGGATATTGATGGACTGTTTAAATTTAGGTAACTGCGTTGGTTTATTATCAATTTTAAAATTTTGATGTCTTGGGCTTCCCTGGTGGCGCAGTGGTTGAGAGTCCGCCTGCTGATGCAGGGGACACAGGTTCGTGCCCCGGTCCGGGAAGATCCCACATGCCGCGGAGCGGTTGGGCCCGTGAGCCATGGCCGCTAAGCCTGAGCATCCGGAGCCTGTGCTCTGCAACGGGAGAGGCCGCAACAGTGAGAGGCCCGCATACCGAAAAAATATATATATATTTTTGATGTCTTTATATCTATCCCAGTCCACTTTTTTAGTATCTCCCTCATAAAATATTTTTATTTCCAATTCTTTTAAAATAATTCTGTACCCCTAGACAACCTTCCTGCCTGTGTCTGGTGTTACCAGTCTTGTCTTTCTATATCTTACCTTTATGTCAAGGCCAAGTCTTCATTGGAACTTCACTGAGCTCTTTTCTGAATTATTTTTGAATTAAAACCCTCCTCTGTACATATTTATAATAACTGCTCTTTCTTTTCTTCATGAGTGAAAGTATTTTCATATAAACCTAAACTTTAATTACCCTAAGATATAAGTCACACACTCCCTATCTTCTCACAGTGGTCTGGACTAATCTGGGTTCAGCAAGTATATGGTTGTAACTAATTCTTGGTAAATTGCTATTATGAAAAAAAAATGCCAAAATGTGAAATGATTTCAACACTGAAAAATAAGTAATTATTGCTTAACAAATGTGGAATTTTTCTTTTTGGGGTATTTCCAGTTACCTAGAAAAGAACTTTATTTTCAGGGAAGGGACTCTGAAATCCTTCCTGGGGAGGGATATATCTGAGCCTATGTTTGGTGATTTAGGTGACTAAAAATTTGCCATGGGAAGAAGTTTTAATTTTTTTTAACGTGCAAAATTCCTTTGTATCCTTATATTTTACATATCATGAAATCACTGGCAGCTTTTCATGCTACAAAAGTGTACATTTTATATGTTTTAATTTTTTTACACCACATCACATTTTAATTAATGCACACTATATTAAATTAATATAATAATTTCTAAATCCTTATTCTATTATTGAAAATGTAGCTCTTTTTTTTACATTTATTACACTCTCTATTCAACAAATATTTATGCTGTATTTATCAGCACTATTCTAGACATTGGGAGTATAGTAGTGAATAAGGCAAAAGTTCCTACCTTCACTGATTAGTATTGCATGAAATTTTTGTATGTATCAGGAATCAAGGCTTTTTAATCTGACTTCCTGAGTCGTACTTTTACTTAATAACTTTCTTACTTGGACAAGATACTTCACATCACTAAGTCTCATTTTCTCATCTATAAAATATGAATAATAACACAAACTTCACATGTTTGCTCTGAGAATTCCTAGGACTAAGCACCATAGAGCACTTAGTATTGAATAAATGCTAAATAAATAAATAAATAAATAAACGGTGTTCAAGGAATTACTGGGCCCAAAAGAGCTTCCAGTATCTGCCACAACTATACTCAGGTCCCCTCGTCACGAATCTTTACTACTACTTCCCTGCCTCTGGACTTTCAATGGAGTCTCCTTGGTCTGTCATCTTAACCCCAGTATTTGGTGCCTTCAGATACCAACAAATCTATATTTTAAAAAATGAGGGGAGTCTGCTCTACAGTGTTATCTGATCCTAATTTTACATAACTGTGGATCTCTCACAAGATTTCCAGTAGAGTTAAGATGATGGACTTCAAGGTAATTTTCTGACCCAATCTATAATAAATATTTAGCAATTTTTTTAGTTAAAGGGTAAATTTTATATATATATATATATATACACACACACACACACATATATGTATACATTTATATTTTTGTTTCTTAGTAGATACAATATTGGATAGAAAGTTATTTACTACGATTTTGTTATCCCCATTTTCTGGTTTCATATAATTGCCTACACAGCCTTTATTTGTCCTCTTTAAATACATTGCTTTCTATGGTTTATAGGAAGATATTATAAACTATAATGAAGTTACCTGAATCTCTCTCTCTCACTTTCTCACACCTCCATCTCTCCTATACACGTCATCCTCTCAATAATCATATTGCTTCTAATTATTTAACATCAATTGCTTATTTTAACACCTCCCTTAGATGTTATATCAAAACACAGTACTTAAGCTTTACGTTTTCTTTTTTCTTTTTGGAGCAGAGGTTTAAGTGCCGTTTAGCTTCCATTCTCTTATAATAGAAATGCTAAAAGGTATTTTAGAGCCAAAACAACTATTTCATTTTCCTTACATTTATTATTATAGGCTCCCTTAAACTCAGCAGTCTTAAAGCTTTATTTTTAGAGGCAAGTCACTCTAGATGGCAGGGGACTGTTATTTGGCACTGAAACAATGAACTGTGTCCCATTCTTCTTTGAGAACTTTTAAACTTTTTTGGCCAGCAAATCGCCAATTGTGAAGGATCTATTTTTCTCAGGTTTTAGTTCCAAAGTCCCATCAATCATACCAGACCTGAGGGGGCAAAGCATCATGTGCGCACTAACATTTTCAAGCTCAAAGCTGTGTTGTCGCTCTCTCTAGCAGTACCATCTGCTCTGAGCCAAGTTTAAAGCCAAGGGACTCCAGTAAACCCGCATGTCAAAAACTTCCCACTATACAAGGAAATCATCTTACAGGATCTGTGTAGGATGTACACACTTCAAAAAGAAGGCAAGTGTTTGGAATAAAACTGTAGAATTCAAACAGAGAGCCTATTACGGAACTCACAAAGAAACTGCTATACCAGGAGGCGGCACTCTCCAAAGAAAACTGCCAAAATTAAAGGGGTATTAAAAAAAAAAAAGCTGATCACAATCTTATCATTATATAAATGTAAGCATACTTTAGTGATACCGAGAAAAAAAAAAGGACTTTCTAAAGTTATGAAAGTAGATTAAGATCTTTTCTCAAAGTTGTGTCTCCCTTATATTACTTAGAATATCTTAAAGTAATCTTTAGTGGTATTCAATATTTAAAATATTTTAAAAGCATTCAATGGTATTAACTAAAAAATATTTACAAGGCAGTCAAAGATGAGAACTAATGTTTAAAGAGCCCTAAAACTAAGAGAAGATCATGTTATGGGCACAGAACGTTAATGAAATTTTAAAAATCTTACTTTCATGTAGTTTTTTAGAGCTATAAAATGCTTTCATTTTAATGATTTAAGTGGTCTTAAGTTCTTTATGTTTAAATGTATTTTCCTATAGGAATAATGATATAATAGGACTTATGTTCCTAATCAGAGCTAATATACAACATTATATAAATGAATACGTACATCATAGTTAATTGTGACATACATTTTTCTCCCAAAAGTTTTTCACGGTAACACAACCACCTGGTGTACACTTTTATTTCCTTGTAATTATTTAATTTCATCTTATTTATAGGACATTATCTTTGTAGAAAGGTCACTGTACTGCTTGGGAAAAAAGCGTAAGTAATAGAGTTTTTGGTAGAGGAAAGAAGAACAAGAAATCTTCAAGAAAATGGCAATGTGGAAATTATGAGCTTGAAAGACCCTCGAGAAAGGAAAATTTGAAAGCAGGAAAGTCTCCTAAAGCTTAAGAATAAATGAGGGAATATTTTACTACATGCAAGAAGATTGACCAGGGATGTGGGTTTTTTGTTTGTTTTCATTTTCTGTTATGAATGTTAAACATTGCTTCAGTTACCATTTTGCTGTAGAACAAGTCAATCCAAAATTTAGTGAGTTAAGACAACATTTATGATTATATCTCACAGCTGTTTGTGTTGACTAGGATTAGCATGGTAATTTTCACTCAGTGTCCTTCCTGCACATGTAGCTCAGATAGCAAAAATACTCTTCTCATGATGTCATTACAATAATTAAAACAAACATAGGTACTATATTTTCTATGAAACACATATATATGTGTGGGTCTATTTCTGGACTGTATTCTCTTCCATTAATCAATGCACTATTCTTATACCACATCACACTCTGTTGGTATCTATAGCTTTATAATAAGTCTTGAAATCAGATAGTTAAGTCCTCTAATTTTGTTCTTCTCTTTAAAGATTGTTTTGTTCCTATAAATCACTCATCCATAAGCAATATATCTTTTTTCTCTGCGAGCATTTAGTATTATTTCTTTATCTCTGATGTTTGTAACTGTGATGCTATGTGCCTAGTTTTAAAAAAATATTAATATTTTGTTCTACTTGGAACTCAGAGCAGTTGTTTTATACTCGTAACTCAACTTTGATAATCCCTATGGATATTCAGAGACCCGTTATATCAGTAAAGTTTTTAAGGATCTAGTGTTCTGCGAAATGGCAGTATATCCCATACAAAGTAAGGAATAAATTATTTTGTCTTACAAGTGCCATTACCTGAGTAAGAGGTAGGTCTCTGTGATCTTGGGCAGCATATTATACATACTTGGAATACTTTTCCAATCTTTCATTGAGTAACTTGCATGGCTGTCATGTTTGCACAGGGTTAACAGCAAGAAAGAGCTCTGCAGCAGATCCAGGCCTCACTGGATGCAGTACTGCCTTGTGGGTCAAAAATCTTGAACAACCCTATGGAGGAATGTGTGTGGAATAAGATACCATGAAGAGTTTATGGCAAGTCCTAGTGGGAGAATCTCAGTGTAGACATCTAGGTTTCTGGAGCAAAGCAAAGCTAACTAAAGCAGAAAATTATACACTATTTGAGAAACAGTCACCACCATGGTAATGACCCCTGGTAGAGACTGAGGCTTTTACTGTGGAACATAAATGACTGAATCCAGATATTAAAAAGTCACAAGTCTAAGCAGAGCAAGGAACAATTTATCAAATGATAGAAGTTATAATTCTAGGATTAGGCTTGAGCAGATCCAGAGGGCACAAATAGGCTTTAAGGGCAGGTAGGCAAATGCATCTCCCTCAGCTCACATCTAAGACCGCATGAAGGGGTTTCTTCACCCAGCTGATGGAAGGAATAAAGCCAAGCTTGGATCATGAATGAGTCACGCTGGTATGTGAGTACAAGATGGAAATGGGTTGCTGGTATTCTATAGCCCCAAACATTGATCACCCAACTTTGGGTGAAAGGTAAAACTTGGTCCAAGGTTAAATTTACATATAAACTCATGGACAGTGGCACATGACTTGGCGATTCAGGCAGAGGATTGGAAGGAGAAAATATAAAAGATCATGGACTGCAGGACAGGAAAAATATTTGCAAATAGTGTATCTGATAAAGAGTTATCCAGATTATATAAAAACTCTTACAACTCAACAGCAATAGCAAAACATGTAATCTGATTAAAAAAATGGGCAATGGAGCTGAATAGACATTTCTTCAAAGATGATATACAAATGGCCAACAAGTATATGAAAAGATGCTCAAAATTGCTTATCATTAGAAGAATGCAAATCAAAACTATAATAAGATATCACCTCATGCCCGTTAGCTGGCTGCTGTACGAATTTGTTAGGGCATCCATAGCAAATATCACAGAGTTGGTAGCTTAAACAAAAGTAATTTATTTTCTCACAATTCTGGAGGCTAGACGTCTAAGAACATGGAATTGACAGGTTTGATTTCTCGTGAGGCTTCTTTCCTTGGCTTGCAGATAACTGCCTTCTTGCTGTGTCCCCTCATGGCCTTCCCTCCTGTGCACATGCACCCCTCACCCAGGTGTCTCTCTTTGCTTCTAAATTTCTTCATTTTATAAGGATTCCAGTCAGATTGAATTAGGGCCTACCCCCAACAGCTTCATTTTTACTAAATCACCTCTTTAAAGGCTCTGTCTCCAAATAAAGTCATACTCTGAGGTACTGGGGGTTAGATATTCCACTTACAAATTTGGGAGACACAATTTAGTCCATAACAGCTACTATCAAAACAAACAAAACAAGCAAACAAAAAAACTCAGAAAGTAATGCGTGTTGGCAAGGATGTGGAGAAATTAGAATCTTTTTGAACTCTTGGTAGGATTGTAAAGTTGTGCAACTACTATGGAAAACAGTATGGCAGTTCTCCCCAAAATTAAAAATAGAACTGCCATATGATCTAGAAATCCCACTTCTGGGTATATATTCAAAAGAATTAAAATCAGAATCTCTAGGAGATAGTTGTACACCCATGTTTGCAGCAGCTTTATTCATAATAGCCAAGAGGTGGAAGCAACTCAAGTGTCCATTGATGGATGAATAAAGAAAATGTGGTATATACACACAATGAAATATTATTAATTATTAATAATTAATATTATTGTCACATGCTACAATATAGATGAACTTTAAGACATGATTCTGAGTAAAATAAGCCAGTCACAGAAAGACAAATAATGTACAATTTCACTTATATGAGGTATTTAAAATAGTCATATTCACAGAAGGGGCTTGGGGGGAGGTGGAAATGGAAGTGGGGCATTGTTGTTTAATGGGTATAGAGTTTAAGTTTTGCAAGATGAAAAAGTTCTAGAGTTCTGTTGTACAACCATAGGAATATACTGATCATTATTGAGCTATACACTTAAAAATTGTTAAGATGATAAATTTTATGTTATGTGGGTTTTTTTTTACCACAATTAAAAAAATGATTGGAAGAACTGGACTAGAATTTCATGCCCTTATCATGGAGATGTGGATGGGAATTAAATTTGCATCAGAGAGACCAGACGTGATAAATAGCAGTTGCATTAATAATGTCTAGTAAATAACCTGTTTCAGTTGATTCTATCTTTAAGCATTCTGCTCACTCTTGGCACATAGTTTGCTGCCGTTCTTGAGAATTCTTCAAATTCCCCATTGGCTGCAGAAATTTTCAAAGTAAAGGGGTTTTATAAAACCTTGTAATTGATGAAATAAAACAGATGACCTCTCACAAAAAAAGAAGAAAACAATGAAGAAAAAGCGTTGGAAAAAAAAAGGAAAAAAAAAAAGAATAAGCTATTTATATATGCAGCAACACAGTTGAAACAAAATAATTATGATGAGTGAAAGAAGATAGACAAAAAAGAGTACTTACTGTATGATTCCACTCAAAATTCTAGAAAATGAAAAAAAAAAGTGTTGGGGATGAGGCATGAATAGACCTGTGGGGGTAATCACAAAGTCTGAAGATTACCATATCTCATGTTCATAGTATATATTAATCTCATGTTAATATAGAGCATTTCCTGTAGAAGAAGCACTAAAATAACAAGTAGTCAGAATGTCTTGATTAGTTGACATCAGTCAGAATTTGTCTTCAGCTGTTTCAAGTTTGGCGCAATGGGCCAGGGATGATATGAAGGAAAATGATATGAAGTAGCAATGATGACATGAAGGAAAGTTATGGATAGGCCCAAGAGCATGGGCTCCCATTCACTAAGGCACTATTGTTGAATGGTCTACCTGCCAATGACCAATGTTAAGGACGTGTATTAGTCAGGGCTCTGCAGAGTAACAACAGAACCAATAGGAAGTATATAAGAAGTGTGTGTGTGTGTGTGTATGTAGATAGACAGATAGATGAGAGAGAGAGAGAGAGGGAGAGAGAGAAAGTGATTTATTATAAGGAATTGGCTCATACAATTATGGAGGCTGACAAGTCCCACAGTCCGCAGGGAGTAAGCTGAATGTCTAGGAGAGTCAATGTAAAGGTCCAGTCTGAAAGCTGGCAGGCTTGAGACCCAAGAAGAGCTGATGTTTCTATCTGAGTCTGAAGGTCTGAAAAGACTAATATCCCAGCTCAACAGTCTGAGAGCAGGAGTTCTCTCTTACTCAGTTTTTTTGTTCAAGTCTACAATTTACTGGATGAGGCCCACCCACATTAGGGAAGGTGATGTGCTTTACGCAGTCTACCAATTCAAATGTTGAGCTTATCTAGAAACACCCGCACAGACACACTCAGAATAAAGTCTGACCGAAAGTCTTGGCACCCAAGTCAAGATGACAGGCAAAATTAACCACTTCAAGGACCCAGTATGGCATTATCCTCAAAGAGACCAACCAGCTTTTTGGTGGTAATTTATTTCTTTGGACTTCTTCCACCTTGGAAGGAACAATGCTTTATCTTGACTGGAATCAAAATAAACATATATTTTAAGTAGAGGTTTGACTTCTGTCTTCAGGGTCTGAGCCAGAGGATTATTCAAGGGCATTCTGAACCAAAGAACCCCCTTTACTACAAAAGAAATGGTCCAGTGAGCATAGGAGCAAGGTTATCTATTTGTCCTATCACATACTCACCTCCCAAAAGTTGTTAGACTGATAGAATGACAGATGCACAGCAGAGGCACTAGCTTGGAGATTGTACCCTGTTAAGAAAGACCACCACCCTATACAACACTGGATATACCATAAATAAAAAGCAATTACATGGTGTTGTATCCTTCATAAGCTAAACACACAGGTTCAAGAACCAAAGGATATAAGTAGTATAATGATTCTCAGTAAGCTACTTGGAGAATTTGTGCTTCTCCTCCCCCAAACCCTGGGTTCTGCAGGTCTATGTGTTGGTGTCTGTTTCCAGAGGTGAATGCTTCCACCAGGGGAAACAGAAAGTAACTAACTACACTTTAAGTAATGACTACTACCTAGTCTCTTTGGACTCCTCATGCCAGAAATCAGTAGGAAAAAAGAATCTCACAATTCTGACAGAGGTCATTGATCCTCTGAGGGAGATAGTGTTGCTGATTCAGAACAGAGCTGAAAGAATATAAATGTGACTTAAGTGATTAAGTTGGATCCTTCTTGGTGTGCCCTTGATCAATTTTGGTAAATGTGCAGATGTAGTAACTATAGCAAAAGAATACAATGATGAGAGCTTAGAACCCTCAGGGTCTTAGTCGAGTACAGCACCAAGTAAGGGACTTCGATCAACAGGGATGGTAGCTGAAGGTGAGAATCTAGGAGGAGTGATAGAGGAAGGAGATGATGATTGTCAGTGTAACTCTCTCTAAGTTTAGCTGTGGAAGCCAGGGCTGTAGGTCACTCCTCTAGCCTTCCTCTTAGTTTTTCCAGGAAATGAGAACAACCACGGTCCTGAAAGGGGTATCCACGTTAAATGGAGGACTGTAGTGTATGTTGCTTCCTCCTTTAATGCTGAGACATTCCTTCTCTTATCTTACCTTAACCCTGCCATCTCAGCTCCATATCACCCCTTGGGTTTAACCAAGTCCTCTTTTGCAACTGCATCACAGTTCACCTTACCCTTTGCCCGGACCTATGTTTTTAACTCTCCCAGAAGTGTTATTCCCAAAAGTACCCTCTAGTAAAATTCCTGCATGCAAATCTTCACCTCATAGCCCACTTCCTGGGTAATCTGACATACATACTTTAAGAAATATCTTTGTTGAAATAGTCTATAAAATTATTTCCTATGAAATAAAATTCATATTCTAATCTTCCATTTCTTAATGGTCTTTTTAGCATTAGAATCCTTTATGTACTTTAGAATATTGTTTGCTATTTATTTTGTGGGTGATTCTTTCTCTCCCTCCTTCTGCATTCTTCTTTTCTTGTTTAGCAGCTGTCTCCATCACAGTTACCTTTATCTATGCCCTCCCAGACAGTCATACATACAGTATATGGCTTATTCTCTGCAGTGAGAGTGCACAGCCAGTCTTCAAGCCAACGAGAGGCTTGATTTTGTCCTTGTATCATGATTACAGATATGTCTTCCTGACTAGGTAGAACCACAGTGGATCAGCAGCTGTAGTATCAGTTATATGACCAGTAGCACTATCCTTTTTTTGTACTTACCCTCATGAACAGGGAGACTACACTCATAAAACCTGAATTTAGCAGTGAGCCAGGATTGGAGCCTGTTGTTTTGCCCTGAACATATTTAGTCCCTTTACCCACAGCAGTCAAACTCCTGGTTACCAGCAGCCAGAACCCTGCATTGGTATGGTAGAGCTGCTTCAGCTCTACAATTATGTTCCCTTTGTGTTCGGTAAGATTTTCTCTACCTTTGAGGCCCTTTTATTTTGTTCTGTTTTCTCTTTCATATGTTATTGTTATGTACATGGTGAAGAATCAATAGCGACATTGTGAAATCTTGAAATTATCTAACAGCTCTTCCTGTCACACTCAGTTCCTGCTTTTATATTTTTGTATAGACCATCCTTCTTCAATATCGCAAATATATACCCATCTTCAGTTTTTAGGCATTATGAACTTTCCATGTGGTCAGCATCTTACATCCTTCATGATTTTTAACACAATGACTTCCACAGAATAAATTAAATATTTGTTAATAATGGTGAATTTAAGGAAACTCCCATACAGAGAAAGAAAATAGCAGAAATAGCAGAAAGATGTACCTTGTAGGATCCCCAAAAGGTCTATTCTTTCATTAATATTTTATTCCTTAAAGCACTCAATTAAATTCCACATTACATTGTTGTACAGTAGGGATGAAAATATGGCACCAGGTAATACAGAACAGGATTTTGTTAGATTTTCTAAATAGCCCTTAATAATGAGAAAGACTGTGACAAAGGACACATACAGTGTTTGGAAGAGAGCCTGCCAAGAAATATCTAAGCATTTCATGTTACTTAAAAATAGAATTCTTGATGGGTTCTATATTTATGTGTGTGTGTATGTGTGTGTGTATTGGCTATGGGGTAGAAGGGCTCCCTTGGGCATGAGGAGCCAGTGCAAAGGTGCTGGGTGCCTAGGGGAACAAAGAGCAAATGGGACTTATTACACTGCCGGGCTCTCACTTTTGCTGAGAGCAGCCTTGAATTGGTTGCAGTGCTTATTTACTAGTTTATTTCCCTTGAATATAACAATTATTATATTTTCCTTAAGAAATTACATATATATTTAGTTCCTTTAAAAATTAAAAGGGAGGTTTAAATTCAATAATGGGGAAAGAAAGATAATAGAAAAAAATAGAAGATAGGAAAGAAGCTACTATCCAAGCATCACTCCTAATTTCTACAGCACTTAAAGCATTTTTGGCAGGAAATCTGAGCATATGACCCATATCATTTTAATTTTGCCTCCATGGCCTATTGAATTATACTGTACCATCAGAATCTAAGCTTATTAAAACCATGGTTCTTCAATAGACAAAGTTCTCTTCCTGTTTTTTTTTTCCTTCTAAATTTGGCTCAGTTATTTTTTATGTATTATGACTAACCTAAAAAGTATTCATTTAAATATTATTGCATATCTAAAACAAGGTTTTACTGCAACTGTATTTTCATGCTTAATTTTTTATTGCCACCAATTTTCAACCATTCAATAACCCCACTGTGGTTTTTATACTGAGATAAACGAGCTAAAAAGACAAGCTTTGCAAGCAACTGCTTACTAGGCTAAGCTCTGCACAGCTCCCGAGCTTAGATCCCTATACTCATAGGACCCAAAAATTATTTTGAGCTTTAAAAAGGTCATGACACTGAGATGAAAAGAGAATCAATATAAAACATTTGAAAATACAACACTGGATTAAAATATAGAAAATTTCTCTAAGGTAACAAATCAAATATACTCATTTTTATAAAGCAAACTCAATTTATTAACAGTGAAGTTTTAAAGATTTGTTACATTTAATGTATCAGCCACCTGTCTAAACTGATATTAATTCAGTTAATGTAGTAAAACTTGTTTAATAATGCTTTTTCAAGAGAGAAATTAAAGAAAACACATTGAAAATTTTGTTAAACACTGAAGTTTGCTAATATAAACATAAAGGTACAGTTGTGACAAAATATTTTGATGGAAAGTTCATATAATCTTACATGTGCTGTACGTAAATTTTGGCCTTCACACTGAGAAAAGTGCCTATTGATAACAATTCATCAGAAAAATCTGGCACCAGTGTCAGTGGCCCCAAGGCAGAAACCATCAAAAGAGGTGAGAAAGACATCAGAACATGGCTACACCTGGCTCTGCTACTAACTAGCTTTGGGAATCTGGGTAAATTATTGAACTCTCTGTGCCTCAGTTTCCAGTTTCCTGGAAAACTAGGATAATGATAATAATGGTATTCAACTTGTAGAGTAATTGTGAGCATTAACAAAAAGTTGATAAGTTAATATGTGTAAAATATTTATAGCAATGCCTGAAATATTGTGTGCTCCCAACAAATGTTAGCTCATAATTATCATTCGTATGTTTTTAAAAACTCAAAGTGTTAAAAAATGAGGGATATCTCTAGTAGTTTTGGTACCCTTTTTGTTAGTTTCATTAATGCCATCATAGCTCAAAACCTATTTGTAAGTCTTTCTTTGAAACAGCTTTCAAGGCTTGTAGAACAAAAATATTCAGCTTGCATTGAATAACTGTCACATACTATATGCAGATATTATTCTTGGTTCTGGGGATGAAAAATGAGTAAGACATAATTCCTGCCCTCAAAAGACTTAGTCCAGCGGGAGAGAAAGAATATACAAATAAGCCCACAACACAACATCCTCTAGGTATTTTAGTATAGAATTTTTGACATTGAGTCATAATTGAGAATTTATGTGCATTTTTGATTTTCATGGGACTGAAATGTATTCATAGCAGAGGTTGCCCAGTGATCAGAATTGAGACTGACTCCCAAGTAAGAATCCAATAATTGATTGTTCACAGAATATAAACAGTAATAAATATACATAAAAAGTGAAAGGGATGGTAGAAACTGTCAAAGCTTCCTAAGAATGGGTAAGGTCTTCATTGGGTTTTAATTGCTAAATAACAGTTTATGAGGTAGGGCAATGCAAAATAATTTTGTGTGTCCAGAGAACTTTAGACAGTTTGGTATAGGTATGATGAGAAAACATCCATAATTTTTTCCAAGCTATCTCAAAGAAGTAGAGTACCTTCTGAAGGAAGGTTATCTGCAGAGGGGAGTTTGGTGATGGGAGACTGGAATCAAGGCCACAACATTTGAGGAGGAGACAACAGATCCTGAGATATTTAGGAATTACTATCTGCAAGATCTGATGAATTGAATGTGGGAGGGGGTGAGAGAGAATGAGGAACCAGTGTGATTTTAAATTTCAGTCTAGGGTGAGGCTTTGAATGACTAAATGGTAACAACCCGTTGTATTTTGACAGCAGATAAATTTTAGAAAAAAACAACATTTTTAGAGCCATCTTTGTGTAAATAAAGGGAATCATCAAACTCCATAGTAAAATTTTTCTCAAATTTTAGCAAATGAAACTAAATTTTCTTCTCTCATATCCAATGGTTATATAGATATTTTCAGTTAAAAAGTTTTCAAACATTTTAACTAATGGAAACATATGGGAATTTGTGTAACACCCATATAGGGTTAATTATAAAGACAGAACTTGGATAAGTAAGTTCCTATTTATTTAATGTTGCCTTATGATTGTAGTATCATGTTATATTTGTTATTGCTCTATGGTGTTAGGAACTCAGGAATGTGCTATAAGTCCTTTCACTAATAAAGAACTACTCTTTGTCTTGGCTAATGCAGAGTTGCAAAATGCTGATAGAAACTAAGGGGACAATATCTGTGATTTGTGTTGCAATGTCCATCTAGTCATTTAGGCATTTTATTAGAGGAACATAAGAATACTGTGACCTAGGCTCTCTCTCTGTGTGCCTAGCTCCTATGTGTCAGAAATAATAATCTCATATTTTTGAGGCATTTGGTGTTCTAACATTTTAGCAGAACCATTTTAAGTGTTCATAAGTCCCTCTTTCTTTGTTTAAGCTTATTTCCTGTGCTCCTTAAACTGAAAAAAATGATGTGTTTTTTGTGAGTAGAATATTTTGGTGCTAAAGTTTTACCAGAATTTGTACAGCTACAATTGCTTGAATCAAACAATACAAAAAGCTTTGCAGGGGTGATGGAAATTATTCTAAAGTTCAGGACAATTCCGGAGACTTAAATTTTTTAAATTTTGAGGTGGCAAAAATTACATTATTGTACATTTACTATATGTATAAGAAGGTAAATTCCAGACAAGAATCTAAGTTAGACTTCAATTATTGACATTTTTCCTCTACATTTAGAAGTATTGCCTTTATTAAAAATAAATGCTGATGGGTGCACCCAGTTACCGGGGATATTTCTTTAAACCTCTTATGCATGCAAGGTATTTATATGCAGCCCTTAGCAAAGCTATACAATCAACACCCGCTGTGGTACCATTATATACAATACAATTACCACAGACACAAGGTACATTCAGTATAGCAAAAACTGTATATACACTTTATATAAAAAAGATACTTTTTGATAATTTGGGGGTAGATTCATTGCTCTCAAGTTACTCTTAACCCAAGCCACATAACATATCCCCAAAATGGACCATAAATGACTGTTTGTCTCATATAGTATTTATTCACATTCTAGTGATTTTTTAAAAACTATATTTTATGGAGCAGCTGTGGGGCCTGAGCTTTGTTTTGTCTTGAAAAAAAAATAAAGGTCTCATTTAGCTTCTGGTGGAGCCCTGAGCTGAAATGTATTTGTTAGTTTAGTGTATCCATCCTTTGTGTAACCACTAACTCCAGACAGCAAAATGACTCCCTTCCCTGCTAAACTATGTGAGAAGACAGTAGGTCACTGCAGCAGTCTGCCATCCAACAAAAGAAAGAGAGGTATGAGGAAAATGTTTGTGTACATTTGAGATGCAGTGACTACAGCCAAGTAATTAGCATAAGACAGAGGTTGGCCCATAACCACAGGAAAGATAAGAAATTTTACTGACAGCTAAATTGGAACTACGTTAATCTGACAAATATTGTGTAGAAAGGATGCTTGTATTTAGCTACCAGTGCCATATTATGTAGTTTCCTTTATTGTTAGGAAATATTCAAAATTCTCAGTGAAAGAGGGCAGTGTCCTGATCTGTGGTGTGAAACCATGGTCAGTTGTCACCATGACTACCCTATTGTGGGGAAGTCTGACTGACAATGGAATCCACTAATTATAACTTTATAACCCTACCCTACCTCTAGTTTATCAAATTCTTCACAGGATTATTGCATTTAATTTGTTTCTTAGTGAATGACCTGGAAACTCCATAGCTCTCTTACAAATCTTATCAGAGGAGCTATATACCACTTCCAGAAACCTCCCTAAGCTCTAGCTACCAGACAACCTTTAGACTTTCCCTCTTACCCTGATGCCTTTTCAAGCAGTACAACCTTCTTTCTACTTGGAAGACTTGCTTCATCCATTAATCATGTGTAATTGTTTCCATGTTACAGAGTTTTTAGTACATTCTCAATGATGTGATTTATTAACTTTTATGTTAAAAATGACTTAGTTATGTGCAGGAGCAGTAAAAGACATGCACAGTGCATTTAGGAAACACTACCCTGAATTACAGGTGGTAATTACCTTAGCATACGTCAGTGATTTCTTCCATTTCAGAGTCATAATTTACAACAACTTTTATGACTCAATTTTAGGATACCTGGAATAAAAAGATGAACTTTTATTAATCTTTATACCTTTCAAATGCATGTTCCTACATATTTGTTAGTACTAGAAATAGTGATAGATTTCACATTCCTAAATGATAAGAAGAAAGTTCACACTGTGATTTTACATCATGACTTTTGCTTAGTTAGTTGGAAAATTTAGTATCTCTTATGTCTGAATTATGACGTATCCATGAGACAAACTATGTTTGAAGTGTTTTTAAGTACAAAATTGTATGTTTGGAATGTTAGCAGCAAATAGTGGTCAAGGTAGTTAAACTATAAAACATAATTATAGCTAAAAAGAAAATAATCATAGCAACAAAACCAGACATCAGAGATAAACTTAACTAAAATTAAACAGAAAAAATACACCTTATAAAACTGTCTCTAAAAAAATAAAAACATTCAATATGTTTTGTCAGAAATCATGAACCATAAATAAGTCATAATTTTCTTCTTTTGGTCCAAAGTTCCATATGACTTGCTATAGATGTAAATTCTGTTTTAACTTACTATATATAGCATTTAAAATTCCTACATTCTTTCCTTTTTTTCTTTTTTCAGCATCATAAATATTTTATTTTATTTATTTTTTTTACTGGAGTATAGTTGCTTTATACTACTGTGTCAGTTTCTGTTGTACAGCAAAGTGAAACAGCCATACATGTACATATATCCCCTCTTTTTTGGATTTCCTTCCCAATTAGGTAACCACAGAGCACTGAGTAGAGTTCCCTGTGCTATGTAGTAGGTTCTCATTAGTTATCTATCTTATACATAGTAGTGTATATATGTCAATCCCAATCTCCCAATTCATCACTCCCCCTTCCCCCTTGGTATCCATATGTTTGTTCGCTATGTCTGTCTCTATTTCTGCTTTGCAAATAAGAACATCTATACCATTTTTCTAGACTCCACATATATGCATTAATATACAATATTTGTTTTTCTCTTCCTGACTTACTTCACTCTGTATGACAGTTTCCAGGTCCATCCACATCTCTACAAATGACCCAGTTTCATTTCTTTATATGGCTGAGTAAAATTCCATTATATATATAGTACCACATCTCCTTTATCCATTCATCTGTCGATGGGCATTTAGGTTGCTTCCATGACCTGGCTATTGTAATAGTGCTGCAATGAACACTGGGGTGAATGTGTCTTTTTGAATTATGGTTTTCTCTGGGTATATGTCCAGTAGTGGGATTGCTGGGTCAGATGGTAGTTCTATTTTAGTTTTTCATGGAACCTCCATACTGTTCTCCATAGTGGCTGTATCAATTTACATTCCCACCAACAGTGCAAGACGGTTCCCTTTTCTCCACACCCTCTCCAGCATTTATTCTTTGTAGATTTTCTGATGATGCCCATTCTGACTGGTATGAGGTGATACCTCATTGTAGTTTTAATTTGCACTTCTCTAATAATTAGTAACGTTGGGCATCTTTTCAGGTATTTGTTGTCCATCTGTATGTGTTCTTTGGAGAAATGTCTATTTAGGTCTTCCACCCATTTTTGGATTGGGTTGTTTGTTTTTTTGACATTGAGCTACATGAACTGTTTGTATATTTTGGAGATTAATCCTTTGTCAGTTGCTTCATTTGCAACTATTTTCTCCCATTCTGAAGGTTGTCTTTTCATCTTGTTTATGGTTTCCTTTGCTGTGCAAAAGCAAAAATTCCCACATGTTTTCTAATAATTTGATGTTACTTGAGAATTATGCCTTACAGATTTTTAGGGGAAGGAATGTACTAGAAATACTAGACTTAGAGCACTGGAGGTAATTAAATGCCTGAAGGTAAACATCAAAAAGAGGGAAGAGGTAACCTCCTTTTTGAAGCTTCCAGGGACTGAACTTGTGCCCCCAAATTCATAGGTTGAATCCCTAACCCCCAATATGGCCATATTTTGCAGATAGGGTTTTTAGGAGGTAATTAAGGTTAAATGAGGTTAATTAAGGTAATTACGTATAAGTAAGTCCGAATCCAATAAGGTTGATGGACCTATAAGAAGAGGAATAAAGAGGGATCTCTCTCTCCATGCACAGGCAGAGGAAAGGCCAGGTAAGCACAGGGCAAGAAGATGGCCATCTGCAAGACAGGAAGAGAGTCCTCACCAGAGCCTGACCCTGCTGGCACCCTGATTTCAGGCTTCCAGCCCCCATAACTCTGAAAAAAATAAACTTCTGTTGTTTAAGCCACGCAGTCTGTGGTATTTTGTTCCTGTAGCCCAAGCTAACACAGAAGCACAATATATAAATTATTAATTTATAACTGAATAAATTATATGTCATGAAAACTGTAAAGTTCTATGCACTGCATACTTAATTAAAAATACTGTTTTCATTATTGGACACAGAAGAGAAATGTAAAGCATGGATTACTGTGTCACTTTGTAAAAAGAGGTTTTCACAAGAATTTCAATCCCAGCAGTCTTAGAATATAAGAAGATTTTTATCCACCATCCTCTCTATCTTACTCAACCCTACTTTCACATATCTGAAAGATGAAATGGACACATATTGTACATTAAATATTCTCGATTATATGACACTTCTTGTTGAAGGACACTTGCAGAGATATGTTTCTGAAGAGCTTTATTAATAGTTTGTTTTCCTTATTCCTTCCTGAATATATATATATATATATATATATAAAGATTATGATGTATAAAAAGAAATAAATAACAGTCTACAAAAGTGATAAGTTTAAGGAAAATAACAGTGCTATATGTAAGATAGGATATTACTAGTTTTCCTTAAAGAAAAGCTGGTGTAAGTTTTTGATGATATTTTCAAATAATACAGTTAATCAAATTTACTGTTGTGGGTGATGCACAGAGTCTCCTTCTAGGACTAAGGAACTCATTCCCACAGGCTGCCTGTAATGCTTGCTGCTGCCAGAATACACATCATCGCTTAGTGGGAATTCCTTTGATTAAAGGAACTACCTCACCTGAGGTGTTTCCCTTCCCAAGGGGCAGTCCACATACAATGATTAACTGATGCAGGATACAAAGGCTTGGTCCTCTACTTAAACTGGGGATAACTCGGAATATTTCAGCTCCATATCTCCCCTCACTCCCTTCTATGGGGTTCCCCAGAGCATTGTCCAATAAATCTCCTCAGGGAAAATCTTCATTTCAAGTGTCAATTCTCAATTTCTTATTGAAAAACATATATTATATAAAAGTTACTTTTGGGAGTATTTTACACAAATCAAATAAGAATTTGTGAAACATCAGTTGGGGATGGTGATGTTTGCAATTATTTAAAGGACTCACTACCATGCTTTAAACATTTTGTGGGTGATCCTAGATCCAGTGCACTTTCTAGATCCCGTTACAGGAATGTAGGGACTATTTTCCAAGCTGCTGGAAGAGTTGTCATAGTATTATTTTTAGTTTTTAATCATCTTTGAGGATTTCCTCAGGTGAAGAAAACTGTCTCATCCAAGGCCATGTCTCTTTCTGTGGCAGCCTGCATCCAATGACAGATTATGGTGGAGTAAAATGCAGCTCTGAAAGGCTATCCCAGCTTCAGAGTTACTGGTGGGTTTGGCTAAGGGGTGAGGGAGCTCCCTTAGGCCAAGGGTAATCACAGAAAAGAAAAGTGCTGTATCTTGTCAGCATCCAGCACTCTAATTAGCTGTGGGAATGAATTCCTGGTCCTGAAGCAGGAATTTAGGAAGGGCACCGCAACATCCACTTCCTTCTGCCCAGTCCTTCCTCCCTTCCCTTCCACACATTTTGGTCTCAATGGCACTCATTAATAAATGTCTTTCTTACATGCTAAATTTTGCCCAGTCTTCTTTCAAGGGAACCCAACCAGTGAATATATATATTTGTGTGTGTATGCACATTTTATCAAGTGCCTTTAATTCTGCTGCATTTTTAATAGCTTAAGTTTTAAAAGTCATCTTTTTTGCTCTTTTATCACCTCACCAGAATTATATTTTGCAGAATTTTACATGGTATTTTGTATAATTACAGTTGAGCTGTACTCAATTTCTTTTTCTATTTTTCTGTCCATCATACACTTGGTTTTCAGATAAACCTGATACATATACTCTAGTAGGAAGCCTGCTTGTGGAATGAATTACAATTCTGTACTCAGTCGTGCTATCTTACAAGTAGGTAACCGAACAGTTCTTTCTCCCATGATAATTGCGATCCCTCAGTATCAACAATGTGGATTTAGTGAAATCTCATTTTCTTCCCATTAGAGCACTTGGTAAATGTATATTGCTAGTTTTTGTAATGATAATGGTAATGCAAACAAAGAGTACATCTTCAACTTATAAAGCTTTCAGTGCTTGATAGCTTTGAAGTAGGAGTACACAGTGAAGTTGTTAAGTAGTGTGCTTAGCCTTTGTCATATTTTCTGTAGCTACACTAAAATCTTCTGGTAGTTCCACATGGTGAATTACTTTTACAACTTATTTGTCAGTTACCTAAGTAACTGATTTTGGGAAATCCCATCTAGAATAGAAATAATATGACTCACATATCAGGTTGTCAGCTACAATTCCATGTTAATAGATACATAAGCTTAGAGTGGATCTGCACTATTTGCAACCTAGTTTCAGGTGCAATTATCAGAGTTGTCAGATTGTAACTAGGTCTTTATCCGTCTTGGGAATATTGATTCTGACAAATAGAGAGAGTCCTGATGTACACACATATAACAGCAATATGGATGCTCTTGGTCTACTGGAGTACACAGAAAGGTTCCCTTGGGATAGATGGGTTCCTCATTTGAGAATCAGTTAGAGAAATTAGATGGGAAGAACACAGGGGTTATAGCAAGTTGCTAACTAGCTAGTTTGTTGGTGCATAATATAAAAAAAAAAACCCATAAAGTTATAGTACAGATGCTGATAAACTACAAAGTGAAGAAATGATGGAAGAATATGGTCACCCTTACACAGTGGAACAAGGAAGAGGTGAAAGCTACCAACAATATTCAAAATATGCTTCCAGATTCACAATTGACTGAACGATAACCTTAGTAAGAAAAAAATACTATTGTCATGTAATTTAATAATGGTATGTATAATTTTTTTTTAGAATTATCTTGTGGAGGGAACAAAATGTAAGAAAATAATTGCATAAAGGGCAGAAATTTAAAAAAGGACATGGCTCTTTTTATGGGGAGATGAAAATTTAGGAAAACATATAAAAGTGGAAGACTATTAACTGGGCTATATTAACAATGGGGGATTTAAATGGAGAAAATTTATTTTACGGAGCAGGGGGTTGATGTAATTTTAGAAATAAATTAATTCAGTATGCTTAAAATTAAGGATATCATTTTTGGCAGTAAAGCTGTTGATCAAATATAAACAATAATAAGAGGGTAAACTCTAAATATTTACCAAACAACCTAAGAAATGACAAGAACACAATAGGAGTTTAGCCAAGTAGAATTTAATAACATGGCAAAGGCTCTGAGAATGAGATTCTCACTTTATAATGAGAAACATCACATACAAATAAAGTAACCAGAAACTGGATGCTAAGTCATAGCTGGCCCAGCTAGCTCTACTCTGAAGGAAAGAGTGAGAAAGAATATGACCTTGTGAGACAGTCAAAGCATAAAATTAAAAAGTAGAGAATCTGAGTTTATGCATAATAGGGTTAAATTTAGTTTGTAAATAGAAGGTGCTTTTGGGGACTACACATAGAACTTGGGTTTGTCTTACTGAATCTGGTCAAGTTAATACAGTTACATATTCAAGTAGTTTCATGTGCTTTGCTTCTTGACAAGCAAGACATCAAGAAGGAAATGTCAAGAAAAAAATACCAGGGAACCAAGACTTGGAAAATGCTGATGTTTCTTCTGGTCGCTGGTGTGAGCTAACTTTTGGACAGGAATTGTGACAGTTAGTTCCGAGAATCTCTCACTGTCTTTACCTTCACCCAGGGAAGCCGCAGTGGGAAAACAACAAGGACCAAAGACATTAAATTAATTCTCTTCCTGGGCAGACATAGACTTCTGGCCTTAATTCTATAATATAGAAACTTCCTTCAAGGATTTTGTTCAGGCAATCCCTGATTAATTCTTTCAGGATTCTAGACTCTCATGTTTCATGTTTTAAATTTTTATATTAGTATAGTAACAAACTGTATTGTTTTATTTTACTTGTATGAAATCCTATGCTACTTTGGAAATACCTTCTCAAACTTTCCATATTACTTTCTTTAGCTTGTATAACACATTGAATTACATATTACAGTCACTTTTCTGAACGTCTTATTTTGGCAATTAAAATATAAGATCCCTGAAGGCAGGAATGAGGATAATATCCAGCACTTTGCCTTTAAACTATATGTATGCAATAAATGTGTATCCAGGGAATACGTCTGAAACATCAACCAGTAAGAGGATAAAGAATAAGATGTAGTGACTATAGCCTGTAAGAAACAAAGTCTTTAACTCTTTGACAGCTCCTGGCATTTACAGGCCAACTCCTGAGGGCCATACTGGTCATAATGTCAAGTTGAATATACCATTAATATACCTCACCAGATAAGTCTGAAGGTTATAGTTTTTATCATCACTGTGAAGGGCCCATAACTCAAAAACTGCCCACCAGTTGAGTTATTAAAGAGTTTCTCTTGGCAAAAAAAAAAAAAAAGCTTGGTTTATGATGAGATTTTTGTTGGTGAACTGCTCTTTTTAAAAATGGAAAAACATAAAGCCTAGCTTTAAAATAAAAGTTGAACATTAGGAAAGTATAATAGAAGTTCAAATAGAACTGGTTACAAAGCATTCACAAATTTTTACCAAACCCACTGGGAAATGCAGTGGATCCTTTCAGGAGGCTTCACTTTTAAAATAGACTAGGAATTGTTTAACACTGTACAGGTTATTTCAAATATCATGACATACATGTTCAGTTGCTTCTGACATGATTAATGCAGTTGCTAAAAAGATGTTGAATAGTGATTCACAAAGAGGTAACTAACTTCCATGAAATTTGGTTTATGACGGTGGTACTCAGTATCTCCTACCTAATGTGCACAACAGAATCAGCATTAGCATATTTGCCTTGTGAACCTATGCAGAAAGAAGGCTCTGAAGTGTCTTTAAATTAGATAATATGTGTAATGTGTCTGAAAAAAGTAAAACACTAAATATGAAGGATTTAAAAATAAGCACACTCTTTGTTAAAACTGTTTTAAATTTCAAAATAATAAGGTTTTAAGTATCTGGGGTACTTTAACAAGTATCCCAAATCTCATAATTCGAATTAATGATATTTCTACTTTGGTATGATTTCTTATAACTTTTTATCTGTGCATTTTTTTACTAAGTTGAAATTATACTATATAATTATTTGGATGTTTTTCACTTAATATACACTTATGATTTTCAGGTATCTCAAATTGGACATTTTCAGTTCGTATGAATATTCTTTCTTTTAAACCCTATCTCCTCCTGGTATTCCCCATGTCAGTAAGTGTTACTAGCCAACACTCTGCTGCTGATGAGAGACACTTGGGAGCGATCCATAGCACTACTTCTCCCTCTACTGTGCTCTATAGTCACTCTTGCCCCAGACAATATCATTTTCATGCAAGAGTCCAAATGAGATTTTCAAAATTCAAATATGGCCTTGCTCTCTGCTTAAAATGTTTCAGTGACTTTGGCTTGCTCTTAGTAAACTACTTAATGCAGGCCCTTGTGATCTGGTCTTCGTATCTATTCAATCTCATATTTCCCACTCTGGTCTTCTTTCAGAAGGAAATAAACTATTTGAAACTCCTTACACTCTGGGGACATCTTAGAGTCTGCTCCTTCTGCCTGGAATATCTCCCTTTACCCCTTTCACTTTTTTAATACTCTCCAGGGCTCAGCTGAAACATGTCACTTGTTCATGAAAATCTTTCCTGTTATGTGTTTTTGAAACATTTCCTGTACTTCTGCTTAGTAGCACTGACCAAAATTTAACTTAAATACCTCTTTGTGTAATATTTATTGGCCTGTCCTGTAAACATTCTAAGCTCCACCAGTACAGGGGAGTGTGTGTTTTCTACAACACAGTAATTAGCCCAACATCTGACACTTCTGGGGACTCATTAAATGGTTGTTATAACCCTGAATAAACAAGAGAGGACAGTGACTCTAGTAATATTTTTGACACATTTGTTATGAAAACTTCTCTCATTTTATTTTTGACTTATTACTACATAGTCCTATTTATAAAACATTTTCGATTTGCTACATTCCATAGGTTTTAAGCTTGGATGTCCTTATTCATCCAGATATTTTATAGACATTTATTTCTATTTTCATCTGTTTTTTAAGTTTTGTATAAAATTAATAAATTTATATTGATTTATTTGATATTTGTTATCAGGCTGAACAATTGGCCTAAAACCATTTATTATAGTGTGCTTCCATTTCTGCTCTGGTCTGTGATGTCACCTGTTATTGTATTCCTGCCTATGCCAAAGTCTGACTCTTTGACACATTTCAAGAGGATCAGCTCTGCATTTCAGGGGTTTTGGAATTTATACAAAATTATCATTTAAACATTTTTTCAATTACACTGTAATTTTCCTCCTGAATGGTAGATCTTTAGTTTTAGTGGAAATTGCCCCCCACACACTCTGCTATAACTGCGTCACTTTTCAGTATTGTGTGCATGAGTGTGCTTCCCTATGCTTATCTTAATGAAGTTTTACTAGAGAATTTAGCAGAGATTGCAGGATGCTTCTATTACAACTTGGGAATTTAAGGATTTATTATTTATTTTAATTAAATGGAAAGCTGTCTCAAACTTAGCTGAACTTTCTACTCAAATCTTCCTTTGTAGTTTGTGTTCAAAGTATTCTTTTCTTGACTACTGTATGTATTCTTATTTCTCAATAAGATTATATTCTCCCCACCCCTATCTGTGCTATTGATTAATAATAACTGTTAAAAATAAATGTATAGAGACATATTAACAGTTCAGAGAGCAAGGAATACATTATTCAATAAATAACATCTAAATGCTTGCTTCGCAAATTGTAAAAAAAATCAGTACAGCCATTATTTCACATACTACATCAAAACAAACTTCAAGTACGTTGAGTATTTACATATTTATAAAAACAGAAGAAAACTAATATGAATATCTTTTAATCTGGGTGGAGTTGATGGAAAGCAATGTTCTAAGTTCAGAAACAATGGGGAAAAACACAAATAAAAGATTGATAAATTTAAGCACAACTGCAATAGAAAATATCCATCTCTTTATTATAAAGTAAAATTAATATGTTTGAAAAATATTTGCTGCACATATGAAGTAGACAATTAAAAATTAACTAGTTCAAATTTACATGCAACACTAAAACTTCAAAATGTTAATGGTGAAAAATATCAATAAAGTCATCATAACTAACAAATAACTAACTTGAAAAATCATAATACTTATTAGAAAGTAAAGAAATGCCAATTTAGCCATGAGTGAAACATATATTTTCCCCTTCAATTTAGGAAATATTAAGGAACACTTTATGTTGATAAAAGAGAAGTAAATGTGTATTTTTTAACTTCATTTGCCATTTGTATAAGCAATTTTAAAAATAATTTTGTAATATATGTTAAATGACATAGCAATTCCACTTCCTGGATTCTGACAAAAGGAAATTATCTGGGGGCAGTGGAGGGGTGGAAAGCATTAGGCAAAAAATATATTTAATGAGGCATTATTCACGATATTCAAATTTAGAAATGACTTTAATGTACAATTAGGAATGTGTATAAACTGTGTAATGTTCATTCAATACTATCCAGCTATCAAAATGATATGTTTAAAGAATAATAGGTATCATCTACATTTTCATGCAATTTCTCTTTATACTTTGAGGAAACCTAGTTCAATGCAAAATAAGTTTGGCCCACTTTAATTTAGGATTTTCCTAGGAAAAATTGCCCTTTTTACTCAATAAAATTGAGAGAAAACTTTGAGAAATTAGATTCTTAGTTGTTTAAACGCTAGTATGTTAATTTTTCCTAGTTCCTGCTTGCCTATGGGTGTAAATTATTTTCATTAGCATAACTCAGAATCTCCTGGATTGTGCTGCTACCTGCAAATACAGGAATTCAGTTTCCACTGCCCACCCCAGCACACAGTCCATTGCCTGCCAAGATTTCAAGAACTTTGGGGAATCTTCTGGCTTCTACATGTGCTTATGATGAAGCCTACTTCCATTGGGGCAACAGCTTCTTCTCCTGGAGCCATTTTCTGTTTCTAAGAGTCGATATTTGTGTATGTTGTTGTACAGATCACCAAACCTAGCCATCTCCAGTGGGATGATCATGGTTTTACCACTGTGTTAGATATAGCTGCTTTTTTCCTCTCAAGCCCACTTCTACTCCATTGAATGTTGCAGTTTCTACAGCTCTTTTATGAGTCCTCAAAGTTACTGTGAGAAAGCCTGCTGCTTTCTGGTCTCCAGGGCATTCACACCCATTTGGAAATCCCTGATGCCAAAAGTTCAACTTCTTCACCAAACAGCTGTAGCTTCTTCACCAGGTGCAGGGGTGCTATCACTACTCTTCCAGGTATATCTTTCTGTGTTCCATGCCCCTGCTTCTGTCTCTCACTTGTCCCACCATCCAAGCACTCATGGTTCCAAAACAGTATGACAACTATATCAAAGGGATGTAACAAGGAAGAGAAGTAATATTTTTCCCCTTAATGCCAGTGCCCACTAGAGGGGCTCAAGGCAGTGCTGCTTGTGATCGAAGCTTTTACAAAATGTGCTTTACATTTTTTTCCCTTATGTTCATTTTCATCTCAAAGACCTAAATTCAAGTGACAGCCACCAGCTGTATTCAAAATCGCTAGTCTTTTTTGATGATTAAAATCTTTTTACTAGATTAAGATTTTCACATCTGGCTTTATGCCTTCCACATCTTCCTAGGAATCCAGCTGTCCACTTCCCATCCTTCTCACCAAGCTACTTTCTTGAACAGAATCTAAGTGATAACCCTCTTTCCTGCATATCCCAATGGGAAGCATACACACATGCTTTGCTCTGAGAAACTCTAGAGTCCAGGCCAGATCCAAGGCAGCAACAACTTCTCCTGTGAGTCACCATCGGAGTATTCACGCAGTTCATTGCTCACATTTTAGATTCTGCAGCCAGGATTCAGGTGAGAGATTTAGACAAGTGGTTCTCAGAACGCACTTTGGGAATATAAGTCTTTACCTCTCCTCATTCAAATTACCAGTCTTCTGCATGTAAAAGTAATAACGAATTTGATGAGTTTTACTGTTGTTTGTTTGTATTTTAACAGAGTAGACTATATTAATGGGGCTGTGTCTACGTGATATCTAAATAACCAATATGTTTTTCCCCTGACACTTTCATAATTGGCCCCTGAAATACTCTACCAAATACATATGTTGATTTATGACAAGCTTTAGATCAAACAATTGAACTTCAATCTTTCACAAAAGTGTTGCTTGCAAGAGACAAAATTACTAGATTTCTTGAAAAGATATCCTAAAATTATCACAATGTCATAAGTTCAAATTTAGAATGATTCAGATTATTTTTCCTTGAATATAATTTTTGTACTTCCCTTGTATTTGTATTTAGGGTTCTTCATAAATAATAATAACAAAAATGCTAATAACATAAAGAATGTTCCTGTTGGCAGATGTCACTGTATAGAGGTTATTATGAAAAGTCTTATGGATCAAAGTGATACTGAGGTACTGCTGAATTTCTGGACATAGATCTAAAATAAATCAAATCTCCATTTTTTTCCCCTGGAAACAGGCATATTGATGTGATTTATATCCCTAAAACAAGATGGTTAGAGGAATGATTTCACGTTTCATCTCTAACAATTTTAAAGGCAATGGCTGTGGCTTTCCACTCCATCTTCATATATATATATATGTATGTATATATGTGTGTGTATAGAATCAGTACAAATATACAGAATACAGTATATATAGAATACACATATGTTTATGCCTATATGGAAAACATATTTTTATATATGGAACACTTACATTTATATACATATATATAATGTATATGTATATAAATATAAATGCAAGCAAACTACATAATGAATTCATATTAAATGTTTAAAACGTCTTTAAATTTCTGCTTATTCGATTCTTAGCTAATTATTCCCTAGTTTCTTACCTGCATTCCTTAAAATGGTAAGTAAATTCCTGTTGCTATGGTTTAGAATTTTGAACAGAAGACTGACAATTACATGATTCAAAGTAGATGACAGTTTGCCTTTTTGGAGGTAGTATTTATAGTCTAAAATAATAATTATCTGTAAGACTGTCAAGGGGTTACAAAGTTATTACAATTATTAAACACTTTTATTCATCACAGTAATTTGGAATGAAGCTTTAAATGGTTAGTCTCTACCTTTGTAGTAGAAATTATACATTTTTTATATAATGAGGTAAAGGATTGAAAAGAGAAAATCCAAGTAAATTAGGCACTGACAACTAGTCATAATAATAGATACTTTAGTGCAGAAGACTTGCCATACTAATCAGGCCAATGGCCCATCCTTTCTATGATTCTATTTCTTGTTAATTTTGCCCAGAATACTTTATATAATAGTAAAGTTAGGATGGTACCACAAATATATTCTTTTTTTTTTTTTTTTTTGCACGATACGCGGGCCTCTCACTGTTGTGGCCTCTCCCGTTGTGGAGCACAGGCTTCGGACGTGCAGGCTCAGCAGCCATGGTTCACGGGCCCAGCCGCTCCGCGGCATGTGGGATCTTCCCGGACCGGGGCACAAACCCATGTCCCCTGCATCGGCAGGTGGACTCTCAACCACTGCGCCACCTGGGAAGCCCAATATATTCTTAATGATCTGTTTTTGTCTATCAACTAGGAATTTAACTTAACCCTTTATTCTGTGTAATATTTGGTGGTGTGGAAATCCATAAGCTTTCCTACCTACTGTGTAAAGATTCTTTCAATAGACTTATTTTAAAATGGCCTTTTTCATGATTTATAAGGAAAAATGCTGTTAGAGAATTCTGGTATTTTTATGTATGTTTATGTAATCATAACAATATCCTTTGTAATTCTAGAAACTTAACCCATCTTTCATTCTATCTGAATATTTCCAAAGCAAAAATCTTCTATGATTTGTCTAATAGTGGAATTTAATTTATTCCCTTGATTAATTTCCTTGTTCTTATAAATTCCTTTCCTTTCTCTGTTTTTGTTCTTATTTTGTTTTGTGCTTTAATAAATGGTTATCCGATATATGTATATGTATAGCAGATTCACTTTGTTATAAAGCAGAAACTAACACACCATTGTAAAGCAATTATACTCCAATAAAAATGTTAAAAAAATTAAAAATAAATGGCAATCCAAAACTCTATTCAAGTGTTCCTATTTGGAGGCTGAAGTATGGGAAGAGCCTCAGTCAGTGTGGTTTAGTAAAAAAAATATTTGTTCAGGAGTCATTAAGTTCTTGATCAAAATTTTGACTCCCCTCATTACCAGGTATGACTTCATGAAATTCATTTTGCCTCTTTGACCCTTAATTTTGCTACTTATAAAATATAATAGAACTATCCCACTGAATTTTTACAATACATAAATCAGATAGCATATGAATAGTATTTAGAACAGTGTCTGCAACATTGCACAGAAATTCAGTAAACAACCATTATTATTAGACCTGATTAAGGACAAAGGATAGCTGCCCAACTATCTGACTCTAGGAGTGTACAATATTGTGTTTTGACTTTTCTGCCCATCTTCTACTTTGTTCCCAAGGAGAAATGCTGATACAGATAGTTCAAGAGCCAGGGCCATAATCCTAGATGTGTGTTCTTTATTTCTGGAAATCTATTTCTTGGAATGTTTATATCTCTTCCACTTTTAAATCTTGGGTAACTAACTGCTCACTGGGAAGAAAACTACCAGACCAACATTTCACTAATCCTTAGGGAAAGCTCTTCTTCTTCTCTTACACATGAGGATATGCTTTTCTTTGGATTGACACTCTCTTACCATCCAAATTTTATAATAGATGTAGCGCAGGAAAAAGTGGAAGTAGGGTCTTTAGGTTTGTTTTTAACCTAGACTAAAGAATGTCTCATCAATCTAGCTTAACAAAGGATCACATTGGGCTTTGGTGGCAAAGTGCAATAAATGTTAGAAAAATGTACAGATTTGGTCTTGTGCTCTGCATATGTATTTCTTTGGAGAACCTCAAAAGGACTTGATGGTAATAGAACAAGACTATGTTTTTACATGACTTATGAAAATCCCTGGTCAAATATTTAATAGAGTCCATATGATAGAACACTCGTTTATTGTTTGTTATTTTTTACTCTATGTCTCTGAGCTAGGCTGGCCAGTTCTCAAATGGCATGGTTGATGAGTGGTTAGTAAAAATACACTTAGATTAACTTCTAGCATTCATTTTCACTTTCTGCTTCTTCCCGTCGTCAGCTTCTCTAATGTTGTTTGTCTCAGTGACTGAATTTGTCTTCCTTAGCTTTGATCTTTGATACACACCCTAGGGCATAACTTTCATTTATTCATTTAGTCTTATAAACAAACAAAAGCTACAATATGATTAAAAGTTTGACCTTCTGGTAACCACTGCCAGATCTCTGGGCTACGACTCCCTTGGTAAATGGCCCAGATGGACATAGAGTGGACCCCCTCGAGGAGAGATCTAAATCCTGTTTCATTTTAAAACCCATTTTATTGTTAAAGTATAACATGCATATATAAAAGTATTCAAAACAAATGTGAGCTTAAAAATTATCATATACTGTACACATTCATTGACTCAGATGAAGATATAGAATATATCCAGCACCTTTGAAGTTCCCTTTCTGTCCTCTCCCAACCCCTCTCTCATCCATTCTTCCCAAAGATAACCAATACCTTGGCTTTTATGATAATTCCTTGTATGATATTCTTTATGTTATTGTTACTTAATTATGCATTGTTAAGTATTAGAATTGTTTCCCAGTTTTTTTAAATTTTATTTTAAAGGAAACATACAATATGTTTTTTAAATTGAGTTTCTTTCACTAAATATTTTGCATGTCATTTATTCTCATCGTGTAGGGTCTGTTGATTACTTGTACAATGCGTGGATATTTCACATTTTAAGTGCTCGTTCTAGTTTGTTGGGCATTTAAGTTGTTTGCTAGTATTGACTAATATGAAAATCATTGCTCTAAGCTTTCCTATTAATGTACTTTCATGCATATGATTACATAATTCTTTTGGGTATATTTCTAGGTGTGGATTTGCTAGATCATAGGGTAAAATTATGTTCAGCTTTACTAGACAATGCCAAAAAGTTTTCCAAAGGATTATTTTAATTTACATTCTAACCAGCGATGTCTGAGATTTCTCATTACTCTACATCTTCTTCAATTTTGTAATTTACTGACCTTTTTATCTTAGCCATTTTGGTGGGTATAAAAAAGTCGTATTTTAGTTTTAATTGGCATTTCCCTGATAATAACACTGAACCTCTTTTCAAATATTTATTGGCCATGTGGAATTGTCCTATTTTGTGAAATCCTTGTTCAAATATTTTGTCCATACCTTCCCTATTGGATTCCTTCTCTTTTCCTAGTGTTAGGAGTTCTTTATATATTTTGGATATGAGTCTTTTTTCAGTTATATATGTGCCAAATATCTCCTCCTACTATGTGATTTGTGTTTTCATTTTCTTAGACATAGCTTTTAATGAATACAAAGTTCTTAATCTTAACTATACAGCTATGTATTCATATAATGATTATTCTTTTAAAATTTTTCTTAGATAAATTGAACCTGAGTAAATGTAAAAAGGTGTGTGTATGCTATCACATGTGTAGTCAAGAGAGTTAAGTTACATGCCTGGTGTAAAATGTTTTCTGTGTATTAGTTGAACAGTAATAATTGAATGTGGATCATGATAATCTCATGAAAACATTTTACTATTGATTATTTTTTACCTTACTTTCTTTGTCTTTTACATTAAAGAATGAGAGTGGTTTTAATATAGCACTCAATATTCAATTTTTAAAAATCCTATTATTGTTTATTCAAACTCTGAATCAGTGACACTAAATAGTATCTTCAAATTATATGGTAGGTTGTTTAAAAATGGAAACTGTTACTATTGGTAATTATCTATGCAAGTGAAAATTTTCTCTGTATTCTTCAAAAAATAAGCTGATTAAATAACAGATAAAAAGAAACTAGAAAATGAATGAAAGTGTGCCTTCAGATTACAAGGTAGATGTTTAAAAATAAAATACTAATACTTGATATACTGAATATCCAAAAACTTCGATTATAGAATTTTGGTCTCATTAAAGCATTCTCATGGATTAACTTAATTATAAATAAATGGCATAAATTTTAGCTTAAACATACACCAATAAAAATATCTATTTTATGTTTTATGGATATGATTTCTGTTTAACATTTGACTCAAGCACATAATCCTCTTGCAAAAGAAATTTGAAAATGAACACACCCAGAAAAAAAGCAAGCAGACAAAATCACATTAGTTCATGGGGTTTATCTAAGCTTTTTCTAGATTAATGCTAAAAATGCCACTTCCTCTGAAAGATATAAACTTTATGAATATGGAATATCTTTTAAAGTTGGGCGTATTAGCTTCCGGATGGTGGAATTTGAAGGAATCCGCAGAATGGCTTCATGTTGTCTCTGGGTCCCCTGAAAATTCCTGCAAAACTTTCTGTCTGTACTTTAAGGGGACGGGAGAAGAGCATACCAAAGCCTTAATTACATTTCCACTTTAAGTATCCCAGATGAAAGTATACAGCGAAATCAAAGAAATTGTTCATCCCCAGCCTCAAGCAAAAGAGAACTGAAGGAGTAGCTATGGGTTTTATAACTTTTCAGGCTTTGTGTAGGTTACAGAGATATTTGTTGAGGTGTTTTTTATAATTTTGATCCCTTTAGTGTCACTGAAGGAGTTTGTTTTGTTTTGCTTTGTCAATCCATCTCTCCTGGTTCTGACGATTCACCCATATTCAGAAAGTTAATCATATTATCAATTTATTAGTAAATTTTACAATCCCATTGCAAATACTTTGAGGAAATATTCCTAATAGCCAGAAACTGTTTATCAAACCAACCAATAAATCAACTAAAACCCAACATTAGCCCTAATTTAAAAAGCACCTTTTAATTAACAGATTTTACATGTATTAATCATTTAGTTAAGCTCCTTAGAATAAGAGAAATCATAATCATGACTATTTTAGAGAAGAATAACAAAACTTAAAGGATGGACATCTTAAGTCATTTAACAAATTGAAAAATCTAGCAATGGATACAATCACTTCTCTGTGTCTATTCAGTAGACTGCGATAAATCTTAAAGGTGGGTTTGCAAGATTCTATGTTGTGCTGAGAAATGAGCCATGTTTATCCTTAATGCACATCATTATTATTATTGAAACTCCAACAAGAATTTTTAAACTGTGGTCTGTTTTGCAGGCTAATTTTAACAATAAACCCTTATACATGTATTGCTAAAATGAAAAAAAAAAGCAACAATTCCTATTAATTCTATCCCTTTTAAAGTAGTTTTCTATTTTTAACATTTTGTTTCAAACTTGAGATGGCAGTGGGGGTTTTTTGTCCCCTCATTTGGCTTCCTTTGTCTCCTGTTCTCCTTTTGAAATATTCTCAAGACATTAGTGAAATTGATAACTCAGAAACAAAAATATTAGAAGTCATTATGTGAGATAAACAATGAACAACATACCATGGCATTGATCTCTCATGAAGACTTTCAAAAATATTCTCATTAAAATCATTACTGTTTCTTCCTAATCATCAGAACACATAATGGTTAAGTTATTTAAAAATTAAGTACATTTTCAAAAACTGTACTGGGATTCTTTTTAAGGAGTAGAAATTTTTAAGAAGTAGAAATTTTTTAAGGAGTAGATATCAGAGAAATTAAGCAAATAGAACTCCCCATAACTTCACATCAACATTCTTTTTGTTGTTAAAGGCAACAATCGTGGATAATGCTGGCAGCTAATGGCATAACAGTGAAGATGTGACATTGACCTCTGACAGCACATTTTAGCTTCCATTTATTACAAAGACATTCGCTAACAAAGATAGGAAGGGACAGTTTACCCCTCCCCTCCCTACTTTGGTGTGTTACAGCAAAAGAAAATTGATTTAAGTGACAAAGTCTCAAATAGTACTGTTTTTTTCATGCAACATTTAATGGATTCTAAATCTGTGCAGAGAATCATATTCAGACAGTGTCTAATTCTAAATAGCATCCTAACCATAAAAATGTGACTCCTCTGTCAGCACAATGCAGACCTCCTATGGAAGATTTTAAAAAAGCCATGCACAGAGCTGCAAATATTTCATTTTAACTTCCATACCATCCCATGCTGTGATGTTTTCCTTGTTCCTTATGTGCAGGTCAGTCTGCATATTTCCCACAGAATTCCCGCAGAGGACCTTTGACATGTACACAAAGTTATAAAAACATTTGGTTGAGCCAGGCTACGAAATATGGAGACACATTCTAAAACTTTACCCAGTAAAATCCTATGAAGATAGTTACAAAGGGAAAGCTAATTACCTGAGTGAGAAGTTGCCTTTATTCGATTTCTTTATTATAACTTTTAAGATGTTGTTTCCACAAATGTCAGTGGAAACTCTAGTCAGTAACATAATATGAAAATACACATATTTAAACATATTTTTTAACCTACTTTTGTGGCATGAAGATGATAACAGGGGAAAGACAGTGTTACTTTTTTCTGTTTTGGGAGACCTTTAATATAAGGAATAGTACTATATCATCTAGATATGCAGTCAAGAATACTCTTCTTGCTTTTCAAAATGTACCCTTGAGTAAGTGGATTTTAGCATGAATAAAAGCTAAAGAGGCAGCCATCATTATTTGATGCTTATTACATGGCTATTGGTTCATAATATTGAAACCATCATCTTCTGTAAATGAAGATATCAATTAATTAATTTTAAAATGGTAAGCCAATGCCACAGTTGTAATATGTGTATATGCAAAGACATATAAAATATGTTACAGTTGGAAGGCACACAAGAGTTGTTAGGAATCTCAGTTCCTTGACTGGAAGTAATATATTTGGATTACAACCGATTCTGTTAATCTTCAGTTTCATCTCTTAACCAAAACATTATTTGTAGACCATGTTAGTGATCTATTTCATCTATTTTTATGCTGAATATAAATAGTATTTAAAAAAATAATCTTTGCTTTTTCAAACACTTTTAGCTTTAGAAAAATTTGCAAAGATAGTTCTCATATACCCAATGCCTACTTTCCCCTTTATTTTACACCTTACATTAATATGGTACATGTATTACTATTAACTAACCAATACTGATACAATATTATTAAGTAAAATCCATACTTTATTCAGATACAGATGTTAATTTTAGTGGAGAAAAATTGGCAGACTTATGGAGAGTGAAGAAATCTGTAGTATTACAGACCTGAGCTTTGATTAGCATTCTGTTACTCATATGTTTTGTGTCCTTATTCACTTCCTGGCCCAAGATTCTCATCTATGAAATTGTAAGGTTGAATACTATTAACTCTGTTTCCTCACTCTGAATTATCTGATTATATTAGTTACAAAAAAATTATACAATAGACATTTAATAATATACTACTTTAACTACAAGTACAATAGATAAAGATTTGCTTGCTTTTTAAAAATGGGAGATTAGAAATGACCTCTATTCCCACAGGCCCCTAAAGAAAAAAAAAAAAAAAGAAGAAATAACCTCACTGAATTTTTTTGTCAACCCATTCTTCTTTAATCAAATTGTTTCATTCAAAAAAATACTTATTGAGTGCTTACCATATGCCAGGTATTTTCAAAGCACTAGAGATAAAACTATTAATAAAATAGGCAAAGACCCCTGCCCTCATGGAGCTTACATTCTACTAGAATAGTTTAGAATTACACCCTATAATTCTAAATAAGGTCATATCTGTATCATATCACATGTTTCTGATTTGAAGAAAAAATTTAAGAAAAAAGACATTTAATGAAGAGAAAGATGATTATCCCAAGTTATAAATAATACATCCATGGTAAAATATGATGAAGAAAGACTAAAAGCAAAAAAATCCACCCCTTCTTCCACATACACAAAAAAGAGAAATAAAACAAAACAATTGGGGGTATCTTTTATCTATTTAGCCAGGACTCATTTTCACTATTAAAACTGTCTTGGTTTGGACAATAAATTACATGTTTAACCTACCCAAAATGTAGCCAAAATATAGGAAGTAATCATATCTGAAAGTATTTTGTACTTCATATTAGGAAATTTTTACTGCATGTGTAAACAATTGTGAGCCACTGAATAATCACAAATGAGTAAGTGGCTGATGAAATTTAATGATAAGAGAGATAGTTCACTTGTAATAATATTTTTCTCTGTGAAAATTTTGTAATTATTTTTGAAAACTTGCAATGTATAAAAAAAGTACAAGGAAGAGAATACAAGTCATATAAATCCTATCATTCACATAGCATTTCAATGTATATCATTCCAGTGCTTTTTAGAATTTTATTTCTTTTTTTCTATACACACATGCACAGACACTACCATTTGACTGTTGGCCCAAGATGGACATGGGCAAATATTAGAAATAGCAAGATCAGGAAGCATACTACTATAATAATTTAATTTTAAAAACTGAGGGACTGGAGTGAGTACTAGCAATGGAAATGGAAAAATACAAATTCCAGAAATATTCATTAGGACACACCAATAGCACTGAAGAGGGCTGTTTAGTATGGAAGCCAAAGGAAAGGGAGGAATCCAGAAAAACTCCCATGTTTCAGGGTGAGATGACTGAATATCCTCTGGGAGGAAATGATGAAAAGTGTTACATAAAACAAGGAGTGTTCATTGATTCATTAATTCATTCAAATTGAACCAAATAGTTATCACTTCTTTGTGATGTGACATCATCTTTCCCTTTACATCTTCTTAGAGTGATACTCCTGTGGCCTTTGGTTATTGATTGGCACACGTCATGCATATCAAAATTATATTTGATAACAATTTATTAATTTTAAAAATTATCTAAAAATATACTCACACATTATTTAGAAACTGGATATAGCTGGTTTTTAATTAAAAACCTATGAGTAATACTTAAAAATCATGTTTTAATTTAAACCAATTAAAGATAATATGTAATAGAGTGTTTTTTTTTTTTTTTTAGTTTTTTCAAAGCCTCATCATCTAAATCTGCTCTTAGTTCCATTGACATGTATCTCTAGAAAAATCAAACTTGGAATTTCGGCATTACCTCCCATGACACTACAGTCCTTTTGGTTTTCTGTATAGGATGATTAGGGATATGAGATTGAGGTCAGTTCACTCAGTGCACAACATGTGGTGAGGTGAGGAAACAGAACCTTCACTGCCCAGCTTCCTCAGCTAATGGGCTTCCCTGGATCTTGCCTTTCAATGGGGAGACTTAGGGATAAGTAAGTGCAATATGATAGACTCCTCCCTGTCTGAGTTGAAGGAGTTAGTCAATTCTGAGTTTTATAAGAGAGTAGCAGGCTTCTCTGAGGCTTAGCATATCTGTCCAGTGTTCTTTCATAGTAACTTCCCACTCCATCATTTTTGATGAAGTATTTTCCAAATGAAAAATGAAATGTACACATCATGACTCTTTGCAAAATATTACCATCCTCCTTCCTGCCTTCCTGCAGCACTCCCAATGGCTTCAAAAGCCTCTGGTAGGCATCCTGAATGCTTAATTTCCAAGCGTTCTGAATGCCAAAAGACCTGAGGGAGGAAATCACCAGACCTAGGACATACACTAGAGCAATCCATGCTCCCTATGTTGCCTTTATTTCTACCTTTCACTTTTTCTCTCACTTTAACCTTTATCTCTTTCCTTATGATCATTCTGTTTCTTTTGAATTTCTATCCAATTCCAAAGGTTTCCAAATTTAGTCTTTTGTAACATGCTCATTATATAATAATTTGCTAAAATTAAGAGATAGAATATGTGTGATGCCTTTCTATATTTTCTAATCAGAAAGAAAAAACGTAAGTGTATACACTGAATTTTACTTTTCTTCCAGTGAAAGAAATCTAGTTGAATAATATGGCTCCTGACCTAAATGAGAAATTTTATCTTTCCACCAATAATGACCTACGTTTGTCTCTCCTGAAACTTAAACATGGGAGACATAAATGAAACTGTTCTGAAAATTTTTATCTTTCCCTTAAGGCACTGAGGAAGGTGCAATTATTCTGATAATCAGAGCCCCAAACATTCAAGATTTAATAAATATCCTTGAGTTTTTGAAACTCTATCAAATGTAAATAGTGATTATGAACTAGTAGTTGTCTATCAAATACTACCTGTACACTTTCTCCTTCAGTAATATATTTTTTGGACAATATACATTTTTTAGGTAACTTACATGGTGTAGTCAAGTAAGAATTGAGAGTTTCTTTGAATGTTAGGAAGACCCTAATATTCATACATGTATTTATTCAGTAGTAAAATAATATTCATTAATCAACCAATATATGAGGTATATTACACCAGGCCACTCTAGGTGACAAAATTATATAGACAACCCGGTCTTGATTCCAAGGAGCTTACAACTTACTTAAGAAAAAAATTAAATCCCAAAATAATTAGGAACTAAAGCAGATAATAGGATTATCAATAAGTTTCAAAAAAGTCTATGAGGACTAAAATGTAAGAGAATTGACTTCCAGTGGGAGATATTAAGTTTGCCAAAGGAAATAACATGAGATCTAGACTTGGAAGAACGTGTCAGAACCCAACAGGGGGAGGCCAATGGAAGGGGAGTGTTATGAGAAAAGACAAAGCAGTGGAAACATTTGTTCAGCAACAAAACAACCCTTGGAGAAGTGTTGAATGTGGAGTGGTGGTGAATTCTAGCTAAATCAATTGACCTGGGTATTAAAGGACCTGGAATTTCAAAATCACGTGTCTCTACATAGTTCAGTAAGCAATGAGGAATAAGCAAATGCTTCTAAATTTGAAAGTGAGTTCCCATTTTTAAAAAATCCATACAATGATCTTAGATACTATTTTTAATTTAGAAATAGGTGATTTATATCACAGGGGTTAATGTGAGTTTAAAATCTCATCTTTCATATTAGAGAATCAATAGATACTATCTTGAGTACATGAATCAAGAAGAGACAAAATACCAAAATATTTAGAATTATGGAGGTAACTACCAGAAGAACAAAAAATAGAAACCTAAGGAGGTCATCCCATGGAAATGAGACTGGAAGGTGTGGGGATGGATTTTGTCACTTCATAATCTCTTATTGGGAGAAGGTTAATAAGGATATAAATGATTCTCACCTATCTCTAGCACAAACATCTCCACTGAGGTACAGACTCACCTATCTAACTGCTTATAAGAATATTAGCTTAAATGTCTCTTAATCCCACCTGAACTCAGTTTTAATGGAAAAAAGCAGTCATTCGGGTGACAATGGAAAAGCATAAGGGACAGTAGAAGCAAAGGCATGACTGGAATGATTGGGGCATAGTTTGTGCAGCTTAGCTGTTGCAGGTGTAAAGCATTTCTTCTGTGAGGTTTTCCATGATTACTTGGTTTGATTTTATACCACTTCTTTTGTTAATCACAAACATCTTCTACTATTCTCCAATATAATTTTTGCTTTATGGATCTGCTATCCCTATATACATTAAGCTCCTTAAAGGCAACAAAGTATGGGCTAAAAGTTAGAAATGAATATACACATATATACACTGAATGCCTCTGGTATGAATATTTAAATTAATTTCTTCCTCACTCATGCTTTTGATTTATGAAGTATGCGAAGAATGACTGAATAGATGATCAATAAATCTAGTGCTAGGAAGATTAATAATCTGTGAAGAGAAATTGAGTATATGGTGTTTTTGAATTATTCAGTTATCATGAGGCTGATATTCCTGAAGATTACGTAGAAGACCCCAAAATGATTATAATATGCTTTTTATACTTCAGGCAAAACCCTCTTTTGAATGTAATTTTTATTTGATTACCTTTAAAAAAGTTTTAAGGCAAGGAAATATAATTGCTTTAGAATGAAATAGAAGACTGGGATGATTTCAGTTCTCAACACTGATATAACTACAATTTATTATGAAAACATCAGTAATTTATATGCTTCTACTAACATAGCTTCAGAACAAAGTAGCATATTCAAGAACATATTTCACCTTGCTTTCTACTTATTTCTTCCCTTAGAACTCATAGAGGGAGTCACAAACATGAGCTCTCCAAAACATTCAAAATGTTAATATTAGATAAAACTGATGTTCTACCAGCATTTTTTGGAAAAATAAAATGTTTCACTGGTAACCCATGGTGTGTCTATTACAAACCTTTAGGAATGGCTGGTGCTTAGCAAAACATTGAAATCGGTGATAGATTATGACTCCTCCAATTCACATTTTCAGACACTTTATAGCTGTGCTTGGGGAAGTCCCATCCCTACTGCCTTGTTGTTGTCCATGTGCCTGTGCTTCCAGGGCTCTGTGCCCTTAACATGGGCAGGATCCAATACTCTCAAGATAGACCTTACTCTTTCCTCCCCTACCCACCAGCTATTATCTCTTCACCAACCCATTCCTCAAACCCTGTGACTGTTGGAACTAGTGGGAACAATGGCAAGTACACATTTAATCTGGAAGAAAATTATGTATGTCAAAGTCAAAGCTAGCTAAGTACATTAGACCTCTTAATATAATTTTTTGGCCCACTTAAAATACGAAATCTTTTCAATAAGTGCCTGAAGGTATGATATTTATCATGAAAAATTTTAACATAAGGGCAAACCAGCAGAATGCTATGGAGTAGATATTTTTAGGCACATTTTTGGTGTCACTTAAATCATATCAGTGAAGTAATTTATCTGTATCCACATAAACTATACCTTCCCATGAGGTCAAGATTGAGCAGTGGAAGAGTGAACATGAAAAGTATTAACTAGATGATTCATACAACAAAGTAAAGATTGGATTTGGAATATAAATTTCAACCTATCTTTTTCATGTATTTTTTTGGTAAATTAATAGTAATATTCTTAATACACTGCTTGCTTATACCAACTACTACTGTAAAAACGCAAACAAAACATGTACTGGTATAGATGGAATCTAAACTATATATGACTAGGGTTGGAGTGTGGAAGGAAATGGGGTGGGAGTATCTGCTATTCAGACTCGATTATCTAAAAGCATGAATCCATACTTTGATTCTTAGAAAGTGAAATATTAAAAGTATGTTTCTAGTCCATGTCAGGTTATATTATCTCTTTTAGACTGTGATTTTCCCCCATCAATTTATATCATCCCTGCTGAAATTTTAATAAGAATTTTGGCTGCAAAGAAGCTCAAGACTAGTTGGTCAACACTTCTGAAAATCTCCACTTGTATATTTCAAGGCAGTTGTGAAATCACTCCTTATATCTCCTTTATAATCACACATTTCAAATAACGTTATTACTTCTTTGAAATTAAAATTTTCTAATCACATAATCTTACTTCTGTCTTTTGGGCCATCTACAAATTCTCCAGATTTTAGTTGTCCAAAAGTTGACACACTGTTTGAGTTTTAAACTAATCAATGTAATTGATGTAATTTACTAATGTAAAATGTAGATGAAGTTTTATCTTAATAATTTTTCATCAGAATAGCAGCTTTTTATAGCACATTTCAGTATTATGTGTCCAAACCTCTAAAATAATGCTACTGAGCTGAATTATGTTCAATTCATGTCCCCTGTGATCTCTAGGTACTTTTCTGACACAATCATGCCTAACTAGTCATTCCCTGTCTTGTAGGTATCATGTTTCTCCTTATTGTAGTTCCTGCTTTATACCTGACCTCAGGATTTTCATTATTTCTGACTACTCTTCCAACTTGTCAAGGTCAATTTGAATTATAATCTTCTCCTCTAAAGGGCTAGAGAACCCATTCATTTATTCTTCTAGGTCACCGATAAAATATAGAAAACTGTACTCAATTCATATGAAATACTCTTTACTACTTCTATATAGTAGGTATTAATAGTACAATGTTAATTAGAAACATATCTGTGCAGTAGCCAATTAGGTGAAGAATGCCAAGGTTATAACTCTAATCTTACACCAACCCATTGCTTTCCTATACTTCATAATCACAGACCCTACTTCTGACCTTCCCCACAAGTGACACAAATATATGCAGGTTCAACATTTGAAAGGTAAATTGAATGTCAAAGAACATTATATATTATATTATTACTTAAAGGATATAGCCTATTATAAGAAGTTGATGCACCTACCAGTATCAAGATACTGACTAAACATGAAGGCAAAAGGTAGACAACCAATGTCAGCAATTAGGCTAATAGGCCACCCAATCCTAAGTAGGAGAACTGCAATTATAAACATGGGTTGAATCATTAAAAGGAAGAAACAATGCAATAATTTATTCATTTCTTCAGCCTTATGATTCTCACCATACATAGTGATCTTTATAAAGCTATGTTAAATTTTTGTCTTGAACCCTTTAAGAAGTTGATGAAATAAATTTATGAACCAAGTGTTTTTGAAAACATAAGTAATATGTATTATAAGAAGCAGCCTTTTCTCCATGTAATAATTCTAGATAAAACTTTATACAAAAATTATTCATACATATGTTGAGTTGCCATTTCTCTTGACATATAAGACTTGCTTATAGAAGAATAAACGTTTCTTCCAGATCAACGCAGCCTGTGGATCTCTTTTATTTTCTCTTAATCTTCATTCGCATAAACTTATGCTTATCTCATGTATTTATATATATTTATCTATCATCTATATATCTATCTATAAAACACACCACATGTCAATATACATATATATCAGGTTAAACCTTTTCCTTTGACTCCTCTCCAACCACAGCTCCTACTATTCATTATTTTTGTTGTTGTTCTTTTTTTAAAAAAATTTTATTGGAGCATATTTGATTTACAATGTTGTATTAGTCTCTGCTGTATAGCAAAGTGAATCAGTTATACATATATATTTATATCCACTCTTTTTTAAGATTCTTTTCCCATATAGGTCATTACAGAGTATTGAATAGAGTTCCCTGCCTACTGTTCATTATCACCCACTCCACCCACAGTGGCTTCCTTGTAATTCTTCAAATAGTCATACTTGTACCTTAGGACATTTACACTTGATTTTCACTTGATCTGGGACTCTGTTATTCCAGATTTGAACATGCTTACTCCCCTTTACTCAGTATTTCACTCCAATGTCATGTGAAGAGAGACATTTTTCCTAATTACCCAATTTAAAACTCCAGATTCCCTACCACTGCCCAATCAGAACTCCCTATCCCTCTTACTTATTTTATTTTCTCTTTAACAACAGTAATATTTGAAATAATACATATTTTTCATAATTATTTGACTCCCTTCACTAGACCAAAGTGTTGTTTTTCTGTTTTGTTTACTTTTAGATTTCTAACGTTTAGAGTGGTACTTGGCATGTAACAGCATTTCAATAAATATTGACTACAAAGCAGGTATTAGGATTATGTATCAGTATAGGAAGAAGCAAAGTGGTTAAAATGAATGTTCTTAAATCAAACAGCATAAGACTAGAAGCCCAGCTTCATCACTTTCTAATTGTATACCTTGGAACAGTTCATTAATTCCACTGTGCTTTGGTTTCCTGGTCTTTAAATTAAATAATAACAACTGCAACTTGTATTACTTTCCTGTATTAGCTGTAACTAATCACCACACATTGGATGGCTTAAAACAAATCTTTATGCTCTCACAGTGTAAGTGCTCAAAGTCCCAAATCTGCAGGGCTACGCTCCCTCTTCAGGCTCTGGGGGAGAATTTGTTCCATGCCTCTCTCCTAACTTTTGGTACTTGCCATCAATCCTTTGCATTCCTTGGCTTATAGATGTATCACTTTAATCCTTGCCTTCACTGTCAGATGCCCTCCTCCCCTGTATTTCTCTGTGCTTCCAATCTTTCTTTCTTTATAAGGCCATTAGCCATTGGATTTAGGGCCTGCTCACCTTAATTCAGTATGACCTCATTTTAACTCAACTGTATCAGCAGAGACATTTCCAAATAAGGTCATATCTAGGTCACTGCAATAAAAATGATAATGATGAGAAAAATAATGTTAAAATCGTTATCTCATACTATATACTCTATGTTATATACTATGCTATAATTTGCATAAGTCCTTTGAACCTCACAACTCAATTGGTTAGCACTATTACTTTCTCTTGATTACTGACTGAAAATGGAGACACAGAGAGGTAAAATAAATTGCCTGAGGTCACACAGTTAATTAGTGGTAGAGCTAGGATTAGAGTACAGGGTGTCTGGCGCTTGAGGTTTGGTTCTTATTCACGATCTTACACCCCATCTCACTGATTAATACCCCTTCATTTTCTACATTTCTCTCTAAACTGTCAGAGCCGAGCGCCTGCTCTCTTGTTTACCACTGTGAAACACAGGGTCTAGTACACTTCCTGCATCAAATATGTGCTTTAATTTGTTTAATAAATGACTGGCTGTGCTATCAATAGGGTAGAAGTTTATATACGTTATGTTTATAACCAAATATTGAGCAGAAACTTTGATCCCGATTTCTCTCTAAATGAGAAAAGCATAAGCCTGAAAACAGTGGTCCTTGTCTGAATGTTATGTGGATGTATCATCAATTGATCAACTCTGAAAACCATTTAAGTCATTTTATAATCAATAATCCATTTAGTAACTGGTGTGAAAACATTTCTCAAATAATGATTTCAGAAGAATTACCATTATGAATGCAATATTCCTGTTTGATCATATCTCTTCTCCTAAGAGATTTCATATTCCTTCATTTTAGCATTCCTTTATAGTAGGAATAATTATGCTTCTAATCACTGGGTGATTTAAATTGCTCATATATTTTAGGACATTTTCGAATAAAAAAATGCAGAATATCCACTTGTTATGTGCTGTAAACAAAATTATCATTCATTTTGCCATGCTGTACCTTCTCTTATTTTACATCTAAAAGAGTAAATACATGCAGAATATCCTCAGATTGAAGCCCTCTCAAATTATTAGAGCATTACCTCTAAATATGAAGTAAGGTGCTTATTAAGAATATTAGGCTGATAATCTACAATATTAGTATTACAAGTAGTAGAGTTAGGTATTATACACGTGTATGCATATAAGTGTATTACATATATGCTCTGCATCCAAAAAATAACATGCGAAAATGCTCAAGAATTAATAGAAGCCAATACATAAATATGGGAAGAGAAAACTATATATGTCAATATTTGCAGAATACATGAGTATAAAAGTATAGAAAAACAGACAAATTGGACAAAATAAAGAGTTGAGAAACAAACACTCATATATATGGAAACAAATATGACAGAGGTGGAAAGAACTCAGTGGAGAAATCTTCAAAAACTGACCTAGCGAAATTTGGCTATATGAGAAAATAGATCCACTGCCATGTATTACATATAAGTGAAATAATTAAAAGTTGAAAAAAATCTAAACTGTTAAGGGTGGACGTAAAAAACTAAATTTTAAAGCACAAGCAGTGACAGATTTCTGAAACAGGATATGAAAACACAAACCATTAGAAATAAGTTTGATTTGTTTACATTAAAATAGAAAACTTCATACAAGAAAATCTACCATACACAAAGTTAAAAACATGCTAAGGAGTGCATAGGAGAGTGTACAACACATGAAATAGGCAAGAGAATAGCACCTAGATACATAAATGAGTCTTTACTTCATTTATTATTTTAAAACTTAAATATTAAGTGCCTGTTTTATGTCAAGAACTGTTGTAAGCTCTTGAGACATATTGATGAACAACAGAAAAAGAGATCTCAACCTTTTGAGAGTTTACATTTTAGCTAAGAGAGAATAGAAACAATAAATGATATGTCGAGGGAAAAGCAAACTAGTAATGAGAATTGGTAGTATGGAGACTGGAAGATGAATTGCAATTTTAGGTCTAATGGTCAGGGCAAGCCTTTTTTGAGAACCTTCCAACTGAGTGAAGACTTAAATTTGAAGTTAGCTTTTCACATACCCACTGTTTAGGCAGACAGAAGAAATGTTGCAAAGCTCCAGTGCTGGAGATATGAGTGGTGTTTTAAAAGAATACACCTTCAAATTAATAAAGAAATTACAAACAACACAATTGCAAAATGAGAAAAGGACATAAACAGGCAATTTAAATGTAGAAAAGCAGGTTATTTTATACACATATGAAATATGCTCAAACTCGCTGGTAATCAGAGTCATAAAAATTAAAAATGAATAAATTATTATTCCACTAGTCATACACGTGATAAAATTTTTGAAGCCTGATAACGCCATATGTTGCTGATAATGGGCTTTCTTGTACACTGACTGTGGGAGTACATATTTTGAGAGGACAATGTGAAACCAAGTAGTAAAGATGAAGACATACATACTGATGAACAACTCTCTTATACATTCTGGTAATTAAGCTGGATGCTATAATACTTTGAAATTTTTGCCAATGTAGTAGACAAAAAATAGTATCATTGCTTAATTTGTATATCCTTAATTATTAGTGAATCTGAGCAACTTTCACAAGCGGGTCTCCTATCCATTATCTTTTCCTTTTGTAAAAATCATATTGTCTTTTTCTAAGAAAATTGTAGATGCTTTTTATTTGTTGAGAAAAATTAATATATCTTCAGAGTATATTAAAAAGGTCAACCTCCTAACGTTAAAAAAAAAATTAATGTTAAGGAAATTTTCCCTGTGTTTCTAATATGAGCATTATGAGCTTCAGATCTTAGGTTTTGTTTTTGTTTTTGTTTTGTTTGCGGTATGCGGGCCTCTCACTGTTGTGGCCTCTCCCGTTGCGGAGCACAGGCTCTGGACGTGCAGGCTCAGCAGCCATGGCTCACGGGCCTAGCTGCTCTGCCGCATGTGGGATCTTCCCAGACCGGGACACGAACCCGTGTCCCCTGCATCGGCAGGTGGACTCTCAACCACTGCGCCACCAGGGAAGCCCCAGATCTTACTTTTAAGTCTTTAATCCACTGAGTTGATTTTTTATGTATGGTTTAAGTTAAGGGTCAAATTTCACTCTTCTGCAGGTGGATATACAGTTTTTCTGCCACCATTTATTGAAGAGATTATCCTTTCCCCATTTTGTATTTTTGGCACCCTTGTCAAAAATTAGATAACTGTATATACAAAGGTTTACTTCCTTACTCTGTTTTATTCCAATGTTCTATTTGTTTTCATATCATACTGTTTTGATTACTATAGCTTTGTAATAAATATATTTTTAAAACAAAAGTGTGATGCCTCCAAGTCTCTTCTTTCTCAAGATTGCTTTGAATATTCAGTTTTTTTGTGGTTCCAGACAAATTTTAGAATTGTTTTTTCTATTTCTGTGAAAAATGCCATTAAATTTTTGATAGAGATTGAATTGAATCTGTACCTTGCTTTGAATATATGGACACTTTAACAATATTAATTCTTTCAATTCATGAACATGGGATATCTTTCCAATTATTTGTGACTTTGATTTCCTTCATCAATGCTTAATAGTTTTCAGTGTATAGATATTTCACCTCCTTGGTTAAATTCATCCCTAAGTATTTTGTTCTTTTTTTGATGCTATCATAAATGGGATTGTTTTCTTGATTTCCTTTGTGGATGGATTGTTGTTGGTGTAAAGAAATTCATCTTATTTTTAATGTTGACTTTGTATCCTGCAGCTTTAAGGAATTCTTTCATTAGTTCTAACATTTTTAGTGGTGTGTTTAGGGTGGTCTACATACAGGATCATGGTATCTGTAAACAGGCACAATTTTACTTCTTCCTTTCTGCTTTGGATTCTTTTTATTTCTTTTTCTTGCTTGATTGCTCTTTCTAATCATTCTAGTACTGTGTTGATTAAAAGTGGTGACAGTGGGATTCTTACCTTGTACCAGATCTTAAAGGAAAACCTTTCTGTTCTTCCCCATTGATTATGATGTCAGCTGTGGGCTTTTCATAAGTTGCCTTTATTTTGTTGAGGACATTTCCTTTTGTATCTATTTTGTTGAGAGAGTTTATCATGAATGGATGTTGTTTTGTCAACAACAAATGGATGCCTTTTCTGCATCTATTGAGATGATGGTGTGGATTTTATCTTTCATTCTGTTAACGTACTGTATCTCACTGATTGATTTGTGTATGTTAAACCCACCTTGGTATGTACTTTTTTTAATGTGTTGTTGAATTTTGTTTGTAAGTATTTTATTGAGAATTTTTGCATCTATGTTCAACAAGGATTTGGTCTTAACTTTCTTTTCTTGCAGTATTTTTGTCTGACTTTGGTATCAGGGTGATGCTGGTCTCATGAGTTTGGAATTAATCCCTCTACTTCTATTTCTTGAAAGAATTCAAGAACATTTGGTATTAATTCTTCTTTGAATGGTAGAACTCAGCCTTGAAGCCACCTGGTCCTGGGCTTTTCTTCCTTGGGAGGTTTTTTTAGTTTGTTTGTTTGTTTGTTTGTTTGTTTGTTTTCCTGCATGGTATGCGGGCCTCTCACTGTTGTGGCCTCTCCGGTTGTGGAGCACAGGCTCCAGACATGCAGGCTCAGCAGCCATGGCTCACGGGCCCAGCCGCTCCGTGGCATGTGGGATCTTCCCGGACTGGGGCACGAACCCGTGTCCCCTGCATCAGCAGGTGGACTCTCAACCACTGCGCCACCAGGGAAGGCCCCCTTGGGAGGTTTTGATAACTACTTTAATCTTCTTATTTATTATTGGTCAATTCAGATTTTCTATTTCTTCTTGATTCAGTCTTGGTAGGTTGTACATTTGTAGGAATTTATCAATTTCTTCTAGATTAGTCAATTTGCATATTATTGTTTATAACTGCTCCTTATGATCCTTTTTATTTCTGAGAAATGTGCTGTAATACCTCCTTTTCCATTTCTGACTTTGAGTCTCTTCTTTTTTTCTTTCTTAGTTTAGTTATGGATTTGTTGATTTTATTTATTTCCTCAAAAACTAACTTAGCTTTGTTGATTTTTTCAATTGTTTTTCTATTCTGTATTTATTTCTGCTCTAATCTATACTATTTCTTTCCTTTTACTAACTTTGGCTTTAGTTTTTTTTCTTTTTCCTTGAGGTATAAGGTTAGATTGTTTATTGGAGATCTTTATTTTTAATGTAAACTATTTATCACTTGGCTCTCTGCCTTTGCTGCATTCCATAGGTACAGTAAGTTGTTCTTTCATTTTCATTTCTTGAGATACTTTTAAAATGTTCCTCTGATTTCCTCTTTGAGCCAGAGCTTTGTTCAAGAGTGTGTTAGCTACTTTCCACATATTTGTGAATTTTCCTGTTTCCTTGCTATTACTAATTTCTGGTTTCATTCCATTGTGGTCAGAAAAGACCCTTGGTATGATTCTGATCTTCTTAAATTTACTGAGACTTGTTTTGTGACCTAACATTTGTTCTATACTGGATTATGATCTGTGTGCATTTGAGAATAATGTGTATTTTTCTACTGTTGTGTGACTGTGTATTTTTTAAACAGCATATAGCAGGATATTTTTGTTCTGTGGCATTTAAAATATGCTTTTCCCCCCATATCTTAATATACATGCTATAACAAATGTCCTTTTACTCTATATATTAAAATTAATTATTAACTACCCTCTCTTATGATTCTAGGACACTTTCAATTCTTTCTCTTTATGAAAATACTATATCAAAATATTAAAAATTAAAGAATACTGAAATACAGAAGGAAAAATGAAGTACTTACAATCTTATAACACAGTGACAACTTTTACCTGTTTTTTCTATTCAATTTGTGATCATTTATTACCAATGTTTTCCTAGTTTATAAAATAACCTTCTACAACATGTTGCAATGTTTGGGTTTTATAAGTAAAATTTTATTGGTATCTTTATTAATATAGTCTTGCAAAATCCTTCAATGCATATTTTTAGATATTCTGTATTTTGGTCAAGGTCTGATCATATCTAAGTTCTTATACATATTGTAAATTGTTCTCTTGAAATGTATCCATTTATTCCCACTTCAAATATATGAAAGGGCTCATTTAAAGACCTCATTTGCCAACACTGGATATTATATTTCATTCTTTTACCAGCTTATGGGTCATAAAACAGCATTTCATTGATTGAATATATGCAAAAATTAAACTACTTTTGAATACACTTAATGAACATTTCAACTTTTCCTTTTTCAATTTCTCCTAGTTTATTTTATCCAATTTATCTCCTTATTATCATAAATAAAATAGCCTTAACTGAAATAATCAGTGCATCTCATTTTATTTTCAATTTGATTTTATACTTACTTATTTCATTATTTCATTTCTGGTCTTATGCCAGATTGGACTAGGATCTCTCCGCCTTGATTTCTCCCATTAATAAAAAAAGATATGCAAACTCCCCTTGCATCCCTAGCTACTGATCCTTTCTCCCCCACCTTAACATCCTACTTTTATTATTCCAACATTCTCACAACACGCAGACTTCACTGACCCTCTCCTTTTGTTGCCTCAACAGCAAGTCTAACCCTAGGTGAATGCAATTCTTTTTGTTTCAGCATTTATTTTTGCTTGTATCAAGGGAAGTCAACCCTACTGAAGAAAGTCACACAATAAGGATGTGTACACTGTAACCCTTTAAAGTCTCAATGATCAACCTCAGCTCATCCCTAGCAATTGTTATGATTTTCTGCATAATTCATATATTTACCATCAGTCATAACCATTTCAAACCAGCTCCAATTCCCTCAAGCATCTGAACAACACCCTGCATTTCCTTTCATTTTGCCTTATACTTCTCAGTGACAACAGTAGCCATCAGATCTATCAACATGCAAATTTACCCACATAGGCACCCATCCTGTTCTTCTTTCCTACTAAAATAGAGGAACTCTCTCTTCCCCTACTGAGGACCAATCTCTCCTCTGGCTCTTACCCTTCAGCCACTTGCTCTCAAATAGATCCTTTCCATTAACTTTTAAACTAGCTTAAGCTTTTTTTCATTAGAAAAACCGCTCATCCCTCTTTTCTCATAGCTACTACCTGGTCTCTTTACCTCTTATACAACCTGTCTTTATTTCCCTACTGGCTCTTGTGCTTTCATTTCCTCAAATCTATTAACTCCAAGGTCACCAATAACCTCCACATTGCTATACACAGTGGACATTTATTTAATTCTTGTACTGAAATCTTCTTTTTATCTGCTCAGCACTTTTAGTTACTTCTGGCAAAAGAACCTGTATTTACGATAAAGATTTTGGCAAACAGATTTAGTTGGAGTTGACGTTATCTTCAAAAATCCTAATTATCAGCCAGCCTACAAAATCAGAATACTTCCTCAGTGTTGCTCAATGATTGGGCAAAGAACAAGCACATGATTCAAGCAAAGTTAATCATAGAAAGTATCTCTGCCCAGATCATCTGTGAGATTATTTCCCACATCACTTCTTAGGAAAATTATAAGAGCAACAATACCAAGTATATTAATAGTTTTTGCTTCTAAACTTGGTTGTTGAATAGCTTTACTCCTCTTTTTCAAAGAAGGAATTAAATAGACAATCTACATATTCTTTACATTGATATAGCAAAGTTGTCACTGGGAGGAGAAGTGAGAGAAGGATCACAACCATGATTACCTTGGAAAACATGTTGTCTGTGATGGAAGGGTGTTTGAACACACTGGTTGGTATATCTTATACAGCTCAATACTGGCTCTGAAAGTAGAAGTAAGTTTGACCTTGATTTTCCACTTTCTTTTTTTTTTTTTTTTTTGGTGACATTGTTTTACAAACTTTATGTTAGCCATGACTTTATTAGTTCACTTTTTCTCTATTGCATAAAGTTCCTCATTGCTTCTAGTAATATGGTTATCTCTCATCCTTTATTCCTGTTTCATTGAGACTCTTACTTTTCATATATCTTTATATGTATTTGAATAGGAGCAGACCCCAGGCTCTGTTAACTATCTGCCATCTCAACCTATATTTCTCTATTATATGCATTCTTTTTCACCATTACTAATAATAATTACTATTATTATTATCCTGAATTGACTCCCAAACATGAGCCAAACATGGTGCTAAGCACTTTATATGCACTGTATATTTTATCCTTCTATCAATCCTTCAAGATAACAATTATTATATCCATTTTACTATTGAAGAAACTGGCTTTCAGAAAGGTTACATGAATGAAAATGATCAAGAGCTGGTTAGGGGTAAAAAGGGATTTGAAGTTAGAGTCTCTTCTCTAATGTTTTTGTAATTTTTACTATGTAATGCTAACTCCCTTTTAACCACTTTAGCATATGTCCTGGTATATGGATGCCACACTGTCTTTTTAGAACTTATAATTTTTGACAAATCACTTCATACTCTTATTTATAGACACCAGCATTAATAATAAACAAATCAATAGAGTTTAGTCCCTAGTACAAAAGAGTAATAAAGTACCTACATTTTGTTGACAAATTTAAATTAGTACTGTTTTAATTCATTTAAATAGTACTTATTTTAAATTTTATTTATTATATTTATTTATTTGCTACTCACTTTCAATAATAGAAAATGTTTTTTCTCTCACACCTAAATTTCTTAATACTAATTAATTTTTTCACTTTTCTTGAGGTAGGTTTTACAATATAGCATATTTTAATTCCAGAAAAAGCACTTGGAACTTAGTCACATTTCCTGGGAGATAGATCCATGTTGCATTGGTAGTGAATTAATAGTATATCTGATTACAAAGTGACAAGTGACCTTCTGGAAACAGCAGTTAAAGTTAACTTGATATGGTTAATAAGCCAAACAGAAAAGGACAAATTGAGTGTAAAGATCTCCTTTTTTAGTGATCATATACATACAGGCATTGTTAGGAATATTATTTGTTAATTCCTAGAACTAAAATTACTTACATATGAGAATTAATTAAATTCATTTAAATACGTGTTATATTTATGTTCATTTTTATTTGCATAAGTCGTTTGATTAATTTTTCACATAAATAAAAATACAATAATAGGTAATTGCTTTTCACACAATGTGATTATATTAGAATGAACCAGAGAGATTCTGTCTATAGAACCTGGAATTTAAATATTAGCTTGTATTCCTTCCATTAATTGAATCTGGGAATAAGTGGAGAATTAGTTGATAAAGACTTTGGAATACATACTTGAAAATGACACCTCGTTTAGGTCTCTATCCTCTTTGGATGGAGAAAAGAGGAAATAATAAGAAATAATTATTTCTAAGAAATAATTTGACAAGTCTGTCTATTTGTTTATTCTTTTAAAAGATTTCTGGTAGAAAAATTGCTGACTAAAAATAGAAAAAAAAGTGATATCTTGAGGACAAGCATCTTTCCCAGGTATGCAGAAGTCAATTACAGTAGCCTCACTTAACTTCAGAAGGGCAAAAAATAAAATATGAATCTGGTGGCAATTATGTTAGGCAATCATTAAAAGAAGCTCAAAATGTGGGTGGAGTTGAGAACAGTAAGTCATACCATCCTTCCTGTTTTATAATTTAATCTTTTGGCATTTTAATTTGCAAAGATAATATTTAATTGTTTTTTTGTACTATGCAAAATGCAGCCATGATTACATGGTATCTTAGTAAAATAAAAGAGCAAAGGTGTGGTTTCAGTGGTCAGTGTTAATTCACGTAACTGCTTTTTTAAAAAGTCACAGGTCATAGAGCAAATTTTAAGTCAAAGAGAATGAAGCTAGCTATTAGTACTTGAAAACTGAGATAAAACCTGAAGTACCTACATGGATTTGGCTATTATGTTTGTTAATTTGTATATATCAAGTTTAATCATGCCATTTAGGATAAGTGAAGTCTGGATAAAATTTAGTTTGAACTAGATAGATGCAATTATTCATAAACTTTTGCTGCCAGGAAGATGTTTAATGGTGTGATACCGGAAGTACCAAGTCACTTCCCAATCGAGGGTAAACTTTCTTGGAAATGAGATGAGAAATTGCTTTCCCCAACAAAGGCAGCAGACAATGCATCCTGTCTGTCACTGACATATAGGAGATAATGTTGATTCCAATTCAGGGCAAAGATTCCCTTAAGAGCCTTTCATTAGAGAAGAGATGCTATTTGCAAAAACAAAATGAAACAAAACAAAATAAGACAGAAAGATTTTCACAAAGCATAAATGAAGGAAGAGGAGCTTTATTAAATTAAGATGTTAAAAGTTTCACTTAAACTTAACTCTTAAATCCATTACAAATGTATTAGCAGCATCACTGATACTAAATAGCCACTAACACAGGGTTAAAACTGTGGAGCAAGGAACTTTGCCAAAGACTGACAGGAGAACAACAGCAAAATTTGGGCAGTGAAGAGAAACAGGTCAACCAGACCACAAAGAGGAAAACTCAGCCACTGGAAAATGATAGTATTTATGGTTCTTGTTATAACAGAAAACAAAGGTATATACTTCTCACTGTAACATATTGGCTTACACTTCTTTCCGTAAATCGTATTTTTTTCCCTTGAAAATCTCAAGTTATTCATCCCAAGTATTAATACCTGTATTTCATTGGACGGGGGAATGAAGATTAAAAAAGTGAAAGGGAAACATCCAGGTGTTAGTGATTATGTGAAGGAACTGGCACTCACACTGCTACAGAAAACATAACAACGTCTAGAAAACATTTAAGTTTTTAGATCCTAGGACAGAACAATTTCTCTCCTGGAATTAAGCCTAAGAAATAATAAGACTAAGAACAAATATTCCTATATTAGGATATCCATTGCAATCTTCAATTATAAAAAAATGGGGGCTTCTCTGGTGGTGCAGTGGTTGAGAGTCCGCCTGCCGGTGCAGGGGACACGGGTTCGTGCCCCGGTCCGGGAGGATCCCACATGCCGCGGAGTGGCTAGGCCCGTGAGCCATGGACGCTGAGCCTATGCGTCCGGAGCCTGTGCTCCGCAACGGGAGAGGCCACAACAGTGAGGGGCCCGCGTACCGAAAAAAAAAAAAAAAAAAAAAAAGTGTATGATGGTTAATTTTATGTCAACTTGATTATACAATGGGGTGCCCAGATATTTGGTTAAACATTATTTAGGGTGTGTCCATAGGATGTTTCTGCATGAGGTTAATACATTTAAAATCAGTGAACTTGAGTAAAGCATATTGCTCTCCCTGTTGAGGGTGGGCTTCATCTAGTTAGTTGAAGATCTGCACAGAACACAAGGCTGAGTAAAGGAGAATTCACTCTCTCTGCCTACCTTTGAGCTGGGACATCAGTGCTCCCCTGCCTTTGGACTCAGACTCAGACTCAGACAGAAATTACACCATCAGTTCTCCTGGGTCTCCAACTTGTCTACTGCAGATCTTGGGACTTAGCCTCTATAATTGTATGAGCCAATTCCTTATAAATAATCTCTTCATTTATTTTCCATAATTATACAAATATAGCCTATTGCTTCTGTTTCTCTGGAGAACCCTTACTAGTACGAGTGGTAATCAAATTGTTTAAAAACAGATGATGGGTTAAACATTTACATTGATGAACACAAACTGTTTCAGAAAACCTGGAATTAAACACCAACTCTCAAATACTCTATAGTATTTTCAGGATCTTACTACTAAAATGGAGTTTTACATACAATCCTCTGCATATTAAATTAAGTAAGCTTTTACATTCCTCCCTAAAGTATTGTCAGGATCTATGCTTGATACATTTCATACAAACTATAGTGGATTAAAGATGGCCAAGGATTTGTCTCTCCCTCCTGAGAAGTGCAGTGTAATTCTTCATTTCATTGATTCTAGACTTCACTTGTATCTTCTGTGACCAACAGAATATGATGGAAATAATAATGTGCCAGTTCTGGGCTACTCTTTAAGGAGATTTCACTTCCTGTCTTTTGGAATATAGCCATCATGCAGTCACATGGAATAGTCCATGTGGCAGACTACGGCAGTCTCTGCCTAAGCAAACCTCCCAATCTCTAAGTTAAAGCCAGAACCAACTTCCTAGCCAAGAGAGTAAGTCATCTTCAAGTTGACCCAACAGTTTCAGTTGAGCCTCCTCAGCTAAGCTTACATAGAACAAGGATGAACTATCTCCTAAGCCTTGTGTAAGTTACAAAATAAAAATCATGAGCATATCAGTGATGGTTATTTCAACATAAGCCTGTGGTTTCCAAACTGTACATCTCAGGGTGCTGTAGTGAACCCCAAAGTGTTCCCAGGGACATTTTAAATGTTAGGGAGAAGCACAATATGTGACACCTATCAGATATTATATGCTTCATTAGCTTCATGTAGTTCATAGTTTCAACATTAGTATGGATTACAATTCTTTCAGTGATGACATATCTTCGCAAAGCTGTTTTTTTGGCAGTCCCAGGGAGAAAAGAAAGTACTCTGTGAAAATTAATGTGAAAAAAGAAATGATGTTGTGATATCCAATCTATTTCCAAGGTTTGAGGAGTAGGCAGTGCCCAGCAGGTACAGACATCCCATTTATAAGTAGTTATGGTTATTCAGGAGTGAAATATTTTTCCTCTATTTTATGTGCATTCTTTTTCAAATGTCATTAGGCTATTAGGCTACAGACACTGATTAAGCTGTTTGTTCCTCTTCTTAGTAAATAAAACCATTTTTCCTAGAAGTGCTGTAAAAAACAAATATTGAGACACTAATAGCCCCATAAACTGAGAAAATCTGGGGAACTCTGCTATAAATACTTACAGAATGTTATTTAGTCCATAAAACAAACATAATCACAAACATAAAAATGTTTATGATAAATTAAAAATAGTTTGCAAAATAATTTATGTAACATATAGTATTTTAGTATGATTTGAATTCTTTGAGATCTTATGTAGATATACTTTTATTTTAGGTAAAGGATGGGAATAGATATGTTTATTTCTTGCTGACGGATTATAGAAAGTAGAAAACTAAAAATTTCAGGCTCTGATAACAGACTCTTTCTCTAAATTTGATTATTTACTATTGATAGGACCATGAATATGTTACTTTTCTGTGCTTTAACTTCTTCTGTAAAATGGATATAATTATAGAACCAAATTCATGGAGTTCTTGTGGAAAGTAATTAATTTTTAAAATTGTTAATTACGAGTAACATAGAATTCAATAAATGTTAGCAATGATTATTAGGATGCTTACTTATTTCTAATTCTTTCTTTATGCTTCATGAAATGAACTACTTTGTAATGCTAAACATTATTAGAAATGTTATTAAAGCAGAGACATTCATGTTACTCTTCTATGGCCTATATTTAAATGCTTTTCCCAATTTCTTCCCTTTTCCCTTCTCTTCCCCATTCTCCAGAACTCTGATCTTGCTTACAGAATGTGATGGAAATATAGCACAGGTATCATACAATGGACTCTATTGAAACTGTATATTCTAGAAGCAACACTGAAACAAGACTATTTTAGCAAAGGGTTTTCTATGATAATAAAGCAAGAAAGAAGTTGAATAAAGTTCTGAGATTGAGCCTGGAATTTAGCTAGGAACAGTTCTAACTGTAGATGGGAAAATTTAGGTGGAGAGGTTCAAAGTAAGACAAGATGTGCTGCCACAAATGAGTCATGGCAAGTGGTTGAGGACTGGGAGTGGCTACAGAGTCGTCTTGGGTGTCTGGTTCATATTTGTGCCATTTGTGTTTAAGTATGTATGTGTGTATACGTGTGTGCATGTAAGTGTGGTTTTGTGTGTATGTGTGTGTGTGTGATGTAGGGAACATCCAATTTAAATGAAGAGTTGGGTAATGCTTCCCTTTAATGATTGTCATTATCATGTGGGATTCTTGTACCTGTAAATAAGTGTAGGTTTAACTAGCCTAAGATTATAAGGTTAATGGATTTGAGGAAAAGTGTTTTAATACTGACTGCCAAAAAAAAGGCTTCCTGCCTTATTATGGAGCCTAAGGGTAATGACTTCCACGTTATGGCCTGTGAGTTTACTTCAGAATCTACATGTTGAACATGTCTATTTTGAAATTCATGATGTATAAATATATTAGAAAAAAGTAAACTATTTGCTTTGCTATAATGTAAAGTGATACTGACATTTCATCTATAATAATGATATAAAATTTATTTTATTATTTATTTAAGCAAAAATATGACTTACAACTATATGTAATGCTTAAATGTGACATAAATCATGAAGCTGATGTATGACTAACTGAAGTTTGTGAAGCACTGCATTAAGAGAGTGGCTTTGACATATTAGAGGAATGAGAGCATGAAAGTGATGAATAATACTATGTCCTGAATATTCTGATGGAGGGATTAAATAACTTTGTTCTTCTCCCCGTAACTTCACTTCCCTAATTTACTGAAAATACCTATTTTGTTCCTTGCCTTTGACGTGTTTTATTGTGCATGTGTCACAGTGAATACCAGTTTTTGATTGGTGATTTTTTTCCAGATGACTGGCAAGGGCATTAGGGGTTCCGCCACAGTTTGCATCAGTCACCCAGGAGGGCACAAGTTCCTGCCACTCAGCTCATCTGATTAACACTCCACAGACTGACAAATATGCTCCCTTTCCTAGAAATTTTAATTGTCATAGGAAGGGCAGCTCTTAATGCATATAATATCTGTCATTGTAGAGCAAGACTCACACAAGGAAAAATTAGAGTTCTTCCCAATTCTAGTCAATTTCAGTAAATACTTGTTCTATTATTCTTGACAATGCTAAACCATATTGTTTGAAGCAGGAAATTATTTTATGCATAACTAAAAGCCCTGAGTTTTATATAAGTAAAGGGAATAATGAAAACTTAGAGAAGTTAATACAAATATTGTGGACGTGTTTGAAAATCAGAAATGTTGCATTTTCTAGAATAGGTTTGTGGCATTCCAATGTCACAATATTAAACATTTCTAATAGTTCTAATATTTATTGCTACTTCAAGCTTCATTACTTATCAAGTAGCATTAACACCTGTCCAAAAGGCACCCATGAAACTTTCAAGATAATTGGAAAACTATATCTTATAATTTCTTAGAATATAAAACTTTAAGAAAATAGGAAGCTATGTTGCATAAGTTCTAGGTCTATGCTGACTAAAAAAATGTAACACATAGCACGCTTCTTTAAATGTCTCTTAATAAAATGTTAATTTCTACAAGGGGGAATGGCTGCAGTAAAGTTTTTTCCCAGGTGGAAATTGATCTTCTCTTAATGTTCTACATAAAGTCTTTATGCTAATAAGAGGAAAAACTTATTCCAATAGCAATCATCCTTTATCATCTTTCCCCCTCCTCTACCCTATAAGAGTAACATGCTTGTTAAAAAGAACAGATAAAAATTATGGCAGTGAACATAATTTCTCTTCCTTACCATTATTTATGATAATTGTAAAATATTCTCATGTTATTTGTGAAGACTTAAAGATATCAAAATAATATCATGTATCTTTTCATTCTGCTAATTTAATAACTTTCCTAATAATAATTGTTTTAGTAATACCTAATAATTTTCTTTTTGAAAAGTATTTATGCTAACATAAATACTTGTAAGTTGACTCAAAAGTAGAAATTTTTTGTTGTCTGATCAATAAAATAGACACTGTCTACAGTAACAATTTTGCATAGACTCAGTTAATCTCTTTAAGCTGCCTTACCAAGCAGTTTTTGAAGTGTCAGGAAATCATACATGTTCTTGAAAAATAATGTACTTCTGTATCAGAAATACTTAGAATAGAATTAGGAGAAATTTAGTAAAAGATTAAAGCAGCATTAGCATCCTCCTGTGACAGAAAAATTATTTTAAATATAGAGATGTTGTCATCAATTTGTACAGTCTTTTAAGCTCCACCTCCATTCTACCCAATGATACTGGCTTCTTTAAAGGAATGAAATACTTTATCTTCTTGACAGAACAAATTGACTGGAAAATTACATAAACCCTTCAGCAGATGTTCTTTCCCACTTTGTTTGGGAATATGCACTGCTGTACAGTGTTTCCAAGACCCATGTGGAGAAAGGCTTGGAGGATGCAATCAATGTAGGTTGAGTCTACTATAATGTATGCAAAGACTACTACTAGTAAGTCTTTGATTGTATAGTCAAGTACAATTTGGGCTATAAACCATAATACTATTTCCTAATTTTTTAAAATTATTAAACATCCAAAAGATTTAAGCTATTCAAATTAGCCCTACAAACTCAGGCACTTTCCTACTCAAGTGAAATTCCAAGGTTCAAACTGCTAGAAATGTGTTTGCCATAATGAATGTGTCTTGAAGTCAAGATTGTCAGGTAGCAAAGAATAGGAAAAAGAAACCAATTTTGACTTGCAACCCTCTACACATAACATCTCTATTGGTATGGCATACTGATCTGTGCAAATCAGATGGCATCTTCAATATTATAATGCACATCACTGAGTTAAGCATCTGTATAACAATCTGAATTGTCATCCATCTCTCTGAACAATACACCGAAACTTAGTGTCACTTAATGCTAAATGACATTCATCTACATAGTCTGCCTCTCTATCTAGCATGGTAAACTTGTAATTGTATTTCATCCCGTTAGTTTTCAGGTTTTGCAAAAATATATTTTGCCATGCAGTTAAAAATAAGAAAAAAGTAATGTAAACAGCTCTCAATAAAAGGCTATCAAGCTGTAAGAACAATGTGCATATAAAAAACATCTCAGAGGAGGTGTTCACATTCCCTACACATTGCAAATTCTTAGCAACTCTATGGAATGCATTGGTACTTTCAGATAAAAGGATCATTTTTAGAGGGAAAGGGGAGTGAGCCACCCCAGAGGTGGGAGAAATTTTTTTAATGGAAATTCCAGAAGTTATAGTAAGTCAGAAAAAATTCAAAATAGTATTGGTGTAAACTAAAATATTGACTGCTATAGTAATATGATTCATGATTCATAGGTAGGCAACTGTTCCATACACGAGCTTTAATAATATAAGCTGTGTTTCTACTGAACTGTTGATTATGAATCATAAAAAATAACACTTCATAGAAATTATCACCTTCTAAAAGAACACAGTTAGAGTTTGATGGCTCAATCCAAATAGATTTTCTGATAACTACTTACGATTTTATTTTGCTTTTTTCTTCCAAATATTTGATTTTAAGCCCAGCAATAAAAGGGTAATTGTTTTCATCGCTTTTTTTTCTTACTTAAATGAGTCAGGGTTTTGCACTGATAAAGAGCTAGACTTGTCTCCAAAACACTTAAGGTCTACTTTCAGGTTCTTCCAGTAATTAAACATGTTTCATTGTTCAAGTCATTCTCTGGATGCCATGCTTCCTATCTGTAAAATTATAGAGGTTCCTAGTTCCTCCCTAAGATCCACTAGGGACAGTGGAAAAGAAGTTTAGAGATGCTGGCAGAAGGGGGTCTTTGGGAAGGCTTCGATTACATATCAAGTAATATGGATTTTATTCTCTAGGCGAGGGGCCTCTTCGTATGTTGCAACCACAGAGGCAACATCAGTTATCAATGCTCCAAGGCTAGAGTTCTGAAGAAAACCCAACAAAGTAAAATTGACTTATGAAAGTTATGGCTACTAAGTAATAATAGATAGAAATTTTTTTTTTTTTTACATTTTGTATGATGTTATTAAATAGGTTAGAGTGAAAAGAAAAATCATCTGGGAAAAATATGTAGAAAGTGGGTTTTTTCCTTTGGTTTCTGCTTCATTTCCCACGATGGCAAATATTTTCTTGAAATGCCCTACATTTTTTTCTAAAGAGCAAATACGTTCTTTTGAGATGTGATCGGATTTAAAAAAATAATCTGCTTTCGTATGCCACAATTTTTTTAAAAAAGCCTCTTTAGTTTCAAATTTTGTAGAATTGTCAGTGTTTCTATCATTTAAATATATATTAAATTGCTCTTTTTCTTATATAAAAAAGAAACAGTTGAATCTGGTGAATTTCTGACATTATTCTATTATAATTATGGTATCAGCACTACACGAAGCATTCTCAGTTTAGTAAAGCCTCTGAGATTCACTACAAAATTAGAATGGCTTTCTTTAGATCAGTGGCTAGACTACTGCTAATGGCCTAATCCCCTTCTTTTTTTTTTTTTTTTTGTTAAGCACACTACCAGAAAATTACATATAATATATAACTTGCTGAATAATAAGGACATCTGGTAGGGCTATCTTTATTTTTTTTCATTTGAATACTCTTAAAACTTAGGCATTGTAAACAGAAAGTTCTAACTAATGTTAAGTTTACTAAACAACCCCATTATTATTTAGCACTGCAAGTGCTTCACACTTAGAAGTGTTTAAACAAAGCATGGCTGTGATGAGAATTCAAACCTATCATTATTCTGGAAAATATCACGTAGGCAAAACAAATACAAGTGAAAAAACAATACCCGCCCCCACCAAAAGCAATAACAAACTGTTTCAAAATAATACCATATCAGAAAATATCTATAAAAAGCTTCATGAATTATAATTTCCTTTAAATCAAATAGGTAGATACTCCATTTTTTTCTTTTAAAATACTACTTACCATTTCTCTATCACTAGGTAAAGATGACTCAACCTAACTTTATGTATCTGTAATCTGGCATATCAGGAATATCATCATTTTTATGAGATAATCATCTTGTTTAGATTTTTTTTACAATTTATATAGTAATTCATAAATTTGCAATTATTTAAAAAATGGTAGTATGGGTGGGAGATACTTTTATCTCAGAGGCAAACACTCTTAATTGTTTAATAAAAGTTCCAGGTAGAGTACACAAAATCACCATAAAAAGGGATGTTCGATCATGATAAAATAAAACAAAACTTGCTTGACTCTATCATGAGATAAAAATGCATTTTTCTAAAGTCTCATGGCTCTTTAAAGCTGCAGTTTACTGCATGAGTTTCAACAAAGAAATCCAGTTTATTCAGGGCTCCATCTACTCATACCCTGTAACTCTGTCTTAGATTGCTTTATACAACTCTTTGACTTGAAATACATTATCCATCAAATCCTTTTCATATCATCTGACTGGAATGAATATCATCTATCTTGTTATGTGTTCTTTCTGTTTTAGTCCACCTCTATTTCCATACTCCAGCATATATGTTTGTTCAGCAAGCCTTAGTTTTGTCTGATCATCAGTCCAATTATTTACACATCGTTTAAATTTTAATAACTTAAATCATAGGAATTTAAAGAATAATGGGGTTCAATCGAAGTTAGTAAATATTCTCTTGTTAGAAATGTTCACACATAATATAAGTTAACTCTACATTGACCAAAGCTTGTGTGATTATGCTGTATTGGGTAAAATTCTGGAGGTGACTGATTCCCACCTACAGTTCATGGGCACCAGGACATTTAAAACTGGAAGGTGGGCAGAAAGAAATTCTCAGGAAGAACTATAACCAAAATGTAAACAGGGATTCAACTTTCTGTAATAAAAAAAACCAAATATATAAAAATATATAATATACGTATAAGAAAAGCAAAATCTTTAACCACTTAAAATCAAGCCAGTATTATTGTCTCACCATATTATACCCTCAACCAAATCCATTTAACATTTATAAAATACATGAAAATCCCTAAGAATTGACTAGGTCGCATTTTTTTTTCCTTCGGTTTTTGGCTGTGTTTAATGCTCTCAGTTTCAAAATTCCAGTTTCAGGAATATCCTTAAGATTTCTTCATACAAAGTCAAAGGTACTCCACAAATCACTGCAGAGATTCCCTTTACTGCTATGGATTTACCACCACCATTCTCACTGTAAATTATTTTGCAGAGAGATAAGAGTCTGGGAGAAGTTGGAGGGTTTAGGGTTTAGGAGTGCATTTCAGAAAAATGTGATCTTAGTATTATGCTCTTTTTAGAATAACCTGTAAAAGTAAAGAAGCCAATTGAAAATGTATCTTACTCTCAGCTGTGTTAGGTCTCATCACCATTTTTTATTTAAAAAGGAAGACAAATGAGCAGAGCACATTAATAGCACACCAAGCTGGCATTCTAAGTGGGTGTTCAGATGTATCACAGCCCTTCATAATAATAAAAACCTCATTTGATCATAAAAATAACAGTCAAGGAAACTCAGCTGATTATTTTATTTTTGATTATACGACATATTTTGAAGAAAAATAATTTTTAAACATTTCACATAATAATAGAAAAGTAGGTGGTATTTATATGAAATTTATAAAGAATTCCAATTGAGTATTGAATTGGCACAGAAAAAACACAAAGGGTCTTGTGTGTGTGAGTGTGTGTGTGTGTATGTTGGGGGCAATGAATTATAATGATACAAGATATAGGATAAAGATGACAAAGGTAAAATACCAGACAGAAAATATATGTGTTCTGATAAGTTATAGATACATCAAATAGCTGTTCAGAAAAAACAGTCAAGGGTGCCCTTGAGGGTATTCTGTGCACCATGTTTTTATATATACACTATTTCCCTCTTAAGTAAACATTTAACAATTATGCTGCAAATTATTCCACCATGCGAAATATAAGCTCACAGGTGCATAAGTAAATGGACAATAAATGGTCTCCTACAGATAAATACACTTTGTGGTTTTATTCTCTGGGGAAATTTCTCGCTTCCTGAATATTACTATTGTGAAAGCTCATTAATTTGAAGATTGGAATATTTTGAAAAAAATCATTTGATTAATTTATCTAAAATCCACATTTTGTGTTAAGTAAAAAAAGCCATTTTCTTTTTTATTCATAAATGGAAATCATACTATGAGTTGCAGGTTTCAGTTTGAATAGATCAAAGTATAAAAGGGAGTACTATCATTTTAAATATATATAACTATAATTGTTACTAATATCATTAATTTCAGGTAGGCATTTCATTAAGGTAGTTATAATGAACTTTGCAATTATTAGAAGATGATACTAGAGATGCTAATTTATTTCTTTTAAATATTTATCTTTAATAACATAATTTATTCTTCTGGATATAGATTATAGATTCTATAAAGCAATTTAATACTTACATAGGAACAGTTGGTTGCCTACTAGGACCAAGAGAAATCTCCTTTTTCCTACATCTGTAAATCTGAATACATACATACATACACACACACACACACGCTTTTTAAATTTTGCAGAGCATTTTAACCCAGGTAATTGATTATGAAAGTTAGAAAATAATATATATCAGACATCAAATGTGAAATACTAGGTCACTAAGAATTTCTCTGGTTTCTATATTTTCTGGGCAGTAGCTTTCTCCATGAGAAAGAGTACTTAGGCAATAGGAATTCACATCTTCTTGCCGTTAAGCATTGATTTGCACTACATTCTTCTAAATTTTGTTAGACTTGACATTTTAGCTCTTTCAAATAAAGTCCACAAATATGAATAAAAAATTTATATGGGAAATTATATTAACTATTCAACATTAGCAGCATTCAATAACATGATTGTAAAAGTGAAAAAATAATTTAAAAGCACCATTTTTTTTTATAACCTCAAAACAGGAAGCATTGTGGATTGTGTCTTAAACTTAAAATCTGGAAGTTTCTTCAATGTCTCCAATTTCCTAAATGTATCTGGTAGATAAGCATTTGTAGGCACAATCTCTAAAGTTACCTTAAGAAGAATAAAGTTACTAATGTTACTCCAGAAGAGAAATCTTGTCCTTTTATGTTTCATTCTTTGAAGTAGAAAATGGACAGTTGATTCTGAACTAGATAGGACAGGACTTAAATATCTCTACCATAGGAATTCAAAATATAAATATGTTGCAAAGGACTAAATGAAGGGAAAGCATGGTAGTATATCCATGACTATGAAATACAGCCTTGAGGTTTTACTTAAACTAAAGAAGTTAATAAGATTTTAACAATTTGCTGTGTGTATCAGCTCCTCAAACCCTTCTGAGTCCTTCTTCCATTACCAGTGCTATAATAACAAACCTTATTAAAGGACCTTGATAAAGAAGATTATTATTTACCAACATGTGTTGCATAACACTGGTCCTTAAAATATTCTAGGAGAAAAAGAGTTCTGTATTAAAGTAAGTTTATGAAATGCTGTACAGTACATCTCACTTTTGGAGACTTCTATTTTTTTTTTTTTTTTTTGCAGTACGCGGGCCTCTCACTCTTGTGGCCTCTCCCGCTGCGGAGCACAGGCTCCGAACGTGCAGGCTCAGCGGCCATAGCTCACGGGCCCAGCCGCTCTGTGGCATGTGGGTTCTTCCCGCCGGGACCGGGGCACGAACCCGTGTCCCCTGCATCGGCAGGCGGATTCTCAACCACTGCGCCACCAGGGAAAACCTTGGAGACCTCTAATGCACATTTTCATTTGACATTGCATCATGAACATGTTTCTATTATATTCACTAATCTCCATAATTTATCCATTTTTCTACTGTTAACATAAGGATTTTCAACAGTCTGATTTTATTAACAATGCTGTACATAAAGTTCCATGCATATTTCTGATGGTTTTTATGGAATAAAGCACTAGAATCGGAAATAATAATGAATCATACTGTATGAGATTGTAATGTTCCTAATAAATATTGCCAATATGCCTTCCAGAAAGTTAAACCAATATATTTCTATATTACTGTATATATTCCCAAAGTTACACAATAAGAGATTTTACAAATCAACATAAATATTCCAAAGAACAATGAGCAAATCAAATGTTTATAAATAAAAAAGTAATGTGCAAACTCTTGCATAATTAAACTAATGCAAAATAAATCAATGACTAGATATGTTTTTTTTTTTGGTTTGTTTGTTTTTTTTTTGGTTTTTTTTTTTTTTTTTGCGGTACGTGGGCCTCTCACTGCTGTGGCCTCTCCCGTTGCGGAGCACAGGCTCCGGACGCGCAGGCTCAGCGGCCGTGGCTCACGGGCCTAGCCGCTCCGCGGCATGTGGGATCTTCCCAGACCGGGGCACGAACCTGTGTCCCCTGCATCGGCAGGCGGACTCTCAACCACTGTGCCACCAGGGAAGCCCTAGATATGTTTAATGTGTCAGATTAACCAAAGTATTTTGAGAATTAAAATAATATTGTAGATGTTCTTATACACTGCTAATGGGATGTCAACTTGGCCCCAAATTGCAGGAAAGTAATTTAGCAATATTTATCATGACCCCTAAAATAATTTATTTCCTTGATACTTTTTTAGATAATTAGAAATGTGGTTAGAAATATTTTGTTTGGGGGTGATAAACACAGCATCATTAATAGCAGCTAGAATTTTTTTAAATGGTCAAGAGTAAATGATGACATATTTATATTGATACTGTTAATATTGCCTAATGATCCATTCTCTCCTACTTCTTTTGTTAAAGCAACTCTCAAATGTTCATTAATATATGACCACCTAGAATAAATACTGTAACTATAAGCCTGTTTTTCTACTAGGGTGGTTACATGACTAAATTCATGCCAATTGGATATAAGCAGAAAATAAATGTGCAACATCTATGCCCTTACAATGAAAGGTAGTCCTCTACTACTCCCCTCTCTTTGCTGTAATGTGGACTTGATAGAATGAGCTGGAACAACCATCTTTATCCATGATATTGGAGTATGGATGGCAGAGGAACAAAGTATATGAATCTTGGATCTCTGATAATTTTGGTGCTGCAGGAAATCCTGGACCACCTACCTCTGAGACTTCTACATGAAAGAGAAATAAAGGTCTATCTTATTTAAACCATTGTTGTTTTGGTTACTTTTGTTACAGTAGCAAAAACTACTCCTTAAGCACATGATACATACTTGTAGGAATATAATGTAGCAACTAAAAGGCTCCTAATGGCATGCGAACAACTAATAAAGTAATATTTCAGAAAGAGCAAAATATATTATGCCAATTTTCCACATTATACCATTCCAAAATAGTAAAGGAAAGTAATCTCCAAAATGTTAATGGGAGTAAAGTTTTGATGGTAAGATTAGGGCTAATTTTTAAGATGTACTTCTTATTCCTGTCTAATTATGAGAAAAATATCAAACAAATTCCACTTGAGGGGCATTTTACAAAATATTTGACCTGTAATTTCCAAAACTGTCAAGATCATCAAAAACAAGGCAAGTCTTGTTATAACTGTTATAGCCAAGAAGACCTTAAGGAGGCAAGGTAACTAAATGTAGTTTGGTGCCCTGCATGAGATCTTGAAATAGAAAAAAAAAAAAATTAGGTAAAAACTAAGAAAATCTTAAAATGGGCTTTACCTAATAATATATTAATATTAGTTTATTAATTGTGACAAATGTAACATAGTAATGTAAGATATTAACAATAGAGAAAACTGGGCGTGAGCTATATGGGAACTGTTATATAGGAACTGTTGAGCAGAACACAGTGCATGGTAACCAATGCCCAGAAAGGAAGCCAATTATTGATACATGGAGGATAGCAAAGATCATCACAAGGCCAGACACCAGGAACGGAAGTCCAAATACTTCTGCCCACAGCATCTTGGTATCTGAGTCACCAAGAAAAGCACCACACAGCCAAGCACTGGATGGGACAAAGCTTTTAGTCACATGGTGAAGAGACAGAACAAAATCAGTTCCAACAGTGTGTGTCAGTCCCTCATGGCCAGCGGGTGCCCCTGGAAGCCCATACTAGGCAATTGGCCTACATGTACCCCTCTAGTGATACCTCAGAAGAATCCTGACCCTTCCCCTGCCAAATAATGAACACTAGGGATGTGCCTGAAGGCCACTGACATACATTCCTAAGCAGAACAACAGAACCCTCATGGAGCTTGAAACAGATCTTGGTCTCTTTACCTCATGGTAAGGAAGATCAAGGCTAACGGCCTAACCTAATGTGGCTGAGTGAGTACAGAGATTGTGCACATGAGACTGCCTTTCCCAACAGGAAGTTTCGTACTATCTTCATAACATTTCTATAAATATAAATCTACTCCAGATTAAAAAAAAAATCTTTATTAAAAAGTGTTCCAGGCACTATTGCAGGCTACAGACTTTGCTACCAGTATGTTAGCACTTTGTCTCTGTGGGCAGAAGCCGGGCCTGTGATATCTCTAGCTTCTGCCAGATTTCCCCCTTCAGCTCCTCTGACTCCTGAGCTAAACGTAGCTCCATGATGAAGGGCATCAGCTTCTCCTGCAAGTCACTAGCATCACTGAAGTTGGAGGTTTGGAGGCAGTGATGAATCAGTCTGAATGCCAGTCCTTTGCATGGATTCCAGTTTTCCTTTACTCTCCTCTACTTCATGTCCTTCTTAACTGCTCATCTGCCTGCCCTGCTGACCTGAGACCTACCACCAGAGGCTGAAGCAACAGATAAACATAAACTGTTTAATCAGTACCCAACCAATACAAGGTAAAATCCATATAATTGATCCCATATATTGTATTTTCCTTAACCATTGTTTTTCTGATCAAATCTTGCCTGCTATACCTATGTAATCTACTAAGAACTTTTGTTAAAAATCTTATGTATTGAGGCACCAACTGCCTAATTTCAAGTGCTAAGGGTTATAGAGTCAATCAACTACTAGGAGGCTGAAGATTAGAAGGCAATATGTCCTGATACGGTTTCTGATACAGTATCTTGGAACCTCCTGAAATGCTGCCATCTTCCAAAATGAATCAAGACAAACAACCATTTTGTTGAGCTCTCCATTGAAGAATTAATAACATTAATGAAATCTATCTAATCACTATATATTCTAGTTCTTTTCTACTTTCAAATTCATTACATCTATAATGAAAATAAAAGGTATTTTTAGTGGTCAAAAGACATAAAATGATTAATTGCATATCTACTAATGACATTTTAAAAGTACCTCAGCCCAGAAATGTGACACTACAATCATTAAACATCAGATTCAATTTTCCAAGATACTAATCTTAAACTTTATGCCTCTGGCAGAAACAAAATTATATCCAGTAAGCTCAGATGCTCTGGATAATGGAAAAGCTCAGTTCTATGGCACTGCCAGAAAATAATATGCTTTTAGTAATTCTGCAAGTTGAGTAGGGAGATAACTGATCAGAATATGACAAAGTGATGTTACAAATTGTTCAGAACAGAAAAATTCCAGTTCCAAAGAGATACTTTTTTTGAGACACTGATTGAGGTCCAAGAGCAGCATAATGGTACCAAATGGATAAAAACAACAATAAAGTCACTTCTCATGCATAATGCATAGGCATTCTCTGTTGGAGTTGATATCACCATCTGGTGTCTAATTATTCCCGCTTCACACCACACGGTGGTATGCACCTAATGAAATGACTGTACATTATAATAACTCAGTACACAGACTCTTTGCTGCTAATTATAAGGTGCTAGTTGTTGTTGTTTTACATATTATGGAAATCCCAAGGAATTTGGTGTTCATTGCTTAAAATAAATATTTTGTATGGTGTTACTAGGAAAAAAGAGCTCTAATTAAATTTTATTCTTCTAAAAGATCTATTATTTCTTTTTTTTTCACACACACACACACTGTATTTTATTTTTACAAGAGATAAATATACTGACACCAAGCATTGTAAATGGATGACCATATTGTTTCTTTATGTTATATTAGTTTCTTCTAACATCTGTACCACAGAAATTAATTAAGGTCCTTATTCTTTATTCTCATCACGTGATCTTTTTTCAAACTAAGTACTTTTATTTTGATGTATTCATAAATATCTTCAAGTTGTAGGAATCAAGGTTAACAGTTATTTGTTCTCTGCTAAATAACAAAAAAGACAATTTTATGAAACTACACATTTATTCATTCATTTATTTATCCTTCATTCAATAAATTCATTGCTTATTTATTAGGCATTAGAAACTTTTTTTAGGGTCTGGGGAAATAATTAATTACCCCTTGGAAAGACTCAGGTCAATTAATGAAAAATAAATATGGGTAAGTGATTACAATAACATTTTGTAAATGCTATAATTAGAGGTATTTACAGGTTCTTAATGAAGTAGAAAGGAGAGGTTCTTCATGATATCTTTTAAACCTAAAGATATTGTTAATTTTCTTGGTTGGAGTTTTAGGTATTTATTGGTGCACTATAAACTTCCCCGAAATGTAGTGGCTTAAAACAACAATGATTTATTTGTTGATGATTTTGTAATTCACTCACGGCTTGGAGGCAACAGTTCTTGCTTGCTCCACATGGCATCTTTAGGAAGCTTTAACTGGAGGGACTGGAGGGCCAACTTGAAGATAGCTCACTCACAAGGACGAAAAGTTGGTCTGGCTTTGACTGGTGGTTTGGTGGAATAGTCAGTTAGGAACACCAATTATCTGCCGCATGGGCCTCTCTAGGTGACTGCTTGGGCTTCTTCACAAAATGGCATGTTAAGTTGCAAAATAGAGGAAGTGGAAGCTGTCAGCCTTCTTAAAGTTAAGGCCCAGAACTGGCAGAGTAAAACTTTCACCATATTTTATATAAGAAGATACAGGTCCAGTCCAGACTCAATTGCTTGAAGAATTAGACTGTAGTTCTCAGAGTTCTAGTTTTAGTTATTTTATATCACTCATTGCTATAAAATTTATCAAGCAAATATAATCCTGGAAAGTAGTTCAGGGAGTAAAGGCTTACTTCTCTTAAAATCTGGTAATGTATGTAAGACTCCATTTTAATACTGTGGTTCTAAAAAGGAAACTCTATATTCCATGGAATATCTGAAAGTCAGGATTTAATTTTAGGTCTGAAACAGTTTGTGCTAATCAATAGAAATTTTTATCTCTATCACAAATATATGTTGGATAAATTTGAATTTCAAATCACATTCTATATATAACAAACATTTAAAACATTATGTACCATATGTGGTAAATGCTTTATACAATATTTCATTCAATTACCACAACAGAACGTTCAGGTAAAATTATTATCCTCATAAGAGAACTGAGGCTAAGGGAAACACGTAGTTTATCTGAGGTTGTGCAGCTAATACATGGAAGTTCTTGGATTTATGCCCAGGCTGCCTTTCTCCAAAATCTTAGTGCTGTACGGTACTGCCTAAGCACAGACAAATTGAATATTAAGTTTCACAAAATGTAGTTTCATCTGTTTTTCCTTCTGATATATTGAGTGTCCACTTGCAAATACAATTTATTGTTATTTAATTCAAGGAGGCTTGAGAGTCTGGTAACATGGTTTGTATTTTCTTCAACCTGATCAATGAATCATTTAACCAACTTTTGTCTACACAAAAATTTCAACTTACAAAACAGTTTACAAAGAAAATATGTATTACCAGATATGTGTATATATCACAAATTAATATTTAGAATAAAATAGGTAAAACTGGGAGATGAAATTATATATGTTTACAGGTCAGATTTAGGTATAAAATTCTGTGTTTAATCATCTAGTTGCTTAAATATTTACCTTTTCTATGCCTTCTTTTTCTATTTCATAAGCTCCATGATGGACAGTAATAAGACCTCTTATTTTATATGCAAGGCTGACAGCCTAGTAGGTATTGAATGAAGGGAATAGGTTGTAAAATTTCTGCATGAATATTTATAAAAACAATTAATTGGGTGAAAAATCAATCAGAAAACTCAAATCCATAATACTAGGTCAAGTGTAATCATACTGGAAAATTTCCCTGTTGAGACTTTTGCTCTTTATTTTTCTGCTATGGTAAGAGAAAATTACATGAAAGTAGATTATAGTCATACTTTGAGACAATTATTTCAAGACTATTTTAGAGCAGAGAAGTACTGAAGAGCTTTTTGAACAATTACAGTTATATTTTTTAGAATTTTTCTCCATTATCATTAATTATGTTCTCCCTAGAGTCGGGAGCTCAGGAGCCTTTTGAAAAGGCAAGTTCATTCACCAACAGATGAATGTTTTAAGTTTTCAATTCATTACCATTTGATCTGAAACATTTATAGTTGCTTATTTTTCTTTTTTTTTAAAGTAGCTTTATTGAGATACAATTTACATACCACAAAGTTCACCCGATTAAAGTTATCATTCAATGGTTTTTAGTTTGTTTCCTGAGGTTTTTGTGTGTGTGTGTGTGTGTGTGTGTGAGATCATCACCATACTCTTAGATTTTCATCACTCTTAAAAACAAACCTTTGACCAAATAACAGTCAGTCACTGTCCTCTCATCCTCCCCCACTCCCAGTCCTAGGGCAGCTAATCTATTTTGATTTGTCTTTCATTTCAGTTAGAGCAGTTGTAAAAGAAAAGTATTCTCAGATTATGGGTAATACAGTATATAACACATAGATATAGATCACCATGCATTCGTCTCATGTGAATACTATGTTAAAGACCAGGAATATAACTTGAAGTGCATACTGTGAAACAATCAAAGTCTTTTTAATGAAATGTAGTAGTATAGCAATGGGAGCTGGCTCAACCTTCAGCTCAAGAATCCTGAATTACAGTCACTTTCGGAAACCCCATTGGGGATAACAGGAGAAAATAGCACATACTTCTCAAAAGTATAGGTTTTCTGCACACTTATTTTGTGCCCCTATTTTTCATGTTGTCCATTCCTACGATATGTTTATGTATCTGTACTCACTCCCATAAGTTATTTTTTTAAAAACTTTTCCCACATTGCCTCTGACAGTCATCATTTTAGTTTTTATCACTTGGCATTCCCATGAGTCTCCTCTTCCAAATCCTGCCTGACCAAAAACACACACACTTTTTAAGTTTTATTTTTATTTATTTTTATTTTTGTTTTTGCCACAAGTAATCTCTCTTCAGACCTCTGATCTGCTTCACCAAGGCTCTTTTTAATTTGTCACCTTGGATAATTTCTTATCCTTTATTTTCTTTTCAGTACTCTTCCCAGAAATATCTCATTCCCTCAACTTAACCCTCCAGTGGGTGCCTGCTTTTTCAGTGCAGTTTATTAAACATGTCATGCATAACCTAATGTAAATTATGCCCCTAGCATTTACATTAGGTCAGCAGTGTGTCGTGCTTCTAGTGCTAGCTTTCCTGTTGTTGAAATAAAATAAGTAATATGTATTTTTTTCCGGCATTTTTAATATTACTGTGTAGCACAATATAGTACAATAAAATGGTTACAGACATGGATTTGGGGTATTATGAAAGAGATAAGTTCCCAATTCTGACTCTAACTTCCAAGTCATTTGAATTATCTAAACTCCAAATTCCTCATCTGTAAAATTGAAATAATAATACTGCCCTCATAGAGTAGTAAAGAGAAAATAATGCTGTATTCAAACACTTAGCATAACGCCAAAAAATGATAGTAATATTACCAATCATATGATTTTTATCATTACTATTCACACATATTAAGCCATCATTAGACTTTTTTGGGGTGAATATGGGTAAAATCTATTTAAAATATGATTTTTATAGAAAAGTAAATTCTAAATAACAAACTGACAATATTTCCATAACACAGTGTACTTGAGACTTGCTGTGTAAAAATAATATAAAGATGATTTAGTTGATTCTCTGTCATTTAGTCAGGAATATGTAGATACTCATCTGCTTCTTTAATTTCTCCAATGAATAAGGTGTCACTTAACCTTTTTTAACAAATTAAATGGAATTTAAAAAGTTTTCTAATACACACATTTGCCATCAAAACTTGTTAGGTGTAAAGGAAAACGAAAAAAGAGGCAAGAAGTATAATCTTATCATGCCATGATGGAAATTTTTTCTTATAAATCTGATAGAGTAATATATGCTTTTCTCCCTCATTGTAAATTTTATCAAAGTTTTTCTTTCCAGGAAACATGTGTTTGCTGTCAACTTGATAATTAAGATATAAGAAAATAAAGCATAAATGAAAGGTCTGGAATCCATTTCCTATTTAAGTTGATTAACCCTCACACTGATTCCTCTGACTGAATCACTAAACACAGATTTGCCTTGTTTCAATCCCTTTGTACAACTGCTTTCATAAATGAAACAATAAATTCTTAATTGTTTGAGGTGCATTTCTTCCTCCCAGTTTGTAAGTTCCCTGAAAGCAGGCAGTCTTTCTCTCTTATTCATTGCTGAATCTCTGTAAATTGTGGTTGAATGAATAAAAAAAGTGAATTCAGAAAAATATTTTAGAGCCATTCATCTGGAAATAACGCTCTGTTTGAAATTGGTTCCTTTGAGAAGAATAACAAGAAATCGGTTATCTGAAACCACAAAATATCTTTTATTCCATATGTATATGTGTATGATGCTGTATACACTTTCCATGACCATGTTAAATGCAGTCACTTACATTATATATCAACAAGGTAAGCTAGAACTTTCTTGACGATGAAACCTTTCTTTTTTTGATGTCTTGAGGGATCTAACTAGCTAAATGACACCCGTTATAAAATGTTCCCTAAATAAGGCTCAGTGTATCTTGTTATTCTGGAGGGAACATAAGCATCATTTCTTTTTTTTTTTTTTTTTTTGCGGTATGCGGGCCTCTCACTGTTGTGGCCTCTCCCGTTGCGGAGCACAGGCTCCGGACGCGCAGGCCCAGCGGCCATGGCTCACGGGCCCAGCCGCTCCGCGGCATGTGGGATCCTCCCGGACCGGGGCACGAACCCGTATCCCCTGCATCGGCAGGCGGACTCTCAACCACTGCGCCACCAGGGAGGCCCCATAAGCATCATTTCTGTGATCCACTTCAGAATTAAAAGCATTAAAAAACCCCCAAAACCCTGAATATTCACTGAAAACTTGGGTTAAACAGAATATACCAGGAATTGTGGTTAATGTGATTAATATGATTAAAAGCTTTAATTGCATATGTTGGAAAGCAATTTTCTAATATAATAATATAGGTATAAAATGAGTAAGAAATAATTCTAATATTGGGAAACAAAAGAACTTTGGTTTTCTGCTAGCTCAACCAAGACAAATTAAACAGAAGGAATTTCCCAGTTGTTATAAAGAAAAGAATGGATGGAATTGTCTCAATTTTAAGATTTTCTCACATTAACTTGTCTTAATCTTTGGCACCTGCTAGAAAGTAAGAGCAGATGACAAAATGAATGAACACATAGCAAATGGAGACCAACAGAAGAACTTGGAAATAATCTGATCATGGTAAATTTGACAGCCTTTTCCCTTCTATTCATATAATGACTTAGTTTGCATCTGAATTGTCATAGTGATGTTTATTTTCTACTAGCAAAATTAATTTTAAAGTTATGTTATGAAATTATTGTGTCAATATTTCATGGTGTAATGCAAAAAAAGGAAAGAAAAAGGACAAGCTGACATGCATGATTCATGTAGTATACTACCTGGACATATCTGAAATTCACTCAGGTATAAAATGAAACCATGTCTGTACTAATCCCAGCCAAGTGTTTTGGAATCAGTGCCAACATTTCTTTTTTCTTGGTGCCTCCCTTCACCACCACATAGCACTGCCCATGGTCATTTCCATTTTTGTGAATAAATAAACAAAGCACAATCTCCTGGGCCCTGGAAAGTCTCTATAGAACCTGGCAAGTGAGAAAATGTGTGTGTATGACAGAAAGAGAAGAGACAGAGAGAGAAAGAGAGGAGAGATTTGTTAAACAATTGGAATAAAAATCTAGTGGATTATTATTGTCTTCCTTCCCTGAAAACAATATAAAAATCAGTTTTGATTTTTCCAGTCAATATATTTTTAGCAGATAATTTTAATAGAAGAGTGTAATTTTTATTTAAGAGAGAGGCCCTATTTCTTTATCAGCTATTTTATAATGTGGGTGTTTGCAGCAGTTGGCAAGAAACCCAAAGGAGATTTATCTATAGTCACCAGCTGATGCCCAAGCAAGGTTACACAGAATACATTCTGCTGGTGGCCATGATGGTTTAGGGGCTGAATGATTGTTTTTAAGTTTAGAAACATGATTTGGTTGCTGTAGCCAAATGTAATAAGTTACTCAGGACCTAACATGCTTATTAAATCATGTGATCCTCTGGAAAAACTCAAATATTTGTAGTTTCTGCTAACTCAGGCATTCATTCCATCTCACAAACTCTGTTCTCTAACTGGAATACCATCTCTTAAGTGTTCTCCTGACAAACTGTTAAATCCTTCCAGCCTCAGCTCAAATACTAGCTCAAAGGGAAATGATTCCGATATGGGAGTTCCTATGTGCCAAACTGCCATCTAGATAAAATTCTCTTATAATAATTGACTCATTTAATTCTTTGTTTGTTTGTTTGTTAGCCTGCCTGCCTCTTCTATAATGTAAGCTTGCTTTGTGTATAGGGATCATATACCTGTGGCCTTTCATTTCTGCATCACTGACATCTGACATAATTCCTAGAGAGTCATTAGCCAAAAAATATTTTAAAGGAATCAAATAATGACAGAAAGAATGAAAATATGAGTGTATAAACTATCTTACAACTATCTTGCTACATATTGACTACAAATTATATATACAAATTATTTGACAGTCTTCACATTTATTGAAAAGATTATTCTTTCTGTAGCTATTTGTACCGTGAGTTTGGAATCAGAGCTTAGGGAAGTGAATTGAGTCATCTTGATGCAAAAAAGGAACAAATGGGATAATGAGATAGCTGACCAAATGATTAGAGCTGTAGAGCTGGACCCACTCACTATCTGTTACTATCTGGAACATGCCTGCTGCTCTATGCCTGTGCACTCAGTAGGACTCAGAGACACCAACATATTCATTTTGTGGGTGGAGGGAGGAGGGTGGTCAACTCTTCTCTAAGTTTTAACAGCCTCACTCTTCCCTCACCTATCCTTCTATTTCCTACTTATCTTTTTTTTTTTTTTTTTTTTTTTTTTTTTTGTGGTACGCGGGCCTCTCACTGCTGTGGCCTCTCCCGCTGCGGAGCACAGGCTCCGGATGTGCAGGCTCAGCGGCCATGGCTCACGGGCCTAGCCGCTCTGCGGCATGTGGGATCTTCCCAGACTGGGGCACGAACCTGTGTCCCCTGCATCGGCAGGCAGACTCTCAACCACTGCGCCACCAGGGAAGCCCTCCTACTTATCTTTTTAGTTACAGTAATACTGTTGTTTAAGGTACCTATTGATTATATTTGCAGACTTTCCTTTTTTTTTTTTTTTTTGGCCACGCTGCGTGGCATGTAGGATCTTAGCTCCCTGACCAGGGATCAAACCCGCGCCCCCTACATTGGAAGTGCAGAATCTTAACCACTGGACCGCCAAGGAAGTCCCTCTTTTTTTTTTTTTTTAAAAACCTAGATTGAGATTCAATTTTATTGTAGGTTTAATAGCATAATATTTAAAAATATACATGTCTGGCCCCTAATAAACACTATATATTGCTAAATAAATAAATAAAATGTAGTCATACTAACTTTCAGGTGATTTCTTCATCTAATGTGTTATCTACGTGATGTGTTAATTTTTCCTAGGGTCACTGAGTCACCATTAGTGACCAATACATCTTTGTCTTATTGTAAGCTTATTGTAATCTATGTTTATCTTATAAATATTATGTAATATAACGTGTATAAGAGAAAACATCAATATGTTCAGAATTAATTTTTTGTAATATAGTCTCACCCATTTAGTTGTTTCTTGTTTGATTAACCTACAAATTCAAAGAACAGTATTGATGTTTAGATATTCAATAAAAGTAGAATCAACTTCTATAAACAAAGTATGATAACACTAATTTAATTCTGTAAATTCATTCATTTTATATCTATTTCTAATTATTCAGTCTTTCAGAAATGATTGTTAGATATAAATTATACTTAAGTTTGTGTGTGAAGAATAACACACTACTTTCAGCTTTGCTATTAAGAAGTTCTGTGATCTTGGCCAGCAAAGATAACCTCTGAATCTAAGTTTTCTCTTCTGTTCTGTGGAACAGGTGAATTTAATTAATTAATCTCTGTCTTTCCTCCCAGGTATAAAATCTATTATTTTATTCAGAATACTATCAGGGATACCGGAGACTTCAGAGTTACCATAAAATGTCTATAACAACATGGCAAAAATTTTTCAGGGTAATTTCCACCTTGATAGATACTCTCCACTCTGTCAACATTCATCATTTAAGTTGACATCTGCAAGCTCAAAGCTCCATTAAAAGTGATAAGAAGCCCATTAGAAAAAATTATAAGGCTATATGTAGACACATTTGAAAAAACTTAATCCTTCAGGACTGGATTAAGTGCATTGCAAATGTCTGTTTACTTTTCTACATCTCCCACAAGAATTAAAACATTTTGAGACAGGGGAACATATATTATTCATTTTTGTTTCTTTAGTGCTTCATAAATAGTATGTCTATAATACCTGTTGAGTGAATGAGTGAATAAATAAATAAAAGGTTTACATAATTCACATGTAGATCATATTTCTTCTTACTATCACTTGGAAATATATAGGCAGCTTATATTATTATAATATTCCAAATATGAGTACCAAAAGTATAAATGACTCTGGGAACACTTGTGAAGTAGGCCAAAACTGCATTTAGTATATCTGGGACTCTTTTTATCCCGAACTGCTTGGCTACATTCCCAGATACCATTGCTATATTTCTGTCATGACTTCCCTCCCCCATTCATGGTTAACTTCACCCAAAAATGAGTGTGTGTATGTCTGTGTGTGTATGCACATGCAGTGTACTGAGGATGATGGGTGGATATGAACATGTCCAGTAAAGAATGCATTGATTCAATTAAATATTTATATTTGAGTGTTCCAAACTGCACATAATAATTTATTAGGTACTGTAAGGAATTAGTGACCCACTGTGCCTCAGACCCAGATTTTATGTTTCAATAGGAGAGCTCATATAATGGTAAACATACAGGCATGGGAGTGACTGATGTTAATTCCTGCCTCATCAGTGCTTGTCTACTCAGCTTTTACATATAACTGGGTCTCGCTTGGTTGTCTAATTCCCCCCTCCTTAGGTGAATGCAGGCTGCCTCACTGCATTTCTTTCACTGGGTTCCTCACAGCAGAATCAACACAAACCTACTAGTTATGCTTCTTCTGTCAGTTCTTGCAATACCAGAAAGATTTCAGACAGTAAAATGGCCACTGCTATCAAAATGTTTGAATCATAACAGCGAGATAAATGCTAATATCTTTGGAAAATTATCCATTCTCCTTTCAACTGTAAATTTATTTTAAATTAGACAAAAGTGATAGATATCTGCAAATCTTATCAAGCCAGTGAAATAATCTATATACCATTTGGAGGTTTCTAATATAATAGTGTTATAATACTATCCTTATGCATCAATTTGTTTCGGATTCTGAAAAATAATAGAGGCTCATTAAAGAAAAAAGTTAAACCGTGCTTGTAATTTCAATTTAAAAAGAGCTGCAAAGTTTCTCATACTACAACAAGCCACTATTATTTTAGGTATTGTCCTGCTAGTCATCTGCACATTTCTAAAAGCAAAAGAGGAACCAACTCTTCTCCTATACACAATCTACTTTCTTTTCCTGTTCTCCCTCCAAAAAGGTAGTCGTTGAATAGTGATTGTCTTGAAAATTGGACCAACTATTACATGGAGAAACTAATTTAGGAATGAAATAGAAACCCTATATAGCCTCCAGCAATTGCTTTTGATGTTTGTTCTCTAACTCCTCGTGTGCCAATCAAGAAGAATCTGCAGTTCAGAATTTTTGTTTTCTTCCTTTTGCTCTGAGACTACCTATAACCCTCAGAAGGCAGAGGTCAGACCAGGGGAACATCTGTAAAAATGCAGATCAGGTTTGCTGTGTTCAAAGAAACGAGCCATTTTAAAATAAGCATTTTCTCATCAGTATTCTGCACCACCATCTTTGCATGAAGGAGAAAAATACAACAGTGAACCGAAGAGATGATAAAAGACGATGACTCAGAGGGGGCAAAAAAAAGTTGCTTCTTAGTTGAGTTTAAAAGTAAGAAAAGAGAAGAAACTAGTCCCATAGTCTTCTCTTGGTGAGATATCTTTAGATCTTTTGGAAGTGTATATATTTGTATGGTATCCACTTTTAGTGCACCAGATGGAATACTGTAAGATGTAGAAAGGAGGCTTATGAGTATTGTGGACACAGGAGCTGAGCACCAATTGAGGGACAAAGCTACTCAGAGAAACACAGGCTAGCACTGCCTTGTGATAATAAAATTCACCACACAGTACCACTGTATAGTCTAGAAACATTGAAGCTATTTTGACTCCTCTCTGCCTTGTGTGCATATAAGATATAATTTTAAATCTGGAAATCATTTTACTTGTTTGTTTTTGCAAGATGTTTTTCCTTATGAACTATCTCTCAGAGTCAAATTCTCTTTAACATGCACACAAACCCTAACTTAGTAATTGCATTTAATCAACTTGTACTTACATGGCAGTGATAGTCTTCTAACAACCTGTCCTCCCTGCAGTTACAATCAATCAATGCTATGAAGATGATGTCTTCTTCAAACATTATTTTCTTCATGTCATTTGCCAATTTAAGAAATTTCAAAAGTTTTGCATGGCATATCTAATCATGACAGGGACTAATGTTATTTTATAGACACTTAATGATTCTTCATTCCCTTCCTTTTGAGAAAGACTGATCCTGAGGAAAAATTTTTAATTTTTTCCCAGAGCTGATCACTGCTGTGATTGATGCTGACTGGAGAAGCAGAGAGGGGACTAAACCACCTTCCGAGAGATTGCCCATTAATCATCCAGGACCCTTAAACCCCATAATTTTTTTCTCCCCTCACCTTCTGGGATATGGACAACCCACTTCCCAAAGAGCTTTGAACAGAGGGTGGGAGGCTGGAGGCCTCATAATGGGTGAGCATGATGAAGGGAAGACCCATAAGTAAAGTGGCACTGGACACAACCAACTGGACATTTTTTTGTGAGCTGCGGCATCCCTAGACACATAACCACTGCTAGAGATAACTAAAGCTTAATTTAGGAACTTTTGTTATAAGACATATTATGTTTTACACTTCCTCCCACACTCAGCTTGGGGTGGTCTCTTTCTTGCCTCCCCAGGAAAGACTAAGGAAAACTTCACATTTTTCTTCACACATTTTAGACTTAGTCTCACTTGTGGTCCACACATCCCAACACCATGGCAGAAACTGGTCTCCAGGCAGGGCTTGGATGATAGCACAGCAGACCCAAGGAGATCCAGTAATACTTATATGAGATTTTGAAATCTATCATCAGGACTTCTGAATCTCGGGTGCAGTGTTCAGCTGCTCCTCTGATTAAATCATCATCCAGAAAAGCCAACAGTGCAAATCACCATGGTGGCCAAGTTGTTAGACTTATGATAAAAGCAATTGAAGAACAGCCTGACAGGAGCTTTCACGGTGCATGGTATACAATTTAAAAATCAGAGGTAAACTATGTCAGAAGCTCTTGAGATCAAGACTGGGGAGATGTGTTATTCTAAATGGAATGTTTATAATGAGAAGCTGCGTATATACCACATTATATATTTTCAGTAAGTTGAGAAATTTTAAGAAACACCATCTTGATACTGCCATATAAATTCTTTAGGCAATGAGATCTTTCCTCATCGGAGAAAGAGATATGAAGATATTTTGATGCATTCAAGATACTTGCCAGGCTTCCCAGTCAGGTACTGGCCTTCAGAGGTCTGAGCTCAAGCAAATGGACACCAGACTTGGTCCACTTGCTCTCGGAAGAGAGAGAAAGTTGTGAGTGTAAAGAACTAGTGATAGAAAATACTTGAGTTTTAGGTAGAAATGCTGCTGAAATGTTACTGGAGTTAATAAGGAGTAAGGAGTCACGGTTAAGAAAGTCTTGAAGGTAGAGAAATAATAGAGATTAATTAAATGACAGTATAGAAGTCTAATGCCTCTATCTCTCTACTAGAAGCTCTAACTTAGTGGTTCTCAATTCTAGTTATATATTGTAAACTCTTGTGTGATCTTTAAATTAAAAAAAAAAAATCAATGCCTGCCCCCATCCCAACTTAAACCTTAATCAAGGGGGATGCTGCCTAGGTATCTTCATCAATTTTTGAAAGTTCCCCAGGTCTTTTTAATGTGCAACCAGGGCTGAAAATCACTGACTGAACTTGAAAGAGCAAGAAACTGTGACAGTTTCTCAGTCTTTCCCTTGTTTTTGATAACTTTGTTTTGAGGAAGTTTTCTCATGATTCAACAGAGATTATGGGTTTCTGGGAGGAAGATCACAGAAGTAAAATGCCATTCTCAGCACATCATACCAAGGGGTGCATACTATTGAGATGGCTTATCATTGCCAATGTTAAACTTGATCCACTTGTTAAGGTAGTTTGTCAATTCCTCCACTATAAATTTACTCATTTTTCCCCCCTTCCTATGCTCTAATCCAGGAAGTCACCACTCATAGCCCACACTTAAGGGGTAGCCAGTTAAGCTCCACCTCTCTGAGGGCAGAGTATCTACATACATTATTTGGAATTCCTCTGTGTAAGAGAGTTTGAATTAGCTTTTTAATTAATATTTCTACTTCTACTCATCTCCATGCCCTCTGTGCTCCCTTCATCCAGACTATAACACGGAGGTTATTTTAAAGCAGACATTCTTCCTCTGTTTAAAAGCTTCCAATGATGGCCCACTGATAGAAATAAAATTCTAAGTCCTAAACTCAAGGTATAAAGCCTATATATACTCTATATACTCCAAACCAGTGGATCCGGTCCACGTGGGAATCACTGAGTTGCTTTCGAGCATGAGGCTGACTGGTCTCCACTTTACAGCTCTCCAATTTATTAGCAAAACATGCCTTTGAAATATTTTGGTACATACTGCCTTTTTATTATTATAAAATATGTGTTGTCACACAATTATTTTTATAAAAGCCATCATCCCAATAATTATATTTACTTATTATATTATTAATAAATTGTTTGGGGTTTTTTTTCAGTTGATTTTTTGAAGTCAGTGATTGCCTTTTGATATTTCAGAAGTACTTGGGTACATGTCATAAGCATTTCAATTCTCTCTCATTTCTACATTTGTAGTAAAGTGATTCCATGGTGCTGAAAAATATAATTACTTTATAATCAAGAAATGTATTTTAATGCTGTTACAGACCTCTAGAGCAATGAAAATTTCTAATGTAAGATATTCCCTAGATAAGCTACGTTATGAAGTGCCATCTGCATATAAGTTATTAATCTTCTCTTCATAATCTCTGATCTCATTTACCTATATTAAATTATATTTATCATTTATTTGAATAATTATGGTAGAATATATTCAAATTAGTGTATTAAAACATAAAATATAGATAACTTACAATGTACTTACATATAAAGAAACTAATTAGAGGACATTTACTTAATATTAGAAAAAAACTGTATTTAGCTATACAACCTTTTGATCTTGAAAATCTTTTATTTCTAAATTAATATTTTTAAGTTCAAATCTGAAAAATGTAAACTGTTTGCAAATCAATGTTTTACCGCCAAAAAAATCCCTAGATTATGCTATAAGAAGGAGCAATATTTTCAATATTTCTTTGAAATATAACTATTTCAAATTCAAGGTATATTAGAAATGAGATATTGTTATTGCAGATAGGATTTGATAATTTCATATTTTTATTTCTCTTTTTTGGAAATAACTTCATCAGTACTTCTAATTATTGAAATAAGATATGTTTATTATCAAAATAAGAAAATTAAAAAGTATAAGAAAAATAATCTTTCTTTAAAGCCATATTATCTACATTTGCTATCATGTAAAACTGTCCTTGTACAAAATATCATGTATATACACATCTATACATACGTATATACACATATGTATATATACATATGCCTGTAGGTAAATACATATAATAATAAAGGGTATGTTCATATGTGTCTACATATATATGTATCAATAGTAATAAAGTAAGGAAAGTTTCCAGAAAGAAAACATGGGATGAAAGTACAGTAAGTGATCCCAGTGTGGAGGGAGTAGTCATAGCCTCCCTGGGTGATGTCAGGTCAGACCTAGGCACTGATCTCTTGAGTACTCCACAGAAAAATGTTGATCAGAGGTTTTGCTGCAGCTGGCCCCTCACCCCAGGAAGGTTCAGACAACCAGAGGTCTGAGGAGATTAGGTGAAAAGAACTGGTATGACATGGTCTTTCAATATAACAAAAAAGCAAAAGCCCAGAGGGTAAATGGGCCAAGCGAATCTGGGAAGGCAGGCAGACTGGATCCAGCATATGACAAACTTTAACATAAAGGAAAATGATCTCATAATGAAAGTCTGCAATGTAGGAACGAATATTGAGTATCTAAATATAGATTGACTATAAAATATATGATAAAGTTTCTAATATATGATTGAGAAGACAGAACTCTAGTGCTACGAAAGTTTCAAAATATATAAAGCAAATATTGACAGACTTATGAAGAAAATTTACAAATCTATCCTCATAAAGGGAGCAAACTTCTGTCAGTAGGACAGAGCAGGTAGACAAACTTTTCAGGAAAGATATGTAAGATCTGAACATCACAAACCCACACACTAGATCTGCTAGACACATACCTCCACAGAGAAAAGACACCACACCAGAAGCCCCTCACCTTCCTCCTACCACACAGCCACAGGTCTACCTTACTGACACTGAAACTCTGTATTCCCTCTTTTATAGCCAATGTCTCTCCTTTGTACTTAAAATCAATACTTCAGCTATATCCTATAACACATATTCCCTTCCCATCCCTTTCTCAATAATGTAAGGGAAGTTTTTAAAAGACAAACCCAGGCTTTTCTTTTTTTTTTAAAGACAAAGAGTACAAAAAATAAATATATTGTGTATACTTCTTAAATTTTTTTAAAAACATCTTTATTGGAGTATAATTGCTTTACAATGGTGTGTTAGTTTCTGCTGTATAATGAAGTGAATCAGCTAAACGTATATATATATCCCCATATCCCCTCCCTCTTGCGTCTTCCTCCCACTCTCCCTATCCCACGCCTCTAGGTCGTCACAAGTCACCGAGTTGATCTCCTGGTGTTATGCCGCTGCTTCCCACTAGCTATTTTTTTTACATTTGGTAGTGTATATATGTCCATGCCACTCTCTCACTTCGTCCCAGCTTACCCTTCCCCCTCCCCATGTCCTCAAGTCCATTCTCTACATCTGCACCTTCACTCCTGTCCTGCCCCTGGGTTCTTCAGAATCTTTTTTTTTTTTTTTTTTTTTTTTAGATTCCATATATATGTATTAGCATACAGTATTTGTTTTTCGCTTTCTGACTTACTTCACTCTGTATGACAGATTTTAGGTCCATCCACCTCATTACGAATAACTCAGCTTCGTTTCTTTTTATGGCTGAGTAATATTCCATTGTATATATGTGCCACATCTTCTTTATCCATTCATCTGTCGATGGACACTTAGGTTGCTTCCATGTCCTGGCTATTGTAAATAGAGCTTCAGTGAACATTGTGGTACATGTCTCTTTTTGAATTATGGTTTTCTCAGGGTATATGCCCAGTAGTAGGATAGCTGGGTCATATGGTAGTTCTATTTTTAGTATTTTTAGGAACCTCCATACTGTTCTCCACAGTGGCTGTATCAATTTACCTTCCCACCAACAGTGTAGGAGGGTTCCCTTTTCTCCACACCCTCTTCAGCATTTATTCTTTGTAATTTTTTTTTTTTTTTTTTGCGGTACGCGGGCCTCTCACCGTTGTGACCTCTCCCCGTTTGTGGCCTCTCCCGCTGCGGAGCACAGGCTCCAGACACGCAGGCTCAGCGGCCATGGCTCACGGGCCCAGCCGCTGTGCGGCATGTGGGATCTTCCCGAACCGGGGCACGAACCCGCATCCCCTGCATCGGCAGACGGACTCGCAACCACTGCGCCACCAGGGAAGCCCTCTTTGTATATTTTTTGATGGTGTCCATTCTGACCGGTGTGAGGTGATACCTCATTGTAGTTTTGATTTGCATTTCTCTAATAATTAGTGCTGTTGAGCATCTTTTCATGTGTCTGTTGGCCCATCAGTAGCTCTTCTTTGGAGAAAGGTCTATTTAGGTCTTCAGCCCATTTTTGGATTGGGTTGTTTGTTTTTTTGATATTGAGCTGAATGAGCTGCTTGTATATTTTGGAGATTAATCCTTTGTCAGTTGCTTCATTTGTAAATATTTTCTCCCATTCTGAGGGTTGTCTTTTCATCTTGTTTATGGTTTCCTTTGCTGTGCAAAAGCTTTTAAGTTTCATTGGTCTCAGTTGTTTATTTTTGTTTTTATTTCCATTTCTCTAGGAGGTGGGACAAAAAGGATCTTGCTGTGATTTATGTCAAAGATTGTTTTCTCTAAGAGTTCAATAGTGTCAGGCCTTACATTTAGGTCTTTAATCCATTTTCAATTTATATTTGTGTATGATGTTAGGAAGTGTTCTAATTTCATTCTTTTACCTGTAGCTGTCCAGTTTCCCCAGCACCACTTATTGAAGAGGCTGTCTTTTCTCCATTGTATATTCTTGCCTCCTTTATCAAAGATAAGGTGACCATATGTATGTAGGTTTATCTCTAGGCTTTCTATCCTGTTCCATTGATCTATATTTCTGTTTTTGTGCCAGTACCATTTTGTCTTGATTAGTGTAGCTTTGTAGTATAGTCTGAAGTCTGGGAGCCTAATTCCTCCAGCTCCATTTTTCTTTCTCAAGATTGCTTTGGCTATTCGGGGTCTTTTGTGCTTCCAAACAAATTGTGAAATTTTTTTGTGCTAGTTGTGTGAAAAATGCCATTGGTAGTTTAATAGGGATTGCACTGAGTCTGTAGATTGCTTTGGGTAGTATTGTCATTTTCACAATGTTGATTCTTCCAATCCAATAACATGGTATATATCTCCAACTGTTTGTACCATCTTTAAATTCTTTCATCAGTGTCTCATTGTTTTCTGCATACAGGTCTTCTGTCTCCTTAGGTAGGTTGATTCCTAGGTATTTGATTCTTTTTGTTATAGTGGTAAATAGGAGAGTTTCCTCAATTTCTCTTTCAGATTTTTCATAATTACTGTATAGGAATGCAAGAGATTTCTGTGCATTTTGTATCCTGCTACTTTACCAAATTCATTGATTGACTCTAGAAGTTTTCTGGTAGCATCTTTAGGATTCTCTATGTATAATATCATGTCATCTGCAAACAGTGACAGGTTTACTTCTTCTTTTCCAATTTGGATTCCATTTATTTCTTTTCCTTCTCTGATTGATGTGGCTAAAACTTCCAAAACGATGTTGAATAATAGTGGTGAGAGTGGGCAACCTTCTCTTGTTCCTGATCTTAGTGGAAATGGTCTCAGTTTTTCACCATTGAGAATGATGTTGGATGTGGGTTTGTCATACATGGCCTTTATTATGTTGTGACAGGTTCCCTCTATGCCTACTTTCTGGAGAGTTTTGATCATAAATCAGTGTTGAATTTTGTCAAAAGCTTGTTCTGCATCTATTGAGGTGATCATATGGTTTTTATCCTTCAATTTGTTAATACGGTTTATCACATTGATTGTTTTGCATACATTGAAGAATCCTTGCATTCCTGGGATAAACCCCACTTGATCATGGTGTATGATTCTTTAAATGTGCTGTTGGATTCTTTTCACTAGTATTTTGTTGAGGATTTTTGCATCTATGTTTATCAGTGATATTGGCCTATAGTGTTCATTTTTTTTTTTTTTTTTTTTTTTTTTGCTGTACGCGGGCCTCTCACTGTTGTGGCCTCTCCCGTTGCGGAGTACAGGCTCCGGACGCACAGGCTCAGCGGCCATGGCTCACGGGCCCAGCCGCTCCGCGGCATATGGGATCCTCCCAGACCGGGGCACGAACCCGTATCCCCTGCATCGGCAGGCGGACTCTCAACCACTGCGCCACCAGGGAGGCCCTAGTGTTCATTTTTGTGACATCTTTGTCTGGTTTTGGTGTCAGGGTGATGGTAGGCTCGTAGAATGTGTTTGGGAGCGTTCCTCCCTCTGCTATATTTTGGAAGAATTTGAGAAGCATAGGTGTTAGCTCTTCTCTAAATGTTTGATAGAATTCGCCTGTGAAGTCATCTGGTCCTGGGCTTTTGTTTGTTGGTAGATTTTTAATCAGAGTTTCAATTTCAGTGCTTCTGATTGGTCTGTTCATAGTTCCTATTTCTTCCTGGTTCAGTCTTGGAAGGTTGTGCTTTCCTAAGAATTTTTGCATTTCTTCCAGGTTGTCCTTTTTATTGTCATATAGTTGCTTGTAGTAAAATCTCTCATGATCCTTTGTATTTCTTCACTGTCACTTGTTACTTCTTTTTCATTTCTAATTCTGTTGACTTGAGTCTTCTCCCTTTTTTTCTTGATGAGTCTGGCTAACGGTTTATCAATTTTGTTTATATTCTCAAAGAACCAGCTTTTAGTTTTATTGATCTTTGTTATCATTTCCTTCATTTGTTTATCATTTATTCCTGATCTGATCATTATGATTTCTTTCCTTCTGCTAACTTTGGGTTAGTCTTTTCTTCTTTCTCTAATTTCTTTAGGGGTAAGGTTAGGTTAGGGGTAAGGTTAGGTTGTTTATTTGAGATTTTTCTTATCTCTTGAGGTAGGACTGTATTGCTATAAGATTAACTCTTAGAAATTCTTTTGCTGCATCCCATAGGTTTTGGGTCATAGTATTTTCACTGTCATTTGTTTCTGGGTATTTTTTGATTCCCTCTTTGATTTCTTCAGTGATCTCTTGGTTATTTAGTAGTGTATTGTTTAGCCTCCTTGTGTTTGTATTTTTTACTGTTTGTTTTTTTTTTTTTTCCTGTAAATGTTATCTAGTCTCACAGTGTTGTGGTAGGAAAAGGTATTTGATATGATTTCAATTTTCTTAAATTTACCATGGCTTGATTTGTGATCCAAGATATGATCTATCCTGGAGAATGTTCCATGAGCACTTGAGAAGAAAGTGTATTCTGTTTTTTTTTTTTTGAATGGAATGTCCTATAAATATCAAGTAAGTCCATCTTGTTTAATGTATCATTTAAAGCTTGTGTTTCCTTATTTATTTTCATATTGGATGACCTGTCCATTGGTGAAAGTGGGGTGTTAAAGTCCCCACTATTATTCTGTTATTGTCAGTTTCCCCTTTTATGGTTGATAGCATTTTCCTTATGTATTGAGGTGCTCCTATGTCGGGTGCATAAATATTTACAATTGTTATATCTTCTTCTTGGATTGATCCCTTGATCATTATGTAGTGTCCCTCTTTGTCTCTTGTAACAGCCTTTATTTTAAAGTTTATTTTGTCTGATATGAGAATTGCTACTCTGGCTTTCTTTTGATTTCCATTTGCATGGAATATCTTTTTCTATCCCCTCACTTTCAGTCTGTATGTGTTCCTAGGTGTGAAATCAGTCTCTTGTAGACAACATATACATGGGTCTTGTTTTTGCATCCATTCAGCCAGTCTATGTCTTTTGGTTGGAGCATTTAATCCATTTACATTTAAGGTAATTATCAATATGTATGTTCCTATTACCATTTTTTAAATTGTTTTGTATTTGCTATTGTAGGTCTTTTCCTTCTCTTGTGTTTCCTGCCTATCGAAGTTCTCCCAGCATTTCTTGCAAAGCTGGCCCAGTGGTGCTCTGAATTCTCTTAGTTTTTGCTTGTCTGTAAAGGTTTTAATTTCTCTGTCAAATCTGAGTGAGATCTTTGCTGGGTAGAGTAATCTTGGTTGTAGGTTTTTTCCTTTCATCACTTTAAATATGTATTGCCACTCCCTTCTGGCTTGCAGAGTTTCCACTGAAATATCAACTGTTAACCTTATGGGGATTTACTTGTATGTTATTTGCTGCCTTTCCCTTGTTGGTTTTAATATTTTTTCTTTTTATTTAATTTTAGATAGTTTGATTAATATGTGTCTTGGTGAGTTTCTCGTTACATTTATCTGTATGGGACTCTCTGCACTTCTTGGACTTGATTGAGTATTTCATTTCCCACGTTAGGGAAGTTTTCAACTATCATCTCTTCAAATATTTTCTCAGTCCCTTTCTTTTTCTCTTCTTCTTCTGGGACCCCTATAATTCGAATGTTGGTGTGTTTAATGTTTTCCCAGACGTCTCTGAGACTGTCCTCAATTCTTTTTGGTCTTTTTTCTTTATTCTGCACTGTGGTAGTTATTTCCACTATTTTATCTTCCAGGTCACTTATCCATTCTTCTGCCTCAGTTATTCTGCTATTGATTCCTTCTAGAGAATTTTTAATTTCATTTTTTGTGTTGTCATTGTTTGTTTGCTCTTTAGTTCTTATAGGTCCTTGTTAAATGTTTCTTGTATTTTCTCTGTTCTATTTCCAAGATTTTGAACCATCTTTACTATCATTACTCTGAATTCTTCTTCAGGTAGACTGCCTATTTCCTCTTCTTTTGTTTGGTCTGGTGGGTTTTTACCTTGTTCCTTCATCTGCTGTGTGTTTCTCTGTCTACTCATTTTGCTTAACTTACTGTGTTTGGGGTTTTCTTTTTGTAGGGTTCAGGTGTGTAGTTCCTGTTGTTTTTGGTGTCTGCCCCCAGTGGGTAAGGTTGGTTCACTGGGTTGTGTAGGTTCCTGGTCAAGGGGACCGGTGCCTGTGTTCTGGTGGATGAGGCTGGGTCTTGTCTTTCTGGTGGCAGGACCGCATCCAGTGGTTTGTTTTGGGTGCCTGTGAACTTAACGTGATGTTAGGCAGTGTCTCTGCTAATGGGTGGGGTTGTGTTTCTGTCTTGCTAGTTGTTTGGCATGGGGTGTCTAGCACTGCAGCTTGCCGGTTGTTGAGGGGAGCTGGATCTTAGCGTTGAGACAGAGATCTCCAGGAGAGCTCTTGCCAATTGATATTATGAGTGGCCAGGAGTTCTCTAGTGGACCAAAGTCCTGAACTCGGCTCTCCCACCTCAGAGGCTCAGGCCTGACACCCAGCCGGAGCACCAACTTCTGTAGGAGTTGTTCCACATGTAGATGTATTTTTGATGTATTTGTGGGGAGGAAGGAGATCTGCACATCTCACTCCTCCACCATCTTGAAGGTCCTCCCAAACCAGCTTTACAACAAATGCTAAAGGAACTTCTCTAGGCAGGAAACACAAGGAAAAGACCTTCAAGGTGTGGGTGCTCGAACCAGTCCTGCCCAGCACATGAGAGCTGGCTTATTCCTGCTGGAGCTGCATCACTAGTGGCTCAAGTCACAGAAGAACTTTCTATGAAGAGCTACCCCAGAAGGGTTTTGTGAAAACAGCCAGAGCAGAGATGTAGCCCCACTTTGTCTGTCTTTAGCACCATCTTTTCAGATTGTGTATACTTAGTATATTAATTTTTTATATCCACTTCTCATATTCCTTTTAGAGCTTTTCTGAAACAGTACTTATGCTGTAACTAAATTTCCCACCCCAAATAGTGAACATACATGATTGAGCAAACTTCTTTTCTGAAATTTCATTCCAGTCTATTGCACACTAGCAAAAAGTTATCTAAAAAGAGTACTTCACATGTTCTCAAGAAGAGCTATAGAAAAATAAGCAGATATAGGCAAGTCAGTCTTCACTCTCTCACTTTTCATTTGAATACAATTATATTTAGAAAAGGTAAATACATATCCCAAATTTTTTCTCATCTTCAGGTGACTATTCTATTTACTGTCTCATTAGATAGGAAATTTTCTATTATTGTATGTGTTCAAATGAAGTCATAGACACATCAGAAGTAATTTATATTTGGCTTAAAACTATAGATGAATTAATTAATCTAATTTTTATTAAATATTTACAATGTCTCAGGCATTGTTATAAGTCTGGGAATAAAAATTTAAATGAAAGACGGTATGGGTCAATTACATATTGAGTTTAGAGATTTGATTCTTAATGTTTAAAAGATACAAATGTTGTTCCCTCCTATATAAGAAGTCCAGAGGGAGGCAATGCAGTGCTGATACTGCAGCTGTACAAAGTTCTCTTTTTCCCTGGTTCCTTCTGTTTCTCTTCCTTGCCCCATATGATTTTCATTCTCAAGGTTACCACATGGACCAAGATGGCTGCTGGAGCTTCTGCTATTATCTTTGGTCCCAGGAGCAGGAAGGCAGAAGGAGAAAGAAACTTAAAAAGTATCCCATCCTTTTAACATGCTTTTCCAGCAGTTCCACACTACACAGAACTCAGTCTCATGGCATAGTAGCTTTAAAAGGGTCTGTACTCTGTAGGCTTCCTGTGGGGCTCATTATTTCAATGAATAAAATCAGGATTCTATTAATGACTAGAAAAGGAAAAATGTATGTTTTGGTAGGTAGTCGCCTGTGTTTGCCTCACAATTTCTTCCTGACTTTAAGGGATATAGGATCTAGTAGAGGAGATTAATAGATCTGTTAAAAAAAAGTAACAGGGAATATAAATTTAGAAGTTATGATAAAGGTCTCTTTTTTTTGTTTGTTTTGTTTTTTGTTTTTTGTTTTGCGGTATGCGGGCCTCTCACTGTTGTGGCCTCTCCTGTTGCGGAGCAAAGGCTCCGGACGTGCAGGCTCAGCAGCCATGGCTCACGGGCCTAGCTGCTCCGTGGCATGTGGGATCTTCCCAGACCGAGGCACGAACCCGTGTCCCCTGCATCGGCAGGCGGACTCTCAACCACTGCGCCACCAGGGAAGCTCAAGGTCTCTTCTTTGGTACTGAGGGTCATAAAAGGTGCAGTGGTCAAGTCCACTTTGGAAGGTCATGAGTAGAGTAATTTGCATGTATTTGCTTATTAATGGCATTGGTTTCAAAATGTTTCAAATATATTACAAAATTTTTCCAAAGGGGATGGAGAAATTGGACTGATATTTTGGTGTCAGGTATTTTACTTGCACTCTCATTTAATCCTCAAATAACCCTGTAAAGTAAGTATTTTTTCTATTCCCTGATAGAGACATGGCTTTTTAAAAAAATTTATTTATTATTTTTATTTTGGCTATGCTGGGTCTTAGTTGCAGCACACGGGACCTTCGTTGTGGCATGGAGACATGGCTTTTTAAATGGTAACAAAAACTTACACAGGACTACACTGCTAGCAATGAATGGGAGTAGTACTGATATCTAGATCCTTCTCCCAGACTCTCTTTTTTTTCAGTATATCTACCAAAAGCATTGCAACTGAAATCTTAAATTGGAAAACAACTCTCTCAGCCTTTTAGTGAAGTGTGCAGTTACACTTATTTTAAGGTATCCTCCTAATTAATTGTATATTCTTCCTCTAATATTCCAAGAGTTTAAATTTCAAAGTCTGCATTGAAGTCCTCATCTCTAATCCCTTTCTGACTCTCCATATTTTTCTAGCTTCCACGCGACTCTTGTCAGCACCTTTTGAACAACCTTGTCATGTTCTCCTTGCTGTAACAGTTTCACCTCCCCAAGGTAGAAACCAAGAAATGCACATTCTCACTTTTCTTTGCAGTGCAACACATGATTCAGGATTCCAGCAATGCACTTTGCTCAAGTGAAGCTTTATTTGGCAGCAATCCTCTTGGGTAGTAAGTACGTTTTATATAGGATTCATTTAATTGACATTGGATTTTCAGGAGTCGTAATGCTTAAAATTTTGACTTCTGGTCCTAGAACTGATGTCAGTGCTGGCAGAGTTTTGGTTGCAGTCAAGTTGCACTCTTGACAGCTGAGCATCCTAGAGGCAGCAATGGCACAAGCTGTATTTCCTTGGAGAGTTTTGGGCCACCATTCTTGGAGTATTTTGGGCCACCATTCTCGGAACTTGAGTACTGACCCATCTTTCTCACAATTCTGTGAGCTTCCCAATATAATTTTGATCAGCTCTTTTTTCATTTTAAAACCAAAAATTACTTCTGTTGCTTTCAGCTAAGCATTTTGAATAATACAGTCCCTACATAAAATATCATACTTAGAGAAAATCAAAATTGCTGTGACCGAAAGGTGGTCTTTTTGGAGAAACAGTGCTGGATCTGCAGTAGCATACTAGGTCTCTCAATTACTAGTTTTATGACTAGAAAGACATTTAGCTTCTCAGAAGTTTTGTTTTCTTAATGTGTGAATAAATATATTGATTCCATTTACCTAAAAGAATTTTTTTCCTGCCCTCATGAAGAGATGCTGTGAGATTAAGTAATGAACATAAAACCATTTAAGATCACAGAGCCCCACAAAACTGGTGTTTAATCCTAGCTTCTCCACTCTGGCTACGTGACCTTATGATTATCACCTCAATTCTTTCTGTCTCAGTTTCCTTATCTGAAAATCACACACTTATAGTTACCTCAATGATACGGTTGTTCTAAATATTAAATGAGTTAATATGTTTAATGGGCTTAGATAGTGCTTGACACCTAGAAAGCTTTGTAAGTGGTTATGTGTAAGTGGTTATGATTATTGCTGTTGTCATTGTGTTTGTGATGGTACCTGTAGCATTTTGTTAAAATACAGATTCTAGGGCCTCAACTAAATCAGAAATTCCAAGGGTGATGCTTAACTATTTGTATTAGAATAATTATATATAGTGATTGATTTTGGAGCACAACTGAAGTTGAGCACCACTGAACCATAAGTATTTGGAGTCATTTTTAATGCTAGCCAAGTGACAGAAGCTTTGTATTTTCACATCTCAGTAAAAAACACAAAAACATATTAAGTTGAATAGGCAAAAAATTATGGTAAAGGTACAGAAACAGCATTATGTAATGGAAAGTTCCCTCAAGAAAGTCAGGAGGGGACTTTCTCAGACCACCTTCCTCTTTGGACCCCTTATGTAATCTTTTTGCCCTTCAAGTTGCCAGAACCAAAACCAAGAGGGTTGATTAGATGACCCAGAATGGTTTCATGTTGAAACCACTTGGTCACCATCCTTGGAGTTATTGATTGAAATATCTGGGAGGAAGTATATGTGTCTGTGTCTATGTCTGTCTGTGTGTGTGTGTGTGTGTGTGTGTGTGTGTGTATGGGATAGATAGGATTCAGGAATTAGAAGACCTTGCTAACTCATTTTTTTTTTTTTTTTTTTTTGTGGTATGCGGACCTCTCACTGTTGTGGCCTCTCCCATTGCGGAGCACAGGCTCCGGACGCGCAGGCTCAGTGGCCATGGCTCACGGGCCCCGCCGCTCTGAGGCATGTGGGATCTTCCCAGACCGGGGCACGAACCTGTGTCCCCTGCATCGGCAGGAGGACTCTCAACCACTGTGACACCAGGGAAGCCTGCTAACTCATTTTTTAGTAGTTGACCTGAGCAAGCATCTTAACCCACTTAGTATAAAATTTAATAAAATAGGGTTATGTGAGACTTATAGACAAGAATACAATCAAAATAAATAAATAAATAACTTAGGAACTAAATAAACATTAGTATCCTTTGAGTTCTACAATTTCATAATCATCTAATTAAATTGAACACCATACTGTATTTATTATCTAGCTGGACATTTAGTCCTGGATGCAAATTCAAAAAGAATGCATGACAATAATAGAAACTCAAAAATCTTATGATAGGAATTATTAGAAAGCACCTTAAAATATGTTTAAAATCTTGATATAATGAAAGCTTAAACAAAAATACACTGTAGTCGATGATGTGCACATTTGCCCTTTATGTTCTATGTTGGGTGTTACTGAATGTTTTCACCCTTTCCCTGATATCTTAGTTTGTTTTATGCCACTTTGGAAGTGACTGTTTTTTATAGAATTGGATGATGTTATGGTTAACCACAAGAAAACACTAAAAGGTCAAAGGCAGTAAAATATGTTTTTTCCAACAGAAGTAAAAGTGGCTTTACCCTTCTGCAATGTTTCACTTTCATGCTTTTTATATTGGGTTGGTCAGGAAATACATCTCATTCACATTGATCATTATAGCACATGCCATTAGGATAGACATAGCAGAGTGTTCTAAAATAAATCAGCTAGACACCAATGAACATCAAGAAGTAATACTCTTTGAGTTCCCTACAGTCTGTAACCCATATATTTATGTCAACTTGCAGGAAAATATATAGGCAATAAGTCAACATTAATACAACAATATTTGAGAAAAGAACATGATAAGTATGGTTATTATAAGAATTTCAGACATTGATTTTTAAATTACACCAGCTTTTCACTTAATAATTATAATGTTTATATACTATCATTCCTCTGAGGATGCAATTCTCATCTTTCTTCTTTATTTATAAATGTTCTTACCTATGATATTTACTTTTAGTGTTTTGCAGAATGTAATTCTGAACATTATTACTAAAAGATCTTTAATTGGGTTAGCCTAAGTCCTAACATTTTTTCAACTAGTTATTCTTGACTCGAGTTTTTTTTATTATTTTAAAAATATTCTGTGCCCTAATGTTCATTTGTTTTTAGTTTAATTTTCTCTTTTCAACATTTCTTTCTTACAATTTGTTACTCTTTATTTAGCTCAAATGTTTAAGAATTAGTTATTTTAGGAATCAGGTGTTACTTGTTAAAATTATCTTTTTTGCTCTAGATATCTATTCTTTCTTGAGATTGCCTGCCTCTTATAACTGGTAACACAGATTTCTAAAACATCAAACATGTTGGCACTAGTCAGGGATCACTTGTATCACTTTTTTTCCAACATGTTTTCATACAACATGAGAAATCATTATTTGACAACAAAAACATTTGTGCACTATAACTTCATAGAATGAATTTAAAAAATAGAAGTCATTAAAAACTGTAAATTCCCACAGAAATAAATTACTCTTGTTTTCATGGCTCTTTTAGCTTATGATATTCAGGGGTATACAATTCTACATAAGATTTTCATGATATTCCCAATGAAACACATCTCTGTTTTCTGCTTTGCCAGACCCATTGAAAAGCAGGGGGAAAAAAGCTGATGTTCTTTTCAAGTTTGAGAAATGTGTCTAGAAGAAACTAAATTACAGAGAAAGCAAAGGTATTCAAAATATTCTTATTTAGTTTCTCATTTTTTCCCCAAAAAACATTTATTTTTCAATTGGAAAAACAGGAAATGATTATGGTAAAGCAACAAAACTCAACAAGTAAGCCAAGATAAAAATTTCACCTGGCCTTTGAAGACATAAATAAATTTATGTCTTCAAATAGTTACTACTTAGACTACAGAGAGAATCTGTAGTTTTAGAATGTCCTCCCCCCACCTCTATCCCCTGTCCCCTCTCTTGCTACTCCTTCAGAATTCAGCCTACGTGTTATGTCTTATGTGCAGTCTTCCCTCTCTTTCCATCGTGTACTCCCCCATTGGCTCTCTGTACTGGTATCATCTATAGCATTTGAAACACTCTATTTCTATATTTGCAACATTGGACTTTTAAAAAAAATTCAACTAATCTCTAAGTTACATGAGGGTAAGATATGTGTATTATTAATATTAGCATCATTGTTTATAGCACATTGGTAAGGTCCTGATAAGTGTTTTTTTAATTAATTAGAAAATCAATATTATAAATCTTTAAGAAATGATATAAGATGGAAGAAGCACTACAATATTTTTATCAATTACTTTCAAATGATGCCCTACAGGTAGCTCCTACCAGTTCCTTAGAGGTTCCTTGGAGTGAAGTGTAAGCAGAAAGAGGAGAGGTCAGGTGCTTATTGTAAAATCCCGGTTTTCCCCTCCTTTGTCACTGTAACCAGGGGAGCTTCACTCTTTCTGGACTTATATATTAAGGTTCTGCATAACATGCTATATTAAGAAATGATTTTGCAACTAGAAAAGCAAGATCTGAATTTTAGATGGCCAAAAGACTATTCTGAAAAATGGAAAATTTATGCTGTAGAACTGCACTGTCCAATATGGTAACTAATGGTCACATGTATCTACTTAAATTTAAACTTAATTACAATTAAATAAAAGTTAAATTTATTTTTTCAGTCACACTAGCCCTGTTTCAAATGCACGATAGCCACAATGTCTACTGTGTATCATTTTGAACACCATACAACATATTTCTATCATCATAGAAAGCTCTGTTGGACAGCTTTTTTTCCTAAAAGTAAGATTTTTGAGTCTAATATCACTTATTGTAAAATTCAAGAAGAATTCAAGAAATGAAACTGGAACATATTATTTAAAAAGTTCATGAGATATTTACTTGACTTGTATTAAGAGACCTACTCAGTACTCTGTAATGATCTACATGGGAAAGGAATCTAAAAAAGAGTGGATATGTGTATATGTATAACTGATTCACTTTGCTGTATACCTGAAACTAACACAACCTTGTAAGTCAACTATACTCTAATAAAATTTTTTTTTAAAAGAGAGCCCTGCTTCATACTAATTCTCCAATAGGATAGAAGACTAGTGGACTGGTTGAAAGTGGGAAGCCAGGAGTGAGAGTCTTTAGGTTGGTCAAACACCACGTAACTTCAATAAAGTTACCTAACAATTATAAACATCAGTGTACTTTCTGAAAAATGGGTAATAATAGTACTTAGTTCATAGGGATGTTCTGAGGATGAAATGAGACAAAGTATGTATGGATTTAGCAGAGTCCCTGACACATTTTAATAATCAAATTTATATCATTATCCAATTAATGTTACTCTAAGTTACTCCCATGTTGGTTAGGTTCTTCTAGCATTTATGGTAATGTCTAAGGGCATTCTGATAGATTAACTTGATGCTTTGCAGCACAACAAATTGGACTACTTGAAGACAACTAAGGCAGCAGTACAGAAGATAATACAAAGTGTATTTAATAGTAAAATGCAAAGTGATGGTAGCTGGAATCTACCAAATTTTCAGACTCCAGATGGTCAGGACCTAGTACATCCAACTACAGGTTCTTGCATTACACAATCATGTTGTCAGAAAACAGAATCCCAGGGTTCATAAAGCCTTAGTAGGCATAATCCCATTTCTTATTATACCCGTAATGTATAGAGCAAAACAAAGCATATTAAACAGATAAAACTTATTTGATATTTCTGTTATTAAAAGCAGAGCCTCAGAAGTTACTGGGTTCATTTATTCTCTCATTTATATATACTTAAAAGAATCTATCTGTCTGATAAAGATTAATTGATAATGATTAAATGATAGTGATTGATAATGAGGGGTTAATATGTTAATGACATAGGTCATCTTTTAAGGGTCTTTTTTCTACCTCTAATCTCTGGATTCTTCATATAGCTCCTTTCCAAATAGATCACCACTTCCTGTTTCCACATCAAGATACTGGTTATAGGCATTGTGATATGAGAGTAGAAACTTAGGCTCCAAATGTCAGGCCCTGAATCCTGGCTCCACCAAAATGACTGAGGCTTTCTGTGTCAACAATAAGATCTTTGCCCCCACCCACCTTGATTTGCCACTCTTAATTAACTATTCCCACTGGTTTTTGCTATTATACAAAATAAAACATTTTGTCTGTCACTGGATGAGCTATTTCCGTGTATCTGCAGAAGTTTTGGCGAGAAGTAATAACTCCTGGTTTTAGTATTTCCTGGAGTACCGTCCAAATTTCATCCTTGATTGAGTAATTCTCAACTTTTGGAACCGTTAACTCTATTATTAGTAGTGGATTCCAATTATGAAAAACAAATAAATCCCATCCTTTCCTGTGTCCCCCCTAGTGACTCTCCTATTGTGTATTTATGAGGTTTTCCAAGAGATTTACTCTCAGGCCATTTAATTTGTTTTTACATATACCTTTGAAATAATCAGGAACAAAGAAAATATGTGATACCTATAAGAATAATTCTAAACTAGCCTATATCCATTTTCCAAGGATCGTATACGAAGTAACAACTGTTGGCACAATATCTAGGATTTTAATTTTCCCATGGCCTTTTTGAAGCCTTTCATGGTATCTTTGAATAAAATCCAGAGAAATGCATGCTCAATTTAGTGAAGGGATTTTAGTTGGTTAAGCAAACATGCTAAAAGAGTGCCAATTAAACAATTTAGTAGAATAGTTTTTAGGGTAATAGGAGGTGATACTTACAAGACTCTTCCCCAAACACCCAGCAGTATATATCACATAAATGGATTTGATATCAGCGAGGTGCAAAGTATATTCTGACACCTAATGTCACAGGTTTTTAACCTGCACTGAGTATTTTTTAATGAACACATAAATAGCTTTCTTATTAAATCTACAAGTGCACAAAAAATGGATAAGAAGAGCTAATGCATGACAGAATCGGGGTTTAAAAACATTAATATCTAAGATGTACAATCCACAGCATAAAAGTTAAGACATGTATTTATGTTCATAAAATTAATTGTTCAAGTACAGTTGAAAACAAAGGGTCCTGGTTATATAGCTGGTTATATAAAAATATATATCAGGAATTTTAGTTATTATGAAAATATTGTTTAAAGCATTAATGCATTAACTCATTAGTAGTAATAATCTAGTCGGAACAGGAAACATGCTATTTTATTCTGTATTGATGAAGTGCATTGAGCTTAGTTGTTGAGTTCTCATTTTGAGGAGAGCATTGAAAATATATGAGAGTGTTCTAAGGAGGAACTCCAGAAAGAGTAGTGTGCAAATAATATCATCAAAAGAAGATTTAACAAAATGAGAAAGTTTACTCCAGAAATAAGAAGCCCTACCATGGTCACAATACCTGTTTTATACACCTGAAGGATTGCCTGGGAGTTTTTGTTTGTTTGTTTGTTTCTGTCCCTTCTGCCATCTCATGGGGAAAAGCTAGATCAAATGTGAGGCAGTTACATGGTAATATATATGCCTAACTATAACGCTATGCTTTCTTACATTCATAACTGGCTAACAATATGAATATCTCTCTATTCTCCATTCATGAAGATATTCAAGGTAAGCAGGCATGTTGGAGGAAAGAATCTTCACTGGATGAAATGTGTCACTAAATGCTAAATGAGGGTACAGAACAACCCAGAAAAGAAAATTATAATACCTCGAGACCACATGCATCATCATGTCTGTAATTTGGCTACTGAGCTAAACCTTTGAACTGTAATTAAATTACTACTGTAATAGATGGTTATGATATAGACTGCCAGAAAGTGTAAAATAGTGTGGGATAAGATAAGATCACTGATACTTGCTGAATGTTAGTCAAAGTACAGGTGCTAAGAACTTAATATAAACATTAGACCTGATGTGACAAATTTAAATAATCAAGGAAAAAACTCTCAAACCCGTTGTGATATTTACCTAAAGAAGATACATACTGTAAGCCATCAGGGAGAGAAACAGTTAAAATAATCGCTAAAAACTTTTATAGAATATATAGCAAGTAAAGAAAAATGGTAAATTCTAAAATCCAAAACGATGCCTCTGATGCTTCAAGTATTCACTGATTTTAACGTAAGGTCTCTTGATGCCTACCACATCAGTCTTGTTCAGCTCTCCTGTGCCAGGGGTCACACATCTCTAAGTCATCTATTCTCTCTGAAGTGATCAAGTGGTCTATGACAAGAGCCTTGAATTTATGTGTTTATTGCTACTAACTCTTTCCTACCAGCTTGCTACTAATCAGCAAATGCCTCTAACTAGCTGTGCTTTTTTTGGCATATAACTTATTCTCCTGTGTTCAGTTCCCTATTTATAAATGTATAGGGTTAGGTTTAAGTATAGTATATCTGCCTTCTGAAATTATTTGATTCTCTGCTAGCAAAGTCCAAACAGAATGTACTTTCTCAGGGGAATTTTGATGACAGATGGCCTCTACCTTTTATCTACTTGGCAACACCAGAGAGGGCTTATACTAGTCTCTCTTCATCCTGTTATGTATGGGAATCATAGCTTTTCATAGGTACTTACCAGAAAGCCTTTAGTCAGGGATTCTTCTGTTTTGCTTTCCAAGAATTCAAGGAATCTGAAATCCAAAGACAAAAATGGCCTTTTTGAACTCCGTTTTGCTTTTTAGCTTTTGCTGGTGCCAAATAAGGAAAACTCAAAGGCTAGCATGGCAGTCTGGATCCTGCACTGGTCTGATGACCGTTTTGCCATATCAGAAAGTGCCCAGAATGAGTTTCCTGCATGATCGTTTTGCGTTTTCAATTCCCTGCCTGCTTCTTAGGACATGTGTAAAATATATTTTGCTTCTGCTATCTCCAGTTTTAACATGTTCCCGTTTCTCATTTTTAAGCTCATAGAATTTTAAAGTAGTGAATCCTTTTCCTTAATGAATATTTTTAAATAATTTGAATATTCAGAATATAGCAAAATAGTTGAAAGAAAAGATTTTCACATAAAAACAAGAACATGTTTTACAGACTTCACACTTGTTCCTTTTTTTACTTGTTTTAGTCTAAAATGACTTTTGGGTATAGACATAAACCTAGCTACCAGCTGTCTGGATTTCTTTCACTAAATTGTCTAAACTGAATTGTTGTTTGATGTCATGAGGCTAACTTCTGATAATATTTAGTATTCTGCAGCAGTAATTTTCTAAATGTTTTCTGAAGGATTAGAAATTATGGTAACATTTAAAAATTCTAATATGTACAGAGAAGTAATTTATATACCATATCAGTCCAAGCCCAGTTAAGAGACATAAATAACACAGTAATTTCAACAAAGGAAGTTTCATATAAAGAATATTAAACTATGCTGGGTATGCAGAAAAAAGTAAACAGGCCTGAGACTATCATCCTTAGAAAGACCAGCTTGCACGGCTGGCCTTTGACTGGCAGCTAAGAATTGGGGTTTTAGAAGGGTTTTCACCATTCCTGATAAGAATGGCTCACTGTGCCTAAACTGATTATGCAAACAATGTGTTTTATTATGAACATCTGCTTTCCTTCTGGGAGTCTGGAATTTTGGTGCTTAGTAGGCAGAGGGTGCCTATGTGATCAGTCTCTAATAACATCCTTGGCCACCGAGTTTCTAATGAGCTCCCTGGTAGAAAATACTTCACTTGTGTTGTCACTATTTGATGCTGAAAGAATTAAATGAGTCTGTGTGACTCAAATTCATGAAAACTCTTGTAACCTTGTGCTTTTTCCCCTTGCTGATTTTCCTGTGAATCTTTTTCCTGTAATAAATCGTAACCACGAGTTCAACTATATGCTGATTCCCGTGAATCCTTTAATGAATCATGGAAAGTGGGGAGGCTCTTGGGGACTTTTGACACTCTAGGTTACTATAAAAATGTAAAGAGAACTCTGAAGGATGCTCTAAGACAGAGAGAGACAGAGAGAGAGAGAACCTCAGACAGGATACATTTGGAAGGGAAGCTCAGTCCCCAAGGCTCAGTGAGGTTCTGATCTCATTGAATATGTAGTTACAGGCCAATAGATGGCAGAGGATTTTTCTGGGTTGTTTGGGCTAGATCTAGTCCATAGTCACTGGACAAGCAAGAAATAACATTCCAGAGCTCAGGTAAGACAAGGTTGGTGGGCAGACAGACAGAGGAGGCAGGAACTACTGTAGGAAGCTTGGACCTCACTTTCTATAGTGGGAAGACGGAAGGAAACAACCCTCTGAGGCTCAATCCAGCTGACGCTTGTGCGTGGGAATGCAGGTGGAGTCCAGGCGAGGCAGGCCTGAATCCTGGATGATGCAGTGCCTGCATCAGGAGGGCCATGGCTTCAAGGTCATTTAATGATTGCCTGCTGTGGGCTTGTAGTTGGGGGAAATGACCCTCATATCCCCGCCCCGCCCCCGCAGGCATGACTGGTGTTCTACACAGCAGGAGCAAGGAAAAGCAAAAGTAGGACTATGGCTGCGGAGCAACTAAGCCCGTGCGCCACAACTACTGAGCCTGCGCTCTAGAGCCCGAGAGCCACGACTACTGAAGCCCACGTGCCTAGAGCCCGTGCTCCGCAACAAGAGAAGCCACTGCAATGAGAAGCCCGCGCACCACAACGAAGAGTGGCCCCTGCTCACCACAACTAGAGAAAGCCCACATGCAGCAACAAAGACCCAACACAGCCAAAAATAAATAAATAAATAAATAAAATTTAAAAAACCCATAACCATTATTAAAAAAAAAAAAGTAGCACTATGGAATCTGGAGGATAACCCTATTTCTTCTTGCAATGCCTCTCCATTGCCCCCTATTGACAAAGTTTAACATCACGCTCACTGTAAAGGAGATATACTGAAAGAACCCAGTTCATTATCTCAAATCAGATACTGAAATATGAATTTGCATCTGAGAGGCAATAACTTGATAACTGACTGGCACATACAATGAAAGCACCTAAAAGAACACTAAACAAACTTCTCTTCTGAGCATTCTAAATTTTCAAATCAAGCCAAACCACACATTATTTCTATTCCTTGCAAATAAATACGAAATACAATATACTTACATTTTCTCTTTGGACCAGGTTTAATACCTCAATACACACTATTCCTTAAGTCTCCATTATTTTCCCAAACAGTATGCCTTTGACTTGTTCATGTATTTTTTAAATGGGAAATAAAATTGTAGGATAATAAATATACAAGTAACTTAAATCCTAAAATTTTCTGGAAGTCACTAGTCTCTCCTTGCTTCACTGTTTATAGTAAAGTAGTACTCAGTGAATGAACAATAGTACAACTAATTTGGGGTAAAAAGAAAAAATGTGCTATTTAATTTTTAATCTGTATTCTGCCTGTTTACTAGTCATATTTTACTCAATTGGATCAATACAATTAGATTTCAGTATTTTTTTTCTCCATTTTGTTCTCCCAGGCTACACTGAATATTTAAATTAGAAAAGATTTTATTGATTTTTTTTTCTTTTATCATGAAAATGTTCCTGGTCTTATTAGGTTGTTCAGCTTATTTCTTAACTGAACTTAACTTTCTAACTTAAATTACTCTGTAGTACAACCTAATGCCCCATGCAACGATGTTATACCTGTATTTGTGTCAAATCTAATTATGAAGTCTTGATTTGCATAATGTGCAAGAAATTATTTCCATTTTCCCTACCATGCAAACAGATCAATTTTCTCATTAGCCCTTTCCATCAGTCCTGATTGCTTTAGGCTTATGCTTTTCATATTATTTTGTTTCCTGGTCAAATTGGGTCCTTACCTCATGTATAGACAGATTGATTACATTTTAGGAGATTTATTTATGTTGACAGATTAACTATATAAAATCAGTAATAATGCAATATTTTTATTACCTAATTATTAATTATTTACATTGTCCCATCATAGTCTTTCTACAGTCTTTAATAGATTTATTTTTGCCTTTTTCCTATTTCAGAATTTAAGAACAAATAACGAGATGAGCCACAAAGTAGGTGACAATAAAAGATGAAGAAGAAGTGGGGCATAAAACTCATTTTAGGAGCACAGCTTTGGATAAAAGACTCTAAGGAGACTTCTTCGGGCTCTATAATCTGACAAAAGGAGTTATGTGGTGGTGCATAATTTTCCCACAGATCTTTTGTTCTTTGATGTGTTTGACGCACAAATAAAAATGTGGGTTGAAAGTTTGCAGAGTGGAGTTTGTGTGTTTACAAAGGGGGCTGTAAAGTGAATATGCTGATGCGTGTGAAGTCAAACATGCTGTTGATAATGAGCACTATTAGGAAGATATACTCAAAGAGTGAATGCCTCTGTGAATGCCAGGTTGTATTTATTGTCTGCGTGTAACAACCATTCACCAAGTGCATATTCAAAGCGTTTTCTAATAAAATGCTCTCTAATAGGAAGGCTGATTCTGTTTCATCAGTGGAAAAATTGAAGTAGTATTTACATGATGAGAAACAGGAGTGCAAGTTTGATGATCCCTTTCTTTATAGTTCCGAATCTTCAAGACCCTGATACTCAAACAAGATGCTAAAAAAAATAACGCTTACTCTCTCTGTAGTTTCACTAGAAACACTTGTGTAGTTTCTAGCAAACTTTCTCTTCTTAGTCTGTCTCTATGTGTATATATGGAATTTGTATAACTAGACCTCGAAAAAATAAGGGGTAAAGCCAAAATATTTCCTGTTTAAAATCCCAAACTACATAATTTCTAGAACTTCACTTCTCTATTCTCTCCTCCAACAAAATCTTTTAATTTTCTGGTGAGAAATCGGGATCATGATAAGGTCAAAAACCCTTTGTGCAGACACTGTTATATTTGAGGACCAGCACAGGCCAGTGTGCAGCAATATTTAATAAATAAATATTTGTTGCATGAAAAACAAATAAGTGAAAAAGTAAATAACCCTACTGTTCCATCTTAACTCAGACCCTGTGGTTTTCAAATGATAATGTTTTGGCTTTCCAGAGCCTGACTGTCAAAAACAAGTCTACATTTAAGATAAACTTTTTCCAGTCACCTAGTCACTGCTGCCAAATAGCACTCTGAATCTGGATTTATGCCTATTAAGGCTCAAATGTGGCTAGGGCAACACAACTTTTCTGCTCCATGGGGACAAATTTGGAAATCAATCTTGGATTTCTTGACAGATGTACATGATGGAGAAATGGACTATTGACTTTATTGGAGCCAGATATCTCTTGAGCCAAAAAAGATCCCATCTTTATCTAAAGAAGTGGCCAAACTTGCAGCCTTTGGACCACAAAGGTTGTCCAGGGCTTTGAGACTTTTTTTTTAACCTCATCACAGTTGTAGGCTTGCATTGAAAGTGACCATATCATTTGCCATTCAAACCAAGACCCTGCTGAGAGTTGAAGTAGTGCTAGTGATGATGACACTGTGAAACAGAAGAGGATGGTGGTGATATTGGAGAATTGCTCATTTTCTTTCTTTTCCTTTGTTTTTCTCCACAATACCACAACACAAAGTTGCATGGTGGTATTGACCTTTACTGAAAATATGGAGCAAACTAAAGTGAATCAAAGTGGATTTTTAAGTCATGTACCTCTTATTTGTTACCCCTTATCTACTTAACTTCCTAGTGGAAAGACTCAACTGCCACTTGTTAGAGCTCAGTTAAATTTTTCCATCAGGACATTCAGAGGCTTTATTTCCAGTGAGATATGTATGTTCTAAGGAAACTGGAGGTAGGAGAAACAGGGGGTACTGTACACAAAGCAAAGAGGATGAAAGGTAGAAAGAATATGTCTTTCAGTTAAGAGTTAATACATAAAGTACAGTGTTAAAGCATATAACTCTATACAAATACACACACACACACACATGCACATACACACCCCACATTTGTATGGTTCTCTTTCTGGTTGGGAGATGTGTTAAATACCAGCAAATCAAAATGATGAGGTGAAGTTTTTTTCTTATTGTTGGATAAAATTTGGGGGGAGGGATTACTCTTGATGTATACAGTGATTAGAACTCCAGATAAATCACTATACTACTACTGAACCCAGGTTGAACACTGGAACACATTCAACGTTGACCACTTTAGCTAATTTTGCATTTTTTAACCAGAAAGTGGATAGTCTGAGATTAGAAGACACTTATATATTACAAGATATAATTCTCCCAGGTGACTATAATGTGGATATTCTAAAAATGAGAAATATAATTACTAATTCTGTCATTTGAGCTTGAATATTTTTGTTATGGTACTCATTCTGGGCAGAATGTATTTGGAAGGTGACACATGTAGTCATCATTTTCTAGCCAATGGTTTTCTGAAATTTGTGTAAAACATGTCATAAGATCTCAGTTTTACTGGTAGTAGTATACCTGGCTCCTGCTTCATGGATCCCAGAAAAGAAATCACTTGTAGCCAAAAGAATGTGGAGTCAGTGCTTGGCAGCAAAGTTGGAGGACATCCTTTGTTTCATGACAAGATTTCCCAGGGTCTGGATGGAGACAGCTGGAGGCAACTATGGAGATCTAATTCCATGGTAATAGCAGGGTGGACACCTGCTGACTAACAAAGAATGGCATGTAGAGCAATGAGGAACTTGTAATTCTTATCAGAGTGTGAAATTTAACAAGGACTCTTCAGGGCTTCCTAGCACTTGAGTCATTTTTTTTTCAGCAGGATTCTAACTTGAATGAGGTCTTTATTCAGAATATTCTTCGTTTTAACTGAGAACAAATGCCCATTTACCAACAGAAACAGAAGATCATGACAGTTGACTCTGTAAATCTTTACCTGAACTCCTTGTGAAGGGACACATTTATTTGCTTTTCCCGGTGTTTTCAGTGGAGAGACCACCATCTGAGTAATTCTGCTGGCCCCACTTTGCTCCCTCATTCCTTACCCTTAGTGAATGAATAGTCAGTTGGAAAGAAGGAATTAAGCTCGGTTAATTCAGACCCTTGATCTCTTGTTGGTGTCTTTAGAATATGCATAATTGGAAGAAACACACATTCCCTTCCGCTTAGAAGTTTTATAGGAGCAGTGTTAAGGAAGACCAATGACTTTCCAGTCAAGTCCATACCTGGATGGGAGTACTCCTTCAGAGTTACACTTTGGGCAAGCTCATTTGCTTAACAGACCAAGTTATGCCATAAGGTGTAGTCTTTATCACTATAAAGGTGCTGGGCTGTTCTTCTTGGCTGAATACTCTCAATGTTTCAAAGGTTTCAAATCAGTTGAAGAATTAAGGATGACAATGAAAATGATATATATATATATGTGATCCCATGAATTGCTAATACTTTTCCTCATTTTGTCCCTTTTCCATAATCCTTAAATCTCTTTTAAAAATTGGAATATAATTTATATTATCTAATATCTTAAGGAAATTTCATGTGAACTAATGTGATATTCTTTACCATAGAAGAATAAAATGAAATCTAGTGCATTTTTTCTATACACATTAGTCATAGTTTAATAATAAGTCACAGCAAACATACTATGTACATTTTGTGTTAAACATAGGGTACTGTTAAGACTTGTCTGATCAGGTTCTTACTGTCTTTTTTATAAGTTTGAAATCATCAACTAAATATGTTAACTAAAAAACAAAAATTGCGACAACTTTACTGAGAGATTCAGTTGACATTTTAAAACTTCCTTGAGCTAAACCACCAAGATACATTAAGAGAAAAAAATGAAAGCTGAGTAAGAGCTTATAAAAGACAGAGTAAATCCTTTAGGATGATTAGCTCAGTGAAATGTTAAAAGAATGTTTTGTGTGCATGTCAGGTCTCTTGCTAGCCTCAAACTAATAATTTGGATTCACTTCATTATAGCCACTGAAGTAATGTAGCAGAGACTTGGAAGAGGAGTGAAGAGCCAGAGAGAAAGAGCATAACACTTAAAGAATGAAGTTACTCTCATAATTCAGCTTCAGATAACTCAAACAAGCACCTTGCAAATGACAATGCAGGGCTGAGTTCCACTCAATGTGAATGAAAATAACTAAGACATATGAGCCCTCTAGGAGTTCCCTCAATGAGTCTCAAAAATTAATATTCCAAAGATGTAACTCATTTTTCTCTTTGTTTCAAGGGCTGATTCTTCCATTTTAAATCAAGGATACTTTACAAACCAATGACATCTGACACTATGGCTGACCTTTAGGGTTATAAAAGTTGTCATGCTTTGCTAAAAACATATATGGATTTTTACATACTGGCAACTTGGTTGATGGGAACTTCATACGTTTTTTTTTTTTTTTTTGATGGGAAATTCATATATTTTTTTAAACTCTTTACCTATTTAGTATAATTTTCGAGTGGCAGCATCATAGCGTATGGCATTTTCTGAATGACCAGATGATGTATTCATCTGGCTCATTTCAAGGAAAAGTTGATGTTCAAAGAAATAATTCAATAATAATAAATATATTTGAATCATTTGTAAGCAAAAGAAAAGGAAAGGGGGTTGGTTGTGCACTTTGGATTTAGACAAACATGGACATAGGACTAAATTCTAGCACCCAGTCTTATTAATTGCATGACTGTGGCAAATAAGTTATCCTCACTATGCTTTCATTTTCTAATCTAATCTTTACATTTGTGTGAATATAGATATAAATAACAACAACCCATTACTGAAGGGTATTTGATTGTATATCAAACGCTAAGCCAAGTGCCTTTGTGATTTAATCTTCACAGTAACTATTTGAGAGTATACTAACTTCCCTACCTAGACTACATTTTCATATGTGGTAGCTGTCTTGCCAATGCCAAATACTCTCAAATTCTGACTTCTAGTTCAAAACACTCTTCTGAGCTACAGACATATATATGTGTGTGTGTGTGTGTGTGTGTGTGTGTGTAACTGTTTTCTGCATTGTTCCATCTGGACATCTGCTAAGCACCTTGATAACTACATAACCCCAGCTGTACTGATCTTCTTTAACCCTATCCCATTCTTTTGTTTATCCTATCTTCCTTGGTAAATAGCACCACCAGGGCTCAAGCCATAAATCTAAAAGTTATTCAATGTCCAAAATACAGTGGCTTAATCTCAAATCAATCTATTCACTTCCTGCAACTGTCTTCATCATCTGACACCTTAACTATCCTTACAGTCTCATGACTGGCCTTCCTGTTAACCATGTCCCTCCCATCAGTCCCACCATCAATTACCCATATGCAGCCAAAGTGATCTTTTAAAAACTCTTAAGTGCAGTCAAATGCTGATTCACTTTGACATAAAGCAGAAACTAACACACCATTGTAAAGCAATTATACTCCAATAAAGATGTTAAAAAGTAAAAATAAATAAACAATAAAATGAACACAGAATCCAAGCATTGAAACTTTGCCAATATATATAGTTCATCCCAAAATTTTAGAGTAAGACAAATAATATATTATTGTTCTTCAAAAAAAAAAAAAAAAAACAAACTCTCATGTGATTATGTTGCCTTATTGCACAATACCCTTAATTTTCCTTTAGATAAAGATGAAAATACTTAACATGAATCAATAAGTACATGGAAAAGCAAATACCTCTGCTGAATCAGGGCCTTGTTGACTTCTGCAACCTTATTGTACTTTATTTGGACTCACTGCCTATGCTTCCATCACACTGGTCATGTTTCATTTTCTCAAATGGATCTTCTCTTAAACTGTCTCAAGACCTTTGCTCATACCTTGCCACAGCCTGTAAGACTCTCCCTTCCTGACATAGCAGAGCTGATTGACAGTCAACTCTCAGGTCAAGGAATAGGTTATTCCTCCCCCTATTCACCCACAGGGCTTTGTACTTCTTTGAGCTCTCAACACATTTGAAAATGTAATAATTGTCCATATCATCTGCTAGATTATAAGCTCTATGATGATAGGGAACATGTGTGTATTCTCACTGTACATCCAACACAGTGCACTGGTCATTGGTCCTTGGGGGTGCTCAGTTATTCTCTGCTGATCAAATGAAAGACTAAATAAACAGGCATTTGGAATCTGCTTCCTTATCTCTTAGGTGCTATGAATTTGTTTGGACCTGGAGAGAGATGGAGATCTAGGTAGAGATGAAGATAGAGGTTAACATGGAGATAAAGAGAAAGAGGGACAGACAGAGAGAAAAAGAAAAAGAGAGTCAGAGACAGAGACAGAGAGTGAAGAGAATGAGGTGTATGGAAGAACATAATGAGAGATAAGATCATGAAAACTCAGGCAAGGACAGTGCTGCTCTGAGATCAAGGTGCAGAAAGGGCAGAGGTCCTTCTTCCCTTCCAAACTGCCGTCTCCACTCTGCAGTGCAGAACTGCTTTAACCCAGTGAGGGCATTGCCACTAGTAGTTCTCATTTCTGTTTACTGAAAACTTCCTCTGGGTTTACACATATTACCTCATTTAATCCTAATGAGTCCCTTTACTGTCTTCATTTTATAGAGGCTGTGGTGGAGACAAAGAGGACTTCAGTAACCCACCCAAGTGATGCCTAGAAGAGCAGAGATTCAAATTCAGGAACTCTGACTGCAGAGCTTGTGCATTTAAAACTATGTCCTGTGTCATCAGGATGCCTCTCACCAGCACAGGGGTCAGTGAGCACTGGTCAGTAGTGCACTTTTGAGGGAAAATGGGCTGGGTAATCCCAGCAATGAGGAGGCATTAAACTAACTGGGAGGGAATTCAAAGGGGAATGGCCACTTAGTTGAGTGACGTAAGACAGATGTTCAGAACTTGTTCTGAACCAGGGCTCATTTTTGAAAGAATCGTGTTTGTGTGCACGCGCGTGTGTGTTGAAAGATAAGATTCATCCAAAATCTGAAAACTGTAGAATTTAGATGACCTTCCTGTGGGTTATCCCTTAACTGCACATGGAAGGCACAAATCCTCAGCCAATCAGCTCCCGAAACTCTGTATTAGTCAGCAACAGCTGCTATAATGAAAACCACAGGCTGGGGGACTTAAACAACAGAAATTAATTTTCTTGCAGTTCTGGAGACTAGAAGTCCAAGATCCAGGTGTAAATATGTTGGATTTCTACTGAGAAGTGTCTCCTTGGCTTGCAGATGACTGCCTTCTCACTGTGTCCTTACCTGGTCTTTTTCTGTGCATGTACATATCTTGTCCGCATCTCTTCTTAAAAGGAAACCCATATGACCTCATATCATCTCTTTAAAGGCTCTGTCTTTAAATCTTTAAATACAGTGTCATCAGTCTCATTCTGATGTACTGGGGGTTAGGACTCCAACATGTGAATGTGGGGGGAGGCAAAATTTAGCCTGTAACACCATCGTTTCCATGAATGTATGGAACTGTACTAAGGCCTATTTGAATGATGAACTAGTCAGTCTCAGACTGTGGAATCTTTATAGAATAAAGGCAAAGCCCAATAGTGTTCTGTTTCTTTGTTTTCATCAGTGGCAAAGTTAGAGGCAGGAGCATATGTAGGGGCTGTTCTCTGGACTCCCCTTTGGTGACCACACTGCTTGAAACAATTGAGACTGCTAATGTAAGGTTTTAGATGAATTGGCAATTTCTTGTGACTGGAGGAATTAGTATTGAGGTATCTAAACTTGAAATATGCAGCTGATTTATTGCTTTTCTTTAAGACAAGAATTACCACGATTGAGTCTCTCATGTGTATAAAGAAGCCTGAATATGGCAGACTCTTTTTATTGCCAACTTAGTCATTTTCCAACTCTTCCTTTGTCACACTTGTCTTTTCTTTTGTAAAGAACACTAATTCTGTTCAGAAATGGGTAGTCATGTGCTTCAGTGAAGACTAATCCCTTCATAATCCAGGAATGGAAATACATTTAGTATACACCAATCATGGAAATTGTTTTTCCTTCCAGGTAATTAACGGTTTAGAAAGGGCAACCATTTCTTATGAATGAGACATGAAGGAACATCTTCTGGGTGGAACTGCTAGGAATGCATTCTTCATTCTGAATATGAGAAAACAAGTAAAGACAGTTTTTCCATAACTAAGGATTGAGTTGTCTTGAGACGATGACATCTGCAGCAGCTGTTCTGTGCATATGAGGGAGCAGGTGGAACACAGTGCACCCCTTGAAATTCATGTCCATCCAGAACCTGTGAATGTGAACTCATTTGGAAACAAGGTCTTTGCAGATATAATCACATTCAGATGAGGTCTTGTTTGATGATGACAGGATCTAATCCAAACACTGGTGTCCTAGTAAGAAGAGGGAATGCAGACACACAGGGAGAATGCCATGCAATGGATGAAGCAGAGATTGGAGTAACCCATCCTCAACCCAAGGAACCTCAAGTATTTCTGGCAATAAGGTAGGTAGAGGCAAGGAAGGGCTCCTTTCTAGAAGGAGAATTTCGACTTGATTTCAACTTTTTAACCTCCAAAGCAGTGAGATCATACATTTCAAATTTTTTAAAGCCTCTTAGTCTGTGGTATTTTGTTTCAATAGCCCTAGAAAACTAGTCCACCAAGGTAGCGCTCTGATAATGAGAGGGTGAGCAATGGAAAGAATCTGGGTCCTTGATGATAGTGAGCCTGGGATAAAACTACATTATCTCTTGTCTTCTTGCTATTAAAGAATATTTTTTCTCCCTGTTTTAGCCAATTCTAGTTGGTTTTGGTGTTGTTTACTGTTGAGACATGTCAAAGTAATATGCAACATTTGGGATGTTGCAAATATCTGGGGGAGAACACTTGGAATAACCAGGAATTCCCTATGCTAGCCCAACAGGTGGAGTCTCCAAATGTAGAGATTTGGGAGGATGAATGTAAATGTGACCTCATGTGTTCTTACAATCTGGTGAAGCTTTGCATGTATCATTTACATTCTGTTACTTATTATCATTCCACTGTTATCCCAGACTGGTGTGGCCTGGGGAAATGTTAGCAACATTTGCTTGATGGCTAAGCACCATGGAAGTAAATTCCATTTGCTTTGTATCAAGATCCTAGCTTGAGTTTTGATTAAAGATAAAGAGATGCAAAAATACCCAAATCACATGCATGAAAACAAAATGTCTGCTTCTTCAGATAGTTCTATTTTTGTGTCCATAATTCTGCTCACCAACTGCATGTGTAACTTTTCTTTAAATTTGCAAAATAATTCAGAAGTTTTCATGTTGCCAATTGCTAATCAAACCTTCTTCATCAACATCCACGCCCTCTCTCCATTTGTCATCTTATTCATACACTGCAAACAGTAGCTCGTGCAGCTCCCTCTTCTCTTCACCTCAGGAAGACAACAGGCTGTGTAACCAAGGAGAAGCTTATTAGCAGCTAAAAGCTCATTTTTAATGCTACCTAATCAGGTTGCAGACTCATTTAAATTATGAACCTTTAGGAAAAAAATCCTAATTTAATGGCTCAAATATTTGTGTGGCTTGTCACACAGTGCCTTTAATATTGCTTGCTCCCTCTCGGAGAGTTCAAGTACTAACCCTTTGCCAGAATAAATGGGTAAACCTGTTTCTTTTTCAGTGCATATGGTGAAAAAAAAAAAAAAACTATGAGATCTGTCAGATTTATATAAGTGTACTTGGCTGCTATTTTATATTTATTCAAACTACGTTATAAAGTAAAAGTAAGGCTCAGCTCCAAGAATAAGATTTTTTTTAAATATAAGGACTGGACGTGTTTGCGAATATGGCACATACAGACTTTTCCATTATGACTGGCTGACTAAATTGAGTTCATTCATTCTGCATCATGTTATTTGCTTTCGTTATTAATTTATTCTGTAAGTTAATGAATGAAAATGCAGGTGATTGAAATGTTCATATGTTTTTAAACCTGCAACATTGTAAAGGTATTTTTATAGTGCTTGGAATTTTCCTAACCTGGCAAGTGTTTTAATTTGTCAAGAAGAGGAAAGACCTGTGGCCACAATTGGGTATCTCTCTGCTTCCCATTGCCACTATCAAGGAACCAATTTGACACTGTATCACCAACTAAAGAACACTATCCATTCCAGCATGGACTGGACATACAGGTAGGTCATATAAATTGACCTATAGCTAACTATCACTATGTGGCATCCAGTCCATGACTTTGCTGACTGTAGAGGAAATGATTTTCGGAGCTATTAGTGGCTATCAGTAGAACATCCAATAACACTTGTAGAAACAACATCTGACATCTACTAAGTTTTGCTCCCTCTAAAAGTATGAAATAGTCCAAGGTTAATCTATAATAGTTCAATTGATATATTCTTAACATGTCAACTATAGAATTAATGTTGGAGGAGACTTATAACAACCCACCACCTGAGAACAAGAGGTATTTGAACAACACAGAAGATGATTATCTGATCTCTGAGGACACTAGAAAGGACAATTTTTTTAATCTTTTTGAATTAGTGTTTTTATTTTCTTTGGATAAATACTCAGAAATAGAAGTGCTGGATCATAAGGTAGTTCCATTTTTTAATTTTTTGAGGACCTTCCATATAGTTTTCTGTAGTGGCTGCACAAATTTACATTCCCACCAACAGTGTCTAGGGTTCCCTTTACCCCATATCCTTGCAAAAACTTGTTATTTCTAGTCCTTTTGATAGCCATTCTGACAGGTGTGATGTAATATCTCACTGTGCTTTGGATTTGTATTTCCCTCATGATTAGTGATGCTGAACATCTTTTCCCATGCCTGTTGGCCATCTGTATATCTTTGGAAAAATATTCAGACCCTCTCTCATTTTTAAATCAAATTATTATTTTTTGTTATTAAGCTATACAAATTCTTTATATATTTTGGATATTAATCTCTTTTTAGACATGAGATTTGCAAATTTCTTCCCCATTCAGTAGGTTGCCTTTTTATTTTTGTTGACATTTTCCTTTGCTGTGCAGAAGCCTTTTAGTTTGATGAAGTCTCATTAGTGTATTTTTGTTTTTGTTGCTTTTCTTGCCTTTGAAGTCAGATAAAAAGATATTGCTAAGTGTGATGTCAAGGAGTTTTTCTTCTAGGAGTTTTAGAGTTTCTAGTCGTACAGTCAAGTCTTTAATGCATTTTGAGTTAACTTTTATGTATGGGGTAAGACAGTGGTCCAGTTTCATTCTTTTACATGTAGCTGTCCAGTTTTCCCAGCACTGCTTATCGAAGAGACTGTTTTTTTCCCATTGTATATTCTTGCCTCCTGTGTCATAAATTAATTGGTCATATATGTGTGGGCTTATTTCTGGGTTCTCTATTCTGTTCCACTGATTTATGTCTGTTTTTATGCTAATACCATACTGTTTGGATTACTGTAGCTTTGTAATATAGTTTGGAAACTGGGAGCATGATGTTTCCAGCTTTGTTCTTGCATCTCAAGACTGCTTTGGCTATTTGGGATCTTTGGTGGTTCCATACAAACTTTAGAATCGTTTGTTCTATTTCTGTGAAAAATGCCATTGGAATTTTGATGGAAATTGCTTTGAATCTGTAGACTGCTTGAGGTAATATGGACATTTTTACAATATTAAGTCTTCCAATCCATGAGAATGGTCTAGTTGCTAGTTCTTCTGTCTCCTTAGGTAGGTTTATTACTAGGTATTTGATTCTTTTTGTTGCAATGGTAAATGGTAGTGTTTCCTTAATTTCTCTTTCAGACTTTTCATCATTAGTGTATAAGAATGCAAGAGATTTCTGTGCATTAAATTTTTATCCTGCTATTTACCAAATTCATTGATTAGCTCTAGTAGTTTTCTGGTAGCATCTTTAGGATTCTCTATGTATAGTATCATGTCATCTGCAAACAGTGACAACTTTACTTCTTCTTTTCCAATTTGGATTCTTTTTATTTCTTTTTCTTCTCTGACTGCTGTGGCTAAAAGTTCCAAAACTATGTTGAATAACAGTGGTGAGAGTGGGCAACCTTGTCTTAATGGTTTCAGTTTTTCACCATTGAGAATAATGTTGGCTGTGTGTTTGTTATGTATGGCCTTTATTATGTTCAGGTAAGTTCCCTCTATGCCTACTTTCTGGAGGGTTTGTATCATAAATCGGTGTTGAATTTTGTCGAAAGCTTGTCCTGCATCTACTGAGATTATCATATGGTTTTTATCCTTCAATTTGTTAATATGGTGTATCACACTGATTGATTTGTGTATATTGAAGAATCCTTGCATTCCTGGAATAAACCCCACTTGATCATTATGTATGATCCTTTTAATGTGCTCTTAGATTCTGTTTGCTAGTATTTTGTTGAGGATTTTTGCATCTATTTTCATCAGTGATATTGACCTTAGTGTTCTTTTTGTGACATCTTTGTCTGGTTTTGGTGTAAGGGTGATGGTGGGCTCATAGAATGAGTTTGGGAGGTTTCCTCCCTCTGCTATATTTTGGAAGAGTTTGAGAATGACAGGTGTTAGCTCTTCTCTAAATGTTTGATAGAATTCACCTGTGAAGCCATCTGGTCCTGGATTTTTGTTTGTTGGAAGATTTTTAATCAGTTTCAATTTCAGTGCTTCTGATTGGTCTGTTCATATTTTCTATTTCTTCCTGGTTCACTCTTGGAAAATTGTGCTTTCCTAAGAATTTTTGCATTTCTTCCAGGTTGTCCTTTTTATTGGCATATGGTTGCTTGTAGTAAAATCTCTCATGATCCTTTGTGTTTCTACAGTGTCAATTGTTACTTCTCCTTTTTTCATTTCTAATTCTGTTGAGTCGAGTCTTCTCCCTTATTTTCTTGATGAGTCTGGCTAAAGGTTTATCAATTTTGTTTATCTTCTCAAAGAACCAGCTTTATTTTTATTGATCTTTGCTATCATTTCCTTTATTTGTTTTTCATTTATTCCTGATCTGATCTTTATGATTACTTTCCTTCTGCTAACTTTGGGGGGTTTTTTTGTTTTTGTTTTTTCGTCTTTCTCTAATTTCTTTAGGTGCAAGATTAAGTTGTTTAGTTGAGATTTTTCTCGTTTCTTGAGGTAGGATTGTATTGCTATAAACTTCCCTCTTAGAACTGTTTTTGCTGCATCCCATAGGTTTTGGGTCATAGTGTTTTCACTGTCATTTGTTTCTGGGTATTTTTTGATTCCCTCTTTGATTTCTTCAGTGATCTCTTGGTTATTTAGTAGTGTATTGTTTAGCCTCCTTGTGTTTGTATTTTGTGCTGTTTTTTTACTGTAAATGTTACCTAGTCTCACAGTGTTGTGGTAGGAAAAGATATTTGATACGATTTCAATTTTCTTAAATTTACCATGGCTTGATTTGTGATCCAAGATATGATCTCTCCTGGAGAATGTTCTATGAGCACTTGAGAAGAAAGTGTATTCTGCTGCTTTTGGATGGAATGTCCTATAAATATCAATTAGGTCCATCTTGTTTAATGCACCATTTAAAGCTTGTGTTTCCTTATTTATTTTCATATTGGATGATCTGTCCATCAGTGAAAGTGGGGTGTTAAAGTCCCCTACTATTATTCTGTTATTGCCAGTTTCCCCTTTTATGGTTGCTAGCATTTTGCTTATGTATTGAGGTGCTCCTATGTCAGGTGCCTACATATTTACAATTGTTATATCTTCTTCTTGGATTGATCCCTTGATCATTATGTAGTGTCCTTCTTTGTCTCTTGTAATAGTCTTTATTTTAAAGTTTATTTTGTCTGATATGAGAATTGCTACTCCAGCTTTCTTTTGATTTCCATTTGCATGCAATATCTTTTTCCACCCTCTCACTTTCAGTCTGTATGTGTCCCTAGGTCTGAAGTCGGTCTCGTGTAGACTACATATATATGGGTCTTGTTTTGCATCCATTCAGCCAGTCTACGTGTTTTGGTTGGAGCCTTTAATCCATTTATATTTAAGGTAATTATCAATATGTATGTTCCTTTTTCCATTTTCTTAATTGGTTTTGGTTTGTTATTGTAGGTCTTTGCCTTCTCTTGTGTTTCCTGCCTGTAGAAGTTCTCCCAACATTTGTTGCAAAGCTGGCCCAGTGGTGCTGAATTCTCTTGACTTTTGCTTGTTTGTAAAGGTTTTAATTTCTCTGTCCAATCTGAATGAGATCCTTGCTGGGTAGAGTAATCTTGGTTGTACGTTTTTCCCTTTCATCACTTTCAATATGTCCTACCACTCCCTTCTGGTTTGCAGTTTCTGCTGAAATATCAGCTGATAACCTTATGGGAATTCCCTTGTATGTTATTTGCTGCCTTTCCCTTGTTGCTTTTAATATTTTTTTCTTTTTTTTAAATTTCTGATAGTTTGGTTAATATGTGTCTTGGTGTGTTTCTCCTTACATTTATCTGTATGGGACTCTCTGCACTTCCTGGACTTGATTGACTATTTCCTTTCCCATGTTAGGGAAGTTTTCAACCATAATCTCTTCAAATATTTTCTCAGTCCCTTTCTTTTTCTCTTCTTCTTCTGGGACTGCTATAATTTGAATGTTGGTGTGTTTAATGTCCTAGAGGTCTCCAAGACTGTCCTCAGTTTCTTTTCATTCTTTTTTCTTTATTCTGCTCTGTGGTAGTATTTCCACTATTTTATCTTCCAGGTCACTTATCCGTTTTTCTGCCTTAGTTATTCTGCTATTGATTCCTTGTAGATAATTTTTAATTTCATTTATTGTGATATTCATCATTGTTTGTTTGCTTTTTAGTTCTTCTATGTCCTTGTTAAAAGTTTTTTGTATTTTTGCCCTTCTTTTTCCAAGATTTTGGATGATCTTTCTATCATTACTCTAAATTCTTTTTCAGGTAGACTGCCTATTTCCTCTTCTTTTGTTTGGTCTGGTGGGTTTTTACCTTGCTCCTTCATCTGTTGCATAGTTCTCTGTCTTCTCATTTTGCTTAACTTACTGTGTTTGTGGTCTCCTTATTGCAGGCTGCAGGTTCGTAGCTCCCACTGTTTTTGGTGTCTGCCCCCTTTAGGTAAGGTTGGGTCAGTGGCTTGTGTAGGCTTCCTGGTGCAGGGGACTGGAGCCTGTGTTCTGGTGAATGTGGCTGAATCTTGCCTTCTGGTTGGCATTGCCGCATCCAGTGGTGTGTTTTGGGGTGTCTGTGAACTTAGTATGATTTTAGACATGCTAATGGGTGGGGTTGTGTTCCTGTCTTGCTAGTTGTTTGGCATGGGGAATCCAGCACTGGAGCTTGCTGGCCATTGAGTGGAGCTGGGTCTTAGCACTGAGACAGAGGTCTTTGGGAGAGCTCTTGCTGGTTGATATTCCATGGGGCCTGGAGGTGTCTTGTGGTCCAATGGTCTGAGCTCGGCTCTCCCACCTCAGAGGATCAGGCCTGATACCACGCTGGGGTACAAAGACCCTGTCAGCCACACGGCTCTTACTGACTGCGTTGGCAGTCCTGCATTCCTCTGTCTTTTCTGCTAGACCACGAGAGCCTTTGATTATCAATTTTCCATTCTTGTTGCTTCTAAAGCAGGAAAAGATCCAAACTTTGCAGTTTTTTTTTTTTTTTAACCTGATGTCCCTCTTGGTGCGTGATGCTCAACTGTTCCAGTCTTAGTGAGACAAGAGGTATGTGGTGTGCAACAACTCCATGAATCTGGGATTATATCTCAGTAAACTGGATGCTTGTTGGTTCTTTTAAGAAGTTGTCCCTGGAAAAGGTGTGAGTGGTAATCACAGAAGGCACTCAAATGCACCATTCACTGTATGCTTGCTGCTGTCTGCAGTTCAGCCCTCAGTTGCCACAGCCATCCGTCGGTCCCATGAGCCTCAGAAGGAAGACAAAAGAGTTGTTCCCATGGCCGGGACAGGCTCTCAGCAAGGTGAAGGGAAGGACTCAAGTGAGGAGCCGGGGTGGCTGTGGTCGCTCCCACCACAGATGCCACCGATTCCCTGAGGCCGGAGGAATCAGAGAGGCCGTGTCCTCAGGATTGCAGCACCCAGAATGCAGCACTTGCCTCTGGCGTGGAGGCTGAGCACCCAAAAGGACAATTTTAGTGATCCTTAATTTCAGTTCTAAGGCCCTTCCACTGAGACTACTTTTTCTTTCTGAAACATACCAAAGAAAGCTTATACCATACTCTTTTCTACATGATACTCTTTCAAATATTTGAAGACGTTTGTATCTTCTCTAAATTCATTTCCAGGCTAAATAAGTCCAGTACTTTTCTCCACTCTGGTGTCGTCTTCTTCATGCTCTTTAACTGTGATGCTTGGTATTAAAACCTTCCAGCTTGACGTGATGCTTATGGGATATGGGATTATTATAACTTGTGGCATGTAGACATAGAGTGATGATTTTAAAGGAAAAAAAATCTAATTATAAAAGAAAATAAGCTCTTCCTCTCTCTCATCTTGTCTCTCTCTATCTCTTCTTCCTTGTCCTTCTGTCTTCCTTCCTGAATGATTTAGTCTACACTCAATTAGGTTGGGCTGCTAAAGGCACGTTTTCTCATTCAGAAGGGAACTGTGATGCAGCATGGTATTGCATCCAAAGGAGATGAGAAGAGCTTTGTGTATGAGAGGACACAGTCTCTCTTTGTGAATGAGAGGATAGCAGTGTGGTCATCCACATTGGGGTGGGTGTTAGAGCCAAGGTGGGGTGAGAAAGCTTTCTGTGTGGAGGTCAGAGGACAGCACTATAAAGGTCTCTCCATTTATTTTGATCTTCTTTTATTTCAGCAATGTTTTATAATTTTCTTTGTGCAAGTCTTATATTTGTTTTGTTAATTTTAATTATCTTACTTCTTATTCTATTATGAATAGAATTATCTTCATAATTTCATTTTGGATTGTTTATTTTTAATGTATTGAAATACAGTTTTGTTTTATATAATTGATCTTGTCATATGCAACCTTACTAAACTCGTTTTTAGTTCTAACAGGTTGTGTGTGTGTGTGCACACGTGTGTGTGTGTGTGTGTGTGTGTATTGCTTGGATTTTTCTATATACAGAGTCATGTCATCTGTAAATAGAGTCTTATTTCTTTCTTTCTAATCTCTATATGATATTACATTAAAACTTTTTTTGTACTTATTGCACTGGCTAGAACCTCCAGAACACAGTTGAATAGACGCAGTGAGAGCTAACATTCTTACCTTAATTACAATCATAGGGAAATAGCACTGAAGCTTCCACAGTTAAGGATAATAGTAGCTGTGGGTTTTTTACAGAAGGGCTTTATCAAGTTGAGGACAGTCCTTTCTATTTCTAATTTGTTGAAGGCTTTTATTATGGAGGGGTATTGGATTCAGTCAATTTTTAAAAACTTTATTGAGATGACCTTTTTTTCCTTTATTCTATTAATGAGATGTGATAGACTGAATAGTGGCCCCAAAATACGTCCAAATACCCACACCCTTCTCCCTGGAACCCAAGAATATGTTATCCTAAATAGCAATAGGAAACTAGTACATATCTTGGTACTTGGAAGCAGGGTGCTGCTCTAACAGATACCTAAAAATGAGGAAGTGGCTTTGGAATTGGGCCGTGGGTAGAGACTGGAAGAATTATGATGAATATTACAGAAAAATCTTAGATTACCTTGAATAACTGGAGCTTAAATGTACCACTAGCAATAACTCAGAAGGAAGTGAGGAACATGGTACTGTCTTAGAGAAACTTAGTCATAAGCAGACTGTTGGCAGAAATATGAGTGTTAAAGGGGCTTCTGGTGAGGGCTCAAAAGGAAATGAGGAACATGTTTTTGGAAACTTAAAGAAAGGGAACCCTTGCTGCACAACTGCAAGAAGCTTAGCTGAATTATGTCCTGTAAGCTATGTGAAAAGTAGCACTTGTAAGCAATGAACATAGATGATAAAACTTGGGAATTCTGAACTGATAAGTCTTTGGTGAGATTTTAGACATGACTTGATACCGTAATGGGGACCTTAGGATGTGGTGAATCTATTTTGCATGTGAGATGGCTGCCATTGGGACCAGGAGAGCACTGTGGTAGGCTGAATAACAGACCTCAAAGATATCCATTTTCTAATCCCCAGGTCCTATGAAATGTTTTCTTATATAGCAATAGGAAACAAATATGTATGATGCTTTATATTAACTTATGTTTAGATGTTAAATTAAGTTTGTACTCCTTGGATAATTCCTACTTGGTTATGGTTTCTTATTTTTTTAATATAGCTGGATTTGGTTTACTAATATTTTGATAAGCATTTGAAATGAACTTTTAAAGACTCAAATTTGGTACTTTACTTTTATATCTGTTAAAATTTATCTTATGTGTGCATTTTCTAGCCAACTGAGACTGTCAACCTATAACTTGTCCAAGGAAAAGTTACTAAATATTTGGTACACCAATATTAACCTTTATTGGGTGAACAATATGTAATGCATTCTCATAGGTAAATCATTTATGTTTGGTTCTACTTTAACCTTTAATACTTGCATATTGCTATGGAAGTTGAGGACTTTAAAAACTATATTCCCTTTCTCAGTACCATCTGTGCTATTCATTTGGAACCAACTATATTCTTGAAATGTCATAACCTGTAATATGATGTATACACATTTAATCATGTTAAAAAATAAAATATCCTTAAATAACCATTATCAATATTAATTTACAGAAATCTGACTTCATATGTTCCTCACCACCCCACTGGCAATAACCCTAGAAAGACTAGGAGGGGTGGTGCTGGTAGAGCTGGACCACTTCTTCAACGTAGCCAGAGCCTCCTACAAAATCAAGATAACTCAACTTCTCTTTTTCCAAGTTGCCCTGATAACTGTCACTCCTAAGATAACTTTAGAGCAATTTCTGTGTAGTGAGAAAATTGTCAGCTCACAAAGAGTTAAGGAGAGAATGGAAGAGAAAGTGAAATGACCTTGCTAGGATGGTAAGAGGAGAAATTAACAATAGACGAGGTGATGTAGGAATAAATTGGAGCTTTTTTATGAGAGAATCTTGCACATATTTACATGCTTAGGAGAAATGGCCAGCTAATATAGGAGAAAGGGAAAAGAATAAAATAATGGAGGGAGATCTGTAAGGTGAGGACAGTACTTGGAGAGTGATGAATTAGTATTAGCTGTGAAAAAAGAAGCATCTTTCTTTGAAGCATGAAAGGAAAAAGAAACAGGAAAAATAGTTACGTTCAGTTGCTTTAAATTATGAGAACATGTTAATGTCCAGCTATTTACAGTGTTAATGGTGATAAAACTAGACAAAACAGATTTTGGCTCCATGATGATATTGGTTATTATATTCCTACTGATAGAATTTGTTAATGAGTTTCTAGCATTTCTACCCTAGGAGATATTTAAGGACAGCAGATAGCCATCAATCAGGAGTAATTTTGGTGAAGCCTAGTGATGAGGCCCATGTTGATACCTCTCAGCACTATCATTCTGTCAGTGAAATATATCAAATAAAGCTCATTTTGGAAGTGGCAATTCTTAGCTCAGTTGTAGGTAAATGACACACAGTAGGTACTTAATAAATAGCTATTAACTTAATGATATAACATCCTCTACATTTTAAAAAGAAAGATATAGCAGTACTTTAATTAATTATTATCCTTGAACCAGAAAATACAAGCACCATTGGGATTCTAATTAGGAAAATTATTAATAGAAAGACCTCCTGTCTGCAAGATTTGCTTAATTTGTATTTGTGAGATAAATTTTACACATCTCTATAGTCATGTGCTTCCGTGATTTTAGTTCCTGTCTTTGAACACAGAAAGTCCCTGTTTTTTAAACAATCAAAGAAAAGGAACTGCATCTCAAGCCTTGTTTTTAGAAGTGCAATATCTAGGGCACCATTGGGTCAGTTTCTGATATTACTTGAAGCCTCAGTGGAGTTGATCCAAAGATGGATATCTCATTTGTTCACAATTTGTCTCACACTGTCTCTTAGTTGGGGCCCCTTAAGAAGTGAAAACTTGAAGAAAAATTGTTCAGTCTACAGTCAACAGGCAATTGTTTTCTCAACTGAGAATTAACCACTTGCCCTGACATACCTTATGGGTTTCCTCATCACTCTGCAGCTCTAAATGCAGCGGGAAAAACTGCTGCAGAATGTGGTTGTCTGCCTGTTTTTTACTGAAATTATATAATTCTTTTCATGTCAGACGCACAAATCTGCATTCAAAGTATGAAAAGCAGATCCATGCCTAGTTTGTCTAACCTTCAACACCATGAAATATAATTTGTAGTTTTAACTTCTATAATATTTTGGCACAGGAAGCTCACTGACTGACATATTCTTCTCACACCTTAGCATCTTATTTCAAACCAGTTATTTAGAGAATGTTCTCCCTTTAAATAAAACCTAAAATAACTACTTTAAACTTTCAACTTATATAGATGACATAAAAGGAAATTACGGTTGCAATAGGAACTATAGAAACTTATTCTTTTCTCTTTTTTAATGCACAGAGATTTATTTAAGTATATACTATGGAGCATTAATATGACTTTAAGGATGGAAGCATGTAACTTTCTCTCTTGGAAGTTTCAGAGACAGTAAGAATATGCATGAGTAAAGTGTATCACACCTGGATAGAACCAGATCTTGCTAAGATTTCATTGCCTACAGCGTTTGGTTTATTTGGTATAATTATAGTTTTCAGTTGGATTCTCCAAATCCAGAGGTTCTTTAAGTCTGGAATTAGGAAAGGCAAACAAAAAGCATACTGAAAATACTGAGTACACACTGTAGAATGAGAATGATTTTTAGTTTTCAAAGTAGTCTACTTATACATCATCTTCTATACCTCAAATTATCCATGTTCTAATGTATGATTCTGCCTCGTAGGCACTTTCTGTGCTAAAAGTTACTCAATTCTAAATCATCACAGCCCTGCCTTGTTTTATGTAATCTCAGAGAAAATCTTTAACCACTTGTTCATGTGGTGAAATAACAAGTAACTACTTCTTTAGGCAAATTCTAGCCCTGTCCTCAGGTGCATGTGAAATCCATTTTCCAAAAGAGGTAGGATATCCTTCCATGAATTTTGTATAAAAAAGCCAATTAACACGATCTCTGGCTTCTGACTCATATGTATACACCAACATTGAGTAGCACTAAGTATTAGCACTCCAGGTTGTTATCAGAGAATGTCATTTTGGACTAGTAATTATTTTTCCTAAGAATTAGAAAATGTTATTCAACTATAGATGGCACAAGCATTTGCAATAACTCAGAGGCCACAAACTTGTAGCCCAAACAGGCTCATGTATAAGTATTTTATTCAGCCCATAGTGTCTAAAACTTATTTTTGAATTAGATAACATTTCAAAATCAAGAGATTTCGCATAAGATCAGGATATTTGTCTTTTCATGGGAAATTGGCAATCTATGCTGCTACGAGTTAAGCAGTTTTCGTGATATCATCTTTACTTTCTAACTTACTACCTATCTTGTCATTTGAATTTGCAACCCCTGCCTTCTACTTCTGGTTCGAATTCCAGCTTCACTTATTGTGTCAGCTTGAAAAAAAGTAATGTAACTTCACTGCACTTCAATTATCTCATATATCAAATGGGAATCACAATAACTGTTTTACTGAATAATTCCAGTTAAAGTAAGTTATGGATATTTCAGGTACTAGAGACAATCCCATTAATGCTCTTACTGGGGAAACTGAAGCTAGCTCATTTTGCAAATTCCTTTCAGCTGATGAATTTATGAAATGAGCCAGAATCTGTTTTTCTGTTTTCTGCAGGTCCCAAAACCTTATTGGTCAGAATACAAGTATCAATTCATATTAATTAAACCTACATTTCTTAGAATAAATAGTCAAATGTTTGTTATTTTGCATAACTTTATTTTGCATAAACTTTAATTGCTGAGGTATTGGATATTTGAGTCCTGTAGCCAACACATTTTTTTCACTGAATAATTTATGTGGCTTGTCAAATTCCAATCAGGTGGCTATTCATTTACAATTAGAAATATAACAGCCCAGGTTAACATATACTACTCAAGTCATTGGGCTGGGTATTCTGTTCTACAGATACTTCAGTGAAAAAACGCAAATTGGTCAGAAGATAACTTGGTGAATATGGAATCACAAAAACTAGGAAATTAATTATAAGATTTGTATAGTTGATGGATTTAGGTGAAGCTATATTATTACAAATGGGCAGGAAAACTCTTTGGCCTATGGTACTCACTTCTTTGGACTATCCTTGGATGAACAGTGATTATATTTGACACTGAACCCTGCTTATTTTATTTTTTATGCTTAAACAACCTCTTTCTGATTATTATTGATATTTTGTTATACATGTGAATTCATGCAATCAGGATTTAGTCAAGGTTTGCTCTTGCAAGAGAATCTTTGTCTTCCTAAAATAGATTGCCTTTCTCTGTTCAAGTTGATTATGTCTTGATGGTACTGTTTAATTCTCAAAAGATAATCCTTTTTGTAAATTATTTGTAACCTTTTAGTTACAATTCAGATTGGCTCTTTTTCCTCTTAGCTTCTTGTAAGAACTTGCTCTCCAAATTCCACTAATTATCTTTTCAAAACATTTGTCTCTGTGTGTTGTTTGTAAGTTTTATTGTGTGTGTATGTTTATGCATGCTTTAGGAAGCATGGTTAATGGATTCTATCATACATGTCTCAAAGTTTTTGAGAAAATAATTTACCCTCTTAGGCTTCCATTTTTTTAAAAAATTGAAGTATAGTTAACTTAAAATATGATATTAATTTCAAGTGTATAATAGAGTAATTTGATGTTTTTATAAAAATATACCCCAAAGTAATTATAAAATATTAACTACGTTGTGTGCAGTATATTGCATCCTTGTAACTTATTTTATACCTAGGAATTTTGTATATCTTCATTTCCTTCAACTATTTTGCCCCTTCCCCCCTCCCCTATGCCCTCTGGTAACCACTAGTTTGTTTTCTGTATATGTGAATCTGTTTCTGTTTGTTGTAATTATTCATGTGTTTTATTTTTTAGATTCTATATGTAAATGAAAACATACAGTATTTGTCTTTCTTAGACATATTTCACTAAGCATAATACCCTCTAGGTCCACACATGTTATTGCAAATGGCAAGATTTCATTCATTATTATGGCTGAGCAATATTCCATTGTGTGTGTGTATATATCTATATCTAAATCTATACTGCATCTATGTTCATAAAAGATATTGGCCTGTTTGTGTGTGTGTGTGTGTGTGTGTGTAGTGTATTGGCCTGTTTGTGTTTGTGTGTGTGTGTATGTGTAGTGTAACAAAGGTCTGTTATTTGCATCAGGATAATGCTGGTCTAATAGAATGAGTTTGGAAGTGTTCCCTCCTCTACAACTTTTTGGAAAAGTTTGAGGATAAGTATTAACTCTTCTTTAAATGTTTGGTAGAATTCCCCTGTGAAACCATCTGATCCTGGATTTTTGTTTGCTGGGTGTTTTTTGATTACTAATCCAATTTCAATATTAGTAATTAGTTTGTTCAGATTTTCTATTTCTTCCTAATTCAGTCTTAGAATATTGTATGTTTCTAGGAATTTACCAATTTCTTTTCCAAGTTGTCCAATTTGTTGGCATATGATTGTTTGTAGTATTCTCTTAATGATTGTTTTTATTTCTGTGTTATCAGTTGTGATTTCTCCCCTTTCATTTCTAATTTTATTTGGTTCCTCTCTCTTTTTTTCTTAATTAGTTTAGCTAACAGCTAATCAATTTTGTTTCTATTTTCAAAAAATACTCCAGTTTCATTTATCTTTTTATCAGTTTTGGTTTCTAGTTTATTTCTGCTCTGATCTTTATTATTTCCTTTCTACTGCTGACATTGGGCCTTTTTATTCTTCTTTTTCTAATTCCTTTAGATGGAAAGTTAGGTTGTTTATTTGATATTTCTTGTTTCTTGAGGTAGACTTGTATCACTCTAAACTCCCCTCTTAGAACTGCTTTTGTTGTGTGCCATAAATTTTGGAAAGTTGTGTTTCTATTTTTAATGGTCTCAAAGTATTTATTTCCTCTTTGATTCTTTATTGATGCATTGGGTTTTGCGTAGCATGCTGCTTAGTCTCCACATGTTTGTGGGTTTATTCCAGTTTTCTTCCTGTAATTGATTTCAAGTTTCATATCACTGTGGTCAGAAGAGATGCTTGGTATAATTTAAATCTTCTTTAATTTATTGAGACTTATTTTGTGGCCAAGCATATGATCTATCCAGGAGAAAGTTTCATGTGTACTTGAAAAGAATGTGTATTCTGCTCTTTTTGAATGGAACATTCTATAGATATCTATTAAGTTCACCTGATGTCCATTAAGGCCAGTGTTTCCTTACTGATTTTCTGTCTGTATTTTCTTTCCAATGATGTAGTGGGGTATTAAAGTCCCCTACTATTATTTCATTACTGTCAGTTTCTCCCATTATGTATGTAAATATTTGCTGTATATATTTAGGTGCTCCTATGTTAGGGGCATATATGTTTAACAATGTTATATATTCTTATTGGATTGGCCTCTTTTTCATTAAGTAATGCCCTTCTTTGTCTTTTGTCATAGATTGTGTTTTAAAGTCTATTTTTTTCTAATATGAGTGCTGCTACCCAGTTTTCTTTTCATTTCCATTTCATATGTTTTTAGCTGTGAAGTGATCTTAAGCAGCATATATATGGGTCTTGTTGGTTTTTTTTAATCCAATCAGCCACCTTATGTCTTTGGATTGGATCATGTAGTCCATTTACATTTAAAATGATTAAGTTCTGGTTGGTTTTATAGGTCTCTGTTATTTTCTTTTTCTTTTAGTCTCTTCCCTCATGGTTTGATTATTTTCTTTAATATTATGTCTGGGTTACTTTCTGTTTTTTGTTTGTTTGTTTTTTGTGTGTGTATTGTAAGTTTTTGATTTGTGGTTACCATAAGATTCATATATATCAACCTGTAAATATATCTAGTTGTCTTGGACTGATAGACCAAGACAAAATTTAGGTTTAAACATATTCTAAAAGCTCTGCCATTTTTACTCTCCCTTATTATGTTTTGAGGTCATATTTTACACCTTATGTGTCTCCCTTAACTGCTTATTGTAGTTATAGTTGATTTTACAATTTTTGTCTTTTAACCTTTGTACTAGCTTATTTAAATGGCTATATATTTACCTTTACCAGTGAGATTTACTCCTTCAAATATTTTCTTATATCCTGTTATAGTCTTTTCTTTTCCACTTAGACAAGACCCACCCATTAACATTTCTTGTAAGGTGGCTTAGTAGTGATCAACTCTTGTAGTTCTTGCTGCTCTGGGAAACTCTTAATCTTTCAATTCTGAATGAAAAACTTGCTGAGTAGAGTATCCTTGCTTGTAGTTTTTTTCCCTTTCAGGACTTTAAATATATCATGCCACTCCCTTCTGGCTTGCAAAGTTTCTGCGGAAAACAGTTGATAGTCTTATGAAGGTTCCCTTGTATGTGAATCTTTGTTTTTCTCTTGCTGCCTTTAAAAGTCTCTCTTTATCTTAAATTTTGTCATTTTAATTTTTATGTCTTGGTGTGGGTCTCTTTGGGTTCATCTTCTTTTGGGACTTTCTGTGAATCCTGGACATGGATATCTGTTTTCTTCTTTAGGTTAGGAAATTTTTCATTTGTAATTATATCAAATACATTTTCTGCCCTTTTCTCTCACTTTTTCTTCTGGGACCCCTATAATACAAATGTTACTATGCTTGATGTTGCCCCAGAGGTCCCTTAAACTATCCTTACTTAAATTTTCTTTTCTTTTCTGATTGGGTGGTTTCCACTATTTTGTCACTTATGCATTCTTCTGTATCACCTAATCTGCTGTTAAGTTTTTCTACTGTACTTTTCATTTCAGTTACTGTCATCTTCAGCTCTGATTGATTCTTTTTATGTTTTTTAGTTCTTTGTTGAAGTTCTCTCTGTGTTCTCTATTCTTTTCCCAAGTTCAGTACGCATTTCTATTACTATTGCTTTGAACTCTTTATCAGGTAAATTACTTATCTCCATTTTATTAGGGTTTTTTTCCCCCCTGGGGTTTTACCTTGGTCTTTCATTTGGAATATATTCCTCTATCTTGCCTTTTTTTTTTTTTTTTTGACTTTCAAAGCTTATCTCTTTAAAACTGAGCAAAACAGTTACCTATCCTGGTCTTCAAGGCTTGTCCTTGTGTAGGAATAGCTCTATGCATTCTGCATGTGCCCAGTGGTTTTAGTGGGAGAACTGAATCTGAAGTGAGCACTGGCTACATCTTCTCCTGGGCTGCGCTGGAAGCTGCCACCTTGGTGGGGCATAGGGCTGGAGTCAGAGCTACATGTGGACTAGGGCTTCTCCCAGGCTCAACAGCAGTTGCTGCCCTGTCAGAGAGTGGGGCCAATGCCAAAGGAGCTGGAGGCTTGAGGGAGCTAGGCTTCTTTCTAGCATGATCGTGGTCTCTGCCTTAGTTGGGGGAAGATTCTGGAGTGGCAAATCTGAGCTAGCTCTACTTCTCCCTACCACAATGACAGTCTCCACCTTAGTCAGGCTTGTGGGAAGGGGTGGGGCCAGGGTGCAAGGGGCTGGAGTTACATTTCTGAGTTAGCTTTGCTTCTCCCTGGCAATGATGGCAGTCTATGTCTTGGTTGGGGGCAGGGTCAGGGCCCAAGGGCTGGAACCGCAGTTCTAAACTAGTTCCACCCCTCTCCAGTAAGATGGTTGCCTTTTCCTTGGTTGGGAGTCTTGCTGGAACAGGAGGGGCTGGAGCAGGGGCCAGATGTGTGCTGGGGCAATCCTGGTTGGCTGGCCAGAGCAGCAAGCCATTTTCAATCTGTTGTTTCTGTGCTGGAACTGGGAGCAAGCAAGTCTGTGTGCATGCTCTTCAACAGCAGTTTCAGTTTCTTACAGCCCTCTCTCTGGTAAGACACATTGGTTTTCAAACCAGCCAAGGGAGCTCATCTTCCCAGTGTTGGTCCCAGGGCTGAGGTCCCCAATATGGAGCTTAAACTACTAATTCCTTAGGAAGGACTCCCTAGCCTGTGATATACCCTTTCTCTTATGGGTCTTTTGCCAGGAATGTGGGTCCCAACTAGACTGCCTCTTGTCCTTTCCTACCGGATTCTGTGTGGGTCTTTCTTCATAACACCAGTTGTAAAAAAAGCCATTCTGCTCATCTTTAGGTAATTTTCAGAGAGAGCTGCTCTATATGTAGTGGCAGTTTTGATGTGTCTGTTTGGGGAGGTGAGTTCAGGATCTTCCCACTCTCGTCATCTTGATCCCTAGCGCTGGCTCAGTTATTCTAATCTGTCAAAGGTGGTGATTAGAATATTTATCTGAGATACTTTTAATTTTAACAGTCCTCTGATATCATATGTTTATATTAAAGAAATCATGATAGTAAATGATAAGTGATAGTTCATTGCCTCTTTGACCTAAGAGCCTCAAATAACTGGGCAAAAAAATTGTATACACTTTCTAAAATTTATGAAATAAATAACTTGAATTTTTTCAGACTTTATTGGTAAATCTAAAAATAAATAAATATTTATTACAAAAATGTGGCTTCAACCTCACTTCAATAACTTTTTTTTTTTTTTTTGCGGTACGCGGGCCTCTCACTGGTGTGGCCTCTCCCATTGCAGAGCACAGGCTCCGGACGCACAGGCTCAGTGGCAATGGCTCACGGGCCTAGCCGCTCCGTGGCATGTGGGATCTTCCTGGACCGCGGCACGACCCCGTGTCCCCTGAATCGGCAGGCAGACACTCAACCACTGCACCACCAGGGAAGCCCTCAATAATTATTTTTTTAAAGGTATAAACTTTATTGACTAGATTAATACATTTAACATAAAATACACTTTTTTCTCATTTGTAAATTTTACGTCAGCATTTGTGAGGTTTTAGCTTTATATTTTAAATTGGCAGAACATCTCCTTGTATATTTTCTAGAGTATAATTATTCATCATTTAAGAGTTTGAAATTATGTTCAAATGTTTTAATTACATTATTTTTATATTTTATAATAGGTATAAAATAGTATAAAATATACAAGTGTTATGGTCATAGTATGCATGCCATAATTATATTTTAAAAACCTATAATATAGAATAATAGTAGATTATACAAATTCAATTTGTTCCAAATTTATTGAAAGCACTTGAGCTCTTAATTACTCACTTTGCTTCATAATACTCTAGGTCTGTTTACTATAGGTCAAGTAGGCCATGTAATCTAAAGAAATTAACTTGGGTCATATAAGAAGGAGAAACTTGCCTGAGGGCTAAGCAAAGTCTTAGTGAAGGGGCAAAAAAATTAAGAGAACTAAGTTTACCATATATGCATATTTTTCAGTCCTATGTTTGTGTGTTCATACAAGAAAGTCAGAACTTTAAAGAAAAGTAACTGAGTCGATTGTGAACTAAGTGACAATTAGTTGGTTATAATCCCCTGCTTAATTTAATTTCTGGAACACATAATAGTTTTAAGATAGTCATCAATGAGAGGAACTACTTTCCTTGAGGAAGTTATTTTTTTGGCCCAAATTTTGTGGTAATAGAAGGAAAAGAGTAGTTAGAAATGAAATGAAACCTTTGCTATTCTCATGTGACTTACTGTGGAATTTTAAAATTTCAGTGTTATTGTTTTCTGTAATTTGGTGGCCCAGAAGAAACAGAAACTGAATTCAGATATTTATCCAGCAGAAAGAGAGGTAAATATAAAGGACAGTGAATAAGGATATCAAAGAGATATCTGCACCACTCCCATGTCTATTGCAGCATTATTCACAATAGCCAAGTATGGAAACAACTTAAGCGTCCATCAAGGAATGAATGGAGAACATATAATATATTATAATATATATAATATATATAATGGAATATTACTCAGCTATGAGAAAGAAGGAAATCCTGCCCTTCGTGAAAACATAGGTGGATCTTGAGGGCATTACACTAAGTAAAATAAGCCAGGCAGAGAAAGACATACACTGTGTGGTGTCACTTATATGTGGAATCTAAATAAAAAGTCAAAATCATGGAAAGAGAAAGGAGAAAAGTGGCTGCGAGCCACTGCAGAAGTGGGTGAAATAGAGAGTGACTGGTAAAAGGGTACAGACTTTTAATTATAAGGTGAAAAAGTTCTGAGGAGCTAATGTATAACATGGTTACTATCGTTAATTACAGTATTGCAAAATTAAAATTTGTTAAGAAACTAGAACTTAATTTTTCACACCTAAATAAATAAATACATAAATAAATATTTGAGGTATACATGTGCTTGAATGTGTTAATTAAGTAGGTGGGAGGAATCCTTTCACAATGTATACATTTATCAAATTATCATGATGCACACTTTAAATATCTTACAATTTTATTTGTCAATTATACCTCAATAAAGCTAGAAAAAAATAAAGGACAGTGAATGAGGGTTGTGGGCTGGTTAGAAAGAGGTTCATTAAGTGAGATATGGGATCATCATGTAGAAGAAGAAACTAATGGTGATATTAAGATGAACTAATCCAATAATTGGTGGTCCTACAACACAAATTCTCTAAGATCAATAGTCCTAGAAAAATGGTTTACTATAAAAAAAAAAAGACAGCATTTAAACAGACACAGACTTCTTCGTGTCTAGTAATAAGAACTCAAAGCACAAAAGTAGCTAGTGAATAGGCAAATAAATATCTATTTCATTCAATCTTTTGATGTGAATCAGTCCACACTGTGCCCAATGTCCTAATGAAAGAATGGTATGAAATATAATTGACTGCTGAATCATACTTCTGGTTTCCAAAGCCTTATTGTCTAGAGATACTTCTGAGATATTTCATAATTCTTTGTGATTTCTTCGCATTGGCCTATATTTCATAGGCTTTGTTTGAGCAGCCATGACAGCCCATTGAATACAATGGATTCAAATATATTATTCTCTGTCTGGTGAACTTATGTTCGTGCCTAATGCCTTGCTATCGTCTTGCGTTATCCTCTTATAAATATATCCTCTTATAAATAACTGTATGATACCTTGAAAAGTTCCAAACTTGGATCTATACTTAGAGTAGTTCAAGTTTTAAAACACATATTTGATATATATTCAATTAGTAATTACCCCTGAGTTGTCTTCAATGCATTTGACTTAAAATAACATAAACTAAAAGATACTTCATATATAAACTGTATATATTTTATTCTTCTATAAGTTGAGTTTTTTTCTTGAAAAAAGGGGGAATTTTTCATATAGTTGCAGCAATTCTCAATTTATTTTTAAAAGAATCACTTTTACTCTCTACTTACTTTAAAGTACATTCTGACAAATCTCCAAATTATTTTCTCCATTTTAAAATAAATAAAATAAATGGAATTTATTTATCCTTACCCCTTAAGTGTAACTTCACAAGTAACTTGTTTCAAAGAGTATGGAAAGCAGGGGGGAAGTGACTTCATAGCAGAGAAGCCTGACAAACACTGCCTCAGCCAAGTGATCAAAGGTAATATCAATGTAAGTGATATTGATAGCAAGTGCTCCTGATGTGATGTGATGAGAATGGCATTTACTTCTGTAATTTTCTTCTAAAAAAAACCATAACCCCAGTCTATTTATGAGAAGAACATCAGAAAAACATAAATTGAGTGATATTCAACAAAAGAACTGACCAGAATTCCTCAAAACTCTCAAGGTCATTAAAGAAAGGTTGTGAAACCACTTCCACTGTACTGCTACAGCCCTTGCTGGGTCCCACCATAAAACAAGGACAAATTCCTTTGCCCACTGCTCAACGAAGAGCTTCCTCTCAGCCCCATTCAACCCAGGGGGAGGGAGGGCACAAGGCCTGGGGACAGAATCTAATACTCTTGCTTCCTTCAGTTCTCCTATTTCCATCTGCACTGGTCTGAGAAATAGGAAAATTTGATTCTGCTTGATAACCTATTGTTATATTCTGTGAAATCTTTCTATTCTATTACATAAAATAATCCACTAGTGCTTAAAAGTCAAGAATTACATGGTTTTTATTTATTTGTTTTGATTCAGTTTTCCTAAAATAAATTTTCTACACATACAGTGACCAGTTTGGAGAAAAATTCCTGGAGGAAATAAAGTACGTTCCCACTAAAGGAAAATAAACTACAATAATCTCATCATGTAATATCTTTCTCTAGACTATTTAAGGCTCTCTCATTACATGTAAAGTCCACTCAATGTGATTTTCAGGGCTTTCACCTTTTCTAAACATATCTCCAATATATACAGTAAGTATACAATAGAACCCCAACTGTAAAACTGAATTACCCATGTAATACTACACAGCGGGTTTAACCCTTCCTCTGTACCTCTGCTTGTGCCATTTTCACAGTTTGAAATCTCATCTTTGATCTTATATATCTTTTCAAATTATGTGCAGATTTTAATTTTCACCTTAGTCTTCTTTTACAAAGCCTGCCCACAGTGTACCCTTAATCTTATCTAGTAATACATTTGAGTACCTTTATTTTATTTAATTTACCATGCCCTGCCCAGTGACGTATCTTGTGGAATTATGTAATATTTGAAAAACAAAGGGAACAAAAGTATAGAACTTTGTTATTATGATGGTTAAGTATGGAATATATTAATAAAGGATTTTAGACTCTAAAAATTTGAGTGACTTGCTAAAAATCACATAAATGGTAGGCAGAAAGATTAAGACTAGATCCACAAGTTAACCTGACTCCAGTTTGGAGCACTTTCCTATATAGCATTCTGTACTGTCCAGTCCTTCAAGGTTTTGGTAACTTTTGTCTTCATAACTAATTTAAGGACAAGATGTTAGAAAAGTTTCCAAAGCTGTATAGCCCTCTGTCTCTCTCTCTCTCTTCCTGCTGCCCCCCGTCTCCCTCCCTCCCTTTGTGTTCTCATTCTCACTCTTACATTCTCTTGGTCTCCTTCTCTTTCTGGAAGATCTGGAAAGATTTCTATTGTCCTTGTACTTATAGCTGTCTCTCTCACTTCACGCAGACAATAATCCAGAACAATAAGCTATAATAATGTAAACTGAATGCCTATATCATTAGACTTTCATAGAGCCTGATATGATAAAGGATGAACAGATTTGTCCCTGACCCATTTGTTCTCAATTCTAGTTCAGAGATTCAAGTCAATACACTTAGCTTGCTGCTTTCTCTCTCAGGTCCAGAGAAGTTTTTGGCTACCAAATGGACATTCCAAGTTGTTTGTCTTAAATTTATTATCTTGACCCTTCTACTTTTATCTTACCATTAGAAAAATTGTAGAAGTTTGTAAAATAAAGACACACAGCAGTTAGTGTTTTGTGAACATGAGCATGAGTTTAAGGATTATGATCTGTGTACTCCAGAAAGTGTGTGACAGTTGTCATGTTCTTTTGTGCCAGCCCAGTGCAAGGACTAGTCATGTAATTCCCAACATTCTCAATAGCAACTATTCCAGTGTCATGAATAAAGTATGAGCTGAATTTCTCATAGTTGATAAAATATTGTAAGGCCCACATGTCAGAAATAGTCAGCCCTGCGCAATAAATGACACAGCAGGTAACAGCGTTCAGTTAAGATACTTTTTCATGGATATATTTTGTATAATGAGATTACAATTTCTTTCTTTTACTACAGCAATGGGGTAAGTATGACTTATGTTGATACAGTTTCTTGCCCCCTATTTTTTTCTGTCATTTAGTCTTATTAATATAATGCTAATTTTGTTAGGAGTAGAATAGTGTTCAGTTTCTCTAATTCCTTTGCCTCTAAGGGTTGCTATGTGACAAAATTCTAGCCAATGGGATGCAATCAGAAATTGACTTGGGGTGGTGGGGGTCATGAAAGTTATTTTTTTCTTGAAATAAAGGGACAACTCAGCTGGCATGAGCCTGATGACCTCTGCCTTTGCTTCTACAGTTTAGACTCTAATGTGAGTGGGAGGAAGGAAGGAGCTCAGTTGGCCCCTTTTTGCAACATGGAACTGTCCTGAATGACCTGCTTCAAGACTTCTGTGTTATATGAAAAAGCATTTTGTTTAAGCTGGATAATTCTTTCATCTGCAGCCAAACATAATCCCAATTACTGCACTTTTCAAATCAAATCCAGAATATGGTAAAAGAAGTAACGTACCAGCATCCTTATTATCCATGAAAAAAAACTGTCCTTAGGAACACTGGTGGTTGTAATTTGTGTGATAAACTTTCCTATAGCTATTGTCCACTGGAGAGTACCAAACCCTGCCAAGGTTAAGGCCAAAGCCAATATTAGACTTCAGTAAGTTTTCTACTCTCTGTTCACCAAGATCTTCCAAATTTGAAATCAGAGGAGAGAATTTTCCTGGAATAATTAACGAAACATCACTTTTTTGGTATTTGCTTTTGGGAACAATGACTTATTTCAAGATTTGAAAAGAGAAATGACTGATAAGGTCATTAACTGAGAAAAAATAAAATAAATTCCAAATGCAAATAGCAAGTCATGTATATATTATTAAAATATTTCTAGTATGTAGTTCCATTAAATTTATTTGCAATATGAGGACTGCATTTTATGATTTAATCATCTGAATCTTCTGAACTTCAATTTTGAAAATGTTTTAACTTTTTAATTTATGTTGTCAATAATTTTCTCTCAAGCTATATGTCTGAAATTTTCATTAATTTATCCACTAAATAATCATTGAAAATTTATTGTGTGTGTTAGACATTATCTTAGTTACAGTTGGCTTGCAACAGCTCTTGAAAGCCTTTTGTGTTCAACCCTTCCTAACTCTGCCTCAGTGGCATCACATTGTTAGCTTAAAATCTGCCATACTGGGAATGCCTACACCAAAGGAATTGGCAAATGCTGCAAATCAATCTATGTGTGTGTGTGAATTGTTTTGTTTTGTTTTGTTTTGCGGGGAAGGGGATAATAGTTGCTAAGCATTTCTCTGCATGACACTACAAAGGACATAAACTTACATAAGATACCACTCTACCCTTATTTCCTCAACAAATATTAATTTAGCTTAATTTTATGTCATATACTTGCAAGGGTCTGTGAAAATTGCAAAGATGTACTACATGATCCTTTTACTCATTCATGAAAATTTTTATTGAATGCCCACTATAAGCAGATATGCACTGCTGCTATTTGAACTTTACATTCTAGTGGGCAAGGCCTTCTATTCAAGGTGTTAACAACATAGCAGGAGATATTCCAGCTGTTCACAAACCACTGTAATACAAGGCAGTGTGCGATAAGAACTGGGGGAAGATGAAGTCAATGGGTAATGTAATTCTGAGTAGGAGAGAGAGCACTTGTGAATGATCTGGTGAACTGTACAATCTTTCATTGAAGTGGTACCATTTGTCCTGAACCTTGACATTTGGAGAAGAAATCCATAGATGGAAATGTGTGTGGATGGTGGGCAGGTACTTCTTTGCTATTTTGAACTTATTTCTATTAATTTTTCATATTTTATTGAAATAATTTCTATGTGCCTTTCTCCCATTAGACTTTGAGAACTCTTCACAAAGCAGAAGATAAATACTAATCTGTTTTGTTTCCTGGCACAGAAACTGTCACAGTCCAAGACCTCAATAAACACCTCTGGACTGAATTCAGTTTGGAGAAATAAAAGGAAAATGCAAGCTCTGTTTAGGAAATAGTGAACACTGTAATTTTGCTGGATGAAAGATTGTGGGAAGTAAAGTATATTAAGAGAGATAAATAAGAAAATGATATGAAATCAGATCATGAATTTATTACAAAGACAGATACTGACCTTTAGTTTTAGTGGGCACTTAAAAAGTATTTAGTAGTAGGGGACAGTAATCAAAGCATGCTCTAGAATGAAACTCTGACAGCTGTGTTTGAAAGTGGATTACAGTGTAGAGGCAGTAATGAACATTTAGAAAAAAATGAAATACTATAGGTAGCAAATCAAAATGGACTGAACTACCAAGGGAGCAAAAAGGAATAAAATGATAGACTACACTAGGCTTCAAGGTAGATAAAACAGGAGAATTTGGTATCATATTGTACAAGATAGGAGAGTGAGAAGAAAAAGATATAGATATGCTTAGAAGTTTTGAGTCAAAGTGACTAGGAACATGAGGAATCTATTTGTAGAACTGAGGAGTTAAAAAAGAGACTTTTGTTTTTGTCTATTTATATTTTCAAGGATACAAGTGGTTTTTTTGTACATGTTGAGTTTGACTATTAGATGCTTTATAAATATGTGATATATTCATTAAGAAAAATTAAAATTTAATAAATTGTTCAATATGTATATATGCTTATACATATAGTTACAGTTATTTCCAAAATAGTATGGCATATATTTAAAAGAAAGTCTTATGTATAACATACTGGACCTGTCACTGAAAATATACAGCATAAACTAAATATAGTGATGAATTAATTTTTATCCTTAATCAAAATTTCTATGTCCACCAAAACCAGTAAAGTTGCAAAAATTTTTTTCCATATAATTTTAGGTCATGAAATATTGGTAAAGTTTTCTAAGTATTCTTTGGGGTTGTTTAGTAGTATTCAGTCTTTAATATTAAAAAATATATATCATATGGCTAATCAAATTGATATGCTATTTACTAAGGGAATCAAACACAATTGATCTATTCCCAAAAGTTCCATTGAACTCATGTGAGCTTCACATAGAGCATAATGAATTTATTTATTTTCCAGTTCAATTGAGATATAATTGACATACATCACTGTATAAGTGTATCTCAGTGAATTGACTTTTGATGTGTGACCTAGAAGTGTATCTTATGCTATAAGTACATATTTAATGAGATTGTTGTTTTTTATATAAATGGCAATGGAACACAAATTCAAGTTTTATTTACAACTAATTCACTTGCTTGACTTTAGTGTGAAATGGTTGTGTTGATTCTTTCTGGATGGAATGTTAACCCTTTCTTGCCAGTAGCTACTTACTAAAAGTGGGCAATTCTCATTTCCTTTGTTAAAATAAATCCTGTTAAGATATTACCATGACTATAAAATCATCTATGAATTCATTTTTTCTGCTAAGTAAAAGGCACAGAATAATATTCAACCCTTTATATCTCAGAGGAGAATGCTTGAGAAATAATAATAGTTTAAAATATTTGGAGTTGTTAAGAAAAACAAATTCTGCTCAATAGTTCCAAAGTATCATTATGATGATGAATATATGAAAACAATAATATGAACAATAATTTTATAATTCAAGAAACACTAGAAAAGACCCTGAGAGTTAAGAAACTAAAACGTAAGTAGTACGATATGAGATTAACAGCTACCAAATTTTTAGGGTCTTAGATATGCTTAATAAAGATGCAGATTTACTATTCTTTGGCTTCTCATTTAAAAAAAAGACATCATGTCTAATTTTTATGAAAGTTTGTGATCTATTTTGAATCTTTAAAGTATTCGTTTTAGGAATATATAATAGGGTATGTGAGAGTGTGTATTTTTATGTGTACATGATTGCCAGGAGTGATTATTGTTAAAATATATATAAATATGAAGAATTACAAACCGGAATTAAAGAATCCTCTGACAGCAGCAAATATCAACAAGGCAAAAGTGACTGCTAAGGGGACACATAAAAATATGTAGGACTGTGGTTGAAACATAATTAAAATAATAAAGTGGAAAATATTTGAACTGCCTCTTTCCTGTCATGTGCATTTAGTAATATTATTCAAATGAGGAGACTTAGAATAACACATAGAGAAGCAATCTGAGATTCCTTTAAATACAGACTAAGTGATATAATATCCATTTGGGAGGTGAGTAGGCCATGTGTTTATCTCACTGAATTTTTATTTCTGACTGATTAATAACCCCATGATTTTTTTAGATTCTACTCAAAGCAAACATGCAAGTCACATTTTACTTTACAGCTGACCCATGAACAACATGGGGTGAACTGCGGTTCCACTTATACTTAGATTTTTTTCAATAAATATATAAAAATATACATTTTACTTTTTTATTTATTTATTTTTTTGCAGTACGCAGGCCTCTCACTGTTGTGGCCTCTCCCTTTGCGGAGCACAGGCTCCAGATGCGCAGGCTCAGCAGCCATGGCTCACGGGCCCAGCCGCTCCGCGGCATATGGGATCCTCCCAGACCGGGGCATGAACCCGTATCCCCTGCATCGGCAGGCGGACTCTCAACCACTGCGCCACCAGGGAGGCCCAACAAAAATATACATTTTAGAACATAGTATGAAAGACTTGCTTTGAAGTGGATAGCCTATCTTTACATAGGCATAAGGTGAGTGATATTTAATATAAAATTAATCATGTGTTAGTTTTCTTTCAGTTTTATAACTTGCTTTCAAAGAATTACACTATGGGACAGTATGCTTCTCTCTCTTATAATTGGAGAAACTGCCTATCAGACTATCATCACAGGTAGGTGTTTTTTTAAAAAAAAATTATCAATGTTTCCAATAGCGTATTATGAATATGACTATAATACTATATGGTGTAAAATTTTTACAATAGTTCAGTCATTAGTGTATAGGCTAGGCTACTGTGAAGCAATCGTAACAATTACACTAGGCTACCATAAAGCAAGCATATTGCTGCTTCTTCGTTATCAATGCATGAATCATTATACCTGTAAATAAACATTAATTAGTTGTTTATATTATCTTTTAATTTTTGATGTCTAGTATTAGTAGTATGTATAACATCTACAGTATTTTGTAACATATAAGACAACATTGATGTAGTAATCATAGACTATTCATCTTATAAACAGATGACAAATTTATGGTATGGATACAGTACAGTACTATAAATGTATTTTCTCTTTCTTGCCATTTTCTTACTAGCATTTTATTTTATCTTGCTTGCTTTATTATAAAAATACAGTATACAATATATATAACTTACAAAATGTGTTAATTGACTTTATGTTATCGGTTATGTTATCAGTGAGGCTTATAGTCAACAGCAGTAGACTATTAGTAGTTAAGTTTTGAAGAGTCAAAAGTTACAAACAATTGTAAAGAATGCTCCATCAACAGATGAATGGAAAAAGAAGATGTGGTATATATATGGAATGGAATACTACTAAGCCATAAAAGAAAATGAAATTTTGCCATTTGCAACAACATGGATGGACTTGGAGGACATTGTGCTCAATGAAATAAGTCAGACAGAGAAAGACAAATACTGTATGGTGTCATTTATATGTGGAATCTAAAAAATGCAACAAACTAGTGAATATAATAAAAAAGAAGCAGACTCATAGATATAGGGAACAAACTAGTGGTTACTAAGGGGGAGTGGGAGAGGGTCAATATATGGGTGAGGAGTGGAAGGTACAAACTTTTGGGTATAAGATAGGCTCAAGGATGTATTGTACAACAAGGGGAATATAGCCAATATTTTGTAATAACTGTAAATGGAAAGTAACATTTTAAATTGTATAAAATATTTTAAAAATTATTAAGATTAAAAAAAAAGTTATAAGCAGATTTTCAACTCTGCACGGGGCATAGCTCAGCACTCCTAACTCCCGTGTTGTTCAAGAATCAACTGTATTTTTTCCCTTAGAATGTTTCTGCTTTTGATGAAGTTAACACATTCTGAGTTGTCCACATTGATAATTAACCCCCTTTCCCTATGAGACTGATTGCCTCCTTCAGTTATGAGCAGATGGAAAGAACATGCACTTTATTGAAGGAACAATTGGAGGTTAATAAAATCTAATTTTCCCATCAGAAACAAATACCTTTATGGTAGCTGGACAGAATTATTGATGATGCAGTTTATGAATGGAGACAATCACTCCCATTATGCATAGAAGGTCAGCAATGTGAATTTAAAAATGGTAGTCTAAAATTGATTCAAATTTAATCTATTCTGGTAATTAAATAAACTATACTGATGTTTCAAGAAAAAATAAGTGATAGAACAAAATTATAATTCTTAGAATAATCAATAACTCTGACTCATTAAGTATATCCTAACAGCTTTTTTCTTTTTTTTTTTTTTTTGGACTTTCAATGATGCCAAATACATATTAAGAATCTGAAAACATTTTGCTACCTCTCTGGTCAACCCCTGAATGCCTTTGGCTAGACCTATTGCTATGAATCCCCCATTCCCCAATTGGTCTTCCCACCTCTACATTTCATCCCTACAAGATATTCTCAACACAGCACCCAGAGTGATTCTTTTATAATAGAGTTCAGACCAAGGCCAAAATTCCTACATTATGTGCCCTGCACCACAAACTCATCTCTTCAACCTTATCTCTTGTTATTCTTTTGTCTCACATCTCTCCAACTGCACTGGTCTTGTTTTCTATCACCTTGCTTGGTGTGTTTCCACACTAGTGAGTTCCACACTGCTTGGCCCCTCTCCTGGAACACTCTTTCCCCATATCTATATGTCTAACTCCCTTGTGCCCTTCAAATCACCTTCTCCTCAAGGGTATCCAGACCACACTATTTAAAATAACACTTCCCACCTAATACTTATGCCCCTCCTAACCCTGCTCTACTTTATAGTATTAATCACCTCCTAACTTGCATATGTTACTTGCTTACTATCTTGATTGTGTGTTACCCTGATGGAATAAAAAGTTTACAAGGATGGAGCTTTCTTCTTGCTTTGTGAACTGATGAATCCCAAGACTTTAAAAACATGGGGTGAAGTAGGTGTTCAATAAATATTTGTTTAATGAATGAGTGAAGAGTTTACAACAATTACAGTGTTGGGAAAATGATAATCTCTTACTATACCACGAAAAATAACTAACCCAAAAATAAAAGTTAGAATACCAAATAGTCAGTGAGTATAAATAATTAAACTGCCACTGGAAAAAAAAATGACAGGGACTTATTAAATATCTGCCTTCCTCTATATGATTTAAATGTCTGTTCCATCTCTGGGCAGATCGTAATGAAAGCTATTGTTAAGTCATTGTATACATAGAGATCTTCATTGACCTTAATCAGATAATTATTTAAGTAAGGGGAAAAAACAGCTATTTTCTTAAATGCTAGATTCATTGTAATACCATTCTAGTATATTTCAAATAAATATAAAAAATAGTATATATTAGATAATAATGCAGATGGCCAACAGGCACATGAGAAGATACTCAACATCGCTAATCATCAGGGAAATGAAATTCAAAAGCAAATGAGATATCACCTCACAACTGTCAAATGGCTATCTATCATGGAGGAGAACACAAATAATAAAGGTTGGTGGGTATGTGGAAAAAAGGGAACCCTCGTACATTGTTGGTGGGAATGGAAATTGGTGCAGCCACTGTGGAAAACATTATGGAGGTTTCTCAAAAAACTAAAATAGAACTACCATAATTTCATTCCTAGATATACACCAGACAAAAACAAAAACACTAATTCAAAAAGATACATGCACCCCAATGTTTATAGTGGCATTATTTACAACTGCCAAGATATGGAAACAACCTAAGTGTCCATCAACAGATAAATGGATAAAGAAGATGTGGTATGTATATACAATGGACTATTACTCAGCCATAAAAATGAATATTTTGCCATTTGCAGCAACGTGGATGGACTTGGAGAGCATTAAGCTAACTGAAAAAATCAGACAAAGACAACTACTGTATGATATCACTTATTTGTAGAATCTAAAAAATACAACAAGCTAGTGAGTTTAACAAAAAAGAAACAGACTCACAGATTCGGAGAACAAACTAGCAGTTACCAATGGGGAAAGGGAAGGGGGAGGGGCAAGACAGGGGTGGAGAAGTGGGAGGTACAAACTATTTGGAGTAAGATAGGCTACAGGGATGTATTGTACAACATGGGTAATACAGCCAATATTTTGTAATAACTGTAAATGGAGTGTAAACTTTAAGAATTGTATGAAGAATTTTTTAAAAAACTGAACTCCAAGTATCCTGAAAATATATGTTTATCTTTTAAGGTCCTTAACTAACAGTGTTAATCATATAGGAACATGGTATAGTCAATGGTGCAGAAAATGTTTGAGATTTCAGTTTCTTGAAGAGGGTCTATGATGTCATGGAAAGTCAATATTGGTTTAGGTACAGATGGTCTGTAAACTCATTCAATTGAAATGTATCCTAGCTTCTGTTGTTTGAAGAATATAGTTTTTTTGAGCAAGAATAAGTCCCTTCAGAAAAGTAATCAGAGTCCCTCCCTGTCAGGCAAAGCAATGAGATATTTCTGTGCTGAAATCCACAGAAATGGGTGGGAGAAACCCCGTGAACTTAAAGTCAATCATTTTAACCAAAGGAAATGAAATTAGATAAAAGCTGTGTTCATTAAACTATGGTTTCATTTTAAATATGAGATAAGTTAATACTGGTTGCTTTAAGCAGGTCAACTGTATATTTGGTCTAAGGTCATGATGTAGCAACTTAGGTTTTCTCTGGAAAAAATGTAGACAATATTTCAGCTCTTTTTCTTTTTTAATTAAAAAAGACAAGTAAAAAAAGTGAATACTGCTTTTCAAACTTTATCTAACTAAGCACAAAGCACATGGAAAGATGCATAAATGTAAAATTAACTTTTTGCTATTCAGAAAAAGAACTTGGATTTCAGAGCAAGCGAGCTAAAATAAAAACATGCATAATTTACACTACAGATGGGTATATTCTTTGCATTAAATGATACCTAGCAATTTCAAGGAGAAAGAAAATAAAGTGACAATCAACATTAAGAAGGTGGCAGAAGTAATCAAACACACGCCATGTGTAAGAAAAGGCATAATGAAGTTTCCATGAGAATCTTTTTTTCATGACTCAGACACGAAATAACTATTTCACAAGCTTCAGCAGAAGTTCACAGTGCACTTATCAATAATGTATCCAGCCAGAGCTTTAGATAGTAAAACAAGAGGAAGTTGACTATATCAAAGGTCCAAAGTTCAAACACATTATACTATGGAGCTTAAAGCCAGAGAAGGAAAATGTGGGGGTGAGAGAAGTGGATTCTGTGCAGATGCAAAACAATACTTTTGATAAAGCTTGTGAATAAATTAGTAATAGAGTACAGGGCCTTAAATTTTACAAATCAGAGTTATACCAAAGATCCCATAGGTGTGAAAAATGTTCACCATTTAAAAACTATCTATTAGGCAATGGAAAGATGAGGATCATTATAATTTAAAGTACTTACATTGCATGAGATAATTCTATTGACAACAATTACTGTGTTTACTGAAAATCTCAGCAGAAAGACAAAGAACTATAATGTAGACCTTTAGGTTTAGAATTAAAGCACATCAATAAAGCAACAAAGTGAAGTTTGCATTGCCAGGTTTGATATTTATAGCTGCATAGTTGCAGAGAGAGACTGAATCTGGCCCTAATCATAATTCATAAATAAAATGTTACTATGCGAAAAAAACATCATTATAACAATAACTAAGGATGTTTTTTGTTGTGCTTTACCAAATATTATAGTAAGTACATGGTATTTTAATTGACTTGGCCCTTACTATTTTGTATTAGTTTCTTGTTTACAATTATGTTACCAAACCTTCTGATAATATTTCAGTATATTCAGGAGAGTAAAGCCTGCAAAATCCATATTTTATGGCACTATAAGTTTCTGATAAATATCTGAAAATGATCTCTTGATTAATTAATGGGGCAAATAAATTATAAAATAAACATCTTTACTTTTATGTTTGGTCCTATGGAAACCAGCCAAATGAATTTCAAGTCTAGACAGAGCTATTAGGTAGCAAAAAATTCAGAAGACTTAGCAGATGGCAATTGTATAGGTAAAATGCATGTTTTTAGAGTTTAAAACCTTTTAATTTGGATAAGTTTTAGAAACTTGCTTTTCCAGTTAAAGCAGTGAGGGTACTATTATACAGTTTGGTATCTTAAAGCGTTTGGTTGAATCATCGCTACAGTCTCTGTGCTCAGGACCCTCATCTAAAGATGTTAAATCAGATAAAGTTTATATCTGGATATTCCCAGGCTTCACTCATTCAGATCATACTCTATTTAAATAGGGTGGTCCTGTATTTCTACATAACTTCTTTACTAGCTCCACTTAGAAATCTTAACTCCAATAAAATTTAAGGGAGAAAAATATGTACCAAGATAAAACAAAGCAAAACAAAAAGGTGTCTGGAGGGGAGGATCAAGATGGCGGTGTGGGAAGAGGTGGCATTAGTGTCTCCCCACAACTAGGGTGCCTGTCGACTGCTGGACGGGGACTCTAACCCCCAAGGAGATGGGAGGAATGCAAGAGTGAACCAGTAGGATGTAGGGGGATCAAGGAGGGTAGGAGAAGTGGAGGCCAGACAAGATCAGCAGCCCCTGAGGGTGGGGAAATCAGGAGAGGCAGGTGGGAGGATTCTCCAGGAAGAGCAGGAGAGGAGCGGAGGGTGATTGCCTGGCCCACTGGGGCCAGGGAACCTGCTGAGCTCCCAAGCCAGTTCCCCCCACTTCAAAGCCCCATCTAGGCCATGTGGGCCCTGGGGGCATAGGAGGCTGAGGAGATCAGGAGTGGCAGGCGGGACAGGCAATCCAGGAGGACCAGGAGAGGACTGGAGGGAGATTGCCCTGCTCACTGGGACCCGGGGAGCCTGCTGAGCTCCCAGGAGGATCTCACGCCCTCCAAAACCCCCTTCAAACCACATGGGTCCTTGAAGGCATAGGAAGGAGGCCAAGGGGAGAACAGGAGAGGCAGATGGGAGAGGCCCTCTAGGAGGAGCTGGAGAGGAGCAGAGGGCGATTGCCTCACCCACTTGGACATGGGGAGTCTGCTGAGCTCCCAGGCCAGTGCCCTGTCCTCCAAGGCCTCCCCCCACCTGCATTGGTCCTGGGGGCATAGGAACGAGGCCAGGGAGATCAGGAGAGGCAGGTGGGAGGGGCCCTCCCAGACCACAGACCAGAGGAGCCAGAGAGGAGAGGAGGAGGTCTGCCCTGAGCACTCGAACCCAGGAAGCCTGCTGGGCTCCCAGGTAAAGTCCCCTGACCTCTGAGACCAGGGGTGGGGGGCATGCCTGGGCCCCTTCTGTTCCTTGACCCTAAGCCTCACCCCCCACAGCCCCCAGGGCCTTTTCCAGCCCTGTGGGTCCTGAGCATTGGCCCTGCCCACTGCCTAAACATTGCCCTTGCTTAGGCCCCGCTGTCCACAGCCAAGACCTTTCACACCCTCCTTTTTTTCTTTTTTTTTTTTCTTTTCCCTCCTCCTCTTTTTTACTAGTGTGGTACTGATGTACATTCCAGTTGTTGATTCATTTATATTTTTATTTTCACATTCTTTCTAACATATCTGTTAGTTTCCTAATCTAATTTTTTTTTTTACTTTGTTATTTTTCTCTCTCGTTTTTTTTTCTTTTTTTTTGCCACTCCAAGTAGCTTGCTCCATGGATCTTGATTTGTGAGCATGGGGGCAGGTGGAAGCTCCTACGGTGGGAGATCCAAATATGAACCACTGCACTAACAGAGAACCTCAGACCCCAGGGAATATTCAACAGAGTGAGGTCTCACCGAGTTCCTCATCTCATTACCAAGACCCAGCTCTACCCAATAGCCCACAAACTCCACTGTTGGAAGCCTCAGGCCAAACAACCAGTAAAACAGGAACACAAACCCACTCATAAAAAAAATTGAGACAGCAAAAAAAATGTCACAGATGAGGGAGCAAGATAATAACCTACAAGACCAAATAAATGAAGAGGAAATAGGCAATCTACCTGAAAAAGAATTCAGAGTAAGGATAGTAAAGATGACCCAGAATCTCAGAAACAGAATGGAAGCATAGACTGAGAAAATACAAGAAATGTTTAACAAAGATCTAGAAGAATTAAAGAACAAACAAACAGAGATGACTAACACAATAAATGAAATGAAAAATACACGAGGAGGAATCAATAACAGAATAATGGAGGCAGAAGAACGAATTAGTGAGCTGGAAGAAAAAAATGGTGGAAATAAGTGCCAAGGAGCAGAATAAAGAAAAAAGAATTGAAGACAATGTCAGAGACCTCTGGGACAACACTAAATGCACCAACATTTGAATTATAGGGGTCCCAGAAGAAGAAGAGAAAAAGAAAGGGTCTCAGAAAATATTTGAAGAGATGATAGTGGAAAACTTCCCTAACATGGGAAAGGAAATAGTCACCAAGTCCAGGAAGCACAGAGAGTCCCATACAGGATAAACCCTAGGAAAAACACACCAAGACACATATTAATCAAACTAACACAAATTAAGTTCAAGAAAAAATATTAAAAGCAGTAAGGGAAAAACAACAAATGGCATACAAAGGAATCCCCATAAGATTATCAGCTGAGTTTTCAGTGGAAATTCTGCAGGCCAGAAGGGAGTGGCAGGATATACTTAAAGTGATGAAAGAGAAAATCCTACAACCAAGATTACTCTACCCAGCAAGGATCTCATTCAGATTTGATGGAGAAGTCAAAAGCCTTTCAGACAGACAAAAGCTAAGGGAATTCAGCACCACCAAACCAGCTTTACAACAAATGCTAAAGAAACTTCTCTAAGCGGGAAACACAAGAGAAGAGAAAGACCCACAAAAACAAACCCCAAACAATTAAGCAAATGGTAATAGGAACATACATATCGATAGTAACCTTGAATATAAAGGGATTAAATGTCCCAACTAAAAGACACAGACTGGCTGAATGGATACAAAAACAAGACCCATATATATGCTGCCTACAAGAGACCCACTTCAGACCTAGGGACACATACAGACTGAAAGTGAAGGGATGGTAAAAGATTTTCCATGCAAATGGAAATCAAAAGAAAGCTGGAGTAGCAACGCTCATATCACATAAAATAGACTTTAAAATAAAGACTGTTATAAGAGATAAGGAGGGACACTACATAATGATCAAAGGATCAATCCAAGGAGAAGATATAACAATTATAAATGTTCATGCATTCAACATAGGAGCACCTCAATACACATAACACAAATGCTAACAACCATAAAAGGAGAAATCAACAGTAACAAAATAATAGTAGGGGACATTAACAGCCCACTTACACCAATGGACAGATCATCCACACAGAAAATAAATAAGGAAACACAAGCTTTAAATGACACAATAGACCACATAGATCTAATTGATATTTATTGAACATTCCACCCAAAGGTGGCAGAGTACACTTTCTTCTCAGGTGCACACAGAACATTCTCCAGGATAGATCACATCATGGGTCACAAATCAAGCCTTGGAAAATTTAAGAAAATTGAAATCATATCAAACATCTTTTCTGACCACAACACTATGAGATTGGAAATCAATTACAGGAAAAAAAAACTGTAAAAAACACAAATACATGGAGGCTAAACAGTGCGATACTAAATAACCAAGAGATCAATGAAGAAATCAAGGAAGAAAAAAAAATATGCATAGAAACAAATGACAACAAAAACACGAGGACCCAAAACCTATGGGGCGCAGCAAAAGTTGGTCTAAGAGGGAAGTTTACAGCATTTCAATCTCACTTCAAGAAACAAGAAAAATCTCACATAAACAATCTAAACCTACACTTAAAATAACTAGAGAAAGAAGAACAAAGAAAACCCAAAGTCAGTAAAAGGAACGAAATCATAAAGATCACAGCAGAAATAAATGAAATAGAAATGAAGAAAACAATAGCAAAGGTCAATAAAACTAAAAGCTGGTTCTTTGAGAAGATAAACAAAATTGATAAACCCTTAGCCAGACTCATCAAGACAAAAAGGGAGAGGATGCAAATTAATAAGATTAGAAATTGAAAAGGAGAAATCAGAAGTGACACTGCAGAAATACAAAGGATTATAAGAGCCTACTACAAACAACTATATGCCAATAAAATGGACAACCAAGAAGAAATGGACAAATTCTTGGAAAGGTACAATTTTCCAAGACTGAACCATGAAGAATTAGAAAATATAAACAGACCTATCACAAGTAATGTGATTGAAACCGTAATTAAAAATCTTCTAACAAACAAAAGTACAGGACCAGATAGCTTCACAGGAGAATTCTATCAAACATTTAGAGAAGAGCTAACACCAATCCTTCTCAAACTCTTCCAAAAAATTTCAGAGGGAGAAACACTCTCAAATTCATTTTACGAAGCCACCATCACCCTGATACCAAAACCAGACAAAGATAGTACAAAAAAAGAAAATTATAGACCAATATCACTGATGGACATAGATGCAAAAATTCTCAACAAAATACTAGCAAACAGAATCCAACAGCACATTAAAAGGATCATAAACCATGATCAAGTGGGATTTATCCCAGGGATGCAAGGATTCTTCAATATATGCAAATCAATCAATGTGATATACCAGATTAACAAGTTAAGGAATAAAAACCATATGATCATCTCAAAAGATGCAGAAAAAGCTTTCCACAAAATTCAACACCCATTTATGATAAAAACTCTCCAAAAAATGGGCATAGAAACTACCTCAACATAATAAAGGCCATATATGACAAACCCACAGCATGCATTATACTCAACGGTGAAAAACTGAAAGCATTTCCTCTAGGATCAGAAACAAGACAAGGATGTCCACTTTTGCCACTCTTATTCAACATAGCTTTGGGAGTCCTAGCCACAGCAATTTGAGAAAAAAAAGAAATAAAGGGAATACAAATTGGAAAAGAAGTAAAACTGTCACTATTTGCTGATGACGTGACACAATACATAGAAAATCCTAAAGATACCACCAGAAAACTACTAGAACCAATCAATGAATTTGGTAAGGTTGCAGGACACAAAATTAATTCACAGAAATCTCTGGCATTCCTATACACCAACAATGAAAAATCAGAAAGAGAAATTAGGGAAATACTCCCATTTACCACTGCAACAAAAAGAATAAAATACCTAGGAATAAACCTGCCTAAGGAAGCGAAAGACTTGTATTCAGAAAATTATAACACACTGGTGAAAGAAAGCAAAGATGACATAAACAGATGGAGAAATATACCATGTTCTTGGATTGGAAGAATGAATATTGTGAAAATGACTATACTACCCAAGGCAATCTACAGATTCAGTGCAATCCCTATCAAACTACCAAAGGCATTCTTCACAGAATTAGAACAAAAAATCTTAAAATTCGTATGGAAACACAAAAGACCCCAAACAGCAAAAGCAATCTTGAGAAAGAAAAATGGAGTTGGAGGAATCTGGCTCCCCAACTTCAAACTATACCACAAAGCTACAGTAATCAAGACAGTATGGTAGTGTATATACGTCCATGCCACTCTCTCACTACATACACTGCCAAATGTAAAACCAATAGCTAGCGGGAAGCAGCTGCATAGCACAGGGAGATCAGCTTGGTGCTTTGTGACAACCTAAAGGGGTGGGATAGGGAGGGTGGGAGGGAGGGAGATGCAAGAGGGAAGAGATAAGGGGATATATGTATATGTATAGCTGATTCATTTTGTTATAAAGCAGAAGGTAACACACCACTGTAAAGCAATTATACTCCAATAAAGATGTTAAACAAAAAAAAGAAAGTATGGTACTGGAACAAAAACAGAAATAGAGATCAATGGTACAGGATAGAATGCCCAGAGATAAACCCACACACATATGGGCACCTAATTTATGACAAAGGAGGCAAGAAAATACAATGGAGAAAAGACAGCCTCTTCGATAAGTGGTGCTGGGAAAACTGGACAGCTACATGTAAAAGAATAAAATTAGAACACTCCCTAATACCATACACAAAAATAAACTCAGAATGGATTTAAGACTTAAATGTAAGACCAGACACTATAAAACTTTTAGAGGAAAACATAGGAAAAACACTCTTTGACATAAACCACAGCAAGATCTTTTTTGACCCACCTCCTAGAGTAACAGAAATAAAAACAAAAACAAATGGGACTCAATTAAACTTAAAAGCTTTTGCACAGCAAAGGAAACCATAAACAAGACAAAAAGACAGCCCTCACAATGGGAAAAAAATATTTGCAAATGAAACAACAGACAAAGGATTAATCTCCAAAATATACAAACAGCTCATGGAGCTCAATATCAAAATAACAAACAACCCAGTTAAAAAATGTGCAGAAGACCTAAATAGACATTTCACCAAGGAAGACATACAGATGGACAAGAGGTACATTAAAGATGCCCAACATCACTAATTACTAGAGAAATGCAAATCAAAATTACAAATAGGTATCAACTCACGCTGGTCAGAATGGCCATTATCCAAAAAGCTAGAAACAATAAATGCTGGAAAGGGTGTGGTGAAACAGCAACCCTCCTACACTGTTGGTGGGAATGTAAATTGATACAACCACTATGAAAAACAGTATGGAGGTTCCTTAGAAAACTAAAAGTAAAACTACCATACGACCCAGCAATCCCACTACTGGGCATGTACCCTGAGAAAACCATAATTCAAAAAGAGACATGCACCACAATGTTCATTGTAGCACTATTTACAAAAGCCAGGACATGGAAGCAACCTAAATGTCCATTGACAGATGAATGGATAAAGAAGATGTGGCACATATATACAATGGAATATTACTCAGCCATAAAAAGAAATGAAACTGAGTTATTAGTAGTGAGGTGGATGTAGCTAGAGTCTGTCATACAGAGTGAAATAAGTCAGAAAGAGAAAAACAAATACCATATGCCAACACATATATATGGAATCAAAAAAAAATGGTACTGTTGAACCTAGTTTCAGGGCAGGAATAAAGAGGTAGACGTAGAGAATGGACTTGATGACATGGGGTGGGAGGGGAAAGCTGGGGTGAAGTGAGAGTAGCATTGACATATATACACTACCGAATGTAAAATAGTTGGCTGGTGGGAAGCAGCAACATAGCACAGGGAGATCGGCTTGGTGCTTTGTGATGACCTAGAGGGGTGGGATAGGGAAGATGGGAGGGAGGCTCAAGAGGGAGGGGATATGGGGATATATGTATGCATATGGCAGATTCACTTTGTTGTACAACAGAAGCTAACACAGTATTGTGAAGCAATTATGCTCCAATAAAGATCTATTTAAAAAAAAAAGGTGTCTGTGGATATCTTTACGTCCATCTACAAGTCATCCCTAAAATAATAATGTTATTCCCCCCACCCCAAACTATCAATATAGGGTTTCTAGAAAACAGTGACCGTTTTTTCACAGGAAAATGATTCAAACTCATACTTAAAAATAATTTCTCTTGGTGTAAACATGTTTTAACTACTAAATCAGCAGCAGTGGGCTTTTGTTCCAGAGCTCAATAGTGCATTCCAAGTTGCTATATTTTTAAAATATGAGGACCTCCTCTCAATGGACTGCATATTCATTAAAAACTCAAGGGGAAGAGAACTGAAGAAAATATGTTCTATTTGGCTTCACAGAGATCTAAAGACACCTAGTAAATTTAATATGTGATTTAATCAACCTTAGAAAAAATAGGATGTTTGTTGTCACTGACAAAGAATTTGTAATACGACTTCCTTAGAGACTATTTCCAGGTCAGATGGTTTCCCTGCAATTTGGACAATCATGAGCAAGTATGCAGAGGTGCACTGGGTTATGGAGAACAGCTAGCAGTACCAGGTGCAGATGTATGTGAAATTAAACAGAATGTCTTTGCTACCTGTTTTAATTCTTTTGAAAACTAATGCAATATAAAATGATTATAAATTATTTTGTATTTGTATTTCAGTCTAAAAACAAGTGCAATATGAAGTAAAATTTAAGGAAAGACACTTTAGTAATATTGAATTTGATTGCTCTTAAGTATAACTTAACTTCATTTGATTTTCACTTCAAATACTGCTTCAAGCAATGAAAGATGCCCTAAATTTCTTCCCAAAATATGTAGCCACTGTAAGCCACTTAAGATATAGGTAGAAATAGTTATTTGACACAGTTGTTTTCAAAGATGCTTTCTGAATCCTAGTGATCAGATTTCACAAATTAAATTGATATATACTTTAATACTACTCATAGATACTTAGTATGCTACCCTAAATATTTCTATCAGTCAATACCAAGCTTCATCCTACTGAAAAGAAAGACTAGAGCATACTGAATAATAGCAAGGATACTAAAATCAGACTGTCTCAGATGGAATCTCAGAAATTCCAATTACAAGGTTGTAATCTTGGGGAAATTATTTCAACATTTAGTGTCCTAATATCCTCTGAAAAATGGGGATAATAATCTTCCATAAAAGTGTTTTATGGTTTAAAAGTTAACCAACAAAAAGCAGTAATAATGCTCCCTGGCATGTGGTAAGCTGTCAATAAATGTTAACTATTATAAATTTTTTAAAGTATTTTTTGTTCATATTCAAGCATAAATTCTTAAGGAAGCTGAACTATTATTTTCCTACTGAAAGGTGGAAGAATGTTTCAAGCAAGGCATATTTTAAGGTTTTAAACGTAGCCATTGAGTACTTTACTCTATGAACAAATGGGTTATACAGGTCAAATAAATGAAAACATTATCATACTTTGTTATTAATATCTGAAATATATGTAATGCTTTCAGGTTTGATTTTGCAATTTTTGTATAATTTTTATTTTTTCAAAAATTTTTTTCTCAGCAGCAAACCAGAACAATCACATTAACACAAAAGTTTTTTAAATGACAGAATAAATACATAAATTACAACTCTGCTTATAAATTAGCTATATGACTAAGGCAAGATGTATGTAATGAGCAGACTGCACTTTAAAATTCAAACATGCAATTTAATTTCTGGTAGCCCATTTGATTAATGTGGGCGATATTAATGCAACTTGGGAAAAGAACTGCTGCAGGTATAAACAATGATATTTCATTGCTCTATTTAGCTAAATAAAAACTAATGCTACACTGATTAAAAGTAGCCTGGATTGTCTTTTATAACATGGTTATTTTTTTGGTTATTACTAGGAGATGGCTTTTCTCTATAAGCTTTCATTGTTATCTAGCTTTCTTTGTGCACAGATGTTATCTCTTCCAAATGATTAAATGGGCTCTTTGTATATAAAGAGTATTTCTCCAGTATCTAGCAATTCTTTGTTTCAAAATTGAAGTGAATGAAAACAATCAAGTACCCAGGGAAAGAAAAGAAAAGAATAAAATGGCACTCTTGGAGCCAGAAGTTCAGAAATCCTTGAAAAAAAATAGCACTTTATTATAATCAGTAGAATTGTTCAAAAATAGATCTAATCTATTTTAAATATGAACAATATGCCACAGTTCATTTTAATATAAACACAGAAAGAACATTTCTCTAGGTTGAACAAAGAAAGGTTTCTGATTATATTTCAAAACTTTTATGGGTTTACAGCAGATGTTATTATGCAACTTGAAAGATCTTGAATACTCATTCAGTTGCCTTTAATGATTTTACTATCTCACTGTGCATATATTTCCAAGCATGAAAACAAATGACTGTGCTAAAAGATAGTCTGTGTAGTGAAGTGTGTGGTATTATCACAGAATTCAAATGAAAGCAATTAGTAAACTGTAAACATAAAAAGAAAATAGCTGTTATAATAATATTGAGCTTATCCATTAAAAAATAACTTTCATTTTCTCTGCATCCCTGGTGAAATTCAAGATTGATTATAACAGTGCAATAATTAAGGAAATATTTTTGAAGATTTTCGTGACAAAGTGGATTTCTCAAAATGGAGTTGAATTATAAATGAGAGAAGATATAAACATAGGAGTGGATATGTACAATACTATGCTATAATAATCCAATTACTTTCCATAGTCCAGAAATAACATGAAATTTCCACACCTGGGAATATGGTAGGATATTATTTACACAGTTTGATTCTGAATATATAGTAAACTTTCTCAGGGGTAAGTATAATTTTTCATATTTTTATAAAATGTTGGAAAATATAAACTGTAAGTAATTGAATAATTTTTAAAATTGAAAATTGACTCTTTAGATTGTTTTATTTATTGTTTTATAAAAGTTATAGAATTATCAAATAAATCTGAATGTTAAAGTATTAATTGCCCTTGCTCTGTACTCAATCCACTATTACCCATAAATGGAGTAGCATCAATTTGTTGGCCAGAAGAAAAATTCATGTCTCAATCTGAGTGTGGCCAATATATTCATGTATTCAGAAAATTAAGATATGTTCAAGGCTGAATATATCTTAACAGGAAGGCCAGAAATCAAAAGAAGTTTACAGAGGATGAAATTGGTGGGCAGAGATGTGGAATCACTTATCCCAGTTTACACAGTCAACATGGAGATAGAAAAAGGATACCTTTCCCTCTCTGACTCAAGGAAGATTGATGCAATCTGAAGGAAGCGGTGCCATGACTGCTTGATTTTCACACACTTTGGAGGAGTTTGTGACAGAGAACATAATTATGTTAATTCATCTTCTTTTTAGCCAATAATTTTTCTTTTCAAGACCAGAAATTAACTTGAGGATTTTCTTTAGTTAGGAAAATATCAAAGAAAAATAAAAGGAATGGTTGTCTTTTTGTGATTGGACTAGATAAGGTAGAAAACTGTTAGTTGATAGAAGACAAATATGCATATATTGACTCCTTTACATACCAGGAAAACATCTGACTTAGGAATAGAGATTCTTTGGAGACCTAGTGGTGAAATAAAATAATTTTCATCAGAAAAAATAAAAATGTTTGGTGGTGTGTTTTGTTAGTTCAGTAAATACAACATTGGAAATCACAAAGTACCTGTAACCAACATGTACAATTTTATGAGCTATAAAAAGCTACAAAATACAAGTCTCATTTGACAGTTATCTGCACTTAGATATTTTGATGATTATAGCAAATCCGTCTCATATATTAATAATTAATATTTTCATGTTAAAATTTTGTGAGTGGTAGCCTGGTGTGATGGAAGTTACACATGTTTTTGGGTCAAAGGACCTAAGTGCATTTGTTTATTATCACTTACTAAGTGGGATTTTTAATAAGTTATTTAATTTACAGACACTTTTCTAATTATAATATAAAGATAGTAAGAATAACTATCTCATGAATTACTTGTGAAGATGAACTAAAGGCATAGAAGTATTTTTAAAATGCTCTGTGAACTCTAACATATTTACAAATGCTAGCTACTTTTACTGTCATTTATACTAATGCAAAGCTATTTTTTAGTGATCTGTATTTCCATTTATTTTAAGGTTTGGCCCCATACAATATTATAGTGGAGTTTTATTTGGAATGTCTTTGTAAGAAAAGAACTCTCTGTGTGTGCAATATTTAAGCCAAAGTCCAAATAACAAGAAGGAGCTAGTTAAGCAATTTTGGGGTCAAAATCCAATTTATGAAATTGATATGCAGCTCAAGTTGAAAAAGTAGAGAGTTGGATCAAATAGGTTAACAAACAAGAGCCTAAAATCTATCTATACAAAAATGGCTGAATAAAGTCCTCCAAAATATTCTCCTTAATAATAGTAATAAGAACCCTGGTAAAAAATTATCAGAATCAATTTTTCAGGAGACTAGAAATTAACAAAACTCTTAAATAAATATCAGAAGCATCTGTTTCAAGAAAAACAGCTTTCACTCAGTAAGAACAGCAAATTTGGTGGTATTTTAACTTGCTTTATTCCCACCATTCCCTTCTCAGCTCTGCAGCAGCCTTAAAACCAACAGCCTCAATCATGTTAAAAAACCTGCAGCCTGGCAGCTGTTGGAAGGATCATAAGAGAGCTGGAGCTCCTTCAAAGTTTCATGGCCAGAGAAGAGCCACTATTTGATCTGCCTAGTGGTTTGCTGGAAAATCCTACTCACAAGGATGCTTTTATTTGATCTGACTTGGAGCTTGTTCAAGGCAGACACACTTTTTATGTGAAATGCTTGTCAAAAACAACCAGTGACAATAATGAAACACCCCAGTGGCCTAAGGCATGGTTGGGCCAAACAATAAGCTAACTAAAAGCATAAGAGGGAAAGCTGAAATAAGAAATGCCCACGGGGAGCACTGAAGGATCTTATACATCCCTAGGGATTTGGAAGCCCACACTCATGTAGGGCTGGTACGTAACACAGCATGTATGCATGCTCAGGAGAGCACTGAGAAAGTCCTAAGTTCTCACCTCAGGCTACTCTTGAGGATCTGTATAATTAGAAAGGGATAGATAATGCAGAGGTTTAAACTATCCAAATGAGTGCTGAAAACATGCCCCCCAAAACATGGAGTCATTGGTTTAAAAATGGCAGGCACTGATTCAAGAAATTTAAAGAGATATCTTTTCAGTCATCAGCTGACAACTAAGCTAAGCAAGCAGAGACTTCAGTGGACTAATGTAATAAAGAATACAAAATTTACAGAATGAGTTTTAAAGGATCAACCAAAACAAACAACAAAAAGAACAACAAAAGACCAAAAAACCACCACTACCACAACTTCCACCACCACCACAGCAACAAACTCTGAGGAGGTGGGAGGATTTGATTTCCAGAGTTGCCAAATTATATTTTAAGAGACAGAAAATAAGTAAGAAATTATGACTCATATGCAGGAAAAAAAGCAATCATGTAAAGTGCCCTTTATAAAGCCCCAATATTGTATTTACTAGAAGAAGACTTTAAGCCATATTATAAATATTGTCAAAGAAGAAAAGGAAACAATGTCTAAAGTACTAAACAAAGCATGAAAATATGTCTCACATAGTGTGAGAAGAGCAAAAAAGAAACAGAAATTATTAAAACTGGAGCAAGTAGAAATTCTGGAGTAAAAAAGTCCAATAACTGAACTGAAAAATTTACTAAAGGAGTTCAACAGCAGATATGAACAGGCAGAAAAAAGAATCAGCAAACTTGAAGATAGGTTAATTGAGATTATCCAGTCTGAAGGACAGAAAGAAGAAACAATGAACAGAGCCTAGGAGACATATGGAATACAACTAAGCCCACCAACTTATACTTAACAAGAGTCCCAGAAGTAGAAGAGAAAGGGAAAATGGCAGAAAGAATATTTTAAGGGGAATGGTTGAAAATTTTCCCCAATTTAATGAAAAACATGAATCTGCACATTCAGATAGCCAAGCAAACTCAAAGTAGGATAAATTCAAAATAATCCACAACAAGATATATCATAGTCAAACTGCTAAAAACCAAAGCCAAAGAGAGAATCTTGGAAGCATCAAGGTCAAAATGAATCATCATGTTAAAGGGATACTCATTAAGATTAACAGCTGCATTATCATCACAAACCATGGAGGCCAGAAGGCAGTGGGACAGCATATTCAAAGTGCTAAAAAAAAAAGGAATATCAACCAAAAATTCTATTTCCAGTAACACCATGTATCAAAAACAAAGGGAAATGTAAAGAGATTACAGAGAAATAAAACCAAAAGTATCACTAGCAATTCTTCTCTACAAAAAACACTAAAGAAAGTCCTAGCTGAAATGAAAGGACACTAGACAGTAACTGGAATCCACATGAAGAAGAAAAGAACACTGGTACAGGTAGCTCACTAAACAAAAGTATAAATACATTTTTTTGTAATTCTTTTTTCCTTCTACCTGACTTAAATTACAACCATATAAAGAAATCATTATAAATCTCTGTTGATGGATTAAAAATATGTAATCTGTAAGATGTAACCTGTATGAAAACAATAGCACAAAGTTAGAGAAGGCAATGAAGCAACATTTGATTAATTTTCTATCTACTATTGAATTAAATTGGTATTAATTTTGACTAGATATTTATAATGTCTAGATGTCAACTGTAATATACAGAGAAACCAATAAGAAATCAACAAAGCTCAAAAAAATTAGTAATAAGTGACAAGGAAATTTATTACTACACTAAAAATATCTATTTAATATAAAGAAGGCAGTAAAGGAGGAACAGAGGAACAAAAATTACAGAAGGTATCTAGAAAACAAATAGCAAAATGAAAGGCATAACTCTTAACTTAGTGATTACACTCAATGTAAATGAATTAAACGCTCCAATTAAATGACAGAAATAGGCAAGATAGATTTTTTTTAAAAAATTGAAACTTGATCCAACAATATGTTGTCTACAAAATATACATTTAATTTCAAAGACACCAAAAGATTGAAAGTAAAATGATCAAAAAAATATGCAAACAGAAAACAAAGAAAAAAGTGGCCACACTAATGACAGAAAAAAAAGCCTTAAAAAGAAAAAACTATTAACAAGGACAAAGAAAGACAGTTTTAATAGTAAAAATGTCAATACAACAAGAAGATAGAAAAAAATAAAAACATATGCACTTAACACCAAATCTCCAAAATACATGAAGCTAAAACTGAAAGAATTGAAGAGAGAAAGAGACAACTGAACATATTTTTTGAAGAGTCAAATATCCCACTTTCAGCAATGGACAGATCAACTGGGAAGAAGATCAACAAGAAATAGAAGATCTGAAACAACCAGAACTAATAGGAATCACTTTAACCATCAATAGCAGAACACACATTTTTCTCAAGGGCAGAGGACACATTCTCCAGGATAGACCCTATTTTAGACCATAAAAAGGGCCTCAATATACTCAAGATGAATGAAGTAATACAAATGTACTTTCCAGCTACAACTGAATAAAATTGTGAATCAAAAACAAGGAATTTGGGGACATTCACAAATATGTGGACATAACACAGCTATAAACAACTACTGGGTCAAAAAAACTACAAAGGGAAATGCAAACTACTTAGAGATGAATGAATGAAAATGAAAACACGACAAAACAAAACTCATGGGATGCAGCAAAAGCAGAGCTTAAAGGAAAATTTAAAGTTATGTCTATATTGTAAACTAAGAGGGATCTCAAATTAATAACCTAAACTTCCAGTTTAAGACACTAGAAAAAAGAGGAAACTAAACTCAAGGCAAAGAGAAGAAAGGACATAGTAAAGATTAGATTGGATATAAATGACAGAGAAAACAGAAAACCAATAGAGAAAATCAACAAAACCAAAGTTGGTTCTTTGAAAAGAGTTTTGAAAATGACTAAACCTTTAGCTAGACTGACCAAGAAAAAAGAAAGAAGACTCAAATTACTAAAAGCAAGGATTACTAAGAAATATAAGGTTTATAAAGGACTACAAATAACAATTGCATGCCAAAATGTCAGAAAACCTAAATGAAATGGACAAATGCCTAGAGAGACACAAACTACTAAAACTGACCCAAGAATAAGTAGAACATCTGAATAGATATATAAAAACTAAAGAGTCTGAATTAGTAATAAAATAAATCTTCCAAAAAAAAATACCAAGTCCAAATGGCTTGACTGGTAAATTCTTCCAGGATTACTATAATAAAAAAGACAGATAATAAAGTGTTGACAAGGATGTGGAAAAATTGGAGCCCTCATACATGAGTGGGATTATAAATGGTCATAACTGCTTTGAAAACCATGTTGGCAATTCCTCAAAATGTTAAACATAGAATTACCATATGACCCAGCAATTGACTTGCTTTGGACAACAATACTTTAAGAGATGCAATGCAAGCAGAAGCTTAAAATGTACTTGTTAGTTGGGACTGCTTACTTCTGCCTCTGTAATCAATATGCAATGAGTGTGCCCAGCCTAGTCTAGTGGTCCCAGGAGGAAAAGGGGAAAGGTATGAATCAAAGCCATCCCAGCCAAGCCTCACCTAAATCAGATATGACCTACAGCTTCTCTGCAGCCAAGGAACATGTGAGGCTACTGAATGGATGCTTACTGTTTAAAATTACTGATATTGTGTGATTTATTTTATGCAATAGCAAACCAATTTATTTTATCTTTCCTCTTAGTTGTCCATAAAGTTTGGAAGTAACAGAATCAGTTGATCTCAAAAAAATGGTACAATTCTAAAAAATATTGATTATAGTACTATATCATTGAAACAATCTTGAAAAAGAATAAATGGAACATGATCCATACATTCATCTTGATATAAATAACTTCTTGACACGTCAAATTTTAGTATATAATGAAAAATAAATTTCCATCAATCAGATAGTTTTTAATGTTTATCACTCATTCCATTTCATTACTCAACCTGAAGTATACTGCCCTCTCCTGAATTTCCCCAATTCTTGTCTTTCCAAATTCACACATCTTTTTTGCCATAAATTTAAACTTTTATTTAAAATAATGTGATATCATCAAATTAGATTTTAAATTGTCTTAAACATTGTGGACACAGTCTCCTTTATGCACTCTTACATATTACAGAAGATTAATTAGTAGTTGTATATTTGGTTTGCTACGGCTGGCATCACAACATTTCAACTAGCTAAGCCTGGCCCCATATCTAAACCTGGTTGAATAAATATAATTACTGTTTTTAAAACTTTATGTAATTATACATACTCTAAGTCATTAAACCAGTCATTAAATTAAAATCTATTTTATACTATTTTACTCAACCATATATTTCTTTTTTTATATTTGTAAATCACTTCAACCTCAGGATTAACGTTTCTTTAAAAGGTTATCTACAAAATATTCTGACTGATAGACTGTTCCTCTTAGGTGGAATATTTTGCTTCTAACCCTCTAAAATCTGTAGATAATGCCCATTTTGGCTCCTTATCTTTTAAACTGTACATTTTTTTGTCTCATCAGATGAATCAGAGAGCCATTAACGTTCTTTGTGGAGTCAGAAAGAATTGTTCATGACAAATTTTAATATTGAAGCTATATCCATGCACAAATGCACAGTCCCAGATTGTACTTTTAAACCCATTTTTTTGAAATGTAAAATATGGTTCTGTAATGGGAGTCTCAAACAGTTTTCACTGTGTTTTCGACCCTGAAGTGAATTTGTTTCTGTAATCTCATATTAAAGCAAAAGGAAATAGGTAGAAAAAGTATACTTTCTTTAAGACTTAGATTCCTGAAGTTAGTTTGATCTTTCATCCTCAGTAACCTCAGGTGCCATAGCAGCAAAACATTCTTTATTATTGAGAAAAATTGTCATTCACCTGCCAGACATGAGGCTGATTTAATGCATAACGGTTAGGGAAGTGGAGTAAGGCAATCTCCTCACAATCTAAGATCCACAGATCCTTGATGGCACCTGCCACCCCATCCTTTGCACACAACAACAAATTTTTCAAACTTATTCTGATGTTTTCCATTAGAGAAAAAGATGCCATACTCTATCAAATAATTTTTAAAACTAAGTATGTACTGTGTGCCAAGCTGGGCCAGGAGCACACAAATATTTTGCTACTTCCTTAACCTCGGGTTCCAATCTGGAAAGGACTTAGGCAACAGCAATAAAAGAAGAAACTGTTTTTACTCGTTCATTTTATAAACTCTGTTTTCAAAATATCTTCTGTGATTCACATAGTCAAGTTAAAATGTTATGCAGAAACTATTGTGTTTGGCAAAATAATGACCCCTGAAAGATATACCCAGGCTAAAATCACAGTCTGTGAATATGCTGCCTCACATGGCAAAAGGGACTTTGTCCATGTGGGTAACTTAAGGATATTGAAATGGTCATATTACCTTGAATATCCATATTGGCCTGATTAAATCAGGAGAGTTCTTGTAAGAGGGAGGCTGATGTGATGATAAAAGCAGAGGTAGACATGATGTGAGGCTAAAAGCCAAAGAAGGAAGGCAGCCTCTAGAAGCTGAAAAAGCCAGGAAATAAATTTTTCCATCCAGCCTCCAGAAGGCATGCAGTCTTGACAACCCCTTGATTTTAGCCTAGTGGAACTGATTCCCTGAGAACCACTGTACGCTGTTGGTGGGAATGTAAATTGATGCAGCCACTGTAGAAAACATTATAGAGGTTTCTCAGAAAACTAAAATAGAACTACCATATGACCTAGCAATTCCACTCCTGGGTACATATCCAAAAAAAGATAAAAACACTAATTCAAAAAGATACATGCATCCCAATGTTCATAGCAGCATTATTTACAATTGCCAAGATATGGGAGCAACCTAAGTATCCATCAACATATGAATGGGTAAAGAAGATGTGATATACACACGTACACAGTGGAATACTCAGCCATAAAAAGAATGAAATTTTGCCATCTGCAGCAACATGTATGGACTTGGAGGGCATTATGCTAAGTGAAATAAGTCAGAGAGATAAAGACAAATACTGTATGATATCACTTATATGTGGAATCTAAAAAAATACAACAAACTAGTGAATATAACAAAAAAGAAGCAGACTCACAGATACAGAGAATAAACTGTGGTTACTGGTGGGGAGAGGGAAGGGGCAGGGTCATTAAAGGGGTAGAGGATTAAGAGCTACAAATCACTAGGTTTAAAATAAGCTACAAGGATATATTGTACAACATGGGGAATACAGCCAATATTTTATAATAACTATAAATAGAGTATAACCTTTCAAAATTGTGAATCACTATATTGTACACCTGTAATTTATATAATATTATAAATCAACTATACTTCAATTAAAAACAAAGCAAAAAAAGGAAGAAAGAAACTGATTTCATATTTATTTAGAATTACAAAATAATCAATTTGTGTTTGAGAAAAGCCACTAAATTTGTGGTAATTCAGCAATAGAAAACAATAAATCCATAATCTCACAAGTAGTGCTTTTTTTCTGTCCTACTATAATTGTCATTAAAAGATAACATATCTTGGGAGGCTTTACTAAAAATTATAGCCCCTTATAGACTGTCCCTGAATTGATCTACATATACCTTCCAGGAGAAATATAGGGAATAATTTAAATGCTCCTTACATTTAAAGTTTTAGGTGTGATGCTGTTGTTTCATTCAAACATAAGCAAAGCAAAATGATTTTAGTAAGTACTTAGAAATAAAATCTGTGTAGTTTTTATAGTTTTCTCTTAAAATAGAGATCTCTCAACCAACCATTTTTTTTTTCTTATAAGAAATGACAATGAAGATGGTGGGAGAGTGTTTATTTAAAAATCTTTGCAATATATCTAATTTATCACTCCATCTTCTAAAAATTTTCATGAACATCAGTTCTGAGAGCAAGAGAATGAACAACAAGAGTACATGTGCATGTGTGCATACACCCAGACACACATACACTCACACACACGTGCACACACACATTCACAGAAGCTTCCTTAAAAACCAGATGTAAATTAGGCATCAGACTGCACCCAAGGACAAACATTTTTCTCGCAAAGTCTGAAAACACTTTCAAAACACCTCAAATGCTTTCTTGTATCAAAACTGGAAAAGACAGAAAAACAATATTTAAGGAGCAGGAAAGAATACAAGAAAGCCATATGATATATTGCTTCATAAATTGTTTAGTTGAATATCCTGTAACAGGTTTGACTTACGTTACCTCCATTATTTTTCTTTCAAATAAAACTACAAAGAATGAGTAGTCTATTGATTAAAAATATGTGAAATTTAAATGTTTCAGTGTGTTAGTGGAAGTAGAAGACAAAGAATTTGAAGATATGCTCTTGTCCTGCTTTAATGTAACATGTTCTCTCATTTCTGGGTGACTTAACAGAGTTCATGTTATGAGCCCTGTCTGTTTTTCTTATACTATTCCTAATTTCCTTTCTATATATTTTGTGTCTCCTTTCTTTTGTAATCCACCTTGGCTTTATTTTTCAAAACTGAAACCCAAATACAGGTTTGATATAAGTAAATTTGTAAGGAGTAAATACAATGTTTCTGTTTAAATTGTCTAATGTTTGTCTCCTAATTCAAAAGTAGACTAGTGACTACAGGGAAAGAAAATTTTGCATATCAAAACTGGACTGAAAGAGAAAAGATTTAATTGAACATCAATTAATTCATCCACTTAAATTTTTTTTGTGCATCAAATGTATGCCAGACATTAGGGCTGGAGACACAACAGTGACAAAACAAAGTTTGTCCTCATGAAGCTTAAATACATCTTTCAGAATATTTAAAATGTTATCCAGATACCTCATCTGACAGTAATAGATTTATCTACATTGTTGTTTCCCTTAAAATCTGTATGAGAATACAGACTATGACAGTACCCATAATCCCTCCATGGTTAATCAAAATTAGGTAGTTCAAGTCCGTTTCCAGAATGCCAGCCAATAATCTTCATTTCTCCCTTTAAATGCTTATGAAAGGGGCAAAACAACTTCTTTTTCTTTTCCAACTTAGCCTTCTCCAATTATTATATGAGTACCACAGCTTTTGATCATTTATCCATTTAAGGTTATTACTGATTTCTCTAAACTTTCCTTGAAAAAATGTAGAGTGAAATTATTTGGCCAAGCTCTCAAGGTGCCACACAATTACATAGATTCATCTTCAGTTCACTTGAAAAAGGTATTATAGCTCATTTTGCAAATTACTTGATCACATAGAAAACCAAGAACCACCAACAGACTTTACTGATCGTATAACTAATCTGGCACATGTTAACTGTCGGCTACTAATCCTTAATATAACCCTCCAAAATCTGGAAACAAAATGATCATTACTCTTCAAAACTTTAAGAAAAGATCTTTCAAAATGAAAATTATAACTCCTTTTGATCAGATGTTTGTAAATTATTTTTGTTAATTTCATTTTTTTTAATGTTTCTAGCCCACTTTTCCTATCATGTCCTTTTCATTGAGTGTGTAAAATACCTTTATGGATTTAAAAAAGTGTAGCCCTTTCTTGTGTTATATATGGTTTAATAATATGAGTTTTCTCTTTTCATTTTAAGTCAGTTTGTGTTGTTTTGGCCAATGCAATTTTATTGGCATTGCATTTAATTCACAGATAAGTTTAGGGAGAACTGACAAAATTATGTAAATGAATGCTTACATGTAGGAAGGTGATATTTCTTTTACTCAAGTAAATTTATGAGCCTCAGGAGATGTTTAAACTTAACTTGATAAAAATTCTGCATTTTTCTCATTTACTTCATTCCTTAGTATTTAATATTTTTGCTTGCTATTATAGATGGGATTATTTTAATCAACACATTTTCTAAGTGAAATTTATAAATATATATTAAATCTTTTGCATTTGTGTACATACTTTGTGACTTTATTTCATTATTAAGACATTTTTGTCTGGCATTTAATATTATGATTCTAGTCAGAACAAATTTATTTATGTATATATGAAGAAAAAGGTACACAAGTTGATACATGGTAGATTCTATCCTTCATCTTGAGATTCAACATTTTAGTATATATCTGGATATTGGTAACTTTTCATAAGCTTTGTCTGCAAAATAGTGAGTCCTTTTGTTTTATATATCTATAGGAAGTGTAAATTATAGAGCTGGCTCTCCAATATAGTTGCCACAAACATATGTTCCTAATTCAATTTTAGTTAATTGACATTAAATAAAACTAAAAATTCAGTTTTTCAGTTACATCACATTTGACACATTTAGATTGTTCATCAGCCACATGTGGTTGGTGGACATATCATTGGACAGAACAGAATGATATTGTTATTATTGAGAAAATTCCTACTTGCTTTTGTTGGCATGTAAGGTAGAGGCTGTGTAGTCAATCTGACTGTCTTTGGATTTGAGCTCCACCACTTCATAGCTATGAAAACTTCTTCAAGTTGTATAAAATCTTTAAGCTGTAATTTACTTATCTGTAAATAATGATACTAATAGTGCTTAATAGGATAATTTAATGATTAAATAAAATAATATTTATAAAGCAGCTAACATAACTGGCACATAATGAGTCCTCAGTATATGTCAGTTAATATGTTATTTATACTATTTACTTACTTCCATTTGTTTGTTCTATTTTTTAGAAGAATCACTTTCCCATGTATTTCCCTCCATTGTTAATCTCTTATCCACCACCCAACACAACTAAATTTTTTCCTTCACTTTCTCACATACATTTTTTATTTCCTTTTGGAATATTTTCTCAATATTTTACTCCAATATGATTTGATTTACTACTGTGCCAATTTTGTTCTTTAAAATAAATGTTTTAGATTTTACTATATATTTTTATTTCTCCAAACCACTTTTTTAAAACTTTCCCTCTACCCATTATATCTGTCTGTTTTGTGGTATTTTGTTTTTGTTTTTTACCACCTCAGCTTCCCTCAGCTTTCAGTGGTGTAGTGTACTGATTAAAATCATAGGCTGTATAGTCATATTGCCTAAGCTCAACTAGTAAAACAATGAGGAGATATTCACTTTGAGCCTCAATCTCTTCATCTATAAAATAAAAATATTTATAGTAGGATAGTTGAGACAATGAGATGTGATAATATATGTAAAGTTATTTAGTACATTATATAAAATAAAGACAGTAATTTTCATTTTACCATTATTATTATTCCTAATATTACTTATGAATTCATAGAATTTATGTTTGGTTTGATTTTCTTGAGGGTATATAGCAATTGCTCCATAAAATACACTGTTTCTCTTGAACTGATTGACTTCACAAGCAGCTTCCTTCTTTTTTTTTTTTTTAATAAAATTATTTATTTATTTATTTGGCTGAGTTGGGTCTTCATTGCTGCGCACAGGCTTTCTCTAGTTGCTACGAGCAGAGGCTACCCTTCGTTGCAGCACGTGGGCTTCTCATTGTGGTAGCTTCTTTTTGTGGAGCACAGGCTCTAAGGGCATAGGCTTTAGTAGCTACGGCATGTGGACTCAGTAGTTGTGGATCACGGGCTCTAGAGCGCAGGGTCAGTAGTTGTGGCACATGGGCTTAGTTGCTCTGCGGCAGGTGGGATCTTCTTGGACCAGGCCTCGAACCTGCGTCCCCTGGGGTTACACTGGCAAGCGGATTCTTAACCACTGTGCCACCAGGGGAGTCCAGCAGCTTCCTTCTTTATCTCTTGATTGTTATTTTTTTCTTCCTTTAATTCCTAAGATGTTTAGAGAGGTGCCATCCTCATGTAAGGAGGGTAGAGACTATATTGACCTGAGAATTGTAAAGACTACGATTAAACACTACTTCGGCAAAGAGCAGTATCTTGTTTACATGCATGCTCCTAAGACTCTGGACTCTGTGTCTGGTCCCAATGTGTATTCTCCAGGTACAAGTATATTTTCTGTGAATTCTTCTCAGGTCACTGCCTTACTGACTCAGTGCTATAAGAAAAATCTTCTTACAGAATTTACACATAAGGGACTGATGAATACATTTGTATATCTCGTCCAAAACTTCAAGGGCTCTAACATTTAAGGGAGACCATGGGAAACCTCTGGAGGTAACGTTATCTCTCATTGGATCTTTTATTGAAATTTTGAAACTATTGCACAAATGGGTCAACCTTTTCTACCTTGCTTTTTAATTGGCCTTGTCTAGGCTCCAGCTACACATTGTGTTATGTTCAACATCCTTCCAAAAGCTTCCATTTCTGAGTTGGGGGAATGGTACCTGCATTACTTTCCTAAAAGTGCTGTAACAAACTACCACAAACTGGGTGGCTTAAAGTAGCAGAAATTTATTCTCTAGAGGCTAGAAGTCCAAAATGGAGGCATTAAGGAGCCACAATCTCTTTGATAGCCATTGGGGAGAACCCATTGCATGCCTTTTTCTTAGTTTCTGGTGTTGCTGGCAACCCTTGTTAATCCTTGGTTTACAGATGCATCACTCCAATCTCTGCCTCTGTCAGCACATGACATCCTCTTCTGTGTCTCTGTCTCTATAGGTCTTCTTTTCTTATAAGGAGACATGCCATACTGGATTAAGGGCCCACTCTACTCCACTATGACCTCCTCTTAACTACAACAACCTTATTTACAAATAAGATCACATTCTGGGGTTTAGGAATACAGATTTTGGGGGGAAATACTATACAACCCAGTACTGTCCCCACCTATTCCCTACTAGGTGTGCTTTTTCAGTGTGGGAAGTGTTCTTCAAATTATAAATAAGCTGACTACACTAATCCATAGACCGATCAACCTGCTTCTGATAATTGTTCCTCTTAGTTGGCAATATGGTTCTAATTAGAGTGCCCTTTGCCTTTTCCCTGGACAATTCTTACCTCAAATCCTAGCACCTCAAGTTTATATTGAATTCCTTAGGCTTCATGAAATCTTTTCACTGTGCTACTATTGACAGCCTAATTCTCTTGATGTATAACTTAACATATGCTTCCTCTTCCACTTCTATTTTGGTGGCTTTGAAATGCTACTAACTCATGAGAGTGAAAAGGGTAATCGATTTTGAACATGTGTTTGTCTAACTTATGTCCTCTAATAAGGAAGGGCATTTACTAACATAACCTTACCTAAATAAACCTAGGTCCTTCTATTGGGAAAGCCATCCTATTTTTCTTGAATAAGGGATGGGTGAACGTGATAAAGAAGGAAGTCTCCTGTCTAACCGCCTAGATAAGGAGATTAAATCTTGGGAATTGTTTGGCTTGTTTTTGTCAGAGTTGGATTACTCTCATATATTTGTTCCACAAGGCACTTATTTTAAGTGACAGAAAAGGCCAAAGTCAAGTTCTTCCCTATTGATTTTACAAACACTAATAACAATACAAAAGTACCTAAAAAAGAGCTGAGACATTAATTTAAAGATAGAAGACTGGATACATGAAAGACTCACTCAGAGCACCCCCAAAAATGGTAAATAAGTCCAGAAAAATCTACAAAGTTGAGGAGTAGAGAACATTAAAATATAATTTTCATAAGTAAAAGCAGATGAGCAAAGAATACCTGACTTATCAGAAGTGAGAAAGCATCAGAAAGGAGAGCAATATTTTCTGCACAGCCACCCAAAGGGGTTTGGGTTGGTGGCAAAAGCAATCAATGAAAAGCTATTGAATTTGGGGCTGGAAACAGGAGAATTGGCTACAAGTCTATATAAAAAGTTTTCAGATTGCCAGAGGTCCTCCCTAGTGATGGCAGATTGGAGAGATTAACAGAGGGTATATGGATTGAAGGACACTAGGCCCAGTGCAGGCTGAAATATTATGCTCAAAAGAGGGTAATAACGTTTACATGCTGAATTCTGTGATTCCCAGAACTCCTCTCTTAGCCATGTCTAGAATGTTAGCAGACTGGTTTATTATTCAAGGTATAGAATTAGGAATTTTGCTTCTCAAAATCTAACCATTGCAAGAAGAGATATATACATTAGAGGTCCCCAGTGAAATGGTCCAGTCAAAGTAGCCAAATATGAAGTTCACATTTGGTGTGCTGTGCCTGCACTCAGAATCTCCAAATAGTTTTTTGGTCCTTCATTCTTAGCTACGAGCAAACAGTCAGTGATTTTCCTTTATCTGAGAAATAAATCTAACCTGAAAGACAAAGACCAGAAGGAAAAAAATAAACAAACAAACAAATAAATAACAAGACTTGGAAGAAAATATATTTTGTAGGAGGGAGAGAATTTGAAAAAAAGTGAAAATAAAAACTATTATTCTAAGAGAAATTAATGAAAATATCATCCATAAATTAAAATAAAAGCAGATGCTATAAAAATTTTTCTGAGACAAATACTATATGATACCACTTATATGTGGAATCTATAACATGACACAAATGATGTTATCTTTGAAACAGAAACAGACTCACGGACATAGAGAACAGACTTGTGGCTGCAAAGTGGTGGGGAGTGTGGGGGAGGGATGGACTGGGAGTTTGGGATTAGCAGATGCAAACAATTATATATAGGATGGATAAACAACAAGGTTCTACATTATAGTGCAGGGACTATATTTAATATCCTGTAATGAACCATAATGGAAAAGAATGTGTATATGTATGTGTGTGTGTGTGTGTGTGTGTGTGTATCTCAATCACTTTGCTGTACAGCAGAAATTAACACAACATTGTAAATCAACTATACTTCAATGAAATAAATTAAAAATTTTTTTCTGAGATAAAAACTGAGTTCTCAGAAATACAAAGCATAGTAGCAAAAAATGAAAAATTTAATAGGAAGATTGAAAGATAAATGTGCCACCTTTTTGAAGCATTAAAAGTTTTTACATTTTTACTCTAACAGATATTTGACAGGTGATTTGGAGACTGAATTTCAACCCAGGTTTTCCCCGGACAGAAATACTTTGGAAGAACATCAGTTGAAAATTTATAGGTCTCAATCAAAAAAGTTCTTGATATCAAACATTAAGACTATCTTAAATAAAAAGAAAAAAATTACCATTTAAAAACAGCTGATTTTTAAACCCTTATGATCATTATTAAAAATCACACATGTATCTTGGTGGCATTATCCTAAAAGGTGGAATAGGAACTTGTCTGAGACTGAGTGAAACAAGACTATGTCCATCTCTATCCCTAATCTGATGAGTAACATTGGATGAGGTACTTAACTGTCATTCAATTTCCTCATATTGGGTTGTTGGTCTCCGATTTCCTTTAATTTTCAAACATCCTATTATTTAACACTAAATGCTCCCTAACACTGTTGGATATGTGTACATTACATATATGTATTTTGTATTTCTGTTCTTCCTAGTGGCAGTTGAACATGTACATCATAGTGCTGTCATTACATTGCTTCTGAGTTATTCACAGTGGACACTCTTTCTTAGTTTAACTGTTCACTCCTGGGTCCTGCCAGTTCTGCCTTGTTTTAGGCCTGCTGTGCTGTTGCCAGCTGCTCACTGAGACTTCAAAGTGACACTGAATTGGTAAGAAAAGTTGATAAATGATACAGAGTGAGGGCCACTTTGAAGTCCTGCGGTGTCACCAGAAATACCACAGTGAAACCAAAACAATGAGAAGTAGGGGGCAGGGAAGGGACCACCCCAAAAAATTGTCCTCAGGGGACAGAAAAGCAGTTCCCAGGAAAAGTATTAAGAGGGAAAAGAGAAAAGCATAAGAGAAAAGAATAAAAGTAATAAAGAATATATAAATCTTTAGTTTTATTCATATAATTTTCTAAATGATGAATTATCTTCAGAGACTTTGATTTAGTGCATTGTTGGGGCTGCTGTTTCAACACATCTCCCTGTAAACTGTGAGATGATAGTGTTGACAGACACATTATGTGCACTTTTATTCTGAACATTGTCCCCTCTGTTTCATCATCTGTTTCATTTTTGAAAAGTACCCTTGACTACTGAAGAAAGGGTCAGGAAAAGCAAAAGGCATAGTGATGATATCTATTTAGTGATATCTGAATCCACTTGGTGTGAATTCCCAAAAGTAGAAGTGAAAAAACGTGATCTACTCATAAGAAAACACCAAGAGTATCAGGTGCAAGTGTATCAAGCAACACACCCAGGCAGAAATAAACCTTATTAGGGCTGCATCTACCTATTTGGTTTTTCCCACTTTGGGCTCCAGAATCAATGTTAGAATCAGGTAAGACCTAAAGTGTGAATTTCTGATACCTTTTACAGGGTCTGGAGAAATGCTTCATAGAAAGGAGTGAGAGGTTGACAACTTCATAGAGTTGTCCTGTATCAGGACAACAAATCATTTGTTAGGAAAATTAAATGAGTACTCTAAAAGGAGAACAGGGCTTCCCTGGTGGCGCAGTGGTTGAGAGTCCGCCTGCCGATGCAGGGGACACGGGTTCGTGCCCCGATCCCGGAAGATCCCACATGCCGCAGAGCGGCTGGGCCCGCGAGCCATGGCCGCGGAGCCTGTGTGTCCGGAGCCTGTGCTCCGCAACGGGAGAGGCCACAGCAGTGAGAGGCCCGCGTACAGAAAAAAAAATAATAATAATAAAAAAAAAAATAAAATAAAAGAACAATTTTGTTTTTTGAAAAACATATTTTAAATCAAAAATCAGTATATAAATGTATATATATATATATACACATGCACACACATACACGTATGGCTTAAGGCAGGAAATATAAACGAGGGAAGTAGAATAGATATATCCCTCTTTGCTAAGAGATTATGTCACTTTCAGCCAGTATGGCTAAGGAGGCTGTCCAGGTCTAGCTGTTCTTGGTATCACATCTGTCTTTTCTGGGAAAGACTACTACTCTGGATATCCAGTTATTTTCTCTTATGAATCTTCTCAAAGCACTGCCTTTAACACTAAATTTTGTTTTGTATATATCTCAGTCCACAAATCCAGGTGCATATCATATGTAATTTTATTTATTGAATATACATAAATTCAATGTGTCAATTTAATGTGTAAATTCTTCAAGAATTCCTTTAAAACCAAGGTATTCTGGACATGGGGTGGATATGGATGTGTTAGAATCTGGTTTTCCACATGATTGGTTCATGCAGGCATCTGCTGGGATATCTCTCACTCCTTTTGGCAAGACGACTTCATGCTCAGCAGCCTTCACTGTTAATTCTGTGCCATGCATTGGCACACAGAAATCATTCTGCTTCTTCTACGTCATGCTGGGTTAGAGGAATTTCTCTGAAACTACTGAAGTCAACATATGCCCAAGCACATCACAGAACTATTTGACTCAGATGTTGCCACCTCTCTGTGGCAGAAATCCCCTCAGTTCTCAGAACCAGATGTCTAGTTGGGATTTTTTCCTGTCTCCCTGTTCTCTGCTAGGAAAGGAACGCTTGGAGTCTCCCTTTAAATTGACCACTAACTGTACACTCTCATAATTTCTCTTCCCATCCCTGGAACTTACTGTCATCTTCTGTCAAAGTTGCAGGACCCTCAAATACTCTGCTTTTATGATACATCATTTCTACCCCAAATTCTGTCTGTAACCAGAATCTTATCATTTCCATGAAGACAAGGGTCTCTTAGGTAGCATCAGGCTCAAGGCATAAGTGAGTCCGCTAGATGTAAGATGATGAAGGTAACTGATACTGTGCCTCAATGGAGGGGAGACAAAGATATGGGCAGGGACTGATGGGAGAGCATGTGACCCAGCAAAGCAGAGAGCTGATAATCAGATCCTTCCACTGTTGCCAGGTGGGAATATCACCCCACTTGCAAAAGCATCTGAATCTTCTAGAGAAGCCAGGGAGCTAAATATTAAATCTTCCCATTTCAAATTGTGGCCACTATTTCTATTTTAAAACAATGTGTGGGCCAACATAATATAACCAATACAACATTGCTCCAGGAGAGATCTGGCCTGAAGTCTACTAATTTGAGACCTCTGCTTTAAGTACTTTGCACTTTTAGAAATTGAAACCAGGAAGATTTCTTAGCTTCTACTTTCCACAGTGACATGTCCCTCCCTTGTGGTAATGAGCTGAGAATGACTTAGTTGTTTGAATAAGGGGAGGAAAAGGAGGGAAAAGCTGGGTAAAAAAAAAACAAAAAACAAAAAAAAACAAAAGCAAGTTAATAATTTAGAAAAATCAGCCTATTGTAGATGATTTGCTTCTTCCTGGAAGGCTCTAGAAGCCACAGTGAGCCACCCCTCTAGTCTGAGTTCAGTGTACTAATGGTCTCTGTTCCCTGCTCCAAAGTCTATTATCTCTGCACTCTTTCTGGGGGACCACTGAAGCCTCACAAGGAAGATGGATCCTTTCCTTATGGAAATAAAACTGCAAAAAAACCTACCTCATTAGGCATCTAGACTCGTATACTTCCTTAGGCAGTGGACACCCAGGCTCAGAGACAGCTTTACTCAATTCAGAGCCAGGTTAAAAGGGTAAAACCTCCATATCATCCCGCCTCAATTTTTGCCTCCTCCCCGATCCCCTGTCCTCATGGCAGCCAGAGTGTTCCACTCCAAAGGGATTTTGATTTTCTTCTTTCCAAGAATAGAAAGGATATTCCTTCCTGTCTCCCACCAGAATGTAAACTTCAGGGACTGTAAATACAGTCAGGGACCATAGGGACCATATCTGCCTTGTGCATAGTCACCCAGCATTATGCCTGAAATGGAGCAGGTATTCTTCAATGAGTATTTTTTGAACCAGAGAATGAATAGATAATTGAATATCCTAGTTTTGATTGAATATCTAGCTATCTTTCAGAACTTGTCATTTACACCTATTTATGTAATCAAAGTATATTGCTAGAGGGGAATCTACATTATGGAATGTGTCTAAGTATTTAATTTGCATGGATGGCATTATAGAAATGACTGCGGGAGAAGGAAAATATTAAGAAAACACTTTTTTCGGATTGGACATATTCAAAATCTTCAAAATATTCAATATGTGAGGTAGATGAGGTCTCAAAACCTAAAAATCAAATATATTGAGGTAAATCTGAATATCAAAATTTATGAGTTGATGAATTGCTAATAGTTTAGCATACTGATGAAAAAAGAATTTCTTCTGTTTGGAGAGAAAGGACACACAACAAAAACAATAATTTTGAATGATAAATAGCCAGTAATAAACTGAAATAATTACTGGTAATTTCACAGGGGAGTATGGTGATAATTTGCATCCTTGAACATCACTACTGGGATGACTTCCAGACATTTTCTGAAAGGGAGAAAAAAAGATGCTTAAATGTGGCAAATGACTGGTCAATACTTAGCCAGGGCCTAGTTGGCTACACAGTTATTTCCAATTCTCTTATTTTAGAAACTCTTTTAGGGAGAAAATTAGATAATTTATTGACTCCATGACTTGTCTTGCTAAGTACTTAGTAAAAACAGCAACAACAAAAAAACACACACACAATTGGGGGAAAGTTCACGTACTCAGATGGCAGGCATAGGACATTTATGTAATATATTTCCTTCAGTTGGGTTAGTTCAACAAATTCTCTAAGAATAAATTTTGTTCTTCACAGGGAATAAAAATTACTTTATTCTTCTGCATCTACAAACTACGCATTACAAATTTGTTTACATCTTCCCCAATTCTCATTGGTGCTCTTGGAATGTTGTTTTGTTGCCATCATCTTCTTATCAAGGAGGAAGTTCCTCTTTTTTCTTAGTTTAATAAGAGTTTTTGTCATGAATGAGCTTTGGACTTTGCCAAATGCTTTTTGTGCATATATTGCTATGATTACATTATTTTTCCTTTTTTAGTTTGTTGATGTGATCATTTATATTAATTTTTGAATGCTGAACCAGCCTTGCATACCCGGGATAAATTCCACTTGGTTGTGGTGTAAACATATTTTTATACATGCAATTGATTTGCTAATATTTTGATGAGGATTTTTGCATGTATGTTCATGAGAGACGTTGGTCTTTCCCTCTAAGTGAGCTCTAAGTTGAGGTAAACAAATTAAGCCTTTGAATGAGGCTTTGACAGGTCAAATAATGTTAGTTATGAGGGGACGAAGCTTTTTGGGGATCTCCAAACTCTTTATTCTCTCTCCAGTGGCTGGCAAATCTCCTAGTTTTTACTCAGCTATGGTTGTGAAATTGCTCACTTTCTATTATCCTGGCGATTTATGAAGAAGGGATGGAAATAGGGTAAGTTAAACATCCACAGAGCTCACTGTTCTTAATGAGATTCAAGATAGAAACCAAGACCTGGCACTAGTTATGCCTAGGAGTGTTTCTTTTTGTAGGCCCTGCAGTTAACTGAATTAGGGATTATGTGTGTGTGCTTGTGTGTGTGGTTTGTATGTGCATGTGCAAATATATGCATACATGTACAAATATATGTACATGTACATAGTCACATTTTCATATATATTTACTTCTATAAATAGCTACATATATTGAAAACTTTGACTTCACTCCAATAACTCCAATTATATTAGAACAAAAAAAGCTTTATTCTATTTTCTCCCTTCTTACATGTATCCCCCACCTCCCATAACTACCCTTATCGTCAATATATTTATTCATTTAAACAAGACTTCCTTTATATAACCAATCTTTCATCGCCATTACCTCCATACCAGCATCCTTTCCTTGTCAATGTCACCCCTACTTAGCTTTGGCTCATATATCCCTGCCAGATCACACCCGCAAATTCCCACAAGGATGTTCTCCTTTCCCATTCAAGCGCCAACACTCTGAGCTAAGCCACTCCTCCTACAAACACCCTTCTCACATGCATTGACTCTGAAACCCCATGCCTGACTCTTTTCTTACCCAGAAGTCCTCCTCGCTCTTCTTGTTTTCTGATACCCCATGCTGCATTGTATCTCCTCCCCTTCTGGAGATGCCATTTTTATACTAGTTAGGCCCTAAAACTCCATATCCCTACACATCCCTACACATGTCTTCTTCAACCTGCCTGGGCTCTGACACAGCATGCCCAGCAGCCTTCAGCAGGAAAACTCTCCTTAAACTACTCTGCTCCAGTACCTGAGTCAGGCCATCCTTCTGTGTGGATCCCCTCCTCATCATGGTTGCTTGGGCTGAATCCCTCACAAGCAGCCACCACAGTTAAATATTCCCTGTGATGAGCTGCACCTCGCATAACCCTATATAATGGCTACTATTATGATCAGGAAGAAAAAGCTAGGAAAAGGGAAAAAGCAGAAACCATTTGGAAATTTTACATCATATTTTTATAAAATACACCTTATATCCCAAAGCAGCACATATGTAATTTGTCTAGTAAAAGGAATACATTTGCATTTTTGCCACACTGCCTGTTAAAATAGTGCAGTTTTTTAAAATTCTAAAATCTCTGACCAACCGCTCTATTTTATTTGTAGCATACATTTCTTAGCTTGAAGCAGTTGTTAAAGAATGAAGGCTAACAAGGTCAGTGACTTCAGATTTTCTAATTGAATTTATAGAAATATATTCCTGTATAGCTCAAGTGACTTAAATCTAGGGCTATCTCATAAGGAAGTACAGAAACTACTCCCACATATTACCTAAATACCTTAAGATTTTTACTGGCTGAAAATGTAAAATGTGAGTAATTTCTAAATAGATTTCACAGCCTTGGAAATTATTTACAATTAAACAAAATTTAGAAAAGTGTAATCATTTGCCGTAACACATGTATTCTACATAAAAAAATACAATATAGATATGTATATTGTACTATATAGGGTATGTGTATGAATCATATATTGTCAGTCATATTTTAAACTGTTTTAAGTATTTGTATGTACTGTGAGTATACATGTACATATTAATACATATATTATCATGCATTTTTTTTAGAAGTATTCATTTTCATTAGATTAAGAATTACTTCTTTTACTTGAGAGATGAAACAGTCATTTGTTTTTCTTCTCAGGCAATCTTGCAAAAATAAAATAAAATAGAAATGGAAAATGGGTTTTCAAAATGAGCTAAATCCTTCTATTTCAAGGTGATATTCAGAGAGAAATTAAGAAAATAAGAGGAAAAAATGAAAACCCACTAACAAGTTTCCCATTATTCAATTCACTTTTAACTGACCAAGGTAATAAATGCTGAATTTGAATAATGAATTTCACGGCATCACCATTTTTAAAAAAAGGAGGGGGGTGGGTGCGGGGAAAAATGTATTGTCAGTTGTTGATAATTACCATGTTACCCAATGAATGTTTCATTATGAAGGAGGATAGTTTAAAACTACAGTCTCTAGATTTTTGTCTTTAGACATTCTAAAAGATAAGTGCAGAAGCAAAACATGAGGAATTGTATTCCAAAGGCCGTAATTGCAGCAAAATCAATTAGACAATTTTTCTTGATTGCATTTGAAGCTTTGACATCACACATTTCGTTTATTTGCTTCTGGCCTAATAATCCTCTGCATGCTGGGAAAAATCTTTGTTCTTTGATAGAAGTAATAAAGCTGTCTGCACGATTCCCTCTTGTGAGACACAGAGTGCTCCTATTTTATTTAATCTATTGGTGTGCAGCCTTTTCAAAGTAAATACTTCACATAAACTGAACAGAGAAAGACATGCAAGGGGGCTGGCCTGAGAAGTGTAAAAATTAAAAAGTGCCCTGTGAAGAAATAATGATGGTTCTCTAAAAAATTAAATAAATAAGAAACTTGGGTCAAGCAGGCCTTGACTCTCACTGCTGCCGGAGTGTGTGCAGTGCTTCATATCCTCCCAACCCCCCTGTTCTATGCAGTTGTTCCTGTTGAATAGAAAGCATGGAGAAAATGAAGAGATCTAAATGCCAGCAGGAGACGAGCTGCATTCTTCTAGGCATGTCCTGAGCCTAGTCACCCAGAACAACTTGTGATCCCTGGACAAAGCCGCTCACAGCAGGTGGCCATATCAAGAAATTTTCCTCCTGGAATTAGATATTATCCCAGGAATCACTACTGAGTCAAACATAATGCCCCATCCTGCTGGGTCAAGTAGGATTCCATTTCAATTTCTTTACACAACGATGCGTTTCATCTTGTCTGCGTACAATGACAGTGCTCAGGCATGAAATAAATTGAAGTGCCTGAAAGGCAGAATTATCCCTTGAACCTGCAGCATTCCCAACCCCAAAAACATACATTGTCAAGTGAGTTCCAGATAAGCAGGATCTTCAGCAAGTGTTTGTGCTGGTTGGCTTCCTTTAATCATACTCCCTTTTGTAAAACGGATTTTCGAGGGGAAAGATAAATCATTGCTGAGGGGGGAAAAAAAAGGTCATTTTCAAAAGGCTTAAGAGGTTCATTTTGTGTGGCTTTCCAAGGTGAAACAGGTAATTCAGAGTAGTGAAAGTCTTTTGTGATCAACTTAATTCATCCTTCATATTACCAGGAAAAAACTATTGAAATAAGACTGAATAAAGTTTTTTATAACAGTGCCCCTAGAGATATAAAGTGATTTCTTGTTTGCTAGGATACTATCCAAACTCTAGTAAATGAAAGTTTAGGTTGAGAGCCAGATTTTCTTCCACCTTCTCATCAGAAAATGTAGCAGTTTTCCAGTATGTCTGATAGATGTATTTCAATACTATTATCAACAGCACACCAATGCCTACAGAGTATCAAGCTAGCTTCAACGAGGCTGTGTGGGCCAAACAAAGGACATTTTTCTCTACCATCACGTTATGTTTGAGCCCTTTAGACATACAGACATGTGGGAAAATCCAAGAAACAACATTTTATCTCTGCTTTACTGAGATGAAAGACCTTTCTTTAGCAGTCAAATGTTTTTCAATCTTAAGGTATATTCTGCCTGTAAGAATAATTCTCTTGAATACCTTTATGGAAGCAATTCACAGAAACTAGGGGTAATAATTTTGAATACATTAAAAAGCTGTTATGCAAAAATAACTATTAAAACAAAAGGAAAGAAAAAATTAAAATGCATACAATGGCTTGGGATTTAATGCATGTTTCCTATAAAATTATAGTCTTTTGGTTGTAGTTTCTTTGATTTAAATGTGCATTTTTAGGCAGTGTGGATGGTTCTTTAGAATGCAAAAATACTGTACATTTCAAGTTATTACACAAGCTTAGAACTCTGTTATTGCTATTTTTATCTATACAAATGAATATTCAACAGTGATTTCAATATTCAAGTGAACTTAGATACCAGATGATAATTGATTATTAGAGTTGCTTTATTCCAAACTGTATAGTTTATTCGGTTGTGTATATTGTGGAATGTATTGCTTTAATTCTGCAAATTAACTATGGCTAGGAAAAGTTAGACAGTTATACATGCACATATTTCTCACTAACCACACAAAATTTAATCTGAGTGAAATGGGCAATCCAAAAAAAGAGAAACCATTGTTACATGATACCTGGGAGGCCAATTTAAAACAATCCCATTTATTGAAAAGGAAGACCCCTTTGCTTTAGAAATTATATTAAAAAATACAAATCAATGACTAGATGCTTTTAATACTTTTGTTATTTATTAACTTTAATGTTTTTCATTATTACTTTATTCCATTAGTTTTGAAAAGATCCACTGAAATAGCTTAGATCTGGACCATGTAAGGATATGTGATTTTCCTAAGCATGCCCAGATTATTACCACTTTGAGGAAAGACAATATGTGCTAGTACTGTTTTTTTCTTTTTCTTTAAATTCTTATAGCATTCCATCTTTATTTATATCGATATTTCTATTTCTCTGATACTGTTATACTGACAGTATTTATAGTGACTTTTCCTATAGTGAGTACATTGGAGTTATAGCTCATGTTACATAATTTTATATACATCATCGATACACTTGGCTCAGTTTTTCATATCCAAACTTGATCAATACCTATTTAATAAATGCACTAAAAATTAAATGTTCTATTTCAAAAACAAATACACATTTGAAATAAATTTTCAAAAAGTAAACAGGAGATGACTATTTGCCTTAGAAGATAATTTTTATTTTGAAATTGTTATTTTTCATTTTTTAATTTAAATATCAATGTCTTAAGCCTATGAAACAATTTAATATCTAAATTTTCAATTCTACATAATGTTTCAGAATTCAATTCCAAAATTCTAAGTAGATATTTACATAAAAATTATCATCCTGGAAGAATGTTTCACTTGGAGTCTTCATTAATAAATACTACACTTGCTGATAAAGCATTTCCAGGGGTAGTTTTTCAAAACACTGACAACTTTTTATTTTCTCAGCTTTCATGTTTTTGGTCAATTCCATGCCTTATGAATATTTGTCATGAGCTTTGCCAGAATGTTTTTCTTCAGCCATGTATGAGTCTTCAAAGGAAAGAGATTTTTTTTCTTCCACTTTTATAATCTAAATGTAACAAGAAAAAACTTTTCTGTTCCAAATGGAGATTCCTTATGATGTTGTCCATTGGTGAAGATGAAGTGATAATAAAAGTTTTAACTTTACTTCTTTTTAGTTTTTTTTGTAACACATGACATCACCAAGGCTTGAGGGGGAAGTTTTTTGTTGTTTTGACAATCTATATAAAGTAAATGGTGGAAACATTTTGTACCTAGGGTCAGGGTCCTTTACAAAGATATTGAAAAACCAAACATGTCAAACGGGCTGGGCTAGGATACAGTGCAGTAACAACTAACCACCAAACCCCAACCACTTAAAACGGTGTCTCACCCTGCATAACCTTATGTGGCATCAGGGCTCTCTGCTCAATGAAGTCTTTGGAGGCCTAGGCTAAGGGAGCAGTGATTATTTCAAATGTTGCTCATCACCACACCAGAAGGAGAAAAAGAATATGGCAAATTGCAGATGGACTGTGAAAGCTATTATCTGGAAGTGACTTGTATTACTTCCACTTAGATTTCACTGGCCGCAGCAAGCCATATGGCCACAGCTAACTATAAGAGGGTGGGTGAGGAAGTCTAATCCTATCATGTGCCTCCAAGGGAAAAGCAGCAGAATTCTTAGAGAGCAGAATTAATGATCCCTTAAGTAATTTTTGCCGTCAGTCTCTTTTTTACTTCCTCCTAGATATTAAACTTTTTCTATGTCTCTGGCTTTAAGAATCATTCATGTTGTATTCATTTAATGCCTCCTGTTTGAAAAATGTCAGGTTCTCCCTGTGGAAATATGAGGGTCTCTAAGCTGAACTCTTCTTAAAACATTCTAGTTTGATAACACAGGCGATAAGCTTCTGCATATTTTTTAATTGGGTATCCCTCCATGATTGGATTGGTGGCTACCATTGCGGTCAATATTTTTCCTTTATTATTAACATCAGTATCTTAGTTATTAACAAGAGTATCTTAAGTAACTATAAAAACACCTGGTAGCGCTTTAAGACAGTGAACCATTGTACTGAACATAAAGGCACATAGTTCTCTTAAACACAGGCACTGCCCAACTGCCATCCAGGGTCAAGGATAAAAGAGGTGGAGGAACAGCCAGGTCCAGAGATGCTTTCTAGTAATAAATTCTGTGCCCCCTGCAGCTTTGTGTCCTGAAGATTATTTCTCTTATAGCATCTGTTCTCAAGACATTTCAGACCCACCATGTGAGAGACAGTATCTGCCTCCAGGGACAAGAGAAAACATGTTTTTAAAAGAAGAAGAAAGGACTGTTTGTTTTGGATGATGTTTTAGAGATGTGAAGGAAGAAACAGGATTTGGAATACGTGGTATGTGGTATAAGAAGTGGTATGGCTGTGAACCACATGTCTAAGAAACAAAACGATGATATTGATCTAATGATGGTATAATAAAAAAAACAAGACTGATAGAACACAGAAGACAAGATGATTTCTGGTTTTGAAGTAGCGTAATGATGTCTCAGTGGAAAATTTTCTTGACAATTTAGCTCAGGATATGAAATCTAGAGCACTTTACCTTGCATAAAATACTGGATCACAAAGCTTTAATTGTAAAATTTTTTTAAATTCAAAATTATCAAAACAAAAGATAAACATTGGGAATCAGGATAAGGATAGGATAGAAAATGTCAAGAACTCAAGAAGATAATAGTTTGTTGTCCTAATTCCGTATTGAAGTTAAATGTACGATCAAGGCAAAAAGATATTTAAACTTAGTTGAAAGTGCATATGTAAATGAATGTGTAATGGCAACAGGAGGAGTACAAGCTAACATTTGAGGTTAATAAAAATAGTGAACCATTTTCTTCCCATACCCAGAGTTTTGACAGCAGAGACAAAAACTTATATTATGAATACCCTGTAGAAAAAAGCCAAGGAGATACTAAGAAAGAAAATACATACTGAAATTAAATAATTCTCAGAGAATATAAGACTATAAACTGTAAGCTGTATTACTGTAAGATACAGGAAGACGTACTATTCTTACAATCTTACTATATAATGAAAGCACATTTCTAGGGTAATTTTGTAATGAATTCATTTCACTTCTACTTTTACTAAAGAAAATATAACTTTGATATAGAGATGTTATAGAGGGAAAAACCCTGCTATGTACAACTAAAACTTCTTGAGTGAATTTGAGTGGGAAAGGTGGACAGAGAGGTTAATGTGAGGCTGGTTACAGTTGGATCACTTTGAATAACCAAGGTAGAAGAACGTGAAGGGAGGTAATGAAGCAGAAAAAGGAGAAAGACATCAGGGAGTCAAAAAGGTGGCATGAAGCTCGGAACAATGTGTTGGGAAGTGATCACTAAAAAATCACTGATAGATGATGAAATGGCTTTTAGAAAAACTACGTGTAATGTCAAATATTAGATTTGAAGTAGTTTCTCTCTATAAAATTAGCACCCTATCTGAGCCTCACACCTCCTTCATAAAGCCCACTACACATACATATACATATTTGATGATGGAGAGGTTTTTTGTGAAACTCAACTAGAGCTCAGTTTTATGTGGGCAACACACAAGAGAAGGTGATATGAGATAAGGACTTAAATCACTAAAGAAAAGATTGTAGATCCAGAGTTGAACATGAGAACATAAGGCCCTCCTCAATAAGGGCTTCAAAACAGCAGAGAAATCTTGGAGAATTATCTGGAATTCCAGTGGCAATGATATGAGGGAGAAGAATCCTTGAGGCAAAGAGTTACATTTCAATGGACAGGGAAATCTCTGATGCCAGCTGTTTTTCATGTTAAGATAGGTTATTTAATTTGATTTTTAAATTTCTCTACAATGTTTTGGCTAATCAGTGGCATATTTCACTTCTTTAATTCAATCTGATGGACAATTATTGAGGTTATCTCATAGATACTGTGTGTCAGACATGAAAGTGTGAATAAGATACAGCCTCTGTTCTTAAAGTCCTCACTATCTATCCATCTTTTGAGCAGGAACAGAGAGAGGTATTGAAAAGCCCCTCCTTCCAACACAAGGAGATATAGTGCTATGGCAGCAGTGCACGTCAAGGACTATGAAGTGGAGGTGAAGGCAGTGGGAAGAAACCATTTCAAGGAAGAGAACACTTGATCAGGGGCTTAGAGGATGAACACAGTTTCACTATACAGAAAAATACAAATATTTGGAAGTCCCTAAGTAAGCATTTAGAGAATGAAATTGCCTTGTGTGATTGGGATCAGCCTGGTAGTAATTTGATGTCGTCAGAGAGAAGGGCAGGGTGCCTCCACTGGCTGCTGAATAGCTAGGTATCAGTGCTATGAAGAAACAAGATGCAAACAATAAAATAATATAAAAGAAATGTTATACATCTTTTCTTATTGCTAATTCTGTGTTACTGAGTGCAAGAACTGATTCACATTTATAAAACTATTTTCTTGATTTTCTCTCATATAACTCTTCCTCCTGTACCTGTCTTAGTCACCATCAATCACCCTCCTGCAAGTCATCCAAGCCAGAAACCCTAAAGTCACCACTCAGTACAAATTTACATTTTCTATATCCAAAATCACTGAGTTTGGGAAAAACAAACAAACAAACGAAAACAACAACACTCTCCTCCTTATCACAACTGACTTCCAACTGGTCCTTAAATGTATTCAGTGCATCCTACAGAATGTTCCCAATTTTGCTGATTGCTCTCTATTTTTACTGCAGAATCCCTAACTTATGCCTTCACAATTACAGATCTGAATGTCTGCTTTTATTTTCTTGCTAGCTTCTCTGCATCCTCCTTATCAATATCTCCAAGCCATTATCCAAACTGCCTCCAGATGTGTCTCTCTAAAGTCATGTCGCTTTTCTCATCATGAATCTCAGTGGCAAAATGTTGATATGACATTTAAGATCATTACTTTCCTGTCTGCAAATTGCAAACTAATTCTGCCATGTAATTATCTGTCAATAATGGTTAACAATGTTAGAGCCTTCATGTAATCATCACTTCTCTGATTGGCTTGCAAATCCATATATATATGTGTGTGTGTATATATATATATACACACACACACATATAATCGTTGTAAATAGAGACTTTACAACTCTATCAACTGCCTTATTTTATATATAAATATAGATATATAGATATAAATACAGGTAGATAGATAGATAGATAGTTTATTTACCATGATTTTTTCCATCTCAAGTGTCAGTCCATTGAAAAACTAGTACTGACTAGTAGTTCCATATTAAGAACATTGTGGCTTTTAAATTGCTAAACATTTACAGAAAAATTATTTGAGGGAAATACGCTGGTGCCAACATAATTTCCAAATTTGATTTCATTACAAATGCTCACATTAACTGTAAGAGCCCTGTCTTCATGAACTAGGTTGAATTGAGAGGTGAGGGATATGGTACACAATACAAAACTACTGACTTTTAGATACAGAGCATGCTGTTTTGCAATTCAGAATATATAATCTCCAAATGACTGGAGATAGAGGGAAGGAAGAAAGTCCCAAAGGTCCTGATTTACGGAGGCTCTTTGCCTGTACAGCTGCACAAGCCCTGGGTGAACTGTGATACACACTGTTTGTTGTGTCAAGCCTTTCCCCTGTTAGTGAACAGCATCTCCTTTTGGTGTGAAGAACTTACAATGGAGCTGGATCCCTATATATTTATGATTTAAAGCTTCCTTTTTAAAAGTTTTATCCATCAGCAAACTTTCAAAATTTATCATGGTATCACATGCAAGAAAAAGCAAAACCTGACAAATTATGTCCAGGAAGGCTGGTACTGCTTCCATTGTTCAAGTTATGAAAGCAATTTGTCCTCATTTTATGATAAGAAATATCTCATTTTCTTGCCGTAGCTTTCTTACTTCTGGAAGAATCACCTAAACTTCTAATTTAAAAGTTGTAATTAGAAACCCCAAGATCATAGATTTCATGAACAAAGGAATGGTTAGGTTGAAATGCATTCGATGAGCTTTACTGTACTATGATAGACATATAGACGGTTTAAGAATATTTCATATTTTACTATTTTGTTTGGATTGTTTTGCTTTTGAATAGAAAATCTTTACATAATAAGGACAATGGAAAGCAATCACTTATTTACCGTATCAGAGCAAGTGTCCTGACCAAGTTTAAGTCATGAAACTGAGGAAATTTGAAGACTGAGGATCAAAATATCTTCCTATATTGTATGCAAAGAAATGACAGCTAGTGACACTACAGCAAGGGAAACCACAGTACTAAAATCCATTAAATCAAGAAGATTTACACTGAAAGGACTTCATCACCTTACGAAAGGACTGAAAAGTAACCTAAGATTATTCATTTCATATAAAGTAAGCATTGAGTATCCAAAGCAACAATTCATTTACTGCTTTTATAAAATCTCACAATATAAAACAATTACTGAATTTTAATATTTTACTGTGGAAGTTGATTTAAAATAGTCTTTGAAAGAACATTTCTTTTTTGAGGAGTGCTTTATTATTATTAAAAGGGTAAGAGCACAGGCAGCAGCAGGGAACCACTTAAACGGAGGTTCAAATGCCCTATTCCAAATAGGATAAGCTTTTAGTATTTTATACACAAAGTAGACCGATACAGTTTCCTGTGGGGTTTCTTTAATATACATAATAGCCATTATGATGCAACAAAATATTACTGACATGAAACTGATAAATTGGGATTTTTTATCTTCCTTTAAGTTTTTTTCATTCTTAATGGAGAATGTAAGATAACTCAAAGAAAACAGGAATCCAACTGAAAAATGCTTGCAGAAGAGACAATATGAACCACTTGTGTGGAAACTCAATTTTTTAAATTGAAATTGTGAACTGTTTAACATGGCATCCAGCTGCAGAATTGTAGAGCATAGCAAAAAAGTGAAAAATATGTTGCCTTCATATATTGAAATTGTTCTGATCATAACTATACCACGGATCATTTGTAAAAACAAATTATTCAATTGCCAGGTAAATCAATATCAAGCATAAATAAATAAATATTCAGGTTTTCACTTTAAATGAACACTAAATGATAAAAATCACATTGGTTCATCATAAAAATAATCATTGGTAAAAAGCTTCCTATTTATTTTACAAGATTAACTGAATTATTCTTTCATCTGGTGTGAAGAGGATAAGTTATGAAATATCCCTTAGGAGTGAACAAGTAACGCAAAATACTTCTTCAGATAGGGAAGCTTAGATGTAAAGTTAAGAGCTTGTCGCCATTGGAAAGTGGCAGCTTGAAGATACACTGACATTCCTCAGCTGTTTAACGCCTTTTGCATGCTGCTCACGCATGCACGTGCGGGTACTCACACACACACACACACACACACACCCCTACACACTCGCACACAAGCACTATGCTCATTTAATGGCAAATACTTGCTGTTTCTATTTGAACTGATTAAGATATAGTTTTAAAAATAGGCTTTTGCCTTTTGAAATGGCACCCCTAATACCAAAGTGACATAATACTGCAGTTCTGTAATTCAAATGGGCTGCCATTGAGGCAAGGGAAGCAAGTGCCTCTGTGCAATTTTCCCCCTTTTTTTGTGAGTTAAGCAGATTTACTCTTTAATGGCGGAGCTTCAGTGGATGATTATGACATCAAAGTGTGACAGACAGTGATTATGTACTGCAGGGAGAAAAGGCGGTTAAAAAGAGACAATTCATTCCCATAGCTTAAAGGGACAATTTCCTTGGCCAAAAGTGAAATAAACTCTGTCGTGCCAGGCTTCTTTTTGAAAGAAAAGAGAGTGGAGGCTTAGTCCGTTTCGTTTGATTTTTCCTTTCCTTTCATATTTCGAATCATACTGTCTCCCCACATACCCAAGTACCTTTCCCATCTCACTCACCCACAGTCTGCATATCCTAAGGAAGCTGTTTTTTGACTGACTTATTTGGTGGATTTGAGTATTTTTATCAGCAGATTTCTCAATATCAAGAGCTTTTACTTTAATGAACCTGGCATCTGATGTTATAGCCTGATTTTTTTCCAACTCAGCTATAACCTTTCTCAATTTGTGACCTCCCTTTGGTTTTTATAAAGCTGTTGGAAACTGTTCATGCAGTGCTGTTTAGTCAGATTTTTGGGCACCTATTATCAAGATTAAAAATTAGTGATTATTTGCTGATTTTATATTTAATGTTTCTGTTTCTATTTCTGTAATATAATAATTACATGAGTTAAACATTTTGTCACACGTTACTGAACTTAACAAAACCAAAAGTAACTCATCATATTTAATTTGTAGTTTAGTTACCAAAACCACCTTGAGTCTTAGCCAGATGCACTGTCCTAAATATAAAATTAATTTATAGTATCTGAAATTTTAAAGTTAATATTAGTATAATTTCCCATAACATTTTAAATAATAATTTAAATATTCAACTTGGTTTTCTCCTGAAAAATATTGGCAATTCTTTTCACTGTGAATTTTTTTAAAAACACCTTGAGAGACTTATAATGATAAATCTTTTTAATTATGTGACTTATATAGCAAAACAAAAATATATTATTTAAACATATATACTTTTAAAAATATTAGACTTACTCTCATGATGAGTAAATTATTGAGAGGAAATCAACTGCAATTCTTTAAGGAGACTAAGAAGAAGCAATGAACAGAATGGCCATAGTATTGATATGTTTACTCAAAGAACTGACTTGTCTTATCTTCTGAATTGGATGTCACCTAAATAGAACTTGTACCAAAATTCCCTTGAAGTGTTCATAAATTTTCCACTTGGAAAAGGAAACAAGCTGTATAGACTATATTCAAAATGTGGATGATTCTTATTAAAATATTTGAAAATAAATTAAAGCTCATTAACACTCAGATAACATTAAAATATTCTCTGTGGATGGAATTTTTAGAACATGTATAAGTACTGTATCCTCATGTATTCTATTTTGAGTTCTTGAAGAAAAGATAGCACGTTGCAAAAGTATATTGTAATATCAAGATAAAATATTAAATAGGGAGATTCCTAATCCTACTATTTTACAATCCAAAAATGCCCAACTAATAGTTTGTTATATATTCTGCAGTCTCTTATTTTTATGTGCTGTGTTTTAAAATATTTATCATGTTGCTGCTCTTGTTGCTGTTGTTGTGTTATTTTTATATCTTAAACACCGTGCTCCCAGGTTAGAGTGAATAGTAGCCCTTACATATTTGATATCCTTTTTAAGGCTTCTATGCCAATGATTTCAATAGTGTGTGACATAGTATATTACCTGCCTAAACACAACCCTGAAGGATTTTAATTGTTTGTTATCAGGTCTCACCTATCGTCTATCTGTCTATCATCTATCTATCTTTCTATCTAGTCTTTCCATCAATCTCAGCCTTAATGAGCAAATTATTAGGTATAGTTAAATATGCATATATTTCAGAAGTAAGGGTTTAAATAATTGAGGGAGTCTTATGAAACATATTCCCACATCCTTACTTTATGTCCTTACCACTGATACTGTTAATCATATTACTGACTACTGACCTCAGGTTAAGGGCAGAGTATATGCAATGTATTTTGTGGAGCTTCACAATCGAAGAAAATCATAAGAAAAATGACATTTTAAAGTTTTTCCCATTTAAAAGTGAGAGAATTTGCTTTGATAAATTGTGGCTACTGGGGTAGCCCATCTTTGTTAAATGTACCAAGTAGAAATCAAAATTGTTGATGCTCAATTTTATAAATTTCCTTCAATTTTATAAGTTAATGCTTTTTAAATAACTGAATGTTTAGCGATTACTCTCCCATACGTTTAATTATAATGTTTATCAATAACTGTATGGACACAAAACAAAAAGTAAATCTGATTATGAAAAACCAAATGCCTGTGTCAGACCAGTGGTAAATAGAAATTAGGAGCATGGATATTATCAGAAATACAAAAATCAAATCACTTGTATCTATGACCATAACTCATGTAAAGCTACTCCAAAAATATATTTTGACTTATATTTACTGAAATTTACTTATTTAAAGTTGCTATATAATTATAACATATGTAGCAAAATGCTATTCTGAATATAATGAGAAGTTTTTCTAAGATATTTCACCATTAGAAGTCTACTTTTTCATATTCTGACATTCTAAATCAGGATGATGAGAGCAGCAGTTGCCTTTGCCTTCATAGGTACATTAAACTTGCAGAATAGGTGCCAAAGAGTTAGAAGAATATCCTCAAGACAATAGAGGATAGCAAGGAGGATACTATTGTGTGGAAAACATGGATACTGATGACTATGAGTCAAAGTTATTCAGAAGAAGGACTTGAGCATAAAAATGATTTTAGAACAGCTTAACCAATTTTTTTCCCTCATGGTATCCTTTCTATGTATTACAAAATTTATACATAATAAAGATCAATGTGGGTTTTTAAGAGTTCACTGAATAAGTACAATATCTATCTATACTGGCAGTTTTTTTTTTTTTTCTCAGTAGTAAGTACAATAATGGTGCATCTTAAAATCAATAGCTTTGATTCCATAAGTAATAGATTACTTCTCCAAACTCACTCCAGCAACTCCACCCATACTACCTGTGCATCTGTAGCATTTAGCTTTTCAAGGACCCCTCATGCATTTTTCCTCTCAATGCCTACATACAGGCAAGCCCCATTCAGTAAAATGCCCTTTCCTAACTTCTCCACTTAATGCATTTATTTTTTAAGATCATTTCAAAATGCATTTCCTTGGTGAAGTTTTCCTCTATTATCACAGAATTATTTTAGCATTCTGTTCATACTTTAGCTAGTAAATGGATTACAGTTTCTCTCTCCCTCCCTTTCCTTCTCCCTCTTTCTCAATATACGTTTGTTAAAAAGAAATATGTATATATATGGACAGAGAGAGAGAGGGAGAAAGAGAGAGGAAGAAAGTATACTATAATCGTAGTACATATACCTTTATGTGAATTTATTATCTAGTTGATTTTAATCTTCTTGAGGGAAAGGGCTAGGTTCTACCTAATAGTGGCATCTCAGAAAGCAGCACAATGCTTGGAATCTGTGCTATTAATAAGTGATATCTCTTATATGTTTATGTATGCTCAGTAGGTACTGCTTGAAGTGATAAATAGAAGTGTCAACAGTGAATATATCACATATTTTCGTAATCTATATTTTACAATCGTAGTTTAACAAGTTAGTTAGCATGACAATGCTGAAGCTAAAGCTAGAAATTTAATTTTTCTGGGTCTATAACCCATTTATTCTGACTACCATTATGCATTGACAATACCTGTTCTTGATTATTGCTGAAACTCAACAAGATTCTGGATGGATTAGGGCAATATATCCTCACTATGAGAAAAATCAATACTTACTGATGGTGGGTTAAAAATGGTCAATTTCTAAAATAATCTCATATGTAGAAAACAGCATGCTTATATTGATATATTGACAAACAACATTTTTACTTTTATTTTGCTTTATTAGTTTTCCAATGTATTTGCAAGATTAATATACATTTGAGTTAGGAAGTCATTTAAGCCTTTTGCTTTTTACTATCTACTCATTTAGGAGACTAGGCAAACATGAAGGAAAGGTATGTGAACTTAACATCTGCTTAAGTGTTATATTTAAGGGACCAAATTGTATCAGTAGAATTGTATTTAAGAAATAATCAGGCTTATACCTGAACATTAGCTCCAGCAGAATAGGACACCAAGGTTGTTTGTTGTACCCTCGTTCATGTACATTTTTACTGTATGTTTCCTTGACTGCAAATGATCAATAAAAATATTTTCTGGAACTACCCAAACCATGTTATTTAAATATTTTCTTCTCCTTTAATCTCCCTTCTTTGTTAAGATGTTTCATTTTTTCACCGTGATGATTTGCTATGTAATGTATGCCTGCTTGTACTTAGTAGGGTCCGTGAGTAACACCCCCACCGACCGAAAAATCATCAAGTATGGCAGAATGACCAACTGCTACTGTCTTTTACATCTCATATATGAGACTGTTGGTTCTGTTTTAAAATACATTTTAATATGGAAGAATTTTTAATAAATATCACTTCTCCCCTATGTTGCTCTGTACCTTAGGCAGATTTCTTAACCACTCTGTGCCTAAATTTCCTCACCTGAAAAATGTAAATGATAGTAATAATATCTAACTCACAGAGCTTTTGTGAGAATTAAATGGATTAATATACATAATGTACTTAGAACGGGGTGTATACTCATTTGAGAGTCACTTTTGACATTATTGTCATTATTCCATTTGGTTAAAAAAAAGAATTTTTGACCAAAAAGTTTTCCATGCACTATTATGCTTTTCTGCTTCAAGTAAATCAATCTATTGGACTACAGAAAGGAAAGATAGGCTTATCCTATAACTCAAACATGGCAGGGCAGGACAGAAAGGTGAAAAATAACAAGAACTAGATTTCAGCTATGTTAAAAAACAAACAAACAAGCAAAAACTCTGGAAGAGGCTTCAATTAGTGAAACTACTTGCTTCATGAATCAAGGAGCTTTGTGTTTTAACAACTGTCTAGGTGGTAGCTAAAGGAATTCTTTAGTTTGGTAAGAGGCTAGCTTAGAGGGCTCTTACCATTCTTAGAAAAGAGTTGGTGTTATTTGAAAGCATAATAGTATCAGCCTGCACAGGGTAACCTGAGGGGTGGTTACCTAACGCACTCCCTGACATGTTGTTTGAAATACCACGTCTCTTTCTTTGACTCTTGAGTCCATAGCTAAAATACATCTAAAAAGGATCTCCTCTGAGTGTGGGTTATTTAACAACTATTAATTATTTAAGACAAAAAGGCATGTTAAATTCTGGAAGATGTAGAATCTCCTAACCAAGTGAGTTGGTGGAGCACTAAAGAAAAATCGCGTCTACTTCTTAATTTGAACCAGTTAAACCTGTTACATAGTCACCAGTTCTCACGGTTCTGCCACAGAGGAACACCTGGGTCTCCAGGTGGCTTCCTGCGAGAGGAAGTCACTCTCAGCAGAGGTCATTACTGTTAAATCAGATGAAAAAGTCACAGGACAGTGAAGGAAAACCTCATAAAGATTTCTTCCTGGGAGCAAGTACATAAACCGGCTACTAATGGGACCACTGTGCTTCTGAAAAGCTTAGGTTTGACCTTAGAGTGTTGGAATGCAATTATATGCAACAAGAGTGTTCATAGAGCTTCATTGTATTGTAATTTCAGAAACCTAGTCAAGAAAATGGTGGATAAAGTAGCCTGATTAATTTTATTAATTAAAATTTCAAGGCTATTCTCAGACTGGCTTTCACCTTGCAAACATATTGTTCGCCTCATGGGTTCTTTCAGTCTTGATTATTCATTCAGTCATTGTCATCCCCTGCATTCATCTCCTCCACCCCATTTTGTAAATCTCACATGTGCAAGCATTGGCATGGTACAGCATGCAGCCCAGGTCTTGGCGTGCTCTGGACTGGAGCTCCATCTCTAATGAGTTTTCGTTGCTGCTCCTACCAGCCCTTCAGCAGGCTTCTATGGATATCGATCTAGAGCAAGCCAGCATAAACTAGCATGGATCCAAATCTTCACACGCTTCGAATCCTCACTGACCTCACTGAGACTTCCATGAAACAGATGCACCAAGTAAATATAGGGAAATGATTTTAAGAAACAATTCTCTAAATGGATAACCTTTGTTTTTGCTCTTCATATTTGCATAAGTAATGTTACAAAAGGTGTAGCACAGGAACACTCAGAGCAAAGTCCTAGGCATGACTCAAAATCACAAGGTTATAAGAATGGCCAAATACTCTTCCAAGATCATTTAAGCTTTTAAAGGTATAATTAAAAAGGAAACAGCAGAAAAATAGCTAGATTGATGAGCTGTAAATTTCAGAGATGAGTGTATGTGTTCACTTGTCTGTAAAAATATATAAATGTGTATCCTGGCTAAGGCCCATCTGGAGCTTAAAGAAGAAACTCAAAATGAAGACAAAGATACCCTATGTAAATTTTTTAAACAGGTTTTGTTGATGCTAAATAAATTTTAAAAGAATAATAATATAATGTCTTAATTTTGTAGTATTTAGTTGTAATTTTATTCTGATAAGCACATGGAATCACAAAGGTATTGAAATTTTAAATCTTTTTAACTGGAAGAAAATATGATTTTATACATCGTTTAGACATTTCTCAGTGCTGTAAAATAGGTAAATTTGACTACGAATAAAAGCATTGACTTTATGTTTGTCATAGAAGAAAGATACTGTCAAGTGAATACTTCCATATTATCAGTTGTATTTACAAAGTATGAAGCTTTGTTTTAGCAAAGGAGAACTTATATTATTATTCAACAATTTCCGTCAAATTAGTTACCTTGGAAAATCAATTCAATAATGAAGCCAAGATATAACTTTAGTATAATTTTGATATTTTTTCACTCAGAGTGAGGTTCTTAACATAGTTATATTCTTATTTACAAGGCTTGGCTTTGATTGAATTTCTTATATTTTTTAAATGAAAACTTTTTTTGAGGCCATGCATCTTTAAGTACAGTAACTTATTTGAAAGTTACATTTATTTAGATATATAATTTTATATTTGTAGTTTTTAAAAATCACATTATTTTCCAATATTCCCATATCTACATTCCTCCTGCATACTAGGCAGTTTCTTTAGAAACTGGAATAATACTTTTTTTAATTTTAGAAAGCATTTCTAAATATGTAAAATACTGTATTTTTGTTACAAATATGTTTATATTTAAGTGTTGAATGTAAATATTTTATATTTATATAGTATTTTGTTTCTTAAAATTTGAATGTAATATTATCACCATTGTGCAGTGTTATGGACTGAATTGTGCTTCCCCCAAATTCAACTGTTGATGCCCCAAACTCCAAAGTGACTGTATTTAGAATAGAGTTTTTAGGTAGGCAATTAAGGTTACATGAGGTCAGAAGGGTGGGGTCCTAATCAGACAGTACTGGTGTCTTTGAAAGAAGAGAAGGAAACATCTGAGAGCTTCTCTGCAAACATAAAGAAGATGTCACGTGATGACACAGCAAAAGAAAGTCCTACCAGAAACAGAATTTGCTGGCTCTTTTATCATGGACCTCTAGCCTCCAGGATTTTGAGAAAACAAGTATCTGTAGTTTGGTCTGTGGTATTTTGCTACAGCAGCCCAAGCTTACTAATACATGTAGTCATTGTTATTTTTTCTTATTGAGGATCTAAAGTACACAGAATTGATTGATCATAATTTTTGGTTCTTAGCCACTATTATCAATTGTCCTTTGCCAGGTGATATTTTATGTTATTTATTTATTTAACTGGAGAACTGTAGTATTACCAATAACTTACATCTGCCTGTATGTTCTTCATCTGTACTGTCTCCCAACATTCTGACATCTGTGTTTAAAGTTTCCCTGTGTTTTCTTTTTAGTTTTCTAAGTAATATATTTTTAGTTGTATTTTACTGAATATTGACTCTTTGAACTTACTTTTTTTTCCAGTCCCCAAGCTTCACTCATGTTATTGCTTGTAGTTGTCATTCATTTTAACTGTTCTATAATATTCTATTTTGTAAATATACTATAATGTATTATCCTGCAAGTGAAAATTTACCTTATCCTTAGTGTTTTGCCGTAACAGACAATGGGGCTATGAATATTTTTGTACCATTTCCTGGTACATTGTGCCAACATTCTCTTGGATATATTCTTCTGAGTTTTTTGCTGTGTTGTAAGGTTTGCAAAAGTTCAGTTTTCCAGGATAATGTTAAATTTTTTTCAAGTTTAATATGTTTGTATTATAATTGTATTTTGAATATACTAAAGTTAAATCATAAAAATCATATTGTTAGAAGAATAACATATTTTTGAAAATGTAGAAACTATTGTGCTAAATACTTTGTCCTATGCTTCAGGAGATATTTATAATTTTAAGCTTATTCCATCATTCCATATATGAAGTAGTATGGTAGAGTGGTTACATAGTGAATACAACTAAAGTATTTTAAATATATCTTTAAAAACTTCTTTTGTCTCTCTCTTGTTAAAAGAAATTATATTTATTCTGTCCCTTTCATGAACATGTATATTTCTATTATTATATGCAATAATTAAAGTACAGGGAAAAAAGCAGCTTGCTACATGAGAAAACTATCATTTGAGCCCTGAAACACGGATATCATAACATTTAGATGGTAACTTCACAGTTGTCTCAGCTGGTTAAATCAGTGGGTAAAATGATCAAACAAAATGTTTTTCTTTCTTTATTTTTTCTTCCATCCAGGGTCCATTCACAATTATTGACGTTAATGACTCAATTATTTGCCAGCTTTATAGCATTAACATAGCACTTCTTACCATTTTCATTCAACTAATTCAGTTCCTTTCTGGCCCTGTAACCAAAACACTTTCAGCAGATACTTTGCGTCTATCAGGTTCTTATTTTGTTTGCTTTATAGTCAGTCAGACATAAGCCTTTTTATTACTCTGCAATTATAATATTTTAAATGTTATAATATTTTTTTAAATATTAATAGTAACTCAGAACTGAGTTATTTTATATGATTAATTAATGAAATTAACAATGGGTATGGTATTTTAACAAACAGAATATCTTTCTTGTTTATATTATGCCATAGTAAAAACAATGATTTAGAAAGTAGGCAGAATTATTTGATTCTATTTCTGCACATCCATATTCTTACTGAAGCAAATTTTTCTCTTAGATTTTCCATCGCTGCTTCTCAGAGATTTAGTGGAAAGTAGTTATATAGAGCTGTGGGCAGAATTCACTCTGAGATTAATAACTGAACTCGTGTGTGAAAGATGAGCTGTATCCTGCAATAACTGTGTACTGCACTTTCCTCCTGGACATGCTTGTACAAAATTCCTATTTAGACACATAATTATTAAGAAAGGCTCTCTTTTGGTTTTCAAGATATTTAAAAATTAATTGATATTGATAAAGACAACCAGACACAGTAGGCCTTTGGATGAAACCATTTAAACTAACAAATTGCATTTATGTTGAGATGGTTCAAGTGAATGTACAATTTTTATTTAAAACATAAATCTGCACCTACAGATGTTCCTGTTCCATCTCTAATTGTTGAATTTTCTGTTCTTAGTGATCTATATTTATTCCTTCCCCAACAACTAAAAAATGCTAAGAATCTGGAAGCCTTTATACAACCCAAGATGTCAGAATACAAAACAGGAAACTATCTCAAATGCTCTTAGTTGATCCATCTTTGTGTTCCAAGCACAATGCCTCAAAAATCCACCTGCTGGAAGTCGGGTGGTGTATGCAAAGGGATGTCATGGTAATTTGAAAACTGTTGAATACAGAACAGAGGCTTTTTCCTGCCCTCAGGCTCACCACACTGGTTTGTCTGGCTCACTACATGCCAAAACTTTTGATTGATGTGCTCTCTTCAGTCACGGGTAATTTTAACTCATATATTAAGTAGCTGCTGCTTCCACTCCATTATAGTTCCTTGTATGTGGCAAATCAGAGTTCGGGTTTTGTCTGTATTGGGCTGACCTAGAGCCATAGTGTGCTTTTGTTTGGATTTAAGTAGGAGGCAAGCTAATATTTCAAAACTAGCAAACTTTTACAATCTCTGCTTTTCTTAATTGTAGGGATCCCTGTGGTAAAGAGCTTTTTATTGCTACCACATAGCCCTTTAGGAGCCCCAAGGAAGCCAGAAATGTTGTTAAAGGCTTTCTAAATACATAGAAATTCTTTTGAAATGTAGGAGCTTTCAGTGGATTAATTCAATATAACTGATGCTGGAAGCATTTTTTCTCCCTCTTATCTGTTTGTATGCAAAAGACATTGTGTCTTAATAGTAATTTTTGGTTGTGTATCTCAATATTTGCAGTAGATCTGGGGACCAAGCATACTCCTACTCATTACCATTTTAGAATCTACTGGGTGTACAAAATACTGATTATAATAAAAATAACCACACAAATGGTAGTTTATGATGTAGACTTCCATTAAATTTCAGATTTAATACTGTCACATTAATCTGCATGGAAAATAATATAACTGTAATTCATTCATATCAGTAACCCTTGCCTTTTTTCAACAATTTTACCTACTAGTTAAAATAGCAGAATTAAAATTGGATGTTAAACCAGTCTATTACTACTACTACTACTACTACTACTACTACTACTACTACTACTACTACTACTACTACAAAGCAATTTACATTGGGACACATCACTTGCTCCAAAAACAGATTGAAGACTCTTTTTGGAATGAAATACAATTTGCTGAAATATTCAGTATATACATTTTTTGGTAAATCCTAGAGAATGTGTGATCTGTTAAATATACCAATATTGACAGCAGAAACATTGTAATCTATATAATCTAGATTATAACCAACAAATACCTAATATGTGTGCAAAGGAATCTAGTCTGAAAGAGGCAAAAATAGTCAATATTTTATAAACTGCTCAGAGGAAAGATAAAAATTAAGTTGAAGATATTCCAGAGGTATATATGAAGCCTCTTTCAATATTCTTTTTTTGGAACTAGTTGGTACAAGAGTACATGCCAAGCCCAACAACCTCCCAGTCAAATCTCCTTCTGTTTGAATCAAATAAAATGAAATTGCCCATGGAATGAAAGGTTGTAAATTTTGCATTATTTTAACTCATGAAACACTTAAGTCTAAGCTGTACAATCCCGGTTATGGGAGGTTTGGGAATTATCTAGTTTTATTTAAATGCCAGTCTGGAGAAACCAGGAAACATGAGTCTTTTTCCTGAAAAAATGGGCAAATACATATTATTTTCTTTTTAAGCTTGTATTGCATAGGAAAGCACTAATTTAGAATTTTGAATAAGCTTATTTACTTTATTTAATTTTTTTATTTGTAAATAAAAGTACAAAGGGCATTAGCATGGGCCAAATCAAGCTTTCTGGTTCATTTTGTAAATAAAGTTTTATTCAAATATAGTCATGTCCATTTATCTTCATACTGTCCATGGAAACTTTCCTGCAGTAAAGGCAAAGTTAAATAGCTGACACAGAGATAGTATGGCTCACAAAGCCTTAGCTATCTCACCTTAACAAAAAATGTTTGCTAACACCTGATTTAGAATGAATATTTTACACTGAAGATAAAGGCCATCAATTATAAAGTTTGACTACTTTGAAAATATTTAAATATTTTCAAATATGGAACTGAAGTAAGAATATAATAAAACAATCTGAAATTTATTCTTATTGTTTCAACATAATTGCCATTTTATACTTAAAATACTACAGTCAATATTACCTAATAACAGAGCACTCAAGGGAGAAAAGATAGTATGCAACATATAAATTCTAGGAACTATGTGTGTTTATTCATATATTTCTTCATACATATTATGGTGTGCAAAAAAGATTTTAAAAGTTCTCATTTCCTCCTAATCATTAGTTTTTCTTTTATCCAAGTAAAACAGTTCAATCTTTCTTTTTTTTTTTTAAATTCCTGGTGAGTTTTATGATAAATTCAAATTTGCCAATGAACGAGCAAAAGCCGTAAAAAAGTCATGGTTTTCTTTCCTATGAAGCACAGCATCCTTATGATTATAGCTCAATTAAAAAACCGGAAACACTCAGATGAGGTACTCAACTTTCATGCTATGGATGGCTGAGTCAGACAGGCATTGCTGGAGGAAGGTGACGCCATTAGCGCTCTTTAAAGAAGCCATCAACTAAGCAGCCATTGCTTTTTTGTGTGTCTTGAAGGCAAAGTGGTGACATTTCCATTCCTTAAACACCTTTCAGTGTCTAATAACTTCTTGCTGAGAATTTGATATTTATACATTATACTATGATTATAACAGGGGTTGGGGATTCTGGAGGTAAATAAGGAGAACACTAGGAAAAAAGATAGCATACTTGCATTGAACATAAATAAAGCCAGATGAGTTAAAAAAAAAAATTGTAAGGGTTAGCAACATTTTACTGGGTTCCTTCATTCTATCCTGGCCTTTTCTGGTTATTGCTTCTAAATTTTATTTCAAGACTTCATTACCTTTTACTGGTGCTTCTAAAAATGTGGTATAGAGATTATCTAAGGATCTTGTTAAAATGCAGATTCTGATTCAGTAGATCTGCAGCTAGGCCTAATGTTTTTGCATTTCTAGCAATACCCTGCGAGACTCTGATGCTTTTGGTTCCAGAGCACACCCTGTATAGAAGACCTTAAATGACACCAACAATGACTAAAAATTAGAGTATTAGAAAAAAAAGGCAAATGCATTATCCCTGAGGAGACTTTGTTATTTTATTACTCTTGTATACACAACTTAAAAAAAAAAAAAAAGCTAACAAAATTTAGTCCAAAAAGGACTTTTCCACAGATATTATTAGCAGGGAAGACTGTTTTATCTATATGTAAAAATATCCTTCCATGTCCACAAATAACCATTCTACTTCACTCTTAAAATGTTTCTGGATTGCAATGAATATTTTTGGGAATATATTTTTGGGAATGCTCTTAATAAATATAGATGAGCAAAATGTTTTCAGTTATCTCTGTAAGTAAATTTTATAGTTTTCGTATATTCTTCATAAAAACATTGTTGATTTGAATATTTTTCTTACTCAAGGGTGCAAAATATTAAATTAAGCTATTTCATGTATTTTATTTTACTGATACATGCATTCATTTATATGTGCATATTAACATATGACGATTCTATTCTTTCCATTAATTTAATGCATAATTGTTAAAAGAAAACCTAGTCCTTGAAAAAAACAGGTCTAAATAAACAGATAAAAATATTCTTTGTAGTTTAATTTTTTTAAATAATCAAACCTTACAGAAAATGTTATAGTTCTCCAGGTTTTATAAAAAAACTATAAACCTTAATATAGGGGGGGAAAAGCTTACATTAAAACCTGGACTCTCAAATAGACATTCAAAAAAGATGGTATAGTATATTGTTTACTGTGAAACAGAACCATATTCTAGAGAATATACATGTACTCGGTGACATAGAAACTCCGTGGTAGTGTTTGCATCTAAAGGTGCCAGGCACCATCAGAAATTCACTACAGAAGGTGCAGAGCAGAATAAAATTATAATTGTTATTTTTAAAATATTAACAATTTCCACTGAGGATCACGAAATCCATACTGCAACAGACATTTTATGTGCCTAACCGCTAGTTTTATTTTTTGAAATTCCACGAAAAAAAGCATGTTAAGAGAATTTTCGTGAAGAACATACTTATGTGGGAAGGAGATGGCAAAGGGTTTCAAGAAATTCCTTTATAAATTTTGTTGAACTTCTTCAAAGCCATAAACAGGAGATAAAGAACATTATTAAATTTCACAGGAGGAAGTAAGAAATCCACTTAGCCTGTTGCTAATCTCCTAAAATTCTTCCAATGAGCACTGATAAAGATATAAAATCTGGGATTATCTAATATTCTTTCTTCCAGTCTTCTTAATTCTCCTCATTGACTTAAGCCCTAAAAGAATAGGAATGCTTGGAAATACATCTAGAGAAAACTATTCTGAAACCCTAAATACATTTGACATTCAAAAACAATGTATCTTGAGATCTTCACATGCTCTTAAATATCATTATAACAAATAATTTCCTCAATAATTACATTAATACAGAATTGAAAGAAGAAAGTAATTCACTTGACACACGAATGATTCTAAAAATGCAGGCTTAAAGTTAAATAGCTTTTTAAGTAAAGATAGCTACTTACATAAACTTTTTAGTATTTAATTAAAGATATAATCAGGAACTTACTTGAATCTTTAATTTATTCACCATTTCTATTCTCTAGCAAAGAAAAAACCCACCCACAATTTTTCTTAGATCTTTTCATTTTTTTCTTAAGAAAACTGCTAGGTATTCGCTCTCATATGTCATATATATGTGATGGTAGCAAAATATTTGTTAAATGCTTATTATTTGCCTACTCATATTCTTTATATTATTCCACCATTATAACAGTTAACAGGCTTTTAAAAAGAGTAGCAAAACAATTGAAATATACTAAACATCAGTTCACCACCCTTTTGAACAGATCAATTACATATACTAAACTCATTTTTACTAGTAGCATGAGTGTTCATCTGTTTCCCAAAAATCAACATTTAAAAATATTTCTCACTGTTCTTTAATATACTTCTATTTCAATATTTGTGATTCCTTCAAACCTATTTGCTTTCTTTTACATGTGACTTTCATATCTAAGCATATATTTTCTGGGGAATTAAGATATATGAAAAAATGATATTTTCTCTTCCAAATCAACCAGCTCTGCATCTTTACTATGAAATTCATGCATGTATCATAGGCATTAGCCTAAAAATATCAGCTGAAAATGTAGGAAGAAGAGATATTAATAATACATTTCTAATATGAAGGACAAGCAATTTAATTGGTCCTGAAATATCTAAAATAAAAATGTATAACTATGTTAGCTAGTGCTGTATAATTTGGATGTAGACTGCAGAAAGCCTCCAGGTAGCTCTATGAGAAGCAACTGAATTAATTTATTACAATCAGACAATCAGAAGGATACATGCAAAGACAAGGGATTTCTGTTAACAGGTTGCATTGTTTCTTCAGAAGCCTTTGCTTTGATCTCTCCAGATGACAAAAGAACAGCTTTGGAATCAGAATATAATACAGATGTCAGAGATGATTGATGGAATGGGGGCGGAGGAGAGGTTTATAGGGCTAAGCCACTGGAAACACCATATGGGTATATATGCTTGTACCATTTTATTTTTATTGTTGTCACTGTTGTTTCTCTTTTCCTGCTGGCTTTCCTGTTAACTGAAGTTTGTAAAAAAATTCTCTACACCTTGAATTTTGGTTCTGGCTAGCTGCTATATTTTACCGACAACTAACAAGGTTTTTTTTTGTTTGTTTCGATACAGTCAATTATTACTGTAAATAGTCTTACCACAGCATTTTTGCTCTCAGGTGAGATGCTTTTCTGCTTTTTCCTGTGTATTGCTTGTTGGATGTTTTGGTTCCTAAATCCAAAACAAACTGGAGGTAACAACCTTTAGCTCCAAGTTACTATTGAAAGGCAACTTTTTTTTCTAGTAACACACTTTCTCCAACAACTTTCAAAATTGCTTTTCTAGGCAGTGTTGTAGTGAAAAACAAATTTTAAAAAGTTTAATATTTTTGACATGATTCCTTAAAAAACTTGTTAAGATATTTTCATATGCAAAGAAATAAAACAATATTATCTGGCGTCCAGGGAGAGCTCTCTACTGGCAGCACAGTGCCCCCTAAAGTTATTCTTGAGAGAAAATGATACAATATCTCAAAATGAATTATGTGTCACTTAAAAAATATCACTACTTGACTATGTTTTGCCAAATAGAAAAAAACTCCTATTAAAAATAGTACAATCCATATAAGAAACTATACAAAATTTTTGTTTCATGTCAGAGATAAATTTAATCACAAATAAAAAATGTCCTTTTGTTATTGAGTTTCTATTCTATGCTATTGAAAATATAATAACACAGTAAATTATAGTAATGACTGAAGACTCAGTTAAATGTTTATTCTAATTGCAAACTATGGTGTGCCAATAACATCTTGATAATGTTAGTTTCTGAATGGAATACGTTTGCTGAAAGAGGGAAGAATAATTTTCAGATGTCAGCTTGCATTTAATAAAATATAAAGGAATATCTCTGTCTCAGATCAGTAATTGAACAATCAACAAATATGGGAAAGTATTCAAAAATAATGTATACAAATATACTATTAAGTTATGGCTTTATTCCTATGTTGCATATCTTTGTAAATTTTACTTTAAAGTGCACTAGGTAAAACTGATGTTATGAAAATGAGAATAATCTCAGTTTGATATATCAAAACAAGCTAGCCATGGCATTTTTCTCTTTCTTGTAAATCAATTTTCTTTTAAAAAGAAAATTTAAATCTCTTATCTTTTAGAACAAACAATAATTACACCAACTCCCAAGTATACTACAAAAATAACAGCCTGTCTGAAAGGTGTTATACGTACGATATAAAGTTTATATATATATTTGTCTTCCTTAAAATATAAGTTCTTTAAGAATGATTTTTCTTACTGCTTCTGGTAGAGGCCTAGGTGTAGTATTGATGTTGGATGCACAAGATGGGGACAGAAATAACACCTGTTATTATTGGGTCCATTCCTGCCTCTGAATTTACTTATTTTATTTAGGATTTGAAGTAAACTTGTCAAGGTTGGAGGAGAGATGTTGCAAAATGGTCACCCAAGTTAAAGTTTTAAAATTCCCATAGGACTAAAAATTTATTCAATGATGATCACAGTGTAACCCAAGTGTAGTAAGTATATCTCAAACATCAATTTTTAATATGGTTACAACATTTTGCTTGCGATCAATGTTCAAAAAGAAAGCATCATAAAAACCACAAAAGTTATATACTGGAGAAAATAAAGATTACATTCTATCCAGGAGTCATTTTGCTATGATCTTATCAGCTAGAGATGGAATATGAATAGTACTAATTCCCACATTACACAGTTATTGGAGTCAGTTTATAACCAGTGGAAACAGACAAGGGTGTAGTTTTAAGCCCCACTTTTGTATATGTAGTATGCATCCATTACAGGCCAAACAAGCACCAAAATTCAGTTAATATCAGGAAAACACACTGACCTTCAACTAAATTATTCCCAGGTCAGTCCATCACTGGACCTAGGTACTCAAACATTTTTCTGAGTCTTGGAAGTAAAAGAAAAAGACATTATATGATTGAGCACTTAGTACTTGCTCATCACTGTAATTCCATGTATGACTTAATTTAATTATCACAATAACTTTGTGATTATGTATTATTATTCTCATATTTGACAGTGTGATCCATCTTCAGCTCAGGCTCTCTAAATTGCCCAATGTCAGAGTGCTAATAGACAGCAAAGTTAGAATTAAATATCTTTTTCTTACTTCAAAGACCTTCTCAGGAACAAATGGATAATCTAAATGGTTCAGAACTTAATAAGCCAGTGGAGTGGATCTGGAAACTTACCCACATCAAACCATTTATATGATGATACTTTATGAATACATCTAGTTTGTTTTGGAAGTTCTGTGTAGTTAGGTACTTCTATTCTTATATCTATTTATCTCTCTATTTATCATGTAAATAAAATAATTTTGAGGACATATTCTTGATTCTTCTAAACCTAGTTAACTTTGCTATCATGTTTCATGATTTTAATTTATAGGCTCTTAATATTTTAATTGGTCATGAAACAGTTAATAGAAAATAGTTTAACTTTTTTCAAAGTATCTCACTCCCACTATTATCCTGAAAAACATACATTCCTATATTTTATTATTCATCATAGTCTTTGTGCTAAATATTGTCAACTTAAAAGATAATAACTCACTTTTACAAAATTATCCAGCTTTCTATGATCTTAGTATTTGTTCATCATTTCACTTTTCTAATTGCATTTTTCTAAGGTTCTAAAAACTGAGTGATACAAAAAATTTAGTAGGATTAGTTGTTAAAAGTAAATCCTAAAATGACATGATTGAGCCTAATGATCTGTTTTGAAAATCCAAAATCTGAAGTGTAATTTGTATGACCGGAAATGCATTAAATAAATCTTCATTTTTCAAATGGAGTGAGACAGTTTTAGTGAAGAAAACAAATTTCCAAAACCATGTATTTATTTCCCTTCATTAAAAGGTTAGCCAGAATTATAGAAACATTCTTTATCATTAATATGTTTGTTAAAGTGGAAAGCAGTTAACAAAAAAATCACACTCCTTTCCACTACTTATAATAGCTGATGTCGATTCCTTTAATGCTTCCTGGTCTATCCTGAAGGAAGTCTTGGTGTTGGCAGAATTGTGCTATTTTCCTCTCTGAGCTTGTGTTTCAGATAGCCCCTTCATTCAGCCCACATAGGGTGGAGAGTGTGCCCTCTAGCTTACTTTTCTTTTTTTCTTTTTTTTCCCTCAGATCTTTGATCCCTGGATTATTTACAGTTAATGATTTCTTTCATGTTAAAAATAATTCTTCTGCTCAGAGTGATTATATATGAGCAATATTTTTTCAGTATCTTCCTTTTAATGATGAATATGTATATATTTTTCATTAAGTGCTGCAATTTCAAAGAGACTATTTCCCAGGAGGTATATTAGAAATAATCTCATAAGCAGAATATAAGAAGACAGAATGATTTTTAGAGATTGCAAAGAGCTATGAAGAAAGACATCAGTAAAACGACCTTCTATCTTGAGAGCTAATTTGGAAAACATTCTTAAATGTAAATTAAATAAGTATAATATATGCAAAACAAGTTAATCAACCTGTGGTATTGAACTGCTGTGACAAGTAGTCTCGGTAGATTCTACAAATGAATTTTTCTTTTGACTATCCCAGTTTACTATTTTCTCTTAGTAGAAAAGGAAGCATACAGATATATATAAACCTGGCTAAAAATAACAGATGCTTCCAAGTGTACTGATTGAGATTTTGTTCTCCTTTGTTAGAAAAAAAACACACACACACACACATACACACACACACACACATAGGAAAACCTCAGGCAAATAAAAATCTGACAATGTTCTCTTACAGGTATTAGAGGTTTTAGGTATAATTCTTTCTAATTCAAAGAAGAATCTTTTCCTTTTAAAAATGTTGGTCATGTAGGAAATATCTTTAATAAAAAGTACCTTGGAAAAAATATTACTTAAAGCATATGCATCATTTATTAAACATCATATACGAAATTATGTTAAATTAAATTTAAGAAGCTTGTCAAACTTTCAACATCAACAGAGAAAATGTTACTGTTGTCTTTTGATATGTGTGGATTGCTCCCCGCATCAATCTCATTTATTTCACATTAACCAACTTCTTTGTGTATTATTAAAAAGTGCTAATTTAGGATATTTCTGTTTTGACATGCAAAACCTTTTGCCAGTTTTGAGTCCTTTTAAAAACATGCAATGATTTTATTGAAGGAGATATAGTCCAATATAGAAGGTTAGATCTCTTTAATTCAAAAATGAAGAATTATGTTTTAAAAATATGTTTTGTTATTTTTTCCCATACTAAGTCATCAGTATATTTTGTCAAAACATTACCAAACCTCATCTGAGCTATGAAGATATGAGGTCAATTATTGTCTCATAAAGTATTTGGATAAATGCTAGCAAATTTAAATAGTCAAAATTTTTATATTTCCTATGGATGAAGAAAATATTTGAAAAAACACATTTTTTAATCTCAAGGAAGCCAATCCAATCAAAAATTATTTTTATTAATGACTGACTCATTTACATTCCTTTTAAATTATGAAAGTACAAATGCAGCATTAGCTAATTAAAGTCTATCTGTCAATTAATCATTTAGAGTAATTACTTCTCACTATAAAGAATTATGAATATCTTAGTGAAAAAGAAAAGAATTTTCATTGTAATTTAGGATTTTAAAATATACCATTTAATGATTTCACATTCTACAAGCACCCAGCAATCTTGTGGTGAATGCATCTGTGGTGAGTGGGTCAATAAACTCCATGGGTTCTTAAACACACATGATGAAGTGCTGGCACATCACCAGATGATCAGCCAATGGCAATATGATTCATTGTTAATTTTTCACCTTGGTCAGACACCTTTAAAATTAGTGAAATCCTCTCTTATAATTAGTTTCTATGAATAGTAACTTTCTATTAGAGAATAGTTTTCCCTTGAAATATTACTTCACATTCATTAAAAAGCATTCTCCTATCTTTTCAAAGTCTAATGCCTAGAATGACATTTGCCTTTAAAAATGTGTTTCTTTCAGAACAGATATTTTCTGTACCTTTTTACACTACAGAGTAAATGTTAAACTTTAGAGTTTGCTCTTCATTGATTTATTTTTTTGTTTACCTATGTGTGTGGAAATTATACTCGTATAATTTCTGTATATATAATTATTTCTTTTGCTAACTATTTCCATTTTGTTTGACATTTATTGTACTTAATCAACAATACATCTGCAGTCAATGTCTTTTATGACATTAATTTATTGAATAAAAAGATTACTTTATGAAATCATGCAGCCAAGAAATAAAGTTAACATCTGTTATCTTTCCTTTTAAATTTTATTACAATGTATGCTTTCTAATTATTTCAAGCAAATTTAACTAGGTTATATACCTACTTTACTGAAAGATTGTTTTTGTTCATTTTTCTGAAATAGCATTTTTTCCCCTTTGATGGTAAAAATGTAACAAAAATACATTATTTTTTACAGTGATAGGATTTTTATAATTTTGTAAAAAAAATAGAAATGTAAGCCCACAACCTAAAATGAAAGCTATTATGTGCATAGGCAAAGATTCATATATGATATAACTTTTAATAATCATATTATCCAAACAATTTTGTCTTCTGATTATTTTTCATATCATTTAATACAGGTTTTCATGTTTTAGAATTGGCTTTATGATTTTAACTTTAATTATTGTCCAATATTCCATGAGTTCAATGCAATACAATCTAGTTTTTCATTTGTTTTGGGATATTTAGGTTGTTTTCATTTATTTAAATATAATATTTATGTTTCCTTCATTGCATTATATCAGTGAAGCAAATTCATTTATGCAATCACCCTGTTTATCTCTTGAAAAAAATATTTATTTCTCTGGGATAAATCCTATAGAGTGGCATGCTTAATCAATGTGAACATGATCATTGAAAATATTTTTGGTATATTGTTTCAAGCAATGAATAATCTATTTTATCAAATTCAGTAGTTTACTGGCATGAAATATTCTGTTAATTAGTGTTTGAGGCAATATACTAGTTTTTAAATAGTAACTCAAAACTTTTAATTTTTATATCCTGATTACTGGCAATAGTAACCTTATTTTTAGATATTATTTACCATTTGTCATTCTATTTCTATTGTTTGTATTATTTGCTCATTTACATGAGATTAAATTTTTCATATCTATTAAAATAATCCTTTTAAATTAATTCTTAATAAAAATATATCCCCAGCCTATTGATTCCTTTTCATTAAATTATTTTCATATAGAGAATCTGAAATATAATTATATCAGTGCTTTTCTGTGTGATACATTTCAATCTCTATAACTTTCAAAAGTTATTATTTTATAAACTGATAAATATTCCATTTTCCTTATACTGTATTTTGTATATTTTTATATGCAGTTTATTAATTCACCATAATTCCATACTAATATTTTACTCCTTTAATTGTTATAGGCAGATACCATTACATTGTTTGCTCACAAAAGACTATCATTTCAGAGAACTAGATGTGCTATTTTGATTTTACTCAAACAATTCAAAGGAAGTATCTTTTTCCCCCCAACAAAACTTTTCCTTCTTTTGACCTGTATAGTCTAGTTTCAGCAACATTGAAAAAAATGTTTACATTTATCAATTAAATATCATAAAATTTTTATTATAGAAATAAAAATAGATGACTCCTATATTTACATTCTACTACTCTTTGTTCCTGCATTGCTAGAATCACTTAAATACATGTAATTACATATCAAATCTCACTTAAAAATCATTTAATCATTGAAAAGTCCTAAAATCTCTGTTATTTCTACTGTAGATTTTCCAAGTTTGATCTAGGGAACACTTTGTCAAGGATTTCAAATTTTCCAACTTAAAAAATGATGTATTACTTATAAGGATAATTATTGCACCCAATTTACATATCTTTTATACTTCTAAACAATCTATGTTAGAATAATCTATAATAGCTATAAATATATATAATATACAGTATATGGCTTTATACAACAATGTATAGTTATATACTAAACTGAATGATATGTAGCTAACAGCATAATGTATATTGTGTATTATATACTGGTATAATTATAATATAATTAATATGTGTCAAACATTTTTTTTTACATTTTTACCTTTACCTTAATAAATAGCTGTTAATAATGTCAAAATAATTTAATATTTGTAAATGTTAAAAGTCATGAAAATTAAAGCTATTTGTAGGCTACAAACACCCCCAAACTTCATATGTTGATGCTATTTTTATTTATATGCCCATAAGTAATCCAGTTTTAAAAACTATTTTCAGTAATTTATTTCTTATAATCAATAAGTGGTTTAAGTTTGAGAGTTAGGGAGTTCTTTTATATGCCTACTAAAATCCTACTTTTTAATTTTTGATTTAGATTTCATAATCCCGACTGTAGGAACATGATATTCTTTGTACCAGTGCTATGAAGGGGAATAGAATAAATCAAAGGAAAATTACAGAGCATGTATAAATTAATACACGAGTTTCAAATTTTTGGTGACATGGAGCACTCCTTTTAGGATTAGCGATTATACCATTGATAAACTCAAGATATTGAGAACATTTCTTAATAGTGTAATCCTTCACACATCACTCACTTCACTTACACCATTCTGTCTTTATCACATCCTAGAAATAAGCACAGTAGGCTTTCTTTCTGGTTTTTCAATCTCTAAAGAGTATTCTGATATAAAACCACATGGCTTAGGGCTGTATGGCCAAAGCCAGACTCTCAAAAGACACACCTAGAGAATCACAGTTTCCCAGAACTAACCCCATAGCTACTAAATCAGGAACTCCAAATTGAGAAAAGGTATTACTGAAAAATATCCTCACTGATTTTTATAGTTTTCTAGTATATAGTTGAAGATCACTGCCTGAGAAAGAAATAACAGTGGCCTCTATCTCCAAAGCTCAAACACGTAGAGAAATGAAGGAAAATAATCAGCCCGTTACCTGACCAATCAATCAATATTATTTATTACATGAATTTTGTTTATAAAGTAATGTGTCTGAATGCAGTGTCAGTTACCTAAAAAAAGAGAGATAAGCCGAGGTCCCAAATGCCATAATCTAGATGGAGAGAGAAAGATTATATTTAAGTAGTAAGCAATATCAGAGACAAGTAAAGTTAAAAATCAAACACACACACATACATACACACAAATGAATACAAGTTAAATAAGGGAACTCTGAATAAGATCAGTGGAGTATTATCAATGTCAATTATCGGTGTGATCTCCCTCTATTATTTATTTTAATTGTAGGCGAATCTACAATTATCTCAATAAAAACTTTAATTCAAAATTAGTTAAAAACTGGTTTGGACACATATCATCAGAGCTTGGAGGAGAATAAGATCATCTACAAATAATGTATTCACAGAAGGCATTAGCTAGGAGCCGGAATTTTAGCTAGACTTTTAAAAATGAGCACTGTTAAAGAGAGAGGAGGAAGTAAAACATTCAAATCAGAAAACTTAGGACAAGCAGTCAGTGAGAAAATGAGGTCAGTTTTCAGTATAGAGAAGTCAAATTTGGTGGGAGCTTGGTTTCAGATAAGACAATCCTGTATTCTAAGACTATCCTCACAGTCAAAGTCAGAAGTCACAAGTCAGAATTAGAAGGATTTTATTCTGTATGCAATGTGGATCCAATCGTACTTAGCTGAAACTCTTGGATTCTGACTTTACTTTTGATAAGAGAGTACAAATCAGAAATACTTGAAATTTCTTGATTCTTCCTGGAGTCCTTCTGTCTTCTAACCACATATAAACTATTGCATGATATTGTCCATACCCACACCAAAACTTCTAATCCCATTTTACCAATCCAGATTATACTTTCAATCACGTAAATTTATTTAATCATATAACAAACAGAAAACAACCTATAAGTGATCATACTTTGAAGAATAAACGATAGACAAAATAAATATGGAAATAGAACAGCTAGGAGATCGAATACACTGTCTTTCTCCATTTTCAAAATAAGCAAAGCACTGAAAACTCTTTCCAAATTACGCATATATTCCATCATGGAATGATGTTAGATATAACATTATATAAGCATTAGATATAAGCATTAATCTTGCAGAGAAGTATTGTTACAGCTCTGTCAGGTGGAAAGAATAACAAGTGATAATACTTTGTATAGGATATTCTCAATGGAGGTAAAACTAAAATAAGAAAAATGCCTGTCACATAGTGAAATAATAAAAATAATACCTGTGCTTAAAATCTGCACATTCTTGGGACCTTTAAAATTTAGCAACAGAAAAGATGATGAATTTCTAATTTTACCCTACAAGATAAAACAGGATATAACTTCAGTGTTCATAATTAGAGAAACTTAGATATAAATATCTACAATGAAGCTCTTTTTTAAACTTCAAATTAAATTTGAATGCAATACAAGTTAGATGTAGAACTTCCAGACCATGAGGGAAAAATAATGTAGTTAAGAATTTTAATGTTCCAGGGTACCTTCAAGATGGCGAAGGAGTAAGACGTGGAGATCACCTTCCTCCCCACAACTACATCTATATGTGGAACAACTCTGACAGAACACCTACTGAATGCTGACAGAAGACCTCAGACTTCCCAAAAGGCAAGAAAATACCAATGTACCTAGGTAGGGCAAAAGGAAAAAGAAAAAAAAAAAAAAAAAAAAACAGAGACAAAAGAATAGGAACGGGACCTGCACTTCTGGGAGGGAGCTGTGAAGGTGGAAAAGTTTCCACACACCAGGAAGCCCCTTCACTGGTGGAGATGGTGGGGTGGGCGCAAGGTAGGGGGAAGCTTCAGAGCCATGGAGGAGAGCACAGCAATGGGCACAGAGGGCAAAGCAGAGAGATTCCCACACAGAGGATCAGTGCCGGCCAGTACTCACCAGCCCGAGAGGCTTCTCTGCTCACCTGCTATGGTGGGTGGGGTCTGGGAGCTGACGCTAAGGCTTCAGAGGTCAGATCGCAGGAAGAGGACTGGGGTTGGCTGTGTGAACACAACCTGAATGGGGCCAGTGTGCCACAGCTAGCTGGGAGGGAGTCCGAGAAAAACTCTGGACCTGCCTAACAGTAAAGAGACCATTGTTTCAGGGTGTGCGAGGAGAGGGGATTCATTCCCTGTCCGCCCACAGAGAAATACACAGTAGATGAAGGAACAAGGTAAAAACCCACCAGACCAAACAAATGAAGAGGAAATAGGCAGTCTACCTGAAAAAGAGTAATGATAGTAAAGATGATCCAAAATCTTGGAAATGGAATGGAGAAAATACAAGAATCATTTAACAAGGACCTAGAAGAACTAAAGAGCAAATAAACAATGATGAATAACACACTGAATGAAATTAAAATTCTCTGAAAGGAGTCAATAGCAGAATAACTGAGGCAGAAGAACAAGTAAGTGACCTGGAAGATAAAACAGTGGAAATAACTACTGCAGAGTAGAATAAAGAAAAAAGAATGAAAAGAATTGAGGACAGTCTCAGAGGCCTCTGGGACAACATTAAACCCACCAACATTCGAATTATAGGTGTCCCAGGGTCTGAGAAAATATTTGAAGAGATTATAGTTGAAAACTTCCCTAACATGGGAAAGGAAATAGTCAATCAAGCCCAGGAAGTTCAGAGAGTCCCATACAGGAAAAATCCAAGGAGAAACACAACAAGACACACATTAATCAAACTATCAATAATTAAATTCAAAGAAAAAATATTAAAAGCAGCAAGGGAAAAACAACAAATAACATACAAGGGAAACCCCATAAGCTTAACAGCTTATCTTTCAGCAGAAACTCTGCAAGTCAGAAGGGAGTGGAAGGACATATTTAAAGTGATGAAAGCGAAAAAGCTACAACCAAGATTACTCTACACAGCAAGGATCTCATTCAGATTTGATGGAGAAATTAAAACCTTTACAGACAAGAAAAGCTGAGAGAGTTCAGCACCACCAAACCAGCTTTACAACAAATGCTAAAGGAATTTCTCTAGGCAAGAAACACAAGAGAAGGAAAAGACCTACAAAAACAAACCGAAAACAATTAAGAAAATGGTAATAGGAACATACATATCGATAATTACCTTATTTAGGTGGATTAAATGTTCCAACCAAAAGACACAGACTGGCTGAATGGATACAAAAACAAGACCCATATATATGCTGTCTACGAGAGACCAACTTCAGACCTAGGAACAAACACAGACTGAAAGTGAAGGGGGGGGGGGCTGGAAAAAGTCATTCCATGCAAATGGATATAAAAAGAAAGCTGGAATAGCAATTCTCATATCAGACAAAATAGACTTTAATATAAAGACTATTACAAGAGACAAGGACACTACATAATGATCAAGGGATTAATCCAAGAAGAAGATATAACAATTGTAAATATTTATGCACCCAACATAGGAGCACCTCAATACATAAGGCAAATGCTAACAGCCATAAAATGGGAAATCAACAGTAACACAATCATAGTAGGGGACTTTAACACCCCATTTTCACCAATGGACAGATCATCCAAAATGAAAATATATAAGGAAACAACAAGCTTTAAATGACACATTAGACAAGATGGACTTAATTGATATTTACAGGACATTCCATCCAAAAACAACAGAATACACTTTCGTCTCAAGTGCTCACAGAACATTCTCCAGGATAGATCATATCTTGGGTCACAAATCAAGCCTTGGTAAATTTAAGAAAATTGAAATTGTATCAAGTATCTTATCTGACCACAATGTTATGAGGTGAGGTATCAATTACAGGAAAAAAACTCTGTATAAAATACAAACACAAAGGGCTTCCCTAGTGGCGCAGTGGTTGAGAGTCCGCCTGCCGATGCAGGGAACATGGGTTCGTGCCCCGGTCCAGGAAGAACCCACATGCTGTGGAGCAGCTGGGCCCATGAGCCATGGCCACCGAGCCTGCACATCCAGAGCCTGTGCTCCGCAACAGGAGAGGGCAGAGCACTGAGAGGCCCGTGTAAGGGAAAAAAAAAAAAAACATGGAGGCTAAACAATACACTAATAAATAACCAAGAGATCACTGAAGAAATCAAAGAGGAAATTAAAAAAATACCTAGAAACAAATGACAATGAAAACATGACACCCAAAACCTATGGGACACAGCAAAAGCAGTTCTAAGAGGGACGTTTATAGCAATACAATGCTACCTCAAGAAACAAGAAACATCTCAAATAAACAACCTAATCTTAAAACTAAAGCAATCAGAGAAAGAAGAACAACCCCCCCCCCCGAAAGTTAGCAGAGGAAAGAAATCATAAATATCAGATCAGAAATAAATGAAAAAGAAATGAAGAAAACAATAGCAAAGATCAATAAAACTAAAAGCTGGTCCTTTGACAAACAAAATTGATAAACCATTAGCCAGACTCATCAAGAAAAAAAGAAGACTCAGATCAACAGAAGTAGAAATGAAAAAGAAGCAGTAAAAACCAACCCTGCAGAAATACAAAGGATTATAAGAGACTACTACAAACAACTATATGTCAATAAAATGGACACCTGGAAGAAATGGACAAATTCTTAGAAAAGTACAACCTTCCAAGACTGAATCAGAAAGAAATAGAAAATATAAACAGACCAATCACAAGCATTGAAATTGAAATTGTGATTAAAAATCTTCCAACAAACAAAAGCCCAGTACCAGATGGCTTCACAGGTGCATTCTATCAAATACTTAGAGAAGAGCTAACACCAACCCTTCTCAAACTCTTCCAAAATATAGCAGAGAGAGGAACAATCCCACACTCATTCTATGAGGACACCACCACCCTGATACTAAAACCAGACAAAGATGTCACAAAAAAAGAAAATTACAGGCCAATATCACTGATGAATATAGATGCAAAAATCCTCAATAAAATACTAGCAAACAGAATCCAACAGTGCAGTAAAAGGATCATACATCATGATCAAGTGGGGTTTATCCCAGGAATGCAAGGATTGTTCAATATACACAAATCAATCAATGTGATACACCATATTAACAAACTGAAGGATAAAATCATATGATAATCTCAACAGATGCAGAAAAGCTTTCAACAAGATTCAACGCCCATTTATGATAAAGACCCTCCAGAAAGTAGGCATAGAGGGAGCTAACCTCAACATAATAAAGGCCATATATGACAAACCCACAGCCAACATCGTTCTCAATGGTGAAAAACTGAAACCATTTTCTCTAAGATCAGGAACAGGACAAGGTTGCCCACTTTCACTGCTATTATTTCACATAGTTTTCAAAGTTTTAGCCACAGCAGAGAAAAAGAGGAAATAAAAGGAATCCAAATCAGAAAAGAAGTAAAGTTGTCACTGTTTGCAGATGACATGATACTATACATAGAGTATCCGAAAGATGCTACCAGAAAACTACTAGAGCTAATCAATGAATGTGGTAAAGTAGCAGGATTCAAAATTATTGCACAGAATTCTCTTGCATTCCTATTCACTAATGATGAAAAATCTGAAAGACAAATTGAGGAAACACTCCCATTTACCATTGCAACAAAAAGAATAAAATACCTAGGAATAAACCTACCTAAGAAGACAAAAGACCTATATGCAGAAAACTATAAGACACTGATGAAAGAAATTAAAGATGATACAAACAGATGGAGACATATACCATGTTCTTAGATTGGGAGAATCAACTTTGTAAAAATTACTATACTACCCAATGCAATCTACAGATTCAATGCAATCCCTATCAAACTACCAATGGCATTTTTCACAGAACCAGAACGAAAAATTTCACAATTCGTATGGAAACACAAAAGACCCTGAATAGCCAAAGCAATCTTGAGAAAGAAAAACGGAGCTGGAGGAATCAGGCTCCGTGAATTCAGACTATATTACAAAGCTACAGTAATCAAGACAGTATGGTTCAAGCACAAAAACAGAAATATAGCTGAATGGAACAGGATAGAAAGCCCAGAGATGAACCCATGCACATATGGTCACCTTATCCTTGACAAAGGAGGCAAGAATATACAATGGAGAAAAGACAGCCTCTTCAATAAGTGGTGCTTGGCAAACTGCACAGCTACTTGTAAAAAAATGAAATTAGAACACTCCCTATTACCATAACAAAAATAAACTCAAAATGGATTAAAGACCTAAATGTAAGGCCAGACACTATTGAACTCTTAGAGGAAAACATGGGAAGAACACTCTTTGACATACATCACAGCAAGATCCTTTTTCCCTACCTCCTAGAGTAATGGAAATAGAAAAAAAATAAACAAATGGGACTCAATTAAACTTAAAAGCTTTTGCACAGCAAAGGAAAGCATAAACAAGCTGAAAAGACAACCCTCAGAATGGGAGAAAATATTTGCAAATGAAGCAACTGACAAAGGGTCAATTTCCAAAATATACAAGCAGCTCATGCAGCTCAATATCAAAAAAAGAAACAACCCAATCCAAAAATGGGCATAAGTTCTAAACAGACCTTTCTCCAAAGAAGATATACAGATTGCCAACAAACACATGAAAGGATGCTCAACATCACTAATCATAAGAGAAATACAAATCAAGACTATAATGAGATATCACCTCACACCAGTCAGAATGGCCATCATCAAAAAATCTACAAACGATAAATGCTGGAGAGGGTGTGGAGAAAAGGGAACCCTCTTGCACTGTTGGTGGGAATGTAAATTGATATAGCCACTATGGAGAACAGTATGGAGTTTCCTTAGAAGACTAAAAATAGAACCACCGTATGACCCAGCAATCCCACTACCAAGCATATACCCTGAGAAAACCATAATTCAAAAAGAGACATGTACCACAACATTCATTGCAGCACTATTTACAATAGTCAGGACATGGAAGCAACCTGAGTATCCACTGACAGATGAATGGATAAAGAAGATGTGGTACATATATACAATGGAATATTACTCAGCCATAAAAGGAAATGAAATTGAGTTATTAGTAGTGAGGTGGATGGACCTAGAGTCTGTTACAGAGAGTGAAATAAGTCAGAAAGAGAAAAACAAATACCGTATGCTAACACATATATATATATGGAATCTAAATTTAAAAAATGGTTCTGATGACCCTAGGGCCAGGACAGGAATAATGACGCAGATTTAGAGAATGGAGTTGAGGACACGGGGAGGGGGAAGGGTGAGCTGGGATGAAGTAAAAGAGTAGCATTGACATATGTACACTACCAAATGTGAAATAGATAGCTAGTGGGAAGCGGCTGCATCGCACAGAGAGATCAGCTTGGTGCTCTGTGACCATCTAGAGGGGTGGGATAGGGAGGGTGGGAGGGATGCACAAGAGGGAGGGGACATGGGGATATATGTATACGTATAGCTGATTCACTTTGTTATACAGCAGAAACTAACACAACATTGTAAAGCAATTATAGTCTAATAAAGATGTTTAAAAATATAAAAATAAAAATAAAAGTAAAAAAGTGAGCCCTCAAAGGAAAAAATATATATAATAAGAGACCCATTTGTATCTATCAGTTGGACAACTAAAATTTTTCATGATGCCAAATACATAAATAAAGCCTAAATTGAATGTATAAAGCAATAATTAAGAGAAGGTTAATTCCAAGTATTTCAGTTAGACAATAAATATAAATTGTTTATATTTAAATATAAACTTCTCCATTAGAGGGCAATTTACACTACTTGGCAAAAAATTACTTACCCATAATTATGCATTGAATGCTTCAGTGTCAGGCAATTTGAATCCCAGGATTAAAAAAAAAAAAAAAAAAGCACATATTCCTGACATAATGAATTTGAGAGCCTAGCACAAGGTTATCCAAATATGCCTGTTCTTAAAAATCATGAAGCATTTGCTAAAAATACAGATTTTCATGAATATTATATAGAGTCTAAATTCTAAGGTGTAGTAATTTTTATTAGGGTCAGAAATCTTTATTTTTAACAAATATACCAGGTGATATTAAGGATTAAGCAAGTTTGGAAAATATTGGTCTACTGACTTTAGTTATTGACTACTAGCCTAAAATATACATGTAAGTTCTCCTGAGATTCTATGAACAATAATTTAGATTGCCTGGTCATGGGGTCAATGACCTAGGTTGCAAGTCCTGTTTTCTCATCATTTTGATCACATTGAACAACGACTGAGCTGATAAATCCAGCCTCACAGTTCTTCACTATGATGCTTCTTAGAGCTCTTCACTGGAGAAAAGTAAACTTTTGGATTTTTTCTCCTTTTTTACCCTGGTTGTTTGGTGCAGAAATAAACACTTCCTAGAAGAATCTCAGTTTAAAGAACTAGAATTTGGAAGAAGGAAATTTTCCCAATTTATTGCTTTTTACTGCTGTGATAATTAATTTCTGATAGTTATTTTTATTTTTATAAGTTCTTTACTATTGGCCACTTATTACGATATGCTTCTCACTGGTTCAGCTGCATCAGAAAGAGTGGGTAAAATAAAAATTATGATAATTAAGGTGATCCTAGAGCCTCAGAACCCAAAATTCTGACCTAGTAAGTATAGTTTGGGAAATAGTCAAATATAGTACACTACCACCCTCCAGTTGATTCTAATGCACAGTCATGTTTTGGAAACACTTCTAGGAGGCCAGCAATTTTTCTGGATGGTTACACTTCCTCTTTAGCTGACAAAAAGTACAGTCACATTGTATAAGGAAAAACATAACTTTAGAAAATGACTATGCTGGTCTAGATGCAGGTATTTTATATTTACATTTCTCAGGTTGGTAATTTTCATATGTGTCATATATGTAACTGTATAGATATGTAAATACACACACATGCATTGCCTGAACAAATAATGGCTACAATACAAATTGAGGGGTGAGACCCATCCTCTCCTCTGATTCACTTTCTTTATTGTGGTTATAGAACTCTGGTAGATAGATTTATATCACTGGGCAGGAAAAAGGAGTAGTCATATCTGACGGAAACAAATGTACCAAGAAAAAAAATCATATCCAATACTCATATTTGATAATTCTCCCTGTAGAATGACAAGATCACCCCACAATTATACCACACTAAAAATTACAATTTAAAAGTTCTCTGACACATGTATCCATACACAGACCTTATCATTAAATTTCAGTGCTTTACTCTCAAATATTAACAGAATAGACACTGGATTATCTAGTCTGAAAGACAGTCTAAATAAATCAAATCAAACAAACAACAACAAATAAAAACATCTAGTAGGAAATGGAAATAATAGAGAAGAAAGAATCAACACACAATTCACAAAGTGATAAGATATTACGTTCATGAAATAAAAACGTTATTACAGAAGAAAGGTATATAATCAGAAAACAGCAGAAAGCTCCCCTAAAAGTTAAAAATACAAAAGCAGAAATTGAAAATTCAACACAATGTTTAAAAGAAGTCAAGAAAATTTTCTAGGAAAGAGAACAAAAAGAGAATGTCATAGGAAATGTGATAAGTAAAAGTCAATGAATTTAAGTATCTAATTAGGAGTTCTGATAAATTAATATGAGCTCCAGAAATAAACACATTATAAGAGAATGATAAAAGAAAATCATTCGATGGAGAAACCCGAATTTTCCAGATTAAAATCTGTATCTATCTATCTATCTATGGCCTACCATGAAGAGTGGAAAAGGACCATGCTATCAAATATCTTACTGATACTTCATTTCATAACCAAGGTTAAAAGAGAAGACATCTTGTGTGTGTACACATGTGTGTGCATGTGTAAGTGTATGTGTGATATACAGATGGAAGGGAGAGAAACAGAGAGAGACGATAAATGGGGTAAAAAAACAAATGGAATATCAGGAGACCCATCTAACAGAGTGAACAAAGAGAAAAGAGAAAATCAAAGAGAGGAAATCTTCAATGAAATAATTCCAGAACATTTCCTAGGACTGAAGAACATGATTTTACATATTTTAGAAGCTGAACTAAAATGCCCAGCAAAAACAGATTTTTAAAAAATCTATACTAAGGTGCATTTTTATGATTTTTCAAAACATAGAGAGAAAAAGATCCTTAAACCTTTCCAAGAAGCAGCGGAAGGGAGGAAGGGAACCTATGAGGAAAACACATAAGCTACGTGAAAGATAAATTCTCACTCTATCCATTTGCTTTTGAATAGCTTATCACACTGTACTTTTTCACTGATTCTAATTACAATATATCCTATTTCACATAAAGAGTACAACAAAGAGGCAAGGTCAGGGTGAGGGAGGGTAGGCTATGTGGATGAGGAACTATAGACTTTTGTTTCACCTTTGCTTTTCTCTAAGAAACTCTGAATAATGCTTTTTCTTTAATCCTAAAATGAACTGATCATTTTAAGATTCAGTTCTCAGTTTGGTTTTGAAGTTTCCTTTTCGACTTTAATTACCTTTGATGGTAGGGTAAGAATCTTTTGCACAGAAGAGTTTATATACTTAGGTTAATATAGCATAAATTAAGAAGAAAAAGAAGAAAAAACTTTTGCTTGAAGCAGCACTTTAAATTGTAAGGACACATCACATTGACACACACTCAATAATAACATTGAGCAGCTTTTAACTAAGCTGGTAAGTGCTCTTCTTCCTCACCCCCACCTTGGAGACAGCTGCCCCTTCCAGCTCATGTACTGTGTTTTGGTGATAGACTGATGTCTTTATTTAGGGAGTTATAAAGAATTGCTTCTAGTCATCAGCAGTTTCAAAAACTAGCCATTGAAGGCAGGATAAAGCCTATTCAGAAAATGGATGACAGCTTTTCATTTGAGGATCATACAGAAGGATATTTCCTTCTATAAAAATAGATTCTGCAGTGTAGCTTGAGACTTACATTTTGCAAGGAATCGCCACTCTAAAAGACAACACTGGAAATTGAAGACTGAAAGACAGAGACATTCTTTCTTTTCATGTAAAAAGGAACACACATGACAAACTTGTCTCAAATCAAATTATACTTTTTACCATGCAAAAGAGGTCTCTGAAACCTGTGCTTACCATTACCATATTTTTCTATAGCATCAAATTTTAGGAATAACTGGCTAAATTATCTTATTTAAATAAGTATTTTGTACTCTAGGACCTAACTCTGTCTAACGCCAATGATTAGAAAAAAATAGTTTATAACTAGGTAAAAGGAAAGAGAAGTGTGTCATAAGTGTGAATGCATAGAGTATTGCTTTGTGTTATCTTCTATTATTTAATAAAATGCCAAAAATTCTCAATTAGTAAAACAGGAAATACATAAATGCTACCAAACCTGATTAATTTTCAATGATGGTATTTTTCTGATTAATTATTTAGCAGTTGGCACCAGTTGGCAGTCCCTGATAATATTTCTATACAGGTTCTGGTCAGCAATGTTTTTTTAAGTTTCTCTGTGTTGTCCATTTCTGAATCTCCTCTGTGTTAAATCCTACATAAACCTAAGCTAATTCAAGTCCAGCATTTGATTTGAATAAAGGACACCACTGTTCCCTTCCCCAAGTTTTAAACAGTACCTTGGGATTCTCACTCTTATGTTCTACAGTCCAAAAGCTGGAGGTATTACTCTTTTTTTTTTCCTTTTTTTTTCTTTTTACCTATCACATCTACCAATAATAAAATGTTTTATTTTCTGCTATAGGCTGTTGTTATAAGTCCCTATCTTTTAATGTAAAGTGAGTGGTTTCTAACTCTTAAATATTTTAGAATGTTTTAATTCTAAGATTACACTCCCTCTATAGTTGCTACAAACTTTGTCCACCAAACTAAATTGGCAAGAAATGTGACATTACATTTCAAAAACGCAATTCAGTGTCCTATTTCAAGGCTTCATTCCATCAGGTATCTGGAACCTAGTTCTGTCCATCCAGAATACCCCCAGCACTCACACTCTCACCTACTTTCATTGAGCTGCATCTATATCCAGATAGCCTTTGCTACCCCAAGTGAATGATCAGGCCACCCAAGATGGCTGTTCTCTTGCTCTCTGTACATCCCTGCTGGACTGGTTTACTGCTTCATTTATATCCTACTCAGGTGACTGACCTTCCCACATACTTGTCCCTGGCCCCAGCTAGTGACTGCTCTAATCTTTAGATCAAAATATCTTTAGATCAGAATATCGCTTATCAAAGGGGCGTGCCCCTCTGCTAGTTTCCCTGGTAACCTATAAGCCAACCTGACGTCAATTCCCCCTATAACGGGTAGCGTTCACCCTTCCACGGTAGTGAAGACTGATACCATGTCCTGCCAGCCATCCACCACATGGTGCAGTGTTGCTTCAGGACCTTGCTTCAGACACGTAAGATCCCCCAATCCATTAAACCATTGATGTCTCTGTCGCTAATTCTGGGCTCTTCCTTCTGTCTCAATGCTGGGCAAGTACAAGGCTTGCAGGCCTGCAGGGTGCAACCCAACACGAAGGCATTGGGTAGAATGCCTTTTCCTTGAACTGTGTCATCTCTACATGCTGGCATTCATAAAACATCCTTGTCCCTATCTAGTCTTCAGGGTTACTGATGTGTTTGTTCCTTGTTCCTGAATGCAAGACTTTTCTCAGTCCAGTTTTCTTTCAACCACTTCTGCACCACACTGAAGGTTGCCTGGAACTCTTTCAGGCTGCTTGAGGCTCTTTACCATCTTTATAATACCATAATCCAGCACACACGGAATCAGGGCTGCAGATAAAACTAAGGCTGTCTAGCCCATTGTCATTTCATGACATGGGGGAAGTGAATTTTTGCTGTGCCTTCAGGTTTTTGCTATAAGTAGGGTACAGGGACCCTCTGCTATTTGATAGAACTTTAAAATTTTCTTGGATTACTTAGCCAGGAAAACTTTAAAACTATTTTAATACTATACCTAGACCTTGAATTTTGAACACCAAAAATGATAGGCTTAATTTATTTAACTGTGTTTAGCTCTAAGAACCTCTTAAGAAGACAGAAGACTTACAGTTTAGCTAAGGGAACAGGGGGAAGGTCACAGGTTTAAATAAATACAGATGGGGAAAAATTCACATAAATATATTTATTGAGATATTATCCCACCACATACTAAGGTTTAATTGATCACCATATTTGTAATGTGTGTGTGTGTGTGTGTGTGTGTGTTTAAACAGGCCCCTTCTTTTTTAATTGGATGAAATTCATTAGCTAGATATAGAACATAGTATCACACAGAATTAAGGTAATTTCAAATGGTGGTTCAGCACTTTGATTAATAGGTAACCTGGTAAACATTAAAAAAAAACTTTACTTTCCACATCTGCAAAATAGGAGTAATAACACCTAAATATTGAATGTCAGGAAGATTAGATGTTAGACTACATATAGAAAATTTTGGCAACATTGGTAAATGGCAGCTATATGTAGGCTAGCAAAGCACTTGCATACATTTGTAGGAGGCTTTAGCAAAGAGGTGTTAACAGATTGAAACTGCCTGTTAAACAGGATATTTTAGAACAGGTTATTATGAAGATTACTTTTAGAAGCAAATTATTCTATATCTAAATACTGAGTGTCCTTAATCCTCTTATCCTGCTTTATTGTTCTTTATAGCACTTACCACTGTGTTTACTTATTTTTTCAGTTGACAGTTGTCTCTCTCACCTATCATAATGGAATCCATATGAGCATGGAACTTTCTTATGCCCCTACTATGTCTCCAGCTCCAGGTACAGAGTACACAATTAATATTTATGTATTTGTTGAGAAAAAAGTAAAAAAGTAAGTGAACTAGTTTTATATTGATTAAATTTAGACACTCAAAATACACAAAACTTAAGAAATATGTATATATGTTTGTTAATTAAGTTTTCATGATGGTAAACATGTAACATTTAAACTAAAACAGTCTAAGCTTGTCTTTTAACATTCACCTGCTGCCACTAAGAAGCTTTCCTAGAGGCCAACTGGAGGTAGCTCTAAACAAAATGACGTAGCGCTAAGGAGAGGGCAAAAGCATCTTCCTGGTAGCATTTACACTAGACATTCTTTACCTGAGTAAACTCCTCCCACCACATCAACACAGTGAACTTTATAAAAGGAATTTTGAAGGGGAGACGTAGTTTCATACTTAGAAAACATCTGTTCTCACTAGATTAGAATTTCTACAGTTTGCTTTAGCCTATACATGTTTAGGCATTACCAAATAAGAACAGAAGAGTAGTAAAAGTGACTTGATAAATCTGAACATTTTTTACTGCTGAATTTTGAGCAATCACAGAGGAAGGGTAAGCCATAGTGATCCAAATGTTAGGACTCATGTAATAAGTAGGATTGATGACAGCATGGAACTTGGGCTGCATGTGCCACAGATGTAGATCATCCCAAAAGACAGAAAGAAGGTATCAAGAGAAGAGAATACGAGCCAGAAATAGGACAATTAAGTGGGATATTGGGAAAGATGGACACTGCAGATCCAATTCAACAAAGATAGAAAGGAGGCATCCAGGGACAAAACAGAATGCCACAGGCACATGGCCAGAAGAGTGCAGGGGCATTCAAAGAACTGAGCCTGGGTATGTTACCAAATGTTTAACCATTGGCTCTTTGAAGAAAAAAACAAACAAATATTTGTTGCATTTGCCTATTTCCATGGTACAAATACCTCCACTGTGGCCTATGTCAAGCTAAAAATGTTCAAGAACTAGAGTGCAAAATTCTTGAAAATGTGTCCCTTGGCTAAACCCACCAATTGTGGAGAGTAATCATATCCAGGTGAACATGTGTGAGGGTCCTACTAGAAATATGAGTGAGAACATATGAAATTTCAGGCTAATGAATTCAGACTAACGAATTTGCTCTTTTTTCTGTAGGAAATAATGACCTGTAGTGGGCTTTGAGGGGTGCAGTGTATTCAATCCAGACTATTCACAGGCTTTATACTGTTAGAATGAGGTTAATAATTATAAACTAAAAGCTAAAATAGAGCCATAAATTTCAGATTGCCAGAGTAAGTACACACTGAATGTATAAATGTATATAATGGGAAATAAATTCCTTTCATCATTTTCCTTTTCCTTTTCCCTCTAGTGATATCTTTTTGAAATAAAATCTTGTATTAAAATAGATATTTTACTCCACTCTCTCTTATTCCTTTAACGCTCTGTTAAACTTACTTTTCTAAGAGGCTGCACTAGCCTTGGCAGAATGCAACTTCCCCATAAAAGAGAATGGGAAAAACAAAAATGCTGTTGCTTTGTTTGGCTCTGTATCTATCAGTAAACATATTTTTATGTAATAGTTCTGGTTAGTTTTGTTATGCTTCCCAGAACACAGTCCTGTAACCATCCCTGAACTTATATTAGACTGTCTGTGGTAGAGGTGAGGAGGGAAAAAGAAAAATCAGAGGGAACTATGGAAAGGAAGAGGCAAGCAGAGAGGTGTCTCCCCAGGGAATTGTTCACAGTTTCACTAAGGAAGCCCATTTCTTAACCTCAAAGATATGAAAATCCCCAGAGACAAATGTTGGCTCTTTGATATTTATATATATTTATGTCTTGTTTCACCCAAATTAATGTGAACTCTTTGGACTTTGAAAGCTACCTTCTAGGAATTTTCCTGGAATCTATGTGCTGTGACATATGACAGGCCTGAAATCTATCTTATTAGTATCTCTAATGATCTTACTCAGAGTTTAAGCAATTTTCATTAAAATGCTCAACTCATCAAGTCATGGTAAGTAATTTAAAAACTCCTTCACTTTTTTTCTCGATGAAAGACACGTAAAACATAATTGGATGCCATTGTGGTGGATAGCACTTGGTATGATTATTCCTGACACTTTGCTTATCTTACTGACACACAGTGCAATCTTCAGATAAATAAAATAACAACTCACTTCCCTTTACAACAAAAAATATAGTCAGAGATAACAATGATTGGGGAATTTTGAATCTCTGCTAAATTCATATGTTAATGAACAGCTGCAATGTTTCCCAGACACAAACTAAAGGGAAGACAATTCCCAGGTTTCCATACAATCTAAAAACTTTTACAAAGACTCAAACTAAGAGATGAAAGCGAAAATATCAGTAGTTTTCACATTATGTCCATTTACCTTTATGGTTCTGAGTTGTCACTCTGCTTGGTTAAGAAGGTCTAAATGTCATATCAGTGCTTTCATTTATTTATTTTACACTCTTCTACCTTTATAAAAAACTAGAAGTCCCCAGATACACAACACTTCTCAGGTTGCTGTAATTGTTTACTTTTGCTCCATGGAAACATTAATGGCAAAAATGAGGGTACATCAGGAAATAGTATTTAAATGAGCAACAATTACATCAATGTATTTATAAATTAATTATGCCATTTGTTCATGCTTTTCCTCAGTGCAGCAATGAGGTCTATGCACCAGCCAAAGTAATTAATAAACAGATAAAACGATGACTAAGAGTCCTCCAAGAGCTCTCAGTCAGACATCTACTTTCAAAAACATTTTCCCTGCCACCACAGATTTTAAAACTTAGTTGGGGAGGCAAGACATATGTACATGAAATGTAAAATAACCACAAAATTTTGAAATTAGATACATTCTTATATTTCTTCTGTGACTAAGTCCTCTTAGAAATAACAGTGAGGATTTATGATTTTCCACCTTTTAGTATAAATTAACATAAAAAACTGATTCAGAAACAAATATTACTTCCTTTATATTAGGCTAGGGTATATGCCACTTGATTTACTTTACTTCTAGTTGGTCTAACTGCTAATATGGTTTGTAAAGATTCATTCACTCTGACAGTCACACTGATAGAATATTTTCAATGAAAAGCAATTCAAATACTTCTTATTGTCTGTTCAGTCAGCTGTGCCATGAATATATAAATGCATCCAAATGATATTATGCTAATGAGATCTACCAAATGGAAGGTGCCATGAGAAATAGAACTCTTTTTTCAATAACTATATATATATGTATATGTATATCTGCTAGTATTTGATTTGAAAATAAATGAAGATATTTCAAAAAGAGATGTGAGTTTATATTCACTGTAGTCTGTATCTGTACCCAACTTCTGGAGACCTGGAACATTTCTCAACAAACCACACCTACAATCTAGTCAAGGCATAACTTTATCATTTAACTTAGAAATCAGGCTATATGTATCCTTTATTTTATTTTTTAGTCAGAATCAGTGTTAAAGACTCCACAGTGTAACTACATAGAAGGCAGGGATACAATCTAACAGGTTTTGGGGACATACTACCATCTACAGAGCCAAATACAATAATAGTCTTAGTGAATATTTACACAGGCTTAATTTCATGGTAGAACTTCTTTAACCATTTCTCCTCAAACACTTCTGTTAAATCTTACATAGCTTCTCTATGTTTACTAATTAATTCCCCAAGGCTACAAACATGCCCAAGACTCTTCTATATTAAAGAATTCTTCCTTGATCCTGGTCCCCTCTGACCACCCCCACCCCCCCACACACACATTACCTCCACATTCCCCTTTCTGCATCTAATATTTGACCCCCTCTGAACGTTACTTCACAGAGTCAGAACTGGGAAAATTCTTAGTGGACTTCTAATTGCCCAATTCAATATATGACGTCTAATTCTTTAATTTGACCTTTGTAGCATTTGAATATGTAGATAATTTCTTGAAATCAGCATATATTAGTCTTTAAGTATCTTCTTACCTTTAAATCTTCCTTCCTCTCTTCATTAATCCTATTTATTTGCCTATATCTTAATCTGGCATCCCCCAGAAGCAGTCCTTTGTGTTCTTAGCAGTATCCTCCACACAAGTGACTTCAACCAACACTCAGATGAGGGGATCTAAATTTAAAGTGTATATAAAAACACAGAAAGAAGTTTTCAAAATGTGATCTTGTGTCCCTGTCTCAGAAATGTAGGTCAGTAGATCTGGATTGGGGCCATGGTCTCTGTAAATGCGGAAAAAAGTCTTTGCGATACTCATATATGCTTCTGTTTGAGAAGCCATGATGATTATAGTTTTAGGTCTCTAAGCTCCAAACCCATACATAGATCTAACTGCCTACTGGGCATATTCACTGTAAGGACTCACAGATAGATCCAACTTGTCTTAGTCTAAAGCAAAAATCATCGTCTCCTCTGATGCAAAGCTACTGAATCTTCTATATTCCTTAACTCTGTCACTAGCATTGCCATCCATATAATAACCCAAGTCAGAAATCTGGAGATATCATTGATTCCTCCCTATCTCTCACTTGGTCTTGTAAATTCTATCATCTGGCCCAATCCCAGATATAGTCCTTCCTTCCTTTCATTCCTAATGTTACCTTAGTTTACAATTTTCCTTCTGTATGAATGCCATTTCTTCTCATTTGACATGAGAAGACACACACACACAGAGACACATATATATATTTCTGAATTCAGTTCAAACTCAGTTTTCTAATAATACCTGTCTTGACTTTTTTTTTTGGCTGTGCCACACAGCTTGTGGGATCTTAGCTCCCCGACCAGGGATTGAACCCAGGCCCTTGGCAGTGAAAGCAAGGAGTCCTAACCACTGGACTGCCAGGGAATTCCCTGTCTTGACTTCTTGACTGTCCTTTATACATTGTACACTGCCCTTCTTTCTCTTAAATGATATTCTTATTTGTGACTCTCAGTGTCCTCTACATATCTCTATCACTTTACCTGAAATTCTTAAAATGTCTATTTGAATATCTTTCTTTATATTAGGCTGTAATGCCTTGATGCAGGAACTATTATTGGCTGTTTTTTTTATTTCTATTGATTAGCAGAATATCTGATCCACTGTAGAACCTTAAACAAATGTTTAATATGTATATGTGTGTAGGTGTATGTGTGCATTTAATGTTCACATGGATGTGTCTAAAGGCCTAATGTTGCTTTTATAATGCATAATTTTATACATTATTTGTAGATTTCTACATATATATGATTTCCCTCTGAGATTGATATGTTATTTTTAGTTAATGTATAACACACTAAAGTGTAAAGATTTATAGCTTACTCAATTTCACACAGTACATCATTAGTAAAGTCAGAAAGCTATCTATAAGTCTTCTTATCAAGTGCTATTTCAAATGGAAGAATAAAGTCACAGATATCAGGAATACCAAGACATTTGCCACTGGTTTAAATGTGAGATTTGGAAGAATTTTCAACAGGTTCCAATAAGGTTGTGAGTGTCTCCATTTAAATTCTGCTTGAGGAATTAAAACCATTTAAAACCACCTGTTTGTGCATTCTATTTCTCATGTTGCACACATAAATGTGAGTTTTTGCAAGCAAAAACAGATGCACTCCTAAAATGTGTCAGCACATTTTCAAAAGCCTACTGAAAATGTGTCCTCATATGTCTCCAGACTTTGTTATAACTTACATCAGTGAGCTGTATAAATTGGTTTCTTGAATATCCATTACTGCAAATTACCAGTCCAGGAAAGTACCATATAAGAGCCTGTAAAATCTCACAGAATATAATATCTTTCTTAGGAAGAAGCTAAAGAGAACAAAGTTAGGCTGGCAAATTTTATCCCAGGGTGATCTCAGAAGTAAAGATGGCTTATTTTTAGAAAAAGAATGCATTAAAATAATTCATAGATAGTACTGTCCCTCTTACCCTCAAATACACCAGCTGATGTTGGGTGAGGTGAAGAAAGAGCAACTCTAGTTTTATTGTATGTCTTGTTACAAGTAGACAGGACAGAAGAGTAGAAGACTGGGGTATAGAGGGATAATAAGTTCTTTGGGGGGCAAAGTATTCATCAGAATAATTGCAAAATTTCCAATCATGATAAAAAGAATGAAAAGCAAAGATAGATCAATCTGTAACATAACATTAATCTTTCCTCAGTTGGTAGTTCTTAGATAAGATCAATTAGTCTGTACTGAGCAAATTGTTAACTAGAAGGGAAAGCATAGTACTCAAGTCTCACAAAGTTCACTAACAGATAACCAAGATGGGGTTAGATATGCTTCACACTATTAAATGGCAAGCTGGAACATATCACTTGCTTCACTTTTTATCTCTGAATCCCTGCTCTACCAAACTCTGGAAGAAACTTATCACATGCATCCCTCTTTTTATTTCCCCATATATTTTTTGTTTGTTTTTACTGCATGTTTGCACTCTATCTTTAAACATATGCAACACTATCTCATATCAGTTCATTTTATTTTTCTCAAATGTGGTACCTGTGATGGTTAATTTTATGTGTCAACTTGACTGGGCCAGAGGATGCCCAGATATATCATTAAACATTATTTCTGGATGTATCTATGAGGGCAATTCTGGACGAGATTAACTCTTAAATTGGTAGACTGAAGAAAGCAGATTTTTTTTCTCCCCAATGTGATTGGGACTCATCCAAAGAGTGAATGGCCTGATGGAATAAGAAAGTTGAATAAAAAAAAATAATAATTCTCTCTCTCTCGCTGACTGTCTTTGAGCTGGGATATTGGACTTATCCTGCTTTGGACTTAGACTAAAACTGGAATGAGTGGCTCTTCAGCATTTCCAGCTTGCCAACTACACTTATTAAGACTTCTCAGCTTCCATAATCATGTGAGCCAATTCCTTATAATAATTCTTAATAGATGATGGAGAGATGGATGGATAGATAGATAGGTATACTATTGGCTCTGTTTCTCTGGAGAACCCTAACTAATGTAATACCCTATAATATCTGTGACTTTACATTCCATACCTTCTCTTTTCCTGCTTGCTTCCTATGAGATTTATATCATACAGCCATATGATATAAATCTCAACAGGTCTTTAATATTTTTTATTTTACAATTTATTGCCTATATATATATGTATATACATATATATGTGTGTGTGTATATATTTGAAGTGTATTTTTATATCTAGTAGATATTTTTGGAATGCATGTAAAATACTTTCATTATCCATTTCCCTAATGTGGACAACTATGTTGCCTCCTAGTCTTTGCTACAAAAATAATACTGTGATCAATACCCTTGAACCTGACTCCCTGAATGTGAGTACCTCTACAGCATTATGTAAGAAATGAAAGTAATATGTCAAACTTATTTACATATTTAATTTTATAAGAGTGCCAATTGTTTTAAAAATAACTGCAGTGATTTATCACTTCATCAATAGTGCATGAGGGTTTTCATTACCCCAAATCCTTGACTGCCTTGACATTATTAAATTTCCTAATCTTTTTCAGTTGGAATGGGGCTAAAGTGAAATTTCATTGCCAAATTTGCAAAGCTGCAAATTTGTTTTTTTTCCCCGATTATTAGTAAGTTAATGTAGCTATTCATAGAGAAGGTAGTTATTAGCAAATTTCAGAATTTCAGGAAGCTTATAAAACCTTGTATCATAACCAGACAAGGACAGTACAAAAAACAAATGTAAGATAATTTCCAAAATACAATTTTGACTACTGTGGTACCCTGAATAATTGTCTCCCAAAATACATTTACATCCTAATTCCTGGAACCTGTGAATACTAACCTATATAGAAAAAGGGTATTACTTTATATGGAAAAAAAAAACCATAATTAAATTAAGGACTTTGAGACTGGAGAGTATCCTGAATTACTCAGGTGGACCCAGTATTTATTTCCTGTGGTTGCTGTATCAAATTACCACAAAATAGGTAATTTAAAACAACAAAAAATTATTCCTTTATAGTTCTGGATGCCAGAAATCTAAAATGGTATCACTGAGCTAAAATCAAGGTGTTGTCAGGTTCTTGTTCCTTCTGGAGGCTCCCAGGGAAAATCTGGCCTTTGCCTTCTCCAGCTTCTGGTGGCAACCCTTGGCCTGTGGCTTGTTGTGTAAGTGTGCATTTTGAGGCCATTTATTTCCAATTACTGGAGTATGGGCAGTGATTGAATGAGATATTCAACTCTTCCAACAGCTTCTCTGGTGGAATATAGTTTGTTACCTTTGTGGATGCCTGTGGTGCTTACATGGATGGGCTGGTTCCTATAGCACCAAGAATTTTCTGAAATTGTTCTAAAGAAGTCATCAGAGGAAGAGCTAACTGTAGGAGATCTCTTTGGTTTCCAGAGTCCCCAGTAATAGTTCTTCAATAAGTAAGTTTGCTTCTTCAAGTCATAGGTATCTCAGTGGTAAGTAACGAAGATTTAAATCTCTTTCTCACAGGAATATTGATGCTTCCATTAGGTTGTGTCTGTGGAACGTGGGGCCTTAGTGAAGTCCTCTGAGTCTGGCATCTTTCAAGCTTGGTCTGTGCATGTGTTTACATTCATAGACAAGAAGTTTCACATTTATTCTCGAAGCACTTTGTTAAAATTCATAATATTCTGTTGTGAGTTCTACATTTTTTAGATTAATTTGGGTGATAATTATTACCTGCATTATTGCGTTCTCATCTTCAAACATGCCATTTCTCTCTAGTTATTCAGTTGTAGTTTTATTTCTTTTAGAAGATTTAAAAATTTTCTCTATGATAATTTACGTATTGATTTTCTTTGTCTTTCATTCCTATATCTTATTTTTTTGTATCCTGCTTTATAAAGAAGAACATGCAACAATATATTGAAAAATATTAGTGTACAGTACAGCAGATAAGGTTCAAGAACTTTAGAACAAAAATAAAGCAAAATGCAAGTATGTTCAGCAAAAGCAAGAAGTTCAACAACAGCAGTTAGTTGATGGAGAAGTCAAATCAATCCTTCCAAGAGAAAGATGGACGCACCATTCAGATGCACTGATGGTGACTGTCTTGTCTCTCTAGTTTCTACAGATCATCTGATACTTTCATTCCAACTTAGTATATGTCCCAACTTTACGGTCCCTGCAGGCTGCTCTGTTGGGTGCACAATAGTTTATTTTGGCTGCTGCCAAAATCCTAATATCTCCTGGCTCTATCCCATTTTGTGTTTCCAACTCTTTCCCCAAGCCTAGAGTTTAATTATTTTTGTTTTTTTATCTCTACAAAGATGACTCTGACTTGCAAGAGAATAAAAGGGCCTTGTGGGCAAGAATAATTAATTAATCAACAAACACACATGCAAGGAAAAATAAAGAGTTCCTAAATAGTTACAAATATTTTGGAAAACAGACCAAAGAAAGTGAATTGACACTACCAGATATTAAGTCATGTTTTATGAAGTATAGCAATTCAACAGTGTGGTATTAATGCAGAAATATTCTTATAGACCAATGTAAAGGATAGATATTCCTGGGAAAGATATATATTTTTTAGTACTTGGAAATGATACAACTGTCATCACAAGTCAGTAAGAAAGAGACTAATGAGCAAATGGTATGTGAAAATCAGCTTACCAGCAGATCAAAATAAAATTGTTTTCCTATCTCTGACCATGTTTAAGTAATCTTAAGATGATCGAATTAAAGACCAAATGTGTGAGTAAAACTGTAAAGAAAACAAAGGCATTAGAATATATTTCTGACCTTAGCCATAAGTTGTTAAGAAAAAAAATGATGCTTTTAAATGCATCGAAATTAAATATTTCTTTATCAAAAAAGAGATGCATTAAGTTCTAAGTTAAGTGGTAGACTGGGAGGAGATAACTGTAATGACCTTATGAAAAGGATTAAATCACACAATGGAGACTCTCCCCAACTTGTAGATCTCCATCAACAGTTGTCAAGAGAGTGTCTGCATAGTCAAAGTAAGACTTCCTAGCTCTGACCAAAAGGCTTTCTTTGGTGGAAGTAAAAAAAAGAACCTTAGTGCTTGGTGTTAATTTACATCCCTAGAGGCTTCCACCTGTAGGTGCTCTAGAACTCTGCATTCCTGCAAGTGCACCTTCACTTCCCCCTCTTCTTCACAGTCTGTCCATCACTCCTTACACACTGAGGCCATTGAGCATGAGTCTCATCAAGGACTTGATCCTGCTCAGTCACCAACAGAAACCCAGGTCAACTTCTGTACCTCAGACCTTAATACCTGTAAAATCTGGCATTTTAACTTTTTAGACTCTCTCTGTCATGCCTTCCCATCTATTAAAACCATGTCACTTTACCATCTAGACCCCATGGTCAATAATCAACAAATCCCCTCCATCCTCAACCTCTGAATCTTTTTTTTCTAATTGAAATCTGGCTTTTGCCTGATGCAGCTTCCCCAGTAGCCCTCTTGGGTGGAGGTGGTTTCTCTTCCATATATTTTATACTCCTGGGCTGCAGCTGCCTAACACAGAGTATATGCTCATTAAATATTTATTGAATAAAACTGTTTAATGAATTTAGCTCACATTTCCCTTTTTCCTAATTTCATAAGTTGCTTTAACTTTTTAATCTATAACATCATTTTATACATCAAAATGCTAAATTATATCCATAAATTATGATTGTGTTCAGTTTACTCAAGAAATCAAAGATAGCAGCACACAATTTATAAATCTTTCCTCACTGTTTTAGGTTGATTTTCACAGAACAATGCTGCCCACATGGTATCCACAGAGTAGCAGCAGCAACTGGGAACTGTAAGAAATGCAGATCTTTAGGTTCTACTCCAGACCTACTGCCTCAGCAACCTGTGTTTTCACAAGCCCTCCTGACTGATTCTGGGACAGACTAAACTCTGAGAACTACTGCAACGTAGATTGATGTCATAGAAACACAGGTTGATAGCAGAACTTTTATGCAGGTGGTTTATTGAGGAAGTGTTCAGAGGTGAAACCTGTAGAGAAGTGAGGGAAAGCATCTTGGCTCAAGTCTGGCCACAATCTGATCATACGGGGAAATCTGCAGTATCAATGAATCCTAACTTGAGGCAAAGGAATAGGACTTCTGTGATTCTGAAATCACTCTCCACCTCTAGAGTGAAGGTGTAGCCTCCAGGTATTTCTGCATAAAATAGACCTGGTAGACCCAAGGCAATTCTCAGAATGGTGCTGCTGGTGGCCTTTGGCCTCTAACATTCACGGCACTTTGGGTTGGATGCACTGCCCAGAGATAGCATAAGAAGGACATGAATGAGGCGCAAAACTGAACTTTATACCACATTTTATCTGAAATTTCTCTCAGAGAGAGAGATTATTTAGGTTTTTATGCATATTTTCCTTTGGAAAACAATAAAAGAACATTTCATTCACAGACAGAAAAATTCAAAGATAAAAACTTCCAGTGCCTTCAAGATAATTTTAATTAGTCCTTCAATCAGGTGCATAATTTTCAGGCTTTCTCAACATATTCTTTAATTCTTGCCAATCCACTTTATCCTCGGTCTTAAAACCAAAAGGTTTTTAATTTTTTAATTTAAAATATTTTTATGAAATGACCTCTTGACCACATAATGAATCTATCCTCTTATCTATTAATTCATTCAAATCCTGGGCATTTTAAATTGCTCAAGCCCTATTTGGTCTAGATGATTATGCTGTTACTTGTGATTTTACTCCTAGAAGTTGATAGTATGTTCATTTTAGAATCATGAATTAAGCCATAATCCTAAATAAATTGCTCAATAATAATTTAAGCTTCTGAAGGTTTGATTAAGAATGCTAAGGGATTATAAAAAGAGTGCTGATGACCACTTATATGGGGACAAAAGACAATGTCTTCAAAACTTTTTTTAAGTATCTATACTTGGAAATTAATACTAAATATTTTTTCACACTTTCCCTTTAGAAAGAAAATGCACATACTAAAGTTAGCTATAAATAACTGTTTAGACACTATTTAAGCAATTTTATAAATAAGCATAGGCACATTGTAATACCTTGTATTAATTTTAAAAATAGCTTTCAAAAGAATTAAAAGACTTCTTCAAATTTGTAGTTTCTATTGATGGAGAAAATCAGAAATTATATAATTCTTGTGCTATATTGGTAGGCCTATGCCCCTTCCTTGCCCCCTTTTAAAATAGCTATGTTGAGACTCTGTTTTAAAAATGTGTATATATAGACATATTTTTTTCCATAGTTGGAATCAAGATATATTTTCCTTAGGCTTATTTCAAATGCCTCCTCTCTTTTGTACCTTCTTTCTTTCATCATTTTTCCTTTAGGTTTTTCCTCCTGTTCCTCCTTGTTCTCTAGAGATACAACTTCAACAGGACTGAAGTAAAATTATTTTAAGCACGATTCTATACCTATACTTCCTTGATTTCTCTCATTGATGTTCCTCTTTTTAGAATAAAGTCTAGTCATACTGTTACCCTGAATTGTTCCTCATTTTTTCCACTCTTTCCTTTTCTCCTCAGTCCATGTGAGTCTCCTCGCTTCCCTGTGTGAGATGATATGCAAGGTTGGTTAAGAGCAGGCACTCTTTTGAGCAAAACCTGGCTTCAGTGTGAGCTCCAAGATGTGAGGCTTGGCGCAGGTTAGTGAAGCTCTCCGTTCTCTGCATCTGAGCTTTCCCATCTGTAAATCGCATGAAGGCAATGGTCTACTTGTAGCAGACGCTGTTTGTGCCTCATTCAGATTCCCCTTCAATGGCCAGTGCAGACACCTCCACATCTGCCCCTTTTCTCTGGAGAATACCTCTCAGCTAATGGCAGCCCCCTTGTCCAGAAGGTTAACCACCCTACACCTTTACCCATGTTCTGGGAGCAGCTGACAAGCAATGCAGGCTGACCACTTAGCTCCAGGGGATGCAAATCTGGTAGAGATTTGTGCCCTAAAAATTTCTACCAACCCCATAGATCAGGCCTAGAATGCTTACTTGAGGACACATCCTTGCCCATCTCATTTCTCTTCCCTATCTTGTTTCCTCCATTTCCTTACAGGTGTTACTGAAGATTACACCTTCAATGCATCATTTATGCCCAAATTCCTGTCTTAGGCTCTGCTTCTAGGAAATACACAATAAAAAGTTTGTTACCAGGAGTGGTTCTAGCAAGCAGGCATGGAGGATGGGATTCTAGAGTTGAATCACCTACTGGTCAGCAGACAATGAAAACCCCATCACTGGTGGTAAGTGGAGTAGTACTGACAGGATTTGAAAGTGTGACTGCTACTTTAACCTGCAGTGAAAAAGGATGGATTCAGGTATACAGTGCATACATGATACACTGGCTTGTGCAATGTCTCTAGCCTTTTAGAAATAGTGAAGAAATGGTAATAGGTACTGGGAATGTTGGTGGCTGCTGATAAACATCATTAATGCTTAAAGAAGGAAAAGGCAGGCTCAGGGAAATCAATCATTAACTTAAAACGAAGTGTGATAGTCAAAATGTCTCCTTGGCAGCCTTTAAAGATACTCTTACCTCCTGCTGACAGGGTTGAAAGCCAAGCACTGATCTATCACGGAATTCAAACTAGTACAATAATTACTTGTATTGGTAAATGAGCCACCAAAAATAGGTTAAATTTTGGTCTATATTCTATGCTTAAGGATTCAGGTAAGCAGAATATAGTATAAACTGATTTCGATCCAAAATTTCCAGTGTTCTTGCTGAAAAAGATTTCAAAGGTATTCATTAAGTATAGTGAACGACTGACTTTTAGACCACAATGTTGTTTTCATTTTGGTGGTTAGATGCCTAATGAGTAGAGCTCTTTTTCAGGGTCACTGATCAAACTCTATGATCTGCTTGTGGATCAGATACTCAAACTGGTCCAAGGAATGACTATTTTTGTACATGGTAAATTTCTTTGGTTCTCCTAAGCAGAAGCCTTTAGATAGGCAGTTTCAGGTGGGGGTATTACTTTTGGCAGCAATATGACTTAGACATCTGGAATACAGACTATATTACTCCAATGTTTTGATGATCACATACTTTATCACCAAAACTTGGTCACTTTTGAGAGCAAAATGAAAGTTCTTAATAATTACATCAGAACAACAGACATAATCAAGACTCTCACAAACTGGAATGTATATTCACTTTTCCTGTGGTTCTGACTTTTCTTTTATTCTTCTCTTCTGAAGTTTAGAGGCAAAGAAATGCCATATCACTGAGAATTCTAATACAACATGGTATCATGGCTTCAGGACTGTGGAACAACTTAATGACAAGTATAGACTCATAGACCTACAGCCTGATATCACTAAGATACTTCCTTATGGATGGAAAAACAGCAAAATCCCGGACAATAAGCATTACTGAATGAGTTATAGAACAAAAAATGGGGAAATGTTTATGAGAAATTTCCTAGTATCTTCAGAGTGCCCGTTGTTTATAATTAATGGGACCTCAAATACTTAATTTATCCTTTCTCCTTGCTGGTGCTTGATAAAGAGTGACAAATGTATGAAAAAAAATTAAGTTTTGTAGATATGAAGCAATTAGTAGGAAATCAATTGGATTCAGAAAATGAGTAAATCCTTAATTCTGTGATCTTAGTCAAATCACTTAAACTCTATGGATTTCGGTAACCTCCATTAAAAACTTTTTTACTCCAATATGAAGTCTGAAAGTATTTCCTTTGATAGGCTTATAACACTGGAAAGAAGTAATTATAATATTGGATAAAACTGATCTTATGAATGAAACCAAAGTCACATTTGGATTTATAATTTGCAATTTCTGTTAATCAGGTTCCTCCAAGACCCAAACACTAAAAAGAAATTTAATATGCGAGAACTTATTAAAGAAATGCTTGTGAGAGAAAATGGGGATGGATCTGTGAAACGCTGGGAGTGCTATCTGACAACAAGTCTGACCCAAGAGAAGGAGAGATGGGACAGTTGGTTGACTTCCATGCATGCTAAAGAAAATTTGGTTAGGCTCTCAAGGAGAATGCAAGACAGACTCAGCCATCAGAGAAAGGTTCTTCCAGTAGTGGGTCTACCTTAATATAATATCTTGCTGTGTTCAGACATTAGCTTAGATCAGTCAACGGGAAGCAATGTTTTGGAGCAAACGTGGCAATAGATTTCAAAGTTTAGAAGCCTTGCTAGAGGTATGCTTCTCTACAAAGATTCAGGGATCAGCTCTATTATGGTTCTCTTGAGGTTTTCTTCCTGAAGGGAAGCTTATTGTGATAAACTACACCTCGCATTTCTGCAGTTGATCTCTGTCCTATAACTGGTACACATCTTCTTCCTCCTCCACTGTCCATTCTAAATTCCCTTCACCCTTAATGATCACCTGAGTAGGTCCTACTTGTTCACCCATGGAGTAACCTTCACTACTAAGTTGTTCTATTCTTGGTAATTTTATCCTTCTCAGTCCCGTACACATTCAGTCACAGGTACAACTGGGCAAAAGAATACCAGGATATGCCCAAGTAGATCCTGTGTGTTTAATACACATTCTTCCCTGCCCACTTTATGTAAAAGCATCCCTAATGAACAAAACAACAATAATACAAAACAAAGCAAAACAATTTCTGTTGTTCAGAGTTAACTACTTCTGCCAGGAGGTGGTTGTTCATCTTGCTTGCCTGTCCCTGGGCACAGGAATGCCAAAGCACCCTGGGAACAGCTCTAACTTATAGTTCAGTGGAACCCTTTCTGTGTCCCTCAATAACTGTGTGCCTTGTTTGGGGATTCAGATCATCCACTCTAAGAGTCCAAAACTGGGAAAACAGAAGCACAAAATCCCCCAGTGAGTCATTAGGAGTAAAGGCAAAAGGGGTCACTGCAGCTTCCATTTTTTAGTTTCTGAGACCATGTATCCTTCCTATTGGGAATATACCACGAAAGAGTTCTCTGATCTAATAAATACACTGTGTCCTGAAGGATGGCATCCCTTCCTTTCAGATGTAATAGTTTCAACTTCATTTTTGAAGGTCATTCTAGTGTTCCAGGAGCACAGTATGGTTATGTGACACAACCAATGGATGCCATGGTCATGGGCTCACTCCCACATCTCCTTCACCATAAAGTATGTCCCCTGTTCATACCTGTGGATCAGGCATTCTGTAAACCCCTAGCTATTAGTGCTGGTCAAGAATTTGCAGGGATTAAAGGAATTCTAATACTGAGAATAGTTATCTAATTCTATCAGAATGAATAGCTGGCACTACCAGGATAGAAAGATATAAGGCAATCAATGTCAGCAGTCCCCAACCTTTCTGGCACCAGGAACTGGTTTTGTGGAAGACAATTTTTCCATGGAGCAGGGGCGGGGCGGGGGGTGGTTCAGGCGGTAACATAATACGAGCGATGGGGAGCAATAGGGAGCTGCAGATGAAGCTTTGCTCGCTTGTCCGCCACTCCCCTCCTGCTGTGCGGCCCGGGGTTGGGGGTGGGGACCCCTGATATAGACAATTTGCCCAAAAGTGGCTGATTGTTCATCTAAAGAAAAAATAACTTATTGCAGACATAGTGCTGGTCTCTGTTGCTAATAAGATGGACACCTGCAATATAGTCATATAAAGGAATATAATCTACTGGTGTTATTCTAGCCTTTTGTAATATGTCCATTCCATTATGCCCATTTCTCTCAGCCTCTTTCTTCCTTCCTCTACTATTTGTAGATAACTTAGGCAACTCTAAACTTCTAAGAGCTACCTGATGTCCTGGCCAGGAGGTTAAATTTCATGTTTTGAGAAAGCCCCCATGTTCAAGGAGTTATTGCTTATTATTTCATAAATTTTAGCTCACTTGATCAAGCATCTTTAAAATCCAATTCATGACAGATAACAGACTCACAGATACAGAGAACAAACTAGTGGTTACCAGTGGGGAGACGGATGGGGGAGGGGCAAAATAGGGGTAGGAGATTAAGAGGTACAAACTATTATGTATAAAATAAATAAGATACAAGGATATATTGTACAGCACAGGGAACATAGTCAATATTTTATAACTTTAAATGCAGTATAATCTATAAAAATATTGAATCACTATGTTGTACACCTGAAATTAATGATATTGTAAATCAACTACACTTTAATAAGAGAATTTTAAAAATTTAAACAAATTTAGAATATAAAAAAGAAATTTTAAAAATCCACTCCATGTGTACTACTCTTATTCATGCCAGTATACGCCCGCTAGTTCCTGCAACTATTCAGAAGTATGAACTATTTCCTCCTTTATCAGCCAAGCAAGTTCCCAGATAGGTTATGCTAGAATTTTACCTTAGTTTTTCTGACTGGCAGCCAGGAGAGCCTATGAGGGCAGCTCCTGAGGGGGGCATATGTTGCCTTATGTGAGAGTGGTTTCTGCAACTCCCTCCACCACAGCAAAAGTGCTGACTGTTTTCATAAAAGGTGGTCCCCTGTACACGTTCAGAAAGTCAGGGAAGTTAAGAAGTCAATATTTTCAAGGACATCCTTATATATTACTTGTCCCACGTTTCATGATCCTAAGTTTTCTCCACTAGGGCCTGACTTTAAGTAAGTTGGCCTTGACTGAACATTCAAATGTCTCTAAAACTTTGTGACTTCAACCATGCACTTGAGGAGACAAAGACGTCTTTATAGGTGAACACAGAAGCCCTCTGGCTCTCACACTTAGTCATTATCATCCTACAGTCTCTCAGCGTCCTTCTGCACAACATCAATACAAAACAGTACCAGCCAACTCTATTTTAGGCATAATTCTCACGTTTTTAAAATTCCTGTATCACTGTACTATCACAAAAAGAACTTCCCTTCGCCAGGATATTTTCCTAGGTTACTTCCCATGAAATCTTTGATATTGACTTTCCACTTTTTTTTCCAGAGACTATCCATGCCCCACCTATGAATCAAACCTCCAAATCATTGCCTGTTTTCTGCTACTATATGCACATGCACAAACACACACACACACAAGTAGCACTAATATAAGTACAGCATATATACAGTATTTGTATAGTATATATTTTATATATACTGGCTACCATGAGACCCTTAAGCTAAAATCAACCATCAGAAGAGTTTCAATTCTCTCAGAAATGGGTCTGCTTTCCTTTGGTGAATGAGGCTGCTGGAAAAGAAGATGCAACTGTAGAGAAAAACAAAATTTTAAGTATGTGTTTTCTAATATACATGATTTTTCAAAATATATGGTATATTTATTAAAAATAGAAATCTGAAGGATTGCATGATGACTAGTATTCTTTCAAGCCCTAAACAGTAGGATTATATGTATGTTTTCCTTTGGAAATTTAAGAAAGGGAAAAACTTTAATTATGGGAAGATTTTTATTTATTTATTTATTTATTTTTGCATTACGCAGGCCTCTCACCATTGTGGCCTCTCCCGTTGTGGAGCACAGGCTCCGGACGTGCAGGCCGAGCAGCTATGGCTCACGGGCCCAGCCGCTCCGCGGCATGTGGGATCTTCCCGGACCGGGGCACGAACCCGTGTTCCCTGCATCGGCAGGCAGGCTCTCAACCACTGCGCCACCAGGGAAGCCCAGGGAAGATATTTATCAAAGACTGAAAAGCTATAAAATATTATTGGTACCCTGTGCATTTTAACAATTTGTGTGGCAAGAAACATCAGAAACCCATCAATGAAGAAAGGAAAATTCCTATCCTGATCACATGTGGCTTAACAGGGAGAAAAATATACGTTTTTACCTCTTAAATCGTGTGTATGTGTATCACAAATGTATGTTTCTGTCTGTTAAACTATGTGTGATCAGAATACAGACTTGCCTTCTTCTATGATATGTATGTATCTGTGTGTGTATATATTCTTCTATGATATGTATGTATGTGTGTATGTATACATATATACATTGATATATTATACACCTTGATGTATACACATCTATATACATATACACATGCATATATACACACATAAACACAGGCACACTCTCTCTCTTTCTCTCTCTCTCTCTCTATATATATATACACACACAAACAAATACAAATACATACACACACACACACACATACATACATACATAGTTGTATCTAGGTATCCAGTGGGGACTGGTTCCAGGAACCCATGCAGATACCAAAATCCACACTCAAGTCCCTTATATAAAATGGCATAGTATGTGCATATAACCTACACACATCCTCCCATATAGTTTAAATCGTCTCTAGATTACTTATAGTACCTAATACAATGTAAATGCTACATAAATATTTGTAAATACAATGTAAATGCTATGTAAATAGTTGCCTGTACAAGGCAAATACAAGTTTTACGTTTTGGAAATTTCTGGAATTTTTTTCCAGCTATTTTCCTTCTGCAGTTGGTTGAATCCACAGATGTGTAACCCGCAGATATAGAGGGCCAACTGTGTGTGTGTAACTCGCAGATACAGAGGGCCAACTGTGTGTGTGTAACTTGCAGATACAGAGGGGCAACTGTAAGAGAGATTACTGTAGTTGTTATCACTGAATAGATATTTTCAAATTACAATGTTTTACTCATCCTTATTAAATTATCCCTGTTGTACTGCTTAATTATCCTGAAAATAAATGCTATGTCCTACTTTATTGGAGATCCCACTGTTCTGGGTGATTGACTGACTACACATGTTGGAATGTAGAGAAGAGCAAAAGGTGTATATCTTTTCATAAAAACTCCTGGGTAATGAAAAAAGCCAAATTGTCTGCAGAATAAGCAAAATGGATATCCCATTGTAAGACCTTGGAAATAAATGGCAATCCTGTAAAGTTTACTATGTATTTTTTGGCTTTGCTCCTATAGTGATATCTGTGCAAAGTGTAAGTTTACATGTGTATGTGAGTATGTGTATGCATATGTTTTGATGTGTGAATTTCACACTTACATCTTTGTTAAAACGTTTTCTTGAAAAATAAAAGTATACATTTTTCAGAATTACAAATAAAATACTTTTAAGAAACTTTATGTCCTGTAGTTTAGTTTATTTCTATGTTTCTTAAAATAAAGCCCACCTCCAGAGAGACAACTATAGGTCTGAGGACATGCGAGCTGGCTAGAATTCCATGGCAGAGCTGCTGCAGGAATTTAAAGAGTAAGTTAGTCACCCTGCTCCTAAGATAACTTATTTCCAAAATTGAATGATAAACTACATCATGTTCAGAATTAAATAATTAAAGTAATAAAACAGTAATTATACATAGCTTTAAGATAGAATATAAAAAAACCAAACACACGTTGTTTTTCAATAGTATTTGTAGTCAGCTACTTTGCGATGGCAAAACCAAGATTTCCAGTTCAGGGCCTGTTGTATTCCCCTGTTTTCTCTTCTTAAAAACCTTCCTAATTAGTCCATAACCACTATGATCAACCAACATTCAGGTCTTCCTTGATATTGTAATATAAATGGGTGCTGTTTCCTGCTTTCATCTTGATTAATCCCTTTAGTCTGCAAACTTTACTTTCTGTTTATTTGTTGCCCTTATTTGTTCCTCCTGAATTTTACTCTTAATTTACATATTTCCAGTGTTTCTTCTTTTAACAGCTTGACTGAGGTACCACTGACATAAAATGTACTCTATATATTAAAAGTGTACAATTTGATAAATGTTAACAAATATGAACACCTGTGAAACAAACACCACAATGAAGATAAAGAACATATCCATCACACTCAAATAGTCTCTCAGGCTCATCTGTGATCCTTCCCACAGACTTTCCCTCATTTCTCCCAACCCATTCCCAGGCAACTACTGCTATGCCTTTTGTCAATATAGGTTATTTTGCATTTTCTAGAATTTTATGCAAATATTAACATACAAAGTACTAATTTTTGTGTTGCTTCTTTCACTTATCATGATTACTTTGAGATTCAACTGTGATGCTGCTTGTCTCACAGTTTATATAGTAGCATTTCATTTTAAGTGTGGACGTTTAGGTTTTTCCAGGTTTTTGCTTTTGTTTTGTTTTTGAGATTTTTTGGTCTATTATAACTTAAGCTGCTATAAACAGTCACAGCCAGGCCTTTGTATAGACATATGGTTTCATTTCTCTTAGGCGAATACCTAAGAGTGGAATACCTGGGTCATATGGTAGTTGTATATTTAAACCCTAAAAAAAATTGCTAAAATGTTTTCCAAATTGATTGTACCACTTTGTAATCCCACAAACATGAGAGTGGCAGTATCTCTATATACTTGCCAACATTGGTATAACAGTCTTTTTAAATGTAACCATTTTAATAAGCATGTAGTAGCATACTGTTGTGATTTTAATTAACATTTCTCAAATGAGAAATGGTGTTGCATCTTTTATGTACTTATTTGCTATCCCTATCTCTTCTTTGGCAAAGTATCTTCAAATATTTTGCCCATTTTTAATTGGGTTTTTGTTTTTATCATTGAGTTATATCATTAATTAGTTCTTAGAGCCTTTGTAGATGTAATAGAATGTTCTACATAGATGATCATACCATCTCTAAATAAATACAATTTTACTTCTGTTTTTCAACCTCTATTATTTCATATCTTAGTCTTGCCTTATTGAACTGGTTAAAACTTTCAGCACAATTCTGGTAAGAGCTGATGAAAGCAGAAATCTTGATATTAAAGGTGATAGCATTCAGTCTTTCACCATTAAGTATAATGTTAGCTGTTAGTTTTTCATAGATGTTCCTTATCAGGTTGAGACAGGTCTCTATGTTCCTAGTTTCCTGAGAACTTGTATTAAAAATGGATTTGGGATTTTTCAAATTCTTTCTTTACATGAAACCATCATATATATATATATATATATATATATATATATATATATATATATTCCTTTATAGCTTTCTGTTACTTTGAATTACTTTGATTACTTTTCAAACATTAAAACAAACTTTTAGTCCTGTAATAAACCCCAATGGGTCATGATTTATAGTGTTTTTATATATTGTTGTATTAAATTTGCTAAACTTTGTTTAGAATTTTGCATCTAGGCTCATGTGTCATATAGATCTATAGTTTTAATTTTCTGTAATATCTTTGATTTTGGTATCAGAGTAAAGTTAGTTTCATAAAATGAGTTGAAAAATTTCCCCCTTCTTTGATTTCCTGTAAGATATTGTGTAGAATATTTTTTTTCCCTCTTAAATGTTTGGCAGAATTGCAGAATTCACATGGAAGCAATTTGTACCTGAGGTTTTCTTTGTGGAAAGATGTTTTAAACTACAAATTCAATTTTTAAAATAAGTTATGTATTTATTTTGAGAGAATTTTGATAGTTTGTGTTTTTTAAGGAATTTGCTCATTTTATCTCTGTTGTCAAATTTATTAGCATCTGTATTATAATATTAATTTATTACCATTTTAATTTCTGAAGAAGCTACAATATTGTCATCTCTCTCATTCTTGATGTTGACAATTTTTTATCTTTTTATGTTGATAAGTTTTTTTTAGAGTTTTATCAATATTTTGATGTTCACAAAGAACCAATAGTTCATTTTACTGATTTTCTCTAATTTAATTGAGAAAAAAGAAGGCCACACTTAGGACAAGGGCTATGCTGGTCTTACACTAGGGGTTAGAGTAGATCTATCTTAATAAAACCTAAACCCAAACTGAATGAGGCCCAGCTAAATAATAGTAATTAAACTACTTTCAAAACAAAAATCAACACTCTTTAAAGGAAGACAACAAAATCAAAACAATCAGCAACATATCACAATGTTAATAATAATGATAATAATAATAATAAAACCAGACATTTAGGAAGAGGGTAAATGTGATCCTTAACCTGAAAAAAAATAGTCAATAGCAACAGACTTAGAGATGACAAAGATCTTGTTATTAGCCGACAAAGAGTTTAAAATATCCACTATAGACATGTTCAAGAATAAAAAGAAAATATCAACACCGTGGGTTAGTGAATGGGGACTCAAAGCAGATAAATTAAGAATGCAAAACCAAAGAGTCAAATAGAAATTCTAGAACTGGAAAATTTAATATCTAAAATAAAAAATTCAAAAGATAGACTTTACTACAGGTTTGATACTACAGAATGCAGAGATCATGAATTTGAAGACAGTCAATAGAAACTATCCAAATTAAAGCACAGACAGAGACAAGTGAATGGAACTTCACTGACCTTGTGACAATATCCAGTAGCCTAATGTGTGTGTGTGTGCATGTGTGTGTGTGTGTGTGTGTATTCCAAAAAGCTCAATACAATCCAAGCAGTCTAAATGAACATTAAGGAATGTTGTAGTCAAATTTCAAAACAACAAACATAAGAAGACATTTTGAAAACAAGCAGATAAATAAGATACATTACATACAGAGGAACATCTTATCAGAAACAACATAAGTGAGAAGAAAATGCACTAAGTTCTGATTTAAAAATATACATCTATAACCTGTGAAAATACCTTAAAATTAAAGTCAAATTAAAGACATTATTTTTCCAGATAAATAAAAGCTGAAAGAATTAATCACTAGAGACCTGAAATATAACACATATTAAAGAAAGTTCCTCAGAGCTGAAATGGCACTAGACAGAAACTGGGGTCTATGTGATTAAACAAAGAGCACTAAAACAGTAATTATATGAGTAAATAGGAAATATACTTTTATTGTTTGTTAGTTTCTTTAACAATTGAGTGACTAAATAAAAAATGAAGACAATTTGTTTCAGGCTTATAAAATATATGACAGGGCTTCCCTGGTGGCACAGTGGTTGAGAGTCCACCTGCCGATGCAGGGGACACGGGTTCGTGCCCTGGTCTGGGAAGATCCCAAATGCCACAAAGCGGCTGGGCCCGTGAGCCATGGCCACTGAGCCTGCGCGTCCGGAGCCTGTGCTCCACAACGGGAGAGGCCACAACAGTGAGAGGCCTGCGTACTGAAAAAAAAAAAAAAAAAAAAAATATATATATATATATATATATATATGACAAAATAGCAAAATTGACAGGAGAAGGGGTAAAGCAATGTATACTTTTGTAAGGTATATAAAATATGTAATGTGTATGGCATTAATTCAAGGTAGACTGCAATGAGGTCTGGATGTTTACTGTAATCTCTAAGGAAATCACTAAAACAATGAACTACTGATACATGAAACACAGGTAAATATCAAAAACATGAAGAACAAGAAAAGTCAGCAACCGAGGAACACATATTCTGTGTTTTCATTTATATGAAGATGTAGAACAGTCAAAATTAATCTCTGGTCATAGAAATCAGCATATTGGATCCCTTTTGGGAATACTGAAGGAAAGGTTGAAGGGAAACATTTGGATAATGAAAATATTTTATATCTTAATAGGGGTGTGGCTTAACAAATTATACACTTAACACTTGTGCCTTTTAGTATAAAAATTATACTTAAAGGAAGATAAATTAATTAAAAACAGAAAAGTTAACCTTGTATTAAAAGTTTTTGATTTCTATATTTTAAGGTCTGTTGATAGTTTTTTAATATTGGCCTGTCTCCTAGTAAAATTATATCTTTATTGTGTTATAATTTTTTCTTTCTAATAAAGTTCATTTTAACTTATACTATTTCTAATATTGGCTCAATCACCCTCACTTTTCTGAACACATGTATATATGTTTTATTTCATTATAAAATATTTAATGTTTCTCAAGATATAAATAATAATACAACAAATACCCAATTTCTTATTACTGAACTTGAAGTACAGAATTTTATCAATACAGCGGAAGCTATTTATGTGTTATATGTACAGCAAATATATTTTCCCAATCTGTCATGTATTTTTTAAACTTTCTTTTTCCTGTCATTTGATGTTGTCATACTTATCCTTTCCTTAGGAATTATATTCTTTGAGTCCTGATTAAGAGCTACTTCCCTACTCTGAAATCATGAATATATATTTTAATTTTCACATCAAAGTCTCTAAACCTCCTGTAACTGATTTTATTTTTCAGACTATAATACATGAAGCTGATTTGTTTTTTTCCTTCATAGATAAGCATTTGACCCATACTGATATCATTCATTAATAAATACTGAATCTTTCATGTTTTAAATTTCTATCTATGCATGAATCTGTATCTAGGATTTTATCTTTAAAATTATTTGTTTAATATTAATATAGCTATGCTAGCATTCATTTGATTATCTTTTGCTTGACATATATTTTGCCCATCTTTTCATTTTCAACATTTCTATATCTTTATATCGGTGTATCTCTCCTAAATAGCAGATAGCTAGATTTTAGGTTATTTAGTATTTTGTTTGGTGCTCAACACGACTTTGTTATTTAACTAGCAAGTTACATAACTGCATTATTTATGTGACAGGAATTACTTCTCGTATTTCTTTAGAATGCTCTTACCCTATTTTAGAGTCATTATTTTATTAGTCTACGAGTATTTTACCCATCGTTTTAACTTTTTAATATAGAATTTTCAAACATAAACAAATATAAAGAGAAAAATTTATTTAATCCTTATGTATCCATAACCAAACTTCATCAGTTACCAACATTTTGTCAATTCTACCCAGGCCTTCACGAGCAGTAATTTTTAATTTTTTGTTTGTATATTTTGCTGGAAGTTTATAAAGAAAGTCCCAGAAATTATGCAACTCTAATCAAAAGACCTTTTATGTTTTCATAATCAGTGTGCCATTTTAACACCTAACAAAATTAATAACTTTAAATTCCTTATAACAATGATCTCAAGATACACTTTACGGTTGCTCTGTTAGAATGAAGATGCAAACAGGAGCTCCATATTGCATTTGTTGGTCATATTTCTTAAGCCTCTTTCATTCTTTAAAATTTCCTCTCCCTTTTTCATCTCATTGATTTGTCAGAAAAAGAGTCATTTTTCCCATAGAAAGTCCCACATTCTGGATTTGACTACCTCAGTATCTGAAATTTTCTCAGTTTCAGTGTTTCTTTTCTATTCAATTTTAATTCTACTTCTGATATACATATTTTTTAATGGAAGTCTCTGTCAGTTTGTAAGAAAGAGTTTTGAGATATTTCTGAACCTCTAGAGCAGCACTGTCTAATAGGAAAATGAGTCACACAAGCAGTTTTTACTTTTGTACTAGACACATCGCAAAAACTGAGAAAAAACAGGTGCAATTTTAACAATACATTTTATGTAATCTAGTTTATCATAAATAATACCATTTCAAATTTAAATCAAAATAAAAACTGATAGTATATATTATTTTCTTTTTCCTTTTCTTTCTTTCTTTTTCTTTCTTCCTTTCTTTCTTTCTTTTTCTCTCTCTTTCTTTCTCCCTTTCTCCCTTTCTTTTGGCACTAAGTCTCCAAGACCTGGTAAGTATCTTTTATTTTCAGTAAATTACAATCCAGCCTAGCTTAACAGCCGTATGTGACAAGTGTCTACCATATTTCAGAGTGCAGCTCTTCAGAGAATAACCACATCAAGACCCTCTGATCTTCATGCGGCCAATTATCGGGTTTGGTGAATGTTTTTAAGCTCTCACCCACAAATTATAGCTTATAGATTCTTTCCCCTGTTTTTATCAATTTTCTCAGTGTGTGGGGGGAATATCTGGTGGCAATTTCTGGATTCCAAGACTTTCTGAGCTATTAGAACTCTCTCTTTTTTTTTTTTTCTCCCAGCTACTCGTGCACAGCTGTTAAACCCATGAGGGGTCTGTGAGCATCCTGTTGTTTTCATCTGTGTTCTGGACACTGGGGTGGGGGGGGACTTGTAACCTACTTTTGTTGAAGATGTTGCTTGTATGTGGTTTCTCTGCTGTTCCAATTGTTATTTGTTTTTATGTCAGGGTTTGTAAAGCAAACAAAGCATCATTATTTTGCCCCATTCAGAATCCTACCTTATTAGATTTAACTACATGTTCTGCCAATTTATTTGTTCAGCATATCAAATCTTTTTCTAGCATTACTTTTAATGCTCTATATATTTACACTTGGGAAGTTTCTTCTGTGAGTGTTAGCTGGTATGTGCTTAACTGTTTTTATCATGTTTTATCGGTTTCTTTGTTCATCAATGTTTTTTAGTTCTTTCTCTTTCTTTCCTTATGTTATCATTTTAATGAAATATCTCTGTGTATTTCCTTCAAAGTTCTACTGGAAATAAATAAACCAAAATCTTATTTGGTTTTATTTTTCCGTAATTTTGAATGACACTTTTATGGACTAGTTATTAATTGGGAAAGTGTTTCCGGATGACTTTAAAGATATTGCTTTATTGTCTCCTGGCATCCAGAGATGGTGATGAAATGTCCAATATTTGTTCTTTTGTAAGGAACCAGAGTTTTGGCTATGGAAGTTCTTAGGAATTACATTTCAGTTATTCTTGGGGTTCTGAAACTTCACCAAAATATCCTGGCTGTGTCATTTACTTGCTTGGCACTAGGTGTGCCCTTATAGCCTGAAATGTCCTTCAGTTTTAAGAAGTATTTTTTATTGTGTATCTACTTTTTCCTGTTTTCTTTATTTATGTAACAATTCTCCATGTCTCATTAGTTTCTCTAGTTCTTTCCATTTATTTATGTGTTTATACCACAGTCTAAGAAAATTCTCTGAGATTCCATTTGATTAATTTGGTCTCCAACACATTGGCCATTTTTGTTTTCTGACATCTTTAGTTGAAATGTCTTTAATTTTACCTTGGCAAATTTATTTGCAGCTAATAGGAAATCTGTTTCTTTTTTGTAAGAGAAAGAGTAACTACTGTGATAAAATTATCTACACCCACATAAAATCTTGTATCTCTTATTAATGCTATCACCTCAGCTATTAATTCTTCAGTTTGTTCACTTTGAAACTTAATTACTGTTTTTTTTCCCAATTTTTTCTGAAACTTACTCTTCTGTCCAGATTTTTAAAAATATATTCCTTGATTAAGAATTTGCTCTCAGTCCCTATTCACACTTTTCTGTGCTCCTCTGTGTATTTTAGGGAGTGGGAAACTATATTTCTCAGAGCTCCTTGCCAGCTGATTTCTGGCTGGGCTCTACCAGTGGTTGGTGAAGCAATTACATCAGCATTAGTCTAGTGCCAGCTGATACCTATTCTGGAAAGAGCTTCTTTCCCACAGTCAGCATTCCTCCTGGTGGTCTTGCTATCCACACTGACACTTTTTCTGGGGTTCCTTCTGACGGGTAGTACCCTCCTCCTCTGTGTTGCAGTACCAATGGTGGGGTCCCTTGTTAAGGTCTCATCCAGCCATGCAGCCTCTCCATTGTGGGCTCCAGGAAAATAAGCCCCTCCCTCTTGTCCCTCAGCCCTGCAGATCATGGCTCTTTCCTACAGTTACTAATGTCTGAGTTACCTCATTATTTCCTTCTCACTCTCTTAGGCCTTCCAACACCTATGCAACCAATTCTCTGTATTAAACTCCCTCTGTTTGAAATAAATGAAGTGTTTTCTGCTTTCTTTACTAAACTTTGAATATATTCTTACAATTGTTTTTGGAAGCTTATTATATAGAGATGCCAGTAAAATACAGGATGCAATATTTGGTATATACTTATACTAAGAAATTATCCACTGTTTATTTGAAATCTAAACTGAGCTGGGTGTCCTATATTTTTATTTGTTAAACCTGATAGCCCTATGATTATATTCCCTATCAACCTGCACTTTTGATTACTGTAAAGGGGTGGAATATATTACTGAGAGGAATGTGCTGTTGCTGGGATTCTGTTTGAGGTTTTCTGCCTATTTCTTGAGGTAAGTATCTTCCTGATGTATTGTTCTACCTACCCAGTTCTAGTGTCAGCGCATGTTGCCTTAGACTAGTGGCAAGTGCAGAAGCTGCTGCAAACAGCACACTTCGGGTTTGGGGTACTATCCTCTGTTGGAATTCAACAAACGAAATTGTTTGTTAACTGGCAGTTTTCTTAAAATAATTCTTGTGAGTTTATCTTGAGTAATTTTTAAAAATTTTAAAACTTATAGTTTACTCTTTTTTCTGCTCAATTGAACTGAATGTGTGCATCTGTTTATTGGATAGTTCATATGTGAATATAGTAAAACATTTACCTTAACAATTTTTAAATAAATTAGGCTAGATAAGCATGCTGCCTTGTCCCACAACACTGTAAAAGATAACTACTTTTCCATTTTTTGTTTAAATTAAGAAAAACAAATAAAAGATAAACACACAGCTGGTGATTAATGTAGAACCTTCAACTTAATCAGTCATGCAAAGAATTTTTGGACTTCGTGCGCAAGACCTAACAGATATAATGGCACATCTACTCAGAACCAGGAAGCAGATTTAATTAGACAATTAGTGTTTTTCTATCTCAGTTCTCATTTTGATTGTCTTTCCTATTATTCTGAATTTTAATGGATCTCACGTGTAGTATGCTAAACTTGGGTTAACATTCTTTCCTTATTCCACAAACTATACTTACTTGGAGGGAGTTTAATACCTGATTCTGCTGAAACCAGCTTACACTTTATTACATTTTTCTACTATCTTTATATTTGTTTTCCACAGGTGGCAAGACATAAGAATAGTCAGGATAATTTAACAATAAAAGTTAAAGATATGGGAACAATTGAGTACAATACAGAGAGGGAAAGATAGAAAACACCTTTGAAAAATGAGATCAAATCCTTTAAAATAATTTTAAATGAATAAAGAAAAAATACCTGAAATCAAGAGTGTGGTTTTTGTTAATTTAATTCTTTTTTTCTGTGGCTCACAGAAAAACCTAGGCAAATAATTCATCCACTGTCATATTGGTACCCATGCTCAAAGGGATTTATTATCAAATTTAAATTAGTAAAAGGTACAAACAACTATACTGTAAAGGAAAGAATGCTAAACAATGAAAATTAACCATACTTTACTGGAAAAATAATATGCCTGATTTCTGTACTCTAAAATCTATGACAGATAGAGCATACTATATTTTATTTCCAATTATTTCTACCAAGTACATTCATTATCTTTCTTGTTTACAGGAATACGGATGTCTAAGACCATATGTATAAAACCAAAAAATGTCCAAAGATGATAAATCATTTTTATAACTTTTCAGGTTGGATCCCTGGGAAGCAGACTCTGTAATGGAGACTAGTGTGCAGGATCAGCACCCGAGGAAGTGAAGAAAGGATAAATGAACAAGAGGAAAATTTGGGCTGCAATTTAGTCTTAAAAGCATCTGCTGAGCCCATGTGGAATACAGAATTGGGGAGAACACCTCAGAAGCATTCTGCTTTACGGTTAAAAGCCTATATACTCATGCATCCACCGGTGATAGGAGTTTGAAGGGGCAAGACCAAGAGTGAAATCATTCTCTCCATCTGAGGACAATTTCCTACGAGGGCTACCAGCTGGAAGCACTTCCAGCAGCAGGGACTGTGTCTTTCAGTTCTGAAGGGAGCTCTGAACTGCAAATCACAGCATCCATTTTAATATCATAAAGGCCTTATTTGGAAAATCAACAAGCACTGTGGTTACCACTTGGAAACAGGGGATTATCAAATGAAGTGATGGTAGAAATAGGAAAATTTAAATTTCAATATTGTTAATGAAGGAGATAGAGAAAAATACATAATATTGTTATGGTTATAAAAAAATCTAACACATCCTACTGCATTCTGGTTCAGATGATAATGATTGGAGTGTGAGAGCATGGCTAAAAGTATAACCCTATTTATGAGGTAAGTCAGTGGAATTGTTAACTAGGGCATTTGGTACAAGTTAAAAAAACCTTAGTGAAGACAACTTCTTCATACCTCTGACCTATAGCTATGGGATTAAACCAATTAGAAAGTCAAAAAATAGACTGGAATAAGGATATCCTTATGCCAAATCATTGATAGTATCTAGCAGATTCAAGCATTACTCCCATGACTAGAATTTCTGAAGATCTAGGAGATAATTATACAGGGGCTTTATCTTTGAAAAGTTCAAACACATACAACTAGTCTTAAGGTCAGTGTTCACTTAACCCTCTTTGTGGACACTGCTATTTCCTTTTTAAACACTAAAAATATATAAACCCTTATATTTAAATAGAGTTCACCATAGATCTGTTTGGTCTCCTATGCTGGTCCTTCTCTAGGGAAGAAGAGGACTCAAAGTATATTGCCTAAAATCAGCTTATATTTCTCTGAACTTCACTAGAAAGCTATCTTGCTATTTTATAGGTCAACCCTTCTTATAATAAGATCTTTTTAAGACATCAAAAGTTCAATTGCTGTACTGGGTCCTAGCAATGATAATACTCATAGATTTAAAATGAAATTATAGTCATATACATCCATTCCTATTAAAGTCACAAAACATCCATTTGTAAATATCTGTTCTTCACCTGGTTCAATTATCTTATGTATTATATGAGATAGAGGCTCAGAAATCAAGGTTGCACTGTAAGTTAATTGAAGAACCAGGACCAGAATGCAAGTGTCTTGACATACATAAGCAATGTGGAATAGATGCTTAATAAATGTTAAAAAAACCCCCACATATTCCTCTGTTATATGCTATAAAATGTTTCCATTAAGCAATATGGAGTATACCAATATGGAACAGTTTTCTTATTCTATGTCTCAATCATGTAATCTACAATTTAGAAAGAGAGAGGAATTTTATTATTGGCTGAGAGAAAATTTAAAAATTTAGGTATTCTGAAATACAGAATATACATTTAGAATAGATATGTTTTGTAAAATAATATCCTTTATAAAATATATATTTTCTACGTTTTATAGATTTATAGAGGACAGTTAAATTGCCTGAACTACTGATACACCAAGTGTGCAAACACAAGACTTTTCCAAGTTCTGTCCTTAAGGTATTCTTTGCAAATATGTTCATTCACTTGAAGATCAGTCAGTCAGAGATGTAAACTATTGATGGTTGCTAAATTCTCTTTTTATAAAGAGAGATGTGACCTACAGCAATCACACAGAGTTTAGCTCTTTAATCACAAAGAGCTAAATAAAAAGAGAGTTTTACAGTTATATATGGGGCTAGCGAACAACAAGGTGAGAGCTATAATATCCCCTCTGATGATATTCCTCCTTTAGTTTTCAAGCACAATTGTTTTATCCTTTCGTCATATTAGTTATGCATAGCATGCAAGCAACAAAACCTATGTTAATTTCTTCAAATTGTACCTTTATAATACATGTGACATTGTAATCAGTCCCTAGAAAAAGCTAAGTGAAGAAATTTCATATATACATGAAATTTCCAAAAACATTTTTTGCTTTTGGAACACTAATAAGTAAATATTTAATTTTTACAAATTAGTGCATAATATAATAAATTCATTCTATTTCATGTTTTGTATGTTGTCTAATTGTTTTAATAAAACACTGTAGAAATCTAATACTTTCTGACAAAGACCAATTATAAATAAATTACTAAAAAAACAGAAGAGGGCGATCCTTCTTCTATGAATGCATTAAGGATGTCTTTATTTTTATATCATTTACGGTATGCTAATAACTTGACAGCATTTATCCAGGTTTGAATAAATATAATTATTTACTTTTCTTAAAGAGTATCACTGTAAAAGAGAATAAACATTAAACACATGTTGCTAGACCTACAGAGGGATCCTCACTTTTAGCTTTACAGGAAGGAAATACTAAAATTCTAAATTATGGGATAAATTTTCTCTATTAACATTTAATACAGAAGAGGAAGTTAACATATCTTTCCTGGGTTTGTTTATAGAGGCTCTGTAATGTCTATTGATAAATTTACTTTGCAAACACTCAAGCCTGCCAATTTAACTTTCTCTCACTTTTTAGGCTCCTGTGCAAGATTATTCAGTAAGGATTGCTTCCCCTCCAATTAGTACCTGGACTCCAAGGTCCAGAGTATTTTTGTTATTCTTATGTGAGACTGATACAAAAATAATTTCTCCATACAACACTGGTAGCAATGACAACAACAATAATTCTTACAGCATCTTCTTTTGACCAGAATGTGCACCATTTACATATGACAAAACTAAAAAAATCTGGTCAAAAGAAGATGCTGTAAGAATTAATGAGAAATTCCATCTAAGATGCTTAGCCCTGTGTTGGCCAACTGGTAGGCACTTAAATATGCTTGCTGTTCTTATTGTTATTGTCATTGTTACCATTCTGATGGCTTTGTTAAAAAATATTCCTGACAGTAGCTCAATTCATCTCATGAAAAAGCAAATAATCAGGAAAAAAAACTTTAAAGACATATCTTGAAAAAAGATGCAATAAATTGGTCCATGTATTTGGATCTGACAAAATGTATTTTGCACTTGGCAAAAATAGGAATGCAAGTATTCTAATTACTGAGCCCATTATACCCTCTGCTATTTCAAAAAGGGCTTATAGATAACTGAAAGATTAGTTGATAATTCTTTGAAATGAACTTTGGATCTTTAGCCCTTCTCAATCTCTATTACAGATTGTTTAGTGAATTGGCTGAAATAAGGAGGCTAAGCAAATCATAGAAAATCTATATCAATACAAAATCTGAGTGATAAAAAGAAACAGAAACATTGTTTAGGCAATTTTCCTGATTTATCATTCAGCACAAACATACGTTGATTTTTACAGAATATTTTTAGGTAGGAAAGAGTCATTTTTTTCTGGTGACCTGTTTGCATGAAAGAACACAAAATGCAACCAAAAGGCTTAAGTGTAGGAATGACTCAAAAAGGCCCGCTGGGCCTCTTGCTTTCTGTTTTATTCTACAAACACAAGAAAGAACTTTAAAAGTACCTAATGACTTAAAGGATCACATTACAAGAAAATCAGTTAAATGATATTCAGTTTTCCTTTGGTGAAATGCATGTCTTGGTTCTTTCCTAACACACACGTGCACAGACACAAACACACACACACCCCAGAAAAGCCAAGATAAACTTTGTCTGAATTAATCCCTATAAGAGCAGAATCCAAAGACCAGTACATCTTAAGTTATATGCTGGGTTCCTGATTTTTTGTTGAGAAAACTTATTATATATCGTCAAGAGGTTCAGGTTCTGGATTAGAATACCCCTGGTAAATTCGAGAGGCACTAACCATTTATGTGAAGAGATAACACAAGGACGCTTATTTTAATCACCAGCACACAGCGTCAGTTATTCTTTGAGTAATAACTATCGCTCTTCCCAGATTTAACACGTAGAGTAAAATCTAATTTCATTTTCATCCTTAACTGTATTTCTATTTCCTATCTATGCTAAAGAGTGCTGCTTTCTGCTCTGTAATTTTTGGCCGCATTGGCTTCAGTCACTATACAATCTTGTCTGCAGTATTCACTCTGAACCTTTTATTCTGTTGAAATTAAATTTAGGTTCCACGAACATCATAGTATGCATTTTCCTCTTCAAAGAACCTGTGTACCCACATGTGCACATATATGTACCCATGTGTGGTTCTATTTGTGTGTATGTGTTCTCTGTAAGAATGTCTGTTAAAAGCATGATTTCATAAAAATAATGCACATGCACATGGCCCAGACCAAACAAAACAAAACAAAACAGAACAACAACAACAACAAAAACAATGGGGAAGGAGAAAAATGTGGTGCATTGATCGGTGGTCTAAAAGTCTTAAAAAAAAAAGATGGCAGCATTACTGACAGAAATAGGGACGTGGCAGAGTCAGTTTTTAAATGAAATTGAGGAGTTTGATACTATAACCGTTGAGGTTGAACTGAATAGAATATTGGCAACCAAATGGTTTCCCCCCTCAGTTTCCTTTATTTCTGGGTCTCATCAACTTATTCTTTTTTATTAATCTACACAATATAGATTCTATACTCACAAACTAGCTATTATTTAATAATCAATTACAATTTGATTGGATTATATGTATAGGCTATAAGAACAATGATACTATTCTATATTACGGTAAACATTTGACTGCTACTAACAGTTATTAGAGTTTTCTAGTTATCAGACATTTCTATCTAAAAAGGCACCACCTCTTTTCTGTAAAACTAATTTGAAACTCACTCATTAACATATAATGAAAAATAACCTTTTCTGATGATTTGGCAAACTGGGAATGAGTCACTTTTCATCCTCAGTGGAGATGGATTATTTCTTATGATATGCGATGTTTTTTATTCTTAAGTATACTATCCCTTTATGTGGAAATGTATCATTTAGCCAATGACTCCAATACTGTGTACATTTCAGTTTGTTAGTTGTACTGGATATTCTTTTCTTACTTCTCCAGATCTTCTCTCCACTCTTCTACTTTGCTCTGTGCCCCAGAAAGCTGATCCTTATGAACTACATCAACTAGAATCCCTTGCTCTCTGGTTTCCAGTGGTTTGGCCAATGGGAACTACTAGCAGTGTGTTAGTGGTTAATAAAAAAAGTCAAGCTAAGGTATTTATAAGGCTAGATCCCTCACTGCCTGGCTGTGAGCTGACCATTGTGGCGACCTCTCTAAGCGTCAGGCAGCTGTTTCCTATAACTGTACATGTTATCAGAGTTCTGGTATCACACATAGATGTGGTAACAGCTTTCTGCTAAAACAATAGGGTGCTTCACCATGCCTTGCTGTTTTTTCTTAACCATACCAACAGCTTTGTAAAAAAGAAATCCCAATATTAATCTCTTGAATCATCCCTTCTGAGTGTGCCATGTGTTTCCTGCTCGGAGTCTGAATGATTAACTGGGTTGGGTTAATTATTCTTATCTCTAAAATTTGTACTCAAAGTCACTTTTTTACAAAATCTTGGGGGCTGAATTTCTAACACCTGAGTCTTGTATTTCAGATTCTCAGGTGTGGGCTTCCTGTTGGAGATGTCAAAAATAAAATATTTTCTACATTATGATTTCAGGGTTTAGCAGAAACAAAGAGGAACAGTGGATATGAAGAAACAATTTTAAGCTTGATAGATTAGTTTAGGCAAAAATAGGTTTTGATAATTTTCTCATACTTTAAAAGACAAACACATTTAATGTTAACATCCTTATCATTATTATATGTGGCTTTAAACAGAAGGTTTTCAAGAACTGTGACTCATATTCCTGTGAACCTAGTTTTCCATCTCAGCAATAACTTTCCAGTGTTTCTTCCCCTCCCACCCCTAATATTTTGCCATACCACTAAATGAAACTTGAATTATAGTGTACTTTCACAGATGTGGAGCATTTTCTTGTCCAAAGACATTTAAAAATCCCTGGGTCTGAAATCCCTAATTAATTAAGAAGACAAGATATTCAGGGCAAACTATATAAGTCAGATGGACAAAGTATATAAGTAAGAAGTCAAGGAAAAGATTTGATTTTCCCTTAAAGTTTAGAAAAACAAATATAAAATATATGTCAGCTAAAAATTAAAAATAAACAAAATGACAGTTGAAGAAGGGCTTTAAAATTCAAAATAATCAATTAAAAATGAAGTGCATTGGTATGGGCTTTTTTTACATATAAGACCAAAATCAATAGTTATTATTATTATTTGGACTACAACTAAGTCTAATAATTACATAATAAATGTCATTATTGCATGGTTCTTTGAATTCAACAATTTACAGAGTTCTACCATAGGAAAGTTAAATAACTAATCAAACCAACACAATTGCAAACCAGTAATTTCAGCTGCTGATACATATAAAAATCAAGAACATGTAGCAATGAAATGATTGCATCTTAATTCTAATATATTTAAGCTGATTTCACTCATTCTGAATTTTTTTTTCATTCACAAGCTATATTTGTGATTTAAGTGCTACCCTAAGTCCATTTATTTTTGTATTAAGGTTTTAGTAATGACCTAAAGAAAATGTCCAGAATAAACAGACACTCAAACTTTGTTTAGCTGCTGTGAGTCACTTTGTAACCCTAAGAAAAGCTGTCAGTATTTGAACAAGAGTTAAATTGTTAAGTAGGAAATGTCTGAATTAGAGTTTAGACTTGAAGAATGAAATGAGATCAATGAAAGTCTATACTGCTTTTTGTAATCTTAATCTCGATATAAAAGCTAACATCTGAAGAGTAAATCTAGGGACTACTATTTTGCCAAACATGTCTATTAATGTAATATGGGAAAATGAGTGAAATTTTTGCAGGTTTCACGAAAAGTAAATATATGCCTTCAGGAGTGAAAAACATTAACATCATACGGTTTGTTTGTTTTTAATAATATCTGTCAGTCAAAACTTAGGAATTAAAAAAAAGAGAAGAAAAAGCCTGCAATGCCAAACAGATTAGACACAGTGAGCTAAGAAAAGGAAGATGGATAGAATTGTTCAGAGGGCAGATACTCCTTCCCCTTTCTCACTAAGAATAAGCAGAGGCGCATTTGTGTAAACTTAACTAAGCAGAAACCTGCAGTGTCTGCTCAGTGCTGCTGACCTGCCAGCTGGAAAGAGCACTGAGTTTAAATGGTTTAAGTTCTCAAAGAAGCCAAGACTTGGCTGATCATCTTGGGATCAGCATATTGTGAGGCATATGAACACTCTCTTCAAAACTGGCAGGGAGAAAGGAAGGAAAATTGAAAATTGAAAAACAGTAGCCAGTTAAAATTCAGACAATTGTAAGGGTTGTGTTTTATCTGAAGCATTTGGTTATACTCCAAGCTACTGGATAAGGAAATAAATGGATTCACTCTTTAGGAGACAGCAGAGCACCTTTAGATTACTATACTACTGTTTAGTACACTGGAAAAAAAAAAAGGCAGAAAGAGAGAACACGTACATATTCTACTATTAAGAAATTTGTGTCATTTTTCTTAATGTGATCTAGCTTTTTATTGCTGTCTCTAGAACTCGCTTCTATTATTTATTAACATCTTATTATTCATTTTAACAAAAACATAAGTTTAAACATTTTAATAGGATATTCACCATTCTCATGAATAAACTTCAAAGGCATGGTATTCAAAATGAGTATCTGCAATAACCTCCCCAAAACAATGGCATATTCATTATTCTTACTTTACTAGAGAGAAAAAAATTGGCTTGGCTCAAATAGAGTTAACAAAAATATTGATTTCTATTCTTTTGGGTTGGCTAAAAGGTTCGTTCGGTTTTTTTTCTGGAAGATGGCTCTAGTAGCACTTAGTTGTCTTTAACTTCATTCAAAACAATTTTGTTAGATTGTATGTGACAGCTGTCATATCAGCGTGCAGTTTAATAAAGACATCAAAATTGGTGAATTTTTGTGTAGCCATTTTAGTACTGAAGATGGAAGAAAAAAAGCAATATTTTCAGCATATTATGCCTTATTATTTCAAGAAAGTTAAAAACTCAACTGAAACGCAAAAAAAGATTTGTGCAGCGTATGGAGAAGGTGCTGTGACAGATCGAACGTGTCAAAACTGGTTTGCGAAGTTTCCTGCTGTAGATTTCTCACTCGACAATGCTCCACGGCTCGGGTAAACCAGTTGAAGTTGATAGCGATCAAATTGAGACATTAGTTGAGAAAATCAACATTACACCATGGGGAAGAAAGCCGACATACTCAAAATACCCAAATCAAATGCTGAAAATCATTTGCACCAGCTTGGTTATGTTCATTGCTTTTATGTTTGGGTTCCACATAAATTAAGTAAAAAAAAAAACCTTCTTGATCATATTTCCGCATGAGATTCTCTACTTAAACGTAATGAAAACGTTCTATTTTTAAAATAAATTGTGATGGGCAATGAAAAGTGGATACTGTACAATAATGTGGAATGGAAGGGATCGTGGAACAAGTGAAATGAACCACCACTAACCACATCAAAGGCCAGTCTGCATCCAAAGAAGGTGATGCTGTGTATATGGTGGGATTGGAAGGGAGTCCTCTATTATGAGCTCCTTCCAGAAATCCAAACGATTAATTCCAACAAGTACTGCTACCAATTAGATCAACTGAAAGCAGCACTCCATGAAAAGCGTCCAGAATTAGCCAACAGAAAACGCATAATCTTCCATCAGGATACCGCAAGACTGCATGTTTCTTTGATGATCAGGCAAAAACTGTTACAGTTTGGCTGGGAGGTTCTGCTTTATCCGCCATATTCACCTGACATTGCACCTTCAGATTTCCATTTATTTAGGTCTTTACAAAATTCTCTAAATGGAAAAAAATTTAAATTCCCTGGAAGACTGTAAAGGGCACCTAGAACAGTTCTTTGCTCAAAAAGATAAAAAGTTTTTGGGAAGATGGAATTATGAAGTTGCTTGAAAAATGGCAGAAGGTAGTGGAACAAAAGGGTGAATATGTTGTTCAATAAAGTTCTTGGTGAAAATGAAAAATATGTCTTATATTTTTACTTAAAAAACAAAGGCACTTTTTGGCCAACCCAATACTCTGTTTTCTACTTTAATATTGTTGTTTGTTCTGTATATGAGAGAGAACACAATGCCCCTCGCTCCTGGGAATGTAAAAACATGTTGCCAACAACATCTCAAACTGACATGGTTTGGATTTACTGCATTAATACAAAAAACAATACTAAAGGTAGTCAGAGTTCACCACTCCTGGGTATGTCACAGGCTGAGGGCAGCAACTGCAACTGCCATCAGCATGTCTCCTGATGCCACCCAGAATTGCTGAGCTACAAGCTGAGAACTGAATACTTATTGGTCACACTGCTGACAAGTTTTTGAAAGGTATGTGAATGAAGCATTCACTGAAGTTATAATAAACAGTTTTTTGCACTATATTTAGACTCATTCTTCTAGCCTAAAACTGAAGTCCAGTTTCAATGCAGAAAAGTCTTTTCCGCAAGGGAATGAGAAACACATGAGAATAAATACATATCGTCCTAGATTCTACTCTGAATGATTTCAAAACATACATTTGAATATGAAGAAACTTTCAGTGAAGTTTTAATTACTTTTATATATCACTGCATTTACTACTAGGTAGGCCTTGTTCTTAGCTTCTTTTTAAACTACTCTATTTCAGCTTTAGATTAAATCTAATTAATGTTTCAAAATAGAATTACTGTTCTAGAAATCAAAGCAGAATATTCTATAAAATTTCTACCATGTATAGTGATATGAACTACATCAGTAGAGCAGAAAAATGAATTATTTTTAAAAGTATTCTAGACATTCTTTACTGTTGACAAAAATTCAATGGCAAAGAAGGGGTAGGATTTTTTTATTTCCTCCAACCAGTAAATCACATGCTTTTTAAAGGGCTCCTTTGTTATCCTTTTATAGGAAATAGGTTTTCTTTCCAATTTGTTCTTGCTCAAAATCTTTTCAGTTGAGTTGTTTTCATTGTGCCAAATGGAAGTTTTTATAAATTGTTTATGGGTGTCAAAGTTTCTTAATAGTTCAGTTGGACTGTTTACTCTCCAAGCAGTAGTAGGTAGGCAACAACATTTCTGTCAGTGTTAAAAGTTGATCTGCCAAATTCATGGTGTAGCTTAAACAGGACAGGCAGTGTGTGGTAGGAAAGCAGCTGTCCAGTACTTAACAAGATTTGGTTTGTCAACAGTATGGCTGAAGGTGTTTTGACATGATACATTCTTTCTCCATCATACTTCCAGCCCTTTGTCAGAATGTATATTCTCACCTGGAGTCAATCTGCTGAATTCTTTTTACCTTTTAACAGGGAAAGGAAAACTGTATTTAAAAGAATAAAAGTAAAGAATATTAAAGAGAGGTTTTTTTACACATTGATTTTCCATGAAACTGTGACTAGAGATAATAATGAATGCTGGTTGCTTCTTCACATCCAGCAGTAAATTCCCTCAATTAGCCACATGGAGAGGAAAAAAAAAATCTGTGTGCCTTAAAAAAAAAAAAAAAAAAAAAGAGTAATATCATATGAAATCTACTTCCCCAAACTAAGAGGAAAAGTGCAGATACTGTGCAACTAAAGGGATTTATCTGTAGTCTGAAATGGCTGTCTTACTTGGCTGTAAATCCCCCTCACATAATGCCTGAGGTCTTGCTTGCAGGGATGTGATCAAGTTACACTGCCTGAACGAAAAGTTAAAAAACAAATTAGGGCAGAGGACCTTGCCAGCTATCCATGATTTCTTGCAGTGCTTATCAGTAACCCGTGTGGGATGATTCAAGGTGAGAACACCAAATCTCTTTGTCCCATGCCACCATGTTTCACTCTAGTGTCAATATATCAGGGGAAATGAATGCTAAGTTTATAACAGCCATAGTTAGTGTCGGACACGTTTGCAACATGGACAGAGAAGGTTGCAGCTGTGAAAACCTGTGACACAGCCCCTAGGGACTTGCTTGACAGAGTTCTTGCCTTCTGACTGATTCAGTAGCAGCAACACACCTTCACAAGTGGTGACCTCACTGATCTTGAGAGTGTCTTCTACAAGGCTGCATGCATTAAACTACTTTGATAGAACTGGGGTATAGAATCACCAACTGGTTGCTGTTTAAAATGAAGTTACTCAAAATTCAGATTTTATCTTTAAAAAAATTACATAGTAAGAACTCATGAAAATTTTATTAATTTGAACTTTGTGATAACACAGACCAAGATCTATAATCTCTCCCACTATCTCTAAATAAAGATAATGCATTTATACCAATTATATATTATGTTATTATAAATTTTTAGAAGATTTGCTTTATATAATTTAATGGAAATAAAAACTCTAGTCACTCAAAGCAATTTAGGGACATTTTCATAAATTGTTAATTTAAAATCATTTTTATCAATATATTTAAATTCTCTGTTAGCTTAGCTAAATTTAATTAAAATAAAACATTTTCCTATTTTGGAGAAAAAGTATCAGAGTTGCAGGATTGCAAATTTCAGCCATCAACTCCTCTATCCTATGTATCCAAGCCACACTATTCACACACATAAGATCTTTGCACACACTTGATGCTGAAAGAGGAGACTTCAGAATTATAAAAAAAATTTAGAAAGGTGTTACAACTGATTAAGAAAAATAAAGGATAGTAGTATCCAAATAATGAAATCAATGTTAGTGCCAAACTGAAGCCTCATGTGAAGTAGAAGAAAGTGATCTTAAGCAGTCAGAAAAGTAAGCACATTTCATCATTGGGACAACTGACCCTTCTTTTTTTTGTTTTCTGGGTTTTTTGGCCAAGCCTCGTGGCTTGTGGGATCTTAGTTATCCGACCAGGCATTGAACCCACGCCCTTGGCAGTGAAAGCACTGAGTCCTAACCACTGGACCGCCAGGGAATTCCCAACCCTTATTTTCAAAAGTAGCAAAACCTGATCCTTGATTCTGTTAAGAAACAGCATACACATAACAGGCCTAAAACTGTCCTCCCCAAGTTGTCTCCTAATGTAATCTTCTGATATTTTTCCAAGTACAGTGACAAGTTCCCTGGGCATTAATATATAGAGAAATGACACTATCACTCACTTGTCTCAAATACTAGCTAAAGGGAGATTCAAATTAGAAGACTTCTCCTCCAACAATACCTGTGGCCCGTATGCCTCTCTGAAAATTGCCACTCACTTTTTCTCAGGTTTGCATTCCAGTTTACAAGTACCAAGGGAAATACATGTAGTAAATGTTGAATGTGATTCCACTTTAAGAATTACCTCTATCAACTGTCATAACCGGTTTCAAATTTGGTTAAGCATTTCTGATATTTATGTAGACTATACACTTTACATTCTAATTGGGTTGAAAGTGGATGATCTAAACATAATCAGCCAGTGTATATTGTAGATTTTCTTCTTTGTGCAGAAAAACCAAACCACTTTTTTAAAGTATTTTTTTTTCAGATTCCCATAAGATTCCCTATTACCAGACACAAATCTGCTTCTGTTTTTGTTTTAATGGCAGAAATAAATTATCATAATGAAGAAGTTGAGACTAAAGTAAGTAACACCCATCTAACTAAACTCATTTTTCTGCCTCCTTAGTTCCCTTAAATGTCACTGCCACTCAGGAACAAGTCATAATGCTACCCTTTCACTCCTCTCCTTCATAATCAGCCAAGTAACTGACACATTACAGTCAATGATTCCCTACTTTATATCTCCCCCCGCCACCCCATTTCTAACTCTCACTGTGATTATCTATCTGTATATAAAAGCCTCACTTCTAAGTTACTATGATAATCTTATATTTGAATTTATTGACTGCAGTTTCTTGACTCCATGGGTCACACTGTACAAGTGCCCATTTAAGCTTCTTTATATACCATGCAATTAACCTGCTCAAAATTTTGGATAATATCCTACTGGATGAGTGTCCAGGCTATGTCCAAAATTGTCCTCTAATCATGTCATTTAGCTGCATCCTAAAAATTTTTGATTTGTAGTATGTTCAATATCTTCTAATATCCACCGTGATCTCTCCTTTGACCCACTGGAGCTAAAAAGAGCTTCTAGATGCTGGTCGTGTTCTATTTCTCAACCAGGGTGGTGATTAAATAGTCTACTCACTATACATTAATCTGCACATAGAGAGGTATATCTAAGCTTGCACACTTTTCTCTACAAAGTTATGCTTCAATTTATTAAAAAAAGTTTATTTGAAAAGCAAACTAAATTGTTAAAGAATAGAATTGCTGTATTAACTTGGATTGCTCAGAGATTAGGAAGAAAAGTGTCGTTCCAGGTAACAGTTATGATACACAAGCAGAAAACTTCCTGAGAATGAATCCAACTAATGGAAACCAGAGCTGAAAAGTGTAGAGAATAAGGCAATATTGATGTAGACCTAAGGAATATGTTATTTTATTTAACTTTAGAGTACGAAGTACAGGGTTATATTCTATAACAATAACTAATTTCAAAATCTAACATTATATGCCAAGCATTGAGTAAAACATTTAATAAGCATTTTCTTATGTAATATTAGTTCTTTATAGGAGTACTACTTAATTTTCAAATATATTAGTGCTTTCTGGTTACCTTTTGTTATAGTTTGTTAGCTTAATTCCACTGTGATCAGTACTATGCACGTTACCAATCCCTAAAAACTTGCTGAGGTTTACTTGCTTTGTGGAGCAGCATATGGTTACTTTTTATAAATGCACCAGAAACAATTGAAACAAATGTATATTCTGCAGTTGTTTTATGAAGTGGTCAACATATATGCTAATTAAGTTCTAAAAGTAGGTAATTGTGCTGTTCAAATCTTCTATACCCTTCTTGATATATTTTTTTTTCTGTTTCAATCTTTAAGAGTTGTATTAATTTTTATTTCTAGAATCCATTTGACTATTTTATATAGCTTCTAGGGGTCTGAATACTCCAATTTCTAAATTTCTATTTAATTACTTGTTTTTTCTTTTGGTTTTGAGATATTTCTTACTTTTTTTGATTACAAGTTATTTTTATTGGATTTTTGATTGAGAAAATTTAATATAAAAATTGTAGAGATAATTTGAAGGAATAGATTCCTTAAGGTTTTCTTTCTAGCTGTCAGGTTAGTGTAAATCACCTTAAACAAGGGTTTCTAAACCTCAGCACTATTCTTATTTTGGACCAGGATAATTCTTTGTTTTACAAAGCTGTCCTGTGCATTGTAGGATGCTTAGCTGCTTCCCTTGCCTCTACTCACTAGATACCAGTAGCATTCTCGCATGTTTTGGCAATCCAAATTGTTTCTGTACACGGACACATGTCCCCTGAGGTGTGGCTGTGGTGATGCCCCTGCTTAAGAACCACCGCACCTTAACCGATTAGGAGCTGAATTTAAGTTTGTTTAGTCCTTGTGAGAACTATTCTTCTCTGGTATGACCTTACTCTTAGGTTTTAGACCTTTATTTTCCCAAATGAAAATCCAAGGTATTTATCAAAAAAACTTCTACTTTGAGCCCCGAGGCTTATGAAATTGATGAGAGCTTTGTTCTACATCTCTGCCTCTCTACTACCTCTTTGTGATCCGATACTCTTCTTCCCATCCTCTGCTCCTACTTAGCAAATATCTGAGAAGAATGTGATGTCAAATGTCAGACTTGCCTTCAGAGATTCAATACCCAATCCTTTCATACAGACACTTTATATTAGCCTTCCAGCTACTTCAGCTGTTCTCAGGTAGTTCAAAGTTTGCACTTTGGTGCAAAGTAAGCTAGACTGCCATTGTCAGAGGCTAAAATTCCCCTTTGCCTAACTGTTTAAGAGTAAGTCCCAGGATTGCACTTCCCTGCCTTTATTGGCCTTGTATGTGTCACACGCCCATTCCTGAATGAATCACTGTTTCCAGGAAATGAAATGCTCTATTTGGTGTACCCTGAGCTCTGATTCACATCCAAAGATGTGGGTGGAGTCAACCTTACTTGAACTGGTTATAGAATAAATTATGGGTAGTTCCTGATGACCGTTACCTAAACGAGCAGAAGAGGAGAGGTACAGTGGGAAGGGGGGGAATACGGATGTTTGCAGGTGAAAAACAATAGTTTCCTACCCAACATAAGTGAAAGCTGAAATATAATTGTTATTCTCTAAATGTTAAATTTCCTTTTAAAAATATTTTGCCCACTAATAAAGCATTCTCTTAAAAGTTTAAACTTAAACATTAAGTTTAAAAACTATACTGTGAACTTCTGATATACTAATTGAACTCATAAAATATATAAGGAATATCACTCAACAGAAAGAGACCCTAAGTTAACTTAGAAAAGAACTAGATTTAAAGATAAGTAAATTTTCTCACAAATGTGGTTGAATCACTTCAAAATATTATATATGTTGTGGTAGGAAAATATATTTCACCTCTCATACATTGGTATGGGTAGTAGTCTTAAACTAAGCTGTCGACTTCAGCTGTCTGGGGTGGGGGGGAAGGGAAGAAAAAAAACTAATAATTAGAAACTATAAACTATCAACAAAGTACCTTTGTATCCAACTTTTTAAGGGCTGAAAACAATTTTTGTATTGAAATATACAATATACAACAGTTTTGTATTAAAATACACATATACCTAAATATGAGGAAAGCAATGTTTAGCTATCTTGTTAAGCAGACATTTTTAGTGAAACTAAAATTTAGTGAAGTCAATATGAGGTATTCTGAAGCTAATAATATTTTCTGAATTGTCAATGGATGCATTTATGATTATTAGTTGTGGTGAATGGTGATTAATGTTTCTCAGATAGGCATGCTTTACTTTATCTGATGAACCTACTACCCTCACCATTTCAAATACATGATTCATTTTTGTAAATAGAAAGATAGATAGATATGGATATATATACATATATATGTATATATATTTAAATTTAATAGTATCTACTTTAAATTTGACCATTAATTTAAAAATAAAATGCTTGGCATTTACTTGTTTCCACTACTTAATAGCATGTACAGGACAATCATTTACGATTGATGAAAATGTTCACTCTTTTGATATTCAGGCAATTACATGTTATCTCTCTACCGCTTCTATGGACATTGTTGCTGATGAAGCCAAAGCCAGTTTCCACCCAGAATTATGCAACTAACTTATTTAGTTCATGAGAACAGAAGAATAGCTGCCAAGTGCTAGCCAGATAACTCTCACCAACGTGCCCCTGGCAGAAAACTTTACCAGAAGAGCTTATTTCAGAGGATCACAAAAAGTTCATCTCAACTATCTTTTAGAAAACAATTAAAACTTTAGATTGCAGTGTATGTGTGTGAGTGTGTGTGTGTGTGTGTGTGAGAGAGAGAGAGAGAGAGAGAGAGAGAAACAGAGAGAGGGAGAGAGAAAGAGGGAGGGAGGAATGGAGGAAGTAATATTGTTTCATGTAAAAAAATGGCTGAAGGGTAACATTATGATAACTTTTGTCACAGAGCACTATTAAACCTGACATCTATAACATATTTGTTTTTTTAATAGGCAATAAATGAATCAGTGATGACTTCAACAATAATTGAAAGTAATTTGGTAAGAAATTCACCAGGGATAAAAAACTCAAGAGAATTCTCTGAACCTAGAACAGCCAAACTAGAAGGATTGACCTGCCATCACAGATTTTTTTGGGTTTTGGGTTTTGTGTGTGGGTTTTGTGTGTGTGTGTGTGATTCCATTAGTAATATAATTGGAGCATAAGGAAAAGTGTAGAAGAATGATTATGGATTGGTTAACTTAGCTTTGGTGGATTTTAGGAAAAAAAATCATTGGTTGTAAATCTAGGATATCATAGCCGTTGAAAAATTCAAGTGCTTTCTAGTGTACAGAGTGATTTCTTAGAAGACATATGCATACACTGTCAATTTCTTTTCTCTCATTGTCATAGTAAAAACAGTGACACATTTCTTAAGGAAGGAACTGTTTTTGTGATAAGATAGTCAAACTCTGTTCTAGAGGAGTATTTTGTTTTGTTTTGCTTAATGCAAATAGAAAGAGGGGACCAAACTGTGTACTTAAAAATATTTAAACTGGTTCATCTCATTATTTTCTGAAGAAAACTTACAAATATACACCTAAGCAAAGAGGAAAGGAGGACACTGTGATTCCTGACATAACTAGAATTAATCTCTTTTTCTGGTGTCTTCTGTCAAAACCTACCCCGGAGAAAGGAGAGAGGAGACAAAGGTATCCATAATATAGCAACAATATCAAAAGCTAGGAGACCCAGTGAGACAGAAGATGGTTTTGAAAAAGTTGTGTGGTTTATGGGTGGTTGTAGCGGGGCGGACTGTTTAGGCTAGCTGTGGTAGTGAGGGAATGATAAAACAGATAAAAATTAGTTGTTATTTCTGTACATATTTCACGCTCCCTCCCATCACCACCACGTTGGACCAGTCACTAGCTGCCTTTCTGCTGAGGTCAATGGGTGGAATCAGGGCACCACAAAAGCTTTTTAGTGAGGTGCTGAAAGACATAGGTAAGAAGTGATTGGTTTTCTATGACTTATTCTATTTTTTCTATTGATATTCTAAAAACATTGCCTTCTCCCAACGCTGCTCTTCTTCAGGGTGTTAAGGTGATGGAAATAATAACAAATATAGGCAATTAACAATGGTGTGATGGAGCTGGAGCTCCCCACTTATGGGCTTATCTCTACGGCCTCTTTGAACTCACTTGAACCAAGTTCTAGCCTTCAATCCCTTAAAAAGTATTACAAGAGTAGGTGATAGACTCAGGAAAATAAACACTCCTAGACTAAAAAAACCGAAACACTTAGAGAACTGTCCCCTTCAAAAGAAAAAAGACTGGGCATTATACACCATCTGAAGCAGAAATATTAGAACAGTCAGACCAAAAATCTAAAGAAATAAGAAATGTTATGCTAGCAAATTCAAATTTCAAATAAGAATGAGAAACTATTAAAATAGCCAGGTAAAAATATTAGTTATAAAAATATAATAAAAAGATTAATGGGGACAGCAGATGAAATTTAGCTGAGGATCAAGTTGTTTAGCTGACCATATTAAGAAACTCAGAAGGAAACAGGAGAGATAAAGGAAGAAAAATGTAAAATTTAAGAGGTATGGAAGACAAAAGTAGAAACACAACATTCAGATAAAATAAATTGTCCAGAAAAGTAAATGGAAACAAAGTCTTTAAAGAAATGAAAATAGTTTCCCTAAATTATAAAAGGATAACCTAAATCATATATGGAGAAGTAAAGTGTCATGAAGAGTCACTAACAACAACAACAAAAAGAATAAGGAAGTACTTACCTTATAAGTTATTGTAAAATATTATAACTAAGATGGAGTGGTGTTAGTGAAGGGAGAGACTAAATTGATCATGGAGCCGAATGAGAGCCTAGATACTGACTCACATTTACTTAAAACCAGGGAAATGATACAGGTGGAATGAACAAATAAATTATTCAATAAATGGGGTTGGAAAAAACATTTCTAACTTATCTGATACACAAAAACAAACTCTAACTGAATTAAGAATTTGAATGTGAAAAGATTTAGAAAAAAGTTAGAAAAAATATAGTGTGTATCTTTCTGACTTCGGGAAAGATATTTAAATAAGTACAAAAATAATCAAAAAGGATAATAATAAACATAGCATTAAATTTACAATCAGTTCATCAAAAGACATCTAAAGAAAGTGAAAGATATGCTACAAAAGAGAAGATATTTGTAACACATATTCACAAATAACTTGTATCAGCAATAATGTGTAATTTTAAGAAATTCTACACATTAATTTTAAAAAAGACCATTGAACCAATAGAAGGTCATAAATCATGAATGTATATTATACAGTATTCATGACTCACAGCTTATTAAGACATGTTCAACCTTATTAACCAAAGAAAAGCAAAACAAAACTGGTAAATGAGATACCAGTTTAGAAAACTGGAGTGGCACAACTTAAAAGGAATGACCATATCAAGGGTTTGAGGGTCTCTACACAATCTGTATTACTAAAACATTACCAGTGAGCGTTTTCAACCATTTTTTTCTAAAACAATTTGGCAATATTTTATAAAGTTGAAACTCATGAAGCAACAACTTTAGGTCATGTATAACAAAAAACCATGAGGAAGATTTTTTATAGCAGTGATCTTTGCACTACTAGAAAAACTGAAATTCTCATTTACTAAAAATGGACAAAAAATAAAGTATACTGATTCAACAATATATGAAAGTAAAAATAAATGAACAGCAGGCATATTCAACAATGCTTAATCTTATTAACATGATATTTGTGTTGGAAGAGAAATTCCTAGAAAATATGTGCCATATCTTTTTATATAGATTGAAAACAAGTAAAAATTAACCATAAATTGTTTATGCATTAATTATATATGTGAAAAAAATGAGGAAATGACAGTAGTAGTAGTTACTTCTGAAGGGAAGACTTAGGGATGAATTAGGGAAGGTTTATAGAATTCAGCTATAAGCAATAGAGAGTAACTACTTTTGAGATTGGATAGTATGTCCATGATGATTTAATATATTATGAAATATGTGAATGAAATAACATAAAATTGATCATTAAAAAAGGTTATTGATATATCCACAGTGATTGTCATGAACCAAAAAAAGCAAGGGGACGTAAATAAACGCATTTGTGTTTTCAAATTCATAGTTTTTTGCTAATTAAAAATAAACTTCTATCTTTCAATCTAAAAACTCAATGACTTTCTCACTCATTAAATCTCATCTTGGAGTTTCTATACATAATTATTTTTAAAAGCATTTAAGTAGTTACAGTGGTCTATTTATCTAAAGAGAGAGCACAGTATCTTTCTAGAAGATTAGAAAATCAAAATAAATGGAAAATATAACTTGAAAATATTATGATTATATATACCATTTTCTTATTCATACTTTAGTTTGCAGGCTCACTTAGAGAATAAACAAACCACTACTAACTTAGTATCCCTTTACAAGTTATGAGAACCTAGAGTCTAAAAAACTTTAAAGGACAGATCAAAATTTAGGGGACAAAAGGCATTGGGTAATGTTAACCCATTTGTTTCTTTGATGTTATTTGACAAAAGAGTATACGGGCATAACTTTTCTTATTGCACTTTGCTTTACTGTGCTTCATAGATAATTGTTTTTTATAAATTGAAGGTTTGCAGCAACCCTGCATTGAAAAACTTTATTGGTGCCATTTTTTTTAATAAGCATTTGCTCACTTCATGTCTCTGTCATATTTTAATAATTTTTGTAATATTTCAAAATTTTAATTATTATTATATTTTTTATGGTAATGCATGATCAGCGATGTTTGGTATTACTATTGTAATTGTTTTGGGGCATCACAAACTTCACCCATATAAGGCAATGAACTTAATCGATAAATGTGTGTGCTTTGACTGCTGCACCAACTGGCCATTCCCCCTTCTCTCTCCCTCTTCTTAGGCCTCTCTATTTCCTGAGACACAACAATATTGAAATCAGCAAATTTTTTTAAACATGTATGCTATAAATTTATTTTTTCCAAGTCTGAGTTGTTTTACATTAATTAAAACTAGGATATAAATAATAACCTCCCCCCAAAACTGATATTGCTATTATTTATTTTTTCCCTTCCTTAACTAGTGAAATTATTTCTGAGAATATGTGAAAGAAATTGAGACTAAATATAAGATGTTAATAATACCTCTGAGGACTTGTAAGAACTCAGCAAATGTTAATTCATTAATTCTCAATTTGTTTTTTATATAAAATATTAACAATGTTCTTCAAATCCTAACATTTCTTTTATTATTTCCTTATGTCTTGTTGAATTCAATAGCTTTCTCACTTTCTCACTTTAATTCAGCAATTAATTCATCCTTTCTAATTTTTGCCTATATGCTATGGTTTTAATGTGTTAACTATCACCATCAGGAACCTACTAATGGGCAATATGTAGACTGACAGATATTTTTATTGCATTATACTTCTGGACGATAGATATAAAGGTAAATAATCATGTTTATTAATATTTATATGATAGGAAAAATACATATTCAAACAAAAAATCTACCTTCAATTTTATCCAGTCCAATTCTCATTATGATAAAACATGCTAACAGAGTTTAATAAATGGTACACATTCTAAAGTGAATGAATGTCTACAGAAAAACACATGGAATAGTAAGCAAAGTTCTTATGTTCAGAAATTCAATTCTGATTGGCATGCAAATGTCAACGTCTGTGAAAATTAGTCTTTTCCATTCATAAACAATGGTTATTCACAAACTTGTGATATTTCACACACATTCCCATCTTGGATTTAAAAATTAGCTTTGAAAATTACCTATTTCATTATTGCAGCTTATACTCATTTCCTCACTAATTGTGATATTCTTTCAAAAACGCAAATGTTTTAAGTATTTATTTGATATTTGTTTTGAGGACAGCACTTTTTTTTAAAATATGACCACAAAAACATATTTTTTTAAAAAAAAGGTTAAAAAATTATCTCTTTTCTTCCAAATTAAATACAGGAAGTCCTGTGAGTAGAGGTTTTTCATGTAGTCTCGTTTGCCAAAGCCCCAAGACAATTTTTACTGAAAACATATGCATAAAAAGGGGTGCATAGTTATTGTTCGCTTTGTTTACACACAGAATTTTCCTGATTCTTCTCTATAATTCTAAATTGCAGCATGGCATTCTGTATTGAAAAAAGTAGCTGTACTCATGAGGCTGCATTTTTCTTTTTTTTTTGAAATGGCAAGAAGAGAATTTGAGTGGACAAAATTTTTTTTAAATCATTTTTAAATAACAAGATAATATGAATTGAATTAAAAAACCTTCTTTTTATTTTATTTGTTTTCATGCTTCCTCAGCCTTCTTGAGGAAGAGAATCTTGGTTTTGTACTTTTTTTTTTCCTTCCTCAGCATATAGCACAGTGCTTGACACATCATGAAAGTTCAATAAATATTTGGTCAATGCATGAATGTGTGAGTAAAAAAATAATCTCATATGCAATTAACTACACTAGAAGTGATTTCTTGTATATGTCATTACCCATTCTTGTTTCAACTTTTATGGAAAAGTGACTACTGGAAATCCTTTTAGAAATTTCACCCAGAATGACTCACATCTGATTCAAATCAGAAGAACAATCAATTTGGCACCATCATAAGCGCTTTCAGATGTTAAAGGTGACAAAATGGGCAGAACTCCTGCTAACAGATTATGGATACCATGTGTGACAGAATTAAGTGGAAAAATGTTCGTAGACATGCTGAAGTGGAAGGCATGTCACACCCATGTGGCTTGGCTGCGAGATACAATGCATTCACTGACATGATGGCAAAGTTGGGTGGCACATCACGTATGGCATATGGCAGGCTTCTGCTTCAGCAAATGCATACCACATGCCAAAGAGTGGTGTAGTTTCTATTGATTACTGTTTCTTTTCCTTTCAAGTGTTCAAATTAATATTAAAGTGTTTTTAGCAATCCAAAAAGGAACACAAGAAGTCCAAACACACCCTTTTAACTCATTCAACAGTGAATTTTTATATTAATGATTTGTCCACCTTAAGAACTGCATATGTGCACATTATTTCTCAAAATACAAACTAAGAAGGGTACTACAAGGAAAAATTATCTCATATTAAGTCAAAACAGAAAGAACCACTTTCAAAATTTTGAGTATACACATGTATACTAGTACATATGCTTTCATATTCTTTATATTCATTTGTCACTCAACAAATGTTCATTGAGTACATATGCTGCATTGAGTGAACACAGTGCCTTCTTTCAAGGAGCTTTCAGTCTAGATAGGAAAAAATGAATAAAAAGAAAATTAAACTACAGTGTGATAAGTACAGTAGGAACAGAAAAGGGGGAGGGGAGGTTTCATGAGAAAGGTAAAAAATAGTTGGGAAAAATCTCAAATTAGATGATTCCTATGATTAGATCCTTAGAAGAAAATACAGATCAATTACTTAAGAAGGAAAAAAAGAATATTACAAGTAAAAGAAGAAGCATTTGCAAAAGCAAAGAAACAGTATTTTTCTTTAGGTATTTCAAGTAATTTCGTATTAATAGAGCATAGTGTATAGGAATATGGTAATATATCTAGAAGTCAGGGGCCAGAAACCCACTATATATTATGTTGACATTAGATTTTTATACTGAAGGGGATAGAAAAACAGAAAAAGGTTTTAAGTAGCAATGATCAGATTCACATATTAAAGAGAGAAATCTGCAGGAGTTTTAAGACTGGGTAAAATGGATAAGAGGATGATGACATCAAAGGCGGCTGCAGTGGTCTACATGGTAATAACAAGGGTCCTACTAAGGTATTATCACTGGAGATAGAAAGGAGGGGACTGCTCTTAGAGCCATGTCAACAATAGAACTGACAGGACTCAGTAACCAATTGGAAGCCTTCTGGCTCAGGGATAGAAGCAGTTTATGATGACTTCAAGAGTTCTTGCTTGGTGAACTGGTTAATGTAGGAAAAAGAGGATGTGAGAAAGATTTATTAAATATCATCTGATAAATGTGGTTTTGGAAATTTTGAATTGGGGGGCCTATGGGCTTATCCAATCAGATTGCTCTAGTGAAGAGTTTAATGTGTGGATTTTATCTAAGAGGAAAGACATATTAGACTGGAGATAAGCAATTTGCTCTTGAACAACATGTGTATTTTTCCATTTTGGGGGTGCTATGTGTTACATATGTCTATTAGATCACCCCTTTGGATTTTTTATGAAGAAAAATATTTATATTTGCTTTGCCAATATTTTGTTTAGGATTTTGTACCTATGTTCTTGAGTAAGAGTGCTTTATTCTAGTTTCTCCTTTTTTGTTTTTTAGTATTATACTTATCTAATGTTATTATTAAAATTATGTTTGCTTCATGAAGATTGAGAGATTATTTCTTTTTCTCTCTTTGTGAGGAGTATATTAAAATTGGATTATTTATTTTTGGATGTTACCATCTCTGTCAGGTGTTTTCTTTGTCAGAAGATATTTAACACATTCAAGTTCTCTAATGATTTTTAGGACTATTCAAATTTTATACATATACTATATATATTATATATTTAATATGCATTATATATAGTTATAGATTTTACATTTATGAAGTTTTATATATATATAGTTGTCAATTTTAATACATTGCTTTTAAATGAATATATCTATTTCATCTAAGTTCTCTAATACCCAGGTATGCAATTGTCCATGATATCCTTTTAATCTTTTTTTTAATCCCTAAAATATCTGTAGTTGTCTCTCTTCCCATTCTTCATATTGTTTATTTCAACTAGGTTAGAAATAAAATTCATAAGCCAAACCAATATACTCTTTAGAATGAAAGAAGATGCTATTACTTACACCATAACAACAAGTGTCACCCTAGAGTATCACAGCAAGATGGGAACTACGGTCTCTGGGTGAATATCTAGTTAGCCTCATATTCTTGTCATTTGGCAGTGACATATTTTTTCAGACATTTCTTTTAATTTAGCCATTCTTGTGGTTGTGCCATGCAAAAAATAAAATTAATAATTTTTGTTTTTAATAAAAAATAAAATTAGCCATATAATTTAAAATTAAAAATTTAATGCAATGAGAGGATGCTGTTATCCATATTTTATAGTTAGTGCTAAATACTGATTATTAAATAAGATTATGTATAACTTCTATGGGAAAATCTATCTACATAACAACTGATATGAAATAAATAGGGGTTTCCCTGGTGGCGCAGTGGTTGAGAGTCCGCCTGCCGATGCAGGGGACACGGGTTCGTGCCCCGGTCCGGGAAGATCCCACATGCTGCAGAGTGGCTGGGCATGTGAGCCATGGCCGCTGAGCCTGCGCATCCGGAGCCTGTGCTCCACATCAGGAGAGGCCACAACAGTGAGAGGCCCGCATACCGCAAAAAAAAAAAAAAAAAAAAAAAAGAAAGAAATAGGAAGATAGCATTCATTGAGGATTTACTGTGTATGGACTTCATGTAATCCTCATTAAAACTGCACATCCAATAATATCCCCACTGAAAGACAATGAAAACAGGCTAATTTGGTTCACAGTCATATAGCTGGGAAGTGATGGAACTATTATCCAGCTTGGGTCTCTCTGAATTTGTCCATCTCAAAGTTACTATTTAGCATACTGAAAATTCCCAACAATAAGTAAATAATCATTCTATACTCAAAAAACTTTTCAAAACATAATTAACTGTGAACCTTATCTTTTTAATATTAAAAAACTGCCTTTGGTTGTCTTATGAGCATTAGTGAACTACTTATTCATTGAAAAAATTTGTTATCTATTCCATATTAAGATAATAAATGCCTAGGAATTCTTCCACTAATGTTTGAGAACTTTTGATCACTCATTCATTTAGGCTAAACCTCAGAATGAAACAGATTCTACCGACAGTGCTAAGTACTGTTCTGATTGCTAGACATACAATGTTGAACTAAAGAGAGACAGCTCCCGCTTTCAAGGAGCTTCAATTGCAGAGGGAGAGCAGAAAATAATGAAGTAAGCCAACATATAATGAAATGTAAGGTTGTGAATAGTTCTAGGAATAAAAATGAAGTAATATAAAGGCATAAAGAGTGACCAACATGAATGTGATCATAGATCAGATCTGATTGAATTGATGGAGGAAGTCCTGTGAAATTCTGCAGGGGAATAGAAGGGGCAAAGCCCTCCCCACCAGGTGGGAAACAGACAACTGCTTTCAGTTTGGCAGCAAGACAGTTAGTAAGCAATAAGCATAGCAAGGGATAAATTTAAAGAGGTAAGATATAATATCCCACTCAAAGCGGGATATATATATGTATTATATATATATATAATACATATATATATATAATATCCCACTCAAATGTTAAACATTTTCTGTTTTTATTACTGAGAACGATGCACCATATACTCCTCACCATCTCTGACCACTTGCTATCCTTCAGATTCATGATATTCCTGCTACCACTGGTACTCTGGAAGGAGCAAAATATACTTGGTAGTAAGAAGCTGTATATTCTCCTAGGAATAGAAGTTGAAGGGAGATTGATAGATGCATGATAGTTATGAGAGACACAGACCGAATTGAGGGTTGATAATGACTTTGCAGTGTGTTAATTTCTCTAGGCTAAACTATGCTCCCAAGAATTCCCTTCCTAGTATGTGTCTGGATGAGGGATAAAGAACAGTTCAAAAGATACTCTGTGGTAGTGGTTTGAGGAATGACAGAAAGTAACAGTGCACACAAACACATACATACACTTCTCCCAGTTGTTTAATCAAACACAAATCAAACACAAAGCATCTTCAGTTGTAGCTGTGAAGGGATTTTTGCAGATGTAATAACCATTCCTAATCAGTTAACTTTAATAGTTCATCTTGGGTAGGTCTGACTCAATCATTTGTTACCACTATAAAAGAGGACAAAAGCTTTCCCTGATAGAGAAAAAGAGAGGGGCATTAGTGAGCAACAGGAATTGGCCCGTGTTCATGGGGTTTCAATCAGCTTGTAATCCCTCCTTCTTGATTGCCTGCCTTAAAACTTCAGACTTTAGCCAGCCCCCACACTGAATAAGCCAATCCCTTGCGATAATCCATATATCCATGTATCACCTACTGGTTCTTTTCCTTTGGAAGAATCTTGATAGATACAAGGAGTACTGCTCACAAGTACTTAGCAGGGGACACATCAAAGAACACATGGAAATATCTATGAATAAATTTTAAACACCTGCCAGAACCAGAAAGCTGGAGACCAGGTCATATAGTTATCAGTAAAGTACTTTCCTTTCCTCTTTACCTCTTCCTTTCTTCAGTTCCAATTTGCTGAGGTCAGAAATTTTGAATGGAAATCTGGAGAAGACTTCTTTATATGGTTTGTAATTTGTTTCATTTAAAAGGACAAAGACAACATGACCATGCCCCTAAAATCCAGATATATTATATTAGTTTTATATGACTGCTATAACAAATTAGTACAAATTTAGTGACTTCAAACAACACATATTTATTACTTTGCAGTTCTGTGTATTGGAAGTACAAAACAGCTCTCACTGTACCAAAATCAAGGTAACAACAGAAATGAGTTCCTTTCTGGAGGCTCTAGGGGAGAATCCCTTTCCTTACCTATTCCAGCTTCTATAAGCCCCTGCATTCCTTGGCTCTTGGTCCCCTTCCTTCATCTTCACAGCCAGCAATGGCATGTAGAGTCCTTCTCACAAGGCATGACTTTCTTTTCTGCTTCCCTTGTCCACTTTTAAGGTCTTTATGATTGCATTGGACCAGATAACCCAGGATAATCTTTTTATGTTAAGGGCCGCTGATTAGCAAGCTTTATTCCATCTGCATCCTTAATTTCCCTTTGTTATATAACTTAGCACAGTCACAAGTGGTGGGAATTTGGATTTTGACAACTTTGGCAGGGGAGGGAGGTTGGTAATTATTTTGCTTACTACATATGTGTTCTTTATTATTTGGATATGGAATAACTAAATATTCCTGCACTTCTTTTCATTACTTGATAAGACATAACTGAGACAAATGAATCTCAACTGACAGGAAATCACTCCTGTAATTAAATTATAGAGATGGGAAAAACTCAAATTTGACCTATGTCCAAAGATAGAATTTATCTTTTTATTGCTATATATCTTAACATAAATTGTCATTGTCATAAATTGTCATTTTCATCTGGCATTTCATCTGGCATTCACTGTTTTACACAAAAGGCATTATCATTAGTATACATATAATTCTTTCTATAGCTCTAATTTGTATCCTGTGAGTATTTCTATACATGAGTTTTCCAATATATTGCTAAAAGGTAGCTTTTAATGTGACCAGAATAATAGGCAGTTGGTCTCATATTCAAAGCTGTTTCAAAAAGGCATTTACTTAAAAAATGTTAAAAATGGAGGTCATTATACAAAATTCACTCCAAATGGCTTCTTAGTCAAAGAGAGATAATTAGGTGCTTCCCTGAAGAAAGTGGCGTATTAGGAAATTAATCTCCATGGAATTGGTAACCTTTCTGAATTCACTGATTTTTCAGTTTTTACATTTGATTATATAATCTGGAAACCTCCAAATATCAGCAAATTCACAGGCCCTATTGACAGCTGCTTGAACAGCTAAGCAGAGGAAGGGAAACAGTAAAATTAAAAACAAAAACAATAACAAAAAACCCTCAATCTTAATTTTACCATCAGCATTTCAAGGCAGTTTAGAAAGCTTGAGAACTTTCTTGCACATTTCAACTGTACTAGTCAAAAACTACGATTTAAAAAGGAGGTGACTTGAAATAGGGACAGGTAGCAATGAAGAGGGAAGTGTGAGAACGGGCAGTGCGTTAGTGCTACATGTGAAATGTTCAGAAAAGAAAGAGATCAATTAGCTTAAAAGGTTTGAAACCTATTTTGGCATAGTTTTGAAGACAAAAGAAAAATCATCCTGCAGAAATGCAGTTCATTGCTGAGAGGTGATGAGCAATGAACAATGAATTCCATCAGTTTTGTAGGCAACATTCCTTCTCCTTCATAAAGTACTATCCATTATTAATGAGCACTATTTCTGAGTGTGAAAGAACTGTTTGAAAAACATTAACATCATATCTTGGATGTGATTGACATTGTCATTCTTTTCATTTTGCTGCTGGCAAGAGGCATCCCTGTAGACTTATGTGCATCTGGACATTACTAATATCCTCCTTGTTATGCACTCTGGGCAGCTGTGATATGGAAATTTTCAGCATTGTATTTTATGGTATATTTTTCAGCTTTTACATTGTGTTCTGTTTCAAAATGCGTAAGTCAAGCCTTTTTGCATGCAACGATCAATCAGAAAAATTATCCCTTTCCTGATCTGACTCTTCTCCAAATTTTAAAAAGATGTGCAATGACCGTCTGCTAGCCAGGCAGTTATTTAGATCCATGTCTATTCATAGTATTTCTTTTTTACCTTCCACTTTTCAAAGCTGATTACATTTTTAATTGTCCTGTTGCAAAAATGGACTGTAGCTACTGTCTACTTGTTCAGTAACACCACAGTGCTGACTAACCCACCCACATAACACCTTTTAATCAGCAAAGCTAAAGGTAACAAAGTCAAGGATTAGAGGAGTAATGGATCCAAGAAAAAAAATTAAGCACCAATCCTCTTGACTTTTAAATATGTAAGTAACTAACTAAGCTTCTTTTTTTTCCTCTCAGCTGCCCTGATTCTCCCTCCTCACAGCCCCTATGCACACCCACACAGAGATCTGTATTCCTAAGTGTGGCTCACTTACTCCATACGAACACACCACAAGTCGATCTGTTTCTCTGTACATTAACAGCCTATCAGTGAAGTGTGCACTAAGCATTTTCAGTCAGCTAATGCTGATAACCTTTAATATTTGGAGGTGCAACATAACCACCCCCCCATTCTCTTTTTTGATATTCTGCTGCCAGTTCTGCCAAATGTTTGGATTGTCCTAAGAATTCACCTTAAAAAAGGCTCCCAAAAGTGTGTCTTATCTTTTGGGATATCAATAAATATAAGGTTAAAAAAAAAACGGTGGGTAGGACTCGTTCCATTGTAAAAATAACGTGGGGACGTTCTGTTTCAGTACTTTGGAGTGCCTCAGTGCCAGATGAGCTCTCATAAGGCTGACACGAACCAGGATTTCCTAAGAAAGGCATTATAATTATATGGTTTTTCTTAAAATGATATTACTTTAGAATATTTTCACCTCACAGACTGTCTAGAGTTATTAGTGTCTTATGGAACACATTTTGGGAAATTCTGATTTAATTGCGTCTCCTATTAAGCATGCTATTATACTCATGGGACATACTCTAGGGAAAAATGAAAAACGTTTACTTCCTACTCTTTCCATACACAGTGTAGTGTGATGATTAAGGGTGCTCTGGCTCTCAAGTTCCATTTCCTGGGTTCAAATACCAGCTCCCCTAATTACTAGTTGTAGGACCTTGGGCAATCTTCTACTCCTTCTCTGACTAGACTTTCTCCACATCAAAATGAGGAAAAATAATAGTACCTTATACCTGAAACAATGTGCATAAAGTGGTTGGCTTTAAAAGTTGCTACTCACTTTCCCAAAACCTTTGCATCCAAGGTACTCTCTTATATCAGGATGGCATGTTATGGTTACATTATATGGCATAGTTTGCTTTATCCAGAATGCTCTAGATACTGGAGAACTTCCCAGGAATTATTGTTGTTATGAGTCACAAAATTGACCATGAAATTTTATACACTGTTGTTTTTAGTAAGTGAGTAGGTTGTTTCAGGAATTCGTCCATTCTATTGAAACCATGCAGCCAGGCTGCATGCTACACTAGTTAGTACATTTTCACTGCAGTCTCCAGGGGACTGTTCTCTCCTTCTTCCATTGTTAAGGTATGTGTTAGTCTAATGTTAGAAAGTTCAAGCCTATCAAGAATGATAAGCAGAAGGCCCTTTAAAATCTATTTAAATCCTAACAGAGCGGCATCAATTTATTCAATGTATTTTTATTGCATACCTATCATATATCAGTCACTGTTATAACTAAAATCAGAAAACCAATACTTAAACACATATATAACCAAGAGAATTTCAGAAAGCAATGGGTGATAAAAAGAAAACGAAATGGGTAATTTAATAGAGAATGATAAAGGTGTGAATAATTTCACTGCAAAAGTAACACTTGAACTAGAATTTCAGTAAAAAGGAGGCAAACATACAAAGAGGTATAAGGGAGAAAAAAGGTATTAAAGCGGGAATGCACCCCGTGTCTGAGGGAAAGAGTGAAAGCCATACAGGCTGGATCATGAGAAGACAGGACAAGAGAACTAGAAGATGAGACTGGAAAGAAATGATTGCATCCTCATTTAAAAAGACCTCGCTAGAGAACAGACGGAAAGGAGGTGTGGGGGCAGAGCATGGAAGCAATGAAACCACCGTGGCAGTTATGCTAGACAGTAATGGGAGTTGGACTAGGAAAGATAAGGGAAAAACAATGAAGTATCAGGTTTAGCAATATTTTAGAAGTAAAGTGTATAGGATTTGTGAATGAACTGATATGAGATGAAATGGAAGGGAGGAACCAGAAATGATGCCCAAGTTTTGACTTGAGAAGCAGTCTGAATGGTAATACAATTTCCTGGTCTAGATAAGACTTGAGGAGTGAGGGACATAATTAAGCATTCTGCTTTGGCCACAACAATTATACATGGCTGCAAGGCATTTACATGGAGAAGTGATGTTGGCAGATGGGTATACAAGTTGGAACTCAGTGAAGAGATTTGAGGTAAATTATTTGTATTAAGAACCCTTTGTAGGACAGGCACTGTGCTTACTGATGGGAATAAAACGGTGAGAAATATTATGTATGTGGTAGGCAAAATTCTAAAATGGCCACCAAGATCCCTGTCCCCCAGTGCATATATCCTGGATCATCTCCTTTATTGTGAATATGGTGGTACCTGTAAATATGATGGGTATCACCCCCATGGTTAGATTATGTTATATGGTTCAGTTTGCTTTTAAAAAGGGAGATTATCCTAGGTGAGCCTTTCCTAACAGAGGGGCTCTAAAAGGGACTGGACCTTTCCTGAGGAGAGGGGGCATGTGAGTTCAATCAACATGAGAGAGAGTAGAAATGTGAGGGCCAATAGAAGGAGACACATCTCAAGGACCTGAGAGTGGCATCTAGGAGATGAAAGCTGTTCCTGACCAATAGCCAGTGAGAAAACAGGGACTTCAGTCATGCTATCATACAGTAATAAATTCTGCCACAAGCTGAGAGAGCTTGGAAGTGGCCTTAGTTGAGTCTCCAGATGAAGGCATATTCAGCTGTCACCTTGATTTTAAACCTGGGGAGAACTGAACCATGCTGAGTTGGATTCCTGACCAGTGGAAATTGTGAAATAATACATTTGCATTTTTATAAGCCACTATGATTGTGGTAATTTCTCACACATCAGTAGAAAATGAATACAGTGTATTTTATCTATTTCATGGAGCCTACAGTTTGCCAGAAAAGAGGAAGGAGAAGTAGAGCAGATAGAGACCATCAAATTTTCATTTTTAAAGGAAGTCTCTATATCAGTATGAAGACTGAGGTTGAATGGAATGGAAATGGGGATCTTTTATGCCAGAACTGATGGATGTAATGGGTGGTTGGCTATCAAAGTCCAAGTAAAAGACCTCAGATTAGTGTGGTGGTAGCAGAGACTGATCAAAGAGGACGTATTTAAGAGACATTGTGAGGCAATATTGAAGGACTGGAACAAAAGGAGAAGATGAGCACATACACACTGGGCCAGCCCTAGTCCACAGTACTGGATAGTCAATTAAGTCCAAGTCATATTGGGGCATCAGCTTTTAGCTATAACAACAGGGAAATAGGGAAGGAGTCCACTTATCCCATCGCCCATTTTTGTCTATGCAGTTGCATTATTCATGTCACACTGAAATTACATATTGTCACCATTATTTTATACTTTTGTTCAATGTCATATAGCACATGTTAAGGCATAAATATAAGAGTAACAAAGCCCAAGCACTCCTGTGAGTAATTTAAACATACCACTATAGTATTGTTAGACTCTAATGATGCCCAAATAGCTAAATGACCCATTCAAATTGTAATACAATTGACAATGACTTTTGGAATTAACTTTCTCAATATTCGTATCACAGATAATCAATTCTGAATTTGTGACTTTAACCTGTTGAGTCACTAGATTATGCATTCAAGCAATTAAAAAAGATAATTTATAATCGTATCTGTTTTATAAGTGAGATTCTCTTTCTTGGCCTTCAAATGTGAAAGTCAATATAGTTGTCAAAAATTGTGGCATAACAAACATTTAAAAATGTTACTGGGGCTTCCCTGGTGGCGTAATGGTTGAGAGTCCGCCTGCTGATGCAGGGGACATAGGTTCGTGCCCCAGTCCGGGAAGATCCCACATGCCGCAGGGCAGCTAGGCCCGTGAGCCATGGCTGCTGAGCCTGCGCGTCCAGAGCCTGTGCTCCGCAACGGGAGAGGCCACAGCGGTGAGGGGCCCGTGTACCGAAAAAAAAAAAAAAATGTTACTTATTGTCTTATGGCATTTAGTGTTGTACAGTACCTGAGGACAGGTTGATTTTACTATCACTGCAAATAATATATTTTGTTTTATTATGCCTTTATTGTTTTATTTGACTTTTTTTCTAAATGGGAGGAAAAATATATTTTCATAATTTATGTTCATTTTCTTGTTTCTAATTTTTTTCTGATGTTGTTTACTATTTGTGTTGCTTTTTTCCAAAATATGGTAAACTTTCAATCTATATATTTAAAACTTTCTCAGCTCTAGAAAGTTGTCTTCATTTCTGTTCTTCATTTTTTGTTCTCATTCCAATCATTATATCAGATAATTTTCATTCTTTCCTCTATTTCCTTTTCATTCTTCGAGAGATTTACTTCAGGATTTTTCATCAAAATTACTGACTTGGGCTTCCCTGGTGGCGCAGTAGTTGAGAGTCCGCCTGCCGATGCAGGGGACGCGGGTTTGTGCCCCGGTCCAGGAAGATCCCACATGCTGCGGAGCGGCTTGGCCCGTGAGCCATGGCCGCTGAGCCTGCGCATCCAGAGCCTGCACTCCGCAACGGGAGAGGCCACAACAGTGAGAGGCCCGCATACCGAAAAAAAAAAAAATTACTGACTTGATTTTGCTCTTCACTGGCTTGCATAAAATGTTTTATGTCACATTTGTTTTATTTAAAATTTTTGTTTTACACATTGACTTTTCTATTATTTCTGTTTCCATAGCAACTGGATATGTTTCATTTTCTCAGATATAATGTTTTCTATTATCCTCTTGATGCTAAGGAAGCTTTAAATTTTTTCTTCTACTCCCTATAATAAATTATTTATGAGATCTGTTCATTCTTTAACTATCAAAACAATATTGCCTTCTACCTAATCTGTTGTATTTTTTTTAAACTGGGTGCTCATAAATGAGGAAATAGTTGTAACAAAAAGGAAGAAAATATTCCAGAGGAAGTGGCACTGGTAAAAATACTTTGCATCAAAGAAATTCTCAAAGATATTTCATGACATTGAAAGTGCAAATGATAAAACGTTGGGAGCTGACTCAAACTCAGAAAGGAGTACGACAGTGTGCCAAGGCAAAGATTCTCACTCCATATTATACGTTATATGATGAGATGAAGATGGCAAGTATTGTTCAAAAAACTGTTGATGGTTTTTTACAGAGAAATAAAACACTTTAATTTTTAATATTTCTAATGTTTTAAGTACAGTTTATTAAATATTAGTTTTACTATTTTTTTCATTTCTCTATATATTTATAACTGCCAGTGAAACAAATTTTAACATTTTGACAAAAGTTTTTAAAGATCACAGAAGAATTTTCATTTTTACCACTGATTATTAAGATGGCTTTGCACAGTTTCAGCTGTGTATGGCCATTACTGTTGTTCTGTATTATCCTACAAAGTGAAGGTCTGTATTAGGTCTGCAAATCCTATTTATAAGAGAACAAAATTATTATTTCCAAATAAAATAATTTCTCATTGATTTATTGATTTCCTATGATTTCTGACTTTTTAAAATATGGAAATAAACATAAAGGCTTAAGGCTTAAAAAAAAAAACAAATCCAACAATTACAGCCAACTTAGTGAACTGCAGTTATGTATCCACGGACCCAGGTCTTAAAAAGCTACTACACTTTCACCCTTTAAATTAGTCAGTGGTAGAAATACAAAAGAACTTCCCACCTTTCCTGGGGGTAAAAAATTCACTGATTTATTTTCTTTCTTTTTCTCTTAACTGATAAAAAAGAATACATACTAGCCAAATCCAGGCTTAATCCCTCCTTCTCACTCATAGATGAAAACAGAAAAATGGTCATTGCATTTGATGAGGATACACCTGAAAAAGGAAAATGGACTTTCTTCCTTGCTCATTTTCTCTTCAGAGCAACTCTCACCTTTATTTCCTTCACTCATTATATCCCTTTCTCTCCACCTTGGGATGTTAGATGAAAGGTGTTTCTTAACTGGTGAGGTTTAAAAAGAAATGTTTGTTACGTTGATTTACCACCATCATGTTAAAAGAGATATGAAAGAAATATGCATGCTACTGAGCATCACAGCCCTAAAAGGGATGCAATTATTTGCATGCACAGAAGTGAGGCTCAAGCCTGAGAAGTTTTCCTCAGAGCCTTCATGTGACAGTAGAAAATAGTACTCTTCACTCTCCACCACCAATAATTCAATATGATCTCTTTCCTTCAGGAGCAACTGTCATCTAGGAAATTTGCTTAAATAACATTAACAACAATGATTGTCATTTATTTTCTTATTTTACTCCTGGTCTGGCTAGATGAGAGCAGAAAGATAATTAAGTCAGTGATGAGTTGCATGTGTAATGCCATTTCAGCTGCTAAGAAATATATGGAAGATTACAGTAGGGAAACATGGTGGCAGACCTGTGAGGGACATCACTATAACTTCTTTTCAGGCTCTTTCTGTTCTCAATGATAAATGATCCTCCTTTAGTGTTGCAGTCCAGGCAATTAAACGTTAGATAGATAGGCAGATAGATGTTTTAGAGATGTAAATCAACTTTAAAAAATTTAACCTACTTTTTATTCTAATTTTTTTCTTTCTAAAAATAACTCAGATTGACATAGCTATCTTTTAAGTATGAAAATAGACACCATCGAATGGTAAATGCTATTACACCACTCAGAAAAAACACGTTAGAATCTACTGTACGGATAATCGTAGGAATCATGATCACCTGATGAATATTTTCAATATTATAAAATGTTAAATCTTAAAAGTACCATATTTAGGTTACAAACAGCATAAATGTAGCTAAAGGTCAAAAAAAGATAAATAAACTAAATGACCCATATAAGTTAAAAAATTCATGTTAGTGTATTATATTGATATGTATGTCATAATTTTTGCATAAATAAATGTGTTATTTTAAATCAAAATCCATAATCCTACCTTCCCCAATCTGATTAACAGTATACATCCAAAGTTTATAGTATTTGAAAGCTGGAGAAAGTAATGGATTAGTTTTTGTTTATGTTTTCTTTATATTTTTCTAACTTCACACAATTGGGAAATGATTCTTATTTTTCATGAATTTTTTAAGAATAAACTTTTAGTGCAAAAAACTCAGCAAGTTTTCTTTTCTCATTACTTTCTGCCTTCCATAAATAATAATTGTGTCTACTGTGTGTCAGGGATTGTACTATGCAATTACATCAAATAAGACTTAACCCCTTCATTGAAGGAGATTACAATCTAAAAAAAAAAAAAAGATTCATCAAAGATTCCTGGAGAGTTTGATAGACGTTTGATTTAAAATTAGACTACTAGGTGTTTAGAGAATACTGCTTGAAGAAGAAAATAACTGACTTGAGTGTTTAAAGGTAAGTAACAATTAGCAAGGGAGATAAACAAGGGGAGGGGTCAAGAGACCATAGATCTGATTGTTCAGAATGTAAAATAAATAGATATAAAACATATTCAGTATTTATTCAGTGGCCCACTATTGTAAGGACCTTGGGGAAAAAATAAGACATTGTTTCCTTTCTCATAAAGCTTACAAACTAGTAAAGAAATAAAACATATCAGATATACAAACAGCTATAGTACAAGGTAGAATGTGGTAAATGCCACAAACAAAATACCAAAAATACTTCAAAAGTTTAGCAGGCAAGGGAAAAGTACACTTATGGAGTTTATGAAATTGGTGGCTTTGAAACAGTAGTTAAAGAATAGGCAGGATTTCTGTAGACCTAGTTTTAGAGAATAATTCAGTCATGAGTGACAAAAATACCCATGCAAAACATTGAATATCCTAGTAAAACTGACCAATTTGGTTGAAGAGATGCAGTTTGCTTTAAAGGTAAGCAGTGAGAAGCAAAGAAAAAACAAAATGAGACTGTGACTGAAATGAGAAGGAAAGAAGTTTATATATTTAGACAGTTAATTTTATAGTAAGTAACAGGAAAGAATTAAAAATGTTTAAATAACTCACCTGATTATATTTTGTTATGACAAAAAGGTGGTACACGTGAACAAATTTTATTCATGTAAATACACACACATACACACCAATACACACATTTTAATAACACTGGCTCATACTGCATATCCAATTTTTGATCTGTCTTTTAATCTAATATAATGTGGATATTTTCCACACTATTAATGATTTATAGTGAAAATAACAGTATAGAAGCAAATAATCAGAGGAATAAGGGCCATTTACATATATAATAAAATATGTATTAGATATAATATATATATGTAAGTTAAATATTACATATATAATATAGGTTGTATAAAATTATTTTAAAACATTAACTGTAATGAATGAATCTGAGCATGTAACATCATGAAAATTTCTAGATATTTCCTACATATAATTTCCTACAAGATTACTGCATTGGAAGACACACGTATTTTAAAAATGAGAATCTTTGACATTTACTTCCAGTCAAGACAGAATAATGTGTGTCTGACTATAAAAATAGACAAAATCCATAAATCAACTGTTGCCAGGCATTGAATAACAGAAATAGGTGGGATCCTGGAGAGAAGGGCAATACGCTAGGTGAGCCCCACAATTATCACAGGTTTCTACTTGCAAGCACTTTCTAGATTACCATGCAGGGAGACAGTGCCCAAACGGAGAGCAGTCTCTTCTGGGCTGAAGAGGAAGAGATATGTTTTGGATGACTGTTAACTGCTGGAATTTTCAGGGAACGACACTGGACATAGGTAAACTCATAGTAGGTGGGGTGGAAATAACCCAGAAGCCTATGTGGGGAATCTCTCTAAGTTCTCGACCGAAGACAGAGCCCTGAATGTGTACAGCAGGACTCTGTAAAGGCTCACAAGGAGGGACTGCCTGGGAACAAACAGCTAAGCAGAGATTCCAGAGGCTGTAGGAGTAAAAGCACTCACTAAGCGTCTCAGACATTTGGGTGAGACTCCAGAGAGGCAACATCTTAGGAATCACCATGTTTTAGGGTATATGACCCCAAACTAAAGACAAAATCAAAATAGACTCATCAGAGAAAACAACAACAAAAAAACAAAAACAGACAGGATCAAGAGAATTTTCCACTAATATAATCCCGTTAGAACAAAGCTCAACACAATGGATCATCTACAATGTTTAGCACGCAATTGAAAATATAGTAAAATATAAAGAAGTAGGGAGTAATATGAGTGAAAATGAAGCACGCAGCTCCAAACCACATGTCTCTTGGAGAAACTTTTAAAAAATCAAGCAAAAACTGACAGAATCAACTTTCTAAGAACTCTGAAAAATAGTCAAAGGTTTACAGCAACCAAGCAAATGTTAAATCAAAGAAAAGCAACTTAAAGAGTGGGAAAACTCTGTGATGTTTTTATTTGCCCTTTTCCCACTCACTCCCTGATGCTATAGTTATTCTGAGGGGAACAGAACAGACCTTATTTAAAAACGATTGTGTTTTCCATTTCTAACCTATCTGGGAGCTATCTGAAGGACAATGCAAAGTGCTAACTAGGAACTGACCCAAGATGCATGAACTGCATTCCTCAATAACACTGGAAGATAAATGAACAACCCACTGCAGCCTGAGTCAAAAGATTACATCTCTGAGGCATACATACAGCACGGAGAGCCTAGGAGGAAAAGCTGGGCAGGGAGTTTCTTTGGGAAATTAAGGCATTTAAAAGTGTCCCTGTATACTGAGGAGTTTAGAGACATACACATGCCTTGGTGCTCACTCAGAAAAAATCTGAGAAGACGGTATGCTTTCAACCTCTGGGTGATCTCTAGACACAATGAAAGCAAGAAGCCAAGGCAGAGGTGAAAATGGCCTGGCCTCAGCACAGAGCCAATGTGCAAATGAGGGAAGAGGGTTTTTTCCGCTTTCTTTCTCTTAAATATTTGGCAATTTACTAGGAATAGGTATATCTCATTTTTTGAAAGTGACTTTGTTTTGTTTCTACTCAAGTTGAATATCTTTTATGAATTTTCACTCATACATTTTTTCCTCTAAACTACTATTTTTATGTCCATGGCACAAAAAAAGCAATTACTCAATACTGTTTGAAAATATGGGTAAACTACCAATGGATTTAATTTAATGAAAATTCAACTGTCTTGAACAAGTCTTAGTTTTTTTTTTTTGTTTTTTTTTTGTTTTGTTTTTTTTTTTTTGCTGTACGCGGGCCTCTCACTGCTGTGGCCTCTCCCGTTGCGGAGCACAGGCTCCGGACACACAGGCTCCGCGGCCATGGCTCGCGGGCCCAGCCGCTCCGCGGCATGTGGGATCCTCCGGGATCGGGGCACGAACCTGTGTCCCCTGCATCGGCAGGCGGACTCCCAACCACTGCGCCACCAGGGAAGCCCAAGTCTTAGTTTTGAAAACTGTAGAATTAAAAACAATTTCATGAATGGAATCTAACTCGGAAATAATCACGTGAAAGAATTTCTTAAAAAAAAATGGTATCATGTCAGGAGGGAAAACCAGAAAACATAAATTCCATACGTTTAAAAAACTGCCTTTTGTTATTATACCTATACTATTAGCTTTGAGGGAAATTTTATGTTTGTAGAAGAACTTCAGGGGCATCTGTTCTAGGCAGATGTTAATCATCTCAACTTAACATGCTGGAAATGAGAGGGGAAAAGAAATGTACTTGAAGGAAAAATGCTGAGCCTTGTGAGGTCAAAGGGGTTGTTACAAACAGTGCAGTCTAAAGAAAGAATGAGAATGATTGCAAACTTGTAACTGCATCCCTATTGCTACCATATTAACATATTTCTAAAGAATGTTCCATCCTTTTAAGTAGAAAATGTTAACGTTATATAGAATATTCAGTAACAATGAAATAAAAGAGAAAGCACTGACTTAATAAGAAATTAGGTCAAACTAAGGAAATGGATGATTAAAATTTTCCTTTAATTGACTTTAGATGTGATTAAACTATGCTGAATCTAAATCGTTGCATATAATTTGACAGCCTTCTGAATTAAATGCAAATGTATGAAATCCACTTGGAAGCAACAGGAAAAAGGAGGCATGTTGTTTAGTATATTAAATTTCCATAGCAGGTGTATGCAATGAGGAAAATGGCAAAATAAGACATGATTGGCCTACTAAGAGAAAGATTCTATTGCTGGAATTCACATCCTGGCAATGATAGGAAATGTAAGACTCTCTTATTACAGCAAAGAAAACATAGATTCCTCTGTCCACTGACTCTGAAATAAGTAGGGGATGAACTAGTCACATTCTCTCGCTCACTTATTCAAATTCACTATATTTCATCTCATTTTTTAATGACTGATAGCATGCTAATTCCAAATTGTTTTGAAGCTTACTTTCTCTGTCACCATAACAGTGGATTCATTATTAAGTAACCATATAAAGTGTCATTAAAAGACCATTAATACGTCAACTATAGATAAGTCTGAACAATATGTTAACTACTAAGCTATAAAAACTCTGATGTTGGGTCATTTACAAATACATAGGCACACAAAGAGCTTCTACTTTCCCTATGCTATCCCATTGTCCTCTGCTCACTTTGCTTCCATTCAACTAAACATGATCTTGGAGCTACTGGGTCAGAGTATTGAGAAAATCCATGAATTCAAAAAGAAAGGGAAAGAATAAACCCTAAAATTGTGGAGAATTATGGAAGCAGATCCTAAGGTAGGACTCTTATGCTGTGCTAGACTATATAAGTTGGCCCCTCTCCCCAAAATGTTATCTATCTCCTTTCATCGCCTGCTAAAAATGCCTTTTATTGTGCTCCTTGTATTTTACAAGCTGAGCCAATTTTGAATTAGAAAGTCACTTCTGAATAAGCTAATCAATCCCCTAAAAATCCTAAGGGTCAAGGAATGATAATTGCATGTTTCTAAACATTAGTTTGATGAAAATCTTAAGTTCCTAATGCTTAAATAGCTCAGTTGAAATTACAGTTGACCAAAAATTTAATACAAAAAAATTAAACAAATAAGAAAAAAAGCTACAATAGAAATGAATTTAATCATTTTTAAAATATGTGAGTACTTTTAAACAGTAGTAATTTTAGAAATAAATGTTAAAATAGATTGTATATCTTAAATGTAAAATTACCTGTATTACAGCATATGTGATTAAATGTAAATTACAAACTTGAAAATAGTAGAACAGATATAACAAATTGTGATATACTACATTTACAGACGTAATTCAAATTATTAAGAAAAAGTTAAGAACTCGATGGATAAAAGGACAAAAATGAAAATTAGCCTGAAAGGTAAACAAAAGTACCTTTTGTTTGAATATAGAGAAACAATTTCAGTTTTATTTTCATTAATTTTTCTGAATTATAGTTAACATACAATATTATGTGAGAATCAGGTGTACAACATAGTGATTCAATATTTTTATACATTATGAAATGATCACCACAATAAGCTTAGTCACTATATGTCACCATACATATTCCTTACAATATTATTGACGATATTCTCTGTGCATACATTATACAGTTTGTAACTCTTAATACTCTTCATGTTTTTTATTCATCTCCACATCCCTCTCCCCTCTGGCAACCCACAGTTTGTTCTCTGTAACTATGAGCCTGCTTCTGTTTTGTTTTATTTATTTTGTTTTAGATTCCACATATAAATGAAATATGGTTTTTGTTTTTCTCTGACACTTCACTTAGCATGATACCCTTTATGTCCACCCATGTTGCCACAAATGATGGCATTTATGGCTAATATTCCCTCATATATTTATATTTATATCTATATCTATATATATATACACACACATACATACAGCACATCTTTATCCACTCATCTGTTGATGGATATTTCAGTTGCTTCTATGCCTTGGGTAATGTAAATAGTGTTGCAAGGAACATAGAGGTACATGTATCCTTTCAAATTAGTGTTTTTGTTTTTTCATATAAATACCAAGAAGTCAAATTGTTAGATGTTATAGTAGTTCTATTTTTAGTTTTCTGAGGAAACTCCAGACTTTTTTCCATAGATGCTACACCAATTTACATTCCCACCAACAGTTCATGAGGGTTTTATTTTCTCCACATCCTCACTAATAACTTGCTGCAGATTTTTTTTTTTAATAATAACCATTCTGATAGATGTGAGGTGATACCTCATTGTGTTTTACTTTAATTAATTTATTTTATTTTATTTTATTTTTGGCTGCGTTGGGTCTCTGTTGCTGCACACAGGCTTTCTCTAGTTGCGGCAAGCAGGGGTTACTCTTTGTTGCGGTGTGCAGTCTTCTCATTGCGGTGGCTTCTCTTGTTGCAGAGCATGGGCTCTAGGGTTGCGGGCTCCAGTAGTTGTGGCATGCAGGCTCAGTAGTTGTGGCTAACGGGCTCTAGAGTGCAGGCTCAGTACTTGTGGTGCATGGGCTTAGTTGTTCCATGGCATGTGGGATCATCCTGGATCAGGGATCGAACCCGTGTCCCCTGCACTGGCAGGAGGATTCTTAACCACTGTGCCACCAGTGAAGTCCCCTCATTGTGGCTTTGATTTGCATTCCCCTAATGATCAGTGATGTTGAGCATCTTTTTATGAGTCTGTTGGCCATCAGTCTGTCTTCTTGAAAAAATGCCTATTCAAGTCTTCCCACTTTAAAATTTGGGTTGTTTGTGTTTTTGATATTGAATTGCATGAGTTATTTATATAATTTGGATATAATCCATCATCAAATATATTGTTTGCAAATATCTTCTCCCATTCAGTAGGTTGCCTTTTCATTTTGTTGATGGTTCCCTTCACTGTGCAAAAACTTTTTAGTTTGATGTGGTCCCATTTATTTTTGATCCTTGTTGTGTTGCCTGAGGAGACATATCCAATAAAATATTGCTAAGACCAATGCCGAAGAACATACTGCTTATGGTTTCTACCAGGAGTTTTATGGTTTCAGGTTTTAGGTTTCAGTCTTTAATCCATTTTGAGTTTTTTTTTTTTTCTTTTTTGTGTATGGTGTAAGAAAGTAGTCCAGTTTCATTCGTTTGTCTGTAGTTGTCCAATTTTCCCAACACCATTTATTGAATTTATTGAAATTAATGTCTTTTCCCCATTATAGTATTCTTGCCTATTGTTCATACATTACTTGACCATATGAGTGTGTATGGGTTTATTTCTGGGCGCTCTATTTCATTTCATTAATCGATGTGTCTGTTTTTGTGCCAATACCATATTGTTTTGATTAATGTAACTGTGTAGTATAGTTCGAAATCAGGGAGCATGATCCTCCAGCTTTATTTTTCTTTCTCAAAACTTCTTTGGTCATTCAGAGTCTTCTATGGTTCCATACATATTTTAGGATTATTTTTTCTAGTTTTTTGAAAAAGACCTTTGGTATTTTAATAGGGATGGCACTGAATATGGAGATTGCTTTGGATAGAATGGACATTTTTAACAATACTCTTCCAATCCAAGAGCACAATATTTTTTTTTCCATTTCTTTGTGTTGTCTTCAATCTCTTTCATGAATGGCTTAAAATTTTGAATCACTATGTTGTACACCTGTAACTAAATAATATTATAAATCAACTATACCTCAATAAAAAAAGAAAAAAATAATTCAATGAAAATCTGAAATATTATTGGTAATCTCCATGAAGTAAAATTCATATTTAAAAAAATTCTTCCTCATACTTTTCAGGATTATCCAAGTGTTCCTCATGACCATGTATTAGGTCATATCATATATTGTTTTAACATAGTATAAAGAGATAGAGTATTTAATTTTGGTTAAAACAGTCTCAGTGCATGCACTCATTCGTGTCTTAAATTGACAAATACTGTAAGATGCCTGGTACTCTTCTACACCTTGAAAAGGATATTGTAAACAAGATACTTATAAAGCCTGTCTTTATAGAGCTTACATTGGTAAGAAAACAAATGTCACACTTTTATTGGAGTAAAGAAAGGAAAAGAAGAGATGAAAAAGTGAATGAGAAAGGAGAAAATTAAGACATGGGCTTTAACTTTTTCACTTTTCTCAAAGAGGGTAGCAGAGAATCACGGTGTTAGTTTTAAGACCTTTATGGGTTTAAGGATTTTGTTGTTTTCTATCAGCTACAGTGGAAGTGTTTCAGTGGAATAGAAGAAATTGATAATGTAGAAGAAAACATTACAGAGAAGATTATAGAGTACGAAATACAGAGCACAAATCAAGGGAGTAAACTTTTTTTAACTTTTTATTTTATATTGGAGTATAGTTGATTAACAATGTTGTGTTACTTTCAGGTGTACAGCAAAGTGATTCAGTTATACGTATACATGTCTCTATTTTTTTCAAATTCTTTTCCCAATTAGGTTGTTACATAATATTGAACAGAGTAAACTTTGATGCAAGAAGAGAAATTTCTTTCATTGAAATGGTAGATTGACTGAAAATACAGGTACAACTCCTACAGGATTTTGGCTGTAAATTTAGGAAAATGAGAACATATGATCAATTACTTTTTTTTTTAATCAATGAAGAATGATGTAATGACATGAGTTGAGCATGTCAGCATACGTGTTTGGGTGAAAGAACAAGTTAATATGGGAAATTTGAAGAAAGTAAAGAATTTGTGAAATAGTTTTTCTTAGAAAGCAGAAAGTGAACTTATGTAATAATGTAGCAGTATTGCTGGAAATTTTGTTTACAAATTTAAAGTACACCCTTTCTGCCTGATTATATTTCCTCAAGCAAATTTAGCTGCTCTCATTTAGATGGAGATAACTGTGTTTAAGACCATTGGGATTTAGGCAAACAACTGAATAGTTCTCCATTCAATTATACTGGCAGTAACCTTCATCAATAAGAGGGTCACTTAATAAGCAGATGCTTACTTAACAATATGTGCTTGTCCAAAGAGGAACAAGAGGACAGGGGGAGAGGGCAAGTGAAATAGTAGCTACCTTGGAAAACTTTCTCCAAAGCAGCACTTTTTCAACAGTTTTAAAGATAATGCTAGTTATTAAGAATGTATTGAAAAGACATTAGCAGAAGCAGAGGTAGAGCAATATCACAATGAAAGCACTGTGGGTAATCTGAAATAGTGCTTTTTCTAAGTGCCTCCTCTTCCCCAATTTTTCTCCCTTTACATTTCACCTTGCCAAGTCTTGCACAATAGAAATTTTCTCTATTAATGTAAGGCACTGTTTCTCTACTTATGCTTGACAGAGTTCAGGGTAGGGAGATAGATGATATATCTTGGAAGAAAGAGAAGGGCATATATACACCCAATCATATTTGATATTATAGGATAAGTATCCAAATGCATGTGAGAATAAAGTGTACAGAAGTGGAGGAATAATTGAATCTGTCTCATAGCAGTAGAGAAAATTACCATTAATTTTAGTGCTTCCTTGTTTCAAAGGCACCTAAATGACATCTTTTTTAGTATAAAACAAAACACTGTGGAAGGAAAACATATGGAATGTATTCATGCATTTAATTGAACTAGATTAATATAAGAAGTAATCACTTTATGAGAATGAAGGAAACAGAATCATGGAACTGAATGAACAACAGAAAGAAAGTAGGTTAAATTACTTGATAAATATTGAAGTTTTTGTATTTGTGATTTGGGATAGTGGAGATTTAACAGATACACCTATCTCTCATTCAATCCCTATGCCATCCTAATGATTTTATGGAGCACTTATTCACAAGTTTCTCCCTCCTTAATTTGTGTCAGGCTTTCCCATGTTGCCATACTTTTGTTTGACAGGAGAAGGGGAAGGGAACAATGAGTACCAGAAAGTACCAGCATTCAGAGCCCACCCAACTTGAAAAGAAGTAAACTCACAATTCACTTAACTGTTCAGTCATCCCATGCAACACAAACACAAACATCTTCAATAGAAACACAGGTAAAGCACATTTTTCAACCATTTAAAATTTAGAAGCATGTTTACTTGTGGCTTGTGCAAAAATTTTTTTTTAATGTACCGCCATTAATTGCAACACCACTCACTGTAATGTTGCACACTTGGCCAGTGCCAAGATGAGGTTTAGAAAGGTTTCCGCTACCTATGCACTGTACAAATGCTTCCTCTGTTTGTTTCAATCCATCCATTCTTCATTCACTCAGTGTGTGGGACACAATTGCTGGTGATCCAAAGACTAATAAGTACTGCATCATGCAGGGTCTACAGAGGATCTTATATTTGAATTGCTTCAATCCAGACTGATAAGAAGGAAAGGAGGGACAGGAAATTCAAGCAGAGCAAATAACATAAAACAAACAAACAAACAAAAAACAAGCAAACAACAGACAGTGAAATATAAAAGAGCACATTATATCTGGATAATCCTAGTTTTTTTGTTGAGCTGAATGGACTATGTAGAGGAAAACTTAGACCTGATAACCAAAGAAATTTTGTGTAAGTTTAAGAAGCTATTGACTGAAATAAAATGGAAAGATAAAGTCATATTTGTACTTTAGAGAGACAACTCTTGAGGAATGGTAGATGATAGATTGGAATAGAAAAAGACTAGAGGTAAAGATAGGGCAGAGGTGGGTATTACAACAGTCCCATGGGATACTATGAGCACTGGAACTAAAGCACTAGCGGTAAGTGTAAAGAAGAGAATGAGGAGTGTAAGGCATCCTCAGGAGAGAGCCAACAAAACTTGATAAACAATTGCATATCATGGTTAAGGAGGAGACACATTAAGAATGTCCATTTGTTGTCTCAGGCAACTGAGTGGGTAGTGACACCATTCACTGAGATACACAAAAAGTCACAATGATTTTGGTTTTTTGAGCTTTTTATAAATATACTGGGAATATCAGGAGAGGTACCACCTTAAGCCTTATCATTTTGTACCTTGCATGTAATTGGTTCCATAGATATTAAGAGCAAAACCTTGCACAGGACTCAGAACATGCATCAACTTCAGGATTTTGCCTGGCGCCAGCCCTGGGTACAAAAATCTTTTGTAATTTCCATAATGGGATTTTAATGGGTAAAATTCTGTGGATTTTTTTTCTTTTTTCTTTCAAAAGAGTGCCAATATCTCTTGTAATACCAATATACAAGTGTTAACAGGATGTGTTAGGAGAACAGCCTAAGGTTATTTTCATACATGTAGTATCAGGGGTGATTACAATATCACTTCTTGAATAACCTGGTCAGACACAGCACTTCTGTGTAGGGTTCCTAAGTGTCATGTAGCAAGTCACAGCTGACCTATTTGAAAAAATTAGTGAGCAAATATTCTATGACTATTTCTAGCAGAGCATTAGTGACAGTCTAAATTTATTTTTACCCACAAACTAAAAGATTTTAAAGCAATTCAGGTTAGATACTATTTGCAAAGCAAAGTGAAAGCCCTGTTGTTCATGCTTCCCAAATAGCATTGTCTTGACAAAATTTATATGTTACATTTATAGAAATAAGAAGAGAAATGCTCATTTATGACTACATGACATTTCCACAGATACGTATAGATAAAAATATGATATATTATGGCTTTTACCCAAATCTGACATATAATTGCAGAAAAGTAGGAAAAAAAATCAACTTGCGAATGCACTGCTGAATGATCAACTTGTTCCTTGCTTATGATGGCACATTTGACTAACTAATTCAATTATTATTTTTTTGTTTCCACAGTTTGAATATAATCCTATGAGTCATGTTTCTGTTTGTTCTTGGGCATGAATGCATAATTACTAATGATGATAGTTTTATACATGCATGAAAAAAACATTTGATTTTGATAAATAACATTCACAGTTTAATCTTTAGACACAGTGAGATAGGAACCCTCTCCAAACCATGGAGACAGTGTGATATAGTCATGTCCCACAGGTCAACTCAGAGGAAGAAAAAATAAATTAATGCTCAGTTATAATACAGAATGCAAACAAGTTGCATTGCAATGTTATCTGATTAAAAATTCAGTTTTTTTGAATTGAAAAATTTCAATTATTGGGGCTTCCCTGGTGGCGCAGTGGTTGAGAGTCCGCCTGCCGATGCAGGGGACATGGGTTCATGCCCCAGTCCGGGAAGATCCCACATGCCGCGGAGCGGCTGGGCCCGTGTGCCATGGCCGCTGAGCCTGCGCGTCCGGAGCCTGTGCTCCGCAACGGGAGAGGCCGCAACAGTGAGAGGCCCGCATAACGCAAAAAAAAAAAAAAATTCAATCATTAATTGTACATAAAAGTTTATGTATCATTGCTCTAAATACCAATCCACACAAGTAGCAGTCTAGTCTTAGAGTAAACAAAACAAACAAACAAAAACCACAGAGGAAAACAAACCAAAAATAAAATTCAATAGAAAAGAAAACGTAAGTAAATACTAAACTTGTAGAACTAATAAATAAATTATATCCAGTCTCAGGGTTCCACTTTACATTTTACACGAAATATTTACCAGCTGATATACCTAATAGAAGTCTACAAATTTTACGTCGATTACTGTTCACGTAGTCTAGTACCAAAGACTAAGAAATGGACACTAAACTTTAACTAGAAATAGCACCTACTAGAGTATACTTTTGAAGTTTCTGAAATCACATGTATTTAAAAAGTTTTCTCTAGTTCCTTTGATGTTCAACCTTGATCAATTTTCATTTGAAGAAGTAATTATAAAGTCCCCAGAGTCCCCAAAACAACATAATTAGACACTCAAGCACAAATTCAAACAAAATGAATTTCCATCTACCGAAGAAAGTGATGTGAACATCTTGCCTTTTGTCTAAATACAATGATCATTTTAATTACAAATTATGGGAAACGTTAAGGGAATCACAGCATTCAGTATACAGCATATACGTGTGTGTGCATGTGGGTATGTATTTTTATGCCTTAAAACAATGTAGGCAATAAAATGTTGAGTATACATGGGCTATGCATTGTTCTTCATTTTTATGTACATTTAAAAATTGTTTTCTGCATGTAGGAGGGAGGTTTGAACTATGCGAGGAAAGAACTATGACATTTCTGTTAATAGAGCAGGATCTAAATTAGTTGACAGCAGAATTACCATGTGGAGGTCATAAGTCTTTGTAAACTTAGAGTTTGTATTTGGAAATTTGACCTTTGTCCTAGTTCTGGGCTGACAGGTAGGGGTGGGGATAGGGAGGGCATGCAAACTTAATATAAATGCACAACTCTCAGAAGTTTACCTGTGACTTAATCCAACTGCAGGAACTTAAAAAATTAAATCTGTATCTGTGTTGGGGATATAGTTCAATAGATTATAAAGATTAATTCAAGTAATTTTTTAGTACTCCTCTGGCTGCAACAGTGGACCTTGAATAAGAATAAAGTGGGCCTGAGAATAAGGCCCTGTGTACAGGGCACTGTGAGTAGTAAAAAGATCCTTGGCAATCATGACAAGCCAAGGAGTCAGAGACATGGCAAATATGGACCATACTGGTGAACTCTCAAGTTGTGTTATCTTTTATTCCTATTCCTTCACTACATTATAAAGTTTTCATTTTCTTTAAGATTTCAGGAAAGTGTGTTAGTTCTACTTTGTTCTATTTGGAGAAAAGTCAACCAGTGAGAGCTGCAGTGGCAAGGAAAAGTAGATGTGAAATTGTAACAGCTGACCCAAAGAGATATAGCAACCCATCTGAGTTAACAAGAATTCTCTGGGGATTTTTAGCAACAGTAAATGAGATATGTCGAAGGAAGGAAGGAAAGAAGGAAGCAGGGAAGGAAGGAAGCATGGATTTCCTGCAGATAGGTAGAAAGGAGGCTTTGTGTTGTTCAGGTATTAAAAGAAGTGATACCCTGAAGTTTAGGGAACTTAAGGTTTTGTAATATAATTTGAAGTTACATGTGTATTGCAACATCTACTTTTTACCACAGTTAAAGAGACTTTATTTCTTTAAAAAAATACAACTGTGCTTACAAAATCACATCTAATAGCTAAGTTTTAATTAAAGTAACCTTATTCAAATTGGGTTAAATATTGTTCAGGAGCATTGACTTTAATAAGGAAGAGTGACCTTAACATTGTTAATCCTTAACAATGTAGGATCATAGTTTCAGGAAGTGTGCATGAGTGGGAAAGGAGGAGAGAAGGGGTGTGGGTGGGTAGACAAAAGCAGACTAACAAAAACATCTTTGCATATTTCTCAAACAACACCCAATCCTTAGTTCTGCTGCTGAGAGGTGCATTTCTTGTGGTCCATGCATTTATCTAAGGGTGTGTGACAGCATCCATCTATATCTGATATTTCTCTTTTTCACACTGAGACATCAGTATCTAGCCTGTTAGATAACTGAAGGTAATAATCATCTACAATTAAGACTTTTTTGAAATTTACTGTATTTTTTTAATGATCCTCTAATTTCAAAATGAGGAACCTCACATTAGTGATGGTTTAAAGTGAAGTTTTTAGAGTGTATCATATATTTCATATGGAAGCAGATAATCATTTCTTTTCCTACAGATAAAATGAGAAGAAACTGTGTAGACTTCTCTCAATCCCTTAAGAACTCCTCTTTTCAGCTGACACAAAGTTGATCAGAGTATCCCTGAAAGAGTGATCTAGGGATGTATTTTCCACAAAAAGGTTTGAAATGTTACACTTACCAGAAGATGACCACACATCTGCAAATTTAGTGGGAAGCCAGAGAGCCAAGTCACTACAACTAAGATGCCATTGGCCTGTCTCAGCAGGTCACAGCCATCCAGCAGCTACTTGTCATATACACCAACAGATGTTGTTCACATCTGAAATGGACACAACAGAGAGGTTTATAACCATCCTGCCCATGCCACATAACGATGGGAGTTAAGACATTTATTCTCTGTCTCTTTCTCTCCCTCTCACTTTTTTTTTAATAAGCCCAGTTACATATTCTAAACTATAAATACAGAATTTAACTTAATTTCTGCTTTATTTTAAATAGCTGCTATTATAACTTTACTCATGTTTAATTTAGAATAAAAGATGAGATGTGTAATATTTATTGACCATTTTGTAGAGGTTTTAGATTCATTCTATGTTAGCAGAGAATTTTTAAATATTACATAATTTACCTTTGTAAAAATTTCCTTCTTAGTATCAACATGGGATTCCTTTGCATGTTGTTGGAGTATATGTATATGGTATCAAATTGAATAATGTCTACTTCTACTCTATTCCTCTATCCTATACTTTAGCTAATAATCAACTATCTCTTATTGTTTGATTACTAGGGAAAATGTGGAGACTGTAGATAAGCAGTAAGGGACTGATATCTAGGTAATTTGATTTAGGAGAAACTGAGTCTAATACTTGACGAAAAAACTTTTTCCAATATTCTGCTGTGATACATGAAACTAATCTTTAATTCTATGGTTAAAGAGTCACTCCAAGTAATTGGAATTTTAAAATCACTGTTTGTGTTACCTGGGAAAGATGAGATATTAATCATGTTGTTTGATTGATTCAAAATGTTAGTCATTCATTTAAAAAAAAAAACCAAACGACTAGGGTTTTCTACTATCCATTATGCCTTTAACCATATTAGTTGTGAGAATAGAAATGTTAGTAAGCCGAGCCTTGTATTCAGGGTGCTCTTAGGCTTCCTGAGGTTTGGCGTATGAAGATTTTACAATACAAGCTATCTTAACACACACACACACAATGTTCCAAGAGGTAATGTAGAGGGTTTCATTAATAAAGGAATAACTGACACTGTCCAGAAGTGGGGTGGGAGGTGAGCAGGTCACAGAGAAGTGGTGAGGATAAGTAGGACTGTATAAACTTCTACTTTCTTTACCCTCCCATTCTCTGCAAGAAGAAGAACCATATCTAGGGAAAAATCATAAATACTGAAGTACTTTTTAAAATATATGTTGCATTAAATCCCCTGATGTGACTCATATGATTCTCATATCTTTACTCAGTGAAGTAAAATCAGTATCATTTAAAAATACTCAGATTTAACCTAGGTTAAATTTTTGGTTGACCCCCAAGGACAATATGTTATGAATATACTTGATAAGAAGCTTTAAGTAAATGAATTGTTGACACAAAAGTCTTTGAGAATTGAAAGTGCTTAATTTATTTATAAAGATAAGGGAAAAGCCTGTTGAAAACTGAATGTCAGCTATACTTAAGTTAACTCCTCTCATCCTATATCTGATCAACACCATGAAGTTGCATTTCTCTATCACTTTACTCAAAAGAGCAAAGGGCTTTCTATGCCATCCTGAGGCTTTCTTTTATGGTTTTATTGTAGGGTATGTTGCTGTGTAAAACTGAGGCAACACTGTTTGAGAAAACTGCATTATTAATATTTAGTTGTAGAAAATTGCATTAATTAATTAAAGATGTAGCTATGTTAGGCGTGGGAGGTCAAGGTTTTCTACAAATTTGTGTTAATTTACTGTAGACTGACCTTACTGTTTTACTTATAATGCGTTAACTGGTATATAAAGATGTTCATCCCATTATTAATTTAGGAACAAATCTGAATGCCTTCCTCTTTGCAAAAGTTATTTTCAAGAGCAAATCATATGTGATTCTAATATAGTTTACTTAAATTATTAATTTTAAAAGACAGAGCAATATCTCATTCTTTTGCAGGTTTATAACAATCAATGTTTAGTGGTTCTTCCATTTTAAAATATATGTATTTTATATACACTAACCTTCTCTTGCTAGTCAAAATTCTAGTCAATTTTCTTTCATTTCCTCAAAGAAAAAGATTTTGGTCAGTCACCAATTAAATAATTTTAGAACTGCTTGTAGAGCATAATTAAGCTTTCCCCTTTTCAGATTAAGTGATACAATCAGCAGTGTGAGTTCAAACCTTGAGCGGCAAGCAAAAGTTTTAGAAAGAACTCCGTCTTCTTCATTAACTATAAAATAATTAGAGGGTTGAGAAAAATGGCAACCAAGGGTTATGAGGGCAAATGGTAAAAGGAGTTTTTTCTTTTCATTTTGTTATTATAAGAATGATCTTTGAACCAGAGAAACTATTAAGGATCAATATACCATTAAATTATAAAATATTATTAAAATCTCACAAAACATTTATTTTTAGCTAAGAAGTTCTGCTGTGCTCTTTCAGTTGTAGACCTTCTTGGTTCCATGTCAGAGTGTATATTACATGCGGACTTCTCTTCTGGAACAAATATGTGTAAAAGGAGGAGATGATGTGTCAATATTCTCCAGGTTGTATTTCAATGCCATCTTCATCTCTTCAGTATTTCTCTTGGTTTTGAAAAACTTGACGAATGATACAAGTGGAGACCAAAGAGTATCATTTGCTACCTTGTTCTACCAATCCTGAGAAGGCTTTCTGGGTTTATAGTAGCAGTCTGCTTTTTCATTGTTAACGAACTCTTCAGTGGTCAGCAAGTTGTTTCAAGATGCACCATTAGTCAACATATCCGTGATGCAATGGGTAACACTGCCACATATCAGACTTCTGCTTCTCATTCTTTGAATATTATCTAAAGAGCCCCCTGAGCTGGTGCCTACAAAGATGGACAGAGCAGCATAACAAAGTATCATGGAAACACTTAAACGAGGACATTAACTATTCTTTAGTCAGTGCACGATGATTCCAGGGACAATATTTCTTTTATTATTTTGTCATTTCATTTAAAAAAATTTAAAAAGACCTACCTACTTAGAGAACTAGTCTTTGGCAAAAATACAATGCTTTCTTCCAAATGATTTATACATTTTAAAAACAAATTTAGTTTTCTAATATCACATTTATTACATCAGATTTCTCACTCAAAAATTCCAACACCAAGGAATGATGACTTTTTCAGTGCTTCACCCTATTGTTATATACAGAAGTGATAAAATCAAATGGTTTAATGTCTATCTTTTTTTTCTTTGTTGCTCACTTTTCTATATTAATATTCTTGATGACTCTGGATAGTAATTTTTAACTTCAGTGATCGTATTCTATCATAATAACCCATAACTTATTTTTTACTCAGTTTGTTTTTGTAATTCTTCTGTCTCACATTCATGATTACTGCCTATTTATTATTATCATCATCATAATCATTGTGTCTTTGATTTATAATTCTCCAGTCCCTGTCTCTTCTCTAATGTTTCACTTATATTATCTCTGGTCTGTTTGTAAAATCCTTATAGTACAACTGAAAGGAGGGGGTCAATGATCCTAAAGTGAAAACTCAGTGACATTTTAAAATTCATTTTTTTTGCACTAACTAGTTATTACTGAGTTTTTACTATGAAGTAAATAACTTTGTTTGCAAATATAAAGATAAATCCATTTTGCCTCTGCTCATTAATTCTTATACTTTAGCATAATTAAAGAGAAATACATAAGGAAGAGAAGCGGTATAATAGAAATGAAATGGCAAAGCAGAGGAGGGAGCAAATAATTTTGCCTCTGTGAGTCAGAGAAACATTTAAGTTGAGTTTTGAAAGGAAAAAATGTATCTCTAGGCAGAGAGAGTTTTGGAGAGGAGTGAGTGAAGACTAAGGTGAAAGTAATTGCTAAGGAGTATACACACATTAGTGTATGTATTTACAGTGATCTTGTTACTGCATAGAGGTCAATGATTCTCTTTTCCTTGTAAAATATGTTCTGAAATGTTGAAATTGCCAGATGACTGTACTTTAAATAAAGATGAGAGACAGAATTGAGGTGTGCTTTATATTATTGACCACTGGCCTGAATAGATTGGAAAAAGAAATGATTTTCGGTGCATTGGAAAAAGAAATGATTTTCAGTGCTAGAAGCATATAATGAGAAGCCGGTTTGCTCACACATGGATTCTAGTCAAGACTCAGGTAGTAATTTGCACACATAAAGGAACTGGTCATGGTTATCAGAAGGTACCTTTATATACAGTTTTAGTCTCTAACTGGTCTGCCAAACAATTTAAAGAACATTGTTGAAAAAATATATACACCAAGCAATAAATTCTACTCATTTTTAATAAATATTAATATATAAATATACTCAAAAAAGAAAAAAAAGTATTTCAACACAATAGAGTTTTTGCTTATATTTTCAAGTTAAACACTTTTTTGACCATTAGTAAATGACTTTCTAAATTGCAATGATCTCACCCCCCCGACTTTATGCCCCTTGTGTGTATATTGGTAAGGAAGAAGTATGAGAACTGGAACAGATCAGTTTTGTTTTGTGAGGTATCTTTGCTCTCTGCTCACATTCTCCTAGATTTTACTGTTTGTTGGCATGTTGTGAGCAGTATTTATCCACTGGTTGTGCCTGAAAGAAACTCGTAGCTATGTTCAAAGATTCCATTTAATACTCATTCTATGCTTGTTACTCTCAATATTAGAGTGATAGAAATGCATAGTTTTTCCCCTTTCTCTATGTTAAGTTCCTAGTGCCTGATCCTTAAACAATTTAAGGACATGCCAAGCATTTGATTTTGAAGGAATAAGAGCTGGCATTGAATATGATGCAATGGGTAACACTGCCACAAAATAAAGTATTTAAATCTAAAAATAAAGCCCATCTGGCAAATGACAGTACCAACAGAAAGGAATCACAACAAGGAGGACAGGACAAACTCCTCAAAAGAAGAAAAAAATGTGGCAACTGAATTTGTGGGTCTGTGCTTTCATTCTCATTATATTTCTCTTTGGATGAGGGGGTAGCTCTAGGCAAGGATTTAACAGTTGGCTTGAGCAATATTTTTTCTTGTGGAATGTCTCCAGGGAATCTCTGACTGAAATCCAAATTCAAGCCCATTGTAATCTCCTTGCATGATGCAACATATGGAGTGGCAGATTTGTGCAGGATGGTGTTGTACAGATGTAGGATCGTGATGATGCTACACTGTGAAGCCAAAGATAGCATCTAAGGGTGTTCAAAACTATCAGTTTCACTCCCTGGTCTGAAAAAAGTAGAAAGAAATTCAATTTGAGAAAATGATTGTGCCTGGAGGAAAATAACAGAACATAATATTGAAACACTTAATGGTCAAATGGAATCTGAAACCAAGTTAGGCTAAAAGAATTGGATTGATAACAGAAATCAGACTTGGTATGTGTCAGAAATGAGACATGGCATTTGAAAACATGATTCTTTGCAACATCTGATCTCATTGATATCTTATTCAGATACCTAAGTGTAAGAAAAATGTTGATGAATTAGAGGACAGTGAGGAAGAAACAAAAACAATATGAAAGAAAAACTGACTTTTTGAAAAAAATTATCTTTTCAAAAATTTTAATGAGAAGATATTACCATGTACTGGATGTAGAAGAGAAATTCATACAAAACTGTCTAAATCTATATAATTAAAAATAAAGAAAAAAAATAAAAAGAAGAGTTTGTGCAAAAAATAGAGAAAAAAATGGACAATTAAGTCAACATCATAATGGCTTTTGATGATTTTATAAAATTTTTAAGGGAAGGTCTGAAATTTGCCATCTGAAACAATTTTTAGAATACTTGTCTAGCTCCTCAAGTTACTTTACTGAAAGTCAAATTGGGTCAGGGATGATATTCAGATTGCTCATAGGCAGAAGATCTTTTCTTCCCAACTCATTTATTCATTCATTCATTCAACAAATATTAAGTAAAAACCATAAACCAATTATCAACATAACAATAATGACTCAATACCTTAATGTCAAGGTTAAATATAAGGCCATCCATTTTTTTTCTTTTGTACTACAAGTAAACATTCAAAATGTTATTATTTTCCCTTTGAGAGTGTCCAATAATAAGCTATGGATTCAAATGGTAATTTAATATTGTTGAGGCCAGAGAAATGCTTTCTGTTTTTAGTTTGTTTTATTCTCAGTATGAGTATTTTCAGGATTCTTTAAAATAGTAAGTCTAGCACACAATCTGCCTCAAATTTCAGTGTTAGCTGTTGTCATTTAAGTAGACGTATTAAGCACATACTTATTGAGGCAAAATTTCATAGAGTCTAAGATGCCAAACCCTTGGATACAAATAAGTCATATGGAGATTGAAGAGTAATTCTCCTAAGGAAAAAACTGTTAAAACAATAGGGGCATTGTATACATTTCTTAACCTTAAAATGAGAAAAAATATATATGCCAGGAGGTCTTCTATTTTTTAAATTACAAAACAGACACAAACAAAAATACATATTACATATTTTTATGGTATTGTAGCTCTTATCCTTATGTAACTGTTGAGGTGAAAAATCTGAGTCATTAAAAGAATAACATAAATTAAGAATAGCATTATTAGTAAATTTAACATTGTGTGTATTTCTTTGTAAGTTGCCTATTAAGGTAAGTACATACTCCAATTACTTTGCTTACATTTTTCGCAAAGGTATCTAGGACGTTTTTTTAAATGAATCCCTTTGTATTACATATATGTCAGACATAAATAGGCTGTAATATTTAAATTTTCCTCTTAGCCACTATTGCACATATCTAAATTCAATAACAATTCTTTCACTCAGCAACTATTAATTTAGTGCAATTGTGTGTCGGTCTCATTTTTTAGGCATAGAAAATAAAGACATAAGCAAGACAAAAATTTGCCCTCATGAAGCTTATATTTTAATGAGAGAAAATAAACATAAATAAATGTATAATATAATGTCAGGTACTGATAAATCTAAGAAACCAGTAAAACAAACTAAGGCATAGAGTGTGATAAGAGGCAAAAAAAGGATGGACAATTTTACATAAGAGGCTCTTGGGGATGCTTGCTTGAGAAAATCACATTTAAGCAGTCACTAGAATGAAATATGACTGGAGTACAAATGAGGGAATGGTAAGAGGTAGAAGAGGGAGTTCTAGGATAGGGAAGAGCCAAATTATGTAGAGTTTGGATTTTATAATAATTGTGATGGAAAAGACATTGGCTTCTTTTGAACATAAGAATGATAAGATATGATTTACATTTTTAAATGCTCACTCTGCAGCCTATTTTGGTTTGTTAGCAAGAACTGACAAGACTTGGAGTAGAATGACAGCAGTGGAAGTGGGGAAAAACACCCAGGTTCAGGATACATATTGAAGATAAAGCCAAGAGAACACATTGGTACAAGCAAAGAATAGAATTAGGATGATTTCCTTTGTACAGGCTGTGCAAAGTGATAAGTATTGGTACTACTCACTAATAAGAAAAACACTGGAAGACCAGCAGGTGGGAAAGATAAAAAAAACGTGTTGCTAATCATGGTATGTTATGTCTGAGATGATTATTAGACTATTAAGATTATAGATGCAGAAGTAGAGTTGGCAGGGCTAGAGATATGGATTTGGAAACTCTCAAAGATGCATCACAATTTCAGCTCAGCTACTTGCAGGTCAGTTACCTGCAAGCTCAGAATCAACTGAGTCTTTTTAAATCTATCCAGGAGCATCTCCAAAGCCATAGAAACTCATTTAGTTCTAGCCAGGAAGAATAAGGGGTCTAGTGCCCCTAAGGGTAAACTTCAACCAATATGTGTGTGTGTGTGGGGGGGGAGTGGCCAGTGAGTAAATGCCCCAGCCTCCCATTCCTTCAGGCAGTTAATTCTGAAAGCACTCTATGTTTTTCTGGAGGTCCAGAGCAACTGAGGTTTTCTGGCTAGTGATGGTTAATCTTATGTGTTAACTTAGGCCACAGTACTCAGATATTTGGTCAAACACCAGGCTAAATGTCACTGTAAAGGTATTTATTAGATAAGATTAACATTTGACATTTAGATAAATAGACTTTGAGAAAAGCAGATTACACTCCATAATGTGGTGGGCCTCATCCAATCAGTTAAAGGTCTTAAGAAGAAAAAGACAGAGATCCTTGGAGGAAGAGGAAATTCTGCCTCCAGATTGCCTTGGGAGTCAAGGTGTCAAGATGAAACCTGAACTCTCCACTTGGTCTCCAGCCTGTCAGCTTACTTACACAATTTGGATCTGCTAACCTCCACAATAGTGTGAGCAAATTCCCAACTAAACTCTCTCTCTAGAGAGAGAGATAGATAATATAGATATATAATGGATTATATATATGGGATTGCTTCAGTTCCCTTAAAGGACCCTAATATAGATTTTGGTGCCAAGAGTTATTCTGGACAACTACAATCTTAAGGATCAATTTTCTGAACTGGTTCTGATGCTTCTGGGATTGGTTCTTTAATCTGAATAGAGTTAAAAGCACTATAACTCTATTTCCAGGCGTAAAGAGAGCATTAACAATCCATGATGTGATGTGGCAGTAGCGTATGCAGAATATCGTCATTAGATACTCTTAAGAGTATAAGAGGAGAGATTCTAGGTGACCATGTAAATGATACGTTCAAACATTATTGTCAAAATAATCTTAGGGTTTTAGTTTCACATGTGAAAAGAGGATAGTGTTTTCTCTCTGAGGGTCATTACGAGTATTAAAGAATAAATGAGAAACCTAGCATGCAGCATATATTCACTAAATTGTTGTATTATCAAGGCTATCATTATGATTTTTGTTGACTGATTATAATCTTTCATATATTGTTATCAATTAAACAACACTTATTAACCATCTAAATGTCCCAAGCACTACTGTGCTCTTGGGGGTTCAGTGGTGAGGAGTGTTGACAATACCTCTGTTCTCTTAGAGCCTAACTTCTGCACTGGAAGAAAAAAAGACTTGCAAGAAACTTGAAAACACTGTATATATTTTAAAAGAAGCATAAGAGCAAAGGTATTTCTAGTGAGAAAAAATAATGGGCTCAACTTGACTGGAGTGAAGAAATCTATTAGGAAGAAACTGACAGAAGAAGTGGGGTAGTGGTTGAATATTCACCAAAGCCAAAGGATTTAAATCTCAAGAGATTTTGAGAATGACTTAAAGTTCTTGTGAGAGATTGAGGTAAGTGATTAATCTGTGACCCTGCAGGACTTATAGGATGTCAGGGTTGTGTGACCACCACTTGGTATCTTGAAATCTAAAAATATTTTCACTGAGTTTATTCCCAGTTCTCAGAATGCAGCTTCATGTTTCTTTGCTCCTTAAAATAGAAACTCATACAGCCAGAACTGCTGCTTAGTGTAGTAACCTACTTAAGATTCCAAGTTTAAAATACCAAATGTCCTCTACATTATGAACTAGGCAGTCATTTTATTCATCCATAGTCTCCTATAATTTGTCCTCCAAATTAATAACAGGTGACTATTATCCAAGCTTTTTTACCAAAACCAATTTCTTCGTTTATTCATTTATATTATTTTAAATGTTTCAAGCACTTAATATTGGATTTGAATAATTATGAAGTAGCATGATTTCCATTATTTTGCATATTAATCATTATAGCATGTAGAATTTATTATGCTTAAATATGAACATTATATTATCTCAGGGTAACACAGAAATATCTGATAATCTAATAGACATGTACTATTTATTACTATGTCTTTGAATGCTGCATTTTTAGGTTTATTCATTGAAACCCCAAATTTTGATCCATTGCTCTCATGACCAAAAATTAAATAAATAAAAAGAAGGAAAGAAAAAGTCATCATATTATTACTTAAATTAAGGAAAGATCAAATAAATCTAAAAATAAACATACAGTTTAACAAAAGGGTTCTAATTGTCACTGAACTCATGTGAATGAAAAATACACTCAATAAAGAGATGAGGAAAAGAAAGAAAAATGAAGGTGGGGGTGAGTGCTGGGTAATGGAACAGACTGTTTTGTTGAACTTGAACAAAAAGGGGAACTAATTACTGTGTCAAATAATTCCGATTTTTGTCACAAACTGTAACATTAGAAACCAAAGCAATCCCTAGTGTCAGGCTTCATATGCACTTGACTTTCCAACCACTATATTAGCATATTTTACATTTATTTAATAGCAACTTTGCATTTCTTGTCTCAAGGGACCTCTTTTTTTTTTTAAATAAGGCAGAAATTATTATGAAAGTTGAATTTCACTAGTCTCTTGTGAGCTGGACTTCGTATTTGCATCAGAGGAAAATTTTTGAATACTAGGGTATTTTGGAATTCTTATTACTTCTTTTCTCTATTTTGTCCTAGGAAATGCATCAGCCACTTTTTTTACTGCATCTTCATTTGAAATTTGTAGCATCAAAGCAGCAAATGTTCTCCTGGAGTTTAGTGTCTCTGTAATCCACTGACTCTCCATCACCTCAGGCATTTAGAGAACATGGAGCATAAGGCACCAGGAGCTGCAGTGTACAGTGTACAGTGTGTCCATTAGACACACTGTCAGGTCTTCACATTGGAGTCCATGTGAGCAGCCCTATTTGTGGACCTGTTGATATTTATTAATAATAAAGGGGAAGATTGCTAGTTTTGTTCTTAAATACTCAGGAAATTCCTAAGCACTGCTCTCATTTGTGTACACTTAATTGTCAAGTCTAGTAACTGACATTACTTTGCCATAAGAAATTACATTTTATTTCACATGAATATATGGATTACAGAATTTAAAAAATAAATCAGTAAAATATATTAAACATAGTCAGCCTATTTCAAACAATAAAAAAGCAATTCTGTGGTACTGAGTAGTAATGAAACAGGTTTCTTTTAAACAGTAATTTGGATATTAGTTTTAAAGGAACCATTTTTTTAACCCTTAAACTGTCAGAAATTTATAACAAGTCATTTGTTATTTTTAAAATTCAAAAGAAAGGACTGGTTGCATAAGGAATATTCTTTTGTACATAATGTATGAAGTAAATAAAGCACCAAAAGGAATGTCAATTTACTTTTAGTAAGAATTCTATCAGAAAATAAGTGTCAACTAGTTCTTTACATGAACATCTCTGCAACCCTTAAAGTACTACTCATGAAATCATGCCATTTAAATGTCAAAATATCTATTTAAAAATCTATAGAGCTTAAACATTAATGCGATTTATTATAAGAAAATACATGTCTCAAGCATACCACATAAATATGAAGTAGAAAATCCATGTGTACATATCCCTCTATAATTTCAAAAGAAAGATATATTTAATAGTTGAGGAATATCACCCATAGCTATGTAAAACACATTTTACTTCATACTGGTAATGGTAAAACACTTGTTTATAATTTAAAATACTCATGGCATTGGGTAGAAAAATAATTTGCTGTCAAAATTAATCTAATTCAAGAAACATTAAGAATCTATATTGAAAAGACTATAATATTAAAATAGTTTAAAGAAATATCCTAATTATTTATAGCAAATTCTCCAATATTCTCTTCTCTTTGAAACTAATACACTTTGACAGAAGTTCAATATTAAAACTGAAGGTACTGTAAAAAGACTCAGAAATGACCTTTCTTAAATATTTAGAAAAGATGTCAGAAATATTTTATACAATTAATTATATAAAAATTATTGGCAAAAATTACAATTCCTAATATTCTTATCATTGATTTTAATAGTATGACCAAGTTAGGAAATACGTGTCTAATATTGAGTCAGTTGAATAGTTATTATTCTGTCAACACAGGTCAATTACTCAAAATTAGTCATTGAGAAATTGTGTTTCTATTGAAGTTGAGTTGATACTTGTCTCAATGATGTGTGCACATACACACAAATACAAACACACACATAAATATACATATATACTAACTTAACCAAAGATAGTATACGTATATAAGTGTATGTGTGTGTAAATATATTTCATTTATACTATTTAATAACTTTGGTATATCAAAGTTGCTCATGATCAAGGAAGGTCCATAACTAAAATAACAAATTAGGGGTGATTTCCACCAAATCCTACATATATTGGTTGTAAAGAAAAAGCAAGAAGAAATATTAACCCATTTTGTTCATATCCAAATGTCCGTGTTTAAAATACTGCTTTTATCTGCTTGTGAAGTCTCTACCTTTCTTTTGCAACTCTCTCAAGAAATGTTATTTTTTGTACCATTTCCTCTAAATACCACTTTAACTGTGATGGTTGCCCCTGATGGTTACACGCTTTACTTCTAAGAAGATCTCAGTACAAGTTAAACATAATTAAATAGTAGACATGCATGCATACACACACACACACACACACACACACACACACTTCTCATGAGAAAGCTAAAGCATGCTATATATGCACGGTATGATTTTCCCAACCTCCTATTCATTGTTCTCCAAATCTAACTTTGAATAGTCTTGGGCAGACAATTGAATGTTTTACTACATAAGAGAGGTAAAAATAGAAAAGAAATCCAGGTATGGTACGATTTGATGGATACTCTAAGATATTTCTTAACTGTGACTCAAAGAATATTTCATAAACATAGTTAAGTTAGGATACTAGGGTTTTTTCTCTTTAATCTCCAAGAATTACATGTCATAATCTCTTTTCAGGGAAACAGTGCTCTTTAAATTGCTCTTGATTTTCACCATGTTTCATATTTATTGTTCTTAAAACTTTTCATAAAAATGTAACTTCTTACTGTTCTTTCTCATTGATTTTTCAGATCAAAAATTGGAAATGGTGACTTTTTTTAAACGTAGCCAAATCTTCACACAGTCCTTCACCAAATGACTCTAAATTTGAAATACATTATCTGAAACTAATCCTTTCTAATATATAAGGATAGATCTATGTGATATTTTTATTAAACTTTGAATGCAGATTAAACTCTGCAAGGTTAAATGACAAGGTTAAGTGTCTAATTTTGCAGCCCTTTTATACCTGGTGAGTGTTAAGGCTTTCCTAATGATAGGATTAAATATGGTTTCTAGCTACAAACAGTTGCTTGTCATTCCCTGTAGGTTAGCCTCGCTATTCTGTGCTTATCACAAACAGAGAGGAAATAACTTTCTGGGCCTTTTGTGAGTCTTTTAAAATGCACAGACTTTAGGGAAATCATATTTTCTTGAAGGAAATGAGGCATGACCAATCACACAAAACCTGAGAAAATCCCTTGATAGATGACCTTTGCCACATGTAAAAGAAACTGTTCAGTGGCTGAGGTTTCATGGATTTCATGCATGGAAATCAGATTTTCTGGCCACCAGTACTGTTCAGTAAATAAATAATCCATCATTGTGTCAAACAGTTGAAACATGGAGATACTGCCCTTGCTTATCTGAATAGACATTTCAAGTTAGTAACTTATGTAAACTGTTTACATGTCAGCAGTTGTGTGAGTAGTGTTCTAGTTTTCACTATGTAAAATAAAATCACTTAGCTTTAGTGATGTTAACCTAATAGAGCATTCATTTGATGCTGCCTACACCTATGAATTTACTGGTGCATGGTGAACGCATCAGGATGAGAGTATGGAATGTATGGTGTGTCAGAGAATAGTGCTAAATCATTAGTAGGCAGTTCCAATGACATTATTAAATAAATCTACTTACTATTTCATTTAAGCCAATAACAGTTTTCTTAAAATATGTTGGCATGATTATCTTTGAGTTGTTTTAATATCTGTTTTAAGTACATTGTATTATTACAATAAAGTTGGTTAAAATGATGATACTTGACATCTAAAGATTATTTTTCTTTTCATTGGGCAAGTCATACCTATTTGAGGTTATATTCATAATTTATTTTTACTGATTTAACTAACTTTAGTTCTTACATTTTAATACTATATTAATTTTCATTTTAGCATTTATCCAGTTGTATCATCAAAATATCAATGTATACAAACATAGACACAATTAACTTTAGCTCCCAGATCTGTTTCTACTAATGGACCATGTCAGGTTTCCACTTCAGCTCTGTTTCTCGTAAACAGGAAGAACTATCCAAGTATTTCAACTATGTTTCTGGCATTAAACACGTTTATGTTGCTTTTCAGCTAACTCCTACACTCACCTTTGATATTTAAAGTACTTTCTTGCTAAAATGTCAGGTCCCTTCTGTCACAACAAAGAGTCTGTCTTTCCTGTCTTATCTCTTAGGTATTTGCAAATAGCACCTCACTTACAATAGCCTTTTTTACTCTTCAAGAATACAGTGGGAATTCGTTTGCTTTAGAACACAAATAGTGCTCATTTCATTTTGCTAAGTTTGCCCAGCATTTTGAGAAAACTTGTGAAATTAGTCTGTGAAGTGGGTATATAATAAGACTTATGAAAACACTTCCTGAAAATGGGAAAAAGAATTGTAGGCATTAAATGTAAAATATCTGTTTTCATTGCAAATGATTTAGTCAAGATATTTTATGATGTTTTACAAAAAAAAGATATATACTATACTTGCACCCTGATTTAATTTGATTCTGTAAGAAATTAACTTTTACAAATATTTTCATAGATATCTATCAGATTAGAATCAAAATAAAAGTTTAACTTAGTTTTTAACTATATAATGAAGGATTTTTTTTTGTTTTTAATCTGGCACCAGTCTAAACCCTATAAATCCTTACACATTCTTGGTTTAGGGTCTTACATATTTAAAAAGAGACCCAAAGAGTATGAGATTATTATCTAATCTACTAAGTAAATTAATAGAAAAAGCAAAATTTATTTTTAACAATTTATAAACAAGGAAAAAGCCCAAAGAAACAAAAGCCTTTATATATGATCTTGCTTATATTCTACAACAAATTAATCATAAGATACTTGTTTTCAACTTTGTAAGGTAAAACAACAACAAAATTCAAAACATTTTGAGTATTTCTAAGAAAATCTGTAGTTCAGGACAGTCATTTGTGGGTAACATTTGTTTTGTATCATCTTAAAAATATCCATGTGTTTGTGGATCACCTCACTTGAATTATGATATATTTTTTAATCTATCAGTCATCTGCCAGAGAAAGGACTTATGTCCAGGAAGCACAAAGTAAATTGACAGTACCACAAGGATTTGCCTCAGTGGGCATTTATTACTCCCAGGCTAATGGAGGTTGAATATTGTACTTTAGCACATTTCCCGGTTCACTTCTACAAATTAAAATAATCATACATATATTTATACTAAACTATGTATTAGTACATTTGAGTGTTCGTTCTTTATTTTTATTGGGCATGTACTCCATGTTAATTGTTCAAAACTTAGAAAAAAAAGAAAAAAATCGCACTGTGAACAATGTAATCCATGACATCCATAAATTTTTGGATATCATCAATGCTTACAATTAAAAATACAAATAAAGGGAAGAAGACAACAGTACCATTTTATGCATACTATTTTAAATGTTGTTTAACTTTTCCACTTTATAATATATGGTGAACATCTTGCCATATCAATAGATATAAATGTATGAGGTAACTAGATGAAACATTCAAGGTGCAGTCAGGAAAACAGGAGACACTCTAGGAAACTGGAGTACAAAGAGATATAATATAGGAAATTACAGGCTTAAGTGCTGCTCAGTGAGAGAAGACTAGAAAGGCCATACTCAGTCAATGTGGAAGTGAAAACATTGCAAAAAAATTGCCACCAGTGACTGCAACCATATCTCAATATCAAAGAGAGTGTTTCTGAAGAAACATTGTAGAGGCACCTGATTGCTGCCAGAAACCCTAGGTGCCTCAGCACTGAAGTGGGTGATCCTCAAGTGGGATGTCCAAAGCTACAGGATTCTTGTGTACAACTGCCTCTAGAAAACAAGGACTCTCCTCTTTGCCTTCAGAATCTAAACTGGAACAGTTCTAGAAAGGAATTATGGGACATGAAATTCTGGTTTCTCTCTTGAGATGGTGGAAGGGGCAGAGATGAAGATGGGGTGACAAAGGACATTAAAAATAATGATTACTGTTTTAATGACTATATACTATATCATAATGGATTTGCAAAATTTTCTTAGTTAATGAACTTTTTGGATATGTTATTTTCAATTTGGCTAATGTAACTGTTGAATATATATGTATATAAGATTTAATGATATAACTGAAAATCTAGAAAAATAATAGTATAGAGAGAACATAATTTGCTTCAGAAAAAAGTATCTGATTTTTAAAATAAATCCATGATTAACTTAATTTTCAATTTGGGTTTGGAGTCAAAAATGTGAAACTCCAAATAATTATCAAAATTCAATAATTCATTATTTCATATATCTGTTCATCCAAAACTGGCTTAAACTAATCTACTTTGTGGAGAAAACTGTGAAAGGTACCCAGAGAGATGAAAAGATGTTTTAAGATTAAATCGCTGTGATCCAGACACTTGTAATCAAGTTGGTGAGATATAGTTTGTCATTAAAAAGACAAAGAAAAAACAAAAACAAACAAACAAAAAAACAATCCAGGCATGCTATGTGGCTACTTGTAACCATTTTTGAAATTCCCAATGCCAATATTCCAAGTAAAAAATATTCCCAAATGCAGGGACTATAGCTTTGAGCACATCAGGTCAATATACAGATTTGAGTAAGTATTAATTATATATTTTGATGGGAAATTCTCCTTATCTTATGGAGAAAAATACTCAGAGTAAAACACTTTAATAAAACTTGTTAATGGGAAAACTTCTTCTTATATAAAAATAACAAAGCAGAAATAAAATTTTTGTTTCCTTAAACATTTATTTACCATTTCTTGGCTACTCAGGGTCTTATTTTGTTTTTTGCTATTGACCCTTAAGTTGCCTATAATTTAAAAATGTGTTTTGAAAGAATTACATAGAAAGAAGCTTAGTCAATGATATAAAAATACTCATTTCATACATCTTACTAAGAGAATAGATGCTTTCTAAAAATATTGAAATGAGAGAGCAAAGACAGAGAGCCAGAGAGAATGTGCATTCAGAATTTTGTGTTTCAAATGTCATGTTGATGTAGCCCTTAGAGTAACAAATGTCAGTTTTATTGAAAAGTTCACCTATATTTTTAGTAGCTTCCTGCCTAAAAAAATGCAGTTTCTTAGTTCAGATATATATATATATATATATATATTTTATACAACAGCCCGTTTTTGCTCTTTTGATATAGCAAAAAACACAGGTATCTTTAGAGTCTGACTATATAATCCTCAGCATGAGAAGCAATCCCTTCATTAAAAATAAATAAATAAATAAGGAAGAGCCTGTATTCTACACCCTGGAGAAATCCTGAGTGTGGTTTGGTACCCAAGAAGAAAGCCTTTGAAATGAATCTAATGTCACGTTATTGAAAACGTAGCTGCACAGATTAACTTTTTTCACTCTGCAATGGCTTACAAAGCTTCAAATGCCCAGAAATCTCATAAACCAGACCATTTAAGGAATCTAAATAAGCTTGCACGGTTTTAAGCTTTCCGACTTTGAATGTTAGCTTTGAAGATTTGCCAGAACCTGACTGCAGAAGAGTTGCTTTTAGACTGAATTCATGACACTGGAATTAGTGTTGGAGGTTCAATATGCCTAATAATGATTATGACCATGCTAACCATAGACAGCCATCGCATATGGTACCTCTGAATTAACAACTCTCCAAAGATAAGATGGGTAATATCTTGGCGCCAGTATTTATTTATTTTTCATCTTTACACACTGGGTTTTGGATAGTGTCCAGTTTGAAAAGCCAGTTGCTTTAATGGCATATGGCATTTGTCCATGGGTAAGAGAGCATGGAAAGAAGAAAAGAAAGAAGGTTAAAAATAGCTGAATTATAAATGTCCCAATATCAAATTCCTTTTCCTTTTTTCTTTTTGTCTTCATTCTACTTTCTATTAGCTGGAAAACATATAACAAAATTCTGGGCAAAACTCCACTGTCAAGTGTCTTTTTGCCAACTTCCAACCAAGACCAGATCTAATTCCATAAATTTCTCTGTACCTTTAATTTACATAAGCAAATTTCTCCTCATAGCATGAGGTTAATTACAAAGCCTTTTTAATATCAACATATGTGCTTTAATTTGAAGACTTGCATTTTGCTACTTAGAAAAAAGAAAAATCTACCATGTAGATCTTCCCTCCCATCCTAAAGCTGACATAAATTTTTCGCCCACATAAAAGAAAAACATTCCAAGTTTATACCATGGGAAGGCAGAGTCACTTTTGGGGAAATTTACTATCATCTTTAGTTCCCTAGATTTTCCAAGAAAACGGCAATGCTGTTATTAGTATACAGGTCTGGTACCTGTCACAAAATTTAGGGGTAAGAATGTTGCCCTGTGAGGTTTATAATTCTGCCAGCAAAATTATTTAATCAGCAATTCTAATTAAAAAGAAGCAGGTATATGTATTCAATAAGTATATACAAGTAAGTTTCAGAAAACAAATGTGTGTGTGCATAGATCAATAGATACATACATGCATATCTCAAGTAGCTATTTCAAATGCTAATCCAGAAAGAAAAAAAAATTAGTTCTTCTTCTTGGGATGACTTTTACCTATTATTTTATGAGATTTTCTACTGAAATGTGGCCCCAGGGTAACTAATAAACATGTTCACCATTTCAGATAATAATTTTATTCAATTATGAGCACCTACAGCATTTTTAAATGTTTTATATATTTGATCTGATAACATAGATAACAAAATATAAGAAAGAAATCATGCACAGTATCTAAGTAGTCAAATTTATGCAAAGTGTCAAAATAGTAAAATTTATTCTTTTACTTTTAGCAGATAAATGTAAAAATGAAACTTAAAGAAAATATATTGTTTTTATCATTCTTTCTAAACCCATTTCTACATCCTCAATTGTTAAAGTATTTTTAATGGAGATTATAGAATAATTCTAGTAGGTATACTGTTTTGCTATAATCTTCATTTTCAAGTAAATTGCTAAAATCCAGAATTGTTAACAATAAATGGACGAGCTGTAGTAGAGTTTGCATCATAACTTCTTTAAAAACACTTTTAATATGTAAAATCAAATGGGATAGTTTACAGTGCTTGAGGTGAATGAAACCATACTGTTTATTAATAAATACAAAATTACATTAAAAGGAAATAGAACTAAAAAATCACTGAGTGACTTTGATCAGTAATCAGCCAATATTAATATTTTCTGTCTGTCAGTGTGAAAAACCACACAATGGCAAACATACAAACCACACACACATGCATACAAGCACACATACCTTTTGTTTTGCTATGCATTCCTGGATTATACGTTTCCTTCATTTCCTTTCCTTCCCTTCCTTCCTTCCTTCCTCCTTTCTTCATCTTTCCCTTCATTCTTTTATTTTTTTCCTTTTATGGAGAAGATAGTTCAACTTCAAACAATTATATTGGTTAGTGGGTCTGCCTATTCTTGGCTTTTAACTCATTCAACAATTACTGAACACTTATGCAATTTCCAGCTTTGGTGATATTTAGATGAAAAAATACCTTTCCATCTTTGAGGACTACACATTCTACTGGTTAGATGGATACAATATAATAAAACAAGTGCCATAACAATAGTGTACTGTATTTGGATTTTATGCAAATCTGAATAGTGCAAATTGAACGATTATGATGTAAAATATTAATAAAGACTTACTTTATATAAAAGCTTTAAAATAGAGTGAATCAAGCCCAAATTAAAAATTTATCAAGTGTGCATAATTTTAAAATTTGTAATCAGAATGAATTATGGACTTGGCTTAATATATGGACTCATGGTTGTGTCAACTTGTTAAAAATTACCCATCACACTTTTTCAGAAATAGGTTTGAGTTATTTGAGTTTTTCATATGAAACTTTCCAATACATCTCTCAAAAGAAACACACATGCACGCACACACACACACACAGAAGATCAGACTATACAAACAATACAAAAAGTATTGTTATGAAAGTAAGAATTTAAGCCTAGATAAAGCTTCCATAGAATGCTTCAGATATGTTGTAATAATTAAAGTTTGAAGTTTGTGTACGAGTTTTCCATTTTAAATGAGGTAGAAAAGACTTTACCATGCTGAGAAATAAGCATAAGCAAATATTTCATGTTGAAGAGTAAGTAGCCCAATGATGAGTGATGAACAGTTGGACTTGTTCAGATAAGCAAAGGTACACACAACATAATTTGAATATATTATGTTGGTGATGATAAGTCATTGAGATACCAGGTTTTTATCACCATTTCTCCATATTAAACATTATAACGAACTATTTTTTACATGCTCATGGCATCAAAAGACTCTACCACATCTGTCTCTCTACAATTGAATTTTTCAGTAACAAGGGTAAAATATATTCCTGTGACATACATGCAAGGGTGAAAATGATTCTATCCAGATTAATAATAAATATTGGTGGAGACTGTATTAATGTTCCCTCTCACAAGTGCTTAGCAGGGTAACTTGCAAAAGTAAGCATTCAATAAATTTTTAAAAATTATATCGCATATTATTTGAGTAAATAAATCAGTTGTATTTTGTTGAACATTTCCTTTACTGCTTCTATTTATAATTAAGAATCCTGTAACTCTGTAAAAAAATTGTCACAAATTTCAAATCTACAAAATTCTTGCTTTACCTATTTCAAACTCCCTTCTGAGGATAAAAAGACATTTTTAAAAGTATAAACTTGCCTTTATATTTTTTAAGTGCTTAATGTAATGTAATTATTCTGGTTAGTAGAAAGAACTCAATGAATATCTTAATAAATAAATGGAGAAAAATTGTTTATGATTTCCGTATATATTTTAACTCTTTGCTAACAGATACCTATTAGATTTAAAATATCTTAACCAAGAGGGCATTAAGTCAGTATCTATATTTTCTCCTTTCCAGTTTTTTTTTTTTTTTTCTTTTGTGGTACGCGGGCCTCTCACTGCTGCGGCCCCTCCTGCCGCGGAGCACAGGCTCTGAACGCGCAAGCCCAGCGGCCACGGCTCACGGGCCCAGCCGCTCCGCGGCACATGGGACCCTCCCAGACCGGGGCACGAACCCGTGTCCCCTGCATCAGCAGGCGGACCCTCCACCACTGCGTCACCAGGGAAGCCCCCAGTTATTTTAAAATACATTATTGCGGAGTTTCTGCTTCCAGCTTCAGTAGACTAGTTTGTTTCAGATCAGCCTTTGAGCTGAAAACCACTTGAAAACTTGACAGAAAAAAAATCTGTTTGAAGTCATCCCAAAGCTACCAAGGCAGTGAGAACTTAATCCCAGAGACAAGGGAAATCGGGAAAGGAGAGCTCAATATTGGTGTTGCTCTTTGTTTCAAAACATGTACTGATTCAAACATAGCTGAAAAGCTGCACAAAGTTTATGAAGATTTACCTTGTTGATGTGAAAAAAAATTTAATTTAACATATGTCTTAGAGGAGGGACCCTGGTTTAAAAAGATGCCTAGTTGAGGCCCCAAAGGGCTACAGCTAGGAATAAAGGATTGTTACCCACCTTAATACAAGTCCAACTTTTGATTGTATTAAAGAGATCTAGTCTATGGTCTGTTAGAAGCAAAGCTAAACTGCCTCTGGAGGAAGATAATATCATTACAATTATATCTTCAATTTTTCATGTATAATATGTACCATTCACTAAAACATAGCCCAGCTATGAACAATACAAGGGGTCATTGGAAACTAAGAGGAAAAAAAATGGAAACAGACCCATGGGAGATCTATACTGAAGTTATGGGATACAAATGTATACATAATTATGATTAATTTGTTGAATAAATTAGGGATGAGTTGAGAATTTCAGAAGAGTGTAAAAGAGAATTAAGTAAAACTGCCAGAACTAAAAAATACATTAAGAAAATTAAGAATTAAATGAGTAGGGTCTTTCACTTCTGACCAATATGGAATAACAAGAACCAAATTTTTCCCTCCTTGTAATTTTTCCTGTTCCAGCCAAACTCTGGAAAATACACCTAAATCAATAGTTTTCAAGAAACTAGACTTCAGGCAATGAAGGAAAATTACATCTAAAGGCAAGAAAATATGTAGGTGAACCCTATAATTCTCCAGGTTACAGACTTGAAAGAGTTTCCAGACTACAGTACAAGAAGCGGGTTCTCTGGCAACTCCTTGGGCCAAGAAAATAGAGGGGAAAACTTGGAGAAACCAAGGCAGATAGAATTTGTAGAGCAGACTACTGGAAAGGAGGAAGATATTCAGAGGAAAAAAAAATGGAGATCTACAGAGGACCATTTTAGAGTATTATTACTGATTAGGACATGCTGGTTCAACTACCCAAAGACAAACAAAAGGACACACTCACAAGGATTTATAAGTAAAAGTGCCTAGCTGGCACTCACACAGGATCAGGAATAGAGCTGGTTTCCACCAGTCAGACTGGAGACCTCATAATTCATGTGGCATTAAGTGGAGAATCCAGACATAGAAAAAAAGTTAGAGAAAAATTAGCCCTAAAATAAGCACTGCTATGGTGCTGTCCAACTGATATTAAAAGCAAGAACTCAAAACATCAAACCATATCCAAGTTTACTTAACTGCATTCTAGAATAAGGCTCAAGAGGATTCACAGGAATACAAAATATCAGGGATATAACAAGGTAAGATTCACAATATCTGGCTTCCAGTGAAAAATTACCAGACATGAAAAGCAGCAAGAAAATGAAGAAAAGAAAAGCAAGTTAATAGAAAGTGATTCATAAGTGACACAGGTTTTAGGATTAGCAGTCAAAGATACTGAAAGAGCTGTAACTATATGCGGGCTATGTTCAAAAAGATAATTACAGAAATGGAAGGTATACTCAAATCAAAATTCCAGTATGAAATCTATACTGGCTGTGATAAAAAATAATACAGTAGATAGAATTAATGGCAGATTAGACATTACAGAAGAAGATATTACTAAATTTGAATTGAATTTGTCATAGCGATGGACAATCCAAAACAAAACACAGAGAGAAGAACTTAAAAAATGTAAAGAGCATCATTGACCTGTAGTCTGACTTTAAGTGGCCTACTTTCAAAAAAAACAAAGCTGGAAAATTATTCAAATTTCATAAAAACTATGAAGCAAAGGTCCAAGAATAAAAGGAACCTCAAGCAAAAGAAGCATAAAGGAAACAGTGCCAAGGAACATCATAATCAAATTACTCAAAACCAGGAATGCAGGAAAATATCCTAAAGACACTGGTGGAAAAGATATTTATAGGAAGAAGAATACATATAAGATTGACAGCAGGTTTTCCATTGGGGAACAAAATGCAAAAGAAGGATATAGTGGAACAACACTTAAACTACTGAAAAAATGTCAACCCAGAATTCTATACAAAGTGTGAAATATTTTTAAAAAATGAAGGCAAATTAGGACTTTTTTAGACATATGAAATCTAAAATATTTAATCTCCTGCAGCCCACAGTACAAAAGATATCAAAGTAAATCCTTCAGGTAGAAAAAAGGTAGAAAAAAATGAAGGTATGAATCTACAAAAAGGAACAAAGAGTATTAGAAATGGTAATGACATGGACAAATATGTAAGAAATGCTTTATTATTATATAAATCTCTTTGAAAATATAATTGTCTCTTTAAAAATAACATCAATGTAGTGTGGGTTTATAATATTAAATGCACAGTGTACGGAAATACTAACATAAAGGCTGGGTGATTCTTATTCTATATGTGAAACGTTATAATATCAATTGAAAGTAGACTGTGATAATTTAAACATAACTACTCTAAACCCTAAGACCACTAAAATAACAAAACGAAATTTGTAACTAATAAGTCGTAAAGGAGGGGGTAGTAAAAATTGTAGAAAATACTTAATTCAAAAGAAAGCACAAAAAGTGGTAAAAGAGAGCAAAGAATATATGAGATAGAAAACTAATAGCAAGATAATAGACTTAAATCTGACCATATCAGTAATCACATGGAAAAGAAATGACTTAAACACTCCCAATTACATCTGTGTCTATTTCTGCCTTGCAACCTGGTTCATCTGTACCATTTTTCTAGATTCCACATATATGCATTAATATATGATATTTGTTTTTCTCTTTCTGACTTATTTCACCGTGTGTGACAGTCTCTAGGTCCAGCCACATCTCTACAAATGACCCCATTTCGTTCCTTTTTATGGCTGAGTAATAGTCCATTGTATATATGTACCACATCTTCTTTAAACACTCCCAATTAAAAGTCAGAGAGAGAATGGAGAAAAGTGCAAGACCCAACTATTTACTACCTACAGAAAACACACTTTAAATATAAAAACTCAAATAGGCTCTAAGTAAAAGGATAAAAGAAGATATACCAAGACAACACTAGCTAAAAGAAAGCTGATTAGGTGTATTAATTTCAGACAAAGTAGATTTCAGACAAAAGAATTTTACCAAGAATAAAAACGATCCTTTCATATGATAAAAGGGGCTAGTTCATCTGGAGGCCATAATGATCCTAAGTTTCAAAATGCATGAAGTATGGACTTACCTGGTAGCACAGTGGTTGAGAGTCTGCCTGCCTATGCAGAGAACACAGGTTCAAACCCTGGTCCGGGAAGATGCCACATGCCGTGGAGCAGCTAAGCCCGTGCACCACAGCTACTGAGCCTGTGCTCTAGAGCCCACGAGCCATTGAGCCCGCGTGCCACAATTCCTGAGGCCCACGGGCCTAGTGCCCATGCTCTGAAACAAAGAAGTCACCACTGCAATGGGAGGCCCGTGCACTGCAATGGGAGGCCCGTGCACCACAACGAAGAGTAGCCCCTGCTCGACACAACTAGAGAAGGCCCATGTGTAGCAACGAAGACACAGTGCAACCAAAAATTAAATAAGTAAATAAATAAATATTTTTAAAAAATGCATGAAGCAAAAATTGCTGAATTGAGGGAAAAGAGAAAATGCACCTTTTGTAATCAGAGATTTCACTGCTCATTACTCATTATATGATAAAACAAGGAGACCAAAAATCAGGATATAGAAGACTTAAATGACTTTGAACTGACTGACATTTGTAGAACACTCCAACCAGGAACATCAGAATACATACTCAGTTCAAGTGCATTTAATAGTAATCTCTCAAAAGAGATAAAAACTTGACTGAAGTAAAAGAAGAAATAAAACAAATTCACAATCATGCAGTGAGAAATTCTCACACCCCTCTCTCAGTGCATGACAGTAACAAATCAACAATAACAAAAAGTGTCTAGAACAGAGCAAATATGACAAATTTAGCTAACTGACATATGTGAAATATGACACCTAAAAACTGAGTAACATTTATTCGTTTCAAGTACACATGGAACACTTACCAAAATGGACAACATGTTGGTCTATGATGTGAATTTTAACAATTTTTAAGGATGAAAATCATAAAGAATAGGATTTTTGACCACAATGGAATTAAACTATAAATCAAAAAAAGGTAACTAAAAATGCTCAGTTTTTAAAAATTATACGTCTTTAAATAATCAGTAAGTCAGAGAACTATTTAACAAGATTAGATAATATTTGTTAATGTTCTGAACTTAATTATAATTGAAAAACTACATATCAAAATTTGTGGGATGTAGCTAAAGCCATGCTTTGAAGGGGATACATAGACTTCAAAGTACACATTAGAAAAATATTGAAAAAATAAAAATAAATTATCCATACACCCATATCAAAAGTTACAAAAGGAACATAAAATTAAATTTAGAAAAGAAGAAAGAAAAACTAATAAAAAATGAGCACAGACATTAATGAAATAACAGACAAATTGAGTGGAACAAAGGAAACACTGTTTCTTTGAAAAGACTAATAAAATGACATCAAATCCTTGGCAAGGCTGAAAAGAAATCGAGAGAAGGTATAATAACCAATATCAGGAATAAAAAATAAATAAGCATTAATGTTCTTAGATTCAGTAAAATCTATTTTCTATTAAATACATTACACACCCATCTCCTTTCACCACTGAATTTCAATGTAGACCACATTTTGAAATTTTTTTTCAAGGCTTAAATATCCACCTTATGCTGACTGGGCAATCTTCAGTAAAGCTTAAAGACCCTTAATTTTTCTGAACTATTCTTAACTATATGTGGACTGGCTTCTGAAAAAAATGCCTTGCCTTTTTTATTCATATAAAGATTATTATTTCCATTTACTTTTAATTTTCAAAGAAAATGACTGTTGTCCCAACAACCTTTAATGGTGACTAATCAATTTTAAAAATTTTTAGAATATTACTATGAGTTCATGAATTATTTTTTGTTGTAAGAAATTATAGTCTCTTTTTGATGTGCAGATTGTCTTCTCATATGGCAATGAGAGCTTCTTCAGATTGACTCATATGTCCTTTTCACATGAACACAGTAGTGTTTGACAAATTCCTTGGAAAAGGTGTTGTAGAATCATCTTGTACATCCATATCTTACTCTAGACCTAGAATAAGTCATTTCCCCATGGAGTCCTGGTTCCTCTAGTGGTAAATTGTATTTAGCAACCACAATGGATGCTCATTGTCACTGGGCTGCTAATGATTCTTGCTCTTTTTAGTTTTTAGAAATAGGGAATACTTATTTTTCTGAAAAAAAAATATGAACTATAAGTTCATACTTGTAATACAAATTCAAATTCAAGATTACAGAGTCTTACTTGACCTGGCTGATTTTACCTTTATATCTCTTTTCTCCTACATTAAAATTTTAGTCCTAATAATATTAACATGTTGACTAATTTCTTTACATATACAAAAATTAGATTCAAAATAAAAATACTTATATTACTGCAACTAACAATCCTACTGAATGTGGCTTAAGAGTACTCTCTCTCATTTATATACTTAGCCTATATCTCACTAGAGATATATAGTCAAAAGGCATTGTTTCACAGTAATTTGAAATAATTATATTTTCTGTATGGTTATGCCACTATGCAATTAGTTTTTTGAAAAATATTCTATTATTTGAACTTTTTAAATGTCATAATCATAAATTGAGGGGGATATATTTGATCACATAATTAAAAAGTGCAGAGGTCAAGCGAATGAGAAGACAAGGCACAGACTGGTCGAAACTACCTGCAAATATGTATTTAATAAAGAACTGTTATCCAAAATAAAGAAGTCTTAAAATTCAACAATAAGAAAATAAAACCCCAATTTCAAAATGGACAAAAGAAGTAAACAGACACTTTAACAAAGGAGATATACACATGCCGAGTAACCATATAAAAATATGTTCCATATCATGTGCCATTAGAGAATTAAAAAAACAATAAGATACTACTACAGACCTATTAGAATGGCCAAAATCCAAAACACTCATAACACCAAATGCTGGTGAGGTTGTGGAGCAACAGGTACTGTCATTCATTGTTGGTGGGACTGCAAAATGGTACAGCCACTTTGGAAGACAGTTAGGCAGTTTCTTACAAAACAAAACATACTCTTAAAGCATATGATCCAGCAATTGTGCTCCTTGGTATTTACTCAAATAAATTGAAAATGTATGGCTACACAAAACCCTGCACACAGATGTTTGCAGAAGCTTTACTCATAATTGCCCAAACTTGGAAGCAACCATTCACCTTCAGTAGGTGAATGGATGTATAAACAGTAGAATATGCAGACAATAAAATGTCATTCATTGCTAAAATGAAATGAGCTGTCAAGCCATGAAAAGACATGAGGGAAACTTAAATGCATATTACTAGGTTTAAGAAGCCAATATACAACATACAGGCTGCATACTGTATAATTTCAACTATATGACATTCTGGAAAAGGCAAAACTATAGAGACAGTAAAAAAGATCAGTGATTGCCAGAGGTTGGGCTTGGAGAGAGGGAGGAATGAATAGGCAATGCACAGAGGATTTTTAGGACAGCCGTACTATTTTACATGATACTATAATGGTGGATATATGCCATTACACATTTGTCCAAACTCACAAAACGTACTATACTGAGTGAACTTTAATATAAATTTTGGGTAATAATGATGAGTCAATGTAGATTCATTATCAGTTGTGACAAATGTACCACTCTGGTGTGTGGGATGTTAGTGGAAGAGGTTGTGTGTGTAGGAGATATACAGGAACTCTCTGTACTTTCTGATCAGTTTTGTTGTGAACGTAAAACTACTCTGGAGATAAAGTGTATTAAAAAAATGCAAAAGTAAGTGAGGCTTGACATAGTGGTTGAAATTATATCACCAAGGACTTGACTTTGCCCCATAACTCCTCTTTGCTTTCGTGGTGTTTTATCCCTAATTTTCCATATGGTGCCCTCCCCTAGAATTGTTCAGGTTTGTAAACTGTAGTGGCAGCTGTAAGTCTCACATTCTCATAAAAAGAGAGACGGTCAGAGAGATAGTCTTTTCTAGCTTTTATAGAACAAAGAGAAAGTGTTTCTTTCTTAGAAACAGAGTGTTCTCTCTGAACTCATTGGCCCTGATTAAGTTTTCTGTATATCCCTGAGCTAGTCACTGAGACAGTGATACAGGATAGACTGATGGATGTAAGTTAATCAGTGAGAAGAGGATAGAAAAGCCCACATCAACCATTTTAGAGTAGGTCAGTGAATGGTTCTTCAGAAGAAACAGAAGGTAAACAGAATTCTTTCTGTGAATTTGAGTTAGCATCTAGTGGCATTTCCTTTTAGCCTAAAGGACTTCTTTTAGAATTTTTTGGGAAAAAATTTTCTAGCAGTAAGTTATTTCATTCTTTGTTTACCCCAGATATTTTTATTTCAGCTTCATTTTTGAAGGATAAGTTTGCTAGATACAGAATTCTTGGATGAATTTTTTCTCAGCCCCTTGAATACTGTACATTATTTCATTACATTCTGACAATGCTTCTGATGAGATGGTAGTCATTAACCATATAGACACTCCTTATATATGATGATTTGTTTTTCTATTACTCCTCTCAAGATATTTTCTTTGTCTTTGGTTTTCAAGTCTATGATGTCTCTTGGTGTTGATCTCTTTGTGGTCATTCTGTTTGGAATTGGTTTAGATTCTTGGATCTGTAGATTAATGTTTTTCATCAAACTTTATAAGTTTTCAGTCATTATTTTTTCAAATACTATTTCAGTCCCTTTCTCCTTCTCATCTTCTTTGGGAACTCCAATTATACTTATATTGGTGTACCTGATCTTTTCCTGTATGTCTCTGAGGCTCTTTTCTTTTTTCTTCAATCTTTATTCTCTCTGTTTATTAGATGATATCATTTCTACTTCTTTTTTTTTTGCCATTTTCAATCTGCTATTGAGATTCTTCAGTGAAATATTTATTTAAATTATTGCAACTCTCCAATTCCAGAATTATCATTTGGTTCTTTTTATTAATTTACATATCTTTATTGAGAACCTCTCTTAGTTGATTCATTATTGTCATACTTTCTTTAAATTTGTTAAATACAACTTCATTTACTTCTTTAGACATATTTATCATAGGTCCTTTGGAGTATGCTAAATCCTACATCTGGGGATATTAAAAGATAGTTTTTATTGACTGTTTTTAACCTGAATATAGGTCACAATTTCCATTTTCTTTATAAGTCTTATAATTTTTAAAATGAAAACTGGAAAATTCAGGTAATTTTTTGTAGCGACTCTGGATTTTGAGGTTTTTTGAAGGTTGTTGTTTTTACTTCTCAACTTCAAAAAACTGTTTGTTTCTGTGTTTTATAACTTGCCTGACCTAAATCTATAATATCTTTTTCTACTACAGTATGAGACCATTGAAAACTGTGCTCAGTTATTTTTTGTTGTTTGCTTTTGGTTTATTTTTGCTTTGTTTTATTTCATTTTGGCTTTGTTGCTGTTATTCTTGCTCTAATTTGTAAGCATAGCTTCTCAGGAATTGACCTTTATGTCGATATTAGTATTCACTCAGTGATTGGACAGAGATTGTGTTTAAATGCTTGGAGCCAGCAAGACTTACATATTGTGCATGTGGGTGGGGAAGAACATTAAATGTTCAGGTTATTTACAGCGCTGTCTTGGTTTTTACTTTCTATTGGACCCTTTTGAGTCTCCTAGGTCTATGTACACAAGTTCAATATACACCAGGAGTACATAAGTAGCTTAGAGCCTCTTCAGTCTACTCTCTAGCCAGGCCTCTTTTGTTCTCGTTTGTTCTTGTGCATACCAACTGCTAGGAATATGCTTGCCCAAATCAGAATGCAACAGCAGACTAATACAGCCAGTCACTGGCTATCCAGTGACAAAATGCATACTTTGTATTCAGGGAGATCATAATCTAAGGGAGAACTTGAAAATACAAAATCCATTAAAATATTGGCTGATAGCACAGAAGATATATTACCTACCCTTCAAATACCTTCAGAAAAAAATATGCACTTCAAAATAGGTGTTCTGTTGCCTCTGCAACTTTCTCTCCAACATACTTTCATGCAAGCGGCATGTATTCATCTCCTGTGTGTGCAGACAGGCAGAAAACCTGTATGGTTTTATAAAGCTGTATCAATAAATTTTCTGGAAACCAATATCTTTTCTCAAAGTCTTCCTTCTTTCTCAGAGCTTTCAATACCCCCTCCCCCATCATTTCTATTGAATTCCCTAAACCCTAATATTTTCCGAAATCTTAATTTAGTACTTTTAAAAGGTGAAACTACATCTTTTGGGGACAAAATGTTTCCAACTTTCTGTAACTTATACCAAGAAAATAGAATATTTTCATAATATCAGTTAAATAATTGTTTTTTTCATTGTCATTTCCAGGATAATAAATGTCAAAATGTGGCTTTATAGAGAAACACTGAAATTCTCTATAAATTTCCCATTGAAAGTAGCTCTATGAGGTAGATTCATGAGGAGATGAAATGAAAGAAGCAGGATTAGGCAACAGTCAACTGATATTAAAATGTCAAACACAAAGTGCAAATAATCCTTTGATTGAAGATAGTAGAGTCTGTGGAATTCACATGTTTTCATAAGGATGAAAAACTATTTCGATAAAGTTATTTTCTTTCATTTATTTGACAAGATACTGTTCTGTTGAGTGAGATGAGGGAAAAAGGGAAGGAATACCAGTACTTTGCTCCTGTATAAGTCACAATAGGTTAATTTATGCTATGATAATAAACTAACTCCAAGTTCTCAGCAGTTTAAAGCAATACAAAGGTACTTATTGCTTTTGCTGCAAGTTAAATACAGGGCAGTGATAAGGTTTCTGTTCATTACAGTTACTAAGGCTAATGAAGACTTCATTTTAACACTTGGTTCTATAATCATCAAGACAGAGAGAGGGGACTCAGGACATTGTGAATTGGTTATTAAAGCTTCTACCTGAAAGTGATATACATAGTTCCATTCATATTTCCTTGACCAAAGAAGTTACATGGTAGTTCCTAACTATTTATATGAGCAGTGATGTTCAGTCTTTCCAACTACCTCGACGGACAACCAGAATAACTGTGAACAGCTCTAAATACTACCTTCACTCTTCATGCAGCCTACAATTTAATGAAAGGAATTAGACATGTACTCCAAAGTCAATACAAGAAGAGATATGTTAATGGCTGAAGAGCATAATGATAAAAGTATAGCAGTAATGACAATAAAATATTAATGTTATCAAGTTTTATCAATTTGTTAATGTACTGGGCATTATTCTAAGTGTTCTACATGGTATTAATGCATTTAATTCTCAAAGCAACTCTATGAACTAGTTAGTACTGTTATTATCTCATTTTAGTGACTGAACCAAGTTTAGGACCTAAGGAATCTGGTTCTTGAGCCTGGACCTTTAAATATTATAGGACATAATAGCATTTTGCCTTAGTACTTTGATTTTCAACATTTGTTTTTAATTTACAAGACATTTCATCATCTAAAAGCTTACTGAGAAACTTGATATAAAAACCAATCCAAGTGGAGCATCTTTTGTTAAAGTGGAAGAAGGGGCTGGAGTCCTTCTTTTTTGGGTCAGCATGTATTATCTTCCAGCTACAGATCAAAAAGGCTGGCATTAACACAAAAAATATTTGAGACTACTTTATTTGCTAAAATTATGACTAATATGACCCTTCACATCTTCATACCTTAGCTACATTATCTATAACAGGTGTTATCATGACATCAAAAAAAAAAAAAAAAAAAGCAGAAAAACATAGTGTCCTGAGACGAAAAGTCAGGAGTCTATGGTCAAGCTGAAATTAGAGATACTGAGTTTTTGATTTCTAGAGTTCAATATTTTTAAAAATCTTTCTCAACTACTTGTATGCAAACATATTTAGAATTAAGAAAGCTGTAAAGGGAAGAAAAAAACAATGTGCCATAAAAAGGATAAAAAGCACTATCCTACCAGTTAATTATTATCCAGCTGAGTGAAAGTGTTTAATTCTATAAAGAAACCAAAAAAGTACAGCTATCTGGCAGCCACCAACAGAGAGAAAGAGTTTGAACACCCTGTACACTCCATGAAATCCATGCACCTGTCAGAAGGATTTGCTCTTCCAATCTTAAATGTGCTTCCCATTTCTCTCTCTTCCTTAACAATGAAATAAGAAAAGTACTAAGATTATACATACATATATTTTAACTTCTCCATCCTTAATAGTTTTCTCTAAAATTGTCTAGATATAAGAAACACAAAGCCAATATTTACAATATTTCTTTTCAGAGGGCAACACTTAACTTCAGTAGGCATTGCTACGTATTATTTTAAGTAAATAAATACTTGAAAAACAACTTTAGTTTCCAATCACCAACAATATAAATATTTGTCATATTAACTTCCACTTAAGTTAATTAGATAGAATGTGGGATGTGACAATTAATTTAAATAAATAAATACAAAAATAAATAATACCTATAATACAGGGGTCCCCAACCCCTGGGCCACAGACCGATATTGGTCCGGGGCCTGTTGGGAACTGGGCCGCAAAGCAGGACGTAAGTGGCAGGCAAGCAAGTGAAGCTTCATCTGCTGCTCCCCATCGCTCACATTACCACCTGAGCCATCCCCCGCCCCCACGCCCCCGTCTGGGGAAAAATTGTCTTCCACGAAACTAGTCCCTGGTGCCAAAAAGGTTGGGGACCTCTGCTACGATAAATACATAGATTTTATATACACCCCTTTCCTCTCGCCACAAAAACAGTCACTTTCATTCACTAAATACTTCCATTTTTTAGCAATCTCCTTTAATTAACCTCATGAAGATATTAATGCACTTTAGCCCGGCCACATAAAACTTTTTTTTTAACTTCTATAATTATAACCTGGCATCAGAATGGTTTTAAAAAAGTTAAAATATTTTATTTCTTAGAATATTTTCAACTCTACCATTGTTACACTTGATTTATAAGTGGAAATTTAAAAAGGCAGCTGGGTTTCTGGCAGCAAAATTGAGAATATTTCAAATGTAGTCATTCTATAATTAAAATTAAATCAGAAACATAATAGCTTTACTAGTAAAAGGATATTACAGCATAAAGTGTCTCCTTTAAAGTGCCTTTATATTTCTTGAAACATTCTAATATAAAAATGTATCTCCTCTATATCTCCTTCATTCTTTGGGTCTTACATTACAGTGTGCCCCACTGGACACAAAATTCAAAGCCTTTTCTAATTTTTAAAGAAACCATAAATGGTTAAGAGGATTTAACTAAATTTTTTCTATTATATTTGAAGAAGTTTTACATTAGACATACAATACAGTAAACAATCCTAAAAGAAACAAACAAAAAAGTAGGAAACAAAAAACTCACTTTGGACATTGTTGTTTTTTTTGTCTTGTCTTGAACTTGCCACTAATAAGGACATTTCTGAGCCATTTCCTAGTAAATGTTATCTCATCCTTTAAGACACTTAAAATTCCCCATCCCTCTTTTATTTAAAGTAGTTTGTTCTTTCATGGAAATCTGTGCACTGGATATTAACCTTACATTACATTTGTATTGGACGATGAATTTCCCCAGCAAAGTAGTTACGTTTCCTTAATCAGGTTACTTAATTCCCAAGAACCCTCTTTATGCTCTTAGTTCTATGGCTAAGAAATCTGACAGTAATTTTTTTTTTAGATTCCACAAGCATCTCCATATATACGTTCCTGTACTGTTATGGGATGTTTATATAAAACATCGTAGACAATGATATTATAGTCACTTTCCCAGTATGCTATGAGGCTCCATTGCTATCATTAAGGAATCACCTGCCAAGTTAGAAATACATATGTTTTGACAAATGTCTTTCCTTCCATCCAAATGGTCACAGCTGCTACAGTAACAAATGACATCCATTCTCAATACCTATCTCTCTAAAACTCCAAATAACATATTAACAAAGAATAAAAGGGCTAAAATCACACAGAGCCCGATTATATTCTTGGAATGAATTATTTCATCTGTAACTGAAGAGTTTATAGTGCAATGGGGAAAAGGCTTTAAAATTTGTTCTTAATAGATTTTTTTTTTTCTGTATATAAGTATTATTGTGTCTAATTTCTGAAATTTTAAACTCTGGATTAGTTAGGGCATTCTAAACCAAAATAACTGTATGTGGCTTTGAGAAGTATCACTATCCCCTGTGAAGCAAACTAGAAGTTTAATAAATTTTCTAACTCCCCACTGATTTTTATATAATCTTGGAGTTCTTTAATATTACCTTACTGTTTTTCCTTTTCTCTTTCATTCTTTCTTTCTTTTTTTTCAATCTGACCTCTCAGGTGGTTTGTCATACATGCTTTCTGTTCTCTCAAAGGGAGGTGATTTAGATTAATGAGTTTGAACTCCACAGATTAATACTCTATAAGTAGCAATCATTTTTTCAATTGGTATTATTTCACTATTTCAATTTTCTGAAATCACTTGGGACGCGTTCAAACCTAGAGGGATGGCAAACAAGAAGATTAAGCTAGAACAGCCATGATGTAAATTCTCATACAACCTTCAGAAATAAATGAGTATCAATTTCATTAGAATTAGACCAAAGATGATCTGACAGTAGCCAAGGCAGAAAGACAATTTTTCTTTAAAGGATCTTTCAAAGCTCTTTCCCTAAGGCTTGCCCTCTAACTAAAATTATGCCCAGGAGATAAATGGAAACCAGTGAGATTCACTGTACAGAAGCACAAAATCTTTACTGAAATTTCATCAAAGAGAATGATTATTTTTTGTCAGAGCATAGAGGCAGCATTAGTGATAAAAATTAGTATAGAAGGGTTATAATGAGTGTAACAATCTTCCAAAGAATCAGGATTTATTAAAATTGAACATGTGCTCTAGAAATGCAGGCAGAATGTTGTTGGGGAAAAAATGGACAAATTCAACAGTTGAAATATTAATATTAATATCACACATTATTGAAAGTATATTAAATATTCTATATAAGAATAAAAAAACATGCATTTTTAGAGGAAAAAACCTCAAAATTGAGGTTTTCATCATCTGCCTTCAAAAGTTTCAGGTGCTATAACCCTGTTCTTCTAAAATAGTCACATAGTAAACATAATAATCTGAAGTAAATGGTAACATTCTCCCAAATAATTGCAGTCATTTGTACAATGTAACTTGTGAATAGAAAAAAATCATTCATTTTAAAGATATACTACTAATAAAAAGTAACATCTAGGATGTCCCTAGTGGCACAGTGGTTAAGAATCTGCCTGCCAATGCAGGGGACATGGGTTCAAGCCCTGGTCTGGGAAGATCCCACATGCCGCGGAGCAACTAAGCCCATGTGCCACAACTACTGAGCCTGCGTGCTTAGAGCCTGTGCTCTGCAACAAAAGAAGCCACCGCAATGAGAAGTCTATGCACCACATCAAAGAGTAGCCCCCACTCACTGCAACTAGAGAAAGCCTGTGCACAGCAACAAAGACCCAATGCAGCCAAAACTAAATAAATAAAATAAATTTATTAAAAAAAGTAACATTTATCATATGCTTACTATACTACAAGCACATACCAAGTGCTTTGCATACATAGCCTCACTTCATTCTCACAACAAAGTCTTCATTTCATCCTCACAGCAATGAAGTACAGAAAGATACATTTCTTAAAAGTGCATGATATTTACTGAAATTTGATCAAAGAAAAATTTGATACTTATTTTTATCACAACATGTACTATACAATTTTATTACAATAAAATAATTTTACTATCTTTATTATGAATATATATTAGAAAGGTTAAACAATTAACTGACAGTCACAGGAGTAATAAGAAAAATGTAGCAAAAATTTGAATGGAAACCATCTGACCAGAGAGTTAAACCCTTAACCATCATATGATCTGACCATGTGAATATTCACTGCAATAAAAATACCCTGAACAATTATTTGGTCAATATTCTCAAGATAAGAATAAAAGAAAGATACTGCTAAAAGCTTTTAAAGCACAGCTTCGGGGTTGCAAGTGACCATTTACTGTGCTCTTGGAGTATAAATATTATTCAAATCAAATAATAATTATGTATTTATAATATACTACATACTGTAGATTTCCAGGAATCTACAGCTGGGAGGAAAAGCAAAGTATATGAATAGAAGTGAAAAAAAAAAAAAAAGGCAATATTTAAGTAACAGTTAAATGGCAATAAAAGCACTGTCGAGAAATTGCAGACTTAATTCCCCTTTAAATGATTCACTGGTTTGAATATTATGCATGAATGGAAGAGACTTTATCAGGAATGTTTGATCAGAAAAGAATTTACATAAGAGCTAGATCTAGAAGAATGCACAATATATGAAAATAGAGGAGAGGAATATTATGAATAGTAAGAGAAGTTGCCTATGGTAATATGTAACCCACAATAAAAAATATAATAGAGCACCATTATTTTTGTATGGTCCATGTGTTGTTTTAGAACTCGTTGAAAAAAAAAAAAACATAAATGGCTAACATAGCTTTACAAAAGTAGAACTGACTTGAAAAAGGTAAGGAGAAAAATGAATGTTGAAGAGTGCATTGTAATCTTAGGCTTTACACAGACAACAGAGAGAAAAAAAAATCCAATTGATTTAATCTCTAGTTGTCCCTTGTAAATAACTGATCTGTTAACATAAATTCGTAGACGTAAATTCCTAGATATTAACCAACAATTTCTCTCAAAGCCTACATATAAAAAGACAAAATTTAAAATAAGTTTTGATGTGCTCATGAAATTAACTATCAGACAAATGGAAGTATTTTCTAAACTACCAAAAGTAATACATGAAAGGGTATCATCATGGAGGAAAGAGGAATGAATCAAGATTTAAAAGGATGGCTTTACTTTGAATACTGAGTAATGCATTGGAAAATAAATGTTGAGAGTGTAATGTAACTTGCTAAAGTTAATAATTCTAATGCAATTTTTAAAGTAAAGATTTACTGAATATCTTCTCTTGCACACCAACAAGCTACACCTTAGAAACATATGCATGGATACTGAAAGATCACCTCTCCTGAATTAGTTTATAATTTAATGAAACAGGCACACATTACCTTAATAAAAAGTCAAGTGACATTTTAACACTGTTCTAAAGGTCATAATGATACTGATTGATTTGGAGAATAATTTTTGAAGTTCATCTAAAATTGATATACAGGGTTGTTGTTTTTTTCCAGAGGTGTCGTTCATTTTTTTTTTTTTTAATTGGGGTATAATTGCTTTACAATGTTGTGTTAGTTTCTGCTGTACCATGAAGTGAATCAGCTATATGTATACCTATATCCCGTGCATCTTGGACCTCCCTCCCACCCCCCCCATCCTATCCATCTAGGTCATCGCAGAGCACCGAGCTGAGCTCCCTCTACTAGGCAGCAGGTTCCCACTAGCTCTCTGTTTTACACATGGTAGTCTATATGTCAATCCCAGTCTCCCAATTCATCCTCGCTTTCCTCCTCTGTGTCCACACATCCATTCTCTACATCTGCGTCTCTATTCTTGCCCTGCAAGTAGGTTCATCTGTACCATTTTTCTAGATTTCACATATATGCGTTAATATTTGGTATTTGTTTTTCTCTTTCTGACTTACTTCACTCTGTATGACAGACTCTAGGTCCATCCACGTCTCTACAAATGACCCTATTTTGTTACTCTTTATGGCTGAGTAATATGTAAATTGATACAGCCTCTATGGAGAACAGTATGGAGGCTCCTTAAAAAACTAAAACTAGTTTTCTGAAGAGCCAACAAGATGGCGGAAGTGGAGCAGAAGAAGTGGACCTTCCTCAAGTTCACCTACCACTGCATGGACCTCAACCAGCTGCTGGACATGTCCTGTGAGCAGCTGATGCAGCCGTACAGTGTGAGGCAGCGGCAGTGGCTGAACCACGGCCTCCAGAGGAAGCAGCACTTGCTGCTGAAGCGGCTGCACAAGGCCAGGAAGGAGGTGCCACCCATGGAGAAGCCTGAGTTGGTGAAGACGCACCTGCGCGACATGATCATCCTGACCGAGATGGTGGGCAGCATGGTGGGCGGCTACCATGGCAAGGTGGAAATGAAGCCTGAGATGATCGGCCACTACCTAGGTGAGTTCTCCATCACTTACAAGCTCATGAAGCACAACCGGCCTGGCACTGGAGCCACCCTCTCCTCCTGCTTCATCCCCCTCAAGTAGTCTGCTGGCCAATAAAGGTAGGAAAAAAAAAAACTAAAAATAGTACTACCATATGACACAATTCCACTACTGGGCATATACCCTGAGAAAACCATAATTCAAAAAGGCACATGCGCTCCAATGTTCACAGCAGCACTCTCACATAGCCAGAACATGGAAGCAACCTAAATGTCCATCGACAGATGAATGGATAAAGAAGATTCAGTACATATATACAGTGGGATATACAGGTGTAATGCAATTCCTAACAACATTCCAGAAATAGTTTTTATAGATATAGACAATATTATCCTAATTTTATATGGAACGGCAAAGGTACTCGAAGAGCTGAAACAATTTTTAAAAAGAAAAGTAAAGTAGGAGGAATCAGTCTACCTGATTTCAAGTCAATTTATAGCTACAGTAATGAAGACTGTGTGGTACTGGTGGAGGGATAGATACATAGATCAGTGGAACAGAATAAAGAGTCCAGAAATAAACCTACACAAATGTACCCAACTGTTACTTTTTAATTAAAACCATATTTAAAAAAAAAAAAAAGCAGTGTAAGATTCATTGCAATACTGAGAGGAAGGTACAGAGATTTCCAATATATCCCCTGTCCCACATGTGCATAGACTGACCCATTATCAATATCCCCCAAACAGCGGCACATTTGTTACAACTGATGTATCTACATCAACACATCATACTCACCAAAAGTCCATAATTTACATAATGGTTTACTCTTGGTGTTGGGCATTTTATGAGGTTAGATAAGTATATAATGACATGTATTTATCATACAGAGTATTTTCACTGCATTAAGAATCCTCTGTGCTCCACCTATTTATCACTTCCCCCACCCCAAAACCCTGCCTACCACTGACCTTTATACTATCTCCATAGTTTTGCCTTTTCCATCATGTCATATAGTTGTAAACATATATTATGTAGACTTTTCAGATTGGCTTCTTTCAATTTTTGATATTAATTTGTTTCTCCCATGTCTTTTCATGACTTGACAGCTCATTTCTTTTTAGCACTGAATAATATTCCATTTTCTGGGGATTCCACAGTTTACTTACCCATTCACCTGCTGAAGAATATTTTGGTTACTTCCAAGTTTTGGCAATTTTGAATAAAGCTGCTAAAAGCACACATGTGTAGGTTTTTATGTATGCATATGTTTTCAACTCATTTGGGTAAATACCAAAAAGCATGAATGATGGATTGCATGGTAAAACCGTATTTAGTTTTGTAAGAAACTGCCAAACTGTCTTCCAAAGTGGCTAAACCATTTTGCATTCCCACCAGCAAGGAATAAGAGTTCCTGTTGATCCACAACCCCATCAGCATTTGGTGTCGTAAGTTTTCTGGATTTTGACCATTCTGAAAAAATACGTAGTGTAAACTCGTTGTTTTAATCTGTTTTTTCCTGATGACATATGATGTGGAGAATCTTTTCATATGGTTACTTGCCATGTGTATATCTTCTTTGTTGAGGTATCTGTCCAGGTCTTTGGCTCATTTTAAAATCAGATTGTTTTCTCATGGCTGTTCTAAAAGTTCTTTGTGTATTTTGCAGAGCAGTCCTTTAAAGATGTGTCATTTTCACACTTTTTTTCAGTGTGTGGTTTGTCTTCTTATTCTCTTGAAAATGACATTCACAGAGAAGTTTTAAATTTTCATGAGGTCCAGCTTATCAATTATTTCTCACATGTACTGTACATTCAGTGTTGTATCTAAAAAGTCATTACCACACCCAACACTAGACTTTGTTCTGTGATATCTTCTAACTTAACAGTTTTCTGTTTTACCTTTAGGTGTATGATTCATTTTTAGTTAGTTTTTCTGACGGGTATGAGGTCTATGTCTAGATTCATTCTTTTGTATGTGAATATACAGTTGTTCCAACACCATTTTTTGAGAAGACTATCTTTGTTTCATTGTGTTGCCTTTGCTCCTTTGTCAAAGATCAACTGCTTACATTTGTGGGGTACTATTTCTGGGCTCTCTATTCTGATCCATTGATCTAGTTGATCTATTTAATTCTTTTGCTAATATAATATTGTCTTTGTTACTACAGCTTTATGGTAAGTCTTTAAGTCAGGTAGTGTCAGTCCTCCAACTTTGTTCTTCTCTTTCAATATTGTGCTTGCTATGCTGGGTCTTATTCCTCTCTATATAAACTTTAGAATCAATTTGCCTTTATCCACAAAATAAGTTTCTGGGATTTTGGAATTGCACTGAATCCACAGGTTAATTTGGAAATAACTGACATCTTGACAACATTGAGTCTTTTTAACCATGAACATGGAATATCTCCTCATTTATTCAGTTCTTCTTTCACTTCATTCAGCAGAGTTTTCTCGTTTTCCTCATGTAGATCTTACACATATTTTGTTAGTTTTATACCTAAGTATTTCATTTTTTTGGTTGTTTTTATAAATGGTATTGCATATTTAATTTCAAATTCCATTTGTTCATTGCTTGTATATAAGAAAGCTGTTAACTTCTGTATATTAACTGTATATCCTAAAACTTTGCTATGATCACATATTAGATTTTTTGGTTGATTCTTTTATATTTTCTACATTAACAGTCACGTCATCTGTGAACAAAGACAACTTCAGTTCTTTCTTCCCATTCTGTATACCATTTATTTATTTATTTATTTATCGATCAATCAATCTAATTCTTTATTTATGTCTAATTATATTAGCTAGAATTTCCAGCATGATATTGAAAAGGAGCGATAAGAGGAGACAACTTTGCCTGTATAGGGGCACACAGAGAGCTCTGCTTCCCTTATTTTACCCTTAGTTTAGATTCCTTTACCTGACTGTGTCACACCAACTGGCTATGTGATCAACAAGGAAGAACATGTGGAACCAGGTTGGGTGGAGAAGAGTTCAGGATAGAAATACTTAAAAAGTCTATATCTAAACAAGAGGAAAAAGAGAGGATGTTGTAGCAATTAGAACAAATTGACAAATTTCAAAGAGATGGTTTGCAGAAATATAAAAAATTAATAAAGTGGAACCTCAATTAAATAGGGCTGGGAGGCAAAAAGGGGGGGCTCTCATGACTGAGAAGATAGAACTGCCCAAAGTAAGAAGAAAGACTCCTCTTCTTTCCCATTACAGACTCAGCCAATGAAAAGCCATGGACTCTGTTTACTATATCCCTCCCAACTTCCTCTTTTTCCTCTATAAAATTGTTCTCCTTTCCTTGATGTGCAGGGACTTGCACATGACTCACCATGGATACAAACCGTGAACTGCAATTCTCTGCTGATTCCAAATAAACCCATCTTAACTGGAGAAATAAAAGGCAGTCTACTTATTTCAGGTCAAAATCTTGGTGACCCATATGGGGGACCACAGAAGACCCCTGAAGGCTCGAGGGCAGGTAAGCAAATGGGTATGAAACCCACAACTGTCACTCACTGCTTTCCTTACTGACCCTAGAATTTGAACATGTCTTTTTCCAGGATCCAAGCTCATACCCTCTTTGCAATTGAAGGTCTCCTGACTTTATTTGGGATTTATTTTAAAGTTTAATTTTTCTGGTTAAGGACTTGTTCTGCATGAGTCTGATTTTGAGATAAGACTATTTCAGCTAAAACTGGCTGAGAAACCGTCAGCACATTCCTTAGGGAACAGGAGCTGCTTTACTGAAACAGTGACGGTTAAGCCATCAGCCTATTTCAAAGGAATAGGCTATTCTCTGGACACTAGCTGAAAAAAAGCCTTTGGTTTGGCTCCTCCAAGACCAAACTGTTAACCTTAGAATTGGCTGGTACTAGTTTGAAAGCTGTTTGAATTGAGCTGTTTAAGCTGTAAGATGTTTGACCTGTTAAAAATTATTCTTTTACTCTGGAGAGAAACTTCTGAGAAACGAGATCCCAGGTAACTAAATATTTTGAGGGTGCACCCACTATAGGGACTCTAGCCAATTTAATATTTAAAAACCGCAATCTTTCCTCACACACATTTTTAATAAAATGGACCAACCTGACCAAAGGCAATATAGAATATCAATGACCATTATGGGGAACTTTTGAAATCCCATACTTAATTTCCTTAAAACTGAATTGGACTACAATAGCTCAAAAATTTCCAGAACTGAGTGGAATGCTTTTTTTCAATTGCTATTTTGAGGCTTCCCAATGGTAGCAGAAGTCTAAAATTGCCTCTCCGCAAAGTAAGATTTTAAGATTAACTGAGGCAAACAAACACTTAGAAGATAAAAATGCTCTTGAAGCCTCAGGCTCTCCTTCCTTTGCTTCTTTGACTCATGCTCCCCCTCCAGCTCCATCTTGTCTCTTTCCCTTGGCTCCTCATCAGACTCTGCCTCTGGTTCCCTCTACTTCTGACCCTTCTATACCACCTATGCCTCCTCCAGACCCTTGATTCCCCCATACTGATTCTCTCTCCAACCTTTTTTCTCTGAAATTCTCCCCACTCCCTTTTCCTATGAACTTATTAAAACCCATCCCTTTAAAATTAAACATTTTGAGGATCCAGAGGCTAAACCCCTATTTTTTTTTTTTAATATTCCCTGGACTAAAGCTGAATTGTGAACCATTGGTCCAAGATTTTCCCAGAGTAACTGAAGATCCTTACATATTTGCTGAGAAATTTAAACTTATCAACCTGGATTCTCTGAATTTCATCAGCTAGTTCATACACTTGCCAGTGAAAGTCAGGCCCAGCACTGGGTGAAAACCATTAATTGGGAAAATCTTGAAAGGTCTCTAGGATTACAACTGGGAGACCAGTCCACTAACTTATTATATGATCAGACTTGGGCATTTGCTAGGTGACTTCACTAGGCAATTCCTAGGGCTGTTGATTGGAACAAAATTTAGACTTGCACACAAAAATCTGAGGAATCCAATCATGACTATTACAACTGACTTTAGATTATTTTTAAAGAAAATTCTGGTATTCCTTCAGATGTTGATTCCACCTGGGTAGCTTTTAACTCTATGTTTATTAATGGGTTGAATTTCGACCTATCCATTCTAGCAAAAAGGGCCAGGATGGAATGGGAAACTATGTCTACTCCAGATTTACTTAATCCAACAAACCAGCTCTCTCACACTCTAGATGAGTCACTTCACAGGAAGACTGCCAAAATTCTTAATCTTCAACACCAGCAAATGAAGGCTGCTAAACAAAACCAAAACACTCCTAGCTTCTGCTATTATTACAAAGAGCCAGGATACTGGAAAAGAGATTGTTATAAATGTAAGTGCTTTAGGCACCTTCAGCCCTCTAACCAGCCTTTCTAATGTCCTCCCAATTTTCAATGACAGGACTCTGAAGAACTACAGAGACTTTTCCTTATCCTACCTCTAGATTGGTTTGGACAAACATTTTTCCAGATTGGGGATGAATCTCTTCCAGTCCTAATTGACACTGGAGCCACATTTTTGGTGCTCAACACCAATACTATAAAGAAGCCCCTATTTCAGAGTACTAAAGCAGTTCAAATAGTGGGGATCTCTAATGAACCTCAACAGGTCCCTGTGTCTGAACCCATTCTGTTTTACTTAGGCCCTTTGAGAGAAACACACCATTTCCTTCTTAGTTCCTCTGCCCCTACTCATTTATTAGGCTAATACTTCTTAGAGAAGCATGATGCCAGATTTTTTTTCCCCAACAGGAGAGAAAAACTCTGGAATTTAACAGCAATCATCAAACTGAACTAAATGACCTTTTGACCTTCTTATTTATTCTGTCTCTGATGATACTAGAACTGACTCTTGGAAACACTGATCACTTGTCCCTTTTGAATTGTTACCACCCTCTTTATAGGCAAAATATCCAACTGATATTGGCAAAATTCACAGCACACCTCCCATCAGGATTCAAATAGAGGCCTCAAAACCTCTCCCCAGAATCAGTCAACACCCTATAAGTAAAGAAGCCCTTCAGTGTATAAAGCCCATAATAGAAGATTACAAACTTCTAGGCTTCATTATGCCTTATACTGCTAGCCCACATAACAATTCCATTTTTCCAGTATGAAAACCTAAGAGCCAAGGGTGGAGGTTAGTCCAGGGTCAATAAACAACATTGTTATCCCTCAACACCCTGTTGTTGCTAACCTTCATTCACTACTAACATCTATTCCCACCAGATGTCAATTCTTTATTATGACTGATTTAAGCAGTGCATTCCTTAGTATTCCAGTTGATGAAGTTACCCAGTACCTTTTGGGCTTCACTTGGGAAGAAAAACAATTCACCTGGATAGTAATGCCTCAAAGTTTTACTGAAAGTCCTTCTTATTTCTCACAAATCCTGAAGGCTGATATGGGTAATATAAAGAGGCTCTACTTTGTTTCAATATGTAGGTTATTTGCTTCTTTGTTCTCCTTCTCAGTCTCCTCACAGGAAGAAAACATCCATTGCTTAGACTTTTAGCCTCAAAGGGACATAAGGTCATCAAAGAAAATTTGCATTTTGCCCAAACCCAGGTTTGATATTTAGGGCATCTGATATCAGGACAATCATTAGAACTAGATCCACATAGACCTCATGATGTCCTAAGCTTCCCAAAACCCTGAAGTAAGCATCAACTGTGAGGTTTTCTCCATCTAGTTGGTTATTGCTAAAATTGGATTCCATATTTCTCTCTTACAGATCAGCCTCTGTACGTTTTACTAAAGAATAACAAGCCTGACCCATAGTATAGGAAGAGCCAGATAACATAAACTTTAAGGCTTTTAAGGTAGAGTTTAATAAATCTACCTCCCTTGAGCAACCCAATAATCAGATTTCTCTTTTTCTTTTTGTACTGAACAGGAAGGAAATGCCCTTGAGATACTGTAATCAGCAAATGGACCCTGTGGGATGGAGATACCCCCCTTGTTTTAGAGCCATTACTGTCATTGTCCTTTAGTTAAACCACTGAGAAAATCTTTGTGGGATCCCCTTTAACCATTTTTGTACCTCATACAATAAAAGCTCTCCTGAATTCTCATCACACTCAACATTACCCAGCCAGCTGCTTCACCTCTAGTGAAATCCTTTTGTTAACTGCTCCTCACATAACTCTTACACTGTAGTAACCTTAACCCTACTTTTCTCCCCTCTATCACTGACAAAGCCCCTCACAACTGCTTAATGCTGATAGATTACCTCCTGACTCCCTGTGATGATCTGCAGGATACTCCTTCGGGTAACACTGACTTCTCATGGTTTCACTGATGGTTCTTATATAAAAGATGACAATGGCAAATATTGTGCTGGGTATGCTATTGCTACGCTTTTTGATGTTGTTGAGGCAGCATCTATACCTATGGCTATTTCAGCTCAACAGGCTGAATTATATGCTCTTACACTGGTTTGTATTTTACCCAAGGACAAAATTGCCAAAATTTATATTGACAGCAGATATGCTCTTGGAGTAGCTTGTGATTTTGGAATGTTGTAGAAGCAGTGTGGCTTCCTTACTTCCATCTGAAATAAAATTAAAATGGCTTCTATGTTCAGGAATTATTAGACACATTACTTTTACCTGTCACTTTAGCTATAAGTAAGATTCTGGGGCATTCTAAACTTGATACTCTGTAGTTAAGGGAAATCACCTTGCTGATATTTTCACAAGGAGTGTTGCCCTGAAAGGGACCAAGAGCAGCCAAATCTCTGTCATGGTCCAAGGAATCTTTCCCCAAATAATACCTTAGAAAAGTTGGCTAGAGAAACCCATCAATAAGCCCCAGAAAAGGACAAAAGAGATTGTAGGTTCAACAACTGTAGGTTTGATAAAAAGAGAAAGTTTTGGCTTGGATCAACTAACAACCCAGTCTTACTGGAGACTCTAAAATTCCCACCCCTCATCACTGTACATGTGTTAAACCATTGGCCTACAGACAAAAGGATAGTTTTCATGAATCAATATTGATGGGGAAATATTTACAAGGCCATAAAAGGTGCCTATCTGACTTGTCTCACTTGTCCAAAATACAATCCAGAGAAGCCTATTTGTATTGCTCCCAGACATTTTAAACTTCTTAATGGACCATTCGAGGTCTGGCAAATTGATTTCATACAACTTCCTCCATCTTATGGATATAAATATGTTTATTCATGATTTGGATGTTTCATACTAGACTGAAGACTTCCCTTGTGGACAAGCTACTGCCTCTTCTGTGGTTAAAGTCTTTTTGGAAAAGATTATCCCTACCTGTGGAAGTCCTCTCAAACTTCACAGTGATTGAGGAATACATTTTACTGTCCAGATACTTTGACAAGTCTGTGCTGTTTGGCCAGTTTTATATCACTTTCACTATGCTTGTCACCCTTAGTCTTTTGGTTTAGTCAAACATAGTAATGACATAATTAAGACTCAACTGGCACAATTTTAGAGGCCCTCAAACATGACACACCTAAGGTAAGCACTGAACCATGACTGGACCTGCACATCATTTGGTGACCTGAAAGTACAGATTTCCCAGAATTGAAGCAGACCACATATGATGAAACATATGTTTCCAAGATACCTGAACCAGGCCTGTTGGAAGTCTGTCACCAAACATTTGATGATGATGTAACACTTCAGATGATCTCCAATGATTACAATCTTGGTAACATATGGACTCTACATAAAAAGTACCTGAGAGTTCTACCCCCTACCTCTCTTTGTTACTCAAATGTGACTTCAACAGGTTTCCTATCTGTGCACTTTCCTTTCAACGTGAGACCCTACACCCAGGAAAGGTCCTTTTTGGCATTGAGGGACAAAAAACTGTTGAAATGAGAAAGCCTGACTCTTGATCATAAATATCTTGATTAAAAGGGATTTGAAATGTAAAAAATTAATAAACAAGAACCTCAATTAAATATAGGTGGGAGACCAGAATGGGGACTTCTCATGCCCTGAGACAACAGCAAAACCCAAAAGGAAAAAGAAAAACCCCTCTTCTTTCTTAGCAAGTATTCAGCCATTGAAAAACCATGGACTCTTATGTTTTCTACAGCCCTCCTAACTTCCTCTTCCCTTCTATAAAACTGCTTTGTTTTGTTTTTCCTTCTCATGCTGTTCAGACACTTGCACATAAGGCTCACCTTGGTTGCAGACCTCAAATTGCAATTCTCTGCTGATCCCAAAGGAACCCATTTTTGCTGGGGAAATATCAGGCAGTCTATTTATTTTAGGTCAACAGAAACCAGTATGGCAAAAAAGTTAAAGCTTTTCCTGAAGTAAGGCAAAAGTAAAAAAAAAATAATTTAAATGAGGATAATTAATGCCCTCCAACACACACACACAAAGCCAACTACATATATGATGAATGTGTTTACTCTGATAGGCCCTGTGATATTTATGATCCTCGCAGCAATCCTAAAGAGAAGATTTAATTCCAACTTTTACAGAGATGATAGTAACTCTCAGGGAATTTAAATAAATTATAACCCAGGTCACTAAGACCTAGGATAGCAGAGATGGGATTTGAACCAAATCTGCTTGTCCAATTTCATAATCTTTAGGTTATAACCCACAACATAGGTTATCTTTATTCAAGCTGACAACAAAAAACATCCTTTACCTACCTACTTCTCTAGTGAAAGGAAACATATTATACTTTACTCTTTAAAAAGTCAATCATCTTTCACTTACTTACACAGAGCAACAGAGTGTGAAAAAACCATCAGAGGGATTTTAAAAGTAGCATGCACAATATAATAAACAGGTCTGTGCTAGGCTCATTAGAGCTATCATCTCCAATATTCTCAATTATCAAGATGGAGAGTTAATATTAACCCCACGTTATAGACAACAGACTCAACAAGGATAACCTCTTTGAGGGTACCCTATCTTTAGACAAACGAAGGCAGACTGAAAGAATAGGAAGTTAAAGGGATAAAACATGGAAAGAAATTCAACATTTTATTTTTGTAACTAAAATCACTACATTTCTAGAAGTTTTAATGAGACCATGAGCTTTATTTCAGGCAGCCACAATTATACTTCTGATATCCTATTTAATGATTAGATTTATTTTCTTTTCAAATGTGGAATATTCTATTCCATAATGCATAGAAGCTAGTTGAATAAAATTATATAAATATGGAAGTTTCATAATTATATATAAGTATGTGAAAACAATTGCTCAAAAATGGGTTAATAGTATTTTCTAAGGGCTCACTTCAAAGAAACTTAGCTTTTGTCTTTTCCTCTTTTTTAATCTGCTAAATTAGGTTATTGGCAACCCAAGTTGCTCCTCCCAGACTACAGTCAACTGGTGGCATGTTAAGAGCTAAGGAAAGCGCTTGAAGAGGTAGCTTTTCTTAAGAGGCAATCCCCTTCCTTTTATCTTGCCCAAAGACAAGAAAATTATTTTCCTCCATTCTTCAGGAGGCCTGAAATCTCTCCTCCATCATATACACTCAAGAACCCCCAACTTGGGCTGGGGTGCACAGGAGACGGTCTTCCATTAGGTGTCAGTTCCTTTTACCCTGGAAATATGGGCAAAATGCTGAGAGTATATTTCTTGTCACCACTCATTAATCAAAACAGAACCATAATAAAGACAGATCAGAGAGTAAAATAACCAAAAAGAAAAAAAAGAAAAAAGAAAAAACAACTTGGAAATACTCCTCACAGAATTTTATTAGATGTTCAGTTACACATTTGCATTTTACTTTCAGGAGATAAATACTAGTATTAGGAGGTACACTAAAGTCAGTCAGGTCACAATATTTTTTCATTTATATAATTTACTCTTAAGTCACATCACTTGAATCTTTATGAATTGAAGGATGCAATTTATTTAAGATTAATCTGTTCATATTCTAAATGCATAATAATATTTGAATAAAGTTGGATAATGTGAATATTGATACCCCAAAGCTTAAAATTTATGTAACTTGATCATGTAAATTGACCATTAAAAATATCTAAAATCATCAGTAAAATTTCATAAGCCATTAACATTTTCACTAGATATTAATCTATATTTTGTGTTTCCCATGACACTATTTAAAAAAGTGAATCCTACAACCCAAGTCAAATATTGAATTATTTTCAAACTATTTAAAGAAAAGTTTGGAAATGGGACAGATATTCTAAATCTCAAAATTAAGTCTCTTTTTCTAAACAGTTGTTCTACATCTAACCTTTTCCTCAGATTTTGTGCCATTCCATTATACATACTGGAAACCAGTGATTAATATATAAATATACCTTATATTGTGTGTTTGTTATCAAATACCAAATGTAAAGAGCTAAGAAATAGCAAAAGAAATTGCAACAGTGCCATTCAGAAGCTTGTTCAGTTTACCGATAGAAACATTCTTTTTTAACTTTTAGATCAATATATGCCATTTACTAAATTTTAAGAGCCAATAATTTGTTATCAAGTATACCTTTATTAGTTATTGCCAATGCCTTTTTAAAAATAAAACTCATATTTTAAGAATATCATGAAGGTAAATATGTGTCTAAATCATCTACTCATACGGATGGAATAAGAGGTCATAGGCAAAGTGCTTTGACAGATCTTTTAACTATAATAGATAGGGATTAACCTTAAACATAGTGCCAAAATACCACCTCTTTTTAGCTTACAATGGTTAAAAAAAATAAAACAGGAAAAGGCTCTTTATAAATGCATGAACACAGTTTTAAAAAGCCTTCCCACTCTCTACTGCGAAAATATAAATTATATACTTTGCAACCAGCTGTAATGGTAGGCATAGGCAGCTGGTCCAATTTAGTGTATAGTACTATTGTACATATTGTTTGATGCACAAATTACTTATAATTTCTAGAAGTGCATCTTTGCAGTTTGATATTTTTTAGTAGCACTCCAACAACTTGAAAAGTTGTAGACTTTTGGAGAGGCTAGTTTTGAATAGGCTTTACCATTGCTGAGTGTGTTTTTCAACATCACGGTTCACAATAGTCATATTATATGTTCAAAAAAGTAAACAGCAATGCAAGATGTTTTCCACAGACTTTAGGAAAGAACTTAGAGAAATTTTGATGATTTTCATGTTTTGATTCTTGAAGATGAATCTTTAGCTGTGTCCACTGCAAAAGTATATTTGTACCTAAAAATCTGCCATCATCATAATTAGCAAAAATAATTCAAAACTTTAGACAATATTGAATTTGGGTCAAGTATGTTGGAAAAGAATTCATGAATTTGAGCACAGAGTTATTAAAGGAAAACTCTTGGTTTTCTCAAACTAAAGAGGAAAAGCAAGCACCTAGATTAAAATCAAAAGGTCATTTTACCTACTGTGAAATTGTAAGAAGGATGAATCAAGCATTCTTCCAAGTACCTGAAGTTGTCTTTTCATATGTGTCTTTTCATATGTTGAATCAAGAGGAGGGAAGGTTAAAAATCCCTTTTCTCTCTTTCAGTCCCTGTCACTGCAAGCCCTGTGCCTTAGGATGGCTTCTTTTGTAAGTGTAAATCCTGTTTTTCCTGGCTTCTACAACCCCTTGTCCAGCCTGCATATTGCTGCTGCCACAGAGCACTACCCACATTTTTGCCCCTGAAGGTGCATTTTGATGACATACCAGCTTCTCTAGTATATTCTTCTACTGTTCTATCCGTATTATTCTCCTGCCATGATAATCACAAATGATATGTCAAAAATGGAATTGTAAAAGTTCTGTAAACTGTCATCAAATGGACTCTAAGTGATTCTCAATGGTCTCTTCCCTAAATGTTTCCTTTGGTCTTTAAGGCTCCCTGCATTCCTTTGTAGGCTTAAATAAGGATTAACTCATTATGGCCCTTGTAGATCTCCTCCACTGACCCTGGCCTTCTGTTCTAAGTATTTTATCCTTATTCTCTCTTCTATTTTCCGCATTCATGAAGCACTTTCTTTTAAAACTGACATTAACTTTATCTGTACTCCTTTGTAGGAGGTTCTTAATAGCACTGTACAGAAATAGAAACATAGGACAAGTCTACACAACTACATCCAAGTATATAGATATTGTGACTGATTTCACCTTTTGCATAAGGTTTCAATGATATTTTACATATCGCTTCATGACTCATAGATTGCTACTTCTAGTACAGACATCTCTCTGAGTCCCTGATCCATTGATTGAGTTATATGTATGGCTTCTCAATTTGAAGGCACAATGAGACCTCCAACTCAACTGAACCTATCAGTCTACTTCCCATTCCCCAGATCACTCTTCCTCCCAAACTTCATGTATCAGGGAGCACAACTACCGAACATCAAGTTTCCTAAGTCAAAAAATTGGACATCACCCTGTATTATTTGTTAGGGTTGTCAAAATAAAGTACTACATATTGGGTGGCTTACCAGAAGATTTGTTTTCTCACACTTCTGGAAGACATAAATCAAAGGTCAAGGTGTTGGCAAGGGTGGTTTTGTCTGAGGTCTCTTTTCTGGGTTTGTAAATGACTATCTTCTTCCTAAGTCTTCATATGATCTTGCCTCTGTACCTGTGTTCAAATTTCTTCTTATTATTAATGATGCCAGTCATACTGGATCAGGGCCCAAACTAAAGGCCTTGTTTTAACTTAACTAATTAAAGACCGTATCTCCAAATACACTCATATTCTGAGGTATTAGGGATTAGGACTTCAACATGAATTTTAGCATAATGTATCCCTAATCTCTCCCTCATCCTCATTCTGCTATCTCCAATCAATCACCAAGCCCTGTTGATTCTACCTAATAAATATGTCTCTAATATGTCTACCCTTCTCCATCACAGTGCACTAATTTAATGTACAACAGCATCAGGTTTCACTTAGATTTCTGTAAAGACTCCTAGTCTCATTTTGTTCCAATCATTTCACCATATCACAGTTAAAATGAACTTTCTGAATCCAGATCTAATTATATCACAATAGTGAGTATAGCAAGTAGTGTCAGGAGCTCAGATGAGCTGCCAGGTATCAGAGGAGCTCATTAAAAAAACAAGCCCAGGGGCTTCCCTGGTGGCGCAGTGTTTGAGAGTCCGCCTGCCAATGCAGGGGACACGGGTTCGTGCCCCGGTCTGGGAGGATCCCACATGCCGTGGAGCGGCTGGGCCTGTGAGCCATGGCCGCTGAGCCTGCATGTCCGGAGCCTGTGTTCCGCAACAGGAGAGGTCCGTGTACCGCAAAAAACAAAAAACAAAACAAAACAAAAAAACAAGCCCAAAATGAAAGAGTTAAGCCTTTAATCACTTAAATTGCCATGGCATAAGCAATAGTCTCAACTGGAGAAAGTGCTGACTCCCCTGTTCCATTTTCCCCCATGGAAGCGTGCACCAGGTTAGATCAGGTTAGGTAGATCAGCACAGACATGAGGATCACCTCACTTTTGATGGAATGCTGAACAAAAGGCTCCAGCAGTTTGACAGACCCTGAGCCTGGCGTGAGGATGAGGAAGAGGGCTAGGAGTGGAAAAGTACTGGATACTGAGTCAGATGGGAAAAAGTATCTTGAAGGTTTCCCCTTCCTTTCCTTTCTTCTATAATGAGGCTTCGGTAGAAGTGCCTGAAGAGGACAACTGCCCAAAGCCTAGACAGAAGGAGATAGAAATGAGATGTCCAGGCTAGGAATAGGATATCCTCAGGAGCATGAGTGGCCAGGGGAGCCTGAGTCGTGGCCAGGGGAGCTCGAGTCTTTGGTTGCAACTCCCTTGAGAGCAACTGCAGTGTTCTGGCTATACGCCAAGGCTAGGGTGTGTGTGTGTGTGTGTGTGTTGGAAGGATGGGGTGGGGGGGTAGCTTTACCCCATAAGACCTAGCAGGTAAAGTCTTTGTAATCACCTATTGGCAAGCCTAAAAAATGACACAGAAGATTTTAACCAGGAACTAAGTTCCTCAAGTAGATTTAAATTTTAGAAATTGGGTTAAGAATCCATGGTTCAAATCCTGACTCCAATATTTACAAGCTGTATCATCTTGGGGCAGTATCTTAAGCTTTCTGTACTTTACTTCCCCAAATTAAATTTGGTATGGTATGTGTGTTTTAAATGAGTTAATAAAAGATTCTTAGAACATCACCTTGCACATACTAATTGATCAATACATGTTAATAACCATTGTTATACTTATGATAATTATCATTATAATTTTCATAAAATATATATATATATATATATATATATATAATCAATTTAATCACCTTACAGTTTCAGCTTATAAATAAATATGTTTCTTTGGACAGTATAAAAGAATAATAAAAAGAATAAATGGCCATGATACAGTGCAAATTATCTCTTTTAAATCCTTGCTAAGGTGAAGCAAGGTAGGTAAATATTTCTATATTTAAAAATGAATTGCCTATGAGAATATAATAAATACTAAATTATGCTAAACAGACATATTTTCCTGTCTTAAAGGTGAAACATGTAAAGCTTTTATCTTTTCTCTCAAAAAATAAAAAGATGGTCATCTATCAACATTCTGGTGCTATAGATCAAAATACATTAATATATCCAACACAAATAATAAAATTACTTTAACAGTTACACTTTTTATTCCTGGGTTAAAATGTTCTGGACAATAAATGAGGAAACAATATGATGGCTTTTATTCATAGAAGTAAGATCAGTTCAATACTTGGTTGAATGTTTAGAAGGATTACTTCATTATCTGAGTTTTGATCATCCTTTTCTTATTTTAAATTTCTATATTTCTAAATATATTGTAGCCTTTCCAAAAAAGAGAAATTTTTAAAATATTCATTTAGCATAAATTCCAAGGAATAACTTTATTAATCTGAGGGGGAAACATAGAATTAAATTTCAAAGAGCAAGCTGCATTTCACTACTGACAATATCCAAATTTATGTAGTGTAATCACTTTCATTTAAGCATATCTGAGGACCTTCCTCTACCAGCATGCATACCTTCTCTATTGTCTATTATCTATTATCACCATCAGTTAACAATCTCACCATCTTTTCTTCTATTTCTTTTCATGTGAAAATATATGAGTAAAGAGTCTCAATGTTATACTATTGTTTTGCCTGTGAAAGTAGGATTTCTGCTTAACTGCAAGGCTAAGTGGTCAAACAACCTGGTTAAAAGTATAAGCAGGTAGTGACAGACTAGAAGACAAAACATCGAATCCTGAGACTCAGTTTGTATTGAATCTATATCCCACATGCCAAAATCATTTGGCTACCCATAGTTTAAGGGATCCAAGGGAACACTTCAAAGAAATAGATACAAGGGAGGATGAGACTTTGAACTAGGAGATTCTTTTAGAGTGGAAACACGAATTGCCAAAAAAATCCACAGATGTTCGCCACATGAACAGGTGAAAAAATACTACTCTTTCAAATATATTTATCAAAGTCTTTTCTGCCTTTCTGTAATTTCATTTTAAATGGGCCTTACTTTTCAGCTGTTCTCTGCTTAAAAACCCTACTAAGTAAAGACAGATTGTATGACTTCATTAAACGTGGTGAGCCAGAATCTCAAGGACTTTTCTGAGCCTCTTTTCTTGGCATATGTAATTTTCTAATTGCTGTTCTCTAAAGCAAGAACTACAATTAGAAAAGTGTTATCTGAGGACACAACTCAACTGAACGTTATTTAGCATTTCAATTTGTTTCTAGCATTGAATGACCATAATGTAAATTCTACTTGAAAACTTGGTTTGTCATAATCACCTGCAATTGAGTTTATGGTTAATCCACAGGTATGGATTCCCTTTTTTCAAATCTTCATTGGACCATAAGCATACTCATTAGCACCCAGAAAAAGTTCATTGGAAATGCCCGTAATAGCAATTAACATAAGGAAGTCAGAACAGCATAGAATATTTTTTAAATGTATTCATTTATTTACTTATTAGTACCACTGTGGATTTATTAAGATGGTCTGTGGTAAAGATGACTACACATTCTTTTCTACTACTTCTGAAAGATGGTGTTTAATTCCCTTACCATGAATCTGAGCTGGCCTCAGTGAATTGTTTGGCCAATAGAATATTGCAGGAATGTTTTGAGATTTCTAAGGCTAAGTTGAAAGGCTCGCTGCTTCCATCTGGGCCTCTTGGAACACCTGCTGGTTGAAATCACTTGCCAGTTTGTGAGGAAGCACATGCAGACCCATGGAGAGGCTCATCTGAGGCACCCAGATTACACCCTCACTGAGCTCCCTCCCAGCTGACAGCCAATACCAATTTGCTAGCCATCTGAGTGAGCCACCTTGGAAGTGAATCCTCCAGCTTCACTCCACCCATCCTAGTGATGCTACATCAAGCAGAAAAGCCATTCATGTCTAGATCTGCAAAAACTGCAGATTTGCGAGCAAAATTAATGACTGCTGTTATTTTAAGTTGCTAAATTTTAAGATAATTAGTAATACAGCAATAAGTAACCAGAGCAAGGACCATGGCTTAAGCGAAGTTATGCAAACAATAAGGGGTAAAAGAGATTATTTTTTTTACTTATTCAATGTATTATTATTGATTTTATCATTATTCTCCTTAGAGTTCAGTTATTAATGCATATTCTTGTAGTCCACCAATACAGGTTTCTGTAAAACTTGAAATTTCTCTAAATTGTTTTCACTGATTGTCATGTCTTAAAGAGAACCCTCCAAGAGTTTCCTATCAGAAGTTTCCTTAGAGAACTTCCTCTACCCAGATAAGTCTTAGTATTGGGAACTAAGGACATATATCAGTCTGCTCAAAACATTATTCTACATAGGATAAAAATTAATATGAAATGAGGAAAGTGATGATAAAAAACACTGTTGACATAGTGAGAACACTAGTTCCACCAAACTCTTCCTCCCTACCTCAGTGGCTGACAACATCAACTACCCAGTTACGCAGAACCAAAAGGTAGGCATCCTCTATATCACTCACACTTTGATACTCAATTCACCATGGGTTACATCCAAACTATAGCTCATTCTTGCCCACTTATCTCCATCACCTTTGTAACCTCCACGGGTTAAGTCACTATCCTTTCTTACCTGCACAACCACAAAAACAGAATTCCCTAATTCCCTTTTTCTTCAATATAATCCATTCTCAAAGTGAAGCTAGAGTGATTTTTTTTTAAAAGGAAAATGATACCTAGTGTACACTGCTGAAAATTCTAAAATGAAAACTCTACAGATCTTTGCAAGACCTGATCTCCAGTTATTTTGTCCAGGTATCTATGTTTTGACCATATCATCTTTTTTCTGTTCCTCAGACACTACACACATCTTTTCTTCCTTTTCTACCACAGAGGCTCTTCATTAATGTCTTGAATACTCTAACCCAGTGGTCCCCAACCTTTTTGGCACCAGGGACGAGTTTCGTGGAAGACAATTTTTCCATGGACCAGAGTCGGGGGGTGGTTTGGGGATGATTCAAGTGCATCATATTTATTGTGCACTTTATTTCTATTATTATTACATTGTAATATATAATGAAATAATTATACAACTCTCCATAATGCTGACATGAGATGGAGCTGAGGAGGTAATGGGAGCAATGGGATGGGGAGCAGCTGTAAATACTGATGAAGCTTCGCTCACTCACCCGTCACTCACCTCCTGCTGTGCAGCCCGGTTCCTAACAGGCCATGGACCGCTACAGGTCCACGGTCTGGGAGTTGGGGACCCCTGTTCTAACCTGGATCTTCAAGTAGCAGACTTGTTTCTTAGATCTCAGATTTCAATCCAAGTAACCCTGACCATGAAGCAATATAAAGTTATTTCCCTTTTTCAGTATCATTCAATATTAGTTTCTTAATAAAACTAACCACAGTCTGAAATTACTTTGTTGATTTGTGATTTATTAAATATTCACCCTCTTCACTCAGTACACAATGCTGCAAGAATGGAGAATATACTCTTTGCTGTCCCAGAGCTGAGAAATGTCCTGGTTCATGGTAGGTTCTGCATACATATCTATTAGATGAACAAATGAATAATTCTTATATTTGTTTCTATGTGTCTCAAAGGACTTTGAACCCTACAATGGGCATAATGCCATAAATCTTCATTTAAATTTTGAAGAAATATAATGTTAGAAATCTTTATTTACCTTTTGTAAATGGCACAGAAACACTAAATGATTTTTTACTAAGTTCCTGTTAGGCAAAGATAAGGACAAAAAGTGAGCCAGTCTCTCAACTTTGAACTCACTATAATTTTCTATTGTTTTTATTGCTGTTTTTCCACTCAGATGTGTTCATTCGGATAGCAAGTCTCAAATGGTTTTTTAGAAAGTACCTCAAAAAGTTTAAACCCCATAACAAAGAAGAAAGGAAAAGAAATCTTATATATGAGAAGTTATGTCAGTCTTCTTTTATAGCAGCCATGTGCATTTGGGAAGAAATAATTTTGAAATAATTAACTTTTTAATTATCAACAAATGTTTCACAAAGAAACATCATGTGTTTAGCCAATTTCCTTCATTTAATACACGGTAAGAAATTGTGAAACATTAAATAAACTTTTTGAGGGGAATTAAAAAAAAAATTTGAGGGCTTCCGGGCTTCCCTGGTGGTGCAGTGGTTGAGAGTCCGCCTGCCGATGCAGGGAACACGGGTTCGTGCTCCAGTCCGGGAAGATCCTACATGCCGCGGAGCGGCTAGGCCCGTGAGCCACGGCCGCTGAGCCTGCGCGTCCGGAGCCTGTGCTCCGCAACGGGAGAGGCCACAACAGTGAGAGGTCCGCGTACCGAAAAAAAAAAAAAAAAAAATTTTTTTTTGAGTCCTGTTAGGTTGAAATATTAAATTCTTAAAAAAAGCCATGGTGAAAATTTCAGTACTGAAGGATGTTGGAAATCTTCACTAAGTCACTAATCAACAGATGTTTTATTTGATGTGTAAATTTGTTCTAAATATTTTTTTTATTTCTAAAAAATTAAATTAATAGAACTCTACTACTTCATCCCTCTCAAAAGCATACATAAGTACAGCAAGGAACTTGAGGAAAAACTTTCAGCAGTAGTTTATAACATTTGTACTTAATGACAGAAAATTATTTCAGTAAGTATGTTTATTGAATTTCCTGTGTTCAGAGCAAGTCATAAGGTGATTCCATCCTCTTTTTAAAATAAATCAGGGTACTGCTTATCGTAAAAAATGAATTGGCTAATAGTAATAATAAGGAAGAAAGAAAATCAGAGTTATAGCTAACAATGATTAAATGTTTACCATGTATCATGCACTACTAAATTATTTTCATTAATTTTGATAATTAGATAAATTAATTTAATCCTTATAATAACCTGACAGAGTATAAACTACTTTTATACCCAGACAGTAGTGCTAAGAGATGTTAAATAACTTTCCTTACCTAAGTCATATAGCCATTGTATTGAAACCAGCATTCAGACTAAGGTGGTTTGAATCCTGAGCAGAAGGTCCTGATTATTATGCTGTGCTGCCTCCCGATGGAAGTTTTAGGTTCTCAGCACATGTAGGTTTATCCAGTATAGCCCATTAGAAGATCATGATCTTTGGACTTAGGCACAAATGTATACCAGTTCTGCCACATACTATTTTTTTTTAATCATTTTGAAGTCCTCTAGTTTTTCTGAGTTTTATTTTTCTGTCTTCAGTAAAAAATGATCTTTCCCACCTCTCAAGAGTCATTATAAGAATGAAATATTTTTACATAATAAGAAGTGTCCAGCATTGTGCTTGACATGAGCTTGGTGATTAATAAATGTTAATTTCCATTCCTTACTTTTTAATATGACAAGGAATATTTATAGAAGTTAGAGTCTATGACACAGTCATCATACATGATTTCAAGGTCTAGAGAGGCCAATAAACATTGTTTATTAAAATAGAACTGACTTCCTAAATAATCTGAATGCTCTTTTGACTGAGATAACAAACTGTCACTAATAAAGGAATGCACCCAAGGTTGTCTCATAGGTTTTACTCTGAGATATCATTCACAGAAAGCTGAAAAATGTTTAATCTATATTTGGAAGTGAGTTCAAAGTTGTAATAAATTATGATTGATAGCAGTTCTGGGTTAATGGTAGTGATGTCTGTTCAGAATCTCAACAGAAAATCATGCAGTAGACCTGCATGGACATAAGGAAATAATAAGACTACTGAAAACGGCTGTGCTGGTGTGTCCAGCAAAAGAACACCCAGTATACTGGGTGAGTGGGGATCGAAACTTAGCCAATATTCTATGTGCCAAGCATTCCAGTTAAGCACTAGAAATACAGAACAACAATACCATAAAAAGTAAGATCAGTGAATGCTCAAATACATCCTCTCCATTCCCTGAACAAAGTCACAGGGTGCCGGGGACCCAAGTTTTCAGGACTTTGTGTGTTTTTACCCTTAGATCTAGTTGCACAAATATGTATTTTAGATAAAATTATTTTCTGCTTAATACACTACTAATTAATACATAATATAGAAAATTAATGAAAGATAATTATAATTTTGATATGTCTTTCTTGATATGGGGTGTGCTGATATGCATATAACTATTCCCCCAGAAATAAGGTTCATATCATACGTGCTATCTTATAAACTTATTTTGTCAATTAATAATATTTTTCATTATTTCCAGTGTTACTAAATATTATTTTCAACATGTTTTAATGTTTGAAAAGCACAGATATTTTATATCATAACTTATTTTTATAGTTTATAATTTGATTTTTCTCTTACATAGTTCTTGTGCTAACATCTTTCTTTGAATTATTTGATCTTTGCATAAAAAGCTAAGGATTAAATAATTAGCTTATGAATATAGACATTTTACGTTTTTCTTTGTTTGGTTTACATAAATTGCCACATTTTTCCTTAGAAATATTGTGCTCTTTTACATACTCAATAGGCACATATTAGAATGTCATTCCACCACAGCCTCATAAAGCCTTGACATATTATTTTTTATCTTCAGAAACTGGACAAATGCTATCTTATTATAATTTTAATTATATATTATTTCTCCAGAAAGAGCCATTTGCTTACGTGCTTTTGCAAATTACCTAATCATAAATTGTAACTATCCTTCTGTTGGGTTATTCATTTTTTCTTAAAGTTTTAAAAGTGTTCTTTAATTTTTTTTTTCCTGGAAAAAACATTGAAATAAAGAAAATCTCAGTTACAGCTCAAAGTATTTTTATAAGTTAAACACATTAATATGACCATAACACAGATGAACATATGGAACGTTACCAACACTTCAGAAGTCTCTCTTTGCATTCTGCCATACATTTATGCCCCCAAAGGTAACCACTATTCTGATTTCTACTACCATAAAGGGTTTTGGTATGTTTTTGAACTTTGTGTAATTGAAATTATAGCATCTGGCTTTTTTTTAATCCATACTTTTTAGGATTGATCCAAGATTTTGCTAGTAGCAGGAATTATTTTTTCTTTTTATCACTATGTGTAGAAGCATGAGTTCACCACTCTTACTTACTTATTTTATGAACTGGCCACAATATATTTATATATTTTACTGTTTATGGACATTTAAGTTGTTTCCAATTTTTGCTTGTCTTGAATTAAGTGGCTATAAATATTCTTGTATATATCTTTGGGAGCACATACTTATCTATTTCTGTTGTGTGTATACATAGGGGAGGAATTACTGGTTCACAGGATTTGCTTATTTTCAACTTTAATAGATATTGACAGTGTTTGCAAGTGGTTGTACCCATTTACACTTCTAGTAGGAGTGTATGAAAGTTCTTGTTGCCCTACCTCCTCATCAACACTGCCTCCTCACCAACAAATAGTCATCTGGTACATATTTGTAATTTATTGTGGTTTAACTAGGCATTTCCCTGATGACTAATGATGTTAAACAATATGTTCACTGTCCAGAAGGATATGCCCTTTACAAAGGTAATATTCAAATCTTTTGCCTATATTTCTATTAGATTTTCAGCCTTTTCCACGTAGATTTGTGAATTCTTTATAAAATCTTAATATTAGTGTGCATTGCAAATATCTCCTCCCACATTCTGTTCTTTCACGGTTATACTGGTTTACTTTTGAAGAACCAGTAATTCTTGATGCTATACTGGACATTAAAGACAGTGTATATTTTTGCAAAATATTATTTCCTTCATCCAGGTTTTCCAAATTTATTTGAACAGTATTTAACAAATTATCATCTTATAATTATTTCTGACGTGTCCCTTTATCCTGATTATTTAGGTATTTCTATTTTTAATTATTTGCTTTTTACACTCACCTTTTTTCTTGATTAAGAAAAAAGGTTATAGATTGTTATAGATTTACTATTTTATTATTTTGTATTTATTAATTTTTCAAATTATTCATTTATTTCCTCTTCCATCTTTATTAATACTTTTTCCACCTTTCTTTATATTTATCTCAGCCATATTTTTCTATCATTTTTCATTGAATGCTTAAGTCTGTTATTTTAAATATTTGTTATTTAGAAAATGAAAGTGTTTAGGGCATATATCTTCATCTGAGAACTTCTTTAACTGGGTGCCTAGAAACATACGTTGTGCTTTTATTATACTTCTTTCTAGACAGTATGCAAACTAGGTATTGGTTTTCACTCTGCCAACAGGAATTTTTAAAAAGAGAGCTTTGGATGTTTTTGTTTGGATTTTTTGTAAATTCAAGGTGGTTGATATTACTAATTTTTAACACCCTTTATTTTTTAGAGCAGTTTTAGGCGCACAGTGAAATTGAGAGGAAGGTACAGAGATTTTCCAAATAGCCCCTCTCCTCTACCCCCCGCCACATGCACACTCCTTTCTTACCAATATTCCCCACCAGGCTGGTATGATCTGTTATAATTGATGAACCCTACACTGACAAATCATTATCATCCAAAGACCATAGTTTACATTAGGGTTCATGTATACTCACTTGTGATTTCATTGCATTATGACCAGAAAATACAGTATGTACTATTTCTGTTTTTTATAGGGTTTCTTGAAATATAAACAGATCTTATCAGGGTCTGTTTTCATGTTTCATGGGCATGAGAAATGAAAGCATATTGTTTATATTCAGGGCATAAAATATATTTGAAGGTGTGTGCGTGTGTGTTTATATGTGTATGTGTGTGTGAAAAGATCCAAAGTAAAATAAAGAGAATTTTATATCTCCTTCTCTATTAGTTTACAGTATTCTAAGTGTTATTAATATTCTCAATATTTTCACTTGTTTATGCCTATGTAAACAGTAATAGACTGAGTTTGTTTCCTACAATTATTTTGTTTATTCCTTTTTGTATTCATGGAAACTTTTGCTTTCTGAATTCTGATTCATACAGAAAATTTCTTTATATGTTCCTATTGTAGATTTTTGCAGTTTATCACTGTAAAGTTTTTTGCTTCAGTTTATACTTTTTGTATTAAATTTGACCTCTTAATACTAATATCACTATTGATTTCTTTTGATTTACATTTACCAAATAGTTTTTTTTCTTAAATTTTCAAGTAATTATATAGCATATGGCAGGGGATGGAGCTTTTATTTTTGATCAAATATGAGAGCATTCACTCTTTCAAAACAACTGAATCTCATTTACAAATACTGATATGTCAAATATTTTTGTGTTTAGATAAATCTTACATAGTAATATATTTGCTTCCAGTGCTTCTTTCTTTTTCCTACTTTGCTCAGTAACCTTCGGGGTCATGTTCCTACTATGACATGTTTCTACTTTTCAAGTTCTTCCCTTGATTTGATTAATATTATCACATTTTACAATTATTCTTTATACTTCGGGTTTTTGACTATTCTTCCTTTCACTGAAAATGATTTTTTGTTGTTGAATTCTTTTATTGTTTAATTTGTTTGTTTATAGGGTAACAGCTAAGAATTGGGGTAGAAATACCTTTACAGGACTGATTTTTAACGGAAATTACATTGCCTGTTTTAAATAAATTGTGAAGTTTTTATCTTGGTTCCAACTGAACCACTGGCTTGTAGTGAGTGGTGTAGAACGCAGTTCTACCCATCAGGTGGCCATACCCAATGTATACTGTTATGACTAGGGAAAAAACAAAAAGTAGTCTGTTAATTATGAACTGACAAACACATGTTAATTAATGAAATCATTTATACAAAAGATATATAAGCAGCATAAATAAGGACCATTGCATTCAGGAGAAATTACAAAAATCATAGATATTTTGTAATTAATAAATGACTGATCTGTGTCTCTAACTCCATTCCTTTTAGCGGAGTGTCATCAGAATGAGAGGTTTGTTTCAGAAGACTGTATTCTATCCTGACTCTGCTTTTTAATTGACTTTGTAATTGCTACTGAAATACTTTCCTATGCATTGGCTGCCGTATTTGTAAAACTGAATATTGATGATATTGTTCATATTAGTTTGTGTGGGTATTTTTGGAAATGCTTTGTAAAGTTTTATTCAAGTAACTATTATTTGAATTAATATAACTTCTGGAAAAATACGAACAAGAAAAGTAAGCCAATATTCAATAACAACAAAAAATAAACTTGTATTATTTTAGTTAGTAATACAGCAGAGGTTATAAAAATACCCATGGCATATAATTCAAGTGGTGTGTTCTAGTACACTGCCCATAGCCACTCTTAACTTGTATTCTAATGACCTCATCTCCTCCCACTAGGATGTTTTCTTAGTCCACCTGCTAAACTGTTGTGCAAATTTGTTCTTGGTTGTTAATCAGTTTAACCAACCCGCAGAGAATATGAAAAATTTTCAGTGATGATTAACCTCACTCCTCTATAGATATTATCAAGGACATTATGCCTATCATTATTATTTTTTAAATTCTCATTTTAAATGTATTATTAATCCTCGTTTTCTCCAGATGACAAAAGCAAAGCTGGGTGATTATTTAACAACCAAGCACCACCAGCTGGTACTACAGGCTGGTGGAAGTTACCATGTGTTACCACTTCATCCTACCATAAATCCTTAAAAATGAGAATGTGAAAAGCAAATTGAGTTCATTAATGCCTTTCGATATGAACCTTAGAGAAACATCAACATTTAAATGCTATAACCAAACATCAAGGAGATGGGGTGGGAAATGAAGGATATCAAGAAAAATTGATATACATTAATTAATTTAGCTACTTATGTGGCTTTCATCCTAAGTGTCCTCTGAAAGTGTCAAGATGCCAGACTTAGAATTTAAATGCAAACAATGCATCCTTATTAATGTCAAAAAAGATTAGTCCAATTATAAAGATACAGAAGCAATGAAAAAAATTATACAACAGAGAATGAGCAGTGTGCATTAAAAAGCTTATTTTGGTCCTTTTTATATTTATGTCACTGCTTTATTGCTGATATTAGAACAATTCTGCTTTATATGGACCAGTGAGTAGTTTCTTTTCTTCCATTAATTCTAAAGTGTAGGCTCTATTATTAACTCATAAACTACTCCATTGACTCACCTCTTCTCAATACTCAGGGAGAAGTTAGGCTAATTTTAGATTTGACACTTTAAACCATTATTCAATTATAGAATAAAAACCTCCTACAGTATAAAACAAAAATGTAACAAAAATGTTTTAGATAAGTTTTAATTTTGAAAAACAATATAAACAGGCTTTTTTGCATTAGTCAATATATTTTATTGAATCAGTTATTTTGAGTTATAGATGAATTATAAATTCCACTTTGCTGACAAGATTAAATAAGGTCAGATCTGAGACAAATGTGAAGGGCTAATCGGATAGTAACTTTCCTACTACTTGTCCCCCTATTACTCCCTCCTGTAGTAAACTAGGACTGTTTTCTTAGCTCTGACTTAGGGAACTGACACCCCTTCCATGAAGCTCTCTTTTGGATTATTGTGACCTCTGTACTGCTCTGAGCAGTAAGAAAAAGGGTCTAGCCACTCTAACTAGGTGTGGCTGCTCTCATTTTCCCTCTTTTACTCTGCTCCTCCAGGCCACTGGGAATTTGGGAGGCAATAGCATAAAGCATGAATAGATGCTCCCTTCATCCTTCCTGCCCTTTGGAGGGAGGTCACACTGCCTTTGAGAACTCTCTGACAGGGTTTTGGGCAAATGAACAGTTTTAACACTCAGCTGGCTCCTTGCACATAACTTTATATTGTAATACTTTATTTTGATGGTCATAATTAGAAAGAAATAGAAAATATTCTGGTATGGTGTGATAGCCTCTAACTGAGAAAGAAGGTGAAAGGGCAAAAGAAGATCCAGACTGGTGTCATAAAGGAACAGAAAACTGAAGGCTTCTACGGCCAGTTTGACCTCACGTAGATGCTGTGAGTGGTGTGGAGTGGTGTGGAACACTGACTATCATGAATGTATAATTTAATTTTTTAGCACTCTTTAGCAATTTAAATTATCGTCTGTATATGTCAAGTCTACTGGAATTCATTTTGTTTCTGAATGTTAAAAACAGAAAGTAGATAATTTTATCATTCTAAATGAGATAAAAATAGACAATTTTTAAATGAAATTCTTTTTAAACGTTCACTTATCAGTTGTTTGCTTGAAGCTCAGATAATCATTTTTCCCCAAATATGTTTTTAAAGTCTGACTATATTTCCAAACCATCTTTAAGGGCCTTTCTAGTGTCCTGTCACTTCACTGTTCTACTCCTCATTTCAAGGACCATTTGACAATTTTCCCTTTACAGTTTGTAGTTTTGGTCCTGTCCCAAATTAGATCCAGTGTTGGCACCTGGGTTTTTTTTCTTGTGCTTCTCTAAAATCACTGACTTTAGAAACTTAGTTCTCATGATTGAGTCTTTACTTTGTTCCTTTTGCTAAGCCACAGTTTTGATAACATTACTCCAATTCTTCTAAGACTGTTAATACTAGATCTCTACATGATGCCTTGCTATCAACCTTCCCCAATAATAAGACTAACATTTATGTAATACTACTCTAAGCCATTTTTATATATCATCTTCTGTAACTATTATTATAATCCTCTATTGCTGGGACAGTTTAAGAAACTGAAGCACAGAGTAATTAAATAATTTTCCAAGATCACAGAACTAAACACTCAGAAGAGCTGGGATTTGAATCTAGGCAGCCCAGGTCTTCAGTATATGTTGGGAGAGCACCCTGTTAATTTTCTAGTCTCCTTGGTTCATCACATAACTTTCTTCTAACCTCATTTCCATGTCAGCCTCTCTGTCCCTGGTCCCACTGGAGCACCTACCCATTACCTTTTCTAGAACTCCCTGACACGTCTATAGCTATACTATCAGTATTGTCACCTCACTATATACATTTGAGGCAAGTCAATCCCCTTCTCTTCAATTTGGCTTAGGAAATACACTGCAAATATATATATATATATATAATGCCTTGTCCTCCATGAGTGTACTAGTGGTAGAAACTGTTCAGGAAACAAAAATACCAGAGTGTGATAAGAATAAGATTTAAAACACTAGAAACAAAAAGATTAAAGCCTAGAAATAAACTAGTAGTAGAGTTAGTAGCATGTTGAAATTACTTAAACAAGAGCATTGGTGGCTATACAACTGGAGTGGAGTTGGAGGAGGGGAGTAAGAACTTGAAAGTTTAATCCACAGGATTTAATGGTCAATATATAGTGTTGATTTAAATTCTCTAATTTGAGCAGAGTTGTTTGGGTGTTACAGTAGAAGTGTGGTAGGGGTTAGAAAACGAATTTAATTTAGAAGCTATTTAATCTGATATAACAGGTTTGGAGTGAAAGCAAGTGAAGTGTGAAAGGGCACATGAAATAGGGAGTGGAGGAGGGAGAGGAAGGGGGAGGGAGGGCGGGAGGGAGAGGGAGAGAGAGAGAGAGAGAGAGGGAGAGGGAGAGAGAGAGAGAGGGAACTGAGCTTGAGATATACAGATTTCACCTTTTTTTTTTTTTTTTTTTGCAGTACTTGGGTCTCTCACTGTTGGGGCCTCTCCCGTTGTGGAGCACAGGCTCCGGACGCACAGGCTCAGCAGTCATGGCTCACGGGCCCAGCCACTCCGCGGCATGTGGGATCTTCCCGGACCGGGGCACGAACCCATGTCCCCTGCATCGGCAGGCGGACTCTCAACCACTGTGCCACCAGGGAAGCCCTCACCTTACTTCTTGACTTCTTACTACTGAGTCTGCTTGCCAACACTTGCCCACAAAGACAGAGTCATTAAGTGGCTGGGCAGGTGTATGCACCTTCCGTTCTGACCTGCACCCCTGGCTAACCCGCTGTTCCTTTGACACCAGCAGACAAAACTAACTTAAGTAAAAAATTAGTCTACTACAAAATGAATAGAGCTATATGACCTTGTTCTGCATTTTACCTATGGAGATAAAGAATAATATTTATTGAACACTTCCCATGTTCAAACAGAATATTATCAGATTCTAACATGTTATCTCACTGACTACTACAGGACCCTATGAGGTACATAATATTATTATCCTTATTTGCAGATAAGTTATTGAAGCTTAGAATTTAAATCCATTACCCTAAACAATTGGTGAATGACAGAGCCATTTCTCTAATCCAGCTCTGTTTGATTTCAAAGCCCAAGTGTTTAAACATTATCCTAAATGGCTTCTCCAAATTCTTCCTGATTCCAGTTGGATAACACAAGATCACCTCTCTGTAGTCTACATTATGATAAAATTAAAACTCTGCAAAATTTAATTCTAGAACTTTTATGTGTGGCTTGTGCAGAAAGCTTAGATTAGCTTTAGCTCACTCTCTGAGACATATTAATGCTTCCTATAAGCATTTTTCCACCTTATTCTTGAACAGACTATGCTCTTTCTTATACCCACATTTTTGCTCAAGCAACACATGGAGGTCTTCATATCCAATACTACTACCTCTAAATGTCATCTCTTTGGTGAAGCCTTCCCCACACTATCACCTCCAAAAGATTGTTAAATTCTACATTTTTGCAACTGAAGCACTTTGTATAGAACTTCATTATCATGTTGACCTCATTATCTTTTGTGCTTCCATATCTGATTCTCTCCTTAAATGAAGCACATTTCAAGAATCTTGTTTTATTCATTTCCAAGTCCTCTTCAAACACAGGGTCAGTTATTATGCTGGCACTGAATCCCATTTGGAGAACCAGAAGCTAAAGACGGGCTATTTGCTGAGAAGCTCTGCGATTCCTTTTTACTCCCCTTCTATTAATCTCAGAAATGGCAGTTAGGACCACCCAGTGGGCAGAGAAAGGGTGGGAAACGAAATACCCTGGTGGAAGCAGCTTCTACGACACGTTGGGACATTGGACAGAGTACAGTGAAAGGAAAGAAATTCCTATCACTGGGCTGCTTTTTCATCAATTAATCTCTAAATTATTATACGTGTAGTAAATGACTGTACCCGTTCTTCTCTTGAAAGAAATTTCTAATAGAGAAGAAGATAAAAATAACTTTAAAATACTGGAATATTTGAGGGAAAGGATTACTGTCTGGTAGTGGAGAAATAAATACGACTTTAAATAGGAGAGACCAGAAGTACAGTGAGACCACTTTTGCCTTCTTTTTGAAATAATGCAATCACTGTCTACAATAAAGAACAAGAACTTCAAAATTTTTATGAGCCTCCCTCTGGTTCTGACATATTTTGACAAACATTATGTTCTTAATTATTTGTCAGGGAATAAAACATTAGGCAATGCACTTGAGACCAAATATTGAAGATAATAAAAAGAAATGCAGAAGGAAAGTAACATTTGGAATGCTTTTAAATAGCATGTAAGATTCTTTCTTTAGAGGGAAAACATTATATGAGATATATGCCCTCAATGTTTTAAAGTATTAAATAATTCAAGACAACAAATACTATATAAATTATACAAAGCAATGATTATAGATAAAGTATTCAGTCATAATGCCATTATAGAGGGAAATGGGATGGGAGAAATTAAGAGATGAGTTTTAAATAGCAATGCTAAAAGATGAGACCTAAGTCATAAAATATAAACTATATTTGCCATATTTGGTTTATCTGATCAGACCTAAAGAATGTTCACAGCTCAGAGATATTTTTTAATAAATTAATATAATGAGAAAGAAAAGGAGAGTAGTACCCTGAGGCAACATTAGTTCAACAAGTTGGTAGATCAGGTTAGGCTGGGTGACAGCCCATTGATTAATTAGAATAGTGCTGCCAGGTCAGACTAATTAAAAATATGTTTGTTTTCTATTAAAAAATGTTTATAATGTAAAACAATCAGCCTACACGCATAATGCTTGCAACTTACTCTAACTCTGATTCATGAATAGGTAACAAGTTCAAACTGATGCCTCAGATAAGCTAGGTGACCACTTCAGCCAAAGCAAAAGAAATAAAACGTAGGAAATATAATTTCCCTCGAGAAAATCCAGGGAGGCAACTGAGAATTAAGAAGCTGTATAAGAGTAGTAGAGTTAGGAAGCAGGATCTGGAATTAGGTAACAGGGCACTGAAGGTTGTCTGTAATCAATGATACCAATAAAAATTGATTTACTAAAGACTGGTGGAGGCTGTAAAAGGTGATGTTGCTACCTGAAGCAAGAAGAATGGGTTATTGTCTCGGTAAAAGCTGACCTGGTCATCTCTAAAGATGGTAGTGGAATCCATGTAAATTCTCCTTGTGAGAAGTTTTAGTTGTGCCTTCCAGGTCATTTTAAAACACTCTCAAGGGATACACGTTTGTATCTCAATTAACAAAATAAAATTCTCACTAAGATGACACAATTTTTTTAAGCTCAAGTCTTATTCTAGGGGCTTCCCTGGTGGCACAGTGGTTAAGAATCCGCCTGCCAATGCAGGAGACACGGGTTCGACCACTGGCCCGGGAAGATCTCACATGCCACAGAGCAACTAGGCCCGTGAGCCACAACTACTGAGTCTGTGCTCTAGAGCCCAAGAGCCATAACTATTGAGTCCACATGCCACAACTACTGGATCCCACGTGCCTAGTGCCCATGATCCACAACAAGAGAAGCCACCAAAACAACAGAGTAGCCCCCACTCACCACAACTAGAGAAAGCCTGTGCACAGCAACAAAGACCCAACAAAGCCAAAAATAAATAAATAAATATATATATATATATATAAAAGGGCTTCCCTGGTGGCGCAGTGGTTGAGAGTCTGCCTGCTGATGCAGGGGACACGGGTTCGTGCCCCGGTCCAGGAAGATCCCACATGCCGCAGAGCGGCTGGGCCCGTGAGCCATGGCTGCTGAGCCTGAACGTCCAGAGTCTGTGCTCCGCAACGGGAGAGGCCACAACGGTGAGAGGCCCGCGTACCGCAAAAAAAAAAAAAAAAAAAAAAAAAAAAAATCTTATTCTAAGGAAACTATTAAATGCTTGGTGAATGAGAAAAGAGCCATAGGAAAAATATTTGGGTATTAATTTTAATGTTTTATTATTACTTTAAAATATATTCTGTCAACACTAAGAAAGTTCAAATGATTCAAAAAACTTAACTAGAGACCTACTACATTCCCTAGGGAAACTAAGATACTTCTACATGAAGTTGAAACAAGTATCTTTTCTTTTAGTTTTGAGCAGTGTTAAACATTTCCCCTAAGGAATTTTAGCAACAGTAGAACATTATTTTTAAATTAACTTTTTCATTAAATGCTTGTTTCCCTTGAAAAGGGAGCAGCTGTTAGTGCTGGCAGACTTTTTTCCCCCAATCTATGAGTTCAAATCAAAAACAATTTGTTTTGTGAATAATCTCCTGTATGACAATTTGTCTACAAATATGTCACTGCCTGTTTACCCCAGTGTGTGTCAAATGGATTTAGCCCCTTATTTGCAGAGAAGAGAGTAAGGCAATTTTGACAGCATCCCTGCCTGCAGGCCTGGCACTGCAGCCTCTCCCTCAACTTCCTGTTGCCACTAAGAACCACAGGGAGTGAGGAGCCACACACCGTGCAGAGTGTGGGCTTCGCAGGACTAGGCCAGCTACAAAATTAAAGACCTGTGCTCTCACCGAGAGAGTAGAGAGCTGTTAACACAGAGGCCGATCTTTCTGTATAGCACTTTGATTAAGTCTAGGAAGAACCTTAATAGACTGCCATTTACTAGAAAGGAACCTTTTAAAGACAAGTATTGGGGGGATGGAGTTTGATTTTTTTTTTCCTTCTATCAGCTCCCTCTATACTGAACAGCTGATGCTTGCATTAAAGGAAGATCAAATAAAAGCCTTACTCAGCATTTACCAGATTTCCAGGAAGGAAAAAAATTGTCAGCTTTAGCTTACTTACGTATCAGTATATCCTTCTATATGTCAGCTTATGTCACCCTGTGTGATGTATGATTCACCCTGTGTATTTAGTATTATAAGGAGCAAGCCTCCTTCCCATCCCTGGGTACAGTTCACTCCTTTTACATAAGCACTTGTGCTATGAGCATACATTCACAAGACTGACCTGAGCTTGTGAACCCAAGAACCACACTAGGTTGTTTCTATGGTCTTGGATTACTTAGATAGATCCTGACATTGGTATTTTGGGACAAGTGATGAATGTTCCTTTTCATAGTACTCAGCAACAACATTAGTGTTGTGATAACTGAATTACTAATCTCTATTCCTTTTCCAAATGTTTGTTCTTCTATATTATTATTTTTTCAAAATCAAGATGTAGGAAGGAAATGGCAAGCCCAATTGAGAAATGATTTAAAGGGCAAAACTTAGTGTAGGGCATGTGTCTACTTACTACATGAATATATATTATAGATCCCTATTTATTAATGGCTTCAGATGTAGTTTCAAACTAAAATTTAAGACTAAGGGCAATTGAAAGATATTTATCTCAAGCCTCAAGTATCATGAAGGCAAAATTCTGAGCAAAAATGCCAATGTCATTTATTTTACACTGATACCTCTTATATATATATTATGATTTTACACAGGGACAGGGGTTGGAGGAAGTCCACACTACTTCCTCCTTTAAATGTACTTGTGAAACTAAAAGTTTTACACTATACACAGAATTTTTCATGAAGGAGAAGTCCTATCTACCTACCTAGACTGGTTTCTGTTCAGATGCCATCATCGTAGGAAAATAATAATATATTAATAGAAGGGCCCCATTAGGAAAAAAGAGTATCCCTCTATCTCAGCTATAATGACTGCCCTAAAACACCTTAAAACCAAATGTGCTGTGTGGAGAGGGTAAAAGCATCTTCTTTTTTTTTTTTTTTTTTTTACATGTAGAAAAATCTTATTGAAGATATAGAGACTATTCAATAAATACTTAGAAAAATCAGATACAACTTTGAGATAACATTTGAAAAAATGATTCCCTTTTAATTCTATGTACAGGGAAAGACAATTGTATAAAGCAACAGAAATGCATAGTAAACTTTTGGAAAAAATAAGCAAAAGGTGAGGCAGAGGGAAGCATAAAATTTCACATATTAACAGTGAGGCCAGGGATATATGGATAAAGATAATGGGTTGAACATACCCATTAATTTTTGCTTTGGACTAAAAGGAGAGAAAAGGATTTTCAAAGAGTCATAAACCTACAAGGATAAATAAAACAGTGAAAGATAAAATAGCAACTAAGTTTTTGGAATCTGGAATGATGAAAGATGCATGTGCCTGACAGCATATCAAAGAGAGCTGAATCCTATGCTGGCAGTGGGGAAAGTTGAGTAATACAATTTACACAACAGAACCACAAAAAGATGCAGAGATTGGCCACACTGGATGCTTCCTAAAATGTGGAAAAAGGCAGAGAGAAAACAAGAGAATTTTATGAAAGAATGTTGAAGAAGCAGTAAGAATCCCTCTCTGTCCACCCATCCAGTTCTGTGAATTCCTGTGCTGCTGGACACTCTAAGGCACAGCCAGGTGCTCCCTTATGAATGACCTGTGACCCCACTGCTGTGACAGCTGCCTCAGACAGACTTCAGTGTAAGTCCCCTCGAGGATTACCTCAGTTTACAGAAGGCCATTTAATCCAAGGTCTCATCTGTACTTGGGGTGGCCAACATCTAAAGACTAACCAACACCAGAGAGAGGTTCAGACCAGATAAAGGCCTAAGTATTTAAGCCCAAGGAGGGACAACTTTGAAGAGCTGTTCTCATTCCAGAGTTCTCTGTAGGGTCAGCCAAGTGTTTTGGGGACTACATCGCAGCTTGACGTTTCCCTGTATACGAATATAATTTCTTCCCTTTCTGTTTACAGGTATTGAACCTGTGGAGTGGCCTTTAAAAACATCCTACACGTAAATCCGATCTTAGAGCCTCCTTCCCCAACATCAAACCTACAACAATGACTCTTCCTAATCTCCAAAGAATACTAGTGACTTATTCTTAAGAGTTTGTAAGGCAAAGGGCCTTTTCTTGAAAGGGGAAGAATAATAGGGAGAGTTGAGGGCAAGGAATTCTATACTTAATAAAAGTCAAATAACTGAATATTTATACGCAGAGACAGGAGAGATACAAGCCTTCTTCCTTCAAAGATTACCCTTAGGGTAGTCAGGTAAAGCCTTCTCTGGAGAATCTGAAAAGCCCAACAGGAAAGACATGAATATGCCTATATTAATATTAGATTGCCCAACCAGATCACCTTACAGTAAAGCCCAAAGATGAGTGTCATGACAGCAAAGAGCTTATAATTAGCTATTTCAAAGATTTAGAAGAAAATCAGAGATAAACAAGTGTATATAGAAACCTTCTAACATGATAAATACCAGGATGGAGATATATTAAATCAAACTGGAGAAATCAGAAACTAAGAATTAGGAAAATAAAATCATTAATATTCTCAGAAAGAGAAGGTATTATATATATATGTATATATATATGTGTATATATGTATGTGTGTATATATATATATATATATATATATATATATATATATATATATATGAAGAAAGATCAGGAAGCTATAAAAAAGAAAGCATAAAGAAAGAGATTCTGGAAATTAAAAAAAAATGTTAGCCTGAAAAAACTCATGAAAAGTTAAAGAAGAGCTGAGGCTACTTTTCTGAAAATACATCAGAAAGGCAAAGATATGGAAAATAAGATAGAAGTTTTAAGAAATTAAATTCCAACATACAAATTCATGAAATTCCGAAAAAATGGAAGTGAGAAAAAAGAAGAAATTATTAATAAAATATTCAAGAAAAACTTTCAGTTTCCAAATTAAAAGATGCAACAGAGTGCCAGCAAAATAGATGAAAATAGACCCAAGCCAACGTATGTTATTATAAAGAAGAAAAGCAGAAATTCTACAATGTCCTTGGAATGGGATGTAGTAGAGTATATAAAGAATTATTTGAATTTCTTAGAGCAACCTTGGAAGCTTGGAGACAGTGGATAAATAAAACATGATAATGTCAATGAGATAAAATCAGCAAAATTTCACTAGACACATGACCAATTCCTTCAATAAATCAATGCTATAAGGGTGGGGATAGCAGGAGCATTGTTAGCTATCAAAAGAAACTTAGAAGACAGTATCAACAAAATACAAAATATGGATCATGTGTACCTTCTTTGCTTGGATGTTTATTCTCACCAGCCAACTTAAAAAAAAAAGATAGTGGGAAGACTAAACGTGACCTAGTTATTAAATATATATTAAAGAAATGCTTAATTTGCTGGTTTTATGTTGTTATTGTGGTTTTAGTTTTAAAAATAGCTCTTATTACATACTGAAATATCTATAATTGACATTGTAATGTGGGGAATTTGCTTTAAGTTTTCCTGTCAGAAAGCAAGTTTATTTAAAGAAATAATGGTGATATCATTAAATTGCTGCAAACCCAGAATCTCAGACTCAGGAAAATGGGCAGGCACCTATGAAGGTTATGTGTTTGGAACTGCTGTCCAATCACACGCCAGATCTTTCCTAGAGAGGACACTGCTATCATGGCCACTGGACACTAGCATCTCCAGGTCTTCCTCCAGCATAGCTGGTGCTGATACTAGCTGTCCTCACTAACCCTGCTGTTTTAAGATGTGCTTGTTATCACAATGCAGCCCAGGCCCTGGTTCTTGTGTCATTAGCCTCAATTCAAAATGAGAGTGACTGATGGGCCAAGCATGGGTTACGCACCTATACATTGGCTGCAAAGAAGTCTGATAAAGCCTTCCACCAAGATTGATAAAAAAGACATAAAATGAATTCAGGAAGTTTTTAAATATTGGGCAACCAAAACATATACACATCTGTACACTAAGTTTTTTCCAACTAATGTGTAAAAAGCACGTATCTTTTTAATTGTAAGATTCAAGATCTTACAATCAGTAATGATTTAGGTCTATCAGTGCCAACTTTCTCAGTAAAGGGAGGATAATTTTGAAAAAAAAAAAGATGTCTTCTTAGTGTCTCAAAGTATACTTCACATTAGGTACTGTTAAGTGAGTGTCAGGAGTAAAGACAGTAGAATAACTAAGATGATACTTTTCTAATAAATAACATATCCATGCTTATACAGCACTGTAAATATTCTCTCCCTCACTGGTAAGCGCATTTGCTTCAAATATTTGTAGGCTAAACAGTGGACAAAGGATCAAAAGAGATGTATAATATACCATGCGTATTCAGTTAAACACTAAATCAACTATCTGAGAACTGTATACTGCATCAAATTCTGCAGGCTGACCTGAGGTTAGGAAGCTGACATCTGGTTCCAGCTTGCCCCCTACAGAGCCAAGTTACTTTAGGTAAGAAACATACACTTTCATGAGAGTTCATAAGAAACATATATGTATGAGAGTTTCAGCTTTTGTAGGTCCTTAAAATATTATATTTTTAAAAAATTTTAGAATAACTAAGAGATTCAAGTCCGTAAAGATTAAATAAATTACATGAAGGTTTTCATGCACTGCCAGGTACTACAGCTACTTCAGAATATAACTCCCAATTTGTCAATTCCATGCAAACCCTGGGCTCTTTCCTTGCAATAGGAGCCATGAAGGAATTTTCAAATTTTCTTTCTCCTTTAGACTGTGGCTTAAGTTATATCTAGTGGTCACAGTACATAATGTACACATTGTTCTGCTTAAGTTTAAATAAGCAATGTTGTGTTCAAATATAAGCATTTATTAATACTTCATGTAGGAAAAAAGGTGTTATAATGCAGTACATTAGTGATGTAAAATAGTAATTCATCAATGACAAAAATATGATTTTCTACTATTCCAAGAAAGTTAGTAACAAAAAATATGTATTTGAAATATCAACTGGCAAAAAAATTAAAACTCAATGCTAGAAATAAGCAATTATTTTAGAATTTTTTAAAATAGCCAAATTATATTGAATTCTGTAAAAGTCACTTTAATACTTTCAGTATTTCATGTTATATTGGACCTGAACTTATTTTAGATTACTGAATCATGTAAGTTGTAGCTCACTTTTTAGTTTCTGATTTCTATTAGTTTATAAAAGGATTTTACATTTGCATTTAAACAGGAAGGAAATGTGATAAAGATTTCAATTAAAAGGCTGTCTGTTTGGGTTAATTCATTTTTAATCAGAACAGTAAATATTTTTCCGTTGATATAGCTCTTACCACAAGATCATTTCATCATTCTTTTTTATCTAGTTATGTCAGGTGCTGCTTAAAAAAGAACACTATGTCAGCTCCTGCTATTTAAGAGGCATTTCTCATTTCTTCATTGATTTCTGAGAAACCAAAGCAGATTTCTGAATAGTACTTGAGAAGACTGATGACAACAGGTCACTGCAATAGTACAAATGATTTTTAACCCATATATATGCATATGAATATGTATATTAATATGTGTGTTCAAACAAGTGTATACATAGACCTATACACATATGGAATAGATTTTCATTCTAAAGTCATTGATGCTAGCTAGCTTTGATGAGAAGGAAAAAAACACTTATCTTGAAAGTTTGGCTAAGTCTTCAGAGTTCCATGTACTTTATTGGAATAGGCTGTCTTCTCTATAAAATGAATGACCATCCTTTAATTAGTCTTTATATATATTATCTGCTTTTAAAGTGGAGGGAGGTTCTGTAATGATAATACCAATCTTAGTCTGATGCTTTATAAACTTTTTTTTACTTCAGTTCTTTGAAATTTGGTCATTTATCTGTTGTTTGGTTTTATGGGTTTTTTGGTTGTTTGGTATGTCCCTAGATTCTAAATAAATTCAGTTAATCATGTGGGATCTACTTGAAATATTCTGTTTTAAAAAATAATTTATACACATTTACCATGTTCCAAGGTGTTTGTTTTTTATTTTGTTTTGTTTGTAAGTACAATAACTTGCAATATGTTTGTTTATTTACATAGTGTCTAAGAAAATAGCTTTCTCATTAATTTCAAAAACCCTAAAACTGTACTGGACATTATTTTTGGGGGGAAGGAATATAGGCATTTAAATAAAGAATTGAAACATTTTATTAGTATATTCTGGCTTCCTGCTAGCAGAACATCACATTAGTGAGTAAATGGATTAAGTTTCCTGTAATGCCAGCTAGGAGATATCTTGACAGTTGTGTTTTTAATTCTAAGGTGTCTAGTTAAGAAAAACACAGGGGTCCAATTCAGCCTTTAAAAATGTTATCTTCTGACTAGAAAGATTACTGCTTTGAGATGCAATGGGATTTTCCACAGCAAACTTAGCAGAGGATTAAGCTTTTCATTACTCTCTGAATGAAGAATGAACAAGTGGTGTAAAAAGAGGATATTTCTAGAGAAAATGTCTGTATAAATTATGATTTATTCCTCTATTTCTACAAAAAAATTCACAAAGAAAGAAGGTGACAGTTGGATTACAGAAAGGTTCATATCATGTTGAGAAACTGCTCCTTACCACCAAAAAATATTTAGAGGATTTCAAGTGCTAAAATACTTTCTACTTTATCTCAACTTATTTTCAGCTGTTTTATTCAATTTTTCTGTTATCATTAGAATCTATTTTCCCCACAGTATGTCTGTATTTTTAGGCAGTCTCTAAATTGACTGCTTCATGGTTGATTTTTTTCCAGCCATAATTAACCACTGATTACAGCTGAATTGATTAGACTGACTGTGGAGTAATTCAAATAAGATGGTTGAGTTCACCAAACAAACCATGCCATGGTACAGTAATTGTGTTCATAACTACAACCCAATCCACTGCAGTAAGTTAGACATGTTGGGAACACAAACTCTAAGAGCTTCCCATAATATAGTTTAAAGCTTTAGTTTATTAGAACTTATTTTCTTAGATTTTTAACTCTAATTTAGCTGTCTGAATCATTAAATAGATTTCTGTGCAGAGATAATAAGCTTTAGAAAATGTAAAGATAATTTGAAATTGAAAATGAATGAATCAAATTCAGCATGAACAACTTCAAACATCTTTGTTTAGTGTAGGTAAAAGAAGTGCCCAACTGATGAATCTCCAGGACTTCTCACAAATTCCATTTAATATCTTACTAGTGTCTCTGCAAAGCCAAAAAGTAGTACTTGCTGGAAATTTCCAAATTTAAGAAAACCTGAATCAGAATGTTTTCCATCGTTTCTGCCAGAACCTGAAAGTTCTGAAAGTTCAAGACTTGTTTACACATACATTTACTCGTGCATGCACACACACGATATTACAAGAGCAAAAGTATGCACTGAATCTAATACTATTTAAAATGTATTATAAATAATCTATATTACAAACAGTCTATGTTAACAATTTGTCGTGGAATTCATACAAAGTGCAGCTTTGTTTTTGATTTAAGTTACATTTCCTGTCTCTCTGCATGTGTAAAAGGCCTATGACAACACATTTAACATCTACCATTTTAATGGCTATTTGTAGACACTTCAGATAAATAGCTAATAAACCATCAAGCAAGTCTATTTTTTGGTGAAAATCAGCAAGTTATTTAAATGAATGTTTTAAACTGGTTATTTTGACAATAGTTAAAAATGAGAAATTGTTCATACAGTTTTATAGTTATTATCCGGAACACCATCAATTTACATATTTTTACCTTATAATTTTATAATTATTTAAAAATGGCACTGTTTTGGTCAAAAACAATCATAACTTTTCAAGTTGCAATAAATCTACCTGGTTATTTCCTAGCAATCATTACCAATTGAGTATAGCTGGGACATTTTTAAACTATTTAAAATAAAAAACAGGTTTACTCCTCTAACCTAATGTTAAACCAGCAGCTGCTCAAGTAAATCTACTGTTTGGGGATTCTGTTAGTTTTATCACTAGTAAACATCATTATTATCATAATTATTATTTCTACAATTAGCAATACTGAAGAATCATACATATCACACAGCATTTTGAAGAGATACTGCTGCTGTACGGGTCAATGATAAATGGCTGGTGGCAAATTACAGATGTTTTCAAGTTTAGTTTAGTAAAAAATTCCACATTATTTATTACATTATTAAATAAATATGTAATCTCACTTTTATTACTTTTTATGTTCTCATCTTATTCATTGATTTACTAAAATTTAAAGGCTACGAAAAGAGGCAAATAGTGTAGCAAATTTGGAACACCTTTAGTATGTTAAGAGATTTTTTCTTTTGGAAATTTTTTTTTTCTGCTTTACTAAGAATTTACTTTACATTTACTTCCTCATTAAATCTTCAATTGAGAGCAAAGGTATTGTCTATATAACTGTAAGAAAATATATTTGAAATGACATTTTTTCAGGAACAATTCTTTTATTAATGGTTATAAAACTGTATTTTTAAGGTTTTCTGAATTTTTACTTGCTAGTTTTCTTTTTTTCAGGCAGAGATTATTCATGTTAAGCACTGATTAATGGAAATTATAAAGAGTGAAAGAAAAATATACTTTTAGTAGACTTTTTTGAAGTCTCTGAATGCTTACAAATTGAACAATAATTTTGTTAACTCATAGGAGACATATAATAAAAGTGTCACTTTGATACAGTGAGACATTGACAAAAACCTTGTTAGAATTTGTAGCCTACATTGGAAAAAAATAAAATATTGATAAAATTTAGTTCAAAATTTAATAATATAAAATTTAATTATATACAGTACATACATACACACATATACAAGAAATTAAGCTGGCATTGAGCCCAAATGACTTAATTCCTGAACACTGCTCTATTTTGTGAAATTACTAGTAACAAGCCACATTTTATTAGAGTTTTATAGATTTCAAATGATTTACTTTATAATTCAGAAATTACTACAAATCTATAAAGTTGGTTTGCCCTCTATTTTATACATGATGAAACTGAGTCCAGAAAGTTAACTGACATTTATACCAAAAGTTATACCATTCAATTAGTGGTGGATTCAAACTCAGATTTTCAAATTCTCAGGTTGTTACTTTAGAAATATTAAGAATTATCTCATAAAAATCCATTAAAATCTATAGTGTTTTATTTTTATAAAACTATATTTATGAATATATATACATATATAGGTATCTAAACACAGTGCTAACTTCTATTACATGATTACAATTCATAATAATGGATAAATTGGTAACAAAGAGTCTAAAATGCAACAAGGGATATAAAGAAAATATGAAAATTGAAGACAAAATAATTCAAACTAATATGCTTATCATGACTCTGTTGTAATATAATGAAATTTTTCAAAATCATGCTAACAGCCAGTATGACCCTGGTCTTTAGGATTTCAGTGGGATCCTGGACTAAACTTAAAGTAGCATTAGTCAGTCAAAGGTCATTTATATTTAGTTTAACCCTAGTCAAACTATCTCCTAATAGATTTTTTAAATTTCAAAACTCTAATTAATGTTCTCTTAAACTACAGATGTCTTTATGAATAGGATTATGGGGAGGAATATACTCTTGCTGTTTTGAAAGTAGAGTTAAGCATGTGTCTCTGGGACTGATGTAGAAATATTGAACAGAACCACTGATAAACTTCATTCTTTTATAGCAATCTCAATATAATAAGTAAGTGTGAAAAAAACTTAGCTTTAATGCTTATACACAGACCAATGAGGATGCAGTCAGTTTAAATTGATTAGAATTATGTTTCAGGAGAGTCACATACTTTAAAGCACAAAGTTCCACTTTTTTGTTTCACTTAAAAGCATTTGTGTTTTTTCCCATTATATTCGAACATTAACGATATGGAATCCTGCTAAATATTCAGCAGTTACAGATTTAAGGCAATGACTGACTTCAGTTTAGCAAGTAGTTTAACATTTATAGCAGTTAGGATGGTAGAGGATGAAACTTTTTTTAAAAGCTACTCAATTTATATCTGAAACTGACAGCTAGGATAAAGAAATAGGAAAAATAAAGTGAAGACTACTATGTTGAGTTATTATACAATAAAAAATATAATCATCTAGTGAGAATAACAGAAGCCAAAATGAGTTGAAATATGTCTTCTTTGTGTAGAAAAATGACTATGCTTTATTCACTTAAGATCTATATGTTGTCTTGGCTGCAACCAATATCACTTGCTTTTAGAAATAATGGCCTTTTTGATATTTTATTGTAAAAATTATGAATCCAGTTTCTTGTACAACATAATGCCTATGGTTCTCCATACATTATATAAGATAATTATGCTCTCCTAAAACATAGATTTATAAATGAAATAATAAAATATCAAACATTTTGAATTTATTCCTCTAAGTTAAAAAAAATGAATCTGCATCTCTAATACATGAATATTTATTCAATATTGATTTAGTTATTAATGCATAATTCTGTATTAATAGTACAGAAAGAGAAGTGAAGTAAGCATATTGAAATAGAATAATTAGAAATAAAACTATAATACTGTCATCCTGCTCCCTATGGATCACCCTGCACACCTACTGGGAAGTGCATGACCACCTACACTGGAGACCCTGGTGTAAAGTAAAAACATGTGTTTCCTAATGTCAAGGTGTAACTCAAAGGGAATCTGGGTCAGGACCAAAGTAGTCTACTCTGAGGAGTAATATCGTAAAGTGATATCAGGGCTCCAAAAAGGAGAGTTAACTCTCCTTCACCCTGTAGAAGGGAAGCGTTGTTGAACCGACTGTTAAGGTGGATACAGTGGGTTCTCTAGTGTCCTATAAACGTAGCCACCATCCCCCATTCCAGTGCTCTCATTCTATGGTCAACAATCCTCGCATTGGTAAGCTTACACCTGTATAACACACATTTTAATCGATAGCCTAAAAATAACCACCACCACTCTTGGGTAAATGCACCACAAAATAAGAATAACTACATGAGCATAATGATTCCCTTAATATGATATAATAGCTATCAGTTAAAAAGTAAAAAAATTCAATTATATATTTATTTGGCTAAAGAACATAGTCTCTATTAGGTTAGATTCATTTCAAAGTCTTAGCCAAAGCCTGAGTCCCTACTAGGGCACCCTTAGGGTAAATTCCTAATTAACATAAACATTATAAGATCATAAAGTCATCTCAGATTTCCATTGAGTAGCTCAGTGCATATTTTATGTGTGTGTCCTAATCAGTATTTTTGAACTTTAATACACATTTGATTCTGATTTGTTATTCTGATTTTCTGACAAGATCCCAGATGGCATAAACATTGTTGGACAATGAATCACAGTTTGAGTAACAAAGTCCTAAGCAATGTTTACCAGCACCTGTTGCATCTGGACTATGTAGACAGGTGTACAGGCTATGGCATTTATTATCCAGTAAAGGTAGAAATGGTAGAATTTACATATGGATTAATGTCTCATCATAAAATTGAGAAATTGATTAAGTGTAAACCCCAGTCTCAGTGAAATCTTATTAGAAATTGATCAAATTAATATCTATAGTAGGGATCAAGAGAAATAAGATGATTTTAATAAGCACCCACTGTAGTATAATATGTCTATGACTTTTTTGTTGTTGTTTAGCTAATTTCAATCATCAGAAAAAAAATGACAGGTTAGACCTTCTTTTTGAAAACAGAGAGTACATAAGTTATCAAGGAAAAGAAGAAACTTTGGGCAACTTCTTACAGAATTTTAGCTTCTCTATCACTAGCCTAGCAACTCATCAAAATATTTTAAACAGATTTAATCATTTTACTTCACTAATTGTGTATATAGCTCAGTTTTATTTTCATTTTGAATTATATGAGGATCTCTGCAGCTGTTAGAGATGCATAGCTATTTATAATTAGAACAATATTCAGAAATCAGGAATCATTTATTAACTATCCTCTACAACAGAGGTTGGCAAATTATGGTCCATTGGCCCAATCCAGCTTGCAGACTGAAATCTGACTTTATAATAAAAGTTTCACTGGGATACAGCCATGCTCATTTATTTACATTTTGTCTATGATTGCTTTCCCACAATGGCAGAGTTGAATCATTACAACAGAGACCATCTGACCTGCAAAACCTAAAATATTTACCTATCTGGCCCTTTACAAAAAAGGTTTGCTGACCTCTGCTCCGAACTCATATAAAACATTATCAAATAATAAAATGTATCTCTCTGTTAACTTATTCTAAAACACTCCCTATGTATGAGAAAACAATCCTAGAGATAATATGTGTAATTACAACGGTTATTCAGTGTGAGGTCCTAGTCTAAGTCCCTATGCAAATCTGTATTCCTTGAGGATTATATCCTGATATTATGTATTTCGTTTTGTTCAGATCATGTTTTTTCTTTCCCTCTTATGAGTCTGCTTAAAAGAAAACTAACAGTTTCAACTACCTGTCACATTAAACAAAAGGTGAAGCACTTTAAGTACAAAAGAACATGATTCAATGGGACCACTATAGGTGTCACCCAGGAGAAAATGTATTTTGAGGTAATACTCACAGTATGTTAGTGTTTCATTTGACAGAATAAGCCTATTGGTTGTAGTTTCAAATGGAACTTATTAGCTGAAACTTTGGTGCTAAGATGACAGAAGATAAAGTCCTTGACTCCAAGAGTTGATTTGTTTTGGTCTGTTGTGTAATTTGCACCAAGCTAGAAGGCCTAAAGTAGAAAACAAATCCATGATGTCTGGAAACTAAGATCTAGACTAACAGGAACCCCTTCAGCAGCCATACACTAAAATTAGCACTTGGCATACGTCAGGGATCATGTGGAATTAGTACTATATAATAGCTATTGTAGCTATATTATTTCCTCATGTCTTCAATTTCCTTATGTGTAAAAAGATAAGTCCAAACTAGGGCAGTTATTGGTAGCTCTGTCTATATATTAGAATTTTCTAGAAAGCTTTAAAATAACAATGATGCCGTGGACCTACTTGCAACTAATTAAATTAAAAAAAAAAGTTTGGGTAGGTTTAAAGTGAGCTAGGGCTTAGAATTATCAGGCTGAATTATAGATGATGTCCAATTTTTCAGAAATGATGCCAAACATATGAAAACACTGCTCCTCTGATTTTTACCTGGGAATCTGAGAGCAAACAATGGCAGGAGTTAAGCTGTAAGAAAAGTCTCAGAGAGTACCCACTGTCCTTTGCCTTTGGTTTTAACATAGACAAGAGAGTAACACACACATTTTGGTTACATCAAATAGAACATTAGGGCAGAGGTTATATGGGCAATTTCACAGACATGTTTGGTGAACAGAATGAATGTGAATGGGTATTTTTTTGTTTTGTTTTGTTTCTACCCAACATTTAAACTAATAGATTTTATTTAAAAAAAAATTCCAGATCTCCAATTTCTCTTGAAAAATCTAATAACAGAAGATCTGAATTTCCACGTGACAAGAGTTGTCAAGATCTGAATAGCAGCTGCTATTGTTTAGAAGGGACATAAACTGTCCAAATCAACAGTTTCCATCATTGTTTTTCACCCTCATGACATTGCAGTAGAGTGTTACTTCCTATTTATTGTCCTCATTCTGATGCTTTTCTTATAGTTTAGAAATAGTATGTGTACCTACGTCTCTGTCAAAAGAGGAAAAACAAAAGATAGACCCATAGACTGCAGATTTCAACAAAAATGTGAATAAACGTATTTCTTGTGGCCCATCTTACTCTTGTACATTACTTACAAGTATATGATAGGCATTTGAATTTGTAACCCAGTCTAGGGTGAAAAATGTATTCTTGTTCTTATCTCTTGCTGAGTCATTTTCCAATATTTCTTTGCTCTGAGATTAACAGCTCTCCCTAATGACAAATTCAGAATAGTGATACCCACCAAATACTTAGGATAGCAAACTCCAAGCTTTCTAAAGACTGTGTATGTGCACACACTTATGTGTTGAGCATTTGAAACAAGCCTTAAGAAATCACTATGCCTTTACTCAGTCATCTCTCTCAATACTAAAAGTTAGGTACTATTGTGTCACCCTTTAAATGATGTGGAAAATGAGGGTCCAAAGAAAAGTAATTAGCTCAAGGTCATGCAGTTATTACCTTAGGTAACTTGGTATAGTACTGTGGGTCATGCCAATTCACATCCTCTTAAACTCTGCTGCCCCCATAATTTAAGAGGCTAAGTGTTTCCCCAAGTTCAAACAGATGGAATAGTCTCAAAATTGATGTGCTATTGCTCGGTATCAATATATTCAAATCAATATGTTAAAGTCCTCTTTACTTTAAATTTAAACACCCATGTGTTTACTATTTTCCAAGTCAGTAGTTTCCTGGTTACCTTGAGGGGGCCAGGATCACTTCAGAAGGCTTGGGATTCATAATCTGCCTTTGAACCTCAATGATACTTTTCCCCTTCTTTTGAGACACTTAACATATGGTATTATATTATCTTCATAATTACTTTGTCTCCCTTCACACAATTTTAAGAGTAAGTTTCTTGAAGACATATTTTTATTATTTTTATGCCTGCTATGCCTTTCATAGTGTCTTAAAGAGCACCAAATTTAATTGAATATTGAATCTGCTTAACAACAGTAGTTGGAGTCTGTGAGCTCTCTGAAGGCAACTCAACAGAGTGAAACATTGAAAGCCTTGCATACAAGATGGTGGTGAGAGGACTCTCACTTATAAACTGGCAGGAATCAAGGCCCCCATGTTTGTTTTGTTTTGGTTGTTGCACATTTTTCCTAATTAGACATGAGACTGCCTGAACTACTCCAGGTACTATGGGCTGAGTGGTTTTGATGGGACTATGTAAATTGTCCAGGGATAAGAGCCTAACTAAGATTTGAGCTCAGTAACAGAATGAGAAGAAAGGTCTGGTTACTGACATAGTTTCCAATGGAGCTCACCATGTTTCCTTCACAAGCAGGCAATGAGCAATGGTGAATTTTAAAATTCAGTTACATCTTATTTTTGATAGTTTACAGAATACACTCCTCAGCCTGCTGTATTACAAAGTCTTTATTTATCAGCTATTAGTTGGCTTTAGTCTTCAAACTGCAAGAAAATGAATGTTTCTAGTTCAAGTCTTAAACTCCATACATAACAGCAAAAGAGCTGGGACATTTATCTTGCCCTGCAGTTATAGAAATAGAATCTACATGCTGCTCAAAAGATCCTTAGCAAAAGTAAAGTGAAACAATTATCTGATGGAGGTCAGGGTGGGAGAAGGCATTATTTGATTATCATTTCATCCCTAGGTTATAATCAGACTTGGAATTTTGGCTGCAGAATGTGGATGCAGCCTGGCTTTGTGCTATGATCTCTAGCAAGTTTTTGAACACGTGTACAATCTGTTCATAAGAATCTTTTCCTGAGGCTCAGAATTAAGAACATCTCAAAAAGGGAAATGGTTGCAAGGTGGTGTCACTCTTATTTGACTCACTTCTAAACATTTGGTATTATAGCCTATAGGAGTCTACCTTCTAAAGAGCATGCATTCGGGGTTTGCTTTTGTAATCTCAGTTTAGATCCCTCAAGGTCTCAGCATGTTGGCAATCCCCTGCAAGATGGTATCAACAGGGGACAAAATGAAGTAAAGAGGATTGTATCGGACAGAGCTCCTTAAATAAGTTGTTCAATTGACGGGAGAGGCTTTCCCAGGGTGATTAATTCGAATGACCTAAACTAGTTGATGTGGACTTATAAATGAATCTTGCCACATTATTTTCCTGAAGAATAGTCAAAAATGAATTCTGGAAAAAGACGTATTTTGTAAAAGTTTAAACATTTGAAGTTCTATGTTATGGGATAATTTTACCTAAAGGAAGTTGTTTTCAAAATTAAAGGCACAGAAGAATATCCAGTGTGCTTCTTCTATCATGCTGATTTCCTGCATCCAACCATGGAGATTCTGATTTTGTAGTTTCTGGGTTGCAGCCTGGGAAATTGGATTTTTAACAAGCCCTTCAGGTATTCATGATACAGATAACTTAGGGTTACGAAATTTAAAAGGAAATTTCAAGAAATAATGGAAATGTGGTCTCTAATTGAGCTTTTCCCCTACTTACCTTCATAGGCTAACCTTTGATCAGAGTTGGAACAGATATTACTTTAGCTAGAGAACCAGAAGAACGTCAGCTAACGTTCTTACAGAAAAATGAAAGAACTAGAGATCCTTGGTTGGAAGTTGCCTGGGAAAGCAGCCTTCACATGGCTAAAGGGAAAATTACCAAACTATTTGCTTGTGTCACTATCCATGATTTGTTCCAGACATTGTTTTCAAGCAAGTATAAAATTTTTCTTACTCCATTAAAAAAACAATTATCTGTTAAACTGCTCTCTCAATCACACTTTAGGAGGCATGCAAACTAATTTGTAATTAAAAGTACTGATTTTAAAAAGTCTAAATCACACTAGATTTAGGTTTAGTGGTAAATCATAGATATATGTTCAGTTTATCTTTCTCAAATTTTGCATTTCTGATCCTATCTGATTCTTAGACATTTGTAGTATGCTTACAGAAAATAAATCATGAATAAAGTATAATACCTTGAAATTAATTTTAATAAGGAATGCCTTCTAAATCCTACTGTATATGCCATATAGATTTCCAAGTTTTTTACATTATTTAAAATTTTGGACTTCAATGACTAACATTTTTCTCTTCCTGACTCCATTGATACTGTCTCTGTATCACTCTTTATAACTTTCCTTTGTCATATGTTAATACTTTATCTGTCTGCTCTATATTGAACATGGGGTCTTCATGTTCAAAACTAATAATATCCCTTTGAGAAAATTCCACATTTCTAAATATCCAGTAATTATAACTCTAATTCCAATGCTGAATGGTATGAAGAGAGTAATATATGCTCATATAATTTTAAAACAAAAATTCAATGATTTTGGGGGAAAATTTAGTGTTTTAAATATTCAAGTTATCTATTTTTTTTCTTTCTTGCTAATGTTAGAATTAAAGTTAAAAAAAAATGTAAGATAAGAAGAGGTTGAACTATCAATTAAGTTAATGGCCATGATGGCTTTTTAAATGTGTTCACTTGACTAGGCTAGAGTGCCTATTTATTCAAATACATATTAATTGGATATTGCTGAAAAGGGTTTTTTTTTCAGATTCAATTAAAGTCTCTAATCAGTTTCTAATGAAATTATTTTTTCATTAGGGGAATTATTCTAGATAATCTGGTGGGCCTGCCTTCATCAGTTGGAAGACCTTGAAAGCAGGGCTGTAGCTTTCCCAAGAAAAAAGAACTTCCACTTGTGGATAATATCTTTGGTCAGTGCTAGTGGAGTGCTGTACTGTTCATTATCTTCCCTCCTGACTGCCTGCTGTATTGATTTCTGATCTGCTAATCCAGACCCACAATCATATAAGGCAATCCTTTGCAATAAATCTCAGAATATAAACCTTAATATAAATAATATGTCACTGTGTGTGTGCATGTGTATGCATGTGTCTGTGCAGAGCAGTACTGTTATCAGACTAGTAGGAAAAAATTCTTAGCAAAATTTTAGTACCATTAGACAATATAAAGTGGCTTTACTTGGGAACAGCAGGTCAAGATCAATACCTATAAATAGAGCTTCTTATATATATTTTAATTCATTTGTTAATTTACATTATTATTTTTCTAATCATGGGAATTCTAGGATAAACTATTCAGAATGCACATTGTTTTAGATTCAGTAAGACTATAACTGAATAGAAAATTTAACTAACTGTTAGATACACCCCTTTTCCCATAGCAAACTGAGGAAATCCTAGGGTATTCTACTAAAATGACAGGAGCAGCATTTATGGTAAGGTTCATCTATGACTATTAATTTCTGTTTCCGATTAAACCACAATTAATATTACCTCCCAAAGTACACATTCCATACAGATATTATTTAACAACCAGTTTTTAGGAAAAACGAAAACTATTATAGTTAAAAATTTTAAAGGGATAAAAATGGTATTATAAGGGTCCTTATACATATAAGTACCTCAGCTATAGGGAATGACATATTTTCTGTAGTTCATAATCTTGCTGATGGTATGCCATAAGAGGAAGTAATTGTTAATACTGTTTAACCTAAAGTAATTTATTAAGAAACATATTATTTCACTGATTAGACTAACTACATTTTCCTTCATATAACTCAATAAATACCTTTACTGTATAGATTCCAGATACCTGAGAAGTATCCTTATAAGATATAAAAATTTTATTACTGTTAAGGTCCTTCTGATTTTGTGTATTTATACAGGGATATACTTGCCACACAATGTGCACATTAGAAAAAGGAGGGAGTCTGCCATTGAGCAATGGTATTGTACCCTATTTTGAAACTTAAAACTCTACTTACTAGTAATATCTAAAACGGCCTGATAATCATTTAATACTGATGTGCCCATAAAAGTACAGATTTCCCAAGAGGAATCACAGATAATGTTTTCCAACTCTAATGTGGCATACAAAATATTTTTATTACCATAACAATCATTGCAAATAAAAGTGCTGCTGCAATACAAGCTCAGCAAAAGAACATTAGTTGGCTGGCTGCTATGTTCCTAGACAATAAAATTGCTTTAGGAGAGACCTTCAAGATGGCGGTGAGTAAGACATGGAGATCACCTTCCTCCCCACAAATACATCAAAAATACATCTACATGTGGAACAACTCCTACAGAACACCTACTGAACGCCGGCAGAAGACCTCAGACTTCCCAAAAAGCAAGAAAATCCCCATGTACCTGGGTAGGCCAAAAGAAAAAAAAAAAAACAGAGACAAAAGAATAGGGATGGGACCCGCACCTCTGGGAAGGAGCTGTGAAGGAGGAAAAGTTTCCACACACGAGGGAGCACCTTCACTGGCGGGGATGGGGGGCTGGGCGGGGAGGAGGCTTCGGAGCCACGGAGGAGAGTGCGGCAACAGGGGTGCAAAGGGCAAAACAGAGAGATTCCCGCACAGAATATCGGTGCCGTCCAGCACTCACCAATCTGAGACATTTGACTGCTTACCTGCCGGGGTGGGTGGGGGCTAGGAGCTGAGGCTTGGGCTTCGGAGGTCAGATCCCAGGGAGAGGACTGGGGTTGGCTGCATGAAGACAGGCTGAAGGGGGCTAGTGTGCCACAGCTATCCGGGAGGGAGTCCGGGAAAAAGTCTGGACCTACCGAAGAGGCAAGAAACCACTCTTTCGGGGTGCGTGAGGACAGGGGATTCCTGCTCCATGTGCCCAGAGAAGGCAGAGCACCACCTAAGTTAGCTCCAGAGACGAGCATGAGCCGCGGCTATCAGCTCGGACCCCAGAGATGGGCATGAACCGCCAACACTGCCACTACTGCCACCAAGAATCCTGTGTGCAAGCGCAGACCACTACCCACCGCCCCACTGCCCCCCGGAGCCTGTGCAGCCCGCCACTGCCAGGGTCCTGTGATACAGGGACAACTTCCCTGGGAGAACACATGGCACAACTCAGGCTGTTGCAATGTCATGCTGGCCTCTGCCGCCTCAGGCTCACCCCACATTCCAGTTATGATTACCATACCCCTCCCTCTCCCAGGCCTGAGTGAGCAAGAGAGAATCAGCTGCTGCTTTAACCTCCTCCTGTCTGGGTGGGAAGCAGATGCCTGAGGGCAGCCTACACTCAGAGACAGGGCCAAAACCAAAGCTGAACCGCAGGAGCTGCAGACAAAGAAGAGAAAGGGAAATTTCTCAGTGCAGCCTCAGGAGTGGCAGATAAGTCCCCACAATCGACTTGATAAACCTGCATCTGTGGAATACCTGAATAGAAGACGAATGTTCCCAAAATTGAGGTGGTGGACTTTGGGAGCAACTCTAGACTTGGGATTTGCTTTTGAGTCTGATTTATTTCTGGTTCTATCTTAGTTTAGTTTTTAGTGTTTGTTATCACTGGTGGATTTGTTTATTGGTTTGGTTGCTCTCTTCTTATTTTTTAAAATTTTTAATTAATTAATTAATTATTCTTTTTTTTCTCTTTCTGAGAGTGTCTATGTGTATGTTTCTTTGTGTAATACTGTCCATATAGGTTTGCTTTTACCATTTGTCCTAGGGTTATCTCTGTTCATTTTGGTTTTCTTTATTTTTTTTTCGTTGTTTGTTTGTTTTCTTTTTATGAGTGTGTGTGTGTATGTTTCTTTGTGTGATCTTCTCCGTTTAGCTTTGCTTTTACCATTTGGTTTGGGATTCTATCTGCTAGCTTTTTTTTCTCTGTTTTTTCTTCCATTTCTTCCAAGCCGTGCTGCTGTCAGGGTCTTGGTGCTCCGGCCGGGTGTCGGGCCTGAGCCTCCAAGGTGGGAGAGCTGAATCCATAGCACTGGACCACCAGAGACCTCCCAGCCCCATGTAATATCAAACAGTGACAGCTCTTCCAGAGATCTCCATCTCAACACTAAAACCCAGCTCCACATAATAGCCAGCAAGCTAGAGTGTTGGATGCCCCATGCCAAACAATTAGCAAGACAGGAACACAGCCCTATGCATTAGCAAAGAGGCTGCCTACAGTCATGCTAAGTTCACAGACAACCCAAAACAAACCACCAGATGCAGCCCTGCCCACCAGAAGGACAAGATGCAGCCCCACCGAACAGAACATATGCACCAGTCCCCTCCACCAGCAAGCCTACACAAGCAACTGAACCAATCTCACCCAATGGGGGCAGACACCAAAAACAATGGGAACTATGAGCATACAGCCTGTGAAAATGAGACCTCAAACACAAGAAGTTAATCAAAATGAGAAGACAGAGAAATATGCAGCAGATGAAGGAGCAAGGTTAAAAACCCACCAGACCAAACAAATGAAGAGTACATAGGCAGTCTACCTGAAAAAGAATTCAGAGTAATGATAGTAAAGATGATCCAAAATCTCAAAAATACAATGGAGAAAATACAAGAAGCGTTTCACAATAACCAAGAAGAACTAAAGAGCAACCAAACAATGATGAACAACACAATAAATAAAATTTAAAATACTCTACAAGGAATCAATAGCAGAATAACTGAGGCAGAAGAATGGATAAATGACCTGGAAGATAAAATAGTGGAAATAACTGCTGCAGAGCAGAATAAAGGAAAAACAATGAAAAGAATTGAAGAAAGTCTCAGAGGTGTCTGGGACAACATTAAACGCACCAACATGTGAATTATAGGGGTCCCAGAAGAAGAAGGGAAAAAGAAAGGGACTGAGAAAATATTTGAAGAGATTAGAGTTGAAAACTTCCCTAACATGGAAAAGGAAACAGTCAATCAAGCCCAGGAAGAGCAGAGACTCCCATACAGGATAAATCCAAGGAGAAACAGGCCAAGACATATTAATCAAATTATCAAAAATTAAATGCAATAAAAAAAAAATTAAAAGCAGCAAGGGAAAAGAAACAAACAATATACAAGGAAATCCCCATAATGTTAACAGCTGATCTTTCAGCAGAAACTATGCAAGACAGAAGGGAGCGGCAGGACATATTTACAGAGATGACAGGGAAAACCTACAACCAAGATTACTCTACCTAGCAAAGATCTCATTCAGATTCGATGGAGAAATTAAAACCTTTACTTACAAGCAAAAGTTGAAAATTCAGTACCACCAAAACAACTTCACAACAAATGCCAAAGGAACTTCTCTAGGCAGGAAACACAAGAAAAGGAAAAGACCTACAAAAACAAAACCAAAAGAATTCAGAAAATGGTAATAGGAACATGCATATCGATAATTATCTTAAATGTAAGTGGATTAAATGCTTCAACCAAAAGACACAGACTGGCTGAATGGATACAAAAATAAGACCCATATTATGCTGTCTACAAGAGACCCACTTAAGACCTAGGAAAACACACCGACTGAAAGTGAGTGGGGTTTGGAAAAAGATATTCCATGGAAATGGAAATCAAAAGAAAGATGGAGTAAAAATACTCATATCAGACAAAATAGACTTTAAAATAAAGACTGTTACAAGAGACAAAGAAGGACACTACAAAATGATCAAGGGATCAGTCCAAGAAGATATAACAACTGTAAAAATTTATGCACCCAACATAGGAGCACCTCAATACATAAGGCAAATGCTAATAGCTATAAAAGGGGAAATCAACAGTAACACAATAATAGTAGGGGACCTTAACACCCCATTTTCACGCATGGACAGATCATCCAAAATGAAAACAAATCAAGAAATACAAGCTTTAAATGAACACATTAGATCATGTGTATTTAGTTGATATTTATAGGACATTCCATCCAAAAACAACAGAATACACTTTCTTCTCAGGTGCTCATGGAATCTACAGGATAGATCATATCTTGGGTCACAATAAAGTCTCGGTAAATTTAAGAAAACTGAAATCATATCAAGTATCCTTTCCAACCACAACACTATGACAGTAGCTATCAATTACAGGAAAAAAACTGTAAAAAATACAAACACATGGAGGCTAAACAATATGCTACTAAATAACCAAGAGATCACTGAAGAAATCAAAGAGGAAATCAAAAACTACCTAGAAACAAATGACAATGAAAACATGACGATCCAAAACCTATGGGATGCACCAAAAGCAGTTATAAGAGGGAAGTTTATAGCAATACAATCCTACCTCAAGAAACAAGAAACATCTCAAAAAAACAACCTAACCTTACACCTAAAGCAACTAGAAAAAAAAAAAACCCTCAAAGTTAGCAGAAGGAAAGAAATCATAAAGATCAGATCAGAAATAAATGAAAAACAAATGACGGAAATCATAGCAGAGATCAATAAAACTAAAAGCTGGTTCTTAGAGAAGATAAACAAAATTGATAAAACATTAGCCACTCATCAAGAAAAAAAGGGAGAGGACTCAAATCACAGAATTAGTAATGAAAACAGAGAAGTAACAACTGACACTGCAGAAATACAAAGGATCATGAGAGATTACTACAAGCAACTGTATGCCAATAAAATGGACAACTTGGAAGAAATGGACAAATTCCTAGAAAACTACAACCTTCTGAGACTGAAACAGGAAGAAATAGAAAATATGAACAGACCAATCACAAGCACTGAAATTGAAACTGTGATTTAAAATCTTCCAACAAATAAAAGCGCCGCACCAGATGGCTTCACAGGTGAATTCTATCAAACATTTAGAGAAGAGCTAATACCTATCCTTCTCAAACTCTTCCAAAATATAGCAGAGGGAGGAACACTCCCAAACGCATTCTACAAGGCCACCATCACCCTGATACCAAAACCAGACAAAGGTATCACAGAAAAAGGAAACTACATGCCAATATCACTGATGAACATAGATGCAAAAATCCTCAACAGAATGCTAGCAAACAGAATCCAACAACACATTAAAAGGATCATACACCATGATCAAGTGGGGTTTATCCCAGAAATGCAAGATTTCTTCAATATGCACAAATCAATCAATGTGATACACCATATTAACAAATTGAAGGAGAAAAACCAAATGATCACCTCAATAGATGCAGAAAAAGCTTTCCACAAAATTCAACACCCAGTTATGATAAAAACTCTCCAGAAAGTAGGCATAGAGGGAACTTACCTCAACATAATAAAGGCCATATATGACAAACCCACAACCAATATCATTCTCAATGGTGAAAAACTGAAAACATTTCCTCTAAGATCAGGAACAAGACAAGATTGCCCACTCTCACCACTATTATTCAACATAGTTTAGGAAGTTTTAGCCATGGCAATCAGAGAAGAAAAGGAAATAAAAGGAATCCAAATCAGAAAAGAAGATGTAAAGCTGTCACTGTTTGCAGATGACATGATACTATACATAGAGAATCCTAAAGATGCAACCAGAAAACTGCTAGAGCTCATCAATGAATTTGATTAGCAGGATACAAAATTAATGCACAGAAATCTCTTGCACTCCTATACACTAACAACGAAAAATCTGACAAAGAAATTAAGGAAACACTCCCATTTATCACTGCAACAAAAAGAATACAATACCTAGGAATAAACCTACCTAAGAAGACAAAAGACCTGTATGCAGAAAACTGTAAGAAGCTGATGAAAGAAATTAAAGATGATAAAAAACAGATGGAGACATATACCATATTCTTGGATTGGAAGAATCAACATTGTGAAAATGACTATACTACCCAAAGCAATCTACAGATTCAATGCAATCCCTAGTAAAATACCAATGGCATTTTTTACAGAACCAGAACAAAATTTCACAGTTTGTGTGGAAACAGAAAAGACCTCAAATAGCCAAAGTAATCTTTTCTTTTCTTTTTTTTTAAAGCTATGACATTCTTAAGGATTATTTTTTAAAGTTTATTTATTTTAGCTGCATTGGGTCTTTGTTGCTGTGCACAGGCTTTCTCTACTGGCAGTGAGTGGGGGCTACTCTTTGTTCTGGCTTCTCATTGCGGTGGCTTCCCTTGTTGCAGAGCATGGGCTCTAGGTGCGTGGGCTTCAGTAGTTGTGGCACACAGGCTCTAGAGCATAGGCTCAGTACTTGTGGCACATGGGCTTAGTTGCTCCGCAGAATGTGGGATCTTCCTGGACCAGGGTGTGAACCCATGTCCCCTGCATTGGCAGGCGGATTCTTAAACATTGTGCCAACAGGGAAGCCCCAAAGAAATATTGAGAAAGGAAAACGGAGCTGGAGGAATCAAGCTGCCTGACTTCAGATGATACTACAAAGCTACAGTAATCAAGACAGTATGGTACTGGCACAAAAACAGAAATATAGATCAATGGAACAGGATAGAAAGCCCAGAGAGAAACCCACACACATATGGTCACCTTATTTTTGATAAATGAGGCAACAATATACAATGGAGAAAAGACAACCTCTTCAATAAGTGGTGCTGGGAAAACTGCACAGCTACATGTAAAAGAATGAAATTAGAACACTCCCTGACACCATACACAGAAATAAACTCAAAATGGATTAAAGACCTAAATGTAAGGCCAGACACTATCAAACTCTTAGAGGAAAACATAGATAGAACACTCTATGACAAACATACATCACAGCAAGATCCTTTTTGACCCACCTCCTAGAGAAATGGAAATAAAAACAAAAATAAACAAATGGGACCTAATGAAACTTCAAAGCTTTTGCACAGCAAAGGAAACCATAAACAAGATGAAAAGGCAACCCTCAGAATGGGAGAAAATACTTGCAAACGAAGCAACTGACAAAGGATTAATCTCCAAAATATACAAGCAGCTCATGCAGCTCAATATCAAAAAAAAAAAAAAAAAACCCAATCAAAAAATGGGCAGAAGACCTAAATAGACATTTCTCCAAAGAACACATACAGATTGCCAACAAACACAAGAAAGGATGCTCAACATCACTAATCATTAGAGAAATGCAAATCAAAACTACAGTGAGGTATCACCTCACACCGGTCAGAATGGCCATTAACAAAAAATCTACAAACAATAAATGCTGGAGAGGGTGTGGAGAAAAAGGAACCCTCTTGCACTGTTGGTGGGAATGTAAATTGACACAGCCACTATGGAGAACAGTATGGAGGTTCCTTAATAAACTAAAAATAGAACTACCATACGACCCAGCAATCCCACTACTGGGCATATAGCCTGAGAAAACCATAATTCAAAAAGAGACATGTACCACAATGTTCATTGCAGCACTATTTACAATAGCCAGGACATGGAAGCAACCTAAGTGTCCACTGATAGATGAATGGATAAAGAAGATGTGGCACATATACACAATGGACTATTACTCAGCCATAAAAAGAAACAAAATTGTGTTATTTGTATTGAGGTGGATGGACCTAGAATCTGTCATACAGAGTGAAGTAAGTCAGAAAGAGACAAAAAAATACTGTATGCTAACACATTAATATGGATGCTAAAAAAAAAAAAAGGGTTCTGATGAACCTAGGGGCAGGACAGGAATAAAGATGGAGACATAGAGAATGGACTTTAGGATATGGGGAGGGGGAAGGGTAAGCTGGGATGAAGTGAGAGAGTCGCACTGACATATATACACCATCAAATGTAAAATAGACATATAGGGGGAAGCAGCGGCATCACACAGGGAGATCAGCTAGGTGCTTTGTGACCACCTAGAGGGGTGGGATAGGGAGGGTAGAAGGGAGGTGCAAGAGGGAGGGGATATGTGGATATATGTATACATACAGCTGATTCACTTTGTTATACAGGAGAAACTAACACAACATTATAAAGCAATTATGCGCCAATAAAGATGTTACAGAAAACTGCTTTAGTTTATTTACTAGCAGAACAATGCGGCATATGCTTGATAGCTAATACCTTTAGCTGCACTGGAATAAATGCTTAATGACAAGTCAAAATCAGGTCAAACACTTATAGTTCCATAAAAGTAAGGAAGTGTTTACACACACACACACACACACACACATACACACACACACACACACACTCACAAACAATAATAAAACAAAGTATAAGGGAATGTATAAAGGATAAAGGAACCAAGGAGTCATCCTGAAAGAGCTCCCAATGGTCAAAGTTGGAATAATATGGGCAACACAATAAATGATGTATTAGATTATAACCCAAAGAATCAAATAAGTACCCATGAGTGCATACTGATATAAATAATATTTAAATAAACAAATGAGGATGAAGGGACACGTCTTTCTTACAGAATTCCAAATAATAAGTGTACAAGGAATAAAGGAAATAGAAAATACCATTAGCGTAGCACAACAATTGTTGCTGTAGACAAGATTAATAGGGTAAACTTTAAGGTGTGTATGGTAAGGGACAATAGAAACTTTACAGGAAGTAGCTTGGCAGACACTTCCTTTACCAAACGATCAAAGGCAACATTGGCAGTAAGTGATGTTAATGTTATGTATCCTGTGGTATGAAGTAAGGAGGAGAGCACTTTTCCTTTATGAACATTTTCCTGCAAATTCGTAACTCCAGTTTAAGCATGTGAAAACATCAGACAAATTCCAACTGAGGGTGATTCTACAACCCAATTAGTACCCTTCAAAAGTGTCAAAGCCATGAAAAACAGAGACTCAGGAACTGTCACAAGTTGGAAGAGAATAAGGAAGCATGATAACTAAAAGAAATGTGGTATCTTGGTTCAGAATTGGGACCATAAAAATACATTATTAGAAAACTTTGTGAAATCCAAATAAAGTCTGCAGTTTAGTTAATAATGTTGTACTAATATTTATATTTTATTTTGAAGAATATGGTATGGTTATACTAGATGTTAACATTAGGGGGAAGAAGGGAAAATGGCCAAGGTGGGACAAGTAAACCATGAGATTTAGTATCATGGATTAGCTGGTTGAGATTTACTCTGCAAATATTAGTTATGCTGTTTCTATCTTTGTTCCTAATTATTGCTCTTGTCAATTTTATCAGTTTAAAACGTTGATGCACACTTAACATCCTGTACATTTACACATTAGATTATTCTATATCAAAAGAAGATTGAGCCAACTCAATAAGGACAATGGAATTGTGTTAGATAGGCACCCAACACCAAGATAGTGATACAACTGTAAAGCTGATAATTTGCGTTATGTTTTTGCATCCATCTTCCATTTATCAATATAGGAAGACTGTCAAAGGACTTTCTACATGCAGCAGCACTTGCCTAAAGAGGTATCAAAATCAACTAAGTCACTAAAACTGGTTCTAACCAGCTAAAGTGGAATAATACCTGTGAACTTGGAGTGACTCACATCTTATGCTGATAAATGACCATAAGCCTTGAATAACATTGATATGCCAGACTCCCTGGACCTAACTGAAGACTCTTCCCCGATGACAATGGACTTTGTCTTAACCAGTCACACATGAATGTACACATTTGCTCCACCTTATCTATAGTACATACATAGTAGCATGATCACAGTGAACTTTGCCTTTTAAATACATGAAGAAGCCACTCTATGAATTTTTTCACTAATGGAGCCTCTTGTCTAGGAAGCAAAAATTCAGAGCACATTTTGTTGCTCACAGCAGTATGTTTTGATCAATATATCACTTTTAATATAGATTGTAGATAAGGTATAGTTAAAAATAAAATATATCCCAAATAACAGCATTGTAAACATTGATTTCAGAATGTCGGTGATTATTTTTCCTTTTGCTAATCTGCAGTTTCCTTTTGAACAATATTTCTAGTATTTTCTTAAATTTTTATTTTAAAAGAAACCTTTATTTTTGTGTTTCTTAGTATTACAATAAATGGTTAAAATTTAATATATTTTTACTGCTCTATTAGCTTCATGACTTGTTCACAGTTCATACTGAGGTCCTTACAACTTACAGGAATCTGCCCTCTTTCCTCATGTATGTCTGTATTCATTTTCAAAGTCATATATACTAAGATTTTAGTGAAACAATGGATATGGTAGCATCTGTTCAAACTACCTAATGGGATATCATTTTTCTGTTGCTCCTAATATAAATTATCAAATTAAAGATAACCTCAAAAATATAATGCTAAGTGAAAGAAGCCAGAGGAATTTATGAATCAATTTATATGAAATTTCTAATTAAAGCAAAACCATTTGGCATTAAGCAGAACTGGGGATGGCAACAGATTCTGGGACTGGGAATGAGAATAGCAATCAACTGCCACTGGGTATGAGGAAACTGTGGAGAATGATAAAAATGTTCTGGAACTCTCTCCGGATGATCAATGCACTACTCTATTTCACTGAACAACAGAGTTAAAATAGCAGAATTTTATGTTATATTATGCTTCAATAAAGCTGATTGAAAAAGGGCAAAATTTAAACAAACACATCAACAAAAAATATACACGTGGCGAATACATAATTAGTATTTGGCATAATTTATCATTTGAGTAAAGGAAATTAAAACAACAATAAGCAGGTTTATTCATAATTGCCAAAACCAGGAAGGAGCCAAGATACCCTGTAATAAGTGAATGAATAAACAAACTGTGGTACATCCAGATAATGGAATATTATTCAGTGTTAGAAAACAATGAGCCACCAAGCCATGAAAAGACATGGAGGAAACCAAGCCAATCTGAAGAGGCTACATATTGGGGGATTCTAACTATATGATATCCTGGAAAAGATGTGTCTATATGTCTCTAAAACCATGGGGAGAGTAAAAAGATCAGTGACTTCTAGGGATTGGGATTTGGGGCGAGGGATGAATAGGCAGAGTATCGAGGAGTTTTAGGGCAGTAAAAATATTTTGCATGATAAACCATAATGATAAATGCATAGCATTACGTTCATTATGTTTGTCTAAATTCATAGAATATACAACAGCAAGAGCGAACTGTTACACAAATTATGAACTTTGGGTGATCATATGTCAAAAATCCATTAATTATTGTGAATGTATTACTTTGTTGGGGAACATTCATAATGGGGGAGGTTGTGGGGGGGAGGGAGGGAACTGTCTGTATTTTCTGATCAATTTTCCTGTGAATCCAAAAGTACTCTAAAAAAGAGTCTGTTAAAAAACACAAGGTGAACTATTACACATATATTAGAGTGTCTACAATTTAAGAGTCTGACCATTTGGAATGCTGGTGCAGATACAGAGGAACTGGAATTCTCATATGCTATTAGCAGGAATGTTCAATTGTACACGTACTTTGAAAAACAGTCTGAGAGTTTCTTAAAAAGTTAAACAAAAACCTAACACTTGACCCTAATATTCTACTCCTAGAGATTTATCTAAGAGAAATGAGAGCACATATCCATACAAAGACTTGTCCACAGTAGTCATACTAGCCTTAATTTTCATAGCCAAAACTTTGAAACAACTTAAATGTTCATTATCAACAGATGAATGTATAAACATAAAAATTGTGTTATACCTATACAATGGAATACACTATTCAGCAACAGAGAAGAACAAATATTAATACACACAACAGCATGGATAATATTTAATGAACAAAGCAAAAAATAACATGCGTACTGTATGATTCCATTTATATAAAATTCTAGAAAAAGCAAACTATGACAGAAAGTGTCATAAAGTGACAGAAAGTGATCAGTGGTTGCCTGGGATGTGGGAGGGCACAAAGGGGTGGGGGAGAGGTATTATAAAAAGACACTTTTAGGGGTGTTGGAAATATAATTTATATTGCTTGTGATAGTGGCGTTAGGATTTATACATATATGAAAACTTATGAAATTGTATTTTATAAGTGCAGTTTATTGTGTATCAATCATACCCAATAAAGCTGTTAAAAAGGTACTGAAATGATTTATTTCTATATCATTCAAGAAATCAATCCTTATTGTTTTTATTGTAAATAGCTATGTGATATTGGCCTGCTAATGAAGTTTAGAAACATTCTCTAACATCCAGTTCAGCAAGTCAAGTACCTGAGAAGATAATTTTGTAATCTCAGGTAAAGTAATGCAACAAGGGGGAATGATGGATTCTGCCATTTCTGTCCAAAACATTTTCAGGAATGCCATCAAGTTGAAAAGCAAAAGTTCTCAATTATAGATGCTTGGTTGCTTCAGGGACCTTTACTCTCAAATGTATGCTGAATTCATTGTTTTATTCCATTTTTCCCAAAATTAGGCCTCAATAAAAAAACATTTTTGGTACTTTTGTCAGTGTTATGTGCTGTTTACAGAGCAGTTGATTTATATGGGGCTGATAATATGTAGAGGTCATCATGTTCAGAGAGAAATGGTATGGTAATGATTCCATTCCAGAGAGAGATTCTGATAAAGCAGAGTATAAGCTCTGTAAGCTCTTCTGACCTTCTTAATAATAACATTTAGTGAACGCTTAATATGTGCAATACATTATCTTATTAAATCTACCCTCCAACCTCTTGAGATCTGTATTATAAATATCCTCACTTTACAGCTGAGGACACAGCAGTTTAAAGAGGTTAAGCAGCTTGCTCAAGGGAGTAAGTAAGGAGCAAAATTCCCAACTCAAGTGTGTCTAAGTGCAGAGCTCTCTCTATACTTTTGTCTCCTTCTTAATCACAGGAAAATAAGCATTAGACATAGAGGTGAAAATTAATAAATGATAATTTTATAGTTGTAGATGTTCTATGTGAAATCCTCTGGTCACATGATTTATTTTATTCAATCACTCTGGTCACATGATTTATTTTAGTCAATCACAATACAAGTTATCGCTTGTATACCTACAAGCAAGATACGATTTTATATATACTCTGGATTCCATATGATTTTGGAGATAACAGAGCGATAGTCAAGGTCACTACAAACTATAGAGTAGTTTACCTCTTGGTTCATTGCTTTCTCAGTTCTATAACAAAGGAATACTTTTATAATTTAATAATAAAAATAAATAGCAGTGAACAGAATCAGATACCATTTTGTAAGGCAATAACTAGTGATAACCTTCAGAGGTCACCACCTTTAAATGACAAGGGAAGCTTTCTTCATGAGAACTTAATGTTCTATCTGTATGATTTCCCCTAACTTTTCTTCTTTCGTGTTCCTTTCTCTGTAATTCTTTTTTCTTCTTTCTGTGTCTCTACTCGTATGACTCCTATCACTCCTCTGGGTCAGAAGTGAGGCACCAATCTTTAAAACAGCTCTACTAGAAGCATTTTCTGGCCAGGAAAAATAAATGGAATCTCCTTGACTTTTTCCCTCAACTTCCCACTCACTGCCTAATTTACCACTGCCTGTATTAAGGGGGCTCCTGTCTACAGAGCTAGAGACATCCCACAGGTGTTCTCATGAAGCTGGCCATCTCCACACTTGGTCTGACCACTGTAAACTCTACTAGGCTTCACCTTCTATCCCACTTCTACCTCGTAGACAGGACCCCTGGCCTATCTCCTGTTACCACTTCATTTTGCACAATACAAAGTTTTATTGTTACCCTATTTCTCTTCCCTGCTTTTCTTTTAACTTTTTTAATTCCCTTCTCTGTTTCTTCACCCTCTACCATATTTCTTATTTTCTTCCATTCCTATTTCTCTTGATTCTAATATACCATTAAATTTTTTAAATATGTATTTTTCATTCAAAACTGTTATATGTTCCCTATTCTTTATTTTAAAATTAAATGAATCAAATTTTTGTTCAAATCTGTTTTATATCCCTATTACGTACTCAAAATTAGATGATTCTGAGTTTTTGTGTTGTTTTTATCTCAGAGTAATAAAGAACCTCTAATTATAGATTTATCTATGCAAATAGAGCGTTTCTTTACTTGTGTTGGCCATTGGCCATGAGTCACAGAATTCCCTACCTCATACTAATTATTTATTAGAATCAAAGTTTCTGCATTTCATTTGACAGACCTTATAATTCTTCCTGTAACAATCTGCAATCATTCTCTCTGTAAACATATTGTATTCTGAATTTCCACAGAGAGTCACATTATTATAAGCATATCAAACATGTGAAAAGATGTATTTAAAAAGAATTAGGTTGGAGTAGTAATTCTGAAGCTGGGTGTGTATGTGCCCGTATCTATGTCTGTGTGTGCACTTTATTATTTTTCTGCCAGATGTCCATCAAAGCAAATAGTAATGGGCATAACATTATGCTAATTATGGAATAAACTATAGAGCTTGTCTCAAAGATTATATGATGATTATGTTTATAACTCTAAAAGTATATGTTTCATGATTATTTATGTTAGAATTTTCTTCTTTTTAGCCTCAGTGCCATACAGATCTACATAAAAATCCAAGTTTTCACTCTCTAATAAGCATTTGAATCAATACAAACTAGTTAATTTTAGCTCAAATGGAATAAAAAGCTGAAGGCTTTTAGAATCGTCTCCTCCTCAGGGGTTGTGAATTGCTTTTACAATGTAGACAGCCTTGGAGAAAGGCTATCAGATCTGTAATCTTTATTCCATGCTTCCAGGTCATGTGGCTTTAAGCAAAACATTTAACTTCTGTTATCATTTATTTTCCTCATATTTAGATTGAGAGTGGTGATGACTGTGTTATAAAAGAGCAATCCCCAGCTTTTGGTATGCAGAAAAAGAAAGTCAGTAAAAAGTCACTAAAAACAAAAACAAAACAAAAGGCAGATTCTGGCCCAGTTCTCAAGTTCTCAAAAGATTTTGACTCACCAGTCCTCGCTGAAACAGCTTGAATGACTCTGACAGAGAAGTAACTTGGACTATGAAGAACACTTCATATTCTTGTGAGGAGTTAATAAATAAAGTGACCTGGCACAGATAGGCACTTTCAAAGGAGTTATGCCACCAGGTTACAGACTATGTAATTTATGGAAATATACTAAAATAATGAACCAAGGGGATCCTGGGGTATAGTCCACAATACTTGTTATGGGGGATTAGAAGGAAAACATGTATCTCACTATTTTAAAGATGGAGTTATGTGGAACAGGTACTAAATAAGGCATTTAAAAAATTCCAGAATCTTGGGGCTTCCCTGGTGGCACAGTGGTTGAGAGTCCGCCTGCCGATGCAAGGGACACGGGTTCGTGCCCCGGTCTGGGAAGATCTCATAGGCCGCAGCAGCTGCCGGGCCTGTGAGCCATGGCCACTGAGCCTGCGCGTCCGGAGCCTGTGCTCTGCAACAATGGGAGAGGCCACAACAGTGCGAGACCCGTGTAACGCAAAAAAAAAAAAAAAAAAATTCCAGAATCTTAATTTGAAAAGTATTGTACTATTTGATATAGATCAATGCTATTCTGATAATGAAAGATCAGAAGTATCAACAACACAACGAGGGTGGGACAAAATTTAGGAATATTAAAGGAATAGAGAAAATGAAGTCATAATTAATAGAGCCTTATAAATTATTACACCTTGGTGTAATTAAATATAATCAAACAAATGTCACAGTAATGGGAAAACTGACACAACTATCCTACAAATCAATAAGAATTGATATAATTATATTGTTACAGATAAATTACTGTTAAATTATTACAAAGGACAAAAACAAAGTTTATTGTTAAGGAAAGATAAATACTTAGAGAAAAAAACTTCTTCATTAATAATTAAAGTCATGCACAATAATGCAATTTAGAACAATTTTAATGATTGACTTTATATCCATTAATCTAATATAAATCATTAACTGTGGTTTGCCAGGCTATGCAGAAGCATGCACATGTTAAGACTTGTTAGTGGTTGTAAATCTGTTCAGTTATTCTGGAGAACAATCAGGCAAATATAGCAAAGTTTATGAAGTACATATTGAATAAAAGGTATAGAATGCCCTCAGGTCAGTAATTTGGAAATATATCCAATGAAAACAAACATCCTAAAATATAAAATGCTGCTTATAGGAGTGCATAATATTGAAAAAAATCTTACGGGGGCTACTTAGTAGACAACTTGAAAATCACAGAAAAAAGAAAATGTTTACTAAAATGAATGAATGAAATTAATGGAATGCAATATAGCTATTTAAAAAGTCAAGTATAAAGAAAGTATAAAAACTGACATACTTTAGATCACTGGTTACAAAGTCTATGTTCTTTCCACATTTAATATTTAAAATATTTGGCCAACACTTTAAATTGCTTTGAAATTATTTCCTTAAATTGCTTATAATAATGTGTAAGATATTTCAGAAAAATGAACTCTATTTGTAAAACACTACTTTGGAATTCTCAACCAAAAAATACTAATTAAGACTGGACTGTACGTTTCCTGGTTTAGTCCTTCCTTACTGGGATTAAAGATAGATTTAAGGTTATAGAATTGATTGCTTCAAGTGATTTATTAATTTGATGAAGCAATAAGCTAGTTGTTTGTTTTCACTAAATTAACTGCTGGAAAAATTAACCAAATTCATTTAGTTGTTTGCTGACATAACCTAATAATATTAACTTTCTTCCTTAGCTTGTTCCAAGTGAGAAATTGGATCTCAATCACAGAAATCATGTGAGGATATAAAACATGGAAAAGTGTACTTTTATTTATTTATTTATTAATATTTTGAGGTAATTTTTATATGGAAATATATAACATGCATACAGAAATAACATAAATCATGTTTATGCAGTTCCAGGATCGTTCACAAAGTAAAAATAACTGTGTAATCTGCACACAAATTGAGAAACACAATATGACTAGAATGCCAGAAGCACCTTTGAGAAAGGGTACTTTTAGTTCAGTTGATATTTTCTGTTAAATGCAGTTAGACCCTGAGATATAAATGATTGAAAAAATAATAATTACAAACACTTGACAATGTTCATCATAGTTCTGCTATGACAATATGTTGGTACTTCATACTGGCTGTAAAGGTAGCATAACTTCAGGAACAGGAGTAACCAAATTTTAGGAAGTATCGTAATTGCTACATATCATGACACACCATAGTCTCTAATTTTTGCATTTACAATATGTGGTTTTATTCATGACAGCAAATAACCATTTAGCAAAAAAAAATCCAGTTATTGGTATCTGAGTATCAGAAGTTGTTCTATTTTGTTGCCATATATTTTACCTAAAAAAAAGGTCTGTGCTGAATTAAATGAATATTTTTAGAACAAAACCTTCTACAAGTCTATCAATGGATAAAATTTTCCTTCTACAACTGTAAAATTCTTTTTTGTTCTCAATATTAAAACATATATGGTGAAAAGAAACAGAATTTACTAAAGCAACAGAAAAGATCTATCTTCGTGAATCTCTATTTCTCTATATAAATTTTGCCTTTTAAGGATGGTGGGACTTTTCAAATGGCCTTGATTCTGTTAGCATTGGATAGATGTTAATGTAAAAATTTGGGAGCCAGAGCTATAGTAACAAACTTCTGAAGGCAATCTATGATATGATTCCCACCACATGACCCCCAAATTACCAGTGACATCAAATAAACTCAAGAACGTTACTGATGCCAACGTACAAACTAGTCATATTTTCTGCTTCAGTTCTCAAAGGAGGCTATTTTAAGCTTCAGAAAGAAGGGTTAAGTAGGCATCAAAATGGGAAGTCCTTTTTGCATTGGGTAACATAATTGAACCTTGGTACAGTGCAGGAGTTGGGAGGGAAAACCTTATTAAGTAGCTCTTCCATAAACCACTAAACCAGTTCACCTCAGTTCTCAGTGACAATGATAATATTTAAGAGACTAAACAAACAAACAAAAATGGTATCTGCCCTGTTACTACAATAATAATTGAGATCTTCTGACAGGATAGATTTTCTGCATCCTCATGAATTTTATGATTTTGAGTCAAAGTAGGAATCAATAATAGGAGACTTGTATGGTGTAACTAGAAGAGAGAGTGTGGAAATATTCAGGCTTGATCTGCTTGATAAGGTCTGTAAAGTGAAAAATATAGCGAGGAAAATCACTGAAGTCCTTTCATATTATTATTTATCTCTGATGCTTTTTGAAGAAGAGGTCTAGTTCTAGTTTCAACTAAAAATGAACCACATAGAACTGGAGGCAGGGGTATTGGGGAATAGGGCTATGCTAGCTCCTTTTGAGAATGAAGTGACAATTTGGAATTTCTGGTGTGCCTTCTCTAAGTAATGTCTCCCCAAAAAAATTTAGGTGAAATTTTGAAGATAACTCTCATGTGATATTTGTACTTTATTGGTTTATGTAAAGATACCCCTAATAGCTGCTGATAATGATTTTTAATGACATGCATTTTATTAACACACATTTGGAAAACCATTCCTTACCAATACTGTAGTACGCATATAGATTTTGTTCCATCTGGTAATAACTCTGACGCCCACGGATAAAAGTCACTGATCCAGATTTTTAGCAAGGGAAAATTTTACAAAATAAAACTAATTTGAAGTGTATATTCAGCACAAGTTGTCTTCTAAGAGGGAATTTAAAAATTTTGTTTACAAAAGAAATAAATTAGAAGATCTTATGAAATAATGGACAGGTGATGTTATTCAATTGAGGAGGTGGAAGTTTGGAGAATGGTTTGGTGTTCTGCATCATGAATGGATGGAAGAGTGAGAGTCTGGGTGACAACTGGAAAGTGGGAGCATAAATGAAGGAAGCCTAATATTACAGTGTGGAAACAGCATAGGGAGAGCTTATGGATTTGAAGCACAAAAGTCAAATGTTGAAAGGAATGTCTAAGGTAAGATTTTGAACTGAATCACTATAGATAATTTTATAAATTCTCTACTAGCATCCCTCTAAAATCTTCAGTGTCTTGCTTATAGATTCTTCGAGTAGGAGAGGATTTTCTAATAAAAATGTTCTGGTTTGGCAAGAGCAAAAGGAAGCTTTCTCTGGGAACAGTCTAGGAATGACGCCAGACATGACTGAGTGGAGGCTTTTTCATATTCTTCTCTTTTACTACTTGGATCTGAGACTGGAAACAGTGGTTGATATTCATAGATAGCACTGCAGTCTATAATTGATAACTCTCATGAATCATTTTGCCCTTTTAGTAATGGGATGGGTCAAGTGAGAAAAAATATTTCAAAGCCTTAGAGATTCCAAAGGAAAGTAAAGGGCTTCCTCTCTTGAACAGTATTGTATGGAAATTCAATATTTCTATATCAATAAAGATAAATAAAATAGGAATGCAACATGGTCAAGATTTATGAGTTTTAATTTAAGGTAAAAGCCTCCGTTGCAATATATAATAATGTGAGAGAATTATATCTGATTCAAATAAAAATATACATGTATACACACATAAATCTATTATTATCTAAGTAAGAATACATCATTTTACAGACACCTTTTGCCATGGTTGGACATGCATCTTTCCTGTTGTAATCTCATTTTTTTTAGGAGAAACATATGTTATCCAAAAAGGAGAAAGAACAATTTTTTTATAGATATAGTCCTATATTAGATTGTGTATAAGTTATGACATTCATTCAAGGGAAGATTTTTTTTTTTTGATGTGTTGTCAAGGGACATGGTTAAGATAAAGAGAAAGGTTTATATTTACCAACAAGAGTTCACCTCACCAGAAGTGTGGATAGATTCCAGGGATTAAATAGAAAGAGGATCTTAGACTGGGAACCATTTACCAATACAGTCTGAGGGAAATTAGAAAAAGCTCTAAAAGTCTTGTTGAAATAATCCTAATGGAAATTAGTCACAAAAGGACAGAATAGGTTGCTCTTTTTGTGATGCACTGTTGTCACTTGGCCAGTGGTTTTCAAGCAATAGTGCGCATCAGGAATACCTGGAAAGACTTCAAATTGCAGTTGCTCAAATTCTACCCCACAGAAGATAATTTAAAGATCCCAGAGTAAGCAGGCAGGTAGGCTGTGGTCAGATGCAAAAGGAAACACTAGTCTAGGTTTCCAAGATGATTGCAAACATGCCATTTCTCCTCCAAATTAAAGACCTTGATTTGACCTCTGGGCCTCAAGCAGTAGTCCTTGGATAGAAGGAGAAGCTGATTGATTTTTTTTGTGTGTGTGTGTGTGTGAAAATAAAGAAGTAACTTTATTTTTCTTTTCCTTTTATATTGGAGTATGGTTATTAACAATGTTGTGTTAGTGAAGCTGATTTTTTTGTTGTTGTTAGTGAAAATAAAGAAGTAACTTTATTTTTCTTTTTCTTTTATATTGGAGTATACTTATTAACAATGTTGGGTTAGTTTCAGGTGTACAGCAAAGTGATTCAGTTATACAGATACATGTATCTATTCTTTTTCAAATTCTTTTCCAATTTAGTTTATTACAGAGTATTGAGCAGAGTTCCCTGTGCTATATAGTAGGTCCTCTTTTTTTCTTATTATTATATACTTCTCACATAGTCAGAATCATACTATTTATATCCTTTCTTTCCCCCATATCCATTCACCATGAGCATTTCCTGATGGCAAACTGAATTATTGAAATTAGGATTTAGTTGAGAGTAACAATGGCAACAGCAAAAAAATTCCATCACATTAAAATCAAAATGTTTTCCTAACTGAAGGAAGTTAGCCTACAAGCTATATATGGTACTTCCTAGTGACAGGGATCAGGCTACTTCTATCTTGTTCTCCACAGGAAGCTCCCAATCCTGGAGTCATTCCATAGTCTGGATGGCTGCTGGATCTCTAATTGGCATATGTTTGTTAATATAAGGTTTGTCCTCTTTAACAACATGAAAAAATTCACTCATTCACCTCAATTTAGAAGTGACCACCCACGCTCACTTAAAAATCTTGCCTAAATGCTGGCCATGTGTCAGCATTTTTTACTTACTTTATAAACAACTATATCTACACAGCATGACATCAGCCTATATTGGATATCAATAACTACAACTGTAGGAAGATTCTTCCATTAGTGGTTTTATGCTAGTAACTCTGAAAAAATATTCGAAAAGTTTCCATATTTAGGATATATACATTTTAAGTATCAGAGTTTGGACACAAGATTCTACATCCATCTAAAATGTATTTTTACTGAACTATTATGGGCAACTTTATAAAGCACAATTTTTGAAGGACAACAGTAGAGTAGATCAAAGCAATGGTCCCTTCAGTTAGTTTTATACAAAGGTTGTCAAAATTTTACTTTCTCAGTGCTGAAGAAAAAAATATTACTAAGGTAGAAAATTTAATGATTGCTGAAATGGCTAAAATCTCTAGATACTTTATTTCTCAAGTGAAAAACAGTAGCTCAAACTAACTGTTTCATTTGCTATAAACAGTGTATATATCTATTCATGTATATGGCCGTTCACACAACTAGTACCCATAGAGCAACATGGGAAAAAGCATGATGAATTGACATCCAACAAAATTGCTTTAAAAGTGGATATTACACATTTAAGTATTTTTCTTTCAAGTGTATTTCTACCAATAATTTGTGCACAAAAAAAAGAAACTGTAATAGCATATTACTACTATTTTTCTGCCTTATTAGACAAGATAAATTGTGTAATCTTCTTTTATAGCACAAAATGAGGTAGAGTGTCATTTAATTACCTATGAATCAAGGCAATTTAGGTAACTTTCTGATCACTATCACAGAGAATCAAGGAACTAAAATGCTCAATAATCAATAACAATGTCAACCACAAAACAGTTAAGGCCTTGCAATTTTCCTGGAATAGTAGGGTTCACAGACAGTTTTCACTGTCCTAAAAAATCTGTTTGCTCCACCTATTTCTCTCTTTCCCCAACCCCCAACCCTTGGCAACCACTAATCTTTTTACTATCTCAGTTTCGCCTTTTCCAGAACGTCACAAAGTTGGAATCATACAGTATGTAGCCTCTTCAAATTGGCTTCTTTCACTAAATAAATATGCATTTAAGCATAGGCTCCAGACACACAGGCTCAGTAGTTGTGGCTCACGGGCCTAGTTGTTCCACAGTACGTGGGATCTTCCCAGACCAGGGCTTGAACCCGTGTCCCCTGCATTAGCAGGCAGATTCTCAACCACTGCACCACCAGGGAAGCTCTGGTCTTTTGTGGTTTTAACTGAGCATCATTTATGATTGTTTATTTTCTTTCTTAGCATATCAGTTAAACTTCTTTTTTTTACTTTTTTATTGTGAGCTCCAGAATTTACAATATACATTTAGACCTAACCCAAGTCCATTTTCAAATAACATTGTACCACTTTGTGAGTATTGCATCTTATAACAAAATACTCGATTCCTCCCTCCCTTCCCTTGTATCACTGCTGTCATTCATGTTATATACATATATATAAGCATAGATAAGCATGTATACACATAAGACACATACATACATAATAAAAAACATTTTGGTATCATTAGTTTGAACAGTTATCTGTTAGATCAATTAAGAATAAAAAATAATTAAGTTTTTACTTTACCTTCACTTATTTCTTTTCCAATGCTTTCCTTACTTTATGAAGATCTGGGTTTCTGACCTATATTCTATTCCTTCTCTTTAAGGAACTCCTTTTGACATTTCTTAAGGCAGGTCTACTGGCAACAAATTCCTCCAATGTTTGTTTGTTTGAGACTCTAATTCTCCTTCATTTTTGAAGGATAATTTCACAGGGTACAGAATTACAGGGTTTTTTTTTCTCTCAACACTTTAAATATTTCACTCTATTCTCTTCTTTATTACATGGTGTCTGAGGAGAAGTCAGATATAATTTTTATCTTTGTTCCTCCATAGCTAAGGTGTTTTCTCCTCCTGGTTTCTTTCAGGACTTTACCTTTGAATGTCTATATTTTGAAAATGGTATGTCTAGGTGTAGCATGTGGGTTTTTTGTTTGTTTGCTTTTGTTTTTATCCTACTTGGTGTCTGGTGTCTATATAGACTTGGGAATTTCCCAAATTATAAGAATTCTCAGACATTATTGCTTCAAATATGTATTCCATTCATTTTTCTCTTTCTACTTTTTCTTATTTTCCCATTACCCATATACTACAACTTTTGTAGTTGTCTCACAGTTCTGGGATATTCTGTTTTTTCAGTCTTTGTTCTATTTGCCTTTCAGATTTTGAGGATTCTATTGACACACCCTCTAGCTCAGAGATTTTTGCTTCAGCCATGTACAGTCTACTAACAATAAGCCCATCAAAGACATTCTTCATTTCTGTTATAGTATATTTGATCGCTAAGATTTTATTTTTATTCTTTCTTAGGATTTCCATCTCTCTGCTTGCACTGTCCATCTGTTTTTGCATGCTTTCTACATTATCCATTAGAGCCCCTAAAATATTAATCATAGTTGTTTTAAATTCCCAGTCTGATAATTGCAACATCCCTGCCATGTTGGTTCTGATGCCTGCTTTATCTCTTCAAATTGTGTTATTCTGCCTTTTGCTATGCCTTTTAATTTTTACTACCAGACATTCTTTGCTCTAGGTAAAGAACTGCTGTAAAGAGGCCTTCAGTAATGTGGTGGTGAGATGTGGGGGGAGGTGAAGTTTTCTATAGTCCCATGATTAGGTCTCAGTCTTTCAGTGAGCCTGTGCCTCTGGACTGTGAACTTCACATCTTTCTTCACCTTAGTATTTTTTTTTATCCCCCTTACGTTGGACAAGATGGCTAGTTTGGGCTGGAGTTGGTATTTCCTTTCCTCCTACTTAGTTAGACTCTGATAATACCCCAGCAGGTTGTGTTCTAATTAACTAGCTTCCCTCCAGGGAAGACTTTATTAAGAAAACCAAAGGGAAAAACGGTTCCCTTTTAGGCTCCCCCTGCCAGAAGCCAGAGGAGTCCCCATGCCCCAGGAACTGGTAGGGCTCACAAATTGTGAGGGGGGTATTTCTATGACTGGAGTTTTTAACTCTGAGTTGTCTGCATTGAGCCTCCTACAATTCATCAATTATAGTTCAGGTTCTCCTACACCAGTACTAGTTACCTAGTTATGGGGTATTTCTGCTCCTGAGTCTCTGCTCTGGTAAACACAACTCCTTGTATTTGCCTGACTCTCCAGTCTTGGGGGCAATGGTTTGTCCTGCGTCCTTCCTTCTCTTATGTTTCCAAGATTTGTTGACTTTTAAGTCTTTTCCGCTTTTTACTTGCTAGGGTGGGGTGGTGACTTCCATGTATACAACTAGAAACCAGAAGTCCTTTAATAAGCTTTTTATTCTGGAATAGCTCCTGATTTTGTCCAGAGTTCTAAAGTGTTTATAAGTATTTACTTCTAGGAATCTATCCTAAAAACTTAATATAAAATGTAGAATAAAAAACATACAATATCTATTAATTTACTAATCCATCCTTTCATCCAAGTTTTAAGATCCTGCTACAATTCAGACAAACAGGTCTAAGTTCTCAGATGCAAAGATAATTGAGGTGAAACCTCTATGCATCATGAGCTCACCAATAAGGAACATAAGCATACTTTCCACTCTAATTATGTGTCTTTAAGGAAAAACAATAACCGTTCACAAAATCAACTGCTTATAATGGCTCACCTCTGCCAATAGGAACTCTCCCTCACATTTTCTAAACCTTCTTCTACTCTGGCTCCCTACTCACCTGATTCTAAACTCTTATCAAACTCTGTATCAAAGAGCAATTTGTGGGAGATGTCTGGCATCTATTTTCTTTTCTTTTGACAACAAAGCCCAACTGACTTTTAGGAAACTACCAGACATTCTGTGACCACAATCAGGGTGGAATGTTAATCTAGGTTCTATGCTTGAGCATGATGTTAGAAATGACCCAGTCTACACAGATTGATTGTTCCTTCTCCGTGGAATTTAAATCTTGAGCAGAGAAAGCTAAGCTAGCAATTGTACTGGTATGAAGCTAGAAATTAGTTGTTACTGTGTTTTTAACCTAGATCTTGGGTGGCTATGACTACTGATCTTTACCCAGCTGGGTTTTCTAGATTTTGTGTTAATTTCTGTGAGTCCTGCTAAATCCTTTCCATTGATTTCCTTCTGGTCTGAGTTACTTGGAATGTATTTCTCTTGCATGAAAAGAAATAATTTTAATCAATATGTCCATATTTGGTATCTACCCTGCCCTTTTATTCACTCTTTAGAGTTTTACTTTTATTTTATTCTCGGTGTCTTCTAAGTAAACGATCACTGGCACCCCAAAGAGATTTAACTTGGAAGTCTCCTTCTGACTCTGGCGCAGAGCTCCTTTATGGTCACTTCCACAACTCCTGGCATAAAATACCTAGTATGCACTCTAATCAGGGCAACTCATGCCTTGTTGGAAAATTGGCATTAAATGTATACCAAAACTTTACAAGAGTAACAATGTAATAAAGCTATTTACAAAAGAAAGACATACATTCTCCAAAAAAACTAAAATGAATTTCAATATCATCTTCCACCCCTTCACATGACCTTGCACTTAGCATTCTGGCCATACCAACCATTATCCCTGAGCAAACTGTTTCATTCATAACTCCATGCACTTGCAACACAATTTCCTGAGCCAGAATATCCTTTTCATCTCTTCTCCCAATCTCTTCCTATAAACTTCACACAATATACATATCACAAGTGATAAGTATGTAACCATTTATGGGATTCTTTAGTATTTTAAGGTACTGTGTTAGCTTTACGTGGTATATCACATTTAAGCCTCATAAAAATACTATTAAGTAGGTACTGTAAAGCCTACTTTATAGATGGGGAAACTGGCTTTGTAATACCATGAAGTAGGGAAGTACCAGAAGTTGGATTCTGAGTCAAAGCAGATGTAGCCTATAGATTGTGTTCCTAGTGACTACAGTAAAGACTTTTCACGTGGTTATTTAGTTATGTGTCTACACTTAAAAATTATAATTGTTTATATACCATATGTAATTGTATATATCCTAATTTTTGTTAGAGGATTTTGATTAGATAAGTTCCTCCTCCAGCAAACCTTATCTGGTCTCATTAATATTTCTAATCATTTTCTCACTAGTGCAACAAGCGTATCACACCTTGTTTAGTCCTTATTTCATTCTAATTTTATTATACTTAGCTCTTTATATCTCTGTCTTTTACATAAATCTTTAAGCTTCTAAAAAGTAGAAAATTGGTTATGGCAGGGAAGGTGTGAAATATCTAGTAAAGGGCATGAACCTTCAAGCCAGGTACGTCTGGACAAAAATCCTAGATTTCTACTTACTACTAGTGTACTCTAATAGTCTTCTCCCTAGACTTAGTTTTCTTATATGTAAAATGAGGAATACAATACTTACATTGCAGGGTACTAAGGAGTGCCTTACCTATAGCAGGCACTGAGTAATTACTTACTGAATCAATGTTATTTAAGGATTCAATATAAGCTGCTACTCTAACTTCCATTTATCTCTTATCTCTTTAAGATCTTACAGAATGTTTTCACTTATCTCTTTAGGATCTTGTAGAATATAACATTATGTACATCTTGCATTGTACAAAGTAATGATAATGTAATAAATCTAACTTTTTAATATATAAATCTCATAAATAATATGATTACAGCAAAAGTAGTATATGAAATATTTTAATGACTACATTTGAATGAATTAAAAGGAATGAACTAATCCTCAGTGCAAATATATGTATACACACACACACACACACACACACACACAGGGTTTCAAAAATCAGTCTCATTAACCTTATATTTTGGCCTGTGGACCACAGCTTTATATTTTTTTACTGGATAGTTGTAAACAAAATTTTAATCTTTTGCCCTACACTTCTGCACCTTTCCACCTACTTGCCCCTCTTCCAGATATAACAATGCTGCATCATCTTGTGTGGTTAAAGTGTGACCAAATGTAATTTAGTAAGAAGGGAGGTGAAGTGACACAGAGTATGAAATTTAAAAATGCGATATGGGGGGCTTCCCTGGTGGCGCAGTGGTCGGGGGTCCGCCTGCTGATCCAGGGGGCACGGGTTCATGCCCCAGTCCGGGAGGATCCCGTGTGCTGCGGAGCGGCTAGGCCCGTGAGCCCTGGCCGCTGGGCCTGCGCGTCCGGAGCCTGGGCTCCGCGGCGGGAGAGGCCATGGCAGTGAGAGGCCCCCGTACCGCAAAAACAAACAAACAAAAAAAAAAAAAATGCGATATGGGGATATATGTATATGTATAGCTGATTCACTTTGTTATAGAGCAGAAACTAACACACCATTGTAAAGCAATTATACTCCGATAAAGATGTTTAAAAAAATGAATGTCACACTGCTTTTCATATTGAATACGTAGCATTAATTCACACTGCAAGCAACTCGATGCAAATATTTTGTTGCAAAATAGAGGAAAGTAAGGGACTTTCTTATATTCGCTGCAGCTGTGGGGAAATTTGAAAAACAGATATTTAAAAAATCAGACACAGGCACTTAGCCTGTGCCGCTCCGCAGCACACAGGATCCTCCCAGACCGGGGCACGAACCCGTGCCCCCTGGATCGGCAGGCGGACCCCCGACCACTGCGCCACCAGGGAAGCCCCCCATATCGCATTTTTAAATTTCATACTCTGTGTCACTTCACCTCCCTTCTTACTAAATTACATTTGGTCACACTTTAACCACACAAGATGATGCAGCATTGTTATATCTGGAAGAGGGGCAAACATACGACTGCATGTTTAAATTCTTCTTTGCTTGTTAACACCTAGTCTCAATTCCTCAAAGCTATAAATCAAGTCCTCAAATATCCTTCAAAACGCTGGATGAAAGGAATAAAAGCAATACTTTAGTTCCCACTGCAATCCACAGTTAGACAGTAAATGTTGGATTTGTGGCCAGGCAAACTTTTGATTTTGTGGATTTCAGATCAAACTCGATACTTTCTACTTTATCTTTGGCACAATTCAAACCAAAGCTTTGAGGCTTCTAGACCTTGTAAAGCACCAGGTAAAGTATATAAAAGGATAAAAAAATTCAGTGCAAATCAGATTGGTACAGTTATTTTATAGGCATATTCTCTTACACAGTATCAAGGCATAATGTGAAGCTGCTTGTTCTGAACTACCCATGAAAACAGAATTATTTTGTTTCAAAAATAAAATATTTAATAATTGTTTGCTAAGATCTATGCTTGAAACAAAGGAATTTATAATGAGAAAATTAAAGTTGATCAGTGTCTACAAAAAGCAGTGACCATAAATTGACTAAAAAATTTTTTTTCCAAATTCTATGTACCTGATGTTTATCCTTTGATTTAAATTATTATAAAATTGATATTAAAATTATACTTTAAAATTGTATAAATTACAATAGGACTTTGTTTAGGCTTTTTCATTTAACTAAATTTATTCATTGTCAGGACCCATGCACTACAGAAATGTGAATTTTTGAATAAATTATATTAAAATACTATGCACTGGGTTCTTTAAAATGATGTTATTTTATTGTGTTCCAATAGGTAATCAGATGCAACTTATTTTACTTCCAAATAAACCACCTTCTCTAGAAAGTATGCAGAGAAAAGTACAGCTTTCATTTACTTTTATATGAGATAGCAAAATATTTTAATCTAACCTGTCTAGATAAAGTATTCATAATCATTTCATTGGCGTTAACTCTATACTAGCTCTAAGACAAACTAAATTTTTGCTCAAAAATAGAAAAAAAAAACAATATTCACTTCAGAAGATTTAAATTTTGTAGAACAGTTCCACAGTTTTGGGGAAAATAATTGTTATAAACTAACAGAATTACTTTTAAATAAAATAAATTATATTTAATTACATAACTTTGTTATATGTCTGCCTTAAGACAGTTTTTCTCTGTCAAGCTCTTTTGTTCAATGAGAGCATAAATTACATATTTAGCATGCACTTTGTTTCATGGTTATTCAGATGTGTATTGTGTATTCTATTTGTCTCATTGGGTGTTGGACATATACAGACAAAATAAAAAGCCAGCCTATTACCATACTGTAGATAGTGGAAAAAGACACTAGCCTCCTGGGTCAGAGGCAAACTATTTTATTATTTAGGACCAAAGCAGTAGCTTGAATGTAGTCAGCATAAACTTCACACTGCTTCCCCATGTCCCACAAGTTCCACTAGGGTAGCACAGTGCCTATGGTGGATAATTGTATACACAGTGGTTTCTGTTAATGGAAAATTTGCTAGATTTGCCACTTTCACAGTAAACAAAAGAATGCCTGATTTTTGTCTGGAGAGAGATGTTCCCTCATCCCTCATGGTTGCTCGTTGCAAATACAACCCTAAGAAATGGTCCAAATAAAGAGCCTTCAGAGACTTCATTTTTTGGAATACCCAGAAAGAATTTTAAGGGCCATGGTAGATTACCATTCCAACCGACTGTTTAAGAAAGTGTATACATGTTTGAAAATTTTAAATAGAAACAAATTAAAAAAAACCTTAAAAATGACATAGAAGCTTTATAAACCAACCAAATTAAACTCATAGAAATGAAAAATACCATAAAGGCAAATTAAATGGATAGATAAAACAGTAGACTAGTCAAATAGAGAAACAGTAAACTGGAAGATCAGAAGAACCTATCCAGAAAAGCACAGAGTTATAAAGATAGACATTTTGAAAGAGATGGTAAAAAAAAAAAAAAAAAAAAAAAAAAAAAAGAGAATATACAATTAGATCAAACACTTAACAGAGCCCTAGAAATGGGCAAGAGAAATTTAGGTAGAGAAAGTATTTAAGAGACAATGACTGAGAATTTACCAAATTGAACAAAAGACATCATACCCATATTAAAAAAAAAAATCCCAAAGAATCTTTAGCAGGTTAAATAAACTGCAATCTACACCTAGACTCAACATATTGAAATTATTTTTAAAAAAAGCCAAAGGGTAAAATATTAAAATAGGTGAAAAGATGGGAAAGAGAAAGATTTCTTACAAAGAAACTACATTAGGTTGATATCTGAATCCTAGAATTAATGTTGGCCATTTAAGTCATATAGAAATATATAACAGTCATAATTGTTTCATATAGAAACAAAAAAAATATTTAAAATGACATAGAAGCTTTACAAACCAACCAAATTAAATTAAAAGAAGTAATTCCTCAAGTTAGGATATTTGATACTCTATAGACTTGTAGAGGATACAGTGATGCTCTCGTGGAGGGATTCATATCATGCACTGCACCACCTTCTTGCCATCTGCTTTCTCACTTGGCTCTTCCTTTTCTCTTCCTCTTGCTCTTTCTATTCTCTATTTCTCACAACCAAGAATCTTTGAAATAGAGTTACTGCCAGAGTCAGTTCCTTCTCCCCTAACATTCTAGGTTTCACTCTAATCTAGATAATCAGTGCATATCTTCTAATCAAATAGGATATTTCTGAAATAAAATGTTCCAGAAATAAATTCTGGTTATTACTTTTTCACCTCACAACACACAAATGATTTTATAGCTCAATTATGCAATCAATTAATGCAAAGTTACTTCAAAGTTTCATCATCAAAAAACTATGGATTCTACAGGTATAAGTAACAAGGTTGAAGTGAGACTCATGGCCTCATCATTTCATCAAGTCCAATCTTCTTTCTGATTTCTTATTGCAGTAAATATCTTCACTTTATAGCCACCTTTTAAAAGGTGAGGAACTTGAAGATCTTTATACAATTCCTTCCTCCCCCTCACTTTTCACATTCAATCAGCAACTATGTGTAGCTAATTCCACCTTCTAAATGTTCCTCAAATATGTCTTCTTTCTTATGTTATTTCACCATAACTTCTCAGCTGCAGCATACCAATAGTACACCTTCATAACACCTGCCTCCAGGATAAGTTCAAGCTGTCTTCCATATCATTACTAAAGGAATCGTTCTCAAATCCAAATGCATTCCTCTACTTGGAATATTCACTCCATATATTATGTTTCTTCTAAATCACCATTAAGTAACTATGAAAAAAATCTATAAAAAGCAACTCAAGCATTAACTTAGAGAACAGTGGTCATATCCCCCAACCAAAGATTTGGTGTCATATCTTTGTAGTCACATAGGAACAGGGACACATTTTTCATGGGCATATGAAAGTGTGTATCTTTCTCAGACCTAATTTTATCATAGTGTGAGTAGCGGTGTAATTTTCTACATCTCTCACTAGATAAGGAGTTTTCTAATGCCATGTATAACTAATATATATTCAGTGATTAGTAACTACCAGGGAGTATGCTAAAACTATGCATGGATTACCTCATTTAATTGTCATAAACCCCATGAAGTGCATAGTTATTATGAGCATTTTACAGATGAGGAAACTAAGTGTCACAGAAGTAAAGTAAGAACTTAGCTAGATGGTAATGAAGACAAAATTCAAACTTAGAGAAGGCAGCTTGAGAGCTGGTTTTCTTAACAAGTATACTCCCTCCTTTAGAGTTCAAGAACCATTTCTCTCTTTCTATATCTTCTATGTCTAACACAATACCAGAAGAGTAACAGACATACTGTAAATATTCACTGGATGATTACATGAATGAATGAATGATGAAGAGATGACTAATGAATATTTTAATAGAGTGCTTTTCACTTTGATGTAAGAGATTTGCATTAAATATAAGATTTGGCCAGCAAGAGTCTGTACTTAAAATACTAATAAAAACTGAAGGAAAAAATATATTTTTTAAATTTGAGAGTATTATAAAGATTTAAATTATTTCTGGGTTTTGAATAAATGTATAAGACTCTGCTTTATGCACAGATACATTCAAAATACAGCCATACACAGAATGAGTCTGCAAAATTCTCTTTGCTTTCCCCCCTGCCCCACATGTTTAGCAATTTTAGAGATGGTGACCATAAGTATCCTAAAAAATATATCACCATATTCTTCATCTGTAAAATAAAGACAATGGGCTATACAAAGGTCCCTTCTAGTTCCACCATTTATAATCTTCTGACTTAACTTATATCATATATTTTACTAGTGCACAGTATGTTTTCTTTTAGTTCCAGACTAATTTCTTTTTTTCCCTGAGTCTGTACACTAGTACTAATTGTCATGTCTAATCTATAGGCCAATTTGTAAAGAAAAAAAGAATCCAATGGGGACACTGCAAAGAATCCACAATTTGAAGAGAGTAGAGTGGGAGACATGCTGTGCCTGGACTGAAACAGTTGTTTCAAGAAACTTAAGTGTCTGAGGAAGTCATCCCGAGAAAGGCCATCCACTGTGGTTTGATCTCTCCACTGAAGCACTGGCTGCCCATATGCTTGGTGAAAGCCCAGTCTGTTAGACCCATGCCTAGGGCTAGTTTTCCCCTTGTTTCTGCCCAGGAAATGACACCAGTGTTTCTAAAGTATAAGTGAAATAAAATTTCATTATGGTAGAGCTCTGAATGAAACTGAGGTTACATGATATTACATTAATTGGGCTGAGTAAGTCAACATTGTGCTTTATAAGTGGATAAAGGGGAAAATTAAAAAAGAATAAAAGGGTAATGTTTAAGAACATGTGTGCAGAACTGGACGATTTTTAAAATGCTTCTCAAATATTTTCTCTTTAATCCCCACAAGTGTCCTCTGAGTATACTCATAATTACTTAAATTTTATAGATGAAGGAACTGATTTTCAGAGCATTGCTTAGGAGCCATAATTAGTAAATATGCGGTCTGGACTCAAATCTAAATCTCCTGTAACAAATTCCTTATATTTTCCATCACTGCACATCAACCCAAGAAAGAGGATATACTCAAGGCATATTTAACTTCCTACAATAAATTATATATATGTATATTTTAATGGCAAACTTTTATGGAAAGAAAAGTAATTTGCATGAGTTGCTATTTAAGAGACAGTTTTATGTAGCTTATGTCTATAAGAACACAAATTATTTTCACAGATATTCAATTTATTATCTTACCCTCTATCAGCAAAAAGAGTTAATTAAGAATATGATTGAGCATTGATGATGGAATGTAATCAAACATTATGTGATTCGTACAAAAATAACATTTAAAGTATCTTTAAATACTTAAAGTGACTCTTTCTTCCTGAACCATGTGAAAAAGTCAAGGACATCGTTCTATAAGGACCAACTGACCTTAGACACCTACGTTTGTCAGAAACCACTAACTGCTTACCTCACATAGTCGCCTCCTCTTGTTTACTAAAAGTACCTCAAAAAACTAAATACAGCATTTCCAAGATTTTCTATACATATGACCTATAAGTTGCTAATAATAGTTGGATGGCTCCAAAGGAAGTTCTCGAAGTGTGAAAGACTCACTGGAATGTACATTTTGCCCTTTAACCTTTCCCTTCTTCCCGAATGGAAGGTGGGCATACTGCTAGATATGGAGCTGCCAATTTGGGACTAGGAAGAGAGAAGTATGAAATACACTGTCTGCTAAGGATGGCTGAGAAAAGAAAGGAAGAACTTACTATTGAAATGGATTGTGGAGCCACATTGAACCAGTCCCGGCCTGCCTTGCATGATACAAATAAACTGATATTTGTATCACTATTATTTGGGTTATCAGTTATATGCAGCTGAACACAATATCTGACACATTTACCCCAAACCAATCACTATATCCAGGGAGAATGATGGGAACTGATTGGCTTATAACTGATTGGTCTAAGGCCTCTCACCTCACTAATTTCTGTCCATTTAGACATATTTTTAAATCAGGCCAACCAGGTCCTATATCACAAAAACCATATAGATGCTATAAAATGGGGAAAATCCAGGTCCTGTTAGAAGGGGGAGAAGGAATAATGAATGATAGGTAGTCCCTCATAAATGTCCACTATAATATTCACGCGCCATAATTTATTTAACTAGTCTTCCACTTGTGGATACCAGACTGTTTCTATTTTATTATTATCATAAGCAATGTCTTGTTAAGCTCCTTTGTAGACAAATCATTGTAAGAGTTTCTGTGTGTGTGTGTGTGTGTGTTTGTCTGTTCAACAGAAAGAGAATTACTGGCACAGATCTTACTAAATTTTCTTATAACCCTTAATATATTTTGCTAAATTTATTTTCATGCTTGTTTCAACTCAAGTTTCTGCCCAAGTGTATAAGAATGTTCATTCAAAGTACAGTTACCATCATCATCATTTATTTCTATCACTATATGTATATATTTTGCTTAGTTGCATATGCAAAAATTATCTGACATATTGATTTTAATTTTTTTGATTTAAACAAATGTTTTTAGTTTCAGTTTTTGAATAATAAGCATTTTTATTTGTTAATCATGAAGTAATTAATAAAAAAATTTCAAAAAGTGAAAAGTGTGATTTTAAATAAATGTCACTTAAAAACTCTCTGGAAGTGGTTCTCAAACTTCTGTTTGTGTGCATCAGCTGGGGGGTTTTCCCCCAGCTATATCGAGGTATAATTAACAAATAAAATCATATATATTTAAGGTGTACAACATTATGATGTGATATACATATATACTGTAAAGGGATTACCACAATCAAGTTAACACATCATCACCTCAGTTACCTTTTTTGTGGGTGATGAGAACCCTTAAGACTTATAGCAAATTTCAGGTATACAATACTGTATCATTATCCATAGTCACCATGTGCATTAGATCCCCAGAACTCATTCACCTTACAACTGAAAATTTGTACACTTTAACCAACATGTTTCCATTCCTCACACCCCCTAACAACCACCATTCTACTCTCTGACTCTATGAGTTCAACTTTTTAGACTTCACATATAAGTGAGGTCATATAGTATTTGTCTTTCTCTGTCTGACTTATTTCACTTAGCATAATGCCTTCCAGATTCATCCATGTTGTCACAGTTGGCAGGATTTCTTTATTTTTTATTGCTGAAAAATATTCCATTGTGTGTGTTAGTGTGTATAACACATTTTCTTACCCATTCATCTGTCAGTGAACACTTAGGTTGTTTCCATATGTTGGATATTGTGAATAATGCTGCAATGAACAGGAAGTGCAGATACCTCTTTGAAATACAGATTTCATTTCCTTCAGATATATACCAAGAAGCAGGATTGCTGAATCATACAGTAGCTCAATTTTTATTTTCAACTTTAACTGTATCCCCCCTTCTGTGAACAGTTTATGCCTTTAATTAAGTTTTCTAAGGATCTTATTGTCTTTGTCTAAAGATTGTTTTGGCTTTTCCATATAAGCCAATTATTTTTTCAGTTCCTTAACTGTAATTAAAACTTCTCTTTTAATAATTTGAATTACAAGATTTCAAATTTTAGAATAACCCAAGCTTTTGAAGTATCTTCTGTGAGTTCCTATATTGCTTTTATATTTAATTATATATCAGTTAATTACTCATTTATATTTTCTTGCACCAAATCTTTCTATTATTTTTTAATAGCTTTTCATTTTGTTGATCATCTCTATGGGTAGTTTAATTTTGATTAATTTATTTTTTTAATTTTCATCAGTTTTTTGGTACAGTTCCTTTGCATTGATGATATTTTTCCAGCATGTTTAGGAATATGCTCATTAACGTTTACTATTTCTTATATTATAAAACACAATTAAGAATATAGATTTCCCGGGCTTCCCTGGTGGCGCAGTGGTTGAGAGTCCGCCTGCCGATGCAGGTGACACGGGTTGGTGCCCTGGTCCGGGAAGATCCCACATGCCACAGAGCGGCTAGGCCCGTGAGCCATGGCCGCTGAGCCTGCGCGTCCGGAGCCTGTGCTCCACAACGGGAGAGGCCACAGCAGTGACAGGCCCGCGTACCGCAAAAAAAAAAAAAAAGAACATAGATTTCCTTTCAAGTTCTTATTTAGCGTCATTAAACTTGACACATCATGCTACTATTCAATCATAATTATTTTATAGTAGTTAATAAAGCATTTTACTCATTCACTATTAATAAATTTATTTTTGTTCCAGATCTATAGGTTCAAGAACAAATGTTAATTACTGAACTACTAATGTTATATTGTAGTCAAGGAACGTTTCTTTAGGTGGAGTTGATATTTCATAATTTGATGAAACATTCTTTGCAACCTAAACGCAATAATTTTTGGCAAACGTTGTGTCTTTGAAAAGAATCTGGGGAGTAATAGCCACAAGAAGGCAGAATAGTAGGCTCCCAAATCTCCCTCCTCCTAAAAACGGATGCACGGAATACACAAATATACATGCATCAATTCCTCCTGAGAAAAACCCAGAAACTAGTTGAGAGTTCCCTACACACCACCAACTGAGAAAATATCCACAGATAGGAAAAGCGGAGACACACTCCTGTCATAAACCGCGCAACCACGCCCCTGGCCCAGTGCCACATAACCTAGACAGAAGCCCCCAACTCCAGTTCTTCCCTGAGGAGTGAAAAGTCCGTACCACACATCTAATACCCCAACTTCCACTGTTTCCACCTGAGGGAACTGAACCCTAAATCACCTACTTCTGGGAGCTGAGAGGGCGGAGTATTCACTAGGCCCCTAGGACCACCAAGCACAAAACGGCAGTTTTTAAACCTGTACAAAAGCATTTCCAGGGGCTGGTCCCCGTGGCCCAGCGCCAAGGGCAGGCTGTGATGCCCAACTCTCAGCTCCTCCCTGCAAAGGGCCAGACTGCACATCTAACTTCCAGATACTTCGGAAGACTCTCTGACTACTGCCCGAGGCTCTGGTTTCTAACTTGCTTACCTTTTCTGCTGACAGCGTCCTCTGGGAGCCTGGTCCCGTTCTGGCTGGCGAGACCTGAGTAAACTCAGTAAGGTCGACACCCACAGCCGTTCTGTGGTAATGTTTCCTCTACGGTAGCCAGCGGGAGCGGCTGCCTGAGGAAGAGGTGAGGCACGAAGGCACTTCCGGTGGTTCCTCCCTCTGCCCGCCCCAACTTCCGGGAAATAAAAAAACAGGCGCCAGTTTTTACGGGGAAGGAATTGCACCACATTTCAGTGCCCGGGCTTTTCCGGCTGCTGCCTGAGTGTCTGGCTTTTAATTCATGTGTGTCTGGGAACTGTCCGAGTCTGGCGTTTGCTACTCCCTCTGGGTCTACCGAGAATACTGGGAAGTTTTGAGTGGCTTTGCAGGCTCTCCTGAGGCGCCTCTTCCTGCCTCACTCCGCACTAAAATCCAGCTCCCAGCTTCTCCCTGGAAAGGGATAGACTGCACATCCAGTGTCCAACTTTCCAGCTGTTTCCCGAGGGTTTGGCTTCTAAATGGCTTGTGTCTGAGAGTCTGGGACAGGCAGTCAGTCTCCAGGGAGTTTGAAATGGGGGGCCGGCACTTTGTGCCTCAGACCTCCGCCCCTGCTGCAGAGACGGAGCCAAACCTCCAGGTAACCCACCTGTCTCTGAGAACTGAAGGGGCCTCACGTTCTCTTGTCCCCCGAGGGTGACAGAAAACAAAGCAGTCGTGCGAAAGAGCATGTGGCCTGAAGTAGAGTGCAGGCATTGGCCTCAGCTCCTCTCTCCAGCTCTGTGCAGAGCAAATGGGTGCTAAACTCCAGCTCCGAGGTTCTTCCTGAGGAAAAAAATGGAGTGGAAGCACACATCTAGCCCCTCAGCTTTTCAAGATGCTACTCAAGGAACTGACTTCTATCTTGCCTGTCTTGGGGAACTAAAGGGACTTCGCACATCCTAATCTGGGGGAAAAAAAAAAAAAAAGGTAAGAAGAGATGGTTACGTAATTGGCTTGACTGTAGTAATCATTTCATTATGTATATGGATATCAAACATCATGCTATACACCATAAATATATAGTTTTTATTTTAAAAATTTAAGCAAGAAAAAAAGTATATTCCTAATGGCTTTTTGGGAGCAGAACAGTGTTGCTTATATATCTGTTAGAACAGTTTATAAATTATGTTGTTCAAAACTTCCAAAATTTCAACTGTTTTAGCTACTATATCATTTTCCAGCATTGAAAATGTCTCTTAAGACTTTAGATTTTTTAACTAATTATCTTTTTCTATCATGTATCAAACCACCCTTGTAGATAGATAGTATCCTTTTGGGAGAGTGAGGAGGATAGAATATATATGTGTATATATTTTAAGTGGTCTAATCCCACTCCTTTTTCTAAACTCTGTTCATATAACATCTCTTACTAACATCTCATGCTAGTCAGAACTCACCAAAACCCTCGTCAGTAGTATAGAAACCTTCAATTCTCATAAACTGACTTCTGAGACTCTCACAAGAGGATGCTCCTTTTTTGGGATAATTTGCTTATTGATACTAGGAATAGCAAGATGTATTCTAATATAGTGTAAGGCTTATGTAAACTTGATTATAAATATATATCCTCATAAACAAATATACATAAACTTTAATGTTGATTTAATATTTTATAGACCCAATGATTTATCTTAGGTACACTCCAAATATCTATTATAAAATAAGAGATTTTACTTGGTTCCTATAATTTTAAAATCAATTATATATTTATTTTAATCAGTCAGACTCATGAACTATTCCCGATAACAAACACATGGGAGACTTAACAGGCAATTTATTACTTTTACAGTGATTATGCCATTTTGCTTTTTGAGGGATTAGAACACTGATGGTCATCATTCTTGGCATCCCAACCTAGCATAAATGAGCATAGGACTGAATTCTAATCAGAAGTGTTCCTGAGGGATGACATACAGTGATTAGGTGTTAACTTTTTCCTGTTAAATGATTACTTGTCAGTATACTCTAGTCATCTTGATTAGTGGTACCCCACATATTGACAGATTTTCCCCTAGGATGAGATACTTCTAAGATGGCAGCTCTCAAATGTTACATCTTCATTGTTTCATCATTTCCCTTCAGTGGCTAATCTGTTACTGAAATTAAAAGGACATATCTTTCAAGCTCATCCTCAGAATTCTCACTTGTTGATAAATTTTGTCTTACTCCTGTCCTTTTGCTGCTAAAAGTAATCAGAACCATTTGCAATGCTTTTTGACCTACAGTTGGCCTTTGATAAAATAGAAGTTGCACCAAAATATATGCTTTGATATGGATTTTTGGTTTATAATCATTTAAAATATATTAAGGCACCACTGATTAATTAAGAGCAAAAAATAATATTTTTATAGATATATTTTCAATTTTCAATGATAAAAATGGTGACTTCTTTGTGTCACATAATTTTATACCCAACATTCTATGATTATGTGTTTATGATTGTTTAACTGTAGAATCCTAAATAATAGCCCTGAAAATCTTCCAGATAATTTGATGTTTTACGTACACTAGCACATTTTGTTCTCATACTATTTTACAAATAAGACAATGAGTCTCAGCAAAATCAAATGACTTTCCTAGTGTACAAAACTAGTAAGGAATGAAGCAAGTACTCACATCTGAGCAGCCTTGTCCAGGGTCTTCTGGGCTTTTTTGAAACCTTTGGAAACATATGGTAAACGGCAATACATCAAACTACATATATTACCCAAACAGAGGATAGGAAACTTCTTATATGCATACGGGAATCCAAGGGAAAAAAAATATAACATTGTCTTGGAAGTGGAATGGCAACATACTGGGCAGGGACAGTGTTTTTGACAAGGTAAGTGTAAAATAGAAATGTAAAAGTTCTATTTTTTTCTACTACTAATTACTGTAGCATACTCTTTCTCTTTTTTTACCCAAAACTATTTTTAAAGCTTTTTGTAAGAATGCCACAATTATTCTTATCATTACATATCTTTTTTTCTGGACGTTCTAGACAATAATTAAGAAAAACTAATGAGAAATCGATCTTTGAAAGAGAAAGATTATCATTAGTATTTGTAGAAGTGATTATATTTTTTTAAAATATCCCCCAGAGACACAAGAGGGAAGAGATATGGGAACATATGTATATGTATAACTGAATCACTTTGTTATTATAAAGCAGAAACTAACGCACCATTGTAAAGCAATTATACTCCAATAAAGATGTTAAAAAAAATATCTCCCAAGAAATTCAATTAAAACATTGTTGGAATTGAAAAATTCATCTCACGTGAAAATAAAATGGGAATAGTTTCATATGGCAACATAAAATATAAAATGTCTAATAATAAATGAAATAAAATATACAGAACTTAAAAATGTGCATTATAAATGTTTCTTGGAAGGAAAATGAAGCAGACAGATAATTGTATATGTGTACCTAATAATAGATGGTATTGTCTCTATTAATTCATTGAGCACATATTTATTGAGTAATCAGTGTATGGCAGATACTCCATGGATAAAATGTGTGAGCCAAAACATTGCCTTTACAGAGCTTACTGTTGAGTTGAAAATACAGATTAGTCATAGGCACTGTAAAAATAATTATATAACAGAAGGGTGTAACCTAGTCAGGAAGTTCATAGAAATCACCCTAAGAAACAGACTTAAGATCTGAAATAAATTGAAGAGTCTCCTAAGTGCAAAGAATGGGAGTGGATAGCCTCTTCAAAGCAGAGGGAACTTATGGTAAAGACCCTGGTTGGGGCAGAAACATAGCAGTATTAGGGGGAAAATCCTGTGGAGTTAAAATATAGTGAGCAACAGGAAGTACATTACAAGGTAAAACTGTGATAGTGAGTACATATCAGATATTGTTCCTGCAAAGACCTGTTAATGATGCATTCTTAAGAGCAAAGGGAGACCATTTTAACATTTTAAATTAGAGGGAAACATGATTATATTTGTGTTTTGTAAAAATTCCCCTGGCTGCAGTGAGAGAACACATTTAAAATGGAATAAGAATTCAGGGAAACCAGAAAGACAAGAAGGGAAAGCACAGAGGGTGAAGACAAAGATTCCCTCCAGCTTTCTGACTGCAGCAGTGTCATTCATTGAGACAGAAATACTAAAAGAACAAAATATTTCTGGAAATTAAAAACTAGAACAATGAAGTAAAAAAGTTAACCAAATTATCTATCTATCTGTCTGTCATCTATCTATCATCTATCTTTCTATCTATCTGCCATCATTAGAATTTAGTGTGTGATAAAGATGTGATTTTATATAGGGAGAGAGACACAACTATTCAGTGAGTAGTAATGGGACCAATGGCTAACTGCGGGGATTTTTAAAATTAGAACATAATTTCAAAACTTTTAATAAAATAAATTTTAAATATATTAAGTATTTAAAATAATGTTTAAAATTTTTAAATTTAAGAAAATTAAGTAAAGTCTAAGTTAAGTATTCTGGGACTAGGGAGTATTCTGATTATTAAACAATTGATCTCATGTTCAAACTGATCCTTCTGTACTCTGCTTTGTGAGGCTGGGGCTGGAACTTTGCAAACCACGTTTCTCTTTCGATGGCTGGCTCCTGTGAGGTTTCTTTTTCCAATAGAAGTAAGTAGAGTAAGGCTGCAGGAGGAAGAACATGCTACTTCTGTCTGTTTCCTACTCCTGTCTCCATCTCACAACTTCTTGCAGCAACAGTGAGCTAATTTCTGTAGCAGCACCTGATTTCAGTTTTCAGGGTTTCCATGCTGTGGAAAAGCATGCTTTTCATATTGTGTCATCTCTTAGGTAGCCCCAACTTAGCATCACCCCTTCTTCAGAAGTCTGAGTTCCAAATTTACAAAACTTTTCTTCCAAGCTTTTAAATGTTATCAATTCCAACCTTATTTCTTTGTCCCCCAGCCATGGAGGTCATTCGTAGCTGCTTCCTTCTGTTATGCCTTAGTGACTCCTTTTTGTCTTTCTAGTTCTCTAAGACCTGGTTTACTATTCTTTATACCAACACTCTATTAAGCTGTCTGATGAAGTGTCTGTATCCCGACTAGACTGGCTGATAGGGAACTGTTATTTAAATATGATATACATTAAAAAAAAAAACTTTAGAAGAAAAGAATTACAGATTTATTAACGTTTATTAGAAAACTGACCAATATTCTCTGAGAACCTACTATGTGCTAAGCACTTCTCTAAGTGCTGGGGACACAGGAGTAAAGACAGACTGAATCCTTGACATTAAGGAGCTTACAGGACAGTGGGGGTTAGATTGTGAGATAAGGCAAGATAAGTTCAAGTGTTGATAAGTGCTTTGATAAAGATAAAAAATAATGATGTGTAGAGCTGTAACAGTGTCTAGGGAAGGGAGTGGGATGGATATTTGATCTGAGACCTAAAGGACAGTAATGGGCAAACCATGGAAAGACATGAAGTTCCCTAAGCACAAGAAAAAGCATGTACAGTCCTGCAAGTGAAATGATCTGCCATTCTTTCTGTTCTTGAAAGAAGGGGAAAAAAAAGTCTCTGCTCCTGCAAGAAAATAGATAGATAGATAGATAGATAGATAGATAGATAGATAAGTACATAGATACATAGATACATAGATAAACAATAAGGAAGGGGAGAGTGGAAAAAAATAAAATTAGTGAAGTAAGCTGAAATCAGATCATGTCCTGCACTTTAGGTCATGGAAAGATGTTTGCATTTTATTCTAATTAAACTGAGAGGGCTTCCCTGGTGGCCCAGTGGTTGAGAGTCCTCCTGCCAATGCAGGTGACGCGGGTTCGTGCCCCGGTCTGGGAGGATCCCACATGCCGCATAGCGGCTGGGGCCATGGGCCATCGCCACTGTGCCTGCGTGTCTGGAGCCTGTGCTCCACAGCTGGGGAGGCCACAACAGTGAGAGGCCCGCGTACTGCAAAAAAAAAAAACTTAGAGCATTTTGAAAGGGTTTAACCCGTAAGTGATATTATCTGATTTGTGCATTTAAAAGATCACTCTGACTGCAGTATGGTGTCTAAGTCATCATGGCCAGCAGTAAGACAGGGGTAGAGCCAGGAGTAAAAGCAGAGAGAGTGGTTAAGTTGTTGCAATTGCTCAGGCAAAGAGATAGTGGCATTAATTAAGGGAGAGTATACATTCATTTGTTGAAAATGTGTGTACAAATGAAACATAAAAAGATGTAGTTACAGGAATGTTCATGAAAGCATATTTTAAATTGAGGGGAGTATCTTAGTATGTGCAAATAGAACACACAAGAAAATGAAATTGATACAATAGTAAAAACAACATACAGCTATTAAAATAATTTTAGATTTTTTAAAAATACATGTTTATTGGAGTATAATTGCTTTATAACATTTATTAGTTTCTGCTTTACAACAAAGTGAATCAGCTATATGTATACATATATTTCCCATATCCCCCCCTCTTGAGCCTCCCTCCCACACTCCCTATCCTACCCCTCTGGGGAACATAAAGCACCGAGCTGATCTCCCTGTGCTGTGCCGCAGCTTACCACTAGCTATTTTACATTTGGTAGTGTATATATGTCAGTGCTACTCTCTCACTACGTCCCTGTCTCACCTTCCCCCCTGTGTCCTTAAGTCCATTCTCTACATCTGTGTCTTTATTCCTGCCCTGTCACTAGGTTCATCAGTACCATTTTTCTAGATTCCATATATATGTGTTAGCGTACGGTATTTGTTTTCCTCTTTCTGACTTACTTCACTCTGTATGACAGACTCTAGGTGGAGAACAGTATGGAGGTTCCTTAAAAAACTACAAATAGATTAATTTTATTTGCTGAAAATATACCTATGGTCTACATGAAAAAATAGATTACTACAATATGTTTGTATATGGGTATGGCCATAGAAAACAGATATTTACTATATGGAGTTTGTATGACTTTGAGATTTGTTTTTCCCTTACACTTTCTTGCATTTTTTTATTGTTTGAAAATGAGCAATTTTTTTTCTTTATGGTCAACAAAAAATAAAAATATAAGAAAAAGGGAAAATGTTTAAAATTATATGATCCTATCAATAGAAACAGAACAAGAATTTACCAAATTCCAACACCTATTAATAACAAAACCCTCAGTAAACAAAGAACAGAGGGGAACTTCCTCAGCCTGTTAGATAATATATACAAAAAGTCCACAGCTAACATTATATTTAATAGCAAAAAGCTCAAAATTTTCCCACTAAGATCTAGTACAAGACAAGGATATCCCCTCCTATCACTCCTTTTCAACAACATACTGGAAATTTTAGCTAATGCAATAAAATGAGGAAAAGAGATATACAGATTAGGAAGGAAGAAATAAAGCTGTCTTTGTTTGCCAGTGACATAATGGTCTATGTAAAATTCTGAAAGAATAAGCAAAAAAATTCCTGGAACTAATAAGCAATTATAGCAAGGTTGTAGGATACACAGTTAATATACAATAATCAATTGCTTTCCTGTATACCAGCAATAAATCAGTGGAATTTGAAATTAAAAACACAACACATTTACATTAGCACCCCCAAAAATGAAACAGTATGTATAAATCTAACAAAGTATGTGCAAGATTTATATGTGGAAAACTACTAACTCTGATGAACAAAATCAAACTGAATAAATAGAGAGATATTCCATGTTTATGGATAGAACAACTCATTATTGCTAAGATATATGTCCCTTTCAGTTTGAACTGTAGATTCAGTGTAATCCCAGTTAAAATCACAAAAAAAGTTTTTTGTGGATATAAACAAGCTGATCCTAAAATTTATATGGAGAGGCCAAAAGCCCAGAATACTCACATGATATTGAGGAGAACAAAGAAAGAAGACTGACACTACACTACTTCAAAATTTACTATAAAACCACAATAATCAAGGAACTGAGGTGTTAGTGAAAAAAATGGACACATAGATAATGGAACAAAATAGAGAGCTGTGAAATGGACCCACATAAATATAATCAACAGATCTTTGCCAAAGGAGCAAAGGCAATACAACCGAAAAGATAGTCCACTCAGTAAATGGTGCTGGAATAGCTGAGCCTTCACATGCAAAAAAAAAAAGATCTAGACACAAACTTTATATCCTTCATAGAAATCAACTCAAAATGGACAATAGACTTAAATGTAAAATGCAAAACTATAAAATTCTTGGCAGAAAACATAAGAGTAAACCGAGATTACCATGAATATGCCTATGACTTTTTATATACAACAGCAAAGACACAATCCAGGAAACAGATACTTGATAAGCTGCATTTCATTAAAATTTAAAAAGTCTCTAAAAACTCAATGGTAGTAAGGAAACAACATGATTAAAAACTTGGCCAAAGATCTTAACAGACTCCTCAACAAAGAAGATAAACAGATGGCAAATAAGCATATTAAAAGATGTTCCATGTCATATGTCAACAAGGAAATGCAAATTAAAGCAACACTATGATACCATTACACACCTATTAGAATGGTCAAAATCCAAAACACTGACAACACCAAATGCTGACAAGGATGTGCAGCAACCAAAACTCACTCATGACTAGTGGAAATGCAAAATGTTGCAGCCACTTTAAAAGACAGTTTGGCAGTTTAGTTTTACAAAACTAAACATACTTTTACCATATGATCCAGCAATCACACTCCTTTGTATTTACCCAAAGGAGTTGGAAACATGTCCATACAAAAAACCTGCACATGGATGTTTATAGTAGCTTTATTTATAATTGCCAAAACTTGGAAGCAACCAAGAGGTTCTTCAGTGGGTGAATAGATAAACAATTTTTTATGTAACATTGTGGAATGGTACAACTATGGAGACAATAAAAAGATTAGTAGTTTCCGGGGGCTGGAGGCAGAGAAAAGGATGAATAGACAAAGCAGAGAGGATTTATAGGGCAGTAAAAATATCTGTATGATACCATAATAATGAATACATGTCATACATTTGTCCAAACCCATATAATGTACAACACCAAGAGTGAAATGGAATGTCAACTGTGGACTTTGGGTATTTAAGATGTGTTGATGTAGGTTCATCAGTTGTAATATATGTGTTACTCCAGTGGGAGATGTTAATACAAAGAAGTCTATGTATGTGTGGGTACAGGGGATACATGGGAAATTTCTGTACCTTCCCCTCAATTTTTCTGTAAATTTTAAACTGCTCACAAAAAAAAGCCTTTATTTAAAAAAAAAAAAAAGGAGAAAGAAAAACTCTTCTTGACCTAAGTAATATTCTTAGACCTCAGCTAATTTGGGGCTTATATCTCCAAATAATATGTTTGGTTTTATGCTATTCTTTGCTATTTCTCCAGAATATGTATGCTTAATTCAATGACATCTGTCTGTATATATGAGTTAATTTGAACACTCCTTGATTAGTGACATCTTCACACCTTTTATTTTTTATTAGTGTTATTTGTAAATGTGTTTCAAGAATTTGTATTTAATCTTTTTTACTCTTTTATGGCTTTATTATAATTGATATACAACAATAACTATTTTAAGGAATATGATTTTATAAACGTATGACCCATGAAATCATCCTCATAATCATGATAATGCTTTATCTATCACCACAAAAGTATCTGCATCGTCTTTTTGACCCTCCCCCAAACCTCCACCCCAGTTTTATGCCCAAGCAACCACTAATCCACTTCTGTTATTATAAAGTTTATTGTATATATATATATATATATATATATATATATATATATATATAAAGTTCTGGAAAATATATATATAGAGAGAGGGAGAGATAGCTTATACACTCTGGTTTCTCACTTAGTATAGTTCTTTTGAAATTCACCTGTGTTGTCACATATGTCAAGAGTTTATTCCTTTTTATTGATGTTTAGTATTGCATAGTATGAATGTACTATACCACAATTGGTTTATCCATTCATCTGTTGATGGACATTTGGATTGTTTCCATGTTTTGGCTAATACATATTAAGCTACTTTGAATATTTTTGTACAACTCTTTGTATGAAAAAGTGCTTAAATTTCTTTGATCACATATCTAGGAGTGGAATAGCTGAAGCACATGGTAAGGTTTACCTTTAACTTTTCAGTAACTATCAAACTATTTTCCAAAATGCTTATATAATTTTGCATTCCCACTGGCAGTATATGAATGTTTCAGTTCCACCACATCCTTGCCAACACTTGGTATCATCAGTCTTCTAAATTTTAGCCATTCTAGTGGGTATATAGTGATATTTCATTGTGATTTTAAGTTACATTTCCCTAATGTCAAATGGTGTTGAGTATCATATTGAAAATGAATATATCCAATTTGATAAATGGCTAAAAATTTAAACATACCTCACTAGATTTTTGTTTTGGAGTTATCCATTCAGCTTGCATTATTTCCCAATTTACAATCATAGGCCATGGTTATATGGTTACATTTTATCTCAAAATTTCAAAGTGACTTTCCTCAGTTCTAGGTGACTTGTCAGATTTTTACAGGTCTTCACAGACTTTTATTTACTCCAAATATACCTTCTCCACCAACACAGCAATGCCCATCACCTTTGAAATACATATCTTTCATAAATTCATACAAAATAGCTTACAAGTATGACTATACCTCCCCAATATTTTGAAAGGTTAATATATTTATTCCAACATAAAGAAGAGAACTGGACAGCCAATATTTTTACCAAGATCACATAGTTATTAAGTAATAAACTAAGGTTCAAAATACATCTGCCTCATTCCAGAGCCTACATGCTTTCTACTTCATGTTCTTTGCTCTGAAGGTGAACACCAGTTTTCTTTCATTTATGGTTTGAAAGGAAGGCACTGAAGAAAAAGGCTTAGTCTATTTGGAGTAAGTCACGATTTTGCCCAAAATCTTTTAAAGTAATATTTCTCAATTGTATGAAGAAGAAAATGGGTAAACACAGCACTGGATTAGTGGAACTCAATAGTAAGAAACAAGGTTATATTTTCAAAGCTATTCTTTATGCATTCAAAGGATGTCAAGTCCAACTTAAGAACTCTATTGACGTATGTCTCATATTAAAGATTTTAGAATTTTTCATCTCTATAAATGAGAGTTTAATGGATATTAATGCATAAATATTATAGGAACATAGTCATGCTTCTGAAGCTTCAAGACATAGAAAGCTTTCAAGTATGCCATCTCCTCTGTTCATGTATGGCACAAAGAAAAATAAGTATGAATGAACAAACGCTTTCATAATTTTTCCATTTTTCTTAAAATTTTAGTATTTCCTTCAAACATTCTTTTTCATGCAACAAATGTATATTGAAAATTTTCTTGCCTCCATGGTAAGGAATCAGCATCTTCAATATGTAAAAATCAGTTGACTGGCATTTTCATGTTAAAATTCTTGCGAGGATTTATTTTTTTAATTAGTACCTATCCAAGGGTTTGAAATTTCCTGGACAAGGTAATACCAGGAATTTATCTACAGCCCACTCACTTTTTAAAAATTACTGTAGTTAATAGAAGAACACATCTTCTAGAAAGACCCTGGAATTCATTGCATTAACATATCTCCTCAGCAACACACTGTCCTGGTCAGATAACTCTAAATTACCACTTCAAAACATCTCCAACTAAAAATGTTCCAATTTCTGGCCATTGTCTCCTACCTCCCATTCTATATCCTATTTCCTATTTTAGTATCCTAACTTTATAATGTTTCAACCCCAATATTACTTCTAATTTATTAACCATGTGTTATTTTTGGTGTGGGAGGTTTATCATTTTTCCTTTTTAGTTTATAACCTGGTCTAGCACTATAACCAATGCCACGAATACCATCTCTACTCCAATACCCCCCTCCCCCCCCCACCAATGGTACTTACCTGACAAAACCTAAATTCTCCACCTACTTCTGCAGTATACCCTGATTACCGAATGTAGGAGCTGGTGAAGAACATGTAATCTCACTGATGAGTCTTTCTTCTAATTTTTGACCGCAAATAACCAGCCTTCCTGCCTTCCATAAATGTACTGCATTTCTCTCAGTCATTTTCTCTGTCTGTCCAGACCTGTTCTTTACACATCTGAAAACTGCACTCTTTGTTGGAAAATTGATCTGTAAGGATGGGATCTCCAGGTTTTGCAATATTTCAGCCTTTACTGGGAGCAAGAGTGATTGCTGGAGACTTATTTATCATATGTCAATTTGAATCACTCAAAATTATTGGTTTCTATTGCCAACCCTCCCCACTAACAAAATTTGGATTTAGGAGTACCCATACTTCTCAGGAACTCACACCAGCATCCAAATTCTTTTCACTTTCTCTCTGACTTCCTCCCTCCTCAGGGCAAGGGTTATTTATCTGGTCTCCAGGGAATAGAATTATCACTCATACTTTCAATTACATATCTAACTCTATTGCTATAACATGGGGTCTTTATATCCCACTCCTAAAAGCCAAGTTTTTAACTTCCTGTCAAGACTTTTGTTATTTTGCATTCTACCCTATCATCTCAATACAATAGGTCAAGCTGTATGTATGGGAAGAAACACTGAAATAGCTTGAAATATTATGGAATACTGAGGAATAGCATCATATTTCACACATACTCACATATCAGTCAGTCAGTCAATCTCACACACACTCAAATATTTTATATTTGAAGTTGTCTAAATTCACTGAAGTTTTCTAAATTAGTCCCAAGAACACATTAACTGTAAATTGAGACTTCTTCAGCGGGTAACGAGTTCCCATTACTGGAGGTATTAAGGTGAATTAGGGAAATCATCTCTCTAGTATACTGTCCAGTAAATTAATGCATCATAAATAAGGAGATTGAAGAAGATTGCTTTCTAAAAAAGATGAATATTGTGATTCACTCAAACTCTGAAGTTTTATGCTTCTAGTGATGAGATTTGGGATATAGTAAAATTATTTAGTTAAGAGCCTTTTCCTACAATATATATCTCCCTGATGCACTACCATATAACCATTACAAACTCAAGCATGCTCTGGATTATTTTAGGTGTCTACAGTACATAGATGGTTATTGTGATATTCTGTTAAACATTTTCCCAACCTCAACAACCCCTTGTATTGTTTCTTAGGCCTTATATGACCTTAAAATTTTGGAAGATAATTGTTCAGGAGAGTGTTAGGTGTCCTGTGGGTTCAGGAAAGAACGATTTCTTTTGTAAATACTTATATTAAGAGTAAAATGACCCATTTTTACTCTTAATATAAATATTGTTGAAACTCTATTTTAGTAGGTACAATAGATTAGACAAAAGAACGCATAGAAGATACCTCAAGAAGCTCCAATAGATAAAAATATATTTAATCATTAAACTAGGCAGGAAGATAAGTGTTCTAGTACAGGTGGACATCACTGCAATGAAAATTAGGGAGGGCAGCAAGTGAAAAGTGGCATGACGAGTGTAATTTTGAAGGACAGGTGAGAAGAGAATTGAGAATAGGCACAAATAGCAGTGTGAGAGGGGTGAAGAGTAGTTACTGATTTTTTTTTTTTTTTGACCACCCCACGCAGCTTCCAGGAGCTTAGCTTCCAGACTAGGGATTGAACCTGGGCCCCATCAGTGAAAGTGCTGAGTCCTAACCACTGGACTGCCAGGGAATTCCCTAGTTACGGATTTTAAAAGGCTCTTTGCTCTGTAATCATGACACCGGATGGAATTAAAGGTTTCCAAATGAACAGGATCTGCTATCTTGAAGTGAAATCAGGGTGACACTAGCAGTGTTCTCTCCAGTGAATAAAGGTTTTCTACAGTTCCTTCCAACCCTGTGGAGCCAACAAGGCCAGTATTTTGAAGAACAGTGTTTTTATCTTAAAGCTACTGTTTCTCATTTAAATTTCGTTTTGGTTTAAACTTTCAATCACGTCAAAATCATAGAATTTCATAAAGAAGCTCCGTATCTAGTTCTTAATGAAGAAAATACTTTGTTTGCCAATAGATAACTATGCTGTGTTCTACTTCTTGCCACAAGGAGTTCCCTGATACCTAGGATGATCATTAGTCCCCTTTGCCCTGGAGAGTCCCAGTTTAAGCCTGTTTTCCAGGTTTAGTTGTTATTAGTTATTTCTTTCACTCAGAATTAATATGAATGATAACAGTAATGAATAATAAATTATATGGCCACCCAAAAGATAATGCAAAAATATTGAAATTTATTTTTGCTACAGACAGCATTTTTGTTTTATTTCCTTTAAAAATGTAATTATTTAAAATTTTATTTTTATCTGTCTCATGGATCAGTAAAAAATAGAGTTTAAACTGTAGACATGAAGATACATAAACTATTGAGATAGGTCATCAATCACTGAGTATTGTGCCAACCACGGAGGTATCAATGAGACTCCTAACTATAAAATCAATAAGATATAAAACAAAACATATACCAAACGTAACTAATGAATCAGTATTAATAGCACATTTAATGTTATAGGATTTCCTTAAATACTTACTTTAAAATCAGTTTCATTAACAAGGGGCTGCAAACACAACTGTTTCACCTCCTCAAATTGTTAGAGATTTGTCACAATGTTTGAGAAACACTTGTTTAAGTTCACAGTAACAGAATTTAAGTTTGCTGTGATCTACTTTTAAAAAATAATATGTAGAATAACTGTGCAGACTGAAACACACATAAAAGAGGTCTTTATGAAATGGTTTGCAAATCATGAATTTGCAACAAATGACAACTTCCCGTGTGTAAACTTCATATTACATTTCTATAATTTTTAAAAATTATCTGAAGGAGAGAATATAAAGGATCAAAGCATGTATTTCAGTAGTTTCTATTAAAAGATAATTTTTCAAGGTATTAAATCATATACTGTATTATTGAGATACTAATATTTAGTTTTATCTGGAATTATTAACATTATGGAATATTTTCTAGTGCACTATTAGCTACAACTACTCTAGTGCAAAAGGTATGGGAATAAATTAAAATATTAGTAAAACTTGTAGATATTACACTTTATTCAAAAATGTTAAATAGAATGTCAAATATTCACTAGTGAAACATGGTTTAAAAATCATCTAAGGACATAAATACAAATATTTGGTGTATTGAGATATTGTTAATTTTATTATATATTTAACTTTAATCCCCTGAGAGGGGTGAAAATAATTCACCAAGCTTTCTTGGGCAGACAAAAATGTTGATGGTGAGACATAATAGGATTTGCAGCTATTTCAAGTCAAAATGAGTTCTTTAATCCTCTATCTAGTGCAGGTAGAATTAATTCATTATTAACCTCACAACAAATTTCAGGGAAACTAGGTCTGCTGTAACTGTTAAATTGTGGTAGAAATTAGGAAATGTTGAAATGGTCTCATCAGGAAACCATGCATAATGTCATTTAGCACATTAACAGAGTCCCCCAAATCTTGTTCAAAAGTGTCTTTTTCTATCTTCATTTCACCATTGCGTGGCTCATTTGAAACAGCCAGCATGTCTGAAGTAGTTTATAACTGTGGCTGAAGAAACTATTCAGCACAGCTCGTTAACTAGCAATTTTACCTCAAGACCATCTTGAGTATTTGATTCCTCAAGATTCTTTTGAACATAAATAAATAAATAAATAAATAAATAAATAAATAAATAAATAGTGCAGGTTATAAATATACTTGTTGAGTGTGGGTGGTTTCTTTTTTTTTTTTTTTTGGTGATGAACTTTATTTATTTATTTATTTTTGGCTCTTCTGTTCTTTTTTTTTTTTTTTTTTGCTTTATAACAAATTTAATCAGTTATACATATACATATGTTTCCATATCCCCTCCCTTTTGCGTCTCCCTCCCACCCTCCCTATCCCACCCCTCCAGGCGGTCACAAAGCACCGAGCTGATCTCCCTGTGCTATGCGGCTGCTTCCCACTAGCTATCTACCTTACGTTTGGTAGTGTATATATGTCCATGCCTCTCTTTCACTTTGTCACAGCTTACCCTTCCCCCTCCCCATATCCTCAAGTCCATTCTCTAGAAGGTCTGTGTCTTTATTCCTGTCTTACCCCTATGTTCTTCATGACATTTTTTTTTCTTAAATTCCATATATATGTGTTAGCATACAGTATTTGTCTTTCTCTTTCTGACTTACTTCACTCTGTATGACAGACTCTAGGTCTATCCACCTCATTACAAATAGCTCAATTTCATTTCTTTTTATGGCTGAGTAATATTCCATTGTATATATGTGCCACATCTTCTTTACCCATTCATCCGATGATGGACACTTAGGTTGTTTCCATCTCTGGGCTATTGTAAATAGGGCTGCTATGAACATTTTGGTACATGTCTCTTTTTGAATTATGGTTTTCTCAGGGTATATGCCTAGTAGTGGAATTGCTGGGTCATATGGTAGTTCTATTTGTAGTTTTTTAAGGAACCTCCATACTGTTCTCCATAGCGGATGTACCAATTCACATTCCCACCAGCAGTGCAAGAGTGTTCCCTTTTCTCCACACCCTCTCCAGCATTTATTGTTTCTAGATTTTTTGATGATGGCCATTCTGACTGGTGTGAGATGATATCTCATTGTAGTTTTGATTTGCATTTCTCTAATGAGTAAAGATGTTGAGCATCCTTTCATGTGTTTGTTGGCAGTCTGTATATCTTCTGTGGAGAAATGTCTATTTAGGTCTTCTGCCCATTTTTGGATTGGGTTGTTTGTTTTTTTGCTATTGAGCTGCATGAGCTGCTTATAAATTTTGGAGATTAATCCTTTGTCAGTTGCTTCATTTGCAAATATTTTCTCCCATTCTGAGGGTTGTCTTTTGGTCTTGTTTATGGTTTCCTTTGCTGTGCAAAAGCTTTGAAGTTTCATTAGGTCCCATGTGTTTATTTTTGTCTTTATTTCCATTTCTCTAGGAGGTGGGTCAAAAAGGATCTTGCTGTGATTTATGTCATAGAGTGTTCTGCCTATGTTTTCCTCTAAGAGTTTGATAGTGTCTGGCCTTACATTTAGGTCTTTAATCCATTTTGAGCTTATTTTTGTGTATGGTGTTAGGGAGTGATCTAATCTCATACTTTTACATGTCCCTATCCAGTTTTTGATGAGTCAACTGATAATATTAATTCAGTTTGTTGGCTTACAGTGGTTTTTTGTGCGTATCTGTGTATGGATTATTGCTAGAGTGGCAACAAATTCTGTAAACATGCTTAATGTTCTAACATCATTGTTAATTCCTTTCCTCTTCCCCTGGAGTTTCATAAGGTGAAGATGGTCAAGTAATCTGGGTTCTTGTCCCTGCTGTGTAGTTGGCTTTCTCTGCCTGAGTAAACACCAAAACAATGCCGATTCTTAAGAGAAGTGTTCATTCCAGTTGGTTGAAATAAGGACTCTCTCTCTCTCTTGTCTTTTAACCTGCCTAATTCTTTCTTCTATACCATCACTTTTATATTTTCAATCTTAATAAAATTTGTATTTATTCCTGAAAAATATAAATTTTCTGTGAAATGTCTGAGTAATAAAAAACTAACAGCGTTCCATATGTTATGATTAAAAAATTTTGATTCTCTGCCTTGAACTTCTAACTGTGGGAAAATTTCCCGGTCTTTGCCATGTTGCTTCTATGGAGACTGGGAAGAACTAGGTCCATAAACCTTTGGTTAACTGACTGAGGCAACTCCTATAGTGTGAAGCTCACAGCCAGGTGCCTCAGTTTGAAGCAACTCGAACTCCTCAGAACACGATAAATCCTATTATATCAGCAGCTGCTTTCTCCTGAAGAGTTGCTGTGTTAGCAGATAGAGTACGTTGAAGCCATAGCCTGCTGTAACCAGGAAGGAAGCTCATCACCTGATCCACATCCTCCTTGCACCAGCAACGTGTCCATTGGAAACATCTTACTAGTGAGGAACTGAGAAGATTCCTAGACTTGACCTTTTTAGCACATATCTTGACACAAGTTCTTTATTCAACCTGTAGTTTCTAATCAGTCAGGCATACAAATTAGCCCAGTCCTCCTTTTTCCACTCATTCACATATTCTCTGTATTACAGAAAGATTACAGTTATATCAAAAATATAATGTCTATTTCATCATGTGATTAAATCTTATGAGTTTTTCACCGCACTTTGTTTTGATTTGTTCTCCTTTTATCCATTCCCTATAATAATATCCTACTTCCATTTGCCTAAATTTTTGATGGCCAATCTATAGCCTGATATTTTGTGTTCTCTTTATTACTGATATAATAGCAATGACAATAATAGTTATGGGTAACATAATACTTATTATTTCCAAAACACTCTTAGTATTTCACACATATTAACTTATTTAGTCATTGCAACAACCCTATGAGGTTGGTCCAATTATTTCCCATTTTGCAAATGATAAAACTGAGGCACAGAAAGGTAAAATGACTTTACACAGACCACAGAACTAGTAAGTGGTGCAGCAGGCAGTGGAATGCTAAAGTTGAGGCTCTCAGCACTTCAATATTTTATCTCTTATATTCATATAATTATCAAGTTAGTTATGGAAAATTGACTTTATCATTTAAGGCAGTCTCCTACTTTTTATTTTTGTTTTCTTATTCCACTTTAGACAAAAATAGAAAAATAAAATCTAATTCTTGAACATTTGAACAATTAAAAATGCCTTTACTTTATGTTTGATAATTTTATAGTTTGGATAAAATCTATTTTCCTATGAATAGTGAAATCATTACTCCATTTTTCTCTGACATCTAGTGTGACTGATAAAATGTCTGAGGATAGTCTGATTTTTATATCTTTATATAATAAGCTGATTTTCTTCCCTCTCAAAGTTTTTGTAGCTTCTAATTTTCTCAAATATTTTGAAATTGCACAAGTCTCATGTCAGAATGGAAGTGTTTTCATTTATCTTATTGAGCCCTTAACTCTGAAAACATGTTTAACTTCAATTCACAACTTTTCTTCTATTTTATATTTTAGGATTTTTCTTCCATTACTTCTATTTCACTTTATCTTTTAAACTTTTTTTCAATTTGGGGGGAAATTATATTTTATTTTTATTTTTCCAGAACTCTTTCTTGTTCTTACATCCCTCTTTTTCATTATGAATAACTCTAAATATATTAATTATAATTAATACCTTAAAGGTTTTGCTTCCTTTAGGGTAAGTTCTCTTTCTTCAACTGGATTTTTCACACTATTAATTTTCCTCAAATGCCTCATGATTCTTATGCAAATGGTGAACTCAGGACTAGAATTATGATGGGTAGCTAGTGTGTGTGGCATTATGTTTCCACAACCGTCTCTTCTCAGTATTAGAAGATTTACTTGGGTGAATTGAGTATGTGGGAAGGTCTTTCTGACTAGCAAGACTCGCTTTCAGGTATAATTATGAGAAGCAGATGGACACTCTGGTATCCATACTAATGTAGAAATAAAAAAGAGCTTCATTTTGGAAGCCATATCAGATGCCCGACTCCTTCTTAGATTTTTCAGACTAGAGAGTAGAAATATCCTTGGACAGGGGAAGATGTGGACCAATAAAACAACTTCCCATGTGGTAATTTGGAAGGGTCAAATGTGTAGGAGATTCTCACTTTTATGAATTCATCTTTTGATTAATTTATCCTGAGATTATTATTCTCAGTATCCACTAAACTTGCTGTCATTCTGTACTCTGCTAAGCATGTTCTGGTCTGTATCTTCCTCCACTCTTTCTCATTCTTTAATAAAATACCATATGATAATGAAAAATCAATTGTTGCCCTCTAATTCTCAGAACTATAATAGCTTTATTTTATTTAAATGCAATTCGGGGAGATGAAGTAGCTAAAACTGTGTGTTAAGTTTGCAATATTGAATCAGAAGTTCTAAATAAGTGCTTCTAATTATTGATGCTTATTTGGCTGGGGCAATCTGAGGTTCATGTGAAGGTGACTGAAGTGGTGATATTAGGCATCAAATTCACTTAAAAGTACAAGCTTCTCTTGACTCCACTTAATCTCCACCTCCTCTTCCCCCTCTTCCCATTTTTCTCCTTCCTCTTTCCTTCCTGATAAAATTTGGATAGATAAATGCCTAATTTCTTAGCCTCCAATTTCTCCCTTTTCATGCTTACTTGAGATAACTCTAACTTGGACTTTCTTCCCACACTCTTCTGAAGCTATTCTTTCTAAGGACATAAAGACCTCCATAATCCAGTAGTTATTCAAGGACTTGTATTACTTGACTTATTACCAATATTTGGCCCAGCTGATAACTCAATTTTGCTCAAAGCATCTTTTTTTCTACTTCTCTTGAGATACTTTCTAACTCAAAAGTAACCTCTAGTTACCTAAAATAAGAAGTCTGCGTCCATTTCTAGATATTTGACTGCTGACATCTTTTCAGTCTCGTCCCTCCCTTTTTTCCATCAGCCTCACATCTGAAAAACTTGTAGGAAGGCCTCAGTGCTCCCTTCTTTGGTGACATCAGGAGTTTTGAACTACACATGAAACCTCACTCTGAGCCCCCAACCATGATAAACACTCCAAGCCAGTCACACTTCCTTGCTCTCTCAAGCCATTTTGAACCAGCTTGGGAGGACTTCCTGCTGTCCCCATAAAGCTGTAGGTAAGTAAGAAATATTTTCATACACTCCTGGCATGTATTTAGCATCATTAGTTTCCACATCTGAACCAAATTTCTCAACATTTCAATCTTAATGAGGCTCAGTGAGAAAACCTATTCTTTATTTTAACCGACCCTCACTCCTAAAGTGATTCCATCCGGTAATATAACTTCAGATATTATCTATATTCTGACAGTTCCCAAGTGTATTATCTATATCAGTCCCTCCTTTGAATTCCCAATGTCCATATCAATTACCTATTGGGTGTCTCTACTCAGATGTCTAACAGCCATCTCAAACCTAACATTCAATACTGAGCTCATAATCACCCCCAAACCTTTTCCTCTGCAGTTTTCCCATCTATTTAGTTACTTGGTCCAAAAATCTTAAAATCATTCTTGACTTCTTTCCTTCACAAATATGTACACACATCTTATCTGTTCCATTGTCTAAATATATAAAAAATCTTACCTCCTTACACTGCTACTACTACCAAGACTATTGCATAAGCTACTATCATTTCCAAACCAGGATTTGTGAAACAACTTATAAACTGATATTTCTTCTTCAGCCCTTGTCCCACACTCTTTAGGCTTTTCTAAACAGAGCAGCTAAAGTGATCTTATGAAAATGTAGGGACTTCCCTGGTGGTCCAGTGGCTAAGACTTCACCTTCCAATGAAGGGGGTGTGGGTTTGATCCCTGGTTGGGGAGCTAAGATCCCACATGCCTCGCAGTCAAAAAATCAAAACATAAAACAGAAGCAATGTTGTAACAAATTCAATAAAGATTTTTAAATTGGTCCACATCAAAAAAATATTAAAAAAAGAATGTAAATTAGACAATTTCACTCTTCTGCTCAGTCCTGGCTCACTAAGAGTAAAAAATAAATTCCTTTAAATTGCATATACAAATCAGTATAATCTGGCACCCATGATTCTCTGACTTTATCTCCTATTACTTTCCCAGTGACTTGCTCTATACCAGCCTCAGTGGCCACCTTTCCACCCCTTAAACACAGCAGACATGTGTCTCTCATAGGCCTTTGCATATGTTGTTTCCTGTGTCTGGAATGAAACCTCTCCATGTATCTCCACTGCTGGCTCCATCACATGCTATAAGTCGTTGCTTGACTCTCTCTCTCTCTCAGTGAAGTGTTCTCATCAACAACACTGTTCTCTTTACTTTTCTCTACTGCACTTACGAAATCAACAGCTAATATATTGTTTTCTATTTTGCTTAAATTTTGTTTCGTAATCTCCCATTACTAGAATATAAGCTTCATGATAGCTCAGATTTTTCTGTTTATTTAATTGCTGGAACAGTATTTTAACACATAAGAGATGTTGAATAATTATTTGTTGAATTATTAATTAAAAATAATAATTAGGTTTACATAATATAGCCTTGGTAAATTACTTTATTTCTCTTTGAGTCCCTTAATGCTCACTCTATAATTCAATCAGTATAGTGTACAGCCCTTAACTAATTGACTTGTTTTCTCTATTTCTGTAATGGGGATAATAATAAAGTGCGTTACTAGGCTTCAGGATAAGAAATAACCTATATGACTTATCTAACCCATGGTGAAATATACAGGTTATGTTTCAGCCAAGTTCTAGAATAGCTGTTTATGTAAAATATTGTGTGCCTTTCTCTTAATTTTGCCACTATTTAAAAATGTTTCTTTAAGAGCAAAGATCAATAAGTGAACAACAGTTATTAGAGTACTCATTGTGGGCAACTCTATTTGATCCCCTCTCTCCTGGGGGCTGAGCCAAGGACTAACTTGGGTTGGGTTATGATCAGGTTCGGAGCCTGAGAGAGAAAACTTCACCATGTAGACTGTAAAATATGTAAACGGGATGGAATGTGTTAATAGAGCCAAGAGCTCAGTATGCAATTGAAGTCCAATGAGCAAAGTAGTGATGACACCACAGAAAGGTGGCCAAAAGTAAAGATTAAACTGAATATAGATAACAAGGATCATTAGCACCAGGTAAACAGAACAAAGCAACCTTAGCCAGTCAAGGAGAGTTGATGAACCAGTACAATTGCCTGGAATAAACCTTGTTGCTTATGGTTGACTTTTTGTTTGTGTTATGGGGTGGGACAAATAGATATTCTGACCTCAAGGAGATTACAGTCTAATGAAAAAGAAACCAAAATACATAAAATATTAATAATATACAATAACAAACATTTTTTTAATTATACAAAATGTTGTCATAATAGTTACAATATAAAGTCAAAGCACATATAGAATAAATTTTCAAAATCTAAATGAACATATGAAAAAACTAGATTCCCTTAAAGCATTTTTAAGTATGCAGTGCATTTTGAGTCATTTAGACCACCTTCATTCAATATTGTGTCTGTTATAAATTGAAGAAAAAAATCAGAAAAGATTTATCTTTAGTTCTGTCTCTATACAATAAGGCTTTCTGTAAAAGTAACTAATTATGAATAAAGTTTCTTTTTACCAAGGGATATTATTGCAAAGAGATTGCTTAAGTCTGGATGGCCTATCCAGACATTTTGGTATTAATATTTTTATACTGAAATTGTACCTTATGCAAAATAAGTGATTTGTTCTAATTTTGAAAAAGCAGGTTTGATACTAATGGATTATGTAGTTTAAAAAGAATGTCTTGGAAAGAGACATTTAATTTACATTTTAATGCATCGGGCTGCTTCTATCCAAGGTGGCCAAATCTTCTCTTTCGAGAAAACCAGGTTAAGTGTATTAATGGTTGGGCTGTTAAGCACATTTAATATTGTTCACTAACATTTATTGATTCTTGAAAGAGACTTGCTAGTAAAGCCTCATTCCTATGCTGCTAAGATTAGGTTTATCCTGTATTAATTCTTTAGTTTGATCATTTAAATGTCTCCCAAGTTCAAGTTTTACATTTTAATTTATTCTTAGGCCTATGACAATGCAACTAAAACTTTAAGACTTTGCTCACTGGAAAGATTTAGCCTTGATTTTAATAAGCTTGGGCAAATTGGCAGCTTTAAATAACACAAGCAAAGCAGTATTTTTCAAGAGTTTTGTACAGAAGCACACATGATTATAGATGTTAGGAACAATGGGATGTGATTGTCACGGAGGAAGAAAATTTCCTTTTATAAATGACAATGCATCTATTCTTTCCAAGTAAGAAACTTCCCAATAGTTTTGATTTTCTTTTAAATAGTCAGTGGATAAAGAAGTATAAAATGAGTCAATCAAATTAAAAGATAACTAAAATTGTCTTATTTTAAATATTGTCTCGGGATTTACCCATGAAAGGAAAAGTACCCAAAAGTTGCACACCATAACATCAAAAGTTAAAGATATCTATAATTGCTCAAAACTAAGTATCTTCTCTCACAGAATTTCTTTGTGTTTCTATAGTTTCATTTTTATAAGCATGGTGGCCTCATTTGATGTCAAGTGCCCATTTCAAGTGTTCCTAAAAGATTTTTTTGGTTTAGGATATAAGGAGTAAACATTATCAATAAAAAATCACTTTTCTAAGCAGCCATTGGGTTTTTGGCCATAGATATAACACCTTTTTGTTATTTTGACATCCTTCAGATATTTCCTATCTCCTCCATTTCTTATAAATGTTTCTCAGATTTCTATAGATATAGTCTTAGGAGCTTATTGCATTTCTTAGAAAACATTTCCTTTAATTTTAATAGGAGTATATATGACTATGCACAGGCCCTTTCTATCCAGTTACGCTTACAAAAAATCAAGATTAAATAACATTTGAATGCTCAGACTGAGTTTCCCTAAGTAACTAACTGCACAGCTGGGCAGGTCGGGCAGGTGGGCAGCATATCTGCAATAACTATGTATTAGGGATGTGTCTTGAGCTCTTATTTATTAACATTATAATAATTAAATAAAAATCATACTAGTCCATGGATTGGCCAAAAGATGACAAATTTAATCCAAAGTAATAATTTAATCAAACACTTACTGTTTTCGAAGAAGAAAAAAAAATTGCTCGCCTAAGGGTCACACATTCTAGAGAAAATATAAAATATTTGAACAACAATAAACAGTGAAATTTGTACATTTATTATGCACAGATATTATATATCCCTATAAATGCTGATTTGCTTTTTATGGATATTATAATATAGTAATGACTAAGTGGTAATGCTTGGCCTCCATTTAATGGTTACTGAGAGAAATTTGAAGTGGTATGTGGTGGTTTTCTTTGTTTTGGGGATTTTTTTTTTTTTTTTTTTTTTAGGAAGCACCATGACTGAGAACAGTGCAAGCAAACAACCTCATGAATAGTACATTTGGCCAGGACCTATTTCATTTATAGCTCTGAGCAAGTTACTTAAATACCTTTAAAATGATGATACTAGTGTTTGTCACCCAGCTAACTTACGGTATTATGAAAGCTTACTAATACATAATAGCATTACGTTCTCTCAATGTATAAAATATATTTTTCTAATATATTATTTTCAAAGCTGAAAAAGATTCCCATATTTTATTTTGGGAAAACAGTAATGTTCTTCCTTCTGAAAAATATTTTTGCTGTAAATCCTAAATAAATAATCCTTATGTAATTATTTATTCTTATTTCAGTGGCAAATCTCTGATACATTTGTACCTGGTCTCATCGGTAGACAATATTATCAAAGATCACTGATTTCCCCAGGTTTGGCCACGATCTTCCCTCGCAGTAACCCTCAAAAAATCCTTTATATATTGCTTTTTCTTTACTGCTGCCTTCCTCACTTTCTCCCTCCTTCTCATACCCTATCTTCTTACTTCTCTCACTCTTCCCTGACCCTCTGTAAATTCCTGGTAGTGTTTAAGGTGCTATTATATAGCAATGAATAAGACTAAGTCACTGCCTTCACATGGTGGGATACTGAGACCCTAACAAAGTACAATTAGGTATATTATAGATTTGCAGCTATCAATAAAGGTTGTGAGTTAAATAAAGGAGGGCAAATTGATAAACAGTGATTCCAGAAAGGAGTGTGGGATGAAAGTGGTTATTTTCATGAATACGTTTAAGGAAATTCTCTTTCTCTGGAAGTGACATAAAATCATAATGACAAACGAAAATGATATAAACAAGGAAAGACGTGAGCACAGCAAGAGTAGCCACCTTGTTTTTTTAGAAAGAGCTCATTTCAGTTAGAAGTCTCTGGATGAAAGATAAGCTATGAGCACAAAGTTTTCATTCCAGTGATGCAAAGATAATTAAATATTAGGAAATCCACTCATATAAATAATAATATAAATAGGTCAAAAAAGAAAAGTTATATGACCATCTCAGTATATGCCAAAAAGGCATATGACGAAATTTTAAAATCATTCCTGATATTTAAGCCTTTGTAAAATAGCAGTAGATGACTATTTCCTTAACGTAATTGAAAAATGCAAACATTTTATAACAGTCTTTAATAGTCTAATGTTTCATTGAAAACATTATTGAAATACTAAACCAATGAAACACTAGAAACATTTCTGTTAAACTCTACAGGGAAGAAAAAAGTTCACCATCATCTTTTAATATTGATCTAGAGGTACTAGTCAATGCAAGGGAAAAAGGTGTGAAAAACAAAAAACAACAAAACCAGCTCTCACTGGATGAAGCAAAATTGTATTGAAGGAAGTGTAGGTTGACTAGGTAACAAATGAGGTTGATGAAGAAGGCATGTACCATATTATATAAAAAGGGATTGGCAACTGCCAGCACTAAGCCATTATTCTAAGTGTATTGGAAATGTGATGGAGAACCATTGAGAATCTCAAAGACATCTCATGAACCATTCTGATGCTTTGTTATGAAAAAAGCTTTCCTAATAGTTTTCCTCCTCTATTCTAATTTGTGCATGGAAACCATGTTGCTATTCTCATTCATGGAAATGTTTATCTGCAGAGAGCTTCCATCTCTCCTTGTTGGAAGGTGGAAATATTGAATAATACCCCCTGAACTGAGAAGAAACTCTGAGACCAAAAAAAAAAAAAGGGAACTCCATAAAGTGCATTTATAAAGTTTATTGTGGGTAGCTTATACACAGGCAGGCTTGGGCAAAGACAATCCAAAGGTATTCACAGCTGTACTCTGCACCACCAAAAGGGCTAAGGGGTATTTAAAGGAACCAAAGCTAAAAATAGAATCTGACTACCAAGTGAGAAGCACATCCACACTGATAGAAACTGGGATATTTTCCTCTCCCTGGAGGTCTCTTGACCATTGACCATCTGCATCAGGAAAAGGCATTCTTCTAGATTTCATATCAGGTGATGGCAAGGGTAAAGGTTGATAAGGAGCTTATCTGGCTTGGACACATTCCTTGTGAGTTAAGCTAAAGCTCAGTCATGTGAAAAGGGGAGGGGATAAGAAGGCTGGCCTAAGATGTAGATAAGAAAATGGAGTCAGTGTGGTTCTGTCATACACTCCTGTTTTTGCACTTGTCACAGTGATCTTCTGCCTGTGGTCCCAAAGCCTTTGGGTGCCAAAGCTGTCCCAGAACCAGTGGAAGAATTAGCAAAGGTGTAGTCTTTCTCTTTAATGCCATGGTGTATTTTGTCTTCTTTCTAGCTGTAAACAGGTTGCACTGTTTATGCTGAATCTAACAAGCCTCAAAACAAGCATAGGATCCTACCTACACCCCATTCTCCTAGGAACCAGCATGGTATCCCCCATTCACCATTTCTTTGGCTGTTATTATTTGTTTCTTGTGCTTAATTTCTTGCCCTTTTAGCTTAACAAAGCAAACGAACAGAAAAACACAACTAAAGTCTACTACTATATTCACCAACGCAAATAAACTTTAGTGTCTGGTACCAGGCTCCACTGGGCCAGTAACCACTTGGGCCCAGCTGAAACAACCACTTACAGATCCATTTATAGAAAATGTGTGTCCATTAGACTAAGAGTAATAATCTGATTTCTACCCATTAAGGAGACTGAAAAAAAATCATGAAATATTTTAAAGTAATATGATTTTATCTATATTACTGTAATAACTTTTTATTGTTATTATTGTGGTAAAGTATACATTTTGTAAAATTAAACATTTTAAACATTTTATATGTACAATTCATTGGCATTAAGTACATTCACATCATTGTGCAACCATCACCCCTATTCATTTCCAGAACTTTTTCATCATCCAAAACTGAAACTGTGTAACCATTAAACAATAACTCCCCACTCCCTCCCTTCCCAGCCTCTGGTAACCACTATTCTACTTTATATCTATGACTATTCTATGTATCTAATAGTAGTGCAAATTCTACAATGTTTGCCTTTTTAACTTATTTTACTTATCATAATGTTTTCAAGGTTCATCTATGGTGTAGCATGTGCCAGAATTTCACTCCTTTTTTTTTTTAACATCTTTATTGGAGCATAATTACTTTACATTGTTGTGTTAGTTTCTGCTTTATAACAAAGTGAATCAGCTATCCATATACTTATCTCCCCATATCCCCTCCCTCTTGCATCTCACTCCCACCCTCCCTATCCCAACCCCCTAGGTGGTCACAAAGCACCTAGCTGATCTCCCTGTGCTATGCGGCTGCTTCCCACTAGCTATCTGTTTTACATTTGGTAGTGTATATATGTCCATGCCACTCTCTCACTTCGTCCCAACTTATCCTTCCACCTCCCCGTGTCCTCAGGTCCATTCTCTGCGTCTGCATCTTTATTCCTGTCCTGCCCCTAGGTTCTTCAGAACCTTTTTTTTTTTTTTAGATTGCATAAATATGTGTTAGCATATGGTATTTGTTTTTCTCTTTCTGACTTACTTCACTCTGTATAACAGATTTTAGGTCCATTCACCTCACTACAAATAACTCAATTTCGTTTCTTTTTATGGCTGAGTAATATTCCATTGTGTATATGTGCCACATCTTCTTTATCCATTCATCTGTCGATGGACACTTAGGTTGCTTTCACGTCCTGACTATTGTAAATAGTGCGGCAATGAACATTGTGGTACGTGACTTTTATTGAGTTATGGTTTTCTTAGGGTATATGCCCAGTAGTGGGATTGCTGGGTCATATGATAGTTCTGTTTTTAGTTTTTTAAGGAACCTTCAGAATGGGAGAAAATGTTTGCAAACGAAGCAACCGACAAAGGATTAATCTCCAAAATATACAAGCAGCTCATGCAGCTCAATATCAAACAAACAAACAACCCAGTCCAAAAATGGGCAGAAGACCTAAATAGACATTTCACCAAAGAACATATACAGATTGCCAACAAACACATGAAAGGATGCTCAACATCACTAATCATTAGAGAAATGCAAATCAGAACTACAATGAGGTATCACCTCACACCTGTCAGAACGGCCATCATCAGAAAATCTACAAACAATAAATGCTGGAGAGGGTGTGGAGAAAAGGGAACCCTCCTACACTGTTGGTGGGAATGTAAATTGATACAACCACTATGGAGAACGGTATGGAGGTTCTTTAAAAAATGAATAACTTGTTTTTTATTAAAACTTCTGATTATAAAAGGAATATGTATTTATTTTGAAAATTGTGAAATATACAAAAGTATAAAAAAGAAAATATTAAACAATAGTATTTCTACCAGTCAAAGTGAATGGGTGCTAACATTTTTATAAGTATTTATATATGTGTGTGCATGTATTTGGTAATTATGTACTCCTACCATTCTAGAAATTGATTTTGTCCTTAATTTATTTAAAGCATTTTTCACATCTTAAGTATCTTTCAATAATCTGATTTTATAGTCTGTATCTTGGTTTAGTGTTATATTTTAGGTCTATTTATATTCTGTGTTTGTGAAAGATGCAACAGTTTTGTGCTCTATTATTCTCTGTTGAGATTTGGCTTATATAAACAGAATTATAACTTGATATCACCCATATTAATATCATTATTTCAAAAAATAAATTTCTATAATTATTTGGATATTTTGATAAAGTTTTATCATCATGTTAAAGTAATACCATCTATTTCTCTCTGTGTTTTATTGGTTGCCTGGAATATTACTGGTTCTTTTAATATACAGAGTCCCATTTCTAGGATTCTGGGATTTAATTTATCTCTGTTACTTGGAGTGTGTCTTTGAGTGCTGATTTTTTCCTAGGAAATACATAGGATAGCATATTTTATGAGACATCGTTTATCTAAGAACAACTTTGAAAATTTATTTTTATTTATTTTTTTGCTCGCCTACATCAAAAATAGATTGGCTTTGTCTAGGGAGCTTTTATCACAATCTTCATTGTCTTTTGGCATTCTTATTTCAGAGGGTTTGAAGTTGGCCAGATATTTTCCCCTTTTGTAGATATTATTTCTTTTTTACAAAAAGTTTTTTATAGAGATTATTTTTGAAGTTATTTAAGAGTTCAACACTTTCAGAAATGTATGCCTAAGTTCTAGTATCTTTTAATTAATGTCACTTGATCCTCTGTGAACTCTGCCTATGTGCAAATTCAAGTCTTTTGCACAGGAAGATTTTAAAAGTTATTATCAATGCACTGTTGTATAACCTGTCAACATCGTTCCCTCCTTCTGGGTTGGGTCATCATAATCAGTATTGCTTTCTTTTCCCCTCTGACTTCTGAGATAATTTCTTAATATTGCTATTTTTTAAAAATTTCATTTTACTAAATGTCAAATCTGATGATATAAATCTCATCTGTGGTTTCTGTTTAAGCAGTCATATAGTCATATGCTGTCTTTTCTATTTCCTAATTAGAAAATTATTAGTCTTGCATAAATTTTATTGAATTGTGTTGAGAAGTTAAATAAGACATTTTCTAAAAGTTGTTTCTTATTATAACACTTCTTACAATTGTCTTTCAGAGTGGTTTCCTTCTTTTAAAATATTGTATTTTTCATATAGCTCATGAGCTTTTTATTCTAATTACTTATTTTAATTTCCTGGTGTTCATATTTGAAATTAAATTTGTTTGTATCTTTCAGATCCAGAAAAATGAGGAGGAAAAAATTTAGGTTTTCTGTAGCACACTTATCTGCTTCATATATCCAGTAACTTGAGGAGAAAGGTAAGGTGGCTGAAGCTCAATTTAATTTTAATAGAAAGTATCTTCTCTCCTAGGTTTTCCCCCCACTGTGTTTGGCATGGTTTTCTTGCTTTGGTAGATTGTTGTTTCCACTGTTTATGGACATGGTAGTCAGCCTTAAAAAACATCTTTAGCAGTACCTATGGTTGTCTCTGAAGATTATAAACCAGGAGCAATTGCAGGTTTAGATTCCCTAAGGAGTGTAATCTCTTGTATCTGAGTCTCTTGCTAGGGTTGCTGATGAATCTATATGTTCATTTGGATTTTGTTTTGATTTGTTCCTCTTGATTTGATGCACCAGTGCTTTCTGTCCGGATAGCTCTAAGTGAAAGGATGTTAGTGGGGTTCTGCTAAGCTCACTTCATTTATTCCTCAAGGTGTCTGTTCCTTCCCACAAGGGCACATTGCTGTATGTCCAAAATGTTCTACATCTGACACTATTCATTCTATATCTAGCAGAAGTTCCTTGAATATACTAAATTGTTGTATCCATATTTTCTCAGTTTTAAGAACTCACGCCAGGTACCACACACACAACCACATGCACACACACACACACACACACAAAACATTGGAATAGGAATCAAAGGGACTTTTTTTTATTGCTAATTATTCTAGAAGATAACATTTTTACTTAAAAGAACCTCTCCAAAACCTACTGCTTCTCCCTTGTTTCCTGCACACATTTACCACATCTGTGAAAAAATATAACATTTATTTTTTAATGTATAATTAAATTATGTTCTTCAAAGAAAAATTACTAAGTGCTTATTATTTGCCCGGCTTTCTGGTTAATAGTGCACATGGTTCTTTGTGGATGTGTGGGGTTGGTAGTGAGCATTGCACCAATGGGCAGGCAGACCTTGTCTTCCAGGAACATGTACCCTAACTGGAGCCGTAAGACATACATAAACAACAACTACCTAAGGCAGAAAATATAAAATATCCTAAGTAATAAAGACAGTAAGTACCAAAGGTGCTTGAAGGAGGGGAGAACATTTATTGGACTGACTTATTCAGAGAAGGCAGTAGAATTTTGACTTGGACTTGAAGGAAGGGTTTGGTTTCAGTAGAGTTGAGTAGCAGTTAATGCAGGTAAAGGAAAATGAATGGAATTCAGAATGAGAGAGATGTGCTAGAGAGATTAAATGCATTGCCGTAAGTCTGCTTATTAGAATTGTTCTTCATGATTTCTACCAGAACTTTTACATATTTGCAGCTGAAACTTTAGTTTGTTATTACTTTTTAGGGCAAATTTTATCTTTGAATAAATAACTATTTCTTGAATCATTCTATAGTGAGTTTATGATTAAATCACACAATTTCAGCAGCTTAAATTGAAGTTTTGCAGGTATTGGCTTACATTGTTTTTATTAAAAACGTTTCTCTTCTCCAACTGCTTTAGGAAAGAGTTTGATCAAACAGGAAAGAGTAAGTTGATCTTAGTGAACTTTTGTTAGCAAAGTTTCACCTAAAATTTCAGTCTATACAGAATTGAATCTAAAAATCTGAATAACTTTAATTTAGCAAAAATATTTTTCTTCTTTGTACTTATAGCTTGTTTCCACAGCATTACACTAGTGGATTGGAAAAGAAAACATTTGTTACATGAAAGTCCAATGGTGTGTAAATGCATAGGGCAGCATTGGCTACTGACCTTACTTTCTTAATACTTAATTTTCTCCACTACCAACAAAGTTGATATTTTCTAGTTTACAATAACTGAAAGTAAAGAAAAACATTTTGTTCACAAAGATTATTTTAGGCATTCTATTTTTGTCTGGTTTTGGATAATCAGGACATTGTGACATCTTGAAAAGATACAGGAAAACTTTGGAATCACTGAGTTTTATTAGCGGAATATTTTCAGTACTGGACTGAGAGACACATAGCCTTATTATGCATATTCAAGAATAATATGTCACCAGAACACAATATTTACACTTGATAGAGTAATTCTGAGAAGGCTTATCTTTGTTCTCCCACAAATTAAGTTTTCATATATGTGTATGACCATTTTAGTCTGAAACAAAATTATTCACTCAAAAAAGATCTGTGCTTTCATTCTTGAATGCTTATATATTATTAAATCCTAATATAGTGTAACTAAAGGCATTGAATTTAAAATCAGATAAATGCATTCCCAGGTATAGCTCAGTTATTGACAAATTGTATGATCCTGGGTAATTATTTAAATTTACTTGACTTCAAATACACTTGACTTCAGTTTTCTTATCTGGATGGGAAAATAAAATAGTAACTAGTTTTAAGGGTAGTAGAGATTAAGTGAGGTATTTTTAATAGAGTTTCCAGAAAATATTAGAAAGTTAAATATAATAACAGTTATTATATATATTTCACTGATGACAATTTGCATCTTCAGTTGACTTTCTGATTGTAGTGTTAAGTGTGTGTGTGAAAATACATATGCATATATATTTGTATTTTTATATATATTTATATTTACTTTGTTTAGAGAAGGAGCATTGGATTCCAACTGACTGATTAAATATACATAATTTTCTCTTCTTCTGTGAATATTCCACTGAAAAGACAGAATAGCAACAAGAATAAAACCATAATATGTTGGGCACCGAAATCAAAAGGAACTAGTAGCACATCAGAGAGTTTATGCAAATCATTTTTTTTAAAATTGAAGTATAACCGAAAGTACATTAGATTCAGGTGTACCACATAGGGATTTGATATTTTTATAGATTACATACCATACAAATGTATTATAATATTATTGACTATATTATCTGTGCTATAAATTACATCCCTGTGACTTATTTACTTTATAACTGGAAGTTTGTACTTCTTTTTTTTTTTTTTTTTTTTTGCGGTATGTGGGCCTCTCACCGTCGTGGCCTCTCCCGTTGCGGAGCACAGGCTCTGGACGCGCAGGCTCAGCAGCCATGGCTCACGGGCCCAGCTGCTCCGCGGCATATGGGATCTTCCCGGACCGGGGCATGAACCTGTGTCCCCTGCATCGGCAGGCGGACTCTCAACCCCTGTGCCACCAGGGAAGCCCGGAAGTTTGTACTTCTTAATCTCCTTCACCTATTTCCCTAATCCCCCTGCCCTGTGACCTCTGGCAACTAGTTGCTTATTCTCTGTATCTATGAATCTGTTTCTATTTTGTTATATTTGTTCATTTTTTGTTTGTTTTTTACATTTTACATATAAAGGAAAATATGCAGTATTTGCCTTTCTCTGTCAGACTCATTTCACTTAGCATAATACCCTCTAGGCCAATCCATGTTGTTGCAAATGACAAGATTTAATTCTTTTTATGGCTGAGTAATGTTCCATTGTACATATATACCACATCTTTCTCATCCATTCATCTATTGATGGGCGCTTATGTTGCTTCCATATCTTGGCTGTTGCATCTATATCTTGGCTATTGCAAATAATGCTGCAGTGAACATTGGGGTGTTTATATCTTTTCAAATTAGCAATTTTGTTTTCCTCGGATAGTACCCAGGAATGGAATTGCTAGATCATATTGTAGTTCTATTATTAACTTTTGAGGAATCTCCATAGTGTTCTAATGAGGGTCAGTGTATTTAAGCATTATATCCATGTATACATATCTAATTGGTAGACTTAAGATGTATGTCTAGCTGTGTCATCATACTGAATCCTTCCTGACTTCAGTGTTCACATCTATTATATGGTAAAAATCAGTACTCCTAATAATATTCCAGAGGTGGCTTCTCAATCATCTAGGACTTAGTGCATTAGTTTTTTGGTTGAGATTGACCTACTTTTGAAAGTTAAAAAAGAGAGAGAGAGCATTTATTTTCATTTAATTATTTTTTCTTTTTATCAAAATAGAGTTACTTCAAGGAGAGCAGTGGGGCCTTGATTATAGTAGTAGTATATGTTTTCCCTCTTGCCTTGCTACATTTGATATGTCATAGTGAACCTAGTTTCAGCTTTTCACATTGCTCTATCAATAATAATTTCTAAATTAAAGGAAATTTCTAATTTGGTAGATGAGCAGCTGACTCAACAATAATTTTAATCATTGCTTGAGTAAATTACTCTCTGCTCACGTTCTCATATTTTCACTACACTGCTTTATATCTGCTCCTTTTAGTATGCTTATTTATCTAGTTGCCAGCCCTCATGAATTTCACTTATGTGATTTTTGCCAAAGTATGGTTGACACATAAATTAGCACACTGGTCTTCATGAACTTTCATTTTGTAACTATTTAAGCAAGTAACATCATTATAAGGTACTATGTCTTTAAAAATAATGAAATATTTTCTCACCAGAGCAATCTTGAAAAAAAAAAGAACACAGCTGGAGGTATCACACTCCCTGACTCTAGACTATACTACAAAACTACAGTAATCAAAACACCATGATACTGGCAGAAAAACAGACACGTATATCAGTGGACCAGAATAGAGACAAAATAGCCCAGAAATAAACCCAGGCATTTATGGTCAATTAATCTACAAGAAAGGAGGCAAGAATATACAATGGAGAAAAGATAGTATTTTCAATAAGTGGTGCTGGAAAAATTGGACAACTACATGTAAAAGAATGAAATTAGAACATTTTCTCAAACTATAAACAAAAATAAACTGCAGATGGTAAAAGACCTAAATGTAAGACCTGAAACCTTAAAACCCCTAGAAGAAAACATAGGCAGAACACTCTTTGACATAAATTGTAATAATATCTTTGAATCTGTCTCCTAAGACAAAAGAAATAAAAGCAAAAATAAACAAATGGGGCATAATTCAATGTAAAAGCTTCTGCACAGCAAAGGAAACCATCAACAACAACAAAAAAAAAAAACCCTACTAAATGGGAGAAAATATTTGCAAATGTTATGACTGATAAGGGTTAATATCCAAAATATACGAACAGCTCATACAACTTAATATCAAAAAAAACAAACAACCTGATTAAAAATAGGCAGAAGAGGGCTTCCCTGGTGGCGCAGTGGTTGAGAATCCGCCTGCCGATGCAGGGGATACGGGTTCGTGCCCTGGTCTGGGAAGATCCCACATGCCGCGGAGCGGCTGGGCCCATGAGCCATGGCCGCTGAGCCTGCGCGTCCGGAAGCCTGTGCTCCGCAATGGGAGAGGCCACAACAGTGAGAGGCCCGCGTACCTCAAAAAAAAAAAAAAAAAGAAAGAAAGAAAAAAAAATAGGCAGAAGACCTGAAAAGACATTTTTTCAAAGAACATATATAGGTGGCCAATAGTCACATGAAAAGATGCTCAGCATTTCTAATCATCAGAGAAGTGTAAATAAAATTGCAATGAGATATCACCTCACACCTATCAGAATGGCTATCATCAAAAAGTCTACAAATAATAAATGCTGGTAAGGACATGGAGTAAAGGGAACCTTAGTAACTGTTGATGGGATTGTAAATTGATTCAGCCACTATGGAAACAGTATGTAGGATACTCAAAAGACTGAAAATAGAATTACCATGATATCCAGCAATTTCACTCCTGGGTATATATCCCAAGAAAATGAAAACATTACTCGGAAAAGATAGATGCACTCCAATGTTCATATGATAGTCAAGATATAAAAGTAACCTATGTGTTCAACAATGATGATGAATGGATAAAGAAGATATGGCACATACCTGTGCAATGGAATATTATTCAGCTGTAAAAAAAGAATGAAATTCTGCCATTTGCAGCAACATGGATGGGCCTAGAAGGTATTATGCTTAGAGAAACAAATCAAACAGAAAAAAAAACAAATACTGTATGTTATCACTTATATGTGGAATCTAAAAAGTAAAATAAATTAATGAATACAGTAAAACAGAAACAGACACACAGGTATAGAGAACAGACTGGTGGTTACCAGTGGGGAGAGAGTGAGGAGGAGAGGTGGGGTGGGGGTAGGGGATTGAGAGATACAGACTACTATGTATAAAATGGATAGGCTACATGGATGTATTGCACAGCACAGGGAAATATAGGCATTATTTTATGGTGACTTTAAATGGAGTACAATCTATAAAGTTATTGAGTTGCTGTGTTGTACATGTGAAACTAATATGATGTAAATGGACTATATTTCAATTTTTAAAAAGTTCTTTTTTAGTTTTCTACTAGTTCTTACATATTGACTCTCATTCCTTTCAATATTATTTTGTAGCAGAGAGAGAAAAATAATTCCTCAATCTTTCAGTATTTCCATGTGCTTCCCTGTATTCCCCATATTCCTTTGAAATTAAGTTGGTGTCTTGTGAGTAGTTCTAGTCAGTGGACTTAGAGCATAAACAATGTTTTTCACTTCCAGTGTGAAAACATTAAGAAATGATGTGCTCTCTCCACCACTCTATTACCAGTTCACAGCAAATTCAGAGGTCAGGTGTTCCAGAGAGTATAGCTATAAGATAAAGGAAGGCCACTGGACCTCTATCTTGCTTGAATGAGAAATAAATGTTTATAAGATTAAACTAACGATATTTAGGGACTAATTTGTAATACCTCAATGTACAGTCTACAAATATGTGACTGTTCCTCCTTCCAAAATCTTGACTATAAACTCTTTTGTTCGTAGATAATTTTAATTATAATGATTTTCTTTAAAAGGCGGTTTGTGCTACCTATATTTTTCTCAAGATGTCTAAATAAGCTTGGCTCTGTATCAGAACATACAATTCAAAACAACACTAAAAATAGAAATGAAATATTCGAGTATACATTTATAATAATTGCATGACATAATGAAAGATTAAACTACAAAAAAATAAAAGGATAGCAAAGCAATGAGAGAAACAGAACCCCTCTTCCCACACATAGAGACATACTTCATGCAGTTGTCCTATCTGTACACCTGTATATACGTTTCCACACATACATCTATGACAGAAAATATATTGTAGTTTATAAATAAACATAATAAAATAGTACAGTGTAATAAAAAACAGATATTACTTTCAGACTTCATGAAAACTTAGGGAATTCTGCAGCACCTTCATCTACAATTAAGTGCTTTAACTACTATTATTATTATTATTGTTATTATTATATATATTTTTACCACCTAACTGACCCTATATAACTAGGTAGGGAGTATGCTTTCAGAGCATACAGTAGATTTAATTTCTTACATCACTGAATACTTGAGATGCTAAAGTTAAAAAACAATTGCACATATTCCAAATTCTCCTAGTTCTGGCCTTATACCACTCTGCAAAATGCCTAACCCCAATCCTAAATATTCTAGAAATATAAAGGCCATCTCATAAATGTATACTCAAGTGCTTTTTGACAGAAGCCATCACAAGTGGCTTATTAGGTATACAGAATCAAGTTGCCTGGGTTTTATTTCAGCTCTACATCTTATTAGTGGGGACCTGGGCCTCAGGCTATTCATCAGTAAAATGAGGATATTAATAGTTATCAACCTCATATCACTGCTACAAGAATTAAATGTGCTAACCATTTTGTAAAGTCCTTAGAACAATGCTTGGCACATAACAAGCACTATATCATGGATTTTTCTTTTAATGTAATAAAAATATAAATGCTCAAAATTTTTGTAAGACAATAATGGGCATATTGAGATTATATTATTAAGTTAACATATAAATGAGTCCTTGATGATCTAAGATATTTATTTTAGCTGAAATATGCTCTTTAAATCACAAGGAAAGGGATTAAATTTCCTCAAAAGCATTGTCCCTACATAAAATCAAAACACATACTACTCCCAAATGTTTTTTCGTGGAAGCCATACTCCTTGCTGCTGGTTGGGAGCTAGAACTTCTCTTGTTCCTGCTGCACTGCTCACAAACTAACTTCCTGGTATTATTCACAAGGTGGAGCCTTAGTGTGACCCCTTATTATCAGTCTTGAATCCATCACTGGTTTCTTATCCCCACCACCAGCCTGACATTAGGCACCAAGATTATTCCTGCATGAATTTTGTTCAGTTTTGTTTGTTGATCAGTTCTCATTGGTCCAGCCATCCCTTATCATCATAAACCATTTCTTTCTTTCTTTTTTTTTTTTTAAACAATGATATCCATCTTTCCTTCTGAGCTTTCCTATTGCAGTTCTTTGTCACTATTCTAGGCTTTTGGTGAGAGGTTTTAGCCTCTGAATTTTTACTTCCTTTCATATCTTTTTGAGAAAAAGAAAAAAGATGTAAAACCAAGTAGTGCTCTGGGTGTATATATTTTATTTCATTCATCAGTTCAGATCTCAGTATGGTGTTGCTGTGCAAGAACCTTCCACTGCTTTTACCTTCTACTCTGAAAGGGGGTGATCCTGAAAAGCAGGTAATTTTCCTGCAGAAGTTCTAGTATGCTAGTGCCATTCTTTCTTCCTGATTGATAGTCTGTGTTGTCTGAAAAAAGCAGGGCTGACCTGGGACTTTCTTTCAAAGCCATAGTGTGTGCAAAACTTGGAACATCTGAATAAAATGAATGACAAAAAGAATAAATATATGTATAAATTAACATAATTTATATCTCTGTAACATTAATGTGTTCACAGATAACTGAATTATAGCAAACTTTAGAAGTAGGTAGAAATTTAGCACATGAAACAATAGTATGAATATAAACAAAAGCTAATAAAGTCTCTAATGCAATGAACACATATAAAGATGAGTGTAAGCATGAATGCAATTTTAATTTTTATCTGCCAATAATAAGATGAAAATATCATTGCTTACATGGTTCATGACATCCATAAAAACAAAATCAATGTATAGGGGAAGCCAAAAATAGATAAGAAATATATTTCCTTGGAGGGAATATATGAGCATATTCACACAGACTTATATAACTATATTCTTATGCATCAAGTAAGTATTACTTGTAAATGTCTATTCAAATCTTTGTCATTTTGAGCTCTTTATGACTATCACAGGAGATTTCAAAGCCTGAAGTATTTGCTATGAGGTCTGACAAGGTCATGAAGTACAAAAGATTAGAATATTCATTATATATTGCCTACGTTTGTGAATATGCACAGCAATTAATGGCTCTGATATTCCAGCTTCTCTAACCCATTTAAAGATTGTGAGCCTCAGTTGAAACACATTGACCCCAATTCTCCTTTCCCATCCTTTGCCAACAGTAACCTTAGGTTTCTTCCCACACCTCCTGGATGCATTCTCTAGCCATAAGGTTCACTTGTGAAGCATTTTCCAAATAAGAAAGACTCATTGCCACTCTGGGAAACAAATGAAATTAAGAATATAGCAGGAAATTTACTTTATTTGGTCTATCACAATTTAATCTTCAGCTCTAATAGTTTATTTGCTAATCCTACTACACTAAATTCTTGCAGAGGTTTTTATTCTGTAATGATATTTATATCAGTGCCCGCAAGCAGTGCTATAGTTAATGGTCTGTTGTCATTTCCATTATAAACTCCCTATTGCACAAGTAACAGAACCAAGAACCTGTGACTTTCCTAGCTGAGGGCACATTTCAATGCTCTTCTAAATTACAGTATTAACCAGAGCACTTTCATGAGGCAGTATTTTCAGGCAATTTAAGAAATATCATTTAAACGGGAAAAAAGAAATCAAAGTTCTACTCACTATCTTAGCAATCAAATAAATATCTGTAGGTAAGTTTTGTTCTGTTTTTGTAGTTTCTTAAACATGTTATACATATATTTACAAATAATAAACTGTTTTTTGTCATTTTGCATTACTGAGATATTGTCTTTAGCATCTGGTTTCAATTAAATACAAAATAAATTTATAAAATAAGGAACATTTTATATTTATGCTTAAGTTTTTAAACAACCTACTACTATATTGAGGGAGGCATGAATGAGAAATATTACTAATGTATATTTTACGAAAGACAGTTTTGTAAAGTAAACATTGGAAGGGGCTGATAATTATATTGTAATGTGGTTGAAATGGATAAATATAACCATAATATTCTTTTCACTGAATAAATTATACAGCTGAGCGTCTCATTATGATGTTACAGTCTTGCCTTGCTTAATGGAGCAGAATATAGAACCAATAGTTCTGGTCTCTTCTCGACTAAGCTGCTATGGCTTCTGTGGGATGACAGCTCTTAAGAGAACAGTCTTCCCTTAATAAAATTGGGATATTCCACGGTGAACAAGCAAAAGAAAAAAAAATACAAATTAAAAAAATACAATGTTAGTATATTTATTTAAAATAAGTGGTAGGGCTTCCCTGGTGGCGCAGTGGTTGCGGGTCCGCCTGCCGATGTGGGGGACACGGGTTCGTGCCCCGGTCCGGGAGGATCCCACGTGCCGCGGAGCGGCTGGGCCCCTGGGCCGTGGCCGCTGGGCCTGCGCGTCTGGAGCCTGTGCTTTGCGGTGGGGGGGGCTGCAGCAGTGGAAGGCCCGCCTGCCTCAAGGGAAGAAAAAAAAAAAATAACAAACACAGACAAAAGGCAACACTAGATAAATCCCTTCCTTGCTTATTTATGATCATGTCTTACCTAACATGGAGATAGTGAGGACAATAAAAAATGATCATATCCTATGTTTGCACAGCTTTTAAATAAATAAATAAATAAATAAATAAATAAATAAATAAAATAAATGGCAGAAAGAAATGTATTATATTATACCAACTGTATCATTAATTATAAAATGTTGTAAAAATAGAACATGGAGAATACAACGTGTTTAATTTTCAAAGATTAACTTATCTCATTACACAATTCTAGGGTAGGACAGAGGACACGTTGCTGAGGCTCCTGGTTCATTGTAAGAATTGCCCTGTTCAGTCTTCCCTTCTCTGCTTCCCCAAGTCAGTTTGTCTATGAGAACCTGTGAAGGCACAGAGCTTCACTAGCTTGTGGCAGTCTCTGAAACAAAATGCAAACCTTCTGTGAATAAGTCATTTTGAATAATTTGTTTTATGATTTTTTTCTAACTCTTAAAACAAAGGCACTTAAAAATCATAGGCATTTTTGTCATATACTTTTGAAATTTATTATATTTCTTCCTGTATGTATAAAGAGAGCACATTGAAAACCATTTAAACTGTCATTGATGATTCAGTCAGAATTTAAATTATTGTCTTGTGAGCTAATACAGTAATGCCCCCAGGGCATATTGAGTTATGTAAGGCTGTTTGCCATTATGTTAAATGACCTTACACGGTGCTGTATTTGTAGTTCTTATGTTTTGATTTTGTGGATATTTGTTGTATTTTCCTCTGATGCCTGGCTAGCATATTTTACTGCTCTCCCTGAAACTGTTAGTCTGTATTTCAATTTAATTTAATTCAATCAAGTTTTATGTTATTTTCAGTTTAAAAATTTAATTTAATTTTACTTTGCTTCTATTCTACTGGCAACTCACAAAAAGCTGTTAGGAATTCACAGAAAACAAGATTCCATAGCTGCGAATAAGAACCTGAGTATATTTAGTGCTTGAGCCTTTTTTCATATATTGTGTGACATGAGTTATGACTGCAAAAGTTTTCTTGTTCATACTCCATATACTTTGTCTGTATATCTATAATATATGTTTGGAAAATTACCGAATGCCAGGTAGGTAAGTTGTTATATTACTGAGGGACAAATTTTAAATATGTTAATATATTAAAGTATTAATAGAACCTTACAAAGATACCTTCAATAATTTTATTCATAAAACCTCTAATGACTGTTTTGGGGTTTTGTATGCATTTTAGAAGGTAGTAGATATCTATCAAAGCTCCCCTCCTGCATTAAAATAATAATTAAAAATATTAATAATTTGGATGCAAAAAAATCTAAGGAAACCTAATATCTAAGTAATATGTGATATAAAAATACAAATGTAAATTTTTTCATGGTAGGATTGCATTGGCAGTTATTGAAAATTGATATCACATGCATGTCCAATGATAAGAATAATGCTAGCTTACATGTATTGAGGGTTTACTGTGTGTCAAGCACTGTTCCAAGTACTTGTCATTTAGTAACTCTTATAAGTCTCACAACAAACCCTAAGATGGGATACTATTCTTTTAAATATAAGGAAACCAAAGCATGAGTGAATACGAAACCTTCCTACGATCCTGCAGGTAATAAATGGGGAGTCAGAATAGACAATATCTTAAGTCCTTGTGATAAGAATAGGTAGACTTTTTTCCCTCTACCTCTCCAAGATGATGTAGAGATGATACAATCCACTAATTCCTTTGCACCATCTGGAACACATTAGCTAGATGACTCATTCTCTCTGTCTTCTTCCTCATTCCCACATCCTGCTCCTCTCCAAATCTAGAATCTAGAATCTTGAGATTTAAGGAAAGGATCTAGTAAGATTTGCCCTCACTCAGTCCTCTCTTGGCTAGAAAAATGCATAAGATTTTACTCAGTGGGAGCACAGAGGGAGGTCAGAGAACATTGAAAATATGGAGAGAAGTCTGTATACACTCTCTCTCCCATGCTCCAAAAACAAATACATATTATTTTTCCCCATGAATGGTTCATAGAAACATTTCTCCACAGAAGTATTAAATGAGGATCTCCTGTGATGAGATTATCAGTATTTAATTAGCTGAGTCAATCCCTCTCACAGAGAAAGTTTTGGAAGAGACATTAATACAGCATGTGTTAATTGTTTGCATTATTCTGATAGACAAGGTACGCTTTTACTGAAGTACACAAAGCAACAAAAGTCATGCTTTATTTTGAAACTGATCATTTCTGTGTCACTATTAATAATTGTTAGTAGACGCTCCCTCTATGTGTCACGTACTGTGCTGAGTAATTTATATATGTCACTGCTCATCCCAATCCTGAATATTAAGATAATGAACTTTCTGATAGTCAAGAGTCTTCTCTGTGTTCTAACCACTGCCCTTTACTGCTCTTTACTGCCTTAACACTTTTATCACATAATCAACCAGTCCCAACCAACAAAAGCAATTGTAATATATCAGTAGTTTATTAAGTTATCACCATCTCACCATATTCCCTGCTTACACTGAAACTTTTCCTTTAAGGGAGAAGTAACTATCTTGGCAGAAATAGGAATATCAACCATCAAAATCTGCATTCTCTTACTGGAAAGCTTAACAGTATTAACCTAGATGTAGGACAAAACAAAAAACTTTAGAGTGGTATTCATCATTTTCTTCCTCTTCCTCATAATAGAAAAAGGTTTCCCCAGATTGGAAGTTTGGGGGGAAAAAAAAGAGTTGGAGAAAATATAAGCTATACACTGAAGGACTCTCTGAGAAATGGTTTCAAGTGCCTCTTTATCCAAGGAGGTCTCCAAAATACGAAGAAAATTAGATCTGATATAAGGTTTGAAATATAACAGTAAAGAGAACAATGCCATCAGGAACTCTGGGAGGGGCTGCCTCACCCTGGACCCAGAGTAGAGATGGTTGCATGGGCTGCCAGGGGCAAAAAGAGACTTAGATGGATCAAAGAGATAATATTCAGAAGCCACCAAATTTTCTGCCTCCTAATTTTATCTTTGTACTATCTATCCTAGCTTGTGGTTCTGTGAAGAGCAAACTTGTCCATCAGTTTGATAGATAATTTAGTCATAGCTCAGAATTCTTACCTCTTTTTACTGAAACTGTAATCTCTCTCTGTAGGTACCAAATGTGAAAGCACAAAACTGGCTACCTTATCTTAAAAGTAAAGGGGAAATAATTAGATGAAAGACAGTGAATTATAGCAAAGAATATTATGTTGATCCTGAAATATCTATATTCCTTATTTCCAGTTGCCTGGATTCTGGTGGTTATGAGGTAGCCCTAGGTATTCCTTTCTTTGACACACCTATCCTGTCTTTCTTATGCAGTTAGAAAACAGGAGCCAAAACACTAGGTTTTGGAAGAATAGGTGACAGAGGTGTGTTATTTTTATGGCTCATTTTTAATAAATTTTTGAGATATAGTGTAAAGAAAGGCCAATATGGGCTGCAGTCTTTTGTTTGTTTACAAGTGAGGGATAGAGAGAAGAAGCAGAGAAAGTCAGGTTAGAATGTGAAGGTGCCTTTGATTAAGTCCTGGCCTCACAGAAGGTGAAGGAAATGCCAAAAGCCAAGGTTATTTGCCAGCTATCTAAAAAGGCGGTCCAGTGGGAACAACCAACTTCTTTTTTATTTTTCATGCCTTGAGTCAAAGTCGGTTGCCTTGGTTACTCAGGCCCTCTTTCCCATCTGGGACAAAGGGAAAACAAACTCAAGTGTGTCCATGCCCTAGGGGAGCCACATGAAGGAAAATAGCCTCTTGTTTGGGAACTAGCTCTAGTTCCATGTACCTACCAAGTGGACTTTAGTTATGCAGTTAGGTTTCCTGAGAGGAAAATCTGTAGTTCAGAGAACTAACAGCAGCCTTGAGGCCTGCTTTTCACCTTTTCTCAGAATTCTCAGGATACTTGAATAGTAGGTGAGATGAGAAGGATATTGGGTAGAAATAGGTCATGATATCTGTTCTACAGCCCTCTCTGTTTTCTATGCCTGAGGATCTTGCTTGCTAAGCAACCTAACAAGCAGGGACAACTAGTCAGAAACCTGACAAAACAGTCTTTATGAGAGGAGGAATGGTATACCTAAGCACTTCACCTGAAATAATGAGGAGGAAAAGAAAACCTTAGTTCAGTTGTCTTGCTTTGCCAAGTTTTCCTGAGGCTAACTTCTTAATGTTATCTTTAGCAATTTATTTTAATTATCTAGTTCCATTACAAAGTGCAATGACTTTGCTTTAAAAGACACTTAAATATTACCTTCAAAAGTATTATTTACTATGTTCACAGAAGAGTTTACTTTCTAGGTTTTATAATATTCATAGAGAATGATGTATGCTTGTTTGAATTTAATATAGGCTGAAGGAGTGGATAAAAAAGGAAGTTGGCAAAACCCACAGGATAGCATTAAGAAAATGAGGCAGAATAATATTGCCGATGAAATGCAAATCTTTCATAGTCCATTAGTACTGTTAATAAAGAAGAGAAGGAAAAGCAACGACTGCCTTTACCTCAGTAAAGAGAGTGCAACTCACCCACAAAGGCTCCGAGGGCCCGGCCTTTGACTAGGTATTTTTAGACTTTACAGACTCAGAAAAGTGTCTTAGATCGTCATTAAATAAAATTAATGTACACCTTTTGCAAGGTAAAAGACAAAATTAGAATTTTTCTTCTGTAACTGAGTGATAATTACCTGTTCCTGTAGCTATGTGACTGAAGAATCAGGTCAAAGAGAAACAGACATTTTATTGGGTTTTCCTTATTTTGAGATAATTCTGAAATCCACTATGGTGTTGCAAAGAAAATCACATCTCAGTATTATATGACTTTTTCACAGAAAATTAACAGTGTAAAGAAAGGTTTCAACAGCTCACTCTGTCAGTGGTAAGATCTCTGGTTCTGTGTATGAGCAGACACTTTATCACTCCTAGATTTTTCATATTGGAGCATTTATTTAGAAAATGTGATGTCAGTGGGAAAGGCAATGAGTGAGTCTCGTGACAAACAAATAGAAGTAATCTCTTGATTCACTCTACAATTTAAGTTAATCCAGATATCAAAATAGGTACTTAAGAAGACACCTGAATTCCTTCAATCTAGAAAGATCCTGCTGATTAAATACAGCTGTAAGAGACTGATTGTCTTATTGGCCTGAACATCAAGTTGACCAAATGCATTGAATGCTCAAACTGTAAAAAGCAATATAGCAATGAAAAATTTCAAAAATAATAGACAAGTAGGCATCACCTTAAGTTCACAACTTAATTGGGGACAGAGAGCATATGCACGTGGAAATAAACTCCAGCATTATTACATCTCTTTACTGACACAGAAACTAAGTATATATGTGCTAATGGGATAATTTTCCTCAAGCTGCTTACTAACTTCCTAATTTCCTAGCTTACTAAGAGGGAGTGATTTTGTAAGTGACTTTGACATTAAAAACAAACTGGTTCAATAAGAAATTACTCAACTGGATCTGTTTTTGTTTTTGTTTTTGTTTTTGTTTTCAGTTGCCTATTAGCACATTTAGGTAAGATTATTCTATTACCTGATTGTTTGCTGTCTGTTGCACTAAAAACACCTATTACTCTGCTCTTGCATTGCAGGTTATGTTGGCTAAAGTATTTATGTAGCTGTTCTTACAATCTTGTGGTGAAAATTAACAACTGCACTTATACTGTCAGCACACACTTACGCAAAACCAGAGAATCTCTCTTTCCTTCTACTACTTTGCCCATCAGCCACATCTGTGCTGGTGACCTGCTGCAGAATGAGCTCTAAGTAAATTTGTAGCCAAAACTAACATTTATATTTGGAATCTCATTGACATTAAGTTAAATTTACTCTTATCAAATCCTATTCTCCCATCCTTCCTTTATGCTAAAGTATAAATAGTTGATAACTAGCTATGAGTGTGTTCCTCAAACTGGATTTGCCAAATCAGGTATTCAGCTAAGTCAAATTTCCATAATCAAATAACCTGAGAAAAACTACTATTTCCTCCTTTTGGATAATCATAATGCATATCAGCATACGTAGGCATCGACCCGTCCTGCTGTAAAGAAATTTGTTTATCTTCACTAGGGCAATGTTTTCCAAATATAATTCATCCTGTAGTATTTATATTTTTCAAAGCTTCTTTATGCTTAAGAATAAATCTGGGGAATACAGTTAGGGAAAGGCCGGAATCAAGACTAACCCTTCCTGGGGGTAGAAGGTGAACTTTCAAGTCTTGGTCTATCATGGAGAAGAATGGAGTGGGGGTGAGAGAAGAGAAAGTGGCAGTCAAGGCTTCTCTTTATCATTGACAAACTGCTCTGCCTAGATGTAGACAAACTACTTTTGTCACTCCATTGTGGTCTAGAAAGCACTAGGTAGTCATTACAGAAGGTTCTCTCAAGATAGAGGAGTGTCTTTGGTGAGCCCTACAGTGAAATTTAGCAAAAAATTGCAAGCAAATTTGCAATTGCAGAAAAAGTATTAATTAGTTTTTAAACACAGCACCATTCTCATTAAAGCCAACTGCATTACAAACGGTTGAAAGGGCACGAGTATGGCCAAATGGGAAGGAACTTTGGATTTACAATGTACAGAACTATTTGAATACTTACTTTAACACTTTCTAAATCTAAATCTCAATGTTTTCTTCCCTTTCTGTGTATGTATAATTGGTAAACAAAAAACTGGTTTATACTATGTGGTAAATAAGTGCTATGTTACAAGTTTTAGTTCTTTCTCTGAGATAAAAGTATCATGGAACTGGAGATTGAAGAAAATGCTACTAAACTTATATAAAAACTTAGGTATAGAATAAAAAAAGAGTAGAGTAACGAATGATTCACACACAGTTTATAAAAAGTGACAATGATAAACTTTATATTTTTAGAACAGTTTTAGGTTTACAAAAAATTAAAAAGGAAGTGTAGAGCTTTCCCATATACTCCATATACTGCATAGCTTCTCCCCTTGTCAACGTCACTCATCACAATGGTACACTTTCACCAAGGATGAACCTACACTGATACATCATAATCACCCAAAGTCCATAGTTTACAGTACATTTTGGTATTGGTGTTGTACTTTCTATGGGTTTGAACAAAGGTATAATGACATAGCTATCATTATGATATCACATAGCGTTTTCACTGCTCTGAAAATCCTCTGTGCTCTGCCTATTCATCCCTCTGCCATCAACCTCATGCAACCACTGATTTTTTTTTTTTACTATCTCTATAATTTTGCCTTTTCCATGTCATATAGTTGGAATCATACAGTATATAACATTTTCGGATTGACTTCTTTAACTTAGTAATATGCATTGAAGTTTCCTCTATGTGTTTTCATGGATTTGATAGCTCATTTCTTTTTATCACTGAATAATATTCCGTTGTCTGCATGTACCACAGCTTATTTATCCATTTACCTACTTCAGGGCATCTTGGTTGCTTCCAAGGTTTGGCACTTATGAGTCAAGCAGCTATAAACATCCATGTGCAGGTTTTTGTGTAGACATAAGTCTTCAACTCCTTTGGGTAAATACCAAGGAGCACAATTGCTTCATCATATGGTTAAGAGTATGTTTGGTTTTATAAGAAACGGCAAATTGTCTTCCAAAGTGTCTGCAACATTTTGCATTCCCACCAGCAGTGTATGAGAATTCCCACCAGCAGTGTATGAGAATTCCTATTGCTCCACAGCCTCACCAGAATTTGGTGATGTCAGTGTTCTAGATTTCGGCCATTCTAATAGGAGTGCAGTTATATCTCATTGCTGATTTAATTTGCATTTCCCTGATGACATATGTTGTGGATCATTTGTTTATTTATCACCTGTATATCTTCTTTAGTGAAGTGTCTTTTAAAATCTGTAGCCCATTTTTTAAACGGGCTGTTTTCTTAATGTTGAATAATCTTTTTTATTAAACCTGAAATACCAGCGTGGCCACCATAGCATTGGCTATGAAATGTTATAACGGTACTGCTCTTACTAATAGACTACAAAAGATACTACACTGCTAGTATTTCAGTGATCCATAATGGGATGATATTTTTAAGTATAATGTCATGTGATTCTTCATGCGAAAAGGAGTTTACATTGTTTTGTCTATCGTCAAGGGTACAGAATGCCAATAATAATTGAGAAGCTGGCAATACAAGAAAATGTGCTCAGTTTATAGTGAAAGCTACAGAGTCATGTGAACAAAAACGTGTGTGTGTGTGTTTGTGTGTGTGTGTGAAAAGTAAAGCAGGCATCCAGCATTGTAGAGAAGTCCACTGATATGAACTTATTTACTGAAAGTTTGAGCATGGTAATTGAAAATGCTCTCCAAATAACAGTAAGGCTATGAAGCAGGCAAATGCACAATGTTCTTATTTCTGAATGAGGGTATTTTCGTTTTGACATAAAATCTTAAGCTAAAATTTTTTTCTAAGTATGCATAGATCTGTAAACTGAGGCATCCACCCATTTCAGTCAAGATTCTAGTGCACAAGTAATAACCATATAATAATTATTATGAAAATCATTTTACAAAAATCACTTAGCCTTTTAACTTACAGGTTATATTAAAATATAACTGGAAACCCATTTAAACTTAAGAAAATTATACTCAACTACTTTATTGAGGCAGTGAAAATTCAGCTCCTATTTCACTCAAATGAAGCCTCAGGCTCAACTAATTAGGAGTTAACAAAGAAACATATAAACAGGAGATTTGTGTGGAGGGCAGTTAGGGAAAATATCTCCCAGTATCTCATAGGGAAGGGACAGTTTACAGATTTCTATCTAGGTGTGATGCCTTCTATCCACAGTGCCTCACCTACAGCTAATTTTTTGTGAGGTTCACAAATGAACAATGTTTCTGATGGTTGAAAAAAATCTGTTGACCACATTAAGAGCTATGGTAAAATTAATGAAACCACCTGGTTTAGGACAAGTTAAAGGATGTGCTATTCTCCACAATGTGTCAATGGAAGAATCCGAATATTAATGACAAAAGGAACTTTCCATAAATCCCTTCATTTTACATATAAGAAAATAAAATCATAGATGAGAAAGTAGTGACAGTGCTTAGATTAGAACTTTCATCTCTTGGTCCCTAAATTCTTTTCTTGAAAAAGGAAATCAAAACTTTCAATATTTAACCCAATCTTAACTTTTCACTTATTTATGATTCCTCTTCATAAAACATTAATTACAAATTTTCTACTCACTTGTAATGTACTTGCACATTCACTTTGTAGGCCTTCTTTTTTGAAGTACTTAACTTGTCACTTCTTAATTCTGAGATATATGAGACCTTATTATAATAATGAATGAAGAAGATATGGTTTATATATATAGTGAAATATTACTCAGTCATAAAAATGAATGAAATTTTGCCATTTGCAACAACATGGATGGACCTAGAGGGTATTATGCTAAGTGAAATAAGTCAGACAGATGAAGAAAAATACTGTATGATATCACTTATATGTGGAATCTAAAAAATAAAACAAATTAACAAACATAACAAAACAGAGTCATAGATAACAGAAAACAAACTGGTTGTTGTCAGAGGGGGGGGAGTGGGGGATGAGAGAAATAGTTGAGGGAGATTAAGAGGTACAAACTAAAAAAAGAGAGAAAGAGAGAGACCTTTAGTGTAGTTAAGATATTTAAGATATCTTAAATGCATTTTTATATTTACACAAACAATCTCAGGACCTCCAATTGCCAGTATTTCACATAAAATACTGGATTTGGATTAGCCAGAATTATTTAGGCTAGATTATTTAGAAAATAAGTATGTTAACTTCTCATTTTACTATCATCTTTATTCTTTTACTGTCTCCATATTGTGAAAATATTGGGGGCTCCTTGAAGGAAGTATGAGCTCTATACTTTTGTCAGTCCCACAAAGTGCCTAGCAAATGCCTTATATCTAGTAAAAATCTAATGAAAATTTCTTATTTGATTGACTGACTCATAACCTTAAGTATATAAACAAATCTTTTTCTTCCCTTATTCTAACATGCTTAAGCATTGGTGTTTTCTTTATTACCCATTAAGATACGAATTGTTCTGTAACAACAATGGTTTTTTATAAAATACACATACATACACACACACACATGCATTTTAAACTTAAAGTCAGAAACAAACAAGCAAACACATAAAAGGCATAAGTGATTATTTTACTACCTCTAAGGATAAGAAAAGATTAAAAATAACAACAAAAATTAACTAGCTATAACATGCCCATGTACCCATGATAACCCAACTACATTATTGTCATCTAAAGGAAAATGTACCTTGGGAACCCAGGTGCAAGTGGTTTGACTGAGATTTCTTAGAAATTTAAGATGACTTCCATACCTTTTCCAAATAATTCTACAGTGTTTTTTTGTTTGTTTGTTTTTTTCACAACTATTTTTGAGATGATGCAGCTGCAGCTGTAAGCATAACAATAGTTCAGCTTACTGGCATCTATTTCCTGATTTAGAAGCAACAGTGAAATAATTGTCAAGACTTGAAATGGAAAGCATACAAGAGTTGTACATTTCAAACTTAATATGTACCTATTTAATTAGCTTTTTTTAAAGTAATACTTAAACAATTTCTCTTTGGGAATAGCTAAATTTGGATTTAAAGATTTTGTGGACTGATTTATGTGGAATATTTTTATTCTTTTATCTTTCATTATAATGACTCGATATAAGAAAAGGGTTAAAAAGACTTCTCTGTGGCATTTTTATACTTATATAACATAGCTTATATATATATATAGCTTATATATAACTTATATATAACATAGCTTATATATAACTTATATAACATAGCTACTATAAATGGTCAATACAAATAAATGATAAAACTTTGAAAGAAAACAAATATATTTTTTCCTAAGAAATGCTAATTATTCATATTATATTTGAAAGTCATGCAGTTAATTTCCTTATTAAATATGCAAATAAATGTCATTGAAAACAAAAATGAAAAAAAAAACTCTTAAGATTTTACTTTGAATAATTTTCCAAGAATAAGCCCTCTGATATTTTAGAAAATGTTGGAGGGAAACAAAATATTGGAAAAAATAAAACACAATAATGTGGATTACTTTAAACTATTGAAGAAGTGGATTTATTTGATTTCACTATGTACTCAAACTAATATATGTCAACTAAATATATATTTTCTTTTTTTTGTTTCTAATTTTAAGTCATAGATTTATATATTGCCTATCATATAGGTCTTACTTATGTTTATAGTAAACAGTTAACATAAATGCTTACTATATACTATACACTGTGCTTAGTTGTTCACATAGATTATCTCATTTAATTTTCACAACTTTTCTTTATATATTATTACTTTCTATATTTTACAAATGAGACACAGGTAGCTTATAGAAGTTAATACAACTCGTATGTGATAGAACCAGAATTCTAACCATGTTTTTCCATGTTTTCACAAATATAGACTAGAATTAAATTAGCTTGAGTAAATATAGAAGTAAACATATTGCTACAATATGCTTTCATATTAAAGCATAATAGCTTTTTACAAGTATTTTTTTGTATACTTTAAAGATGCCATTTAATTGACTAGAATTCATGTTGGTGGATGGTTTACCTTAGCAACTCAAGTACTTTTTAGAAGTTTTCTTATTTCTATTTGTTGTTGTTGTTTTTTTGTTTTGCCTTTATTTCGAGCAGCGCTTAGGGTGCACATTCTCTCTTATCTCTTGGTGTTTAACTTGCTAAAAAACCTGACCATCAAAGCACTAAGTTACATGTTTAAATAATACAAAGAAAATTTCAGTGGTCTTTAGAACTGCTATCCAATGTTTTGAAGCAATAATGCTGTTAATGTAAGTCCCCTTGACATAGTAAATGTAATCCACTTCTCTCCAACTGTAGCTAAATAGTGACATAAAGAAATCCTTGTTTGTATATGAATCAGTATTCCAAATAAATTTTTCTAAAGTGATTTTATCTCATGAACTCAATACACTATTGAAATCTAAATATACCACACTATTTTTTTATGCTTTGATGAATAAAGCTAGCTTTGGGGATCTTCCATAGAATTCTGGAACTAAATAAGATAGCTGCTACAGTCATAGTGTAGTTATTGACAGATAAATAGGGTTCATTCATTTAATGATTCCTTAAACAAATATTCATTAAGTGAAAATTATACTGGTCATTGGGATAGATGCTAAAGTCACAGTACCAGTCTTCAAGTTGCTCAGTCAACTGTGGGGCAGTGGGGATGATACACAGACTGTTATAATTGACTGTGATCAATGCCATGGAGAAGTACAGCTAGTATGATTGAGAACCAGGGAAGTAGTTTTGGGGGAGGTGATGATAAAGCTGAATCTCTAGCAGAATTAATTAGAAGTTCATCAGTAAACAATGAGATGACCATTGTGGCAGTAGAAAGCAGAACACAGAATGAAAAAAAAATAATGAAAATGTATACAGTGTAGAGGAGTGACAAGGAGGCTGGGAAGGTAGGCATAGTTCTTGTATGTCCTGCTAAAAAGTGGATTTTACCTAAGACTAGGGAGTGATTGAAGGAGCTATGTAATGTAACTAATGTAAAACGATGTTTTAGAAAAATCAGGAAGTCAAGAGTGTGCAGAATGAATTGAAGGAAAATTAAAGAGGAATAAGAAAAACAAGGTCTGGAAGTAAGACATGCTTAGTGGGAGAGGAGAGGAAGGCTATGTTTGAGGGATATTAGTATGTGGAAGTGGCTAGAATTGCTGAACAATTGGATGTGAGGGATATAGAGATGCAGGGACCTGGGTTGACTTCTGGGTTTCTAGTTTTGGTAGCTAGATAGAGGAGAAAAAATGGAGCATGTTTGAAGCATACAGGCAGTGATTTAAAATGTGGACAAATTCATTGTATAATGGCCAGGGACCTTCAAAGGGAGATCCAAGGGGTGATGTACAATGGATAGCTGGAAAAAAGAAGTGACTACTTCAAAAAGGAACTTTGAAAAGAAAAATTCCACAGATAAGTAGAAATAGTAAGAATTTCTTTTGTTTGTTTTATTTTGATTGATTTAATCTATATAGAAAAGATAATCATTAATTTAGAAATACAATATTTTCAATCTTGAATTGTTTGCCCCAATATTTTTATTATGTCTGTACAATTTTTAGGAAACCTGAAATTGACTACTAATCAGGTATACCATATGCAGTTTTGTATAGTATTAAACTATCTCAGATGGTAGATAATAAAGTAATACTTTGTGCTTGCTATTGGAATAAAAACATACTCCTAAAGAAATTTAAATAGTATATTGAGAATAATTCAATGTAAAGAAATGAGTTAGTGGGCTTCCCTGGTGGCGCAGTGGTTGAGAGTCTGCCTGCCGATGCAGGGGACATGGGTTCGTGCCCCGGTCTGGGAAGATCCCACATGCCGTGGAGCGGCTAGGCCTGTGAGGCATGGCTGCTGAGCCTGCACATCCGGAGCCTGTGTTCCGCAACGGGAGAGGCCACAACAGTGAGAGGCCCATATACTGCAAAAACAGTTAGTAACATGATTGCCAGCTCTAATGTCATTACATTCAGTAACTCTTGAGACTATCTCAATGACAAAGTCCCCTTATTAAATCTTCAAATATTCCTTGGAGCAGGAGAGATTTTTGCCATAACATGTAGACCCTAATTTGAGAGTAACATGTTTATCTTGCAGAAGTCTGACTCAATGTTTAGAGTCATCTCCTAACTACCTTATGGTTCATCCTTATGAAATCCATGTACCACACAACTCAGCGAGGTGTGTTTACTAGAATATCAAACTCAGCCCAAATCTATCACCCTTCCTTCAGCAGGTCAGTAATATAATAATCTCCATATGGGAAGGACAGCACATTATTATTATTTGAATAATAATATGAATTTATCACTTTTTGCATAAAAATATATGTAAAAATATGCAGCCTCAAAAATAAACCATTAAATTTTTAATCCTACAGAAGAAGTTATTGAATGATTCCTCTGAAAATATTTTAACAAAACTGACTTGAAATTCTTTATAGATATATCTGCTGTCTGCAGTACCACTGATATATATAAGGCAAATAAAGAGTTAATAAAGCCAAATAAAAGTTACTGAGAATGTGATCTTAAATAACAGATTACTCTTTGAAAATCAACTTTGCACTATCTCTAACAGACTACAAAGTTTATGCAAACTAAGAACACTACAGACTCAACATTAATCAAATTACTCTATAATTAATGTTATCAGCCTTACCCAGAGTGTAACCTACTAACCTTACTTTCAGGATTTATATTTTCATTCTGCAGCCACTCAGATTACAGCTTTTTGAATTATATTTTATTTTATTGTATAACATAATCCCTGATATTTAAATTACAGTAATTTTGAGAAGTTTAAAAGGCCATTCCCTCATATTTTATGATGGGAAATTTGGTAAATCGTCCTTCTCAAACTTTTATTTTCAGTATGGTTATGGGTATTGTTGTTAATGGGTATTGTTGTTAACCTGAATGAAAATATTCAGGTAGAAGACAGTTATTTGGTGATGTTCTCGCTGGACTTGGCAGTGAGCTCCTGGGAGTTCACTGTATCATTATTCTTGATAAACTTGCATATATGTTACATAAATGTATCAAATATCATGTTAAAATATAAGAAAGAAATATATTTATATGTTTTCAATAAAATTTCCTAGTCCCTATGTAAGAAATTTCCTTTACTGATTTTCATACGATGAGTAATTGTTTGCTTTTCTTCCTCCAATTTTATTGAGATATAATTGGCATATTGCACTGTAAAAATTTAAGGTGTGTGGCGTAATGACTTGACTTATATTATGAAATGATTACCACAGTAGGTTTAGTTAATCCATCACCTCATATAGTTGCACAATTTTTTTTCTTGTGATAAGAACTTTCAGGATCTATTCTTTTATCAACTTTCAAATATATCACATAACATTGCTGACTATGATCATAACACATGTTTACTTTTATTTATGTTTTAGGAAGTTATAATTCATAGGCCTAAGTATTAGCTACAAAGAAGATGAACACATACTTGCTAATTTGACAGGGTAGATGTTTTCATCTTCTTAGGGATTTTAATTTATAAGCAAACACCTTTTAATTTTTTTTTTTCCCATCTTTATTTCTATTGCCTAGTACTATACAATGCCTCACTAAGCTTCGGATAGAGGTAAATATGATGATATAGTTAGCATAACAGTAGACAGTACTCATTCAAAAGAATTCTTTTGAGCTCTTCTTTTAAACTTTAGATATATTTAACAAGACAGTGTTCATTTTATGTTTGCTTCAGAGTAAGCCCTTTGCTGTCAATATGACAAAATCAAGCAAAATGCTGGCTAGTTGAGAACAGAATCATTTATCCTCTACTGCATATCAAGGAAAGTTAAAGAAAGACTCTAAATTCTGACAAGGCTTTTAAAATACTTGTAACTGACCAATGGGTAGAATGAAAAAAAAATGAAGTATTTTATTCAATAGCACCAAAAGAACTCAAGTGACTGTTATTGAATGCTTGCTGGATCAGACAGTACTGTCGTTTTCTAAGAGGCACTTAGATTTTTAGAAAATAATCTGTGTGAGGACTTGCCATTGAACAAATTACAAGAGGAACCATATCAGGCCCAAATGACTGCCACTAGATGCCATTATCAGCACACCACTTCTCAGGAACACATGCTGGGCAATAAATTTGCTTCCTTCTCTTGTATTTCAGATCTTTATGAATGAAAAACATAAAAAAGTTGGAGACAACTCATGTTTTGGGATTAAAAACATTCAAACCAAAAAAAAATACATCTCATGAACCCAGCCTTAATTTAATCTTAACCCCATATCCAAAAGATTACATCTCCCATTCCCTGAATTCCCTTAAAGTTGCTGCTGTAAACATGTTATAATCTTTTGACACTTCCCTTTCTTGTGACTTTTGTGATCAATTACTCCATCATTCCTTTTTTAGAAGGGACTTATGGGTAGGTAAGTCTGTTTATTTCTTATAATTGTTTCTTAATCTCAGCACTGTGCCCCACTAATTGGGTAACTGCAGCACATAAATATAACCTTTCTTCATGAACTTTTACCTTTTCTTCAAAGCAGCTTTTCCACAGGTCAAGGGTAAGTGACTGAAGGCACCTAGGGGATGATGTAGTCTTGCCCTATATCTTTACCCTGGCACTAATGGACTATCGTTGTAATAGGAGTATGATGGATGACCTCTGCTCATCAGAGGGGTTGACACACTCTTATTTTCCTATCCTTAAATAAATACAAATATTCTGTTACAAAACACATAGATTTACCTTTTAAGTCTTAATTTTCATGAAGTTAAAAATGAGAAAAAATGAAATCAAAAGAAGCCTTGGAGGGCTCACAGTGAATCATAGACATTTCTGGCTGTTCTGACATAAACATAGATAGGAAAAAAAGATCCTGAATGGTGGGTGCCATGGCACTTCACACATAAGTTTGTGGTTTTTCTATCAATCCAATTACCTGGCTGCTCTAGTCTATAATCCTCTCACCCTTAGTGTCTATCAGAATCAAGTCTTGGACCATTAAGCCTGCCAAGGAAGGAGCAATGCGCTGTCCTAGTTTGCATTATAATAGGGGTTAGTAAGCTTTTTCTGAATAGGCCATAAGGTTTTTGTCAAAACCAATCAACTCTGTCATTGTAGTGGGAAAGCCACTGATGATACTTAAAGGAATGAGTGTGGCTATGTTCAAATAAAATTTTATTTGTGAGCACAAATGTGAATTTCCTATAATTTTCCTTAGTCAAAAACTATGTTCTTTTGATCTTTTTTCAACCATTTAAAAAATGTTAAAACTCTTCTTAGCTTTTAGGCTATATAGCCACTATGGAGAACAATATGGGGTTCCTTAAAAAACTAAAAATAGAGCTACATATGACCCAGCAATCCCACTACTGAGGAAACTATAATTCAAAAAGTCATGTACCACAGTGTTCATTGCAGCACTATTTACAATAGCCAGGACATGGAAGCAACCTAACGTCCATCAACAGATGAATGGATAAAGAAGATGTGGCACATATATACAATTGAATATTACTCAGCCATAAAAAAGAACTTAACTGAGTTATTTGAAATGAGGTGCATGGACCTAGAATCTGTCATACAGAGTGAAGTAAGTCAGAAGGAGAAAAACAAATACTGTATGCTAACACATATATATGGAATCTAAAAAAAAAAAAAAAAAGGGTCATGAAGAACCTAGAGGCAAGATGGGAATAAAGATGCAGACTTACTAGAGAATGGACTTGAGGGCATGGGGGTGGGGAAGGGGAAGCTGGGACGAAGTGAGAGAGTGGCATTGACATATATACACTACCAAATGTAAAATAGATAGCTAGTGGGAAGCAGCCACATAGCACAGGGAGATCAGCTCAGTGCTTTGTGACCACCTAAAGGGGTGGGATAGGGAGGGTGGGAGGGAGACTCAAGAGGGAGGGAATATGGGGATATATGTATACATATAGCTGATTCACTCTGTTGTACAGAAGAAACTAACATAACATTGTAATGCATTTATACTCCAATAAAGATGTGGAAAAAAAAAACAGGCAGTGGGCTTGTTTTATAGCATTCTTTATACATACACTGCCAGTGGCAGTTGAGACATATGGTAATACGTTCAATTTAATGCAGGATGCCATTGTTACCTTAATCTAAGCTAGAGTAAACTCCTCATTTGCATATTCACACTTACATATCATGGACTTCCAACAATAATGTATTAAATTTTCAAAACTCTTATATTTGCTTCCTATCAGTCAAGTAGAACATAACGGAAAATTTTAAAGGCCCTCTTTAGGAAAAAATTGAAACCAGCAACTTTCTTTCAGATTTAATGGCGATATGTTTTGCTTTATAAATACCCTTAACTAACACTCATCCAGGAATGATGCACAGGTGTGGTGATTAGCCATAGCTTCAAAGAATTTACATAATTTTCTTCTACACTATAAATTGAGTCACTCCTTTTAGAAACACCTACCAAATAAATTTCAGAGTTAATATGCTAAATCTATATTCAGGAATCCAATATCTTAGGGATACCTCTGATTAAGTAATGGGCAAGGTATTGCATAATTATGGGATGGCTGGGTCCTGGTAGGGATTCCCCTTGTTAGTATTCAGCTGCTTTTAAGGATGACACTGGATATCAGTAGTTATCTATCTACTCATAGCTCTGGCTTAACAGTACCCTTGTTAAAATCTTCTTTCCTCATATACTTACTTAATTTTAGACTTTTGCAAATTCCTGTATTTGGACCAGTGATCAGAAAACTGTTCATAGCCAGATCACTGATCTGAATGCCATACTCTAATTTTCTAATAAATCAGTAGGCCACCATTTCATAATACTTGCCAAAGATGCCAGGATTAATTCTGAAGTCATGTAAGTGTTTTCTTTAGTCAGCCTTGGGTGTCCTTACCCCTTCCTTTTGGCTTTATTTGTTTATTTCTAATTGTCTCTTGTCATCCTACCTATGATTCCTGTGCATTCTCCTTCCTCTAACTTTTCTGCCATCAGATACAGTGATTTCTTTTTATTTAAAGCTTATTTGCATTCTCACCTGAAAAAGTACAGCATCTCAGTAAGTCATGCTTCCCACTGAACCCAATTACTCCCTCGGTGCAAAGCAAAGCGGGCCTGAACATCCCACATGGAATAGTCAACATATGTTTGCTACCATCAACACAGCTGGAACATCTGCGTATGAATTCATGCTGTGTGTGCATCACTTTAGTTGCACACTCTTATATGAGACTGAGAGAATGTGCAATTAGGAATAAGGTTTACAGATAATATAACAAAGAAATAGGGGAGTAGATTTGAGAGATGTGTTTACCTAGTGACTGAAGCAGCTCTGTTCTGTTTTCCTGGTAGGACTAAGGTAACTGCAATTACTCATTTAAAATTTTCTCAACCTCATAACTTGAAAGAAATCTCATAAGTGATTTAGAAAGAGTTGGGGAAATGATATCAATTTTGGTTCATTGTATATCAATCCCTTAACAAATTAATAACAATTAAAACAGTGGCATCACAACATTAACCATACTTACATATGCCCATCACTATCTTAAATTATTTACATGGATCATATTATCTAATGCTCCAAAAACACTATATGCTAAGTCCTATTATGGTACCTATTTGATAGAGGAATAAACTGAGACACCAATGAGTTAAACTGCACAATTTTAAGAGACAAAACTAGGATATAAACTGATATAGTTTGACTTTTATATATAACTCCAGATATAGATATAGATATAGATATGTATGTATATATATCTTCATTTTTCTTCTGTTCCTGAAAAAATATCTCTAAAACAAATGACCATAGTTAGGTCAGATTTGTGTAATTTCTTTTTACTAGTGATAGTAGTTCAAGGGAGCTGGAGGTATACTAGGAAACAATGGCTATATATTATTTTTCCAAGTACCTGGGAAGGAAGCAGAAATACCAGGGAGAAGACAGAAGGGAGGTTAAAAACCAGTAGGCATGGTAAATGGGGAGAATAATAACTCTCTTTCTTTCTTCCATATCAGTAAACAACAACTAACCAAATGCTTATTTATTACAATCTTCTCAGTCTTTGAAAGCAAATAGGCATGTACTTGCTGTATGAAGAAGACATAAATGCTATAAGGAAAAACTTGAGGAAATAAATACATAAAATATCCAAATCTTTATTTTAATCTAACAGTTCCCATGAAAAATCTAGCTGGCATTGAACATTTATAAGGAACTATTATAACTAATTTTATTTCAATATAATTCTACAAGCATTATTGATTCCCTATTTTAACAAGGCACTTACGTTCTCAGAATAATTCCATTAGAAATACCAACAAGTACCTAATAGATTTGGAGTTGAGTTTTATAGGCTTTCTCTTCTTTTCCCTTTGTTCTAGTTATAAATCAGCAACTAATTAAAAACAAATCAAACAAACAAAAAAGCAGAGGAAATACAAAATAATAATGTCAGTTTAAGGGGAAACAGTCTTCACTGAATCAAAATGTAAATGGAAGGTTATTAGCAGCAATAATTATAGTGAATTTTTAAATACCTTTTGTAACCTAGATCTCTTGTAAATTCTGAAGAGATAAATTCCCAAGACACATAGAAAAAACAGTTATAGTCCTAAAGAAAATTAGAATCTATGTATATATTCAAGTCCTGTATGACACAAGGAAACATTTGGAGTTTAATTCCAAAGCTGTATGTTGAAGAAATGTATAAAGTTACCCAACTTTATTTACAAATGCTGAAGGAATGAAAGCAGAGAAAGGTGGTCATAGAGTAGCATAAATCAAGGTGAATCTTTACTGTGTGTTGAAGAAACTATGGAATACAGCGTGAATTAGACATGGGAACATTTCTTATAAGGGAAATAACAAAGAAGTGAGAATTAGCATGGTTCTGAAGGTGGCTTGTCTCATTTAGAGGACTTGATTTAAGGGAGTTAATAAAATTAAAGTGGCACTATGGAATGCCTTAAGTATTACGTGAAAAATCAATTGTTTTTCCCCTGAGGAATAATAGAACCCCATAGTAAATTTCCTATAAAAAGGAATTGATATTATGTGAAAAGCTTTTGGGGATATCAATCCATTAAGAAAGTGCAAGATCAGCAATAAGCTACAAGAAACAAAATTATTGGAAGCCAAGAAGACAAGGTAGAAGGCGATTAATTTTCAGTGTGACATAAGAAGACTGGCTGAGAAAATGAAGAGGAATGGTAGAGTGTTATGAAGGATGGAAAAAAGAAGGAAAATTAACCCCAAGATTTAGAAATTTGAGGACAAAGATTATAGTACTAATGATAAAAATAAAGCTATTGCCTAAGAAGACAGTTCCATCATGAGGCACAATAAATTTTCTTTTAGACATTTTGGCTTGTTAGTGATGACAAATAAATGTAGCTGTTATCTACAGATTGGTGAATCTAAAGGTCATGAAGATCATATTGACAGAGAGGAGAAGGAAAGTGATAAGCATTTGAAATCAGTAAGTATAGAAAAAGTGCAGAAGTTCAAGGTCTGAGCTAGTGAAGGACAGAGAGACTGAATGAACTAGAGGAGGAACAACCCTACAGTACACTCCAGTTAAAGGCAAGAAAGGAACATGGTTCAACAATGAAGGAGTGACTGTCATTAAGTAAACAGAGTTAAAGAAGAAGAGAATTGAATCACTATCTCAGTGTATCCATGGAAAAGCAAGAGTTTTTGAAGACTCATACATTTATAAAGTGATTTGTAATCCTCAGTTACAATACTCATCACTTTATTATTGATAGTGTGGGTATCATATACCTCTATGTATAATATAGAGATAAACTATATATTATAAATTCTTCTTATCAAAATCTCCTACCTTCATCACCCATTATGTATGTATTTTATACTGGTACATGCATAGATAAAAGAAGGTAGACAGGGAAAACACTTTAGTATAAATATAGGCTAAAAGTGTAATCTCTAACAGCAAAGAATCTTGATGCTTCCTTTTTTAAACTATGTTCTTATGGGCAACTGACTTAACTTATCTGTCCCTCATTTCCATTATCAATATCATCCAAAGAATAAGAATAACATACTTATAGACTTAATGACTGACTTAATGATTCATACTTTCATTATAAGCATTAAATGAGCTAACTCATGGAAAGTAAACAGCAGGCTTTGTTACATATTAATTATGTACCACACATCTTTTTCTATATGCATATGGATATGTTTAAATTATATATAATGGTTGTGTATAATGAATATCATATTATGTACATATATATGTGTACTCCTTACATACATATGATTATGAGTGTTTAGTTTATATTCTTGTGTTTGTGTATATGTGAAGTTGTTGCAGATGAAGAAAACCTAATACTACTTAAACATTTCTCCCACAAATGAAATAGACATTTTCAAATACACGTTTATATTCAACTCCAAGGATTTGAAATTGTACGTTTGTCAAAACTTTAGTTTTCATACACTTGTTTTTGGTGAGGTATGGAGGGTAGGGGATGAGTTTCTTTGGCCAGTCACTGATGTTAGAGAGCTAGGCATAGTTTCTTACACTCAATTGTTTCTTGAAGTGAGAGTTCCCACAATAAATGGTGTAAACATTCCAAGTAAGTAGTAGTTTAACACATAATCAAAGCAACAGAGTTTCACGGTAGTAACCTCTCTGCAGTAACCTCTCCTAGAGTGCCAGGGCAAACATTGCTTTTACATACTCAACTGAACACTCTTTTTTTGGATAGATGAGGATTATAGTTTATTCATAAATTCTAATAATATTTCAGTAACTCAGTTAAAATGTCTACAGTAATGTTCTTCACAGCTGTTAACAATGTTAATTTTTAAACATAAATCCCTGATAAAGTACAATTAAAACTAATAATCTGTATCCTTAGATTTAATGGTTAATTTAGAAAAATGATTGTAATCTATTTTTACCCTTCAATATTACCTGATTTCTTGGGTGTAGATCTGTTACTGCCTGGTAACATAGTTTTGTTTATTTTCTTGTTTGTTTCATAAAGTAGTCTATAAATGTGTCTGCAAGTCATTCATGAGAAGTAGGCCAGCAGAGAAATGTTAACTGTCCACAAAACTTTAAGATACTGGAAAACAGGGATCATGTCTTTTATCTCTTTCTTTTCCAAATCTAGAAAAAAAACTCTGCTTGACACAAATAATTAGTGTTTATTGAATTAATAAATTAATATCTCCATGTTTCAGAAAATGGAGCCAATCACAAAGAACACAAGTCACTCAAGGTCACATGTAGAATTAGATAAAAATAAATGGTGAGGTAGATATTTCCATATTCTTGGGAATACCCTAGGGCATGTTCTCAAGGCCTATTCTCTGGAAATTATTCAATAGACAAAGTTTTTGTTTGATTTGTTTTGTTTTCAGTTTTCTTTCTTTGATGCTCTGGTCTAGTTCCCCTATAGATTGACCTCCCTCCAAATACCATTCCCCTGCAGGATCAGAAAAGACCCACACCTCAGATTTTCTCCTTCTTTCTCTTTAGCAGATTCTATTATTAGCTCATGAGCCTTAACTAGTTCTCTTTTAATGAATTATTGGATTAATAGTAATCAAATGCTATCTTGTTCTAATTGTATTCTTACAGCCGAAAAATCAAGGTGTGATTGTGTTTTAATAGAACATGTAGAATTTCCATGTTGGCAGGTAAATGTTACCTCACTTACTGGACTAAGAACTCCTTACAGGCAGGCACTTTGTGTCTCTGACTGCAATTACCCTGAAACCTGTCACTGCAGGTGATTTTTTTTTTTTTTCGGTACGCGGGCCTCTCACTGTTGTGGCCTCTCCCGTTGCGGAGCACAGGCTCCGGACGCGCAGGCTCAGCGGCCATGGCTCACGGACCTAGCCGCTCCGCGGCATGTAGGATCTTCCCGGACCGGGGCACGAACCTGTGTCCCCTGCATCGGCAGGCGGACTCTCAACCACTGCGCCACCAGGGAAGCCCTGGAGGTGATTTTTGATTGGCATTCAATACACATGTTTAAGCAATTAAATAACCTTAAATTCTTCTGATAGAAAATAAACTGTAGGGCATCCCTGGTGGCAAAGTGGTTTAGAATCTGCCTGCCAATGCAGAGGACACAGGTTTGAGCCCTGGTCCGGGAAGATCCCACATGCCGTGGAGCAACTAAGCCCGTGTGACACAACTACTGGGCCTGCGCTCTAGAGACCACGTGCCACAACTACTGAAGCCCGAGCGCCTAGAGCCCGTGCTCCTCAACAAGAGAAGCCATCACAATGAGAAACCCGCGCACAGTGACGAAGAGTAGCCCCTGCTCACCGCAAGCAGAAAAAAGCCCGGGCACAGCAACGAAGTCCCAACGCAGCCAAAAATAAAATAAATAAATTTATAAAATGAAAAGAAACTGTAAATAGCATCTATACTATTTATTGTTACTTAAAGTTTGTAACTCTCATTATTTCAATCCAGCACACCACTATCTGTGCTGGTTTTAGTGAGACTGTTAGCAAAGGAAAAGGACTCCCTTCTCATTTTGTGTTCTGTGTCCAGAAATAGTTTACTGGTAATACTGAGAGATAACTCACTGGGGATCTGATTTAAATTCAAATAAAGGACTTGAAAAGGAAAACTCCTCTGTTCCATTGCCCTTAGCTAATATTGTTATGCTAATCCTAAGTATGCGTCATACTGCCAGAAGCTTAAATAATCAACAGAAACTACATGTTTTTCTTCTGATTTATTTTTTGCCATATTTTAAAATTAAGCAAGTTAAGTTTCCTCTTAATATTTTCACCTTCAGTTAATGTACCCAAAAGCAATGAAAAGAAACAGAGATCTTTTAAAAGATTCAGAAAATCAGTTAAACACAACTTTCTACGCATGGCATCAAATGATAAGAGGATTTGAAAGTTAAATTTAGAGAATGAAGACAATCAATTGAACATGATTTATAGACCATTAACACTATTAACATATCTTGTTTTGAAATATATTCAACTTTACCTAAAATTTAAAAAAAGTCCTTGAAGAGGAATGACCTTTTTTATAAACCAAACACATGTTTATTGTGATTGCAATTTACCTCATAAGAAGGAACAAGAAAACCCCAAGCTACTGAATGTACAGCAAATATTTACATTTCCTCCTTTTTCCAAATTGTACTATCACTTATATATTCCTAATGTGGTCATTATCAGTAGAATGCCTAAGATCATAGAATTAAGATATAACTTATAATAATTTAGTTTATAGGCAAAGCCCCATTTTATACTGTGTTTATGGCACTATAGGGAATAATAAAGGAAAAACTCAGTTTTCCTCCTGTGTAGAAAAACCCAGGTGTTTCCTGTGTTTTTTTTCTTGTGAGTCTCCTTTATCTCACTTCACTTCTGACACTTCTTGTCACCAAATGTGTGAAGGTTTTCTCCCAACAAGCAATTCTCTGTGACACCAACTGGGTGTCCTACAATTTAATTCAATTCTGACATTATCTACCTAGAGATGATGTCATATCCCACAGGTTAAATGCTCAGTATCACAAAACTGCCCTCTAATCTCCACTTCAGAGACCCATTGCAAGCCCAGACAGAGTATCATCTGTGCTTCTGAACAAGCAGCTACATATCAGAGGTTCCAATGACCCCTTCCTTTGGTTCAATTAATTTACTAGAGCGACTTACAGAACTCAAGGAAGCACTTACTTATGTTTACCAGTTTATTAAAGGATATGATAAAGGATACAGATGAACAGCAAGATGAAGAGATACACAGGGTGAGGAATAGAAGGAGGGAAACTCTCCAAACTCTTGAAAATTTGGAATTCTCTGGAGGCTTCATCACATGGGCATAATTGATTATTAATTCCATTTTTAGCCTTTCTCTTCATTCTCAAGAGAATGAAGGGTAGGATTGAAAATCCCAAGCTTCTAATTATGGCTTGGTCTTTCCAGAGACCAGCCCTCATCCAGGAGCCATCCAGGAACCCACCCAGAATTGTCTCATTAGAACAAAAGCCACTCCTATTAACCAGGAAATTACAAGAGTTTTAGGAGTCCTGTATCAGGAACTGGGGTCAATGATCAAATATTAAAACAAAAGATGTTTCTAGTGCTCTTATCACTTAGGAAATTACAAAGGATTTAAGAAGTTCTGTGCCAGGAACCAGGGGCAGATATATACACACATGTATATATATGTTTTTTCCATTATCTCACAGGAACTTACATGAATTTTATATATACACCCTTATTAGACTTTTTGTTCATAGCCCTGCCACCAAGGTGTTTGCTTTTGATTATCTGTATCAATTCCCCAGGTACTAGATGAGTGATGGATTTAGAAATCCATCAACCCCCCCCCCCAAAGGCTTACATGCACAGATATACTCCTGGTTCACTCCAGCTGCCTAGTTAGCAAGAGGGGGAATTAAATGCTCTCATCTGATTAAATATATAGATAGATAAATATAGATATAGATACATAGATATATAGAAATATAGACATAGATAAATAAATCACCCCAAATCACCCAAACTAATGAGACCAAGTTCCCTTGCTGAATTTATGTTTAACTTCTCTATCCAAAACTTTATTCATTTTCTTCTACTTCCCCTGTTTCCCTCAGGATTGAGGAGTAACAAAGAAGAGGAGTGGTTGAAACCAAGCAATCCCCTGACTGGCTTTTCTCAATAACAGACCACTTTTTGTTCCTCACCTCTTGTTTAAAGAAAAACTTCAGTCTCCTGAACCTTCCCTGAGTTTCAAAAATTCTAGCTCAAGGGTTAATAATCAGATGAGTAAGAACATGCAGAGACAGAGAATAGCAGTCTGTCAGGAGAAATGGTAACAATTTAAACAATAGATCAGCCATATAACTAAGTCACAGGACCATTAGTTTCTCCCTGAAGGACATGGATAACAATGTCTGACACACATACCTAAGTTGTTTTTACAGAAGCCAGACTCCCACCAGACAGAAACTACTGACCCTGATGGCAGGCATGTAGACTCTAGACCAGTTGGAACCAGGAGGTTGACGACTGAGATTCCCGAAACATCAACCTGTTACTTCACCATCAAAGGATCAGAGAATTGTGTACTAGCTAATCACACACCCTGTGACCCTCTCCCTCCCACGGTCTTTAAAACCCTCACAGAAAGCCATCTGGGAGTGTGGGTCTTCTGAGCACAAGCTGCCTGTGCTCTTTGCCTGGAGCCCTGCAATAAACACTATACTTTCCTTCACCACAACCCCATGTCAGTAGCTTTGCTACATGTTGGGCAATTGGACCTAAGTTCAGTTTGGTAACATGATTGGCACAATGGAAAAGGATATGCATATATAGAGAGATTTGATTGAAAGAGTAGACCTTTATACTTATGAAAATGTACTTTATATATTGTGATATTATATTACTAATTATTACTGGGCACCTGCCCAGTGCCCAGGTGTACATTGCAAGTCAAATCTTTGCAAATTGGCTTCAGACCTGCAAAATGTCCTTTCCTCTCCAGTTTTCACTCTACATTAGTATAATAGAAAGGATAAAACTTGCCATGGTCAAGAGAAAAACAAATCCAAAACAAAAAATCAACAAACAAAACTGGCAGCAGGAGCCTGACCAAGCCTATGACATACCCATCAAACTGAAAACTACCAGTGATATTGGAAAATCTTATTTACCGACTTGGAAACCTGTTGAAAAAGCTACAAATGTTGATGAATGAAACAGAAAAGCCACAAAATTGTATATAAAAAGAGGAATTATTATATTACTAACACTAGATAATATTGCCTCATAATTGTTTGTGTGTAAAAATATGCCTGTATAAATGTTTATGTTTGTTATAAAAAATGAAATGTTACTTTGAAACAAATTAATTATAAAATCAGATGACAAATAGTTTCATTAAAAATACAAGAATTTGGGGCTTCCCTGGTTGTGCAGTGGTTGAGAGTCCGCCTGCCGATGCAGGGAACACTAGTTCGTGCCCCGATCCAGGAAGATCGCACATGCCGTGGAGTGGCTAGGCCCGTGAGCCATGGCCGCAGAGCCTGCACGTCCGGGGCCTCTGTTCTGCAACGGGAGAGGCCACAGCAGTGAGAGGCCCGCGTACCGCAAAAAAACTCACAAGAATTTGGACTTCCCTGGTGGCACAGTGGTTAAGAATCTGCCTGCCAATGCAGGGGACACGGGTTCGATCCCTGGTCCGGGAGGATCCCACATGCTGCGGAGCAACTAAGCCCGTGCACCACAACTACTGAGCCCATGAGCCACAACTACGGAAGCTCGCGTGCCCTAGAGCCTACATGCTGCAACTGCTGAAGCCTGTGTACCTAGAACCCGTGCTCCTGAAAAAGAGAAGCCACCACAATGAGAAGCCCATGCACCACAACAAAGAGTAGACCCCACTCGCCACAACTAGAGAAAGCCCACATGCAGCAACAAAGAACCAATACAGCCAAAAATTAAAAAACAAAAATTAAAAAAAAAAACGCAAGAATTTAAAACAAAGTCCAAGGCAAATTAATATATCTGTTAAACACTTTTCAGATTTTTTGAGATGAAAAGTAGCTGTGATTAAGTAATCAAAAAAGGTATTTTATATATATATAAAGATATATGTATGGATTCTTCAGTACAAATGTATAGAATGTACATATATATATATATATATGAATTCCTCAGTACAATGTATAGAAGCAATTATATAATGATTAAATATCACTTCATATCTATGTGTATTTCTGATCCTGGAGAAAAGAATATATAATTTTAAACAAATAATTTGGTGCAATTTATTTTATTTATTTATTTATTTATTTATTTATTTATTTATTTTTGCGGTGCGTGGGCCTCTCACTGTTGTGGCTCTCCCGTTGCGGAGCACAGGCTCCGGACGCGCAGGATCAGCAGCCATGGCTCACGGGCCCAGCCGCTCCGCGGCATGTGGGATCTTCCCAGACCGGGGCATGAACCCGTGTCCCCTGCATTGGCAGGCGGACTCTCAACCACTGCGCCACCAGGGAAGCCCTGGTGCAATTTATTAAGGGGGAATAACCATTGTAATTCTATACTTGCTGTTACTGGTGAAAATGACAAATTGTGGGTTAGAGCCCAAGTGCTGTAAATAGCATGTTTCAAACAGCCAGGATCAAAATGCTTTTGGAACTGGAATAGAGAGCAGGAATCACTGAAAATATGACTCCCTACAAACAGTTACATGTAAGGGTGTGTGTGTGTGTGTGTGTGTGTGTGCGCTTGTGTGTATAAAAATATACTTGTAATTGACATTTAACAGATGACTTTCTGGTTTTCACAGACTACTTGCTTTTGTTAAAAAAGAAAAAGGCTACTAAAAGGATTCAAAAAGATCTATAAAAAAATCCTTTACACCAAATGGTTCCATAATTATATCAATATATTTCATATTCAAGAAACATCAGTCAGAAACAGGTATTGGGATGATATAAATCAATCAAAGTAAAGCCTCAAAACAAAAATAAATAAGGTCCTAGCGCTATTTATTTTGATAAAGATGACTTTCAGCAGCAAAAATTCTATATTTTGTAGAATGCGACCACTTTACCCTCTGAATCAAGCAGAGTGTGGAGGTACACAGGAAATACTACTGATTTTAAGCATTATTTGAACCAACAAACAGATTTAAAATGACCTTCCACTGTGACAACAATATCTATAATTTGAAAGGAGTTTGTAGAGGAAGAAATGTTGCAAGGTCTGGAGTAAGATAAATGGCAATTTATGGAGGTCAGTTGGCCAATTTCACATCAAAATAGTTGAGATTGCCTCAAAGCAGTAAATATATCAACACAATTTCTGGAAAATCACAATTTGAGGATACTTTAATTTTCAAGGAATTGTTTTACTAGGCACTTTGGAATTGCTTTATCTATATAGCTAATCTTATAACTTTGCTGTTTTCAGTTATGTTCATAGCAATAGAATATACTGGCTCCTTAAAAAATATAACTAGAGAAGTTGATCTGTTTTCAGGCTTGCTGAAACATTATATAATGAACCGTAAGTCTCAGGTCATCCCATGATTCAAAAAGTATAAATAATAACAATGAGTATGTTTTTACAAGTTAAGTTCTTTTATATAACCCATGGATATTTTTCATTTAAACCTAGTGATGTTCTTCGAGGTTCATTCTGTTTCCCCTGTTTTATAAATTGTTAGACTTGGTACCCATGTTTTCTGTGATTGGTCTGGACTTAAGTTTAAACTTACAAACAGAAGTCAGTTCAAAGGGTACAAAGTTTCAGTAATGCAGGATGAACAAGCTCTGGAAATCTAATGTACAACATAGGGTCTATATGTAACAATACTGTACTGTATACCTAAAAATTTGCTAACAAGGTAGAGCTTATAAGTGCACTTACCACACTCACAAAATGATATAAAAATAAATTAATAATTAAAGGGGTCATGAGGAAATTTGTAGAAGTGATGGATAAATTAATGGCCTTGGTTGTGGTGATGATTTCACAGGTGTGTACTTATCTTCAAACTCATCAAGTTAAATATCTATAATTTTTTTAAACTTAATTATCTTTCAATACAGTTTTTTAAAGTAGTTTAAAATAATTCAAGATTTTCCATAACTATTCAGTATTCTAAGTTGGAAGATCTTAGTATAAATCAGCATGTAGAGCTTTAGAGGTTATACATTTATAATAATTAAAGATGATAAACAGAAAACATGAAAATTAAACCTGTCAAAAGACAAAGCCATGTAGAATGAACACAAAAAACTTCTAAAAGTGACCAGAGAAGGGATATTATTTTTTTTTTTGGAAGATTTATTTATTATTTATTTATATATTTTTGGCTGCATCGTGTCCTAGTTGCGGCACTCAGGATCTTCACTGAGGCATGTGGGCTCTTCGTCCTGGTGCAGGGGCTTCTCTCTAGCTGTGGTGTGCAGGCTCCAGGGTGCGTGGGCTCAGTAGTTGTGACACGTGAGCTTAGCTGACCCGCGGCACGTGGGATCTTAGTTCCCAGACCAGGGATCAAACTCCCATCCCCCGCATTGTAAGGCGGATTCCTTGCCACTGGACCACCAGGGAAGTCCCAAGAAGGGATATTCTTTTAACCCGGCAGGGTATCCATCCAGAAAAACATTTGCCTTTCTAACTAACTTCTATCTGGACCCTCAGAAATTTCAAACTTCTCATTGTTTGCTTCATTCTTTCAGGCCCCATCTATCTGAAAACTTCCCTTCAACCTAATTTTGGAAACTTGCATTCTGAGTTCACCAAATTATTTTGTTGTGCCCTTACTCAGCATTCAGCTCAAACACTGTTCTTGTTCTTGTTAATCTGGTTTACAGGCAAAACATAATCTAATTAAAAAGAGCTAAAGGAAGTATTTTAAGTATTTCCTACTGATTGGGTATTTTGATAATTACTTAGAATTTCCTTGTTTGGATTTTTCAAGGCTTAAAATCAGGATAGTTTTAGTTATTAGAATTTCCTTACAATGATTTTCCTAGAAGAAAAACTTACCAACATGTTATTTTTAGAAGTTTCTGCAAATGTTGAATCAATTCATTGCTTTACCAAGTGTCTATTATTTTATCCATTCATCTGCTCAAAACAAAGATATTAGGTAGAGCTAAAAATCATCTGTGAAAATATCTTGATGTTTGCTATTTCAGTGTGTCAAAATCTGGAGAGCAGGAAGGATTAGGCAATAGTATTTTGAAAATAACTTTTTACAAGGAACTTTGACATATTCTTTAGCTTTATTTGCCCCCATTTGTTTTATTATTCTCTTTATCAGTTTATATGTATGTATACTGTTTTGTCTGAACCACTGAGAGTGAAACGGAAACATCCTTATCCCAACCCCCATCACTAAATACTTCAAGGTATATTACCTAAGAACAAGGTCATTCTTTTTCATAACCCCATTAATGAACTTTAACATTGATTTAATGCTATTATTTAATCCACAGTGTGTATTCCATTTTTTTTCATTTGTCCAATAAATGCCATATATAGCTTTTCTTTTTTTTTTTTTTTCCTCATCCAGGATCTATTCCAGGACTACTCATCACGTTTGTTTGTCATGTTGCTTTAGTCTCTTTTATTTTGGAACATTATTTCAGCCTGCCTTTGTCTTTCTTCACCTTAACATTTTTGTAGAAGGTCCCACAATTTGAGTTATTCTAACATTCCTTCATGATTAGATTCATGTTATTTTTGGAGGGGGGGCAGTGATACCACATAAATGATGCTGTGTCTATTACATTTTTTTTTTTTTTCTCCGTACGCGGGCCTCTCACTGCTGTGGCCTCTCCCGTTGCGGAGCACAGGCTCTGGACGCGCAGGCCCAGCGGCCATGGCCCACGGGCCCAGCCGCTCCGCGGCACATGGGATCCTCCCAGACCGGGGCACGAACCCGTATCCCCTGCATCGGCAGGCGGACTCCCAACCACTGCGCCACCAGGGAGGCCCTATTACATTTTTTGAGATTAAATTTTTTTGAAAGTTCAGGTGGTCTCAGAACTAACTGGAATCATATTAAAGGAGAGGTAATAATCATAAGATTACTCTACAGAGAGGATAAACTACCAGAAACATAAATGAATTGCTTTTTAATAATTTATTTTTATTAATCCATATCACATTCCAGGAACTACAATAGATGTTAGGACTATATTGATAAAGATGCTGAATGACTAGCATCAAGGATCAGCAAACTACAACCTTCTGGCCAAATCCAGCCATGGCCATTCATTCCTGGATTGTTTATGGCTACTTTTGTGCTGCATTAGCAGAGTGGAGTAGTAGTGATAGAGATCTTTTGGCCAACAAGGCTGAAGATGTTTACTATATGGTTTTTCAAAGAAAAAGTTTTCCAGTCCCTGTTCTAAGACAGCGTATTTCTAGCTAATGTATTTTTTTAGATAAACAATTATTTATGTAAAACATATGAGCAATGAGAAAAATAGGTTAACAGTCATGTGGCTTTATTTGGGGTGATGAGTAGATTTTGATGTATCTTGTAAATATTGCACTATGTAGTATAAAATATGCAATACTTTAAAATCCTCTACTATTCATATTCTAGGCCTTACTTAGGAAGAATAAGTGATGCCACTTAGCCAGAAATCCCTAGTGTTTCTGAGCCTGCATCTCCCTAACTGTTGTTCTCTTGCCTACTGCCTACTGTAGACCTTATTTCAAAGGGCTAAGCTCAAGAGGCTTCAGCATTTCCTGTATCAGCAAAGACTCTCTCTTTCCTTCAAGCGATATATTAAAGAAGGAATCAGATTGACTTTAGTGAAATATATTCCATTTTTCCTGAAGACAAAATTTTGTCCCATTTAAGAACTCTTCTGCTTATGTCTTGAGCAGAATCACATTTTCAAACTGGTGTCTGGACATGCGAATAAATCCCATTACCCAGTAATAGGATTTGTCTGCACACCTCCTGTGCACTCCTGTGGTAACTGAGAAGTCCTTCACAGTGGGCTGTGTTTTTTCTTTAGGTTTATTCTGACATCTGTCCAAATAATTTCACTCTATGATGCGTTTGTTTCATTTAAACCCACCAAAAGGGTGAGAGACTAGTAGTTGATAAAATTCTTGAATAGCATCAGTATTCTTCCTTATTTCACTCAAGGAGATGCCCTAAATTTAACCTTTGTCTGGGAAGGAATGACAATTCAACCATTTTCAGAGTAACTTGGGGGTGAAACCAACAGCTGTGTTCTTAGACGATGCGTTAGTCACTACCATTTTTAAGTCCCTGTCATTCAAGCTGCCTCGAAAATGTGTTTAAAAAACTGTTGAAGAGTAGTAGTCTGCAAAAATGGAAATGCTGCTGCTAACTTGATAGTAGAAATTACTTTGAGAAGTAATGAGAACATGCTCTACTTTTTAGGCGAGGATGGTAATTTACACTAATAGTAGTGTTACCAAAAAGAATGTGGGTCTCCTCGCCCTCACTTAGTAAAGCCAATCTACTGACACCAGGTTGGGGTGAAGGAAACTGCAGCATTTATTGCTGCTAAGGGTGCTAAGCAAGGAGTGTGGGGCAGCTAATGCTCAAAAGGCCTGAACTCCCCAATGGCTTTCAGGAAAGGGTTTTTAAAGATGGGGTAGAGTTTGTGGCGTGTGTGATCAGCTTGTGGACATTCTTCTGATTGGTTGGTGGTGAGGTAATTGGGAGTCAACATCATCAACCTCTGGAATCTCTGTGCTTATGGGCAGCATACAGTTTTTGATAACTTCCTCCACCTGGTGGGGCTTTCAGTATCTGCAAAACAGCTCAAATGACACATCTCAGAATATTCTCTACAGCCCTTGAGAAGGAACTAAAGGTCCTTGACTTTGTTTAATGGCTAAACTATTATTATTTTGTCTTGCTTGACTGTTATCCTTTGCTTCTGCATTTTTTTCTCACTTCTCTGATAAAGTTTGTTCTTTGAACTCAGGGAAGGCCTAGGAGGCTAAAGTTTCTCTACAAACAAGAGGCAGATGGAGGACATGGGGAGTGGGAGTCTGTCCTGGGAAGGCCCCATAGGGTCCTGCTTAGTTACGATAGTAAACCTTGGTTAAACCAGATCAGTAAGATTAATATTGAGTGAATCTGGATCAAAATTACAAACTATTCTTATGTGGTAGCCTCTCTGGCTATACCTTCATTGCTAGTTACTAGTAAGAGGTACCTTCCATATCTCCCTCTGAATAGTTCTCTGTTTTTAGTCTAACCTTCTAATGATAACAGTACTAACAGTTGAGGGAAATTGATATTCCATACCATGTTCCTTACTTATTTTATCTGCAATTCTTACAATCTTTCTGCAAGGCAGACATTATTGTCTCACTGTTACAGTTAGAAGAATGGGCCATGGAATGACTTTAACTCTGTAAAGGCCAGTTAGTAATTGACAGTTAAGATAAAACTTAGATCTAATGCCAAAGCCCATTTACTTTTACCCCAGTGCTTTATACATACTATTGGTGATTATTTGACTGTATTGATTAAATGTAGAGCAAATTTTCAAAATATTAACTGCAATTTGAACACTCTTTGTTTTCATTGAGCTTTATTTTATTCCAGAATCACATTTTTCCTAATTGCTAAATGATACAGGTAACCAAAAAAACCTGTGCAGTGAGAGTGAACCTGCATTATTTATACCTTTTTTGAAACCTGCTCATTACTTTACTGCTTGACATTGTCTGATATATGCCAATCTTACACAAACAAGAAGACTTCTGGATATTGAACTTTTTCTTGTCAAATTATGTTAAAGATTTCTTGTCAAATGATGTTGAACCTAAAATACACATTCAACTTCCATACTCTGTTTTATGTTTCCAATTTTTTATAGAAACTGTCTTCAAGTTAGCTGAAATGTTAGCAAATTTAATTATTTTAATTAATCTTCCTTTAAAAAGTTTTAATTGTTTTTAGAGACAAATGCAAATAGCCATAATTTCATATAGATCCATACAAATTTAAAAAGTAATACCTGCATATAAATTTACCAAACCAAGTGGACTTTACTTGTTACCATGTTAAATGCACACTAATTTTAAATAGAGATAACAGATGTTACTGGAAACCTCCTCCCAAGACTTACTATGAGATGTCAGAACCATCCCTGCAAATCCCAGACACCATAGCAACCCCTTCTACTTCTGCCTTTATAAGAAGAATGAGGAGTGGAAAGAAGGAGATAACAGAAGCAGAAAACCACTTATTTTGAAGGAAATGAAGTATTTATAGTAAGAACTATTTTCTTTGTCTAAAACAAATTTAGTAATGTGGGGGAAGGGACAAATGGGAAGTCCCCAAGAGGATAAAACTTATGATGCAGAATGCCTACAAAAGGGAAGGCTACCTGACTGAACTGCAGATTCTCCAGAGCCATGAATGTTGGAGTGACACATAACCAGCAAGGTGAAAAGAGACTATAATGTGGGGTCCAAATAGAAAAGAAGAATCTAGTGGAATAGAGGATCATAAGAGGAAGAAGAAGAAAATGGAGCTGTTTAAGGGGCCACTGGTTCAAGTGAGGTTATACCTCACCAGGAAAGAGAAGTGGAGATATAGGACCAATGGGAGACATAGCCACTCTCTATGAGAGAGACCTTATTAAAAGATAGGATGGCTGTGGAGTGGAGTAGTATCCCAAACACATACTCATTCCTTCCCACATTGATAAAAGCCACGGTAATGAAACAGAACCAAGCCAAAGCCATGCAAGGATCTTGTCCCAGCACTGGTGTGGTAATTTGCCCAACTGGACCCTTGTCTCCCCTATCTGACTTCCATATCCCCATTCTAAAGGGCAATGTCAAGGAGGAAATAGAGGAGGAGTAGAAAGTCAGACCTCTATTTTCACCCCATTTTATCTCTCCCAAGGCACACATTTTACCAACAACAGAGAAGAAGAATGCTTTGGATCAGGTAAAAATTTACAAAGTTAAATTGGACTGGTCAGAAAATGATGTAATCCACTCAGGATGATTTTATGTGAATGTGGATTATATATGGTCCAGTTGTAGGACAGTGGTTTGTATAAATGCAAATATTATCATTTTTATACCCCATTGAGACAGAACTTCAGTAGCTGGTTATAAAAATTTTAAATGCCTGTGCTATAACCATGTGCCTTTCAAAAACTGTGTTCTTGGGCTTCCCTGGTGGCGCAGTGGTTGAGAGTCTGCCTGCCGATGCAGAGGACACAGGTTCGTGCCCCAGTCTGGGAAAATCCCACATGCCGCGGAGTGGCTGGGCCTGTGAGCCATGGCTGCTGAGCCTGCGCGTCCGGAGCCTGTGGTCCGCAACGGGAGAGGCCACAGCAGTGAGAGGCCCGCATACCGCAAAAAACAAAAAAAACAAAAAAACAAACAAACAAACAAAAAAAAAACTGTGTTCTTATGGTTCTCATAAAATAAAGGCTGTTGTCACTTATGTAAAATAATTTGTAATATTAATTAGTCTTTATGGTCAAACAGAAGTGCATCTTTCATGACATGGTATGCTTATCTTTTGTGACATAGGAAGATGAATAATGGGATGGAAAGGCAAGAGGAAAGGGTTGAAGCTATGATAGGAAATGTACCTGTTATAGCAATATTGAACATTAAGCTCTTTTATTTTAATCCTCATTATTCCTGTATCCAAACTGCTAAACTGATAATACTACTATAACAAAGAATTTGGGGCTTGCTAGAGTAAGATAAAAAGGATTTGAATTTGAAAATTACTCTTGAAATATAAACATTAAATATAATCTAATGGGCTGGGGAAGGGGGGATTCAATTGAGGCTGAATTTCATAAGAGAACGGGAAGAATGGGAATCTCTGAGAGGAATTCACCTTTAAGGATTGAGAGTCTAAACAAGACTGGTGACCCAGACCTAGTTTCTGAAGAAAGCATTTGTTCTAGGCTCTGGCTTGTGTCCACTGGAGCCTGTAATTTTCAAATTTCACCTCCCTCATCCCCTTGCCTGGATTAGAGTAATAAACTGCTAATTTGTCATTCTGTTACCAGAGAGTAGGTTCTTATATTGTTGAGAAAGAATTCAGACAAGACATGGAGGTAGGGAAAGCAAAGCGAGGATTTGTTAAGCTGTAGTGTGCTCTCAAGGGGAGAGCGGGCAGGTTCAGGTGAGTAGCTGCTCTGAGTTTCTTTGGCAAGCTGGTTATATTGGGTGTGAAAATGAATGGGTGGAATATTCATTGAGGAGGAAGGAATTTGGGGTCATAGTTCCTGATTTTCATTCCAGCTCCACCTTCCTGAGAAGAGGAAGGATTTTTGTCCTTATTTAGTCTTTTTTTTTTTACTAAAGCATTTTTTAAAAAATTGAAGTACAGTTGATTTACAATATTGTGTGTTTCAGGTGTACAGCACAACAATTGATTTATAAATATATTCATATATACATACTCATATATATATGTATTCTTTTTCACATTCTTTTCTCTTGTAGGTTATTACAAAATATTGAGTATAGTTCCCTGTGCTGTATATTGAGTCCTTGTTGATTATCCCTTATTTGGTCTTGATTGGAAGTGTTATGGCATTGGTGTATGATGGGTACTTCTTATCTGCAAGGCTAATATTATTGTAATGAGGGCATAATGAGCAAAAGTTTACATTTGGATGCTGGAGAGTCCCACCTTTCCCCACCTTTCTTTATCTGCCTCTAGGACCCTTGTCACCCCAAAATGTGTGGTTTCCTGTCAGTCCAGCATTTCCTCCTTCTCTTTGTCTGCCCATGGACCACCGTTGTTCACAAGATATATGGTTTGCTGCCACATGGCCTGTGCCCACCATCCTTCTCTGCTCATATCTAGCTATATGCCTGCTCTGACAGTTCTACAATCTATTTTAAAAACAGAAACAAAATGTCTCAATTAAAACATAAGTCAGATCATTACACAACTCTGTTCAAAATCTTCCAAAGTGAAAAAAACAAAGTCCTTAAAATGGCCCATTGGGCCCTACAAAATTTGATCTACCACCATGGCTGCATTTCCTATCTAATCTCATTTTTTTCTAATCCCCCCTACTGTTTCTTTTCCAATTCCATCCACACTAACCCTCTGCTGCTCTTCAAACACCTCAGGCCATAGGGGTTCTGCAATCGCCACTTCCTCTACCTGGAACACTCTTTTCCCAGATATCTACATAACTCACATCTTCACCTTCAACTCTCTGCTCAAGTATCACCTGTAACCTGAGCACCGTATTTATATTTTCCATGTGCCTCACCCGGTCCCCATCTTGGTTCTTCCAATAAGTTTTTAATAGAACTATTTTATAGATTCTTCAATATAATACAACCGATTGGTCAATAAATATATCTTTTAATTTTGTGATCTTTATTTTAAAGAGCTCTTTCAGACTCAAATGCATGATAAATTATGTTATCAACCTAATTTTTACTGTGTTAGAAGTTGATGAGAGCTATGGGAGAACATTTTAAAAGGAGCAAGGAAGACTTATTATTTAAGAAATACAGTTTGTAAGGCTGTAGCTGCCATAGAGCTAGCTCTTGGGTCACCAGGTGCATTGTCAATGAGCAGTAAAATTTTGAAAGAAATCCTTTTTTCTGAACAGTAGTAGGTCTTAAGAGTGGGCTTAAAATATTCAGTAAACCATGTTGTTTACAGATGAGCTGTCATGTGGGTTTTGTTGTTACATTTCTAGAACACAGGCAGAGTAGACTTAGTATAATTCTAAGATTTTTCTCAGTGGTAAGTGAGCACTGGCTTCAACTTAAAGGCACCAGCTGCATTAGGCCCTAACAAGAAAGTTAGCATGTATTTTGAGACTTTGAAGCCAGATATTGACTTCTCTTCTCTAGCTATGGATGGCATCTTCCAATAGAAGGCTGTTTTGTCTACACTGAAATTCTATTGTGATGAGAACCAAAAGTCTCCAAAAGTTGTCTTTGCCTCATTACCATGCTAAGATTTCTGCCCAAAGTTGGCAGGGTGGGGGTTGCACTTTGCTAGGCACAATTAGTGCCTTGTGCAAAGGAGCCCAATGGACTGCACATGCTCTATCTGTTTCTGGAAATTGCTGCCCCTTACCCCAAATTCTGATGGCACATCCACCTCTTACTCTGTAAAAGTTTCCTGTTTCCCCCTGAGGACAGGTAGTTTTTAGAGTATGAGCTCTCCCTTCCCCATTCCTTGATCAACAAATACAGTTTCTGCTCTGCTTTGTGGAAAAAATAAAGAAAACCTATTGTTTAGTATAGCCACCTTCATTAATTATCTTAGCTAGATCTTCTGGATAACTTACTGCAGCTTCTATATCAGCTCTTGCTGCTTCACCTTGCACTCTTGTGTTATAGAGATGGCTTCTTTCCTTAAACCTCATGAAACAAACTATGTGAGCTTCACTTTTTCTCCTGCAGCTTCCTCACCTCTCTCAGCCTTCATGGAATTGAAGACAGTTAGGGCCTTGCTCTGGATTAGGCTTTGGCTTAAGGGAATGTTGTGGCTGGTTTGGTCTTCTATCCAGAACACCAAAACCTTCTCCATATCACTAATAACACTGTTTTGCTTTCTTATCATTCATATGTTTACTGGAGTAGCACTGTTAATTTCCCTCAAGAAGTTTCCCTTTGCAATCACAACGTGGCTAACTGTCTCAGCTTGTCTCAGCTTTTGACTTGTCTTCCTCCCTAAGCTAATCATTTATAGTTTTTGATTTAAAGACAGAGACATGTAACTCTTTCTTTCACTTGAACATTTAGAGGCCTTTATAGGTTATTAATTGGCTTAATTTCAATATTGTTGTGTCTCAGGGAATAGTGTGGCCTGCCTAGAAGGAGAGAGAGCATTGATTAAGTTCATCATCTTATATGGCAGCAGTTCATGGCGCCCCAAAACAATTACATCAAAAAACAAACAAACAAACAAAAAATGTAAAAAAAGTTACATCAAAGATTGCTGATCACAGATCACCGTAACAAATATAACAATGAAAAAATTTGAAATACTTTGAGACTTACCAAAATGTGATACAAAGAGAGGAAGTGAGCAAATGCTGTTGGAAAAATGGCACCAACAGACTTGCTGAATGCAGGGTTGCCACAAACCTTCAATTTGTAAAAAAATACAATATGCATATTTCAGAGATTCAAGGATGGCTCAATATTTGAAAATCAATCAAGGTAATCTACATATTAACAGTCTAAAAAAGAAAAACTACCTGATCAAATCAATTGATGCAGAGTAAGTATTTGACAAAATTTAATAGCACTCATTATTTTAAAAAAAATCTATCAAAAAACTAGAAATAGAGGGGACTTCCTCAACTTGATTTTTAAGAAAAGCTTAAAAAAAACCTCTACACCTAATCATGTAGGACTGAATGGTGTTAAATTGAACGCTTTTCTCCTAAGTTTGAGAACAAGGTATGGATGCCCATTCTCATCTTTTCTGTTCTATCCTGGAAGTTTTAGCCAGGATAATAAGGTAAGAAAAGAAAAGAAAAGGCACACAGATCAGAAGGGAAGAAATAAAAGTGTTGCTATTTGTACATGACATGATGGTCTATGTAGAAAACCCTAAGAAATTTACTCATAAAAAATTCTCCTAAAATTAATAAATGATTTCAGCAAGGTCAGAGTACACAAGATCAACATAGAAAAATTATAAACTTTTAGATAACATAGGCACAAATCTTTGGGACCTAGGACTGAGTGAAGAATTTTTAAACTTGACACCAAACACATAAACCATAAAAAGAAATATTGATAAATTGGACGTTATCAAAATTTTAAACTTTTCTTCTGTGAAATTTCCAGTTAATAGAATAAAAAGACAAGCTATGGACTGGGAGAAATGATTGCAAACCACGTATTTGACAAAGAATACATATCTAGAATCCTCAGAAGTCGACTGTAAACAAAAATCCAACTAGTGAATGAGTAATAATTGAAGAGACATTGCCATTTCACTGATTAGCATCTAAGATTGGCAAATAAGCACATGAAAAGATATCACCATAATTAGCCATCAGAAAAATCCAAATTAAGGCTGTGATGTGATAGCAGTACACACCGAATAGAAGAGCTAAATTTTAATAACAATAACAGTAATACACCATGCTGGTTAGTACACACAGAAACTGAATCTCTGAATAAGCCTGGTAGAAATGTAAAATGGTACAGCCACTCTGGAAAATAGTCTGGCACTTTCATATAAAAATAAAAATGAAACTACCATTAGACTCAGCAATTGTATTTATCCTAGAGAATTGAAAACTTATGTCCACTGAAAAGTGTCTACATGAATTTTCATATCAGCTTTATTCCAATAACCAAAACTTGGAAACAATTAAACTATGCCTCAGTAAGTGAGTGGTTAAACAAACTGTGATACATTCATACCACCAAATACTACTTAACAATAAAAAAATAATGAACTATTGATACACACAACAGTTAGCATGGCTCTCAAGGACATTATGCTGAGAGAAAAAAGCCAATTTCAAAAAGTCAAGACTGCATGCTTCTATTTATATAACATTCTTGAATTATGAAATTATAATAATGGAAAACAGATTTGTGATTCCTGAGAAAGGGAGGACTTATGAATATAGATTATCCTGGAGGGTACATATGAATATAAAGGGGTAGCAGAGAGAGATCTTTGTGGTGAAGGAATCTTCCTGTGTTCATTGCAGAGGTGGTTACACTGATCTACCCATGTGATTAAATGACATAGAACTATGCACATACATTGTACCAGGATCAAATTCTTCATATTGTTATTATACTATAATTATGTAAGTTGTAGCCATTAGAGGAAACTGGTAAAGTGTACACAGCCCCTTTACAAACTAACTTTGCAACCTCCTCTGAATCTAAAATTATTTCCAAAAAAGTTAAGGAATAAAGAACATATAAAATTGAAATAAATAAAATCTTGTAAAATATGTTAAATTGGATGGAACTCAATGAAAATAATCATATACTATGATTCCCATGGGCATCTGGATCTATGTTGTTGCCCATATTTTGCGTGTTACTTGTATGTTATCCTAGTAGAGTGTAATTTTCAGGAAGGCAATGACTTTTACCTATTTTGTTGACTGTTGAATCCCAAGAGCTTAGATCAATGCTTACATGTATGATGTAATCAGTAGAAACATGCTAAATGAGTCAAATAAGATAGTAGATCCATCATATTAGCATGCACAGAGAATAATTTATGGTAATAGATGAAATGATACTCATAGTCTCAGCTCTTGACCATGAGAATTATAAAAATCTTGCCCAAACACCTTTGGATCCCCTACCTTTCCATTAGATCTTGTTTCATTTACTGAAGCAAGTGCAGGCATATTGTTACTCTAACTGTTGCTTTTGTAAGTTCTAAGTAAACAACAACAACAAAAAGCCTTGTTAGCCTTGAAGTGTATAATTTGGCAATAAAAAGCACAAAATAATTTAAAAATAGAATTTTACCTATTTTAAGTGTATTTATTTAAAGGCCAAGAGATAGCCTTTTTCGGGAGACAGCTTAGTTTGCATTGATTTTGGAACAGGATATATGGGCAGCATGATTGGAGTCATGTGGTTTAGCCTCATTGCTTGGACAATTTGGGTTTATCAAGTGGGGTAGGCAGAAACAGCCAAGGTCTCGTAAATGTTACAGTGAAATACTTAGTTTAGACCTTCAGGGTATTTCATGGTGATCTTTTGGCCAGCATGGGTCTCATGGTCAATATGCTTAAGCCAGATCTCAGAATCTAGATACTTAACTACTCTCTGTGGTTTCTGAATCTACAGAACAAGCAAGTTCTGTGATCACAGGAGATGCTTGAATAATGAGAACAGTCGTTAGTTTTTCATGTGACTTTTGGTTCTCTTTGGGGACTTCAATCATTGATCCAAGTTATCAGCTGTATAGAGACATTTAAGACTGGAAAGGATGTAGCATGGGACTGTGATGCTAAGGAATATGAAATGTAGAATCATAAATAGATCCTTTCCCATGCACCAATCTTCCGTAGTCCTAATCAGGGAAACAAATGTCAAGCTCCATCTGAATTGCCTGAAATGGATGACTCAGAAAGTGGCATAGGGGCAAGGTCTCAAAGTTTTCTTTTCTCTTTTTATTGTTACTAGTCAGGTATTGTTATATCAAAGATTATCTCTTAGAAACTAATGCATGGAATTAAAGGAAAAAATCTTCATTTCCATTTTTGATAATTAGAGGTCTAGAATCTTATACTAACAGAGGAAAAAAGTTGACTCTGAAAATAAATTATAGAAAGAGACAAAGAAAGGGATGGAAGTCATTGACTCCTGACATTTGGGGGTCTTTGTCCATGAAATTTTTGGATTGAAGTTGCTTACATATGGAAGTCTCCTGCTAGATGCAAGTTTCTTGGGAAACCTGTCTCCATCCTGATGCCATTTTCTCTGGAGTATCTTGAGAGATCCCAATTATAGATAGCTGAGTTGTAAAGATCTCCAGGTCATGGGAATGAGATCATTTATTTTCAGTGGGCAAATGCTGGTCCAGGCATCCAACTGTTGTATTTGTAGTTAGTAGTACCTGATAAGGTCCTTTCAACAAAATTCAAGGGCAATTTTATGTTGGCATCATTTTCAGTAAAACCAGGTCTCCAGATTGAAGGTTGTGGAGGGATTCCTGTGGTTTATCCCTGAAAGAAGCCACTTGGACCTATTAGTTATAAAGGTGAGTGTACTGCCTTAAACCTCTAAGTATTTGACCATTTGCTATGGACTAAATTGTGTCCCTCCAAAATTTATAGATTTTATTCTTTAAACAAAAACCCTAACCCTCAATGTGACTGTATTTGGAGCTAAGGCCTATAAAGAGGTAATTAAACTTAAATGAGAGTAGGATTAGTATCCTTGTAAGGGAAGACAACAGAGAGCTCTCTCTCTGTCTCTCTGTCTCTCTCCCTTCTATGTGAGGATACAGTGAGAAGGTGCCTGTTTGCAAGCCAGGGAGAGGTCCATCACCAGAAATCAAATCAACCAGCACCTTTGTTCTTACAATTCCCAGCCTCTAAAATGTTGAGAAATAAATGTCTGCTGCTTAAACTATTCATTGTGTGACATTTTGTTATGGTAGCCTCAGGAGACTAATGTACCATTTATACCTGTAAAAAATTATATAATCAGTTATGGGAGGTGTAAGTCTAGTCTCACAGGGTGAGCTGTTATTGGTTCATATGTCATAGCCTCTGATTTATTTTGCTGAAGATCTGAAAGGCATAAAGTTAAGGGTATGTCCCTATACCGTGGCAGTCATAATTCTTTAGGTAATTTTCAAGCTTTATTTTAAATATATCAGTTATTCTTCTATTTTCATTGATGACTAAAGACAATGAGGATGTGGTATTTCTGGATGATGGATAGTGTCTTACAAAGCACTTCAATTATTGACCTTGTAAAATGAGGACTTCAGTTACTGAATAAGTAATTTAGTATACCCCAAGTTGGAAATATAAAGACAATATGATGAAAATAAGGCATCCAGAAAATAGACAGGCAATGGTAAGAACATTTTTATTATCATTTGAAGAAGGTGAATGTTTAAAATCCACCTTTCAATATTTAAATAGACCTTTGGATCTTATCATACTTTTACTAGGCTTATAAGTTTAACAGATGGAACATATGCCAGAAACATCCTCAGAAATTTTGAGTGAAGTAGTCTTATGAATGCTGATTTAAGATTGTAGATAATTTATCTATGCTTTGGGGATAAAATGAAAGTGTTCTGGGTAATGAATTATGTTAGCCAGCTTTATTAGAATGAAAGAGAATGGAAACATCTCTTGAGGGATAGCATACAATTAGTTTATAAACAGGTAGTCAATGATTACCTGGTAGTGAGGACATATGATACATGGTGAGGACATTGGCAGTTGTCTAGGACCTTTTGATTTATACCATGAGACATACCACAGGGGTTACTGATTGTCCCTTAGTGACTAGTGCATACAATTTAGAAACATAACTCAGCCGGTAGACAAGTATTCTATCAGTCTTTGTGCTTGAACATTAATATCCTTTTGAACTAAGGAGCATGCAGTCATTAAAACTTATTTATATTAATATATCTTACTTATACACAGTGCACTATAAAAATTGAAATGCCAAACATACCTTATTGATTTTATAATCTTCCTTTCATAAGGAGAAGGAGGCAATCATTTTGGTACCTGTTGGTCATTCCAAGAAACCTACAGATATTTGTTATTCTTTATTTGGTGCCTGAATTTGGGAAAGACAAGAAAAAAAATGCGAACAAACAAACAAAAAACACTTGACAGGGAATGTAAGACACAGATAAGCCACATTTTTCAAAGTAAAAAATAGGGACAGCCATAAAGGGCAATAATTTTAGTAATTTAAATTGTACTCCTCAAAATGAGGACATTGAAAAACATTATTTAGTTCAAGAATGTGCTAGAAGCATTGAGAGTTAGAATATTTTTGTGATGAAAATAAAACCCTTTTTTTCTGGGCAGAGAATAACTTGGTCATTTTATTTTAAAAAGTTCAATTTTACTTTTTTGTACTTATCTAGTAATATTTTGCAGGAATGGAACTATACAGTTTTCCCTTATGAATAAATCTATTAACATAAAGTCACAGTTATCAGAATGTTTAACATATTTCATTATTTTCATTCATTTTTATTATTCACATTTATAGTTACATTCACAGTCTATATGTAACATTATATATGTGTACGATAAGACATATACAGATATATAATTATTTGTATAAACAAGAAAATTAAACATTGATGTTAGTTTTAAAACATAATTAACATTATCGATATATAAAATAAATCAATGCATATTTTCTATTCAGTACTCTAAATAAAATATGATGATTTCCTTAAGAAAATGGCAGATAATATTCATTATTTTGTATATATTCTTGTATCTATAATTGCTATGCTTAGTATAATCTCAAATATTTATTGTAGTATCATCATTAATCAAAACAACCAGCTTTTGTTCCTGCTGACCCAGATAAACTAGACAGTAGAAAATTCAAATGTCTTAACTATTTTTCTTCAAGAAAGGTTACTCTGTGTTACATTTACTGATATATAAATGTATGTATATATGCTGATGCATTTTACTTCTTCTGCAGTGCATACGAATAAGGAAAAATCTAAACTCAATTTAGTGACTAATAAGTTGTCTTTTTTTCCTACTTTGGATTTATCCAATTATCTCAATATTATTTACTAATAAATACAATTTAATGTTAGTGTAAGTTATTAAATTTTACTAAGAATATGAAAATTATAATTTATACTACACATTAAACCTTTACAATTTATGACATTATGAGAAATGAGATTAAACACTTTGAAGTATTTATTATGAAAATTCAATTTAGTCAAAAACAATTTTATATATTATATTTGGAATTTTAAATGGTTGCAGAAACAATGATAACTTATTTGACTCAGAAAACCATGGTAGAAATTTAAATATATCAAACTATGTGATTTTAAGATTAGTTTCAGATAAATATTGTATGAGGATTAATTTTATATAATAAAACTGGAAGATGATGTAGACTTTAAACAAATATTAACTTATTTATCAGAACTATTAAACTATTTTATAACAAAATTCATATGTTTATGTTTGCTAAACTAAACTTTAAAGACTCTAAAATATCTTAGTTTTTTCTCTAGTCAGAGTTGTATGTTTAATTTTATTTAACCAAGATTTTAAAGAAAAAGAAATACAGCTTAATAATTTTTTTCTTTTTTTTTAACTTTACTCTCTACCTGGACTACATATTCCTAGATTCCACACAAATGAAAGAAGAATATTTTCACAGATTAGTCTGCAAAATTTTTAAGAGGGTGGAGAAAGGAGTGGGGAAGGAAGTAAAAATAAATACGTAAAGGAGAATTAAGAGGAATTAGCTTCAGACAAATAAAACATTTTCATTGTAAAAAGCTAATTATCTTCTTCAAAGAGAAGAGGGAGATTAGATGCAGGAAATCTATTTTTATACACACTCATGTATGTGCCCACACACACAACAAAGATTTGTTACATTTGGCTTAAAATAGCCTCTTTCTTAGGTGATTTCTTAAAGACATAAAATACAATCTCTTCATGAGGGCTTCCTCCCTTTGTTTTAAGGTGCCTCTCAAATTAACAAATCTACTCATTGCAAAATATTAAGTCGTCCTTGTAATTCTAAATTTCCTATTAAAAAGTACCCAAATATTCAAATATCTGTGCCATTAGCAGTGTAATACACATGTACATGTATGTCTTAATATAACAACAGTACTTTATTACCTGTGCATTCAAAAGCACCCTAGAAAGTGAAGGGAAAAAAGTAGAAGGCTCTTAACTGAGGACCATTATCACTAAAGCCCAAGCTTCACCTTGACATAAGCAGAATGCAAGATGGAAGCAGAATTCATATGGCAGTCTACGCTTGGGAGCCCCAAAAGGAAAGAAATAACAATGAGTCTCTGATACATCATTCTTCCTTTTCAAAGCAGAATTACAAGTTTAGTCCTGATGGAGGCATGACACCAAAACTGAGGAAGGCACAACAGCACACTTAAATCTCATTGGCTCAATTCTTATTAAAAGATAAAACATGTGAGAATAGCTTTAAAATGAACATTTCATGGGGAACAGGAAGCTTAAAGATTTGAGGAAATAGACTGAGGAAGAGCAATCAATGTTCAGTTTTGTTGTGAGAATTGTCCACTGTTCAAATTAGCTGAAAGTAAGGGGAAATATAGGTTTTGTTAGCTGAGAGATCAGATATAGGGCAGCAAGTTTGGGGCTGTGGGTTAGAAGGTGTTGGTTGGACAATTTGGGTTGGTCAGTATAGGTGGGGAAGAACATGTGGGGGTGAAGTGCTGGCGGGTGTTGAAGGGAAAATTTGCTACTCTTTTGTGACGTCGCACATTCAATCTATGCTTCTAAATGTCTCTAAAGGGAAAACATATTGCTTCTTTCATTTTAGACACACACACACACACACACACACACTCACACACTTTTTCCTTAAATTATGTGATACTGTATAGCCTTTCTCCTTTATAAGGCTCACCTCACATTCTTTGTTCCTGAAAAGAATTAGAAAACACAGGCTAGAGTCCCCTCCCTTGATACATATTTGCCATTGGCATATGATAATGGGAAAGTAACTTACCTTCTTATTTGATTCCCTATGTTTTCTTTTAATATATAGAAGAAAGGATTGATCAAGAGAGAGTGACCAGAAATGGAATCAGAAGGCAGTAGAACCTTGGAGAAAATATCACAATTCAAATCTAGACTTCATTTATGTATATTCATGAAGATCACGTTTTAGTCTTTTCTTAGCTATATTAATAAAACTCTCTACACCATTGGTCTTTTTGAAATACATAATCATACTTTCCTTAGACAATATTTTATTTTCCTCAATTATATTTTGGACAGTCTCTGCTTTGTCTTTATTTGCCTAGGAAGATAGCCTTCTTTGCAAATGGTTAATTTTAACTATTTTGTGCTAGTGACTTTTTCATTTTTTTATTCATTATAGTATTCCAGAAAGTAAGTTATTTTCATATGAGTGGAAAAGTAAGTAAATTGAATCACATCAATGTATGAATACTTAAGGTAATAATTTTGGATATGAAAAATAATAAAATATTTGTGTGGGCACTTAAATTTGTGAAGTTCTATTCAAATGTGGGATTTTTGTTGTGCTTGTTGTTCTGGACATGAGAGTGAAAAGATACACATATTCTCATCTTGACTTGCTTGCACTAAATCTACTGCAGAGCGGTCATTACCACCCTGATCATAATAGAGATATCTGTGCTCTAATATTAGATCTGAGCACATAATATCTTTTTATGAATATAGGAAGATAAGGTTATCAATTTTATGACTTTTTTCAATGAGAAAAGACTCTTTCACCACGGAAACTAGTCTCCTGCCAATGTTTGTATGATGGGGCAATATGCTCTTGATTATAAATGACTGATACAGCGATATACATCTTCTCCCAAATGGGCAACCCAAAAGATTTTGGGATTGGTTTCAGACTTCACAGTGGTATGGGTGTAATGATATAAATTTGCATGGACATATAAAAAAATTGATATGAAGAAAACATAGATCAGAAATGTAAAGCAGAATCAGGTAAGTTTAGTAGAAAATACTCTTTGGTCCCTGTTAGCTTTCCAGTTCCAATTTCTTATTCACCAAAAATACCCTTTTATTGTCTCTGATTGCCTCGGGATCCTTTTATCAAATTTCCTTATGTTTGAGCTATCCCAAGTCAGTGTGAGTTGAAACCAATAGAATATTAACTAAATTATTCTAAACTAAAACTCTGAAATCCTATTTTTGGACAGAGTAGACCAAATGTTCTGAAACTTTTCATTCTAGGGGTGACATCTTAAATGATGGACTCATAGAAGTCATCCTTATGGTTCTTCCTTCACCCTTCTCCTTCTCTTCACACACAACAAAATCAAACACCAATTTTAATTTCCCCAATGTGATATTTCTTTACTGGAACAGGTTAACTTTGGATTTTTGGCAGGGTGTGTTAGAAACGCCTTAAAATATTGCCTCAGTAGCATTTCCTGGTTTCTGATGTAGGCAGACAGGACAGGCTCAGTTTATGCACAGAATATTCATTATTATTTTTTATAAACATCTTTATTAGAGTATAATTGCTTTACAATGATGTGTTAGTTTCTGCTTTATAACAAAGTGAATCAGTTATACACATACATATATCCCCATATCTCTTCCATCTTGCGTCTCCCTCCCTCTCATCCTCCCAATGCCACCCCTGTACATGTTCACAAAGCAGCAAGCTGATCTCCCTGTGCTACGCGGCTGCTTCCCACTAGCTATCAGTTTTACATTTGGTAGTGTATATATGTCCATGCCACTCTCTCACTTTGTCCCAGTTTACCCTTCCCCCTCCCCGTGTCCTCAAGTACATTCTCTAGTAAGTCTGTGTCTTTATTCCTATCCTGCCCCTAGGTTCTTCATGACTTTTTTTTTTTGTCTTTTTTTTTTTTTTAGATTCCATATATATACATTAGCATACGGTATCTGTTTTTCTCTTTCTGACTTACTTCACTCTGTATGACATACTCTAGGTCTTCCTCCTCACTACAAATAACTCAATTTTGTTCCTTTTTATGGCTGAGTAATATTCCATTGTATATATGTGCCACATATTCTTTATCCATTCATCTGTCGATGGACACTTAGGTTGCTTCCATGTCCTGGCTATTGTAAATACAGCTGCAATGAACATTGAGGTACATGACTCTTTCTGAATTATGGTTTTCTCAGGGAATATGCCCAGTAGTTGGATTGCTGGGTCATATGGTAGTTCTATTTTTAGTTTTTTAAGGAACCTCCATACTGTTCTCCATAGTGGCTGTATCAATTTACATTCCCACCAACAGTGCAAGACAGTTACCTTTTCTCGACACCCTCTCCAGCATTTACTGTTTGTAGATTTTTTTTTTATTACGGCCATTCTGACTGGTGTGAGATGATATCTCATTGTAGTTTTGATTTGCATTTCTCTAATTATTAATGATGTTGAGCATCCTTTCATGTGTTTGTTGGCAATCTGCATATCTTCTTTTGAGAAATGTCTATTTAGGTCTTCTGCCCATTTTTTTATTGGGTTGTTTGTTTTTTTGATATTGAGCTGCACAAGCTGCTTGTAAATTTTGGAGATTAATCCTTTGTCAGTTACTTCATCTGCCAATACTTTCTTCCATTCTGAGGGCTGTCTTTACATCTTGTTTATGGTTTCCTTTGCTGTGAAAAAGATTTTAAGTTTCATTATGGCCCATTTGTTTATTTTTGTTTTGATTTCCATTTCTCTAGGAGGTGGGTCAAAAAGGATCTTGCTGTGATGTATGTCATAGAGTGTTCTGCCTATGTTTTCCTCTAAGACTTTGATAGTGTCTAGCCTTACATTTAGGTCTTTAATCCATTTTGAGTTTATTTTTGTGTGCAGTGTTAGGGAGTGTTCTAATTTCATTTTTTTTACATGTAGCTGTCCAGTTTTCCCAGCACCACTTATTGAAGAGGCTGTCTTTTCCCCATGATATATTCTTGCCTCCTTTAACAAAGCTAAGGTGACCATATGTGCGTGGGTTTATCTCTGGGCTTTCCATTCTGTTCCATTGATCTATATTTCTGTTTTTGTGCCAGTACCATACTTTATTGATTACTGTAGCTTTGTAGTATAGCCTGAAGTCGGGGAGCCTGATTCCTCCAGCTCCATTTTTCTTTCTCAAGATTGCTTTGGCTGTTCGGGGTCTTTTGTGTTTCCATACAAATTGTGAAATTTTTTGTTCTAGTTCTGTGAAAACATGTCAGTGGTAGCTTGATAGGGATTGCATTGAATCTGCAGATTGCTTTGGGTAGTATAGTCATTTTTACAATGTTGATTCTTCCAATCCAAGAACGTGGTATATCTCTCCACCTATTTGTATCATCTTTAATTTCTTTCATCAGTGTCTTATAGTTTTCTGCATACAGGTCTTTTGTCTTCTTAGGTAGGTTTATTCCTAGGTATTTTAATCTTTTTTTTGCAACAGTAAATGGGAGTGTTTCCTTAAATTCACTTTCAGATTTTTCATCATTAGTGTATAGGAATGCAAGATATTTCTGTCCATTAATTTTGTATTTTGCTGCTTTACCAAATTCATTGATTAGCTCTAGTAGTTTTCTGGTAGCATCTTTAGGATTCTCTATGTATAGTATCATGTCATCTGCAAACAGTGACAGCTTAACTTCTTTTCTGATTTGGATTCCTTTTATTTCTTATTCTTCTCTGATTGATGTGGCTAAAACTTCCAGTACAATGTTGAATAATAGTGGTGAGAGTGGACAAACTTGTCTTGTTCCTGATCTTAGTGTAAATGGTTTCAGTTTTTCACCATTGAGGATGATGTTGGCTGTGGGTTTGTCATATATGGCCTTTATTAAGTTGAGGTAAGTTCCCTCTATGCCGACATTCCGGAGGGTTTTTATCATAAATGGGTGTTGAATTTTGTCGAAAGCTTTTTTCTGCATCTATTGAGATGATCATATGGTTTTTATTCTTCAATTAGTTAATGTGGTGTATCACATTGATTGATTTGTGTATACTGAAGAATCCTTGAATTCCTGGGATAAACCCCACTTGATCATGGTGTATGATCCTTTTAATGTGCTGTTGGATTCTGTTTGCTAGTATTTTGTTGAGGATTTTTGCATCTATGTTCATCAGTGATATTGGCCTGAAGTTTTCTTTCTTTGTGACATCTTTGTCTGATTTTGGTATCAGGGTGATGGTGGCCTTGTAGAATGAGTTTGGGAGTGTTCCTCCCTCTGCTATATTTTGGAGGAGTTTGAGAAGAATAGGTGTTAGGTCTTCTCTAAATGTTTGATAGAATTCGCCTGTGAAGCCATCTGGTCCTGGGCTTTTGTTTGTTGAAAGACTTTATCACAGTTTCAATTTCAGTGCTTGTGATTGGTCTGTTCATATTTTCTATTTCTTCCTGATTCAGTCTTGGCAGGTTGTGCTTTTCTAAGAATTTGTCCATTTCTTCCAGGTTGTCCATTTTATTGTCATAGAGTTGCTTGTAGTAATCTCTCATGATCTTTTGTATTTCTGCAGTGTCAGTTGTTACTTCTCCTTTTTCATTTCTAATTCTATTGATTTGAGTCTTCTTTTTTTTTTCCTGATGAGTCTGGCTAATGGCTTATCAATTTTGTTTCCTTTCTCAAAGAACCAGCTTTTAGTTTTATTGTCTTTGCTATTGTTTTCTTCATTTGTTTTTCATTTATTTCTGATCTGATCTTTATGATTTCTTTCCTTCTGCTAACTATGTTTTTTTTTTTGTTCTTCTTTCTCTAATTGCTTTAGGTGTAAGGTTAGGTTGTTTATTTGAGATGTTTCTTGTTTCTTAAGGTAGGATTGTATTGCTAAAAACTTCCCTGTAAGAAATGCTTTTGCAGCATCCCATAGGTTTTGGGTTGTTGTGTTTTCATTGTCATTTCTTTCTAAGTATTTTTGATTTCCTCTTTGATTTCCTCAGTGATCTTCTGGTTATTAAGTAGTGTATTGTTTCGCCTCCATGTGTTTGTATTTTTTACAGATTTTTTCCTGTAATTGATATCTAATATCATAGCGTTGTGGTCAGAAAAGATACTTGATATGATTTCCAGTTTCCTAAATTTACCAAGGCTTGATTTGTGAACCAAGATATGATCTATCCTGGAGGATGTTCCATGAGCACTTGAGAAAAATGTGTATTCTGTTGTTTTTGGATGGAATGTCCTATAAATATCAATTAAGTCCATCTTGTTTAATGTATCCTTTAAAGCTTGTGTTTCCTTATTTATTTTCATTTTGGATGATCTGTCCATTGGTGAAAGTGCGGTGTTAAAGTCCCCTACTATTGATTGTGTTACTGTCAATTTCCCCTTTTATGCCTGTAGTATTTGTCTTATGTATTGAGGTGCTCCTATGCTGGGTGCATAAATATTTACAATTGTTATATCTTCTTCTTGGACTGTTCCCTTGATCATTATGTAGTGTCCTTCTTTGTCTCTTGTAATAGTCTTTGTTTTAAAGTCTATTTTGTGTGATATGAGAATTGTTACTCCAGCTTTCTTTTGATTTCCATTTGCAGGGAATATCTTTTTCCATCCCCTCACTTTCAGTCTCTATGTGTCCCTAGGTCTAAAGTGTGTCTCTTGTAGACAGCATATGTATGGTATTGTTTTTGTATCCATTCAGCCAGTCTATGTCTTTGGCTGGAGCATTTAATCCATTTACATTTAAGGTAATTATCAATATGTGTATTCCTATTACCATTTTCTTAATTGTTTTGGGTTTGTTAATGTAGGTCTTTTCTTTCTCTTGTGTTTCCTGCCTAGAGAAGTTTCTTTAGCATTTGTTTTAAAGCTGGTTTGGTGGTGCTGAATTCTCTTAGCTTTTGCTTGTCTGTAAAGGTTTTAATTTCTCCGTCAAATCTGAATTAGACCCTTGCTGGGTAGAGTAATCTTGGTTTTAGGTTTTTCCCTTTTATCACTTTAAATATGTCCTGCCACTCCCTTCTGGCTTGCAGAGTTCCTGCTGAAAGATCAGCTGTTTACCTTATGGCTATTTCCTTGTATGTTTTTTGTTGGTTTTCCCTTGCTGCTTATAATATTTTTTCTTTGTATTTAATTTTTGATAGTTTGATTAATATGTGTCTTGGCGTGTTTCTCCTTGGTTTTATCCTGTATGGGACTCTCTGTGGTTCCCGGACTTAACTCTTTCCTTTCCTATATTAGGGAAGTTTTCAACTATAATCTCTTCAAATATTTTCTCAGTCCCTTTCTTTTTCTCTTCTTTTCTGGAACCCCTATAATTCAAATGTTGGTGTGTTTAATGTTGTCCCAGAGGTCTCTGAGACTGTCCTTAATTCTTTTCATTCTTTTTTCTTTATTCTGCTTTGCAGTAGTTATTTCCACTATTTTATCTTCCAGGTCACTTTTCCGTTCTTCTGCCTCAGTTATTCTGCTATTGATTCCTTCCAGAGAATTTTAAATTTCATTTATTGTGTTGTTCTTCATTGGTTTTTTGCTCTTTATTTCCTCTAGGTCCTTGTTAAACGTTTATTGTGTTTTCTCCATTCTATTTCCAAGATTTTAGATCATCATTACTGTCATTATCCTGAATTCTTTTTCAGGTAGACAGCCTATTTTCTCTTCGTTTGTTAGGTCTGGTGGGTTTTTATCTTGCTCTTTCATCTTCTGTGTGTTTCTCTGTCTTCTCATTTTGCTTAACTTACTGTGTTTGGGGTCTCCTTTTCGCAGGCTGCAGGTTTGTAGTTCCCATTGTTTTTGGTGTCTGCCCCCAGTGGCTAAGGTTGGTTCCTTGGGTTGTGTAGGCTTCCTGGTGGAGGGGACTAGTGCGTGTGTTCTGGTGATGATGCTGGATCTTGTCCTTCTGGTGGTCAGGTCCGTGTCTGATGGTGTGTTTTTGTTTGTTTGTTTGTTTACATCTTTATTGGAGTATAATTGCTTTACAATGATGTGTTAGTTTCTGCTTTATAACAAAGTGAATCAGTTATACATATACATATCTTCCCATATCTCTTCCCTCTTGTGTCTCCCTCCCTCCCACCCTCCCTCTCCCACCCCTCTAGCTGGTCACAAAGCACCGAGCTGATCTCCTTGTGCTATGCAGCTGCTTCCCACTAGCTATCTATTTTACGTTTGGTAGTGCATATATGTCCATGCCACTCTCTCACTTTGTCACAGCTTACCCTTCCTCCTCCCCATATCCTCAAGTCTATTTTCTAGTAAGTCTGTGTCTTTATTCCTGTCTTACCCCTAGGTTCTTCATGGCATTGGTGGTGTGTTTTGGGTTGTCTGTGACCTTATTATGATTTTAGTTGGCCTCTCTGCTAATGGGTGGGTTTGTGTTCCTGTTTTGCTAGTTGTTTGGAATAGGGTGTCTAGCACTGTAGCTTGCTGGTCCTTGAGTGGAGCTGGGTCTTGACATTGAGATGGAGATCTCTGGGAGATTTTCGCCATTTGATATTACGTGGAGCTGGGAGGTCTCTGGTGGACAAATATTCTGAACTCGTTTCTCCCACCTCAGAGGCACAGCCCTGATACCCGGCTGGAGCACCAATACCCTGTCATCCACATGACTCAGAATAAAAGGGAGAAAAAAAGAAGGAAAGAAAAAAATAAAATAAAATAAAATAATGTTATTAAAATAAAAAATAATTATTAAAAATAAAAGAAAGTTTTAAGTAATAAAAAAGAAAGAAAGAACACCCAAACCAAAAAAACCATCAACCAATGATAAAAAGCACTGAAAACTGTATTTAAAAAAACAAAAACAAAAACAAAAAATGGACAGACTGAACCCTAGGACAAATGGTAAAAGCAAAGCTAAATAGACAAAATGACACACAGAAGAATACATATACACACTCACAAAAAGATAAAAAAGGAAAAAATATATATATATTTATTATATATATATATATATATATATAAAAAATATATATATAATATATATATATATATATCGTTGCTGCAAAGTCCGCCTCCTCAATTTGGGATGATTCATTGTCTATTCAGGTGTTCCACAGATGCAGGGTATATCAAGTTGACTGTGGAGATTTCATCCGCTGCTTCTGAGGCTTCTGGGAGAGATTTCCCTTTCTCCTTTGTTCTCACGGCTCCTGGGGTTCAGCTTTGGGTTTGGCCCCTCCTCTGCATGTAGGTCACCTGAGGGCGTCTGTTCTCTCAGGACGGGGTTAAAGGAGCAGCTGATACGGGGGCTCTGGCTCACTCAGGCCGGGGGTAAGGAGGGGTACGGTTGCGGGGCGAGCCTGCGGAGGCAGAGGCTGGCGTGACGTTGCACCAGCCTGAGGCGCGCCATGCATTCTCCCAGGGAAGCTGTCCCTGGATCACGGGACCCTGGCCGTGGCAGGCTGCATAGGCTCCCGGGAGGGGAGGTTTGGATAGTGACCTGTGCTCGCACACAGGCTTCTTGGTGGTGGCATCAGCAGCTTAGCGTCTCATGCCCATCTCTGGGGTCCGCGCTGATAGCCGCGGCTCACGCCCATCTCTGGAGCTCCTTTAAGCAGCACTCTTAATGCCCTCTCCTCACTCACCAGGAAACAAAGAGGCAAGAAAAAGTCTCCTGCCTCTTCGGCAGGTCCAGTCTTTTCCCCGGACTCCCTCCCGTCTAGCCGTGGTGCACTAGCCCCCTGCAGGCTGTGTTCACGCCGCCAATCCCAGTCCTCTCCCTGTGATCCGACCGAAGCCAGAGCCTCAGCTCCCAGCCCTCGCCTGCCCCGGTGGGGCAGCAGACAAGCCTCTCGGGCTGGTGAGTGCGGGTCGGCACCGATCCTCTGTGCGGGAATCTCTCTGCTTTGCTCTCCTCACCCCTGTGGCTGCGCTGTCTTCCGCTGCTCCGAAGCTTCCCCCCTCCGCCACCCTCAGTCTCCGCCCGCAAAGGGACTTCTAGTGTGTGGAAACCTTTCCTCCTTCACTGCTCCCTCCCACTGGTGCAGGTCCTGTCCCTGTTGTTTTGTCTCTGTTTTTTGTTTTTTTTCTTTTGCCCTACCCAAGTACATGGGGAGTTTCTTGCCTTTTGGGAGGTCTGAGTTCTTCTGCCAGCATTCAGTAGGTGTTCTGTAGGAGTTGTTCCACATGTAGATGTATTTCTGATGTATTTGTGGGGAGGAATGTGATCTCCGCGTTTTACTCTTCAACCATCTTGAAGCTCCTCAAAATTCATTATTATTGCAGCATATATTAATGAAAAAATTGACAAAGAAATTTCAATAGATACCATTGACTTTGTCCACTGAGGCCTTTTCAGATGCGAACCCATCCTCAGAATTGTTAGTATAGTGTAACAATGCTAATTTTCATCTAAGATATTAAATTTAATGTGTTCCAAACAATATTTTACCTGCTGAATACATTTTTCCACCTCACTGATTTTTTTCGAGCTTAGAAAATATGCCAGATCAAAGAGAATGAACTGTAGCTGCCTTGCCTAGGAAGGGGGGAAAAAAGCCTAGATTTATGTTTATTTCATCACTAAAAGGTACTTTGAGTCCCAGGGGAAAATTCTATGAGTTCCTTAGTGACTGAAAGCTTTCTTTATGTTTTTCAATAAAAGTTGCCAAGACAACTGCTATCTTTCATAAACACTATGTAACTAGTGTTAATTTTATAGTGGACTTCTCCATCGTGAACTAGTTCAAGTTCCCTCAAGAAATTCCCGTAAGTGTGAGCTACAGCATTTTCATTCAGGTCATTCATCTTAATCTTCTGCCAAAGAAAAATAATGTTGCATGTGAGAATATTTTAAAATGACTGGTGAGGATGTTGAAAGAACAATAAATTGCTAGTCAATGAAAATATATTGATGTGCAAAGTGAAAATTCTTCTCTAGTAGCCCTACCTTATTTAAAAAAAGAAGAAAGAGAGCATAAGAGACAATGGCCCCATATCCTCCTGCCTGGCTGTGCTCGCTGTGACAAGCCATAATAGGTAGGGACTCCAATAGACAGACCAGGAACCCAGCAACATGGACTTAGCAAGCATATTGCCATCCTTTTCTCAGGGTGCACCTGTAAATTCCCACATAATTCATCAATGTAACTTACCTCACAAATAGAAAAAAATGTAAATTTATTTTCTTACTTTCAGTACACAGTGATTTGGCTGCCACTTTGCTCTCTGTATCACTCTGTTATCACCAAAAATATACCATCAGAACTGGCCACCTTTCCTTTTCTCATATATACCCATTTTGTTTCTATCTAAGGGTCTTTGTACTAACTGTGCCTTCTATCTAGACCTTTATTGCCTGAAATTTCACATGCTGACTCTTTTCATTTGTAAATCATTTCAACTGATATTTTTCATATACTTTGGATGAATAATTAATTTAATGATTGCCCTTGCCTCTTCAGAATATAGGCTCCACGAGGCATAGATCTTCTCTGTCTTGTTCACTGCTGTATCTTCAGTGCCTGTAACAGGGCAGGTCAGAGAGTATGAAGTCCATATTTATTTGCTGAATGAATGCATTACAATATAAACACAAACAAATGATGAAAGCATAGTATATGCAATATAATGATTGTCACAAAATAACTACCATATTATAGCTTATTTAAAGTAGCCAAACCTTAAATCAGATAGTTTCAATAAGAGACGTAAAGAAAAAGATGCATGACTCTTGGGAGTGGTGTAAAGAGATAGGGAATATTTGAATCTTTAAGGAGACATGACATATTTATATATTTTTCAAAATGAGTCATTGGTTTAAATAAACTTGAGAATTCCTGCTTCAATGACTGGTGTTTAACACCTGGATATTCTGACATGTTTGCTACGTATGTGTATATATGTGGTTTCATAAAAAATAATGTAAATCAGTAGTCTATATCTCAAAGATAAAGGGAGTAATTTGTTATCTGCCCTTTAATACTCAAAGGCTGTTGTCCTCTTCTTACCTATTACAGAATAATTTTTTTGTGGTGAAGATTACAGGTCCTCAACTCAGAGAACTAGATTTGACTTTTGATTCTATCATTATTTAACCTTTTTCAGTGTAAGTTTATTCAGCTGTAAAATGGCAATATTAACAGTATAATACTGAATGATAGGTTGTTGTATACATGTATGAAATAACATTGGAGTCTGGCATATGTAAAAGAACAATACCTTACACTTTTTGAATACTTGTGTTTTATCTGTTTTGAATACTACATCACCTAATTTACACTAACACACTTAAGTTAGGTATTATTATCACCACAATTAAGAGATAAGAAAACTGAGGAACAAAGAAGTAACTTTTTAGAATCATTCAATTAGAAGTAATTTTCACATAGAATAAGTCACATTTTCCCCTTGCAAGTTCTATTTCAGTGGTCCTCACGGTTGCTCTAGCTAAAGCTATATATGAGCTTAAGCTATATTGAAAACAAATAAAACTGTTCCAACATCATTCGATTCATCTAGGTCACCACATGTTTTTACATTCTGATTATCCCTCATTTATCTTGCCTGACGGTTTGGTCATAGTTTTTTTCTATGTCTCCAATCCGTAAACTCCATCCAGAACACTGGCAGTATTATGGAGTGGTGGAATGGCTTAAGTGAGTTGACTCTGAGATCAGACATTCCAGAGTTGGAAATCTCACTCCATAACTCACTAGGAGTATGATTTTGGTCAAATGAATTTAATATTTAATCTTCAGCTTTCTTTCCATAAGATTGGGGAAAACAATAGTATTTTTATAGGGTGGTGTGAGGAATAAATGAGAAAATGCATATAAGTGACTTAATGTGTTGCTGATTGCCTAGTAGATGCTTTGTTACTTTTAGCTTATTAATGATTCTGCTAGTCTTGATCACCTGTGATGTCCTCCTCATACAATGCTCATAGTCACCTTCTTACACTCAACATCTGGAGGGAGAGTGTGGTGATCATGGATGCTGTCAAATATTTCTAATTATCTCACTTTTCTGGCATATGGTAAGATTGACTCCCCTGATTCTTTGAAGTTAATTGTGGCTAATGCTTTGACCAATGAAATGTAGGTAGAAGTGTCTGTCTTTTCTAGGCAAACACAACTAAAGCTAGTGAATGATTTGCCATCTTCCCTTCTCCCTACTTGACTAGCTGGAAAGGTTCTATGTGATGAATGCTGTCTCACCCTGAGAACTGGACTAGAGGATGTGGGGCAGGATTGCAAACAGACCCTGTGATGAACACATAATATAAGTAAGAAAGAACCCTTTGTTGTTTAAAATGCCATTAAGATTTTGGGGTTTCTCATAATAACAGTATAATCTAGGCTATCTGGACTAATGCAGGGGACACAAGACTTCTAGCATCGCCTTCTAAGATTTCACTAGGGGAAAGGTAATCTATTCATTCTAGCTTGTGAAATATGTTTTAACACAACATCTGTTTTGGATCTTTGCTTGTTTCTTGGTGAATAAATACCTTGTTTTCTCTGAAGGAGGAAGGAGGGCTCTGTTGAAGACAAGTTCTATGAGTTTTAGGATCATGGGGATTAGAACAAAAAAAAAGGCAATCTCTGTAACAGGAAAGGCAAGAATAATGCAAATTGAAGAGATGATAGATACTCCTCCGAAATTAGAAATTCTGTCTCTCATTATTCCATATGACCCTGATTACCAAAATATGTAACCAAGGATAGATGGGGTCAGCAATCATGTCAAATTTGACTTTTGCCATGTAATGCCCTAAAAACTAAAAGCAAATGCAAATACTGGCAATTATCACTAATTATACTGTGGTTAATATAGATTAATGTTGTACCCACTTTGCCATTCTGTGAAGAGCATGGACATTTTCCTGATTACACTGGGTGATGGGAATTACTTTTTTTTTTTTTTTTATTGGGATACCTCACCACCTAGAGACAGCAATGTCCCTTATTTAACTACAGGAGCATTTAAATCAAGAGTAGCTATTCTAAATCTTTACATTCCCCAAACATGATTATCCTTTATGCTCTGTAGATGCTTAAATGTTAATGTAATACCATTGTTGAGTAAAAATGAACATTATTTGATACAAAGAAGATATATTATATTAGAATTCTTCCAGAGAAACAGACTAAGATATCTATCTATCTTTCTATCTATCTACCTATTTATCTATCAGGAAAGAGAGAGAGACAGAGAGAGAGAATTTTAAAGAATTGACTCATGCAATTGTGGAAGAGACTGGCAAGTCAAAATTTTGCAGGGTAGAAGGGCAGGCTGGAGACCCAGCAAAAAAGATGATGTTACAGCTGGGGTCTGAAGGCACTCTGGAGGCAGAATTCCCTCCTCACTGGAGAATGTCAATTTTTCTTTTTTTCCTTAAGGTCTTCAACTCCTTGGATGAGGCCTACCCACATCATGGAGAGTAATCTGTTTTACCCAAAGACTACTATTTAAATGTTAATTTTATCTAAAAATACCTTCACAGCAATGTCTGGACTAATTTTTGACCAAATATCTAAGTGTTGTGGCCTAACTAAGCTGACACATAAAACTAACCATCAAATATATTAAACCCTAAATGTTCAGTGACTTAGTTTTTGTCTATGTAATGTTTTTACCCATTATTTTCCTAAGAACAGTAAGATTCACTTGTATAAATTTAGAAAAACATATTCACTTCTGAAATTGGATATTATAAATATGTTTTCTCTTAACTTTTTGACTCTTTCGTTTTCCTGTGACTGTTGTTTATCCTCTTTCAGATTGCAGAAAGAGAGCCATGTTCAGGTTAAGGCTGTTGGTGAATATTTACTGAATGGATACACTGAGCAGGAAGACTAGAAAGCAATGTTAGTAAATACACAGGTCTAGATAGAGTAAGCCCTAATGAGTTGGTCATTCTATCTTCCTTCCCTCCTCTTTTTTCTAGCACTACTCACTATCTTTGTTTGATTCTGTGCAACTACTTCTCTTACTGATATGTACTCTCTCTCTCTTTTTTTTTTCTTTTTTTACATTTTGAAGCTACACCCCTTAAAAGAGCACTGAACCCAAAATAAGATCTATGAGAGCCAATCAGTTAATAATTGGCATGTTGTGACTTTGCTTGACATTGCTGTCATAGCTTACTCCTCCTGAGCCACTATCTAGCCTAATTAGAGGTGTCACTCTTTGGTTCCTCATCCAATAAATTGTGGCCTGTGTGGAAGTCATGTTGTGCTAATTGTGACCACCTGTGTGTTAAGAGCTGCTTCACACTACTTGCTTGAAAGCAAGCTGTGCAGTTGGCTACCACTTCCAGAATTATATCCAGTACCACCAAGATCTGTATCATTACATTTTTATAACAGTTTCCAAAACAAAGGACCTGGAATAAAAAAATACTTTCTAAGCCAAGTATTGTACATATAAATATATAGATATAATTTGTCTCATAAAACCATTACAAATTATCTTTTAATAAAAGAGAAAAGCTAAAGTAGTTTGAAGTTTTTAGAATGTGGTACCATCTGAGAGACCAAACATAAGATTTTGGTTTTATAATGCTGAAAAAAAGGTAATTTATGCAAACATGAAAACATTATCTAAGCAATTTTGAAAAGATGAATGATGAGCAAAAGTGACATTCTTTTAACTATCATTGCCATATGGGTAAGAGTGTAGCCAATGTCCAATTATTGAAAAGATCATGGTATAAAATTAACGTGGAATAAAAACAAAGTGGGAGGATACCAAACTAGCTAGTGAGTAAATAAATAATCAAAAATGGTGAAAGATCAAAAGTAATTGATACTTTTCACAGTACTTTCAGAAGAGTCTTAGTCTAAGCATGGGTGTCTGGTTGAAGTGTGTTGTTTTAATGAGATCTCCCTGCTCCTTCCACTGATCTCAGCTTGCCCTGCTTACAGGAGATAATATGCCCATAAAATGTTAAGTTTATGAGAAATATTTAATTGCTCAGTAGAAAGGCACAAAGTGACCTATTTACATTTTTTTCATTGGTGAAAGCAAACACTCTACTAAAAGATGCTTTTAAAATTTCCTTTTTCTTTCTGTTAGTTACCTTCACTCAGCACCCATCTAAATAACAGGCATGTTTTACGGGATACACTTGTTGTATCACACTTGTTTCAAGTTTCTTATTTTCTTATGAGAAAAAACAGCACATAAATAACATAAATCTCAGTAAGAGTGGTGTACTAATGGAGAATTTTTTCCCCACATATCTAGTTTGTACTCCTGTTTAAAAACTAATTTGGGATATAGCCCTTAGTTTCCAAATAAATAGTTGAAACAATTCTAAGCCTAAGTAGCTGAGCTCAATTAAACTTCACTTACTTCACTTCTGACATTTTCTTACCATTTTTAGTTCTCTGTCATTGCCATGATATCCAGGCAGTTATTCCCTTTGGCAGTAACATTATCCTTTGTATTTTTGAACATCAATTTAATAGTTTGTTAGTAACATATGAGTTGCATTTTTGTAAGATGTCAAATCAGGGCAATATGCAATAAAGGGAAAATGTTTAAATAATTCATCGAAGGAGAGATTATTTATTCAGTTCACGTTAGCTGATTGTTATTTATCTGTTATAAAAGGCAAGTATGAGATACAAAGACACACACACACTCTTGCCCCCAAGAACTTACCACCTAGCATGTATGAGAGACATAAATCATTTTCCTCTATTGCCTTTGGTATAAAGAGAACACTGCCTTTTTTTACAATGTTCTAAACTTTTCATTTATAATATGTAATTTGTTTGTAAACTCTTGACTTGTTGGGTAAGTGAGAGGCAAAGAGGAGCAATTTCCAAATTTCAGTGAACTGGTAGGGTCTAGTGAAATGTAAAAAGGAGTAGCACTGGATTGAGGGCATAAGATAAAGGATTGTGGTTTAGGGTTAAATATGTGAGGAAAATGTTGACTCTGTGACACGTTACAGGGAATAATTTTCAATTTACTATATTTTTAAATTTACTAATCATCATGAAATTGTCTTTTTGTTTTTCTCTTCCTAGTTGATTTCATTGTCCTAAAGGGTGATTTTTTTTTCTATGCATTTTTTTATTAGTTTCTGCTTTATAACAAAGTGAATCAGTCATACATATACATCTGTTCCCACATCCCTTCCCTCTTGCGTCTCCCTCCCTCCCACCCTCCCTATCTCACCCCTCCAGGCGGTCACAAAGCACCGAGCTGATCTCCCTGTGCTATGCGGCTGCTTCCCACTACTAAAGGGTGATTTTGATTTATTATTTTTACCAAACTTTTAAAATTTGCCCTCACAGCATTCTCAGTTCATTGGGAATGAAGTGTGAAATCAACATTTTTGTGACCACCTTAGCAAGCAAACCTCCTCTACCTTTCTGAACTGGGAATCAGCTTACCTCCAGGCATTTGTACTGTTCTAGGAGGCTGTCCTCAAGCTTCTGTTTCACAGAAAGGCCCTTAATAATACCAGATAATTGTCTTAATGATGTTGAATATGTTGACATTGTCAAGCTACTTCTGAAAAAATGGAACTTTAATAAACTAAAAACAATATTTGGAAAATGCATTATGCTTTTATAATTCACTTCATTATTTTCATTTGGTAGAAAATATTTTCCTATTTTTTTTAAAAAATGATCGATGAGTAAGAAACCTGAACTCTTAAATCACAAAATGAACCTACATTTATCTAGAGAAAATAAACCCAAAGAATATAAGCCAGAGCTTCCCTGGTGGCGAGCTTCCCTGGTTGAGAGTCCGCCTGCCGATGCAGGGGATGCAGGTTCGTGCCCCGGTCCGGGAGGATCCCACATGCCGTGGAGCGGCTGGGCCCGTGAGCCATGGCCGCTGAGCCTGCGCGTCTGGAGCCTGTGCTCCGCAGCGGGAGAGACCACAGCAGTGAGAGGCCCACGTACCGAAAAAAAAAAAAAAAAAAGAATATAAGCCAGAGAAGTGCAAATAGGTTTTAAAAATACATTTGTAAATGGCTATCAAATGCCGTGCACGCTCCATAAACTGCAGACGGCTTACTGAATAAAATGAGGACATGTAGCTCTATGACTATCTATCTCAGTTAGTTAAAAATAAATTCTGAAGAAAATTTCTAAATAGGCCATATACTATCTGCAAAGGAATAAACAAAGTAGCCATCAGTGACAGTGTTTGCTTTTCATGTGGTGGAACTGTGTGCAAATACAAGCCCTAACAAATGTCAGCTCCTCATTTGCAAATGAAGATGTAAAAGGAAATGTCTGTGACAGTACATGCAACAGTTCATATTTGAAGTTTGGCACAGTGAACTGACAGCCACAGAGGAGCTGCAGTGGCCTAATCCTTTCTTTCTGCCTTCTAGAAATGATAGTTGGGAAAGGGGGTGAAGTTAATAAATATGTGACGAGGAAAAGCTGTGGAAGAATGGCATATCTTCTCCACAAGAACTCATCTTCAGAGATAATTAACTAGGTGACAACATACAATGTGCCATTAACAACAACATTCAAATCATTTCTGGATTTAAGTACAGTTTTAAGCCGCTTATCAGATTTTCATTTCTGAATCCATTCAGCTGTCAGGCTTACATACTGGCTCTTTATTGAAGCTCACATGGGAATCCAAAACCTTCTAATTTTCTATACAGATTCATTTCAGAATCAATTAGATTTGGTGGCAGCCTTGTCCCTGTGTGCAAAGGGGATTAGCTGGGCCCTTGCTCAGCTGAATCTACCTCTGAATGTACATTCAACATTCCGTCAAGAATGAGCTCTTTCTCCCCCGCCTTCTAGAGGACTCTTCAGCAATTGAACTGCTGTACACAACAGATGGCAGATAATCACTCGAACAGCCCTCCAATTTTGTCAGGAAAGGAAAAGTGATCATCCAACTTTCTCTTACAGTAGGTAAGAGACCTCTGGGCATTTGAAGCATGCTCTGATTTTAAAATAGGGAAATCTATGATTGCCCCTCTTCTCTGGCAATCTCCTAACAATGTCATCCTTGAGTCCTTGCCCCTGACTTTCTGTCATCAACTACTGACACATGTTCTTGACCTTTCTACCTTCTCATTCCCCATCCTGCCTCACCCAGTCTTGCTGAAACCTTTGTTCTTTCTATGTGCTATCCAGATCTAAAAATCATCTTTAGCAATAAAGCACTTTAATGTTATTCATTCAAAAAAACAACTGTTCTATAGCATACCGAAGGCAAAACTGTCCTATGCTGATTATTTTACAGATAAAAGGATTTTACAATCTAAAATTGTGTCAGTTATCATCAAAAATAAATACACAGAAAATGGAAGTAGTCCATGTGAACATGGATGTTTATTTTTTTTACCTTTTCCTATATTCTGCACAATTAAATTGAACAGTCAAAAATATTTGTTGTATTAAAATTATTTAATTATATTCTTTATTGTTTTAAAATTATTAAGGTAGCCATGTGCTTAGTTTAAAAACAAATAAAGTTACAACTCATACAATTAGAAAACAGAGGTCAAGGGCCTGTGTCCTTTACTGCCTGCGAGTGATGCCTTTCAATTATTTTAGAAGGTTTTCTGATATTTTCCTTCATATTTCGAAATGCTTCACTATTAGGAAATTACTGTTCCCTAACGTTTCAGGTTTAGATGTTATGTATTGACTTCTAAGAAATATAATGTTTGGACTCATTCAGTCTGGGCTGCCACATAGCAGTTTTGAACTTGTGCTCCAAGGAGCACCACCTGTATAGATTGGAATATGAATAATGCCCATGAGGTTATGCAAAATACAATAGTAGAGGTCCTGTATTTGCTCCAGCCCACCAACAGCATTCTTTCCTATTCCTGTCCTCCACTGTGTTACTGATTTAGTCAAGTCTAAGCTGCCACGGGTTATTAGATGCAGTATTATTTTATGCTATTACTTAGATAAAATGCTACTAATTAAACTATGACAATTTTTTTTCTTATATAATTTTTCTATTATATCTATTTAAAGAGCTTTTTTAGACTTATTTAGGAATGTTTTTGTCATGTATTTAATTTTGCCTACATAAAAAGGAAAATAAAAATAATTACTTAAAATTTCTTTCCATTGAGAATCAGACTTATGAATTACTCTTCAACTCACGTTTTTTAAAATATTTTTTCAAAATAATATTCATGTCCTCTGTACTACCAAGAGTGCGGGAAAGGTAGGGTATTGCACAAGACTGCCTCACTGTTGTCTCTTGAATTCCTTCCAAACCTCTAACACCCTGCCATTTTCTTGATTTTAAGAGATGTCAATGGAAAGTTTTCAGACCACTACTGGTACTCTCATTTCTTCCTTAAGTGGTAATTAGTTTGTTGCATGAAAAAAATCAGGCGTTAGAGATGTCCTGGGCATGCCACCAGGATTAGTAACCATATTCCTTCATGTACAGACAACTATATCATAAATGAACCCTGGCTGAGAACTCTTATAAGATGCTGTTTCTTGATTATGAAATGTGTTCTAATTTCAGGGTTGTTAAAATAGAAAAAAACTAATAACTTATGAAATAATCATCAACAATCAGTTAAATGAATATACATTTCTTACATTCTTATGACTATCAAAGATATAAGAACTATTAAAGATCTTCTTAAGACTACTAAAAATCCAGGTGCACTAAGGAATGTTTAATAAACACATTGTCTTTGTTGCATACCATTTTGTTATTCCTAGGCTTAGTAATTGCATTTTTTATGTTGATTACTTTCCTCTGCATCATTCAATAATATGTTCCCCCAATCTCCAACAGAAGTTTAAAATTCAACTCAGTGCAAACATGTCAGGATTCTTTCTTGCCCTCTGGAGACATTCCTTCTAAAGCCCTCTTCCTTGCTCCAAGGTGGAATGTTTGTTTTTATTATTTCAGACTATTCTCAAAGGTCTTCCCGTCCTCTTCCTTGGCTCTTATACCCTTCTCTTTTTTCATTACTCGTGGAACTTATCTTCCAGATTACTGAGGAGTACTTGGGAGGGACACTTTTAAAACCACTGATTGTTTGATAATACTTTAATATTGGTCTCACATATGATCAATGGTTTCGCTGTGTATAGAATATTTGGATTAAATAATGTTTCTTTAAACTTTAAATGGCATCACCTCCATTATACTATGCCCTCAAGTGTTAACACTTGACCATTCTAATGAAATTATTTTAATCTTCTGTATGTGAACTCTTTAATTCTCTTCAGAAATTATGAGAAATTTTTTATCCTTGAAAAATCCACAGTGTTGTATTAGGGTGTGTATCTTGTGTGTTATGCTTCATTGAGCCCTTTAAAAATATAGAAACGTGTCCTCAGTTCTGGGAATTTTTTTTTCTATTAATATTTGTTAATTCCTTTCTCTCCTTTTTCTTTGACCTGTGTTTCTAGACTTCCTAGTATATGGACTTGGTACCTCCTGAATTGAACCTCTATTATACTTATAATTTTTCTAATATTGCCCATCTCTACCTTTTTAAAAATTATCTCATACCTGAGTAATTTCCTCAGCTTAACAATTCATTTCTTCTGACATTTTAAATATGAGTTATCCTTTTATTAACTTGGGGCTCCCATAAGTTTAATTCCTAAGAATATCTCCTTGTTCTTTGATTGATCCTTTTCTAAATAGCATCCTATTCTTATTTCATATTGAAATTTCTTCTCTTATTCACACACAGACAAGGTCCTCTTAATTATTTTTGTGGTTGTGTTGTCCACATATATCTAGCAATGTTTAGCTATCAGTTTATATTTTAGATTGAAGCACTAAAATGCTCATTAGAATTTCTGTGTGAGAAGCAGGGGTTTTGATCAGTAGGCTTCACTGCAAGGTAATAAAAAAGAATATACAAATATCAGAGATTGCTGAACTTTTCTCTGGTGACAGATATTTCCCCAGGAGCAAAGGCTCCAGTGTTTGCCTAATGGGTATAAGTATGCCTAAGATAAATCTCTGTGCTAAGTACAAGAAGGATTAGGTGCCTGTATTTATGATGGCCTAATTACACTAGTATGATTTTCAGATAATTTGCTTGTTTTTAGACCAGTCTTCATCCCAGTCTTCCAAGATAGCTGCTGCCCCCTATTTCCTGAAATTTTGGGGGTGGAGTTCTGTGTGCAAAAACTACCATCCAGCTTCCTATTGATTTTCTTCTTGACAGACACTTAGATTAGCTTTCTCTTAAATTAATTGACCCTCACTTCTGCCTTTCAAATATATTTTTCTTTACGTCACAACCTCCCTTTCATATCTTCACTGTGAATATAATCTTTAAAAAATATTTCAGTTTTATTTTATTCATGTTTCAGTAGAAAGTGGAAATAAATGCTTATATTCAATCCAACACATATAACAGAGAAACTCAAAATCTAGCATTTTTATAATAGACACATAAACTGCACATATTTAAAATATACAATTGGATAAGTTTTGACATTCATATGTCAACCGTAAAATCATCACCAAAATCAAGACACTGAACATATATATCACCCCAAAATTTTCTTCTTGTTCTTTGTAATCCCTCTCTCCTGCTCATCCCCCTTCTAACCCCAGGCAGCCACTGGCCAGCTTTATGTCACTATATATTAATTTGTACTTCCTTGCATTTTATATAAATGCAATTATACATTATATACTCATTTTTGTCTGAATTATTTCACTCTGCATAATAATTTTGAGAATAATCCATGTCAAAGGATGAATCAGTATTGATTCCTCTTTTTTTTTTTTTACTGATTAGCGTTCCACTGTAAAGGATTGACTCTCATTTATTCTTTTCACTTGTTGATTGATGTTGGGTTGTTCACTATTTTAATCTATTACAGATTAAGCTGTTAAACACATTTGTATGTATGTATTGCTGTTAACATATGCTTTATTTTCACATGTATAAAAATTTTTCTATCAATCTGTGGTTTGTATTCGCATTCTTTGTAAAGCATTCAGTGGTTTTCCAAGTATGGTGTTATTTGTAAGCTTCCGAGATGCCTTTCTCAGGTAGAGAAAAATCCCTTCTAATCTGAATCTGCTAATGTTGGATTCTGTCAACTGGTTTTCCAGTTTATTGAGATGATCATGTTTTTTCTCTCTCTTTTAAAATACAGTTATTTACATTAATTGTTTTTTGAAAGTTAAACCAAACTTACATTTCTGGAATAAACCACTTGGTCATGCTATTGATTTTTTTCTAAAATTCTATTTAGTATTTTGTCATCTGTGATCATGAATGATATTGTTCTATAGTTTTCTTTTCTTTTAATGTTTTGGTATCAATATACCACTGACTTCATAGACTAAATTAGGAAGTACTCCCTCTTCTTTAATTATCTGGCAGAGTTTATATATAATTGGTATTATTTTTGACTTAGAGGTTTGATAAAATTCATTAGTGAAAGCATTTATACCTAGAATTTTCTTTATGGAAAAAAGTTTTTATTTGTTCATTTTATATATTCAAATTGTTAGTAGTTATGGAGCTATTCACATTATTTACTTCTTCTTGAGTAAGGTTTGGTAGTTTGTATTTTTTAAGAATGTATTTGTTTTATCTAAGTTGCCGTATTTATAAGCATAAAGTTGTTTATAATATCTCATTATCCTTTTAGTATCTTCAAAATCTCTTGTGATATTTCTGATACTGGTCATTTTTAACATTGTCCTTTCTTTTTTACTTATCAGTGTGATTTTACCAATTGCATTAATCTCAAAGAAACAGCTTTTGGTTTTAATGATTTTTCTCTGTCAATTTTCTGTTTTCTATTCTATTGATTTTGTATTATCTTAATTGTTTTTTCCACTTTCTTTGATTTACTTTTCTCTTCCTGGTCTCTTAAAGTAGAGGATGAGCTCATCATTTGAGATGCTTCTACTTGTAATATAAATATTTAGTGTATATAGTTTCCCTGAACTCCCTCTTTAGCAGTATACTACAAATTCTGGTATTTTGTGTTTTTAATTTCATCCAGTTAAAAGGCTTCAGGTTTCCTTTTTTTTTTTTGTGGTACGCAGGCCTCTCACTGTTGTGGCCTCTCCCATTGTGGAGCACAGGCTCCGGACGTGCAGGCTCAGTGGCATGGCTCACGGGCCCAGCTGCTCCGCGGCATGTGGGATCTTCCCAGACCAGGGCACGAACCCGTATCCCCTTCATCAGCAGGCGGGCTCTCAATCACTGCGCCACCAGGGAAGCCCTAGGTTTCCATTTTGATTTCTTCTTTCACGTTGAGTTATGCAGAAGTATGTTATTTACTTCTGAAATATTTGGAAATTTTCCATATATAGTTTTGTTACTGATATGCAATTTACTGACATGCATACATACTTTGCATGACCTAAATCATTTTAAATTTATTGAGACTTGGTTTTTGGTCCAGAATATGGTCTATTTTCTCACAATGTTTCTTGTGTTCCAGAAAATAAGTATCTTCTACTAATTGTAAGTGGATTGTTCTATAATTGACAATTAGGTCAAGTTGTTTGATATTGATGCAATATCTCTATGGGCTTACTGACTTTGTGTCTCATTGTTCTATCAACATATTGAGAGAGGAGTGTTGAAATCTCTGAATATGATTGTCAGTTAGACTATAACAAAAGTTATAATTCCATGAGTTTAAGTTTCATGTATTTTGAAGAGCTATTTGGCACAAAAATATTTAGGATTGTAATGTACTCTTGGTAAGTTTGCCCCTATCTTTATGAAAATAACCCTCTTATGCCTGTAATACTATTTTCTCTGAAAGGTACTTTATCTGATACTAACATAGCCACTGCAGCTTTCTTTTAACTAGTTTTAGCATAGTGTAACTTTATTGTATACTTTTAACCTATTTACTTTTTTATATTTAAAGATCATTTTTTATAGGAAGCATATAACTCTGTGGTGTGTATATGTGTGTGTGTGTGTGTGTGTCCAAGGGGACAATCTCTGCTTTTAATGGAATGTTTATACCATGCATATTTAATATGATTATTGATATGGCTAGGGTTTGAGTCTATCAACTTCCTATTTGTTTTTCATTTGTCCCACCAGTTCTTTGTTTCCTTTTTCCTCTTCTTCTTACTTCTTTTGAATTAGTGCAGTAGTTTTCATGATTCTATTTCACCTCCTTTGTTAGTTATTAGCTAAAGCTGTTTTTAAACACGTTTTAATCTAAGTGGTTGCTTGAGAGTACATACATCTTTAAATTATTATAGTCTGCCTTCAAGTCGTATTATACAATATCATGTATAACATAATAACTTTACATTTATAATATTTCATTCTGGCCTGTATGTTTTTGTTCTCATACATTTTATTTACATATCTATTTTAACCTTCTAATACATTGTTATCATTTTTGTTTAAACAGTTAATATCTTAATTATTTTTAAGTTAGATTTAAACATTAGAAGTCATGAATTAAGCCATACTGTTACCAATAGTGTTGTTTCATTCATTTGTGTAGATCCATTTTTCCATCTGGTATGATTTTCCTTCTGCCTCAAGGATTATCTTTAACAATTCTTGTAGTGCTGGTCTGTTGGTGATGAATTTTCTCATCTTAGCATCTCTGAAAATGTCTTTCTTTCACCTTCATTCTTACAAGATATTTTGAAATAAGTCTAAGTTAACAGTTTTTTTTTTTCTTTCAGTATTTTAAAGATGTAGTTCCACTGTCTTTTTGCTTGTATGAGAAATGTTTTCCCATGTATGTAATGTGTCTTTTTTGTCTGGCTGTTTTTAATATTCTGTATTTATCCTTAGATTTAAACAATTTGACTATGCTGTTTGTGTAAGCATCTTCATGTTATTTTGTTCATGATTTTCTAAGTTCCCTAGGTATTTGGAGGTGTAGTCTAAAACAAATTTGTACAAATTTTAGCCATTATTTCTTCAATAAATTTTTCTGCCTCCTCCCTCTATTTGTGGGCTACTTGAAGTTGTACCAAAGCTCATTGCTGCACTTGGTGTTTTTAAAAATTATTTTTCCTTTCTGGCATTAATTTTGGATATTACTATGTTTTCAAGTTCACTAATCTTTTCTTCTGTGATGTCTAATCTCCTGGAAACCCATCCAGGGTGTTTTATACCTCACACATTGTACTTTTCATCTCTACAAGTTCAATTTGTTTCATTTTGTTCTTACATCTCCCCTCTGTTTCTTTGTGAATATTCACAATATAGCTATATACATGTTTTAATATCATTGTCTGCTAAATATAACATCTGTGTCAATTATGGTTTGATTTTAATTGATGATTGCCCTAATTATCAATAAAAAGGCAGGATTCTATTTTCCTGCCTTTTTGCATTCCTGGTGATATTTGGTTGGATTTCTTACAGGAGATTTATTCTTGTAGGTATTGGGTATTTTTGTATTTATTTGAATATTCTTTAAATTTGGTCTGTGAGCAAGTTTCTTGGAAAGAATAAACCCTCCAGTCTTGTTTTTATGATTTGTTATTTGGTTTGGTACCAGGCAGTCTAGGGCTTATAGTTTTCCCCTGCTGAGGCAAGATTTTCCTGAATATCCTACCCAATGTGATGTGATTTGAGTTTTTTTCCCGAGTGCCTGTTGGGAACAGGCATAATTTCCAGCACTGTGTCAGTACCAGATATTGTTTCCTTTGATACATTTGGTAATTTTTTTTTACCTCATTCTCTGTTAGCTTCTTCATACACATCTACATGCACAGATGAGTACTCTGCTTAAAAACTGAGTGCCATTATATGTCTCCAGGTTTCTCTCCCCTATGTTCCCTCCTCTACAATACTATCCTGCAAACTCCACCTCCTTTTGTATCCTCAGAGTTTCAACTCTATTTTCTGAATTCAGGGCATCTTCTAGGTCCCACCTGGGTTCCCCCTTTCTGCCAGTAGCCTGTAAAGTGTCCTAAGATATAAACTGGGCTATTCATATTACTCACTATTTTTCTCTTTATTCTTTCAGGAATCACTGTCTTTGATGCTTGATTTGTAGGGTCTTGAAAACACTGTTTTTTATGTAATTATTCTGGGTTTTTTTTTGGGGGGAAGGTTTTTTGTTTCTAATGGGACAGTAAATGTAGGCACTATTATTCCATCTTGGCGAGCAGAAGTGCTCCCATATTATCATTGCTAAAATGTTATATTTTCTCACATTTAGGGAGGCCTAAATTATCGAATTTTCTCATTTCCCTTAATTTTATACAGTAAAGGTAACCATTTTTAAGGTATAACACACACTTCCTTAATCTTAATTAAAGGTATTATCAGGGAATCCAAAAGCAAACTAGTCTACACTCACGCTTTCATCAGTCTGTCAAAATTAACACTTAAGTGTTTCTATCAGTTTATATTCCTACCAGTTGCTACCAGTGGCTTCCGCTCCAGTTTAGGAGATCTCAGCTATGACTTTCGGCATCTTCTTGTCTCTCTAGATTTTGTGGTGGTGGTTTATTGAAGGACCTGCACTTTCTGATGGGTTCAAGAAAATTCATTGATTTTCAGTTTGTTCAGAGTTTTTTTCTTATTGTAAATTGGGGAGCGATGACTTTCAAGCTCTTTCCAGGTTGGAAGTTTGATACATGATATTTTGAAATGCTACTTTACCTTATTAAAATGAATAGTAGCCCCCAGATTATATCACCAATATAAAAAAGAACTTTAGAATTCAACTATCTAATCTATACTTACTAAGTGAAAGAATACTATCCACAATATCCATGAAAATTGGCATATATCTCATATTGATTAGATTCAGTAATAGATATATGTCACTGTTTAAAGAGTAAGATGATATCATTTTTTGAAGTGGATGAGTGTTTGCCAGGAGAAATTATTTTTAAAAGTATTTCTTTATACTCAGTCAAAATCTATGTGACTTATTGGTTCTAACTTTTTCCTCAACAATGTTACAGAAAAGGCTGATCTGCTTACAGATGACAAATTTCATAGTCATGTTTAATTTCTTCCATATTCATATTATTGCAAAGTCCATTTTTTATTATCCCCAAAATATATCCTCAATCTACCCACTTCTCTCTTCATCTGCTGGTACTCTCCTCACCCAAGCCATAATCACTTTTACCTGGCAAAGTATAGTAGCTATCTAATGGATTTCCTTGCTACCACTTCTGCCCCTGTTTCACATTAACTAAGAGAAAACTCAACTCAACCTGTTTTAAATAAGTACATTTAGTGGCTCACAAAACTGGAAGTTCAGAGGTAGGCTTCAGAACTGAGTTAATTCTGTGATACTGGCTCATTTTACTACAAATCTCTTGGCTCTGATCAATTCTGTGTGTTAGCTTCAGGCTCATAGTGAGATGATGTATCCATGTGGATAGGAATGGAGAGAAACTGCCACTTGAAGAAATTATCAGAATTGCCAGACAAATGTCCCTCAGAATCTCTTGGCTAAAACCCCCTTTCTGAAATATTATTTTGTAAATATAAATACTTCCTCTTAAGAAGAATGGGAGTGACCTTAGACAAATCAGGCCTCCTAGAGCAGAACTGGGCCAGCTTCCCAGAGCTGCATGAGAAGGGTGGATACTTGAACAATATTGTTTTTTGTTTCTTTTGTTTTTTTAGAAAGGAAGAGTAAAGAGTGGAAAACAGTAGACAAACAAAAGACATTTTTTATACCTAGGAAGATCATATGTTCTGGTTTACTAGGAATAGTTATGTGTATGGTAGCTTTTGTGGAATATTAAATGATATGGTCACCTAAAATATCCCAGCCTCTACAATCCATAGGCACACAGCAGCCAGAATATTCTTTTAAATCACAAATCAGACTATTTTTCTACCTAATTACCCCACCACTGCTTCTGATTCCCACTGAATATAGAATAAAATCTATTCATTACCTTTTCCTTCAAAGCCCCTTCTTACTTCGCTGACATAATCTCCCTCCATGACATTCCAGCCACACTATCTTTTCATTGCTCAAATAAGTGAAGCTCAGTTCCACCCAAAGGCTTTTGTATTACTATCTCCTCTCTGCTTGAAATGCTATTCCCCTTGATTTTTACATGGCATCTCCTTGTGATTCATGTCTTAGCTCAGATGCTCAGGTTTTCTGAACACTTGATCTAAATTAGCCACACTGATCTGCCTTGTATAAAATCATGCTCTTTTATTTTTCTCATAGCTTTTATCACTATCTGAAATTTTCTTATTCATGAATGTCTACTTTTAATTTTTTTAACTTCCCTTGATTTATAAAATCCATGAAATCAAGAAACATTGTACCTGATACAACTGTATCTCCAGTGCCTAGAATAGTGACCCTCACATAGTTACTATTCAATGAATTTAGTGAATGAATAATTATATTTAAATTAACTATTTTGTCCTTGTTTTGTTTCTAGGCCAAATATATCCACTCATTCTTTCAACCATTTTTTTTTTTTTTTTTACAATGAGATATTGAGAATCTTCAGCAACCCTTTCACACCATCTTGGATGTGTCTTACTTTGATTTTGTTACTCTTTAAGTACAAAGAGCAGAACAACACACTATTCCAGAATGTACCCGACTAGTATAAAGTGGTATACTCACTTGTAGCTGCACTAACAATGCATATGGAGCCTAGGATAGCTATGTCTTGTGGTTCCCAAAGCACATCATTAGCTTATTTTGAATTCAGTCTAAGATTAAAAAGCAAAACTCTTCTATTCTTTTTTTTTCATTAATACTTTAAATCAAGGACAATTTATTTGCATTTATCTCTCTTAATAATATTAACTAAACTTGTAAATTGCTTATATTCTAAGATGCAACTGCTTTGAACATAGGGAAACCTAATGTCATGAAATCACATTAAAATTGGAATTCCCCAAATAATAAGCTTACCAATTTTAACTCAGATTTCAAAATTGCTCTTTTAAATAGTACTTTTCTTAGTATTGAATCTTGAATAAGGAATCTGGGGACTAAGAGAAAGAAAAGAAGAATAAAATCAATTTTCCCACATTTTTTATGGCACAAATATGATTATTCATCCTTTAAAATAAATTCTATCTACCATGCTAACAACAGCATCCAGAAGTTGTTTTTGTACATTATTTATAGATCTTTGTATGTTTGCTCAGGCTTATATTAACCATTTAAACAATAGAGCATTCCCACACTATTCTATTGTTTTAGCTCCTTTTGACTAATCATGTATTATTTTCTTCTAAAATATTATCAAAAAAAGTAGCCTGTAACAACTGAACCCAGTTGCAAGAGCAGTCAAGATTCCCAGACACCAAATCAGATGCCTCATTTTATGATTTTTGTATATTGAATTTGTATCCTGTAATCTTGCTAAACTCACGTATTAATTCTAGGAAATTTTATTTCATAGATGTCTTTGAGATTTTCTATGTAGACAATCATGTCATCTTTAATAGAGCTGGTTATATGTCCTTCTTCTCAATATGTATTCCATTTATTTATTTTTCTTATCTTGTAGAACTGGCTAGGACATCCAGTATACCACTAGAATGTTTAATAGGTCTGGTGAAAGAGTACATCCTTACTTGTTCCCAAGTTAAGGGGTAAACGTTAACCTTTAGTATGAAGTTTTTTGTAGATATTTTGTAGACGTCTTTTTACAGGTTAAGAAATTCTGAGAGCATAGAGAACTGCTCTAGTTGTATCTTGCAAATGTGTTAGTTATATTTAGATTCTCATTCAGTTTCACATATTTTGTTTTAATTTTCCTTGAAACTTCCTCTTTGACGTGTGTTATTTAAAAGAGTGTGTCCAAATATTTGAGAATTTTCCATGTTATCTTCCTATTACTGATTTCTACTTTATTTCCCTATGGTCAAAGAAATACTTTTAATGCTTCCAGTTTTTTTAAACTTGTTAGATTTGTTTTATGGCCCAGAATATGTTCTGTCTTGGTGAATGTTTCAGGTACACTTGACAAAAATATGTATTTATCTCTTATTTGGTGGCCTGTTCTATAAAAGTCAATTAGGTTGAGTGGGTAAATAGTGTTGTTCAGGTCTTCTATATTCTTACTGATTTTCTGTTCAGTCATTTACTGAGAGAGTAGTATAGGAGACTTCAACTTGGATTGCTGATTATACCAATTTATCTATTTTTCCTTTGTGTTTTATCAGTTTTTGCTTCATATATTTTAAAGCTATTTTTAGATGCATTCACATTTAAGATTGTTATACCTTCTTAGGGAAATAACTCTTTTATTATTATTATTATTCCTAAAATTGTTTCTAGTTTTGAAATCTTTATTGTCTTAGATTAATGTCTTAGCTTCCACCCATCAGTTTCCTTTTACCTTGACTATGTGCTTATACTTAAAGTTGGGTGTGTTATAGATATCATATAGGTGTTATGTCCACCATTAACTCAGTATTTTTATATTGAAACATTTGAGTGTTTTTCCCACTAGGGCTTATATGCATTTTTAATTAATCAACATTTACATTCAAACAAAGTTATGCCATTTGACTTCTAGTGTAAGGAACTTGCAACAGTATTCTATCAATTCTTTCCTCTAATCCTTTTTGCCATTTATATATGCATTTTAATTTTACAGCTTTTTTGAAAACATGATATTGCCACTGTTTTGGTTATAAACAGAAAGTTATATTTTAGAACAATTGAAAAATAAGAAAACTAAGGTTTATTCTGTTTCTAGTGTTCTTCAAATTTCATGTAAATACAGTTTTCTGTTTGATATTGTATTCATCCTGTCTGAAAAATCACAATTGTCCTTTCTAATAAGCAGTTCTGCTGATAATAAATTTTGTACTTTTTATTGTATTACAAAATATTGATTTCTCCTTTATTTTCTGAGATACGTTCACTCAGTTCAGAATTCTTTGTTGACAGATATTTTATTTCAGCACTTTAAAAAAGTCACTCCATTTTCTTCCATTGTGGATGATTTCTGACAAGAAATTTCTGTAATTATTTTCTTTGTATACAATGCATGCCTTTTTCTCTGTCTGCCTTCAAGATTTTTTCTTTGTCTTTTGTTTTGTAACAGTTTGAGCTTGAAATGCTTAAGACTGTAAGTGTGCATGTGCATGTGTGTGTACACACACGCACGTGTTTATCATGCTGGATGTTCTGAGTTCTTTGTTTTGTGATTTGGAGACTATCATTGATTTTAAAAACTTCTTGACCATTATTTCCTTAAATGTTTCTTCTACATTGTTGTCTCTCTCTTCTCCACTGGTATTTTAATTAGATATACATTGGAGGGTTTGATATTGTTTCACAGCTCTTGAATTCTCATTTCTGATTTTTTAATTCAGTTTTTCTTATATTTCAGTTTGGGTAAATTTTAATGGCCTATCTAAAATTCATTAATTTTTTTCATAGCTCAGCACATTTCTTCCATGTATGAAACTAAAGTTTTTCTTCCTATCCTCTGTCTGTCTATTTACAGTTTACATTATAGTTTCCATCTCTAGGCTGAAATTGCTTATACTATCTTGCATGTTGGCTACCTTTCCCACTAAAGCTTTAGCATATTAATCATAGTTATTTTAAATTCCCTCATATATCTGCATCTGTTTCTTTTGATTATTGTATCTTTGGGCACATTTTCATTTCTTGATTTTTTTTGGTGCATGTTTTCATTTGATTATAATTTTTTAATAGGAAAGCTTGTATAAGATAATAAAGACTGAAATAAACAAAATTTATGCTTTGAAATTAACATAGCTTCATATCTTTTCTTCTTCTAGACCTTTCCTGTGAGGTTTGAGGTTAATTTGTTCAGGAGTAAAGGTGGGTTGTTGGATATTATTGTTTCTATGGTTACCCCCAATGCCCCACAGGCTTTAAATTCCTTTAGTGATTACTTGTGTTTATTGTGGGGATTTATTTATCAGAGACTTTCTTTCAATTAATGTTCCACATTTAGTTCTAGGCCTTCCCTTTCTGCTGTATTTCAGAGAGGATTTCTTTCTAGGATATTTCATTGCTGATTGTTTTTGTTTGGTTAGCCTGGTAGTTAGTTGTTGGGTTATGGGGGAAAACTCACTATGAATTACTCTTAGTAAGCTTCAGTCTTAGGCAACCATTCTTCCCCTGAGTCTTGAGAGTATGGCCTGCTCCTCCTGTAGCTATAGTTCTGAGTACAGCATGCATTCTTGCCCTTTCCTCAGGGGTAGAAAATGTGTGTCTTTTTCCTTCCACTGTCTTTAAGGGTGACTTATCTGTTGCCCTTCTCTTCCAATGTAAGGCTTTCCTTCTCTCTTGGAGGTAAGAGATAAGGAGTTGTATCATATATTTCCTGCAGCAGCTGCTGTTGCTCTTCCCTTGGTTTTTGCTACAAGGGATGCTTTCTCAAGTTTCTCATCAATCGTTTGGTGAGCTCCCATTGAATTTCATGTGAAGAGCATGTAATTGGGTGCATTTACATCCCCCATGGATTCTATATTCTGCTAGATCACATTCAGCTTTTACCAGTTCTTTGACAATTTTCAATTTTTTAACAATTCTCATAAGTGTAAGTCTGCTTCTGCCCAGATAAGCATGTAGTCATGTCCTTTCTCTTTTTGCAGGTTTACATTGATTTTAGAGATTTCAGATTCCACAGATTTCAGGTTTGTTTTTGCCCAGCACATTCAGGTCTCTGATAGGTTAAGAAAAGTGGTACACTTTACACTTTGTCCAGCTATTTTGTTTGTTTGTTTCTGTAAGGGTAGAAACAGTGCTCTTTCTAGTTCTATATACCCTAAGTAGAAATTAGAAGTCCTCTGCCTGCATTTTTAAAAGATATTTTTGTTGAATATAGATTTCCATATTCACGGTTTTTGGTTGTTGTTTTCACAGTATTTTTTGAATGACATTACCTTTTGGTTTACATAGTTCCTGACAAAAAGTCTATAATAATACTTAAATTTATTCCTGTATGTCGTAAACCCTTTTTTCTCTTTAACAGTGGTGGTAAACAACTCACTTATGGAGTATCTTGGTATTATTTTACTGAGTTCAGTTTGCTTGTGGTTTTTGAGGTTCTTGAGCCTGTAGACTTGTATTTTTCAACAAATGAAAAAAATTAGTTATATTTAAATGTTTTTTTTGTGTGTTGTCTGCTCCATATCTAAAACTTTGATTACATGTATGTTAGATTCCTTAATATTTTTCATACATCACTGAAGTTTTTTTTATTTTTTTCAGTATCATTTTTCAGGACGTCCTCAATTTTCAGTAGTTTCTGTTGCTTTGTCTTTGAGTTTCTTGATATTTTGTTTTGTAGTATCTAATTTCCTGTTAATCCAATCTAGTGAAATTTTCACTTCAGACATGTTTTTCATCTCTAGATGTTTGATTTTTGTTATTTTTATATCTGTTCTCTTTTTATTATGTTCATGTTTATCTTTACATTTATATACATATTGAGTATTTCTGTAACTGTATTGTTAATGTCCTTTGCTAATTCTGTCATCTCTGCCATGTTTCACTTTAAATCTATTGGCTTATTTTTTCTAGTTATGAGTTAAATATTTCTACTTTTTTCATATATGATAATATTTTATAGGATGCCAGATTCATAAAGTGTACATTGTTGAATGTGGATTTTTTTTTTTTTTACTCTATTAAACATTCTTATCCTTTTTCTGGCAGACAGTTACTTACGGATCAGCTTACTCATTTTTTTTTTTTTTCTTCTTTTTGCGGTATGCGGGCCTCTCACTGCTGTGGCCTCCCCCGTTGCGGAGCACAGGCTCCGGACGCGCAGGCCCAGCGGCCATGGCTCACGGGCCCAGCCGCTCCGCGGCATATGGGATCCTCCCAGACCGGGGCACGAACCCGTATCCCCTGCATCGGCAGGCGGACTCTCAACCACTGCGCCACCAGGGAGGCCCAGCTTACTCATTTTGAAATTTGTTCTTAAGCTTTAATAGGGCACATCTAGAATAACCTTTAATCTGGGACTAGTTTCACCCCACTCCGAAGGTGTAACCCTTCCAGGGTATTCATTGACATTCGACCATGACCTCAGAAAGGTCTCTCTACTCTAACCTCTGAGAATTTACGTGACTCCCAGTACCAAGTGATTTCTTAGAATAGTTTGATTTCACACTATAAATGTGCAGATTGGTATTGGCTGGAGATGCAGCAGGACTTATATGCAGCTTTGTTACCATATTTCTCTTCATTGATCCCTCCTCTGTAAAACTCTGCCTTATAAATATCTAGCTGACTTGCTCAATCTAAGCAACTTAGATTTGACTCAGTGAGTATTTTCAGATGTCTATATTCAAGTGAGGATTGAAGGTTACTTGATTTTATTGTTATATTACTACTACTTCTAATCCTGCTGCTTCTGCTGCAACTACTACAGAAACATTCATATTCCTAAGACGTATGACCAGTGAAATCTTTATAATTCATATTTGCTCCATTAAATATTATTTTTATAATTTTTCTTCCAGTGTACAATTATTTTTTCTGTTAAACTGGATTGACACACTTCCTTTGGCAAACATGTTTCTTTACTCAGTGATGGGAAAGACATTTATTTTAAGCATGGAGATACTTTTTGAGCTTTAAAAATATTGAATCTAGTTATTCTATTGACAGATATAAGAAACCCATTTGTGGAGAATCAACTTAGATTTTATGGATTCATGATATTTTAAATAAATGTTAAGAAAAATGTGGATTAAGAAATTGTTCTTATTATTGAATTTGGCAGTCCTAGAAAGATGTTTATATTGTCAGCAGGAATCTACCAGGTTTAATAAGTTCAAGTGAACTTAGCTTTGTATAACTAATAATGATTTCCTCCTTATTTTAAATGTTTTTAAATTTGTGACCAATGATATTACAGAAAGCATGGCAGTCAGCCACTAGAAAGAAAAGATAATGTTATGGATATTTATAGATGTTATAGTAATTTCAGTATCACAGACATGATGATTTTTTCATGTTTAAAAAGTAAAGTTATATAAGCTTAAGGGATATAAAGATTAAAATGTGTCTAAAGAAAGTTTTCTGTGGTTTTCCCTTACCTTTTCTTTTTTACATATTTTTTGTCATTTCCTGTGTACCAAATAAAAATATGAGGGCAGACTAACAGGAGAAATCTACTGAAAAATATATAGTTGACCTCAAGAAATAAGAACTGGAATCTCACTGTGCCATGTGTTTCCTGGTAGAATGTACACTCCATAAAGACAAAAAACTGTTTCCTTTTATTATTACAAGGGACTAGAAAGCAACCTTTGTTAATACTGGTTGCTTAATAATTTTTATTTAGTACTATTTTTAAATTTTTTATGCATTTTTTAAAGGATACTTTCTATTTACACTTATTACAAAATATTGGCTATAGTCCCCTTGTTGTACAATTCATCCTTAAGCCTATCTTCCACCCAGTAGTTTGTACCTCCCAGTCCTCCACCCCTATATTGCCCCTCCCCCTTCCCTCTCCCCACTGGTAACCACTAGTTTGTCCTCTATGTCTGTGAGTCTATTTTTTTTTGTTATATTCACTAGTTTGTTGTATTTTTTACATTCCACATATAAGTGATATCAGTATTTGTCTTTCTCTGTCTGACTTATTTCACTTAGCATAATGCTCTATAAAGTCCATCTGTGTTGCTGCAAATGGCAAAATTTCATTCTTTTTTTATGGCAGAGTAGTATTACATTGTATATATATATATATATATATATATATATATATATACCACATCCTCTTTATCCATTCATCTGTTGATGGACACTTAGGTTGCTTCCATTTCTTGGCAATTGTAAATAATGCTGCTGTGATCTTTGGGGTGCATGTATCTTTTCAATGTAGTGTTTTTATTTCTTTCAGATATATACCCAGGAGTAGAATTGCTGGGTCATATGGGTACTGCTTATTGAATGAATAAAAATAATTTACTGAATATAATTTCTCATTCTGGAAGTGTTCACAAAAATGATCAAGTCACCCCCCACCAACACACACACACACACACCAATGTTTATGGCTGCAAAACCCAAAACTCAATGAGGTTGTTATCTTGCCTGGTGTCACTAAAGAAAAATAGAGGCACTTTACTTAACAGTATGTGGTCTTTTCAATATCTGTATATAACAGGGAAGTTTTGTACTTTGGGTAAAAGATTATCTAAAAAATGTTCCTTATATATTTTCTAATGAACTGGAAACAAATTTATAATACATTCTTTTAAAAATCCTTTGGGAAAAATGAGATAAAATATATTTTACATATATATAGACACACATAAATTTAACTCTATATTTCTACCTACCCAGCTATAGCTACTTAATTTCCTATTAGCTGTCTATCTATATCCAAATTGCAGAGTGAGTATAAAAGTTAGTCTGTTCTTTCCTTGTTTTGCCATAGTGTTATTGCAGTGGTGATAATTGTTTTGTTTTATTTGGTTGCTTGTATTCTATTCTGAATCATTTTTTTTCTCATAATATGCAAAGGTAATCCAGTATTATCATTTATTAACTAGTGTCATTATTTAAAAATGCATGTAAGAAAAGTCACTTTTTAGGTTTGGGGCAAATTTGCAATAGTGAACATCTAAGTACCTTTTATTACTTTGTGAAACAGACATTGGCTAGGAGAAAACTTTTAGAAATAATAATAATAATATCGCAGTGGGTTAGGAAACCACCTGTGCAGTTCTAGTATTGGATATCCTATGAACTCAGGCAAGTGACCAGTGACAGATTCCTTCCATTCCATGCCCTAGCCTCTTCATTTGTATAATCAAGATAAGGCCACTGAATTCCCGGGCAAAGTAGCTGAGGGAATTTTGCTTTACAATTATGACTGCTAAATGATATATTTTTAAAGCAACGTTCATTCATGTTTTCAAAATTTTAGCTTGTGGTGACAGTCACAGACTACTTTGCTTTTTGCCAACTAGAGAAACCTACCTGTGCCAAACAGCACATTAAGAAAATAAAATAGTAACTTTAAATAGTGGAATTGCATTTCAGTTAAGCAGAGATTTGAGGTGCAGAAAAATAAACTGTTGGATTTCTCTACTGTTTAAGGGCAGCAAAGGACATGTATAGTCCAGCCCCCTTCACCAGGCTATCCAAACAATGAGTTTTAGATATAAACTATGTGATTCCCCACTGCTTATAACCTGTGAGTACAAATTGTCACCTGGCCTTTTGATCTAAAGCATAATTTTCTAATGTTACCATTTTTCTTGTCTATAACACTTTAAGAAAAATGCTGGAGATATTGCCATATATGACTGCAAACAATATATTATACGGCAGTCTGGGAAATATACAAAGCCATGTACTAAGTATTTCTGACTTAACAATATAAAATTAGTTTTCATTCCCAGCAAGAAGTGATTATCTCTCTAGTGCTGACATACCTGATTTTTTTCACAACAGAGTTTTCTAAAACTATTAATATGTTTCCAACTTCTATGTCACTGAGAAATATAACATTTTCCAAAGGGAGGGGGCAGGAAAGGTATGGAACAGTCAAGTAAAGCAAAGGAGGTACAGTTTCAAATACTTTTATTTAGAAACTTCAGTGATATACAAATTTTGAAAGTATGTTTGACAGTATATTTTAGTACCTAAAAGAACTGAGTGCTCAGCCATAAAATAATGCTCTGAGCTTCATTACATGTTCCTAGACAAGGCAAGGGTTTCTCTTGTACATGGACACCATGAATTCCCTAGGCTATTAATCAACAGGGCATAACTAGGATGAAACTCTTCAGCTACCATATGCTCCAGTATGCTGACTACCGAGATTGTGCTAATAATTACCCTCCAGAAGAGACAGAAACGCCTATTGTTTTGACCATATACTTAAGTGCTTTGAATGAGGTCATCACAATAGAACTACCCACTGGTACTATAATCAGAGGGAAAAAATGTTCTTTAACGTTTATTTATTTTTTAAATTTATTTTTATTAGAATATAGTTGCTTTACAGTGTTGTGTTAGTTTCTGCTGTGCAGCAAAGTGAATCAGTCATACACATACATATATCTAGTCTTTTATAGATTCCCTTCCCATTTAGGTCACCATAGAGCATTGAGTAGAGTTCCCTGTGCTGTACAATAGGTTCTCATTAGTTATCTATTTTACATACAGTAGTGTTCATATGTCAATCCCAATCTCCCAATTTATCCCACCACCCCTTCCCCACTTGGTAACCATAAGTTTGTTTTCTACATCTGTGGCTCTATTTCTGCTCTGCAAATAAGTTCATCTGTATCATTTTTCTGGATTCCACATGTAAGCGATATAAGATATTTGTCTTTCTCTTTCTGACTTACTTCATTCTGTTTGACAATCTCTAGGTCCATCCACGTCACTGCAAATAGCATTATTTTGTTCCTTTTTATGGCTGAGTAATATTCCATTGTATATATGCACCACATTTTCTTTATCCATTGCTCTGTTGATGAACATTTAGGTTGCTTCCATGTCCTGGCTATTGTAAGTAGTGCTGCAATGAACATCAGGGTGCAGCCTTTCGAATTATGATTTTCTCCGGATATATGCCCAGGAGTGGGATTGCTGGATCATATGGTAGCTCTATTTTTAGTTTTTTAATGAACCTCCATACTGTTCTCCATAGTGGCTGTACCAATTTACATTCCCACCAACAGTGTAGGAGGGTTCCCTTTCTCCACACCCTCTCCAGCATTTATCATTTATAGATTTTTTGATGATGGCCATTCTGACTGGTGTGAGGTGATACCTCATTGTAGTTTTGATTTGCATTTCTCTAATAATTAGTGATGATGAGAATATTTTCATGTGTTTTCTGTCCATCTGTATGTCTTCTTTGGAGAAATGTCTATTTAGATCTTCCACCCATTTTTTGATTGGGTTGTTTTGTTTTTTTTGATATTAAGCTGCATGAGTTCTTTGTGTATTTTGGAGATGAATCCCTTGTCAGTTGCTTAGTTTGCAAATATCTTTTCCCATTTTGAGGGTTGACTTTTCATTTTGTTTATGGTTTCCTTTGCTGTAACATTTATATTTTAATCTTTCTTCCTAAATACCTTTCTAGTCCCTAAATATGTCTCTTTCTTACACTGATGGTCTGTATTGTTAGTTTAGAAATTAATCTAATGGCATTTATTTTAGTTCTATTTTAATTTTTAACATGATATTGAAGTTATTTACCTTTTGACTACATATGACTAGATTAAAAGCTCTTTCATTTGTTAATCAATTAAATGTCCATGGAATTCTAAATAGGAATTGAAAACTTTATCAGAGAGGTTATAGTTTAACAGGTAAAACATATAATTCAATAACTATAATGTAATATGAAATATGAAGAATACTCATAGAAACATGAAAAAAGGAAAATTTGAACTCTTTCAACTGTATTTTCTCACATTTCTTAATATCTCCTACATAATTTCATGAGATTTAGATATTTGTGTTCTCTTTGCATTCTTTACTCTAGTGATGTATCCACTTCTGCTTTCTGATAGTCACCTCAAAAGAAGCAAAATTTGTTGCTTTGTCAATTGTGAGCTCTATTCTTGCTTATATGGACAATTATTTTTTGGATATTTCATGGGTACATTGAAATACTGTGAAAATTAGACAGCTGGAGAGATGATAGATAGGAAATGAGAGTGCTGTAGCTGGACAGAGATATAGAAGATATAGATTCATGTCTATATATCTATGTAAAATATGTTTGATTCATGTTTCCCAAAGGATTTAATTTTAAGAGTTGTAGAAGATGTTTGCATTATATATAACTGAGTGCTATCTAAACCATATCATAAAAAAATAGGCAAAAGATTTCAACAGGTAATTAACAAAAGAGTTTACCCAAATGGCCAATAAACATACTAAAATTGTTCAACATCTTAACATTGCCAAGCATTAGGAAAATGCAAAATAAAACTATACTGTTATATTATTTTAGTACCCAAATAGCTGAAATTCAAAAGAGTGACGATCGTAAGAGTTTTCTAGAAGATGTCCAACTTGGACTCTCATACATTGTTGTTGAGGGTGTAAATTGGTACCACTCCCCTAGACAATTGTCTGGCAGTGTCTACTAAAGTTTACCATTTGCATATCCTGTGATGCAGCAATTCTCCTTAAGTATATACTCCCAAGCATATACTCCTGAGTATATGCCAACAAACATACACACACATATGTGTGTATGCCAACAAACATACACACACATATGTGCATTACAAATGCACATGATGGTCATGTCAGAATTATTTACAATAAGTCAACTCTGGGAAAAAAACATATGTCCAACAACAGTGGAATGGATGATTGTATTTTAATCATCCAATGGAGTACTGATATTCTTCAATGAAAATAATGAGTTCTAATCTTAAAATGATTATTGATATACACACTACTATGTATAAAATAGATAACTAATAAGGACCTACTGTATAGCACAGGGAACTCTACTCAATACTCTGTAATGACCTCTATTGGAAAATAATCTAAAAAAGAGTGGATATATGTATATGTATAACTGATTCACTTTGCTGTACACCTGAATCAAACACAACATTGTGAATCAACTATGGTCCAATAAAATAAAATAAAATAAAATATTATTTTATTGTTGAAATATTGGACATTTTCATATTTTCCAAAAGGGACAAAATTTTAATAGTGTGTAGCTCTGTGAGAATTTAATTTCTGTGTATTTTCAAGGAAAAAAAGAATTTACTTACTTCCAAAATTATCTATTGATGAAATAAAATGAAAACCAAAGTTTCTGCCTTATCATTTGACAGAACCAGTTCTGATATTCCAAAAATATTTCAGTGCTCATGCTTATTTGTCCAAAATGCTAGTGATTGTAAAATACAGCCATTTTTTATCTTTTAATGTTACTTTAAATATAGAATGTTGATTATACAAATATCTTACTACATTATACAATATATACAGGTTATAAGAAATTTTAAAATTAATGAAATATGTTAGTATAATAAGGAGTAGTTTAAGACCAATATAAGCATAATGTGTTAAAATAATTTTATTAAATACATCTTTTTTCAATTTGCTTATTAATTTGTTGACACAATTGTATTTTAACATATTGTGAATAAGAACTATTTAATGTTTAGAACATTAAATAGATATGTACAGTTAATTTTCTATGCAGTGGTCTTTAAAATCCTATGACCAAAATTTCAGATAAAGGCAGTGTAGATTTATTTATTTGTTTATTTATTTTATTTTTCTCATTTGGACCTATTACTCAAACTGCTTAGAAAGATCAGTATTAGATATTGGCCGATCAAAAACAACTTAGGTTAAAAAATTCTCTCCATGTTATAAAGAGTGCTTTATAAATCAGAATGTCAAATACAGGATTATAACCATCCATGCCATTATACTGGTATTATGTTTTTCATTTATTTATCTGAATCTTCATTATGAATAAAATATTTCTCCAGTGGTATGTGAAGTATTTGTGAACTAATTGAATACTTCTATTTAGAAAAGTTTTGTGTTCATTTCCCTCATGTATTACAAAAAATACATGTAAATGTAAAATTACATACAAAAATATACACAAAAATAACAAAAGTAGCATCTTTTATCTGTTGGATTTTTTGCTCTATTTTTGGAAGTTAACTGAGCTTAAAGTTTAGATAGTCTTTTCCTATGTAATCATGCAGAAAAATTATAATTCTATCATTTTACTTCATTTCCCTGGATTCTTGCACTCTGTAAAAATTCAGTACCTATTTCAAAAATGCAGCGCACCATTTTTCACTATCTCACTGTAGGAGCAATATCCTTGTTCTCTTTCAAGATCCATTTCTCTAAGAAGCACATTCCAGCAACTATTTCCAAGATATAAACATTACTATTGCATCACACTATTTGACCATAGCCTCTAGGGAGAATTTTCATGCTTTAACACAGTATAATATTCAAATTGAAAATAAAACTTTTAAAGCTTGAAAGAGAGTAAGGCACCATGAACTACCATCTTGAGTTAGATATTCTGACAGCATGCCCATTTCTTCTTTTCAAGCTTCATTTTCCATTAAAATATAGTCTGAGCAATTCAAATGTGGACTGAATCTCATACTTTTGAGAAATCCACTTTATCTGTTCCAAGAGCATAGCTTCCATTTACTTCAAAGACTTAGACATATAAAGAAGCTCTGTCTACACGGTTAGTATAATGAGGCCATTAAAACAAGACAATATATGAAATAGATAAGTAAAGCAAAGTGTCGATACACTTCTTCAGATGTGTTCACCAGGCCAGTGGAGCCATGATTGCCAAGTGCTCTGTTGAAATTATTTATGTTCTATATCCAGGTGATGCAAGGAATAATTATTATTATTAAAGTAAAGACAATGAGATGCAAGAAATGTGGTGATTTGCTTCATCTAACAGGACAGTTGCTAAAGTTTCTATTTCTTACTTTTCTATATTATACTCTTGCTATATACTTAAGATTAATATAAAGAAAGTAAATTTATGACAATAAGCAAAATCAACATAAAATATTTATTATGAACAACATAAACATTTTAATATGAGTGGCTTTTTTCTTTTCTTCTTTTCCTGTATTGGTATAGTTTCCATATGTTTCAAGGCCCATGGATACTCATTCTTCCACAACCCTCCAGTGTTCAATGCCATTTGAACAAACACTCTCAGGACTAATTGTTATTTTTGGTTTAAAATAGGTAAATTAGGATTTGGTTTGGGCTCCCTTGATTTTTCTATTGACTTGTGCCCATAGATAACCCAAAGTCTTTCTTAGGATGTACCAAAATACCTAAAGTATTCCCAGAAGAGATATGGACAGTAAATGATCTTCTAATTGTACTACCAACATTGAGATTAACCATGCCATCTAGAGTCATCAGTTGAGGTCTGATTTACATATTTGGTGTACAACCTGCTGAGGTAAAATTCAATTATATATTATGAAAGACACTATTTGAAAGAAGACTTTTCTTGAAATGTTTTCTTAAGAAATTCATTTTGTTCTCTGAGATACTGTAATACTGGAAGGGTATATCCTGTAATTTTCAAAACTTTTTTTGAGAGGTCATGTGTGAAATTGGATCTTAAAGATCCTGGCAGAAGAAAAGCTAAGCTATACAATAACTGTTATATGAGTGAACTCCACTTATGGAGAAAAAGAGAAGAGTGGTATCATAATACCACTGTGACACAGGTAGAGTGGAGTTAGATCTTTATGGCTAGAAGAGTAGTCTTTTTTTTTTCAGGTGATCTCTGAGTTTGCAAATGACTATCACTGAAAACAATCTTTGACAGGCTATATATATGCTGTTTAAGCCATCTGTGTGGTATTTACTACATGTTAATTTTAGGTTAGAATTTTTAAAAAGCAGAATTTGTTAAACCACAAGGCAAATTAGAAAGCATATTTAAATAAAATGTTTTGCATTCTCAAAAAATAATTCAAAAACTCTTTTTGTGTGTGTGTTTATGCTATTACCTGCTGTTTCCTTTCTTTTTTTAAAAAGTTCTATTTCAATATGGTATTGAATGATGAAAAGATACTCTAAGCAACCTCCGATTCATAGAAAAGTTACTTTTATTGTTGATATCATATAGTCATATTGAATTGTACTATGATTGAGAAAATAAGTTTTCCTATTTATTGTTAAACTGGATGTGTTAAAAGAGTATTTAATAACATAAACATTTTAAAGGTGATTTTTCACAATTGGGACATAGTGTATTTGTGAAAATTTACTTAGACCTAGAATATTTTGCAATGAAAATATTAGAATCTCTGAAAAATGCAGTATAGGACCCTTGAAAGAATATTCTGCTGATTAAATCAATAAAACTACCTTAGTAGAAATTAATGATGCATAACCACTGAGTCATACAATGTTTTGCTTTATTATTTTGTCAAAAGTAATCTTCAGGGCTTGGTGGCGCAGTGGTTGAGAGTCCGCCTGCTGATGCAGGGGACACGGGTTCGTGCGCCGGTCCGGGAGAATCCCACGTGCCATGGAGCGGCTGGGCCCGTGAGCCATGGCCGCTGAGCCTGCGCGTCCGGAGCCTGTGCTTCGCAGCAGGAGACGCCACAGCGGTGAGAGGCCCACGTACCGCAAAAAAAAAAAAAAAAAAAAAAAATTAATCTTCAACCTGAATTATAAACAAAGCAGTCATCACTGGTTAAAACTATAATCAGTACTAATATTTTGATCATCAGCTTAGGCCTGTTTCCTAAACAAGACATTTTCGGGATTATCCAGCACGTAAAATATTTTTATGTATCTTGGCATTTATCATTGTTTCTTTAACATAAAAAAATTAATAAAGGGTAGCTTTACTGGATACATGAGACAATAACACCTCTACTATACAAGACAACAATCACAGAGATTATCTGGTTCCCTGATTTTACCAAAAGAGTAAATGACTTGCCTAAAATCATACTACAAAAACTGCTAAAGCCAGGATCAATAGGAATAAGTAAGTACTGTGTTCATTCCTCCATACCACATTCTGCCTAAGTTATAATATAATGCATTACATTATTGTTCTACTAATTTTATAGTAAACATATGCCCCTGGATGATTAGAGCAGTGCTAGTTTACATCTATTGCTATAATTAATAGCATCCTTTTCACTCTCAAAAGTGTCCACATTTGGACAGTAAATTAAATAGTTGCCCTAATTAATATCATAATATTGAACCATGCTAATATTTACATATTAATGTGTACTCTTAAATTTAACCTGAACAGAAAGGTACAATAATATACAATTGTAAGAGGCACCTAATATTATGCAAAGAGAATGGACTTGGGAATCACACAGAGCTCAGGTCAAATCTTAACTTGGCACATAGTACCCATAGTGCCTTGGGTGAGATAACCTCTCTGATATCAATAAAATGTACCTTTCAATACCTGCATTGATATGTTATGTTGAAGATTAAATCAGAAAGCATACCAAGTGTAGAGGCAACCAAAATATATTATTTTAATTCCTTTACTACTTTATTCTTTAGAAAGGAAAATCTGTAGCATAATATTTTAGACTATTTATAGCACTGAATAACTGTTCAGCAGCTTAAATGAAAACACTACCTTTGCTTTGGTAGAATCCATTTTGGACTGAAATTAACAATTGCTCCACTTATCACAGCAAGGAATCCATTCTGCTAAAAATAACAGAAAGAGACATGCTGTATTCCAAAAATGTATATTGGTTCACTTGAAACAAATGGATTTAAAATGTCTACAATGTGGTAGCCTGCTAATTTCATTCTTTCATTTCCTGATAGATCATTGTTTCCCTTTATTTTTAACCTAAACCTTAGAGTTTCTTCAGGAATAAGCTGTCATTCTTTACACAACATCCCACTGAGCCCTCAGCAATTATTTTTTAACAGACAAACAAAATGAAAATGTTTTAAACAAATTTCTTTAAAGTATTTTTAAGATTAAGATATTTAAAGTTTTTATTCAGAAGATATCAGATATATGAGATATATGAAAATACAAATTCTAATAAAATTGAAATAAGGATTTAATTGCAATAACAATTTAATTGCTTTTATAGCTAGCAAATATTTTGAAATTAAATGAAATTCATAATACATGTAAGTGTATAGCTATGAATATTGTACAAATAATTCTCCATTCTTTCAATAAATATTTGTTGAAGCTAGCTATTTTTAGGGTATGAACACTGACTGAGAGCATGCCTCCAGGGTCAGTGTCCTCCAGGACACTCAATGCGTGTCCTATTTCTGAAATAAATGTTATTCCTTCCTCTTTTTAAACTGCAGATTCTATAGATGTTCCATTGATAATTTAACCCACACCCTCTCCCCTACCCACCTCAACGCACATACAGAGATATATGAGATCGTGTGTAAGGAACATGGAGTTTATTGAGAGTATGAATCTGGAATTCAGTAGTTAAACATATAAATTTGGAAACCATATACATTTAAATGGTATTGGAGCCACAAATTTGAGATTTCACTTAATCTTTGAGTATCAGTAGAAAAGGAAAAAGAACATAGAACCTAACATTGCAGTCCAACCTGTATATGTCTGGAAGAGAAAGAAGGGCCAGAAAAGGTGAATTTAAAGGAATGATCTGGACTTGTAATTTTAGTTCTGACATGTCAAGAACTTAGAATTCTCACTTCTAAAAGGAAGTGAGAAATAAGGAAAATAGGGACATATTGACTTTTATAGGTCCAATCTGAAACCAAGGTTGCAGGGAAAATCACTATCCCTAAATTTGGAAACCAAACTCATTCACAGAGACACAGCCAGAGTCTAGCTATCTAGAGCAGAAGCCTCTGGATAGGCCGATTGAAACTGAAATGGAAGAAACAGAGCAGTGGTAATTCTGATGAGTAGCTGGAAGCTGAGTGTGGAATAGCATGAGAGTTAAACTAGTATTGGGGATCACAGTCTTAGAAGGGTCCACTGTTCTGTGGGTGTTGCTTCTAGGAATCCCAGTAGGTTCTCATAGTAACGATATGAGAAAAATTTCTCCTGGTTCTAGCAAGGGAATAAAAAGATTAATAATTTTGAAATATACCCAGAAATTTCTCCATAACAAAATCCAGAGGAAAAGACTTGTTTCGAGCTTCATGCCAAGCAGGGTTAGGGCATTCTTCCATTCCAGCCTCCTATAGCCTTTCCATCTCACCTCAGTAGGCTAGGACAAGTCATGGGAGTCAGGACTTCAATGAAGTCATATGGGAATACTGCTGCCAGAGAATGGAGTAGGGGACAGAGAAGGAATATAGGCTACACCACTGGAGAAACACTTATGAAGATCCTGCTCTTAAGATACAGGCCTACCAAAAGGAAAAACCAAACAAGACAAATAGAAACCACAGTCTGAAGACTAGACTCAAACGTAACACAGATGTTGGAATTATTAGGGAGGAATTTAAAATAACTAAAATTAATATATTAAGGGCTCTAATGGAGAGTACACAGAACAGATGGGTAGTATAAGCAGAGAAATTGCAACTCTAAGAATCAAAAAGAAATGCTAGAAATCAAAAACATTCTAAAAGAAATGAAGAATATTTTGTATGATTTCCTTAGTAGAATTGACACAGTCAGAGAAAGAATTAGTGGTCTTGAAGAGAGGTCAATGGAAACTTCCAAAACAAATAAAAACAGAAGAAAAGGGGGGGGAAGAAACAAAGAATAGAATAGACCAAAAAGAAACTGTTGAAGAATTTGAAATGTTGTAAAGTATGCATACTTAGAATATCAGAAAGAGAAGAGAGAATGGAGCAGATGAAATATTTGAAGTGATAAAATAGATGAAAACTTTTCAAAAGTAATGACAGACTACAAATAAGTTACAAAGAATTGAGAAAACATCAAGCAGAAATAATAAATGAAACAAAACAAAACCATACAAAACCACCTAGGAATATTATATTCATACTGAAAAGAAATGGACAAAATTGAGAGATGATAGAACTTGGGGGGGGTGACACTATACATGTAGAGGAACAAGGATTAGAATTCTAGCAAATTCTTATAAGAACCCAAGAGAAAAACAACAACAAAATCACACCGAACTGAAAACCCACAGATTTTTTTTTTTTTGTACCCATTAGAGAACTAAAGTTTCAGGTAACCAACATCTCAGATCTGGAGATAAATGTTAATCCAGAGTCATAGCCAAGATCTTGCCTAGAACAGAAGCTGTTAGATCCATAAACTAGTAGGGACACTTAAATGGTAAATTTGTTGAATTGCTAGAGACTGAGTATGGACAAATTTGAGAGAGATAATTCTTGGGGACTGATGTTTTAGGTGGGCATAACTCCAGGAAACCCACTAGGTTCTTATGGTGAAGAGTTGAGGAAGGTTCTCTCTTGGCTGCCATGGAACAGTAAAATTTCTGAGATTGTGAATTTCAAAAGATGGTTTTATTTTACCCTCAAATTAGAATGCTTCCTTGGATAGGTATAGAATACTTTCCTGATTCAAATTTAATTTCCTAATATGCTAGATTCTGATTGGGTTTGGCTATCAGCAATACTGAAGGAAAATACAGAGATGGGGAGGAAGATGAGAAACATGTATTCCCATGTGCAGTAGGCAGAAAAATAGCCCCTAAAAGATGTCCACACTCTAATCCCTGATAGCTGTGACTATGTTACCGTAAATGGTAAAATTGACTTTGCCTTCTAAGGTTAAGGGCCTAGAGATGGGAAGAGTGTCCTGGCTTATCATGGTGATCTCAAGGTAATCACATGAATCCTTAAAAGAGAAAAACTTTCCTGGTAGGGATTCCTCTGTTTTAAATGTGACAATGGAGAAAGGATCAGAGATGTGACACCACTGGCTTTGAAGATGGAAGAGGCAGCCACAAGCCAAGGAAGGAAGGTAGGTCTAGAAGTTAGAAACAACAAGAAAATAGATTTTTCCCTAGAGCCTCCAGAAGATGCTCAACATTAGGAACATGTAAATTAAAACCAAATGATACTAGCAAACAAACTCCAAAGCATAAAAAAAAATTATACACCATGACTAAATGGGATTTATCCCAAGAATGCAAGGTTGGTTCAAAATATGAAAATCAATCAATGTAATATTCCATACTAGTAAAATAAAGAACAGCAAATACATGATTATCTCAGTAGACACAGAAACTGCATTTGATAGAATTCTTCAGTCAGATAAGGGACATCTACAAAAAATACATAGCTAACATTACACATAATGGTGAAAGACTGAATTTTTTTCTCTAATATGAGGAACAAGACAAGGATGTCCACTCTTGACACTTCTATTCAACTGTACTGAAGGTACAGTTGTACTGAAGGTTTTCGCCAGGTCAATTAGGCAAAAAGAAGAAATTAGACATAAAACTACAAAATCTGATTGTAAGAAATTAAAGAAAACCTAAATAAAGGTAAAGTCATTTGAAGTTCTCGGATTGGAAGACTTAAAATTGTTAAGATGGTAATACTCCCCACTTTGTTCTACAGATTCCTGTCAAAATCCCAGATCACTCTTTTTTTTTGCAGAAATTGACAATCTGATCCTAACATTTGTATGGAAATTCAGTGACTCTAGAATAGCCGAAACCATATTGAAAAGAGAAGGACAAAGTTGGAAGACTCACATTTCTAATCTTGAGAGTTACTACAAATCAACAGTAATTAAGTCTATGTAGTATTGGCATAAGTATACATTATATAGAGCAATGGAGTAGAATCAAGAATCCAGAAATAAACCCATGCATTTATGGTCAATGGTTTTTCAATGAGAGTGAGAAAACAATTCAAATTCAATGGAGCAAGCATAGTCTTTTTAACAAATGATCCTGGGACAACTAGATATTTGCATGCAAAGGAATGAAGTTGGAGATGCCCCCACCTCATATACAAAAAAGTAACTGAAAATGGATCAAAGACCTAAAAGTAAGCACTAAAACTATAAAACTCTAAGCAAAACCATACGTGTAAATCTTCATGGCTTCAAATTCTGCAATTGTTCTTAGCTAGGAGACCAAAAGCAATCAAAGACTTTGACTTGATAAAAATGTAAGACTTTTGTGTTTTAAACGAGGGCACTATTAAGAAATGGAAAGATCTAGCCACAGGATGGGAGGTAGTGCTTGCAAATCATATAAATTATAATGATCAAAAGTTCAATATATATAAGTAACTCTTAAAACTCAGCAATAAAAAGACAGATAACTCAATTAAAAATGCACAAAAGATTTGAATAGGTATTTATCCAAATAAGAGATATAAATTGCCAGGGAGCACATGAAAAAATACTCAACTTCATTAGTTATTGGGGAAATGTAAATCAAAACCACAATGAGATACCATTTCATATCTACTAAGATGGCTATTAAAAAAGAATAACAGGGGCTTCCCTGGTGGCGCAGTGGTTGAGAGTCCGCCTGCCGATGCAGGGGACACGGGTTCGTGCCCCAGCCTGGGAAGATCCCACATGCCGCGGAGCGGCTGGGCCCGCGAGCCATGGCCGCGGAGCCTGTGTGTCCGGAGCCTGTGCTCCGCAACGGGAGAGGCCACAGCAGTGAGAGGCCCGCGTACAGCAAAAAAAAAAAAAAAAAAAAAAAAAGAATAACAATGTTGATGAGGAAGTGGAGAAATTAGAACCCTCATACACAGGTGGTAAGATTATAAAAATGACATTTTTCCCTTTAGCAGTTGAAAACCCTTTGGCAGTTTCCCAAAAAGTTAGACATAGAGCCACTATATGACCCATCAATTTTACTCATAGGTACATAAAAAAGAGAATTGAAATGTATGTCCACACAAAAACTTGTCCACAAATGTTTAAAAGAGCATTGTTGATAATAGCCAAAGAGTGGAAACCCAAAGGTTTATCAACAAAATGTGGTAAACAAAATGTTATATAACCATTACAATGGAGTATTATTCAGCCAAAAAATGTGGATGAATTACTAATACATACTACAATATGGGTGAACCTCAATATGGTAAGTGAAAGAAGTCAAATACAAAAAGCACATATTATGGGATTCCATTTACATAAAATGTTCAGAATAGGCACTCCATAGGGACAGAAAGTAGGTTAGTGTTTGCTAGGGACTGGGAGAAGGGAGGAATGAGAACTGACTGCTACTGGGTATACAGGGTTTTGTTTTGTGTGTTAAGTTGTCAACCATCACTGTTATCTAATTCCAAAATATTGTAATTAAAATTGTCTATTAAAAGTAGATTTTATGTAAGAACTGAATTCAACTCTTAAAAATAGGTAACCTGATTAACACACTATTTAAATTCTGCACTACCACAAATATTTATTACCTACTATGTGCCAAGTATTGTAACAGTCACTTAAATTTTTTAAAAATCTGAAAGTAACTTGCCCTAATTTCTTGTTAGGAAGTTTGGTCATTGTTCTTTTTAAGGACTACAACAACATAAATTAGTCAAAGATTAATATCTGTACCAGATAGAGAAATAAATAAATCACGGAAATAAAAATAAATCATTTGTTATTCATCAGATTTAACAAATATTCATTCAGTATTAATAAACCAGACAATTTTCAAGGTGCTAGATGTATAGCTATAAACAGAAGGAACTTGGAATACTGCTTTCATTAATTTACGTTATGGTAAATTTTTTGCAAATACAAATGTGTCACCATGAAATTTCAATCTAATGCTAATATGTCTGTACATGTCTTTAAAACCGATATTCCAGGTATTATTTAGATATATGGTCTTATGCTTGGTACATTTAAAAAAAAACTTTAAAAATTTAGTTATATATCAAGATTTAGAACTTTTATTTATTTATTTATTTTTTTATGGTACGCAGGCCTCTCACTGTTGTGGCCTCTCCCGTTGCGGAGCACAGGCTCCGGACGCGCAGGCTCAGCGGCCATGGCTCACGGCCCCAGCCGCTCTGCATCATGTGGGATCCTCCCGGACCGGGGCAAGAACCCACGTCCCCTGCATCGGCAGGCGGACTCTCAACCACTGTGCCACCAGGGAAGCCCAAGATTTAGAACTCTTTATCTTAATGATGCAGATAAGAAGTGGACTTTAGCCATAAAGAAATTATTACTTTTATTTGTATATCAACCGTTCCTCATATGGTCTTCTCTTACAGACCCTATAATATAGAATTGTAGATATGGGTTTACAAATATTTCTTCCCTAGGAGACACTGGGCTCCTTTCTAAGTGAATTCTCTGGCACACCAAGCTTGAAGAGATGACCAACATGTTTTTCAGGTAGCTTAGCAATGTTGGATATCAGAAAAGGAAAGGACTCTGAAGGCATATCTAGATAGATAAATCATATTTTAGTTAGAATTATTGTTTAAATTCCACATGGGATTTAGTGAACATGAGGGTGAGTAATATTTACTTAAAAGCAAGGTGAGAGATTTTATGTAATTATGTATCTGGAATGCCAAGCATGAGACCTGACACTCAGTAGACAAATTAATGGCAGCTTTTACTCATGGTTGAAAATAAACTAGACTATATTTTACATATATATATATATATATATATATATATATATATATATATATATATATATATATATATATGTATATATATATATATATATATTACATATCAACTTCAATTCATTGACAATTCAAATCAATTTTAACTGAAACAAAACTTCTTACATGACAATTTACACTAAGACTATACAGAGCAGTTTATTAGTTTAAATAATTTAATATGTTAAATTTTCCATAAATAGGGTTTTCCATTCTAGATCACTTTTTAAAAAATGCCTTTTCTAGATGACTTTTTTTCTTAACATCTTTATTGGGGTATAATCGCTTTACAATGGTGTGTTAGTTTCTGCTTTATAACAAAGTGAATCAGTTATACATATACATATATCCCCATATCTCTACCCTCTTGCATATCCCTCCCTGCCACCCTACCTATCCCACCTCTCTAGGTGGTCACAAAGCAACAAGTTGATCTCCCTGTGCTATGCGGCTGCTCCCCACTAGCTATCTATTTTACATTTGGTAGTGTATGTATGTCCATACCACTCTCTCATTTTGTCCCAGCTTACCCTTCCCCCTCCTCTAGATCACTTTTTAAAAAATATTTTTCTCTCTTTTAAATATAGATATAATTACAGTATAATGAATGCTATAAAATGAAATTTTCTGGGGTGTTTCTTTAGATGTTTGGTTACATTAAAAACAACAAATAGCTATTCAGCACTCTTTTTTTTACAAGGCACTATAGAAAAACAGTAAAGAGAATTCACTGTTATATTAATAACATGGCCTTAGAGTGAAAGCCCTAAGAGTAAAAATGCATGTCTAGAACAATAGCTTGTACAATTTGCATTTACAAAATGGGAAAATAATGATATAGTTAGGCCATAACCTCTTAGGTTAATGAAAGAATGATTTGTTTCATTTAGATATTTACAGATTTATGTCTGAAGTTGTGATCGCTCTTAGCTTTTCTTGTGTCCATGGTTGACTTCATTTAAAGGTGCTGTATATTTGCATCCAAAAATGACAACAAGCTGGTATCTTTAATAGAATCTAACAACAAAAGACAAGGGAAGGAGTCAAAAGATAGATATTTTGGAAGACAAATTGAACTTAACATAAACAAGAAGGTTTATGTAAGCTGAAAAGAGAAAATTGTGCTAACGTTAATCAAACTTTTAAATTGTCTTCTTTTTGTGATTGGGTACCTGGCATGAATAACATGCCATGCCAATGTTTTTAGAAAATTCACCTTCCTTCTGAATGTTGTCAGAATTCTTTTAACTCATCTGTTTACAATTCATGACTTTAAAGCCATAAACCGTTCTTCAACCACTGGGGAACTCTTTTTCAAATACAATATGATTCATAAAAATTACATCCATTCACTAAGAAGATACATTTTTCTCTATTTTGTTCTATTTTATACAATTAATAGATAATGGGGAGAAAACTTTGCTTAAATTATTTATTAGCCTTGAACACACTTGTCTACTGTAGACAAAGACCTATTTGAACATGGTCTGAGTTTGGTCTTTTGAGGGAGCTAATACCTTGTAACAAAAAACCATGGGATATGCCAAAGTCAAATAGATATTGCCAGACTCTCATCTTCAATTGTAAATTCATGTATTTGTGGTGACATTCAACTTGAACTCATTCAAAATTCTTTTTTCAGAATATGTTGATCAGATTGAATAAACTTGGGCCAAAGTTTCTGTTTGTTTGTTTGACTTTTGGTTTGGGGGTTTTGTTTTAGTGAGTAACAATAGTTGCTTGATGTTTCAAGTTATGTGTGGTCAACACATAGACTGCTCTAAGCAGGTATTATTTAATTCCATCAATTTAAGAATTCATGTGGATTATGTTACAGTCACTTAAAATAGGAAGATGGGATATGATTCACTATTTTTATCATATATGGTCTAATGTGATTCTCTTATTTCTGCTACACATATTTTACTATATTATTTAAAAATAATTACAAATTCCGAATAGTGAATCTTATACTTGCAAAAGATAGTTGATTAAGTGTAATGGTAGTAGTATTAAAATTCCTGGAAAAGCTTTTAAGTGCTTTTAACAATTTGATTCTTAGAAAAGGTCTTAAAAACATCTTGGTCCTCAAAACATAATCTAGCATTATTCCATTAGTTTACTTTGGTCAGGGATTACTTCAGCCACAAAACATTTACATTTATCTGGGTGCAAATAACTAGAGTTAAAGAATAGAAAATGAATCAAATAGACTTTGATACATTTGGTAGATAAATTTGCAGAAACAGGAATGTGGTTTTTTTTGAACAATAAATTGAAAGGGGAGTGTTAGTTCAACACCTGTCAGCATCATCTTACTTGGTGTCTCAGGGACTTTTCCCTCCTGATGAGCTGCAGTAAATAAATATGCAAATCAATATTTAATTTATTTTTTTATTTTGTTGATTGCTACATACTCTAAAACACTATCATTAATAGTAAAAATATAACTTTAAAAATAATTGTGAGGATATTTATTATTTAAATTATCATATGTAAGCAGCCTAATAAAATTATTAACACGTCCCCTAAGGCAGCCTTCATCATCTTTTTGCTATGTATTCACTTGCAATGCCATCAGTTAAGTGTGAATGGAAATTAGAAATATTTTGTTAATTAAGCAAAAATTACTTTGAATGCTTACTGATTTTCTGCTCTGAGATATATAGATATTATCAACTTTTCAATGTAGAAGTACTTCGACAGTACCTTACATTGCTGTTATAATTAACAGCGTTTATAGAAGCAGAAGGTGTAAAAAGTATGTTTTCTACATACTTAAACATAACATCATCTATAATTGCTGACTTCTTTAGATGAATCCAAATCAGGAAATAAGAAATATTCAGCAACTCCCCTCTAAGATTTTTATTGTGAACCCCAAACAGAAAGATAAATAGGTGTTCTTTAGCATCCAATTATCCTAAATAGCTTAGGTAAATGTCTTTTTAATGCATTAAATATCTCATTTGAGCCCTTTCTTAAATCCGTGGCTTATTTTACGTTTCCATACCTATTGCCCTTTTGTCCTTCTCCACTATTTGTCTTAAGTCTTTGTTTTCCTCCTGACTGCTCTAACATTCTCCCTATGGGACCCCAAATTATTCTGGGGCCTTGTATGTCCTGTTCCTGACAAGAGAAACCCAGAAAAACTGCATCAACACGATACGGAACCTACAATTTTGTTAGTTATGTTACTACTCTAATTCCATTACACTTTAATCTTATGAGTGTACTTTGCTCACTTAGGATTGTAGTCTATGTACAGACTGTGAGAAAAAGGAAAATAATTAGGACATATATGATGGTACTATGAAAACTATCCTGCAAAATTCTGAAATTCGCAAGTTTATATGAGCCAACTACTTTTGCCAAGAAAATAATTCTGATTTTCCATAGATTTGTAATATATCATGACTTCAAATAATTAAAAAATGAAATTAGTTTATAACAGATTGTATCTCTTTGATTTACAATAAGGTATCTAGCTTTCAAACATGAGCCATTCATCTCCAGTCTTGAAAAATGGGTTAAAACAGACTACACTCAACCAAAATTAATTGTTTAGTCATATCCTGTAATGGGTTGAATAGTATCCTCCAAAAATCATGTCCACCAAGAACCTCAGAATGTATCATTGTTTGGAAATAGGGTCTTTGAAGATGTAATTAGTTAAATTAAAGTGCAGTCATATTGGATTAGTTTGGGCTCTAAACTCAATGACTGGTGCCCTTAAAAGAAGAGAGAACACAGTGACATATACACACAAAGAAGAGGCCATATGAAGACAGAGGCAGAGTTGGAGTTATGCTGCCACAAACCAAGAAACGCCTGGGGTTACCAGAAGCTAGGAAATGCAAAAAAATAAAAATAAAAAAGGGGGGCCCTTCCCTAAAGCCTTTAGGTGGAGCATGGTCTTGGTGACATGGTCTTGATATTGGACTTCTAGTCTCCAGAATTGTGAGAAAAAATTTATGTTTTTTAAGCCATTGAGTTTGGGGTCATTTGTTATGGCAGCCCTAAGAAACATACTCATAAGATCTAGCATATCTAGCTTAAGGGGTCAAATTAATACAAAAAGGAAAAAAAATGTATATTGAAAGAATTATTTATCAGAAACCTGGATGGTACATTTGGGAAGTAAATTCATATTAAGCCAGAAAATTATTACTATTTGTATAAGGATAATAGTTTGAAAAAAAGAAAAATATACAAATATAGTCTGAAAAAAAACAAGTTGAGTTTGTTTCAGTATAAGTATTGATACAACTTTGATTTCTTCACACTCAAATGAACTATCTAGTTAGATATCTCAATACATTTCACATATTTAAAATCTTTCAGAAAACATAGTGGTTTTATCTGGATGATTTTAAGATTTATTTTTATTTTATTTTTATTTTAACCATTGTTTGGCAGTTTTACTATGATATTTTAAGGTGTAGTTTTCTTTTCTCTACGTGGAGATTCCTAGAAATACTTGAACACATTTTTTTAAAATTTTTATTTTATATTGGAGCATAGTTGATTAACAATGTTGTGTTAGTTTCAAGTGTACAGCAAAGTGATTTAGTTATACATATACATGTATCTATGTCTTTTGTTGCTATTGGAAATTCCTGACCAGCATATCTTCAAACATTGCTTTTTCCTTCTTCCCCATATCTTACCTGACATTACAATCAGATACAAATTATATGATTTTATCATGTCCCATATAGGCTTCCCACATTCTGTTTTGCATCTTTCATCCTTGTCCTCTCTTCATGCTTTGACCTAGATATTTTCCACTTCACTGTTTTTCAGTTCACTGATCCTATCTCATGCTCTTTCTAATGTGATGTTAAATCTTTTATGTTCTTAATTTCCATTAATGTATTTCAAACATAAACTTTTTAAGTGTACAAGTTTTCTATTAAATTCTTCATTGAACATTTATTTTCATTAGCATTATCACAGTTATTTTAAGACTGTGACACAAAACTCCCCTGTATTGATTATTTATGGGTCTGGTTCTATTTTCTATTTTTAATATCTTGAATTTTATTAATTGATACTGCCTCTTGTCAGACCTGGCAATTTTTTATTTGCTACTGACCTTTGTGTATACAAATTGTGTTGAGGCTGTGAAAAATATTTTATATTTCTACATAAATTATTTACTTTTCTTTTGGCAGGCAGCTTGGGTATAGGCATATCACACTGATTTATTCAGACATCATGGTGATTTTTTGGTGTATTTTAATGTTTGTGAGGCTGACCCGTTTCTGATTTGCTCTGATTCTCAGGGTGTTATATTTTAGAGATCTTAAATAAAATCCTGGGCTCTTTACTTAGTTTCTTGGTGGGCTCTGAAATCCAATTTTTGTCTTCTTAATATTATAAAACTGCCAAATGCTCTGGATAGCTATTTAGCCTCTCTCAAATGTCATTTTCACATGGGTACTTAACCCCTTGCCCTGTACAGGTAAATTTGGGGATTCACTTCCTAACATTTCCTTTTCTATGAGATCATGGTCCCTCAAGTTTTGGCTTACCTTGATTGGTCAGATGTTCTTTTGTAATTTCATACATCTTTTAGCTATTTTTATTTAGGGAGATTTGTCTGATACAAGATATTTTTACATATCTGGAAGCAGAATTCACATTAAGAAGATGAAAATCCAGTCTAAGAATAAAGTGAAATTAAAAAAAATTCTTTAAAAATTAAAAAAAAACAATTTTTTAAGAAAAGCTGCAATTAATCTGTGACTAACCATATGCACACACTCATCAGAAATTAGACCTCTTATCATTAAATAAGAGAGATATCTCTGTCTCTGCTAAACTGAAAGACTTTTACAAAAAAGATTCTCTTGGCTTCTGTTTTTGATCTCATGATGAAAGGAATCACTTACCAGTCATGAGGCTGACTTCTTTTTATTGGAAAATATGGTCACCAATTAGAAAAGTCACCTTTATCATATACAGATTTTCCCTACATACCTAGATTTTTTATATTGTCTCTATCTTGATTGCCCAATGATTAAAATTGTCTGTTGGAACACAAATACCATGATACCATGCTCTTTTAAAATAAGCTTCCAATTTAATTCTAGAAATGAATGCAAAGATAATATACATACCTCCAAATTATGTACAGTGAAATGTAAGTCTTCTACTACCCCCTATCCACTAAGTGTGTGTATTGTCAACTATATTTACCAATTTATATGTAGCCCCTGGAGATAATATACATATAATTGGTATGTGTGTTTGTGTACATAGAAATATAGAAAAACCTTGTGTTTTTTACTAATTAATATACTATACTCAACTATTCACTGCTTTTTCATTTAAGAGTGAACAATAATTATTATTTTCAAAACTTGCATAAAACTTGTGTCACAGTCACTGTTCAAATAACTTTGCATGTATTAATTCTTTTTTGTTTTTTTCTGATTTTAAGTCTTTATTTTTTTCAGAGCATTTTTATGTTTACAACAAAATGGAGAGAGGTGTAGAGATTATCTATATACCTTATGCCACAACACATGTATAACCTTCCTCATTATCAGCATCATTCACCAGAATGAGATTTTTTTTTATCAAAGGATAAACCTACATTGACACATCATAATCACTCAAAGTCTATAGTTTACATTACGGTTCACTCTTGGTGGTGTATATTCTGTGGATTTGGACAAACAAATAATGATGTGAATCCATTATTATGGTGTCATACAAAGTATTTTCACTACCCTATAAATCATCTGTGCTGTGTCTATTTATCCTTTTTTTCTATCCCCAAAGCCCTGGAAACCACCAATGTTTTTCTGTCTCCACAGTTTTGCCTTTTTCATGTAGTTGGATTCATACAGTATTTAGCCTTTTCAGATTAGCTTCTTTTACTTAATAACGTGCATTCAGGTTTCCTCCATATCTATTAATGACTTGATCACTCATTTCTTTTTAGCACTGAAAAATATTTTGTCGTCTGCATGTACCACAGTTTATGTATCCAATCTCCTACTGAAAAACATCTTGATCACTTCCAAGTTTTAGCAATTATGAATAGAGCTACCATAAACTTTTGTGTGCAGGTTTCTGCAGGGACATAAGTTTTCAACTTCTTTGGCTAAATGCCAAGAAGCACAGTTGTTGGATCATAGAGCAGAAGTTTATTCAGTTTTATAAGAAACTGTCAGTGTGTCTTCTAATGGCACTGTATCATTTTGAATTCCCACCAGCCATGAATGAGAGTTCCTACTGTTCCACATCTTCATCAGCATTTGATGTTGTCAGTGTCCTAGATCGGCCATTCTAATAAGTATACAGTGGTATCTCACTGTTATTTTAATTTGCATTTCCTAGATGACATGTGACATGAAGTGTATTATTTATTTTTAACATCACAAAAACCCTCTGAGGTAGTCATATAATTTTCTCCATGTAATAAAAGAGAAAACAGATGCACAGAGTGTTGAGGTAACCAGCCAAAGATTAAACAGTTTAGTGGGTGGTAGAGACAGAATTTAAATCTATGAAATTTAGTTCTAGTGTCTGTGCTCATAACTACAACCATGTAAACTTGAAGATTGTTCCAATTAATTATTAATTTAATAATAAATTGAACATTTATTCCACTTAAATATAAATACATTTAGTCAATAATAATGTGATATTTCTGTATGGTGACAGACGGTAATTAGACTTATCATTGGTGATAATTTTGAAATGAATAGAAATATCAAATTACTGTGTTGTACACCATGAACTAATGTAATGTTGTAGGTCAATTATACTTCAAAACCAAACAAACATGAGAGACCTTCAAGTGGCGGAGGAATAAGACGTGGAGATGACCTCCCTCCCCACAAATACATCAGAAATACATCTACATGCGGAACAACTCCTACAGAACACGTACTGAATGCTGGCAGAAGACCTTAGACTTCCCAAAAGGCAAGAAATTCCCCCACGTACCTGGGTAGGGTAAAAGAAAAAACAGAAACAAAAGAATAGGGATGGAACCAGCACCACTGGGAGGGAGTTGTGAAGGAGGAACAGTTTCCACACACTAGGAAGCCCCTTCCTGGGTGGCAGCATGGGGAAGCTTCGGAGCCACAGAGGAGAGCACAGCAACAGGGGTGCAGAGGGAAAAGTGAAAAGATTCCCGCACAGAAGATCGGTGCTGACCAGCACTCACCAGCCCAAGAGGCTTGTCTGCTCACCCATTGGGGCCGGTGGGCACTGGGAGCTGAGGCTCGGGCTTCGGCAGTCAGATCCAAGGGAAAGAACTGGGGTTGGCCACGTGAACACAGGCTGAACAGGGCTAGTGCACAACAGCTAGCCAGGAGGTAGTCTGGGAAAAAGTCTGGACCTGCCTAAGAGGCAAGAGACCATTGTTTCGGGGTGCGTGAGGAGAGCAGATTCAGAGCACTGCCTAAACCAGCTCCAGAGACGAGCATGAGCCACGGCTACCAGCGCAGACACCAGAGATGGGCATGAGACGTTAAGGCTGCTACTGCAGCCACCAAGAAGCCTGTGTGCAAGAACAGGTCACTGTCCACACCTCCCCTCCTGGGAGCCTTTGCAGCCCGCCACTGCCAGGGTCCCGTGATCCAGGGACAACTTCCCTGGGAGAACACACGGCACACCTCAGGCTGTTGTAATGTCACACTGGCCTCTGCCACCGCAGGCTCACCCCACATTCCATACCCCCTCCCTCACCCCGGCCTGAGTGAGCCAGAGCCCCCTAATCAGCAGCTACTTTAACCCCATCCTGTCTGAGCAAAGAACAGATGCCCTCAGGTGACCTACATGCAGAGGCGAGGCCATATCCAAAGCTGAACCACAGGAGCTGTGTGAACAAAGAAGAGAAATGGAAATCTCTTTATGCAGCCTCAGGAGCAGCGGATTAAATCTCCACAATCAACTTGATGTACCCTGCATCTGTGGAATACCTGAATAGAAAACGAATCATCCCAAAACTGAGGCAGTGGACTTTGGAAGCAACGTGGGGTTTGCTTTCTGCATCTAATTTGTTTCTGTATTTTTTAATCTTAGTCTAGTATTTAGAGCTTATTATCACTGGTAGATTTGTTTATTGATTTGGTTGCTCTCTTGCATTTTTTTTAAATATATATATATATATATATATATATATATATATATATATATATATATATATATATATATATTTGCTTTTTCTCTTTTTCTGAGTATGTATGTGTATGCTTCTTTGTGTGATTTTGTTTGGATACCTTTGCATTTACCATTTGTCCTATGGTTCTGTCTGTCCTCTGGTTTGGTTGCTCACTTCTTTCTTTCTTTTTTATGTCTTTTTTTCTTTTTTATTTTTAATATTTTTTATTTTAAAAACTTTATTTTATTTTATTATTTTTCTTTCTTTCCTGCTTTCTTTCTCACTTTCTTTCTTTCTGTCTTTTTCTTTCTTCCTTTCTCTTTCTCTCTTTTTCTCTCTTTCTCTCTTTCTACTTTTCTTCTGAGCCATGTGGTTGACAGAGTCTTCATGCTCTGGCTGGGTGACAGGCCTGTGCCTCTGAGGTGGGAGAGATGAGTTCAGGACATTGGTCTGCCAGAGACCTCCTGGCTCCGCATCATATCAAATGGCGAAAGCTCTCCCAGAGTCTCCATCTCAATGCTAAGACCCAGCTCTACTCAACAACCAAAAAGCTACAGTGCTGCACACCCTATGACAAAAAGCAACCAAGACATGGGGCTTCTTTTGTGGCACAGTGGTTGAGAGTCCGCCTGCCGATGCAGGGGACACGGGTTCATGCCCCAGTCTGGGAAGACCCCACATGCCATGGAGCAGCTAGGCCCGTGAGCCATGGCTGCTGAGCCTGCGCGTCCAGAGCCTGTGCTCCGCAATGGCAGAGGCCACAACAGTGAGAGAGGCCCGTGTACCACAAAAAAAAAAAAAAAAAAAAGATAGGAACACAGCCCCACCCATTAGCAGAGAGTCTGCCTAAAATCATAATAAGGTCACAGACACCGACAAATACACCACCGGACACAGTTCTGCCCACCAGAAAGACAAGATCCAGCCTCATCGACCAGAACAGAGGCACCAGTCCGCTCCACGAGGAAGCCTACAGAACACACTGAAACAACCTTAGCCATTGGGGGCAGACACCAGAAAGAATGGGAACTGCGAACCTCCAGGCTGGGGAAAGGAGACCCCAAACACAGTAAGGTAAGCAAGATGAGAAGACAGAGAAACACACAGCAGATGAAAGAGCAAGGTAAAAACCCACCAGACCAAACAAATGAAGAGGAAATAAGCAGTCTACATGAAAAAGAATTCAGAGTGATGACAGTAAAGATGATGCAAAATCTTGGAAATAGAATGGAGAAAATACAAGACACGTTTAACAAGGACTTAGAAGAACTAAAGAGCAAACAAACAATGGTGAACAACACAATAAATGAAATTAAAATCTCTCTAGAAGGAATCAATAAAAGAATAACTGAGGCAGAAGAACAGAGAAGTGACCTGGAAGATAAAAGAATGGAAATAACTACCATAGAGCAGAATAAAGAAAAAAGAATGAAAAGAATTGAGGACAATCTCAGAGACCTCTGGGACAGCATTAAATGCACCAACATTCAAATTATAGGGTCCCAGAAGAACAAGGGAAAAAGAAAGAGACTGAGAAAATATTTGAAGAGATTATAGTTCAAAGCTTCCCTATATGGGAGAGGAAATAGTCAATCAAGTCCAGGAAGTGCAGAGAGTCCCATACAGGATAAATCCAAGGAGAAACATGCCAAGACACATATGAATCAAACTATCAAAAATTAAATACAAAGAAAAAATATTAAAAGCATCAAGGGAAAAAAAAAAAACATACAAGGGAATCCCCATGAGGTTAACAGCTGAACTTTCAGCAGAAGCTCTGCAAGCCAAGCCAGAAGCAAGTGGAAGGACATATTTAAAATGATGAAAGGGAAAAACCTACAACCAAAATTTCTCTACCCAGCAAAGATGTCATTCAGATATGATGGAGAAATTAAAACCTTTACTGACAAGCCAAAACTAAGAGAATTCAGGACCAGAAATGCTTTAGGAAACCAACTTTACCACAAACGCTAAAGGAACTTCTCTAGGCAGGAAAGACAAGAAAAGGAAAAGACCTACAATAACAAACACAAAACAAATAAGGAAATAGTAAAAGGAACATACATATCAATAACTACCTTAAATGTAAATGGATTAAATGCTCCAACCAAAAGACATAGACTGGATGAAGGGACAAAAAACAAGACCCATATAAATGCTGTCTACAAGAGACACACTTCAGACCTCAGGACACATACAGACTGAAAGTGAGGGGATGGAAAAAGATATTTGATGCAAATGAAAATCAAAAGAAAGCTGGAGTAGCAATTCTCATATTAGACAAAGTAACTTTAAAACAAAGACTATTACAAGAGACAAAGAAAGACACTACCTAATAATCAAGGGATCAATCCAAGAAGAAGATATAACGATTGTAAATATTTATGCACCCAACATAGGAGCACCTCAATACGTAAGGAAAATACTAAAGGCCATAAAAGGGGATATCGACAGTAACACAGTCATAGTAGGGAACTTTAACACCCCACTTTCACAAATGGACAGATCATCCAAAATTAAAATAAATAAGGACACACAAACTTTAAATGATACATTAAACAAGATGGACTTAATTGATATTTATATGATATTACATCCAAAAACAACAGAATACGATTTCTTCTCAAGTGCTCATGGAACATTCTCCAGGATAAATCATATCTTGGTTCACAAATCAAGCTTTGGTAAATTTAAGAAAATTGAAATCGTATCAAGTATCTTTTCCGACCACAACACTATGAGACTAGGTATCAATAACAGGAAAAAATCTGTAAAATATACAAACACATGGAGGCTAAACAATACACTACTTAATAACCAAGAGATCACTGAAAAAATCAGAGAGGGAATCAGAAAGTACCTAGAAACAAATGACAATGAAAACACGACAAACCAAAACCTATGGGATGCCGCGAAAGCAGTTTTAAGAGGGAAGTTTATAGCAATACAATACTACCTCAAGTAACAAGAAACTTCTCAAATAAACAATCTAATTTTACACCTAAAGCAATTAGAGACAGAGGACAAAAAAAAAAAAAAAAAAAAAAAAAACCATAGTTAGCGGAAGGAAAGAAATCGTAAAGATCAGATCAGAAGTAAATGAAAAAGAAATGAAGGAAACGATAGCAAAGATCAATGACACTAAAAGCTGTTCTATGAGAAGATAAACAAAATTGATAAACCATTAGCCAGACTCATCAAAAAAAAAGGGAGAAGACTCAGATCAATAGAATTAGAAATGAAAAAGGAGAAGTAACAGCTGACACTACAGAAACACAGAGGAACATGAGAGATTACTACAAGCAACTATATGCCAATAAAAAGGACAACCTGGAAGAAATGGACAAACTCTTCAAAAAGCTCAACCTTCTGAGACTGAACCAGGAATAAATAGAAAATATAAACAGAACAATCACAAGCACTGAAATTGAGACTGTGATTAAAAGTCTTCCAACAAACAAAACCCAGGACCTGATGGCTTCACAGGCAACTTCTGTCAAACATTTAGAGAAGAGCTAACATCTATCCTTCTCAAACTCTTCCAAAATATAGTAGAAGGAGGAACACTCCCAAACTCATTCTACGAGCCCACCAAAACCCTGACACCAAAACCAGACAAAGATGTCACAAAGAAAGAAAACTACAGGCCAATATCACTGGTGAACATAGATGCAAAAATCTTCAACAAAATGCTAGCAAACAGAATCCAACAGCACATTAAAAGGATCATACACCATAATCGAGTGGGGTTTATCCCAGGAGAGGAAGGATTCTGCAATATATGCAAATCATTCAATGTGATAAACCATATTTACAAATTGAAGGAGAAAAACCATATAGTCATCTCAAAAGATGCAGAAAAACTTTTGACAAAATTCAATACACATTTATGATAAAAACCCTCAAGAAAGTAGGCACAGATGTAACTTACCTCAACATAATAAAGGCCATATATGACAAACCCACAGCCAACATTGTTCTCAATAATAAAAATGTGAAACCCTTTCCACTAAGATCAGGAACGAGGAACAAGACAAGGTTGCCCACTCTCACCACTATCATTCAACATAATTTTGGAAGTTTTAGCCACAGCAATCAGAGAAGAAAAATAAATAGAAGGAATCCAAATTGGAAAAGTAAAGCTGTCACTGTTTGCAGAAGACATGGTACTATACATAAAGAATCCTACAGATGCTACCAGAAAACTATTAGAGGTAATCAGTGAATTTGGTAAAGTAGCAGGATGCAATATTAATGCATAGAAATCTCTTGCATTCCTATGCAAGAGATGAAATGATGAAAAATCTGAAAGAGAAATTAAGGAACCATTCCCATTTACCACTGCAACAAAATGAATAAAATACCTAGGAATAAACCTACCTAAGGAGACAAAAGACCAGTATGCAGAAAACTATAAGACACTGATGAAAGAAATTAAAGATGATACAAACAGATGGAGAGATGTACCATGTTCTTGGATTGGAAGAATCAACCTTGTGAGAATGACTACCCAAAGCTATCTACACATTCAGTGCAATACCTATCAAACTACCGATGGCATTTTTCACAGAACTAGAACAAAGAATTTCACAATTTACATGGAAACACAAAAGACCCCAAATAGCCAAAGTAACCTTGAGAAAGAAATATGGAGCTAAAGGAATCAGGCTCTCAGACTTCAGACTACTACAAAGCTACAATAATCAAGACAGTATGGTATTGGCCCAAAAACAGAAATATAGATCAACGGAACAGGATAGAATGCCCAGAGATAAACCCACGCACATATGGTCACCTTTTTTTTTTTTTCTTTTTTGGTAAAGGAGGCAAGAATATACAATGGAGAAAAGGCAACCTCTTCAATAAGTGGTGCTTGAAAAAGTGGACAGTTACTTGTAAAAGAATGAAATTAGAACACTCCCTAACACCATACACAAAAATACACTGAAAATGGATTAAAGACCTAAATATAAGGCCAGACACTATCAAACTCTTAGAGGAAAACATAGGCAGAACACTCTATGACATAAATCACAGGAAATCCTTTTTGACCCACCTCCTAGGAAAATGGAAATCAAAACAAAAATAAACAAATGGGAGCTAATGAAACTTAAAATCTTTAGCACAACAAAGGAAACCATAAACAAGATAAGACAGCCCTCAGAATGGGAGAAAGTATTTGCAAATGAAGCAACTGACAAAGGATTAATCTCCAAAATTTACAAGCAGCTCATGCAGCTCAATATCGAAAAAACAGACTACCCAATCCAAAAATGGGTAGAGGATCTAAATAGACATTTCCCCAAAGAAGATATACAGATTGCCAACAGACACAAGAAAGGATGCTGAACATCACTAAACATTAGAGAAATGCAAGTCAAAACTACAATGAAGATAGCTAATGGGAAGCTGCCACATAGCACAGGGTGATCAGCTCGGTGCTTTTTGAACACTTAGAGGGGTGGGATAGGGAGAGTGGGAGGGAGACGTAAGAGGGAGGAGATATGGGCATGTGTGTATATATAGCTGATTCACTTTGTTATAAACCAGAAACTAACACACCATTGTGAAACAATTATACTCCAATAAAGATGTTAAATAAATAAATAAATAAATAAATAAATAAATAAATAAATAACTTATAGAAAAAGATATCATATTTGTGGTTACCAAGGGCAGGGTGTGGGGATAAGGGGAATTGGATGAAGGTAATCAAAAGGTGCAAACTTCCAGTTATAAGATAAATAACTAGGTATGTACAATGTACAATGTAACTGACACACCTATGTTATATATAAAAGTTGAGAGAGGAAATCTGAAGAATTTTTATCACAAAGAATTTTTTTTCTTTTTCTTTTAGTTTGTATCTATATGAAATGATGGATGTTCACTAAACCAATGGTGGTAATCATTTCCTGATGTATTTAAGTCAAATAATTATGCTGTACCCTTTAAACTTATACAGTGCTGTATGCCAGTTATATCACAATAAAACTGGAAGAAAAAATATTTATGGAATACTAGCATTTTTATCTGCTGCATAGCATTCCATTTAAACTCTGTTGTGGTATTTTGACTATACCATTGTTGATTATTTTGTCTTGTAAACAATGGTTTTCCTAATACACATGTCATTGCCTATGTGTGTATTTTTCTAAGATGAATTTCCAAAAATAGATTTATTGAATTAATGGAGGTATGATATTTAAAAATTGTAGTGTGTTTTAATTTCTATAGCTTCTTCTTATGGCTGACATTTTCTATAGGAATTCCTTCTCAGTGTTATTTGTCATCTTGGTAATTCCTGTGTATTTTTTCTCCCATAAGACTTTTCAAATGGACTTATACAGTTTTGTTATAATTTTTTGAATTTTATTCAGATTACTTTGCAGTAATATAATAATTTTATTTTTTTAGTTAATTTTTATTGGAGTATAGTTTCTTTACAATGTTGTGTTAGTTTCTACTGTACAGCAAAATGAATCAGCTATACATATACATATATCCTTTTTTTTTTTAAATCTCCTTCCCATTTAGTTGACCACAGTGCATTAAGCAGAGTTCCCTGTGCTATACAGTATGTTCTCATTAGTTATCTATTTTATACATAGTATCAATAGTGTATATGGGTCAATCCCAATCTCCCAATTCCTCCCATCCCCCTGTTTCCCTCTTGGTATCCATACATTTGTTCTCTATGTCTGTGTCTCTATTTCTGCTTTGCAAATAAGATCATCTATACCATTTTTCTAGATTCCACATATACACATTAATATACCATATTTGTATTTCTCTTTCTGACTTACTTCCCTCTGTATGACACTCTCTAAGTCCATCCATGTCTCTACAGATGACCCAATTTCGTTCCTTTTTATGGCTGAGTAATATAGTAATTTTAAAATAAATGTCTTATTTTCTATGGTGAGTCTTCCATACAGATCTTTGATAAGGTGTATCCAACTGCTAAGTCCTTTTTTTATGCTCTCCAGTAAAGTTTTATACTTTTTTTTTTCCTATTGGTCTTCCTCATTTCATTTTTCTCACTTAATTTAGATCATTTTGTAGATAAATTTTCCTAGGCTCAGCTATATTTGCCTTTTATTCTTTAACTCAACGTACACATGAAGTATTATTATTTGAGAAATCTGTATCACTTATCTATTGCTATATAACAAATAACTTACACAAACAATAATCATTTATTATTTCCTATGATATTTGCAGTTCAGAATTTCCTACAAGATGAATAGAGATGCAACATCTTGACTAGGGCTGGAGGATCCACTTTCTCGAAGGCTTATTCACATGCCTGGCAATTGATGCCAGCAAATTGTTTCTTCCTTTTGTGGGCCTTTTCATAGGAGTTCTTGAACTTCCTCATTATATGGAGGATGACTTCCACCAGAATGAATAATCCAAGAGACTGTGCTGGAAAATACAATACCTTTTGTGACAGAGTCTTGGAAGTCACATACTGTCACTTCTGTTTAATTCTATTGGTTAAATAAGCCAGCCTCAACTGAATGAGTGAGGGGACTAAACAAGAGCATAAATCCTAGGAGACAAGTATCATTGGGACTAGAATCCGCAGATCCTAATATATTCTTTCGCTATTATTAACATTTATGTTTTAAGTGACATTGGGCCATATTTTCCATTTCCTATGCTAGCTATATTTACTTAATAATTAGCATTTTATTAGCCTTGCAAAATCATTTTAATACCTTTTCTAATTTCCTGTTTATATAAAGTGAAACTTATCTGTTCCTTGATGAATTATATAAATCCATAGTGAGACTGGGTGATTTTCACACATATCTCTCAAACATGGAGATATCAGAACAATGAGTGATGACAAAGATTAATTTAAAAATACAATTATCAAGCTAGATATATTAGATATGTATAGAATTTTGCATTTAAAAGGAAGTAAACATTAAATATTTACAGAAGTGATTTTACATTAGTTGCCATATTAATAAATTACCTATATTTTGTATAGCTCTTACTATATGCCAGAAAATGTTAAGAATATTTAAATATATTAAGTAATTTAATTGTTGCAAATAACACATAGGTAGGATACTTCTACTATATCCATTTTACAGGTGAAGAACCCGAAGAGGGTGATTAGAAAGTATATAACTGTTAAATGGCAGAATTAGTATTTAAATCCATCATTTTGCTCCAAAGTCTGTATGGTTAACTAATTCCATATTACCTCTCAGATAGCACCTCTCAACAAATAAGTAAATACTTAATAAACTACCCCAAATAGCCTTTGAAAATATAACATCCCCAATCCACAGCACAATCATTATAGAGGCTTAAAAAATACATTGAAATTACCATGTACTGAATAATTTAAAAGATGCCCCCAAATAAAATATGTTTAAAGGAAAGATCACAATGAAAATTAAAGATAATTTTAAAATTAAGTAGTAATAAAACTCTACATATATACTCGTAAGATTGAAAAAATACATATTTGACAGAAATGTGTAACATTAAAACATTATAAAATAAAAAGTTGAAAATTAATGAGTAAAAGTCCATATTAAGATGTCACAAAAATAAAAACAGAATAAACACAAAGAAAGGGTGATTAAGTGACAAAAGATTAATAGTCAAATATCAATGAAACAGAAAAGGAGTGATATAGAGAATAAAGAAAGTTGTTTTTGTTATTTTTTTTAAAGATGGGAGAAATATAACAAGCTCTGCCATTGAGATGAATGAAACATCCTCTAAGCAGATGTCTGAAGAGGGGTTGATGGGTGTAGAATCTCATCATTACTTATGTGCTAAAAACTGCTTTCAACAGTAAAAGATTATATTTGAAGGAGAGTGTAGCTGGATATAAAATTTTTGGTTCACAATTTCTTTGAGTTTGTTAAAAATCCATCTCCATTGCTGCTTTGCTTTGTGTGTTGGTCTTGGAATTGCTAGCCTCATTTTTACAAGTCATTTGATATTTTTGTCCTGAAAGCCTTGAAGATTTTATTTTACCTTTGAAATCTGATAACTCTATTATGATAGATCTCAGTGTTGAATATTGTGGGTTAATTTCCAAGGTACCTAATGAGCCCTTTTGACGTTATATTCAGATTTTTTTTCTATTTCTGGAAGGTTGTCTTGCATTATAAATTTAAATATTAGTTCTGTTCCATTGTTTTGTTGTGCTTTTTCATCAAGGATTTTGAGATAACAGGAATATTGTTTGTCTGTACAAGTTTTCCATTTCTACTCCTTTCTTTTTGTCAGTTTTAAAAAATGTCTTTCTTATATTATCTTAGTTATCTAGATTGTTTCTTCCCTAATTACATTTTTTATTTGAATTTTTTCTACTTGGGCATAAGTTAACTTGTTTCATTTTTCCCTAATTATGTTTATTTTATCTTAGATTTTGGATTTCTGATTAAGGTGGTTTTCAAATTAATTTTAAGTGTAGACTTAAGAGTTTTCTCCTGCTTCATCATTTTTTTTTTTTAATGGGAGTTAGGTATGAATTTCAAATGATTTGTGTGAATTTTAATTTCTTGGTTTTTTACATTCCAATTGTTTACTTTAAAAAATTTATTTTGGGGCATTTTACCAGACTCCTAACCTAACATCAATTGCTTCTCCATTTAACTGTCAAAAAAAACCCACCTTTATTTTGTCCCTTTTCTTCCCCAGAAACTGTGTTTGAAGAGTATCCCCTTAAAGCACACTTGCCTTTTTCAGCTGATTCTTTTCCTTTAAATCAGGCATGGAGTCTTTTACAAGGTGATGCCACTTTAATTACAGATAGACCATTTATATGAGGCTTTTGACCCTTTGAAAAACTCCCCCTGTATACCATGCACTGGTGTGTCTCGATACGTTTTTAGAATTTTCAAATTTAGGAAGGATTTAATGTTTCTGTTGGTTCCTCCAGCCCCGCCTCAAGCTCTCAGGCTCTTTCACTAGCAATCGCCTCTGTCTTCCCCATAGCTTTTTTCTTTTTTTTCCCCTCTGTCTTTCCCACAGAAATAATTAAAAGAGTAGATAAGAGACAGGAGTGTGTGAGGCCATATTGTTATAATTTGTTGAATTTTCTTTTTAAAATCAGTCACTTTGTAGTTTTGGAAATCATGGGAGATTGGTTATTACATATCTACCATTGTCTACACCTACCCAGAAGCTCAGGAGTTGCTTTTGTTTTTATCTATTATTATAATTTCAACATTGTAAATGAAGTGTTTAGAATATTATTTAATGTAATTTAATGTTTATATTTAAGTGTAGTTTGTATTTAAGTGTAGTATTTTATTATTTGTTTTCTCTAGGTCAGTTTTCTGTCTGCCATTTGTAACTTTGTCCCGCTTTCCTGTCTTTTTTTTTTTGATTTTTTTAAATTTTTAATAATTTCATTTTAATGTAGCTTTTAACTTTTAGCTATACCTCTGATTCTTTTTCATCAGTTGTTCTAGGGATTACAATATACATTCTTCAATTTTCCTTTCTATTAGAGTTTATATTATACCATTTCACATAGTATGTAGAAACTTTCAAACATATAGTTTCAGTTAGAAACTCTGTTGTCTTTTATGCAATTGTATTACACAGTCTTCTAAATTTTTCTTTAAACAGCCATATGTGTTTTAAAATATAAGGAGAAAAATAAAAGTCTTTAACATTTACCATTTCCAGGACTAATCACCATTAGTTCTTCAACATCCAAGTTTCCTTCCAGTGTATTTTCCCTTCACCCTAAAATGCTTCTTTCATTTCTTAGAGTATGTGTCTGGTCCCAATGAATTAAGTTTTTTATCTGAAAATATCTCTATGTTGCCTTCATTTCTGAAACATGTTTTTGATGGACATTGTTTTTGGGTTATAAGTGTTTTGTTTTGTTCTTTTAGCACATAAAAGTTGTGTTGCTGACTTCTGGCTTTCCTACTTTCTTATGAGAAGTCCATGACTATTAAAATCATTTTTTCCTTATATTTAATGTGTAATTTTTTTCTGTCTGATTTTAAGATTTTCTGTTCACTTTACAACTTCTACTATGAGGTGATAATCTGGTTTTGTTATTTTAAATTATTGTTTCTGTTTAATACTAAGCTTTATATATATGTGTATATATATGTATATATATATATATATGTATGTATGTATTATATATACATAATTTCAGAAATTTTTGTACATTATACCTCCAACTATTTTTTTCATTCTATTTCCTCTTCTTTAGGACTTTGATACTCCTATGCTAAATCTGTTTATATTTTCCCATTGATTACCAAGTATTCAAATAGTTTTCCTTCACTTAGCTCTGCAGTTTAAAACTATTTATTCTATGTTCAGGCTTAGTGACACTTTTTTTAAAATAATTTCCATTCTACTATTAAATCAACTTTTTCACATACCTTATATTTATAGTTTTAAAAGATTTATTATATTTCTTTTATAATGTAATTTCTTCCCTGAGATTACCGCCCTCTTCATTTATTATGAGTGTACTGTACTTTACCTCATTGATAATAGCTATAACATCTGGATTAAAGTCCTTGCCTGACAATTCTATCAACAGGTTTTTCTCAACAGGTTGATATATGTTGATTGATTTTTCCCTTGAGATGGGATGCATTTTCCTGTTTCTATATATATTCACTAATTTTAGATTGTATCTGGACATTATAGAAACTATAAGTTCTATTATATTCCCTTGAAAAGTGTTGATTTTCCTATGTTTGTCTTTGTAGAAAATTAACAGGTGTATACTCAAACTGAAATCTCTGTATGCCTGCAGTGGGCATTGACTCATATCTTAGTTCAGATTATTTTAATCTGCTTGTTAATGCCTGGTTGAGGGGTTATTCAGATACCTGGGCAGAAAGTATAATCTGATTTGGGTTACTCTTCCCTGACTAGAAAGTATAATCTGATTTGGGTTACTCTTTCCTGACTTTCTCCTTTCTGATTCCCTTCTACTTCTTTGGAAGTTCTAAGTGTCTTGATTTCTCTTTACAGAAAGAGTGTGCTTTCTATAAGAGTTTTAGCTACTCCAAATCCCTGTGTTGATGGTTGCTATCAGTGAAAATAAAGCAGAAAGAAAGAAAAGAATGAAAGAAAAAGAAAGGAAAGAAAAAAAGAAATAAATCTGGAATATTACTACATACTTGTTTGCTTCCTCCAAGTTTTAACTTCCCTCTAATAACTTCCCGAGTTTTTTCACCCTCAAATATGTATTTTTTAAATTGAGTGTGCAGTTGATATTTGCAAGAGTGTTATTTGTTAGTTACTTTCTCTTCAATCACAGAAAGTGCGTCTAACTGCCATTTTTTTAAACTTTGTTTTTTCTCTCTTTTATTCTGAGTGAGTAAGGTCTATTGATTAGTCTTCAAAATCACTGACATATTTTATTTCCTGTAATCTCCAATTTACTTTATTACATCCAATGACTTTTCCATTTCAGATATTGTATTTTTCAGTTCTAAAATTTCTATTTGATTTATTTTAGCAGTTTTCCTCTCTTTGTTGAGACTTCCCATCCATTCATTCATCTAGACTTTCTTTAAGTTATTGACACATTTATTTAATTGCATTAAACCCCTCTCCTACTACTTATAATGTATGGGTCAAATTGTCTTTTTTTTTTTTTTTTAACTAACTGATCATCTCATCTCTTGTTTTTGAGATATATTTTTCCATTGATTTTTACATAAACTAACTTTTGATTGTGTACATGAAATTATGGATGATATATTTTAGATAATCCAAATATAGTATCTTCTCCTAAAGTATGTTGATTTTTTCCTAACAGGTAATAAAATAATAGTCAACCCCCTTGAATTTGGAGATTCTTGGGTTTCTCTGCTTACTAGTGCCAATATGCTTGGTTTTACTCTGTGTCCTAGGGAAAATGATTTTGGACATTGTCTTTACCCCAAGTCAATGAAAATCCTATCACCTGGCAAGTCTCAAACTCAAATTTCAGTCTTTCCTGCACTAGGTAGCAGCTTAAATCTCTGCTCAGCAATTTCAGCCTTGCAGCTGATGCTTTCTGGTAGTCCTTATAGGTCTCACCAACAGACACAGTTCAAGGCTCAACCAGGACTTTGAGTGTGAATCATGCCAATATTAGAGTTCCCAATCTGTGTCACCTTCTTTTCCAGGATTTTTCCAGTCAATTTCCAGGCACTTTGACAATTTTTAAGCTCTTATTCTACTCCTCAAGGAAATAAGACAGCAGGTTTCTATTTGAATTCTAGTTGTCTTGTGCAACATTAAATGTGAAATTCTCTCAGAAGAAAAGCCAATAAACAAGTTCCTTTCTTACATTGGTCAAATCATTTCCAGTATCTACCTCCATCTCAGTTTGGTCACTCTCCAGTGCCTTCAAAGAGTGGGTTTTTTGTTAGTTTGTTTTTTGTTTTCATTTTTTCTCCAGAGTTTCAATTTCTAAATTTTTAGGAATGTTAGTGAAACACAAGCTACTTCACCATTTCTGGAATAGGAATGCTTTCTATTTTATTTTCTATTTATTATCATGCATCTGCCAAATAAATCCATACAAACTTAAGAATCAAAGAAGTTTGAGATTTTATTGCAATAAAGCATATTGAAAATAATAGATAACATTGAAAAAACTTTCCATTGTAGTTGTAAGTCCAAGGGAGATTGCCAATTGATTAGTTATAAATGTGTTTGTCAGCTTGATGTCCAATTATCCAGTAGATACACTCTGCCTTTTCCTTAGATGCTTTTCTGAGTCACTGTTTGGCAGTATAATCCCAAAAGCTGGTAACCTGTTGAAATAACCCTAATTTGGTGTATTTTGGTCTTAATTTGCTTATAAGTAGTTCTGTGTAATTGTAGAATCTAGAAGTTAGAAGGAACCCCTGTGATCACTTACAGTCCAATTCTCCTAACTAGTTCAAGAATTTCTCCTCAATCTTCTTGACAAATGATCATGCAACTCAGCTTGAACACTATCAACATCTGAGTGTTCATTGTTCTAATTTCACTCAAAAGCAGATGCAAACTCTGTGTTTTACTGTGCAAGACACACAATAAAAGAGAATAGATTCATCATTACCCAAGATCGCATAGAATTAACCAGATTTGACAACTTAATTTCAATTCCCAGCTAATCAGAGGTTTCATCCAAAGAGACCATGAGTAAGGCTGAGCTTGCTTTAAAAACTCTGAGAAGCCAAGCATGAGAACAAGGTTTTAGTTAAAAAAAAAAAAAGTCCAATTTTTAATCTATTCATGGTTAAATCATAGTTAAATTTATGTCCAAAGGAGACTGGGAGCAGAACAGGAAGTTTTGTTTTCTAAGCCAGCATTTTTTCCCCTCGAGTTACTTGGAACAAATAAAGCCAGGTCTACCACTTCTCAAAGCTTCTCTCTGTAACAATGTCCTGGCTCTGCCTCAGGCTGAAACAGATACTGAGGCACAGGTTTATAAGTGACAGTGAAGAGCTTAGATTTGTATCTACAGCTCATGAAGACAGATTCAAAATGTGCTCTCATTTAAAATTAATATACTTCTCTTCAACCTAGGAAACTTTGGTGCTATTTAAATAAACTAAGAAGTGTAATTTATACACATTCATTCTAGTACTTATAAGAAGGCTTATATACATAAACGTCTTTTTACACATTGACTATGTGGGTTTACATATATGTATTTATAAATACTGAGAAAACTGCTTCAGTATCAGTTGGGCAAGCTTTGAATACATATTTTAGTGATGCAGGTTGTTAATGACTATCCTAAGCTTTTGCTGTCATGAAGAACATACACTTAAGAGATGACTAGTTAAATGTGAGTCAACATTTTGCTACAAGTTGTACATGTCCATGAGATATAAGACATTACAAAGTTGCAAATGCTATGATAAATATGATGATTTATGACCTGAATATTAAAGTCAAATCAATATATGTGAATTTCTTTTAGGATACCTGATAGAGATAAAATTCAGGATCCGTGTAATTTAGGTATGCCTTTTTTTATGGTCTTTTATCTGTGAATTAAAACAAATAGGGGGTCATTGATAATTCACAGGTTAAAACACCAAAAAAAGAGAGTTATTTAAGACTGTCTAGATTTTCTGTTCTAAGTGTAGTTCTTTAAATAAAATCACCAAAGCTTAGATGTCCATTCTTTATTTGAGGGATGCATTGTAACCTGATGGAGGTTGGAAAAAGAAAATGTCCTATTGCTATTTAGAGGTAATTTTTTGACAATGGACAAAGGAAGAAGTCCTACTCTGCTGGTATAATAAAAAAAAGGAGGTTGTGAGATGATTAAATGGCTAAAAACAAATTCTCAGGGTTTGATGGTATCAGTACCCAACAGTAATTAGGGATTTCATCAGTTTGGTGGCAATTTGCTAAGGGAATAAGATGAAAGCATTATGAAAAGAAGTCACATAGAGTTCTACTTTTATGTGACACTTCAAACCTAACTAAGAGGTATGGAACCTGGGGAGCTGTTTTAATAGCAAAACTGAAGTGTGTTAAATCTGTTCATTTGCCAGAGCCATGTAAATGTTTGGTAAATTAGAGCAAGTTGCCACTTACATAGGAGAAAGTAAAAAGTCTTGGGTAATGTCCATCTATGTGCTTAGGGAATATAATGTCAAAGGGAAAGTATGATGTATAAAATTTTGGACAGGAAGATAAGTTTCACAGATATTCAGAAACAGATTCATAATTCACAAACAGAAAATGTAGAGACTGGATAAGCATGGGAGAAAAAATAGGAAGTTCTGTTATATTGAAAACTACACAACAAGTAATAATAATATCGAATACTCTATAAACCCATATTTTATAGACAGGAAGTATTGAAGAATAAGAAATGTATGTGGTTTTGGAAACAAGGTACTCTTTTTAGTGGTTGATGCCTCCCTGTTTATGATTATGATGGTAGTTGTATGCAGTCTTAGAGATCTGACATATCCTGTTAGGGTGCATGCTGGTTTCCCTAAAGCATGAGCTTGGAATATTCTCAGAGAAAACTAAAGCTTATCAAATGCTCCAAACATTCCAGAGAGAGGGAAAAAGAGACACAGAAACAGAGAAACAGAAAGGAGTAAATGACATGACAGGGAGTCAAGAAGCAACTTTGGAGTCTCTAAGGTTTTGGGCAGGAATCTAGATGAGATAGTGCCAAGGTCATTTTTCCATTGTTTTATATGATAAATAGTTTGGATTTTAGATAAAATAAAAATAATCATAAGGAAACTGAACTTTTGTCTATGTATATTGTTTGAAACACAAAATATACCTATTATCATAGAAAAACTAACCTAGGGTTGGTGATAGAGGGTAGAGATGGATGGATGGATAGATAGATACTCATAGCCATTAGTGGACTAAATGCTGATAATTTTAAAATAATATAGAGAAGGAAGGGAAAACAGAGAAAAACAATAGATTAAATTGGAAAGGCCTTACTGTAGAGAATATCAGCTGGGATAAAGAGAATCTGTTTACTACCTGCTTGTTTAGCCTCATCTCTTTCCACTCATTTGCTCACCCTCTGTTCTTTAGTCATGCTTCATTTTAGTTCCTTAAAGTCAAGAAACTCTTTCTTGCCTCAGACACCTGTACCTTGTCTGCCTGGATCACATTTTCTCCACTCTTTTTGTAACTGGATTCTTAGAATTCTTGCCCTGAGAAACTCCTCTTTCAACTCTATGTAGATTTTCTTACTCTATTCTACATCACTACTTTGTTCGATCCCCTCATAGAGCTTATCACTGTTTTAATGTAATTGTGTATAATTTATATAATCTGTATCCCTCATTAGAAAGCCAGGAATCAGGGCAGGAATCACATTTCTTTCTTTTACCACTGCTGACCACACAAGTACCACAGTCCCTAATATTTGGTAGATGCTATTGAGTAAAGGCAGAAAAAACACTGCAAATTTCACATGTCTATTTTCTAATCCAAAACCACAGTAATAAAGAGAGTAGTCCTTTCACAGAATTAGAACAAATAACCTCAAAATTTATATGGAACCCCAAAAGACCCAGTATTGCCAAAGCAATCCTGGGGAAAAAGAACAAAGCTTGAGGCATAATCCTCCCAGACTTCAGACAATAATATAAAGCTGCAGTAATCAAAACAGTGTGGTATTGGCACAAAAACAGATATATGGATCAATGGAACAGAATAAAGAACCCAGAAATAAACCCACATACTTATGATCAATTAATCTTCAACAAAGGAGTCAAGAATGTAAAATCAGGAAAAGACAGTCTCTTCAGCAACTGGTGTTTACAAAGCTGACAGCCCCCTGTAAATCAATGAAGTTAGAACATTCCCTCACACCATACACAAAAATAAATTCAAAATGGCTTAAAGACTTAAATATAAAACATGACACCATAAAACTCCTAGAGGAGAACATGGGCAAAACATTCTCTGACATAAATCATAGCAATACTTTCTTAGATCAGTCTCCCAAGGCAATAAAAATAAAAGCAAAAATAAACAAATGGGACCTAATCAAACTTATAAGCTTTTGTACAGCAAAGGAAAGCATAAACAAAAGGAAAAGACAACCTATGGATTAGGAGAAAATATTTGCAAATGATGTGACTGACAAGGGCTTAATTTCTAAAATGTACAAACAGCTTATACAGCTCAATATCAAGAAAATGAACAACGTCTTCAAAAAAAACGGGCAGAAGACCTAAACAGGCATTTCTCCAAAGAAGACATAAGATGGCCAACAGGCATATGAAAAGATGCTCAACATTGATAATTATTAGAGAAATGCAGGTCAAAACTATAATGAGGTTATCACCTCACACTGGTCAGAATGACCATCATCAAAAAATCTACAAATAATAAATGCTGGAGAGGATGTGGAGAAAAGGGAACCCTCCTACACCATTGGTGGGAATGTAAATTGGTGCAGCCACTATGGAGAACAGTATGAAGTTTCCTTAAAAAAGGAAAAATAAAGTTATCCTATGATCCAGCAATCCCACTCCTGAGCATATACCCAGAAAAGACAAAAACTCTAATTCAAAAAGGTATATGCACCCCAATGTTCATTGCAGCATATATATGTGTGTGTGTATATATATATATATTTATATATTATATATATTTATAAATTTATTTATTTATTTATTTATTTATTTATTTATATAATGGAATTTTACTCAGCTATAAAAAAGAATGAAATATTACCATTTGCAGCAACATGAATGGACCTAGGAATTATCATACTAAGTGAAGTAAATCAGACAAAGACAAATATGAACTTATATGTGGAATCTAAAGAATAATACGAATGAACTTATTTACAAAATAAACACAGACTCACAGACATAGAAAAGAAACTTATGGTTACTAAAGTGGAAAGGATGGGGAGGAATCAGTTAGGAGTTTGGGATTAACATATACACAGTGCTTTATATAACATAGATAAACAACAAGGACCTACTGTATAGCACAGGGAATTATATTCAATCTCTTGCATAACCTGTAATGGAAAAAGATCTGAAAGATAGCTTTGAAGTTATGTAACTGATAAAATTTTGACCAAAGTATGAAAGTAACCAGAAGCAAATGGTTTTTCAGTAATAAAGTGGGTTGTCATTTCCTATAGTCAATAGAGAATAATTTTGAAGATTAATTCTTTTGGTTACTGTGGAAGGAATTCAAAATATAGTCAGTGGTGAAAGGTGTTAGAAAAATTATTCTGTAGTCTTATTAGACCATTACAATCTGTAATTGTATGTTATCTCTTTTCTTCAGTTTTCTAATTGCCCAAGTATTAACAAAAACCTGCTGGCAAAATTAATTGAGATTTTAAGCTGTTGTTAAGTGCTAAAACTTCACATAGTGATAATCAAAGACTATCAGTTATTTCATTTGAAAAGTCAGAAGTTACAGTTTAAAAATAACATAAAATGACTATAGAAGCAGTGCACTCATACATTAATAAAGCTCAGTTACTCAAGTTGTTGACTGTAATTAAGAAGCCTTACAAAATAATATGAAAAAATAATTAAGTCACAGGGCCTATAAGATCCTACTTAATCTGAAAATCAAGTATTATACCATTCTTATTTTCCTATACCAGCCTAAGTAATTACATACCTCTGGCATCACTTTCCATAATAGCTGCTACCCATTGCTTGTAATTATGAGAGCAATCCTTGTTGATAGAAAACATTTTTTTTCTATTATTGAACAGATTTGACTTACTACTGTTGCATAGTGCTGTCTCTTTTGGGGGTTATTGTGTAACTTCTAATTTATTTTTATCTGAGGATGATATTTCTATTGAGACTATTATAATAAGAAGAAAATTGATGGTCAGAGATTTGGAGAAAGACCCCTTTAAGCAGAGGGAGGACTTGGGTAAGCACCTGGCCAATTCCAGGAACCAAAGGACAGTGTGTCTGAAGAGTAATAAGTGAGAGGCAAAGGGGTAGGAAATGAGAAGGAGGGGTATTCAAAGGCCTCCAGGTGAAGAGTGATGGGAAAACATTAGAGAGTTTATAGCAGGGCATTGGCATGATCTGAGTTCTGTTTTTAAAAGGTCACTGTGACTGCTTTTTGGAGGATGGGTAACAAGGAGACAAAAGAGAAACGGGTTATTGCATTAATTTAGGCAAAAAATATTAATGGCTTCGAGCAGCGTTTAAATGGTGAGAATAGAATCTTAGATTCTATATCCTGTATATATTCAATTTGGAGACAATAGAACCTGATGAGGTATTCAACTAGGAAAGGCAAGAAAGAGAACAGGGGCCAGTGATAACTCCTGGGGTTTGGGCTTTGCTCAACTGGATGAATCATTGCCACCATTTACAAAAATGAGAAGTACTGGGGGAGAAACAAGTTTGGAGTAACGGATGAGAAAATCAAGTGTTTGTTTTTGACATGTTAATTTTTGGATGCTTATTATAGATGTCAAACATGCAGTTGAATACACAAGTCTGGAGTGTAAGCACAGGTTACAAAATCTCCTTCCCAAGTTGAATATCCATCCCTGCCTGAAGAGTTTATCAGAATTCTTTGTGAGGCTTTAGAAAAATAGACTTCCGAAACTTCTGATAATTTTTCAAAAACTTATATTATTTTTCTTCAATTTAACATTTCTTCATATAAAGAGAGACATTTTATTGGTGATTTGTATTTGCATATGGAAGCAGGAATTTCTAAAACCGAGAGAATAAAAATAAAATGAAAGCTGTGCACTTATATCTTGATTATCTTCTCTCTGCTCCTTCATATTTCCTGAGGAATTAATCTTGACTGTTGGTATGAATATTGAATTATATACTGATAAAACAGTGGAGGTCCTTTAAATGTAGTTTGGCTTTGACATCTAGAGCCTATCCTCATTATTCTTCTAAGAACATAAGTAGAGATGGTTTATTATGAACATTTCCCAGGGATGAGCTGTTGCAGTTTTCTATAGCTTTCATTCAAGTTGTAAAAGAAGAGCTCAATTAAAAATAATTAACAGCCACTGAAATCACTGTCATGAAATTTTGGACACTACTCTGGGTCCTCAATCTAATGTTGTTTCTTTCTTTTTTTGTAAATTACTTTCACACCTGGAAGCCACTATACAATCACATGAAGAATGTTGATTTTGAAACTCTTAAAACCCAGTGAAGAATACTGGTTTCACTACTTACTACCTGGGTGAACTCGGACAACTTAGTTAACCATTCTGAAACACAGTTATGTCATATATAAAATAAATCTAATAACACCTATCTTGAAGACTAACTGTGAAGATTAAAGAAAATGTGTGCTAGTAGGAATTAATGGTCATTCAATGCTGAAAAGCATTGATATTGTTATAAGCATCATCATCATTCTATATTCATCAATTCATTTACTTATATTTTCAAATATAAAATGTTTGCATCCAGATAACTCATTAATATGACCTTTGTGCCCTGCACCATGCCATTAAACAGCTTAGACTTAGTAAAGTACCTACCAGTCAGCTTGTATATATGCATGATATGTCTACTATATGTGGGTTTCCTACTCTCCTTAAAACTCTATTCTTCACCCTTCCCTGCCCTGTTCTATGCTCAGGGAGGCTTATTTCTACACATGGCATCACCCAGGCTCTCTTGATTTCTAGCCTCTGATTGGATATGGTCAGTAGTATCACAGGATATCAGAGAGCTGGAAGAGAGAAAAGTGAAGGTATTTATCACTCTTAACAATCTCTGTCTTGCTCGCCTCAATTTGGACAAAGGCAGCATTCTATGGTTGAAATTCTTATTAGGCAGCTCTGCTTCTATGGCTTCACCCCTCTTTGAAGCTTCAGTAACATGATTCTACCCTTTACCCAGGAGGCCTCTCACTATTGCTCTGGTGTACAACCATACCTTGCTGTGTCCCTTAATCCAGGTCACACCTGTGTAAAGAGACCCTTCATAAAAATCTGTTAAGTTAAAAACTGAGTTTCCTGACAGTACCCTGAACGTTACCCTACTGTGTGCAAATTAATGGCCTAAGCATTATTAGTCATCAGAAGAGCCAAGGACAAAATCATTCTGCCTAGTTGTACCATCACATAAAACTTTGCATTCAGCTGTGTACAGATGTGTTCTCAGTGATTCAGCTCAGTCAGTGTCACAGTTTTATAAAGCAGACAGAAGTAGGAAGCAATTTACTTTGCCGTTACAATGCTCCATTGCCACTTGGAAAAGAGAAATGTGCTAAACACAGAATGCTATCTTTCATTGTTATCTTCTGAAATAATGTTTCCATAATTCTTCTGAAATCAAAATATGTGTCCGTTGAATTAATGTCAAGGATTGAGTGGTAGCAATTCGCTTCCTCCTACACAATTTCAGAGAAGATGGATTAAAAAAAAAAAGCTTTCTCATAAGTACTTTTGACTTAAAGAACAAATGTCAGGCAGGAAAAGTTAAAAAATATATTTATAAGAAACAAGTGGATTTTAGAATGCTGCTCTGTGTCATTTCCATTTAAATTAGCCCTGGGTGTTGATAGATATAAAAGGCAATATTATTCATTTAAATATATATATATATATAGATAGATAGATAGATAGATAGATAGATAGATATAGATATAATTATAGAGATAAAGTTATGTGTATACACACAAAAGCACACATATATACATATATACCTTATCTTTTATGTATGTTTTATGAATTTTGGCATTATAAAAATACCTTTCATTTATTACCAATATTTGGAGAACACATACAGGGATTATTTTTTTTAAATATGCTTACATTACATTCTTTGCTTGGTAGGTACAAGTAGTAGGGAGAACCTAAGCACATATTATTTCAAAATCTAGATCATTTGAAAAATAAGTATATTAAAAATTTGACCAATTGAGAGATTGGGATTGACATATATACACTATTATATATAAAATAGATAGCTAATAAGGACCTACTGTATAGCACAGGGAACTCTACTCAGTACTCTGTAATGGCCTATATGGGAAAATAATTTTTAAAAGAGTGGATATATGTATATGTATAGTGGATTCACTTTACTGTAATGTGAAACTAACACAGCATTGTAAATCAACTATCTCCAATAAAAATTAAAAAAAAATTGACCACAAAAATTAGAATAAAAAGACAAATACAAGTAAAGGAACATTTTTTTTGGAGACTGAGTAAAACTGACATCTCATTGGACATGGTTTCTATAGAGTGGATGGAATAAAATATAATTTTCTTGATACATTTCTTTTCTTAATATCCCCACTTCTTCCTTAAGCTATTGTGGAGCTTTATGTTCCCTCTCTGGGATTAATGTCATGACATTTCACTATTTAGCATACACTTACTGAGAGCCTAGAGTACACTCACAGACTCTGAGATGAATTGGGAGAAAACTACTGCATGGGCATTTGTCCTCAAAGAACATTCAAACTGATATGGGAATGTATCAGTCAGGGTTGTCCAAAGGAATAGAACCAGTAGGATATAGATGATGATAGACAGATGATAGATAGATGATAGATAGATTTCAAAGAATTGGCTTATACAATTGTGAGGACTGGCAAGTTTGAAATCTATAGGGCAGGCTTGGAGGCATAACTGTAGGGCAGGAACTAATATTGTAGCCTTGAGGCAGAATTACTTATTTCTCTAGAAAACCCCAGTTTTGTTCTTAAGGACTTTCAGTTGATTGGATGAAGCCCATCCACATTATCAAGGAAAAGTCTCCTTCACTTAAATCAACTGATTGTAGAGGTTAACCATATGCACAAAATACCTTTGTGATAACACCGAGATTCATATTTAATTGATCAACTTCAGACTATGTCTCAGCCAAGTTGACACATGAAACTAAGCATCACAGAGAGTAAAAGCTCTGGTGTAATAATAACTGATATTCGAGTAGTAATTTAAAAAGTAATAAAATTACTTTAAAAGCCATTATTATGATTGATCTTTGCAACAGTGTTGTGACAGAGGTATTAATGTTAACAGCCCAATTTTTCACCTGAGGCATATGGACTCAGATTCATATGTACAGATCAAGTAGGATGAAAGACAATCTATGGAAAAAAAGAAGATTTAAAAATTATAAGTGTCTCAGGGAAATCCTTAGAGAAAGAGTCACTAAGAAAAATATTTTTAAATTTTAGCAACTTATTTGTAAACATTTTGAAAGAATCAGCAAGGTTGACAGCACTGGTTCTCAGGACAAAAAGACCTGATTCTATTTACTTATTCAGTCATTCTTTCTCCCTTCATTCATTTTGTCTTTCCTAGCTTCAGTTTTCTCATCTATAAAATACATATAAAAGTAGAGTTACCTCATAGGGCTCTTAAGAGGAATAATTAAGGAACTCTGTATAATGTACCGAATGTAGAGCTGCATGTATGTTAAGCACATAATATTTATTAATTTTTACCCTTATTGTAGTAATCCTTAAAATTTTTACTAGGTCTGTTCCTTCTATATAGAGAGAATTTTGCATGCAATTACTCTTTGGAGTCCTCCCAAAGTTCTAGATATATATCCCTTTTTCTTTTTGTCATTTTTATGAGGTAGCAGCCCCTTCATACCTAGGAAGTCTTCTGTGTTTGAACTTAAAGCACACTATTAAGCATCACTAATTTGGTTGTAGTTTTACCTCTCAATTCCTAACGAACAAGTGATCAGGAGAATTCTTAGCCAGAATTTGTTAAGGGAAATGTATCTGTCCTGTTTCAGAATTTATCCAATTCCTTATTCTACATTAACTAATCATCTTGTTTTGATCCAGACAATTTAGAAGTCACATTGTTCCACTGTAAGGGTCAATTCAATCTCAGTTGAGAACTGAGAAACAATCTCAGTTCTCAAGAATGAAATTGCATAGGTAACTGACATTGTATACAGTTCAAAGTCAAGTTGTAGAGTGCTATTTTGTGACTGAAGAAAACAAGCTTAGAAGGCAAGCCCAAAAGCAGAATGTGTAGTAATTACGGCATGTGTATTTATGCAAAAATATCAGAAACCTTTTACTCAGGGATATAGAATTATGGGTGAAATTTTTTCTATGTCAACCAATTTATTTTCCAATGAATATAAACTGGCTTCCTGTTAAAAGTCATCAAATTATGAAAATGAATAAAAGTGTACAAAAATGTGTTGGAAGAAGAGCATTGTCAAACCCCCAAAACAAATGCTTTAGATCTAATAAGTGACAATCAGAATTAGAAATGGAATCAATATATATTGCTTACTTTCTCTAGCAATCCTGAATTAGAAAGCAAATCGGAAACAAATTGATTTATAATTAGGTTAAATTTTGAGACTTGATATAGACCTTTATGAAGCTTTTTTGAGAAGCACAAAATATTGCTTAATAAATAACATTTTATATTTATTTAATTTTGGTAAGAAGTAGAAAGAAAAATAATCAGCTGATTATATAAACAGAAAGTGTACTTTGAAATACTGTGAAATACTGTACAGTGAAATACTGTGCGATTATTGAGAGTTGTGTATAAGTAAGCCTGTGGTCTCTTTCAGAATTGTAACTGTTCATCCATAATCTCTAATAAAGCTATTGAACTGTACACTAGGGATAATAGATCTGTTTAAAAATGAATTTCTGAGCTTCAAGGGTTTTTTTTTTTATTTTTATTTTTTATTATTAATTAATTAATTTATTTTTGCTGTGTTGTGTCTTCGTTTCTGTGCGAGGGCTTTCTCCAGTTGTGGCAAGCGGGGGCCACTCTTCATCACGGCGCGCGGGCCTCGCACCATGGCGGCCTCTCTTGTTGCAGAGCACAGGCTCCAGACGCGCAGGCTCAGTAGTTGTGGCTCACGGGCCCAGTTGCTCCGCGGCATGTGGGATCCTCCCAGACCAGGGCTCGAACCCGCGTCCCCTGCATTAGCAGGCAGATTCTCAACCACTGCGCCACCAGGGAAGCCCTCAAGGGTTTTTTTGATCTAAAGAATTTGTAGATCCAAATTCATTATGCATCGTTGACCTCTGCCCCTCCTTTCTAAATGAAAAAGGACATAACAACTGTGTTTTCTCCTGTCAAATAAAATAAAACTGTCATTCTGCACATTAATAAGACTTCATCTATTGATTTAATCTTTAGCTAAGTGCTGTGGATGTCTCCTTTTGGTTTTGTCACTTGGCTTTAAAGTCTATCAATATTTTATTGATTAGAGAATGGAAAATCAATAGTTTTATTCACTATGACCAACATCAAATTTAATGTATCCCTATAATCAGACACATTAAGAACTAATAAGTCTACTAATAATTACTTTTTAAGTCTACTACTAGAAATTCTTATGATTTAAAAGCAAAAATTAATAGAGAACTATATGCATACAAGCATCCAAAGATAATTGGTACTTATTCCTCAGAATAATTGCACTCATAAGCCCCTGAAAATCCTAGTAAGCATAGTGTGATGGTATATTTTATATCCATGAATCAATATTTGACTTGCTGTATAAATATCTTATCATAGTTTCTTTGAATATAGGAAAAGTATAAACTAACCTAACACCAAAACAAGAAGAAACTATAAGAAGCTGTAAGAAAGAAAGAAAGAGAGTGAAAGAAAGGAAGGAAGGAAGGAAGGAAGGAAGGAAGAAGACAAGGAAAGAAGGAAGGGAGAAAGATGCTTTCTCAGCTGCAGAGTGAAATACTTGTGTGCAGTGAAAAATTCCAACTTTTCCTATTTCACCTTATGCTTTTTAATATATTGTGCTATTTAATCTTCTATCTGGATCAGTGCTTACAAGGCCATTTTGAAGGTCTTTTTGCTGTACTAGATGCTCTCCGATTTAAAGGCATTCTTAGGTCATTAGTTTCATAAGTAACATTTTTTCAGGTCACTAGGTTCTCAGAGTTCTTTCTTATGATATATTTTACTTGATGTTTCTGTACATGGTCTCTTGATAGACTCCTCTGGGTAAAAGAGCAAAAGAGAATAAAGGGCAAAATATGTAGGCAGTAACCTAAACAGCAGTGCCAGAGTGTATTAAACTCTATTTTGTTTGAACAGATAAAGTGCATAGACCAATTTTATTGTTGTAAAGGGGCACTTTTAAAAGCTGTGCAGGTGTGTAGGTGTGCATGTTTTTTACATGCATATTGATAAATGAATTTTAAACATTTCTTTACTTCAACACTAGTCATAGCTATGAAGAGGCAAAATTATTGAAAAACAGAAATTGAAGGTGTAATTTCATGTCCTTAACTAATTGGACATGTATCCTAAACTCTGAATGTATAAATAAAAAGAAAAATATATTGTCCAGTGTTATAACTCTTGTTGATATAAATATATTCAGGAATATAAGAGGCTTTTTTTTCTGTCTTTTTTAGAGAAAGTGAGATTGAGTATTTAAATCCTTGAGTATAGATTTGTATCTTCATGTTGCTTAAATCCATATGGATATTTGGAAAGAACCATCTCTCCCATCGTCTTAAACCCCAAGACGTGTGAAAAATGCCCATGAGTCTGGGGGAGCAAATTCACAAGAAGACACTTATGAATAGCAGTTGGGGGTAAAAAGAACTACGAGAAAACTAAAGTGATGAAATCAACAAAAGTCACTTTGGAAAAAGCCAAGAACCAAATGGCAGGGTTATTCTCCTTGCAATGAAGAATGAATTCAGAGAACATGAAGCAGGAACTGCTGGAGAAGAGACTGAGTTCAGAGTTGTCCAGAGACTGGATTTGAATGCAAACATGTTAAATACAAATAGAGAAGGTCCAGGACTATGGCTGAATGAGGTTGTAGTCAGACGGTAGATTTGGTTGTGGCATTTGTCTTTATGTCCTTAAAGGGCCAGAGACAGGATGAGATTAGTGTTTTACCCAAAATATCAATAATAAAAATGTTATAAACTAAATAACTTCAGATAATTTTCTGAGTGATATAAGCCCTTTCATTTTTATCTTTTTCATAAGCGTAACATAGGAAAAAATTAGGGGATTGATGGGTAGTAGGCAATATAACTATTATAACTATTGTTATTACTATTATATATAACTATTATTATAAGTATTATAATTGCCCATCGATAGAATAAATTATAATGTTTTCAAAGTGTTTAAGCAGAGACTAAAAGCAACTATTATGTTTGCTGTTAATTGGATTACCTTAGCTGTTTCTTTCAATGCTGAAATTCTGTGTTTTGTTCAAGCAGAAAGACTTTTTAGAGACAGGACTAATAGATGGTGGGGTGGACCTCATTTTGTTAAAATTAAGACATAAAAAGTAATCTTCCTGAAACAAAAACTGAACCATCTTCGTCGTAAGTCAGAGTTTCTGTAAACAAAAATAGAAGACTTCTAATAAAGTAATTCTGATCCTGCTCCAACACATAAGTGTATTTTTATATTAGCTGTTTATTTGAATATAAAGTTTTTTGTTTTTTTATTTTTTTTTTACTTTTACTTTCACTCCCAAATGGCACACACAATCAGAGGCCTGCTGGTATCACATTTGTGCTTCTTATTCCCTTGCCTGCTGAGAGTTTTCATCTGTAATATCTGAAACTCCCTTCATTAGAGATGCAAGGAAGTCAATACCCCAAGCTCAGCTCACAACAAATAACAGGTAGAAATCAATGACTAAATACATTCAGTTTCTCTGTTGTGGGGTAAGACATCTCTGAACAGGTTTTATGTGGCTTCCAAGAGGTCCACTGATTTAGCTGCAGTTGCCCAAAGTACAAACTTTCATATTAATATATCTGTGGTTGATCTTCTTTCCTTCCATGTCTCACTTCTATTCCTTTTCCAATGTTTACTTGAACTACTTCTCATAAGAACAAAACCTAGGACAGGCTCCATATATTTTTTTTCCACAAAGATTTGTATGATAGCTTATAAGAATACAAATGACCTAATGAAATGGAGAATAGAAATATTAAGTTCCTAAAGTTATAAACTATGTAGCATAGTTAAAGTAAGCTTGAAAATTTCAAAGCAGGTATTAAAGTCAGAACATTATAGAGAGGAAAAGTAATTTTTTATCAACATATTAAAATCACAGTAATATCTGTGATATAATAAGAATAATTACCTTGAGAATTGCCCCTAAAATAATTTTTTTCCTGAATATCTTTATTGAATATGATCCTGTTAAATGTTGGAAGCATAGATAAATTATTTTAGAATTGTTGACATTGAACAATTTTTTGTAAGATTAACCTATTTGTTTGTGAAAGCAAAACTATGTAATAAGTATTTAAGAGGGCTTTTTCTTTTTGTATAATATGGGAAATGGGATATAATTCACATAATCAGAATTGCTGGTTGTTAAGACAAGTTATATGAAGGGATACAAATATATGTAAATTTATGTCTTATTTTGTGTGTGTGTGTGAGGAAATTGTGTGACCTCTGATTTTCAAAATAGCATTAAAAGTAGGTATATTCAACAAGATGGGGTAGATATACTTATCCCTATTCCTCCCATCAATATAGCTAAACAGTGTGGACATAGATAATTAAACAACAAAAAAAATAAGAATACTCTGAAATGGGGAGAGAATAAAGCAGACTGTGTAGGAAACTTTGGACCAAGGAATGTCATGGTAATGCACACCCTAGGTTTCCTTTTTGCCTCACATATCTAACTTGGTGGTAGAGAATCTGACAACCCCAAAACACCAATTGCTAAAGACAAGAAAATCCTCAGTAAAAACTTGCTCTCTCTGGTTGAAAAACCAGGAAAGGACAGCCTAGAAGGACAGAAAACATTTAGGTAATAACTTCCCCACACAGGCCAAACACCACAGAATAACTGTGGACTCACTGTAACCCTCATGAGCAAACCAAGATTACATAGATATTAGAATTATATGACCAGTATTAAAGCAGTAATCATAAAAATTAATATACTTGAAGCAAATGAAAATATAGATATTCTTTGAAAAAACTAGAAGATGTAAAGAAGAACCAAATGGAAATTTTTGAATTGAAAAATTCAGTAACTGAAAGAAAAAATAAAACAAATTGATGACTCAAGAGAATGGGGAAGGCAGAGGAAAGAATGAGTGAACTTGAAGACAGAACAATAGGAATAATCCAATCTGAACAATACACAGAAATTTGACTGACAAGAGTAAGCAGAGCTTCAGGACCTGTAAGTCTATATCAAAAAAAATCTAACATTCATCTCACCAGAGTCCCAGAAGGAGAGGAAGAAAGAAGGTGAACCTGAAAGAAGTAATGGCTAAAATTTCCCCCAATTTGGCAAAATCTACTGATTTTGTAATTCTACAGATTTAAGATACTGAGTGAACCCCCAAGAGAACTTTTACTCTCACCCAACTATAATGAGGGGAAATCAAGACATTCTCAGATAAGTTAAAACTAAGAGAACCTGTTTCTAGGAGACCTATTCTAAAAACAAAACAAAACAAAATAAATGGACTAATAAAATTTTAGAAATGGAAAGTGAGTAATAAAAATAATATAGAAGAAGACTTCCCTGGTGGTGCGATGGTTGAGAGTTCGCCTGCCGATGCAGGGGACACGGGTTCGTGCCCTGGTCCGGGAAGATCCTACATGCTGCGGAGCGGCTAGGCCCGTGAGCCATGGCCACTGAGCCTGCGCGTCTGGAGCCTGTGCTCAGCAGCAGGAGAGGCCACAACAGTGAGAGGCCCACGTACCACAAAAACAAACAAACAAACAAACAAAAAACCATAAAAATAATATAGAAGAAAGTACCAATTGAAAAAGGCAAATAAAAATATAAAACACATCCAATGGCTTCTCATGGTTCTCAGAAAAGAATTCAGTTTTCTTTCCTCAGGCAGCAAGATCCTATAAGATCAACTCCTTCCTATTTCTGTGACTTCAGCTTCTGTCATCTTTTCCTTGTCTGCTTTGCTCAGGGCCTTTTTTCAGTTTCTCAAACCTGCAAGCTCTTCACTGCCTCCAGGCCTTTGTGCCCACTGTTCCGTCTGCCTTTATTGCTTCCCCAGCTTCAGCACTTCTCTCCAACCACTCATGTCCATCCTCAGAGAGTGAATTTTCCAACCTCAAAGCTAAGCATCACCTGCATTTTTGTTTTCATTGCACCATGTGCTTTTGTCTCCTAGAACTTATCACAAGTTGTAATTATGTGTCTATATTTTTTGTGTTTATTTGCCTTCTAGACCATGTCCTCCATGATGTTGAGTTCTTGCTACTCACCACTGTAGCCCTGAGGCCTAGTACATGGTAAACATTCAGTGAACACTTCATGACTGAAAAAAAAATACTAATGGTAGAATTTAAGTGTTTGGATATACATGTGCTCAGTACAATATATTTTTTTTCAGTTTTCCTCTACGTTTGCAACTGTTCATAATAAAATGGAGAAAAATAAAACAATATAAATATTTAAATAAGAAGTAATAACTGAGAACTAGTAGGATATTTATCATGATTTATAATTAAATATCCCTGAGAATAGATTCAAAGGTCAGGAAAGGTCAATAATGCTACAGATAATATTGTTTTTCTTGGCAAAATGTTTCAGGAGATGATAGAGCAACACAATGATCAATAATGGAATAATTATGTTTACATCCCTGTTTTTTTCATATTTTGTAGACTAGAGTAAGGCAAGCCTATCTGGCAACTCATTAATAAGGTCTATTGCATGATGGACTATCTAACCACATAATGGAATAATATTTTTAAGAGATATATGGACTACTCTATTGGACAGCACAAATATAGACAATATGTTCAGTGTATTTAGACTAAAACATGACTTACATTTGTAGAATGGCTAGGAATCATCAATATAGTCACAGTTCTCCCATTAGACTAGACATCAATAACTCTAGTAGCTAAAACATTCACTGAGTGCAGTTAAATCAAATGAACTATTTGAAGAAAAATACAGACTCATGAGACACTAGGCACCCGGAAACCAGTGTCTTTATTTCAAATGCTGTAAAGTGTAAGATCTAAGAATCCTGAACAATATCTGACATCATTGTTTATCTACACCCTTTCTTGTGAGTGCCAAAACTTACAATCAGAGCCCAAAATCCATTTTTATTATCAGTTCTAAAAGTTAGGTCTGGAGCTCTACAAAATGGTTTGATTTATTAGGCTTATGCTTTTGTGATGCAGTAAGAAATTTATAGTAAGTTTAACATTTTATAGTCTCCTAAAAAGCTTCTTCAGTGTTTGGTTTCATATCCTGCTATGTCAGCTTTGCCAAGGACTCATGTTTGTTTGTTTTTTCTTTCCCCACCCTATAGTCTGTCATAGAAACTGAGGATGAGACCCATATTTCCCAAATAGTGACCAAGAACAATTCTCAATTTCATTTTCTGTAGCTTGTCTTTTATCTCCATTTGTAATAGAAATGAGAAAGGGGCTTCATTATTCTTGATTTCTTAAAATAATCATTCATACAAGGCAGTCTTATAATGCAGAATACACACATTTTTTGTGGGGATAGGTAAAAAGCTAGTGAAAAATTTAGACAACAAATTGTAATTTAACATAACATATCCCTGTTCTTACAGATTGGACACAGTTGCCACTAGTAATTTGTTTCTGGCTAACTTTAGTTTGAGGAGAGCTCTGATCTTGCCATTGATGAGAACTGCAAAAGTAAAAGAAAAGAGCTTGTAGAAGTTTTTTAAAGAAATGGCAAGAATATGAGAGAGTGGTAGATAATTAGGTAAGATAATTGAGTATATTAGTGCCAGATGCTTGACAGTCTTATAAACCACAGAGAATGTATCAGTCCAGGTCCTCCAATACACAGGAAGTGCAGGAGGTTTTGAGGGGATGACCCCTGTGAAAGATAATGGGGGATAAAGTAAGATTGGATGTAGAATGAGGTAGAATAAGAGGAGTAAAAGGTGATTTCCTAGATTTTTACAAAAGCATCTGGATTAATGATAGTGCCATTTGATGAAGGGAGGAAGACTGAGAAAGTAGTAGGTTTGGGAGGGAGAAAAAAATAGTTTTGTCATGTAAAGAGTGAGGTAACATTTAGATAACCACGTGGAGACATTGAGTAGGTAGTTATAGGAGTTTGAGTCTCAGAGAAGTGGTCTAAGCTGGATATATTTATTTTGTAATTCATAGCATATCACTTACATTTAAAGCCACAGGATTATACAGAATCAATCAAGGGGAAAGTGTAGATGAAGAATTAACTCTTGGAATAATTTACTATTCAAAGTCCTGCAAGGTGAGAACAATGTAGAAAATGAAGTTGAAAAGGGGCAACAAATGAGGTAAGAGGGGAACCAGTGGAGTGTGGTATTTAAGAAACCAAGAGTACTAGCTAGGGTTCTCCAGAAAAACAGCACCTATAGCACACAGGTATAGTTTTGTAAGAGGAACTCTGATGTCTGACGGCAGGAGAAAATGGATGTCCCAGCTCAAGAAGGGAGAGAGAATTTGCTCTTCCTCCACCTTTACGTTCTAGCTGGGCCCTCAATGAATTGACAGCTGCTGCCCATTCTGTCGAGGGCACGTCTTCTTTACTCAGTCTACTGATTCAAATGCTAACCTCTTTCAGAAACACCTTCACAACATACTGAAAAGCAATGTTTTTTTTTCTATCTGGGCAGCTCTTAGCCCAGTCAAACTGTCACATAAAATTAACCATTATATCAAATGCAACATGTATTTTAAGAAAGAGGAAGTAATCAGTAATGACAAGTGCTGTGAGAGGCTTTCATGAGAAGACTCTGTTTCTTAGACTTACTGAAACAATTTCTTTTAGGACTGTTTTCTAAATTCAATTATTCTCAAAGTTTCAGGAAATAAATTTGGATTTTCACCCCGGGGTCTGCATATATATATATAAAACAGAAAAGCATATTAAGTTACACTGAAAAATCTATATCTATTAAGCTATCAACTTTCAAGACCACAGAAACAAAACCTTAGTCTCTTACCATTTAATCCCTCCCTTTCTTTCCATTAGACTTTGGATATGGAAGGAGTTATATAAAGTTTAACTGAGAAAAATTATACTACTCTATTCAGAAGATAGGAAATGCCATAATAAAATGTTTTTGACTATTAAAAAAAAGTTTTTTCTACTCTTCTTGCCTCATTTGATGACACAGGATTTTAGAATGAATGTAATACGGAGTACAGGCATGCCCTCTAGTTGTTTGGGGTTTTATAAGTATCCATTTTACACTGAAGGTACTTCTTTCCCTTGCATCTTACGTGTTGCAAGAGAGACTCAGGGGTGTCTAGGCTTTGAAGTTGACTAGAGCCCCATTCCCATGACAACCGATTTTCATTGTTTTGTTCTGCCTCTCAGTTATTATTGAATCATGATAAATCCCTTTCTACCTTCATAACCCTAAAATTGTTCCAAACCAAAGATCTTAACTTTTGATATTAACAAACATTTGGTGGCTTCTGATATTCCTCAGCTATATAATGATTTCTTCAACACACTTTAAACACCTATAACTGAGAGCCCTTCCAGATAACATGGGAAAAATCATAGTCATTTTCTCTTGTCACTGTTATAGTTCCCTTCCCTCTGCACTGCTTTCCTTTCTCTTAATTTCTAGTGTTTCAGAGACCCTTTATTTAGGCAAACTCTGTTTCCTACTTCCTGTGTCAAACTATATGTGAGTGGCAAGGCACATGAGTCATGTTTATTTATTAGCACTTTACTTTTAATGTAAAAATTATGCATTAGCTCAAAAACAACTTCATGAATACAAAAGCATCTTGATTATTTCAGGAAAGATATCTTTCCAAAATTTCAAGACACTTCTTTTTGTCCAGGGAAGAAGTAGTGATTTTTACATATCCATCACATAGATCAGAGCACTGTGACTCTGTGTGTGCATGTGTGTGTGTGTGTGTTACTGGTTCTTAATTTCCCAAGGGACCCTGTAATCCACAGAAATTCAGTAGTGCTCAAGTGGAGTGGAGTTGGGGTTGACTGTGAAACATGGGGCTCCTTTCACTTATACACTTAATTCAACAAAATTGAGGGGCAGAGAATAGTTTAAAATGTTTTATATGGGGGCTTCCCAGGTGGCGCAGTGGTTGAGAGTCCATCTGCCGATGCAGGGCACACGGTTCGTGCTCCGGTCCGGGAAGATCCCACATGCCGTGGAGCGGCTGACCCCGTGAGCCTTGGCCGCTGAGCCTGCGTGTCCGGAGCCTGTGCTCCGCAACAGGAGAGGCCACAACGGTGAGAGGCCCGCGTACCGCAAAAAAAAAAAAAAAAGTTTTATAATGCATTGCCAATAAAGTAAAGAGCCTGTTCATTGGCTTATTTAATATGCAGTAAAACTTCTCATTGGCTTTTTAATATGCAGTAAAACTTCTCACATCCTGAGGTTTTGGAAATTTCTGTGTCCCTTCACCTCGTTCTTAAGGAAAACTAATTTTAACCATTGAACATAAAAATATATGAAATGGTTTTAAAATATTACTGTAGAGTATCTTTTACACAGTTACAAATATATACCCATCTCTGATCATGTTGCTCATCAGGTGCACAGCGAGAAGTACCTGCAGCTAGTTAAAGGGGATGGAACATCGGGCTTTGGAGGATGTCCTACAGGGGATGTCACAGAAAACTGATAGGCAGGAGATGCATGAAGAAGACACTGAAAAACTCACACATTTACCCAGACAAGCATTTGGACTCTTAGCCTACAAAGAGCATCTCTGTTCTTCAGGGTTGTTTAGAGAAACTTTAAGAATGTTACAACTACACTTTAGGACTTTTGCAGGGTTTAGCAAGTTTCCCTCTTTCTCCCCAGTCCAATACACAAGAGAAACTAAACCTTGAAGTTAAAAAAGAGAAAAAATATCTCAGAGCCAGACAGTGCCTCTCCTTTATTCCATATAGTCCAGAATCCCAGCCCAAGTCAGCCTTGAGGACACAGGAGGTGATGAAGTTTAAATCCACTTTGGAATTGCAACTTTAAATTGCATTTAAAAATAGAAAGAGCCTCAAAATATATGGGATCTGTACACAATATACTTGGAGGGGAACAAAACAAAATTTAAAAGAGTACTTATTGATTCTTTAGTCAGAGAATATTTGTAGCAGGAATTACTCTAGCTGTTGAGGACACACCTGTAAAGAAAACAAACAAAAATGTCTGTCTTTGTGAAGCTTAAATTTAAATTCTATTGAGAACCCTCTTAAGACAGTAATTGGAGAAAAATTAAACCAATTCTTATTTAGACTTCACCAAGTTGAAACACATCATTAAACTTGCTAAAACCAGTATGAGTCTCACATTATAGACTTGAAATTAAAATGTAAGCTGTTTTTCCCCAAATATATATGTTGCAATTTATTGTAATACATCAGCTTTCTCATGGTGCTGCATTCTGGGAATTGTTCATTCTTCCACGTTGTACTTGACCCTATCTGAAGGGGCCTTTAAGGAATGGGTGGAGGAGAGAATTTTCAGTTTGTTTCCTGCCCCTGGTGTATTAGGGGTCTAAAGATAATTTTAAGTCTTCAATAGTAACCTTTCTCTTTTTCTGGCCCATGTCAGTGCATCATTTAGCAGTACACCTCACAAAAATACTTAGCGAAGTCCATTGCTAAATAACAAGCCCACAGTTTATTGGGGGGACATAATTTCCAGAAGCAGTATATTTGTTTGCTTTTGCATCCCCATCTTGGTTCCACCTTACACAATTGTATTTGCCTATCCCTAGAGCTTATCTAACTTTGGTGGGACTGTCGGTATTCCTGTTTTCCTTCCCTGAGTCATTTTGATTGATTGAAAGGATTTGGTTGTTCCTAGATCCTTAATTGGTCTTTGTCTGAAAGACTTTTATCAATTTCTGGGTTTTAATAATATAAGTGATATCATGCCCCTAAATCAATCCTTTTATTTCCCTTAAAAATTTTATGTTCTTTTCTTATCGTTTGGAGTCTAAAATTGGTTGGCTTTTCCAACATTGCAAAGCCATGAATTTCTGACATTTCTCTAAATCTTGCTATTTTGCTTGCAAACTGACAAATTCTCTCTGAGCTCTTCTCTTTCTCATCAAAGAGAGGTCGTTGCAAACAGACACCCACTAATAACATCGTTTTGTATCTCCTTCTCCTCATCCTACAAGTTTATTTCATGCATTTCTGCCTTCAAATACTTTGTGACACCTTTTATCATTTTTTGCCACTGTGTAATGTTGATTGCCATCTTTCAAGCATGCAAGACAGTGTTCCTGCTAGTCACTCTTTGGCCTCCAAGCAAATGCTCACAGATCTTTTTCTTTCTCCCTTCTTTCTTCCCTTCCTCCCTCCCTCCCTCCCTCCCACCCTCCTTTCTTTCTTTCTTTCTTTCTTTCTTTCTTCCTTCCTTCCTTCCTTCCTTCCTTCCTTTCTTTCTTTCCCTCTTTCTTTCTTTCTTTCTTTCTTTCTTTCTTTCTTTTCTTTCTTTTGAAATATCCACCTTCTACAATGCCAGGAAAAGAATGGGAAACACATTTAATTTGCATATAAAAGAACTATGAAGACCTTGTTGGGGAAGAGAGGGTAAAAGTCCTATGGGCTGGGAACTGAGAAAGAAAAAGTTAAGATGGAGAAAATAGGCTCTACAGTGTAGTCTGGATAAAATGAGTCCAATCCTATAGAGGATGTAAGAAGAAATGTTCGGGGGTTTGGTATTGCTTCACCTTTGATGTGTTTTGAGTGATAGACATAAAGAATACATTTTCCTTTAAACTGAATGGTTGACTGTTAAACTTTGTTATAGGTACAATATTCCTCAGATCTTCAACACTGAATCATAATTTCAAAAGGGTTTACATATAAATCACATTGCTCTCTTTTTCTACTTAAAAAAGTCATTGTCATAATTTATGGATGTAATAATACTGCTAATTCTAATACAAAGGTGGTTTATTCTGTTTTATTGTAATCTCTGATTAGATGTGTATAAGATTTACCATGCAGATTTTAAGGAGCAATTTTCCCTTTATTACAAGGTATCAAGAGATTCCTGTGTCTTTTTAATGTCAAAGATAGTTTTTGTTTGTTTGTTTGTTTGTTTTTTTGTGGTACATGGGCCTCTCACTGTTGTGGCCTCTCCCATTGCGGAGCGCAGGCTCCAGACGCGCAGGCTCAGCAGCCATGACTCACGGGCCTAGCCGCTCTGCGGCATGTGGGATCTTCCCAGACCATGGCACGAACCCGTGTCCCCTGCATCGTCAGGTGGACTCTCAACCACTGAACCACCAGGGAAGCCCCTCAAAGATAGTTTTGAAGTTTAAATGGGAGTAAGGCAAGAAATGAAACTCAGTTATTGTATTTTCCTTCTTTCAACCCAAAAAGTCAGTACAAAAGCCACAAAGATTGTGCTGTGTTTCTTTCATACCTATCATTTTGATTCAGTCACATTAATTTTCTCTACTTTTCTCCAAAGCAGAAATACAGATGGATGACCCAGAAGAGGAAAGTAGGGAGCAGTTAAAAGTGATTATATGTTTCAAGTTTCTGATCTTGGATTGAAAATTTATTGAGTTATAAGTCAATTAAACTGAGGGATATATATTAAATATCTGTTTCTGAACTTTTATTTTACTGAATTTTGTTCACCATATTTACCTTTGGACATGTAAAGCATGTGGAATAATGAAAACTAAAATTTGGGGCCTGAATTTAATAGACTATTCTTATTGTATATCACACTGCATGTATACTTAGTACAAGAGACAAGAAGTGACAGACTAATTGAAAAAGTTGAGTGCTAACAGTTAAGAAATCATGGTAACTATCCTGCCTATGACACTATCTATAGCTGGAATTCTAGCAAGTCACTTACCTACCTAGGTCTTAATTTTTGTATCTTAATATGAAGAACTTTTATTAATTTCTGTTCTACTAAAATTCTATTGTAAAATGAATTTTATTAGTTACATACAACAAAATATTTTTTGTTTTATCATTGATGAAATCCAGAAAATATGAGCTCATTATTATAATTTTCTGTAAGTAAAAAGAACATTTGAACTTGAGTGTTCACTCAGGCACATATTCTCTTGGATGAGTCAACATCTCTAAATTTTCTTTCCCAATTTTCTTATCAGTAAATAGGGATAATAATATTATGCATATAGCCATGAAGATAAAATATACACTCATAAACTGTAAGGCAAAAATTATTTTCTTTCTTAAAATATATTTAATAAAATAGTATGGCTGTTCAATGTATACTTTTTCTAAGTTAGGAAGAAATAGAATCGTATTTTAAACAATTTCACACTAGGAAAATAACATCATTTGTAAGGTCATAAGATAGCTGATTTACAAACCAAGGGAGAGTATAAAATAATAATGACCCTAAAATTCTTACACTAGTTTGTGTTTTGAAGACATCAAAGTCCTTCAATAATGGAAAGAGATAATCAAAAAAACTCTTCATAAACAATTTTCTTTTCTTAATTATTTCTACTAACACCAAGAAGGTATTAAAAAAGCTTAATAAACAATAAATTTCTGATAACTTTTGTAAGACAAAAGTGATTGGATAGTTCAAGAATTCTAGACACTAACCAATTATCTTTCTGAAAGTAGGTAGATAGGTGAATACACATGTATGCACATATACATATGGATAAGTTTACAAACACACACAACATACATGCTTATAGTGCTTTTTTAAACGTAGTCTATATTGTTTCTGTAAAATGGAGAAGATTATTAAGGGCTTTGCCTTGAAAGAGTTTGAAAGTACAATTATTCTAAATTCTATGATTTGAAAAAGAATATGGAAAATGGAGGCATTATCATTCAGGATGTTCTATTTTTCACAAATATTTAGGTATTTTAAGGATTATGGAATTTTTTTAAGGCAAGCAAGAAGGGTTTTCTTCTCTCCTTCTTTTGTTGGCCAGCATTAATTTTATAGTGAAACATGACCCCACTTGAACAAAGCTTATAAACTCTTTCCAATGCTCATTAAACCCTAAAGACCTCAAATCACCATTTCATGGGTTTGAACTCTTTTTCTGTTTAATGTCTTTACATTCATTGTTCTGCCCATATGTCCTTACAGACTAATAGATAATTCTTGTCTCACAATCTGACCTCTGTTTTCAATATGGTGCATGTAACAGATAAAATAAGACAGCATGAGATCTCTCTTTATTTGCCTCTTAACTTTGTATGCTGTGTTTCATTTGGCTTCAAGTCCTGGGAGATTCATTAGGTATTCAAATCAGAGAATAAGTCAGAAATCTCTACAAGTTAAGTCAGTGGGAATTGCTGTAATCAAATTTTACCAGATTCTTTAAACAATTATAGTTTATAGAACATTTCTTAGAAGAAAAGATCTTTGATAGATGCTAGAGGACAACTTTAAAGTACTGAGTTTGGGGCTTCTCTGGTGGCACAGTGGTTAAGAATCTGCCTGCCAATGCAGGGGACATGGGTTCAAGACCCAGTCTAGGAAGATCCCACATGCTGCGGAGCAACTAAGCCCGTGCGCCACAACTACTGAGCCTGTGCTCTGGAGCCTGCAAGACACAACTACTGAAGCCCGCGCACCTAGAGCCCATGCTCCGCAACAAGAGAAGCCACTGCAATGAGAAGCCCACACACTGTAATGAAGAGTAGCCCCCGATCGCCACAACTAAAGAAAGCCCATGCACAGCAACGAAGACCCAACACAGCCAAAAATAAGTAAATAAAATAAATAAATTAGAAAAATAGTGAGTTTGAGTCAAAATGATTTTTTAATTAGAAAATGTTTAAAAAACTAGGTATATAAAACAAATCGCAAGTATCTGCATGAGATTCCATATTCAGTGTTATTATATTTACTTAATCCTTGGGTTTGTAAACCAGTGCTAATATATATCATGATGAGTCTTAATTTTAAAAATAAATAGTCATTGCATCACACCAAAACTTTCTAAGTAATGTAAAAATTATAAAGTATAGTTTAAATTTTGAAAACCAAAATTGTAGAGAGAGATTTTAAATTGCCACATCTTTCTACTCTATTTAAGTGTATCTCCAGTAAAACAAGATGACATCATCTTTACTGTCAATTAAATATTTATATTTTTCCTTACTTTATTTTATTTTATGAATGAATACTCTTTCAAGTGTTTCATATATTTTTAACTAAATGGACTTATTAAACAGTTAAATATGTTAATTGATAAACAGTAGGCACACTTTTGCATTGTAAGATTACAAAAAGAATGTTTAATAAGGTATATCACAGAGTATTATCAATTTAGGAAAAAGTGAAATGACAATAAATAAGAAATGAATTACATTATGGCAAGAGGATTGGTTTGGAGAGAAGATAAGGCCAAAGAGTATAAAATGGCTATTCAATGTTGGAGTTAAAGAATGATCCATTTCATTTTATACTATGGAATCTCTAGTCTAATCTTTTTGAAAGTCTTCCTGAAAGAGTTGAGGTAATGACAATCTCAGGCTTCTTGGCTTATCTTCCCATAAAGCCTTCTCTCAAACTTTGAATATCGATTGTCAACCCATTTGGTAACCAGCTTTTTTTTCAACAAATATTACTAGAATGCTCAATTATCAGCTGTTAAATATCTGAACAATATCCTTTGTCTGGCCAGCTGCTAAAACGTCCAGTTGCAGGGCTTATTTCATCTCAAATACATGGGCAGCCTGCCAATAGTGTCCATTCTCAGCACCCTTCAACTGGTCCTGATACCATCCTTTCAGTGGCCAGCTGTTGCATTTATAGTTAAATTGTTGCCAAACCAAAGGTCACAAAAAACAATGCCTTGTCTTTTTTTTGGAACTTTTATCTTGCCCAAGCTTCATCATCAATGTCATATTGCTCTGAGCTAGCGCCAGCAACCCACAGATTTCCAGAAAGCTTTTAGAACGTATTTTGTATTCATCATAGATGGCATATAATTGAAGCAATCCACCTGCTCTGGGGCTTGTCTGTCAACTTTGATCTGGTTGAGGCATGACTGACACTTGCTTATTGTTGTAAATTTGGATATTGTTTTTTCAGACAAACGAGAAATCTATGCTTTATGATAGATCACTGTATGTCCTTTAGCTCTTGAAAAGTACAACTAGATGGTACAGTTTGGGTATTCACAACTGCATTACTATTTTATCCATAAGCTCATTTTAAAAATGAAAATAAATTGAATATTTTATAAAATAAATAATGGCTAAGTGTATAAAATATTCATTACAGACAGTGTATAAAGGAGTAAATTATCTATATCCCTGACATTAAAATAACCACTTTTGACATTAGGTTTTAGTTCTAGCTTTTTCTTCTGGAAATTATATATAGATGTGTATGGATGCCTATATGAATTAAAATCTTTAGGTTGCTATCTGTTGCTTCAAACACAAATTTGGGATGTTACCATTCTGACAAAATAATATGATTCTAAAAGTAATACATAATAATTGAGAAATTAGCAAAAGTACTGAAAAAAATTAATCAATAATTTTATTAATGTTTTGTGACAAATTACTTCATTTTTTAAATTTATGTATATTTGTGCATAATTCATAGTAGTTTAAAAAATTTGGATAACTCTATATTTTCTTTAATACATGCTTGCAACAAACAAACAATATACATATATATAAAGGAAAAGTTAATTATTTCCCCTTCTTTTTAATATGGTGCATCATGAAATAAATTAAAAATATTTCCTGTTACCATTCCAAACATATTTCTATATTTTTACAAATCAATATAAAAAGGCACAGCTAAATACTATACAGGGGTTTTTACTTATGATACCGTATTGTACCCATTATTCTAATTACTCTATAGCTTGCGATTTTCATTTAACAAATGTACATACCATTTTGCAGTCAAATCCTCTACCCCTGAGCTCTACCCCCAATACATACCATTTTGTTAAATGATTCTCTCATATATGAAGTTAATAACATTTCCCCAGGTGAGTAAATATATTTGAAATCTTAATTCCAATAGAAGATAAAGTTCCACCATCTTTCTGAACAATCTTTCTTTGATCATTAAACTGTTGTTTGAAATTAGATTATTTATAACTTTTATAAACACAGTTGCAATGAGCAATATGATGTATATGTTTTCTTTAAGTGGGTTTTGATTTTTTTTAAGATAGGCTTCTAGAACTGAAATTAATGATAAAAGAGCATAAAGTTAAAAATATATCTTGATTCATATTGTCTCTTGCTTAACAGAAAGAAAATTTGTATTCCCACAGTTTTAAATAGAATAATATGTCCATTTTGATGCAAATTATTATATTACTATTTTTATGTTTATATATAAATCCTTGCAGGACATTTGGTCTTGTCCAAAAACAACATAAAACATTTTGTCCATAAGACTTTTGGTCCGCATCAAAAGGACCTTGATATTTGGTCCTGTCCAAAATAATTAGTCATGGACCAAATATGTTCATGGATGTTTTAGGACCAAATTTCAAGTACCAGCTTTTCTGGCTGTGCACAAAATGTCTTATAGATGTTTTGAACAGCACCAAATGTCTGCTCACCATATAAATTTATACTTCTCTTTCAGAGATAACCATGATTTTTATAACAATTATTTTACAATGCCTATGTACAATTTCTTTTAAAAAATATTTTATGGTTATATGCAAAAAAATCTAAAATTATTTGAGAAAATAATGACTATTTGTATTTATAAATGCATATGTAAATTATATATTTTAATTTAAATAGATATAGATATAAACATGATCACAGATATTAATGCAAATATATATACATATGTATATCTAGTTTGCTACGTTTTATAAACATGGAATTACAGTTGATCCTTAAACAATGCAGGGGTTAGGTGCGCCTACTGGCATGGTTGAAAATCCGCTTATAATTTTTGACTCCTGGATGACTTAACTACTAGTAGCCTACTGTTGACCAGAAACCTTACCAATAACATAAAGAATCAACTAACATATAATATACTCTTAATTTAAAAAAATAAACAGCAAAAATAGAAAGCTCAGTCTTGTAAAATAATAATAAAAGAAAAACCTCTGGCTGCATTATTTTCCAAACCTGAGTGTCACTCTGTAGTGAGTGGGAAATCACTACCCTGAGAACAAAAATCTTGTCAAGTTATTAATTCTTCCTCTCCTCATTGTTGCTCATCTTCACAGCCTTGATAATGTGTGATTCTCAAATACTATGCAATAATATTTGCTCATTCATTTTGTTCATTTTGCACAAAAATCTATATGTTCCTGTCACATATTTTCATGTTTTGTTTTTCCCTGAGTATAATAACAGTGTCTTGTTTTATTCCAAAAGCTGAGGAATCTTTTTCCTTGTTCATTTCAGACAATCTAAGAAACTGGTTTGGAGAAAGGTTTATATGCAAACACTTTAATGTAATTTATTTACTACTCGTCATACATTAACACACTGCTTCATATAATTCTTACTTGCAATCTCATTGTATGCATACTATACTGCTTTTCTATTTATTCCTTAGTGTATTTTGAAAATTTAATCTCTCTATGCATTTAAGAGAATGAAATCAATATTACTAACCCATTTAAATTTGCTTTTCCTTTAGTTATTCTTAAAGATCTTGGGATGTATATATTTCTTCGGCATGTGGGTGATTACATGAGAACTTTCTTAGTATTGTTAAAAACCTTGATGGATTTCCTTTTCCATCAGCATTTTGAAGGCAATAAAATTTGAATTAGATATTGAGTGTGAGTAGCTGACTTCATTTGTAGGCCTTAGATAATCAACCTGTCTACTTTTATTTCCTCTGACCATAAAGTTAAAAAAATACTAATAAACTCAAAGAAATGTAGTGAATATTGATAGAATCATGTTTGAAAGGCAGTTTGAGGTGTTTTGTGTAAGCAGAAAATATTCTTATTCCTGAAAGGAGATGTAACTTGTAAAACATTATTTGGATATTTCTTGATAGGACATATAAGAGAAATTATAATACTTCCTTATATTTATATAGAAGATCTAAGTATCAAGTACTTTTTAGATCATATTTTGTTTCATAGCTTTATTTTTTCTTTTTGTTTTTGAATGGTTGTCCTTTGAAGAAAAATTTGAAAAAAAAATACAGAAAAACTTAAAGAATAGAACCTTAGGATGTACTGCCCAGTGATAACAACTGATTCAATCACATTTATTTTTAAGACATTTACCTGATTTTTTCCAAACTGAATGTCTTAAAATGTACCTCTTGAAAATGATTTTATTACATTTAAGAAATATTTATAAACAAAATGCAATGATGACACCAATTGCAGGTTAGGACCTTACAACCACCTCTAAGGCAAAACAGAGAAAGTGGGGCAGGTGATGGTGGAGGGAAGGAGGAAGAGAGAGAGAGAAGAAAGGAGGGAGTGAGGGAGGAAAGAAGGAAGGAAGGGAGAAAGAAACAGAGAAAGAGAAAGAGAGAAAAATGAAGGAAGGAAGGAGGGAAGGAAGGAAGGAAGAAAGAAAGAAACAAGGAAGAAGAAGAAAAGAGAAAGAAGGAAAGAGGGAAAGAAAGGAAGGAGGGAGGGAGAGAATGAAGAAATGAAGGAAGGTAGGGAAAGAAAGAAACTTTTTAATGCAGACAGGAATTGACAACGCTATTTAGGAAAGGTGTGTTCTATAGCATCACTATTTTAATATGCAATATTTGGAATTAGACACTGTCCTACAGCCACTGAAGACATTAATGACTCTTTATTGAGTTTATAATAAAGAGTACTTAAACGTCATCTGAGCCCACCCTCAAAGCATCAAGTTACAATGCTCTAAAGGCATTTGGCATATTTTTATTGATTTATAGACAATGGAAATAATGACAGAAAAGAAGAGATTCTGCAGAGGTTTGAATACATTTACTGTGGCTCTCGACAGTTGTCTGATAACCTGACTATCAAGCGGGGCTTGGGGACCTGTTAGTGGCAAAGCTGTGGAAAAAAGCAAAGTCACTTAATTTTAAGCTACTGGAAACTTTAACAGTGTTGGACTGCTAGTGCGTTAACTTGTCTCTACCACAAATTTTCAGCCTACTAAACAAGAAGAAGATAGTGTGGATTCGTGTAAAATCAAAATAATAAATCCAAGTGATTCTTTTCTATTTTGCAATGGCTCTTGGGAGTTTTTCTGCACAGAAGAGAATTCCTAAGAAGCTGCAAACCAAAGAAGGGTTTTAATTTAAAAAAACGGAGCTTTACAGCCAGCTCAAATTGAATATTAAGTAATTTTGTTTTTAAAATAGCAAGGACAAATATTCCATGTGAGCACTGTAATGATGTTAATATAAATAATAATTGTAATAGATCTCACATTTATGGGGTCATAATATAGATATTGTACAAAATGCTTTATGTATATTTTCTCACATTTTCCACACAACTCTATGAGGTAGATTTAGTCATTATCTTCCTTCATAGATTATAAAACTCAGCCATAAAAAGATTAAGTACCTTGAAGAACAGGTCCAATAAGCAGTAGATCTGGGATCTGAACCCAGAGAATTTGACTCTAGAGCCTATTCTTTGAAACACTTTCTCCAAATCTGATTAATTTAAATTAAATGAAGCACAGAATAATGCAGAGACATTACATTGGGCATTATCAGGAGGAAGGATTACATTGTAGATACATTCTTTGTGACTTTCCATTCCCTGTATTCTAATTTACCCCCTTTCTCCTGTCGTCTACAGCTTGTCTCAATAGCGGTTAACTGTTATTCTGCTACTTTTCAAAATGGTCCTGAACTATAGAAATATTTTACTTTGTCATATTGGCTTGTGAACCAAAGTTTTAGAAACCGATATCTGATCGAAATAAAAAAGGTGTTTATTTGGGGTTTGTTAGGACTGCAGCCTGGGAGACACAGATTCAAGAGGCACTTGAATTGTGTTCCACTGAACTACAAAATGAGGGAGGCTTATAAATGCGAAAAATTGCAAGGTTACAGTTATTTACATGAGTTGTTTATCAAGAATTAAAACCGGAGCTGGCAAGAAGTAAGGATGCCTGTTAAATAAGGATTAATTTGGGTTCGAAATGGTTGCATAGTTACAAGGGGAGGGCTTGAGACCATAAGCTTGTAGCTGGCAGGTGATGTCCTTGGGCTTCGTACAGTTCAGAGAAAGTTCAAGTTCTGAGTGGGGCAGAGAGGCGTCTGAGACCAAATCTGCAATGACCGCCCAACTTCATTTTTGTATGCCTGAACTGTGATTATTCCATTATAATTTTCATTGGTCATCAAGGTTAACTAGATAACTGAGGCAATGGAGTAGAAAGTGTTCATATTATGTGATACAATATTCAATAAAAATAGAATATGGAATAGTCACGAAGAGATTCATATCTTAAAGCAAAAATTAGGCTCAAAGGACAGGCATGATGCCACACATATATCTTTTTCATGGCATTGTAGGCAATTCAACAGGTAACACTGTATTCCCTGTCCAAATTGAGATCCAAAGGAAAGATAGAAAGGGGAGACAAAGAGACAGAGATGGGAATATGAGTCCTATTACTGATTGGTAAAACAATTTGCTTAGATCTCTGGTGGCTACAATGGCTTGTTCATACTTCACCCATAGATAAGGGTCTTTTCTTCACACAGACATTGGCAGAGTTAGAACCCTGCCAGCCTTGTGCCCAGCACAAGGCAGGGCCTGCTCCCTTGAGCTCACTGCATGACTGTGGTGACATGGGACTCAGACGCGGAAGTTGGGAGATACCAGAGTAGGGGCTGAGCGACAACCTCACAAGTATCTTCTTTAAAAGCACCCATCAGATAATGTACTGTTTCCCTGGAGGAATGTGGAGAATATATGTGTGTGTGTGTTTGCAAGTGTGTGTGTATGTGTTTAATTTGGTAGTGGAGTAGGACAAAATGCTAGTACTGGCACTCTTATATAAAACAAGAAGAATTAGGAACTTATATGCCCCATAACAAATATATGGTTTTTTAAATTAATTAATTAATTAATTATATTTTATTTTTGGCTGCAATGGGTCTTTGTTGCTGCGCTTGGGTTTTCTCTAGTTGTAGCAAGTGGGGGCTACTTTTCGTTGTGGTGCGCAGGCTTCTCATTGTGGTGGCTTGTTGCAGAGCATGGGCTCTAGGTACGTGGGCTTCAGTAGTTGTGGCACGCGGGCTCAGTAGTTGTGGTTCATGGCTCCAGAGCACAGGCTCAGTTGTTGTGTTCTTAACCACTGTGCCACCAGAGATGTCCCCATTATTTGTTTTTTAGTGTGGACAGTAGCTTAGTATAATCATACAAAATAGTCTCATTTTATAATATTTAAAACATATATGCAAAAATATGAAAACAATATGTCTATGATGTTTTATTTTATTTCTATGGTATCTCTATAATATTTTTATTTTATTATTTTAACAGAAAAATACAACATTTTTCCTTCACATCTCCTTAGTTTTTTCTCTTGTTTTTTAAAAATCAAGTTATTAAGTGTGCAATATTATTCGGATTATCTTGTCTCTCTCCCTCTATTTCTCAATCTTTCTCTCCCTCACACACACACACAGACACACATCATGACAGTCTTTTCATGATATTATATCTTACTCTCCAGTGCTTTCTTCATTTCTGCATTCATGAACCATTACACGGGTTTTACTTAAACCTCTTTGCAAGGACATCTGATTTCTTTCTGTTTTTCATTCCTGTCATCACTCATTGGAACTGTCCATCTTCTTAAACTTTAAACAAGTTACTGCTTGGTATCACCTTATAATTAAGTAGCTTTTCTTAAGTATATTGGCCACTTGGATTTCCTTCTTCTGCAATGCCTATTCAAATCTCTTGCTCATTTTTCTTTTGGCTTTTCTGCCATTTCTTATTGAATTCTAGATGTGAACGTTTTGTCTTAGATACTTTCTTTGACTCTATAGCTTCCCTCTCTATCTTATGTCCTTGAATAGACAGCTTTTAAGAATTTTAATGTAGTCCAGCTGAGCAATTTTTAATCCTTTAATGATTAATCATTTTTAGGAAATCGTTGTTTATTTCCACATTATTAAGGTATTCTCTTATGTTTTCTTCTAGAAGGCTTATTGTTTTGCTGCTCCCACAAGTTGCCTAGAATTATTTTGTGTAGAATCTGTTATAAGAATTAAGTTTATCATTATTATGACTATCTATTTGTCCACATGTATATTCAATTGATCTAGCACCCATTATTAAAAAGACAATATTTTCCCACTCTCTTAAGCAACCTTGGTAACAAAGTAGTGCTAGATGCTATTTCTGGATTCCACACCTGATCTTTTTCTGCTCTCTCTCCCAAATTAGTATAGCTTTAATATAAATCTTGATGTTAGGTGATGAATTTCTTTCCACTTTGTTCTACCTCTTCAAGTATATATGCAGCATCATTGACCCTTTGCATTGCTAATAAATTTTGGAAATTTCATTTCAACTGCCATCACAAAACATTTGAGATTTTTACTGGAATTCATTAAATATTTTAGGGAGTTCTAGTATCTTTAAAACATCAAAATAACTATTTCATAATATAATATAGCCCTCCATTTTTCTTTCTTTATTAATGTTTTTGGCAATGTTTTAAATTTTATTTGAAGCTTTTCTGTACCTCTTTCATTAATTTTTTCTCTAGACTTTATATTTTCAAATTTTATGCTATTAACAATTACTTTCTTTTGTGTTTAATTTCTAATTGCTTACTACCTGTTTATAAAAATACTGTTGATTTTTGTACATTGACCCTATATTCATCAATCCTTGCTGATATACTTATTAATTTTAATATTTTGGTAGGTTTGTAGGTTTAATTTTTCACAATTAATATAAATAATAATAGTTTTATTTCTTCATTTTCAGTCACTTTACCATTTTATTGTATTTTTTCACTGGCTACACCTTCTAATAAATAAAAATGATGATAATGGGCATTCTTAAATCATTTCCAATCTAGAAAAGCTTTTTTTTAAACATTTTACTATTAAATGTGATGGTAGCTGTAGAAATGTCATCTATTTATCTACCCATACTCTTTCAGCTTGATAAATGAACGTCCCTTCTTCCTAGTTTGCTAAATTTTTTATCATAACACTTTTAATATAATCTATCAATGTAATCATGTAAACTGTTTTCTTTATTCTGTTAATGTGGAAAATTGCATTGATTGATTTTAAAAATGTTAAACCAAACTCATAATTCCAGAAAACCCAACTTTGATTATATTGCATTATTCTTTCTATATACCCTAATCAGTTTGCTAATTTGTTTGACTCTTTGTTTTTATTATGGGTTGTTGATATCCTTACTGATTTATTGTTGTTCCATCATTTTCTATAAGGGTATTGTTAATATTTTCCATTATGATTTTTGTCCATTTTTGCTTTATATTTTTGAAGCTATATTACTAATAATACACAAAGTATTGTTATATTTCCCTGGTAAATTTCACCTTTTAATCATTATGAAATTTTCCTTTTTATCTCTAGTAATATTTTGTGATGACACTGCACTTCTAAACTGCAAATATTGATTCAGTCACTTGCTAAAACCCTTCAATAAATCTCTATGATTAAGACTGTAAGAACTTTCTAAGATTAACACAAAACTCCTTTAAAAGTTTCTGTGCAATTAAGGATAAACTCCATCACATGGCATTCAAAAATCTTCCATGCCCTTCCATAAAACTAGCTTTCTAACTTCATGTTCCATCAAATATTGTATGGTCAAATCATTCTGAATGAATAATATATCCTGACTATTAAGGAGTTCAGCTCTTCGCCAAAAATTTATGCATAATCTTTCAGGCCCAACTATAGGTAATTACCAAGGATTTACCTGACAGGTATTATTAGGAAAATCTGCCCTCCCCACACCAGTCTGGTGTACAGCCAGTGTACTGCAGGCTCTGAAGGGAGTTGGAGTCAAGAGCTCAGGTCTCCCTGGCCGCCATGCTCTTATGCATATATGCCTGTGTATCCTAGATGCCACCATTTTCAAGTCTCCAAATCGGGAACATGAAGATACTTTGTCTCCACTCTGACTTAGTTTTCAGTACTTTTCCATTCTTACCCCTTCCATCCTCTCCCTCAATCCTCAGTCTCCGGCCCCTGGGTCCATAAAATAATTGGAGCCTTTTGTTCAAGGTTCCCTCTGCACTGAGAATTCCCTACATCTGCATTGATCAACCTGACCCTCACCCAGTGCTGTTCCATGGGCAAAGCCAACGCTTTCTTCTTTTTTCTCTCTTACTTGTACTATTACACAAAGTGATTAAAGACTTGACTGTTACTTTCAGTTTGGCTTTTGTCTTACACCTGGCAACTCAGCTTTCTTTAGCTCAGCTCTTAACCAATATAATGTAGCTTTCCACTTGCTTCCTCCTCTTGCGGTTAAAGTGACTAGAATGTCCAGCCCCTAAATTTTCCGGTCTACAAATTTTCATCTTTTAAGACTCATCTCAAATACCAACTCACCTGCTGAGACATCACTCTTTGCCATTGACTACACTTTCATGTTAGCTTTATTAATTCTATTATACAAAACATATAATATATAATTAATATATTATTATAATTATAAACTGTATAATTATAATGTATATATTAATTATATTACATAGAGATTATATAATATATTATAAAATAAATGCATATATTTTAAATATATATTTACTAATAGTATATTTACCTTGTCATAATAAATAAATAATATCTTTACATTGTTATAATAAAAATTTAATAATAAATAGCATATATTTACATTGCCTCCTTTTAAGTTGCATATCTGTGTAGTCAATTACACAGTGACAAATACAGTGCCTGATGCAAAGTAGACACTCTTTAAATGTTTAAAAAATAATTGAATGAAAAATGCTCAAAATAAATAAAAAATAAATAGCATCTTCTGGGGTGTTTTTTAAAATATTTTTAATGTTTCATTTAATGTTAATTTAAGCGAAATAGAGCCTTATTGTATAACATTTACATTTTGAGATAATTAAAAAATAAATGAGTAAAGACCCTCCTTTGTTTAACTCATGTTTTAGGTTACTAATTAGGTTACTCTTTGAAACAACAGTTTCAAGTAAAAGTTGTAATGCATGTAGAAGTAGTACATTTAAAATATACAATTACTCTATAATCATAAAAGTGAAGTTAAAGGAAAAGATGTTTTTTTTTAATTTTTTCTGTAAAGAAACATATAATATTCCCTTCATAGAATGGATGATAAAAAAAAAACTGGTAAATATTGAACACTGTGATGTTTAGCTTTGGAAGCTATATAATACATACATTCACTTACATCACACACACACACTTACCCTCTTATATTTTTATATTCTGACTTTATCCAACTTAAATATTTTTGAAAAAAAATTGTGATAGAAATATGTTTTTTCTATTGCAAAAAAAAAGTTGCCAATAAAAACATATATTATTGTTTCAGTGTTACTGTGTTTACCTGTGATTCCATTTTGAAACAATGATAGTACACATTTAAGGACTATACCATAGGCTGAAGAAGGTGAAGGAGAATTCAAGGCCAAACCATAAGTAATCCTTCTTCCAGACTTCTTGTCATGTAAGATAAATATTCACATCATATAAGCAATATTTATTTGAAATTTCTATAATTTACATCCAAAATCATCTTGTCAGGTAGATTATTCATTAGTTTTAAAGAAAAGCTCTCTGAATTTAGCACAGTAGCCAGTACTGCCATCACAAATCCTATTTGTGCAAGGATGTTGAGTGGGTGAATAAGAGAACTGACATGGTCATTCCTACGTAAGCCACTAACTAATTACTCTGATTGTGTCCTATTTCTCCATCTTGCTTCTAATATATGTAGACTCCCACCTTGAATCCACTCCCCAAAGAGTCTTCCTTAGAAGAATGGTGAAGGAGTTCCATCCCCAATTCCATCATCTCCAAAATGTTCACCTATGATTTCATATACTTTGGTGTATTCCTCAAACTATCCCATTGTTATCTTCTAGAAATTCATTTAAGTTCATAGCCACTTATGTCTACTCCACCTATTCTCAGTGCCATTATGAATCTATCCCTTTTGATATACTTTCATGATCATTTTAATGAGATTAAGGGATAGAGAGAAGGAAAGTATGTGAGAGCAGTTAACTCATTTAACTATTGTCAAAGAAAACTTTCACTGGACTTGTTAATAAGCAGTAAGACTGGCCTCAAGAGGTGCAGTAGAGATTGAACTCAACTCCTCTGAAACAAAAGGAGAGATAAGTACACAAGAGTGAGCTAGTAGAAAAATTGCTAGAGGACATTAGTGAGAGGTCGGTCAGTGTGATTAGTCCATCTGTGCTTTCTAATTGGCACTTTATCTGAGTTACGTTTCTACCTCCTACAGGGACTGGGAGATAGGGACCCAAATTTCTTGATGATTACATTAAAAGGAATGTCTCCCAGGTCCTTGAGAAAGACATTATAGAAGATTTACATCACAAGGGGGCAGAGAAATAATTTATAATTGTAAGTTTTCTAAAGTAAATGCTCTTATAAAAGGGAGGTGAGGTGCCAATAGTCAGGAAAAATACCTGTCTAAAATTTCATCAGGCTGAGAGGAACTTTAAGGCCATCATAATCACTATCTTTATCTGATTCTCAGAATTAGTATTTCTAAAACCTTCCCAAATAATTCTTATGCATGGCTAGTTTAGGTACAACAACACAACTATAATTACAAGTCTAATTCAAGCCCATTACTAAAGTAAAATTAAATAGGACACTTGGTCCTCTTTTTATAAAATAAATTCATTTTTCTTTTACCCTCCCACTCACAAATAATTCTACTAATTATTTTTAGCAAACAATTGTGCCATTTTATGCTTGGTGCTTATCATATTGCAGATTAAGTTAAGGCCAGAAAATTAATTTTTCAAGTTATGAAAATCAAAAATATAGTCACACCAAGGAACCACATACGTTACAACAGTGGTAAAGCTATTCTGGGCACTGTTAATGCAAAATTAAAATGTTGTATCATGGTTGGGCCATTAATTTGGGGCTTAAACTTTAAACAAATAAGAAGATAGAAGAAAAAGCTTCTAATAAATCTGAGAATTATAGTAGTGAGTGTCTAAGGCCCTTTCCATTTCTCCAGACTTAATGGTCCTCCCAGAGATTACTGGTCACTACAATCCAGTGAGACCGGGCATTAGATGTAACATGAGTGCCTCTCCCACTTAAGCAGAGGCAGAAGGGCACTGGCAGCTATTTTACAGTCACCACTCTACTCCAGGGGATCTCTTGTGATCACTATCACTTGAACAATCTAAAGACTCTCCTTTGTGGACACTTCAGCCCTAGTCTTTGCTTCTGCATTGCAAAATGCTGGACACAACCAGAGCTCTTAGTTTAAGGACACTTTTCCCTGCCACTTGAGCTTAGTGAATCGGTCTCACCTGCTTCTGCAGTGCTCCTGAGTCTTCCCTAAATGATTTAATCCAGTTTCACAAGGAACCTTGAGCCTTTAGTGATTCAGTTAGAATCACTAGTCAGATGGCAGTGATCAAATATGGATGATTTGAGTGACCTTCACTGAAATCAGCATTGCTAACATAGGCAGAAAAAATGTGCCTGATAGCCTTTGTTCACCAACTGTTCACAAACCTGGGCTCTGGTTGTGTCTCTACAGGACACAGTCAATTGGTGATAAAGATTCATAGGTCAAAATTAAGCCCATTGATATTGAAATGAGATTTATTTTTCATATTAAACCAGTTAATACTTTCTTTCTTCAGAATTGATTAATTGAATTTTTAAAATTATTTTACAATTATGCTTTTATTAGTGCAATAATTTTTAATCATGGAATTCATACTGTGTTTCATAATTCTAGAATGCTACTATATATTTTGCTTGTTTAAAATATTTTTTTCTTCAAAAATATATGAATTTTGTACAAAAAACATAAGAACAAGTTTATCCAAAGCGTATTTATCTTCAAAATTAAATTATAATACTCCCAGCATCACTGATACTATTTTTAATACCTTGGGGAAATATATATTGCGTATGAGTTAGTTTCTCATTAAAAAATTACTACACTGGCTTAAAAGAGAAATTAAAATAGATAAATACAATTTAATACACCAATGACAGATTCAAAAATCCAGTACTTCACCCTTAGTAGAGTACCCAGTAGCCATCTATGACTATTGAGCATTTGAAATGAAGTTAGTCCAAACTGAGATATTTGTAAGTGTAAAATACATAGTGGATTTCAAAGACTTAGTAAAAAAATAAGTAAAATGGTAATAATAATAGTAAATAGTAAAATAAGTAAAATGATTTTGTATTCATTGATGATAAAATTAGTGTTTTATACATATTTATTATTAAAATTAATTACTTTAAAAAATTTTAATGTGGCTACTAGAAAATTTAGAATTATACATGTCACTCTTCTAATTAGACAATGTTGCTCTAATGCCTCATCGTATTGAATATTGCCTTTAATGTCAATGTACTGATTTGTTTGACCATGAATACCTGAATAGAAATACAGGTTACAAAAAGTAGCAAAACCAATCTCAGAATCTCTTCCCATGATTGAAATCAAAAGAAATATTACTAAATTTACAATATTCAACTATTTTTAGCCTACAAAAACAGCTAGTTCATGTAGTTCAACTTTTCCATCCTTCATATTTCCCTTTTTTTTTTTTTTTTTTTTTTTTTTGCGGTATGTGGGCCTCTCACTGTTGTGGCCTCTCCCGTTGTGGAGCACAGGCTCCGGACACGCAGGCTCAGCGGCCAGGGCTCACGGGCCCAGCCGCTCCGTGGCATGTGGGATCCTCCCGGACTGGGGCACGAACCAGCATCCCCTGCATTGGCAGGCGGACTCTCAACCATTGCGCCACCAGGGAAGCCCCATATTTCCCTTTGATTTAGAAGTTCGCTGGTGTTTTTCTTGTGATATCAAATGACCATGACCATCTCCTTCTTACCTCATAGCATCCAATCTAATTCTTCTGTATCAGTGCTCAAAATTCCAATTTTCATAAGAGAGTTATTTGTGACAATATGTTGGTTGGGTCAGAACCTATCTAAATGTATTTTGAGAAATTCTGCAAAAATGCCTATATGGTTCTCTGTAACCTACTCTCATGAATAGCAGAAAGTTTAAGGTTTATCTTAATAGTCTCAGAATGTTGGGGATATTGAAACATACACAGTGATGCCCTTTGATTTTAATGGGGAGAGGAGTTAATCTTAATCCACTATTAGGGTTCTAATTAGAATAAATCTGTCTAAGAGACTAGATGCCCCAGAAGCTGGAAGTAGAGAGAGATCATGAAAACTAAGAGAGAAAAGTCATAGGAGTGAGGTAGTAGGACTGTGAGCCACAAAGGAAGACAGTGACTGAATGTAAGATTAAGTCATGTTTCTCACTATACTGTGCATTTATGCCCAACTGCTCTTTGATCTGACTACCCTTAAAGGTGTGGTATAAATGAAGGAATTGTACCACTATTGGCCCAAGAGCTCCACTGTGGATAACTTATCTGAAAGAGTTGAATGTAAAGAGATAGGAAGGAGTTTCCATGCTGGGGGTGGGGAGAGAAAAGAGCACAGAGATTGACAGATTGGACAACCCCATTTGGGGCAGAGCTGTTGACAGTGGGCAGAGTAGGATGCCAGCAAAGTGAACATAAGAGGAGAAAGATTTTATTTAAAGTTACAAATAGCATGTCTGATTATACAGTGACAATTCCCCAGTCTCAGAGATGGCTAGAGAAACTCTGTAGGGAAGAGAATAGCAGAAATAGCCTGAAGTTTGAAAGAATTCTAGAAACATCTTTTGTTTCCTCACGTCAGGAGAAACAGACCTTTGGGATATTATTATAAATATGGCAAAATTTTGCTGACTGGTACTTCAGGTGAGAGGGGAGATAGAAAACATATTTTTAGAAGTTCCATCCTTATTCACCTCTCCCTGCAAGCATAGGTATATTATCTCCTGAAAATATATTTCATGCTGTCTATATTCTGAGGTTGAGGTATTCTGGTCAAATTTAGGACCCATCAAAGGCCCCTTTGATTATAATTTGCATGGAAGACCTCCATAGATTTTCAGTGGTGGATATTTTTTCCTATAAGCTTTAGGCTTTTCCCAAGTATATGTTGTGTATGGAGACAGTTTCTGTTATATACTTTAGATTATAAGATGATTTGCCTGTTACAGTACAACTCTTATGTTGAAAACTTCACCTTAGCTCAGTTGTTAATACCTGTTTCCCATAGGTTTCAAGTGACTTGCCCTAATTCCTTTAAGAAACTCTGTGATAATGAAAGCAGCCCAGTAGGGCCCCTCAGTGAAGCAACTGTACCAGGTAAGAAATTATACTGAGATCAATCTTTGGCCTGATGTCTTGTCTTGTTTGCCTTCATATGCACATCCATATGCTTATGCAGCTCCTTTATCCTCTTTGATCATCTGAATGAGCTCCTGCTCTATCCCAACATTCTGCTATATGTTGTGGATGGAGTGATGAATAGAATTTTAACATGGGATGCATTAAAATAAAATTGTTAGCTCCCAGTAGTAATTAGTAGTGAAGCTTTGCCTTTGCCTGGAACTATGGAATAATGTATCTCTGGAAGGCTTGTTAAAATGCCAATTCCTGGACCCCAAACCCAGGGATTCTGATTCAGTGTTTAGGATTGGGCCTATGACATGTTTTAGTGACAGGCCCCCAGGTGATGCTGATGGTGCTGTTTTATGACTCATACTTCAAAGGCCATTGTTATAGTGCACATTTAAGACTATTGAGATACCATGAAATGAAGCAAAAAATAAAAGAGTTAATCAAAATATGAAAAAGAGCTAGATCTGCTCTCAGCTTCAATACTTCTTGTTTTGTGTATTTGTTTGTTTACTTTTGAAGCTGAGTGTCTACCTAGAAAATAGAAAACAAACAAACAAAAAAACCCAAGTATTTCACTTGCATAGTTTCTGTAGAGTGAAAGACAAACTCCACATGTTTCTGTGCTGATGAGTATATCCAGTTAGCCTCTGGACCTAAACCAATCCAACCCATGTGATTTACCTGTTAATCTTTGTCCATTTTGGCCATCCCATTCTCATTAGATCCAAAACACACTAATCATGTATACTAAAATTAGAAATTTCAATAGAAAAATAGCAAAGGCAGGCCATGAGAACGAGCAATCTTAGAATTGTAATTTACATTCCAGTGGGAGCCATCTATGAAAAGAGTTATTTTAATTTAATCCTCAGTGAGGGGTCCTGTACACTGAAATCAGCTCTCTGTGAAAAATGCAGACTTTTAATATAGTTAGATTATAAGGTAATAACATTTTGCAAGTTTCTCAAAACTTACACTCCCACATAGGTTTAATTGCTACAAGCCATTAGTGGGGAACATTTTCCTGAGAAATATGTATTATACAAAAAAGGTGAATGGAAATCAACTGTTTCAACATCTTAAACTGTGGAACTTCATGTTAAATGTTTTTCTTCTATAAAAAGATAGAAAAGATTATGCTCTAATATGTTTAGAAGTTCTCAAATTGCTCATTTAAAAATATATATCTGTGGGAACAAACAGTCTTGGTAATAAAAAGAGATCGCTTTATCCAAATTTCCTTTTTGTGTGTTATTTTAGGAGACTGAGTTAATCTAAATAACACGGTAAAATTTCAACACAAACCACATCTGATAGGTGTGTTGTCTTTTTCTCAATTTACCCCACCTCAGTTCCATTCTCCACCCTTTTCTATATTGCTCGCAGTCCAGGAGACTGACCCCCTGGACACTGTATCTCTAAGATTCCTTTGAGCTGATACCTCATTGTAGTTTTTATTTGCATTTCTCTAATAATTAGTGATGCTGAGCATCTTTTCATGTGCTTATTGGTTATCTGTATGTCTTCTTTGGAAAAATGTCTGTTTAGATCTTCTGCCCATTTTTTGATTGGGTTGTTTGTTTTTCTGTTATTGAGCTGCATGAGCTACTTGTATATTGCTTCTATGTGGAATCTAAAAAAAAATGGTATAAATGAACTTATTTACAAAACAGAAATAGAGTTACAGATGTAGAAAACAGTCTTATGGTTACCATGGGGGAAAGGGGGGAGGGTTAAATTGGGAGATTGGGATTGACATATACATACTACTGTATATAAAATAGATAACTAATTAGGACCTACTGTATAGCACAGGGAACTCTACTCAATACTCAGTAATGAGCTATATGGGAAAAGAGTCTAAAAAAGAGTGGATATATGTATATGTATAACTGATTCACTGTGCTGTACAGCAGAACGTAGCACAACATTGTAAACTATATTCCAATAAAAATTTTTTTACAAGATTCCTTTGACAGCTATCTTTGGTTAGATTTGTTTAATGGTAGCATACTCAGTTTAAAGGAGGAGACAGAAGTTAAAGTATTTGTTCCATACCAGAAGATTCTGATGCAGACTAAAGTTCGATAAGCACTAAACTGGAGGACCTATTTAATATTAAAATCAGAAGAGCTTCATTAACATATTTTTAAAATATATAATTCCTCAAGGCATTACAGAGGTCCATAGTTATCTTCATTTTAAGTCCATGCTGTTGTATTTGTCCCTGGCTGTCACTGCATCCCTCTGTGGTAATAACTTCCACTAGCAGGCACACTTATCCAAGATTCTACCTTTTACTGAGCACCAGTAACTATTTACTCCTTTTTCCCTGAGGTCCCTGAGGTGTTAACTGTGTCCCTCTGTAGCTATCCTGGGGGCGCCCCACTACCTGGTTTGATCTTTTAGCATAGCATTTTCCACCATGACACCATTGACATTTTGGACTGGACAGTTCTTTGCTGTGCAGGGCTATCCTGTGCATTGTAGGATGTTCAGCATCACTGCTGACCTCTACCCCCTAAAACAAGTAGCACTCCCCAGTAATGACGATCAGAAATGTCTCCAGACTTTGTCAAGTGACTGTGGAGGACAAAAACTAGTACCTCCAACGCATACTCTCTGCTGAGGACTGCTATCACAAACCATCTCACGCTTCTACGACTACTCTTTTCTTTCAAGTCTCATTACTGCAACCATTGAAGGAAAATCCTGATTCACAACCCAAAATGGTTAAATAAAATTATTTTTAAAATGGACTTATTGACCAATAGCAGTAATGCTGCAAAAGCAAATCATGATTAATTAACTCTATATGGTAAAATTATATTAGACCATGCACAACTATATAAGAATAGTTCTTAATGGCATAATTATGGAATTTACTTAATAAAATAATTATTTTCCAAATTGGAACTTTTAAAAATTATAATATATAACATTGCTAAAATGTATATGACATTACAAAACAGAATTGTATTATATGAAGTAATGTAAATTTTTCTAAAGTTTTAAGAAGAGTCAACTAGCCCAAATCTTATAAAAATATGTATAGATGTTCTTCAAAATAATATAAAATATTATTAACATTAGAAAGAATGAAAAATAAACTTAATGTTAAAAAAACATATTTTAAAAATATTATAAAATTGTTCTTATTAATACTGTTCCAGCATTTCCAGCTCTCTGCTTACTAACTATAAGGTAAGACTACATTTCTCTGCCCCATTGAAGTTAGGTCCAGCCACGTGACTCTCTTTACCTGAACAAATATGTTCAGAAGCAATTTCTTTCTCTTTTCCTTTTTGGAATTGATGCTCTATAATTGGCTCTCATATTTAAACACAATGATAGTATTGGTCAATATCACATATAATGATAAATAACATATATCATCACTTACTCATGATGCCTACTTAGTTCATCAGTTTAATAAAGTTTATCTTTTATGCCTATCCGAAAATTTCAAATTATTAAAAACAAAGTTAGTTTCTTGTTAATTCATCATCCATGATGGAGGTGGGAATGAAACACTGCATACAATTATAAACATCTTAGATTAGATTTAATATCATATTAATTCACAGGGAAATATATTTAATCACTTAAATAAATGAAAAGCTAATATTTGTATCACGTAACTCAGTACTTTAAGAAGACTAAACTATTTTGCAATTAATTTTCTCTAAAATTATAAAATAATCCTTTAATTATTAGCTCATCTTCTCTCAATCCTTGAGAATTGTGGAAATTGAAAATCTGCTAATTGTAGCATATCTGAATTTTAACCTCATCTTTTAAATCCTCATCTAATGATTTTTCTACTATACTTTTCTTTCTTTCCTATGCCATTACTTTCTAGATCATAAGGTATGATAAATAAATGTGGACCACCACATAATATATTTTATTAATTTCCAGATCACAAGATGTTGTAAACAAATATAGACCACGACATAATGTGCTCTCTGGCTGTTAGAAGTAATAAGAGCAGCAAACTAATATTTACATATGTGTACAATGTGCTGCAACCATGAAGGAAGCATTCCAAGTGCAAATTCATTTGATCTTCACAACTATACTAGAAAGATCTGTTGCCATTGTTTTTTGTGTGATATTTAAAACATATTTGAACAACTCAATTATATTATTTTATTTTTCAAATTACTACTCCAGTGTGTAAGCAGCAGCTGCTCTTAAAGCAGCTTTTCCTTTATAGGAAGACTATTGAAGTAGCAGAAACCAGTCTCTTGCAATAGTTACCAGAATCTCAAAATTAAGGAAGAAGTTAGCTAACAGAACAGAAAGGATTAGGTTGTCTTTTGGCCACAGCTTTTCACGATCAAGGATACTTATGTGTTATGCCAATCAATCTGGTTCTAATATAGTGATTCTTCATTGTGTTTACCTATCATTGGAAGGGAGAATGATTGCATACCTCACAAGGATATTTACAGTAGAATATAAACTCTATGAAAGTAGAAGTTTGTAGCTGTAGAATATGCTTGGATAAATTTGAATTCATTTTGTTCAATGATGCATCCCGAAAATATTGGCTAAAGTTTAACATCAAGTAGATATTTCACAAATTTTGCGTTGTTGAAGACATCAATAATCAGATAACCATCTGGATAATAAAATGAGGATTTGCAAAGGAAAAATCAGAGGAAAGATACTGGAAGAAGACACAAAGCAGATAAAGTTTTTATAATTGTGAAGTTACCTCAATAGTAGCTTCTATTTTTATCTAATAAATATGTTTTTCATAGTGCTCCCATAAAGATGATGGCCTAAGGACTTAATGTATATTTAGTGAAAGAAACTTGTACAGGCCTATTTTAGATACTATTGTATTGTAATACTGCTATCTTTGTACAAAATGTACATTTTAATAACTGTGATGCTGTTTTCCATGCTAGCAGCGTCCAGAGGTCCTGTTGTGAATACAGCCAATTTTTAGGTCATTAAAGCTCAGAATACTAGGTTTCTAGGACATGATTTGTGAAATCTCACTTCTTTCCTCATTTGTATATTGTGTGTGTGAGTGTGTGTGTAATTACAACAGATACTAAAGGCTTTTTAAACTTCAAAATGGACATTTGGCTTATTATTATTTATTCTCTTCTGACCCTTACTATTTATGCACATCTAAATTGTTATATCATGTTTGTGAGTTTGAAAATTATCCAGAATTGGAGAAGGATCATGCTTGTTTTTTAAAATTAATTAATATGTTTCAGCTTTCACTACTCTTTTTACTCTCCAACTTCCCCACCCCCTCCCCCAATTGACTTCAGTCACAAACAAGTCTTTTAGAATACTCTGCCACATTATAGCAGAATAGCCTGGTGGGTGAGGAATGAGGAGCAGCACCAGAAAGCATTAAACCTTGTACACATTATGCCAATAAGGTTTGCCACAGCAGCAGTGCTATACTCAATTATAAATAATAACACAACTACAAGTGCATGCCCTCTGCTTTCAGCTGATTAAATATCATAACTACACAAGCCCTAGTACAGAGGCATGAAAGAGAGATTCCCAGTTTTTACCTAGAAACTGAAACTCTATCGCTTAAGTGTTAATTGGTGTTACTTTGAGTAACAATGCTCTGAACCGAAAAGGCAAGACAAGGGCTCCCTGCAGCAATGTTAAAATGGTATGCATTTATTCTCAGCTCCCTAAATTACCAGTAGTGTGTACACCACCTCATCTAGTTGAAATAATGCAGGAGAACAGTAGGGGGTGAATGGGGCAAACCTTCAAATTGATAGATTCTGTTAATGGACATCTGAATTATATCTCACTCTCACACATCCTAAGTCATGTAAATGATTAAAAAGGAAGCTAATTTAATGAGAATTGGTCATGTATTTTAGAGGTACTACCATGTAGATGTACTTGTAATTAAAATGCATATGTAATATTTTGTACTATGCACATAAATTTACAAAGAAATGTAAATTTTAATGTTGTCAATGTTTATATTGAGTTGTAATGTCAGAACCCTGGGGACTGTTCTGAGCAAAACCACAAAAAGATCATAATCCTTGAAATACGTATAGTTCCTCTGCACTATTAACAACTGCATGAGGTAGTCCATTGTCTCCAATTTACACAAAAGGTAAATGACACTCAAAGAATTGTTGCTCAAAACAGGTGCACAATCAGACAAGATGACCATTTCTAATTCCCAGTTTTGATCTCTTTGTACTGGACTATGATGTTATTTACAAATATGTCAAAATTGTGTGCCATGATAAAATAAGTTTATCCCTTTATTTCAAGGAATCACACTTAAATTTGTACACATTATATTACATAAAAGAAAAAAAAATCCCATAATCCCCCAGGGAGTCCTGGGGTCTCTTATTACAGGGCTAATATGGAAAACTAAAATATTTTATTGTTGAACTTTTAAATAATCCATATTTCTTAAGAAAAATATTTACTTTTTTGGTAGTCATGAATATTTTTAGGTATAGATGTGGAAGGTTATTTGTCATGCTTGATAAAGTCTTAGTCGTGAACACATCTAAATTGACCCTTCACATAGTGGGCTACTAAGAGCTTTATAGTATTTGCTTTATATGTACCTCCAGTGTATACTGGAGCAATATTGCTGAGTTAATTTTTTTAATTGAAAATATGAATCCTATGCTTAGATTTGATAAATTCTACAATTGTGCTAATATGGTAGTCACCAGCTTGATGTGGCTATTTAAATTTAACTAGAGTTAAGTAAAGTTTAAAATTCACTTCCTCAGTCACACTAGCCATATTTCACATTGCTTTCTTGGTATAAGTGGCTAGTGGCTACCAAACTAAACATTTTCATTGTTGCAGAAATCTTATTTAACAAGGCAATTTAGAACATAGAGACTTGCATACATTTGAGGGTTTATATAGTTTTTCATGCCAATTGTACCAGAAATACTGAATCTATCATAATATTCATTTTAAATATATAATATGTGTGACACAGGTGTTGGAGCTATCACACAGGAATGTTAAAATAACTATAGGTAATATGCTAAACAATTTCAAAAACATGATACAAGATGTACAGAAGGAACTCCTTTGACAGGTTACCAAAAGTAAGAATGTAGCTGAGCAACGAATCTGTGAATTTAAAGATAAGTCCATAGGTGTTATTCAAACTGAAACAAAGGGGAAAAAAAGAGTGAAAGTCATCATCAATCATCATCATTATCATACTCATGCAGAAGATATAGGACAATATCAAGCAGTCTAATATATGTATTTGGAATCCCAGAAGGAGAATGAGTCAGAAGAAATATTTGAAGAAATGACTGAGAACTTCCAAAAGTAATAAAAAACAATAATCCATAGTTTCAAAGAACTCTTAAGAGGCAAACGAATGTACAAACAAATAAAACAGGACACAGCTTTGCAAGAAAGAACTCCAGAGTTCTACAGAGGGAACTCCATGAATATTCAGAAGAATACTGATCAGTGCATGCATGTGTTACCCAAGGCTAGAGAAATAATTATTTGAAAAATTAAAGACAAAAGAGCCCAACACTTGCAAAGGGCTGGGAATAGTGCCTGTTCCCATTACTGAAAAAAAAGCTCATAATTCATGGATAATGAGCAGAGTATATAGAAAAGTTCTCCCTCAGTAGTAGGAAATATCTAACCTTAAACACTGCACCAATCCTGATGAACCTTGACATGAAAGGAATAAGTACTTCAAAGTAAATTAACTTCATTAGAGAATCTAGAAATATTCAGCATCCAAAAGTGTAAAATTCACAATGTATGCCATCAAATCAAAAATTACCAGACATGCAAATAAATGGATAAATATAATCCATGAATAGGAGACAAAAAAGTCAATAAAATCTACCCAGGACTGATACAGATATTAGAAAAATAGGACATTAAAACTATATTCCATATGTTCAAAGAGTTATGTATAAACAGAAATGTGAAAAGACCCAAATATAACTTCTAGAGATGACTACAATATTTGGGATGAAACATAGACTAGTTAAACATTGCAGGAAGAAAAGATTAGAAAACTTGAAGACATAGTAATAGAAATTCTTCAAAATAAAACATAGGAGCTATTAAAATATAACAGAATTAAAATTAATGAAAAGAGAAACAGCTGTGGGACAGCTTCAAGTGTGCTAATATACATGTAACTGAACTTCTCAAATTGGGGAGGCCAGAAAAATATGTGTAGAAATAATTACTGAAAGTTTTCCAAATATGAAGATACTCGCAGATCCAAGATTTTCAGTCATTTCCAAGTATAAGAATCTTGAAGAAAATGACACCAAAACACATTATAATCCAATCATTCAAAATTTCTGATAAAAGAAAAATCTCAAAAGCCAGAAGAGAAAAAAGACTACGTACAAAGGGAAAAAATATGTAAGATTGACAGTAGGCTGTCCAGTGAAAACAAGTGAGCAAATAAACACTACTCAAAATTCCATATCAAATGAAAATATCTATCAAAAACAGGCAAAATAAAGACTTCTACAGATATGTAAAAGCTGAAAAAATTCCTCCCCAACAAAACCATATTAAAAGATTTGTTGAACAAAGTTCTTCAGGAAGAAAGGAGAAGATAGCAGAGGGAAACTTGGATCTGCAGAAAGGGACAAAGTACACCAGAAAAAGTAATAATATGCAAAAAATAAACCTTGCTCCATACTTTACACCATGTGAAAAATATACTTGACACGGATCAGAGATTTGAGTGAAGAGTAAAATGATAAGGCCTTTACAAGAATTCATAGAAGAAAATATTTATGTTTAGGAATTTGACAAGGTTTTCCTGGTTATGACACCAAACCAAACCAAACAAAACATAAACACTTGGACTCTATTAAAAATTTTGTATAAAACTCTGCAAAAAGCACTGAGGAGAATAACAATAATAATAATGTCAAATAAAAATATTTGCAAATAACATATCTAATAAAGTTTGTGTGTAATGAGAAAACCTCTCACAACTCAAAATAAGACAAACCCAGTGGTGGGGGAGGAGGAGGATGTAATGGAATAAGATTTCTAGCTTTAGTTCCAACATATAAAGATTTTAGAAGTCAGCACTCCCATTCTTATAATTAGAAAATGAATGAATTTTCTTAAATGCTTCAGACAGCTAGTAGTTGAGAAAAACCACCAACCTGAAATCTGTAGAGATAGGTGAAGCCTCAGAGTCTCAGCTTAGAACCTGTTTCCCAATAGCAGAAGCCTCTAGAGCCATAAACTAATTCTTAAAAGGTAGCTTCAATGAATAGCTGGACACTGAGTGTGGAATAGTGTAAACATGAGAAACTCCTGAGGTTTAATTTTTTATTTATTTATTTACTTATTTATTTATTTATTGGCTGTGTTGGGTCTTCATTGCTATGCACTGGGCTACTCTTTGTTGGGGTGAGCAGGTTTCTCATTGCGGTGGCTTCTCTTGTTGCAGAGCACGAGCTCTAGGCACATGGGCTTCAGTAGTTGTGGCCCGTGGGCTCAATAGCTGTAGTTTGCGGGCTTAGTTGCTCCACAGCATGTGGGATCTTTCAGGACTAAGGATTGAACCCGTGTCTCCTGAATTGGCAGTCAGATTCTTAACCCCTGCACCACCAGGGAAGTCCCTGAGGTTTAAATTCTTAGAGAGCCAAATACTTTTTTGGGCTTTACCTCCAGGAATCCAGCCATATTCTCAAATTGAAGATCTAAATAAGATGCCTTCATGGTTCTAACAGGGTGAGGGAAAGAGTAATCATTATTTCCCAGATATATTCCCAGAGACTTCTCCACACACTCACAAAAAATAAACAGAAAACCTACTACTGTTCAAGAAAAAAGACTTTGCTTGAGACTTAGCTCATGAAGATCATTCCTCTCACTTCATTCCTTCCCTTCTAGCATTTCTGTTTACCTAAGGAGAGGAGAGTAGCCCTAATCAACAAGGGTCAGGGCTTCAAGGAAATTGATTGGGAATGCTGCAACCAGGGAAGAGATGAAAGGGCAGAGGGAAAAGGTCCACTGCTAGACATACAGTGGTAAAAATCACAGCCCAGAGACATAGATCCACTAAAAAAATAAAATGTTGTCCTAAGGTTCCAGAACACTTTCCCTCCTCTACATTTTACAAGCATGACAATAGTGCAGTATAACAGTAGATTACAGCTGAAAGAGCTATAGGCACAAACTCTTTCTCTAGAAGAACTTAGGGTAGATCAAATTCAAGAGTGCTAACAAAAACAAGCATACCAGAGGAACTTGAAATTTCTGGCACATACTATGAAGATTAAATTACAGCTACAACCAACATCAAACACATCCCCAAAATACATGTAGGCATATTATGTTCAAACTACAGAAAACCAAGGTAAGAAAAATCTTGGGGTCAAAAGGAAGAAAATAATACCCCTTACCCATAGATGAATATGAATAAGAATTACAATGGACTTCTCATCAGAATCCAGATGAGCAAGAATAGAGTTGAATGAAATATTTAAAGAGATGAAAGAGGATTGCCAACCTAGAATTCCATATCCAGCAAAATTATACTTCAAAAATGAAGAACAAATAAAGATGTTTTCAAAGAAATAAACCTGAGGGAAATTATCAACAGTACACCTGCCCTGAAAGAAATGGTAAAACCAAGTTTAGGCAAAGGGAAAATGATATAGGTCATAAACTTGGTTCTACATAAAAAAGGATGTGAAACATAGGAAAAAAAATACAAGTAAGTAAAATAAAGTCTTTTAGTTTTCTTACTTTTAATTGATCTAAATGATAACAGTTTGTTTAAAAAAATAGTAAGAAAGTATTGGATCATTATAACACATGGATAAGTAAACTGAATAACAGAAATGACACAAGTGATATGAAAAAAAAGTTGGAATACACTCTCATAGGTACTTATACCAAATGTGATATTATATGGTGCTATTTGATGGTAGATGGAAAATGTATATAGGAAACTTTAGGGCAACCACTAAAAACATTTTTAAGAGGTATAATTGAGAGACTAAGAAAGGATATAAACGAATGGTATTAAATGCCCAGTGAGAACCAGATAAGGCAGGAAATGCAGGGCAAGAAAAAAAAAAAAAAGAAACAAAGAACAAATGCAACCAAAGCAATCAATTATGAATATGAGAGATATTAATGAAACTTTACAAATAATTTTAAATGTGAATGGTCTAAATATACCAGTTAAAAGACATTGTTAGAATGGATACAAATTATATATGTTACCTATAAGATGTCTACTGTAAGTATAAAGATTCAATACTAAGATTCAAATAGATTAAAAACAAAGGGATGGGAAAAGATATACCATGTAATACATATAAACAGCAAGAAGCTGGAGTAGCTGTATGAATTTAAAACAAAGCAGATTTCCAAACAAGGAAAACTATCTGGGATAAGGAGGGACATTACATAAAGATAAAGGGGTAAATTCTCCAAGATGATATAATGACCCATGATGTAGCTGCACCTACTATAGAGCATCAAATATATGAGACAAAAACTGATAGATCTGAAACAAGAAATAGCAAATATACTTTTATAGTTAGTAATCGTCCTGTAAATAATAGGTCAAGCGGGCAGAAAATCAGTAAGGATATAAATAGCATTGAAGAGCACTAGCAGTCAAGTTGACCTATGTGACATTTATAGAATACTCTATCCAACAATAGAAGAGCACACATTCTTTTCTAGGTTATGTGGAACATTCAACAAGATAATCACATTCTGATTCATAAGATACAACAAAGAAAGAATACAAAGCATACAAAGTATATTCTCAGACCACAATGAAATTAAACTAGAAATGAATAAGAGAAGTATATCTAGAAACCTCCCAAACATTTAGAAATTAAGCAACACCCTTCTAAGTAACATGGGTCATATTAGGAGTCTCAAGAGAATTTAAGAAATATTTTGAACTTAATAAAAATGAAATACACCTTTTGGAAACTTGTGGGGTACAGTGAAAGCAGCATTTACAGGGAAATTTATAGCCTTAAAAGCATATATTAGAAAGGAAGAAATATCTAAAATCTGTAACCTAAGCTTTCACCTTTGTAAACTAGAGGAAGAAGAACAATTTAAGCCTAATGCAAGCGGAAGAAAATGAATAATAAAAATTAGAGCAGAAATCAATGAAATTTAAAACAAACCAACAATAGGGGAAGACATCAATGTAATCAAAAGATGGGTTCTTTTAAGAAATCAATAAAATTGATAAATCTTTGAACAGGCTAACTAAAAAAGATAGAGAAGACACAAATTACCAATATTTTAAGTGAAATAGTGTTCATCACTACTGTTCACACAGACATCTAAAGGATAATAATGACTTCTACAAACATAATGAAGTCTACAAACAAATATCCATCCACAGTTTGCTATCATAAGTGAAATAGACCAAGTCACCGAAAGACATAAAAATTATTATATAGAAAATGCCAGGGAATCTACATAACAAGTGCTAGAACTCATAGGCAAATATCACAAAGTGACAGGATACAAGGTCAATATTATAAAAGTCAGTTGCTTTCCTATATTCCAGCAATGAATAATTGGAATTTGAAATTGAAAATTATACCATTCATGATTATACTCCCTACCCCTCAAAAATAAATTTTAGGTGTAAACATAAAAAATAGGTACTGGATCTATATGCAGATAATTACAAAACCCTGATGAAGACAATAAAGGATGATATAAATAAATGGAGATCTATTTCATAATCATGGATTGGAAGATTCAATATGTTTAAGCTGTTAGTTCTTGCTAACTTGATCTATAGATTCAATGAAATGCCAATCAAAATCTCAGGAAGCTATTTACCCAATTAATTTGAACAATTCTGTCAGCACAGAGCCCACACATGAATATACATAGCAGCTTTATTCACAAGTGCCCCAAACTGGAGACAATCAAGATGCCTTTCCATAGGTGAATGGATAAACAAACTGAGGTACATCCATATAATAGAACACTTAAGCAATAAATATTAATATTCTATAAAGTCATGCAAAGGCATGTGTGAATTTTAAATGCTTATTGTGAAGTGAAAAAAGCCAGTCAGAAATGGCTGTGTTCCATTCTTCTGGAAAAGGCAAACCTATAGAAACTCTGAATACATCAGTGTTTGACATGGATTCAAGGAGAATGGGAAGAGTTGAATAGTTGATACACAGGGGATATTTTAGGCAAACCAAGATTTTCTTTATGATACTATAATAATAGATACATGAAACATTTATCAAACACTTAGAAGGGCAGAGCACAATGACCTTTGTGTATGCAAATTTAAAAATAAAAATCCATTAGATAAGAGGATCACAGGACAGAATCCAGACTGTGACAATAGTGATGTGACTCATTAACTACATAGGTTGATATCCTTTTGCCTAACCCACCAGTGAGGTTATTTCATACATTTATAATACAATTAGAATATTGTCAGATCAAATAAAGATAAAATATTTATCTTATTAATGGTGGGACAATTGTACCCCAAACATAAGGCACCCTCATAAAGCTAAATTTTGGAATGCGCCTCCATTGGTGAATGCACCATCACTTCTTTGTTACTTTAAAAAAAAAAAAATTAAGACTTCATTTTTGAGAGAAGTTTTAGGTTTAAAACAAAACTGAAAGGGAAGTATAGACATTTTTCCATATACCCCTGCCCCTACACATGCATACCCTCCCCATTTATTAACATATTTCACCAGAATCGTACATTTTTTTAAACTGAGGTATAATTGACATATAACATTATATTAGCTTCAGATGTACAACATTATGATTTGACATTTGTATACATTGCAAAATGATCACCACGATAAGTTTTGTTAACAGAATGGTACTTTTATAAACCAAGAATGAACCTACATTGATACATCATAATCATCCAAAGTCCATAGTTTACCTTGAGGTTCGCTCTCAGTAGGGTACATTTGGACAAATGTATGACATATATCCATCATTATAATATTATACAGAATATTTTCATTGCCCTAAAAATCCTCTGTGCTCTGCCTACTCATCCCACATCTCCCCCAGCCCCTGGAAACCACTGATCTTACTATTTTCATAGTTTTGCCTTTTCCATAATGTTATATAGTTGGAATCATACTATATGTATGCAGCCTTCCCAGATTGACCTTTTTCACTTAATAATATGCATTTGAGGTTCCTCTATGTCTTGTCATGGTTTGATACTACATTCTTTTTAACAATGATTGTATTCCATTTTCTGGATATACCATAGTTTATTTATTGATTCAACTACTGAAGGACATCTTGATTGCTTCCAAGTTTGGGCAACGACAAATAAAGCTGCTGTAAACACCTGTGTGTAGGTTTTAATGTGGCCATAGTTTTCAACTCCTTTGGGTAAATACTAAAATGCACAATAGCTGGATCATATGGTAAGAGTATGTTTAGTTTTGTAAGAAATTGTTCCAAGGTGGCTGTAACATTTTGCATCCCTACCAGCCATGAATGAGAGTTCCTGTTGCTCTGTATCCTCATTAGCAGTTGATTTCATCAGTCTTCCAGTTTGGCCATTTTAATAGGTGGTTGTGTTATCTCGTTGTTTTAATTTGCATTTCCCTGATGACATATGATGTGAAGTATATTATCATAAGCTTATTTGCCATCTGTATATCTTCTTTGTTAAGGTATCTGTTAAGGTCTTTGGGCAATTTTTTAATCAGTTTGTTTTCTTGTTGAGTTTTTTTTTTTTTTGAAGTATAGTTGATTTACAATGCTGTGTTAGTTTCTGGTGTACAAATAGGTGATTCAGTTATACATATACATACATATATATATATATATATATATATATATATATATATATTCTTTTTCATATTCTTTTCCATTATGGTTTATTAGAGGATATTGAATACACTGTATCTGTTAATCCCAAACTCCTAATTTATCCTTCTCCCACCTCCTGTCCCATTTTATAACCATAAGTTTGTTTTCTATGTCTGTGAGTCTTTTTTCTGTTTTGTAAATAAGTTCATTGGTATCATATTTTAGATTCCATTTATAAGTGATATCATATGGTATTTGTCTTTCTCTGTTTGACTAACTTCAGTTAGTATAATAATCTCTTGTTGAGTTTTAAGAGTATTTTGTATATTTTGGATGACAGTTCTTTATCAGATGTGTCTTTTGAGAATAATTTTTTCCCATTCTGTGGCTTGCCTTCTAATTCTCTTAATATTATCTTTTGAAGGGCAGAAGTTTTTAATTTTAATAAAGTTCAGCTTACGCATGATTTCTTCCATGGATTGTGTATGGTGGTGTATTGTCTCTGGTGGTGTATCTAAAGAGACATCACTACATCACTATATCCAGGTCTCCAAGGTTTTCTTCTATGTTATATTCTAGGAGTTTTACAGCTTTTGGGTTTACATTTAGGTAGGTCTGTGTCCCATTTTAAGTTAATTTTTGTGAAGAGTATATGTGTCTAGATTCTTTTTCCTTTTTTTTGTGTGTGTGTGTGGAGGGACTATCTTTGCTCCATTGTGTTGACTATGTTCCTTTATAAATATCAGTTGACAATATGTAGGGGCTCTCTATTCAGTTTTATTAATCATTTTGTCTATTTTCCCACCAAGCTTGATTACAGTAGCTTTAAATCTGGAAGCTTTAATTACTTTAATTACTGTAGCTTTAAATCAGTCTTGAAATCTGGTAGCATCAATTCTTCAACTTTGTTCTCCTTCATTATTGTGTTAGCTATTCTGGGTCTTTTGCCTCTTCATATAAACTTGAGAATCATTTTGTTGATATCCACGAAATAACTTGCTGCAATTTTGATCGGGATTGCATTGAATGTATAGATCAATTTGCTGCAATTTTGATTGGGATTGCATTGAATGTATAGATCAAGACCTTTATCTTGAAAATATTGAACCTTCCTAACTGTGAGCATGGAATCTCTCTCCATTTATTTAGTTCTTTGATTCTGTTGATCAGAGATTTTTAGTTTTTCTCATATAGAACTTGTATATATTATTTTATACTTAAGTATTTTATTTTTTGGGTGCTAATGTAAATGGTATTATGTTTTTAATTTCAACTTCTACATGTTCATTTTTGGTTAGGAAAGCAATTGACTTTTGTATGTTAACCTTGTATCCTGCAACCTTACTATAGCCACTTTTTAATTCTAGGACTTTTTTGTCAATTATTTCAGATTTTCTACTTAGGCAATCATGTCATTTGCAAACAAAGAGAGTTTTATGTCTTTCTCCCCAAACTGTGTACATTTTATGTTCTTTTCTTGTCTTGTTGCATAAACAAAGACTACCAGTATGATGTTGAGAATAAGTGGTAAGAGAGGACATCCTTGCCTTGCACCTGATCTTTGTAGGAAAGCTTCAAGTTTCTCACCATTAACTATGGTGTTAACTGTAGTGGGTTTTTTGTTTTGTTTTGTTTTGTTTTTATGGAGGTAGTCTTACATATATACATGAAACATTCTAAACAAAAATTTCTGTGAGGAACAAGTAGAATAATTTGTATAAAAGCAACTTTCATACTTCTGACATCAAATGTATAGGATTTTCTTTACATCAACCAATTCTCCAGACACCAACTGGATGTCCTACAATTCCTTTCAGTTCTGACACCAACTACCTGGAGTTAGTGAAGCCCCCACAGGTGAAGGGCTCAGTCTTACCAGAATGTCTTCACTTGAGATGCCAATTACAAATCCAGGCTTCCCATACTTCTGACCAACTGGCTATAAATCACTGGTTCCCATGACCCACGCCTCAGGTTTCATAATTTGCTAGAATGGCTCACAGAACTCAGGAAGATACTTTACTTACTGTTGCTAGTTTATTATAAAGGATATAACTCAGGAACAGCCAAGCAAAAGCAATTCATAGGGCAAGCAACGGGGTGCACTCATTTTGTTCACCAATCCATAAGCTCTCTGGGGTCCTTCATTTAGCAGTTTTTATGGAGGTTCCATCACATGGGCATGATTGAGTAAATCATTTGCCATTAGTGACTGAACTCAATTTCCAACCCCTCTCCTCCTTGGAGGTCTGGGGGCAGGGGTGGAGCTGAGGGTTCTCTAATCCCGTGGTGAGCTCCCATCCTGAAAGTATCTAGGGGACTACCGAGTCATCTCTTTAGCATAAATTCAGATATGGTTCTGAGTGGTTCATATTCAGTTTCCACGTTTACATAAGTTTGTGCAACAATCAAAAGAGACGATGCATGTATACAGTCAGGTAGTATGCAGGACACAGTGCTCCTACACATGACACATACTGTAGCTGCCTTGGCTGCTACCACCACTATTACTATTACTGCTGCTACAGTTAAGTCTGTTACTAACATTTGTAAAACAGTATACTTGATTGAGCTTCATAGTAGACATAAGACTTAAAGACTTTTTAAGTATAAAGAAAGAAAAAATATTTATATGTAAAATATAAGATGGTTTTGAAGGGTTTGGAAAAAGCAGGACAGGACCAGGTTATGGGTGTGAGCAAGACAAAAGCCTGGGCTAATTTCCAAAAGAGTCCTTTCTATGTGCTTTCATACCACTTTATGCTTACCTCCGTTAAACCATTTAATAGACAGCTTTGCAGATTATTCGCATCTGAGTTTGTGTTTAGACTGATAATGATTTGTAGAGAGAAAAAGTGCTTGGTTTTCCTTATTGTTTACATTCACAGAATAAATCCAGAATCTACCACTTCGTAGGTACTCAAGAAATACAAGTTGAGCAAATAAGAATCCATGTCTAAGATTTTTTTTAAGCTATATGGATGTTTCAATAAATTTTGACAATATCCCTAAGACATGAAGATACCATGTGTAGGTATCTAAAAGTGTATTTGATCTTGCTAAGAAATAATACCACAAACCACAACGGAACCTCACTGTGCTAATTTATGGGCTAGAAAACCCATATATTTTTATTCTTCACATTTATATTTTGTATAAAAATCCCTCTCCATTTTATTGATAACGTGAATGTTCATAAGTTTTTAAAATTTATTTTGCTATATGCAAAATGTTTATTAAGTTAAATAATATACTTTTTAAATGTAGTAAATTTCTAATTTGTTATTTTCCAGTTAACCTTTTGCCAGAAAATTAATTTTCTTGACAATTAATCATAATAGTCATTATATGTATAGTGGCAGTCATAATCAATAAATCAGTCTAAAATAATATTTTTACATTGGTAAAGTATGTATTAGTTGATAACACTTAAAATGAATTACATATTGACATTCAAAACAATTTTAAAAACAAAATGAATTACATATTATAAGGAAAGAAAAATACTTCAAAAATGTCTATGTTATTCAACTTCTACACATTCCTATTACCCTTAGAGTACATCCTTAAGTGTCTCTGCTCAAAAATCCTATGTTTCTATTAATCCACTTTAAAAATTACAAATGAAATATGTTTAGTGAAGAAATAATATTTATAAATAAAATTATGGGGAGAAAGGTTAGCTGTAATCCCATGCCCCTCCTCCAACCACTGCTAACATGCTATACTGCTTTCCAGTATAACATATATATTTGTAAAAGGAAAAGTGGACTCTCCAAAAGAGCAATAAGCAAAATGCTATCATTAAATGAGGAGAATCAAACCTGTGTACCTATTCACATTGAGAACTTCCCAAACACCTGGGAACTTTACCTTCAGTTCACTACATATCAGCTTGTTGCCATATTTTAGTGGTCACTTTACATTATAATGACATGGTAAGGAAGAGACAAATCTGTTGCTTTCTTGCTGACGCTGTAATCAATATACACCTGTTTTCTTCTGGGAAAACTGCAGCAGTAGATGTGGTGGCATTTTGACCAGTAAGATGGTGACAAAGTAGCATGCTGGAAACACATGAATTTGACAAACTTTCACATGCTGTTTGCAAATTGATCACAAGCAGTGGGATGCTCGCATATACTACTATTTCCATGATGACAGATTATGATGCTTCAGGTAAAAGAATCATTCATGGAAACGAAGAGGAAACCCAGTCATGAGACAAAGCTATAGAAGATATATATATATATATATATATATATATATATATATATATATATATATATATATATATATATGTATATTCATGTTTTCTAATATCTTCCAAATGTATTTATTTTATTTATTTTTAAAAAACATCTTTATTGGAGTGTAATTGCTTTACAATGGTGTGTTAGTTTCTGCTTTATAACAAAGTGAATCAGTTACACATATACATATGTCCCCATATCTTTTCCCTCTTGCGTCTCCCTCCCTCCCACCCTCCCTATCCTACCCCTCTAGATGGTCACAAAGCACCGAGCTGATCTCCCTGTGCTATGCGGCTGCTTCCCACTAGCTACCTATTTTACATTTGGTAGTGTATATATGTCCATGCCACTCTCTCACTTTGTCCCAACTTACCCTTCCCCCTCCCCATATCCTCAAGTCCGTTCTCTGGTACGTCTGTGTCTTTATTCCCGTCTTGCCCGTAGGTTCTTCATGACCTTTTTTTTTTTTTTTTTTTTTTTAGATTCCATATATATATGTTAGCATACGGTATTTTTTTTCCCTTTCTAACTTACTTCACTCTGTATGACAGACTCTAGGTTCATCTACCTCTATATTTATTTTAATATGAAGTTTCTTCTAAAAGCAAAAATGTCAGCAATATATAAAAGTGGGGGATATAAAATACATTAAACTTTTTCTTGAATTCTTGGTATTAATATATTTCAGACAAAATTCAAAGATCTAAATATGATGTTTTGAATAACTTTTAATTTTCTTTAAAATTAGTCACTTATGCAATGCATATGTAAAGATAAGTTGTATCTGAATATTATACCATCAGTTACTCTTCCTCCAAATTAGGATGCATTATCTACATTGTTTGTCTGTTTCACACAAAATTGAACAAATTGGCCACATGATCAAATACTTTCTTACTTAGAACAAAACAAACAAGAAGAAAATATTATTGGGTTTGTGATCAATTATACTTTGTCATTTGCTATGTATGCTTTTAAAGAATGTTATTATTTCACTTTTATATTGAAGGGAAATCCAATAGCATTTTAGAAACTATTCAAAAATTATTATTTGTATTGGCAATTTTGTAAGTATTCTTCATTAATAATAACAAATAAAATTTCAAGTATTTGTATGTTTATCAATACATTTATAGATTTATTAGCTATTTTTCTTCATACATGATCATACAAAAATAAAGTCTATTTGTCTTCAAGCTCTAATTAAGAAAAGTTGATCTGAAGACAATCTCCAACCAAAATCATGGTATTTTGAAAGAATTACATTGTAACTAAATCATCTAAAATTATGATTTTTAACCATATTTTTTTGGAAAAAGAGCACAGATTTTCTAATTACTCTTTGTTATCCTGTGTATTTTGTAGATTATATTATAATATTTAATTTAGTTGTTATTTATAGTTTGTATAATGCCATTTTCATCCAGTATTAAATAATAAACTGGTTCAGAATGCGATGCTAAAAATTTTAATTGCACGTGATTCTTTTTACAGCAGGAAGTTAACACTTGTGTAACAAAAAAAGAGAAGGAAAAACTGAGATAACAAAAACATTGGCTTTCCCTTTTAAAAGTTTGCTTTGTGTATTATAAAATCAACCAATCACCCACGTGGAGATTGTAGGAGATATAGCACCAAACATTTCTCTTATCCTGATTAGCCAGTAGACCCCTCCATCACTTGCAATTTATAATCTACCATTTACTGAGAGGCCAAATAATAATGCTGTTGAGCTGCCACTTATGTCTCATAAGTCTAGGTCTTTGGATGACGCCTTCCCTGACTCATTCCTATTTTGTTCAAGTATCTTACTCTTATATAAAATTGTTCTTGTTTATTTATTTGCCCTTGGTTTTGTTGCACTTGTTGTCAGACTTCCTAAAATAAAGTGTAAAAATTCTTAAAGGAAGTATCCTTGTCTATCTGATTCATTGCTGTTCCCAAGATGTCAAGAACGATGTATGATACATATTACATACTCAGTCAACACTGGAGGTTACTGGAATGAAAGAATAAATAAATGAACAAATGAACCATCTATGCTAAAAATTTAAAAAACTGTTTTAGAACTTGACCCACATTGTCTACACTATGTAGCTTTATTTGGACCAATCTGTGGCCATATAATATAACCTTCTGTCAGTAAGAATTCTCTCAAAATCCAGGCTAAATCTCTAGGGCCACTAAGAAGTTCTAGTCAGTTTTGCTGACAAGATTGATGTTTATTTTCTCTATTATTGATCCTTTTCCCCATTGCATTTATTTCGAGACAGAATAAAGCCATGATTTTAGACTTGGATTTTTATCTATTTGTGTTTATGCTTACTCTACTTGAATACCCTGTAGTAATAGAATCTACGGTAGAAATTACAGATTCTTAATACTGTATGGAAGAAAATCTCATATAAAGAAAATTATTCTTGAAAATACGTGATGAATCCATGACGTTGCACTCTTACACCCCAACCCAGAACAAATCCAAACCAGCTAGTTTTCCTTCCAGTTTGAAAAAGACTATTGTTTCTTCAGTTAAGTGTTAGAAGATGCAATTGGCTTGTGTTTAAGGACCATTTTGGTTAAAATATGAACCTTAAACATGAGAATTGCACTTACTATTTTATCATATTTACACTACCAGAAGGCATAGGTTTATACATTACAGTCTCAAATCTTACTTCTGGGCACACATACCAACTGAGTGGAAAAGTAGGGATAAATGCTTATACAACTAAACTTACTGTCTCTCGGGAGTAGAATTCAACTTCACTCTAATACATCAAGGTCCCTTTAAGATCTGCTTCAAAGGGAAGAGACAATACATTTTTCTTGCCTTGAATCAGATAGTTATTACGAGATTGAACAAAGCAGTAATAGCAGCTCACACAGAACTGACCTTAGTACCCCTCTTGTCTGTGTTCATTTTGATACATTCAGCTGGCCAGCATGTATTTGACTTGTGTTCAGTCCATCTCTACATTCTTAAATCCAGCTGTCTTGGGATCTGACACTGCCAAGGCATGGTCTACACCATCTGCTCTGACTGACTGCCAGGATTCCCGGCTTCCCTGACAAGCCTGGAGAGACATTCTGGTTTTTGTGTCTCCTGTGAATATTTGAGGTTTCCTAATAGGTGACTCTCAGAGAGGTGAAACATTACAGTGACCCAATCATAGACAATAATACTTCCCTTCCACTGGTATTTGAGATGATTTCTCACTGTAAAAATCTCCATCACCTAAAGTATGTTACTTTGTTTTAGGTGACAAAATTGACAATAAACATTGACAAACTGAAGCATATGTAGAGTAGACTAGCACGATAATGTCCTTATAACTATATTTGGGAAGTAGTATATAAAGAAACTGACATTTGAGTCTTAGAAAATGGAATATTAAGGAATAATAGTCTAGTGGAGACTTCATCTTCAAATGAGAAAACACAGTTCAAAGAATGAGGAGAGTCTTTTAAAGAGTCTACATTCTCACTGGTTGTTTATCAATGAAAAACTCTTTTCAGTTAGTTTAGCAAATGCTTTCAAAATTGCAAGCACTTGACTGTTTTATGGACTGGAGTCTCAGCACTCAAGATCTTCAGGGTCTGGTGTTCAAGATTTGTTCAAATGTAGAACATGGTCAGTCTCAAAATTGACTGATTCATAATATCATCCTACAAAGCACTGACATTAGTCTTTGTATAAAGTAGACAGTTGTGTGCAAACTATTTTAAATCACTTATTGTTCTTTTTTTCACCTTCCTCATTTGTAAAATAGAGATACTGATGATATATCAATCTGAGTCCTGACAATTTATGTAAAACGTTCAGCTTTCAAGCTATTTTAAAAACCATGAGAAATCTGAACATACTAAGATTCTAAGTAATATGTTTTCTAGTAATTCAAAAACAGAGAACTTTAAACCCATTTATTAGTTGTAATATTTATTTTCGTTATATAGGTTATATTAATGGATTGAAGAAGACTATTTTGTCTTTGATTTCAATTTTGCTGCTTATGTTTGAGCCAATTCTATGATGGGAAAGTTTTTAAAAGAATAAAATTAGAGTGATTCTTGCTTTGAGAACTTATATTTAAAAGATATGAGCCTCCTGACGCTATGCAGTTTATTCATTGTAATTAATACATGACAAGACTTTCTGTTGAATGTTTTAAAACACTGAACAACTTGCTAGTATGCTTTTCTTAAAAACAATTTATAATCCATCATATATTAACTGCATTTGGAGAAGCTATGGAATCAGATTACCCATAGTAGTATAAAAGGTAATATAATTGATAAATATTATAATTGTTTAATCTAGAATAAATATTTTTTCCTTGAGCATTTGGCCTTTTATTTACTGTTTGCCTATACTGATTTATTAAGAAGTTTTAGCAAATATATTCAAAGCTGAAGTTTTAGAGAAGATATATTTTATAAAATATATAATTATTTTATGATCAAAAGGTTTCTCTCTCTCTCACTCTCTCTCACATACACACACATGTATATACATATATGTATCTCTAACCACACACATATGTAAGCATAATCTATTTTTTCCTGATATCAATAATAGAAAGGAAGAAAGAAGTAGCTGAAAATAAAGGCAGCATCCAGCAATAACAGCCAGGAAGAAAGAAGAGTAAAGGTTTGAATGAGATCCAGATTAACAAAACTAGAAATTTTGTTCACTGTATCTAATGTATCACCTAATTTTCCACTTGTAGGCAACCATGGATTATTTAATAGAGAATGTTCGTCACCTTGTAAAAGGGCAGATGATGTCTATTTATCTTCATTTCCCTTCCCTTCTTGCTAAAACAAGTTTGGGAGGGGGGATGTGAGAGACCCAAAGACAAAACTGTATAAAGGAAGCTCAAAGATATTAAGACTATTACAGGAAGACCACCAAAAGATAATATTTATTAGATCGTGTACAGTAGGCTAGGGTTCATACTATACAGTAATTATATAAGAGAGTAGTATGGTAAGTGGAAGTAATAATGTACTAATCATTAATAACTAGTGAATTATTGAGTATTTCTACACCAAAGAAAGAATGGTTTAATGCTTTGAGCATAAAAATATATAGAACACATTGTAACTCTCTAAATCAAATGTGTATTATTAGTAGTAACAATGATGAACATTGTATATATGTTAAATATATATACAGTGATTAATATCATAATCATTGTAAATATAATATAACATAATTGATTTTCTGTATCTTTCGATTTCAGTCTTTTGTCTCCCAACATCTTTCATGAAAGATTTTACTACATCATCAGAGAGATGTTCTTCAGCTGAAAGTCTAAATCTAATTAATGCAGTTTCAAAAAGTGCTATAAATTATCACTTAATAATAAATATTTAATTATAGGAAGCCTGCTATTTATTTTTAAAAGCCTGATTCTTAGCCAGTATACAATTCAAATATAAATTTTTATTCTCCTGTCCCACTGAAACCAAACAAACCCAATATATCTTTCTACTTAGATACTTTATTTATTCTTCAAATGCATATTAATTGAGCATGAATTTTGTGACAGATTCAGTCATCTTTAAGTATCCATATGTGTCATGCGTACTTGCTTGACAGTCCTCTCCATTTCTGTAAAAGGAAGACTGATTATTGCTCAGAACTAGTGAATGGTATTCACTTTTCATTTTCCACTTTACTAACTCAGAGTTTTTTGAGGTTATTCCCACCTCCCATTATGGAATGAGTATGTTATAAGCAGATAAATGGAACTTTAGTTTCTGGGTTACAAATATGAAGAGCCACATCTATATCCAATATCAAGAGCTACCCAGCACCAGATATAAAAGACATTGGGCTTCATTGAGTAACTGGATATGATCTTTTGGTTGTCCCCCTTTGGCAAGGATGAATGCGACTAATAAGACATTGATTTTAGCACAGTTAATAAGTGATATTTTACATCTTCCTTTGCAGGTAAGATGACTAACGGAATGAAAGGAAGACTAACTGATTGGAACTTTATTTTTATTTATTTATTTATTTTTAAGAGAAGGGTCTTTTATTGTGTTGTGTGGGCTTCTCATTGTGGTGGCTTCTCTTGTTGTAGAGCATGGGCTCTAGGTGTGCAGGCTTCAGTAGTTGTGGCTCACGAGCTCTAGAGCGCAGGCTCAGTAGTTGTAGAGCATGGGTCTAGTTGCTCGGCGGCATGTGGGATCTTCCCGGACTGGAGCTCGAACTCATGTCTCCTGCATCGGGAGGCAGATTCCTAAGCACTGCGCCACCAGGGAATACGCTGAGTGGAACTTAAAAAAAAGTTGTTTAAAAGGGATTATCAAAGTTGGGAGAGATGTATTTTACCTTTCACATACAATCCTTCTTTTCCCTTGAAATAGTAATTTGATGCTGAAAATCATAACCACTCACTAAGGAAGGCAGAGAAGTGTTGAAAAAAAAAAAAAAACAGGAAGATGCTGGATTCCTGATGTCCGTGGAGCGTCCATTAACATACTTGGGTTTCAACCTCCAGAATCCTTTTAGGTAAGAGAAACTAAATCAGTATCTTGAAAATTCCACTACTATTTTGGATTCTAAAAAGTATATATCCTAAATGATAGAGCATCAGAAGGATAACAAGACTAAAGAAGCAGTTTGTGCTAATATTTTTAAGGAAAAAGTTAGGAATAGAGTGAATTTTTAAACCTGGACAGACATTATCATCTCCATTAACAATGATATAAGTGCTTTTCAGGGAGTTAAGTTTTATAGACAAATGATGAATAATTGGTGGATACACATTTACTATCATTTCAGATTCTTTAACAAAAGCCATTTTTTCTGTTCTTTTGATAAAATTTAGCCCAAAAGTATTTTAGAAAAAAGTTATAAAATCACCGTAGATACAAAATAGTAACAAACAAAAGTCTCAGTAAGACAGCAGTTCTTTTACTATAGAAGAATTTAAGATCTCAGGTTAGTTGACATAAACCATTGCACTAAAAACACAATCCTCCAACTCTACATGGCCATTTAAATACCACAAGTACTAGATATCACATGTGTATTATATCAATAAAATGACATTAGCTTATTTTCTTCCTACATTGAGAAGATTGTTAGAGCTTGCACTCTAAAGTACTAATAACTGCAAATTTTCATTTGGGATAGTTTCTCATTCTTTATAGAGAGCAAAGTTTCACTGTGGTTCACATTAGTATATTCATTTTAGCATCCAATTTAAAATAATAGTTACATAGTTATTATTACTACTAACAAGAGTAATAAAATTAATAAAATAATTACAAAATAAGTATTTTAAAAGTTCCTGCTATTTGCTAGGCATAAAAATTATTTGAGTGTTTTCAAAAATTGATTGTAGGCATTATTACCTTTAATTAACATGCATACTTATAAATACTTAAATCAAGGCAGTTGTTTTCTCAAGGTTACACATCTATAATATCTTAATGGAAATTCTACTTTCTGTTCTTAAAACTGTACTCACTCTATTATGTTATAACATTGGCACTCATTTACCAATTTATATTCTCAAAAACAATGGAATTTGCATTCAAGATATTATGAATAAGGAAGAAGAGTAGGCTTGATCACTGTCTTAAAATCATGTTTCCTTTTTATCAGTGTGTCTATGTATGTATTTATCTAATTTACACCTAAAATTCACTATTTTTATTATAATTTCTAATAAGCTTTGACAAATACACAGAGACATGTCTCTTTCACCACAGTCAAGATAAAGAGCAGTTCCACTACCCCAAGAAATTTGCTTGTGCTGCCACTTTATAACCAATCCTTCTCACACTCCCAATCACAGGCAACTATTGTATTTATATAAATGGAATCATTCACTATGTAGCTTTTTGAATGTGGCCACTTTCACTAAATTGCCATGTAGATTCATCTATCCTATTATAAATACGTATTAACCATTTGTTCCTTTTTACTGTTAAGCAGTATTCCATTATATAGATGTAATACAGTTTGTTATCCAATCACCAGTTCAACTTTTTTTTTAATTTAGCAATTATAAACAAAGCTACTATAAACATTTGTATAGAGGTTTTCACATGAGCAAAAACTTCAAATTTTAATCATACAGTTGACATCAGTTTAACTTTATAACAAATTGCCAAACTGTTTTCCAAAGTGGCCAACAATTTTGCATTCCCACAAACAATGAATGAAAGCTCCAAAACCTATGTATCTATGTCAGCACTTGGTCTTTTCTTTTTAAGTTTCATTTAACTCCACTTTCTTTATAAACCATTCTCTACTGCAAATAACACTATCTGGCATAGAGATTTAATTCCCTCTTTCAAAGCATTTCTCTGCCACAAACTATGTGATCAGGTGCACACAATTGATATTTTTCTTATAAAGTGTAATATTTGCCCTTAGTATAACTGACAATGTCTTCAAACAGGGCGAACTTATTTTCTAAAAGCTTCTGTTATATGCTCACTTTACTTTTGAGGTTTTGAGGAGTTTTTTTTTCTTTCAGTTATTATATAATCTCTCAAGAATTCCAAGCTGTCTATAATCAGTATACACAGGATGCCAACTGTTACACATGCAAACTTGCATTTGATTTTCAAATAACAGTGATTCAAAGGCAAGTCTAAACAGCATAGGTTAAAAAATGATTAAACACATTACTATATCAATCCTGGTTATCCAAATATATATACAGACCCATGATTTGAACTTGCATCTATACATACATACATGCATCTATAATACATGCATACAAACACACATTTATATATACATTTAAATATTTTATTTTAATTTTAATGATGACAATGATAAAATTTTTTCTAAAGATGTTTCATTTAAAAAATGCAGTACTCATTAATTTTTAGTATTGAAAGAGCATATTAAGTTGAAAAATAATAAAAATGCTATAAACTATATATATATAGTTTTTAAGATGTTGGGGGGAGGAGTTTATTAATTAATTAATTAATTTTTGCTCTGTTGGGTCTTCATTTCTGTGCAAGGGCTTTCTCTAGTTGTGGCAAGCGGGGGCCACTCTTCATCGTGGTGCGCAGGCCTCTCACTATCGCGGCCTCTCTTGTTGTGGAGCACAGGTTCCAGACACGCAGGCTCAGTAGTTGTGGCTCATGGGCCTAGTTGCTCCGCGGCATGTGGGATCTTCCCAGACCAGGGCTCGAACCCATGTCCCCTGCATAAGCAGTCACATTCTCAACCACTGTGCCACCAGGGAAGCTCCTAAACTATATGTTTTAATTAAAAACTATATGTGTATATCCATCTAAGATCATAATTTAAGTATAGACAGTGTCCACTTTGTATAAAATTGGTTCATATTCTACAAACAGTTCTCTAATATGTGTATATGAAACACATCCAAATTATGGGTTGGAAGACTGCATGTCAAAAGCTAACGACTTTTTTGGAGACCTTCAAAATGGCGGAGGAGTGAGACATGGAAATCGCCTTCCTCCCCACAAATACATCAGAAATACATCTACATGTGGAACAACTCCTACAGAACACCTACTGAACGCTGGCAGAAGACCTCAGACTCCCCAAAAGGCAAGAAACTCCCCATGTACCTGGGTAGGGCAAAAGAAAAAACAGAGACAAAAGAACAGGGATGGGACCTGCACCAGCGGGAGGGAGCCATGAAGGAGGAAAGGTTTCCACGTACTAGGAAGCCCCTTCGCGGGCTGAGACTGCGGGTAGTGGAGGGGGGAGGCTTCAGAGCCACTGAGGAGAGCACAACCACAGGGGTGCAAAGGGTAAAGCGGAGAGATTCCCGCACAGAGGGTTGGTGCCGACCAGCACTCACCAGCCCGAGAGGCTTGTCTGCTCACCCTCCGAGGCAGGTGGGGGCTGGGAGCTGAGGCTCGGGGTTCGGTCGGATCCCAGGCAGAGGACTGGGGTTGGTGGCGTGAACACAGCCTGAAGGGGTTAGTGCGCCACGGCTAGCAGGGAGGGAGTCCGGGAAAAGTCTGGAGCTGCTGAAGAGGCAAGAGACTTTTTCTTGCCTCTTTGTTTCCTGGTGCGTGAGGAGAGGGGATTCAGAGCACCGCTTAAAGGAGCTCCAGGGAAGGGCGTGAGCCGCGGCTATCAGCACGGACCCCAGAGATGGACATGAGATGCTAAGGCTGCTGCCACCACCAAGAAGCCTGTGTGCAAGCACAGGTCACTCTCCACGCCTCTCCTCCTGGGGGTCTGTGCAGCCCGCCACTGCCAGGGTCATGTGATCCAGGGACAGCTTCCCTGGGAGAACACACAGCAGGCCATAGGCTGGTGCAACATCATGCTGGCCTCTGCCGCCGCAGGCTCGACCCGCATCCATACCCCTGCCTCCCTGGGCCTGAGTGAGTCAGAGCCCCCGAATCAGCTGCTCCTTTAACCCCGCCCTGTCTGGGCAGAAAGCAGATGCCCTCAGGCGACCTACACACAGAGGCGGGGCCAAATACAAAGCTGAACCCCTGGAGCTGTACGAACAAAGAAGAGAAAGGGAAATTTCTCCCAGCAGCCTCAGGAGCAGCGGATTAAAGCTCCACAATCAACTTGATGTACCCTGCATCTATGGAATACTTGAATAGACAAAGAATCATCCCAAAATTTAGGCAGTACACTTTGGTAGCAACGATATATATGTATTTTTCCATATTCTCTTTTTGTGACTGTGTATGTGTATGCTTCTTTGTGTGAGTTTGTCTGTATACATTTGCTTTTACCATTTGTCCAAGGACTCTCTGTCCGTTTTTTTGTTGTTGTTTTTGTTCTTTTTTTAGTAGAGTTTTTAACACTTCTTATCTTTGTTGATTTGATTTTTGGTTTGTTTGTTCTCTTCTTTCTTTTTTTTAAAATTACTTTTTAATTAAAAAAATTTAATAATTATTTTTTTATTTTTTCTTTTAATAACTTTTTAAAATTTATTTTCTTTCTCTTCCTTCCTTCCTTCCTTCCTCTCTCCCTCCCTCTCTCCCTCTCTCTCTCTCTTTCTCTCCTCTTTCTTCCTTCTTTCTTTCTTTCTTTCTTTCTTTCTTTCTTTCTTTCTTTCCTTCTTTCTTTCTTTCTTTTTTTCTCCCTTGTATTCTGAGCCATGTGGCTGACAGGGTCTTGTTGCTCCAGCTGGGGTGTCAGCCCTTTGCCTCTGTGGTGGGAGAGACGAGTTCAGGACACGGGGCCACCAGAGACCTCCCGGCTCCACGTAATATTAAATGGTAAAACTTGCCCAGAGATCTCCATCCCAAAACTAAGAACCAGCTCCAGTCAACGACCAGCAAGATACAGTACTGGACACTCTATGCCAAACAACTAACAAGACAGGAATATGACCCAACCCATTAACAGAGAGGCTGCATAAAATCATAATAAGGTCACAGACACCCCAAAACACACCACCGGATGTGGTCCTGCCCACCAGAGAGACAAGATCCAGGCTTATCCTCCAGAACATAGGCACCAGTCCGCTCCACTAGGAAGCCCAAACAACCCACTGAACCAACCTTAGCCACTGGGGGCAGACACTGAAAACAACAGGAACTACGAATGTGCAGCCTGTGGAAAGGAGACTCCAAACACAGTAAGTTAAGCAAAATGAGAAGACAGAAAATCACAGAGCAGATGAAGGAGCAAAGTAAAAACCCACCAGACCAAACAAATGAAGAGGAAATAGGCAGTCTACCAGAAAAAGAATTCAGAGTAATTATAGTAAAGATGACCCAAAATCTTGGAAATAGAATGGAGAAAATAAAAGAAATATTTAACAAGGAACTAGAAGAACTAAAGAACAAGCAAACAATGACTAACAACACAATAAATGAAATTAAAAATTCTCTAGAAGGAGTCAACAGCAGAATAATTGAGGCAGAAGAACGGGTAAGTGACTTGGAAGATAAAATAGTGGAAAAAACTAGAGCACAGCAGAATAAAGATAAAAGAATGAAAAGAATTGATGACAGTCTCAGAGGCCTCTGGGACAACATTAAATGCAACAACATTTGAAGTATAGGTGTTCCAAAAGAAGAAAAGAAAAAGAAAGGTACTGAGAAAATATTTGAAGAGATTATAGTTGAAAACTTCCCTAATATGGGAAAGGAAGTAGTTAATCAAGTCCAGAAAGCACAGAGAGTGCCATACAAGATAAATACAAGGAGAAACACACCAAGGCATATACTAATCAAACTATCAAAAATTAAATACAAAGAAAAAATATTAAAATCAGCAAGGGAAAAATAACAAATAATGTACAAGGGAATCCCCATAAGGTTAACAGCTGATCTTTCAGCAGAAAATCTGCAAACCAGAAGGGAGTGGCAGGACATATTTAAAGTGATGAAAGGGAAAAAACTACAACCAAGATTACTGTACCCAGCAATGATCTCATTAGAATTTGACAGAGAAATTAAAACATTTACAGACAAGCAAAAGGTAAGAGAATTCACCACCACCAAACCAGCTTTACAACAAATGCTAAAGGAAATTCTCTAGGCAGGAAACACAGAGAAGAAAAAGACCTACAATAACCAATCCAAAACAATTAAGAAAATGGTAATAGGAATGTACATATCGATAATTACCTTAAATGTAAATAGATTAAATGCTCCAACCAAAAGACATAGACAGGCTGAATGGATACAAAAACAAGACCCGTATATATGCTGTCTACAAGAGACACACTTCAGATATAGGGACACATACAGACTGAAAGTGAGAGGATGGAAAAAGATATTCCATGCAAATGGAAATCAAATGAAAGCTGGAGTAGCAATTCTCATATCAGAGAAAATAGACTTAAAAATAAAGACTATTACAAGACACAAAGAAGGACATTACATAATGATTAAGGGATTAATCCAAGAAGATATAACAATTGTAAAAATTTATGCACCCAGCATTGGAGCACCTCAGTACATAAGGCAAATGCTAACAGCAATAAAAGGGGCAATTAACAGTAACACAATCAGAGTAGGGGAACTTAACACCCCACTTTCAACAATGGGCAGATATCTAAAATGAAAATAAATAAGGAAACACAAGCCTTAAATGACACATGAACGAGATGGAAGTAATTGATATTTATAGGAAATTCACCCCAAAACAACAGAATACACTTTCTTCTCAACAGCTTATGGAACATTCTCCAGGATAGATCACATCTTGGGTCACAAATCAAGCCTTGGTAAATTTTAGAAAATTGAAATTGTATCAGGTATCTTTTCTGACCACAACACTATGAGAGTAGATATCAATTACAGGAAAAAATCTGTAAAAAATACAAATACGTTGAGGCTAAACAATACACTACTTAATAACCAAGAGATCACTGAAGAAATCAAAGAGGAAATTAAAAAATACCTAGAAGCAAATGACAATGAAGACACGACAGTGCAAAACATATGGGATGCACCAAAAGCAGTTCTAAGGGGGAAGTTTATAGCAATACAATCCTACCTCAAGAAACAAGAAACACCTCAAATAAACAACCAAACCTTACACCTAAAGCAATTAGAGAAAGAAGATCAAAAATACCCCAAAGTTAGCAGAAGAAAAGAAATCATAAAGATCAGATCAGAAATAAATGAAAAAGAAATGAAGAAAACAATAGCAAAGATCAATAAAACTAAAAGCTGGTGCTTTGATAAGATAAACAAAATTGATAAACCATTAGCCATGCTCATCAAGAAAAAAACGGAGAAGAATCAAATCAAAGAATAAGAAATGAAAAAGGAGAGGTAACAACTGACACTGCGGAAATACAAAAGATCATGAGAGATTACTACAAACAACTACATGCCAATAAAATGGACAACCTGGAAGAAATGGACACATTCTTGGAAAAGCACAATCCTCCAAGACTGAACCAGGAAGAAATAGAAAATATGAACCGGCCAATCACAAGCAGTAAAATTGAGACTGTGATTAAAAATCTTCTAACAAACAAAAGCCCAAGACCAGATGGTTTCACAGGAGAATTCTATCAAATATTTAAAGGAGAGCTAACACCTATCCTTCTCAAACTCTTCCAAAATATAGCAGAGGAAGACAAAAAGAAAGAAAACTACAGGCCAATATCACTGATGAACATAGATGCAAAAAATCCTCGACAGAATACTAGCAAACAGAATCCAACAGCACATGAAAAGGATCATACACCATGATCAAGGGGGGATATACCAGGAATGCAAGGATTCTTCAATATATGCAGATCAATCTATGTGATACATCATATTAACAACTGAAGGAGAAAAGCCATATAATAATCTCAATAGAAGCAGAACAAGCTTTCAACAAAATTCAACACCCATTTATGATAAAAACCCTCCAGAAAGTAGGCATAGAGAAAACTTTCCTCAACATAACTAAGGCCATACAAGCCAACATCATTCTCAATGGTGAAAAACTGAAAGCATTTCCACTAAGATCAGGAAGAAGATAAGGTTGCCCATTCTCATCCCTATTATTCAACATAGTTTTGGAAGTTTTAGCCACAGCAGTCAAAGAAGAAAAACAAATTAAAGGAATCCAAATCGGAAAAGAAGAAGTAAAGTTGTCACTCTTTGCAGATGACATGATACAATACATAGAGATTCATAAAGATGCCACCAGAAAACTACTAGAGCTAATCAATGAATTTGGTAAAGTAGCAGGATACAAATTAATGCACAGAAATCTCTTGCATTCTTATACACTAATGATGAAAATCTGACAGATAAATTAAGGAAACTCTCCCATTTACCACTGCAAAAAAAGAATAAAATACCTAGGAATAAACCTACCAAAAGAGAAAAAAGACCTGTATGCAGAAAACTATAAGACACTGATGAAAGAAATTAAAGATGATACAAACTGATGGAGAGATAAGATATACCATGTTCTTGGATTGGAAGAATCAACATTGTGAGAATGACTATACTATCCAAAGCAATCTACAGATTCAATGCAATCCCTATCAAACTACTAATGGCATTTTTCACAGAAGTAGAACAAAACATTTCACAATTTGTATGGAAACACAAAAGACCCTGAATAGCCAAAGTAATCTTGAGAAAGAAAAATGGAGCTGGAGGAATCAGGCTCCCAGACTTCAGACTATACTACAAAGCTACAGTAATCAAGACAGTATGGTACTGGCACAAAAACAGAAAGATAGATCAATGGAACAGAATAGAAATTCCAGAGATAAACCACACACATATGGTCAACTTATTTTTGATAAAGGAGGCAAGAATGTATAATGGAGAAAAGACAGCCTCTTCAATAAGTGGTGCTGAGAAAACTGGACAGCTACATGTAAATGAATGAAATTAGGACACTCCCTAGCACCATACACAAAAATAAACTCAAAATGGATTAAAGACCTAAATGTCAGGCCAGACACTATGAAACTCTTAGTGGAAAACATAGGCAGAACACTCTGTGACATAAAACACAGCAAGATCCTTTCTGACCCACCTCCTAGAGAAATGGAAGTAAAAACAAAAATCAACAAATGGGACCTAATGAAACTTAAAATCTTTTGCACAGCAAAGGAAACTATAAGCAAGATGAAAAGACAACCCTTAGCATGGGAGAAAATATTTGCAAATGAAGCAAATGACAAAGGATTAATCTCCAAAATTTACAAGCAGCACATGCAGCTCAATATCAAAAAAAACAAACAACCCAGTCCAAAAAAGGGCAGAAGTCCTAAATATACATTTCTCCCAAGGAGATATACAGATTGCCAACAAACACATGAAAGGACGCTCAACATCACTAATCATTAGAGGAATGCAAATCAAAACTGCAATGAGGTATCACCTCACACCAGGCAGAATGGCCATCATCAAAAAATCTACAAACAGGGCTTCCCTGGTGGCGCAGTGGTTGGGAGTCCGCCTGCTGATGCGGGGGATGCGGGTTCATGCCCCGGTCCGGGAGGATCCCGCATGCCGTGGAGCGGCTGGGCCCGTGAGCCATGACTGCTGAGCCTGTGTGTCCGGGGCCTGTGCTCCGCAATGGGAGAGGCCAGCGGCGGTGGGAGGCCCGTGTACCGCAAAAAAAAAGAAACAAACAAACAAAAAAAAAATCTACAAACAATAAATGCTGGAGAGGGTGTGGAGAAAAGGGAACCCTTTTGCACTCTTGGTGGGAATGTAAATTGATACAGCCACTATGGAGAACAGTATGGATGTTCCTTAAGAAACTAAAAATAGAACTACTATATGACCCAGCAATCCCACTACTGGGCATATACTCTGAGAAAACCATAATTCAAAAAGAGTCATGTACCACAATGTTCAGTGCAGCTCTATTTACAATAGCCAGGACATGGAACAACTTGTGTCCATTGACAGGTGAATAGATACAGAAGATGTGGCACATATATACAATGGAATATTACTCACCCATAAAAAGAAATGAAACTGAATTATTTGTAGTGAGGTGTATAGACCTGTAGTCTGTCATACAGAGTGAAGTAAGTCAGAAAGAGAAAAACAAATACTGTATGCTAACACATATATATGGAATCTTAAAAAAAAAGGTTATGAAGACCTAGGCGCAGGAGAAGAATAAAGACACAGATGTAGAGAATAGATTTGAGGAAACGGGAAGGGGGAAGGGTAAGCTGGGACAAAGTGAGAGAGTTGCATGGACTAATATATACTAACAAATGTAAAATAGATAGCTAGTGGGAAGCAGCCGCATAGCACAGGTAGATCACTTTGGTGCTTTGTGACCACCCAGAGGGGTGGGATAGGAAAAGTGGCAGGGAGATGCGAGAGGGAGGAGATATGGGGATATATGTATATGTATAGCTGATTCACTTTGTTATAAAGAAGAAAGTAACACACCAATGTAAAGCAATTAGACTCCAATAAAGATTTTTACAAAATACATAAATAAATAAAAAATAAACTGTTTTGATATTTAGAAAAAAAGCTAATGGCAATTATCCACTAGGTGGTAGAATTTTTTTTAATTCATCACATTAACTCTATCAATTGATAATTAAGTATAATAAACCCTAATTTTATTTGCTCTTAAAGCTTTTTAAAATTATCAATAATTTTAGAATAAATTGCACATACAATGTGAAAGTAAATGACTATAAATAAATATAACATTAAACATAAAACTATGAATATTTTTAAAAGGGTGTGCTTAAAATTGCCAATTTTATAACTCACTGACATGTTTATAGTTATGCAAAGTAGTAGAAGAGAATTCATATCTCATACTTCAGCACTCAAAGAATTATTGATGTAAAATAAAATAATTATCATTTTTATGTTGCTTTTACAGAATTATGTTCCATAGATATAAAAAGACACACTTACTTTTAATTACTGGTACAAGTAAAACAATTACTTGTTCAGTTTTACAAAATTAGTTTAAAATACTTGTTTTCAAGATATTGTTTAACAAAAGTAAATAAATATTTACAGGTAAGGAGAAATTACTTGGTACAACAGTGTTTTGACTGTAAATTTCTTACAAGTAAGCCCCATAACATTGCTTAATAGTATTATTTTACAGAATAGTTTAACTTAATGTAGTCAATTAATTATTTAATCCTATCTCTGAACTTTTATTCTTTTTTATTTTGTATTTTTTTAACATCGTTATTGGAGTATAATTGCTTTACAATGGTGTGTTAGTTTCTGCTTCATCTCTGAATTTTTAAATGAGGTTTGATTTTCTCTCTATTTCTTCCTGAATTCCTGTATAACATCCCAAGAACACAGCAACCCAGAATCTTGCATTACATCTTAAGGTTGCTCTGATTCCTCCTTTCATACTCATGTAGAGTTTGTTCTCCTCTAAGTTGCTTTTACCTGGCAGAATCCCTTTGCCACTGTTTCAGTATGGTTGGCACATTATTTCATTAATATATTTTTAAATTGCTTTATCATTTTTTAAATTCTACTTTTGTTCTTTTATGGTTTTGTGATAAAGAAGTAAAAATAATATGCCTTCTTGCTTTTTCAATAACACCTTGACAATAATTCACATATTTCTGTTTGTTGAACTTCTCTAAACCTTTCATTCTCATTCAGTGCTGTAGGACAATGTTAATTCTTTCTTATTTGAGTGTCTTGTCCAATAAAACATTAGTTCCACAATGCATAAGACTTAAAATGCCTGCAGTATTTTATAGTCTCTATTGTTGACCACATTACTTAGGGTAGACATCTACTAGATGCCAGATGCATTGTTTACCAAATTTTTGCTCATCATATTTTTTGCTGTATCTGTGTATCACAAGAAATCTTATTTTATTATAATATATAATCCAAATATCACAACTGTGTGCATAGAAATTCAGAGACAGAAATGTAGTGAGTGTCCCCTCTTGTTTCTGCTAGCCATGTAGTTGAATACTTGTAGGGGAAGATTAAGTTGCTATAGGTGTGAAGTTGACATAGATACACCTAAGCATCAGGTCTGTAATTCAGGTAGTCAGAACAAGCTAGAATACTAAAACACTTCCCATAAAAGCCTCCTTCTAATCAATAATACCCCTAAAATCATAGCTTTTATGTTTCGTTTATGTTTTATGTTGTATATATATATATATATATATATATATAGAGAGAGAGAGAGAGAGAGAGAGAGAGAGAGAGAGAGAGAGAGATTTTGGTTTTTTTTTTTTTTTTTTTGTGGTACATGGGCCTCTCACTGTTGTGGCCTCTCCCATTGTGGAACACAGGCTCTGGACCCGCAGGCTCAGCGGCCATAGCTCACAGGCCTAGCTGCTCCGCAGCATGTGGGAGCTTCCCAGACCGGGGCACGAACCCATGTCCCCTGCATCAGCAGGCAGACTCTCAACCACTGCGCCACCAGGGAAGCCCTATGTTGTGTATTTTTAATGTGTACGTTTAAGTAAGTATATAAAACAAAAATTAAAATTTTCATCATTTTTGATGTAAAACTATTTCACAAATCACCAGTAGTAGTTTGGGAAACAGTGACCAAGAACACTTAAATGGAAAGAATTTATAGAATTTCTATCATAGCCTAACTTCCTTTCTTCTGATTGTATTACATGAATACCAAATGTACCTAGGCATACATCTTTTGTTAAAATGATCCATAGGGGTATAAATACTATAACCTCACTATTTTATGAATCATGTTTATTTTTTGAGGAAAAGAATCAAGTTTATTTTTCTGTTATCATTACTCTTTCCATTACTGGCATCTAGCATATTACTTGGGTCATAAGAATTATGCAACATATACTTGAACTGAATCCTGGAATAAATGCAAATTTTAAGAAACATAAAAATATTTGTAATACTATAATATGGTACTCTAATATATATATATATATATATATATACATATATATACACATATATATTAACACACAAATATATTCATTATGTACATGTACTACTGTAGTACTATAACTACTGTGGAAATTTCCCATCCCATATATTTTCTCTTTCTCATTTTACCTCTATATTTCACATGTTTTCTTGCCTTCTTTCTCTCTCTCTTTCTTTCTTCCTTTTTTCCTCTTTCCTTCCTTCTTTCCCTCCCTCCTCCTTCCTTCCTTCCTTCCTTTCCTCCCTCCCTCCTTTCTTTCTTTCTTTACTTTTTCTTTCTTTCTTTCTTTCTTTCTTTTCTTTTCTTTTCTTTTTCTTTCTTTCTCCTTCATTCCTCAAGCATCAGTCCAGGGAGCTCTACAAATTCCTGAGATGTGTTCTGAGATTCTGAAAGAGATTCTGATATAATGAGTCTGGAGAGGTGCTCAAGGAAGTGAATTTTTAGCACAGATCTCTGGTAGTTCTAATGCAGATGGTCATTTGATAACACTTTAGGATTCCCAGTAGTTGTAAAATGAAGATAATTTGGTTAATTTGTGAAAACAAAGCAATATGCTAATGAACCATTTTGGTGAATTGTAATGTTTGTGTAATGATGTGCCAAAAATAAAATGGCACATCATTAACACAAAAGATCAAGCAATAGAGAAATCAATATAAAATAGAATTCTGTCCTCAATTAGATATTTAGCTTATCATATATAGTCAGTAGAAAACCTTTGATTGAGAAACATAACACCTACAATAAAAGCATGAATGAATTTATGAACTCACTTAAAAGTTTAGCATGAGTAACAATACCAGTGACAACCATAATAGCAGGATTGTAAATAAGAAGAATATCAACAATATTTTACATATGTTAAAAATATAACAGTGGATTATATTTTTCTTCTCTGTTAGACATAATTCAATGTCTGTCTGAATGTGAGACTTAGATTTGCTAAAATCCACTGTTCAAGATGACCTGTGACCCTGGCAACCTAGAGAACATAGGTTCAAACATTTCAAGCCTACCCTACTTCATGGGCTCATGTGGAACCACAATTACAATAGCTATTTTTTATAACCATATATTCAAATCTTCTTTTTTTTTAACATCTTTATTGTAGTATAATTGCTTTACAATAGTGTGTTAGTTTCTGCTGTATAATGAAGTGAATCAGCTATACATATACTTATATTCCCATATATCCTCCCTCTTGCATGTCCCTCCCAACCACCCTATCCCACTAGATGGCCACAAAGCACCGAGCTGATCTCCCTGTGCTATGCGGCTGCTTCCTACTAGCTATCTACTTTACATTTGGTAGTGTATATATGTCCATGCCACTCTCTCACTTTGTCCCAGCTTACACTTCCCCCTCCCTGTGTCCTCATGTCCATTCTCTATGCCTGCGTCTTTATTCCTGCTGCCCCTAGGAATATTACTCAGCCATAAAAAGAAACAAAATTTAGTTATTTGTAGTGAGGTGGATGGACCTAGGGACTGTCATACAAAGTGAAGTAAGTCAGAAAGAGAAAAACAAATACTGTATGCTAACACACACACACACACACACACACACACACATATATATATATATATATATATATATATATATATATATGGAGTCTAAAAACAAACAAAGAAACAAAAAATATTTTATATTTACTGAAATATAGAAAACTAATGGAGAAATTTATTAGTGACCAAGATAGACTTTACATTCCTCTCAGGTTGACCAAATGTCAGACAGTTGTGTTTTTGTTTCCTATCTACCTCTGACTTTCCTTTCCTCAGAGCATTTACTTTAGAAAACTTACAATTGTAAATTCTTTCTTGGCCCCTTTGAGATGTACATTTTCTCCCAGCCTCTAGCCAGTTTCACAACCCAGGTATGCCTTTCTCAAGGACCTGGGAGCTATCCCTTTGAAATATAGTCATAAAGGAAGAAAGCATCCCAATTCCCAGTCTCCATGGGAGGGAAGGAGCCTAACTTTGATGCTGCAGTTGCAAACACATGGCCTAATCACACCCTCCAATCTCTGCGCTGATGTCCTCTAGCACTTTTCCACTATCTCACCCTTCCTGCCTTGTGTTTAGGAGGATAGGGTTCAGTCTCTCTCCATTATGGCAATAGTCTTGAATAAAGACTTTCCTGCCTGTGTAACACTGTCCAGTGCAATTTTTTTTGACATTATTACTTACATTTTTCACCAAGTATTACATGAAAAACTCTTAAAATACCAAGAAAACTTTAAAAATCAGAAACTTCTAACATGAGATATCAGAAAACTCTTCAGCTCCACGATATCTAGCCAGTCAATGGCTGCTTAATTATATTAATAATTGCTAGTAACTCTCTCATTATAAACAGCAGTCATTATTGATGTGTCCTTTTAACTTATCTCTATAATCCCAGGTTGTCATACGTATCCCCACCAATAATCTCTTTCTACAATCTCCACATTTGTATCAGCATTACTTCCTCATTCAAGTAGAGGTATGTAAGATGAAAATAATGGGATGTTGTTTTGAAAAGTGAACAGTTATTATTCTCTCCAAGTCTAGTTTTTGGATCTGTAAATGCTCTCTCAAAGTTTGATAGCTTGAAACAATTTACCTAGTAAATTCTTGATATGTTATTTTTAAAATATAATATAAATATCCAATTAAAAATACTGGCTATTCAAAAATATAAAAGTTGATTCATTCTAACAATAGGATATATATTCCCCATATCCTAATTTTAAGGCATCATCAATTAAATCATTTTTAATTTTCTCTAGACTTGATCATAATATTCTGAAAAGAAAGAAAATGACCAGAATGAAAATTACTTAAATTAAAATAATTTCTTTCCTAAGTATAAATCCTAATAGTATTGTTGATGTATTTGAATAACATTCACATCATTACAAGACAATGGCAACCATAAGTTGGTGTATAAAACATATGATGACATTAACAATTTTATGGGGGGAGCAATTAAGTTTAAATATATAAGGGAATACTTTGGGAAATTTAAATATCTTTTATAACCTCATTATGTTAAAATTTAGCTCTATAGAGTTGAAGCACATATTCACAGCTAGGGCTTCCTTAAACTACACTAGAAAATTGTTTAATTTTGAAAATGGGTTATATAGTCACACTTTTACAAATTTTTTCATGAGTCTGATTTTTTTTCTAACTTGAAAAAAATTTATCTCAAATATGTAATAATGATTAAAATATGCACTGATTGCATGCAAACACAACAAAAATCAAAACAAATAAAACACCTTGTATCCTCCCTTTCATAATGCATATCACTTCTATCAGCTTATCTTAACGTCCTCTCACATTTCTCACAATTTACACACAGTATGTTCATCTAGTTTTTCTTAACATTTCTCATTTCTTGACTCTAGTTATTGGAAGATATGACTTAAAGTCACAGCTATCAGACACTGAGCTTTGAATTTTCTGAGTTTGGAAATCCTAAAATCTCTGCCCAATAGAGGATTTGTACATGTCCCATTTAAGCAAAATCCTTAGTCACTAAATCTTGAGCTGTTAAAATCAACTTTCAACTAAAACAGGTCTATTGGATTGTTCCTGGGACCTATAATTCTCTAACACTGGGATATTGCCCAGAAAAGAATCTAAGAACCAAACAAAAATGTCCGTCTCTCTAGTAGGAAAAACAAAAGAGTCAGTGTGACTTTACTGATTTTTATAACAAGGCAAGCATTGTTCTAGTAAAATTGTAGTCTTTCCCCCCAAAATATAACTTGCATTTTCAAAATATTTTAGAAGCAATGTTAATTAATAAAAATGACATTAACTGTTAATGATGTCACATTTATTGTTTAAAATTTACATTAAATTAAAAGTTCATTTAAACTTTTAAAATAGAAATAAGATAAGAGCTATGTATCCTTACTATTTGTATTTAGGAATATCTTTTCACATTCAGCTTCTTATATTTACTTTCATTCCCCATTTTTTAATGTCCCCAAACATTTAAATGGTAATAGTTTATTTCTCAGAAATTTGTTTTCTAAAAAACTATATGGATACTTGAAATACATGCATGGATACTTGAAAAACATTCTCCTTTCCAAAATATTTATATTGAAATTGCTAATGTATTAATTTTTATAACTATAATGACACAAAATTTTGAAAATTATAAGGGCAGAATTTCTGCTTACTGAATTCATGCCCACAGCTCTTCAATACAAAATAAGTTTGCAAAATTCAAACTTTTATATATAATATTTGATTCTGTAGCTGTGCTACCAATAATTTACTGGCAGCATAAATCATGTACATAGATGAAATTGTACATTAGTGAAAGGAATCCATGTCATTAGTAGGGGAAAAGAAGAATGTGGGATGAATATGGAGTGTGGTGATGATGAGGCATAGACACATCTACAGGTTCAATGATTTCTTCCTTTTAAATAAAATTACAAAAGATTCAGGAGTAATAAAACTTTAACAAGCTTCATGGCCCATTGCTAATTCTATGCTTAAATTGAGAAATGAAGTAACCATATTACTAGGTCATCTTTTAATTACATTGGACATACATTTTTATTTTCCTCCATTTAATATGGAAAACTGTTTTGTCTACAAATGTCTTTTTTTTCCTATTTTAAAAATGTAGCCTCTGTGTTTTAATCTATAATCTCCTAAAGTATTGAATTATGTGGTTTGACTTTACACTATGTGAAGATTGAGTATTTCCTTTTATTCCTTTTAAATTAAACTTCCATTAGTTTTGAGTGATCTCTCCTTCTTATATTATGGAATAGCATATAAAAAGGATCTTATCAATTTTTACTATACTCTTCAAAATCTTAAATAACTCAATTATATTTGCTCTATCTCTTCACATTTCCAGGCTAAATAATCTTAGCTTCCCTACTTTCCTTTTGTGTATGCATAAGTTTCATTCTACTTTAACCATTTTATGTGTCCTTTTATGAAATCTTTGATCCTTATCTTCCCCCAGGGAATGTATCCTAACTTGAGACTGCTTCACTTTGGAAGATTCTATATACAATTATAACATACATTAGTGCTATTAATTTACATTTATATACCATTTCATTTATGCAAAGTGCTTTTCAGTTTATCTTTATAATATTGCTGGGAACTTTTTAGCACATGTTTTTGGAAAGAGAAAGTACAAAAAGGTGGAAACTAACCCCAAATCACTAGGGGTGCATCTAAATCATCCTTTTAAAACAACAAAAAATGATCCTGTTTATTTAAATAATCTATTTAAAATGCTAATTTGATTGATAGGAGCTTACTAAAAGGCCTTGCTAATTTTCTAGCAATAGAAAGAACAAGTGAACAAAATGATAATTTTGATATAGTTATTCTTTTCAATCTAGTAAGACCACTTTTATTGAATGACTTAGAAAAGTATAACTTTGCCACTTATTTTGAGTTTAAAACAATCTTGTTCAAAGAATAACGAATTTCTGATATTTTAAAAACTAAAAGTAATTGCAATCAAAATTAATTGAGATGACTTGAATCTAGGAAATACCCATTAGGACTATAGATTTCAGTTTGATATCCCAAGAAATGCCTCCTCTCCATTCTTATGTATATTAGAGATGCCTTTTCTAATTATCTGAGTTATATAACCCTTTTGGGAGGGTTGGGAGTCATGGCTTGGTATAAACTTATCATATTAATCCTTGGACTTCCTTTCCCTCACATTAGGTGTAATGTCTGAAATTAAGGTTCAATGTTATGTTCAGCCTTGATTGGTGAAATTAAGAAAGTCTCAAATGGCCTAACCAAAAGTTTAAGGTTTTCTCTCTGTTCCTGCAGATAAGGTCCCCTTAGCCAAACAAATCCCCTTATCAAATGGACCAGATGAAATTATTGCTTACCATTAAGTAACAGATTTCAGTTCCAGGCCAGCCCACAAAGTGATTCAAACAAGCCCATCACATCCTCCCGGGAAATCAGTGGGTACCTTAGTTACCCTTTTGTGTGTCTGCCTTCCACAGACCCTGGTTCTTCACTCTGTTCCAGACTGCAGACCTTGTGTGTCCCTGTGTGGAGCGGGTGTCCTCCTCCCCTGAACTGTGAGTATACATGACTCATAAATTACTATCTTATCTGTCCAGTGCCCAGTATCCTATGTCTATCCATCCCTGTAATTGCAGGGTGGGCATCTCTCCTTCACCAAAGGGTTGAATAGGAAGTGACTAAAACATCACATACTGCAATGACAATTCTTACATAACTGGATACATTGTCCACCCATGAGGGACAGCCACAGAGAGCATTTCATTTGTTAGTATGCTTATATTTCACATTGATTCATTTAAAAATCGTGAAGATGTGGGCATTTACAAATAAGCATGAAGGTTTTCCAAGAATATTTTTTCACTCTAGTGTCCCCTAGGGGAGTAGTGTTTGAAAATCAATTTCTTATGATACAATCAAATTCTTAAGGCATCCGCTGGTTGAAAAGAGAAAGCACATTTTTCCATTTTTAAGAACCTTAGAAAAGTAGCTAATTTCAGTTTGGCATGCAGAAATATCACAAGGAGTTAGCAAAAAATATCTCAGCGTAGACAAAAGAAAGACCTATTAATATTGTAAATACTAAAATTATTGAGAAGATTCTATGAGACTAAACAAATACTAAGACATTATATCATTTAATCTTCACAATATGTCTAAGGGATACATGTTATTTTCTCATTTAAAACATAAAAAATCTGGTTCTGAGAGATAATATGTAACCTTTTCAAAATTTATAATAGCTGGTGAATAGAAGTACCCTTTTTAGTAAGCTTAAAAAAATCCACATTTATTTTTCATTATAATAGAAAGCAAAAACAATACAATAAAAGAAAGAAAGAGAGAGAGAAGAAGGAAGGAAGGAAAAAGATTGGGGGAAATCAGTTTATTTACCTTTTTAAAGTATAAATAATTAAAACTATGGAAATAAGGTAATTCTGGTACTCACTTGAAAAATGAATTCTCAGTTTCCTTTCCAATAAAATTACTTTGGAGAGTAGTGGTCCTCCTTACCTCTTTCTGTTGAAAAGAATATGAAAAGTGCTGCATAAAGAAAAAACAAATTTAAAACTCAGAATGAGATTAGGAACAATAAAGTACCAGAACCATCAACTACTAAAGCCACTGAAAATGTCCAGAAGTCTCCTTTAAAAATCTTCATCTTGGGCTTCCCTGGTGGCGCAGTGGTTGAAAGTCCGCCTGCCGATGCAGGGGACATGGGTTTGTGCCCCGGTCTGGGAAGATCCCACATGCCGTGGAGCGGCTGGGCCTGTGAGCCATGGCCACTGAGCCTGCGCATCCGGAGCCTGTGCTCCACAACGGGAGAGGCCACAACAGTGAGAGGCCCGCGTACCAAAAAAAAAAAAAAAAAAAAAAATCTTCATCTTGCTTCTCTTCCTCTTTTAGTTAAAATTGCTTTTCCTTAAATCCAAGCAACCATGATAAGAGTAAAAACCTGGTTTACAGTCAGATTTTCAGTTTTATTTGTTTCCTATTTAACAATAGACTATTTTTTTCTCTTTTAACATTCAATATTTTACTGATGATATGGGATCTGTAATCTTTTATGGAGTAGCCTAGAAAAGTTTAGAAACATAATCTATGTAAAATTGTTTATATGGAAAATGCATTCCTAATTCTAAATAATGGACTGACTTAATTTTATTACTACAGCAAAGGGAGAGAGTGGTGCTTTATTTAGAAAAAAAAAAGCAAGTTTTGAAATGCAATTTATTTGGAATATATGTTTAACATTTTTTCCTTTTTATAAGAGAAAAGCACAGTGCTCTTCTCAAATTCTTCACAATCCTTGACTACTTCTCAGGTAATAATCCTGTGTGTTAAGATATTCGATAGAGATGATATTACATACATCACTGGTCTGGACTCACATTTACCATATCATTTATAATTAGTAGTGAACAAGTACAGTGTGACTTAAGCAAGATTAATCAGTCTCTTCACCTAACCTGAAAATTCTTCACTCACTTCACTTGGTTTTAGAGAAAGAGAGTAAATATAACTTTGTTGTTAAAGTGGGGAATAAAAGTAAATAAATATTAATGCTTCCTGCTGTTATTTACCTTAAAAATCTCAAGTTTAGAAAATCTTCCATGTATCTTCAATATTTATATGTCTGTTAAGGAAAGTGAAGTGATTTTTTTGAGATAGAAACTACCTACATAACAAGTACCCTTTATAGGGAATTAATGGGTCTTTTTGTAATTGTTACTATAGTCTGGAATCTCAAACTTCTCTGATAATAAAAATTTACCTGGGGAACTTGTTAGATGGAAGAATCAGCCTCAGAAAAGAATCCAGCCATGTGGGACCCACCCTTCTTATCCAGTCACATCACTGCATCCCAGTGTGTCAAATTCTTAACTGCTGAGCTAAAATATTACCTGTGTTACAGTTCTAGGCATCTACACATATAGTTCCTTCAGCTTGAAATTATTTCCTCATATTCTCTGTCTAGTAAAATTCCACTTGTCAATTAAAAGGTTACAGGTATGGGATCCTAATTCATGAAGTTATATTAATTCCGTTTACAGAATTGTTCATTTCTATTTAGTTTCTCAGTTGTCACCTCTCTTTAGCAATGACTTCATAGTGAGTCATCATATTATTATTATACTAGCTATGATATTACAGCATCTTTAAGTACCAGATACTATGCTATGTGATTTATATATAGTACTTCACTTAATCCTTATACAATCCTATATCTTCATTTTATCAAAAGAAAAACTGAGGTTAAGAATAAATTTTAAAATTTTCTTAATATCATGCAGCTGATTATGAAAGAAAGAATAAACATTTCTTAGTCTTGCGTCTTACATCACCTCTGGTTGAAGGAAACAAAAATTCTGCAAAATAGCTTAAACAAAAGAAATGGAGGTATTATTTTAATGGCATATGTCTTACAAAATTCATGGAAAATTTTATATCTGTGTTATAGCGAGAGTGGGACAACTCTAGAGATATTAGGGACAGGTGGTTACAGACCTGTACCTTTGTGCTCTATTCTTGATGTGATTCCATGACCAATAGACAGTTTCTGTAGCCCTGTGAAATGCTAGTCAAGAATGATACCACTAATCCTAAACCACCTTATTTTATGAGACAGAAATTGAGCAGAAGTACATGAAAGTATCTTTTAATTTACTGATCAACTAATTATTTAATTAAAAGAGTTAATATTTATTCAGGGATAATTTCTTGCAAGAAACCACTCACATGTTTTAAGTAAAAAGAGAAGTGAGTTGGAAGTTGAGAAAGCCATCTCATGGAAGCCAGGCAGAGTAAAAAAATCTAAAGCTCAATGAACTGGTATTCACCTGGGATATCAGGAGAACAGTTCACTTAACCTGCAGCATGCTTTTGTCTCTACTTGCCTCTGCTTCTCTATTTGGGTAGACTTCATTCTTATCTCTTTCTATTGATGGATTTTCTTTGAACCTCATAGTTTTGCATAGCTTTCAGTTAAAATTTCCATCAGAGATGACATTACTTAAATATTAACTTTATGATTGAAAGAAATTGATACATGCAATTTGGATTGGTTGTGCACTTCCTGTCCAATCAGCTAGTAATGATGGGTTGATGACTCTCATTTCACAATGAAGGCACTGCATGCCTGAAGTCCCCCAAAAGTCATATTCCTATTTTCCTCCTAAGGGTAATACCAATAACACTCATGCCCACTCTGATTTATAGTTATATTTATAATAAGCATATTAATCAATTTGGCTTTAATAGTTTAACTAGTAAGGCTGTATAACAAGAAATAAGGATTTTTAAATCTTATAAAAAGAAAAATACACATTTCTACCTTTTGATACTTTTGTCCTTGTCTATCTTAAAATATGGCAAACCAATGATTTGCATCAGGTTTTTTACTGAAGGGAAATGATTCAAACCTCCATAATGATATCCTTATGTGCCTATGTAAGCCTGAAAGATCATTCCAACATCATGATTGATGAATTTGCTGCTGTCTCGGGTTTTAAAATTAATTGGAGAGAAATGAAAATTGTAATATGACTTACTTTGTCTGTACAGCATGCCTCCTATGTAAATCACTAAATGAACACCAGAGGGAATTAAATATTTTTGAATGGTATAAAAATAAATTTGAAACAAATGCAGAACTTTGGAATAAAATATATAAAGATTGTTTAAAGTCTATTATGATATAACTGTTAAGTTTTAAAATAGAGAGATATATTTGTTTGTAAAGATAATAAGATTAGAATACATGGTTAATTAGGTCAGGTTTTTGCTCATTTTGTTTTGTGCTTAAGAATATTTTTTTATTATAATTATAATGTGATCATATACATTTTCTCAAGTCATATCTTGTCAACATTTTCAGAAGTAGAAAGTCATTCTACATAATTTTTCAGAGTGAATAGACCCCTTTACAAAGACAGGGCTCTAAATTTCAGCCAGTGGAACTGGGCTCCACTTCCTGGGCACAGACAACTCAACTAGATGTCAAGTTGATGATCTGCTTAACTGAATTTCTGAAGCTGGCCTACGAGCATTCTCTGTCACAGGGATTTCTCTTTTGAAAGGATAATCTGTTTTGTTTTAGATTACTGATGTCAGTACTTTAACTAGATTTTGCTAGGGATGCCATGACTTTACATTTTGGATGCCAGGCTTGTTATTTCCCCAAACTTGGCCTATCCTACAATATTTGTCATACTCCAATGACCAGTATATCAGTAGTTTTAGTTTGAGTACCTTCTTTTTTTGAATTTTTACAGAAGAGCAGCTAACCATGAAAGACAGAATATTTTAAAAATTCAGGAATATATTTTTCCAAAGCATAGTAGAATTTCTGGTTCATATTTAGCCATTTAATATGAAGTACTTCGTGATGCTTCAGGAGAATTACCTGGTAGTCAATGCATTTGGCATATTCCAGATAATAAATAAATTGATATTTCTATGAATGCTTCTCTGTATGGTCAAAACCCATTATCAAAGATGGGATTAATTTCCAATCAAATCATAAGGAACACATCCAACACATCCCAATTGATGGACATTTTACAAAATACCTGACTAGCATTCCTCAAAATCATCAAGGTTATGAAAAACAAGGAAAGCTAAGAAAATGTTTCACCTGAAAGGAGTCTTAAGGAGACATGACAACTAAGTATAATGTTAAATCCTGAATAAAATTTTGGAACAGAAAAAGGATATTAGGTAAAAAAATAAGGGAATCTGAATCGAGTGTGTATTTCAGTTAATGATAATGTATCTATATTGGTTCATTAATAGTGAAAAGCATAAGATTTTAATAATGGGGGAAACTTTGTGCTGGGTATATGTGAATCCTTGGTACTGTCTTTGTAAGCTTCTAGAAATCTAAAATTATTCAACTATAAAAGTTTATTAAAAATAGAATTATTCATCTGGGTGATTTCAATTCACCTTGGATTATAAGTAAAAATGTATTTCTATATTACAGAATAAATCTCAGTGTTTACTTAAAAATTTTATGAGTTTTTCAGAATATATTGGGGTGAAAGCTAATACAAAAGTGTATTTTTGTATTGTTAAGGAGTAAGTACATAGGAAATAGTAATTATATATATAAATAATAATTATATGTATGTATATATATAATGGAAAGAGGGAGAATATATTGCTTTGTAGTTTATTCTAGAGTAATCCATTATTCACTTGAAATAAATATGTATATAATGTTTCTTTAGAGAAAGGGGAAAAGAAAGAAGAGTAGAATAGAGACATCCTAAACTCCATAGTACATATACATCCATTATTAACAGTCTGTTACAAATCTTTCTGGCCAGTCTATTATGTTTTTTAAAAAAATTTAGGTAGTCATATCACACAATATAAAAAATCCTGTTTCCTTAAATCACAATAATAGAAGTATTTAGATATTAATAATCTTCATTCTGATTCATTTCAATAAGGACATAATTTTTCATTGAGTAAATGATTCCTTGTTTACTTAAATATTTACCTAATGTAGGACATTTAGGTTGTTTCTAAATCATTTAAAAATACATTGTTATGAAGTATTTTGTACTTGTAAGCAATAGGGTGTTCAGGTTTATAAAGAAGAGGTACACTTGAAGAGAGAAAGAGAAGAGACACAGACAGATGGAGAGATAGAGAGAGAGAGAGAGAGAGAGAGAGAGAGAGTGAATTTGAGTGACTCTTCACTTTGTGCATTTGGCATTTGTGTTTTCCGAAAAGAATTAAGGTGACTGCTCTTATCTATGGAATAGCTATAATGGACCATCTCCTTCAAAGCAACTCAGTGAAGTGAACAGCTCACAGAAATTTATTAAAGACAATAAAATTTGATTCTGTTATATTTAAAGAAATATTTTTATATTTCCGTTTTAAGTCAGAGGCATATGGACATAAAATTTTTATTTGAAGTTTTATAAATATTTCCAAATATTTGATAGTTAGCAATTAACTAGTTATTTAAAACTCACAAGTGATGGTTAAGCCTGTAAGAATTATTTTACGAACAAGTTACAATTTGATTTATCCTAGTAACAAAATCAAAATGAGCAGCAGAGCACAAGTAAAAGGCAAGACTTTGTATATCTTACATTTAACTTATTTTCGACTTTCACTGTTTTATGGACCAGCATATAGTCATTCAAGAATAATTTCAATGCATCAGCAAAGGCAGTTCCCATTTAGAGCTGTGTGGCTCTAAAATTCTCCTAATGTTTACTTCTATACATTGTATTAGTTAGTTTCAGAGCAGCAATGATCTCCAGTACCTTGTAATATATTTGCAATAAACATCGTTAACGTCTGATTAACTGACAAGACTAATGCTTATGTTTGGCATCTAATCAATCTCAGAGACTCTTCACTGCTCTGTGTACTACGTATCTTAACTGTTTCCATGCTGCTGAAGGTAGCAGTTATCCTGATTACATATCAAAACAGAAATGCCAGTTCTTCATTGCCAAATCCAGTAAGATCTGAAGGCACATTTTCTGTTTTACCAGTCTTAGCAGCAATAAAGTAACATTCTGATATCTCATCATAAGTAAGCATATTACCATAACATATTAAAAGCTCAGTTTTTAATTTAACTAACCCCAAATTGTTCAAGTTTACACAAACAAATAATTCTCTACCAAAGGAGTACTTTTAAGAAAGGGATGCTAATGTTTCAGGATACCTCCCCTCCACCAGTCCCACCTCATGGAACTTCTGGGTTAACCAGAAGAGAACAGAGGTCAGTACTTATATATAGATTCTCTGTTTAATATGAGCAACCTGGAACTGAAATAGACAATGCAAGATTTCATTTTCAACAGATTTAACAATGTTTTATATATAGATTAAGCCTTTTCTGTATTGCATCACTTTTGCTATCTCTTTTAGTTTGATCCTCTTACCATCAACACAACAGCAACCAATATCCCATAATAGTTAGAAAGTATTATGAAGATAGATGGGTGAGGGTAACCCTATTCATGGGATGAATTCCTCCCATTTGCAGTTGTCCCCACCAACTCTCAGGAATCTCATTAAACATTTTATTTATGAATTTTATAGCATCTTTTGATATATCAAATCTGTTCTTTCACTTGATAAAAGAGTACTGAGTGTCAGATATGTGCCAGACACTGTATTAAATGCTGAGCAAATAATAATAATCACAATATAATTGCAAACCTGTATGGAATGAATAACTCTATTAGCCCTAACAATTTCCCAGATGGATCTGGGTGCTCCCAGTATCTCTCTGCAAAGGATATTGATGAAATCAGCATCTACATGTGGTAGATGAGACAAATCCTCTCCTTACCTTAATTGTACATATGAAATGTGGGACGAGAGAAAATTGTCAGTACTGCTGTCTTCTTTATCCAAATATACCCTAGTAAACAACAATAACAAACAAATAACAACAAAAAAACCCCACCAAACACATGTAAAATAGTTCTAAGGAAATAAATAGGAAATGTAGGTTTATTTAATATTTAGGCCAGGTACTGCCCTAGGCCCTGCTGGTTATGATGTTAACTAGTCTGGGGAGAAAAAGGAATATAAACAAACAAGCACTTCAAGATCATTTTTTGACATTACTGTGCTCAACAAATGAAATAAAATAAAGTGAATGACAGTATCAAGTATGATTTACACGAGCGTGTACAGCTGCTTCAATTTGGAAGGTAATGAATAGCTTGGATACTATATCAATTACATGGTTATCATGGGATTTTCCTATCTACTGAAGAAGAAATACAGAAGAATAGAGAATTGTGAGAACTATATTAATGGGGGAAAGAACACACAGGTCAAGGAGGTTTAAGGTGCAGTTTAACTTCTGAACAATTAAAGGTAGGGATCCTTTACAGCTATTTCTGTTTTATATATGTGTGTCCCTTACTGAGACAGTAATAGCAACTTCTTTCTATTCTTCTTTAATTTTATAAGCAGATCCTAACCTTGTGCTTTGATAGTTTGGCTCTAAAGACATAAGACAAATTACTTAACCTCTTTGTGCCTCAGTTAACTCAGCTGTAAAATAGAGATATATATGTACCTCAGAAGTTCTGGGAATTAAATCAATTAATTTATGAAAATATATACAAAATCATAAAGTTAATGCTAATGCATATAATGTAAAAAATTATACATTCATAAATAAGTTACCAAAGAAAATTATATGTATCTAAATGATACCTGGCAAAATGTAAGTAATACTTATTTATATTACAGGTTTAAACTATCTTATTGGAATGAAATATGAACAGTTACATTCATTTCCTTGGGATGCCTTAACAAAGTACCATAAACTGGGTGACTTAAAACAATAGAAAGTTATTCTTTCAAACTTTTGGAGACTAGATGTCCAAAATTAAGGTGTCAGCATAGTCATGCTCTCTTTGAAAGCTCAAAGGAAAGCTCTTTGCTAGTCTCTTCCTTGCTTCTGGTTGTTGCCGACAATCCTTATTCTTCCTTTGCTTGAAGACTCAGCAATCCAACCTCTGTCTCTGTCTTCATGTGGTATTCTCCCTTTGTGTATCTTTATGTGGTATTCTCCATGTGTGTTTCTCCTATGTCTCTGCATCCTCTCTTCTTCACAAAGACACCAGTCATATTGAATTTAGGGCCCACCATAACCTAACATGATCTCATGTTACCTTGTTTACATCTGCAAAAACTTATTTCTAAGTTCTATCACAGGTACCAGGTGTTAGGGCTTGAACATGGCTTTTTTCAGTGTAGGGAAGACACAATTCAACCCATACAAATTCTTTTCAAAAATTCACTTGGTTGTTCCATAAATACTTACTGAGTACTTTTTTATAGTCTGGTCACTGCACCAGGTGCTGTTTTGAAAATAATTTTAGAACGTTTAGGTTATAAGCTGAAAGAGGCACTAATATCAGTGGAAGCGCTCTTGTGTCAGTTAACAAATGTTGAGAACTACTAGGCAGTGTCCTTAATTATATCATAATTTTATTGAAAATGAAACCAGTATTCAAAAAGTTAAGTCCCTTTTAAGGGTCACACAATAGGTAAATTGGAACTGGATTCTAACACAGTTCTTTCTGCTGCCAGATGATTTGTGCTTATCATTAATCACACTTATTAAATAAAATTTGTAAATTATATTAATCAAAGAGAAAGCTAGATTGAGTTATAATTAGGTTTGGTCAGTAAGACACCACACCTTGCACCATTGTACACTTGATTGTGTGTGTGTGTGTGTGTGTGTGTGTGTTCATCATTACATAGACCCATTAATTTTCTTTATGTTTTCAATAGCTTTTAAAAATGAGCAAAAAATAATATGATATAAAACCAACCGTAGAATTATTTCTCCATAACTACTACCAAGAATTAGCATTCTCTGTAAATGCTTATTATTCACAGCTTTATAAACCTAGAAAATTTTGAGATGATAGACAGCAAAAAAATTATTTCTACCTGTCAGACTATATGTCAATAAAGAGTCAGTAAATCTCTTTTGGGAAGATAAATGTCAAAGTATTTTTTTTTTAAAGTCAAGATGACATTTAATTTGGTGTTCAGTATCTTTATAAATAATATAAACTATTATTTTAAATCATCTTAATTATATTAATTTTGTATAAAATATTTAATAGAAGACTCAAAAATAGAATAAAAATATAAAAATATCATCCTGATTTCCATTATTGATTATTGGTGGAAATATAAGAGAAACATGTCAAGATGAAGATGGTGATTATATTTTTAAATAAATAATTCTGGGGGCAGTTCAAGATGGCAAGGTAAGGAGCTCCTGAACTTACTTCCTCCCATGGACACAGCACATTTATAACTACATAGTAAATAGTTTCCTCTGAAAAAGCCCTAAAAACTGCATGAACAGAGCTTCCACAACAAAAGCAGCATCAAGATGTGTAGAAGAGGCACAGACATGGTCTTACCAAAAAACTAACAAAAAACACCACCCCAGGTGCCATGGTCCACAATTGTGAAGGACCTCAAAACTAGGGAAATTTTTCCTAAGAAATGAGGAGTTTGTGCTCCACATTAGGTACCCCAACCCTTAGATCCCGCACAGGAGAGATGAAGCCCCCAAAGTGTGGCTTTGTAACCATGAGGATTATGTTAAGGAAAGCCGTAGAACTGTAGGGAACAGAGAATCCTCTCATAAAGGGCTCATGCACAGATTCACTAACCTTGGGATGCAGCACAAAAACAGCAGTTTGAAAAGTACCAAGACCAAAAATGAAGGAGACTCACTAATATTAAAGCATCTATCAGGGAGGAGGGAACCTATGGGGACACTTTTAGGAGATAGAGACACTGACAGGCACCATTTTTGATATCTCATTCTACCTTGCTATTGCTCGCACTGGTAGGCACCATTTGGAACTTGCCCTCTAACCTGCTAGTGCCAGGAGGAAGGCCTTGCTGAGAGCCATTCTAACTGTCAAGGCACAGCTGAGTACCACAGCAAGGTGCAAGAGCCCTGCCCATACCCACTCCACAGCAGGCAGGCATGCACAGTTCACACAGGTAATGCCCCTTGAGAGCCTAGCTCTGGTGGTCTGGGGGATTGCACCTCTGGCACCATGGGACATCTCCTACCCAAGGCTGTTCCTTCAACCTGGAGAGGTAAATTATTTGCCTAATACACAGAAGCAAACACAGAGAGTCTGGCAAAATGAGGGAACAGGGAAAAATGTTCCAAAAGAAAATATAAGACAAAATCTCAGAAAGAGACCTTAATGAAATGGAGACAATTGATCTACCTGATAAAGAGTTTAAAGTAACGGTTGTAATGATGTTCACCAAATTTGGGAGAAGAATGGATGAACACAATGAGAATATCAGCAAAGAGATGGAAAATATAAGAAAGTACCAAACAAAACTTACAGAGCTGAAGAGTACAAAAACCAAAGAGAAATATACAATAGAGGGGTTCAACAGCAGACTGGATGAAGCAGAAGAAACCCAGGACCAGATGGCTTCACTGGTGAATTCTATTAAACATTCGAAGGAGATTTAATACCTAGCTGTCTCAAACACTTCCAAAAAAAATGAAAAGGAGGTGAGGCATCCAAATATATTTTACAAGGCTAGCATTACCATGAAAACAAAACCAGCAAGGACACCACAAAAAAAAAAAGTTACAGGCTAATATCACTGATAAACAGGCACAAAAATCTTCAACAAAATATAAGCCAACAGAATTCAACAGTACATTAAAAGGATCATACACCAATACCAAGTGGGTTTTATTCCAGGGATGCAGGAATGGTTCAACATCTACAAATCAATCAACATGATACACCACATTAACAAAATGAAGGAAAAAGTCATATGATCATCTCAATAAATGCAGAAAACGCTTTTGACAAAACTCAACATCCTTTTATAATAAAAACTCAACAAAGTGAGTATGGAGGGAACATACCTCAACATAATAAAGGCCATATATGACACACCCACAGCTAACATCATACTCAGCGGTAAAAAAGGAAAACCTCTAAGATCGGGAACAAGAGGAGGAGGCCCACTCTCACCACTTTTATTCAATATACTTTCGGAAATCCTAGCCAAGCATTTAGGCAAGAAGAAGAAATAAAAGGCATCCAAATTGGAAGGGAAGAAATAAAACTGTCACATAATACTATATATAAAAAGCACAAAAGACTCCACCAAAAGATTGTTACAACTAATAAATGAATTCAGTAAATTTGCAGGGTACAAAATAAACATACAGAAATCTATGCCACTTCTATGCACTAATAATGAACTATCAGAAAAGAAATAAAGAAAGCAATCCCATTTACAATTGCATCAAAAAGAATAAACACAGGGCTTCCCTGGTGGCGCAGTGGTTGGGAGTCCGCCTGCCAATGCAGGGGACGCGGGTTCGTGCCCCGGTCCGGGAAGATCCCACATGCCGCGGAGCGGCTGGGCCCGTGAGCCATGGCCGCTGAGCCTGCGCGTCCGGAGCCTGTGCTCCGCAACAGGAGAGGCCACAACAGTGAGAGGCCCGCGTACCGCAAAAAAAAAAAAAGAATAAACACATAGCAGTAAATTTAACCAAGGAGGTCAAAGACCTATACAATTAAAACTATAAGGCAGTAATAAAAGAAATTTAAGACAACACAAATAAATGAAAAGATATAACATTCTCATGAATTGGAAGAATTTATATTGTTTAGAAGTCCATATACCAAAAGAAATCTACAAATTCAATGCAATCCCTGTCAATATACCAATGGCATTTTTCATAGAACTTGAACAAATAATCCTAAAATTTGTGTGGAAACACAGAAGACTCCAAATAGCCAAAGCAATATTGTGAAAGAAGAACAAAGCTGAAGGTATCACACACTCTGATTTCAAACCGCAGTACAAAGCTCCAGTAATAAAAAAAAAAATGAAAGTGTTGTATTGGCATAAAAACAGGCATATGGATCAATGGAATAGAATAGAGACCTCAGAAACCCACACATATATGGATAATTAATTTATGACAAAGGACCCAGGAACATACAATGGAGAAAGAACAGTATCCTTAATAAATGGTGTTTGGATAATTGGACAGATCCATGCAAAAGAATGAAACTAGAACACTATACCATACCGTACAAAAAGTTAACTCAAAATGGATTAAAGACTTAACTGTAAGCCCTGAAACCATAAAACTCATAGAAAAAAAAACATAGGCGGGCCTCCCTGGTGGCGCAGTGGTTGAGAGTCCGCCTGCCGATGCAGGGGATACGGGTTCGTGCCCCGGTCTGGGAGGATCCCATATGCCGCGGAGCGGCTGGGCCCGTGAGCCATGGCCGCTGGGCCTGCGCATCCGGAGCCTGTGCTCCGCAACGGGAGAGGCCACAACAGTGAGAGGCCCGCATACCGCAAAAAGAAAAAAAATAAAAAAAATAAAAAAAAAAAAACATAGGCAGTACACCCTGACATTAGTCTTACCAGTATCTTTCTGGATATGTCTCTTCAGGCAAAGGAAACAAAAGCAAAAATAAATGGGATTAAATTAAACTACAAAGCTTCTGCACAGCAAAGGATACCATTAGCAAAACCAAAATAAAACCTACCAAATGAGAGAATACTTGAAAATCATGTATCCTATAAGGATTTAATATCCAAAATATCAATATATAAAAAACTCATACAACTCAACAACAAAAACACAAAAAGCCCAATCAAAAACAGGCGCAGTATCTAAATAGACATTTTTCCAAAGAAGACACACTGGCACATGAAAAAATATTCAACATCAGTAATTATTAGGGAAATGCAAATTAAAATCATAATGAAGTATCACCACACACCTTTTAGAATAGCTATTATCAAAAAGACAACATAACAAGTGTTGGCAGGGATGTGGAGAAAAGGGAACCCTTGTACACCATTGCTGGGAATGTAAATTGGTGTAGCCACTACAGAAACTAGTATGGAGATGCCTCAAAAAATTAAGAATACAATTACTATATGATTTAGCCTCCTTCTCTGTTTTTTTTATTCAAGGAATATGAAAACACTAATTAGAAAAGATTTATGCACCCCTATGTTCAATGCAGCATTACTTACAATAGCTAAGATATGGAAACAACTTTAATGTCTTTCAATGGATGAATGGATAAAGAAGGTATGTTTGTCATTTGTGATATGAATGGACCTTGAGAATTTATGTCAGTGAAATAAATCAGTTGGAGAAAAACAAACACTGTATGATTTCACTCGTACGTGAAATCTGAAGAGAACAAAACAAAAACAAACTCATTGCTACAGAGAACAGATTGGTGGTTACCAGAGGGGAAAAGGGTGGAGGGGTGAGCTACATGGGTGATGGTGGTCAATTGTATGGTGATGGATAGTAAGTAGACCTATGGTTATCACTTTGTAAGGTATACAGATATTGAATTATAATGTTCTACACTCAAAACTTCTGTTACTACCACATTTACCTCAAAAATAAATAAATACTCTGATAGATTGAGGAAATTCTTAAGAGAAAAAAAACCTCTCACAAAATTTAACTAAATTAATTAAAATTTAATTAATTTTAATTTACAATTTAATTAATTTCAATTAATTTTGAAATTTTAATTTATTTTCAAAAATAAAAATAAATCCAACCAGGTACATGTTGTTTTCCTTTAAAACTATGGCCGTTTGAGAAATAAGGCAAATTTTTAATCACTAATTACAGATTTCTCACAGTGTTTCATTTACTTGGAGGAGAAGAAAAAGGTAGGAGACTCTTATTTCTATATAAGACAGTAATCTAAAAGTGCCAAGGACTTCACCAAAACTCTCTCCAGATGCGAAAAATGGCCCATTGCAAAAAGTGAAATTGTTGGATGAAGAAGTTTCATTCTCCCTTGGTGCAGCTTGTGTGTTCTAACTAAAACCAGCTACCCCAACCTCTAAGAACAACTGGAAAATGTTTTCTTCTGTATCTTATGAGCAAGATTTCTCTCCCTCAGCTTTGGAAAGAGATAGGAAAGGAATATATAGTTGCTTTGGTCAGGGCCAAATTTGTGAATGGTTAGTCACATTCTTTTGTTCCAAGTAATGAGTTGTTTATAGAAATATTCAAACACTGGTTTTGAAATCACACTAATATAATCAATCATTTTAAATAGATACAGCATAAAATATCTTTCCCTGAGATGTCCATGGTATATTGAGAAAGAAAATAGTTCAAAATAAAATCGGACAAGGCAAGCTTCTTTTCATTTGCTAATACTCACTATTTTTACATTTGATATGTGCCTGGAGATTCTACAATCACACACCTTTTTATAAATCACAAAAATGAAAATAAATATACATGGACTGCTTATATTGTAGAAGAAAAATATAACTATTTACTTTCATGAATGTCCCAATCTTCTCATCATAATGTACCTTTCCTTTTATATGCCAATGAAAAGAATACCCCCTACAAGAAAAAGTCTAAGAATGTCTAAAAATTATCCACATGATAGGGTTTTATAATATAGCTTTAAAAATACATGAATAGGGGCTTCCCTGGTGGCGCAGTGGTTGGGAGTCCGCCTGCCGATGCAGGGGACACGGGTTTGTGCCCCGGTCCGGGAAGATCCCACATGCTGCGGAGCGGCTGGGCCCGTAAGCCATGGCCACTGAGCCTGCGTGTCTGGAGCCTGTGCTCCGCAACCGGAGAGGCCACAACAGTGAGAGGCCTGTGTACCACAAAAAAAAAAAAAAAAAGCAAACAAAAAAAAAGAAACATGAATATATACCTGTATATGAGAACAAGCCCATTACATCAAATTGAATATCATTCAAAATGATAAAAACCCTTTTACTGGTGCTTACACTTGGTGTAATTTGAATACCTAGGAAATCAATATCTGCTTTAGTATGTGTTTACAGTCATATAATTGAAGTATCAGACAAGCAGTGAACCACAGGATTTTTCTGTGCAAACAGCAAGGAGTTCTAACTATAAAGCTTCTCTCAGTGCTAGTGGACCTCAGGTTGTAATTACATAAAACTTTTAAAGGTACTATTTTTTCAAAAGAACCTGTTGGGGTAACAATTCAAGGGAAGAAAAAATTCTAAAAATACAAGAATTGACACTTCATACTGAGGCAAGAAAGAAGGAGCTGTTTAAAGGGAAATTGATAAGGAAGATTCTGGAGGCTCTCATTCACAACACCTTAACAATAGCATCCTCCTGATCACTTGAAGCTTTTCAGGCACAGCCTGGAGTAACTTAGAAGCATTCAGCTTCATTCTTCACCAGATCATCAGGGATTTTACTGTTTCTTTACTTACTTCTAAAAGCTTAAACCTCTTTTTCTGGCCGACTCTCATACCTTGTCCTGAAAATACTTTCTATCTGATAAGAATAAATTCTTCTCAACCAGAGCCAGTGCACCACTGCAGCCTCTGGGGCGCACAGTCCTTACTATCTTCTCATCCAGTAGTGCATTGGATCAAAGACACATGTGCCTACAGGCCAGGCAGGTGGGGTTGAAGCAAAGCACCAGTGGAGCAAATAGTAAATGGCAATTGACATCTAGTTTCAGAGCAGCAATGGAGTGGGTGTGGCTTGGACTGTAACCCAGAGAATTTATTGCATTTCTTACTGTATATTATTTGAAGTTAATTATGTTAGAATGATTGCCGACCATACTTTTTGATACTCATGGAGCAATGCTGCAAAATTAAAATATTTGACTATGCTTTCTAATTCTAACTTCCTATCGAAATAAAACAATCAATTTACCCTAAGAAAAACTGAGCTATAGACTCTTATCTTTGATAATGTATGCTGTAAAAGTTACTATGTAATAGAATGTATCCAATAGCTTCCTAATTTCAAGAAAATTTCTGATCTTGATGATGTCATTAATTTCAAATCTATGCTTATTAGAAGGAAGTCATGATTTTTTTGTATTGCTCATTTAAAGGATAAAAAAGAAGCAATCTAATATGATGTGCCACATTATTAATTTAATTAATAATAATAATAGCTACTGCATTTTAAGCAACAACCATCAAAGATCTACATTTTAATAAATGTTTATTGTATTCAGTCATTCAAGTTTTGCTATGTTATTTTTATATATTAGGTCCATTTCTCTGCAGCATGATGGCATTTTTCTCAAATAAAACTCTTTAAGTTTCAGGACTGTAACTGGGATGTTATTTAGCACAGGCTAAAGGAAAAGAGGGAGTGGAAAGTATTGTAACTTTTATCATTGTCTAGGTTCTAGAGACTGCGTGCACTTTTTCTTGGTCTTCAAAGATCAATAGGAACTGAATAATAGCATAAGGACTCAAAATGAGCTAAAGTTCAATAACTTATGGTCCATTAATATATGAAACCACATTAATAAATAGTTTTCTATGAATCACATTGGTTTTATCAGCAGGTTTTTGACGCTTGCCTGGTAGTCTTAGTCTGTTCCTCTGTTTATAAAACTTGGGCCATTACCACTCTCTCCTCAGTGGGTGAGTTTTATATTTCCAAACAAGATTAGAAAAATCATGAACAAACAATTCTTTATAATTTAGCCTCTTGACATTCTAGACCAGCCTAACTTTTGTTCCAAAGAGTTATTCTTGCCTTATTTCTCAATACACAGTATTACTGAATACATATATTCTCAATATATACAATATTGAGCAATATATACTCAAATGTAAACATGGTGAACATCTAAAGTACTCCATCATATGCCTCAACTATGCCTTTCATTCATGTTCCTAAACTGTTAGCTTTCTCTTCTGGGAATACCTTTTTTCCTACCACCATCTTTAAACACCATCTTTAAAAACTTTACTTACTTTTAGTAGGTGTTATTTTTGGTTCCACATCAAAAACCTCTCCACATAATTGATAAATCTTGTGGATGGCATAAATTGTCTCACAGTATTAAAGCCAAAAAGATCTGATGTTCATAGTTCAAGACTCCCATGTAGTGAAAACACAGAAGTGACCTAAACATGGGAAGTTAGGTATACCTGCTTTGAATTTTGAATTGGAAGCTAAAGATACCAAAAAGCAAGACTGATGAAGTCATGTTTGTGACAGAAATGTTAATAGTGATATTTATTTTATACAAACAGAAATGACAGTAATAGCAGAGGCAGTGTCCAGTGGTCTTTTTATGGTAAGACTACATAAGACGTCATCTTTCTATAAGAAATTGTTGCTTCTGATGTTTACTGATTGATGTAATAGTACTCTAAAGAAACTGACCCCATGGTAGGATTGTGAGAGTGATTCTGGGTACATAACCTTCTTTGTTACTGTCTGTTTCTATGGCCTGGTTCTTCAATTATCCCAGGAGTTCTGTGACCAATAAATACATTTTCTATTTAAATAATTAAGAATCAGTTTTTATTGCTTGCAACTAGGAAAACTCAGAATAATACATATTGATGCCAAGCTGGAGTAGTAAAGAAACTGGTATCTAGCTGTTGTTGAAGAAAGTCCTTTATATTCTCAGTCTCATTAAATAAAAATATTATAGAAATTGTTTTTGTCTGTCAGAGACATTAGAACATCTTTCCCATTTTTTCCTTCAGATTAAGTGAATTTTAAATTCTGCACCATAATTTGGACTGTAAGATTTTAATCATGTACTCATTTCATAAACCCTTGAATTGGTCCATAAATTTAAAATATTATATTGATAAAACAGGAAATCAGAAATTAATAGAAACTCAATACTATTGTAATGGTAAGAGATATATCCCATAACATGCAGAAGTTTGACCCTGAGTAAATCATCTGATGAAAAGGAAGGCCTGGCATGTTGTGATATCTCTCTCAAAATGGAGGACAGAAGGCATCATATGACATGTTTAGGTGTTCTGGTGAATTAACCAGTTGACCCAAAAGGCTAACAGATTTGAGTTAGACCCATTTCAACAGAATCTATTCAGCTGGTGCAAGTTTCTGAACAAGAAGCTTGGTTGAAAGAACTGTGGGATCTACAGCATTGGCAAACTTTACTTATAAAACCAGATCCTAAATATTTTAAGGTTATGGGCCATACAGCCTGTGTTACAACAGCTCAGATCCACATCATTTTAGCATGAACACAGCCACAGACAATTCTTCAACAAATAGGTGTAGCTGTGGTCTAATAAAAATGTATTTATAAAAATAAGCAACAGGACATAGGCTATAGTTTGCTGATTTCTGATTATAGGATTCAAGTATCAGGGAATAAGTTTGAGGGGAAATTAGTTCTCAATTCAAAATGTTATTCTGACTTTTTACTATGGTTAATAAGAAGTCAATTAAACAAACTGTCTCAACAGCTTCTAAGTAAAATGAAGATAGCATTATTTTAATTGTATGTACAATTTTTAAAAATACAAGATTTCTGCTGGAATATTTAGAAATAAATTGGCATGAAGCCTGCACTTTACCTTTTAAAAGTATGGCAAAGCCAAAGAGAGAGCTAAATCAAATATGGCAAAATGATTTTTTCTTTAAATCTAGGTAAATCATATAAGAATATGCAGTGAAAAGTTCAACTTTTCTCTAGGATTCAAAATGTTTACAATAGATAGGAAAATCATAGTAAAATAAGAAGAAAATCACAATATTCTTATTTAGATTATTTTGAGTATAATTAATTCAAATTATTATGAATTTGAAATTCTTGGCTATAATATCCACTAGCCTGAATTTGATATTTATAAAGTAAGTAAACTTTAATATGTAATTTACTATTTGTATTAATCATTGGAATTCTGTATTCTTCAACTGGTTTGTTTCGTAGGCTTATTTTTATTTTTTATAATTCTAATAAAGCATTTTAACATATACTAAATGTTTAAGTATTATAGGAAAAGCTAGGATTAAGGGTTAGGACATCTTTAGCACTTCATACTTTGCAGAAAAACATAAACATAAACATAAACAATTATTATTAATACTTTCAGGTCATCTGACCCTTCCAAGTTCACATGATACTAGGAAGAAAATTAAGTGGCCTACTCTAGGGGAAGCTGGGGCGAAGTGAGAGTAGCACTGACATATATACACTACAAAATGTAAAATAGATGGCTAGGGGGAAGCAGCAGCATAGTACAGAGAGATCAGCTCCATGCTTTGTGACAACCTAGAGGGGTGAGTTAGGGAGGGTGGGAGGGAGGCTCAAGAGGGAGGGTATATAGGGATATATGTATGCATACGGCTGATTCACTTTGTTGTACAACAGAAACTAACACAACATTGTGAAGCAATTATACTCCAATAAAGATATATTTTTAAAAAATAGTATTGTTAACGCACTAGTTCCTTCTTCTGAGTTGATCACAACTTCATTTTCTGCAGCCACACTGAGAAACATAAATTATGCATGGATTAGTCAGACTTGTTTGTAATTAACTAAAAATCATTCATTCCATTCTAAAACAGTCATTCTCCATGTGTCTAAACAGTCTGAAGCAAGTAAAATAAGTGGATAATTTCCACTTTAACATATAGTAAAATAAAATCGAGGGTGCTGGATTCAGGAGAGAAGCTGTTTAGATTTAATAGCAAAGTAAAAAGAGTAATTTTAAAAGCCAAGGGACATTAAGAGATAGTGGCTATGATATTAAAAACCAAAAATATCATACCATAATTGAATCTCATTTCTAAAATAAATAATACATTTTTTATGATTTCTATTGATACTAATTTCACAAATTAAATATATATATGTATATATATATTTTCTAAGTTGCAATAGATCTGGCACAGAAAATAGTAAATTTCCTACTAGCTATGCAATTTGATGTACTTTTAAGTCTATGTAACTATAAGAATGTGAAGGAAGTAATTCTGGGAATAGTAGAGAAACAAATTACAAGTACACTATATTCACTGGGCAAATATAGCTGATGGAAGAAGTAAATAGGAGAAATTCAAGCAAAAGTACTGGGATGAATAGATAAGCAGTTTTGATGAGTGGCTTAACCTTTGCAGTATACATTTTTCATAATTTGCTTATTCTAATGTTTGGAAAGTTAATACTCATATTCTTTATGTTTGAAGATATCCCAGGAATGTGAGGTTTTCCTTCAACAAACCTTGCCTTTTTTGTTAACTCTAATGTTTTCCAAATTTGTTCTGATCCTCCTGTTTTTATTTAACCAGAAACTTTTCTCCCATATTTTCTCTTTTGGGTCTTCACTATAATTTGAGATTAATTATTTTGCAAGTAATTTCACTGATTCTGTTGTGGTTTGATCAGAATGAGAAAAAGTCAAATGGGCCTTTCAAATGAATTTATGTGTATGCATAGAGATTAAAAGGGATAAAAAGCTTCACAAATTGAATCAACTGACTCCCTCATAAGAACTGTAAATAAAATTAGCTCAAGGTTTATCTGTCATTTAGTGTTTCTAGTCTCTGGCAATACATATAGAGTTAAGAATATATTTTCCTCTTTGTTTCTAGAAGTTATCCAGAGAGAAAACAAATTTAAGGGCACAATTTTATTTTTTCTTTCTTCCATTTTTATTGAGATATAATTGACATACAGTACTGTATAAGTTTAAGATGTACCGCATAATGACTCTCTTAACAAGTTTCATATATAACACACAGCAGTGTTAATTGTATTAATCATGTTGTGCATTATATCCCTAGTACTTATTTATCTTATAACAGGAAGTTTGTACATTTTGACCACCTCCATCCAGTTCTCTTTCCCCCAGCCCCCACCTCTGGTAACCACAAATCTGATCCCCCTTTCTATGAGTTTATTTGTTTCTGTTTTGAAGTATAATTGACCTATAACACTATGTTATTTCCTGGTGCAAAACATAGTGATTCAATAATTCTATACATTACAAAATGATCACCATGGTAAGTCTAGTTACCCTCTGTCACCATACAAAGATATTACATTATTATTGACTATATTTATTTATATTTAAGTGGAATAAATATTCAATGTATTATTAAATGAATATTTAAGTGGAACAGTCATCAAGATTATATGGTTGTAGTTAAATGCACAGACACTAGAACTAAATTACATAGATTTAAATTCTGACTCTGCCGCTCACTAAGATGTTTAATCTTTGGCAGGTTAACTCAACACTCTGTGCCTCAGATGCCTCATTTATAACATGGAGTTATTTTGTAACTGGAAGTTTGTCCCTTTTAACTTCCCTCACCTATCAAACCTGATAGCCTATAGATAAAGTTTTTGCCAAACTATTAAAGATTTGATTATTAAAGTATCTTAAAATTCTTATAATTTAATGATGTGTAGATCCTGGACAAGAGAGCCATCCAATTGCATCCAGATAATTCTATATAAAAAATTAGATGAGTGGGCTTCCCTGGTGGCGCAGTGGTTGAGAGTCTGCCTGCTGATGCAGGGGATGCGGGTTCGTGCCCCAGCCCAGGAAGATCCCACATGCCGCAGAGCAGCTGGGCCCGTGAGCCATGGCCGCTGAGCCTGCACGTCTGGAGCCTGTGCTCCACAACGGGAGAGGCCACAACAGTGAGAGGCCCGCATACTGCAAAAAAAAAAAAAAAAAAAAAAAAAAATTAGATGAGTGGCTAATCTAATGATATGGTCGTTAAGGTAAATAGACAGCATGAGTCAGAATAATAAACTAGAGCAGAAACAGCAGTAACCTTTCCCCAACATGAAAACACATGACACTTGATAAATTACAAGATAGCATAACAGTTTAAACAAATGTAAATTTCCCTAACTTCTGGTATCTTTAATCCCAAGAAAACCATTACACATTTAGTGAATATTTAGATATACTTCTACAACTCTTTATCTCTCCCTCTTTCCTGTTTTCTGCTTTATTCTTTATTTTTTTCCAGCTTCATTGAGGTATAATTGACAAATAAAATTGTAATAAATTTAAAGTGTACAGCATGATGATTTGATATATGCATACATTGTGAAATAATTCCCACCGTCAAGTTACATAACACATCTATCAACTAACAGTTACTTTTTTTTTGCTTTTTGGTAAGAATGTTTAAGGTCTACTCTCTCAACAAATTTCAGTTATACAATATACTATTACTAACTATAGTCACCATGCAATACCTTAGATCCTCAGAATGTATTAATCTGATAATTGAAAGCTTGTACCCTTTACCAACCTCTCCTTCATTTCTTCCATCCCTCATCCTCTGACAACCACCATTCTACTCTCTGTTTCTATGAGTTTGACCAATTTTTTTGGTAAAACTTCACATGTAAGTGATAACATATAGTATTTGTCTTTTAAAATCTGGATTATTTTGCTTAGTAAAATGCCCTCCAATTTCATCTGTATTATCACAAATGGCAGGATTACCTTTTTTAATGCTGAATAATATTCCCTTGTGTGTGAATGTGTGTGTGTGTGCATGTGTGTATGTGTGTCTTTAGCCATCCATTCCTCTACAGACACTTAAGTTGTTTCCATTCTTGGTTATTGTGAATAATGTTGCAATGAACACAGCAGTACAGATATCAATTCCAGACAGTGATTTTGTTTCCTTTGGATATGTAGAAGCAGGATTGTTGGCTCATCAGTTATATTTTTAATTTTTGAGGAATCTCTGTATTGTTTTTCATAATGGCTGTGCCAATTTACAGTCCCACCAACACTGTACAAGGGTTCACTTTTGTCAATATTTTACCAACATTTGTTATCTCTTGTCTTTTTAATAATAGATATCAGAAAAGATGTGAGGTGATAACTCTTTGTGGTGTTGATTTGCATTTCTCTGATGATTAGTGATGCCAAGCATCTTTTAAAGTACCTATTGGCCATTTGTATGTTTCTCAGGTCTTTGCCCATTTTGTAAGTGGATTATTCATTTTTCTGCTATTGAGTTTTGTGAGCTCTTTATATATTTTTGGTATTAACACCTTATTGATATATGATTTGCAAATATTTTCTCACATTCCTTAGGTTACCTTTTCATTTTTTTATGGTTTCCTTTGTTGCTGTGAGGAAACATAGCTTGATATATGCCCACTTTTTAAAATTTTATTGCCTTTGCTTTTATGAAATCTAGAAAGTTATTGCCAAGACCAACATCAAGGAGATTTCCCCTATGTTTTCTTCTAGGAGTTTTACAATTTCAGGTCTTACATTTAGCACTTTAATCCACTTTAAGTTGATTTTTGTGTATGGTGTAAGATAGGGTTCTTATTTTACTCATTTGCATGTGGATATCCAGTTTTCTCATCTCCATTTATTGAAGAGACTATTCTTTTTCTTTGTATTCTTGGCATCTTTGCTGTGAATTAATTGACCATATGTGTGGGTTTATTTTTGAGCTCTCTGTTCTATTCCATTGATCTCTGTGTCTCTTTTTATGCCAATATCATACTGCTTTGATTACTACAGATTTGTAATATAGTTTCAAATCAGGAAATGTGATGCTTCCAACTTGGCTCTTCTGGCTTAAGATTACTTTCACTATTCAGTGACTTTTGTCATTCAACACAAATTTTAATATTGTTTCTTCTATTTCTGTGAAAAATGCCATTGAAATTTTGATGGGATTACATTGAATCTGTAGATTGTTTCAAGTAGTATGGACATTTTCATAATATTAAATCTTCAAATCTATGAATATCAAATATCTTTCCATCTACTTATATTTTCTTTAATACCCTCCATCATCATGTTATAGTTTTCAGTGTACAGATATTTAACCTCTCAGGTTAAATATATTCCTAAGTATTTTATTCTCTTTGGTGTTATTGTAAGTGGGATTGTTTTCTTAATGTTTTTGTCAGGTATTTCGTTTTTAATGTAGAGAAATACAAATAATTTATGCATATTGATTTTGTATCATGCCCTTTTACTAAAGTTTTTAAACTGTTTTAACAGTTTTTGGTGAAAACTTTAGGGTTTTCTACATATGGATCATATCATATGCAAACAGAGAAAATTTTACTTCTTCCTTTCCAGCTTGGATGCCTTTTCTTTTTCTTGCCTAATTGCTTTGACTAGTAATTCCAGTACTATGTTGAATAGAAACAATGAGAAACAACATCCTTGTCTTTTCCTAAACTTAAAGGCATAGGTTTTAGCTCTTCATGATTGAATACAATGTTAGTTATGGATTTGTCATGAGTGGCCTTCATTATGTTGCAGAACATGCCATGTGTATACCTAATTTGTTGAGGGTTTTTACATGAAAGGATGTTGAATTTTTTCAAATGATTTTTCTGCATCTATTGAGACAATCGTGATTGATTTTTATCTTTCATTCTTTTAATGTAGTGCATCACATTTGTTGTTTTACATGGGTTGAACTATCTTGTGTCCCTCTTATAAATCCCACTTGAGCATGGTGAGTGATACTTTTAATGTGCTGTTGGATTCATTTTGATAATACTTTTTGAGGATTTTGCATCTCTGTTCCTCAAGGTTATTGGCTTGTAAGTTCATTTGTTTATAAAGCCGTCAGGTCTTGGGCTTCTCTTTTTGGGGGAGGTTTTTGATTACTGATTCAATTTCCTTTTTCATTTTAGTCCATTCAGATTTTCTCTCTCTTTATGATTCAGTCTTGGGACGTTATTTCTTTCTATGAGTTTACCTATTTTTTCTAGATTATCCAATTTGTTGACTTAAAATTGTACATAATGCTCTCTTATGATCTTTTGCATTTCTGTGGCATCAGTTGTAATGTTTCATCTTTCATTTCTGATTTTATGTATTTGAGACTTCTCTTTTTTCTTCATTAGGTCTAGCTCCAGATTTGTCAATTTTGTTTATCTTAAAAAAAATAACTCCTAGTTTTATTAACCTTTTCTATTGTTTTTCTGGTATCTATTTCATTTATATCTTCTCTGATCTTTGTTGTTTCATTCCTTCTGCTAACTTTGGGCTCAGTTTGTTCTTTTTTTCTAATTTCTTGACTTGTAAAGTTGGGTTGTTTATTTAGGATTTTTTTTTTCCCTTAAAGTAGATGGTTATTATTATAAACATTCGTCTTAGAACTGCTTTTGCTGCATCACATACATTTTGGTATTTTGTGTTTCCATTTTAATTTGTTTCACATTCACTCTTCAAATGTTCCTTTTTTTAATTTTTAGATTTCTCTTTTTAGTTTTTATTGACCCATTGGTTGTTTAAAATTTTATTGTTTACTATTCAAATATTTGTGAATTTTACAGTTTTTCTTCTGTTATTGATCTCTGGTTTCATATCATTGTATTCAGAAAAGATGCTTGATACAATTTCAACCTTCTTAAATTTGTTAAGACTTGTTTTGTGGCCTAATCTATCTCAGAGATTGCTTTATGTGTGCTTGAGAAGAATGTATATTCTATGACTATTGGAAGCAAAGTTCTTTATATATCTGTTAGGCCTATTTGATCTAAAGTGTAGTTCAAGTCAAAAGTTTACCTCATTTATTTTCTGTCTGCTTGATCTATTCATTGTTGGAAGTGAAATATTGAAGTCTCTTACAATTATTGTATTATTGTCTATTTCTCCCTTTGGTTCTGCTAATATTTGCTTTATATATGTAGGTGCTCTAAAACTGTATGCATACATGTTTACATGTATATCTGCTTGATGAATTGACCCCTTTATTATTATCTAGTAACCTTCTTTTCCCCTTGTTACAGTTTTTGAAATAAAATCTATTTTTGCTAATATAACTATAGCTACTATGCTCTCTTTTGTTTTCAATTTGCATGGAATACCTTTTCCATTTCTTCACTTTCAGTCTATATGTAGCCTTAAAGCTGAAGTGTGACTCTTGTAGTTAGGTTTTTTTGTTTTATTTGTTTATTTATTTGTTTTTTAATAATTCAGCAATTCTGTGATTTTTGATTAGAGAATTTAATCCATTTACATTGAAAGTTATTATTGCTAATAAGGACTTACTATTACAGTTCTGATAATTGTTTTCTAGGAGTTTTATGTCTTTTGTTCCTTTCTTCCTCTCTTGCTGTCTTCCTTTGTAATTTGGTGACTTTCTGCTTTGATATCTTCCTTTTTATCTTCAGTGCATCTACTGTGGTTTTTTGTTATGTAGTTAACATGCAGTTTACATAAAACATCTTATAACAGTCTATTTTAAGCTTATAACAACTTAAAATTGATTACATACAAAGGCTCTATATTTTTTACTCTCTCCCTCCCCACGTTTTATGTTTTTGATGTCAAAATTTACATCTTTTTATTTTATATCGTGTATCCATTAACAAGTTATGGTAGCTATAGTTATTTTCAATACTTTTGCCTTTTAATCCTTATGCTAGAGATATAGTGAGTAAATGTGAGTTTATTACACATAATTTTAGAAATTATTCTTTTACTCATTAACATAATTGACATCCTTCGCTATTTATACAAATGGGACTTTATCATTGGGTCAAATTATATTTACTATAAATATAAATGTAATATTTTGTAATGTTTCTGAACTTGTGTAAGACACACTGCTATGGTGAATAGGTGTAAAATTTATCAATATAAGAGTTAAAATGTAAATTTCCTTATTAGTGAGGTAGGACATCTTTTTCAGTTGTTGAAGACTATTTTAAAGGTGTTTTTTGTAGCTTTTGATTTTACTTATATAGCACTATTACTCAAAAGTTTTTATTTGTATGACTTCAACATATTTACTATTCTTTTTTATTTCTCTGTGTGCATGTGTGTTTGTGTCCATGTTATGCATAAGGTCTTCATCCCATAGTTTTATTTTCTATATTTTAAACGTTAATCTATGGCAGATTATTCTCAATATAATCAGTAGTATACAGATATAACTTCATTGTTCAAAAAAATACCAAGTTTCTAAAAGTAAATTTTATGAGACTTTATTCACCATAATATGACATCTCAAATATTTCATATACTAAATTATCACAAAGATTAGCATTTGTACATTGCCATTATTAACATTTGTATTAAGTTCTAGACAAATGGCATACCTAAAAATACATATATAACATTATAATATTTGATACAGAAACCTCTCTCTTAAACCAATTTCTTTTACTACTTTTCTCTTCATTACTTTTTTTATTTTTCCTTACTTTCTCTATCAGTCCTTTTTTTTTTTTTTTTTAGTATAGTTTTTAGCGTTTGTCATCACTGGTGGATTTCTTTTTTGGTTTGGTTGCTCTCTTCTTTCTTTTTTTTTTTTCCTTTTTTATTTTTAATAATTTAATTTTTGTGTGTTTTCATAACTTTTATTTTATTTCATTCTTTCTTTCTTTCTTCCTTTCGTTCTTTCTTTTCCATTTTCTTCTGAGTCATGTGGCTGACAGTGTCTTGGTGCTCTGGTCGGGTATCAGGACTATGCCTCTGAGGTGGGAGAGCCAAGCTCAGGACACTGGTCCACCAGAGCCTCACAGCCCCATGTAATATCAAACAGCAAAAGCTATCTGAGGGATCTCCATCTCAATGCTAAGACCCAGCTCCACTCAATGACCAGCAACCTACAGTGCTGGACACACTATGCCAAACAACTAGCAAGACAGGAATACAACCCCACCCATTAGCAGAGAGGCTGCCTAAAATCATAGTGAGTTCACAGACACCCCAAAAGACACCACAGGACATGGTCCTTCCCACCAGAAAGACAAGATCCAGCCTCATCCAACAGAACACAGGCACCAGTCCCCTCCACCAGGAAGCCTACACAACCCACTGAAGCAACCTTATCACTGAGGGCCGACATCAAAAACAACAGGAACAACGAATGTGCAGCCTGCGAAAAGGAGACACCAAACAGTAAGTTAAGCAAAATGAGAAGACAGAGAACTACACAGCAGATGAAGGAGCAATGTAAAAACTCACCAGACCAAATAAAGAGGAAATAGGCAGTCTACCTGAAAAACAATTCAGAATAATGATAGTAAAGATGATCCAAAATCTTGGGAATAGAATGGAGAAAATACAAGAAACGTTTAACAAGGACCTAGAAGAATTAACCAGGAAACAAACAATGATGAACAACACAATAAACAAAATTTAAAATTATCTAGAAGGAATCAATAGCAGAATAAGTGAGGCAGAAGAATGGAGAAGTGACCTGGAAGGTAAAATACTGCAAATAACTACCACAGAGCAGAACAAAGAAAAAAGAATGAAAACAATTGAGGACAGTCTCAGAGACCTCTGGGGCAACATTAAACGTGCCAACATTCAAATTACAAGATTCCCAGAAGGAGAAGAGAAAAAGAAAGTGACTGAGAAAATACTTGAAGAGATTATACTGGAAAACTTCCCTAATATGAGAAATGAAATAGTCAGTCAAGTCCAGGAAGCACAGAGAGTCTGATACAGGATAAATCCAAGGAGAAACACACCAAGACACATATGAATCAAACTATCAAAAATTAAATATAAAGAAAAAATATTAAAGGCAGCAAGGGAAAAGTAACAACATACAGGGGAATCCCCATAAGGTTAACAGCTGATCTTTCAGCAGAAATTCTGCAAGCCAGAAGGGAGTGGCAGGACATATTTAAAGTGATGAAAGGGAAAAACCTACAACCAAGATTACTCTCCCCAGCAAGGATCTCATTCAGATTTTATGGAGAAATTAAAACCTTTACAGACAATAAAAAGCTAAGAGAATTCAGCACCACCAAACCAGCTTTACAACAAATGCTAAAGGAACTTCTCTAGACAGGTAACACAAGAGAAGGAAAAGACCTACAATAACAAACCTAAAACAAATAAGAAAATGGTAATAGGAATATACATATCGATATACTACCTTAAATGTAAATGGAATAATGATCCAACCAGAAGACAAACTGACTGAATGGTACATATGCTGTTTACAAGGGGCCCACTTCAGACCTAGAGAAAAATACAGACTGAAAGGGAGGAGATGGAAAAAGATATTTCATGCAAATGGAAATCAAAAGAAAGCTGGAGTAGCAATTCTCATGTAAGACAAAATAGACTTTAAAACAAAGACTATTACAAGAGACAAAGAAGGACACTACATAATGATCAAGGGATCAATCCAAGAAGAAGATATAACAATTGTAAATATTTATGCACCCAACATAGGAGCACCTCAATACATAGCTCAAATGCTAACAGCAATAAAAGGGCTAATTGACAGTAACAAAAAAATAGTAGGGGATGTTAACATCCCACTTTCACCAATGGACAGGTCATCCAAAATGAAAATAAATAAGGAAACACAAGATTTAAATGATACATTAAACAAGACGGACTTAATTGATATTTATAGGAGTTTCCATCCAAAAAAACAAAATACATTTTCTTTTCAAGTGCTCATGGAACACTCTCAAGGATAGATCATATCTTGGGTCACAGATCAAGCCTTGTTAAATTTAAGAAAATTGAAATCATATCAAGTATCTTTTCCAACCACGACACTATGAGACTAAATATCAATTACAGGAAAAGAACTGTAGAAAATGCAAACACATGAAGGCTAAATAATACACTACTAAATAACCAAGAGATCACTGAAGAAATCAAATAGAAAATCAAAAACTACCTAGAAACAAATGACAATGAAAACACGACGACCCAAAACCTATGGGATGCAGCAAAACAGTTCTAAGAGGGAAGTTTATAGCAATATAATCCTACCTCAAGAAACAAGAAACATCTCAAACAACCTAATCTTACACCTAAAGCAATTAAAGAAAGAAGAACAAAAAAAAAAACCCAAAGTTAGCAGAAGGAAAGAAATCATAAATATCAGATCAGAAATAAATGAAAAAGAAATGAAGAAAACAATAGCAAAGATCAATAAAACTAAAAGCTGGTTCTTTGAGAAGATAAACAAAATTGATAAACCATTATCCAGACTCATCAAGAAAAAAAGGGAGAGTACTCAAATCAATAGAATTAGAAATGAAAGTGGAGAAGTAACAACTAACACTGCAGAAATACAAAGGATCATGAGAGATTGCTAAAAGCAACTATATGCCAATAAAATGGACAACCCGGAAGAAATGGACACATTCTTAGAAAAGCATTAGCTTCTGAGACTGAACCAGGAAGAAATAGAAAATATAAACAGATCAATCAAAGCACTGCAATTGAAACTGATTAAAAATCCTCCAAGAAACAAAAGCCCAGGACCAGATGGCTTCACAGGCAAATTCTATCAAACATTTAGAGAAGAGCTAACACCTATCCTTCTCAAACTCTTTCAAAATATAGCAGAGGGAGGAACACTCCCAAACTCATTCTATGAGCCCACCATCACTCTGATAGCAAAACCAGACAAAGATGTCACAGAGAAAGAAAACTACAGGCCAATATCATTGATGAACATAGATGCAAAAATCCTCAACTAGCAAACAGAATCCAACAGCCCATTAAAAGGATCATACAACATGATCAACTGGGGTTTATCCCAAGAATTCAAGGATTCTTCAATTTACACAAATCAATCAATGTGATAAACCATATTAACAAATTGAAGGAGAAAAATCATATGAGAATCTTAATAGATGCAGAAAAAGCTTTTGACAAAATTCAACACCCATTTATGATAAAAACTCTCCAGAAAGTAGGTAGAAGGAACTTCCCTCAACAAAATAAAGGCCATATATGACAAACCCACAGCCAACATCATTCTCAATGGTGAAAAACTGAAATCATTTCCACTAAGATCAGGAACAAAACAAGGTTGTCCACTCTCACCACTATTATTCAACATTGTTTTGGAAGTTGTAGCCACATCAATCAGAGACAAAAAAGAAATAAAAACAATCCAAATCGGAAAAGAAGAAGTAAAGCTATCACTGTTTGCAGATGACTTGATACTATACATAGAGAATCCTAAAGATGCTATCAGAAAACTACTAGAGCTAATCAATGAATTTGGTAAAGTAGTAGGATACAAAATTAATGCACAGAAATCTCTTGCATTCTTATACACTAATGATGAAAAATCTGAAACAGAAATTAAGGAAACACTCCCATTTACCTCTGCAACAAAAAGAATAAAATACCTAGGAATAAACTTACCAAAGGAGACAAAAGAAATATATGCAGAAAACTATAAGACATTGATGAAAGAAATTAAAGATGATACAAACAGATCGAGAGATATACCACGTTCTTGAATTGGAAGATCAATATTGCGAGAATGACTATACTATCCAAAGCAATCTAAAGATTCAATGCAATCCCTATCAAACTACCAATGGCATTTTTCACAGAAGTAGAACAAAAGCTTTCACAATTTGTATGGAAACACCAAAGACCCTGAATAGCCAAAGCAATCTTGAGAAGGAAAAATGGAACTGGAGGAATCGGGCTCCCTGACTTCAGACTATAGTACAAAGCTACAGTAAGCAAGACAGTGTGGTACTGGCACCAAAACAGAAATATAGATCAATGGAACAGTATAGAAGTCCCAGAGATAAACCTGCACACATATGGTCACCTTATCTTTGACAAAGGAGGCAAGAATATACAATGGAGGAAAGACAGCCTCCTCTTCAATAAGTGGTGCTGGGAAAACTGGACAGCTACATGTAAAATAATGAAATTAGAACACTCCCTAACACCATACACAAAAATAAACTCAAAATGGATTAAAGACCTAAATGTAAGCCCAGACACTATCAAACTCTTAGAGGAAAACATAGGCAGAACACTCTGTGACATAAATCACAACCAGATCCTTTTTGAGCCACTTACTAGAAAAATGGAAATAAAAACAAAAACAAACAAATGGGATGTAATGGAAATTAAAAGCTTTTGCACAGATAAGGAGAGCATAAACAAGGTGAAAAGACACCCCTAAGAATTGGAGAAAATATTTGCAAGTGAAGAAACTGACAAAGGATTAATTTCCAAAATATACAAGCATCTCAAGCAGCTCAATATCAAAAAAACAAACAACCCAATCCAAAAATGGGCAGACAACTTAAACAGACATTTCTCCAAAAATGATATACAGATTGCCAACAAATACATGAAAGGATGCTCAACATCACTAATAATTAGAGAAATGCAGATCAAAACTACAATGAGGTATCACCTCACACCAGTCAGAATGGCCATCATCAAAAAATCTACAAACAATAAATGCTGGAGAGGGTGTGGAGAAAAGGGAATCCTCTTGCACTGTTGATGGGAATGTAAATTGATATGGCCACTATGGAGAATAGTATGGAGGTTCCTTAAAAAACTAAAAATAGAACTACCATGTGACCCAGCAATCCCACCACTGGGCATATACCCTGAGAAAATCGTACCTCAAAAAGAGTCATGTACCACAATGTTCATTGCAGCACTATTTACAATAGCCAGGACATGGAAGCAACGTAATTGTCCATTGATAGATGAATGGATAAAGAAGATGTGGCACATATATACAATGGACTATTACTCAGTCATAAAAAGAAATGAAATTGAGTTGTTTGTAGTGAGTTGGATGGATCTCGAGACCGTCATATAGAGTGAAGTAAGTCAGTAAGAGAATAACAAATACCTTATGCTAACACATATATATGGAATCTAAAAAGAAAAATAAAAGGATTCTGAAAAAGCTAGGGGCAGCACAGGAAGGAAGACACAGATATAGAGAATGGACTTGAGGACATGGGGAAGCGGAACGGTAAGATGGGATGAAATGAGAGAGTGGCATGGACGTATATACACTACCAAATGCAAAATAGATAGCTCTTGGGAAGTAGCTGCATAGCTCAGTGAGATCAGCTCGGTTCTTTGTGTCTACCGAGAGGGGTGGGATAGGGAGGGTGGGAGGGAGGTGCAAGAGAGAGGAGATATAGGGATATATAGATAGATAGATAGATAGATAGATAGATAGATAGATAGATATGTATAGCTGATTCACTTTGTTACACAGCAGAAACTAACACAACACTATAAAGCAATTATACTCTAATAAAGATGTTAAAAATAAATAAATAAAATAAAATAGATAACCAAGAAAAAAAAGTGGAAAAAATTAAACAAAAATAAATTATTCTGGCAAGTTCTTTACATCTGGTCTACTTTCTTCATTCCTTGTACAGTGAACTTAATATACAGGTTGATGCCAATTTCTTTCCATCACTTTTACATGAAAAATAAAATATTATTCTAGTTTCTCAAGTTGAAGGAATCTGATACTTGAATTCAGAAATGAGAATCATATCAGGATTTACTGTGGCATCTCTTTCCCTCCTGCTTATGAGTATTTTAAAAAATTTAAGTAGAAAAATACAACTTCATAAGAGAATGTCACTTTTGTGCTTCTAAATGTAGAAGGATTTAGACTAAGGAAATCTTTATGCATTTGGGAGAATATTCAAAATTTAATACTCTCAAATTGGATTTCCCAGAAACTAGACTCTTACATACATTAGCATATAAGATGTTCACAAGGGAGTGCTCTTGGGATCAACCTTGTATAAAAAGAAGCAATATGAGAAGGGGTTGATGTTGAGCCACCATGCATTCCTTTCAAAGGCCTTAATTAAAACAGTGGGAGCTCTAGAGCTAGTATGGATTTTCAGATTTACTCTGAGTTGGGAAGATGAAGCCATATCTATATAACCTTATATTTATTAAGTATTAAATGAAGGATGCCTCTGGAAGAATGTGTGACCTTGAGCAAGGCATTTTTTGGAACCAAGGCAAAACCTACAATAGGCTGACAGATAATGGATATTTTCTGGCACTGATTCCAGAAACTGGGAGGATGAATCTTTAAATAGTACGAGTGTATCTAGAAGTAATAACACAATATCCAACTCAAGTACTGTTGAAATTGGCCCTTTTTGAGTGTGAGAATCACAGAGATACTACCTCTGGATCAACTGAATAGTTTTCATGACAAATGTAAAAATAAATTATCTATTTTTAGTGTATTAGCCAATCATACTTTTAAATTAAATTTTAAATTTTAAATCATACTTTTAATATCATGAATTGCCTATTAAGCCTGAAAAAATATATTATTTGTATATACTTATAAAATAGAGTTTGCATTCCACAATGTATTTGTAAATTAATGTGTATATATCACTCACAAGTATAGAAGAAAGGTAAAAAACTTGTGGGAGCAAAAAGAAACAATTGACACTTTTATTGAAAAAAATTTTTGCATCTATGTCATGCATAGCATGGACTGTCATACCTCCTGAAGCGAACATTTTCAAAATAAGAATGAGAATTCTGTTCTGAAGGAAAAGCAGGAAGTAGTAGAGCTAGCATTTGTTGAACACTTAATATATGCCAGGTTATCTACTGGACATCCTCTGTTGTTTTCTCACTTTTAGTCCTCACCAAATCCTGGAAGATTGAATTTTATGTCAACAACTAACTAAAAGATAAATCGCTTTCCATTTCCTCAATGTTGAGATAAATAAATATGATACTGGCTGTAGTACATGCCCTTTACCCAGAGCCAAAGTTATTAATTTCTTCCTTACTTGTTTTTTTCTGAAGAATAAACACTGTTCAGAGATGCAAAAACCCCACCAAAAGACCCCACAGCAATGTAGTAATTTAAAATAAAAGGAAAAAGATAACATTTGAGAAAGGAAAAATTATCGTTCATAGATAAAGATGGTAGAGATACATGTCAACTATTCAGCATAGTCCATAGTAGTAATGACCTTGCAATGTGCTTGGAGAAAGGAGAAATAAACATAGAATACAAAAAAAAAAAAAACATTGCAAGTGGTACGAAACAATTCATAGTGAAATACAAGAGACATCAAAATGTAAAGTGTGATTAAAATTAATGGCTCATAAAATAAGAACCCAGAATTTCAGTGGGAAGAGAAGCTACTGTGAGTTGAAGCAATCTAGAGATCTTTATTGAGAAGAATGAGATTTACCTAAGACTTAAAGACCTCTGGGAATTTGGATAGTTACCAAGACAGGGCAAAATAGTGAAGGAAGAAAAACTGCAGAGTGTGGTAGAGAGGGCAGCAATATTTAGCTAACTACTAAGCTCTTTTGGGAAGGGAATATGTGACTAAATGTGAATTGTATTGAATTTGAGGCCAATAAGCCCTAAGTGGAGTGAAAAGTTATATTTACTCTCTAGATTTTCATGGGTAAATAAGCCCTGTAAATGTCAAAGGGAAATAACTTTCGTTACATTGTCAAAGGGAAGAATTATTTTTGTTATAGGAATTCTCTAATGGTTGACATTCACTTGAGGAAAAAAAAAAAAGAAGAGAAAGCATTACATTAGAAAGTGCCCAGTAGGGTAGCAAAAGAATATCCTGCTCTTTGCTTCGGAATATAATCCTAGGAACAAAAAATAACAACAATAAAAACTTACTTATAGGCCCTGCTCCATTGGGGGTATAATTTTGGTCTAAAAACTTCACAGATTTTTGTAGCATTCTGCTTTTTTTTCATTGACATAAAACAAAGAAAAGAACAATCCAAAACACCTTGCTGCTAGTATTTTTTGTGAGTATAATTAATACCACTAATGTTTATAATTCAACATCAATGTCCTGGGCTCAGGTAGGACTAATTATTTCTTTTTCCTTTTCACTATTCCATGGCCACAGTCCTAGATCAATCCTTCATCTTCTTGTTTGGTGTACTAACACCAATTCTCTCTTTCTTCTTTCCATTCCATCCTTCTGAATGTTATGGAACAGGGGTTGGTATTTTTTTTAATGTAATTGGCAAGATAGTAAACATTTTGGGCTTTGTGAGTAATAAGGTGTATGTTCAAACACCCAACTCTGCCTTTATAGGCATGAAAGGTATGTAAGCTACAGAAGTAAATGATCTTTGTCCCAATAAAACCTTATTTCTGAAAACAGTCAGTGGGTTAGATATGGCTCAAGGGCTGTGAATTGTCAGCCCACACTGTAGAACACATTTATTACAGTGACTATGGCTTTGCTAAGATAAAAGGGGTGCAGTCTTCTTCAAGGAATGGGAGAATGATGGGTGAAGACATTCTTACAAAATCATGTGGAGACTGCAGGTATTAAACTATATTATCTTTGAGGACCATAGAAGAGATGTTATTCTTGTCCTGAATCCCCTATCCAAACAATAATTTCATATATACTGTGCTTAACTGCAGTATTCCCTGAACACCGTGAACACTTGCATAGCTCAAATCATATTGTTTTGTCTTTACCTATGGCTTAAACATTATCATTACCTTTGCTCTATTTTAAATACCATCCACACATTATCCAAAGAGAAACCTGCTGATCACTAAAACTCAACCTAAATATTACTCTCTCTCTCTAATTTCCCTTGAGTACTCTCTGAACATGCTCTGATATGTGTTTCTAGAGAAATTCAAAGCAAAAATAATAGCTAAAATATATTTTAAAACTTGAGCTGCATAATTAATATACAGTTTCTCAATTATAAAAATATGGCAATCTGTCTTCTTACATAAATTCAAAAATAAGGGCAGAGTAGCCTTGAGTATTTAATTTATTTTCCCAAATTTAGTAAAAATTGAGACAAATATTTGTTTGAAACTAAAGCACATTTTCTCTCCTCTATGCCAGCTTATCTCAATTATAGCACTTGCCAATTTTGTTGCATTTATTTTTTGCACTACTATCTTTAGTCCTGGATTAAAGAGTTCCTTGAAGGCATATTTGTGCATTTCTCGCCTTTTACACAATTCCTGAAACCTATTGCCCAAAAAAGGTTTATTGAAAAAAATTAATTGAAAAAAGTTGTCAGATATGCTTACCTCCATTATCAGTCTTTTCTTCTTAATGTAGAAATGTTTATCCATTCTTGTGAACCATTATACATGTATGAGAAAAAAGGCAATAAAAATGTTCTTCCCAATTTGTTTTTCAAAGTGACCTGCAGAAAAACCACATGTCCTTGAGGATATAACCAATTAGACTACACTAGGCTAGAGGAAGGTTTCAGTTTTACTTATGTCTTGGAGCTGCATCTTATATTGCCAATAACAAGGCCAAATGAGGAATTATGAGAGGGATAGATAGAAGAATGCCATCACCAGCTCTATTTTGCTTTTGAGTTTAACCCTTTTAGCACCAGAGCACATAGGTAAGTTTGGGTTGACAGGTTAGATTTTTCTAAATCTCACTTACCATCACTTCTGGCCACTGCTGCTGATATCAAGAAAAGATAATGGAGACTGAAGTAACTGAGACCCTGGAAATAGCTTTGAGATTTAACAACATGGACTTGAGTAATTCTTCCTGCTTTTGAATACTATAATTCCCATTTCTGTCTATATATTTAATATCTCAGGTGATTAATGTAACACACACACATACACATACACACACACTGCAAAATCTATTACTCTGAATTTACCTGTATATACCAAGATGTCAAACATCATGAGCCCAGTAGAGTTTTGAGTATTTTACTAATACTCTTCACAACTATTTTTGTTGCTATATCTCTCTTGCTTGGTTTTTCTCAGAGATTTCCATGACATATTCTTATTTTGACTAATTTTATGTGGAAATTATATGATGCTAGAAATACTCTTCATACTTATTTCAAATATGACACCTGTTAATATTTTAGTTTATTCCAAATGCTACTCAGTTTGATAAAATGTACTGTTTGTAATGCCCTTGTGACAAAGCTACTCTATTTTAAAGAATAAATCATCCTGTTATTGTAGATTATTCAGTATTTTATGCTTATGGCTACAGAATATTTAAATAATTTGCTCTCATTAAGTACTTCATATTTTAACTAAAATAATTTTTATATTACTGCAATGCAATTCTGATTGTTGACTCCCAGAAGTTAGGTCAAATTTCATAGGTTATGGGCACAGTCTTCCACAACACTTCTCTCAAATTTGAAAACTACAAATTTGGAAGTTCCCAGGCTACACACACTTCTGACCAACTTGCTACTAAATTTGGGGTTCTAACTACCTCCTCAGGTTTTATAATTCAGTAGAATAACTCACAGAAATCAGGGAAAGACTATACTTATGATTATAGTTTTGTTATAAAGCACAAAAATCAGAATACGCCAAAAAAACAGACACATAGTGCAAGGTCTGAGAGGGTTCCAAATGCATAGCTTTCCTGTAATTTCCCCATGGAGTCAGGATGAGTCACGCTCTGACCTATCAATGTGTATCGCCTACCAGGAAGCATACCTGAGCTTTGGATGTTCCCAGTTCTTTTAGGTTTTATTATGTAGGCATGATTGATCGAATTATTGGTCATGTGTTTAAATGGAATCTCCAGTCCTCATTTCTTCCTAGGAGACTGAACTGATATCATGTGACTCAAAACTCTAGCCATCTAATCCCACATGGCTGGCCTTTCTGGTATGGCCAGGCCCATCCTCAAACAATCTATGGACCCACAGGGGTCACCTCATTAGCATAAACTCAGGCGAGGTCCGAGAGTCTCACCATAAATAAAAAGACACTCCCCACAGATGGGGAAATACTCAGAATTTGGAGGCTTCATCCCAGGAACTGGGTACAAAGACAAGCCAAAGTCTTTATTACATAAGAAGTACACTAAGATTTTGCTTTAATATTTTAAGGGGAATCATTGAAATAAGTAGTGTACTGAAAACAAGTCAACAGATCTTAACTATAATCTCAATTTCAGTCAGACTAAATGAAATTTCACTGTGTATTTTAGAATATCTTATTATAGCTATCATGTTAATAGGTAGACACCACACTAATTCATAAGAATGTAAGTAACTTCTAACACTGGATATATTCATATGTGTGTGATCTAATTGAGCATGGTCAAAAGATTAAATCAATCGGATTCACTATGGCCCACTTTTATAACCCTTTGACCGTGAGGGAACCACAAATACCAATCTCATTATTCATTGAACCATTTTAGGAAGAAGAGAAACTCTATTATATTTATGCCCTGTCTAACCCTAAAATTTAGCCATCCAAATGTTATTTAGAAAAAATTTTAAATTCACCTCTTTGTCCCCAAATTTATAAACATTATTTGAACAAAAGCAAATCACTGAAACTCTAACTTTATTATTTTTTTCATCTAAAACTCAAGTCAAGGGATAAATTGGCTTAAATAATTTAAAAATTTCTTCCATGGTAACTATTATTAAATTTTCAAATATGAAAATATATAAATATTTGTTGGATTTTTTTTGATGCTGTAATAAAATGACTAAAGATTTGTAACATAGGGTTTTAGACCCTTACTCCTTTTTCTCTATACTTTTGCAAACCTCAGAGCCCATGATAAAAGATACTCAATAAGTAGTTTTAATTAGTGACTGTAATGGAGGAATAAGACAACCTTTAGATTGTATTTTAATTATTCTTTTTATATCAAAATGGGTAAAAGTATACTTCTCTTGGTTTAAAATCATTTTGTATCAGATAATTTCAAATCTCAATAAACATCATCAATTTCAAATCTCAAGAAAATCAAAAGTGGTGCATTAGTGTTAAATATATTAACATATTACTATCACTTTGTAGATGCATACTATGATTGATAAAAATTTGAATATTTAAGATTATTTATATATATATTGTTATTATTCCTAGTATGTATATTAAAAAGGCTGAAAAGCAATACATGGAAGGCATAAAAATAATAATTTATTTTTATTTTTGATAATAATGTCTATCATTTATAACATTAGTCTTGCGGTTTGAGGATGTACATAAGGAAATATGCATGTCTTTTTGTTTTCCATGTAGTTTATCTGTTTATTATAAATATTGACAGTAATAATTTTTTTTAAATACTACATTATCTTCTCAGGTAACAAATCTAACCTTAAAAAATAGCAATGGTGTATTGAGGAAAATTTAGTGAAAATAATTTCACAATTTTCCATATTCCTTTTAGAGGTTATATATGGCTGTGGCCTATACAGCATTGTCTCATTTAGAAACTATCTCTGCATGTCCATATTGCTGTGAGAGGACTGACAGTCCACTGTATGCTCCCAACCTACACAGAGAGAGTCAAGTGAGCCAGTTTAACCAATAAGACACTATCTCTTGATGGTGGTGATTTGTATATGTAAGGGAAGGAAGAAACATCCTGATTTATCCCCTAGAATTGAAAAATATATATTCTCTACTCTCTTGGTTAATTTTTAAGTAGACAATGTAATATGGGACTAGGAAGAGTCATGTCTCACATCACTTTAGAAGAGCCTACCTGCAGGAAAAAGAATATGAAACCAGGATGCAAAGAGGAAGGAGAGACTAAACTAAGGGATGGAGAAAGAAAATCAAGAACTCAGATGACATTTTTGAGTATTTACATACAGCTTGTCTGAAGACAGTTCTACAAATAAGTTTCACAGTTACATGACGTGATGAGTTTTATTTATTCCTTAATGATGCTGTCTTGGATTTGTGCTCAATAATAAATACTAGATTTATGATAGCATACCACTGTGGAAGTAAAAAATACCTAAAGCAAATGCTCAGAGACACCTTGGGTTATATACTGGATATATAGCTATAAGATATAAAGATTTAATCTGTTGGATTCTCTATGTACAGGAATATATTAAATTTAATAGTTGGTATATTTCAGATTGCTTACTATGTGTCAGGCAATACTCAAGGCCCAGTACATTTTGACATCACTAATTCTCATGACAATCATATGAAGGAAGCACTATTACATAGTACTTTTATAGATGAAGAAACTGAGGAACAGAGAGGCTAAATAAATTGCCCAGTTAACACAGCTATCAAGGGCCAGAGTGAAAGGTGAATTCTAAGTGCAGAGTCTCAGCTCTTAATGTCTAATTACTATCCCTCCAAGGGCCACAGGGAAGTTTCTCTTCTTCATGATAAAAGTCTTATTGACCTAGACTGATGTCAAATGCTGACAATATTCTCATTATAAACTGAACACCAAATAAAATTTTGTTTACTCAGAAGATATGTTCCTGTGGGGGAGTGTCTGATCATTGGGGTGCAATCTGCATAAACATAATTTTTACAAAATAATCTATGAACATAAGAGATGAAATACTGTAAAAATTTCTATTTTATAGTAATGATATATTTCTCAAAGGATTGGTAAAACTCAAATAGAATATCACTGAGGATAATTTTAAAACCATGTTTCATTTTTATACATCATTATATACCTATGCTGCTTTACTGCATATTTATGGTTATTTCAGTATATTATATTTTTCATAAAAACCACTCCTTTAGTAACATTGTAAAAATTAACTGTTACATAGCAAAGAACTATATGGGATGCTTATTAATTCATTTTTAATAACAAAACATGACACTACAATCTGACACAAAATTAGGAAAGAAAACATAGAGAGTTAAATAATCTTTTAAAAAAGACTATATATAAAAACTTTGCACCTCCAGTTTCCTGCCCATTTCAGTACAAGTAAAATATTGAACAAACTGAAAATTAACAACTCTTAGATTCATCAGAGAATTGAGATCACAGGGCAAACCTCTGTCCCCAAATTTGAGAGATAGGCAGACACATAAATTTATAGCTTATTTGAACATAAGCACAGAAGCAGAAATTTCCTCTGGAGCCTGTATATAGGGGACAACTTAACCTGCAATTGATAAATCTCTGTAGGCTCAGTGTGGACAAATTAAAAATGCCAGAGGGGCCAGTCATATGGTGGTCCCCAAACTTTCATGAGCTTTACTGTTAGGAGCTCTGCCAGATTCTCATACTGAAGATTGAAGAAAAATCTGCTCATACTTCCAGCAGGAGAAGGGGAAAAGTAGCTATTTTAAAAAACACCCAGAGCAATATCTTTTTCCTTAACAGGATTTGCCATCATTGGAAACTATTTTATCAGAGCCTAACTGACCTGGGGAAAGGACACACTTGAGTTAAAGTATAATGTGTTAATAGAAAGTTTGAGGTATAGTAAGGCCAACAGATCAGGAGATAATTTCCATAAAAAACATAGTTTCTGTTACATTTTCCAAGTGGAGGGGGCATACCTTGCAACTTGGGTTCACACGAGGAAACACCAGGTCAAACAGGAGGCTGAGGAAGGGGAGAGGAACTATGGACAGGAGCCTTTACTATGGTTCCCAAGGGAAAGAAGGGGCCAGGCAGGTTGAGCAGGCTAGTTTGAATAATTTCAGTGGACTCTGGGGCATAAAGCTTCTTCTGAGTTGTCCCTGAGGTACCTGTCCCTGGAGGGATTATAGCAGGTGCTCAAGTGGCCTGGAGTGTGAAAGCCTGAAAAGGAAGGTAGTTGAAGTGTGGGCTCTGGATTGATTGGATTGTATTTGAAAAGCACGCTCATGTGCAAGCTGTTTACTGTGTCTAGGGATTTGCTCTAACCCTGGGAGGCTAAGTCTCTCCAGGGTCAGCAAGGCCACAGATGTTAAAGCATCAGGGTGCAGAAAATAAGACACAGTTAATACAACACCTAACTGCAGCCCCCTCTAACTTAATAGCCCAAAGGTGAAAACAACCTAAATGGCAATCACCTGAAGAGTGGATAAACAAAATGTCATGCATCATACAATGAAACATTATTCAGCAATAAAAATAATGAAGTAATGATCCTGCAACATAGAGAAACCTTGAAAATATTTTGTTAAGTGAAAGAAACCAGGCACATATAATTAGATATGGCAATATTTGTACAACATGTGAATATACTAAAAACAACCTTAGGTTGATGAAATTATGGTAAGTGACGTATATTTCAATAGTGTTTTTAAAATGTAACATACAAACAGTAAATTAATATTGCAAGAAAAATAAAAACATCAGTAGCTATCCTATATTTCAGTAATAACCACACAGAAATGGTAGTGAAAATATTGCTGCATTTACAATAACTTTAAATAATATAAAATGCCCTGGGATATTAATGCCATAATGAGAAATACTGTGTGAAGAAAATTATGAAGCTAATTAAGAGTCATAAAAAGAGTTATTTTAAAAAGGGAAAGTCCATTGTCATAGTCATAGTAGTCAATATTACAAAGAAAACAGTAAGCAGTCAATATTACAAAGAAAATTTGTACATTAATGTATAATGTATACATTATACATTAATATATAAGTTAATGTATAATTTATACATTATTTTCTTAAAATAATGTATAAATCTAATTCTATCAAAATAGAATACTGATGTGTTTGAGAAGGTTTGGGCTTTACATTTCTTCTAAATATCCCATAGATTTATATAATTTTGAGACTAGAAAGAGCTTTCTAAAAATTAAAATAGTTCTGGCATCAGAATAGATAGACCAGTGAGCCAGAATATATATTTAGCAAATATTATCATTTTAAAATTATTTATTACAATAATAAAGTGGCCATTATATTTAATGGAAAAATAGAATTATTGAATACACTCTCGGGACAACTTACTAACAATTTGGAAAATAATAAGGGTGTATTAATGTCTTATACCTCATTTCTATATGAATTAAAGTTTAAATAAAACAGTACAAATTTTAGAAGTACTTTAGAAATGACAGGTCATTATTTTATAGTATGAATATGGAAAATACAATATTTTTAATATTAAATGAAATTATGAACACAAAATAGTTTATAATTTTATATATGTATATGTCAATAATAGTATGAAGTGATTCAAAATGCACTGATTTTATATATGAAAATATATTAGTATATTATCATATATATGTATATATATATATATATATATATATATATATATATATATATATATATATATATATATATAGCCTTGTAGTTATAAATAGTCTCTGGAGTGACATTTTGAGCAATTACTAAGTCTCTGTTATCCATTTTTCTCATCTGAAAATCATTATAAAAATCATTCAATAAAAATCTTGAAATGTTTATCACTATTAAATGAAATTATACATGTAAAATAAGTTAACAGTGTTTGAGATGTAGTTAAACTTTAATAAATGTTACCTATTAATTAGTAGTGTAAAAGATTACACATTCTGAAATATATTAAGTAATAAAAAGGATCACATTCAAATTCCAACCATTCCCCATAGGTAACCAATATTGACAATTGTGCATACAATTAAATACTTTTTACATGTACTTTCATACATGAATATTTTAAGAAAATCTTTACTTATTGTTAACTTTTTATAAAAAGATATAATTTATATAATTCTGTGAATCATATTGTATTTACCTAACAATTTAGCTCATTTTGGTATATCATTGGACTTCTAGCATCCATTCCCCTATTCTTTTAACACAATCATATTTCTGAGCCATCACCTCTAACTAAGTGGATTGTATATGCCAGCTCCATCCCTAGCCCCAGGTGTGGTCACATGACTTCAGCCTAGCTAAATAAGTTATGGAATCTTCCTGGAAACAGTATCTTGTTTAGGGATGAGCAAATGATATGATTTGTATAGTGTAACACTGTACAAAAGTACAGTGAAAAATGAAAACATTTATATTTCTGCTGGATTCAAAAACTGAGCCTCAAATAAGTGGCAGCAATGTTGCCATAACCAGTGAGAATCACCCTGGAGCCAACACAAATAAAAACATAGAGAGAAAGTGTTAGTATTACTTGAGGATATTGCTGGAACTCCTGAATCTCCCTTTGACTAAATCCAGAACTATCTCTGAATATTTCCATTGCATGTAGAATATATTCCTTTTTCCTTAATTTTGTTTGAGTTAGGTTCTGTCATTTGCAACCAAAATTAATAAATATGTAGGGCTCTCTCCCTCTTTCTTTCTTTCTTTCTTTCTTTCTTCCTTCTTTCTCCTTTTCTGTGTCTATTTTTAATTATCACACCAATGCTAAAACAAATACAGACGTCCCTCTGTATCTGAGCGGGGATTATTTCCAGGACCCCCACAGATACCAAAGTCCTTGGATACTCAAGTCCCTTATATAAGATGTTCTAGTATTTACATATAACCTATGTACATTCTCCTGTACACATTAAATCATATCTAGATTACTTATAATACCTAACACAATGCAAATACTATGCAAACAGTTGTAAATACAATGTAAATGTCATGTAAATAATTACATGAATTTGCATGGCAAATTCAAGTTATGCTTTTTGACAGTTGCTTGAATTTTCTTTTTGTATATATTTTACCTGCCGTTGGTTGATTCCATAGATGCGGATCCCAGGAATAAGGAGAGCTGACTGTACATTCATCTATAGAGTTGTGCATATGTGCAAGTGTTTTTTGTGTATGTGGAAAAATAGCTAGAAGTTGCTCATTTAAGTCAAATTTGTATACAGTTTCAATTTGGAAAAATACAATTAAATATTTCACTCTATTTTTTCTTTTAATTTAAACTTTAATGAAATAAGATACAAATTTATTATCAGGTACTTGTTTGCCAACACTGAATGTTACCAATATTATATATTTTGCATAATCTGATGGTTTAATAATGACATATTAGTAAACATTAGTGCAGTCTATACTGTACATATGTATATATATCAACCATTTGTGGGTTGGTTTTTTTTTTTTTTTTTTTTTTTTTGCAGTTTGCGGGCCTCTCACTGTTGTGGCTTTTCCCGTTGCGGAGCACAGGCTCCGAACGCACAGGCTCAGTGGCCATGGCTCATGGGCCCAGCTGCTCTGCAGCATGTGGGATCTTCCCGTACTGGGGCACAAACCCGTGTCCCCTGCATCAGCAGGCGGACTCTCAACCACTGCGACACCAGGGAAGCCCAACCATTTGTGTTTTTGATGTGCAATTTATCTGGCAATAACATTAGAATTTTTAGAAAAATTTTGTATTACTTTTCTCAAAGATTTTAAAGATCTTATATTAGAGTTAATCATTTGTTATACATACTGTTGAAAATATCTGCCTCTATCACGTCTTCTTTTTCATGATATCTTCCTTTATATGAAAGATTGTTTTGTTTACTGTCTATCTTTATGGCTTCTGATTGCGTGTCTACTTTAGGAATGCAGAAAAGACAGCCTAAGCATAATACCAAAGCAATTATCAAAAAAGAGTTGCTTGATAATTTAATAATATAAAAATTAAAGAGCTTCTCAACAGGATAAAGAATTCAAATAAAATAAAAGACAAGTTAAAAAATGGAAAAAATATTCACAATACACGTGGTAGAGGGTTCATGTCCATCATATACAAAATTCTTTTACAAAATTTTGAGAAAAAATTTATGAAAGATAAAAGATTTTAAATATACATATGAAAACTTCCATTGTCCAGGAGGTTATTAAGAAATAGGTAATCTAACAGACTGTAAGAAAGGATCTCTTATAAAATTTCTGGAAGGCACTTGATAAATGTGAATAAAGTTATGCAAAATATGCATAACAATTGACCCAGAAATTCTACTTCTGGGAATTCATTTCAAAGGAATAATTTAATAATTATATGACATGCTCATGTATATATTAATTGCAACATTGTTTATAGAAGCAGAAAATTTTAATATAACCAAAATGGATTAAATATATTTATATCCATAAAATGGAAAATTGCGAGAGATCAATTTGATTTGACAAGTAAAAATAGATAAGGTGGGCTTCTCTGGTGACGCAGTGGTTGAGAGTCCACCTGCCGATGCAGGGGACACGGGTTCATGCCCCACTCCGAGAAGATCCCACATGCCACGGAGTGGCTAGGCCCATGAGCCATGGCCACTGAGCCTGCACGTCCGGAGCCTATGCTCCACAACAGGAGAGGCCACAAGAGTGAGAGGCCCGCATACCGCAAAAAAAAAAAAACAAAAAAAACAGAAAATAGATAAGGCAAATTTCACATGAAAAAGTTATTATCAAATACATATTACTCCTATTTTAAATGTATAGATTTAAAATATATTTCTGTACAAAAATACATATCTAGGCAGACTAAAAATAATTAGAACAATAACAATAATATTATAATAATTAGAAAGATTAGTAGATATACTTTGAATGCTAAAATCAATTTTTTACTTTTATCTTTATATATTTTGGAGATTTTTAATATATTATAAAGATTTACTTTGATAGCAAAACAATTGCAAATATGTTTATTTTGATGATAAATATATTATGACAGAGGCTGTGGTTAATTTGGGGAAAAGCAAGGAAAGGAGAAAGTTCTGAAGCAATAATCATCAGATTAGAGTTTTTAAATAATCAAAATAAGATTCTTTCTTCACTTCACTGGACTATTTTTTTTATGTTATTTTCTCCTTTTTAGTATATTTTGGTGCATAATTGCTTTGTCTTTTTGTGATTGTCACCACCATATACTGTTCTTTTTTTTTCTTCTTCTCAGTTCAGTATTCTGTTTCTCAACATTTCCTATCAATTCCTGTTTGCCACTCCATGCTAATTTGCATTTCAAGTTGTTACTAAAGCCACCCTCTTGCCATTTGTTTTCTGTTAAAGACATTACGTAAATTTTCCTTTCTTTATTTCTCATTCTTTTCTCTCACTTTAATTCAAAACCATTTTTATTTAATTAGGAAATTTAGAAAAGTGGCTAAATGTGCATTCATTTTGTTAGAACTCAAGAGTATGTGTTTGTAGGTGGATGCTACCATGGGTCTATTTTCACCAATATAACTGGTGTGAATTCTGACAACTCTGTGTTTATATTGAACTTAAAATTCAGAACTGAATTATTGGAAGATCAACAGTATGAAATAGTTGTATTTGTGTTATCTACTTCTCGTTAGAGCAAAAAAGATTCTCTGTCTTTTTGACCTTGACATTCAGAAAAGTTCCTAACAAAGTAATTTAAAAAAGATGTCCAAAATTAAAATATCAAAAAGAAATGAAGCATGTATGAATTTTAATTTCTTGGCACACGGTAATAAAATTACACCAGTCTGAAACTGTGTAGAGCTGAGTTTTAAAACTTTCAAATATCAGATGATGGTGGAGTTCAATGTTTTATCTATCTAGCCCAGGATGTATAACCATGTCATAGTATGGCATCAAATTACAGATACATGTTTCTCCCCATTTCACTAGGTATTTAATGATACAAATATCCTGGAGTTCTCTGGAGGTCTGAGTGCAATATCTACAAGCTGAGTAATGGTTCCATTATTTTAAAAACTTTCTCTATAGAGAAAGTTATTATATTGGGACTTATTTTGTCTACATTCACTTTACAGAATGTCATGTCATGGGTTGTTTCTTATGATACGTTGACCTTCTCTAAAGCACTGAACTGCTAAGAGACCTCACACAAAATGCAAAGTCCTAGATCTAGTGTCATCCTCTACTTCCAACCACTTTTACATTTGATTACTGTTCACATTTTCACTATCCCTTATAATCAAAAGTTCTAAATCTGCTCTTTTAAAAATCATGTATGATGACCATATGGCCATGTCGACTGAATTTTTTTTAAAAAATCACAGTGTGAGAGTTCTAAGTTTAAGTTTTATTTGGGGACCTTACTGAGATTTATAGCCTGGCAAATAGTCTCTCAGTAGCTCTGAGGGAAATGATCTGAAGAGGTAGGAGGAGAGGCCAGTATATATATGATTTTGGCTAAGGAATATGTGCAATCCACATTCATCTTGGTAGAAGGTTACTGCTAGTTATGAGGAACAGGTATCTCAGTTAGTGATTTGAGTGCTTTTCTATGTATGGGAAGATGCAAGAATCTGCATTCATAATTTTTTTTTTGCCTAGAGATACTCCTGTCTAACTGAAGAGCCAGTTTTTCCAAAGGGCAGAGTGCCTCATTCTGGTTTTTGTCATGAATTCCTTTTAGGGTGCACTGTTGGTCAATAACTATAGTGGCTAATGACTTAATCCTTGTAGAACTGAAAGGTGAGCAACATTCTTTGTTTTATAGCCAAAAGAGCTAGTGATCTTAGAACGGAGCTCCGAGGTTCAGCATCACAAATATATTTAGTATGCACTTAAAAATATCCTGTATCCACTTCACTGAAAGAAATGATAAGTGCTTTTATTCCTTCATGATCCCTTTTTCTTCCTCTAGATTTGTTTGGACAGCTCCTTCACATCATATCAAAAATCAAAGAATGAAAAAAATGAAAGAACAAGCAAACAAAACCCACAATTTGAAAACTCAAAATATGATGCTATAATTAATTAGGAAATGCAAAATAATAAGAGACACTGAAAAACCAGAATTACAAGGATAATATAAAAATAGCATAAGCTGAAACAGATCATATATTCATACATAGCTTGCTCCAACTATTCATTCTGTTTGATTTATTTTTATAAATCCAAAATCGTTAAAAATTAGCCCACATATAAACCTTTTTACAGTTATTAAAAGTGACTTTAAATTATTAATACAAATTTAGTGGTTGGGATAGTATAATTGTTTTATTATTTTCTTCTAATTTTTATTATATTGTTTTATATTGCAAAAATCATAGTTAAAAAAGAAAAAACTCAATAGAAATAAGAATTAAAAATAATCTATAGTATCCATGAAAGATAATGAAAAATCCTTTTTGTCTTGGGTTAAAAAATGATAAAATATCCTGAACAATTATATTTCCATTCCCTTCCCTACAATAAAAGGAAGTAAAAGTTTTCAGTTATTATTACCATAGTATTATATTTAGAAGAAATCAAAGAAGCAATCATTGTTTACCCTTGTCTGCCAACTATGTCCTGCTAAAGAGGTATTGTACATAATACAAATAGATGTTCTTTGAATATAAGCAATTATGAAATAATTTTTGGAAATTCTGATTTAAACAAAAGTTAACCCACTTACTTACTATAGAGATTTTTGGGTCCTTCAAATTTCTATTGATAAGAATTATCCATGGTAATGCCTTATGTTTATGTACTTTACTTGATCAGAAAATTTTCCATCAATTATTGAAAAAAATTCTCTTATATTTCATGAAATACCAGTATGCTAGCCTAACAAATTTTAATTTGCATGCTATCTCTTCTTAAAAAGATATCTTACATTCTAAGTGACTTAAGAATTAGATAAAGTATCCTTACTGTTTTTCCCAAGTCATACATTAATAAAAACTAATTAAACTCAGTGTTATATAATTGTCATTTATCTAACTCTACAATATAAAACAATGAATTTGGGGGGATGTAACACAGCAGCTACAAAACTCATATCCTTTTTTTGGTACTTTTGCTCTATTTATTACTAACCTTTATTAATAAAATTCTTCCATTCATTGTTGAGAAAACTAGAAAATGAACATTAAACTCTGTTAATGGTTTAGAATCTGATTTCAAAGATGAGAGAGTTAAACTTGGATAACTTTGTTAAGATCGATATACAACAGCAAAATCAGGTCTGCTCTCCATTGGACTACATATTGATAAGGTTTGCCTTAAAACTTTGGGAATTTTAAACATGCTGCAAACAAAATCAATTCTGTAAAATTTGTCAAGCTTGAGTCTTTATTAGAATTAGTAATTATCTGTATCATTTGATTGAGAAGACATATGATTCTGAGCACAGCAAGGGGTATGTAAAACCATTAACTGTCTCTCCCTCTAGATATTACAAGTGATGTATAGACCTAAACTCAGCAGGGACCATATTTATAACAATGCCCTGAGGGGAAGTGGAACATGCTTGAATGGAATACTTTTAAGTGAGCCTAATATGACCCTTTTTTCTCTCCTCCTCCATGTACTTATTCTCTGTAGGCCTTGATTTTTGAAATGCAGGAATTAACTTCCATTCCATCCATGTAAGACGTAACATGGTACATTACTATTTTAAACTAACCTAATAAAGATAAACATTGAACCACAAAGAATGTCAATAATGCAATGCAGTTATATTTTGAATTTTATAAAGAGCTCTGGTAACATGAAAAGTCATTTTGCAGCACAAACTATGATTTTAGCAGGACCATAGGTTTGGGCTACCCTAGAGAGCAATACAATATTTGCTCAGTGCCTTCTCTCAGAATATGCCCTATGTCAGTTGTCTCAGAGAAAAGAAGGAATTTAAATTGGCCTTCACCCCTGGGAGCTCTGCTTCTCTTCACACGACATCATGAGAAGTTTCCTGGACTATTCAGTGCAAGAACCCTGAGCAGTTAATGCTCTTCCATGATAAAATAAATTCTGTTCTCACTCTATAGATCTACTGCTCCTCAAAAGGAAACTTTGGTTGGAAAAAAGAAAATCTTCCAAACTGAAATAACTCTAGGTAACATTTTTAGCTATGTTAATAGGTCTGTAGGGGAAGAAACAGAAAAAAGGCAGGGAATGTGAAATAGTCACACCTTGGAGGCATTTGCACTTTTACACAAAGTGGATAGGGAATGCCTCTCATGATTTTTGAGAGAAATGAGAAGAGTGTGGACCAGTTAATTATCTGGGAGAAAATCATTTCAAGCATAGGTTGTCATGAAGTCCAGTGTAGCTGAAGCAGAAGAATAGGGTACTGCAGAAGGGAAATATAGGCCAGATCATATAACTCAATTTAGGCCCCATTAAAGGTGGTGGATTTTAGGTATTACTTTGAATAAGATGGAATGCAATCATAGGGTATGCAATGGAGAAGTGACTTAACCTGCCATATTTGTATATTATTGTTTTCAATGTCAACTAAAGGCTTGTAGGTTAAAGATGGAAGCAGAGACACCAGTTGTAAGGCTTTTGCTATTCAAGTAAGATACGGCAACAGTTTATATTTGGATGATAATGATGGAGCAGTAAATAGTGCTTGATTTGAGGTGTGTAATGAATAAAGGCATGATAGCTTTTGCAGATGGATTAAATGTGGTTTAGGAAAGAATGATGGTAGATAATGATGCGTCTTTGGGTTTTTGTCCTGAGCAAGTAATAGAATACTCTTGTGATTTACTAATATGGGAAAAAAATCATGAGGATTAGATATGATGAGGGTGAATACATGTTTGATCTTGGACATATTAAATTTGAAATGCTTTTTAGATATGTAACAGGATAAATGAGTTAGGCAGTTGGCTATATAAATCGGATGCATAAACAAGCCATCAGATTAGAGATTAAATTATGTGGTCATCAGTGAGGAGATGGTATTTAAAGACCAGGGACTTGATGAGATCCTTTAAGGAGAAGAAAAAATGTCGGAGATTGAAACCTGGGTTGTGCTGACCACAGTGATTGGGAAGATGAGGAAAAACCAGCAAAACCGGCTGAGGAGCTGGGGTAGCTGGAGGTGTGGTGATTAGGGGAATGGTTTTTGGAAGAAGAGAATAATTATCTGGGTTAAATTGTTGGTGACTGATGAGAATTAAGAATTGATCGTTGATCAGGCTACATGGATCTTGTATTAAAAAGACTTTAAGAATTGAAACCTTTCTAATTTGGGGATAAAATTCAGGGAAGGAAATTTTTTTAAAAATTGAAGGATAATTTTTTAAAATTTGGAGATTGTGCATATAGAGTTTTTCCTGTAAAAAGAACTAAAATAACTGTATGTAGTTGTAGGTTAAGGAATGATTTTTTTAAGATAGAATAGCAGACGGTAAACATAAGATATTCTATATGATGTAATTGTCTACTGGAAATTGAAAGCAGGTAATTTACTCTCAGTTATTAAAATAACTTGGAGTAAATTGATTTGATATTTTAAGAACGTGACTATGGTTTGACTATGGTCTATATAGATTGTTGAGCCTGAACATAGAGAGCTGAAAGACCATATTTTCAAAGATATAATTATTCTTGTCTGGCATAAAATGATAACTAAAAAAATAAATAACCTTCATAAATATTAGAAATTATTCATAGGACCTATGCCATGTGAACCCAGAGTGAAAATTATGTTCTGGGGCACAATTTGGCTACTCAGTTTAAAATGTAAATACAATAAATGTTTAAGATAGAAGTGTCCAGTATTGAGAGGACAGAAAACATAATATAGAAGAGGTATGCTAATGAGAGAGACAGAGAAATCACCAAACATCAATAAGTAATATCCAATTCCATAATCTTAAAAAAGGAATTCATATAATTATAGTTCATATAATACATAGTAAAATATAATATAATTATATAATTAATATAATCCTTAAAAGATTTTGCATTTTCAAAGACAATCATTTTTTCAATCCAAAACTAGGTCTTTGAGAAGCAGAGCTCAGATCGGAAATATTACAAGTTGAGTCATCACCGAGAAAACTAAATTTGGCCAAGGGAAAACTGGCTCTGTTTTATAGGTCATATTCAATTCATAGGCTTGAACACATTTCTAAGTTCTGAATTAAAACATGGTACAAGGCATTAAAGTAAACTACAAAAGAAGATAAATTTGATTACTCTAGATCTTGACAGACATGCCACTCCCCCTAATTTTAACAACAATTTTTTGACCACTGAGTATGGATAAAATTATTTATTTTCAATGACATGTAAAAGTTTTAAAAACTTTAAAATGAACCCAGAATATTTGTCTTAAAAAGCTAGCAAAAGTAATATTTTCAGTGTATTTATGAAAGATTTATTTCTGTGAGGTCTGTTATCACAGAGATAAAACTGTATTCCATGTAATTGATAAAATATTATTAAAAGTATAATCAGGAAAAATGAACTGCCACCAGACAATCTGCCACAACATTTTTCAATGAACAGAATTTAGTTAAACTAATTAAAACAGTGTGCTATTAAAATGATGGTGTAAAGCTGTTATACATAATCATGTGTTTAATGTACCACACTAAATAATAATGCATGCTTTATTCAAGTTTGTGAAGAATTTCTGAGTTTTTTTAAGGTTTCATAGAAATGCTTTCATATATTGAAAGTTTGAACAGGAAAAAAGTGTTCCATTTTCTGGACTCAAATATGAAGTTGCTCCAGAGTGATTAGCTACGCTATCATTTCCCTTTAAAAAGACATGAAACAAATGTAATAACCAAAAAATAAAACTTCAATTGATACCCATTTAGGAATTCATCTCAGGGAAAATAGTATATTTTTATAAGAAAAAAAGACAAAGCAAGTATTTATATATGGCACAAGAGTGGTACACTCAGAGTAAATGCATGGAGAAAAGGAAATCTTAAGATGAAATTTCATCAAGAAACCATGCAAATATTAAAACATTAAATATCTCAGTGACATGGGACTAGAACGATTTATCAAAATGTGATATGTGTATCTAAAACATTACTTTAAGAATTATTCCATATGATACTCTGCTTGTTAAACATTGCAGTAACCTAAATATAAGTGCATGGTTTGATGCTCAATTTAAGTATAGGAACTTCTCCAATCATTTAAATTGCACTCTTCTATTGTATTTGTTTAGTTTTTAAATTAGAACCAATTTTAGTTGTAAATTGAAAGCATCCAAAATCGATTTGTTCTTCAGGCCATCAAATCCTATTTCTTCATGTCTTCAACATGCTTTCCCTCAATTCATGATTGGATCATCATACTTCAGGACCCATCAGACTTAATCTTGGTCTGTACAGAATTAAAGAATTCCAGTTCAATATTAAGACTGCCCATCAAGTCATTTATTGAAGCTAGACTAGCTTTGATGTGTTCTTTTCTCTATTTAAAAAAGAAAGTATGTTCATCCTGTTCCCCAAACCTAAGACCTGTCTTATAATCTAATTTGCTTAATTAGATTCCATTTGTTTCCTGTGCCTGTGATCCCCTCTATTAGTAGCTTGCTAGTATCTTTGTCCATGTAAGCCTAGGAGTCTGTCAAGCTTGTGACATTCTCTTGAAGTCATACTGAATTTATTCTGGTGTCTTTGGCCACCATAATACAGATTTCTATAACATCAGTTACATTCTGCCTAGCTGTCAAATTCAATTGTCAAATTCAATTTCTAAATGGATCCAGGTTTTATAATCCCTGTCGATGCAGCCTACATATCCCTTGCTTGTTGTTGTTAAATTCCATGATACTTACTGAAGTTCCAATATCTGAAGTGCTGATTGTCATTTTCTAAATGCTGAGCTTAAAATCCCCCCATTACAGGATATTCCTAGTGTCTCCCACCTTCTAGCAAGAATGTCTACTTACAGATTCCTTCCTCAACTCTCTTTTTGTTCCATAAAACTTACCAAGGTAGATTTAGCTATGCACCGAGATATGACAGAACTGTGTAAGAAGGCCACTTCTATAATGTCTGAATGGATGCTTTTTTTGGATGTTATAATATTATTATGTTATTTCAGAATCTGCATTGTAGTTATAATTTTTGCAGAGATTTTATCTTTATAAATTGATATCATTATGTGTTTGTATACTTAATTGTTAATAGAAGCAGTACCTTTCTTGAGTTCTATATGTTAGAAAAACAAATTGTAGAACATTTTAAGTCCTTTTTAATTCAACAAGATTTGTGTTGACAAGTGTTTGATTCTTAGTTTTTTCTAATAAATACTGCAGCTTTAGTACTGGTTTATTTTAAAATAGGACATGAAAATAAAACACATACCAGTTGAATGCAAAACTGATATTATCCTGTTTTTAACTGGTATGGCATAAGAAAGATTTAAAAATATTTATTAACATTTAGTAACATAAAGTAAACTATATAGGTATGCTAATTATTAGATGAAGATGATAATGATAGCCTTTGCAATGGTGTAGGGTAAGTCAAACAATGTCTGATTATTTACCTTCTAGCTGAATTTTTGTATCTCCTGAATGTTTTGATAACTTATTCAGTTCTGTTGAATTTATGTATAACAAAAAAGCACATGAGGTAATTATTTAAATATTTTTTAGGGACCAAGATATATGTTAAATTAATTACATATTCTGAGGAATAAACCAAAAGTATTCATTTATTTTTCACAGATGTTTTCTCTATTTCCATAGAATATTCCTCTTCTATATAAAATAAATTCCCATAATTCGAGCATCAGAATGAACAATGACTGGAAAAGACTCTAAAATATTCAATTAATAAAAATTTATGAGTCTATGATGACATTAAAAATGGGAGAGATAAGCATAAAGAAATGCTCATTTGCCACCAATATTACCCAACTCTGTTGTCGGATTAAAGAGGCAGAATTAAACATAAATGTTGCCCTTTAATCCAACTATAATTCATTTTCTGTTGATAATCAAAAGCTCTTTTAAAAAGAGGGCCAGCTAAAAATATAAAAAGAACGATATAATTAGAAAATTATTTCTTATTGAATGGATGATTTAGTAAATGATCATTAATGCATGCAATAAAAAGAGAGTGAAGTATTATTGGGGATCAGATATTTTTAGGGTCAAAAGTACCTTACAGATTGAGACTGACATATATACACTAATATGTATAAAATAGATAACTAATAAGAACCTGCTATATTAAAAATAAAATAAAATTCAAAACTTCAAAAGAAAGGCAATAAAATGTATATCATAAGAGAGTAGTAAAAAGGTGAGGGTTTAAAACAGATTTTTAAAAAAATAAAAAGACATAACCACAAATACAATGTGTGAAATATTTTGGATCATGGTTGAAAATAAAATAGCTGTAAATGATATACTGGCAGACACATGGGGAATTTTGAATATGGACTGTATGTTAAGGTATTAGAAAAATATTATTATTTTTAGGTAGGATACAGGTATTGTGCTTGAAGAGTATGTCCTGTTTAGGAAATGCATGCTAATTTATATATATTATTTATATTTACATATATTTATAAATATAGAGTGTAATAATCAAGTTGCTCAGAAAAATATGTATATGTAAATATTAATAAATAGATAAAGCAATAAGACAAAATGTGAAAGAATTTTTAATCTAAGTAATGAATATGATACACTGGTGTTTGGTATAAGATTCTTTCATTTTTCTACATATTTCACATTTTTCATAATAATAAGATGAAATGGAAATGTACCAGAACATTTTCAGAATAAGCAAAGTAGGATTATGATGCTGAGTAATTTTCTACCTTAATATGCATATTTTCCTTGGTGTAGTAAATCAGAATTTACAACATTGTTTAAATGATGCCTTCAGCTTGAAACACAAAAAATCTAAATCTCAAAGCAGGTCTAACATTATGAAAAGAATATTAATTACATATTTACTAGATTGGTCTCCATTCTCCTTTGAACACTTCTAAATTTGTAATACTCTTCTCTAATTTATAAAACTGCCAAGACCATTATAATCTTGAGATTTTACACGTAAACTTTGCTTCATCAAGTTGAACAAAGGTTTTTTCTGTGGCTTAATGAGAGCTACTTCTGTTTTGCATTTAGTTCAGTCTTGCCTAATAAATCTCATTGAAAATCATCCTGTGCACTGTTGATACAAACTTTGTTAGATAATAAATAAGTAAAAGATTTAAAAACTTAAACAAAAGGAAATCATGAATTATAGATAGTACTTTTGTGAACCACAACAATCAACTTTGCTTTTTTGAAACCAAGTCTAACTCTTTGCAGTAGTCACATTCCATTTATATGTGATATATTGTAGTATCAATCTTGTTGAAAACAAAATATCCTTCACTAAAAATCAACAGAGTGTCCTAAGAGTATTTGCAGCTATTTTTTTTTACTGGAGTATAGTTTCTTTACAATGTTGTGTTAGTGTCTTCTGCACAACGAAGAAGTGAATCAGCTATATGTATACATATATCCCCTCCCTCTTGGACCTCCCTCCCACACCCACCCCCCATCCCACACATGTAGGTCCCCACAGAGCACCGAGCTGAGCTCCCTGTGGTATACAGAAGGTTCCCAATAGCTCTCTGTTTTACACATGGTAGTGTATATATGTCAATCTCAATCTCCCAGTTCATTCCACTCCCCCTTCCCCGCCATATCCACATGTCGGTTCTCTATGTCTGTGCCTCTATTCCTGCCCTGAAAATAGGTTCATCAGTACCATTTTTTTGTATTCCACATATATGCGTTAATATATGATATTTGTTTTTCTCTTTCTGACTTACTTAACTCTGTATGACAACTCTAGGTCCCTCCACGACTCTACAAATGATCCAATTTCATTCCTTTTTATGGCTGAATAATATTCCATTGTATATATGTACCACATCTTCTTTATCCATTCATCTGTTGATGGACATTTAGGTTGGTTCCATGTCCTGGCTTTTCTAAATAGTGCTGCAATGAACACTGGGGTGCATGTGTCATTTTGAATTATGGTTTCCTCAGGGTATATGCCCAGTAGTGGGATTGCTGGGTCATATAGTAGTTCTATTTTTAGTTCTTTAAGGAACCTCCATACTGTTCTCCATAGTGGCTGTATCAATTTACATTCCCACCAACAGTGCAAGCGGGTTCGCTTTTCTCCACACCCTCTCCAGCATTTATTGTTTGTAGAATTTTTGACGATGGCCATTCTGTCAGTGTGAGGTGATAACTGCTTTTGAAAAATGAATGGATAAATGTTTCTTGTGATTTCTAATTATTTGTTACTACATTAGGAGAAGATAGTGCAGTGTATGTAAGATAGATATAGCCAGAATTATGCCAAGTGCCAGGATCCCAAATAGCCTCAATAGCTGATCACACAATGGCTCAGATTCAGGTGGGATAAATCCTTGTTGTTTGGAAGAAGTTTAAATGAAGACTGCTAGAGATGTTTTTATCTTTTTTTAAAATTTATTTATTTTCTTATTAGTCATCCATTTTATACACATCAGTGTATATATGTCAGTCCCAATCTCCCAATTCATCACATCACATCCCTCACCCCCTGCTGCTTTCCCCCCTTGGTGTCCATACCTTTGTTCTCTACTACTGAGTATCAATTTCTGCTCTGCAAACCGGTTTATCTGTACCATTTTCTAGATTCCACATATATACGTTGATATACGATATTTGTTTTTCTTTTTCTGACTTACTTCACTCTGTATGACAGTCTCTAGATGCATCCACTTCTCTACAAATGACCCAATTTCATTCCTTTTTTACGGCTGAGTAATATTCCATTGTATATATGTACCACATCTTCTTTATCAATTCATCTGTCGATGGGCATATAAGTTGCTTCCATGACCTGGTTATTGTAAATAGTGCTGCAATGAACATTGGGGTGCATGTGTCTTTTTGAATGATGATTTTCTCTGGGTATATGCCCAGTAGTGGGATTGCTGGGTCATATGGTAATTCTATTCTTAGTTATTTAAGGAACCTCCATACTGTTCTCCATAGTGGCTGTATCAATTTACATTCCCACCAACAGTGCAAGAGGGTTTCCTTTTCTCCACACCCTCTCCAGCATTTGTTGTTTATAGATTTTCTGATGATGCCTATGCTAACTGGTGTGAGGTGATAACTCATGGTAGTTTTGATTTGCATTTCTCTAATAATTAGTGATGTTGAGCAGCTTTTCATGTGCTTCTTGGCCATCTGTATGTCTAATATCAAGAAATGTCTATTTAGGTCCTCTGCCCACTTTTGGATTGTTTGTTTTTTTAATAATGAGCTGCATGAGCTGTTTATATATTTTGGAGATTAATCCTTTGTCTGATGATTCATTTGCAAATACTTTCTCCCATTCTGAGGGTTGTCTTTTCATCTTCTTTATGGTTTCCTTTGCTGTGCAAAAGCTTTTAAGTCTCATTAGGTCCCATTTGTTTATTTTTGTTTTTATTTCCATTACTCTAGGAGGTGGATCAAAAAATATCTTGCTGTGATTTATGTCAAAGACTGTTTTTCCTATGTTTTCCTCTAAGAGTTTTATAGTGTCTGGTATTTCATTTAGGTCTCTAATCCATTTTGAGTTTATTTTTGCATATGATGTTAGGGAGTGTTTTAATTTAATTCTTTTAAATGTAGCTGTCCAGTTTTCCCAGCACCACTTATTGAAAGGACTGTCTGTTCTCCACTGTATATCCTTGCCTCCTTTGTCACAGATTAGTTGACCATAGGTGCGTGGATTTATCTCTGGGCTTTCTATCCTGTTCCATCGATCTATATTTCTGTTTTTGTGCCAGTACCATATTGTCTTGATTACAGTAGCTTTGTAGTATATTCTGAAGTCAGGCAGTCTGATTCCTCCAGCCCTGTTTTTTTCCCACAAGATAGCTTTGGCTCTTCAGGGTCTTTTGTGTCTCCATACAAATTTTAAGATACTTTGTTCTAGTTCTGTAAAAACTGCCATTGGTAATTTGATAGGGATTGCATTGAATCTGTAGATTGCTTTGGGTAGTGTAGTCATTTTTACAATATTGATTCTTCCAATCCAAGAACATGGTATATCTCTCCATCTGTTGGTGTCATCTTTAATTTCTTTCATCGGTGTCTTACAGTTTTCTGCATACAGGTCTTTTGTCTCCCTAGGTAGGTTTATTCCTATGTATTTTGTTCTTTTTGCTTCAATGATAAATGGGAGTGTTTCCTTATTTTCTCTTTCAGATTTTTCATCATTAGTTTATAGGAATGCAAGAGATTTCTGTGCATTAATTTTGTATCCTGCTGCTTTACCAAATACATTGATTATCTCTAGTGGTTTTCTGGTGGCATCTTTAGGATTCTCTATGTATAGTATCATGTCATCTGCAAACAGTGACAGTTTTATTTCTTCTTTTCCAATTTGTATTCCTTTTATTTCTTTTTCTTCTCTGATTGCTGTGGTTAAGACTTACAAAACTATGTTGAATAGCAGTGGTGAGTGTTGACATCCTTTTCTTGTTCCTGATCTTAGAGGAAATGCTTTCAGGTTTTCACCATTGAGAATGATGTTTGCTGTTGGTTTGTCGTATATGGCCTTTATTATGTTGAGGAAGTTTCCCTCTATGCCCACTTTCTGTAGAGTTTTTATCATAAATGGGTGTTGAATTTTGTCAAAAGCTTTTTCTGCATCTATTGAGATGATCATATAGGTTTTGTTCTTCAATTTGTTAATATGGTGTATCACATTGATTGATTTGCGTATATTGAAGAATCCTTGCATCTCTGGGATAAATCCCACTTGATCATAGTGTATGATCCTTTTAATGTGTTGTTGAGTTCTGTTTGCTGTTATTTTGTTGAGGATTTTTGCATCTATATTCATCAGTGATATTGGTCTGTAATTTTCTTTTTTTGTAGTATCTTTGTCTGGTTTTGGTATTAGGGTGATGGTGGCCTCATAGAATGAGTTTAGGAGTTTTCCTTCCTCTGCAAATTTTTGGAAGAGTTTGCAAAGGATGGGTGTTAACTCTTCTCTAAATGTTTGATAGAATTCACCTGTGGAGCCATCTGGTCCTGGACTTTAGTTTCTTGGAAGATTTTTAATAATCACAATTTCAATTTCAGTGCTTGTGATTGGTCTGTTCATATTTTCTATCTCTTCCTGGTTCAGTCTTGGAAGGTTATACCTTTCTCAGGTTGTCCATTTTATTGGCATAGAATTGCTTGTAGTAGTCTCTTAGGATGCTTTGTATTTCTGTGGTGTCTGTTGTAACTCCTTTTTCATTTCTAACTTTCTTGATTTGAGTCCTCTCCCTTATTTTCTTGATGAGTCTGGCTAATGGTTTTTCAATTATGTTTATCTTCTCAAAGAACTAGCTTTTAGTTTTATTGATCTCTGCTATTGTTTTCTTTGTTTCTATTTCATTTATTTCTGATCTGATCTTTATGATTTCTTTCCTTCTGCTAACTTTGGGTTTCGTTTTTCTTCTTTCTCGAGTTCCTTTAGGTGTAATGTTAGATTGTTTATTTGAGATTTTTCTTGTTTCCTAAGGTAGGCTTGTATAGCTATAAATTTCCCTCTTAGAACTTCTTTTGCTGCATCCCATAGGTTTTGGATCATCGTGTTTTTATTGTCATTTGTCTCTAGGTAGTTTTTGATTTCCTCTTTGATTTCTTCAGTGGTTTCTTGGTTATTTAGTAATGTATTGTTTAACCTCCATGTGTTTGTGTTTTTTACGTTTTTTTTCCCTGTAATTGATTTCTAATCTCATATTCATTGTGGTCAGAAAAGATGCTTGGTATGATTTCAATTTTCTTAAATTTACTGAGGCTTGATTTGTGACCCAGGATGTGATCTATCCTGGAGAATGTTCCTTGCGCACTTTAGAAGAAAATGTAATCTGCTGTTTTTGGATGGAATGTCCTATAAATATCAACTAAATATATCTGGTCTATTGTGTCATTTAAAGCTTGTGTTTCCTTATTAATTTTCTGTTTGGATGATCTGTCCATTGGTGTAAGTGAGGTATTAAAGTCCCACACTATTATTGTGTTACTGTCGATTTTCTCTTTTATAGCTGTTAGCAGTTGCCTTATGTATTGCGGTGCTCCTATGTTGTGTGCATATATATTTATAATTGTCATATCTTCTTCTTGGATTGATTCCTTGATCATCACGTAGTGTTCTTCCTTGTCTCTTGTAACATTCCTTATTTTAAAGTCTATTTTATCTGATATGAGTATTTCTACTCCAGCTTTCTTTTAATTTCCACTTGCATGGAATATCTTTTTCCATCCCCTCACTTTCAGTCTATTGTGTCCCTAGGTCTGAGGTGGGTCTCTTGTAGACAGCATATATATGGGTCTTGTTTTTATATCCATTCAGCAAGTGTGTGTCTTTTGAGTTGGAGGATTTAATCCATTCACGTTTAAGGTAATTATCAATATATATGTTCCTATTACCATTTTCTTAATTTTGAGTGGTTTGTTTTTGTAGGTCCTTTTCTTCTCTTGTGTTTTCCACTTAGAGAAGTTCCTTTAGCTGCTTTGGTGATGCTGAATTCTCTTAGCTTTTGCTTGTCTGTAAAGCTTTTGATTTCTCCATCGAATCTTAATGAGATCCAGGCTGGGTAGAGTAATGTTGGTTGTAGGTTCTTCCCTTTCATCACTGTAAGTATATCATGCCACTCCCTTCTGGCTTGTAGAGTTTATTCTGAGAAATCAGCTGTTAACCTTATTGGAGTTCCCTTGTACATCATTTGTTGTTTTTCCCTTGCTTCTTTCAATAATTTTTCTTTGTCTTTAATTTTTGCCAATTTGATTACTATGTGTCTTGGTGTGTTTCTCCTTGGGTTTATCCTGTATGGGACTCTCTGTGCTTTCTGGAATTGGGTGGCAATTTCATTTCCCATGTTAGGGAAATTTTTGACTATAATCTCTTCAAAGATTTTCTTGGGTCCTTTCTCTCTCTCTTCTCCTTCTGGGACCCCTATAATGTGAATGTTGTTGTGTTTAATGTTGTCCCAGAGGTCTCTTAGGCTGTCTTCATTTCTTTTCATTCTTTTTTCTTTATTCTGTTGTGCAGCAGTGAATTCCACCATTCTGTCTTCCAGGTCACTTCTCCTTTCTTCTTCTTCAGTTATTCTGCTATTGATTCCTTCTAGTGCATTTTTCATTTCAGTTATTTTATTGGTCATCTCTGTTTGTTTGTTCTTTAATTCTTCTAGATCTTTATTCTACATTTCTTGCATCTTCTGAATCTCCATTCTTTTTCCGAGGTCCTGGAACATCTTCACTATCATTATTCTGAATTCTTTTTCTGGAAGATTGCCTATCTCCATTTCATTTAGTTGTTTTTTGGGTGTTTTATCTTGTTCCTTCATCTGGTACATAGCCCTCTTCCTTTTCATCTTGTCTATCTTTCTCTGAATGTATTTTTTATTCCACAGGCTGCAGGATTGTAGTTCTTCTTATTTCTGCTGTCTGACCTCTGGTGTATGAGGCTATCTAAGAGGCTTGTGGAAGTTTCCTGATGGGTGGGAGTGGTGGATGGTATAGCTGGCTGTTGCTCTGGTGAGCAGAGCTCAGTAAAACTTTAATCTGCTTGTCTGCTGATGTGTGAGGCTGGGTTCCCTCCCTGTTGGTTGTTTTGCCTGAGGTGACCCAACACTGTAGGCTACCTGGGCTCTTTAGTGGGGCTAATGGCGGACTCTGGGAGGGCCCATGCCAAGGGGCACTTCCCAAAACTTCTGCTTCCAGTGTCCTTGTCACTTTGTGAGCCACGGTGCCCCCTTCTCTGCAGGAGACCCTCCAACACTAGCAGGTAGGTCTGGCTCAGTCTCCTGTGGGGTCACTACTCCTTCCCCTGGGTCCCAGTTTGCACACTACTTTGTGTGTACCCTCCAAGAGTGGAGTCTCTGTTTCCCCCAATCCTGCCAAAGTCCTGCAATCAAATCCCACTAGCCTTCAAAGTCTGATTCTCTAGGAATTCCTCCTCCCATTGCCAAGCCCCCAAGTTGGGAAGCCTGATGTGTGGCTCAGAACCTTCACTCCAGTGGGTGGACTTCTGCGGTTTAAGTTTTCTCCAGATTGTGAGTCACCTAGAGATGTTTTAAAATGCAATTAATGAAAGTATAACACAGTAAGAGTAAAATGTAGAGAAATGTAATAAAACTTATATTGGTGTCTACTAACAATTTATTGCAAATTTCTAACTTTATCTGGAAAAAGCAGCCCACAAATGTTTTAAGTAATCTCAATTTTTTTCTTTATTTTGATTTTTCCTTGCAAATCTTGAAGCAATTAAAATTAGAAAACCAAACTCTGTATGACATCTTAACTATTCCTCTTGTAAATAATTGGATTTAAGCTATTGTTGAATCAAATTTCTGAAATATAACTGAAAGTTGTCAGTAATACCAATTTAATGTTTAATCAGTTATTTAGAAGGAAGTAGTGAGCACAGTTGCCATGGATATATATCCAAAACTATAGGTTTGAGTATCAAATATTTCCAATTTAAAAAAAATCACTTATTATAAGTGAATTTTACTGGATTTTGCTTTTAGTGATTTCAATTTTTTAAAAAGTGTATCTAATTGGAGAAATTAATTCTGCTTATTTAAGCCTGGTTGAGAAGGCTGAGTATTTTGTGATGTCTTGCCAGTCCTCACAGACAACAGTCTACACTGCTACAGTGAGGCAGCTCCTTACTCTATGCTTTCTATAAGGCCCTTAATGTATTTTATTTAAATGATTAATTTTCACATATGACTATCTGTGAATAATATAATCTCTTTAGGTGATGGATCATGTCTGATTTATCTTTGACTGACTAGACCAAGCACAGGACCCAGCACATACCTGATTCTTTTTTTTTTTTTTACATATTTATTGGAGTATAATTGCTTTACAATGTTGTGTTAGTTTCTGCTGTATAACAAAGTGAATCAGCTGTATGTATACATATATCCCAATATCCCCTCACTCCTGCGTCTCCCTCCCAGCCTCCCTATCCCGTCTCTCTAGGTGGTCACAAAACACAGAGCTGATCTCCCTGTTCTATGCATCTGCCTCACACCAGCTATTTTATATTTGGTAGTGTATATGTGTCAGTGTTACTCTCTCACTTCATCCCAGCTTACCCTTCTCCCTCCTCGTGTTCTCAAGTCCATTCTCTATGTCTGTGTCTTTATTCCTGTCCTGCCCCTAGGTTCATCAGTATCATTTTTTTTAATGTTATTTATTTATTTATGGCTGTGTTGGGTCTTCATTTTTGTGTGAGGCATTTCTCTAGTTGTGGCAAGTGGGGGCCACTCCTCATCGCGGTGCATGGGCCTCTCACTATCGCGGCCTCTCTTGTTGCAGAGCACAGGCTCCAGACGCACAGGCTCAGTAATTGTGGCTCACGGGGCCAGCTGCTCCGTGGCATGTGGGATCTTCCCAGACCAGGGCTCGAACCCGTGTGCCCTTCATTGCCAGGCGGACTCTCAACCACTGCGCCACCAGGGAATCATTTTTTTTTTAAGATTCCATATATATGTGTTAGCATACAGTATTTGTTTTTCTCTTTCTGACTTACTTCACTCTGTATGACAGACTCTAGGTCCATCCACCTCACTACAAATAACTCAGTTTCGTTTCTTTTTATGGCTGAGTAATATTCCATTGTATATATTGCCACATCTTCTTTATCCATTCATCTGTCGATGGACACTTAGATTGCTTCCATGTCCTGGCTATTCTAAATAGTGCTCAATGAATATTAGCGTGTGTGTGTTATTTTGAATTATGGTTTCCTCAGGGTATATGCCCAGTAGTGGGATTGCTGTGTCATATGGTAGTTCTATTTTTAGTTTTTTAAGGAACCTCCATGCTTTTCTCCATAGTGGCTGTATCAATTTACATTCCCACAAACAGTGCAAGTGGTTTCCTTTTTCTCCACACCCTCTCCAGCACTGATTCTTAATATATTTGTGTTGAATATAATTTAAGAAGCTAGAGAAGAGTTGCTAGATGGTGCTGGCAGAGACCTGGCTTGTGTACCAGCTCACCTGCTCTACCACTTCGGGTCTCTGAGTGAACTTGAGAAAGTAACTTGACATTACAGATTCTCAATTGTGTCGTATTCAAATTGTCAATAAGGTCATCTCCTCACAGGGTTGTCATGAGTATCAATTGTGATGATAGTAGTAATAGGTAATCTTTACTGAGTAACTTTTTTGAGTGCCTACTGTGTAACAAGTGTGGTCCTTGATGTGATGTGCCCAATTCTCTCCTAAAAAATTTAGATAAATGATTTTATTTAGACCTCCACAACTCCATAAATTATGTATTATTACTTCCCAATTTTACAGATTGAGAAAATGAGACAAAGGGAGTTTAAATCATTTGCTCAAGGTCAAAGAGAAAGTGAACTAGGAACACAGGTGATTTGATTCCAGAGCCTCGTGCTATGTAAAGGGTTTGTATATAATACATGATCAATAAAGATTAGATTTAAAAAAACAAAACAAAATACTTCAGTTGCTATTCATGAGTTTTCTTTCTTATTTTTTTAAATGCAGAGTTTCCTTTGGTTCAATAATTGCTAATGAGTGTGCCATTTTTATGAACGTATGAGTATACTTAAGCCTTCAAAGACTCTCACTTCTGCAAGTGGTTGAACACTAAATGGATGTGAATAGCTGCATGGAGATACTCTCTGCATAATAGGAGTGTCCTTTCTTTTAAAGAAAATCATGTGTGACTCGGGTAGGATGTGGCACTTCTGCCATATAATTTACAACAACATATCTGTTCCTTTAACTCCTCTTAGCAATTTCAAGCCAACTTATACATGTTTTTGGCTTAAATTACCCTTGCCTTTCTGTGGAGATTTGACATTTGAAAATATGAAATAACAAGTGTTATTTCCACTTAATTCTAAAAGAATTTGGTTTCCATCTAGACAGGCACCTGATTTAGAGAAAAGCAGAGGCTCTAGCCAGCTGGAAAGAAGGAAAAAGTAAAAAAAGAGTCAACGTTTTCAAGAATGTAGGTCTCTCCCCACTTAAATTGTTCCAACCCACACTCACTTAAAATCATAGACCAAAAAAGTCTTGACTCTTTCTCCATAGAACCTTTTTAATCATCTATGGCAGGCCAAGGGCTATAGCTTGAGGCAGCCACATGGCCAGAATCTCTGTTCTCATGTCTTTGGCTATAAAAAAAGTCTGTAAACCAATTTCCAGACTATGTTAAAAGCAGTTTAAGTGTCAGAAGAAAAAGAAAGTACTTTGATGTTCAGTATTTGAAATTAAATGTTTGGTTTATATATGTGGACTTTTTAGGGTTATTAAACCATAACCAGTCACTTATTCTTGAGACTCACATTGCTATACCTAACTAACAATTATACCACTTTTCAGCTGCCTCCAGTATTAAGTTTACAAGGGCCAGTTATAATTAAAAGTAATATTTAAAGAAAATTCACTTCACAGTTTATCCATAATACTACACGCAATTATTTTGTTGAGTTCCCTGTGGGTAAGCTAAGCTAAACAGGTAAAGTTCTTCTCAAAACTGCCCTCCAATTTTTCCTCCCCAATATTTATAGCTTTCAAAAAAAAGTGTTTTCCATTATTTTCTGACTTATAGCTGCTATGACATAGGAAAAACACTGGTTTGAGTGACTCAATTATAGGAGAGTGCGTATTTTTTTTCCCCAACATAGGAATAATTTACCTTTGTGAATATTTCCTCCATTAATACTAGAGAGTCAGGGTACAAATTCCAACATAGAAATAAAACTTTTAGTATCTGAATAAAACTGAGACTAGTTAGCTTGGTACATTCCAGCATCGCAGATGAGTTCTTCCTGAAAACAGTCTATTCTCTGCATTGCAAACCAGCTACTGAAAAACATTCATGAGTCTCTAAAGAGAAGTTCTATTTCCACAGGATGGTTTCTACAGAATACTATTAACTGGCAGCAATAAGGTGTTAGTGGTACCTTATTTTCCGTCTCCATTCATTCCTCTAGGTCATCCCACATAAATACCAAATTGAAATACACCGTGCTTGGTATTCAAAGGAAGCAGTGTTCAATTGATCATGTATTATATGCAAACCCTTTACATAGCACAAGGCTCTGGAATCAAATCACCTAGTGTTGAATCTTCAAAGGAAGATTCAACACTAGTCCCCGACAGTCTCCTTCCAGCCAGACTGGCTCTCCTAAGCCCCACTTAAATAGGCATTCTGAAGCTACCACTGGTGTTATTCCTTCTATTTTGAAACAGCTTAATCAAAATAAATGTTGAATGCAGTAGTTTTCTTATTCCCATGCTTTAAAGGTTTGCCATCTTCACAGAGTCCTATTTATGCTGACTAAGTAAGAATGGTTAACACTTTTTTTTCCTTCTATGAAATTAGGGAAAAGGGCTTTAATTTTGTGTAATTGTAAACCTTGAATGTAACATAACAATTTATTTCGAGTCTTCATCTAGACAGCATCACTTCTAAATTGTATGAAATATTCAAAACTGATACATAGATTTTAATTAGTAACCAGACTTCTTATCAAACCCAAATTTATTGAACAATTTTTTAAAAAATTAATTATATAAAATATTTAAAGTAACCCCTGATGATATCAGCATAGTTGCTGCATTCTTGTACATTAATGAATTAGAAGGGAAACAATGAAAGAGAATAACCTTCAGTTATTCAGCAGGTACAAAGTGCTTACATATTTCATCCAGAGAATGATTCATACTTTCATACTTCTGCTTATTAAAGGAATATGATATTCATTTTGACTTGTAGACTTTTCCTTTGTAATTCAATTGTACAAAACTTTTCTCATAGAGTCTCAATATAAGAAAAGTGTATTTGCTGATACAGTTTATGAACTCACAAACATTAATGTGTCCACTATTTGATTTATTGGGGAGATATACACATTACTAACTTCCCTTAACTATATTATCCATTAGACTGTAAATGTAGAATGAGATCCAAGCAAGAACCTTTATTTTCAAGCTTATTTAGTAATGTCATGAATTTAATATAAATATTTTTCTTGCCCATTATTAATATGTCATAGAGGTAGTATAAAAGAAGATGGCTTGTAAGCTACAATTGGTGGCTTGAAAAGTAGTTTTATTTTCTACTTTACTTCCTACTTTGTAAAAAAGTGTGAAATTAATATAACTATGGTAAATTACTCAAATACAAATCAATGTAATTTCCCTAATATTTAACTTCAACTTTATATTTAAACGTGTATAACATGCATAAAGGTAAGCGAACCTATCAGAGGAAGACAGCTGACAAGGTTTTGTTTGTGTTTGGTATGTCAAAAGAAGTACCCACATATAACCATTAAACAGAGCAAGAAATAGAATTATATCTGTATTCTAGAAACCTCTACTATGGCAGGGAGGGGTGGCTCCTTCTAGTTACAATGAACACAAAGGTAAGTACTTTTCTTACTTCCATAGATTTAGTCACCTGGTTTAAAAGTTTATATAAGAGAATCATGTAGAATGCATCTTTTTGTGTCAAAAGTCTATCTCTCAAATGTTTTGATTGTGAGATCTATCCACGTCAATACATGTTACAGTATTATTTCATCTTCATTTCTGTGTTGTCTTCCATTGTATACATATACTATAATTTATTTATCCACCTATTATTAATGAACATTAGGTTGTTTCTAAATTGGGGAATTTTGAATAATACTGCTGTGATCATTCTTATGCATGTCACCTGTTGCACATATGTACCTGTAATTGGGTCAACATATGCATGTATGTAGAATGAAATTACTAAGTCATATGGTATCTGATGTTCAGCATTAGTAAATGCTGCCATCTTCCAAATGTATTCTACCAGTATATGCTCTGTTCAGCAGTGTATGAGTGTTCCAACTGTGCCGCATCTTTGGCAATTCTTAATAGAGTCAATGTTTTGTTTTGTTTTTATTTTAATGTTCTTGATGGATGTGAAATATCATCTTATTACAGTTTTAATTTTGTATTTCATAATCACACATTTACTGATTTTTTGAATAGAATGTTTAGACAATGACCTATTTTATTAAGTTATTTGTTTTTTCTAATTGACTTGTAAACAATCTTTAATCCAGATAGGACTCCTTTGTCAATCAAATATATTAAAGATAACCTCTCTCATTTTACAATGATATTTCACTTACTTAATAATGCTTTATAATTTAAAACATATCACTATTAATTGCTATGAATATCATTATGAATGCTTTATAATGAAAATATTAAAAATTAGCCTAAGTATCACTTTTTAAATGTTATAATTAATGCTTTTTGTGTCTAAATATCATTGTCTATACTCATGGTCTTGAAGATATAATTCACACACCATAAAATTTTCCCTTTTTAAGCATACAATTCAGTAGTTTTTAGTGTATTTATAATTAGTGCAACCATCACAACAAATCTTATCACCTTAGAATAAACTATCTCTTAGGAATCACTCTCCTGTTTCCCCTTTCCTTAGCACTCAGCCACAACTAATCTACGTTCTGTCTCTATGAATATGTCTATTCTGGAAGTGGCATATAAGTGACATCATACCTAATGTAGCCTTTTATGTCTGGCTTCTTCCACCTAGCATAATGTTTTCACGGTTTAATCATTTTGTAACATGTATTAATGCTTCTTTCCTTTTTATGGCTAAATATCAATAATTTACAATAATCCATTGTATGGATAAACCTTAAATATCTGTTTATCAGTTGATGGGAATGTGTGTTGTTTTCACTTTTTAACTATTATTAATAATTCATCTATGAACATTTGTGTACAAGTTGTTGTGTAAACGTAATTTTAAAATTTTCTTTGGAACTTATCTGGAAAGGAACTGCTGAGTCATGTGGTAAGTCTATGTTTAAATTTTTGTCAAGCTTACATCAAATTATGTTTAAACATTTTGTCAAATGTTTTTCAAAGTGGCTGGATTATATTACATTCTCACCAGCAATGTATGAGTGCTATAATTTAGTAGTGTATTCACAAATAATTGTTATGGTCCCTCTTTTTGATTAGAGCAATACTAGTTGGTATAAAATAGTATCTCACTGTGTCTTTGATTTGCATTTCACTAATGACTATTGATGTTGATCACCTTTTACTGTGCTTACTGTCCGTCTTCATAGGTTCTGTAGAGAAATATATTTAAACAGCCCATTCTTAAAGTTGGGTTTTCTCTTTATTGTTGAGTTGTAAGAGTTCTTCAACTCTTATGTGGACACTAGGCCTTTATGATTTTCAAATATTTTCTTGATTCTGTGGGTTGTCCTTTTCAAACTACTGATGGTGCTTTGGAGCCCAAAGATTTTAAATTTTTGTAAAGTCCAATTTATCTATTATTTTTATTTTGTTGCTTTGCTTTTGGAGAAATATGTAAGAGACATTGGCTAATTCAGAATTACAAGGATTCACACCTATGATTTCTTCCATGACTTTTATAGTTTTAGCTGTTACATTTAAGTCTATGATCCATTTGTGTATTTTTGTGTATGAATGAGGAAGGAGTTCAGCTCATTCTTTTGCTTATGTATATACAGTTGTTTGGTCATCAGCATTTGTTGAAAAGAGTATCCTTTCTCCATTGATTTGTCTTTAAAACTTTGTTTTTAATTAATTAACCATAATTTAAGTGTCTATTTCTTCACTCAATTCTATTTTGTTGACATATGTGGCTGTACCTATTCCAGTGCCATACTGTCTTGATTACTTGTAGCTTTGTAGTAAGTTTTGAAATCAGGAAGCTTGTGTCCTCCAATATCCTCTAAATTTATTATTTTTCCCCTAGGATTTTTTTTGGCTAATCTGCATCCCTTAAAATTCCATGAAGTTAAAATAAGCTTGTCAATTTCTGCAAAAAAGGCAGCTGGGCTTTTGATTAGGATTGTCTTCAATCTGTAGAACAATTTAGAGAGTGTAGGCATCATAACAGTAAGTTTTCCAGTTGAGTTTTTTTCATTAATTTATGTCTTATTTAACTTCTTTTAACAATGCTTTGTAGTTTTCAGTGAACAAATCTTGCATTTTTTGTTACATTTATTCCTAAATATCTATTCTTTTTGATGCTATTGGAAATAAAATTGTTAATTTTGGAACTGTTCATTGCTAAATTGCTGAAACGTAATTGATTTTTTTAATAGATCTTGTGGCCTACCAACTTGGTGAACTTGTTGATCAGATGTAATACATTTTTGTTTATTCCTTAAGTTTTTCTAAATAAAAAGTCATGTAATATGTGTGCAGAGATAGTTTAATTTCTTTCTTTTCAATCTGGATGCTCTTAAAAAATATTTTTATTGCCTGAATACATTGGCTATAACCTCCATCTTAATGTTCAGTAAAATGGTATGGTGGACATCCTTGCCTTGTTTTTCTCTTATGATGAAATCTTTCTTCTTTTTCCATTCAGTTTGAGGTTAGCTGTGGGTTTTTCAAATATATGTCTTTTATCTGCTTGAGGAATTTCTCTTCTATTTCTAGCTTATTGAGTGTTTTCATTATAAAAGGGTGTTGATTTTCTCAAAATTTTCTTTACTATTGACATAATCATAAGGTTTTGTTATTTTTTCTATCACTGTAGGGTATTACATTGATTAATTTTGATATATTAAACCAACTGTGTCAGCTTGAGCTAAATCTACATAGATCATATTGCTGGATAAAATCTGTTCGTATTTTGTTGGGAAATTTTGTGTCTATATTCAAAAGGGATATTGTTTTGTATTTTTCACTTCTTGTGATTCTAAACCTTGTTTTAATTTCAGTATAATCCTGGAATGAGTTTGGAAATATTTCTCCCTCTTCTACTTTTTGGGAGAGTTTGTGAAGTATTGGTGTTAAATATTTAAACGTTTCTTACAATTCAAAAATGAAGTCTTGAGGGCTGGACTTCTATTTCAGGGGAGTTTTTTGATCAATAATACAGTTATTTTACTTGTTACAGATTTATTCCAATTTCCATTTCTCCTTGAGTCATTTTTAGTAGTGTGTGTCTTTCTAGGCATTTGTCCATTTCATCTAAGTTATCTAATTTATTGGCATACATTTGTTCATAGCATTTCCTTATAATTATTTTTTTTAATTTCTGTAAGATTATAATTAATATTCCATTTTTATTTATTTTCATAATTTGATTTTCTTATACAGTTTAGCTAAAGATTTTTTTTTAATTTTGTGGAAATTGGTAAAGCAACAAACTTAGGTTTCACTGATTTTCTCTATTTTTCTATTCTTTATTTATCTACTCTAATTTTGTCTTCTTCCTGCTTGCTTTGATCTTAGTTTACTCTTCTACTGTAGTTTATTTATTAATTTGAGATATTTATTTGTTTTAAATATATGCATTAAATTTATGAATTTCCCTTTAAGCACTGCTTTAGCTAGACTACAAAAGTTTGGGTATGCTGTGTCTTTATATTCATTCATCTCAAACTATTTTTAAAATTTCTCTTATGATTTCTTGTTTTGATCCCAGGGTTACTTTAGGAGTGTGTTGTTTAATGTGTACGTATTTCCTCCTGTTATTTATTCCTTTTGAATTCCCTAAATTTCCTTCTGTTATAGTGGAATTTCCTTCCTTTGAGATTGAAGAAAAAATTTTGATGATGAGTCCTTTTAAATTTTTTGAGACTCATTTTATGGCCTGACATATGGTCCATCCTGAAGATTTGCTCACTTTTTCATTCATTTTTCTTATTGTTCCTCAAAATGGGTAATAGCAATTGCTCTACCTCCAAGTATGCTGATTCTTTCTCTCTGTGGCTTGAGCCCCTTTAGTGAATTTTCATTTCAGTTACTGTACTATTCAACTCCAAAATTTTATTCCTTCTATCTCTTTATTGATATTCTCTGGCAATAATCACTATTTTGTTCTCATACTTTGTGTAGTTATCTGGACATCATTTGTTTGTTTTAGTTCTCTGAAGATATTTTAAATAACTGATCTAAAATTTTTGTTTCTTAATCCAGTGTTTGTGTTTCCTCATAGGCTGTTTCTTTCAACTGCTTATGTTCTCATGTATTGGCCATATTTTCTACTTTTTATATACCTTCTAATTTTTTGTTAATAATGTATGTTTTAAATCAAATAATGTGGCAACTGTGTAAATCAGATTCTTTTCCCTCAATGTAGTTTGTTGTTACTGTTTAGTATAGTTTTTCTTTGTTTGCTTAGTAACTTTTTCAAACTAATTCTGTAAAGTCTATTTTCACTGTCACATGTGCTTACTCTCTGCTTGGCTAGTTTAGTGGCCAACTAATGTTTGGTTAGAGATTTCCTTAAGTGCCTTGGACTAAGAAGTCTTTCAGCCTTTGCTGAGGTGTTCTGTATGGATTCTGGTGTATGTCTTCAATATTCAAGCAAGCAGTTTACAACACTCTATTATTCTTCACTTTCTGTTTGTGCAGAACCTCAAGTTAAGCCACACTTGAGAGATGGGGGCTTGATCAGGTCTTTCCTGGGCATGCACAAACCCTGAGTATGCATACCATTCTGTGCATGTGTGTGGTCTTCTAAATTCTCAGAGGCATATCAGAGCTCTTCAAGGTTCCCTGTGAACACGCATTCACCAGCTTTTCCTTTTAAGGTTTTTGGTTAACCTCTTCTTAGCCACAAATGTTATCACAGCCTTAGGCAGCTGAAATGTTAAGCAGTTTCTGCTAATTCTCACAACCACTCTGGGAAAGGGCTGTGCTGAATGAATTCTGAGTGAATTCTGAATAAATTCATTCTGAGTGAATTCAATTTAAGAATGTCTTGGCCATTATCTCTTCAGTATTTATTCTGTTCTTTTTCTCTCTCCTTTTTCTGTGATGTCAATCTTGCAAACGTTAGATAGTTTGATATTGCCCCATAGTTCTTGGATGCTCTGTTATGCATTTAAAATGATTTTCTCCTTGCGTTTCAATTTGAATAAGTTTTATTTATTTATTTTCAGACTCAATCCTTCTGGGAAAAAATTCTGGTTGTGTATTGGGTATAATTGGAAAATAGGTGAAGTTATAACGACTACAATAAGACACACTTGTTTTATGGTGGTAACAAGAAAACAATAATAATCTTATCAATAGCAAGAGAACAATAATAATCTTATCAATAGCAAGAGAACAATAATAATCTTATCAATCACCTGAAGGTAAGACTTCAGACACTGGGAGGGAGTTATGCTAAGTGTCTTTTAGAATCACCCCTAGAACCTTCTTCATAAAGGACACCCCTTCCCATGTGACTCTCCTGAACTATTGCAAGTACTTTTAATGTTAAAGTGCAATGTGCAAAATTTTAAATAAATAATATTTATTAATATGCTTAGTAAAAAAAAATTACAACTAGATCTACCAGTCTCTGACAGAAAACACCATCCATGATTTTACTGCCATTCTCTTAATTTTTACTCATACATATATTGGAACAGAGAAGAGGCCCCCAGCAACCCCATCTCCAACACAAAACACCTGTCAAGGTCTTTGGACGTCTTGCCCACCTGCATTCCAGAGCCATCACCCAGTCATTCTGTGGGGCAGACAGATGCCATTCTGTTGGTACCCTAGACAATCCCTTTGAAACAAGAATTAGATTAGAATAAGAATTATTCAAACTGAACTTGGAAACCCAAAATTTATTAGTTTTTAGGGAGACTACATTGCAGGCATTCTCAATCTCTGCCCTTTCCAATAGATATTAGTTCCACTTACAGGACCCCAAATTTTTGAAAAAGAATTTCTTTTTTGGAACTTTGTATCTGTCTGTGGCTTTGTGCTTCTTCTCTGGTAACAGTGAACTTACCCTGCTCCCCAAATCACAGTACCTTAAAACTTAGGGGAAGATGTAAGAGAACTTCAGGTATTTTATGAAACACTAATAGTAGATCATGCAGCTCACATATAACTGTGGATATCTTTTCAAAATGAGGCAGCTCTTGGTTGCTTGGGGTTACTTCCCAGAGGGCTAACTGATTGATTATTTATATGCTCCTTGGAGGCAGTTATCTCTACCATGTATCAACAAATTAGAAATCATGGTACAACATTTATCCCTGACTTTAACTGAAGTGATCAGTTACATTGCAATGGTCCTAGAAGGCATTCAGCCTGGACTCACTGGTCATAGTAGTTATGGATGATTGCTTGAAACTTGTTCCTTACAGGCAAAGGCAGAATCTGTGCAATCACTAATGCATCTGCTGTGCCTGGACTAATACCTCTAGCCAAGTGGAAATGTCAGTACTGAAACTTACAGAGCAAGACACCAGGCTTTCTGAGTTAAAGCCTGACTTGTTTGTTCAGCAGTGTCTGCTACCTTGGATGGCATATTTTAGTCAACAGCTTAGGTTGTCTTCATCAGGCTGCTTGGAATTTTATTGAGTAGAGCCTTCATTAAATATTGTTCAAAACAATTGAATTGATTTTGTTACTAGCCTCTCTAGGTCAGATTAATCTGAGTGGCTGATAAAGTGGCATCATATTTACTGGAAAATTCATCAGAATTCAAGACAATGTAGAAATCAGGGGCAAATATTTTGGGGTGTGAATAATCCACAAATCTCTCATGTTTCTGCATGCTTTGTGAGTGAGGCACTCATGGACCTTTTCAATGACATTTGCTCAGAGGATTTCCTTGGAAGACACAGTTATCACCCTCAAGATCAAAGTGCACACATTCTTAGTGTCCAGTACAATAAAGATAATGACTCTCTACAGAGCAATAAGTGTAATTATTGACCACTATTAAAAAAATAGGTTTCCTAAACTTAGGTTTAATTTCCTGAAACACAACCCACTTCATGTGGCACACTTTAACCAATGTGACCGTGGGAAATTCTACAGGACAAATTAGCCCATTTATTCAAATAATAAATAGCCTGAAAAAACAATGAATAAGGATAGATGATGCCCTAGAGTAAAAATAAAGTCAACCAACTGCAATATGTAGATCTTGTTTGATCTCATTTCACAGGAATCAACAATAAAAATACATTTTTGAAACAATTGGTGACACTAGCTATCAGCTCTGTATTGGATAAGATCAAAGAATTATTATTAATTGTGTTTATAGTGGTTACTAAATTAAGGTTGTATATAAAAAGAAAGTTTTACCTGTTAGAAATACATACTAAGTATTAACACATGAAAGGACATTTTTGGGAATTTTGTTTCAAGTTAAAAAAATTTTAATTCTTTGCAAAAAAATTGAGGTTTATCAAAGAAAACAAGGTACATGCAGATAAATAAATACTGCTAATATAATCAAGTACAAAAAAATTTAAGTAGTCAAATCCCTAAATTATCCAGCTATAATGGCACATAATTACTTTCAAAATGGCCTACAGTCCGTGGTCTAATGGTCCAATACCTGACCAGTGGTTTTCAGTGTGAAGCAATTTTATTCCTCAGATGATATTTGGCAATGTCTGGAGACATTTTTGGTTGTCACAACTGAGGAGGTGCTACTGGCCTCTTGTGGGTAGAAGCCAGGGATGCTTATAAATATCCTAAAATGCACAGGACATCCCCTCAAACAAAGACTTATGCAGTTCAAAATGTTAATACTGCCAAATTTGAGAAATCCTGTACTAGATAATTAAAATAAGGTGGAATTATCCACTGTTGTTATGTTTAAATTAGCACCAAGAGTGAGAGTAGGAAAAACCTGGATGTGCCAGTATATGGTCAGGCCGCTCATGATGGCTGTTCTCTTGCTGTTTGTATGTCCCCTGCTCGACCAGTCCTGCTTCCCCTACACCCTACTCATGCAAACATGCTTGACCCTGCCCCTTAGGCCAGATGGCTCCACCTGCTAGTTTATTAAAAGGAAACATTTGCCCTCATTATGATCGTTAAACTGAAGGGTTGTGAGGGATGTACCTCAGCTGCTGGTTTCCCTGGTAGTTGATGAGCCAGCCTGATGTCAATTTCCCTTATAACTGGTAGCTTCCTTCTCCCCTCAGTAGCAAAGATGGCTGCCATGTCCTTTCTGCCATCTGCTGAACGTGTGTAAGATCTCCTGTCTATTAAACCAGTGATGTCTCTGGTGCTGTCTTGGGGCTCTTCCTTCAGTCTTGAGGCTGGGCAACTACAAGGCTTGCAGGCCTGCGAGGTGCAGCCCAGAAGCCAGTTTTTTTTTTTTTTTTTTGCGGTATGCGGGCCTCTCACTGTTGTGGCCTCTCCCGTTGCGGAGCACAGGCTCTGGACGCGCAGGCTCAGCGGCCATGGCTCACGGGCCCAGCCGCTCCACGGCATGTGGGATCTTCTCGGACCGGGGAACAAACCCGTGTCCCCTGCATTGGCAGGCGGACTCTCAACCACTGCGCCACAAGGGAAGCCCCAGAAGCCAGTTTTATAAGTTCTGGACACTTGCAAATAGCCCAAGCACACCACTGTCATCCTCAGCTGATTCAGAGAAGGATGTGATTCTGCAAGCTGCAATGGAGACAAGGAGGGTTTAAAGTTGATATGCACTTATCTTCGGTGAATGTGAGCATCTCTCAGTATGTAAGAAGAAACTGCCAGCTTTCCTGGATCCATGGTGATCTTTTATCTTCTGACAACTTCTCTCCAAGGAACAACAAACCAGTACTCTGGTTGCTTTCTTCCTTTGTTGTACTGCTGGATCACAGCTGCAGTGTGAGTAGCAAAGCCTTTTCTTGTTGGTTTTCCCACTTTATAGAAATATGGGTGGAATCTTAATACTCTTCTCTTCTTTGGAAGGACATATATTTCCAGTGGGTGCCTGAATTATCTTTAACAGTCATAACTGAATTTCAGATTTATTATCAATGTGCACCTTAGCAGCTGATATCTGAAGTAGATACCAAAGAGGAATCTAGTGACTTTTTACTCAGATTTTCCTGTGTTAAAGAACCTAGTTGCAGTGAAAGAGACTTTCTCTCTCCTTCAGGTTTTATCTGGCTCTTAATTGCCCTCAGCTGAGGGATCACATGCCTGGAGAAAAGAACTACTAAGGGTGATGTATTTTCCCACTGCTTCAATAAATTTTCCATCATTTAATTCTGTCTTCTGCAAGTTTTCACATATCTGTGACCCTTCTTTGTTCTTATTAAGGTAATATTCGATGAGTTTAACTTTATATCTCCATGTATGTTCAATGTGTTCTCCATCTGGCTTTCTGGGGAACCAAATTGCTTGTCCACTTGCAGCATTATATCATGATTCTCATGGGCTTCTAAATCTAGGGCCCCCTCAGTTCAGCATCACACCCTGTTGCTAAAAAATTCAGAGTTGAGTGTATTTGAATTCCTGTAGCAGAACCAATTTTTTGTGACTTAGCTAACTTAGCTCCTTGCAGTCAAGTGAAAGGTACTGCTCTGGGGTGTCTTTTTTGTTCATTCCACTATCAGTTTGAGAAGAAAGTTCTTCTAAGTAAGCAAAGTCATCATCTTCCCCTAAAAAAGGAATGTTCTTTGCCTATAGATTCAAATGCAGCATGAGTGTCAGAGGTTCTTGCTGACCTTGCTCAGTTCTAACACTAAAATGTGAGTATGTCGGGGAGGACAGTTAAAACAAAATTGGACAGATATTTGTAGTTGTTGAAACTGGGTGATGAGTATATGAGAATTCATTATGCTATTGTCTCTCCCAACAAAACAAATATGGAACTTAAGGTATAGCTTTTATGATGAATCCCAGGTCCACTACCTAATAGTTGTGTGACCTTAATATTGTTTCTTCAAATTTTCCTCAGCTGAAAGTAGGAATAATATTTATTTGTACATATTTTATAGAGTTGTAATGAGTTTTAAATGTGTTAATATTTTTAGGCACTTAGAACAATGTCTTGCTATGTATATTACTTAAATAATAAAAGATAAATATTGCTGGATTATAGTAATTATAAAGAATTTTGCCTCACAATTATGTTTAAATGATTAATTAATAATGCATACTATAGAATAAATACATACCTAATATTAAGCACATGAATGGTAATGCTTTGTAGAGAATCAATTAACAAGATTTATAACCATTCATGTACTTGTATTTTTACCTTAGAATGATAATGGGATCCTTTTAGAGAGCCTTATAATTCAAAATCTCCCAGTATTTTCATTACTGCCACTGTATGCACTAAATCTAGGAAGTAGTTTAAAAATTCCCTTTTACTTATATTCAAGTTGAAAAATCATTTCACTTCTCCTCCAGGTCTGAATAAATATAGATCATTTTTATGAGAAAAAAATCCCCAGAAAGCAAAGAAGATATTTTCTTTACTGAAATATACATTCAGAATTGTAGCCCCAATGCTTAGCAAATAGCTAACATTCCATTAACCAAACAAATCAATCAATATTTAAATGAATTACTTAACAGAATTCAAATGTTTCCTGATTCAAGGTAGCACTAGTAAAATTGTCTGCTTCATAAAATTCACCTGTTAATTCATAATAGAGACTAGTATTCACAGTGAGAAAATCACATTATCTGCTTCCTCTTCCCCCAATAAGTTAAAAGTGGTACTTATATCTACTTCTGCCAGAGAACTGCATTTCCTACTCACTGCTGAATGCCCTTGCCTCAAATATAATTCACAGAAGGATGATAATTTACCTTTCTCAATAAGAAATAAATGTTCAGTGGTTTACAGGAGAGAAAAGTCTCACCTACTTGTTCATTTCAAATGTTTTCCCACAAATTAACCCCAGTTATATTGGCTTTCTCTGAACATGAGAATGTAAATTCCTGGAACAGAGATTCCATTTCCCAAACTAAACGGATGTAGTAGTTTTACAACTCAAGAGGCTGTGGTACTTCATTTCACATTTTCTCAATTAGGATAATAAACCCTGCAACAAGTGAATGGTTGTTAAGAGCTACTAGAGAAATTTACATAAAAAAGAAAATATAAAGTAATATCTTTTTAAAATTTATTTATTTATTTATTTTTGGCTGCGTTGGGTCTTCTTTGCTGCGCGCGGGCTTTCTCTAGTTGTGGCGAGTGGGGGCTACTCTTCGTTGCAGTGTGCGGGCTTCTCATTGTGGTGGCTTCCCTTGTTGTGGAGCACAGGCTCTAGGCAAGTGGGCTTCAGTAGTTGTGGTACGTGGGCTCAGTAGTTGTGGTACGTGGGCTCAGTAGTTGTGGCTCATGGGCTCTAGAGCTCAGTCTCAGTAGTTGTGGCGCACAAGCTTAGTTGTTCCACGGCATGTGGGATCTTCCCAGACCAGGGCTTGAAACCGTATCCCCTGCATTGGCAGGCAGATTCTTAACCACTGCACCACCAGGGAAGTCCCAAAGTAATATCTTTTTAGAAAGAGCAAGTCTACTTAAGTTATGTAACAAGCACAATGAAACAATTCTGGGGAAGATTTTGTATGACAAATTTTACATGATTATAATATCAATTCAATTAATAACCTCAAAAATAAATTTATACTACAGAATTACATAAAAACTTTTTTTAAAATTTGAGTATAGTAGACATACAATAGTATGTTAGTTTCAGGTGTGCAACATAGTGATTTGACATTTAAATACATCATAAAATGATCACCACAATAGGTCTTGTAACCATGTGTTACAATACAAAGTTATTACCGTATTACTGATTATATATCTTATGCTGTATATTGCACTCTCATGAAATTTTTATTTTATAACTGGGAGTTTGTACCTCTTAATCCTTTACCTATTTTACCCATCCCTCATCCCCTCCCCTCTGGCAACTACAAGTTTTAGACTGTTTCTGTTTTGTTTGTGTTTTAGATACACATGTAAGTGAAATCATATGGTATTTGTCTTTGTCTGACTTATTTCACTAAGCATAATACCCTCTAGGTCCTTTCATGTTGTCGCAAATGGCACGTTTTCATTTTTCTGTGGCTGAGTAATATTCCATTGTGTATACATACCACATCTTCTTTATCTATTCATCTATCCATTCATCTATCAATTTGATACCAAATTTTAAAAGTCAACATTTGATCTTATTGTCAATTAATGAATCAGTCCTTTGTTGTAAGCATCCGTACCTGTATAAACTCAGAATGAGTCAGAAGTTTCATTCTGAATTTTTATCATCTGAAATAAAATTAAGAATATTAATATAAATATTAATTACTTCTACATTTATATCTACTTTAAATTACTTAAGATCCAATTTATATTATAAAATTATTTTATAGACAATTTGCTAATGAGAGTGTGAGCTCTCTGACAGCAAGTTCTGTGAGGATATAATGCTGTATATTGTTTTAGAAATATGTATTTTAGAAATAATATGGCCTGGATTCTAATTCTGACTTCAACATTTACATGACTTTAAGAAATGACTTAATCTTTCTGAGTCTTAGCTTTCTAATTTTATGTGAGGATAATATCCATAAAATATAAATACACATAGAATTTAGAAAATGATTGAAAGGTACCTAATTATGAAGCACATGTAATCCTGCTAAAATCTGCCAAAATAACACAAAACAAAGAAAAATTACAAGCTAAAACATAATAAACTGTGAGTGAAGTAATCATTGCTTTAGTTACATTTATACCTAGTTATGTTTATATCTTAAAAAAACAAATTCCTGGTAAAAAGAACAGGGATTATACATTTCTGTAATGCACAATGGGTTGATATGTTAACTGCCATAACTTTTCTAGAAAGAGGATATGATACATGAGGTTTATAATTCTCACTTATGAAAAAAGATGTTAATTTCTAAATAAAATACTTTGATAACACATTAAACATATACTAAAATGCCTTTTTTGAAATTCAAATAAAGGAAAAAGCAAGAAAAGAGAACTAGATAAAATAATAGACAACTACACAACAAATTAAGAAGTGGTACATTCAATCCAACAATATTAATTAGATTAAATGTTAATGGACAAACTACTTCAACTAAAAGGCAAAGATTGTCAGAAGGGAATAAAACTGTAAACAAGTAAAACCCCTGCCCCAACTAGTTTTCTATACAGATATGCATATGGTTAGTTAGCAACACATGGTGAAGAGTCTAATTTCATACTGAATTACCTGTCTACATTTGTCCAACCTTGTTTTTTTTTCCTCAGGGTTGTTTTGGCTATATTAGGTTATTTGACTCTGCATAAAAATTTAAAAGTCAACCTGTTGACTTATAAAACCTAGGATGTTGTTATGCAATCACAGATCAAGTTGGGCAGAGTTGCAGTTTAACAATATCAAATCCTTCAATCCATTAACACCAGATCTCCGTTTATCACATTTTCTTTCATTTCTCTTTGCAGTGCTTTGTAGTTCCCTGCTCTAAGCATATGTGACTAAATGTATTCTTTAGTATTTTAATTTTGATGCTACTATGGTTGGTTTGGTTTTTTTTTGAGTATTCTGAATTACAAATGGCATTTGTAATTGATCTTGTGTCCTGTGACCTTGCTAAAATTACTTGATAAAGTAACTGTCCTAATAGATTTTTCTATATCTTTTAGGGTTTGTACCTATAATATTAATACAATAAAATACCTATAAAAAAGACAGTTTTATTTCCATTCTAATCTTTGTTATTTATTTGTGTTTCTTCCCTTATTTTACTAGCCATTATTCCTGTTGAATATTGTAGTAAACTATGTAATAAAATAAAGATGTATTATATTATAAATAAATTGTAGTATAAATATACAATGAATATTATCTATAATATATATATTTAAATTACATTTTAAATAAAAATACAAAGAACACAAAAATGATAGACACACTTAAACAGATACTTCTAAAAGGAAAATATGCACATGGCCAAGAAGCATATGGAAAAGTACTCAACAATAATACTCATCAGAAAAAATGCAAATTTTGCCATAATGAAGTACTACTCTATGTTACTAGAATGACTATTATTAAAAATACTCAAACCTCAAATATACACCAAACTCTCTTACATTACTGGCAAAAGTATAAAATTAAACAACCACTTTGTAAAAATTATTTGATAGTTTTTGTAAACATATATCTATGAGCTAGGAGTTCCACTCACATGTTTATCCAAGTGAAATAGAAATGTATTCACAAATGACTTCTAAAATCATATGCATAGAAGTTTTCTTCATAGTGGCCAAAAAAGGGAAATTTTCCATAATAAAAGCATTGAATAGATAAATATATTGTAAAATAACCATACAATGGAATGCTTTCAGCAATTAAAAGGAGTGAACAACCATTATATGCAACAAAAATTTGACTCTCACAAAAATCAGGCTGTTCTTATACAGTTTTTACCCTCTGATTTGATTAGCGTGAATTTTCAGCATAGGCAAAAATTAGGTAACCAAAATTGGAAGAGTGTCTGCCTGCTGAGTAGTAGATGTACTGCAAAGTGGCAAGAGGGAACTTTCTGATGTGAAGAATTTTTTACGTCTTAATATGGATATGAGTTATATGGGTTCATTCATTTGTCTGAACTCATTAAACTATATACTTAAGATGTATATCTTCCTGTATATTTATTATACTTAAATAGAAAAAGATTTTTAAAAACATAGAGGGAGAGAAACTGTGTATATATATGTAGATATATAAAATTATACCTAAGTAAATGAATAGAAATATATGTATAGGCCTTGTTTTATTATATTACTTATAGTTTACTACAGTATTCAATAATGTACTACTATTAAATTGAAGTGAAACTGTCTTATTTGACAAATCAACCAAAAATATTTTTTGTAAAAAAAAAAAAAAATGACAAATCTCAAATTACAGACATTTTAGGGTAAATTAAGATTTTTTGTAAATTTGTTTGCTTAAAATTAATACTGAATTTATGCTAATAAAATATCTCTAGAGATATATATACAGAAGTTTTTATAGGTATATTACATATCTTGAATTTGAAAGAAAAGGAAAATGGTGTTGGTGGATAAAATAAAGAAAACAAGATAAAGTGATAATTTTTGAAGTGCTACACGTGGGTTCATCTTTAATACTTTCTCTTTTGGGTACATTTGAAATTTGCCTAATAAAAGCATGTTTCTGTGTGTTTTTTTTAGTTTTGATATCATAGGAAAATTTTCCCCACTATAAGATTTCAAAGGTCTCCCATGATTTATTCTAGTTAAATACTTTTAAAAAAAATGTTACTTTTCATCAATACCTATTCATTGTAGAGCAATTAGAAACTATAGATAGACCAGAGGAAGATGATAAGCATGCATGATCAACCTACTTAGAGATAAGGACAATGTTAATGATTTTCACTTAAATAAATATGTCTTAATTGAAGAAATGACACAAAAACAATCTCTAAATGCATCTTACCATATTAAAGCCTGTGGTACATTCAGCTATAAAGAACACTGATTAATTTTGCCTAATTACATGTGTGTTCAAGTGTGTGTGTATTTGTTTCTGTCATGGGTGTGAATGCCCAAGAGTTTATGCAGAAGAGTTAGGCAAAACTTGTTACAATTTTTATAACTCAGTTTCAGATACTAACCATTTACATTTTCATATAATTTTACCTTTTGATATAATAAAATAGCTTCATATTCAGTGTTTATGAATTTTTTGACAAATGAATGTTAAAATTTATGAAATGCCATTTTGGTATATATTGAATTGATTGTAGGGCTTTCTGATGTTAAGCTATTTTAACTGAATTGAATAATCAACCAAAAAAGTGAAAATATTAGCAAACAAAAAGGAAAGGAATAAGAGAAATTAATACTAAAATGTATAATATTAATTAAAAAGTATAATTGTTTTAAAATAATTGTAATGGATGTTTTTATAAAGTATTGAAATAGGAAGCATTGTAAGGTAATTTTTAAAAAAGTTATAAAGCATAAATGTACTCTATTACAACAGAGAAAATGAACATGCTGGAAATAATTTAGACAAAATCAATAAATACAGTTCAGTTAACAACTCTATAGCACAGCATTTAAAAAAAAAAAATCAAATGCCTGGATATAAAGGTGGCTTTTGTTATAATTTAGTCTGAGTGTGTGTGGAGCCACAATATATATAGAGATTGTGGCCCATAAAATTGATTGCGATTGTCTTTGAACAAACGTTTTTTGGTAAATATTTCATTGGTGTAAAAAATGTAGTTATAAAGAAGGTGAAAAAGATAATAGAGAATGTATTATCCCTTCAATAAATTAACCATATTACTTATACCATTAAATAAACACCATCTTTGTATATGTTTTGCCCACTTGATCTGCTAAAGATGGGGAAGAACATCAAAGTGTAATAATTGCTTTTTTACTTCTGTCTACTTATATTTGCATTTCCTAACAGTTTTACACAAAGTATTTTTATGACTTTGCAAAAATTTTCATTACAATTTTATTTTGATCATGAATTTCATCCTTTCATTCAAGGTATAATTTAATGTTCATTATCTTGAGTTCTATTTTATGCAGTATTACTATGGATTTGGAGGGCTCTTTTTATTTACATTAGTTAGACATGGCTTTGATCAACCTTTTATTTTTAAAATTTTTTGTATATTTTTCTTGAGGTATACCCTACATCTACAGCATAGGCTATATTGCATGTTTGAAAACTTAGGAAATACATTTTTAGCAAGAAATTTTAATGCATTTAATTTATTTTTATGAGCTATATTTGTTTATAATTTGTCAGCTTCTTAAAATTTTTATATTTCTTACCCTCTTAGATTTCTTGCTTTTACTTTTGGTTGTATTATTATATATTTAGTGTGCTTTTTCTAGTTGTCAAAGTAAAGATTTAACAGTATCTTTAAAGACTGAAGCCCTCCATTTAAAGCAAAGCTTAAATAAGCTTTCTTAGCTCTCCCCCAATTTCCTTCAGTTTTCAGTAATTGTTGATATTATCTGGACTTTAAAAGCTAGAGTTCACATTTATACATACTTTCTCCTTTCAAAAAACTTATATTGCATTTGCTAATAATATGGTCAGAAATTATTCTACTTTTTTAAAAAATTTAATAGTGTTTATCTGCTAATCCCATAGTCCCAGTTATCCCTCCCTCTCCCTTCCCCTTTGGTAACCATAAGTTTGTTTTCTATGTCTGAACTGTTTCTGTTTTATAAATAAGTTCACTTGCATTATTTTTTAGATTCCACAGGTAAGTGATATTATATGATATTTGTCTTTCTCTGACTTCACTTAGTATGATAAACTCTAGCTCCATCCATGTTGCTGCAAATGGCATTATTTCATTCTTTTTATGGCTGAGTAATATACATAATACCACATCTTTATCCATTCATCTATTTGATGGTCACTTAGGTTGCTTCCATGTTTTGGTGATTATAAATAGTGCCGCCTTGAACTTTGTGGTGCATGTATCTTTTCAAATTAGAGCTTTTGTCTTTTCTGGGTATATGCTCAGGAATGGGATTGCTGGATCATAGGGTAACTCTATTTTTAGTTTTTTAAGGAATGTCCGTACTATTCTCCATAGTGGTTTCACCAATTTACATTCCCACCAGTAGTGTAGGAAGGTTCCCTTTTCTCCGCACTCTCTCCAGCATTTATTTGTAGATTTTTTGATGATGGCCATTCTGACCCGTGTGTGGTAATACCTCATTGTAGTTTTGGTTTGCATTTCTCTAATACTTAGTGATGTGGTGCATCTTTTCATGTGCCTGTTGGTCATCTGTATGTGTTCTTTAGAGAAATGTCTATTTAGGTGTTCTGCCTATTTTTTGATTGGGTTGTTTGGTTTTTTTTGTTGTTATTGAGTTGTATGAACCGTTTGTATATTTTGGAGATTAAGCCCTTATTGGTCCCATCGTTTGCAAAAATTTTCTCCCAGTCCTTAGGTTGTCTTTTCATTTTATTTATGGTTTCCTTTGTTGTGCAAAACCTTATAAGTTTGATTAGGTCCCATATGTTTATTTTTGCTTTTATTTATATTGCCTTGGGGGACTGACCTAAAGAATGTTGCTAAGATTTATATAAGAGAATGTTTTGTCTATGTTCTCTTCTAAGAGTTTTATGGTTGTCATGTCTTTAAGTCTTTAAGCCATTTTGAGTTATTTTTGTGAATGGTGTGAGGGAATGTTCTAACTTCATTGAATTACATGTGGTTAGCCAGCATTCCCAACACCACTTGCTAAAGAGACCACTTTTTATGTATTTAATTTGCAATCCTTACAATGGGTCTCATCATAAAATGATACTCCTTTTTGGTTATTAATATTCGTTTTCTATGTTACTTGGAAACCACCCTCAAATAATTTTTAGAAGAATAAATACATCACATGTTTTTTGAAATCTTACTTATCTGATGTTCTTTCTGTGACATTTGTAATGAAAATAGCTGGGTATAAAAATAGTCTGTGATACACATATGTTCATTGCAGTATATATGTTGTCATGGTAACAATTTTTATTTAAATTTGTAAAAGATGTTTTGGTCATTTCTGAGTTTTGTTTCTTTATATATATATTTGCATTCAATACAATCTTTCTTTATCTTTATAGTATGCATGGAAGTGTACATTTTTTTAGAATATCATTTGGAGTTTTTCTGGTTTATCATTCTACTTTTACTTTGTTACATTTCTTTTACTTGCCTTGGATTATTCTTCAGGAATATCAATTAACAATTTACTGTATATCCATTTCCTGAATTACACATATAAACTTTCCTCAATTTTCAACTCTCTTGAATTTATTTGCATTTTTGGATGTTTTCAAATCTGTTTCTACCTCATTGATTTAATTTTCTTTAATATCAATTTGGCTTCTTAGTTAAGGGTTTAACTATTTGATTACACTATTGTGATTTAGTAGATGCACTCTTACGTTTTTTTTCTTATTCATATTTCATTCTACTGCCATCTCATCTCACCCTTTTTCACTTTTTGACTGTTTTTTACTGATGATATTTTCTTGTGTTCTTATTTCATGAAGAATGTGTCTTTTTTATGCTCATGACAGTGCCAAACTTTTTTTCTGAAATTTGAAAAGTGAGGACCCTAAATTATGTCTTTATTTCAGGTGTAGCCACTTGTGGTATTCACTTTCCCTTCTGCTATATTTTTAGTGGAAATATTTTCATATTTTTTTTACTTAATAAGGTGGTTTTGGCTTATATTTTATGGTTATGTACGTATGTCCTCTTGAAAGTATTATTTTTGACAATTAAAAAGAAATTCTTTTCTTATATGTGAAGCTACAGGTCAAGTTGATACATTTACCATATCATGCTTTAGATATTTATTGGCTTTCTCCAGAAACTTCCTTGTACTCCTCTACTTGGTTCTCTACATAATTTTAAATAATGTGCAGGTTCTCTACATAATTTTAAATAATGTGCAAACTAAAGTTCTCCAGAATGCATAATTAATAGTATGCTTTTGTCTTCAACTCTTTCTCCAGTGGTGTATTTGATAAACTATTCCTCCAACAATAGAATCAATGGTTTCCCTCAATTCATTTTTAGAACTTCCTCCCTATTCCTTTCTTTATGCATAAATATATCATGTTATTTCTCACTCTAAAAAGGCGTTAAAAGATGATATCCAAGAAGTACTGATGGCTCACAGAGGCCCCAGAACAAAATCCTAAGAGGCGGGTTGAAAGTTGTCCAGTTTTCTGAGTGTTACACGCTCTGATTCTCTAACACAGAAAACAGATGGTGTAGGGGACTGCATAATTCTTGTAACATTTTTTAGGTATATTCTATATTATATTTTTAAATGGGTGTTTTAGGCAAAGAGTTGAAGCTTAAATATACTTGAAAAAATCTGGCTCCATCTGTCTTTAATAAGTGTTGGTACATCCACAATTCAGGCATTCAATTGTCTGAGTCTAGTTTGGAGAGTACACCAATGTGTTTATGGTTATCTTACTGAAAATTTTGTAGAGACAATATTGTCAGCTTTTAGCCATATTATTCTGAATTGGATATATTACTTATTTAATCAGAGAAAAATACATTTGCCCCAGTCTTCTCATAATCTGTTAGAGTAATCATAAATTAGTTGAAACTTTTAGAGGGCAATTTGATGATATCTATTATGTTCTAAATGTTACATATTTGCTGTCCAAATAATTTTACCTAAGAAAGTTTATAGAGATATGTTCAAAAAAGTGTGCAGTAATTATATGTTCATTACTCTTTGTAGCATTACTTGAAATTGAAATAAACCTGGAAAAAGTTGAAATGTTTATCAGCTGAGGGTTGTTTAGATATTAAGCATACCTTGAATAGAATGAGGTGTATCTAATTGTACTGGTTTATAAATTCCTCAAAATTCTATTGTAAATTTTAAAGCCAATTTTTGGAGGATATGAATAATATTTTCCATTTATATACATAAAGGCTATAAGATGATGCACATATTAATATGTTTATAGTCTTTATAAAATATGTGTGTTTCTGTGTTAATTTGTTTAACTCAGGTGTATAACTGGAGGATTGTGAAGAAGCAAGGAAAATGTTACACTCTTGAGTATATATATTATTTTGTTTTATTTTTTAGGCAGAGTTATTTTCACAAATTATAAAATAGTTAAGGAAAAAAGCAAAAGGAGATTTTTTTAAGTAATCCTATTTCAAAATATAAAACAAATATGATGTGCATGATTAGAGATTTGTAATCTATATCATACTATAAAAAAGTTATAATTATATTGTTTGTGAATCCCACAGGACAACACTTAAGCACAGGATTTTTTACATATCAGATACTGTGATTTTATAATATGCATATCTATGGGGTAAACATGATTCTTTTTTTATAATCATTTAATTCTTACTTATTTTGAAAAATTATTTACAGCCAGAGGAATTCTGCTTGAAGCATATCATTTTACTTGTGTTTCAGTTACTCTTTTACTCTTAAAAAAAATAATGTATTAGCTTTTGAAAAAATATATGGAAGAATGTCCTTTGCATAGTCTTAATAGGAAACAGCTATATTTCAGTTAATTATCAGACTATTCTAATTTTTATGCCTTTGCATGTACTGTTTTTAATAAAAAATAATGCTTTAGGGACATCCCTAGTGGCGCAATGGTTAAGAATACACCTGCAAATGCAGGGGACATGGGTTCGATCCCTGTTCCAGGATGATCCCACATGCAGTGGAGCAACTAAGCCCGTGAGCCACAACTATGGACCCTGCCCTCTAGAGCTCGCAAGCCACAACTACTGAGCCCACATGCCCTAACTACCAAAGCTCATGCACCTAGAGCCCATGCTCCACAACAAGAGAAGCCACCCTAATGAGAAGCCCATGCACTATAACAAAGAGTAGCCCCCGCTCGCAGCAACTAGCGAAAGCCCGTGTGCAGCAATGAAGACCCAGCACAGCCAAAAATAAATAAATAAAAATAATGCTTTAAAATATGATAATGATGAGTAGATAGATTTATCGTTTTGAAAATAACAAATCTGACTTTATTTTCTATATTTTCATTTAACATTGCCATATTGATTGAGAAGAATGGTGGGAGAATGCCCTGGCAGGTAGCAACCGTCTGTGTTAACATTAACATGTCCAAACCAGAAGGCATATATGTTCATAAAGTTAAGATACTGAATTAAGAATGACTTTTACAGTCTTTTAAACAATAAGGAACTATGGATATACTTATGTAGCACAAAATGGATGTATATGCAGAGTTCATAGACTGGTTGAAAGTAGGGCATCTCTTATTAACCAGTGGACAATTAATCTTTAAGAATTAGTTGAGAATTTACAGTATACTATTAAAAATATCTAATCTACGTTGACAAAAGGCTCATGAGCTTCGATAGCTGGCTAGGAACACATCTTTTGAACAAACATCCTGGGCTTTCCATTAGCCTCTTCCTGCCTTTCATCCTCTGAAAGTCACCCAAAGCCTGACTACTGTTTTTCCTTTATATCCACCAACTGTCCCTCCATTGCTCCAGTGCGTTTCACTGACAGGACTCCTGAGGAGATGCATCACTGAGTGCCCGAGTGGTTTGATTACAGGTTTTTTTCTCTGTAAAAAATCTCTCTAAAATTTAATGTTTCTTTTTTTTATGGAAAAGATAATGGAAACAGAAAACTGACACAGTGGTTTTTATGGCAAATGTTATTACAAATATGGTGATGTGCAAAATTAATTAAATGGTTTTCATTTAAACTTCAAATTCTAATAGGTGCTGGATTTTCACAAACCAAAGCAGAGGCCCTATTGGAGTCCTGGGTTCTGTTCAAGGTCATGCATCTGATTTGCTGGGCAATCTTTGGCAAAGTCACTTATGTCACCTTAACCTAATCTAGTGGGTTTTCCCCCATCTGTGAAAAATTAGGTTAATAACACATGTTTATTTGTAAAGTGCTTTGGTATGCTTCGAGTAAAAATGTCACAAGTACAAATATTGTTAGTATTGTATTTATTAATTGCTGAGGATAGCTTCAGTGTACCTTTGCTATTTAAAAATCCTGCTTGCAGCTGTGAAAACATTATGTTTAACACAAGTAATTTTCAGTGATGTTTGTTGTAGAACTCACAGGGAATGCAGCTGCTGGAGTGGCCATTTATTAAGAGAAGAGTGCTAAAGGAAAAGAAAAACTGTAGGTATTTAAAAGTTAGTGGTGAAAAAAATATATATATAAGTTAAAAATCAGATTATTCTAATTTTATGACTTTGTACTATTTTCAACAAAAGTAATGTTTTAAAATATAATAATGAGTAGATAGGTTTATGGTTTTAAAGCTTAAGTAGATCAACAAACCTAATTGTATTTTCTATATTTTCATTTAACATTGCCATATTAACTTGGAGAAGAATGGTGGGAAAATGTCCCAGCAGGTAACATCAAAATGTTAGCATCAAAATGTCCAAACCAGATGGCATATATATTCATGAAAATTGATACCGAATTAAAACTTTTCCAGTCTTTTAAACAAAAAACCTTATATTTGTGTATATATAATATACATATACATACACACACACACACACACACACACACACACACACACACACATATATATATATATATATATATATACCAAACACTCCTGTATCTATCACCAAAGAAGGAGAAGACTGTGGGGCTTTTTGTTTTGTTTTGTTACTGTCAGTCTCTTGCCTTTACCATCTTCCCCTAGGCCCATCAATTCCTTTCTCTTCCACAGAGTTTGCTTTTATGTACAGTGTATTACTGCATTTTTGTTTCTCAGTAAATATAGACATATTAAAATATTATAATAAAATAGAAAGGGGAAAAAGTTAGACAGCAAGTATGAAAGATACAGATCTTTGTAAAAATTACATCTTCTCCTCTTTGATCCCTTCAAGCCCAATAACATTTGTTCAGTTTGGCAGCAGAGGGATTAAAAGTATTTGTTTTTCTTCACCTACATATTTTTTTCTTTTACTGATCTCTGTCCATGTGTTATATTATTTACTACACCTCAAATTACCTATAGTTACAAACGTTTATTGTCAATCTTTCAAAGGTGGTGTGTGTAGATTCTTTAAGCTTCATACCATCAGCACATACCACAACATCAGTTGTGTTGCTGCTTATGGAGAGGCGTGGGTTGACAGAAGATAAGACCCTGATGTGAGGGGGAGAGAAAGGCACTAAAGCCCTTCCTTAGCTACCTGCTTCTTGCTCTTCACCATCTAGCTGAATTAGAGCTCCTCTATACAATTTCTTTTAGTGGAAACAAAATAAGGTTTTATATTCAGGGAGGATATGATTAGTAAAACAGTCCTTATTTACAGAAGGAGAAACAGAGAAAAAGAAAAAGAGAGCCCTAAGAGGCATGGATTTAACAATGTCCAGCTTGTTTTCCACTTTTCTCTTGCTGCTGCTTTCAATTGCCTCTTTCATCTCTCATTTTTCCTTAATCTATTTTTTCATTTTCCCTTACTCTATTTTTTCATTTTCCCTTTTATTCTCCTTCTCTGCTTTCTTCACTCTAGATTGTGCAGTTTTATTTGTGGCCATTTAACTGATAGGAAAAAGTCATCTAAAGAATGTGTCAGCTAGTAAACTGAAATGGAAACATGACAAAATAAGGTGACTGTACAGATTATTCGGGTAAATTAAAAACAAGTCGATCTGCAAGGGAAGTGACACACACAGATGTTTTACGTTAACCAAATTAAATACCGTTCACAACATGTTTTGCTTAGGTTTTATGGGCCTTATATAACAGACATCCTTGTGAATACGATATTATCAGGCTGTTTATTTTTAGCCTCATTTGGAGAGGGTTGGGTTAATAATACACTTTTATTAGTGTCACTCTCTTCTCTTATTTCATTTATTCCTTTTCATTCACATATTCCTCTCACCTCCCTACCCATCTCTACTCTGCTACAATCTTTCTATACTATCTTTTTTTGTTGTTGTTTGCTTCTATATGTTTTTATAACAATGTACTACTGTATAATGTTATAAAACTTATTGCATGTGCTTCGTTCACAGAGCACTATGATTTTAAGATCGATTTGTGGACATAGGCAATATTTTAATATAATGCTCCTAAGAGAGGCATCCTTTAAAGTGGAATGAGTTTTACTTTGGGGGGTAGTTAAGCTATTTGGGGATCAGTTTGAGACTTTAAAATTTTGTTAGGGTAGGCTAGCCTAGACTTTAACTTAACTAGTTAAGCCTTACTATAAGCTGAGGCCCTTCTAGGCTGTCTACTGAATATCATAGGTGTTCAGTTCTTTCTGATCTGGCTGGTTGGATCTTGAATATCTTCTACTCTGTTTGAATCTGAAGAACTTTTTTTTTTAACATCTTTATTGGGGTATAATTGTTTTATATTGTTGTGGTAGTTTCTGCTGTATAACAAAATGAATCAGCTATACATATACATATATCCTCATATCCCCTCCCTCTTGTGTCTCCCTCCACCCTCTCTATCCCCGAGCTGAAAAAAAAAAAAAAAAAAAAAGCACCGAGCTGATCTCCCTATGCTATGCGGCTGCTTCCCACAGCTATCTATTTTACATTTGGTAGTGTATATATGTCCATGCCACTCTCTCATTTCTTCCCAGCTTGCCCTTCCCCCTCCCCATGTCCTCAAGTCCATTCTCTACATCTGCGTCTTTACTCCTGTCCTGCCCCTAGGTTCATCAGAACATTTTTTTTTTTAGAGTCCATATATATGTGTTACCATACGGTATTTGTTTTTCTCTTTCTGACTTACTTCACTCTGTATAACAGACTATAGATCCATTCACCTCACTGCAAATAACTCAATTTCATTTCTTTTTATGGTTGAGTAATATTCCATTGTATATATGGGCCACATCTTCTTTATACATTCATCTGTTGATGGACACTTAAGTTGCTTCCATGTCCTGGCTATTGTAACTAGAGCTGCAATGAACATTTTGGTACATGACTCTTTTTGAATTTTCTCAAGGTATATGCCCAGTTTTCTCAAGCTATATGCCCAGTAGTGGGATTGCTGGGTCATATGGTAGTTCTATTTTTAGTTTTTTAAGGAACCTCCATACTGTTCTCCATAGTGGCTATATCAGATTACATTCCCACCAACAGTGCAAGAGGGTTCCCTTTTCACCACACCCTCTCCAGCATTAATTGTTTGTAGATTTTTTGAAGATGGCCATTCTGACTGGTGTGAGGTGATACCTCATTATAGTTTTGATTTGCCTTTCTCTAATGATTAGTGATGTTGAACATCCTTTCATGTGTTTGTTGGCAATCTGTATATAATCTTTGGAGAAATGTCTGTTTAGGTCTTCTGCCCATTTTGGGGTTGTTTGATTTTTTTATATTGAGCTGGTTGAGCTGCATGTATACTTTGGAGATTAACCCTTTGTCAGTTGCTTTGTTTGCAAATACTTTTTCCCATTCTGAGGGATGTCTTTTCATCTTGTTTATGGTTTCCTTCGCTGTGCAAAAGCTTTTAAGTCTCATTAGGTCTCATTTGTCTATTTTTGTTTTTATTTCCATTTTTCTAGGAGTTGGGACAAAAAGGATCTTGCTGTGATGTATGTCATAGAGTGTTCTGCCTATATTTTCCTCTAAGAGTTTTATAGTGTCTGGCCTTACATTTAGCTCTTTAATGCATTTTGAGTTTACTTTTGTGTATGGTGTTAGTGAGTGTTCTAATTTCATTATTTTACATGTAGCTGTCCAGTTTTCCCAGCACCACTTATTGAAGAGGCTGTCTTTTCTCCACTGTATAGTCTTGCTTCCTTTATCAAAGATAAAGTGACCATATGTGTGTGGGTTTATCTCGGGGCTTTCTATCCTGTTCCATTGATCTATATTTCTGTTTTTGTGCCAGTACCATACTGTCTTGATTAGTGCAGCTTTGTAGTACAGTCTGAAGTCAGGGAGCCTGATTCCTCCAGCTCCGTTTTTCTTTCTCAAGATTGCTTTGGCTATTTGGTGTCTTTTCTGTTTCCATATAAATTGGGAAATTTTTTGTTCTAGTTCTGTGAAAAATGCCATTCATAGTTTGATAGGGATTGCATTGAATCTGTGGATTGCTTTGGGTAGTATAATCATTTTCACAGTATTGATTCTTCCAATCTAAGAACATGGTATATCTCGCCATCTGTTTATATCATGTTTAATTTCTTTCACCAATGTCTTATAGTTTTCTGCATACAGGTCTTTCGTCTCCTTAGGTAGATATATTCCTAGGTATTTTATTCTTTTTGTTGCATTAGTAAATGAGAGTGTTTCCTTAATTTCTCTTTCAGATTTTTCATCATTACTTTATAGGAATTCAAGTGATTTCTGTGCATTAATTTTGTATCCTGCTACTTTATCAAATTCATTGATTAGCTCTAGTAGTTTTACGGTAGCACCTTTAGGATTCTCTATGTATTGTATCATGTCATCAGCAAACAGTGACAGTTTTACTTCTTCTTTTCCGATTTGGATTCCTTTTATTTCTTTTTCTTCTCTGATTGCTGTGGCTAAAACTTCCAAATCTATGTTGAATGATAGTGGTGAGAGTGGGCAACCTTGTTTTGTTCCTGATCTTAGTGGAAATGGTTTCATTTTTTCACCATTGAAAACGATGTTGGCTGTGGGTTTGTCATATATGGCCTTTATTATGTTGAGGTAACTTCCCTCTATGCCTGCCCTTGGAAAGTTTTTAACATAAGTTGGTGTTGAATTTTGTCGAAAGCTTTTCCTGCATCTATTGAGATGATCATATGGTTTTTTGCCTTCAATTTGTTAATATGGTGTATCACATTGATTTGCGTATATTGAAGAATCTTTGCATTCCTTGATAAACCCCACTTGATCATGGTGTATGATCCTTTTAATGTGCTGCTGGATTCTGTTTGCTAGCATTTTTTTGAGAATTTTTGCATCTATATTCATCAGTGATATTGGCCTGTAGTTGTTTTTTTTTGTGTGTGTGTGTGTGTGTGTGACATCTTTGTCTGGTTTTGGTATCAGGGTGATGGCGGCCTCATAGAATGAGTTTGGGAGTGTTCTTCCCTCTGCTATTGAAGAACATTTCAACGTAAATTTTCCTAGTTTTTCCCCTGAATTTCTTCTTTAACATGTCATATGGATCCTATGCTTATATCCGTAAGTATTTATGCAGAGGCTCAGGATTACTCCTACTTAGATACATGGGGCTCTTTTTGGGGGGAGGGGTAGCTTCCTCCTCTCCAGTAATCTTCTTCACAAATTCCAGGTGCTAAACTCCCTAAATGCTTCTCTCTGTCTCTTTGGCAGTGTTTCTTGTCCAATATCTGAACAGTTGTTTAGTACATTTTTCTCAGTTATCTATTATGAGTGGTTAATTTCAGTGACATTTCTTCCATTCTGGCCAAAAACAGAAGTAAGAAAGTTTGGAATCTACATCATTTCTGCTTAGATAGTATCACTTGATTATCAAAGCTTGAACTTTTCAACACAAAAGAAAAAACTCCAAATGCTTTGTTGGATGCTGAAAAATGCAAATTAGCATAAAATATAGCAGATTAACTCATCTATGATTAATCATCTAGTATTAGCCAAATAAATTTGTATCAGTTCATATCCCTAGTGATATGGTTTCCTTGCAAGAAACCAAAACACTAGATTACCAGTAGATTAGATAATCAAAAACTAGTCTTTATGAAAGAAATAGCAGAAATGATGCTATTATCCCAGAAAGGGTGAACATTGACAAATAGGTTATGTATTGTATTAATTAATAAGATATGCATTAAGTATTTATTACCAGCTTACATAAAGCCCAAAATTAAAATTGGTTCTTTTTTCTAGAAACTCAGTCCAGTGTGGAGGGATGGGGCTTGTGAAGAAGAATGTACCTTTTTAAAAAAAATCTGTATATAAAATAAAATATGATAAATCAATTACATAAATAAAATGCAATTATACTTATGAGTGTTATTTATACAATTATAATAAATCTTCATAGAATAGTGGTATTGATTTGGGTCTTGAATTCCAGAAGGAATTTTTGCACATCTGGAAGAGAAGGAAGGAAATTGGTGCTAGAAGAGAGAAAAAAAGGGAGAATAAGAAATTTTTCATGAACCAAAGCATAACGGTGAAGAATAAACAATTGAGAAGATCACTGTTGTTAAGTCAGAGTTCTGTTGTAGGGGGTCACAAAAGAGAAAGATAAACAAAAATGAAATATTAGAGTATATTGTTATTAAGACAGTGAAATTTATCTTAAAATTTAAATTCAAGTTTTAAGTTTTTTTTCCAATATGTACAGGGCAAACAATTTCAAGAAAATATATTTTCTAAAGCCTCAGTATCTTCGACTATAAAAATCTCTACCTAAAACTTTGAAAGGTTATTTTTTTCTCATCAAATGAAATAGTGTTGGTGGGAAATATTGGATATTGAACATGTTTGAGAAAATAAATATCCTAGTGAAATTTTTGATATGGAATAATCTAGCAGTTTGAAAATTATAGATTTGGGTAAAGAAAGGCAGCAGTAATATAATGCAAAAGCTCTTGAAAGAGTTTCCCTCTTAGACAATAAGGTATGACTATTTATTTATTTATTTATTTTTATTTATTTATTTATTTATTTTTATTTATTTATTTTGGCCATGCCACATGGTATGTGGGATCTTAGTTTCCCAACCAGGGATTGAACCCGTGCCCCCTGCAATGGTAGCGTGGAGTCTTAACCACTGGACTGCCAGGGAAGTCCCAGGTATAACTGTTTATTTTAAAAGAACAAAAATGGATAAGAAGCATTTTCCAGTGTTTAGATGCTGAGCTTAGGAGAGATAATGGAATAACTGGTTGTTTTATTGTGACTTTAAGTGGATTCAAGGAAGTTTGATGGATCAGTAGAATATAGAATATATTTAACTGTAAATATACTGAAATTCCTTATAATTTCCCATTCTGTCTTATATGAGTCAAATCCTCCAATTTAAAAGTAATAAGGAAGATTAACTAAAATTATTATCTGTTTTCTTATTCCTTATTTTCCTGAATCTTAGAAAAAGTTCTTGTAAGCAGTACTTTTGAATATATTAAGCACAACTGATTTGATCATTCTTATTTTTTCTTAAAGAATAAGGAATGGAAAAAATAAAAGCTGCAGCATCTGGAGAGTGTTAAATGAGACAAACAGAGCTTGTTATCAAAGAGCTTAGACTTCAAAATTTTTACAATATAAACAAGTACAGACCACATATATCAACCACTATAAAAATCAGTTTCCTACAAATTAATTCTGTGTTGTGTTTTTTTCAGACTATATACTCCTTTAATTTTTAGCCCCTATTTTCTTTGACTAATCATTTTTAACTCTATAGAATTCAATCTAATTTAAATTTAAATGTTATGTCATAGGGTGTTGGGTTGGGGATATCAGACTAATTCTGGACAAGAAGAATCGTGCTCTGTTCTTATTTACATGGGTTTCTTCTTATTTAAAATTATTCTCAATTCTATCATTGCTACCTTATGTGTTTTGATCTGTTCTTCCTATCCTCAAGTCATTTTGCCCAAACTGAATAAATATCCAAGCTTGCAGAAACATGAGTATACTAATAAGAAATTTCAGCCTGTTTGTGGGTGCTTAAATTTCTCTTCTAAATATGACCTAACACCTACAGAATGATCTGTATTCACCTATAAATCAAAGAGAGAAATGGACAAATAATATAAAAAGGATATTTATAGGAGATATCATCCAATAAGTGATGATGCTCAGAAAGAAACCGATGTCAAAATCATTAGCAATCACAGGAATGCAAATTACGTGGATAAGATATCATTACATTCCTATAAGAATGACAAAAATTACAGAGTTAGATGATAAAAATATAATTTTGGGGGGAGAATGAATCCCTAGCATTGCTAGGGGATGGTTGTTGAGGAAGTCTTTTCAGAGAGCAATTTGGTTCTACTTAGATGAACTGAGGATAAAACTACTT